>NC_134238.1:108626375-111126375 GCF_965152275.1 Natator depressus | reverse complement strand
ACCCTTACAAAGAAAGGTAGTACTAGAAACACATTTATATAATTTTAGCGGTCTTTAAAGGAACATGGGATCTGCCAGTTCTCTGAAGACCATCCCCCAGTACTCCATGTACTACCACTGATTCAGGAAACTCAGTTTGGCACCTGCTGGTTTAGAGGCATGTACAAGGAGTTAACTCTTAAAACAAATGCCTCTCCTTTCTTGTGGTGAAGTTTCCTCCAAGAGCTGTAGCCATCAGCTGTCCAACTTCTTTCCTGCCCAAATCTTTCTCCCTTCATTCACTCCTTCATGTAGTTGGAGCCAAAGGTTATATTGATACAACACAATCATCTGAGAATAATAAGAGCAAAATTAGACTGCATGAAAAAGTCAAGGATGACAAAATCACCACCCCCATAATGTATCTCCCCCCTCTGATGGAACATGGCCATCATATAGCACTTGGAGGCATTCAAACTCTTCAGACTGTAACTGCTTTGTTCCTCATGGAGTGCAGTGGGGAACCTCCTGACACTCATCCCATCATATCGTTTATAAGCTGTGCTAGGTGGAAAACAATCCATTCATCTATTGAAGAAGCCATTTGATGACATGTATCATCTAAGATTTCAGGCCTTCCTGTGGGAAAGCCAACCACAGGGGGATAAAAAGGGAGGAACATGCTAATAATACATCCCCACTTCAGCTCACTTTTATCCTTCCGCCGGCAGGCAGGAGGGGATACTCGCAGGTTTCTCCCCAGCATTCATCATAGAAGCAGATGAGCCTGTGGCTTCTACAGAGAACACAAGGTCTTTTCAAACAGAGCTACTGAGTTTCTGCATCAGCTGTTGGGCCCACTCAGAGCCCCGTTCCGGTCCCTGTCAGCGAGGTTCTATTCCAGCCATGAAACCAGGGCTTCCTTCAGACTGCAGTTGCCTCAGACACTCTCTGTAGGTGTCCTTTTTGTGTAACTGACATGGAGAGATACACCCACCAGACCTGTAGTAGCACTGCCCCAGCTCAATGCGCGTCTGCTCATTCCAGGCCCCACACATGGGTCATAACTGTATGGAGAACACCCCAAGAGGGAACTGGGTGCAAAAGCTTCTGACTCCACAGCACCTCATCTCACCCCACACACACTTCCATGTGGCACAGGGAAGAGGCATAAGCAGAGGGCTCTACCCCTGCATGGATCCTCTGCAGCAGGCTCTGAGGCCCTTGTAACCAAGTTTTCTCAAATAATAGACTGGTTCTTTGCCTACTTGCTGCAGGGAAGATGGAAGTAGGGGTGCTCGGGTTGAGTAGCATCAAGTAATATTAGCAAGTGAATGCATGGTCTCCATCCTATACAGTGTTTACAGTTTTGTTCAATGGCTTTCAGCAGCCATACAACAACAGGTATTCCAGTGCCCCTAATTTGCTGTCACCGTATAGATTTACTGAAAAAGATGATTTGGCTCCCCCGCTCCACATTACCCCGTAATTACTTTGTTACCTTATCCTCTCCTAGTATTCATACTACAGTACTTACTTCCCTCTCTCCTCAACATCTTCTCTGGACTTCACCCTCGTGTGGGATAAACATCCCCAACACCCATGGAAAGTAATGCGATTATGGGGAGCGTAGTGCATGGCAATCCGGGGGCTCTGGTAAGTCTGCTTTCTCTGCACTATTCAGAAACTTTCACGTTGCTGATGCAAGACTCTGATATTTCTTATCAAAGTGCAGGAAGCCTTGGGAGACTCTAACCAAATTAATAAGCACAGAAATGTTTTCATGGTTTCTTCATGTGATTCTTCCTTTCTAATTTCAGTGAAAATAGTTTTCTTTTTGGATGAAAACACATTTTCCTGCCACGACGGCAAAATCCAGCACAACAGTCTGTGCTAGGGGAAGAGAACCAGAAAATGAAATGTGACCACAGGAAACAAAGAGGCTAAAACAAAGCAGAAGAATTTCCCTGCCCACCCAAGGGGAAAAGAAAAAAGTTAAGAGAAGAAACTAGTCAAAACGGTGAACACTGATTTTGATTTTTAAAAAATTCTTTGAATGACTATACCCAGTGATATGCCTGTTAAAAATACAAATCAGGACTTCTCTTCACAACCTGCTTCTGGCCACACTGGAAATCACAATCATCCATGTGGGTACCTCTCTAGTATGTGTAACTAATTGCTCATCCTGTTTTATGAATTACACTCCATTTTTCGCCACTGTCAGCTACTCAGAGTGATCAATAGGACAACATGTTCACACCGTCTAACTGCATCGATTGCTCAGCTTCAGTATATACATTGAGATCTGGAAGTAAACAAAAAATGAAAAAAGGTTCCATTCTCTCAGAGCTCACTCTCTATCTCCTCTATTTTCCTAGAAGGAAGACACCGATATTTTCTGGTGTCTACATATTAAGCGTGCTTTTCAGGTTGCATGACTGAAGTTGAAATTTACCATTATTTTTGGGAGGCCTAACACAGGTGCTGCCATACCCCCTGGCTTGAAGTGGTTTTCTTCATATTCACGGTTTACAGTCTGGTTCAATGGCTCTCAACAGCCCCACTACACAAACTCTTCCAGCTCCCCTGAGGCCAACCCTTTCCTCCCACTTCCTCCAGGTCTCAAAACTTTAAATATACCTAAACTAGTTTTGTCTCTCAAATGCAGGAAGTGATGAATACGAAGTGTAGGGTTTGATGAATTGGCGGTCTTCTCTCTACCACTTCTGAAGTGTGGATGATCTTATTAAATTAG
Organism: Natator depressus; assembly: GCF_965152275.1. Lineage (NCBI taxonomy): Eukaryota > Metazoa > Chordata > Testudines > Cheloniidae > Natator > Natator depressus. Next base: position 111,123,638 of record NC_134238.1, on the reverse strand, counting down.
ATCTTTAAATTAATGCATCATGAAAAGCCTGTATGTATGTGGATCCAGCATAAATGAAAGGGGTTTGGTCACTTTCACAACAATACAAAAAGGAGGAAGTGTGGGAAAAGAATCTAGAAAGCAGTGAATTATACAGAAAGTGGAGGGTGTGGAGGGTTCCATTGCATCCGATGAAGTGAGCTGCAGCGTGGGGTACCTGGACTGCACCTTTTAACATTATCTTGAGCGCTAGATATATACCCTGTACTTGGGGAAAGGATCACTACACCTTATTCTGGCCCTGTATCTGCCTAGTCCTGAGAACTCCCAAGTTATTACTTTTTTTTTAGGTGGAGCACTTGGTTTCCATTGTTATTAGTCATTAAATTACCCTCATTACCAAAGGATCCAGGATTGTTCATTCTAATCAATGTGTTCAAATAAATTCAGAAAATGTGGTAGAAGGCTGTAAACAAAGATTAAGAACAAATCAGTACACAGGCTTTCTCCGCCTTAAGCTTGAGGACATGCTACGCATTGTACGTTTTAAGGTCATCTACTGCTGCTTATCTACCACATGTCACCACTGCTTATGACATTAGAAACAACTCGCTAAGGAAGTTATGTGGTCACAGAAAGGGGAAGATTATGATATGCAAATATCCTTAGCAAGGAAATGAGGCAAGAAATACAGAACACATGGGGCCAAATGGTGCCACCTCTCAACAAAGCTCTAAATTCTGGCTTTCGGTGGACTATTTTGCCCCTGAGCCTGCTGGGTTGGCATGGAATAGCTGCACTGGTGCTCTAGTGGTAGAGACAACCTCATACTCTGGTTGTCACCAACTGCAGCACAGACCTGTCTAGTGGCGACACCCACAGCCCTCCATTCTGTTGCTTAGAAAGGCACGACAGAGTCCAAGGGGCGTAGCGACCTCCCAGCACACCCTGCTCTCAGCACAGTACAGCTATTCTGCTTGTATTCTGCTTTGTACATAAACAGAGGGGAGGGTAGCACATGTGACTTAATATAGTGGCTGATTAGTTTCTAAAATGTTTGGGAGGTTTTCTGCTCTAGGAGGTGCCGGCTTTCATTCTGATACACAGCAAAACTGAGCAAAATGGAAGGACATGTCGCCTGACCTTATGAGATCTTGCCCAAGAAAAGCAAGTATGTCTTAGACCACTTCACCTGTTTACACTGTAGAGACAGTCTCCCTTTGTACAGCTTCTAGCAGATCTAGAGTGTCGTATACCCTGAGATGCAGGACTGAGCGCGATCGGCCTGGGACATACGTTTGTAACCACAACACAGTTTCAGTGTGTATATTTTCCTCACATCATCTGCCTGACCCATTTAAAGCATTTTGCTCAATTTTACATAAGGTGGTTACATCTTGACAAAAGGAAATATGATCTTACAGTCACAATGTAGCATGAACAATATAAAGTGATGCTTCATGGCCAATGCAATGTTAGAACAAATACACACATGTGGCACTCAGTTATGGCTCTAAGAGTGGGGGGGGGAGCTGCACTGCCTGAGTGGTGGAGGCTAAAGGCATTCCTAGTCTTGGGAGCATACTCTCACAGTGCCCCTCAAGTGGCAATTGCTGCATCTACAGACCGACAATAATACATGTTCTCTTTGGTGCAGGCCGACACACACTTGCCTGGAGGGTTACGGCCACCCCACCCCACCCACCACTACTGCATGTGCATATAAGGGGTGTGTCTATGGTCATGCTCTTCACCCATCGGCCACACATGACCCCTTTGAGCGGCTGATGGATAGCAACAGTGCTTTGCTTGCACTCAGGCCATGTCTACACCCTGGGCACTACAGCAGCATAGTTACGGTGTTGTAACTATGCTGCTGTAAGTGTGTAGTGTAGACAGACTACAGCAACAGAAGGGGTTTTCATTTGCTGTAGAAACTCCATCTCGGAGCAATGGTACTTTGGTGGACAGAAGGAGTTGTGTATACTATTGGGTGAATACATATCACAATCACAATGAGACTCCATGAATATGTTACATGTCTTCTGGGAGGGTTGCTCCCCAGCCAGGCTCTCCCCTATCATCAGCCCTTCAGTGGCTTGGTGTGGTGGCTGTAGACGTAGCTGGAAGAGAGAGGAAGAGCATGGCAAACATCTCTCCCTTTTATCATGTTATTTCTTCCCTCTTGGCTTTGTCCCCCGCTCACCACTTCAAAGTCAGGTGAGCATTACCCCATCGCAGTCCCAAACTGTCCACAGGAACGGGGGGCGGTGACTCACTGGAGAGTCCAACAGATTCTTTTGTTGCTGCCTAGGCCAGCATCCTTTGTTCCTGTGAGACTGGGCTGGCTTTCTCCCGTACATGCCCTGATGAGGCGTGAACTGCCTCTCTGCTCTTGGAGAGTTTTTGCTTTGGCTTATTTTAAGCCATGAAGACACATTTTCAGCCTCACAACTCTAGACATGGAATTAGAACCTATAACATTACTATAACACTGCAGTAACAACAATTACTATCACATCACTATGACCACAATGCTCAGTGCATCTTGAGTCTTCCAAAGACACCCGACACAACAAACTTTGCAATAGACACCACACAATCATATTATAAGGATGAAAATGGAGGTGTAGGCTGTTCCCACGAGGTATAGAACGTCTCACCATGAAACTGTTCCATTTCTTCTGGGAGGATTAGATCTTCAGTAGCTGGACACATCTTTATGAAATTTGTGGCCAGAGGTGGTGGTGGCCCTGCCCTTGCGGCCCTGCAGGTCAGTATGTACACCTTTCCTCTGGGTGTCTTCTTAGGGAAAGGACCCAGAATATCCACAGCTACATGCTGAAACAGAACCTCAATTCTGGGGAGCGGCTGAAGAGGGGCCTTGACCTGGTCACATTGCACCTGGGAGCCATACAAACTCTTCTTCAAAGTCTAACTTCTTCACTACCCCTATCGTGCAGAGGAGAACTGCCTGACAATCATTCTATCACATTGTTTTGAAGCTGTGCTGCGTGGAAGAAGCTTTTAATCTACTTAAGAGCCATTTAGTGTTATCCATCATCTATGACTTTAGGTCTTCCTGTGGGAAAGCCAACCACAGGTGGACGAAAGGGAGAAAAACACCACCAATACATCCCCACTTAAGCTCCCCCTTATCATTCCACTAGCAGGCAGGAGGAAATGATTTCTGTGATGAAAGCTGGGGAAACTGATGACACGATGGCTTCTGCACAGAACACAAAATCTTTCCAAACAGAGCTCCTGAGTGTCTGCATCACTTCTAGGGCTTTGTCAGACCTCCCTTCCGGTCCCTATCAGCGGTTCCATTACAGTCACCCTGTCAGGGCTGCCCCAGGCTGAAACAATGCCTGCTAGGGGTGTGAAACTTCAATAAGAGCGACCAAAAGCATGGTCTCATTCATATCCTGGGTTTGCAGTTTTGCTCATTTGCTTTCAGTACCCTGCAACATCTTCCCCTGGGATTTCACCCGGGTGTGGAATACAGATGCCCAACAACCCTGGAAAGTCATGGAAGAATGGGGAGCAGAGCCCATTACAACCTGGGGGCTGTGGTAAGTCTGCTTTCTCTGCTTTGCAGGGTGTCTTTCAAAAATTTAAAGCTAAAAATCTCAAATTTCTTATAAAAGTGCAGGAAGACTTGGGAGACTCTAACCAAATTAATATGCACAAAAATGTTTTCATGATTTCTTCATGTGATTTTTCTTTTTTAATTTCACTGAAAATAGTTTTCTTCTTGAATTAAAACAGATTTCCCTGCCACGATGGAAACTCCAGAACAACAGTCTGTGCTAGGGCTTGAGATCCAGAAAATGAAACGTGTCCACAGGAAGTGAAGAGAATTAAACAAACGAGAAGAATTTCCCTGCCCAAGTCCAAGGGAAGGCCAATATTAAAAGAGAAGGAACCAGCAAAAATGGTGAACACTGAATTTCAGTTTTTAAAAAAATATTTGAATACTTTCATTCCAGGACACACTTGGTAAAAAACACATAATGTGACTTCTCTGCATAACCTCCTTCTGACCACATTGTAAATCATAGTCATCCACGTGGGTACCTCTCTAGCATGCGTTACTATACTAATTGCTCATCCTGTTTTATGAATTCTTCTCAATTTTTTACTCCTGTCAGCTACTTGGAGTGATCAACAGGATATGAGTTTCACACCTTTCAGCTGCATCTATTCCTGAGCTCCACTGTGTATATTAAGACCTGAAAATAACAATGAGTTAAGGGGTCATTTTCTCAGAGCGCTCTCTCTCTTATTGTTTCACAGAAGGAAGATGCCAATAGTTTGTGCTGTCTAGATTTTAAATGTACCTTCAAAACAGAGGAAATCATTAAAGTTGAGATTTGCCAAATATTTTTGGGAGACCTAACCCTTTCCGCTGATATTTACTTCTTCAATGCCTAACGAACTTTTAATATTTCTAAACAATTTCTGTCCCTCAAATGAAGGAGGTAATGAATGGCAAGTGCACTGTCTGACGAATTGGAGGTCTTTTCTGTACCACTGTGGAATTGTGGCTGACCTTCTTCAATTACAGAAATTAAAATATGACAAAATGCGTGTATGTCAGGGGTGGTCACTTTCACGCACACACAAAAAGAAAGAAAGAAAGAAAGAAAGAAAGAAAGAGAGAAAGAAGGAAAGAGAGAAAGAAAGAAAGGAAGAAAGAAAGAAAGAAAAAGAAAAAGGAAATGTGGTAAAAGAACGAGAAAACAGCAAGAAGAACAGAAAGAAAAATTCTGAAACCTTCAAGAAGGAAAATCTTGTAAACAGAAAATGATCAAAGAAACATTCTCCAACCAAATACTTAAATTCAGAGACAAAAAGGAAAGACACAGCAGTCTACGTAGGACCCTCAACGAACTCCAGGCTCAAGGTTCCACACAAAGCAAAGGAGCATATAGACATCATCATGACCACCAGGTTTTTGCTGCACATTTGCCTCATACTGCTCTTCTCCACTGAAATCTCATCTCGGCTCTGTACCATGCTTCACTTCCAGCAGAACAAAGTGAACAAAGAGAGCTTGGAGCTTCTGCAGAAAAGGAGCGGAAATTTCCCCTCACAATGCATAAATGAAAGGGCAGCTTTCAAGCCCACCCAGGATATTGTCCAACTTTCAGTGGCCCAGAAGGAGAATGCCAAGGTGGTAATTCAAGAGATCCTCCAGGAGATCTTCAACATCTTTAGCAAAAACCTCACCCAAAATGCCTGGGATGCCACTTCCATAGTCAAGTTCCAAAATGGCCTTTACCAGCAAATTCAGTGGTGGAGGCATGTTTGAGACCACAGATGGAGAAGGAATTAACCAACCCGGAAAGTCAGGACCTCCAGATCACCAGTCGGAGTGTGAAACAATACTTTCAGGGGATAGATGCTTTCCTGAAAGAAAAGGATTACAGCCTGTGTGCCTGGGAGATCATTCGCATGGAAATATCCAGATGTTTTGTACTGATTGACAAACTCACTCGACGGCTGAGTAACTAAGGTACAGTACAAATCTTTTCCTTGGAGTAAATGAATTAAACATTAGTGTCAATTATACAGTTGAACAGAGATAGCGGATATCTTATATCTCTGCTTATATAGGGCCTGATCCTTCTTCTACAGGGTCAGTGGCCAAATTACAACTGATTTCCTTGGCAGCAGCTTCAGGCTCTTCCTGTCCTGTCCTGGAAATGGATTGGCAATTACATGGATTTATTTTTTCAACTCTCATTTTGGTTTGCGATTCTTCATAATCTCCCACATATCAGGTGATCTTATGTATTGCATAATTGGCAGACCATGCAACGAAGTACATATATTTGGAATCCTTAGCCACCTCACCAGTACTTTGGTCATCAAATAATGATACCCCCAAAGTACTCTGACTTCTATACATGTAGTATGTTTCTATTATGAGCATGGTTGCTATTTATTAATCTGTCCTCATCCTATACCACAGCTTGAGAAGTTTCCTAGAGATATTTATAAGAAATATGAACATAGCGTAAGACTTGTAAGATTATGAGGTGCAGAAAAGATTGACATTCATAAATTTTCGATTGTATTTTTTTCTTTGTGTTTCAACCAAATCTCATTTCACTCCAGCTGAGGTTGCAGCGACTACAGAGGTTAAAAAAGTTGGACGAAATTGGACCGTGCAGTGGATTCCCTCCTCTCTACTGATCCTTCCCACAGTGATGTCTAAGACTTCTAAGACTCCATACTACTTGACCTTGTATTGTGCAATACACTCACTCAAAATTTAAATTGTAAATGAAGAATATCGATGCAAAACAGTTACAAGAAAATTAAGAAAGGGTTAGACCTTAAACATTGTTGACATTATGTGTTTGCTCTATCGTTCAACTCTTCTCTGATCAAATCTCATCTCTGAACCGTAACATGCAGCTTAACCACAGTACAACAGCATAACAAATGTGAACTGGAAAAACTTTCCAACAAAAAAGATGTGCATAATTTTCCTCTAATGTCGAAACGAAGAGAGACGTTTCAGGTGGCCCCAAGAGGTTTTGAAGCCTTGAGTGTCCCTGAAGGGGAATGCCAAGGTGGCAATCGAGAAAATCTTCCAACATATTTCCTGCCTCTTTGGCAAGAATCTCTCCGAAACGACCTGAGGTGGGAATTCCATTCAGAGATTCCTGCACAGACTCATCAGCAAGTTGGACATCTGGAGACGTTTGGCTGCAGCGATGGAAAATGGGACTCTCTGACCAGGAAGAAAGGACCAACAGTTTCCCAGATGAATGGGAAGAGATACCAATTCTTTCATAAAAGACAACCAGTTCAGCCTCTCTGCTACCAGGAGAATCCATGCGGAATTATGGGGTTTTCAAATATCGGATAAACTCACAAAGAAGTTTAGAAATTTAAATATCAGCATTTTTAGAAGTACTAACCGAAATGAAGGAATAATTTTTACATGATTTAAAATCTGATGCAGTGGAATTTTAAAAGGTGTTACTATATCTTCTGAAAATATTTTCAGATCCGTTTACGATATTTGTAACAGGGCATTTTTGTCAATCTATTATTAATTTATTGTTCTTATTTATGTATTTATCATAGATATTTGTTACTTACCAATAAATAATTATTTTATATAAAATGGCAACCTATACCAGTAATGATTTGAATAAAATACCGATTGAACCAAAAAGAAAGAAAAGGAGAATAAAAAAAACCCTGTAATTGTTCAGCCTGAAAACCCCAATTCCAGAGAGTACTTATGCATGTGACTAACTTAAAGTAGGTGAGCCATCCCGCTCATGTTAGTGCTTCACGTTGGGAACATGCTTCAATACATTGATGAACCAGTGTCCCAATTCGCACTAATTCCATTTTAAAAATAATCCTTACAGAACGATAATTAGCCTTTCCATTCAAACAGACCACACACCACACCTGAATTCTGCCACCTTTTACCATTCTACTTTGTACCAGGTTACTTGTCCCCCCAAAAACTTGTCGATTTGGGTGTCTGGTGTAGTAGGCAGTTGTGTTGGAAGAGGCTAGATTGGTGCCCTTTCCCCCACTAAGCAAGAGTGCATGCACCCCTTAACACACACCAATTACATGTGAATAATGAGAGCAGGAATGGGGCATTCTGTATTAGAATTATCAAAGTTTCTCTTTGTCACCTCTAAAATGCATTTCCCCATTGGGTGGAATGCGTCAGTCAGTCACTGCCCACAAAAACTATGGAATTCTTCTGAAAAAGTCTAACAACCCCAAACCCATTCAGCTCTGGGGGAAAACTATTCCCCTTCATTCCATCACACCTTTAATAAAAGAAGGGGAATGCTGAACGCAATGTTCAGCTGAGCTCTGACAATATCACCCGTATCATAAGGAGCAGCCATGCCTGTGGGAAAGCCCAGCTCACACTTCTTAAAAGAGAGGGAAAAAATGTTAATATCTCTCTCTGAGATTCTCCTACATACTTCCACTCAGGGGCATGAAGAAGGAGGGGTGGGATTGTCCGTAGACTTCCTCATGGAATGGGCTGTTGTTCCATCTCCACACTCAGCAGATTCTATGGTTTCCGCACTGATCAAAAAGGTCTCTCCAGACACAGAGATCTGCAGCATCTCTCTCAGCTCTGGTCCCATTAGATTCTCTGCCCCCGTCTTTTCAGTGCCAAGTAGTATTTCCCAGGGCTGCTCCAGGCTGCATGCAGTTGCCCCAGACAACCTTTTAAAGTGTCATTTTTGGGCAGCTAGATTTTATCGGGACAGTCCCCATATTTGGAGCTTTGTCATATCAAGGTGCCTATTACCCCTCACCCCCTGCCCCGATTTTTCACACTTGCTGTCTGGTCACCCTAGCTGGGATATCAGCTGGGAAGTCTCTGAAGCTTGGCTTGGGCTTCCTCAGTGAGGGGAAATATACAACCCGTGCCTGGATGGTGTGGTGCTCTGTCACCCTCTACTGCCACCTGAACCATTTCGAGATTGAGGAGTCTGCTACACCCTGGCTTAAGACGCATTATCACATGTTCACACAGTCAAGGCTCATACACTAAGGTTCAAATGTCCAAGGTTCAATCCTGCCTGCTGACAACTTCAGCCTGTCGGCGTTACAAGTGGGGGCTCATTCAACATGTCAACTGGGAAGTCTTTGAAGCTCAGAATGTGCTTTAACATGTCCTCTCCCAGAAATATACCCAAAGGTGTTTACCTCTTCCAGGGGCCATGTAGTATGTGTAAATTATAATACGGAGACACTTTGCACAGGATTCTAACACACTATTGCTCTTTAATTAATCACTCGGAAATACAGAAAATGGAACAAAAATTGTAAACCCTATCCGCAATTCCCTGCCTCAGTTTCCTCAACACACCAGGCCATTCTATGAGCCTGTATCAGAATCACTTGGGGTCATCCAACATCCTTCTGTTGCAATGCATCACTTATATGCACAAAAACAGAGCATTCTCCTCCAGCTCACATAACCTGGCCTTGGCCAGTTCATCCCCTTCCTTCCTCTTGCCCAAATGTCCTGTGGGTCTTCCCCCTGTGATTTATTTTAGAACCTTTTGGTTTTGTCATCTGTCTCTTTGTTGACTTTCAGTAACTTTCCACTCCTAACCCCCATTCTCCTTAACACCAACTTTGCCAAACTGGTTTCCCAACTCGGAAACACACTTTTAAAGTTAAGTGTCCCCGTTGTCCTCAGCCTAGTGAGTACCTTCTGGAGGTCCTGTCCAACCGGATGGATACACATAGAAAGAGGTTTCCTATGATGACGAAATTTCATGACAACAACTGCATAATATCACTTTAAAAGTAATAAGTCTTACAGAGACTCCTCCCCTTTCCCCCGGCCTCCGCCTGACACACAGACACACACACACACACACAAACAAATCAAGCCATATGAATCAGGCTTGTGTACACTCAAGTCAGCAATTCTATCCCCCAGTTTTCTGACCAGCTGGTGCCACCCCTCCACATCAGGCGTGTGTGCTCCTTGCCACCAACAACCAGTTTGGTGTACAGGATGGATTAAACTTTCAGTGATAACATCAACAATGCCTAAAGATTACCTAAACCCAACATTTAAAATTATAGTAATAAACCTGCCGGTGGCATCAGATCTAGCGAGGATCCTCCTCTCTACCAAGTTTGGAGTAGGTGGATAGTAGTTCTGAAGAGCTATCAGTCAACAGTAGCGCTGCCAACCACATACTTCAGCCACAGCCTAAACATTTGAGACTGATTCAACATTTATGAAAAATGTTTGGCCCTTTGTAAACATTTTCTGAAATATTTGTACGTGTGAGTTTTTCTTAGAAAAGAACATCTCTGGAGTGAGAAAGTATAAGAAACACTCATATAAATACATATTTTAAAGAGACTTTTCTCCAGAAAAGTTCCTGCAGCCATCTGGAAAGCAGTTTTGAATTTGAAGGCAACCATCCCAGGAACAGACACAATAGCATTGACTCAGGTGAACCATCACACAGAACAAATAGCAAATTATGAATAGCAAATACTCATAGGGAAATGAGTGTGGTGACGAGGTCCTGAGCAATTAGAGTGGAATGTGTATAAATCATTTGTCAAATCACTTTAAATAAATCCGTTAGCAAATTCTGAATTTATTTGCAGATTTGCCTATTGGAAAAGGGGCTAAACTAATCTCTTATTTCACATTCCTGCTCTTTTCACTGAAATTTAAATATACAGGATTTCATCAAATTCTAGCAAATATTTCACCCAGCTCAGTCTGCATCTAACCTTTCCCAGAAATCAGGCTCATTGCTGATGAAAATATGCTGAGAGACTTTGTGTCTTTATTCCCATAGCTTTCTTACTTGAAGAACAGCTAAGATTCAGATTTTTTTAATTTCTCGCTCTTTCATATAACTATTATCTCCTGAAGCTTCAGCTTGCCAGGAAATGCACAAGCAGAACTCCCAGTGGAGTAAATGCAAGATTGGGGTGCAGCGCCTCTGGTATGATTGGGTCCCTTATATGGTATACTTATGTACAATAAACTGCCTTCTTTACAGTGACGCTTCCAAATAGTTTAGGCAAAACTCTAGATTATGATTTTAAAAAGTGCTTGAGGTGATGGAAGAGGGAGATGTAAAAGAAGTGACACGAACAGAAATATGGTCATGTTTTCTTCTTTTCCTTCTTTAAAATTAATATGAAAACATTCCTTTTCAATTTTTGGGTTGAAAACCATTCCCCTTCACTGATGGAAACTCCAACATAACAGCCTAGTGCTATGGTATGAAAAACAGAAAGTGAAACTTGCTACAGGATGCAAACTTCACTCATCACCACACTTGAATTTCAATGCCCAAGCTCAGTGAAATGCACATTGAAAAAAAGAATAAAGCTTGAATGGTGAAAAGGGAAACACGTTTGAAAGTAACATTCATTTATGTCAGTCACTCTAGCATATTACCAACCATACAGTCTTTTCAAAAAGAAAAGGAGGTCGTGTGGCACCTTAGAGACTAACAAATTGAGCTGTAGCTCACGAAAGCTTGTGCTCAAATAAATTTGTTAGTCTCTAAGGTGCCACAAGTCCTCCTTTTCTTTTTGCGAATACAGACTAACAGGGCTGCTACTCTGGAACAGTATTTTCAGTTATCAGTTTCTTAAGTAAACCTCCCAGTTTCTCAGTGCCCTCTGTCCATCCTCTGCTATTCCCTACACACAGGGATTTTCCTCTCTCATAAGACGAATAGTCTTGCTGATGTAACTTACTGATGTAACAGAAGTTTAGATCTGCCTAGCACTACTAACTACAGATACTTGGGAGTAGACAGACAGGTCCCTACTCCAGCCTGTAACTGGATGAAACAGTTAAGCATCACTCTTCTTACCCTTTAAATTTTCTTTATCTAAGAGGGGGGGGGGGCCCTAAGGAAAGAAATATAGGGATTCTTTCTTCTAAAAAAAGGTAATGACTGTGATTTTGTTCTTCCAATGCCTTGTTCGCTTCCACTAAATAGAAAGGAGGAAAATGAAAGTAAAAACCTCAAGCAGGCAAAAGCTTGAAAAGTAGAAAGTGATGAAAGAAAAATCTCTTCCTACAGAATCCTTAAATTCCTACTTAAATTCAGAGACATGGATCGAAAACACAAAAGTTTACAGAAGACCTTGAACAGGCACCAGTTGCTCAAGTTCTACACAAACACAGGGAATCTAAGACATCATCATGATCAGCAGGACTTTGCTGCAATTTTGCCTCGTGCTGCTCTTCTCCAGTGAAATCTCATGTCTGGACTGTAACAGGCTGCATGTTCTACAAAACAGAATGAACAGCGAGAGTTTAGAGCGTCTGGAGAAAATGGGTGGCAACTTTCCCTTCCAATGTCTAAATGAAAGGACAGCTTTCAAGCCCAGAGATATCCTCAAGCTCCGACTGTCCCACCAAGAGAATGCCAAGGTAGCCATCCAGCAGATCCTCCAAGAGCTCTTCCATATCTTTAACAACAATCTCACCCAAGCTGCCTGGAATGGGACTTCCATAAAGGAATTCCAAAATGGACTTCACCAGCAGATTGAGAAGCTGGAGACGTGTTTGAGTGCTGAGATGGAAAAGGAGGTAACCTACCCAGGAAATGAGAACCTCCTGCTCACCAGCCTCAAACTGAAGAGATACTTCCAGACAATAGAGGATTTCCTGAAAGAAAAGCAATACAGCCGGTGTGCCTGGGAGATCATCCGTGTGGAAGTATCCAGATGTTTCCTCATGCTCGACAAACTCACCAAGAGACTTGAAAATGAAGGTACCATCTTTTCTTTTTTCCTAGAAAAACTCAAATAATATTATTTGAATAAAACAGCTGGTGAAAGATGGCTGATAGGGTTATAACTCCTAATACGTCGGGCCCAATCTTTCTCCCACAGCAATTTTATGCATACAGCTATTTCAAACGCGTGCTCAAATCTTTTCAGAGCAGCATATAATTTAGTGCTTCTCTACCACACACAACATTCTATATGAAAAATAGACAAATACATCATAACTGCTAACTAAAGACAAAATATTGTTAAGTGATAACTAACTATGCCAAATAGAAAAGAACAGTGAGAAGCCCCCTTTCAACAACTGCCTCGTTAGACAACCTTCCAGTTAGGACACCAGAAAACGGGGGGTCTGTGTTCATACTCTTCTATCCCATCAGCTCATTTTGCACATAGGGATGGCCGAGGGTTCTTATTCTGCTTTTCTTTCTTTTGTTTACCCCTAACTTCAACAGGTTTAGTAACAACAAATTGTGACAAGATGACAAGTGCATTAAGGCTCAGGATTTAGGATTTGACATCTGGTTAGAAAAAGATGGCCTCTATTTGGCATTTGAATCTCTCCATGTTTGAATCATTCCCCTTTTTCATTCCAGCACGTGATGCTTCCAGTAATGATGCTATGAAAAGAGCTGAATGAAACTTCACCTCCACTGGAGCCCTTCGTCTCTAAATTGAATCTTGAATCAGCAGCTTTCGAGACTCTTATCAGTCCATCTTAAATTAAGCAAACTGCCAAACTTCAACTGCACTATTTATGTCCTCCTTGCCATTACCAAGACTGATTTATTCACATGAGAAAATGTTAAACAGAAGATTTTGCTGAAAATAGCCCAGAGAAACCCAGAAAGAGACTGCCAAAGTGGCCATCCAGGAGATCCTCCAATAGATTTCCTACATCCAGGAGTGAAAGTAACTTAAAGGACTTACCAGTATGCCACAGTCCTGAGCAGGGGGTAGGGCCTCAACCGGAAAAGGCGTGGCCTCAACCGGAAGAGGCCCAGCCTTTAAATCCCATGTCTTTAAATCCCGGGCTGCCAGCTGCAGAGGCGGCTGGGTGTGCCAGAGCTCGGGGTGATTTAAAGGGCCTGCAGCTCCGTCCGCCGCTACCGTAGTGGAGCCCCGGGCCCTTTAAATCGACGACAGAGCCCCAGGGGCTCTCGGCTGCCTCCGCTACCCCAGGGCTTGGGGCTCTAGTGGAGATTTAAAGGCCCTGGGGCTCCCTGCATCGGCTGGAGCCTCAGGCTCTTTAAATCGCTATCCGAGCCCCCTGCCAGAGCCCCCGGTGTAGCGGCGGTGGCCAGGGGCTTCGGTGGGGATTTAAAGGGCCCTTTAAATCATGGCCTGAGCTGCCTCCGCTACTCAGCGGCTCTGGCAGCAGGGCTCTGGCGGCAATTTAAAGGGCCTTGGGCTCTGGCCGCTGCCAGGAGCCCAAGACCCTTTAAATGGCCAGCCTCAGGAAGCCGATCTGGTATGGCACGGTGTACCGGCTAGTGCCAGTATTTCGGACCGGACCGCCTTACTTTCATCTCTGCCTGCATCTCATGCAAAATACCCTCACAAGCTTCCTGGAACGACAGTCGCATGGAAAGATCCTGACATGGACTCATAAGCAAGGGAAACTTCTGGAGGTGTATTCTGTGGCAAGGATAACAAAGAAAGAAGAATATCCCAGTTTCTAGGTCACTTATAATTAGGCACTCTGAAATTTTAAACTAGTGCAAATATATATTCTTTTCCTGCACTGTGAAAAGATTTTCAGATCATTTTACTGGATTTGTAAAAGCATTTTTATGTTGATCCATTTATATTTATTCACAATATTAATATATTGCTTTTATTTATTTTTTCAGAGGTTTTACAATATTTATAAATAAATATTTATTTCTACAAAATAGCAACCTACAGCAGTAGTGATTTGTACTAATTAGATTTTTTTAAAAAAACAGAGACCCAATAAAAATCTTCCCTTGTTTTCCCTTAAGACTCCAGTTCAGCAAATGACTTGTAAACATTTGCCTAACTTTAAGTACAGGAGCTTTCCTTTGACATAAGTAGTTCAACTTGAGAACATGCTCAAGTACATTTTGAACATAAACCCTGATTCAGCAGTGACTCAATAAGAAAAATAGCTAGGGTAACTAGTTTGACCACTCCAACAGACCACACACCACAACCGCAACTCTGCAGCTTTTGTGTTTCTGCCCGTTAACAGATCATTTTCACAACATTTGTAGTAGCAAGTGTTTGGAGCAGGAGCTCATTGTGATGAAATGAAAGGGAGGATGGAGACACAGGCATTATAAGGGGAAGACTTCAGGCTGTCGTGGTACAAAGTTGCTTGTCCCCTTCCTCCCCAATGAGATGTGTGCGAACTGTCAGGTTTCCGTGTGCGCAGACTCCGTATCTCCCCCAACACCACCATCAGGAAGGGTTATGTGGGTTCCATTTTCCCCCTCCACCAGTCAGGTTTGGGTACACTTGGCTCACAAACACCATCAAGCTTGTACATACCCAACCCCTCCTGTCAATCAGGCTTGTAAGCATCTGCTGCTGCTTCCCTTTGCTCTCCCCCGGGTGCTCCCAAAACAAGCATGTGTGCTTAGGGACTGCATGTTGCACCAACAACCACCAGCTGAAGGAGCACAGTGCATCAAAAGTTCAGTTGAGCTGTGAATGACTAAAAATTACCCTAAACCCAATAGTTAAAAATTACCTGAAAGCAAAAAACAAAAACAAAAACCATCCATTGGACCAAATCTTGTAAGGATCTCTTTGCCAAGTTTGGGTATGTAGATAGTATTTTTGAAGAGCTATTACTCAGTCCCATCATTGTCTAGCATTAATTTAAGCTACACTCTAAATCTGGAGATTTCTTATTTAAAAGTTTTTAAAGAAGTCAAACAACCACTACATTAAATGTTCAAATAGTAAAAAAACAAAGTGCGTGTGAATTTTTACACGGATCCGAAAATTGCCTTTGGGAAAAAAACCAGGAAGGTATGTCCCATTTTAAATCCCTTTTCTAACACAGTCCAAACTATGGTGTCTCTAATAGGAGACTAAATTCTTCACAGTAAACAGATGGCAGCATTGCAGAAGCTTTCGCCCTCTGTTCTCTTTAGCTGTGGGGTTCTCAAACATTTCATTATGTGGGCCTCATCTTACAAAAATTGATCCTTTCCCCTCCCATTCAGGATCAGGTAACATTTGTGTGGCAGGTACACCAAACCCTTACAAAGAAAGGTAGTACTAGAAACGCATTTATATAATTTTAGCGGTCTTTAAAGGAACATGGGATCTGCCAGTTCTCTGAAGACCATCACCCAGTACTCCATGTACTGCCACTGATTCAGGAAACTCAGTTTGGGACCTGCTGGTTTAGAGGCATCTACAAGGAGTTAACTCTTAAAACAAATGCCTCTCCTTTCTTATGGTGCAGTTTTTTCCAAGAGCTGTAGCCATCAGCTGTCCAAGTTCTTTCCTGCCCAAATCTTTCTCTTTTCATTCACTCCTTCATGTAGTTGGAGCCAAAGGTTATATTGACACAAAACAATCATCTGAGAATAATGAGAGCAAAATTAGACTGCATGAAAAAGTCACCACCCCCATAATGTATACCCCCCTCTCTGGTGGAACATGGCCGTAATATAGCACTTGGAGGCATTCAAACTCTTCAGACTCTAACTGCTTTGTTCCTCATGGAGTGCAGTGGGGAACCTCCTGACATTCATCCCATCATATTGTTTATAAGCTGTGCTATGTGGAAAATAATCCATTCATCTATTGAAGAAGCCATTTGATGACATGTATCATCTAAGATTTCAGGCCTTCCTGTGGGAAAGCCAACCACAGGGGGATAAAAAGGGAGGAACATGCTAATAATACATCCCCACTTCAGCTCACTTTTATCCTTCCGCTGGCAGGCAGGAGGGGATACTCGCAGGTTTGTCCCCAGCCTTCATCATACAAGCAGAGGAGCCTGTGGCTTCTACACAGAACACTAGGTCTTTTCACACAGAGCTACTGAGTTTCTGCATCAGTTGTTGGGCCCACTCAGAGCCCCGTTCCGGTCCCTGTCAGCGAGGTTCCATTCCAGCCATGAAACCAGGGCTTCCTTCAGACTGCAGTTGCCTCAGACACTCTCTTTAGGTATCATCTTTGTGCAGCTGACATGGAGAGATGCACCCACCAGACCTGTAGTAGCACTGCCCCAGCTCAATGCGCGTCTGCTCATTCCAGGCCCCACACATGGGTCATAACTGTATGGAGAACACCCCTAGAGGGAACTGGGTGCAAAAGCTTCTGACTCCACGGCACCTCATCTCACCCCACACACACTTCCATGTGGCACAGGGAAGAGGCATAAGCAGAGGGCTCTACCCCTGCATAGATCCTCTGCAGCAGGCTCTGAGGCCCTTGTAACCAAGTTTTCTCAAATAATAGACTGGTTCTTTGCCTACTTGCTGCAGGGAAGATGGAAGTAGGGGTGCTGGGGTTGAGCAGCATCAAGTAATATTAGCAAGTGAATGCATGGTCTCCATCCTATACAGTGTTTACACTTTTGTTCAATGGCTTTCAGCAGCCATACAACAACAAGTATTCCAGTGCCCCTCAATTGCTGTCACCGTATAGATTTACTGAAAAAGATGATTTGGCTCCCCCGCTCCACATTACCCTGTGATTACTTTGTTACCTTATCCTCTCCTAGTATTCATACTACAGTACCTATTTCCCTCTCTCCTCAACATCTTCTCTGGACTTCACCCTCGTGTGGGATAAACATCCCCAACACCCATGGAAAGTAATGCGAGAATGGGGAGCGTAGTGCATGGCAATCTGGGGGTTCTGGTAAGTCTGCTTTCTCTGCACTACAGAAACTTTCATGTAGCTGATGCAAGGCTCTGATATTTCTTATCAAAGTGCAGGAAGCCTTGGGAGACTCTAACCAAATTAATATGCACAGAAATGTTTTCATGGTTTCTTCATGTGATTCTTCCTTTCTAATTTCAGTGAAAATAGTTTTCTTTTTGGATGAAAACACATTTTTCTGCCAAGATGGCAAAATCCAGCTCAACAGTCTGTGCTAGGGGAAGAGAACCAGAAAATGAAATATGACCACAGGAAACAAAGAGGCTAAAACAAAGCAGAAGAATTTCCCTGCCCACGCCAAGGAGAAAACAAAAAAGTTAAGAGAAGGAACTAGCCAAAACGGTGAACACTGATTTTAATTTTTAAAAAATTCTTTGAATGACTATACCCAGGGACATGCCTCTTAAAAATACAAATCAGGACTTTTCTTCATAACCTCCTTCTGGCCACACTGTAAATCACAATCATCCATGTGGGTACCTCTCTAGTATCTGTAACTAATTGCTCATCCTCTTTTACGAATTACCCTCCATTTCTCACCACTGTCAGCTACTCAGAGTAACTAATAGGACAACATGTTCACACCGTCTAACTGCATCGTTTGCTCAGCTTCAGTATTTCCATTGAGATCTGGAAGTAAACAAAAAATGAGAAAAGGTTCCATTCTCTCAGAGCTCACTCTCTGTCTCCTGTGTTTTCCTAGAAGGAAGATACCGATATTTTCTGGTGTCTACATATTAAGTGTGCTTTTCAGGTTGCATGACTGAAGTTGAAATTTACCATTATTTTTGGGAGGCCTAACATAGGTGCTGCCATACCCCCTGGCTTGAAGTGGTTTCCTTCATATTCACGGTTTACAGTTTGGTTCAATGGCTCTCAGCAGCCCCACTACACAAACTGTTCCAGCTCCCCTGAGGCCAACCCTTTCCTCCCACTTTCTCCAGGCCTCAAAACTTTAAATATACCTAAACTAGTTTTGTCTGTCAAATGCAGGAAGTAATGAATGAGAAAAGTGTAGGGTTTGATGAATTGGCGGTCTTCTCACTACCACTTCTGAAGTGTGGATGATCTTATTAAATTAGATCTTTAAATTTATGCATCATGAAAAGCCTGTATGTATGTGGATCCAGCATAAGTGAAAGGGGTTTGGTCACTTTCACAACAATACAAAAAGGATCAAGCGTGGAAAAAGAATCTAGAAAGCAGTGAATTATACAGAAAGAAAAAGACTGAAGCCTCCAGGAGGGAAAAACCTTTAAAAAAAAAACCAGAAAATGATGAAACAAAAATTCTGCAGCCAATTATTTAAAGTCAGAGACATGAAGGAAAAACACAGCAGTCTACATAGAACCCTCAACAAACTCCAGGCTCAAGGTTCACACAAAGAAAAGAAGTGGAAGACATCGGCATGACAACAAGGTGTTTGCTGCACATTTGCCTCATACTGCTCTTCTCCACTGAAATCTCAGCTCAACTCTGTACCATGCTTCACTTCCAGCAGAACAAAGTGAACAAAGAGAGCTTGGAGCTTCTGGAGAAAGTGAGCGGAAATCTCCCCTCACAATGCATAAATGAAAGGGCAGCTTTCAAACCCACCCAGGATGTCCTCCAACTCCCAGAGTCCCAGAAGGAGAATGCCAAGGTGGCAATTCAAGAGATCCTCCAAGAGATCTTCAACATCTTTAGCAAAAACCTCACCCAAAGTGCCTGGGATGCCACTTCCATAGTCAGGTTCCAAAATGGCCTTTACCAGCAAATTCAGCGGCTGGAGGCATGTTTGAGAGCACAGACAGAGAAGGGCTTAACCAACCCGGAAAGTCAGGACCTCCGGATCACCAGTCGGAGAGTGAAAAAATACTTTCAGGGGATAGATGCTTTCCTGAAAGAAAAGCAATACAGCCTGTGTGCCTGGGAGATCATTCGTGTGGAAATACCCAGATGTTTTGTGCTGGTTGACAAACTCACTCGAAGGCTGAGTAACTAAGGTACAGTACAAAACTTTTCCCTGGAGTAAATGAATACACATTAAGGTAATTTATACAGCTGAACAGAGATAAAGGATATTTTATAACTCTGCTTATATAGGGCCTGATCTTTCTTCTATAGGATCAGTGGCCAAATCGCAACTGATTTCCATGGCAGCAGCTTTAGGCTCTTCCTGTCCTGTCCTGGAAATGGATTTTCAGTGACATGGATTTATTTTTTGGTGTTTCTACTATTATTTATTTTTGCACATCTTCATAATCTCTCACATATCAGTACTGTTGTGCAGTAGGGAATTGGCAGACCATGCAACAAAGTACACATATGTGGAATCCTTCGGCACCTCACCAGCACTTTGTGGTGTGGGAGGGAAGGAAGTATCATTATCTGATGACCAAAGTACTCTGACTTCGACATACGTAGTATGTTTCTACAATTATCAGCAAGGCTATAAATTAATCTGTCCTCATGAGAACTATTTCTAGTACTCCAAGGTTTGAGAAGCTTCCTAGAGACTTTTTAAAAAAATATGAACATACTAAAAGACTTGCGAGCTTACGTGCGGAAAAGATATTTTCATTTAATTTCTTGAGATCAATTCAATGAAAATTATATTTTTTCCCTTTGTGTTTCAACTATTTCCAATTTCATTTCAGCTCCGGATGCTGCAACTCCTCAGGTGAAGACAGACGGATGCAGTGGAATCCCTCCTCTCTGCAGATTCTTCCCACGGTGACGTCTAACACTCCATAGTGCTTGACATATTACGCCGTACATTCACTCTCATGAAATTCCAACTGCACAAATTTCATTTTATGTGATAATATTCTGTTCATTTACTCAGGTTTAAAATGCAAAATGAAGGATATCGATGCAAAAAAGTTACAAGACAATTAAGAATTTTAAAAGAAAGGGTTGGACCTTAAACATTGTTGACATTGTGTGTTTGCTCTATATTTCTGTGGTTCAACTCTTCTCTGATCCAATCTCACCTCTGAACTGTAACATGGAGTATAACCACTGTATAACAGCATAACACATATGAACTGGAACAGCTTCCAAACAAGCTACCTGAGGCGGGAGTTCCATTCAGAGATTCCAACGTAGACTCATCAACCAGCTGGGCATCTGGAGACAGGTTTGGTTGCAATGATGGAAAGCGGGACTCTTTTACCAGGATGGAAGGACGGACCTTCAGCTCACCAGGATGAAGGTGACGAGATACCAGTTATTTCCTCTAGCAGACAAGCAGTTCAGCATCAGCGCTGGCAAGAGAATCCAAGCGGAATTACACAGTTTTCAACTACAGGACAAAGTCACAAAGAAGTTTAGAAATTAAAAATACCAACCTTTTTAGAAGGACTGAAATCCATGAACATTTTAGACATGATTTACAATGAGATGCAGTGGAATTTTAAAAGCTGTTGGGACTATTTATTCTATTTGTGCATTGTGGAAATAGTTTCAGATCATTTTATGATATTTGTAACAGGATATTTATATCAGTCTATTATTTATTGCTCTTATTTATATTTTATCGTAGATTAATTGGAATAAATTATTATTTTATACAAAATGGCAACAGAATGGTAGTGATTTGGTTAAAAAAAAATCCAACCAAAAACTCTAATATTGTTCAGCCTTAAGACCCGAAGTCCAGAAAGTACTTATGCACGTGACTTATAGTATGTGACCCATCCTACTGGTGTTCATGCTTCCACTTGGGAACATACTTAGATACACGGATGAATCAGTGTGCAAGTTCACTGTACTTCCATAGGAAAAAAAGGAGGTATGGAGTGATAATTAGTCTTTCCACTGTAACAAACCGTGCACCACACCTGATCTCTGCCTCTTTTTCCTCTGCTACTTTTTCCTTGGTTGTTTTCCCTGAGCAGATAACTTCTTGTTGTGGATGTTTGGTGGAGTAGATGTGCTGGAAGAGGCCAAACTACTGCTGGGAGCGGGTGCGGGGGGAGAAGAGGGCACCAATCAAGACAGTATACACCTTCAAACACACACCAGTTAAGTTACAATTTAATTAGCTTGCTCATAACTCCATCAATCAGGTTTGTGTGCCTTCACATACCACCTCCCCACAATACATTTACAAGCACCACCCTGCCCATTAAGTGTGGGCTTCCATGAATGCTCATCATTTGTGTGTCCCACACACACATTCGGTTCCATCATTTTTGTGTGAGCGCAGAACAGACAAAATTCATTCTTGAGTGCACACCACAAACAAAATTACATGTGAGTAATGAGAGAGGGAATAGGGCATTGGAATGAAAATCAAAGCTTCTCTGTCACCTCTAAAATGCAGCCTCCAGTTTGGGGGTGTCAAGCTTCCTTCCCCACTCTGAACTCTAGGGTACAGATGTGGGGACCTGCATGAAAGACCCCCTAAGCATAGGTGAACACAGACCCAAACCCTTGGATCTTAAGAACAATGAAAAAGCAATCAGGATCTTAAAAGAAGAATTTTAATGAAAGAAACAGTAAAAGAATCACCTCTGTAAAATCAAGATGGTAAATACCTTACAGGGTCATCAGATTCAAAACACAGAGAATCCCTCTAGGCAAAACCTTAAGTTACAAAAATATACATTCTATTCAGCACAGCTTATTTACCAGCCATTTAAACAAAAGGAAATCTAATGCATTTCTAGCTAGATTGCTTCCTAACTTTTTACAGGAGTTCTGAAGAGCGTTCCTGATCTGTTCCCGGCAAAAGCATCACACAGACAGACAGACAGACAGACAGACCCTTTGTTCCCCCCCACTCCACTTTGAAAGTAATTTATCTCCTCGTTGGTCATTTTGGTCAGGCGCCAGCAAGGTTATCCTAGCTTCTTAACCCTTTACAGATGAAAGGGTTTTGCCTCTGGCCAGGAGGGATTTTATAGTTCTGCACACAGAAAGGTCGTTATCCTTCTCTTTATACTTATGACAGGGGGAATACATCAGTCAGTTACTATCCAGGAACAATACTGAATTCTTCTGAAAAAGTCTATGCCCCAAACCTATTCTGTGCGAGAGAAAAACTATTCCCATTCATGCCAGCAGACCTTGAAGTAAAAAAGGGGCCATGCTGAGTAGAGAATTCAGTTGAGCTCTTTGACAGTATCACCTGTATCATAAGGAGCAGCCAATGCCTGTGGGGAATCCCAGCTCCCATTTCTTAAAAGAGAGGAAAACTGTGTAAATATCCCCCACTGAAGTTCTCCCACATCCTTCCAATGGTGGGCAGGAAGGAGGAGGAGCAGGTTGGACCCCAGCCTTCCTCATGGAAGTGGCTGTCGTTCCATCTCCACACTCAGCGGATTCTATGGTTTCTGCACCGATCAAAAAGGTCTCTCCAGACACAGATCTGCAGCATCTGTCTCAGCTCTGGTCCCATTAGATTCCCCGCCCCAGTCCTTTCAGTGACAAAGAGTATTTTCAGAACTACGATCCACTTACACAAAACTTGGTGGAGAGGTGGACCCTCACTAGATCTGATGTCACCAGCAGGTTTATCGCTATAATTTCACTCCCCCTCCAGGGAAGAGCTGAGAAAAGAAAAGGAAAAAAAAGTAGAAATCAGCTGTTGCCACCAGCTAAGTAAAAACCATGTGCACAAACCTCGTAAGACACCAAAAATACAACCCTGTTCTTAAAAAAGGTAAATATTAAAAAAAAAGAGAGAGATAGAGAGAGAAAGCTAATCGCGTCTTTCTAGACATTTCCTGATCTATGTAGATATCTGGGGTTTCAAATGAGTAGTTTCTAGGTATGATACTGATGATATTTCAAACCTGGCCCCAGGCTTCTGACAGCAGAGCTGCTGCCTTCTCGAACTCTCCAGTTGGGAGGACAGACAGACAGACAAAGGGAGAGTTTTTCCTCCATTTTAAGAAGTTCCAGCATGGTGAGCACTCACTTCCTTTCACTTACGCTTTGCAAAGAGCCTTTTTACCCCTTTACAGGTAAAGCAAGTAGAGAACAGCTGCTACGATGGATTTTACATCTAACTGGCTGTCCATAAAAGGGAGCTACCTCCCCACCTTCATTTAGCACAACAGCTTCACAAAACTTGCAGCCACCGGCCCCCTTCTGGCCTTGGGACCACCGGTTAAGCCGTAGACTCCTCCGCCTCCTGTAATTTCACCTCTTGGAGATTCCAGCATGCCTGTCTCTCGCTCATCCCCCTTTGTTTTGCTGCTCTCCAGTCAGTTACTGCAGGATTCTCTGTCCACGCGGTGCACTTTGATTCCAGTTGTCGCAGAGTCACTGTGCGACGCTCTGGAACTACTCCATACGAAGCCAGTCAGGACTCTGGGGGAGCATGCTTCCAATCTTTGACCATAGTGTTTCCAGGGCAAGAAGCTTACACAGCTTCAACCTTCCTGGGTCTGACCTTAGAGCATTAAGTATCCCCTTTTCACACTGTGCGCTTCCCACAGTGAGTCCGCACAGGCGGGGTCCTGGGGAAGCGAAAGGGCCCTGTGCCCCAACTCCCTAGTCAGAGGTGACTCTTAGCCAGCGTTAACAGAAGATTTAGTCGTCCACAGGAACACAGCGTAGAATGGAGCTTGCTATTACAGACATCGGTGACTTTCAGCCAAGTCCATCTTGGAAATCCTGAGCCAGACATTGTAGAGCTGTGCAAAGGGAGAGGGCTGCGCGTTGGAATTGGAAAATTCACCAAGGTACAGCTGATTGCCCAGTTGGAAGAGAATGATCACGCTAAGTAGCCGGTTCCTGAGCCAGCTGGGGCCGCGAGAGAGGCTGGGAGCAGCCAGGCAGACCCTGGGGTCATCCCAGCCACTCACGCAACCGGGGATGCGGGAGGGGCTGAAAGCAGCCAGGCAGCCCCAGGATCCATTTACCTGACCAGAAGGAGATCTTCCTGACCGAGTTCCCAGTTGGTGGAGCTGAGACGGTTGGAGTTGGAAATGGGACTGAAACTGCCTCCGTTTAAGGAAGGGGATGATACAGATGCCTTCCTCACTGCCTTTGAGAAGCCCTGCAATGTGCAGCACGTTGGCTTGCAGAAGGGCTTCGGCATCTGGCCCCCTTACTGGGTCCCAAAGCCATAGAGATGTTCAGCCAGATAGATGAGGTGGAAGCAGGGGACAATGAACTGTTCAAACAAGCCCTGCTGCCAACATTTGAGCTGACCCCGAGGCATACAGGAAAAGGTTCCGGAGTGTGCAGAAGATCCAGGGGATGACCTGTCTGAAACTGGTCACACTGATGGGGAAATACACCCACCAATCGGTAAATGGGGCCAGGGTCCAGACCAAGGAGGATGTGATTGAACTAATGGGGCTGGAGCGATGAAATGAACTCTGTCCCCCTGACCTGAGGATGTGGTTCATGGACAAGAGGCTGAAGGACCTGCGCCATGCAGGGCAGCTGCCTGATGAGTTTGTAGACAGCAGGTCGGGATATGGAATGAAATCCCAGGGGGACAGGACCACCAAGAGGACCAGCTGGACCTGAGGTGTAATTACTGTGGGCAGGGGGGCCCACAGATGGGCCCGGTGCCAAAAGTTCAGGGACAGGATGAGCAAACTGAGCCCTCAAAGGGTTAACTGGGTGGGAGCCCAGCCGGAGGAGGGTCCCCCAGAAGTACGGCGCAGGCTACTGTACCTGGCCCACGATTTCCCTCTCTCGGGACACCAGGGAATCCAGTGCAGCAAGCAGAGGCTGCTACCGTACTTTTACTGGCCCAGGATCTTTGATACCATCCAGAAGTACTGCAGGTCCTGTGACCCCTGCCAGAGGGTGGGGAAGGCCCGGGACAAAGGGAAAGCAGCTTTGAGGCCCCTGCCCATCATAGAGGAGCCTCTCCAGAAGGTGACCCTGGACATAGTGGGACCCCTCAGCAAAGCAACTCGGACAGGGAAAAAATACATCCTGATGGTGGTAGATTTCACTACTCCCTGTCCAGAGGCGGTGGCCGTGTCCTCTATCGAGGCAGACACTGTGGCAGATGCACTGCTGACTCTTTTCGGCAGAGTGGGGTTCCCCAAGGAGGTCCTTACAGACTAGGGCTCCAATTTCATGTCAACTCTGCTCCGGTGCTTGTGGGAGAGGCGTGGGATCCAACACACCTGGGCCTCAGCGTGTCACCCTCAGTCCAACGGGCTGGTGAAGAGGTTCAATGGGACCCTAAAGATGATTCTGAAAACCGTTATGAACCAGCACCCACAGGACTGAGACAAGCATTTACCCCACCTGCTGTTCGCGTACCGGCAAGTGCCCCAGGAATCAACCGGGTTCTCTCCTTTCCAGTTCCTTTATGGGTGGAGAGTGAGGAGACTCCTGGACTTGATGAAGGACGAATGGGAGGGAAAGGCCTCCCCAGATGGAAAAAATCAGTGGTGGAGTACGTACTGACTTTCCCAGAAAAGCTTGCTGAGCTCATGGACTTGACCAGGGAGAATTTAGCCAGGGCCCAACGGAAGCAAAAAGACTGGTACGACCTCTAAGCGTGTGCCTGCTCCTATGCTACCGGGGACCAGGTGACGGTTCCCATTCCCTTGACAATGGACAAACTACAGGATGCCTGGGATGGGCCCTTGAAGGTCATCAGGCAGCTGAATGAGGTAAACTATGTAGTGAAACCCTTGCGGCCAGAGTCGGGCGCCGGCACAACAAGAGTCCATGAAAAGGTTACATTTCTTCTGGGACGATTAGATCCTCAAAATCTGAACACATCTTTAATGAAATGTATTCAACACAAGAATGGCCATACTGGGTCAGACCAAAGGTCCATCTAGCCCAGTAGCCTGTCTTCCAACAGTGGCCAATGCCAGGTGCTTCAGAGGGAACGAAGAGAACAGGTAATCATCACGTGATCCAACCCATCGCCCAGACCCAACTTCGCGCAAACAGAGGCTACCGACAATGTCCCTCTTCCCACCAGATTTTTCAATTTAAAGCGGATTCACCCAGTCCCTTAACTGTTGTCATAAAGACACACGTACATATGCTGGACATGGACATTAGAGAAGCAATCTGCGACGAATAAGTGGAACAAGTTTTACATTTCTACCTTTCTTGTATGACTCTCAGGGCCAAATGTTTAACAGACCTCCTGAAAGGCTTCCTCAACATTTGTAGGCAGATTTATTTGCAAGGCAAATTGGTCAGTTACATGTAGTTTCTGGATTTGCATAAGACTTGGTGCAAATGCTGAGGTTTGGCCCTAAAAGATCTGTTAGCTAGCACTCAAACAGGAAACTAAAACCTACTTCTAAAGCAGATAGCTAATTTATTTACTGGCTTTGAAAGATTGCTGCCACCTCTTCGGTATCTTCTGCCTGTCCGTAAGTCCTTCCCAGAAGGTCAGTAACAATAATATCCACTTTTATAAATAAAATATTTGCACGCCAAGAAGGGACACCATCAAGGTGAGTTCTCCTAACTCCCTACAACAAGTTACCACGTCTATGTTAAATTGAGGCGAAAACAATCAGTAAAGAAACAGATTTTTGTTTTGTGCCTTTTCTAGTTTGGAGTTTATTTATTGTTCCAAGGCAGCACAATCTATGGAGAATTAAAAAACAACAACAACAACAAACAAAAAAACCACACACATTTGGGCTAGGCCAGGAGCTAAGTAAATTCAAATCTTAGCAGCACAATTATTTATATGACTTACCAGCAATACTTACCCATCCAAAAAAGAAATTTCAAGTAGGCAATCTTTGATTTCATTTTGTATGAAATTTCTTCCAAAGGACTTATGGAACATGGAAGCAAAGATTTCAAAAGTAAGCGCAACCTGGGGTGATTCTCCACCCCCAGCCCCTTAACCGTGTGCCCAATACGGGCAAAGTAAATCACTTCTTGTTAACTTGCTGCTGAAAGAGTCCCTTCTGCAGATAGGGGTCTGGCAGCACGTGTACTCACACAATATAAAAGTGGTCAAGGACAGTCCGTCATTTAGTTTATGCAAAAGGTGATATCATCAGTGAGACTGCCTTTGAAGGAAGAAGGAGCTGGATATAGACTAGGGCAGAGATACAGTGCTTGTCATGGGGTGTAGGAAAAAAGAGTAGACAAGGAAAACTACAAAAATATCGTTGTTTCAGACATGCTGCAGTTACAGTAATGTAAGAAAAAGCATTGTAACAGGGTTTACTCACCATGATGCACTTCCTCAGGGCCAGGCCTGGCATCACAGTGTCCTTGTGGGGTAGCAGCCCTGGTCACCAGTCACTCTGGGGCTGTGGTGGTTTCTTTCAGATAACTCATCCCTCCAGCCAGGGCACAGTCTTTAGCCCGTTCCTTCCAGGGTCAGCTATCCAAACTAAAGTTCAAAACTATCTGAACAGAAATGAAAAGCTTCCACCCTCTCCACAGCTCTTCTTCAGCGAGGTCACATTCAGCCTGTAGCCCCCTCGCTGGGCTCAAACTACCCTTGCGCACCACTTCCTTGGGGCTGGTAGGGGAATCCAGTCCCAACCTCAATTCTGGGTTACAGCCCAGGGCCCTGTACTGCACAGCTACGTCAAATCCTCTACCCATATTGCAGTTTTCCCTGCGCCATTTCCCTCCTCACCTCTTTACTTCCCTTCTAGGTCTTCCAATCTGTCCCCTGGTTATTCTGGGTGCCTCCCTGATCACTCCAGACCCTGCAGGCACCTTCTGACTCCCTGCATTTTCTTTCCTCCAGCCCTTCCTTAGCTGGGCCCACTCAGCAGTTAAACCTGGAATCACCTAATTTCTCTCAGGTGGGGCCCATTCTGGTATCACGGCTGGCTCAGTCAGGGGCTCTCTATTAGTATCACCTCAGAGCTCTGGATGATCTCTGAGTGTTCATCTCTCTCTCTCCATATGTAGATTAATTTTATTCTCAGCCTCTGGCTCTGACCCTCTTACACCGATCACCTCTTACACCGATCACTCCCATTTCTTCTGGGAGGATTAGATTTTCAGTAGCTGGACACATCTTTATGAAACTTGTGGCCAGAGGTGGTGGTGGCCCTCCCCTTGCGGCCCTGCAAGTCAGTGTGCCTCTGGCTCTGACCCTCTTACACCGATCACCTCTTACACCGATCACTCCCATTTCTTCTGGGAGGATTAGATTTTCAGTAGCTGGACACATCTTTATGAAACTTGTGGCCAGAGGTGGTGGTGGCCCTCCCCTTGCGGCCCTGCAAGTCAGTGTGTTCACCTTTCCTCTGGGTGTCTTCTTAGGGAAAGGATCCAGAATATCCACAGCTACATGCTGAAACAGAACCTCAATTTTGGGGAGTGGCTGAAGAGGGGCCTTGACCTGGTCACATTGCACCTGGACCATACAAACTCTTCTTCAAAGTCTAACTTCTTCACTACCCCTACCGTGCAGAGGAGAACTGCCTGACAATCATTCTATCACATTGTTTTGAAGCTGTGCTGCGTGGAAGAAGCTTTTAATCTACTTAAGAGCCATTTGGTGTTATCCATCATCTATGACTTTAGGTCTTCCTGTGGGAAAGCCAACCACAGGTGGACAAAAGGAAGGAAAACACCACCAATACATCCCCACTTAAGCTCCCCCTTTTCATTCCACTAGCAGGCAGGAGGAAATGATTTCTGTGATGAAAGCTGGGGAAACTGATGACACGATGGCTTCTGCACAGAACACAAAATCTTTCCAAACAGTGCACCTGAGTGTCTGCATCACTTCTAGGGCTTTGTCAGATCTCCCTTCCGGTCCCTATCAGCGTGGTTCCATTACAGTCACCCTGTCAGGGCTGCCCCAAGCTGGAACAATGGCTGCTGGGGGTGTGAAACTTCAATAAGAGCGACCAAAAGCATGGTCTCGTTCATACCCTGGGTTTGCAGTTTTGCTCATTTGCTTTCAGTACCCTGCAACATCTTCCCCTGGGATTTCACCTGGGTGTGGAATACAGATGCCCAACACCCCTGGAAAGTCATGGGAGAATAGGGAGCAGAGCCCATTACAACCTGGGGGCTGCGGTAAGTCTGCTTTCTCTGCTTTGCAGGGTGTCTTTCAAAAATTTAAAGCTAAAAATCTCAAATTTCTTATAAAAGTGCAGGAAGACTTGGGAGACTCAAACCAAATTAATATGCACAAAAATGTTTTCATGCTTTCTTCATGTGACTTTTCTTTTTTAATTTCAGTGAAAATAGTTTTCTTCTTGAATTAAAACAGATTTCCCTGCCATGATGGAAACTCCAGAACAACAGTCTGTGGTAGGGCTTGAGATCCAGAAAATGAAACATGTCCACAGGAAGTGAAGAGAATTAAACAAACGAGGAGAATTTCCCTGCCCAAGGGAAGGCCAATATTAAAAGAGAAGGAACCAGCAAAAATGGTGAACACTGAATTTCATTTAAAAAAATACATTTGAATTCTTTCATTCTAGGATACACTTGGTAAAAAATACATAATGTGACTTCTCTGCATAACCTCCTTCTGACCACATTGTAAATCATAGTCATCCACGTGGGTACCTCTCTAGCATGTGTTACTATACTAATTGCTCATCCTGTTTTATGAATTCTTCTCAATTTTTTACTCCTGTCAGCTACTTGGAGTGATCGACAGGACATGATTTTCACACCTTTCAGCTTCATCTATTCCTCAGCTCCACTGTGTATATTAAGACCTGGAAATTACAATGAGTTAAGGGGTCATTTTCTCAGAGCACTCTCTCTCTTATGGTTTCACAGAAGGAAGATGCTGATGGTTTGTGCTGTCTAGATTTTAAATGAGCCTTCTAAACGGAGGAAATCGTTAAAGTAGAGATTTGCCAAAGTTTTTGGGAGGCCTAACCCGTTCCTCCCACATTTAATTCTTCAATGCCTGGTGAACTTTAAATATTCCTAAACTATTTCTGTCTCTCAAATGAAGGAGGTAATGAATGGCAAGTGCACTGTCTGACCAATTGGAGGTCTTTTCTGTACCACTGTGGAATTGTGGCTGACCTTCTTCAATTAGAGAACTTAAAATATGACAAAATGCCTGTATGTCAGGGGTGGTCACTTTCACACACACACAAAAAGAAAGAAAGAAAGAAAGAAAGAAAGAAAGAAAGAAAGAAAGAAAGAAAGAAAGAAAGAAAGAAAGAAAGAAAGAATAAGGAAATGTGGTAAAAGAACTAGAAAACAGCAAGAAAAACAGAAAGAAAAATTCTGAATCCTTCAAGAAGGAAAATCTTGTAAACAGAAAATGATCAAAGAAACATTCTCCAACCAAATACTTAAATTCAGAGACAAAAAGGAAAGACACAGCAGTCTACGTAGGACCCTCAACGAACTCCAGGCTCAAGGTTCCACACAAAGCAAAGGAGCGTATAGACATCATCATGACCACCAGGTTTTTGCTGCACGTTTGGCTCATACTGCTCTTCTCCACTGAAATCTTATCTCTGCTCTGTACCATGCTTCACTTCCAGCAGAACAAAGTGAACAAAGAGAGCTTAGAGCTTCTGCAGAAAAGGAGCGGAAATTTCCCCTCACAATGCATAAATGAAAGGGCAGCTTTCAAGCCCACCCAGGATATTGTCCAACTTTCAGTGGCCCAGAAGGAGAATGCCAAGGTGGCAATTCAAGAGATCCTCCAAGAGATCTTCAACATCTTTAGCAAAAACCTCACCCAAAGTGCCTGGGATGCCACTTCCATAGTCAAGTTCCAAAATGGCCTTTACCAGCAAATTCAGCGGCTGGAGGCATGTTTGAGAGCACAGATGGAGAAGGAATTAACCAACCTGGAAAGTCACAACCTCCAGATCACCAGTCGGAGTGTGAAACAATACTTTCAGGGGATAGATGCTTTCCTGAAAGAAAAGCAATACAGCCTGTGTGCCTGGGAGATCATTCGCGTGGAAATACCCAGATGTTTTGTACTAGTTGACAAACTCACTCGAAGGCTGAGTAACTAAGGTACAGTACAAAACCTTTCCCTGGAGTAAATGAATTCACATTAAGGTAATTTATACAGCTGAACAGAGATAACGGATATTTTATAACTCTGCTTATATAGGGCCTGATCCTTCTTCTACAGGGTCAATGGCCAAATCGCAACTGATTTCCTTGGCAGCAGCTTCAGGCTCTTCCTGTCCTGTACTGGAAATGGATTTGCAATTACATGGATTTATTTTTCTGTAAAAAGGAAAGGGGTACTTGTGGCACCTTAGAGACTAACCAATTTAGTTGAGCATAAGCTTTCGTGGCACCTTAGTCTCTAAGGTGCCACAAGTACTCGTTTTCTTTTTGCAAATACAGACTAACACGGCTGTTACTCTGAAACCTGTCATTATTTTTCTGTGTTTCTACTGTCATTTAGGTTTGCGATTCTTCATAATCTCTCACATATCAGGTGATGTTATGTATTGCATAATTGGCAGACCATGCAACAAAGTACGTATATTTGGAATCCTTAGCCACCTCACCAGTACTTTGGTCATCAAATAATGATAACCCCAAAGTACTCTGACTTCTATACATGTAGTATGTTTCTATTATGAGCATGGTTGCTATTTATTAATCTGTCCTCATCCTATACCACAGCTTGAGAAGTTTCCTAGAGACATTTATAAAAAATATGAACATGGGACTCTCTGACCAGGAAGAAAGGACCAACAGTTTCCCAGGATGAACGTGAAGAGATACCAATTCTTTCATAAAAGACAAGCAGTTCAGCCTCTCTGCTACCAGGAGAATCCATGCGGAATTATGGGGTTTTCAAATGTCGGACAAACTCACAAAGAAGTTTAGAAATTTAAATGTCAACATTTTTAGAAGTACTAACCGAAATCAAGGAATAATTTTTACATGATTTAAAATCTGATGCAGTGGAATTTTAAAAGGTGTTGTTACTATATCTTCTGAAAATATTTTCAGATCCGTTTACGATATTTGTAACAGGGCATTTATGTCAATCTATTATTTATTTATTGTTCTTATTTATGTATTTATCATAGATATTTGTTACTTACCAATAAATAATTATTTTATATAAAATGGCAACCTATACCAGTAATGATTTGAATAAAATGCCGATTGAACCAAAAAGAAAGAAAAGGAGAATAAAAAAACCCCTGTAATTGTTCAGCCTGAAAACCCCAATTCCAGAGAGTACTTATGCATGTGACTAACTTAAAGTAGGTGAGCCATCCCGCTCATGTTAGTGCTTCCAGTTGGGAACATGCTTCAATACATTGATGAACCAGTGTCCCAATTTGCACTAATACCATTTTAAAAATAATCCTTACAGAATGATAATTAGCCTTTCCATTCAAACAGACCACACACCACACCTGAATTCTCCCACCTTTTACCATTCTACTTTGTACCAGGTTACTTGTCCCCCCAAAAACTTGTCAATTTGGATGTTTGGTGTAGTAGACAGTTGTGTTGGAAGAGGCTAGATTGGTGCCCTTTCCCCCACTAAGCAAGAGTGCATGCACCCCTTAACACACACCAATTACATGTGAACAATGAGAGCAGGAATGGGGCATTCTGTATTAGAATGATCAAAGTTTCTCTTTGTCACCTCTAAAATGCATTTTCCCATTGGGTGGAATGCATCAGTCAGTTACTGCCCACGAAAACTATGGAATTCTTCTGAATTCTTCTTGCTGTCTGGTCACCCTAGCTGGGATATCAGCTGGGAAGTCTCTGAAGCTTGGCTTGGGCTTCCTCAGCGAGGGGAAGTATGCAACCCGTGCCTGGTTGGTGTGGTGCTCTGTCACCCTCTACTAGCACCTCAACCATTTAGAGATTGAGGAGTCTGCTGCAACCCTGGCTTAAGATGCATGATCATATGTTCACACAGTCAAGGCTCATACACTAAGGTTCAAATGTCCAAGGTTCAATCCTGCCTGCTGACAACTTCAGCCTGTCGGCGTTACAAGTGAGGGCTCATCCAACATGTCAACTGGGTAGTCTTTGAAACTCAGAATGTGCTTTAACATGTCCTCTCCCAGAAATATACCCAGAGGTGTTTACCTCTTCCAGGGGCCATGTAGTACGTGTAGATTACAATACGGAGACACTTTGCACAGGATTCTAACACACTATTGCTCTTTAATTAATCACTCGGAAATACAGAAAATGGAACAAAAATTGTAAACCCTATCCGCAATTCCCTGCCTCGGTTTCCTCAACACACCAGGCCATTCTATGAGCCTGTATCAGAATCACTTGGGGTCATCCAACATCCTTCTGTTGCAATGCATCACTTATATGCACAAAAACAGAGCATTCTCCTCCAGCTCACATAACCTGGCTTTGGCCAGTTCATCCTCTTCCTTCCTCTTGCCCAAATGTCCTGTGGGTCTTCCCCCTGTGATTTCTTTTAGAACCTTTTGGTTTTGTCATCTGCTCTTTGTTGACCTTCGGTAACTTTCCACTCCTAACCCCCATTCTCCTTAACACCAACTTCGCCAAACTGGTTTCCCAACTGGTTTCCCGTTGTCCTCAGCCTAGTGAGTACCTTCTGGAGGTCCTGTCCAACCGGATGGATACACATAGAAAGAGGTTTCCTATGATGAGGAAATTTCATGACAACAACTTCATAATATCACTTTAAAATTAACAAGTCTTACAGAGACTCTCCCCCCTCCCCCCGGCCTCCGCCTGACACACACACACACACACAAACAAATCAAGCCCTATGAATCAGGCTTGTGTACACCCAAGTCAGCAATTCTATCCCACAGTTTTCTGACCAGCTGGTGCCACCCCTCCACACCCTCCAAATCAGGCGTGCGTGCTCCTTGCCACCAACAACCAGTTTGGTGTACAGAATGGATTAAACTTTCAGTTATAACATCAACAATGCCTAAAAATTACCTAAACCCAACATTTAAAATTATAGTAATAAACCTGCCGGTGGCATCAGATCTAGTGAGGATCCTCCTCTCTACCAAGTTTGGTGTAGGTGGGTAGTAGTTCTGAAGAGCTATCAGTCAACAGTAGCGCTGCCAACCACATAATTCAGCCACAGCATGAACATTTGAGACTGATTAAACCTTTATGAAAAATGTTTGGCCCTTTGTAAACATTTTCTGAAATATTTGTACGTGTGAGTTTTTGTTGGAAAAGAATATCTCTGTAGACAGAAAGTATAAGAAACACTCATATAAATACATATTTTAAAGAGACTTTTTCCAGAAAAGTTCCTGTAGCCATCTGGAAAGCAGTTTTGAATTTGAAGGCAACCATCCCAGGAACAGACACAATAGCATTGACTCAGGTGAACCATCACACAGAACAAGCAGCAAATTATGAACAGCAAAGGGAAAAGATGTGGTGACAAGGTCCTGAGCAATCAGAGTGGAATGTGTATAAATCATTTGTCAAATCATTTAAAATAAATATATTGGCAAATTCTGAATTTCTTTGCAGATTATTTGCAAATAGGAAAATGGGCTAAACTAATCTCTTATTTCATATTAAAATTAAGATGGCTGACACAGAAAAAAATAATTCCAATAAAATTTCCTGCTATTTTCACTGAAATTTAAATGGACAGGATTTCATTAAATTCTAGGCAATATTTCAACCAGCTCAGTCTCCATCTAACCTTTCCCAGAAAACAGGCTCATTACTGATGAAAATATGCTGAAAGACTATGTGTCTTTCCTCCCATAGCTTTCTTAATTTAACAGGAAAAGCTTAAATTCAGATTATTTAATTTCTCTCCTTCACATAACTATTATCTCCTGAAGCTTCAACTTGCCAGGAAATGCACACGCAGAACTCCCAGTGGAGTAAATGCAAAATTGGGGTGCAGCGCCTCTGGTAAGATTGGGTCTCTTATATGGTATACTTATGTACAATAAACTGCATTCTTTAAAGTGACATTTCCGAATCGTTTAGGCAAAACTCTAGATTATGATTTTAAAAAGTGCTCGAGGTGATGGGAGAGGGAGATGTAAAAGAAGTGACAGGAACAGAAATATGTTCATATTTTCTTCTTTTCCTTCTTTAAAATTAATATGAAAACATTCCTTTTCCATTTTTGGGTTGAAAACCATTCCCCTTCACTGATGGAAACTCCAACATGACAGCCTAGTACTATGGTATGAAAAACAGAAAGTGAAACTTGCTACAGAAAGAAGGCTGCAAACTTCACTCATCAGACCACTTGAATTTCAACGTCCAAGCTCAGTGAAATGCACATTGAAAAAAGAATAAAGCTTGAATGGTGAAAAGGGAAACACATCTGAAAGTGACATTCATTTATGTCAGTCACTCTAGCATATTTATTACCAGCCACACAATCTTTTTGGACAACTCCCTTCCATGTCACTACACTACATCACTGGGAACTACTCAGAAGTGCCCGAGAAGACAGCATGTTCACACCCTTCAACTGTACCTGTTCCTTGGGCTTTTCACAACTGGTTTCAGGTTCTTAAGTAAACCTCACAGTTTCTCAGTGCTCTCTGTCCATCCTCTGGTATTGGCCTACACACATGGTTTTTCTTCTCTCATATTTCAAATGGCCAGGAAATTGCAAGAGATTAATAGAGACTTCTCTGGCCCCAATCTCCCACAGGAATTCTTTCCAGGCTTATCAAATATTAAGAGGTCCCTATAGTATTACTCCCTCTCAAAGGATGGAAGGAAGGAATGAGACAGCCAGAGCATAGCACGCTTTTCTGATTTTGAGTGCCACACCAGAAAGGGAAAGTTTTCCACCTGCTGGCAAAGTGAAGGAACAGCAGCTTTACACATCACTTCACTGCTGTTATTTGCAGAGTCTAGCAAAAAGAAGCTCTGCAGTAGTTCCCCCCATCTGCCAAAATTCATTGTTATCACTTAAAAGCATGGATAGTCTTGCTGATGTGACAGACATTCAGACCTGCCTAGCAGTGCTAACTACAGGAACTTGGGAGCAGACAGACAGGTCCCTACTCTAACCTGTAACTGGATGACACTGTTCATCATCATATTCTTCTTACTCTTTACATTTTCGTTATCTAAGAGGGCAGGGGGGACCGAAGGAAAGAAATGTTGGGGTTCAGTAATATTAAAGTAGTTACCAACTGTGATTTGGTTCTTCTAACGACTTGTTCGCTTCCACTAACTAAAAAGAAGGAAACCAAAAGTAAAAACCTCAAGCAGAAAAAACCCTGAAAAGTAGAAAGTGATGAAAGAAAAATCTTTTCCGACAGAATGCTTAAATTCAGAGACGGGTCGAAAACACAAAAATTTACAGAAGACCTTGAACAGACATCAGTTGCTCAAGTTCTACACAAACACAGGGAATCTAAGACAACATCATGATCAGCAGGAGTTTGCTGCAATGTTGCCTCGTGCTGCTCTTCTCCAGGGAAATCTCATGTCTGGACTGTAACAGGCTGCATGTTCTACAAAACAGAATGAACAGCGAGAGTTTAGAGCGTCTGGAGAAAATGGGTGGCAACTTTCCCTTCCAATGTCTAAATGAAAGGACTGCTTTCAAGCCCAGAGATATCTTCAAGCTCCAACTGTCCCACCAAGAGAATGCCAAGGTAGCCATTCAGCAGGTCCTCCAAGAGCTCTTCCATATCTTTAACAACAATCTCACCCAAGCTGCCTGGAATGGGACTTCCATAAAGGAATTCCAAAATGGACTTCACCAGCAGATTGAGAAGCTGGAGACGTGTTTGAGTGCTGAGATGGAAAAGGAGGTAACCTACCCAGGAAATGAGAACCTCCTGCTCACCAGCCTCAAACTGAAGAGATACTTCCAGACAATAGAGGATTTCCTGAAAGAAAAGCAATACAGCCGGTGTGCCTGGGAGATCATCCGTGTGGAAATATCCAGATGTTTCCTCATGCTCGACAAACTCACCAAGAGACTTGAAAATGAAGGTACCATCTTTTCTTTTTTCCTAGAAAAACTCAAATAATATTATTTGAATAAAACAGCTGGTGAAAGATGGCTGATAGGGTTATGACTCCTAATACATCGGGCCCAATCTTTCTCCCACAGTAATTTTATGCATACAGCTATTTCAAACGCGTGCTCAAATCTTTTCAGAGTAGCATATAATTTAGTGCTTCTCTACCACACACAATATTCTATATGAAAAATAGACAAATATATCATAACTGCTAACTAAAGACAAAATATCGTTAAGTTATAACTAACTATGCGAAATAGATCTTTGACCAGTAAGTGTCTAAGTTGGAGAAAAGAACAGTGAGATGCCCCCTTTCAACAACTGCCTCGTTAGACAACATTCCAGTTAGGACACCAGAAAATGGGGGGTCTATGTTCACACACTTCTATCCCATCAACTCATTTTGCACGTAGGGACGGCCGAGGGTTCTTATTCTGCTTTTCTTTCTTTTGTTTACCGCTAAATTCAACAGCTTTAGTAACAACAAATTGTGACAAGATGACAAGTGCACTAAGGCTCAGGATTTAGGATTTGACATCTGGTTAGAAAAAAGATGGCCTCTATTTGGCATTTGAATCTCTCCAATGTTTGAACCATTCCCCTTTTTCATTCCAGCACGTGATGCTTCCAGTTAGGATGCTATGAAAACAGCTGAATGAAACTGCACCTCCACTGGAGTCCTTCCTCTCTAAATTAATTCTCGAATCAGCAGCTTTCGAGATTCCTAATAGTCCATCTTGAATTAAGCAAACTGCCAAACTTCAACTGCACTATTTATAGCCTCCTTGCCGTTACCAAGACTGATTTATTCACATGAGAAAATGTAAAACAGAAGATTTTGCTGAAAATATTGCAGAAGACAGCGTAGTATTTGAACCGAAGGAGAAAAACCTTACTATTTCTTAATCATTGATATTACGCGTTTGCTCCGAATTTGCCTTGGGCTGCTTTTAAAAATGAAATCTTACCTCTTTACTGTAACAGCCGGTCTGGTATGACATGGTGTACCGGCTCTTGCCGTTATATTGGACCGGACCGGACCGCCTTACTTTCACCTCTGCCTACATCTCATGCAAAATACCCTCACAAGCTGCCTGGAACGACAGTCGCATGGAAAGATCCTGACATGGACTCATAAGCAAGGGAAACTTCTGGAGGTGTATTTTGTGGCAAGGATAACAAAGAAAGAAGAATATCCCAGTTTCTAGGTCACTTATAATTAGGCACTCTGAAATTTTAAACTAGTGCAAATATATATTCTTTTCCTGCACTGTGAAAAGATCATTTTACTGGATTTGTAAAAGTGTTTTTATAGTTGATCCATTTATATTTATTCACAATATTAATGTATTGCTTTTATTTATTTTGTCAGAGGTTTTATAATATTTATAAATAAATATTTATTTCTACAAAATAGCAACCTACAGCAGTAGTGATTTGTACTAATTAGATTTTTTAAAAAAACAGAGACCCAATAAAAATCTTCTCTTGTTTTCCCTTAAGACTCCAGTTCAGCAAAGGACTTTTAAACATTTGCCTAACTTTAAGTACACGAGCTTTCCTTTGTCATAAGTCGTTAAACTTGACAACATGCTCAAGTACATTGTGAACATAAACCCTGATTCAGCAGTGACTCCATAGGAAAAATAGCTTGGGTAATTAGTTTGACCATTCCAACAGACCACACACCACACACCACAACCTCAACTCCGCAGCTTTTCTGTTTCTGCCCATTACCAGATTATTTTCACGCACAACATTTGTAGTTGCAGATGTTTGGAGCAGGAGTTCATTGTGATGAAATGAAAGGCAGGATGGAGACACAGGCATTCTAAGGGGAAGACTTCAGGCTGTCGTGGTACAAAGTTGCTTGTCCCCTTCCTCCCCAATGAGATGTGTGCGAACTGTCAGGTTTCCATGTGCGCAGACTCCGTATCTCCCCCAACACCACCATCAGGAAGGGTTATGTGGGTTCCATTTTCCCCCTCCACCAGTCAGGTTTGGGTACACTTGGCTCACAAACACCATCAAGCTTGTACATACCCAACCCCTCCTGTGAATCAGGCTTGTAAGCATCTGCTGCTGCTTCCCTTTGCTCTCCCCCGGGTGCTCCCAAAACAAGCATGTGTGCTTAGGGACTGCATGTTGCACCAACAACCACCAGCTGAAGGAGCACAGTGCATCAAAAGTTCAGTTGAGCTGTGAATGACTAAAAATTACCCTAAACCCAATAGTTAAAAATTACCTGAAAGCAAAAAACAAAAACAAAAACCATCCATTGGACCAAATCTTGTAAGGATCTCTTTGCCAAGTTTGGGTATGTAGATAGTATTTTTGAAGAGCTATTACTCAGTCCCATCATTGTCTAGCATTAATTTAAGCCACACTCTAAATCTGGAGATTTCTTATTTAAAAGTTTTTAAAGAAGTCAAACAACCACTACATTAAATGTTCAAATAGTAAAAAAACAAAGTGTGTGTGAATTTTTACACTGATTGGGGAAAAACTGCCTTTGGGAAAAAAACCAGGAAGGTATGTCCCATTTTAAATCCCTTTTCTAACACAGTCCAAACTATGGTGTCTCTAGTAGGAGACTAAATTCTTCACAGTCAACAGATGGCAGCATTGCAGAAGCTTTTGCCCTCTGTTCTCTTTAGCTGAGGGGTTCTCAAACATTTCATTATGTGGGCCTCATCTTACAAAAATTGATCCTTTCCCCTCCCATTCAGGATCAGGTAACATTTGTGTGGCAGGTACACCAAACGCTTACAAAGAAAGGTAGTACTAGAAACGCATTTATATAATTTTAGCGGTCTTTAAAGGAACGTGGGATCTGCCATTTCTCTGAAGAAGATCACCCAGTACTCCATGTACTGCCACTGATTCAGGAAACTCAGTCTGGGACCTGCTGGTTTAGAGGCATGTACAAGGAGTTAACTCTTAAAACAAATGCCTCTCCTTTCTTATGGTGCAGTTTTTTCCAAGAGCTGTAGCCATCAGCTGTCCAAGTTCTTTCCTGCCCAAATATTTCTCTTTTCATTCACTCCTTCATGTAGTTGGAGCCAAAGGTTATATTGACACAACACAATCATCTGAGAATAATGAGAGCAAAATTAGACTGCATGAAAAAGTCACCACCCCCATAATGTATACCCCCCTCTCTGGTGGAACATGGCCGTAATATAGCACCTGGAGCCATTCAAACTTTTCAGACTCTAACTGCTTTGTTGCCCATGGAGTGCAGTGGGGAACCTCCTAACATTCATCCCATCATATTGTTTATAAGCTGTGCTATGTGGAAAAAATCCATTCATCTATTGAAGAAGCCATTTGATGACATGTATCATCTAAGATTTCAGGCCTTCCTGTGGGAAAGCCAACCACAGGGGGATAAAAAGGGAGAAACATGCTAATAATACATCCCCACTTCAGCTCACTTTTATCCTTCCGCTGGCAGGCAGGAGGGGATACTCGCAGGTTTGTCGCCAGCCTTCATCATACAAGCAGAGGAGCCTGTGGCTTCTACAGAGAACACAAGGTCTTTTCACACAGAGCTACTGAGTTTCTGCATCAGTTGTTGGGCCCACTCAGAGCCCCGTTCCGGTCCCTGTCAGCGAAGTTCCATTACAGCCATGAAACCAGGGCTTCCTTCAGACTGCAGTTGCCTCAGACACTCTCTGTAGGTGTCCTTTTTGTGCAGCTGACATGGAGAGATGCACCCACCAGACCTGTAGTAGCACTGCCCCAGCTCAATGCGCGTCTGCTCATTCCAGGCCCCACACATGGATCATAACTGTATGGAGAACACCCCAAGAGGGAACTGCGTGCAAATGCGTCTGACTCCACTGCACCTCATCTCACCCCACACACACTTCCATGTGGCACAGGGAAGAGGCATAAGCAGAGGGCTCTACCCCTGCATAGATCCTCTGCAGCAGCCTCTGAGGCCCTTGTAACCAACTTTTCTCAAATAATAGACTGGTTCTTTGCCTACTTGCTGCAGGGAAGATGGAAGTAGGGGTGCTGGGGTTGAGCAGCGTCACGTAATATTAGCAAGTGAATGCATGGTCTCCATCCTATACAGGGTTTACAGTTTTGTTCACTGGCTTTCATCAGCCACACAACAACAAGTATTCCAGTGCCCCTAAATTGTTGTCACCATACAGATTTACTGAAAAAGATGATTTGGCTCCCCCGCCCCACATTACCCTGCGATTACTTTGTTACCTTATCCTCTCCTAGTATTCATACTACGGTATTTATTTCCCTCTCTCCTCAACATCTTCTCTGGACTTCACCCTCGTGTGGGATAAACATCCCCAACACCCATGGAAAGTAATGCGAGATTGGGGAGCGTAGTGCATGGCAATCTGGGGGCTCTGGTAAGTCTGCTTTCTCTGCACTATGCAGAATCTTTCATGTAGCTGATGCAAGACTCTGATATTTCTTATCAAAGTGCAGGAAGCCTTGGGAGACTCTAACCAAATTAATAAGCACAGAAATGTTTTCATGGTTTCTTCATGTGATTCTTCCTTTCTAATTTCAGTGAAAATAGTTTTCTTTTTGGATGAAAACACATTTTCCTGCCACGACGGCAAAATCCAGCACAACAGTCTGTGCTAGGGGAAGAGAACCAGAAAAGGAAATGTGACCACAGGAAACAAAGAGGCTAAAACAAAGCAGAAGAATTTCCCTGCCCACGCCAAGGAGAAAACAAAAAAGTTAAGAGAAGGAACTAGTCAAAACAGTGAACACTGATTTTGCTTTTTAAAAACTTCTTTGAATGACTACAACCCAGGGATATGCCTCTTAAAAATACAAATCAGGACTTCTCTTCACAACCTGCTTCTGGCCACACTGGAAATCACAATCATTCATGTGGGTACCTCTCTAGTATGTGTAACTAATTGCTCATCCTGTTTTATGAATTACACTCCATTTTTCACCACTGTCAGCTACTCAGAGTGATCAATAGGACAGCATGTTCACACCGTCTAACTGCATCGATTGCTCAGCTTCAGTATATACATTGAGATCTGGAAGTAAACAAAAAATGAAAAAAGGTTCCATTCTCTCAGAGCTCACTCTCTATCTCCTGTGTTTTCCTAGAAGGAAGATACCGATATTTTCTGGTGTCTACATATTAAGTGTGCTTTTCAGGTTGCATGACTGAAGTTGAAATTTACCATTATTTTTGGGAGGCCTAACATAGGTGCTGCCATACCCCCTGGCTTGAAGTGGTTTCCTTCATATTCACAGTTTACAGTTTGGTTCAATGGCTCTCAACAGCCCCACTACACAAACTATTCCAGCTCCCCTGAGGCCAACCCTTTCCTCCCACTTCCTCCAGGCCTCAAAACTTTAAATATACCTAAACTAGTTTTGTCTGTCAAATGCAGGAAGTGATGAATGGGAAGTGTAGGGTTTGATGAATTGGCGGTCTTCTCTCTACCACTTCTGAAGTGTCCAGTTTTGGGCCCCACACTACAAGAAGGATGTGGATAAATTGGAGAGAGTCCAGTGAAGGGCAACAAAAATGATTAGGGGTCTGGAACACATGACTTATGAGGAGAGGCTGAGGGAACTGGGATTGTTTAGTCTGCAGAAGAGAAGAATGAGGGGGGATTTGATAGCTGCTTTCAACTACCTGAGAGGTGGTTCCAGAGAGGATGGTTCTAGACTATTCTCAGTGGTAGAAGAGGACAGGACAAGGAGTAATGGTCTCAAGTTGCAGTGGGGGAGGTTTAGGTTGGATATTAGGAAAAACTTTTTCACTAGGAGGGTGGTGAAACACTGGAATGCGTTACCTAGGGAGGTGGTAGAATCTCCTTCCTTGGAAGTTTTTAAGGTCAGGCTTGACAAAGCCCTGGCTGGGATGATTTGATTGGGGATTGGTCCTGCTTTGAGCAGGGGGTTGGACTAGATGACCTCCTGAGGTCCCTTCCAACCCTGATATTCTATGATTCTATGATTCTATGTGGATGATCTTATTAAATTAGATCTTTAAATTAATGCATCATGAAAAGCCTCTATGTATGTGGATCCAGCATAAGTGAAAGGGGCTTGGTCACTTCCACAACAATACAAAAAGGAGGAAGTGTGGTAAAAGAATCTAGAAAGCAGTGAATTATACAGAAAGTGGAGGGTGTGGAGGGTTCCATTGCATCCGATGAAGTGAGCTCTAGAGAGTCTCTCTCTCACTGGAGAGTCCAACAGATTCTTTTGTTGCTGCCTAGGCCAGCATCCTTTGTTCCTGTGAGGCTGGGCTGGCTTTCTCCCGTACATGCCCTGATGAGGCGTGAACTGCCTCTCTGCTCTTGGAGAGTTTTTGCTTTGGCTTATTTTAAGCCATGAAGACACATTTTCAGCCTCACAACTCTAGACATGGAATTAGAACCTATAACATTACTATAACACTGCAGTAACAACAATTACTATCACATCACTATGACCACAATGCTCAGTGCATCTTGAGTCTTCCAAAGACACCCGACACAACAAACTTTGCAATAGACACCACACAATCATATTATAAGGTTGAACACGGAGGTGTAGGCTGTTCCCACGAGGTATAGAATGTCTCACCATGAAACTGTTCCATTTCTTCTGGGAGGATTAGATCTTCAGTAGCTGGACACATCTTTATGAAACTTCTGGCCAGAGGAGGTGCTGGCCCTGCCCTTGCGGCCCTGCAAGTCAGTATGTACACCTTTCCTCTGGGTGTCTTCTTAGGGAAAGGACCCAGAATATCCACAGCTACATGCTGAAACAGAACCTCAATTTTGGGGTGTGGCTGAAGAGGGGCCTTGACCTGGTCACATTGCACCTGGGAGCCATACAAACTCTTCTTCAAAGTCTAACTTCTTCACTACCCCTATCGTGCAGAG
Organism: Natator depressus; assembly: GCF_965152275.1. NCBI lineage: Eukaryota > Metazoa > Chordata > Testudines > Cheloniidae > Natator > Natator depressus. The sequence continues at coordinate 111,079,756 of NC_134238.1, read as the reverse complement.
GAGAACTGCCTGACAATCATTCTATCACATTGTTTTGAAGCTGTGCTGCGTGGAAGAAGCTTTTAATCTACTTAAGAGCCATTTAGTGTTATCCATCATCTATGACTTTAGGTCTTCCTGTGGGAAAGCTAACCACAGGTGGATGAAAGGGAGAAAAACACCACCAATACATCCCAACTTAAGCTCCCCCTTATCATTCCACTAGCAGGTAGGAGGAAATTATTTCTGTAATGAAAGCTGGGGAAACTGATGACACGATGGCTTCTGCACAGAACACAAAATCTTTCCAAACAGAGCTCCTGAGTGTCTGCATCACTTCTAGGGCTTTGTCAGACCTCCCTTCCAGTCCCTATCAGCATGGTTCCATTACAGTCACCCTGTCAGGGCTGCCCCAGGCTGAAGCAATGGCTGCTGGGGGTGTGAAACTTCAATAAGAGCGACCAAAAGCATGGTCTCATTCATATCCTGGGTTTGCAGTTTTGCTCATTTGCTTTCAGTACCTTGCAACATCTTCCCCTGGGATTTCACCCGGGTGTGGAATACAAATGCCCAACACCCCTGGAAAGTCATGGAAGAATGGGGAGCAAAGACCATTAAAACCTGGGGGCTGCGGTAAGTCTGCTTTCTCTGCTTTGCAGGGTGTCTTTCAAAAATTTAAAGCTAAAAATCTCAAATTTCTTATAAAAGTGCAGGAAGACTTGGGAGACTCTAACCTAATTAATATGCACAAAAATGTTTTCATGCTTTCTTCATGTGATTTTTCTTTTTTAATTTCAGTGAAAATATTTTTCTTCTTGAATTAAAACAGATTTCCCTGCCATGATGGAGACTCCAGAATAACAGTGCTAGGGCTTGAGATCCAGAAAATGAAACGTGTCCACAGGAAGTGAACAGAATTAAACAAACGAGAAGAATTTCCCTGCCCAAGCCCAAGGGAAGGCCAATATTAAAAGAGAAGGAACCAGCAAAAATGGTGAACACTGAATTTTAGTTTTTAAAAAAATATTTGAATACTTTCATTCCAGGACACACTTGGTAAAAAACACATAATGTGACTTCTCTGCATAACCTCCTTCTGACCACATTGTAAATCATAGTCATCCACGTGGGTACCTCTCTAGCCTGCGTTACTATACTAATTGCTCATCCTGTTTTATGAATTCTTCTCAATTTTTTACTCCTGTCAGCTACTTGGACAGGACATGATTTTCACACCTTTCAGCTTCATCTATTCCTGAGCTCCACTGTGTATATTAAGACCTGAAAATAACAATGAGTTAAGGTGTCATTTTCTCAGAGCACTCTCTCTCTTATTGTTTCACAGAAGGAAGATGCCAATACTTTGTGCTGTCTAGATTTTAAATGTGCCTTCAAAACAGAGGAAATCATTAAAGTTGAGATTTGCCATATATTTTTGGGAGACCTAACCCTTTCCGCCGACATTTACTTCTTCAATGCCTAGCGAACTTTAAATATTCGTAAACAATTTCTGTCTCTCAAATGAAGGAGGTAATGAATGGCAAGTCCACTGTCTGACCAATTGGAGGTCTTTTCTGTACCACTGTGGAATTGTGGCTGACCTTCTTCAATTACAGAAATTAAAATATGACAAAATGCCTGTATGTCAGGGGTGGTCACTTTCATGCACACACAAAAGAAAGAAAGAAAGAAAGAAAGAAAGAAAGAAAGAAAGAAAGAAAGAAAGAAAGAAAGAAAGGAAATGTGGTAAAAGAACTAGAAAACAGCAAGAAAAACAGAAAGAACAATTCTGAGACACAATTCTTAAATTCAGAGACAAAAAGGAAAGACACAGCAGTCTACGTAGGACCCTCAACGAACTCCAGGCTCAAGGTTCCACACAAAGCAAAGGAGCGTATAGACATCATCATGACCACCAGGTTTTTGCTGCACATTTGCCTCATACTGCTCTTCTCCACTGAAATCTCATCTCGGCTCTGTACCATGCTTCACTTCCAGCAGAACAAAGTGAACAAAGAGAGCTTAGAGCTTCTGCAGAAAAGGAGCGGAAATTTCCCCTCACAATGCATAAATGAAAGGGCAGCTTTCAAGCCCACCCAGGATATTGTCCAACTTTCAGTGGCCCAGAAGGAGAATGCCAAGGTGGTAATTCAAGAGATCCTCCAGGAGATCTTCAACATCTTTAGCAAAAACCTCACCCAAAATGCCTGGGATGCCACTTCCATAGTCAAGTTCCAAAATGGCCTTTACCAGCAAATTCAGCGGCTGGAGGCATGTTTGAGAGCACAGATGGAGAAGGAATTAACCAACCCGGAAAGTCAGGACCTCCAGATCACCAGTCGGAGTGTGAAACAATACTTTCAGGGGATAGATGCTTTCCTGAAAGAAAAGGATTACAGCCTGTGTGCCTGGGAGATCATTCGCATGGAAATACCCAGATGTTTTGTGCTGGTTGACAAACTCACTCGACGGCTGAGTAACTAAGGTACAGTACAAATCTTTTCCTTGGAGTAAATGAATTAAACATTAGTGTCAATTATACAGTTGAACAGAGATAGCGGATATCTTATAACTCTGCTTATATAGGGCCTGATCCTTCTTCTACAGGGTCAATGGCCAAATCGCAACTGATTTCCTTGGCAGCAGCTTCAGGCTCTTCCTGTCCTGTCCTGGAAATGGATTTGCAATTACATGGATTTATTTTTTCAACTCTCATTTTGGTTTGCGATTCTTCATAATCTCCCACATATCAGGTGATCTTATGTATTGCATAATAGGCAGACCATGCAACAAAGTACATATATTTGGAATCCTTAGCCACCTCACCAGTAATTTGGTCATCAAATAATGATACCCCCAAAGTACTCTGACTTCTATACATGTAGTATGTTTCTATAATGAGCATGGCTGCTATTTATTAATCTGTCCTCATCCTATACCACAGCTTGAGAAGTTTCCTAGAGATATTTATAAGAAATATGAACATAGCGTAAGACTTGTAAGATTATGAGGTGCAGAAAAGATTGACATTCATAAATTTTCGATTGTATTTTTTTCTTTGTGTTTCAACCAAATCTCATTTCACTCCAGCTGAGGTTGCAGCGACTACAGAGGTTAAAAAAGTTGGACGAAATTGGACCATGCGGTGGATTCCCTCCTCTCTACTGATCCTTCCCACAGTGATGTCTAAGACTTCTAAGACTCCATACTACTTGACCTTGTATTGTGCAATACACTCACTCAAAATTTAAATTGTAAATGAAGGATATCTATGCAAAATAGTTTCAAGAAAATTAAGAAAGGGTTAGACCTTAAACATTGTTGACATTATGTGTTTGCTCTATCGTTCAACTCTTCTCTGATCAAATCTCATCTCTGAACCGTAACATGCAGCTTAACCACAGTACAACAGCATAACAAATGTGAACTGGAAAAACTTTCCAACAAAAAAGATGTGCATAATTTTCCTCTAATGTCGAAACAAAGAGAGACGTTTCAGGTGGCCCCAAGAGGTTTTCAAGCCTCGAGTGTCCCTGAAGGGGAATGCCAAGGTGGCAATCGAGAAAATCTTCCAACATATTTCCTGTCTCTTTGGCAAGAATCTCTCCGAAACAACCTGAGGTGGGAATTCCATTCAGAGATTCCTGCACAGACTCATCAGCAAGTTGGACATCTGGAGACGTTTGGCTGCAGCGATGGAAAATGGGACTCTCTGACCAGGAAGAAAGAACCAACAGTTTCCCAGGATGAACGGGAAGAGATACCAATTCTTTCATAAAAGACAACCAGTTCAGCCTCTCTGCTACCAGGAGAATTCATGCGGAATTATGGGGTTTTCAAATGTCGGACAAACTCACAAAGAAGTTTAGAAATTTAAATATCAACATTTTTAGAAGTACTAACCGAAATCAAGGAATAATTTTTACATGATTTAAAATCTGATGCAGTGGAATTTTAAAAGGTGGTGTTACTATATCTTCTGAAAATATTTTCAGATCCGTTTACGATATTTGTAACATGGCATTTATGTCAATCTATTATTTATTTATTGTTCTTATTTATGTATTTATCATAGATATTTGTTACTTACCAATAAATAATTATTTTATATAAAATGGCAACCTATACCAGTAATGATTTGAATAAAATACCTATAGAACCAAAAAGAAAGAAAAGGAGAATAAAAAAACCCCTGTAATTGTTCAGCCTGAAAACCCCAATTCCAGAAAGTACTTATGCATGTGACTAACTTAAAGTAGGTGAGCCATCCCACTCATGTTAGTGCTTCCAGTTGGGAACATGCTTCAATACATTGATGAATCAGTGTCCCAATTCGCACTAATTCCATTTTAAAAATAATCCTTACAGAATGATAATTAGCCTTTCCATTCAAACAGACCACACACCCCACCTGAATTCTCCCACCTTTTAACATTCTACTTTGTACCAGGTTACTTGTCCCCCCAAAAACTTGTCAATTTGGGTGTTTGGTGTAGTAGACAGTTGTGTTGGAAGAGGCTAGATTGGTGCCCTTTCCCCCACTAAGCAAGAGTGCATGCACCCCTTAACACACACCAATTACATGTGAATAATGAGAGCAGGAATGGGGCATTCTGTATTAGAATGATCAAAGTTTCTCTTTGTCACCTCTAAAACGCATTTCCCCATTGGGTGGAATGCGTCAGTCAGTTACTGCCCACGAAAACTATGGAATTCTTCTGAAAAAGTCTAACAACCCCAAACCCATTCAGCTCTGGGGGAAAACTATTCCCCTTCATTCCATCACACCTTTAATAAAAGAAGGGGAATGCTGAACGCAATGTTCAGCTGAGCTCTGACAATATCACCCGTATCAAAGGAGCAGCCATGCCTGTGGGAAAGCCTAGCTCATACTTCTTAAAAGAGAGGAAAAAAATGTTAATCTCTCTCTCTGAGATTCTCCTACATACTTCCACTCAAGGGCAGGAAGAAGGAGGGGTGGGTTTGTCCGTAGACTTCCTCATGGAAGTGGCTGTTGTTCCATCTCCACACTCAGCAGATTCTATGGTTTCTGCACCGATCAAAAAGGTCTCTCCAGACACAGAGATCTGCAGCATCTCTCTCAGCTCTGGTCCCATTAGATTCTCTGCCCCAGTCTTTTCAGTGCCAAGTAGTATTTCCCAGGGCTGCTCCAGGCTGCATGCAGTTGCCCCAGACAACCTTTTAAAGTGTCATTTTTGGGCAGCTGGGATTAGGGTGACCAGATGTCCCGATTTTATCGGGACAGTCCCCATATTTGGAGCTTTGTCGTATCTAGGTGCCTATTACCCCTCACCCCATGCCCCGATTTTTCACACTTGCTGTCTGGTCACCCTAGCTGGGATATCAGCTGGGAAGACTCTGAAGCTTGGCTTGGGCTTCCTCAGTGAGGGGAAATATACAACCCGTGCCTGGATGGTGTGGTGCTCTGTCACCCTCTACTGCCACCTGAACCATTTCGAGATTGAGGAGTCTGCTACAGCCCTGGCATAAGAGGCATTATCACATGTTCACACAGTCAAGGCTCATACACTAAGGTTCAAATGTCCAAGGTTCAATCCTGCCTGCTGACAACTTCAGCCTGACGGCGTTACAAGTGGGGGCTCATCCAACATGTCAGCTGGGAAGTCTTTGAAGCTCAGAATGTGCTTTAACATGTCCTCTCCCAGAAATATACCCAGAGGTGTTTACCTTTTCCAGGGACCATGTAGTACGTGTAGATTATAATACGGAGACACTTTGCACAGGATTCTAACACACTATTGCTCTTTAATTAATCACTCGGAAATACAGAAAATGGAACAAAAATTGTAAACCCTATCCGCAATTCCCTGCCTCAGTTTCCTCAACACACCAGGCCATTCTATGAGCCTGTATCAGAATCACTTGGGGTCATCCAACATCCATCTGTTGCAATGCATCACTTATATGCACAAAAAGAGAGCATTCTCCTCCAGCTCACATAACCTGGCCTTGGCCAGTTCATCCCCTTCCTTCCTCTTGCCAAATGTCCTGTGGGTCTTCCCCCTGTGATTTCTTTTAGAACCTTTTCGTATTGTCATCTGTTCATGTTTACTTCTTTTCCTTCTTTAAAATTAATAAGAAAATATTCCTTTTCAATTTTTGGGTTGAAAACCATTCCCCTTCACTGATGGAAACTCCAACATGACAGCCTAGTGCTATGGTATGAAAAACAGAAAGTGAAACCTGCTACAGGATGCAAACTTCACTCATCAGCCCACTTGAATTTCAATGCCCAAGCTCAGTGAAATGCACATTGAAAAAAAGAATGAAGCTTGAATGGTGAAAAGGGAAACACGTTTGAAAGTAACATTCATTTATGTCAGTCACTCTAGCATATTACCAACCATACAGTCTTTTCAAAAAGAAAAGGAGGTCTTGTGGCACCTTAGAGACTAACAAATTGAGCTGTAGCTCATGAAAGCTTGTGCTCAAGTAAATTTGTTAGTCTCTAAGGTGCCACAAGTCCTCCTTTTCTTTTTGCGAATACAGACTAACACGGCTGCTACTCTGGAACAGTATTTTCAGTTATCAGTTTCTTAAGTAAACCTCTCATTTTCTCAGTGCCCTCTGTCCATCCTCTGCTATTCCCTACACACAGGGATTTTCCTCTCTCATAAGACCGATAGTCTTGCTGATGTAACTTACTGATGTAACAGAAGTTTAGATCTGCCTAGCACTACTAATTACAGATACTTGGGAGTAGACAGACAGGTCCCTACTCTAACCTGTAACTGGATGAAACAGTTAATCATCACTCTTCTTACCCTTTAAATTTTCTTTATCTAAGAGGGTGGGGCGGGGGGCCCTAAGGAAAGAAATATAGGGATTCTTTCTTCTAAAAAAAGGTAATGACTGTGATTTTGTTCTTCCAATGCCTTGTTCGCTTCCACTAAATAGAAAGGAGAAAAATGAAAGTAAAAACCTCAAGCAGGCAAAAGCCTGAAAAGTAGAAAGTGATGAAAGAAAAATCTCTTCCTATAGAATCCTTAAATTCCTACTTAAATTCAGAGACATGGGTCGAAAACACAAAAGTTTACAGAAGACCTTGAACAGGCACCAGTTGCTCAAGTTCTACACAAACACAGGGAATCTAAGACATCATCATGATCAGCAGGACTTTGCTGCAATTTTGCTTCGTGCTGCTCTTCTCCAGGGAAATCTCATGTCTGGACTGTAACAGGCTGCATGTTCTACAAAACAGAATGAAGAGCGAGAGTTTTGAGCGTCTGGAGAAAATGGGTGGCAACTTTCCTTTCCAATGTCTAAATGAAAGGATAGCTTTCAAGCCCAGAGATATCCTCAAACTCCGACTGTCCCACCAAGAGAATGCCAAGGTAGCCATCCAGCAGATCCTCCAAGAGCTCTTCCATATCTTTAACAACAATCTCACCCAAGCTTCCTGGAATGGGACTTCCATAAAGGAATTCCAAAATGGACTTCACCAGCAGATTGAAGCTTCCTGAAGCTTCAACTTGCCAGGAAATGCACACGCAGAACTCCCAGTGGAGTAAATGCAAGATTGGGGTGCAGCGCCTCTGGTATGATTGGGTCCCTTATATGGTATACTTATGTACAATAAACTGCATTCTTTAAAGTGACATTTCCGAATCGTTTAGGCAAAACTCTAGGTTATGATTTTAAAAAGTGCTCGAGGTGATGGGAGAGGGAGATGTAAAAGAAGTGACACAAACAGAAATATGGTCATGTTTTTTTCTTTTCCTTCTTTAAAATTAATATGAAAACATTCCTTTTCAATTTTTGGGTTGAAAACCATTCCCCTTCACTGATGGAAACTCCAACATGACAGCCTAGTGCTATGGTATGAAAAACAGAAAGTGAAACTTGCTACAGAAAGAAGGCTGCAAACTTCACTCATCAGACCACTTGAATTTCAACGTCCAAGCTCAGTGAAATGCACATTGAAAAAACAATAAAGCTTGAATGGTGAAAAGGGAAACACATTTGAAAGTGACATTCATTTATGTCAGTCGCTCTAGCATATTTGTTACCAGCCACACAATCTTTTTGGACAACTCCCTTCCATGTCACTACACTACATCACTGGGAACTACTCAGAAGTGCCCGAGAAGACAGCATGTTCACACCCTTCAACTGTACCTGTTCCTTGGGCTTTTCACAACTGGTATCAGGTTCTTAAGTAAACCTCACAGTTTCTCAGTGCTCTCTGTCCATCCTCTGGTATTGGCCTACACACATGGTTTTTCACCTCTCATATTTCAAATGGCCAGGAAATTGCAAGAGATTAATAGAGACTTCTCTGGCCCCAATCTCCCACAGGAATTCTTTCCAGGCTTATCAAATATTAAGAGGTCCCTATAGTATTACTCCCTCTCAAAGGCTGGAAGGAAGGAATGAGACAGCCAGAGCATAGCAGGCTTTTCTGATTTTGAGTGCCACACCAGAAAGGGAAAGTTTTCCACCTGCTGGCAAAGTGAAGGAACAGCAGCTTTACACATCACTTCACTGCTGTTATTTGCAGAGTCTAGCAAAAAGAAGCTCTGCAGTAGTTCCCCCCATCTGCCAAAATTCATTGTTATCACTTAAAAGCATGGATAGTCTTGCTGATGTGACAGACATTCAGACCTGCCTAGCAGTGCTAACTACAGGAAGTTGGGAGCAGACAGACAGGTCCCTACTCTAACCTGTAACTGGATGACACTGTTCATCATCATATTCTTCTTACCCTTTACATTTTCGTTATCTAAGAGGGCAGGGGGGACCGAAGGAAAGAAATGTTGGGGTTCATTAATATTAAAGTAGTTACCAACTGTGATTTGGTTCTTCTAACGACTTGTTCACTTCCACTAACTAAAAAGAAGGAAACCAAAAGTAAAAACCTCAAGCAGAAAAAACCTTGAAAAGTAGAAAGTGATGAAAGAAAAATCTTTTCCGACAGAATGCTTAAATTCAGAGACAGGGGTCGAAAACACAAAAGTTTACAGAAGACCTTGAACAGACATCAGTTGCTCAAGTTCTACACAAAGACAGGGAATCTAAGACATCATCATGATCAGCAGGACTTTGCTGCAATATTGCCTCGTGCTGCTCTTCTCCAGTGAAATATCATGTCTGGACTGTAACAGGCTGCATGTTCTACAAACCAGAATGAACAGCGAGAGTTTAAAGCGTCTGGAGAAAATGGGTGGCAACTTTCCCTTCCAATGTCTAAATGAAAGGACAGCTTTCAAGCCCAGAGATATCCTCAAGCTCCGACTGTCCCACCAAGAAAATGCCAAGGTAGCCATCCAGCAGATCCTCCAAGAGCTCTTCCATATCTTTAACAACAGTCTCACCCAAGCTGCCTGGAGTGGGACTTCCATAAAGGAATTCCAAAATGGACTTCACCAGCAGATTGAGAAGCTGGAGACGTGTTTGAGTGCTGAGATGGAAAAGGAGGTAACCTACCCAGGAAATGAGAACCTCCTGCTCACCAGCCTCAAACTGAAGAGATACTTCCAGACAATAGAGGATTTCCTGAAAGAAAAGCAATACAGCCGGTGTGCCTGGGAGATCATCCGTGTGGAAATATCCAGATGTTTCCTCATGCTCGACAAACTCACCAAGAGACTTGAAAATGAAGGTACCATCTTTTCTTTTTTCCTAGAAAAACTCAAATAATATTATTTGAATAAAACAGCTGGTGAAAGATGGCTGATAGGGTTATAACTCCTAATACGTCGGGCCCAATCTTTCTCCCACAGTAATTTTATGCATACAGCTATTTCAAACGCGTGCTCATATCTTTTCAGAGTAGCATATAATTTAGTACTTCTCTACCACACACAACATTCTATATGAAAAATAGACAAATATATCATAACTGCTAACTAAAGACAAAATATTGTTAAGTGATAACTAACTATGCCAAATAGAAAAGAACAGTGAGAAGCCCCCTTTCAACAACTGCCTCGTTAGACAACGTTCCAGTTAGGACACCAGAAAACGGGGGGTCTGTGTTCACACTCTTCTATCCCATCAGCTCATTTTGCAAATAGGGATGGCTGAGGGTTCTTATTCTGCTTTTCTTTCTTTTGTTTACCGCTAAATTCAACAGCTTTAGTCACAACAAATTATGATGACAAGTGCACTAAGGCTCAGGATTTAGGATTTGACATCTGGTTAGAAAAAGATGGCCTCTATTTGGCATTTGAATCTCTCCATCTTTCAACCATTCCCCTTTTTCATTCCAGCACGTGATGCTTCCAGTAATGATGCTATGAAAACAGCTGAATGAAACTGCACCTCCACTGGAGTCCTTCCTCTCTAAATTGATTCTCGAATCAGCAGCTTTCGAGACTCCTATCAGTCCATCTTGAATTAAGCAAACTGCCAAACTTCAACTGCATTATTTATGGCCTCCTTGCCATTACCAGACTGATTTATTCACATGAGAAGATTTTGCTGAAAATAGCCCAGAGAAACCCAGAAAGAGACTGTCAAAGTGGCCATCCACGAGATCCTCCAACAGATTTCCTACATCCAGGGGTGAAAGTAACTTAAAGGACTTACCAGTGTGCCACAGTCCTGAGCAGGGGGTTGGGCCTGAACCGGAAGAGGCGTGGCCTCAACCGGAAGAGGCCCAGCCTTTAAATCCCACGTCTTTAAATCCCGGGCTACCAGCTGCAGAGGCGGCTGGGTGTGCTGGAGCTCGGGGTGATTTAAAGGGCCTAGGGCTCCATCCGCCGCTACCGCAGTGGAGCCCCGGGCCCTTTAAACCGACGACAGAGCCCCAGGGGCTCTCGGCTGCCTCCGCTACCCCGGGGCTTGGGGCTCTAGTGGAGATTTAAAGGGCCTGCATCGGCTGGAACCCCAGGCTCTTTAAATCTTTAAATCGCTATCCGAGCCCCCTGCCAGAGCCCCCAGTGTAGCAGCGGTGGCCAGGGGCTTTGGTGGGGATTTAAAGGGCCCTTTAAATCATGGCCTGAGCTGCCTCCGCTACTCAGCGGCTCTGGCAGCAGGGCTCTGGCGGCAATTTAAAGGGCCTTGGGCTCTGGCCGCTGCCAGGAGCCCAAAACGCTTTAAATGGCCAGCCTCAGGAAGCCGATCTGGTATGGCACGGTGTACCGGCTAGTGCCAGTATTTCGGACCGGACCGCCTTACTTTCACCTCTGCCTGCATCTCATGCAAAATACCCTCACAAGCTGCCTGGAACGACAGTCGTATGGAAAGATCCTGACATGGACTCATAAGCAAGGGAAACTTCTGGAGGTGTATTTTGTGGCAAGGATAACAAAGAAAGAAGAATATCCCAGTTTCTAGGTCACTTATAATTAGGCACTCTGAAATTTTAAACTAGTGCAAATATATATTCTTTTCCTGCACTGTGAAAAGATTTTCAGATCATTTTACTGGATTTGTAAAAATGTTTTTATGTTGATCCATTTATATTTATTCACAATATTAATGTATTGCTTTTATTTATTTTTTCAGAGGTTTTATAATATTTATAAATAAATATTTATTTCTACAAAATAGCAACCTACAGCAGTAGTGATTTGTACTAATTAGATTTTTTTTAAAAAACAGAGACCCAATAAAAATCTTCTCTTGTTTTCCCTTAAGACTCCAGTTCAGCAAAGGACTTATAAACATTTGCCTAACTTTAAGTACACGAGCTTTCCTTTGACATATGTAGTTAAACTTGACAACATGCTCAAGTACATTGTGAACATAAACCCTGATTCAGCAGTGACTCCATAAGAAAAATAGCTTGGGTAACTAGTTTGACCACTCCAACAGACCACACACCACACACCACAACCTCAACTCTGCAGCTTTTGTGTTTCTGCCACTTAACAGATCATTTTCACCCACAACATTTGTAGTTGCAAGTGTTTGGAGCAGGAGCTCATTGTGATGAAATGAAAGGGAGGATGGAGACACAGGCATTATAAGGGGAAGACTTCAGGCTGTCGTGGTACAAAGTTGCTTGTCCCCTTCCTCCCCAATGAGATGTGTGCGAACTGTCAGGTTTCCATGTGCGCAGACTCCGTATCTCCCCCACCATCACCATCAGGGAGGCTTATGTGGGTCTAATTTTCCCCCTCCGCCACTCAGGTTTGGGTACACTTGGCTCACAAACACCATCAAGCTTGTACATACCTAACCCCTCCTGTCATTCAGGCTTGTAAGCATCTGCTGCTGCTTCCCTTTGCTCTCCCCTGGGTGCTCCCAAAACAAGCGTGTGTGCTTAGGGACTGCATGTTGCACCAATAACCACCAGCTGAAGGAGCACAGTGCATCAAAATTTCAGTTGAGCTGTGAATGACTAAAAATTACCCTAAACCCAATAGTTAAAAATTACCTGAAAGCAAAAAACAAAAACAAAAACCATCCATTGGACCAAATCTTGTAAGGATCTCGTTGCCAAGTTTGGGTATGTAGATAGCTCTTCAAAAATACTATTACTCAGTCCCATCATTGTCTAGCATTAATTTAAGTCACACTCTAAATCTGGAGATTTCTTATTTAAAAAATTTTAAAGAAGTCAAACAACCACTACATTAAATGTTCAAATAGTAAAAAAACAAAGTGTGTGTGAATTTTTACACTGATTGGGGAAAAACTGCCTTTGGGAAAAAAACCAGGAAGTATGTCCCATTTTAAATCCCTTTTGTAACACAGTCCAAACTATGGTGTCTCTAATAGGAGACTAAATTCTTCACAGTCAACAGATGGCAGCATTGCAAAAGCTTTTGCCCTCTGTTCTCTACAGCTGAGGGGTTCTCAAACATCTCATTATGTGGGCCTCATCTTACAAAAATTGATCCTTTTCCCTCCCATTCAGGATCAGGTAACATTTGTGTGGCAGGTACACCAAACGCTTACAAAGAAAGGTAGTACTAGAAACACATTTATATAATTTTAGCGGTCTTTAAAGGAACGTGGGATCCGCCAGTTCTCTGAAGACCATCCCCCAGTACTCCATGTACTACCACTGATTCAGGAAACTCAGTTTGGCACCTGCTGGTTAAGAGGCATGTACAAGGAGTTAACTGTTAAAACAAATGCCTCTCCTTTCTTATGGTGCAGTTTTTTCCAAGAGCTGTAGCCATCAGCTGTCCAAGTTCTTTCCTGCCCAAATATTTCTCCTTTCATTCATTCCTTCATGTAGTTGGAGCCAAAGGTTATATTGACAAAACACAATCATCTGAGAAGAATGAGAGCAAAAATAGACTGCATGAAAAAGTCGAGGATGACAAAATCACCACCCCCATAATGTATCCCCTTCCCTCTGATGGAACGTAGCCGTCATATAGCACCTGGGAGCCATACACACTCTTCAGACTCTAACTGCTTTGTTGCCCATGGAGTGCAGTGGGGAACCTCCTGACATTCATCCCATCATATTGTTTATAAGCTGTGCTAGGTGGAAAAAATGCATTCATCTATTGAAGAAGCCATTCGATGACATGTATCATCTAGGATTTCAGGCCTTCCTATGGGAAAGCCAACCACAGGGGGATAAAAAGGGAGGAACATGCTAATAATACATCCCCACTTCAGCTCTCTTTTATCCCTCCGCTGGCAGGCAGGAGGGGATACTCACAGGTTTGTCCCCAGCCTTCATCATAGAAGCAGATGAGCCTGTGGCTTCTACACAGAACACTAGGTCTTTTCACACAGAGCTACTGAGTTTCTGCATCAGTTGTTGGGCCCACTCAGAGCCCCGTTCCGGTCCCTGTCAGCGAGGTTCCATTACAGCCATGAAACCAGGGCTTCCTTCAGACTGCAGTTGCCTCAGACACTCTCTGTAGGTGTCCTTTTTGTGCAGCTGACATGGAGAGATGCACCCACCAGACCTGCAGTAGCACTGCCCCAGCTCAATGCGCGTCTGCTCCTTCCAGGCCCCACACATGGGTCATAACTGTATGGAGAACACCCCTAGAGGGAACTGGGTGCAAAAGCTTCTGACTCCACAGCAATTCAATTCACCCCACACACACTTCCATGTGGCACAGGGAAGAGGCATAAGCAGAGGGCTCTACCCCTGCATAGATCCTCTGCAGCAGCCTCTGAGGCCCTTGTAACCAACTTTTCTCAAATAATAGACTGGTTCTTTGCCTACTTGCTGCAGGGAAGATGGAAGTAGGGGTGCTGGGGTTGAGCAGCGTCACGTAATATTAGCAAGTGAATGCATGGTCTCCATCCTATACAGGGTTTACAGTTTTGTTCACTGGCTTTCATCAGCCACACAACAACAAGTATTTCAGTGCCCCTAAATTGCTGTCACCGTATAGATTTACTGAAAAAGATGATTTGGCTCCCCTGGTCCACATTACCCTGCGATTACTTTGTTACCTTATCCTCTCCTAGTATTCATATTACAGTACTTATTTCCCTCTCTCCTCAACATCTTCTCTGGACTTCACCCTCGTGTGGGATAAACATCCCCAACACCCATGGAAAGTAATGCGAGAATGGGGAGCGTAGTGCATGGCAATCTGGGGGCTCTGGTAAGTCTGCTTTCTCTGCACTATTCAGAAACTTTCATGTAGCTGATGCAAGACTCTGATAGTTCTTATCAAAGTGCAGGAAGCCTTGGGAGACTCTAACCAAATTAATATGCACAGAAATGTTTTCATGGTTTCTTCATGTGATTCTTCCTTTCTGATTTCAGTGAAAAGCGTTTACTTTTTGGATGAAAACACATTTTCCTGCCACAATGGCAAAATCCAGCACAACAGTCTGTGCTAGGGGAAGAGAACCAGAAAATGAAATGTGACCACAGGAAACAAAGAGGCTAAAACAAAGCAGAAGAATTTCCCTGCCCACCCAAGGGGAAAAGAAAAAAGTTAAGAGAAGAAACTAGTCGAAACGGTAAACACTGATTTTGATTTTTAAAAAATTCTTTGAATGACTATACCCAGTGATATGCCTGTTAAAAATACAAATCAGGACTTCTCTTCACAACCTGCTTCTGGCCACACTGGAAATCACAATCATCCATGTGGGTACCTCTCTAGTATGTGTAACTAATTGCTCATCCTGTTTTATGAATTACACTCCATTTTTCGCCACTGTCAGCTACTCAGAGTGATCAATAGGACAACATGTTCACACCGTCTAACTGCATCGATTGCTCAGCTTCAGTATATACATTGAGATCTGGAAGTAAACAAAAAATGAGAAAAGGTTCCATTCTCTCAGAGCTCACTCTCTGTCTCCTGTGTTTTCCTAGAAGGAAGATACCGATATTTTCTGGTGTCTACATATTAAGTGTGCTTTTCAGGTTGCATGACTGAAGTTGAAATTTACCATTATTTTTGGGAGGCCTAACATAGGTGCTGCCATACCCCCTGGCTTGAAGTGGTTTCCTTCATATTCACGGTTTACAGTTTGGTTCAATGGCTCTCAACAGCCCCACTACACAAACTGTTCCAGCTCCCCTGAGGCCAACCCTTTCCTCCCACTTCCTCCAGGCCTCAAAACTTTAAATATACCTAAACTAGTTTTGTCTGTCAAATGTAGGAAGTGATGAATGAGAAAAGTGTAGGGTTTGATGAATTGGCGGTCTTCTCATTATCACTTCTGAAGTGTGGATGATCTTATTAAATTCGATCTTTAAATTAATGCATCATGAAAAGCCTGTATGTCTGTGGATCCAGCATAAGTGAAAGGGGTTTGGTCACTTTCACAACAATACAAAAAGGAGGAAGCGTGGTAAAAGAATCTAGAAAGCAGTGAATTATACAGAAAGAAAAAGACTGAAGCCTCCAGGAGGGAAAAACCTTTAAAAAAAACCCAGAAAATGATGAAACAAAAATTCTGCAGCAAATTATTTAAAATCAGAGACATGAAGGAAAGACACAGCAGTCTACATAGGACCCTCAACAACTCCAGGCTCAAGGTTCACACAAAGAAAAGAAGTGGAAGACATCGGCATGATGTTTGCTGCACATTTGCCTCATACTGCTCTTCTCCACTGAAATCTCATCTCAGCTGTGTACCATGCTTCACTTCCAGCAGAACAAAGTGAACAAAGAGAGCTTGGAGCTTCTGGAGAAAGTGAGCGGAAATCTCCCCTCACAATGCATAAATGAAAGGGCAGCTTTCAAACCCACCCAGGATGTCCTCCAACTCCCAGTGTCCCAGAAGGAGAATGCCAAGATGGCAATTCAAGAGATCCTCCAAGAGATCTTCAACATCTTTAGCAAAAACCTCACCCAAAGTGCTTGGGATGGGGCTTCCATAGTCAGGTTCCAAAATGGCCTTTACCAGCAAATTCAGCGGCTGGAGGCATGTTTGAGAGCACAGACAGAGAAGGGCTTAACCAACCCGGAAAGTCAGGACCTCCGGATCACCAGTCGGAGAGTGAAAAAATACTTTCAGGGGATAGATGCTTTCCTGAAAGAAAAGCAATACAGCCTGTGTGCCTGGGAGATCATTCGCGTGGAAATACCCAGATGTTTTGTGCTGCTTGACAAACTCACTCGAAGGCTGAGTAACTAAGGTACAGTACAAAACTTTTCCCTGGAGTAAATGAATACACATTAAGGTAATTTATAGAGCTGAACAGAGATAACGGATATTTTATAACTCTGCTTATATAGGGCCTGATCTTTCTTCTATAGGATCAGTGGCCAAATCACAACTGATTTCCATGGCAGCAGCTTTAGGCTCTTTCTGTCCTGTCCTGGAAATGGATTTTCAGTGACATGGATTTACTTTTTGGTGTTTCTACTATTGTTTATTTTTGCACATCTTCATAATCTCTCACATATCAGTACTGTTGTGCAGTAGGGAATTGGCAGACCATGCAACGAAGTACACATATGTGGAATCCTTCGGCACCTCATCAGCACTTTGTGGTGTGGGAGGGAAGGAAGTATCATTATCTGATGACCAAAGTACTCTGACTTCGACATACGTAGTGTGTTTCTACAATTATCAGCATGGCTATTAATTAATCTGTCCTCATGAGAACTACTTCTAGTATTTCAAGGTTTGAGAAGCTTCCTAGAGACTTTTTAAAAAAATATGAACATACTAAAAGACTTGCGAGCTCCGGATGCTGCAACTACTGAGGTGAAGACAGACAGATGCAGTGGAATCCCTCCTCTCTGCAGGTTCTTCCCACAGTGACGTCTAACACTCCATAGTGCTTGACGTATTATGCCGTACATTCACTCTCATGAAATTCACTCTCATGAAATTCCAACTGCACAAATTTCATTTTATGTGATAATATTCTGTTCATTTACTCAGGTTTAAAATGCAAAATGAAGGATATCGATGCAAAAAAGTTACAAGACAATTAAGAATTTTAAAAGAAAGGGTTGGACCTTAAACATTGTTGACATTGTGTTTGCTCTATATTTCTATGATCTCTTCTCTGATCCAATCTCACCTCTGAACTGTAACATGCAGTATAACCACAGTGTAACAGCATAACACATGTGAACTGGAACAGCTTCCAAACCAGCTCCCTGAGGCGGAAGTTCCATTCAGAGATTCCAACGTAGACTCATCAGCCAGCTGGGCATCTGGAGACAGGTTTGGTTGTAATGATGGAAAGCGGGACTCTTTTACCAGGACGGAAGGACGGACCTTCAGCTCACCAGGATGAAGGTGAAGAGATACCAGTTATTTCCTCTAGCAGACAAGCAGTTCAGCATCAGCGCTGGCAAGAGAATCCAAGCGGAATTACACAGTTTTCAACTACAGAACGAAGTCACAAAGAAGTTTAGAAATTAAAAATACCAACCTTTTTAGAAGGACTAATTGAAATCAATGAACATTTTAGACATGATTTACAATGAGATGCAGTGGAATTTTAAAAGCTGTTGCGACTATTTATTCTATTTGTGCATTGTGGAAATAGTTTCAGATCATTTTATGATATTTGTAACAGGATATTTATATCAGTCTATTATTTATTGCTCTTATTTATATTTTATCGTAGAATAATTGGAATAAATTATTATTTTATACAAAATGGCAACAGAGTGGTAATGATTTGGTTAAAAAAAATCCAACCAAACACTCTATTATTGTTCAGCCTTAAAACCCCAAGTCCAGAAAGTACTTATGCACGTGACTTATAGTATGTGACCCATCCTACTGGTGTTCATGCTTCTAGTTGGGAACATACTTAGATACACGGATGAATCAGTGTGCAAGTTCACTGTACTTCCATAGGAAAAAAGGAGGTATGGAGTGATAATTAGTCTTTCCACTGTAACAAACCGTGCACCACACCTGATCTCTGCCTCTTTTTCCTCTGCTACTTTTTCCTTGGTTGTTTTCCCTGAGCAGATAACTTCTTGTTGTGGATGTTTGGTGGAGTAGATGTGCTGGAAGAGGCCAAACTACTGCTGGGGAGGGGGCTGCCGGGGGGAGAAGAGGGCACCAATCAAGACAGTATACACCCTCAAACACACACCAGTTAAGTTACCATTTAATTAGCTTGCTCATAACTCCATCAATCAGGTTTGTGTGCCTTCACATACCACCTCCCCACAATACATTTACAAGCACCACCCCGCCCATTAAGTGTGGGCTTCCATGAATGCTCATCATTTGTGTGTCCCACACACACATTCGGTTCCATCATTTTTGTGTGAGCGCAGCACAGACAAAATTCATTCTTGAGTGCACACCACAAACAAAATTACATGTGAGTAATGAGAGCGGGAATAGGGCATTCGAATGAGGATTATCAAAGCTTCTCTGTCACCTCTAAAATGCAGCCCCCAGTTTGGGGGTGTCAAGCTTCCTTCCCCACTCTGAACTCTAGGGTACAGATGTGGGGACCTGCATGAAAGACCCCCTAAGCTTACTCTTACCAGCTTAAGTTAAAAACTTCCTCAAGGTACAAATAGGGAAAGAGCCCACTTGGAGAGGTCTTCCCCCAAAAATATCCCCCCAAGCTTTCCTGGGGAAGGCTTGATAAAAATCCTCACCAATTTGCATAGGTGAACACAGACCCAAACCCTTGGATCTTAAGAACAATGAAAAAGCAATCAGGATCTTAAAAGAAGAATTTTAATGAAAGAAACAGTAAAAGAATCACCTCTGTAAAATCAGGATGGTAAATACCTTACAGGGTCATCAGATTCAAAATATAGAGAATCCCTCTAGGCAAAACCTTAAGTTACAAAAATATACATTCCATTCAGCACAGCTTATTTACCAGCCATTTAAACAAAAGGAAATCTAATGCATTTCTAGCTAGATTGCTTCCTAACTTTTTACAGGAGTTCTGAAGAGCGTTCCTGATCTGTTCCCGGCAAAAGCATCACACAGACAGACAGACCCTTTGTTCCCCCCCACTCCAGCTTTGAAAGTAACTTATCTCCTCGTTGGACATTTTGGTCAGGTGCCAGCAAGGTTATCCTAGCTTCTTAACCCTTTACAGGTGAAAGGGTTTTGCCTCTGGCCAGGAGGGATTTTATAGTTCTGCATACAGAAAGGTGTTACCCTTCCCTTTATACTTATGACAGGGGGAATACATCAGTCAGTTACTATCCAGGAACAATACTGAATTCTTCTGAAAAAATCTAACTGCCCCCAACCTCTTCTGTGCGAGAGAGAAACTATTCCCATTCATGCCAGCAGACCTTGAATTTAAAAAGGGGCCATGCTGAGTAGAGAATTCAGTTGAGCTTTTTGACAATATCACCTGTATCATAAGGAGCAGCCAATGCCTGTGGGGAATCCCAGCTCCCATTTCTTAAAAGAGAGGAAAACTGTAAATATCCCCCACTGAAGTTCTCCCACATCCTTCCAATGGTGGGCAGGAAGGAGGAGGAGCAGGTTGGACCCCAGCCTTCCTCATGGAAGTGGCTGTCGTTCCATCTCCACACTCAGCAGATTCTATGGTTTCTGCACCGATCAAAAAGGTCTCTCCAGACACAGATCTGCAGCATCCGTCTCAGCTCTGGTCCCATTAGATTCTAGCTTTGTGAAACAGTTTTTATGGTGGTGGCAGTGTTACCCGGGGTTCTTTCAACCCAAAGCTCTTGGTAACTTTTACTGTGTGTGACCTGCTGTCAGGAAATAAATCAGGGGAGACATGGCCGTCCGAATGACAGATGGCTGGCACAAACAGAACAAGACAAGAGTGCTTTCACTTAAAGCTAAACTTTACTCAGTCTCAACAGGTTAGTAAAACACCCCCAACCCTTGATAATTATCCAAGCTGAGTGTGGCTCTCGAGTGACACAGCGGCAGCCCATCTGCCGCTGGAGAACGCAAGATACATCCAGAGGGAGAGTCCCGTCCTGAAGAGTCCCACTACCTCAAACTTTTCCCCCTTATTTGACACATTATAAAACAATGACATGTGTTAGGGGGCTTATTCCTTCACCCACTTACTTCCCTGGTTCTTCTCGCATGAACAGAGAGCAACAATACCCGAAGTCCAAAGGTGCAAACAATTCGATTTTTATTGGGGTGAACTTCCAGCAAGCATGATTCCAGTTTCCTTCCTTATCCCAGCTCTGACACCACAGAGCCTTACACCTGTGTCCCTGTTCCCATTTCTCCCTTTAGCCAAAAAGGATTCCAGTTTCCTTACTCCCATTCCCTGTTCCCATTTCCCCCTTTAGCAAAACAGGGTTCCAATTTCCTTACCCCCATTCCCTGTTCCCGTTTCCCCCTTTAGCAAAACATGGTTCCAATTTCCTTACCCCCATTCCCTGTTCCCATCTCCCCCACCCACCCACACACCCACCCCACCCCCACCCACACCCACCCTCTCCCACCCACGCCCACTCACTTCCTCATTGACTACAGATTATATAGTAAGACTTGAGTTCTGCTTAGCTATACCTTAACCAATCATTTTCCTGAAATTTAACTAACCAATCCTAACATATTGTAACATGATTATGTAACCAATTATATCCCACCACCTTAATTCGTTTACACCCAGCAAAATTAATTATACAGCAGACAGGAACAATCACAGAACCAGACAGAGATTATACAGACAAACAATAACAAAGTGGGAACTATAATGACAAAACAATACAGAAGCGAGGATTTCACATCCCAGTGTTGATAAGTGAGTTCTTGCCAGACAGGATGCTGTTTCCTTTTACATTTTCTAGGCACTTCCCTTTCTCTAGAGGTGATAGGCATTATCAGGACAGGATTGTATTCCTAACAGCCCAATAGCACCTTCTTTCAATGTGACTAGTTTGGAATGTGAGGATGTGACCTGTCGCTTCCTAGCTTATGGCTGCCTCTGCTGCTTAGCCAAAGGCCTTAGCCTAAGCACAGGGCCTCAGACTGTCACAGTAAGAAAAGGTCCTTACACCGGCAGACAGTGATTTTGATTCTCTTTTGTACCTCTATAACTAGCCAAGTGATAAGAATACACCTAAATTCTTAGAGTATAGGCCTTTACAGACAGGCCTGAATATCTACATCCTAACAACATGTTCCTTAAAGAAAACTTGTTAAGCAAGCGGTTTCAGTGGTCAAGCAAGAGGTTTTCTTCTGATTATTGATTACCCAGGTGTGGGTTTTTCCCAGAGTTTGCAGCCTTGAGGTCCTATTCGACATTCCTGAGGGCACATCCTGCTCTTCTAAAATGCATGTGTCAGCAACTTCAACACAATTCTTATCAGGAAGGACACGGGGTTGAGCTGCTCTTTCTATGGCACCCAAATGCCCCACCCCTCTTGCCTTGGTCAAGCTGAGGCTTCTGCATGGCCACTTTACGGCCTGATGACAATACACACATGCAATAAGCAATCGTGGTTTAAGGCGCTTTCCTGGTTTGCCAAAATCTCCCCGTACAGCAGGACAATAAACATAGCAGTGTCTAGTAGAATGGAGAAAACATCCTCCCCAAAACAAAAACGGTGGAACAGTAAACTGGGTGCCTTGTATAAATATACAGGGATGAACATGAAGAAAAAAGACACTAAAAATTGGGAAAAGAAACCACCACAGGAAAAATATCTCTCGCTTTCCGTGTTTTTTCACAGGTGGGATATGAATTTGCTCCATGGTTAAGAATCAAAAACAGATCCCAAAATCAGTAGGTGTGCTTCTTCCAGGTCCAGGTATAAAGTAGCCAAAATCTCATGAGTGGGTCTAAAAATGGGATTTTTTTTTTTCATGAAGAGTCGGCGCCAGCCCTGGCCTTGCTGACCTTCTTGGTTTTCTGTAGATGCCAACAGACTTGGCAACAACAGTCTATTTGGATGATCTACATCTGCTTTTTCTATCCTATACTTTTCCCAGTTTAGTCATTACTGACGGGGGGGTTACAGAAAGCCTCTGAAGATAGTATGTAAAAGTGAAGAGTTAAAATGGCCTGCTTGAAGAGAGGTTACATCAAGTTGCTTCAATGCTTTGGCTAGGCCAATATTTTTCTTGCCCATTCTGTCAAAGTAAAGTGTCTACACTTGATATGCTAAACTCTAGTGGTTTCATTAGAGCAATTTTCCCCCTCAGCAGGTCATCCAAGTTTGGGAAATATAGAAAACCCATTTTGTTGGTATTATAGGGTAATATACCACCACTTTCAATCCTGTGTGGCACGTTATCAAATGCAATAAAATATGGGATCATATCTGGGTTAGCTCCACTCCGTATCGGTTTTGCAATTTTGACATTCAACTGGTTTACCTTGGTGCTTCAGAACAGCTAGCGTGCACTCTGCTTGATCTTTGCTTTAGAGTTTGGCAAGGAAAAGTGGTCAGACAAAAGGATAAAATAAGATGGCATGGATATGGAATTGACAATTCTGCCATTAGTCAAGCAAGCATCATTTTGTTCATGACCATGCATATACATTGTACTTCTGTGCAGAAGATGACGACTATGTATTACCTTGGAATGCACTAGTTGGTGCATAGCTTTGCCCCCTTGTTAGTGAACCACATTTCCTTGGGCAATGTAGTAGCGTGGGGTACCTGGACTGCACCTTTTAATATTATCTTGAGCGCTAGATATGTACCCTGTACTTGGGGAAAGGATCACTACACCTTATTCTGGCCCTGTATCTGCCTAGTCCTGAGAACTCCCAAGTTATTACTTTTTTTTTAGGTGGAGCACTTCTTTTCCATTTTTATTAGTCATTAAATTACCCTCATTTCCAAAGGATCCAGGATTGTTCATTCTAATCAATGTGTTCAAATAAATTCAGAAAATGTGGTAGAAGGCTGTAAATAAAGATTAAGAACAAATCAATACACAGGCTTTCTCCCCCTTAAGCTTGAGGACATGCTACGCATTGTACGTTTTAAGGTCATCTACTGCTGCTTATCTACCACATGTCACCACTGCTTATGACATTAGAAACAACTCGCTAAGGAAGTTATGTGGTCACAGAAAGGGGAAGATTATAATATGCAAATATCCTTAGCAAGGAAATGAGGCAAGAAATACAGAACACATGGGGCCAAATGGTGCCACCTCTCAACAAAGCTCAAAATTCTGGCTTTTGGTGGACTATTTTGCCCCTGAGCCTGCTGGGTTGGCATGGAATAGCTGCACTGGTGCTCTAGTGGTAGAGACAAAAGGGTTCCTATACACCTCATACTCTGGTTGTCACCTACTGCAGCACAGACCTGTCTAGTGGCGACACCCACAGCCCTCTATTCTGTTGCTAAGAAAGGCACGACAGAGTCCAAGGGGCGTAGCGACCTCCCAGCACACCCTGCTCTCAGCACAGTACAGCTATTCTGCTTGTATTCTGCTTTGTACATAAACAGAGGGGAGGGTAGCACGTGTGACTTAATATAGTGGCTGATTAGTTTCTAAAATGTTTGGGAGGTTTTCTGCTCTAGGAGGTGCCGGCTTTCATTCTGATACACAGCAAAACTGAGCAAAATGGAAGGACATGTCGCCTGACCTTATGAGATCTTGCCCAAGAAAAGCAAGTATGTCTTAGACCACTTCACCTGTTTACACTGTAGAGACAGTCTCCCTTTGTACAGCTTCTAGCAGATCTAGAGTGTCGTATACCCTGAGACGCAGGACTGAGGGCAATCGGCCTGGGACATACGTCTGTAACCACAACACAGTTTCAGTGTGTATATTTTCCTTACATCATCTGCCTGACCCGTTTAAAGCATTTTGCTCAATTTTACATAAGGTGGTTACATCTTGACAAAAGGAAATATGATCTTACAGTCACAATGTAGCATGAACAATATAAAGTGATGCTTCATGGCCAATGCAATGTTAGAACAAATACACGCATGTGGCACTCAGTTATGGCTCTAAGAGTGGGAGGGGGAGCTGCACTGCCTGAGTGGTGGAGGCTAAAGGCATTCCTAGTCTTGGGAGCATACTCTCACAGTGCCCCTCAAGTGGCAATTGCTGCATCTACAGACCGACAATAATACATGTTCTCTTTGGTGCAGGCCGACACACACTTGCCTGGAGGGTTACGGCCACCCCACTCCGCCCACCACTACTGCATGTGCATATAAGGGGTGTGTCTATGGTCATGCTCTTCACCCATCGGCCACACATGACCCCTTTGAGCGGCAGATGGATACCAACAGTGCCTTGCTTGCACTCAGGCCATGTCTACACCCTGGGCACTACAGCAGCATAGTTACGGTGTTGTAACTATGCTGCTGTAAGTGTGTAGTGTAGACAGACTACAGCAACAGAAGAGGTTTTCCTTTGCTGTAGGAACTCCATCTCGGAGCAATGGTACTTTGGTGGACAGAAGGAGTTGTGTATACTATTGGGTAAATACATATCACAATCACAATGAGACTCCATGAATATGTTACATGTCTTCTGGGAGGGTTGCTACCCAGCCAGGCTCTCCCCTATCATCAGCCCTTCAGTGGCTTGGTGTGGTGGCTGTAGATGTAGCTGGAAGAGAGAGGAAGAGCATGGCAAACATCTCTCCCTTTTATCATGTTATTTCTTCCTCTTGGCTTTGTCCCCTCCGCCCCCCACTTCAAAGTCAGATGAGCATTACCCCATCGCAGTCCCAAACTGTCCACAGGAACGGGGGGCGGTGACTCACTGGAGAGTCCAACAGATTCTTTTGTTGCTGCCTAGGCCAGCATCCTTTGTTCCTGTGAGGCCGGGCTGGCTTTCTCCTGTACATGCCCTGATGAGGCGTGAACTGCCTCTCTGCTCTTGGAGAGTTTTTGCTTTGGCTTATTTTAAGCCATGAAGACACATTTTCAGCCTCACAACTCTAGACATGGAATTAGAACCTATAACATTACTATAACACTGCAGTAACAACAATTACTATCACATCACTATGACCACAATGCTCAGTGCATCTTGAGTCTTCCAAAGACACCCGACACCACAAACTTTGCAATAGACACCACACAATCATATTATAAGGATGAAAATGGAGGTGTATGCTGTTCCCACAAGGTATAGAACGTCTCACCATGAAACTGTTCCATTTCTTCTGGGAGGATTAGATCTTCAGTAGCTGGACACATCTTTATGAAATTTGTGGCCAGAGGTGGTGGTGGCCCTGCCCTTGCGGCCCTGCAAGTCAGTATGTACACCTTTCCTCTGGGTGTCTTCTTAGGGAAAGGACCCAGAATATCCACAGCTACATGCTGAAACAGAACCTCAATTTTGGGGAGTAGCTGAAGAGGGGCCTTGACCTGGTCACATTGCACCTGGGAGCCATACAAACTCTTCTTCAAAGTCTAACTTCTTCACTACCCCTATCGTGCAGAGGAGAACTGCCTGACAATCATTCTATCACATTGTTTTGAAGCTGTGCTGCGTGGAAGAAGCTTTTAATCTACTTAAGAGCCATTTAGTGTTATCCATCATCTATGACTATGAAGGAGGTAATGAATGGCAAGTGCACTGTATGACCAATTGGAGGTCTTTTCTGTACCACTGTGGAATTGTGGCTGACCTTCTTCAATTACAGAAATTAAAATATGACAAAATGCGTGTATGTCAGGGGTGGTCACTTTCACGCACACACAAAAGGAAAGAAAGAAAGAAAGAAAGAAAGAAAGAAAGAAAGAAAGAAAGAAAGAAAGAAAGAAAGAAAGAAAGAAAGAAAGAAAGAAAAAGGAAATGTGGTAAAAGAACTAGAAAACAGCAAGAAAAACAGAAAGAAAAATTCTGAAACCTTCAAGAAGGAAAATCTTGTAAACAGAAAATGATCAAAGAAACATTCTCCAACCAAATACTTAAATTCAGAGACAAAAAGGAAAGACACAGCAGTCTACGTAGGACCCTCAACGAACTCCAGGCTCAAGGTTCCACACAAAGCAAAGGAGCGTATAGACATCATCATGACCACCAGGTTTTTGCTGCACGTTTGCCTCATACTGCTCTTCTCCACTGAAATCTCATCTCGACTCTGTACCATGCTTCACTTCCAGCAAAACAAAGTGAACAAAGAGAGCTTGGAGCTTCTGCAGAAAAGGAGCAGAAATTTCCCCTCACAATGCACAAATGAAAGGGCAACTTTCAAGCTCACCCAGGATATTGTCCAACTTTCAGTGGCCCAGAAGGAGAATGCCAAGGTGGTAATTCAAGAGATCCTCCAAGAGATCTTCAACATCTTTAGCAAAAACCTCACCCAAAGTGCCTGGGATGCCACTTCCATAGTCAAGTTCCAAAATGGCCTTTACCAGCAAATTCAGCGGCTGGAGGCATGCTTGAGAGCACAGACGGAGAAGGAATTAACCAACCCGGAAAGTCAGGACCTCCAGATCACCAGTCGGAGCGTGAAACAATACTTTCAGGGGATAGATGCTTTCCTGAAAGAAAAGCAATACAGCCTGTGTGCCTGGGAGATCATTCGCGTGGAAATACCCAGATGTTTTGTGCTGGTTGACAAACTCACTCGAAGTCTGAGTAACTAAGGTACAGTACAAAACTTTTCCCTGGAGTAAATGAATTCACATTAAGGTAATTTATACAGCTGAACAGAGATAACAGATATTTCATAACTCTGCTTATATAGGGCCTAATCCTTCTTCTACAGGGTCAATGGCCAAATCGCAACTGATTTCCTTGGCAGCAGCTTCAAGATCTTCCTGTCCTGTACTGGAAATGGATTTGCAATGACATGGATTTATTTTTCTGTAAAAAGAAAAGGGGTACTTGTGGCACCTTAGAGACTAACCAATTTATTTGAGCATAAGCTTTTCTGAGCTACAGCTCGCTTCATCGGATGCATCCGATGAAGGGAGCTGTAGCTCACGAAAGCTTATGCTCAAATAAATTGGTTAGTCTCTAAGGTGCCCCAAGTACTCCTTTTCTTTTTGCAAATACAGACTAAGACGGCTGTTACTCTGAAACCTGTCATGATTTTTCTGTGTTTCTACTGTCATTTAGGTTTGCGATTCTTCATAATCTCTCACATATCAGGTGATGTTATGTATTGCATAATTGGCAGACCATGCAACAAAGTACGTATATTTGGAATCCTTAGCCACCTCACCAGTACTTTGGTCATCAAATAATGATACCCCCAAAGTACTCTGACTTCTATACATGTAGTATGTTTCTATTATGAGCATGGTTGCTATTTATTAATCTGTCCTCATCCTATACCACAGCTTGAGAAGTTTCCTAGAGAGATTTATAAAAAATATGAACATAGCGTCAGACTCGTAAGATGATGAGGTGCAGAAAAGATTGACAATCATAAATTTTCTATTGTATTTTTTCCTTTGTGTTTCAACCAAATCTCATTTCACTCCAGCTGAGGATGCAGCGACTACAGAGGTTAAAACAGTTGGATGAAATTGTACCGTTCAGTGGATTCCGTCCTCTCTACTGATCCTTCCCACAGTGACGTCTAAGACTTCTCAGACTCCATAATACTTGACCTTGTATTATGCAATACACTCACTCAAAATATGTTTGCTCTATAGTTCAACTCTTCTCTGATCAAATCTCATCTCTGAACTGTAACATGCAGCTTAACCACAGTATAACAGCAAAACAAATGTGAACTGGAAAAGCTTTCCAACAAAAAAGATGTGCATAATTTTCCTCTAATGTCGAAATGAAGAGAGACGTTTCAGGTGGCCCCAAGAGGTTTTCAGGCCTTGAGTGTCCCTGAAGGGGAATGCCCAAGTGGCAATCCAGGAAATCTTCCAACATATTTCCTGCCTCTTTGGCAAGAATCTCTCCGAAACGACCTGAGGTGGGAGTTCCATTCAGAGATTACAGCGCAGACTCATCAGCAAGTTGGACACATGGAGACGTTTGGCTGCAGTGATGGAAAATGGGACTCTCTGACCAGGAAGAAAGGACCAACAGTTTCCCAGGATGAACGGGAAGAGATACCAATTCTTTCATAAAAGACAAGCAGTTCAGCCTCTCTGCTACCAGGAGAATCCATGAGGAATTATGGGGTTTTCAAATGTCGGACAAACTCACAAAGAAGTTTAGAAATTTAAATATCAACATTTTTAGAAGTACTAACCGAAATCAAGGAATAATTTTTACATGATTTAAAATCTGATGCAGTGGAATTTTAAAAGGTGTTGTTACTATATCTTCTGAAAATATTTTCAGATCCGTTTACGATATTTGTAACAAGGCATTTATGTCAATCTATTATTTATTTATTGTTCTTATTTATGTATTTATCATAGATATTTGTTACTTACTAATAAATAATTATTTTATATAAAATGGCAACCTATACCAGTAATGATTTGAATAAAATACCGATTGAACCAAAAAGAAAGAAAAGGAGAATAAGAAGACCCCTGTAATTGTTCAGCCTGAAAACCCCAATTCAAGAGAGTACTTATGCATGTGACTAACTTAAAGTAGGTGAGCCATCCCGCTCATGTTAGTGCTTCACGTTGGGAACATGCTTCAATACACTGATGAACCAGTGTCCCAATTTGCACTAATACCATTTTAAAAATAATCGTTACAGAAAGATAATTAGCCTTTCCATTCAAACAGACCACACACCACACCTGAATTCTCCCACCTTTTACTATTCTACTTTTTACCAGGTTACTTGTCCCCCCAAAAACTTGTCAATTTGGATGCTTGGTGTAGTAGACAGTTGTGTTGGAAGAGGCTAGATTGGTGCCCTTTCCCCCACTAAGCAAGAGTGCATGCACCCCTTAACACACACCAATTACATGTGAATAATGAGAGCAGGAATGGGGCATTCTGTATTAGAATGATCAAAGTTTCTCTTTGTCACCTCTAAAATGCATTTCCCCATTGGGTGGAATGCGTCAGTCAGTTACTGCCCACGAAAACTATGGAATTCTTCTGAAAAAGTCTAACAACCCCAAACCCATTCAGCTCTGGGGGAAAACTATTCCCCTTCATTCCATCACATCTTTAATAAAAGAAGGGGAATGCTGAACGCAATGTTCAGCTGAGCTCTGACAATATCACCCGTATCATAAGGAGCAGCCATGCCTGTGGGAAAGCCCAGCTCACACTTCTTAAAAGAGAGGAAAAAATTGTAAATATCTCCCTCTGAGATTCTCCTGCACGCTTCCACTCAGGGGCGGGTTCGTCCGTAGACTTCCTCATGGAAGTGACTGTCGTTCCATCTCCACACTCAGCAGACTCTACGGTTTCTGCACTGATCAAAAAGGTCTCTCCAGACACAGAGATCTGCAGCATCTCTCTCAGCTCTGGTCCCATTAGATTCTCTGCCCCTGTCTTTTCAGTGCCAAGTAGTATTTCCCAGGGCTGCTCCAGGCTGCATGCAGTTGCCCCAGACAACCTTTTAAAGTGTCATTTTTGGGCAGCTGGGATTAGGGTGACCAGATGTCCCGATTCTATAGGCACAGTCCCAATTTGGAGCTTTGTCTTATCTAGGCGCCTGTTACCCCCCGCTTCGATTTTTCACACTTGTTGTCTGGTCACCCTAGCTGGGATATCAGCTGGGAAGTCTCTGAAGCTTGGCTTGGGCTTCCTCAGCGAGGGGAAGTATGCAACCCGCGCCTGGTTGGTGTGGTGCTCTGTCACCCTCGACTGGCACCTCAACCATTTAGAGATTGAGGAGTCTGCTACAACCCTGACTTAAGAGGCATTATCACATGTTCACACAGTCAAGGCTCATACACTAAGGTTCAAATGTCCAAGGTTCAATCCTGCCTGCTGACAACTTCAGCCTGTCGGCGTTACAAGTGGGGGCTCATTCAACATGTCAACTGGGAAGTCTTTGAAGCTCAGAATGTGCTTTAACATGTCCTCTCCCAGAAATATACCCAGAGGTGTTTACCTCTTCCAGGGGCCATGTAGTACGTGTAGATTATAATACGGAGACACTTTGCACAGGATTCTAACACACTATTGCTATTTACTTAATCACTCGGAAAATACAGAAAATGGAACAAAAATTGTAAACCCTATCCACAATTCCCTGCCTCAGTTTCCTCAACACACCAGGCCATTCAGTGAGCCTGTATCAGAATCACTTGGGGTCATCCAACATCCTTCTGTTGCAATGCATCACTTATATGCACTAAAACAGAGCATTCTCCTCCAGCTCACATAACCTGGCCTTGGCCAGTTCATCCCCTTCCTTCCTCTTGCCCAAATGTCCTGTGGGTCTTCCCCCTGTGATTTCTTTTAGAACCTTTTGGTTTTGTCATCTGCTCTTTGTTGAACTTCGGTAACTTTCCACTCCTAACCCCCATTCTCCTTAACACCAACTTCACCAAACTGGTTTCCCAACTGGTTTCCCGTTGTCCTCAGCCTAGTGAGTACCTTCTGGAGGTCCTGTCCAACCGGATGGATACACATAGAAAGAGGTTTCCTATGATGAGGAAATTTCATGACAACAACTTCATAATATCACTTTAAAATTAACAAGTCTTACAGAGACTCCCCCCCCTTCCCCTGGCCTCCGCCTGACACACACACATACACACACACAAAAATCAAGCCATATGAATCAGGCTTGTGTACACTCAAGTCAGCAATTCTATCCCCCAGTTTTCTGACCAGCTGGTGCCACCCCTCCACATCAGGCGTGTGTGCTCCTTGCCACCAACAACCAGTTTGGTGTACAGGATGGATTAAACTTTCAGTTATAACATCAACAATGCCTAAAGATTACCTAAACCCAACATTTAAAATTATAGTAATAAACCTGCCAGTGGCATCAGATCTAGTGAGGATCCTCCTCTCTACCAAGTTTGGTGTAGGTGGATAGTAGTTCTGAAGAGCTATCAGTCAACAGTAGCACTGCCAACCACATAATTCAGCCACAGCCTGAACATTTGAGACTGATTAAACATTTATGAAAAATGTTTGGCCCTTTGTAAACATTTTCTGAAATATTTGTACGTGTGAGTTTTTGTTGGAAAAGAATATCTCTGCAGTCAGAAAGTATAAGAAACACTCATATAAATACATATTTTAAAGAGACTTTTCTCCAGAAAAGTTCCTGCAGCCATCTGGAAAGCAGTTTTGAATTTGAAGGTAACCATCCCAGGAACAGACACAATAGCATTGACTCAGGTGAACCATCACACAGAACAAGCAGCAAATTATGAACAGCAAAGGGAAAAGATGTGGTGACAAGGTCCTGAGCAATCAGAGTGGAATGAGTATAAATCATTTGTCAAATCATTTAGAATAAATACATTGGCAAATTCTGAATTTCTTTGCAGATTATTTGCAAATAGGAAAATGGGCTAAACTAATCTCTTATTTCATATTAAAATTAAGCTGGCTGACACAGAAAAAAAATTCCAAGAATATTTCCTGCTATTTTCACTGAAATTTAAATGGACAGGATTTCATCAAATTCTAGCAAATATTTCAACCAGCTCAGTCTCCACCTAACCTTTCCCGGAAAACAGGCTCATTGCTGATGAAAATATGCTGAAAGACTATGCGTCTTTCCTCCCATAGCTTTCTTAATTTAACAGGAAAAGCTTACATTCAGATTATTTAATTTCTCTCCTTCACATAACTATTATCTCCTGAAGCTTCAACTTGCCAGGAAATGCACACGCAGAACTCCCAGTGGAGTAAATGCAAGATTGGGGTGCAGCGCCTCTGGTATGATTGGGTCCCTTATGTGGTATACTTATGTACAATAAACTGCATTCTTTAAAGTGACATTTCCGAATCGTTTAGGCAAAACTCTAGATTATGATTTTTAAAAGTGCTCGAGGTGATGGGAGAGGGAGATGTAAAAGAAGTGACAGGAACAGAAATATGGTCATGTTTTCTTCTTTTCCTTCTTTAAAATTAATATGAAAACATTCCTTTTCAATTTTTGGGTTGAAAACCATTCCCCTTCACTGATGGAAACTCCAACATGACAGCCTAGTGCTATGGTATGAAAAACAGAAAGTGAAACTTGCTACAGAATGAAGGCTGCAAACTTCACTCATCAGACCACTTGAATTTCAATGTCCAAGCTCAGTGAAATGCACATGGAAAAAAGAATAAAGCTTGAATGGTGAAAAGGGAAACACATTTGAAAGTGACATTCATTTATGTCACTCACTCTAGCATATTTATTACCAGCCACACAATCTTTTTGGACAACTCCCTTCCATGTCACTACACTACATCACTGGGAACTACTCAGAAGTGCCCAAGAAGACAGCATGTTCACACCCTTCAACTGTATCTGTTCCTTGGGCTTTTCACAACTGGTATCAGGTTCTTAAGTAAACCTCACAGTTTCTCAGTGCTCTCTGTCCATCCTCTGGTATTGGCCTACACACATGGTTTTTCTTCTCTCATATTTCAAATGGCCAGGAAATTGCAAGAGATTAATAGAGACTTCTCTGGCCCCAATCTCCCACAGGATTTCTTTCCAGGCTTATCAAATATTAAGAGGTCCCTATAGTATTACTCCCTCTCAAAGGCTGGAAGGAAGGAATGAGACAGCCAGAGCATAGCACGCTTTTCTGATTTTGAGTGCCACACCAGAAAGGGAAAGTTTTCCACCTGCTGGCAAAGTGAAGGAACAGCAGCTTTACACATCACTTCACTGCTGTTATTTGCAGAGTCTAGCAAAAAGAAGCTCTGCAGTAGTTCCCCGCATCTGCCAAAATTCATTGTTATCACTTAAAAGCATGGATAGTCTTGGTACTTCTTATGACTTGTTCACTTCCACTAACTAAAAAGAAGGAAACCAAAAGTAAAAACCTCAAGCAGAAAAAACCTTGAAAAGTAGAAAGTGATGAAAGAAAAATCTTTTCCGACAGAATGCTTAAATTCAGAGACAGGGGTCGAAAACACAAAAGTTTACAGAAAACCTTGAACAGGCACCAGTTGCTCAAGTTCTACACAAACACAGGGAATCTAAGATATCATCATGATCAGCAGGACTTTGCTGCAATTTTGCCTCGTGCTGCTCTTCTCCAGGGAAATCTCATGTCTGGACTGTAACAGGCTGCATGTTCTACAAAACAGAATGAACAGCGAGAGTTTAGAGCGTCTGGAGAAAATGGGTGGCAACTTTCCCTTCCAATGTCTAAATGAAAGGACAGCTTTCAAGCCCAGAGATATCCTCAAGCTCCGACTGTCCCACCAAGAGAATGCCAAGGTAGCCATCCAGCAGATCCTCCAAGAGCTCTTCCATATCTTTAACAACAATCTCACCCAAGCTGCCTGGAGTGGGACTTCCATAAAGGAATTCCAAAATGGACTTCACCAGCAGATTGAGAAGCTGGAGATGTGTTTGAGTGCTGAGATGGAAAAGGAGGTAACCTACCCAGGAAATGAGAACCTCCTGCTCACCAGCCTCAAACTGAAGAGATACTTCCAGACAATAGAGGATTTCCTGAAAGAAAAGCAATACAGCCGGTGTGCCTGGGAGATCATCCGTGTGGAAATATCCAGATGTTTCCTCATGCTCGACAAACTCACCAAGAGACTTGAAAATGAAGGTACCATCTTTTCTTTTTTCCTAGAAAAACTCAAATAATATTATGTAACCCTTCTGCCAGGCCAAGTTGATAGCAGCAAGGGCCGGGTTCAGTACACAGGGGTTCCCTCTCATCAAAGCAAATACAAAACTGGCTCGAGCCCCCACCCAGTGACCTGGGAAAATCTTACACACCCCCTGGGCGCCTCGAAGAGGCAATACTTCCCCTCTCGCAAGCACGGAGTCTCGGTGTAGTAGAGAATCTTTAATAACATGAGGTAAACGACATCAGCATTAAATTGGGAAAACACCACAACTAGTGTTCATTAACCAAACCATGAGCAAAGACCCACCCCAGAAAATTGGGCCACATCCTTTCCCTCGGGTTCTTGAGTCCCAGAACCCAAATGTCTCTTGAGTCCAGCAATCCTCAAATCACCCAAAATCCAAAAAGTCCAGCCCCAGAGTTCAAAAGTTCATCTGCAGAGTGTTACTCCCCAGTCTGGCTAAAATGTGCCTGTGTGTGGGGGAAAG
Organism: Natator depressus; assembly: GCF_965152275.1. Taxonomy (NCBI): domain Eukaryota; kingdom Metazoa; phylum Chordata; order Testudines; family Cheloniidae; genus Natator; species Natator depressus. The sequence goes on along the minus strand of NC_134238.1, from coordinate 111,045,420 downwards.
AGGTAAGGGGTACCTTACGTGTCCTGAAGCTGACTGCCCCACAGGGCTCTGCTCTGCTACGCTGTCTCACGAACGGCTCCGCTCCACCACGACCGGCTCCACTCTGCACAGCTCGCCGTCTCACGAACAGCTCTGCTCAGCTTGCCGTCTCACGAACGGCTCCGCTCCACCACGACCGCTCCGCTCCACCACGACCGGCTCCGCTCTGCACAGCTCGCCGTCTCACAAACAGCTCGGCTCAGCTCGCCGTCTCACGAACACACCGCTGTCTCACGAACGGCTCCACTCTGCACAGCTCGCCGTCCCACGAACAGCTCTGCTCAGCTCGCCGTCTCACGAACAGCTCCACTCTGCACAGCTCGCCGTCCCACGAACAGCTCTGCTCAGCTAGCCGTCTCGCGAACGGCTCCGCTCTGCACAGCTCGCCGTCTCACGAACAGCACTACTGCACTCTAGATCTTCCGGCTCCCCACTACTTGACACAGTGCTCAGTGATTTCAGCTCTTAGTGATTTCAGATCTCAGTGATTTCAGCTCATAGGAGTGGGGGCCTTAGTGCTGGTGCACCATAAGGCCAAAGTGAATGCAGCACAGTACCTGTAGCAAGACTCTTAATAGACCCAAAATTAGCTCTGACATTCCACAGTGGAGAGAGACAGAGGTGCAATTGGTGCTTCAGGCCCTCACAAAGGGGCCCACACCACCAGGTACTAATACCTGTCTCAAGTCTCTCTCCCTTCACAGAGTTTTGGAACCCATGTCCCTTGCCTAGCGAGTGCTACTCAGTTGATGGTGAGTCCCTCCATCATAACAAAAGGCCAAGTACAGTTCCAAGCACAGTTCCCATAATCAGGGTAATAACAATTTACTCTTCCCGCCCCAATAACAAAGACACTGGGGATCCCACAACAGCCAAAGTGACCATTTGGGCAGTTATGGCCTCATTCTAGGCGGGGTGGGTGTGCCTATGCAAATTGAGATCAGCCCCTGAAGTTCTTTTCCACTACTTGCCACACCTCACCACCAGATGTCAGGGTGGAGCCCATCCTGACTCTGCTTACATCATTTGAATAAAACAGCTGGTGAAAGATGGCTGATAGGGTTATAACTCCTAATACGTTGGGCCCAATCTTTCTCCCACAGTAATTTTATGCATACAGCTATTTCAAACGCGTGCTCCAATCTTTTCAGAGTAGCATATAATTTAGTGCTTCTCTACCACACACAACATTCTATATGAAAAATAGACAAATATATCATAACTGCTAACTACAGACAAAATATTGTTAAGTGATAACTAACTATGCCAAATAGAAAAGAACAGTGAGACACCCCCTTTCAACAACTGCCTCGTTAGACAACATTCCAGTTAGGACACCAGAAAACGGGGGGTCTGTGTTCACACACTTCTATCCCATCAACTCATTTTGCACTTAGGGACAGCTGAGGGTTCTTATTCTGCTTTTCTTTCTTTTGTTTACCGCTAAATTCAACAGCTTTAGTAACAACAAATTGTGACAAGATGACAAGTGCACTAAGGCTCAGGATTTAGGATTTGACATCTGGTTAGAAAAAGATGGCCTTTATTTGGCATTTGAATCTCTCCATCTTTGAACCATTCCCCTTTTTCATTCCAGCACGTGATGCTTCCAATAATGATGCTATGAAAACAGCTGAATGAAACTGCACTTCCACTGGAGTCCTTCGTCTCTAAATTGATTCTCGAATCAGCAGCTTTCGAGACTCCTATCAGTCCATCTTGAATTAAGCAAACTGCCAAACTTCAACTGCACTATTTATAACCTCCTTGCCATTACCAAGACTGATTTATTCACATGAGAAAATGTAAAACAGAAGATTTTGCTGAAAATATTGCAGAAGACAGCGTAGTATTTGAACCGAAGGAGAAAAACCTTACTATTTCTTAATCATTGATATTATGCGTTTGCTCCGAATTTGCCTTGGGCTGCTTTTAAAAATGAAATCTTACCTCTTTACTGTAACAGGCTTTGATTCGGCATAACAAATATGAACTAGGACAATTTCCAAAAAAAATGGAAGGATAATTTTTCTGCAAAGGCAGAATGAAGAAAGACACCTAACATGGCGCCAAAATTTTCTCAAGCCCAGAGAAACCCAGAAAGAGACTGCCAAAGTGGCCATCCACGAGATCCTCCAACAGATTTCCTACATCCAGGGGTGAAAGTAACTTAAAGGACTTACCGGTATGACAGAGTCCTGAGCAGCGGGTAGGCCTCAACTGGAAGCGGTGTGGCCTCAACCGGAAGAGGCCCAGCCTTTAAATCCCACGTCTTTAAATCCCGGGCTACCAGCTGCAGAGGCGGCTGGGTGTCCCGGAGCTTGGGGGTGATTTAAAGGGCCTAGGGCTCCATCCACTGCTACCACAGTGGAGCCCCGGGCCCTTTAAATCTCCAACAGAGCCCCAGGGGCTCTCGGCTGCCTCCGCTACCCCGGGACTTAGGGCTTTGGTGGAGATTTAAAGGGCCTGGGGCTCCCTGCATCGGCTGGAGTCCCGGGTTCTTTAAATTGCTCCCTGAGCCCCCTGCCAGAGCCCCCGGTGTAGCGGCGGCAGCCAGGGGCTTCGGTGGGGATTTAATTGGCCCTTTAAATCACGGCCTGAGCTGCCTCCGCTACCCAGGGGCTCTGGCCGCTGCCAGGAGCCCTAGACCCTTTAAATGGCCAGCCTCGGGAAGCTGGTCTAGTATGGCATGGTGTACCGGCTCTTTCCGTTATATTGGACCGGACCGGACCGCCTTACTTTCACCTCTGCCTACATCTCATGCAAAATACCCTCACAAGCTGCCTGGAAAGATAGTCGCATGGAAAGATCCTGCCAGGGACTCATAAGCAAGGGAAACTTCTGGAGGTGTATTTTGTGGCAAGGATAACAAAGAAAGAAGAATATCCCAGTTTCTAGATCACTTATAATTAGGCACTCTGAAATTTTAAACTAGTGCAAATATATATTCTTTTCCTGCACTGTGAAAAGATTTTCAGATCATTTTACTGGATTTGTAAAAGTGTTTTTATGTTGATCCATTTATATTTATTCACAATATGAATGTATTGCTTTTATTTATTTTTTCAGAGGTTTTATAATATTTATAAATAAATATTTATTTCTACAAAATAGCAACCTACAGCAATAGTGATTTGTAGTAATTAGATTTTTTAAAAAAACAGAGACCCAATAAAAATCTTCTCTTGTTTTCCCTTAAGACTCCAGTTCAGCAAAGGACTTTTAAACATTTGCCTAACTTTAAGTACACGAGCTTTCCTTTGACATAAGTAGTTAAACTTGAGAACATGCTCAAGTACATTGTGAACATAAACCCTGATTCAGCAGTGACTCCATAAGAAACAAAGCGAGGGTAACTAGTTTGACCACTCCAACAGACCACACACCACAACCGCAACTCCGCAGCTTTTGTGTTTCTGCCAGTTAACAGATCATTTTCACCCACAACATTTGTAGTTGCAAGTGTTTGGAGCAGGAGCTCATTGTGATGAAATGAAAGGGAGGATGGAGACACAGGCATCCTAAGGGGAAGACTTCAGGCTTTCGTGGTACAAAGTTGCTTGTCCCCTTCCTCCCCAATGAGATGTGTGTGAACTGTCAGGTTTCCATGTGCGCCGACTCCGTATCTCCCCCACCACCACCATCAGGGAGGCTTACGTGGGTCCAATTTTCCCTCTCCACCACTCAGGTTTGGGTACACTTGGCTCACAAACACCATCAAGCTTGTACATACCCAAACTCTCCTGTCACTCAGGCTTGTAAGCATCTGCTGCTGCTTCCCTTTGCTCTCCCCTGGTTGCTCCCAAAACAAGCGTGTGTGCTTAGGGACTGCATGTTGCACCAACAACCACCAGCTGGAGGAGCACAGTGCATCAAAATTTCAGTTGAGCTGTGAATGACTAAAAATTACCCTAAACCCAATAGTTAAAAATTACCTGAAAGCAAAAAACAAAAACAAAAACCATACATTGGACCAAATCTTGTAAGGATCTCGTTGCCAAGTTTGTGTATGTAGATAGTATTTTTGAAGAGCTATTAGTTAGTCCCATCATTGTCTAGCATTAATTTAAGTCACACTATAAATCTGGAGATTTCTTATTTAAAAGTTTTTAAAGAAGTCAAACAACCACTACATTAAATGTTCAAATAGTAAAAAAACAAAGTGTGTGTGAATTTTTACAACTGATTGGGGAAAAACTGCCTTTGGGAAAAAAACCAGGAAGGTATGTCCCATTTTAAATCCCTTTTGTAACACAGTCCAAACTATGGTGTCTCTAATAGGAGACTAAATTCTTCACAGTCAACAGATGGCAGCATTGCAGAAGCTTTTGCCCTCTGTTCTCTTTAGCTGAGGGTTTCTCAAACATTTCATTATGTGGGCCTCATCTTACAAAAATTGATCCTTTCCCCTCCCATTCAGGATCAGGTAACATTTGTGTGGCAGGTACACCAAATGCTTACAAAGAAAGGTAGTACTAGAAACACATTTATATAATTTTAGAGGTCTTTAAAGGAACGTGGGATCTGCCAGTTCTCTGAAGACCATCCCCCAGTACTCCATGTACTACCACTGATTCAGGAAACTCAGTTTGGCACCTGCTGGTTTAGAGGCATGTACAAGGAGTTAACTCTTAAAACAAATGCCTCTCCTTTCTTGTGGTGAAGTTTTCTCCAAGAGCTGTAGCCATCAGCTGTCCAACTTCTTTCCTGCCCAAATCTTTCTCCCTTCATTCACTCCTTCATGTAGTTGGAGCCAAAGGTTATATTGATACAACACAATCATCTGAGAATAATAAGAGCAAAATTAGACTGCATGAAAAAGTCAAGGATGACAAAATCACCACCCCCATAATGTATCTCCCCCCTCTGATGGAACATGGCCATCATATAGCACTTGGAGGCATTCAAACTCTTCAGACTGTAACTGCTTTGTTCCTCATGGAGTGCAGTGGGGAACCTCCTGACACTCATCCCATCATATCGTTTATAAGCTGTGCTAGGTGGAAAACAATCCATTCATCTATTGAAGAAGCCATTTGATGACATGTATCATCTCAGATTTCAGGCCTTCCTGTGGGAAAGCCAACCACAGGGGGATAAAAAGGGAGGAACATGCTAATAATACATCCCCACTTCAGCTCACTTTTATCCTTCCGCTGGCAGGCAGGAGGGGATACTCGCAGGTTTCTCCCCAGCATTCATCATAGAAGCAGATGAGCCTGTGGCTTCTACAGAGAACACAAGGTCTTTTCAAACAGAGCTACTGAGTTTCTGCATCAGCTGTTGGGCCCACTCAGAGCCCCGTTCCGGTCCCTGTCAGCGAGGTTCTATTCCAGCCATGAAACCAGGGCTTCCTTCAGACTGCAGTTGCCTCAGACACTCTCTGTAGGTGTCCTTTTTGTGTAACTGACATGGAGAGATACACCCACCAGACCTGTAGTAGCACTGCCCCAGCTCAATGCGCGTCTGCTCATTCCAGGCCCCACACATGGGTCATAACTGTATGGAGAACACCCCAAGAGGGAACTGGGTGCAAAAGCTTCTGACTCCACGGCACCTCATCTCACCCCACACACACTTCCATGTGGCACAGGGAAGAGGCATAAGCAGAGGGCTCTACCCCTGCATGGATCCTCTGCAGCAGGCTCTGAGGCCCTTGTAACCAAGTTTTCTCAAATAATAGACTGGTTCTTTGCCTACTTGCTGCAGGGAAGATGGAAGTAGGGGTGCTGGGGTTGAGCAGCGTCACGTAATATTAGCAAGTGAATGCATGGTCTCCATCCTATACAGGGTTTACAGTTTTGTTCACTGGCTTTCAGCAGCCACACAACAACAAGTATTTCAGTGCCCCTAAATTGCTGTCACCGTATAGATTTACTGAAAAAGATGATTTGGCTCCCCCACCCCACATTACCCTGCGATTACTTTGTTACCTTATCCTCTCCTAGTATTCATATTACAGTACTTATTTCCCTCTCTCCTCAACATCTTCTCTGGACTTCACCCTCGTGTGGGATAAACATCCCCAACACCCATGGAAAGTAATGCGATTATGGGGAGCGTAGTGCATGGCAATCCGGGGGCTCTGGTAAGTCTGCTTTCTCTGCACTATTCAGAAACTTTCACGTTGCTGATGCAAGACTCTGATATTTCTTATCAAAGTGCAGGAAGCCTTGGGAGACTCTAACCAAATTAATATGCACAGAAATGTTTTCATGGTTTCTTCATGTGATTCTTCCTTTCTAATTTCAGTGAAAATAGTTTTCTTTTTGGATGAAAACACATTTTCCTGCCACGATGGCAAAATCCAGCACAACAGTCTGTGCTAGGGGAAGAGAACCAGAAAATGAAATGTGACCACAGGAAACAAAGAGGCTAAAACAAAGCAGAAGAATTTCCCTGCCCACCCAAGGGGAAAAGAAAAAAGTTAAGAGAAGAAACTAGTCGAAACGGTAAACACTGATTTTGATTTTTAAAAAATTCTTTGAATGACTATACCCAGTGATATGCCTGTTAAAAATACAAATCAGGACTTCTCTTCACAACCTGCTTCTGGCCACACTGGAAATCACAATCATCCATGTGGGTACCTCTCTAGTATGTGTAACTAATTGCTCATCCTGTTTTATGAATTACACTCCATTTTTCGCCACTGTCAGCTACTCAGAGTGATCAATAGGACAACATGTTCACACCGTCTAACTGCATCGATTCCTCAGCTTCAGTATATACATTGAGATCTGGAAGTAAACAAAAAATGAAAAAAGGTTCCATTCTCTCAGAGCTCACTCTCTATCTCCTGTATTTTCCTAGAAGGAAGACACCGATATTTTCTGGTGTCTACATATTAAGTGTGCTTTTCAGGTTGCATGACTGAAGTTGAAATTTACCATTATTTTTGGGAGGCCTAACACAGGTGCTGCCATACCCCCTGGCTTGAAGTGGTTTCCTTCATATTCACGGTTTACAGTCTGGTTCAATGGCTCTCAACAGCCCCACTACACAAACTGTTCCAGCTCCCCTGAGGCCAACCCTTTCCTCCCACTTCCTCCAGGTCTCAAAACTTTAAATATACCTAAACTAGTTTTGTCTCTCAAATGCAGGAAGTGATGAATACGAAGTGTAGGGTTTGATGAATTGGCGGTCTTCTCTCTACCACTTCTGAAGTGTGGATGATCTTATTAAATTAGATCTTTAAATTAATGCATCATGAAAAGCCTGTATGTATGTGGATCCAGCATAAATGAAAGGGGTTTGGTCACTTTCACAACAATACAAAAAGGAGGAAGTGTGGGAAAAGAATCTAGAAAGCAGTGAATTATACAGAAAGTGGAGGGTGTGGAGGGTTCCATTGCATCCGATGAAGTGAGCTGCAGCGTGGGGTACCTGGACTGCACCTTTTAACATTATCTTGAGCGCTAGATATATACCCTGTACTTGGGGAAAGGATCACTACACCTTATTCTGGCCCTGTATCTGCCTAGTCCTGAGAACTCCCAAGTTATTACTTTTTTTTTAGGTGGAGCACTTGGTTTCCATTGTTATTAGTCATTAAATTACCCTCATTACCAAAGGATCCAGGATTGTTCATTCTAATCAATGTGTTCAAATAAATTCAGAAAATGTGGTAGAAGGCTGTAAATAAAGATTAAGAACAAATCAATACACAGGCTTTCTCCCCCTTAAGCTTGAGGACATGCTACGCATTGTACGTTTTAAGGTCATCTACTGCTGCTTATCTACCACATGTCACCACTGCTTATGACATTAGAAACAACTCGCTAAGGAAGTTATGTGGTCACAGAAAGGGGAAGATTATGATATGCAAATATCCTTAGCAAGGAAATGAGGCAAGAAATACAGAACACATGGGGCCAAATGGTGCCACCTCTCAACAAAGCTCAAAATTCTGGCTTTCGGTGGACTATTTTGCCCCTGAGCCTGCTGGGTTGGCATGGAATAGCTGCACTGGTGCTCTAGTGGTAGAGACAACCTCATACTCTGGTTGTCACCAACTGCAGCACAGACCTGTCTAGTGGCGACACCCACAGCCCTCCATTCTGTTGCTAAGAAAGGCACGACAGAGTCCAAGGGGCGTAGCGACCTCCCAGCACACCCTGCTCTCAGCACAGTACAGATATTCTGCTTGTATTCTGCTTTGTACATAAACAGAGGGGAGGGTAGCACGTGTGACTTAATATAGTGGCTGATTAGTTTCTAAAATGTTTGGGAGGTTTTCTGCTCTAGGAGGTGCCGGCTTTCATTCTGATACACAGCAAAACTGAGCAAAATGGAAGGACATGTCGCCTGACCTTATGAGATCTTGCCCAAGAAAAGCAAGTATGTCTTAGACCACTTCACCTGTTTACACTGTAGAGACAGTCTCCCTTTGTACAGCTTCTAGCAGATCTAGAGTGTCGTATACCCTGAGACGCAGGACTGAGCGCGATCGGCCTGGGACATACGTCTGTAACCACAACACAGTTTCAGTGTGTATATTTTCCTCACATCATCTGCCTGACCCATTTAAAGCATTTTGCTCAATTTTACATAAGGTGGTTACATCTTGACAAAAGGAAATATGATCTTACAGTCACAATGTAGCATGAACAATATAAAGTGATGCTTCATGGCCAATGCAATGTTAGAACAAATACACGCATGTGGCACTCAGTTATGGCTCTAAGAGTGGGAGGGGGAGCTGCACTGCCTGAGTGGTGGAGGCTAAAGGCATTCCTAGTCTTGGGAGCATACTCTCACAGTGCCCCTCAAGTGGCAATTGCTGCATCTACAGACCGACAATAATACATGTTCTCTTTGGTGCAGGCCGACACACACTTGCCTGGAGGGTTACGGCCACCCCACTCCGCCCACCACTACTGCATGTGCATATAAGGGGTGTGTCTATGGTCATGCTCTTCACCCATCGGCCACACATGACCCCTTTGAGCGGCAGATGGATACCAACAGTGCCTTGCTTGCACTCAGGCCATGTCTACACCCTGGGCACTACAGCAGCATAGTTACGGTGTTGTAACTATGCTGCTGTAAGTGTGTAGTGTAGACAGACTACAGCAACAGAAGGGGTTTTCCTTTGCTGTAGAAACTCCATCTCGGAGCAATGGTACTTTGGTGGACAGAAGGAGTTGTGTATACTATTGGGTGAATACATATCACAATCACAATGAGACTCCATGAATATGTTACATGTCTTCTGGGAGGGTTGCTACCCAGCCAGGCTCTCCCCTATCATCAGCCCTTCAGTGGCTTGGTGTGGTGGCTGTAGACGTAGCTGGAAGAGAGAGGAAGAGCATGGCAAACATCTCTCCCTTTTATCATGTTATTTCTTCCCTCTTGGCTTTGTCCCCCGCTCACCACTTCAAAGTCAGGTGAGCATTACCCCATCGCAGTCCCAAACTGTCCACAGGAACGGGGGGCGGTGACTCACTGGAGAGTCCAACAGATTCTTTTGTTGCTGCCTAGGCCAGCATCCTTTGTTCCTGTGAGGCTGGGCTGGCTTTCTCCCGTACATGCCCTGATGAGGCGTGAACTGCCTCTCTGCTCTTGGAGAGTTTTTTGCTTTGGCTTATTTTAAGCCATGAAGACACATTTTCAGCCTCACAACTCTAGACATGGAATTAGAACCTATAACATTACTATAACACTGCAGTAACAACAATTACTATCACATCACTATGACCACAATGCTCAGTGCATCTTGAGTCTTCCAAAGACACCCGACACAACAAACTTTGCAATAGACACCACACAATCATATTATAAGGATGAAAATGGAGGTGTAGGCTGTTCCCACGAGGTATAGAACGTCTCACCATGAAACTGTTCCATTTCTTCTGGGAGGATTAGATCTTCAGTAGCTGGACACATCTTTATGAAATTTGTGGCCAGAGGTGGTGGTGGCCCTGCCCTTGCGGCCCTGCAAGTCAGTATGTACACCTTTCCCCTGGGTGTCTTCTTAGGGAAAGGACCCAGAATATCCACAGCTACATGCTGAAACAGAACCTCAATTCTGGGGAGCAGCTGAAGAGGGGCCTTGACCTGGTCACATTGCACCTGGAGCCATACAAACTCTTCTTCAAAGTCTAACTTCTTCACTACCCCTATCGTGCAGAGGAGAACTGCCTGACAATCATTCTATCACATTGTTTTGAAGCTGTGCTGCGTGGAAGAAGCTTTTAATCTACTTAAGAGCCATTTAGTGTTATCCATCATCTATGACTTTAGGTCTTCCTGTGGGAAAGCCAACCACAGGTGGACGAAAGGGAGAAAAACACCACCAATACATCCCCACTTAAGCTCCCCCTTATCATTCCACTAGCAGGCAGGAGGAAATGATTTCTGTGATGAAAGCTGGGGAAACTGATGACACGATGGCTTCTGCACAGAACACAAAATCTTTCCAAACAGAGCTCCTGAGTGTCTGCATCACTTCTAGGGCTTTGTCAGACCTCCCTTCCGGTCCCTATCAGCGTGGTTCCATTACAGTCACCCTGTCAGGGCTGCCCCAGGCTGAAACAATGCCTGCTAGGGGTGTGAAACTTCAATAAGAGCGACCAAAAGCATGGTCTCATTCATATCCTGGGTTTGCAGTTTTGCTCATTTGCTTTCAGTACCCTGCAACATCTTCCCCTGGGATTTCACCCGGGTGTGGAATACAGATGCCCAACAACCCTGGAAAGTCATGGAAGAATGGGGAGCAGAGCCCATTACAACCTGGGGGCTGTGGTAAGTCTGCTTTCTCTGCTTTGCAGGGTGTCTTTCAAAAATTTAAAGCTATAAATCTCAAATTTCTTATAAAAGTGCAGGAAGACTTGGGAGACTCTAACCAAATTAATATGCACAAAAATGTTTTCATGATTTCTTCATGTGATTTTTCTTTTTTAATTTCACTGAAAATAGTTTTCTTCTTGAATTAAAACAGATTTCCCTGCCACGATGGAAACTCCAGAACAACAGTCTGTGCTAGGGCTTGAGATCCAGAAAATGAAACGTGTCCACAGGAAGTGAAGAGAATTAAACAAACGAGAAGAATTTCCCTGCCCAAGTCCAAGGGAAGGCCAATATTAAAAGAGAAGGAACCAGCAAAAATGGTGAACACTGAATTTCAGTTTTTAAAAAAATATTTGAATACTTTCATTCCAGGACACACTTGGTAAAAAACACATAATGTGACTTCTCTGCATAACCTCCTTCTGACCACATTGTAAATCATAGTCATCCACGTGGGTACCTCTCTAGCATGCGTTACTATACTAATTGCTCATCCTGTTTTATGAATTCTTCTCAATTTTTTACTCCTGTCAGCTACTTGGAGTGATCAACAGGACATGAGTTTCACACCTTTCAGCTGCATCTATTCCTGAGCTCCACTGTGTATATTAAGACCTGAAAATAACAATGAGTTAAGGGGTCATTTTCTCAGAGCGCTCTCTCTCTTATTGTTTCACAGAAGGAAGATGCCAATAGTTTGTGCTGTCTAGATTTTAAATGTACCTTCAAAACAGAGGAAATCATTAAAGTTGAGATTTGCCAAATATTTTTGGGAGACCTAACCCTTTCCGCTGATATTTACTTCTTCAATGCCTAACGAACTTTTAATATTTCTAAACAATTTCTGTCCCTCAAATGAAGGAGGTAATGAATGGCAAGTGCACTGTCTGACGAATTGGAGGTCTTTTCTGTACCACTGTGGAATTGTGGCTGACCTTCTTCAATTACAGAAATTAAAATATGACAAAATGCGTGTATGTCAGGGGTGGTCACTTTCACGCACACACAAAAAGAAAGAAAGAAAGAAAGAAAGGAAGAAAGAAAGAAAGAAAAAGAAAAAAGAAATGTGGTAAAAGAACGAGAAAACAGCAAGAAGAACAGAAAGAAAAATTCTGAAACCTTCAAGAAGGAAAATCTTGTAAACAGAAAATGATCAAAGAAACATTCTCCAACCAAATACTTAAATTCAGAGACAAAAAGGAAAGACACAGCAGTCTACGTAGGACCCCCAACGAACTCCAGGCTCAAGGTTCCACACAAAGCAAAGGAGCGTATAGACATCATCATGACCACCAGGTTTTTGCTGCACATTTGCCTCATACTGCTCTTCTCCACTGAAATCTCATCTCGGCTCTGTACCATGCTTCACTTCCAGCAGAACAAAGTGAACAAAGAGAGCTTGGAGCTTCTGCAGAAAAGGAGCGGAAATTTCCCCTCACAATGCATAAATGAAAGGGCAGCTTTCAAGCCCACCCAGGATATTGTCCAACTTTCAGTGGCCCAGAAGGAGAATGCCAAGGTGGTAATTCAAGAGATCCTCCAGGAGATCTTCAACATCTTTAGCAAAAACCTCACCCAAAATGCCTGGGATGCCACTTCCATAGTCAAGTTCCAAAATGGCCTTTACCAGCAAATTCAGTGGTGGAGGCATGTTTGAGACCACAGATGGAGAAGGAATTAACCAACCCGGAAAGTCAGGACCTCCAGATCACCAGTCGGAGTGTGAAACAATACTTTCAGGGGATAGATGCTTTCCTGAAAGAAAAGGATTACAGCCTGTGTGCCTGGGAGATCATTCGCATGGAAATACCCAGATGTTTTGTACTGATTGACAAACTCACTCGACGGCTGAGTAACTAAGGTACAGTACAAATCTTTTCCTTGGAGTAAATGAATTAAACATTAGTGTCAATTATACAGTTGAACAGAGATAGCGGATATCTTATATCTCTGCTTATATAGGGCCTGATCCTTCTTCTACAGGGTCAGTGGCCAAATTACAACTGATTTCCTTGGCAGCAGCTTCAGGCTCTTCCTGTCCTGTCCTGGAAATGGATTGGCAATTACATGGATTTATTTTTTCAACTCTCATTTTGGTTTGCGATTCTTCATAATCTCCCACATATCAGGTGATCTTATGTATTGCATAATTGGCAGACCATGCAACAAAGTACATATATTTGGAATCCTTAGCCACCTCACCAGTACTTTGGTCATCAAATAATGATACCCCCAAAGTACTCTGACTTCCATACATGTAGTATGTTTCTATTATGAGCATGGTTGCTATTTATTAATCTGTCCTCATCCTATACCACAGCTTGAGAAGTTTCCTAGAGATATTTATAAGAAATATGAACATAGCGTAAGACTCGTAAGATTATGAGGTGCAGAAAAGATTGACATTCATAAATTTTCTATTGTATTTTTTTCTTTGTGTTTCAACCAAATCTCATTTCACTCCAGCTGAGGTTGCAGCGACTACAGAGGTTAAAAAAGTTGGACGAAATTGGACCGTGCGGTGGATTCCCTCCTCTCTACTGATCCTTCCCACAGTGATGTCTAAGACTTCTAAGACTCCATACTACTTGACCTTGTATTGTGCAATACACTCACTCAAAATTTAAATTGTAAATGAAGAATATCGATGCAAAACAGTTACAAGAAAATTAAGAAAGGGTTAGACCTTAAACATTGTTGACATTATGTGTTTGCTCTATCGTTCAACTCTTCTCTGATCAAATCTCATCTCTGAACCGTAACATGCCGCTTAACCACAGTACAACAGCATAACAAATGTGAACTGGAAAAACTTGCCAACAAAAAAGATGTGCATAATTTTCCTCTAATGTCGAAACGAAGAGAGACGTTTCAGGTGGCCCCAAGAGGTTTTGAAGCCTTGAGTGTCCCTGAAGGGGAATGCCAAGGTGGCAATCGAGAAAATCTTCCAACATATTTCCTGCCTCTTTGGCAAGAATCTCTCCGAAACGACCTGAGGTGGGAATTCCATTCAGAGATTCCTGCACAGACTCATCAGCAAGTTGGACATCTGGAGACGTTTGGCTGCAGCGATGGAAAATGGGACTCTCTGACCAGGAAGAAAGGACCAACAGTTTCCCAGATGAACGGGAAGAGATACCAATTCTTTCATAAAAGACAACCAGTTCAGCCTCTCTGCTACCAGGAGAATCCATGCGGAATTATGGGGTTTTCAAATATCGGATAAACTCACAAAGAAGTTTAGAAATTTAAATATCAGCATTTTTAGAAGTACTAACCGAAATCAAGGAATAATTTTTACATGATTTAAAATCTGATGCAGTGGAATTTTAAAAGGTGTTACTATATCTTCTGAAAATATTTTCAGATCCGTTTACGATATTTGTAACAGGGCATTTTTGTCAATCTATTATTTATTTATTGTTCTTATTTATGTATTTATCATAGATATTTGTTACTTACCAATAAATAATTATTTTATATAAAATGGCAACCTATACCAGTAATGATTTGAATAAAATACCGATGGAACCAAAAAGAAAGAAAAGGAGAATAAAAAAAACCCTGTAATTGTTCAGCCTGAAAACCCCAATTCCAGAGAGTACTTATGCATGTGACTAACTTAAAGTAGGTGAGCCATCCCGCTCATGTTAGTGCTTCACGTTGGGAACATGCTTCAATACATTGATGAACCAGTGTCCCAATTCGCACTAATTCCATTTTAAAAATAATCCTTACAGAACGATAATTAGCCTTTCCATTCAAACAGACCACACACCACACCTGAATTCTGCCACCTTTTACCATTCTACTTTGTACCAGGTTACTTGTCCCCCCAAAAACTTGTCAATTTGGGTGTTTGGTGTAGTAGACAGTTGTGTTGGAAGAGGCTAGATTGGTGCCTTTTCCCCCACTAAGCAAGAGTGCATGCACCCCTTAACACACACCAATTACATGTGAATAATGAGAGCAGGAATGGGGCATTCTGTATTAGAATTATCAAAGTTTCTCTTTGTCACCTCTAAAATGCATTTCCCCATTGGGTGGAATGCGTTAGTCAGTCACTGCCCACAAAAACTATGGAATTCTTCTGAAAAAGTTTAACAAACCCAAACCCATTCAGCTCTGGGGAAAAACTATTCCCCTTCATTCCATCACACCTTTAATAAAAGAAGGGGAATGCTGAACGCAATGTTCAGCTGAGCTCTGACAATATCACCCGTATCATAAGGAGCAGCCATGCCTGTGGGAAAGCCCAGCTCACACTTCTTAAAAGAGAGGGAAAAAATGTTAATATCTCTCTCTGAGATTCTCCTACATACTTCCACTCAGGGGCATGAAGAAGGAGGGGTGGGATTGTCCGTAGACTTCCTCATGGAATGGGCTGTTGTTCCATCTCCACACTCAGCAGATTCTATGGTTTCCGCACTGATCAAAAAGGTCTCTCCAGACACAGAGATCTGCAGCATCTCTCTCAGCTCTGGTCCCATTAGATTCTCTGCCCCCGTCTTTTCAGTGCCAAGTAGTATTTCCCAGGGCTGCTCCAGGCTGCATGCAGTTGCCCCAGACAACCTTTTAAAGTGTCATTTTTGGGCAGCTAGATTTTATCGGGACAGTCCCCATATTTGGAGCTTTGTCATATCAAGGTGCCTATTACCCCTCAACCCTGCCCCGATTTTTCACACTTGCTGTCTGGTCACCCTAGCTGGGATATCAGCTGGGAAGTCTCTGAAGCTTGGCTTGGGCTTCCTCAGTGAGGGGAAATATACAACCCGTGCCTGGATGGTGTGGTGCTCTGTCACCCTCTACTGCCACCTGAACCATTTAGAGATTGAGGAGTCTGCTACACCCTGGCTTAAGACGCATTATCACATGTTCACACAGTCAAGGCTCAGACACTAAGGTTCAAATGTCCAAGGTTCAATCCTGCCTGCTGACAACTTCAGCCTGTCGGCGTTACAAGTGGGGGCTCATTCAACATGTCAACTGGGAAGTCTTTGAAGCTCAGAATGTGCTTTAACATGTCCTCTCCCAGAAATATACCCAGAGGTGTTTACCTCTTCCAGGGGCCATGTAGTATGTGTAAATTATAATACGGAGACACTTTGCACAGGATTCTAACACACTATTGCTCTTTAATTAATCACTCGGAAATACAGAAAATGGAACAAAAATTGTAAACCCTATCCGCAATTCCCTGCCTCAGTTTCCTCAACACACCAGGCCATTCTATGAGCCTGTATCAGAATCACTTGGGGTCATCCAACATCCTTCTGTTGCAATGCATCACTTATATGCACAAAAACAGAGCATTCTCCTCCAGCTCACATAACCTGGCCTTGGCCAGTTCATCCCCTTCCTTCCTCTTGCCCAAATGTCCTGTGGGTCTTCCCCCTGTGATTTCTTTTAGAACCTTTTGGTTTTGTCATCTGTCTCTTTGTTGACTTTCAGTAACTTTCCACTCCTAACCCCCATTCTCCTTAACACCAACTTTGCCAAACTGGTTTCCCAACTCGGAAACACACTTTTAAAGTTAAGTGTCCCCGTTGTCCTCAGCCTAGTGAGTACCTTCTGGAGGTCCTGTCCAACCGGATGGATACACATAGAAAGAGGTTTCCTATGATGACGAAATTTCATGACAACAACTTCGTAATATCACTTTAAAAGTAATAAGTCTTACAGAGACTCCTCCCCTTTCCCCCGGCCTCCGCCTGACACACAGACACACACACACACACACAAACAAATCAAGCCATATGAATCAGGCTTGTGTACACTCAAGTCAGCAATTCTATCCCCCAGTTTTCTGACCAGCTGGTGCCACCCCTCCACATCAGGCGTGTGTGCTCCTTGCCACCAACAACCAGTTTGGTGTACAGGATGGATTAAACTTTCAGTGATAACATCAACAATGCCTAAAGATTACCTAAACCCAACATTTAAAATTATAGTAATAAACCTGCCGGTGGCATCAGATCTAGTGAGGATCCTCCTCTCTACCAAGTTTGGTGTAGGTGGATAGTAGTTCTGAAGAGCTATCAGTCAACAGTAGCGCTGCCAACCACATACTTCAGCCACAGCCTAAACATTTGAGACTGATTCAACATTTATGAAAAATGTTTGGCCCTTTGTAAACATTTTCTGAAATATTTGTACGTGTGAGTTTTTCTTAGAAAAGAACATCTCTGGAGTGAGAAAGTATAAGAAACACTCATATAAATACATATTTTAAAGAGACTTTTCTCCAGAAAAGTTCCTGCAGCCATCTGGAAAGCAGTTTTGAATTTGAAGGCAACCATCCCAGGAACAGACACAATAGCATTGACTCAGGTGAACCATCACACAGAACAAGTAGCAAATTATGAATAGCAAATACTCATAGGGAAATGAGTGTGGTGACGAGGTCCTGAGCAATCAGAGTGGAATGTGTATAAATCATTTGTCAAATCACTTTAAATAAATCCGTTAGCAAATTCTGAATTTATTTGCAGATTTGCCTATTGGAAAAGGGGCTAAACTAATCTCTTATTTCACTTTCAAATTAAGCTGGCTGACACAGAAGAAAAATATTCCAATAAAATTTCCTGCTCTTTTCACTGAAGTTTAAATATACAGGATTTCATCAAATTCTAGCAAATATTTCACCCAGCTCAGTCTGCATCTAACCTTTCCCAGAAAACAGGCTCATTGCTGATGAAAATATGCTGAGAGACTTTGTGTCTTTATTCCCATAGCTTTCTTACTTGAACAAGAACAGCTAAGATTCAGATTTTTTTAATTTCTCACTCTTTCATATATCTATTCTCTCCTGAAGCTTCAGCTTGCCAGGAAATGCACACACAGAACTCCCAGCGGAGTAAATGCAAGATTGGAGTGCAGCGCCTCTGGTATGATTGGGTCCCTTATATGGCATACTTATGTACAATAAACTGCCTTCTTTACAGTGACGCTTCCAAATAGTTTAGGCAAAACTCTAGATTATGATTTTAAAAAGTGCTTGAGGTGATGGAAGAGGGAGATGTAAAAGAAGTGACACGAACAGAAATATGGTCATGCTTTCTTCTTTTCCTCCTTTAAAATTAATATGAAAATATTCCTTTTCAATTTTTGGGTTGAAAACCATTCCCCTTCACTGATGGAAACTCCAACATGACAGCCTAGTGCTATGGTATGAAAAACAGAAAGTGAAACTTGCTACAGGATGCAAACTTCACTCATCAGCCCACTTGAATTTCAATGCCCAAGCTCAGTGAAATTCACATTGAAAAAAAGAATAAAGCTTGAATGGTGAAAAGGGAAACACGTTTGAAAGTAACATTCATTTATGTCAGTCACTCTAGCATATTACCAACCATACAGTCTTTTCAAAAAGAAAAGGAGGTCTTGTGGCACCTTAGAGACTAACAAATTGAGCTGTAGCTCACGAAAGCTTGTGCTCAAATAAATTTGTGAGTCTCTAAGGTGCCACCAGTCCTCCTTTTCTTTTTGCGAATACAGACTAACACGGCTGCTACTCTGGAACAGTATTTTCAGTTATCAGTTTCTTAAGTAAACCTCCCAGTTTCTCAGTGCCCTCTGTCCATCCTCTGCAATTCCCTACACACAGGGATTTTCCTCTCTCATAAGACGGATAGTCTTGCTGATGTAACTTACTGATGTAACAGATGTTTAGATCTGCCTAGCACTACTAACTACAGATACTTGGGAGTAGACAGACAGGTCCCTACTCTAACCTGTAACTGGATGAAACAGTTAATCATCACTCTTCTTACTCTTTAAATTTTCTTTATCTAAGAGGGTGGGGCGGGGGGCCCTAAGGAAAGAAATATAGGGATTCTTTCTTCTAAAAAAAGTTAATGACTGTGATTTTTTTCTTCCAATGATTTGATCGCTTCCACTAAATAGAAAGGAGGAAAATGAAAGTAAAAACCTCAAGCAGGCAAAAGCTTGAAAAGTAGAAAGTGATGAAAGAAAAATCTCTTCCTACAGAATCCTTAAATTCCTACTTAAATTCAGAGACATGGGTCGAAAACACAAAAGTTTACAGAAGACCTTGAACAGGCACCAGTTGCTCAAGTTCTACACAAACACAGGGAATCTAAGACATCATCATGATCAGCAGGAGTTTGCTGCAATTTTGCCTCGTGCTGCTCTTCTCCAGGGAAATCTCATGTCTGGACTGTAACAGGCTGCATGTTCTACAAAACAGAATGAACAGCGAGAGTTTAGAGCGTCTGGAGAAAATGGGTGGCAACTTTCCCTTCCAATGTCTAAATGAAAGGATAGCTTTCAAGCCCAGAGATATCCTCAAGCTCCGACTGTCCCACCAAGAGAATGCCAAGGTAGCCATCCAGCAGATCCTCCAAGAGCTCTTCCATATCTTTAACAACAATCTCACCCAAGCTGCCTGGAGTGGGACTTCCATAAAGGAATTCCAGAATGGACTTCACCAGCAGATTGAGAAGCTGGAGACGTGTTTGAGTGCTGAGATGGAAAAGGAGGTAACCTACCCAGGAAATGAGAACCTCCTGCTCACCAGCCTCAAACTGAAGAGATACTTCCAGACAATAGAGGATTTCCTGAAAGAAAACCAATACAGCCGGTGTGCCTGGGAGATCATCCGTGTGGAAATATCCAGATGTTTCCTCATGCTCGACAAACTCACCAAGAGACTTGAAAATGAAGGTACCATCTTTTCTTTTTTCCTAGAAAAACTCAAATAATATTATTTGAATAAAACAGCTGGTGAAAGATGGCTGATAGGGTTATAAATCCTAATACGTCGGGCCCAATCTTTCTCCCACAGTAATTTTATGCATACAGCTATTTCAAACGCGTGCTCCAATCTTTTCAGAGTAGCATATAATTTAGTGCTTCTCTACCACACACAATATTCTATATGAAAAATAGACAAATATATCATAACTGCTAACTAAAGACAAAATATTGTTAAGTGATAACTAACTATGCCAAAAAGAAAAGAACAGTGAGAAGCCCGCTTTCAACAACTGCCTCGTTAGACAACGTTCCAGTTAGGACACCAGAAAATGGGGGGTCCGTGTTCACGCTCTTCTATCCCATCAGCTCATTTTGCACATAGGGATGGCGGAGGGTTCTTATTCTGCTTTTCTTTCTTTTGTTTACCCCTAACCTCAACAGCTTTAGTAACAACAAATTGTGACAAGATGACAAGTGCACTAAGGCTCAGGATTTAGGATTTGACATCTGGTTAGAAAAAGATGGCCTCTATTAGGCATTTGAATCTCTCCATGTTTGAACCATTCCCCTTTTTCATTCCAGCACGTGATGCTTCCAGTAATGATGCTATGAAAACAGCTGAATGAAACTG
Source organism: Natator depressus (assembly GCF_965152275.1). NCBI lineage: Eukaryota > Metazoa > Chordata > Testudines > Cheloniidae > Natator > Natator depressus. Next base: position 111,025,241 of record NC_134238.1, on the reverse strand, counting down.
CACCTCCACTGTAGTCCATCATCCGTAAATTGATTCTCGAATCAGCAGCTTTCGAGACTCCTATCAGTCCATCTTGAATTAAGCAAACTGCCAAACTTCAACTACACTATTTATGTCCTCCTTGCCATTACCAGACTGATTTATTCACTTGAGAAAATGTAAAACATAAGATTTTGCTGAAAATAGCCCAGAGAAACCCAGAAAGAGACTGCCAAAGTGGCCATCCAGGAGATCCTCCAATAGATTTCCTACATCCAGGAGTGAAAGTAACTTAAAGGACTTACCAGTATGCCACAGTCCTGAGCAGGGGGTAGGGCCTCAACCGGAAGAGGCGTGGCCTCACCTGGAGAAGGCCCAGTCTTTAAATCCCAGGTCTTTAAATCCCGGGCTACCAGCTGCAGAGGCGGCTGGGTGTCCCGGAGCTCGGGGGTGATTTAAAGGGCCTGGAGCTCCGTCCGCCGCTACCGCAGTGGAGCCCTGGGAACTTTAAATCGACAACAGAGGCCCAGGGGCTCTCAGCTCCCTCCACTACCCCAGGGCTTGGGGCTCTAGTGGAGATTTAAAGGGCCTGGGCCTCCCTGCATCGGCTGGAGCCCCAGGCTCTCTAAATCGCTATCCGAGCCCCCTGCCAGAGCCTCCGGTGTAGCAGCAGTGGCCAGGGGCTTCGGTGGGGATTTAAAGGGCCCTTTAAATCATGGCCTGAGCTGCCTCCGCTACCCAGCGGCTCTGGCAGCAGGGCTCTGGCGGCAATTTAAAGGGCCTTGGGCTCTGGCCGCTGCCAGGAGCCCTAGACCCTTTAAATGGCCAGCCTCAGGAAGCCGATCTGGTATGGCACAGTGTACAGGCTTTTGCCAGTATTTCGGACCGGACCGCCTTACTTTCACCTCTGCCTACATCTCATGCAAAATACCCTCACTAGCTGCCTGAAACGACAGTCGCATGGAAAGATCCTGACATGGACTCATAAGCAAGGGAAACTTCTGGAGGTGTATTTTGCGGAAAGTATAACAAAGAAAGAAGAATATCCCAGTTTCTAGGTCACTTATAATTAGGCACTCTGAAATTTTAAACTAGTGCAAATATATATTCTTTTCCTGCACTGTGAAAAGATTTTCAGATCATTTTACTGGATTTGTAAAAGCGTTTTTATGTTGACCCATTTATATTTATTCACAATATTAATATATTGCTTTTATTTATTTTTTCAGAGGTTTTACAATATTTATAAATAAATATTTATTTCTACAAAATAGCAACCTACAGCAGTAGTGATTTGTACTAATTAGATTTTTTTAAAAAAACAGAGACCCAATAAAAATCTTCTCTTGTTTTCCCTTAAGACTCCAGTTCAGCAAATGACTTGTAAACATTTGCCTAACTTTAAGTACAGGAGCTTTCCTTTGACATAAGTAGTTCAACTTGAGAACATGCTCAAGTACATTTTGAACATAAACCCTGATTCAGCAGTGACTCCATAAGAAAAATAGCTAGGGTAACTAGTTTGACCACTCCAACAGACCACACACCACAACCGCAACTCTGCAGCTTTTGTGTTTCTGCCTGTTAACAGATCATTTTCACAACATTTGTAGTAGCAAGTGTTTGGAGTAGGAGCTCATTGTGATGAAATGAAAGGGAGGATGGAGACACAGGCATCCTAAGGGGAAGACTTCAGTCTGTCCTGGTACAAAGTTGCTTGTCCCCTTCCTCCCCAATGAGATGTGTGTGAACTGTCAGGTTTCCATGTGCGCAGACTCCGTATCTCCCCCACCACCACCATTAGGGAGGCTTACGTGGGTCTAATTTTCCCCCTCCACCAGTCAGGTTTGGGTACACTTGGCTCACAAACACCATCAAGCTTGTACATACCCAAACTCTCCTGTCACTCAGGCTTGTAAGCATCTGCTGCTGCTTACCTTTGCTTTCCCCGGGTGCTCCCAAAACAAGCGTGTGTGCTTAGGGACTGCATGTTGCACCAATAACCACCAGCTGAAGGAGCACAGTGCATCATAATTTCAGTTGAGCTGTGAATGACTAAAAATTACCCTAAACCCAATAGTTAAAAATTACCTGAAAGCAAAAAACAAAAACAAAAACCATCCATTGGAACAAATCTTGTAAGGATCTCTTGCCAAGTTTGGGTATGTAGATAGTATTTTTGAAGAGCTATTAGTTAGTCCCATCATTGTCTAGCATTAATTTAAGCCACACTCTAAATCTGGAGATTTCTTATTTAAAAGTTTTTAAAGAAGTCAAACAACCACTACATTAAATGTTCAAATAGTAAAAAAAACAAAGTGCGTGTGAATTTTTACACTGATTGGGAAAAGACTCCCTTTGGGAAAAAAACCAGGAAGGTATGTCCCATTTTAAATCCCTTTTGTAACACAGTCCAAACTATGGTGTCTCTAATAGGAGACTAAATTCTTCACAGTCAACAGATGGCAGCATTGCAGAAGCTTTTGCCCTCTGTTCTCTACAGCTGAGGGGTTCTCAAACATCTCATTATGTGGGCCTCATCTTACAAAAATTGATCCTTTTCCCTCCCATTCAGGATCAGGTAACATTTGTGTGGCAGGTACACCAAACGCTTACAAAGAAAGGTAGTACTAGAAACACATTTATATAATTTTAGCGGTCTTTAAAGGAACGTGGGATCCGCCAGTTCTCTGAAGACCATCACCCAGTACTCCATGTACTTCCACTGATTCAGGAAACTCAGTTTGGCACCTGCTGGTTTAGAGGCATGTACAAGGAGTTAACTCTTAAAACAAATGCCTCTCCTTTCTTATGGTGCAGTTTTTTCCAAGAGCTGTAGCCATCAGCTGTCCAAGTTCTTTCCTGCCCAAATTTTTCTCCCTTCATTCATTGCTTCATGTAGTTGCAGACAAAGGTTAGATTGACAAAACACAATCATCTGAGAATAATGAGAGCAAAAATAGACTGCATGAAAAAGTCGAGGATGACAAAATCACCACCCCCATAATGTATCCCCTTCCCTCTGATGGAACATAGCCGTCATATAGGAGCCTGGGAGCCATACACACTCTTCAGACTCTAACTGCTTTGTGGCCCATGGAGTGCAATGGGGAACCTCCTGACATTCATCCCATCATATTGTTTATAAGCTGTGCTAGGTGGAAAAAATCCATTCATCTATTGAAGAAGCCATTCGATGACATGTATCATCTAAGATTTCAGGCCTTCCTGTGGGAAAGCCAACCACAGGGGGATAAAAAGGGAGGAACATGCTAATAATACATCCCCACTTCAGCTCACTTTTATCCTTCCGCTGGCAGGCAGGAGGGGATACTCACAGGTGTGTCCCCAGCCTTCATCATAGAAGCAGATGAGCCTGTGGCTTCTACACAGAACACTAGGTCTTTTCACACAGAGCTACTGAGTTTCTGCATCAGTTGTTGGGCCCACTCAGAGCCCCGTTCCGGTCCCTGTCAGCGAGGTTCCATTCCAGCCATGAAACCAGGGCTTCCTTCAGACTGCAGTTGCCTCAGACACTCTCTGTAGGTATCATTTTTGTGCAGCTGACATGGAGAGATGCACCCACCAGACCTGTAGTAGCACTGCCCCAGCTCAATGCGCGTCTGCTCCTTCCAGGCCCCACACATGGATCATAACTGTATGGAGAACACCCCAAGAGGGAACTGTGTGCAAAAGCATATGACTCCAGGGCACCTCATCTCACTCCACACACCCTTTCATGTGGCACAGGGAAGAGGCAGAAACAAATTGCTTTACCCCTGCATGGATCCTCTGCAGCAGGCTCTAACGTAGGTGCTGCCATACCCCCTGGCTTGAAGTGGTTTCCTTCATATTCACAGTTTACAGTTTGGTTCAATGGCTCTCAACAGCCCCACTACACAAACTGTTCCAGCTCCCCTGAGGCCAACCCTTTCCTCCCACTTCCTCCAGGCCTCAAAACTTTAAATATACCTAAACTAGTTTTGTCTCTCAAACGCAGGAAGTGATGAATGGGAAGTGTAGGGTCTGATGAATTTGCGGTTTTCTCTCTACCACTTCTGAAGTGTGGATGATCTTATCAAAATAGATCTTTACATTAATGCACCATGAAAAGCCTCTGTGTATGTGGATCCAGCATAAGTGAAAGGGGCTTGGTTACTTTCACAACAATACAAAAAGGAGGAAGTGTGGTAAAAGAATCTAGAATGCAGTGAATTATACAGAAAGAAAAAGACTGAACCCTCCAGGAGGGAAAAACCTTTAAAAAAAAAACCAGAAAATGATGAAACAAAAATTCTGCAGCCAATTATTTAAAATCAGAGACATGAAGGAAAGACACAGCAGTCTACATAGGACCCTCAACAAACTCCAGGCTCAAGGTCCCACACAAAGAAAAGAAGTGGAAGACATCAGCATGACCACAAGGTGTTTGCTGCGCATTTGCCTCATACTGCTCTTCTCCACTGAAATCTCAGCTCAGCTCTGTACCATGCTTCACTACCAGCAGAACAAAGTGAACAAAGAGAGCTTGGAGCTTCTGGAGAAAGTGAGCGGAAATCTCCCCTCACAATGCATAAATGAAAGGGCAGCTTTCAAACCCACCCAGGATGTCCTCCAACTCCCAGTGTCCCAGAAGGAGAATGCCAAGGTGGCAATTCAAGAGATCCTCCAAGAGATCTTCAACATCTTTAGCAAAAACCTCACCCAAAGTGCCTGGGATGCCACTTCCATAGTCAAGTTCCAAAATGGCCTTTACCAGCAAATTCAGCGGCTGGAGGCATGTTTGAGAGCACAGATGGAGAAGGAATTAACCAACCCGGAAAGTCAGGACCTCCAGATCACCAGTCGGAGAGTGAAAAAATACTTTCAGGGGATAGATGCTTTCCTGAAAGAAAAGCAATACAGCCTGTGTGCCTGGGAGATCATTCGCGTGGAAATACCCAGATGTTTTGTGCTGCTTGACAAACTCACTCGAAGGCTGAGTAACTAAGGTACAGTACAAAACTTTTCCCTGGAGTAAATGAATTCACATTAAGGTAATTTATACAGCTGAACAGAGATAACAGATATTTTATAACTCTGCTTATATAGGGCCTGATCTTTCTTCTATAGGATCAGTGGCCAAATCGCAACTGATTTCCATGGCAGCAGCTTTAGGCTCTTCCTGTCCTGTCCTGGAAATGGATTTTCAGTGACATGGATTTACTTTTTGGTGTTTCTACTATTGTTTATTTTTGCACATCTTCATAATCTCTCACATATCAGTACCGTTGTGCAGTAGGGAATTGGCAGACCATGCAACGAAGTACACATATGTGGAATCCTTCGGCATCTCATCAGCACTTTGTGGTGTGGGAGGGAAGGAAGTATCATTATCTGATTACCAAAGTACTCTGACTTCGACATACATACTGTGTTTCTACAATTATCAGCATGGCTATTAATTAATCTGTCCTCATGAGAACTACTTCTAGTATTCCAAGGTTTGAGAAGCTTCCTAGAGACTTTTTAAAAAAATATGAACATACTAAAAGACTTGCGAGCTTACGTGTGGAAAAGATATTGTCATTTAATTTCTTGAGATCAATTCAATGAAGATTATATTTTTTCCCTTTGTGTTTCAACTATTTCCAATTTCATTTCAGCTCCGGATGCTGCAACTCCTGAGGTGAAGACAGACGGATACAGTGGAATCCCTCCTCTCTGCAGATTCTTCCCACAGTGACGTCTAACACGCCATAGTGCTTGACATATTACGCCATACATTCACTCTCATGAAATTCCAACTGCACAAATTTCATTTTATGTGATAATATTCTGTTCATTTACTCAGTGTTTAAAATGCAAAATGAAGGATATCGATGCAAAAAAGTTACAAGACAACTAAGAATTTTAAAAGAAAGGGTTGGACCTTAAACATTGTTGACATTGTGTGTTTGCTCTATATTTCTATGATCTCTTCTCTGATCCAATCTCACCTCTGAACTGTAACATGCAGTATAACCACAGTGTAACAGCATAACACATGTGAACTGGAACAGCTTCCAAACAAGCTGCCTGAGGCGGGAGTTCCATTCAGAGATTCCAACGTAGACTCATCAACCAGCTGGGCATCTGGAGACAGGTTTGGTTGCAATGATGGAAAGCGGGACTCTTTTACCAGGACGGAAGGAAGGACCTTCAGCTCACCAGGATGAAGGTGAAGAGATACCAGTTATTTCCTCTAGCAGACAAGCAGTTCAGCATCAGCGCTGGCAAGAGAATCCAAGCGGAATTACGCAGTTTTCAATTACAGGACAAAGTCACAAAGAAGTTTAGAAGTTAAAAATACCAACCGTCTTAGAAGGACTAACTGAAATCAAAGAACATTTTAGACATGATTTACAATGAGATACAGTGGAATTTTAAAAGCTGTTGTGACTACTTATTCTATTTGTGCATTGTGGAAATAGTTTCAGGGCATTTTATGATATTTGTAACAGGATATTTATATCAGTCTATTATTTATTGCTCTTATTTATATTTTATCGTAGATTAATTGGAATAAATTATTATTTTATACAAAATGGCAACAGAGTGGTAATGATTTGGTTAAAAAAAATCCAACCAAACACTCTATTATTGTTCAGCCTTAAAACCCCAAGTCCAGAAAGTACTTATGCACGTGACTTATAGTATGTGACCCATCCTACTGGTGTTCATGCTTCCAGTTGGGAACATACTTAGATACATGGATGAATCAGTGTGCAAGTTTACTGTACTTCCATAGGAAAAAAGGAGGTATGGAGTGATAATTAATCTTTCCACGATAACAAACCATGCACCACACCTGATCTCTGCCTCTTTTTCCTCTGCTACTTTTTCCTTGGTTGTTTTCCCCGAGCAGATAACTTCTTCTTGTGGATGTTTGGTGGAGTAGATGTGGTGGAAGAGGCCAAACTACTGCCGGGAGGGGTAGGGGAGGGGAGAAGAGGGCAGCAATCAAGACAGTATACACCCTCAAACACACACCAGTTAAGTTACCATTTAATTAGCTTGCTCATAACTCCGTCAATCAGGTTTGTGTGCCTTCACATACCACCTCCCCACAATACATTTACAAGCACCACCCCCGCCCATTAAGTGTGGGCTTCCATGAATGCTCATCATTTGTGTGTCCCACACACACATTCGGTTCCATCATTTTTGTGTGAGTGCAGCACAGACAAAATTCATTCTTGAGTGCACAACACAAACAAAAGTACATGTGTGTAATGAGAGCGGGAATAGGGCATTCGAATGAGGATTATCAAAGCTTCTCTGTCACCTCTAAAATGCAGCCCCCAGTTTGGGGGTGTCAAGCTTCCTTCCCCACTCTGAACTCTAGGGTACAGATGTGGGGACCTGCATGAAAGACCCCCTAAGCTTATTCTTACCAGCTTAAGTTAAAAACTTCCTCAAGGTACAAACAGGGAAAGAACCCACTTGGAGAGGTCTTCCCCCCAAAATATCCCCCCAAGCCCTACACCCGCTTTCCTGGGGAAGGCTTGACAAAAATCCTCACCAATTTGCATAGGTGAACACAGACCCAAACCCTTGGATCTTAAGAACAATGAAAAAGCAATCAGGATCTTAAAAGAAGAATTTTAATGAAAGAAACAGTAAAAGAATCACCTCTGTAAAATCAGGATGGTAAATACCTTACAGGGTCATCAGATTCAAAACATAGAGAATCTCTCTAGGCAAAACCTTAAGTTACAAAAATATACATTCCATTCAGCACAGCTTATTTACCAGCCATTTAAACAAAAGGAAATCTAATGCATTTCTAGCTAGATTGCTTCCTAACTTTTTACAGGAGTTCTGAAGAGCGTTCTTGATCTGTTCCCGGCAAAAGCATCACACAGACAGACAGACAGACCCTTTGTTCCCCCCCACTCCAGCTTTGAAAGTAACTTATCTCCTCGTTGGTCATTTTGGTCAGGTGCCAGCAAGGTTATCCTAGCTTCTTAACCCTTTACAGGTGAAAGGGTTTTGCCTCTGGCCAGGAGGGATTTTACAGTTCTGTATACAGAAAGGTGTTACCCTTCCCTTTATACTTATGACAGGGGGAATACATCAATCAGTTACTATCCAAGAACAATACTGAGTTCTTCTGAAAAAGTCTAACTGCCCCAAACCTATTCTGTGCCAGAGAGAAACTATTCCCATTCATGCCAGCAGACATTGAATTTAAAAAGGGGCCATGCTGAGTGGAGAATTCAGTTGAGCTCTTTGACAATATCACCTGTATCATAAGGAGCAGCCAATGCCTGTGGGGAATCCCAGCTCCCATTTCTTAAAAGAGAGGAAAACTGTGTAAATATCCCCCACTGAAGTTCTCCCACATCCTTCCAATGGTGGGCAGGAAGGAGGAGGAGCAGGTTGGACCCCAGCCTTCCTCATGGAAGTGGCTGTCGTTCCATCTCCACACTCAGCAGATTCTATGGTTTCTGCACCGATCAAAAAGGTCTCTCCAGACACAGATCTGCAGCATCTGTCTCAGCTCTGGTCCCATTAGATTCCCTGCCCCAGTCCTTTCAGTGACAAAGAGTATTTTCAGAACTACGATCCACTTACACAAAACTTGGTGGAGAGGTGGACCCTCACTAGATCTGATGTCACCAGCAGGTTTATCGCTATAATTTCACTCCCCCTCCAGGGAAGAGCTGAGAAAAGAAAAGGAAAAAAAAGTAGAAATCAGCTGTTGCCACCAGCTAACTAAAAACCATGTGCACAAACCTTGTAAGACACCAAAAATACAACCCTGTTCTTAAAAAAGGTAAATATTAAAAAAAAAAGAGAGATAGAGAAAGCTAATTGCGTCTTTCTAGACATTTCCTGATCTATGTAGATATCTGGGGTTTCAAATGAGTAGTTTCTAGGTATGATACTGATGATATTTCAAACCTGGCCCCAGGCTTCTGACAGCAGAGCTGCTGCCTTCTCGAACTCTCCAGTTGGGAGGACAGACAGACAGATAAAGGGAGAGTTTGTCCTCCATTTTAAGAAGTTCCAGCATGGTGACCACCCACTTCCTTTCACTTATGCTTTGCAAAGAGCCTTTTTACCCCTTTACAGGTAAAGCAAGTAGAGAACAGCTGCTACGATGGATTTTACATCTAACTGGCTGTCCATAAAAGGGAGCTACCTCCCCACCTTCATTTAGCACAACAGCTTCACAAAACTTGCAGCCACCGGCCCCCCTCTGGCCTTGCGGCCACCGGTTAAGCCGTAGGCTCCTCCGCCTCCTGTAATTTCACCTCTTGGAGATTGCAGCATGCCTGTCTCTCGCTCATCCTCCTTTGTTTTGCTGCTCTCCAGTCAGTTACTGCAGGATTCTCTGTCCACGCGGTGCACATTTGATTCCAGTTGTCGCAGAGTCACTGTGCAACGCTCTGGAACTACTCCATACGAAGCCAGTCAGGACTCTGGGGGAGCATGCCTCCTCTCTTTGACCATAGTGTTTCCAGGGCAAGAAGCTTACACAGCTTCGACCTTCCTGGGTCTGACCTTAGAGTATTCAGCATCCCCTTTTCACACTGTGCGCTTCCCACAGTGAGTCCGCACAGGCGGGGTCCTGGGGAAGCGAAAGGGCCCTGTGCCCCAACTCCCTAGTCAGAGGTGACTCTTAGCCAGCGTTAACAGAAGGTTTAGTCATCAACAGGAACACAGCGTAGAACGGAGCTTGCTTTACAGACTTCGGTGACTTTCAGCCAAGTCCATCTTGGAAATCCTGAGCCAGACATTGTAGAGCTGTGCAAAGGGAGAAGGCTGCGCATTGGAATTGGAAAATTCACCAAGGCACAGCTGATTGCCCAGTTGGAAGAGAATGATCACACTAAGTAGCCGGTTCCTGAGCCAGCTGGGGCCGCGAGAGAGGCTGAGAGCAGCCAGGCAGCCCCTGGGGTCATCCCAGCCACCGACCCAACCGGGGATGCGGGAGGGGCTGAAAGCAGCCAGGCAGCCCCAGGATCCACTTATCTGACCAGAAGGAGATCTTCCCGACCGAGTTCCCAGTTGGTGGAGCTGAGACGGTTGGAGTTGGAAATGGGATTGAAACTGCCTCCGTTTAAGGAAGGGGATGATACAGATGCCTTCCTCACTGCCTTTGAGAAGCCCTGCAATGTGCACCAGGTTGGCTTGCAGACGGGCTTCGGCATCTGGCCCCCTTACTGGGTCCCAAAGCCATAGAGATGTTCAGCCAGATAGATGAGGTGGAAGCAGGGGACAATGAACTCTTCAAACCAGCCCTGCTGTGCACATCTGAGCTGACCCCGAGCCATACAGGAAAAGGTTCTGGAGTGCGCAGAAGACCCAGGGGATGACCTATCTGAAACTGGGCACGCTGATGGGGGAAATACACCCACCAATCGGTAAATGGGGCCAGGGTCCAGACCAAGGAGGATGTGATTGAACTAATGGGGCTGGAGCGATGATATGAACTCCGTCCCCTTGACCTGAGGATGTGGTTCATGGACAGGAGGCTGAAGGACCTGCGCCATGCAGGGCAGCTGCCTGATGAGTTTGTAGACAGCAGGTCGGGATATGGAATGAAATCCCAGGGGGATAGGCCCACCAAGAGGACCAGCTGGACCTGCGGTGTAATTACTGTGGGCAGGGGGGCCCACAGATGGGCCCTGTGCCAAAAGCTCAGGGACAGGATGAGCAAACTGAGCCCTCAAAGGGTTAACTGGGTGGGAGCCCAGCTGGAGGAGGGTCCCCCAGAAGTACCGCCGCAGGCTACTGTACCTGGCCCACGATGTCCCTCTCTCGGGACACCAGGGAATCCAGTGCAGCAAGCAGAGGCTGCTACCGTACTTTTACTGGCCCAGGATCTTTGATACCATCCAGAAGTACTGCAGGTCCTGCAACCCCTGCCAGAGGGTGGGGAAGGCCCGGGACAAAGGGAAAGCAGCTTTGAGGCCCCTGCTCATCATAGAGGAGCCTCTCCAGAAGGTGACCCTGGACATAGTGGGACCCCTCAGCAAAGCAACTCGGATAGGGAAAAAATACATCCTGATGGTGGTAGATTTCACTACTCCCTGTCCAGAGGCGGTGGCCTTGTCCTCTATCGAGGCAGACACTGTGGCAGATGCACTGCTGACTCTTTTCGGCAGAGTGGGGTTCCCCAAGGAGGTCCTTACAGACTAGGGCTCCAATTTCATGTCAACTCTGCTCCGGTGCTTGTGGGAGAGGCGTGGGATACGACACACCTGGGCCTCAGCGTATCACCCTCAGTCCAACGGGCTGGTGAAGAGGTTCAATGGGACCCTAAAGATGATTCTGAAAACCGTTATGAACCAGCACCCACAGGACTGGGACAAGCATTTACCCCACCTGCTGTTCGCGTACTGGCAAGTGCCCCAGGAATCATCCGGGTTCTCTCCTTTCCAGTTCCTTTATGGGTGGAGAGTGAGGGGACCCCAGACTTGATGAAGGACGAATGGGAGGGAAAGGCTTCCCCAGATGGAAAAAATCAGTGGTGGAGTACGTACTGACTTTCCCAGAAAAGCTTGCTGAGCTCACGGACTTGACCAGGGGGAATTTAGCCAGGGCCCAACGGAAGCAAAAAGACTGGTACGACCCCTCAGCGTGTGCCTGCTCCTATGCTACCGGGGACCAGGTGACGGTTCCCATTCCCTTGACAATGGACAAACTACAGGATGCCTGGGATGGGCCCTTGAAGGTCATCAGGCAGCTGAATGAGGTAAACTATGTAGCGAAACCCTTGCGGTCAGAGTCGGGCGCCGGCACAACAAGAGTCCATGAAAAGGTTTCATTTCTTCTGGGAAGATTAGATCCTGAAAAGCTGAACACATCTTTAATGAAACGTATTCAACACAAGAATGGCCATACTGGGTCAGACCAAAGGTCCATTTAGTCCAGTACCGTGTCTTCCAACAGTGGCCGATGCCAGGTGCTTCAGAGGGAATGAAGAGAACGGGTAATCATCACGTGATCCAACCCATCGCCCATTCCCAACTTCGGGCAAACAGAGGCTACCGACAATGTCCCTCTTCCCACCAGATTTTTCAATTTAAAGCGGATTCACCCAGTCCCTTAACTGTTGTCATAAAGACACACGTACATATGCTGGACATGGACATTAGAGAAGCAATCTGCGACAAATAAGTGGAACAAGTTTTACATTTCTACCTTTCTTGTATGACTCTCAGGGCCAAATGTTTAACAGACCTCCTGAAAGGCTTCCTCAACATTTGTAGGCAGATTTATTTGCAAGGCAAATTGGTCAGTTACATGTAGTTTCTGGATTTGCATAACACTTGGTGCAAATGCCGAGGTTTGGCTCTAAAAGATCTGTTAGCTAGCACTCAAACAGGAAACTAAAACCTACTTCTAAAGCAGATAGCTAATTTATTTACTGGCTTTGAAAGATTGCCGCCACCTTTTCGATATCTTCTGCCTGTCCGTAAGTCCTTCCCAGAAGGTCAGTAACAATAATATCCACTTTTATAAATAAAATATTTGCACGCCAAGAAGGGACACCATCAAGGTGAGTTCTCCTAACTCCCTACAACAAGTTACCACGTCTATGTTAAATTGAGGGGAAAACAATCCGTAAAGAAACAGATTTTTGTTTTGTGCCTTTTCTAGTTTGGAGTTTATTTATTGTTCCAAAGCAGCACGATCTATGGAGAATACTGCACAGCTACGTCAAATCCTCTACCCATATTGCAGTTTTCCCTGCGCCATTTCCTTCCTCACCTCTTTACTTCCCTTCTAGGTCTTCCAATCTGTCCCCTGGTTATTCTGGGTGCCTCCCTGATCACTCAAGACCCTGCAGGCACCTTCTGACTCCCTGCATTTTCTTTCCTTCAGCCCTTCCTTAGCTGGGCCCACTCAGCAGTTAAACCTGGAATCACCTAATTTCTCTCAGGTGGGGCCCATTCTGGTATCACGGCTGGTTCAGTCAGGGGCTCTCTATTAGTATCATCTCAGAGCTCTGGATGATCTCTGAGTGTTCATCTCTCTCTCTCCATATGTAAATTAATTTTATTCTCAGCCTCTGGCTCTGACCCTCTTACACCAATCACTATAACTGACTTCTACTCTGGCTTATCTGTTTTCCTCTAATGATATTGAGCCAGCCAATGGTGCCAGGCTGCATTCCATGAGCTGAGGATCTGGCCCATTGTTCTCATGTTGGGCCAGATTCTGCCACCCCTAGGTTGACTAGTCCAGGCCCTGGTTACTGTGTTCCACTATGTTTAAATACAAGTAGTTTGTTCAATACAAGCTCTCCCTGCCTTACTGTGAAGTACCCCACGAGCAAAGATTACCATAATTTGGACCTTCTTATTTGGACTAATTATGCTTCCATATTAGTTCAACAGCATTTCACCAATGGAGTTCTGTACACTATTGGGTGAAAACATATCACAATCACAATGAGACTCCATGAATATGTTACATGTCTTCTGGGAGGGTTGCTCCTCAGCCAAGCTCTCCCCTATCATCAGCCCTTCAGTGGCTTGGTGTGGTGGCTGTAGACGTAGCTGGAAGAGAGAGGAAGAGCATGGCAAACATCTCTCCCTTTTTTCATGTTATTTCTTCCCTCTTGGCTTTGTCCCCTGCCCACCACTTCAAAGTCAGGTGAGCATTACCCCATCGCAGTCCCAAACTGTCCACAGGAACGGGGGGCGGTGACTCACTGGAGAGTCCAACAGATTCTTTTGTTGCTGCCTAGGCCAGCATCCTTTGTTCCTGTGAGGCTGGGCTGGCTTTCTCCTGTACATGCCCTGATGAGGCGTGAACTGCCTCTCTGCTCTTGGAGAGTTTTTGCTTTGGCTTATTTTAAGCCATGAAGACACATTTTCAGCCTCACAACTCTAGACATGGAATTAGAACCTATAACATTACTATAACACTGCAGTAACAACAATTACTATCACATCACTATGACCACAATGCTCAGTGCATCTTGAGTCTTCCAAAGACACCTGACACAACAAACTTTGCATTAGATACCACACAATCATATTATAAGGATGAACACGGAGGTGTAGGCTGTTCCCACGAGGTGTAGAATGTCTCACCATGAAACTGTTCCATTTCTTCTGGGAGGATTAGATTTTCAGTAGCTGGACACATCTTTATGAAACTTGTGGCCAGAGGAGGTGCTGGCCCTGCTCTTGCGGCCCTGCAAGTCAGTTTGTTCACCATTCTTCTGGGTGTTTTCTTATGGAAAGGACCCAGAATATCCACAGCTACATGCTGAAACAGAACCTCAATTTTGGGGAGTGGCTGAAGAGGGGCCTTGACCTGGTCACATTGCACCTGGAGCCATACAAACTCTTCTTCAAAGTTTAACTTCTTCACTACCCCTATCGTGCAGAGGAGAACTGCCTGACAATCATTCTATCACATTGTTTTGAAGCTGTGCTGCGTGGAAGAAGCTTTTAATCTACTTAAGAGCCATTTGGTGTTATCCATCATCTATGACTTTAGGTCTTCCTGTGGGAAAGCCAACCACAGGTGGACAAAAGGAAGGAAAACACCACCAATACATCCCCACTTAAGCTCCCCCTTTTCATTCCACTAGCAGGCAGGAGGAAATGATTTCTGTGATGAAAGCTGGGGAAACTGATGACACGATGGCTTCTGCACAGAACACAAAATCTTTCCAAACAGTGCGCCTGAGTGTCTGCATCACTTCTAGGGCTTTGTCAGACCTCCCTTCCGGTCCCTATCAGCGTGGTTCCATTACAGTCACCCTGTCAGGGCTGCCCCAAGCTGGAACAATGGCTGCTGGGGGTGTGAAACTTCAATAAGAGCGACCAAAAGCATGGTCTCATTTATATCCTGGGTTTGCAGTTTTGCTCATTTGCTTTCAGTACCCTGCAATGTCTTCCCCTGGGATTTCAGAAGCCCAACAACCCTAGAAAGTCATGGGAGAATAGGGAGCAGAGCCCATTACAACCTGGGGGCTGCAGTAAGTCTGCTTTTTCTGCTTTGCAGGGTGTCTTTCAAAAATTTAAAGCTAAAATCTCAAATTTCTTACAAAAGTGCAGGAAGACTTGGGAGACTCAAACCAAATTAATATGCACAAAAATGTTTTCATACTTTCTTCATGTGATTTTTCTTTTTTAATTTCACTGAAAATAGTTTTCTTCTTAAATTAAAACAGATTTCCCTGCCATGATGGAAACTCCAAACAACAGTCTGTGCTAGGGCTTGAGATCCAGAAAATGAAACGTGTCCACAGGAAGTGAAGAGAATTAAACAAACCAGAAGAATTTCCCTGCCCAAGCTCAAGGGAAGGCCAATATTAAAAGAGAAGGAACCAGCAAAAATGGTGAACACTGAATTTCATTTAAAAAAAATATATTTGAATTCTTTCATTCCAGGACACACTTGGTAAAAAATACATAATGTGACTTCTCTGCATAACCTCCTTCTGACCACATTGTAAATCATAGTCATCCACGTGGGTACCTCTCTAGCATGTGTTACTATACTAATTGCTCATCCTGTTTTATGAATTCTTCTCAATTTTTTACTCCTGTCAGCTACTTGGAGTGATCGACAGGACGTGATTTTCACACCTTTCAGCTTCATCTATTCCTAAGCTCCACTGTGTATATTAAGACCTGGAAATAACAATGAGTTAAGGTGTCATTTTCTCAGAGCACTCTCTCTCTTATGGTTTCACAGAAGGAAGATGCCGATGGTTTGTGCTTTCTAGATTTTAAATGTGCCTTCTAAACGGAGGAAATCGTTAAAGTAGAGATTTGCCAATATTTTTGGGAGGCCTAACCCGTTCCTCCCACATTTACTTCTTCAATGCCTGGTGAACT
Organism: Natator depressus; assembly: GCF_965152275.1. Taxonomy (NCBI): domain Eukaryota; kingdom Metazoa; phylum Chordata; order Testudines; family Cheloniidae; genus Natator; species Natator depressus. The sequence goes on along the minus strand of NC_134238.1, from coordinate 111,009,423 downwards.
TTAAATATTCCTAAACTATTTCTGTCTCTCAAATGAAGGAGGTAATGAATGGCAAGTGCACTGTCTGACCAATTGGAGGTCTTTTCTGTACCTTCTGTGGAATTGTGGCCGACCTTCTTCAATCACAGAAATTAAAATATGACAAAATGCCTGTATGTCAGGGGTGGTCACTTTCACACACAGAAAGAAAGAAAGAAAGAAAGAAAGAAAGAAAGAAAGAAAGAAAGAAAGAAAGAAAGAAAGAAAGAAAGAAAGAAAGAAAGAAAGAAAGAAAAAGGAAATGTGGTAAAAGAACTAGAAAACAGCAAGAAAAACAGAAAGAAAAATTCTGAAATCTTCAAGAAGGAAAATCTTGTAAACAGAAAATGATCAAAGAAACATTCTCCAACCAAATACTTAAATTAAGAGACAAAAAAGAAAGACACAGCAGTCTACGTAGGACCCTCAACGAACTCCAGGCTCAAGATTCCACACAAAGTAAAGGAGCGAAAAGGCATCATCATGACCACCAGGTTTTTGCTGCACGTTTGCCTCATACTGCTCTTCTCCACTGAAATCTCATCTCGGCTCTGTACCATGCTTCACTTCCAGCAGAACAAAGTGAACAAAGAGAGCTTAGAGGTTCTCCAGAAAAGGAGCAGAAATTTCCCCTCGCAATGCACAAATGAAAGGGCAACTTTCAAGCCCACCCAGGATATTGTCCAACTTTCAGTGGCCCAGAAGGAGAATGCCAAGGTGGCAATTCAAGAGATCCTCCAAGAGATCTTCAATATCTTTAGCAAAAACCTCACCCAAAGTGCCTGGGATGCCACTTCCATAGTCAAGTTCCAAAATGGCCTTTACCAGCAAATTCAGCGGCTGGAGGCATGTTTGAGAGCACAGATGGAGAAGGAATTAACCAACCCGGAAAGTCAGGACCTCCAGATCACCAGTCGGAGTGTGAAACAATACTTTCAGGGGATAGATGCTTTCCTGAAAGAAAAGCAATACAGCCTGTGTGCCTGGGAGATCATTCGCGTGGAAATACCCAGATGTTTTGTGCTGGTTGACAAACTCACTCGAAGGCTGAGTAACTAAGGTACAGTACAAAACTTTTCCCTGGAGTAAATGAATTCACATTAAGGTAATTTATACAGCTGAACAGAGATAACGGATATTTTATAACTCTGCTTATATAGGGCCTGATCCTTCTTCTACAGGGTCAATGGCCAAATCGCAACTGATTTCCTTGGCAGCAGCTTCAGGCTCTTCCTGTCCTGTCCTGGAAATGGATTTGCAATTACATGGATTTATTTTTCTGTAAAAAGAAAAGGGGTACTTGTGGCACCTTAGAGACTAACCAATTTATTTGAGCATAAGCTTTCGTGAGCTACAGCTCGCTTCATCGGATGCATCTGATGAAGTGAGCTGTAGCTCACGAAAGCTTAATCTCAAATAAATTGGTTAGTCTCTAAGGTGCCACAAGTACCCCTTTTCTTTTTGCAAATACAGACTAACACGGCTGTTACTCTGAAACCTGTCATTATTTTTCTGTGTTTCTACTGTCATTTAGGTTTGCGATTCTTCATAATCTCTCACATATCAGGTGATGTTATGTATTGCATAATTGGCAGACCATGCAACAAAGTACGTATATTTGGAATCCTTAGCCACCTCACCAGTACTTTGGTCATCAAATAATGATACCCCCAAAGTACTCTGACTTCTATACATGTAGTATGTTTCTATTATGAGCATGGTTGCTATTTATTAATCTGTCCTCATCCTATACCACAGCTTGAGAAGTTTCCTAGAGACATTTATAAAAAACATGAACATAGCGTCAGACTCATAAGATGATGAGGTGCAGAAAAGATTGACAATCATAAATTTTCTATTGTATTTTTTCCTTTGTGTTTCAACCAAATCTCATTTCACTCCAGCTGAGGATGCAGCGACTACAGGGGTTAAAACAGTTGGATGAAATTGTACCGTTCAGTGGATTCCGTCCTCTCTACTGATCCTTCCCACAGTGACGTCTAAGACTTCTCAGACTCCATAATACTTGACCTTGTATTATGCAATACACTCACTCAAAATATGTTTGCTCTGTAGTTCAACTCTTCTCTGATCAAATCTCATCTCTGAACCGTAACATGCAGCTTAACCACAATAAAACAGCAAAACAAATGTGAACTGGAAAAACTTTCCAACAAAAAAGATGTGCATAATTTTCCTCTAATGTCGAAACGAAGAGAAATGTTTCAGGTGGCCCCAAGAGGTTTTCAGGCCTCGAGTGTCCCTGAAGGGGAATGCCCAAGTGGCAATCCAGGAAATCTTCCAACGTATTTCCTGCCGCTTTGGCAAAAATCTCTCCAAAACTACCTGAGGTGGGAGTTCCATTCAGAGATTACAGCGCAGACTCATCAGCAAGTTGGACACCTGGAGACGTTTGGCTGCAGCGATGGAAAATGGGACTCTCTGACCAGGAAGAAAGGACCAACAGTTTCCCAGGATGAACGGGAAGAGATACCAATTCTTTCATAAAAGACAAGCAGTTCAGCCTCTCTGCTACCAGGAGAATCCATGAGGAATTATGGGGTTTTCAAATGTCGGATAAACTCACAAAGAAGTTTAGAAATTTAAATATCAACATTTTTAGAAGTACTAACCGAAATCAAGGAATAATTTTTACATGATTTAAAATCTGATGCAGTGGAATTTTAAAAGGTGGTGTTACTATATCTTCTGAAAATATTTTCAGATCCGTTTACGATATCTGTAACAGGGCATTTATGTCAATCTATTATTTATTTATTGTTCTTATTTATGTATTTATCATAGATATTTGTTACTTACCAATAAATAATTATTTTATATAAAATGGCAACCTATACCAGTAATGATTTGAATAAAATACCGATTGAACCAAAAAGAAAGAAAAGGAGAATAAAAAAACCCCTGTAATTGTTCAGCCTGAAAACCCCAATTCCAGAGAGTACTTATGCATGTGACTAACTTAAAGTAGGTGAGCCATCCCACTCATGTTAGTGCTTCCAGTTGGGAACATGCTTCAATACATTGATGAATCAGTGTCCCAATTTGCACTAATTCCATTTTAAAAATAATCGTTATAGAACGATAATTAGCCTTTCCATTCAAACAGACCACACACCATACCTGAATTCTGCCACCTTTTACCATTCTACTTTGTACCAGGTTACTTGTCCCCCCAAAAACTTGTCAATTTGGGTGTTTGGTGTAGTAGACAGTTGTGTTGGAAGAGGCTAGATTGGTGCCCTTTCCCCCACTAAGCAAGAGTGCATGCACCCCTTAACACACACCAATTACATGTGAATAATGAGAGCAGGAAAGGGGGATTCTGTATTAGAATTATCAAAGTTTCTCTTTGTCACCTCTAAAACGCATTTCCCCATTGGATGGAATGCGTCAGTCAGTTACTGCCCACGAAAACTATGGAATTCTTCTGAAAAAGTCTAACAACCCCAAACCCATTCAGCTCTGGGGGAAAACTATTCCCCTTCATTCCATCACACCTTTAATAAAAGAAGGGGAATGCTGAACGCAATGTTCAGCTGAGCTCTGACAATATCACCCGTATCATAAGGAGCAGCCATGCCTGTGGGAAAGCCCAGCTCACACTTCTTAAAAGAGAGGAAAAAATTGTAAATATCTCCCTCTGAGATTCTCCCACATGCTTCCACTCAGGGGCAGGAAGAAGGAGGCGGGGGTTCGTCCGTAGACTTCCTCATGGAAGTGGCTGTCGTTCCATCTCCACACTCAGCAGATTCTATGGTTTCTGCACCGATCAAAAAGGTCTCTCCAGACACAGAGATCTGCAGCATCTCTCTCAGCTCTGGTCCCATTAGATTCTCTGCCCCAGTCTTTTCAGTGCCAAGTAGTATTTCCCAGGGCTGCTCCAGGCTGCATGCAGTTGCCCCAGACAACCTTTTAAAGTGTCATTTTTGGGCCGCTGGGATTAGGGTTACCAGATGTCCCGATTTTATCGGGACAGTCCCCATATTTGGAGCTTTGTCTTATCTAGGCGCCTATTACCCCCCGCTTCGATTTTTCACACTTGCTGTCTGGTCACCCTAGCTGGGATATCAGCTGGGAAGTCTCTGAAGCTTGGCTTGGGCTTCCTCAGTGAGGGGAAGTATGCAACCTGTGCCTGGTTTGTGTAGTGCTCTGTCACCCTCTACTGGCACCTCAACCATTTAGAGATTGAGGAGTCTGCTACAACCATGGCTTAAGAGGCATTATCACATGTTCACACAGTCAAGGCTCATACACTAAGGTTCAAATGTCCAAGGTTCAATCCTGCCTCTGACAACTTCGGTCTGTCGGCGTTACAAGTAGGGGCTCATCCAACATGTCAACTGGGTAGTCTTTGAAGCTCAGAATGTGCTTTAACATGTTGTCTCCCAGAAATATACCCAGAGGTGTTTACCTCTTCCAGGGGCCATGTAGTATGTGTAGATTATAATACGGAGACACTTTGCACAGGATTCTAACACACTATTGCTATTTACTTAATCACTCGGAAAATACAGAAAATAGAACAAAAATTGTAAACCCTATCCACAATTCCCTGCTTCAGTTTCCTCAACACACCAGGCCATTCTATGAGCCTGTATCAGAATCACTTGGGGTCATCCAACATCCTTCTGTTGCAATGCATCACTTATATGCACAAAAACAGAGCATTCTCCTCCAGCTCACATAACCTGGCCTTGGCCAGTTCATCCCCTTCCTTCCTCTTGCCCAAATGTCCTGTGGGTCTTCCCCTTGTGATTTCTTTTAGAACCTTTTGGTTTTGTCATCTGTCTCCTTGTTGACCTTCAGTAACTTTCCACTCCTAAGCCCCATTCTCCTTAACACCAACTTCACCAAACTGGTTTCCCAACTGGTTTCCCATTGTCCTCAGCCTAGTGAGTACCTTCTGGAGGTCCTGTCCAACCGGATGGATACACATAGAAAGAGGTTTCCTATGATGAGGAAATTTCATGACAACAACTTCATAATATCACTTTAAAATTAACAAGTCTTACAGAGACTTCCCCTCCTTCCCCCGGCCTCCGCCTGACACACACACACACACACATACAAAAATCAAGCCATATGAATCAGGCTTGTGTACACTCAAGTCAGCAATTCTATCCCCCAGTTTTCTGACCAGCTGGTGCCACCCCTCCACACCCTCCAAATCAGGTGTGCGTGCTCCTTGCCACCAACAACCAGTTTGGTGCACAGAATGGATTAAACTTTCAGTTATAACATCAACAATGCCTAAAAATTACCTAAACCCAACATTTAAAATTATAGTAATAAACCTGCCGGTGGCATCAGATCTAGTGAGGATCCTCCTCTCTACCAAGTTTGGTGTCGGTGGATAGTAGTTCTGAAGAGCTATCAGTCAACAGTAGCGCTGCCAAACACATAATTCAGCCACAGCCTGAACATTTGAGACTGATTAAACCTTTATGAAAAATGTTTGGCCCTCTGTAAACATTTTCTGAAATATTTGTACGTGTGAGTTTTTGTTGGAAAAGAATATCTCTGCAGTCAGAAAGTATAAGAAACACTCATATAAATACATATTTTAAAGAGACTTTTCTCCAGAAAAGTTCCTGTAGCCATCTGGAAAGCAGTTTTGAATTTGAAGGCAACCATCCCAGGAACAGACACAATAGCACTGACTCAGGTGAACCATCACACAGAACAAGCAGCATATTATGAACAGCAAATACTCATAGGGAGAAGATGTGGTGACAAGGTCCTGAGCAATCAGAGTGGAATGTGTATAAATCATTTGTCAAATCATTTTAAATAAATACACTGGCAAATTCTGAATTTCTTTGCAGATTATTTGCAAATAGGAAAATGGGCTAAACTAATCTCTTATTTCATATTCAAATTAAGCTGGCTGACACAGAAGAAAAATATTCCAATAATATTTCCTGCTATTTTCACTGAAATTTAAATGGACAGGATTTCATCAAATTCTAGCAAATATTTCAACCAGCTCAGTCTCCATCTAACCTTTCCCAGAAAACAGGCTCATTACTGATGAAAATATGCTGAAAGACTATGTGTCTTTCCTCCCATAGCTTTCTTAATTTAACAGGAAAAGCTTACATTCAGATTATTTAATTTCTCTCCTTCACATAACTATTATCTCCTGAAGCTTCAACTTGCCAGGAAATGCACACGCAGAACTCCCAGTGGAGTAAATGCAAGATTGGGGTGCAGCGCCTCTGGTATGATTGGGTCCCTTATGTGGTATACTTATGTACAATAAACTGCATTCTTTAAAGTGACATTTCCGAATCGTTTAGGCCAAACTCTAGATTATGATTTTTAAAAGTGCTTGAGGTGATGGAGAGGTAGATGCAAAAGAAGTGACAGGAACAGAAATATGTTCATGTTTTCTTCTTTTCCTTCTTTAAAATTAATATGAAAACATTCCTTTTCAATTTTTGGGTTGCAAACCATTCCCCTTCACTGATGGAAACTCCAACATGACAGCCTAGTGCTATGGTATGAAAAACAGAAAGTGAAACTTGCTACAGAATGAAGGCTGCAAACTTCACTCATCAGACCACTTGAATTTCAATGTCCAAGCTCAGTGAAATGCACATTGAAAAAAGAGTAAAGCTTGAATGGTGAAAAGGGAAACACATTAGAAAGTGACATTCATTTATGTCAGTCGCTCTAGCATATTTATTAGCAGCCACACAATCTTTTCGGACAACTCCCTTCCATGTCACTACACTACATCACTGGGAACTACTCAGAAGTGCCCAAGAAGACAGCATGTTCACACCCTTCAACTGTATCTGTTCCTTGGGCTTTTCACAACTGGTATCAGGTTCTTAAGTAAACCTCACAGTTTCTCAGTGCTATCTGTCCATCCTCTGGTATTGGCCTACACACATGGTTTTTCATCTCTCATATTTCAAATGGCCAGGAAATTGCAAGAGACTAATAGAGACTTCTCTGGCCCCAATCTCCCACAGGATTTCTTTCCAGGCTTATCAAATATTAAGAGGTCCCTATAGTATTACTCCCTCTCAAAGGCTGGAAGGAAGGAATGAGACAGCCAGAGCACAGCAGGCTTTTCTGATTTTGAGTGCCACACCAGAAAGGGAAAGTTTTCCACCTGCTGGCAAAGTGAAGGAACAGCAGCTTTACACATCACTTCACTGCTGTTATTTGCAGAGTCTAGCAAAAAGAAGCTCTGCAGTAGTTCCTCCCGTCTGCCAAAATTCACTGTTATCACTTAAAAGCATGGATAGTCTTGCTGATGTGACAGACATTCAGACCTGCCTAGCAGTGCTAACTACAGGAACTTGGGAGCAGACGGACAGGTCCCTACTCTAACCTGTAACTGGATGACACTGTTCATCATCATATTCTTCTTACCCTTTACATTTTCGTTATCTAAGAGGGCAGGGGGGAATGAAGGAAACAAATGTTGGGGTTCAGTAATATTAAAGTAGTTACCAACTGTGATTTGGTTCTTCTAATGACTTGTTCGCTTCCACTAACGAAAAAGAAGGAAACCAAAAGTAAAAAGCAGAAAAAAACCTGAAAAGTAGAAAGTGATGAAAGAAAAATCTTTTCCGACAGAATGCTTAAGTTCAGAGACAGGGGTCGAAAACACAAAAGTTTACAGAAGACCTTGAACAGACACCAGTTGCTCAAGTTCTACACAAACACAGGGAATCTAAGACATCATCATGATCAGCAGGTCATTGCTGCAATGTTGCCTCGTGCTGCTCTTCTCCAGTGAAATCTCATGTGTGGACTGTAACAGGCTGCATGTTCTACAAACCAGAATGAACAGCGAGAGTTTAGAGCGTCTGGAGAAAATGGGTGGCAACTTTCCCTTCCAATGTCTAGATGAAAGGACAGCTTTCAAGCCCAGAGATATCCTCAAGCTCCGACTGTCCCAGCAAGGGAATGCCAAGGTAGCCATCCAGCAGATTCTCGAAGAGCTTTTCCATATCTTTAACAACAATTTCATCCAAGCTGCCTAGAATGGGACTTCTATGAAGGAATTCCAGAATGGACTTCACCAGCAGATTGAGAAGCTGGGGACGTGTTTGAGTGCTGAGAAGGGAATGGAGATAACCTACCCAGGAAATGAGGACCTCCTGCTCACCGGCCTCAAACTGAAGAGATACTTCCAGACAATAGAGGATTTCCTGAAAGAAAAGCAATACAGCCGGTGTGCCTGGAGATCATCCGTGCAGAAATATCCAGATATTTTCTAATTCTTGATGTACTGACAGATTGGCTTAAAAATGAAGATATTTGTATTTTTCTAGGAAACTAAATCATATTGTTTCAATAAAACAACTGAAGAGAGATGGATGGTAGTTTTATAACTTGCATTACGTTGGTCCCACTGTTTGTCCCATAGTAATTTCAGCTATTTCAAACTCATGTTAATAAAACTGTTTTAGAGTAGCATATAGTCTAGTGTTTTCGTACCACACACAATATTCCATTTGAAAAACATAGAAATACATCATAACTGCTAACTAATGACAAAATATTGTGAGTGATAACTCACGATACTGAACATAACTTTGCCCAGTAAGTGTCTTAATTGGGGAAAAGAACAGCGAGACGCCTCTCTTCCACAACTGCCTAGTAAGCCAACATTCCAGTCAGGACACCAGAAAACTGAGGGTCTGTCTCCACACACTTCAATCCCACCATTGAATTCTGCCAGTTACCTCTGCACCTAGGATGGTCAAGGGTACTTATTCTGGTTTTCTTTGTTCAGTTTACCCCTACATTTCAACAGGTTTAGTTAAAAAAAAAATTGTCACAAGATGATAAGTGCACTAAGGCTTAGTATTTATGATTTGACATCTGCTTAGAAAAACAGGGACTATATTCGACAAAGTGGGTGTTCACCCACGAAAGCTTATGCTGTGATATGTCTGTTCGTCCACAAGGTGCCACAGGACTCTTTGCCGCAGGGACAATATTTGACATTTGAAACTGTGTATGTATGTTTGAATCATTCTCCTTTTTCATTCCAGCATATGATACTTCAGGTGAGGATGTTATGAAACCTGCTGAGTGAAACGGCACCTCCACTGGAGTCCTTCGTCTCTCAGTGGATTCTACTAGCAGCACCTTTCCAGACTCTTATCAGTCTGCCCTGCACTAAACAAGGGACCAACTCCTACAGAACTCCAACTGCACAATTTATATACTTCTTGCCATGACCAGATTGATTTACTCACATGAGAAAATGTAAAACAAACGATATTTCTGAAAATATGCCAGAAGACAACATAATATTTGAACCAAAGGAGAAAAACCTTATGATTTCCAAATCACTGATGTTACACATTTGCTCAGAATTTGCCTTGGGCTGCTCTTAAAAAGGAAATCTTACCTCTGAACTGTAACAGGCTTTGCTTCAGCATTACAGGTGTGAACCAGGACAACTTCCGAACAAAACGGAAGGATAATTTTCCTATAAAGTCAGAAAGAAGAGAGAGACTTAATGTGGCCCCAAAAGTTTCTCAAGCCCAGAGAGACTCAGAAAGAGACTGCCACATTTGCTATTCAGGAGATCCTCCAACAGATTTCCTACATCTCATACCACATTCTCTCCCTAGCTGCCTGGAATGACAGTCGCATTCAAAGATCCTAACATGTACTCATAAGAAAATGGAGCTTCTGGAGACCTGTTTCTCTGCAAGGATTAAAAAAAAAGAGCATCCCAATTTCTAGGTCATTTATAATTAGGGACACTTGAATTTTAAACTATTGCTAACCTATATTCTCTTCCTGCACTGAGAAAATTATTTTCAGACAATTTTACTGGATTTGTAACAATATTTTGATGTTGTTCAACTCCTATATATTTCTAATATTTATTTATTGCTCTTATTTATCATTTTTCAGAGATATTTTATATTTATAAATATTTATTCATACCAAATAGCAACCTACAGCAGTAGTGATTTATATTAATTAAATATTTAAAAAAGCAAACACCCAATAAAAATCTTCTCTTGTTCTGCCTGAAGACTCCAGTCAGCAAAGGACTTGTCAACATTTGCCTAACTTTAAGTACATAAGCCTCCCTTGACATCAGTGGTTAACGTTGAGAACCTGCTGAAATACATTGTGAATATAAACCATGATTCAGCAGTGACTCCGTACGAAAAATAGCTATGGTAATTTGTTTTACTACTCCAACAAATCACAGCTTCAACTCTGCAGTTGTTGCATTTCTGCCTGTTACCAGATTATTTCCCCCCAATATTTGTAGTTGTGGGTGTTTGATGCAGTAGTTCATTGTGATGAAATAGGCTAGTTTGGTAAAGGCTGATGAAAGGGGTGTTGGAAAGACTGGGGTTCCAAGAGGGCAGGCTGTTGTGATACAAAGTTGCTTGTCCCTCCCTCTCTCCCTTCCTCCCATTAATGAGATATGTGGGCAAACTGCCACCCTATCAGTCAGGTTTCCAAGTGCCCAGACTCCCTATCTGCCACCAATCAGGCTTGCCGGGGCCTAATTTCCCCCCTTCATCAATCAGGCTAGGATACACTTGGCTCACAAACAGCATCACGCTTATATGAAACCACGCTTCCTGTCAGTCAGGTTTGTAAACGGCTGGTGCTGCACCCTTTTGTCCTTTCCCTGCTGGCCCAAAATCAAGCTTGTAAGGTCATGGACTGCATGTTCCACCACCAACCACCAGTTTATGAGCACCGTGCATAAAAATTTCAGTTGTGCTGTGAATAATGACTAAAAATTATCCTAAACCCAATAGTTAAAAATTAATTGAAAAACAAAAACAACACAAAACTAGCCATTGCACCTGATCTAGTGAGGATCTACCTCTCTGCCAAGTTTGCATCTGTAGATAGTAATTCTGAAGAACTGCTACTCAATTATAGCACTGCCTAGGACAGAGCCTAAATCTGAAGGTTTCTAATTAAAAAGTTATTAAGAGAAATCAAACAACCATTCCATTAAATGTTCAAAGAGTATGAAAACAAACTGTGTGTGAATTTTCACACTTATTGGTAACCTGCCTTTATGGGGAAAAACAGGAATGTATGCCCCATTGGAAATCCCTTCTCTAACACAACCCAAACGATGGAGTCACTAATAGGAGCCTCTGTAAATTCCTTGAAGTCAACAGATGGAAACACTGCAGAAGCCTTTACTTGTCTTTATCGCAGGGGTTCTCAAACATTTCATGATGTGGGCCTAATCTTACCAAAATTGTTCTATTGACCATTTCCCCTCCCATTCGAGATCAGGTAACACCTTCATGGCAGGTACACCAAATGCTTACAAAGAAAGGTAGTACTAGGAACATATTTATATACTTTGAGCTGTCTTTAAAGGAAAGTGGGAACTGTCAGTTCTCTGAATACCACCATCCAGTACTCCATGTACCACCGTGGAATAATGAACCTCAGTCTGCGACCTGCTGATTTAGAGGCATGTAGAAAAAGTTAACTCTAAAACAAACGCCTATCATGTCTCGTGGTACAGGTTTTTTTCAGTAGCTGTGCCTATCAGCAGTAGAAGTTCTTTCCTGCCCAAGTCTCTCTGCCTTTATTCATTCTTTGGTGTAGTTGAAGCCTACAGTTTATCTTGGCAAAATACTATTAATGTGTAAATAATGAGAGCCAAAATAGACTGCGTGAACAAGTCAAGGATTATAAATAGATTGGTTCGCAACCTCCAAAATGTATCCCCCGTCTCTGGTGGAACACGACAGTCATATAGCACCTGGGAGCCATTCAAACTCTTCAGCAAAGTCTAACTACTTCATGACCCCTATAATGCAGAGTGGAACCTCCTGACATTCATTCTATCACACTGTTTTAGAGGTGTGCCATGTGGAAGAATCCATTCATCTACTTAAGAAGCCATTTGATGATTTCTATCATCTATGATTTTATGCCTTCCTGTGGGAAAGCCAACCACAGGGGGATAAAAAATGAGGAAAATGCTACTAACACATCCCCACTTAACCTCTCCCTTATCTTTCCACTGGCAGGCAGGAGGTTAGTCGCAGCATTCATCATGGAAACAGATGAGCCCACGGTTTCTGTACAAAACACCGGGTCTTTCCGCACAGAGCTCCCGAGTGTCTGCATCACCTGTTGGGACCTGTCAGACCCCCCTTCCAGTTGCTGTCAGCGTGGCTCCAACACAGCCACCCTACCAGGGCTTCCTCAGGCTGCTGTTGCAGCCTGTCATTTTTGTGCAGCTGGCATAGGGAGAGGCACCCACCAGGCCTGGACTAGCACTGCCCAAGCCCAATGTGGGTCTGCTCACTGAAGGCCCCACACATGGATCATAACTGTACGGAGAACAACCCAAGAGGGAACTGGGGCAAAAGCACCTGACTCCATGGCACCTCATCTCACCCCACACACACTTCCACGTGGCACAGGTAAGAGTCACATGCAGAGGACTTTCCATTGTGCCGGGGTGGGGGAGGCTTGACCAGCACCAGCTGGGCCACAGGCCCCGCCCCCACTCCACCCCTTCCCTCAAGACCACACCCCTGTCCTGCCCCCCCCACCTCTTTCCACCCCGGCTCCCTCCCCGCCCTGCATCTTCCCACCCCATTCCACCCTTTCCCCGAAACATGCCGCATTCTCGCTCCTCCCGCTTCCCTGCCAGCCTCCTGCATGCCGCGAAACAGTTGATTGCAGCAGGAGAGAAGGGCAGGGAGGGAGGGGGAAGTGTTGATGGGGGGCTGACAGTGGGTCCTCAGCACCCACCATTTTTTCCCCCTGGGTGCTCCAGCCCTGGAGCACCCACGGAGTCAGCACCTATGCCTGCATGGATCCTCTGCAGCAGGCTCTGAGGCCTTTTTAACTAATTTTCCTCAATTAATAAACTAGTTGTTTGCATACTTGCTTCAGGGTAGTTGGAACTAGGGGTGTGCAGCTTAAGGTAATATTAGCAATTAGTTTCCATCATATACGGGGTTTACATTTTTGTTCAATGGCTTTCAGCACCCCCACTATAACAACTGTTCCAGGGCCCCTGAATTGCTGTTAACATGCAGATTTCTTGAAAGAGATGATCTGGCTTTCCCCATATTGGCCTGTGTTTACTTTGTCACCTTAGCCTCTCCTTCTAGTATTCATATTACTTATTTCCCTCTCTCTTGTACATCTTTCCTTTGGACTTCACCCTGGTGTGGAATACACGTCCGCAACACCCATGGAAAGTAATGCGAGAATGGGGAGCGTAGCCCATGGCAATCTGGGGGCTCTGGTAAGTCTGCTTTCTCTACTTCACAGAAACCTTCATGTAGTTGAAGCAAAACTCTGAAATTTCTTATAAAAGTGGAGAAAGACTCGGGAGACTCTAACCAAATTAATAGGCACAGAAATGTTTTCATGGTTTCTTCATGTGATTTTTCTTTTTTAATGTCAATGAAAATAGTTTTCCTGTTGAATTAAAACACATTTCCCTGTCATGATGGAACCTGTAGCACAACAGTCTGTGCTAGGGCTTTAGAACCAGAAAATGAAATGTGACCACAGGAAGTGAAGAGGGTTAAACTAACCAGACAAGTTTCCCTGCCCAAGCCGAGGGGAATGCAAAAGTTAAAAGACAAGGAACCAGCAAAAATGGTGAACACTGAATTTGATTTTTAAACTACCTCAAACCTATTCAGTGCTGGGGGGTGGTCCCATTCCCATTCATCCCATCTGACCTTTAATAATAAAAGGGCCATGCTGAGCAGAGAATTCAGTTGAGCTCTTTGACAGTATCACCCGTATCATAAGGAAGAGCCACACCATTGGGGAATCCCAGCTTGCATTTCCTAAAAGAGAGTTAAACTTTGTAAATATCCCCCACTTAGGTTGTCCCACATCCTTCCACTGGTGGGCAGAAGTAAGGAGGGGCAGGTTTGTCCCCAGTCTTCCTCATGGAAGTGGCTGTCGTTCCATCTCCAGACTCAGCAGAGTCAATGGTTTCTGTGCTGATCAAAAAGGTCTCGCCACACAGAGATCTGCAGCATCTGTCTCAGCTCTGGTACCATTAGACTTTCCCACCCCGCATCTTTTCAGTGCCAAGTAGTATCTTCCAAGGTGGCTGCAGGCTGCAATTGCCTCAGACAACCTTTTCACGTGTAATATTTGTGCAGCTGGTTAGTGAGATGCACCCTGCAGAGCTGCAATAGGACTGCCCTACCCAATACAAGTCTGCTCTGTACAGGCCCCTGACACAGATCATAACCCTATGGAAAACAATCCATGGGGTCCCAGGAAAGAGGGAATGATGGGTGAAGGCAGCAGACCCTACTCCACCTCAGCCCTCATCACACACACTTCCATGTGGAGCAGCTGAGATGCTCACACGCAGAGTTCTATCCCAGCATGAAGCCTCTGGGGCAGGTTCTGTGGCTTTTGTAACTAACTTTCCTCAGACACTATACAACTTCTGTGCCTATGTGCTGTGAACATACAGATTTACTGAAACAGATTCTGTTCTTTCGTTAGCCTGCATTTACTCTGCTACCTTGGTCTTTCCTGCTAGTATTCATATTATTTCACTAATTTCACTGTCTCTTCAGCATTCCTGGGACTTGCCCTTATTGTGTGATACGTACCCAAAACCTCCATTTGGGGTGCACACCCCATGGCAGGACTGGGGCTCTGGCACATTAGATATACATGCTTTCTCTTCATAAACAAGCTAAGGGAATGTGGGCTAAATGAAATGACCGTAAGGTGGGTGCAAAACTGTTTAAAAAACTGTCCTCAAAGAGTAGTTATCAATGGTTTGCTGTCACCTGGAAGGACATATCTAGTTAGCAAAAAGAAAAGGAGTACTTGTGGCACCTTAGAGACTAACCAACAAGTACTCCTTTTCTTTTTGTGAATACAGACTAACACGGCTGCTACTCTGAAACATATGAACATCTGAAACTCTGAAACAGGAGGGCCAAATCGCACCTGGAGCTGCAGCTAGCAAGAGATGTCAAGAGTAACAAGAAGGGTTTCTTCAGGTATGTTGGCAACAAGAAGAAAGCCAAGGAAAGTGTGGGCCCCTTACTGAATGAGGGAGGCAACCTAGTGACAGAGGATGTGGAAAAAGCTAATGTGCTCAATGCTTTTTTTGCCTCTGTCTTCACTAACAAGGACAGCTCCCAGACTGCTGCGCTGGGCATCGCAACATGGGGAGTAGATGGCCAGCCCTCTGTGGAGAAAGAGGTGGTTAGGGACTATTTAGAAAAGCTGGAAGTGCACAAGTCCATGGGGCCGGACGAGTTGCATCCGAGAGTGCTAAAGGAATTGGCGGATGTGATTGCAGAGCCATTGGCCATTATCTTTGAAAACTCGTGGCGAACGGGGGAAGTCCCAGATGACTGGAAAAAGGCTAATGTAGTGCCAATCTTTAAAAAAGGGAAGAAGGAGGATCCTGGGAACTACAGGCCGGTCAGCCTCACCTCAGTCCCCGGAAAAATCATGGAGCAGGTCCTCAAGGAATCAATCCTGAAGCACTTAGAGGAGAGGAAAGTGATCAGGAACAGTCAGCATGGATTCACCAAGGGAAGGTCATGCCTGACTAATCTAATCGCCTTCTATGATGAGATTACTGATTCTGTGGATGAAGGGAAAGCAGTGGATGTATTGTTTCTTGACTTTAGCAAAGCTTTTGACACGGTCTCCCACAGTATTCTTGTCAGCAAGTTAAAGAAGTATGGGCTGGATGAATGTACTATAAGGTGGGTAGAAAGTTGGCTAGATTGTCGGGCTCAACGGGTAGTGATCAATGGCTCCATGTCTAGTTGGCAGCCGGTGTCAAGTGGAGTGCCCCAGGGGTCGGTCCTGGGGCCGGTTTTGTTCAATATCTTCATAAATGATCTGGAGGATGGTGTGGATTGTACTCTTAGCAAATTTGCAGATGATACTAAACTGGGAGGAGTGGTAGACACGTTGGAGGGCAGAGATAGGATACAGAGGGACCTAGACAAATTGGAGGATTGGGGCAAAAGAAACCTGATGAGGTTCAATAAGGATAAGTGCAGGGTCCTGCACTTAGGACGGAAGAACCCAATGCACAGCTACAGACTAGGGACCGAATGTCTAGGCAGCAGTTCTGCGGAAAAGGACCTAGGGGTTACAGTGGACGAGAAGCTGGATATGAGTCAGCAGTGTGCCCTTGTTGCCAAGAAGGCCAATGGCATTTTGGGATGTATAAGTAGGGGCATAGCGAGCAGATCGAGGGACGTGATCGTTCCCCTCTATTCGACATTGGTGAGGCCTCATCTGGAGTACTGTGTCCAGTTTTGGGCCCCACACTACAAGAAGGATGTGGATAAATTGGAGAGAGTTCAGCAAAGGGCAACAAAAATGATTAGGGGTCTGGAACACATGACTTATGAGGAGAGGCTGAGGGAACTGGGATTGTTTAGTCTGCAGAAGAGAAGAATGAGGGGGGATTTGATAGCTGCTTTCAACTACCTGAGAGGTGGTTCCAAAGAGGATGGTTCTAGACTATTCTCAGTGGTAGAAGATGACAGGACAAGGAGTAATGGTCTCAAGTTGCAGTGGGGGAGGTTTAGGTTGGATATTAGGAAAAACTTTTTCACTAGGAGGATGGTGAAACACTGGAATGCGTTACCTAGGGAGGTGGTAGAATCTCCTTCCTTAGAAGTTTTTAAGGTCAGGCTTGACAAAGCCCTGGCTGGGATGATTTAATTGGGGATTGGTCCTGCTTTGAGCAGGGGGTTGGACTAGATGACCTCCTGAGGTCCCTTCCAACCCTGATATTCTATGATTCTATGATTCTATATCTAGTTAGGTCTTGAGGGGGTCTGTCCTGGGTCTAGTAGTATGCACTATTTTCATTAATGACTTGAATAACAGAGTGGAGAATATGTTGATAAAATTTGCAGATGACACCAAGCTGGGAGGGGTTGCAAACACTTTGCAGGCTGCGATTAAAATTGAAAATGACTTTAATAAACTGGATAATCGGTCTAAGATCAGCAAGATGAAATTCAGTGGAGACAAGTGTAGTAACTAGATAAGCATCTCTTCTGCAGGAAAAGATCTGGGGGTTATAGTGGGATAATGAATTGCATATGAGACACCAAAGTCATGCAGTTGCAGAAAAGACAAATATTAACAGAAGTGTCATATGTAAGATATGGGAGGTAATTGTTCTGCTTTATTCAGTACTGGTGAGGCCTCAGCAGGAGTATTGCATTCACTTTTCTTCAACAAAGTTTAAGAAAGACGTGAAGAAATTTGAGACAGTCAGGGGGAGAACATATGATAAAAGGCTTAGAAAACCTGACCTATAAGGAAAGGTTAAAAAACCAGATGTGACGTTACACCCCATATTCTTTATGGAAATATGCTTATGATATGGATATGGCATAACTGATATATTTTATGCAAGATGGGTCTTATAAGGTATCATCGGAAAGGTTATGATTTACTGAATGTGATTATCCAATTTGTATGCATGTATCATTTCTGTATCTAAGGTTAGGAATATTGACGATGTCAATGGGGCCCCAGGCAGTTGCCCTGCTTGCTACTCCCTAATGTCGGCCCTGGCTTTTATACACAGAAAACCAGGTGGACCAGGGAGTTTTTATAGTGTGCTGGGGGGGCCTCAGAAAGTTAAAGGTCGAGAACCCCTGGACTAGGTGACCTCTTGAGGTCCCTTCTAGCCCTATGATTCTTTAAAGAGTCCCTGTCAAATAGTTGAAGCAGAAATGTTGAATCTGTTAACAAGAAAGTGCATGGGGAGCCTGGGAGCTCTACCCAAATTAATATGAACAGAAACATTTTCATATTTTCTTTATGGGAATTTTCTAATTACAGTGAAAATAGTTTACTTTTTTGAGTAAAACACACTTCCCTGCAGTGATGGAAATTCCAACACAACAGTCTTGTGCTAGGGCATGAGAACCAAAAAGTGAAATGTAACCACAGAAAGTTAAGAGGATTAAAGAAACCATAAGAATTTCCCTGTCCAAGCCAAGGGAAAGGCAAAAATTAAAAGACAAGGGACCAGCAGCAATGGTGAACACAAATCTGATTTTTTTAAAAAATTCTTTTAATTATTATATTCCAGCAACACACTTATTAAAAATACATAGTATGTCTTCGCTTCAAAACCTCCTTTTAATCACACTGTAAACCACATCCATCACTAATTGCATTGTATTTACAGATCTGTTGACAGTAAATGAAGGTTCCTTTTTCTCAGTGCCCAAGATAAAATGTTGATGCTGGAAAAAATTGTTAAGTATACTCTTTAAACTGCATGAAATCTGAAAAGTGCAGTTTAACCAATATTTCCTGAGCTTTTACTCCCATAGTTACTCCTGGATTAAGCAACTTTAAATATACCTACACCATTTCCTTCTCTCAAATGAAGCAGGGTATGAAGGAGAATTACCGGTTGATAGGAGTCTTTTATGATTTTCACTGCCTATCCGGAAGGGGAACAGTTTCCTCCTGCTGATTAAGTGGATAAAGTGTAGATTTACAAATAAAAGTATAGTTCAAAATGCATCTGTGCTCTTAAAATGAGATTGCTAAAAATATAATACTGTGGGGTCACCAGGGTTAGTCACTAATTGCCTTTAGATGATATTTGATTAGTTTTTAGGTAAATAGCCTTTTACCTGTCAGTTCAGCCTGGCATCTGAGAGACAAGGTAGTTTTTCTTTAACTTGTATAGATCACCAATAATACTGACTTTACACACAACATTCTTGCCTTAGGAACACCAGTGATTATCTTAATGGGCTCACACAGATGAAACTCAGGTGTTTGCTGAATGTTTGCCTTGTACTGCTCTTCTCCACTGAAATCTCCTCTCGGCGCTGTACCATGCTTCACTTCCAGGAGAACAAAGTGAACAAAGAGAGCTTAGAGCTTCTGAAGAAAATGAGTGGAAATTTCCCCTCACAATTCATAAATGAAATGAAAGGTTTCAAGCCCACCCAGGATGTTGTCCAACTCCAACTGTCCCAGAAGGAAAATGCCAACGTGGCAAACCAAGAGATCCTCCAAGAAATCTTCACCATCTTTAGCAAAAACCTCACCCAAACAGCCTGGGATAGGAGCTCCATAGCCAGGTTCCAAAATTGACTTTATCAGTAAATTCAGTGGCTGGAAGTATGTTTGGGTGCATAGATAGTCTAGAGAAAGAGTTAACCAGCCTGGAAAGTGAGGACCTCCAGCTCACCAGTTGGAGAGTGAGAAAATACTTCCAGGGGATAGACACTTTCCTGAAAGAAAGGCAATACAGCCCGTGTGCCTGGAAGACCATCCACGCTGAACTGCAGAGATGTTTTCTGCTGATTGAGAAACTCAGTAAAAGGCTTAAAAATTAAGGTACAGTACAAAACTTTTGCCTACAGTAACTGAATTAACATTACTGTCAATTACACTGCTGAACAGAGATAGCCAATAATATTTCAAGTGTTATTAAATAGGACCCAGTCCTTCTCCCACATAATTATTGGCCAAATTGCAACTGATATCCACTGTAGCAACATCAGGCTCTTCCCATTTTGTGCTGAAAATGGATTTGAAATTACATAGATTTGTAATAGCATTTGGAAGTATTTCTACTATTATTTATGTTTGCACATGTTTGTAAACCACCCTATATGAGATGATCTTATGCAATGGCTAAATGGTAGAACATACAATAAATTGTATATATCCAGAACAGTTACTCACCTCACCAGCACAATCAAATAATACTTACATTCTTCTACTTATGGAGTATGATTAACTATTATTATTATTGCTATTTTTAAACATGTCATCACAAGAATTATTTCTCATATTGCCAGCCCTGAGACACTTCAGAGAGACATGTAAAAATATGAACAATCTGTCAGAAAACCAGTGATATTCTGTATAGGAAAGATATTTTCATTTAATTTGTTGAGGTTTTTAAAATTATGCCACATTCCTATGTGTTTGAACAATTCTCCTTTTCATTCCAGCTGATGCTACAACTTTGGATGTTGTTAAAACAGTTGAATCAAACTGCACTGTGCAATGGAATCCCTCCTCCATTGCCTCTTCCAACAGTAACTTCTGAGACACCATAACTCTTGACCTTGCTCTGTGCAATTGACTCACTCTCTTACGAAATTCCAACTGCACGTTACATTTTATGTGATAATACTTTATTGGTTTACTCACTTTTTAAAATGCAGAATGAAGTATATTGGTAAGAAAAAGTCAGAAGACAAAGAAGCATTTTAAAAAGAAAGGAATGGATCATAAAATTTCTTAATTATTGCTGACATTAGGCGTTAGCTATATTTTTGCATTATATTGCTCTTCTCCGCCAAAATTGCATCTCTGAACTGTAACACACTTCACTTCAGTGTCTCTGAAGACGAGCATCTAGGTGGCAATCCAGGAACTCTTCCAACAGACTTCCTACATTTTTTGCAAAAATATCTCCCATGTTGGCTGTGATAGAAGCTCCAACATGGACTCACCAAGAAGCTGAGCAGGAAGAGAAATGTTTGATTTCAATGATGGAAAGCGGGGTACCATTTTTAGGAAGTATGGCCTACAGCTACTGAGGCTGGAACTGTAGGGATACCAATTTTTTTGGAACAAACAGTTTGCTTTCAGTGCTGGCTACAGAATCCAAGTGGAATTAAGACACCTTCAGAGTAGGAACTAACTCACAATAAGCTTTAGAAACTAACATATTAGCATTTTGTGAAGAACTGAAATGAGTAATTGGTCCAATATTGGATATTACCTCACACACATTGTCTCTCTAATACCTTGGGACTGACATGGCTACAACAACACTGCATATAATTCCTTTATATGTTATTTAAAATGAAGTGCACTGGAATTTTTAATTATTGTTAATATTTATTCTCTTACTGTATTAGGAAAACATTTTCAGATCATTTTACTCGTTGTATAACAGTAAATATCTATTGGTCAATTTCTAGTTATTTATTTATGTTTTTATCAGAGAAATTTTATCTTTATTAATTTTTACATAAAAATTAAAGTATAATTTTACTTTTAAAATAGCAACTCGTTATAACGGTGATTTCTACTAATTTTATTTTTACAAAAATGAACCAATAAAAAACCCATTATTGTTCTGCCTTAATATACCCATTCAACAACAGTATTTAAGCACATCCCTAACCTTAAGCATATGAACAGTCCCATTGAAGTCAGTGCTTAAAATTGTGAACATGCTTAAGTACATTGCCGAATCAGGACCTAAGTTCACTATGACTCCATGCATCATGACTTTAGCTCAGTGCCCCTTTTGCACTTCAGCCCTTTGCCTATTTATTTTTCCTCAAACACTAATAGCTGTGTGAGGTTGATGTTGAATTGTCATAACACAGATGCACAAGGGGGCTAAATTAAGGTTGGGTGGGCAACCCAAGTCTTACAATGTGTCAATTTCAAACCAGGATTAGAACACAATTTCCCTGTTTCCTGGTCCTTTACCAAATACACAAGTTTATGCTCTCACCATAAAGTTGCCAACTTTAATAGTCTCTTCTCAATCTGTAAACTGTATGATTGAAACAGCTTTATAATCTTGCCTCTCAGAAATGTTTCTAATCTCTGCCATAAAACACAGTTATAAGAAGAGCAGATGAGCTTTGAGGACAGCGTGTCCTGGCAGGCACGCTGCCCTCAGTTGCCTCCTAGCCCTCCCAATAATATGTTTGCAATTCAGAGTACTTACAGTTCCCCTGCCTGCAGTCCAATTTATTAACTCTTTAGGAAGTGTGGTCTACTTTGGCCCTTCAGGCCCAAGACTGTCCCTCTTAGAGTTTCCAATTTCACCCTCAACTCAGGGCTTAAAATTTCTGGTTCCCCCTCCAGTTACCTCTGAGCTAGGGAGCCCCGCCATTCCCACTTTGGTCTACATTTCCCACAGAAGATAATATCCAGCATTAAAGTGCCCCTAGTACCATGCTGGACATGGATTCAGTATTGACTTAGGGCCTAGTCCTCCAATTATTCAGGGTAGACTGATCAGGGTGTCCACATAACAGTGTCACCTACTGGATCACCTGGATCACTTCCTGAAGCTCCAGGGTGTTTAAAAGGTCAGGACAAAGTGATGATGCCTTCTAGTCCATCCCCACCCATTTAGAAACACATTACAGGGTAGTAACTTTCAAGCTGTCTGAAACATTGACTTTCAACACCATGATGCCATGTGCCACAACTGTATTATCATGTAGAAATGCACAAGTTTGTCCAATCAGAAAAATATTCAAAAGATGAAATGATGATGATATCATTGTTATTTAGACAATGGTTCTCAAACTTATTTGGTTGCTCCCCACCTGCTTTGTGTCTGTAGTTGTTTACGCCCCCCCTCCTGCCACACAAGTACACATACTGATGACAAATATCAACATGCAACTCTCACTAATATTAAAAACAGTAAGTCATTGATTCAAACAGAGCCATTTAAGTATGTAGTAGTGTCCATTTTAAGTGAGATACTGCTTACTGGCATTACGCTGTTGTTACTAGTGTGACGGGTGTGCCTGTTTTTTGGAGCAGAGAAATTCCACAAATTGCACAAATGAGCCAACGATGGATTGTAATAAGAGCAAAAGCAAAACTGTGATTGTGGTCCATGCTTACAATTACATGTGCACACCACATCGTAGCAAACGGATTAATGTACAGATGGCAATGACTTTGTATAATGCTGTGCAAGCTTAACAGAAATCCACCAAAATGCACAGCGCCAGCTCGAGTCAAATGCACAGCGCCATTTGAAGATCTGATATGTCTGGAGGAATCAGCTTTGCTCGTTATTCATTGGTGTGAGTAAAATGTGCCCAGTAAATTGTTTTTTTCCCTAAAGCTTCTCACGCCTCCCCAGAATATATTCCATACCTCCGCAGGGGGTGCTCCCCTCAGTTTGAGAACCTCTGATTTAGATAAAACCTTATATCTGGGAATCTCTAAGCCCTTTGCTAACTTATCTATGACTTATGTCAAATATTACTGTTCCCATCTTATAGATAAACTGTGGCTCTGAAAGTTTAACTGATTTGTAGAGTGACAGCCAGAATTAGAACTCAGAATCCCTGAGGCTAGGCTTTCAACCTAAATCAACCATGCTGGATATCTTTATTATACAATTCTAAATGTTTTATACTGGGCGGGGCTGCTACATACTTTACTAATGTCTTACGCAACAGAAAAAAGTTACAATGAAATAGAAAAGGGCAAATATACCGACAGAGAGATGCAATAGCCTTGAAAACAACCAGAAATCCCATCACATGAATTTTACCTTCAAAAGGGAAGACATAAAACTACCAAACAGTTCCAAATGTATAGGCCTGGAAGGATTTCCCTGAATGGAGGGTTTCTTCTTCCTTTCTTTATCATGTATTCCATACCACTACTCCAATTTTTATGATAAAATCTTGGCTCTTAATTATGAAACAACTTTGCTGTGCAAGTTCCCATTTACCTTGTTACTTATGAGAATTAATCTGGGACTGATTCTTCATAATGTCTAACTGTTTCATTATCAACATCTGTGCAAGGGAACCCTATTCCCACTCATTCAATTGTTCAGTGAACGTACATACCCCACTGTGCAAGATGCTACACTAGCTTCTTCCTTCTTGGGGACATCACTCATCTCTTGGCTCAGTTGGCCCCTCCTGTGAGAAAACACATCATAGGGGATCAAAAAGAGAGGAATACTCCACCAGCATTCCTCACACAGTTCCACTCAAATTGTTCCGTCAGGATTGGGGTGGTGGAGGGGTTTGCCCCATTTCCCATGGAACCAGCTTCTTTTCCCAAATTCAGAAAACTCTCTGGTTTCTGTGTAGAATGCAGGAAATGTTCAGGATCTCTGCACAGGTGCTCTTTGCTTTTGCCACTTTTCAGGAGCACAAGAGCCTCTGCTGGTCTCTAGTAGCTTAGCTCCATGACAGCCACACTACTAGGGTTCCATCAGGTGACAGATTCTCCTGGGATTTCCATTGAAGAATAATCTATGTGAGGCTGGTGGAAGGGTGATGTAGCCCATAGGATCCACCCTCAGCACAGTCCAGCCTAGTCCCTTCCCCCCTCACCTCCATATTTCTAATTCCATGCAGAACAATTTCTGCAACCCAGGAAAGGAGAGAATGATGCTCGTAGGCAGCCAACTCCATATGCCAATATTCGCACACACATATTCTCTCCCACTCCCCCCCCCCACCCCAGGACAGATCAGAGGCACTGCCACAACACCCCCGCCAAGTATGGATCTTGGAAGCAAGAGCTGAGGGCTTTATAACTAACTAATTTTCCCCGTGGAACCACACTACCGATATGCAAAAAGAAAAGGAGTACTTGTGGCACCTTAGAGACTAACAAATTTATTTGAGCATAAGCTTTTGTGAGCTACAGCTCACTTCATCGGATGCATTCAGTGGAAAATACAGTGGGGAGATTTATATACATAGAGAACATGAAACAATGGGTGTTACCATACACACTGTAACAAGAGAGTGATCACTTAAGGTGAGCTATTACCAGCAGGAGAGCGGGGTGCGGGAGGGGGAACCTTTTGTAGTGATAACCAACATTCCACACAAAGATGGACTACAAGCCGTCAGGAACACTATCCCTGATAATGTCACAGCAAACCTGGTGACTGAACTTTGTGACTTTGTCCTCACCCATAACTATTTCACATTTGGGGACAACGTATACCTTCAAATCAGCGGCACTGCTATGGGTACCCGTATGGTCCCATATGCCAGTATGCCAACATTTTTATGGCTGACTTAGAACAACGCTTCCTCAGCTCTCGTCCCCTAATGCCCCTACTCTACTTGCGCTACATTGATGACATCTTCATCATCTGGACCCATGGAAAAGAAGCCCTTGAGGAATTCCACCATGATTTCAACAATTTCCATCCCACCATCAACCTCAGCCTGGACCAGTCCACACAAGAGATCCACTTCCTGGACACTACGGTGCTGATAAGCGATGGTCACACAAACACCACCCTATACAGGAAACCTACGACCGCTACATGCCTCCAGCTTTCATCCAGACCACTCCACACGGTCCATTGTCTACAGCTAAGCTCTACGATACAACCGCATTTGCTCCAACCCCTCAGACAGAGACAAACACCTACAAGAGCTCTATCAAGCATTCTTACAACTACAATACCCACCTGCTGAAGTGAAGAAACAGATTGACAGAGCCAGAAGAGTACCCAGAAGTCACCTACTACAGGACGGGCCCAACAAAGAAAATAACAGAACGCCACTAGCCATTACCTTCAGCCCCCAACTAAAACCTCTCCAACGCATCATCAAGGATCTACAACCTATCCTGAAGGACGACCCATCACTTTCACAAATCTTGGGAGGCAGGCCAGTCCTTGCTTACAGACAGCCCCCCAACCTGAAGCAAATACTCACCAGCAACCACACACCACACCACAGAACCACTAACCCAGGAACCTATCCTTGCAACAAAGCCCGTTGCCAACTGTGTCCACATATCTATTCAGGGAACACCATCACAGGGCCTAATAACATCAGCCACACTATCAGAGGCTCATTCACCTGCAGATCTACCAATGTGATATATGCCATCATGTGCCAGCAATGCCCCTCTGCCATGTACATTGGTCAAACTGGACAGTCTCTACGTAAAAGAATAAATGGACACAAATCAGACATCAAGAATTATAACATTCAAAAACCAGTTGGAAAACACTTCAATCTCTTTGGTCACTCGATTACAGACCTAAAAGTTGCAATTCTTCAACAAAAAAACTTCAAAAACAGACTCCAACGAGAGACTGCTGAATTGGAATTGATTTGCAAACTGGATACAATTAATTTAGGCTTGAATAGAGACTGGGAGTGGATGGGTCATTACACAAAGTAAAACTATTTCCCCATGTTTATTCCCCCCTCCACCCGCCACTGTTCCTCAGACTGTTCTTGTCAACTGCTGGAAATGGCCCACCTTGATTATCACTACAAAAGTTTCCTCCCCACCCCCGCTCTCTTGCTGGTAATAGCTCACCTTAAGTGATCACTCTCTTGTTACAGTGTGTATGGTAACACCCATTATTTCATGTTCTCTATGTATATAAATCTCCCCACTGTATTTTCCACTGAATGCATCCGATGAAGTGAGCTGTAGCTCATGAAAGCCTATGCTCAAATAAATTTGTTAGTCTCTAAGGTGCCACAAGTACTCCTTTTCTTTTTGCGAATACAAACTAACACGGCTGCTACTCTGAAAACTACCTATATGTTTACTCGCTTTTAATATACAGATTTATTAAAAGAGATTTCTCTTTACTTGCATGACTTTAATTTGTTACTAAGAGTTTCTAAACATTCATCCTTCTTAATTGGTTTCTCTCTTTTAATCATCCTCCTTTGGGGCTTGATCCTACTATGGGATATGCTATGCTTCCAGAAGTCCCACTGAAGACTGTGAGAGAATAAGGTACATAAATTCATGGCAACACTGGAAATCTGATAATTTAGATGCATACTCCAATGCTTTCATGTCTTGAAAGACACATTGCCAAACACTTAAGGCCTCAAATATAGATTATGTGAAAAGAATGTGCATATTGCTCCCAGGGGATTTACCCAAACCAATAAATATACATGTGGTCATGAGGTTTTTTTCCTTTTTTCATTTCAGTGAAAATAGCTTTCTTTTTTAGATTACAGTAACCGAACCACTATCCTTTAGAGATGGAAACTCCAATGCACCAGCCTCAGGCTGTGACATACGGAGAAGAAAGTGAAGCTGACCAAAGGAATTTAATTCAATTAACTAGACCAGTCTACTTTACCAGTCCTTGCTGAGTGAAATGAAAAAGTTGAAAACCAATGATAAAAAGTGTATATGGTGCAAAGTCAATTAGATTTTTAAAATAATGTCCTTTTTCGTAATATAGGTTGTTAATAAGAAAGTGAAAGGAAAGTAAACATTTTATCATGAAAACCCGCTTCTAGCCAAAATAGAAAATTCATCCAACCCATCCATATGGGTCTTCCTTTCTTTTACAAATCCACATACAGTTTTAAGTGAGGTTTTACTCTGAAAACTAAATCATTTTTTAAACAAAAAGCAGGACGGGTTCCATGTTTAGTGTATCTGACTCCATCTCCAACACTCTCAATTTTCAAAGAGAAAAAATGTCTTAACATCCAGCAATGGAAAAGAATATAATAGCCAGCTGCCCCACCCACTTCCTCCTGTAGAAGCTGAGTCTCTGCAAGACTATTAGGAATAAAAGTCTAATTTTGGTCACTAGAATTCACATAACTTTGACAATTATAATTATTTGTTGCATCGCAATTACTCAAAAGTGGAAATTTTAACTAGTGTAAAGAAACTTTCTCAGTCTGGACTGTTGTAAATTGTAATTATCCCCAATGGAAAAAAATTAACTTTACAATTAAAAGAGGTTCCTAAGTAATTTAGAAACATGATTAGTTAAACCAGTGTGAAGAAGAAAAGAAAATATTACTGACTAATGTAAGTATTGGCAGAGACTCACAGACAAGTCCACAGGAGCACGCCGAGATTAGGTGTTCCATAGGATATATCATGAATATTATATGGAAAGAGGATTTTTGTTTCTCTTGGACTTGCTGTTATTATGCTACAGAAGACAGTTTTCTGTGTGTCTATGTGCTCTATGCATAGGTGTAGCATGCAGTGGAGGAGGCGATGGGGATGGATAGAAAAAAGGAACAATATTAAGAACACACTGTTCTGCCACATTTATGCATAAGCCTTCTGAGTCATTCTGGCCAGCAAAGGACTAGTCCTCGAGATCTGGCCCAAAACCTCTCCAAGTGTGTTTATTCTTCCATTATCAGTTTATGTACTCATTAAACTACTTTGATTAGTAAACATTAAAAGGAGTTCTGAATTACGGTTAGGAAGGGGTGGGGACAGATGGCCCTTTTACAAGGGATTTTCATGTCTTAGTACAGCTAACTGATCTATTTACAGTTTGGGAAATGTTTCAGATCAAATGGAAATTTGCTATAACAATAACACAAATAATACCAGATATTAGGCAACTTGTTATGCTTTTAATAATTTGCTCACTTTCTTTTAAAAAGGAAAGAAATGCTGAAAAGTACCAACTAACAAAAAAGTATTTAAAAAAAAACAGAAAAGTGAAAATAAAAAGTCCTAATTAGTGAATGGGAACCTTGAGATGCAGAAAGTGACGAAAGAAAAACTACAGAATACTTAAATTCAGAGACATGGGTAAAAGTACAACACACCAGCCTATGAAAGTCATTGCACAACCTCCAGTCTTCCAGTCTCTACACACAAACAAGGAATCTAAGTCATCATCAGCATGACCACCCTGAGTTTCCTGCACATTTGCCTTGTCCTGCTCTTCTCCACCAAAACCTCATCTGTGGACAGTAATATGCTTCACTTCCAGCAAAACAAAGTGAACCAAGCTAGTTTACAGCTTCTGGAAAAAATGGGAGGACGATTTCCTGTGCAATGTCTAAATGAAAATTCAAACTTCATATCCCTCCAGAATGTTCTCAGCTCCAGAGAGTTCCAGAAGGAGAATGTCATTGTGGCACTCCAGGAGATCCTCCAACAAATCTTCAACATCTTCAGCAAAAGTCAACTCCAGACTGCCTGGGATAGGAGTTCCATGGTTGCATTCCAAAATGGACTTCACCATCAAATTGAGCTGCTGAAGACATGGTTCAATGGAGAAAAAAAGATGGAGACCACCTACCCACAAAATGAGGACTTCACCATACTGAAAGTGAAGAAATATTTCCATGTGATAGACAATTTCCTGAAAGAAAAGCAATACAGCCTGTGTGCCTCTGAGATCATCCGTGAGGAAATGAGAAGATGTTTTCTGTTTATTGACCAACTCACAAAAAGGCTTAAAAACTAAGGTATTTTACAAAACACTTTTTCTAGAGTAACTGAAATAATAGTTTTGGGGAAAAACAGGTAAAACATGCTATGCTTTCATTTAGAAACTATTCTATAGGTTCTGTTGTATCCTTTATTAGAGAATATCCTGTTTATACTGCTGATATACAAAAGTGATATATGCACCTCATATAATATATCCAGGGATATGACTTTGTTCAATAGATTGATGAAATGGACAGGGGAATAAAAACTGGCCTGCTCTAGACAAATACCAATCAAGATAACTTTCCACTCAGAACACCAGAAAATCCATCCCTTTTTATCCCATGCTATCTTTAGATCAAGGTCTTCTGCAGGGGAGGACAGGCAGAATTCCCTATCTGCTTTCACTGGCTCTGTTCACCTATAAAGTTTAACAGTTTTAGTAAAAACCTTTTGTAAAAAGAGTTCTTTGTTAGGCTTACTGGAAGACAGCTTAGGACTTATGATACAGAGTCATCATCATTTTCTAAATATTTCACTATTGAAGTGCTGTCTGTGTTTGAACCATTTTCCTCTTTCATTGCAGCTCGTGATGGTGGGCACTTTTACTACTGAAGTAATGAAATCAGCTGAATGAAACTGCACCCTATGCTGGAATCTTTTCTGTCTCAGTTGCTTCTTCTAATAGTTACTTTTACCAAGTTAAAAGTTTGTACCTTGAATTAAGCAGCCAACTCACCCAGATATATTTTATATATTAGGTTTTCTTACCTTAATGTTTTGCTCACTTTTTAAAATGCAAAAAGTGGGATGCATCAAACTGCTTTAATTTACTCTCTTTCTCTACTGTGAAAATATTTTCAGATCATTTTTCTGGAATGGTCATAATTTATCCACAGGCCAACATTTATTTATTTATTTATTTATTTATACATGTACTTATTGCCCTTATTTATATTTATAAATAAAATTATTTTATTTGAACTATAAATCTATTACAGAAATGGTCTGAGTTAATTCCATTAAAATGATGGTACCTTAAAATATTTACATATTTACCATAACATTTACCTCAGAAGTGATTTACTTTAAGTTCACACTTCCTTAGAAAATACCACCAATTGTGTGGTAATCAATCTTTCCATTATATGGCATGAATCTGCATTCCTTGTACTTCCAAACTACTATTGCCAGGAATTGACGTCTTAGATGTTCAGGACCAGGAGTGCAGGACCAGACCCCCATTGTTATCTCCTGATATTTACTGAATTTATTCCCACTCTACCTGTACACATCAGACACCTGTGATTCTGAAGAGTCCAATAAGGCTAGTTTTTTTTCTGAGATCCTTTCAAAATCAAGCCTGCATTTCATATAATAATAAAATATTTCTTAAATGAAGATGATGTAATAAGGATAAAATATTAATATAAATTATTGCTATTCATACCTTGAACTTATATAGAGCAGATGTCAGAGCATTTTATAACCAAATCCTTATGCCTTTATTCATGATAGTATTTCCATTAAAACAAAATCTAAAGTGAATTACTTCAGTGGGGTGGGAACAAGTCACCAGATGGCATTATTGAAGACAGGCTTGCCTCTCCTTGGGCTCTCAGGCATTCTCAGCCATTTTTATAGTGTGGAAGAGGGTGTTTCATACTATTGAGATGTTTTGTACATTATGACAATGATTGTTTCATGGACCAGCTTCCCTGCCATTAGTGATCATATTCACAGAAATCATAGAAATGTAGGAGTGGAGGGGGCCACAATAGGTCATCTAGTTCAGTCCCCTGCATTGAGGCAAGACTAAGTATTATCTAGACCAGTGGTCTCCAACCTTTCTGTGTGAATAGCATATTCCTATTCCCAGAAGATGGTGGCGGGCGCCAGACACCCCACCGCCGAAATGCCGCCAAGAAGCGGCAGCAGCAAGAAACGCCGCCGCCAAAATGCTGCGGAGAAACGGCAACGCTTCTTGGCAGCATTTCGGCACGTGGTTCTTCGGCGGTGGCATTTCGGTGTTGCGGTGTCCTGCGGGTGCACACAACTTCCCTGGCAGGCGCCATTGCACCCACAGGCACCACATTGGGGACCCCTGATCTAGACCATCCCTGGCAGGTGTTTGTCTAACCTGTTCTTAAAAACCACAAATGACAGAGATTCCACAACCTCCTTAGGGCTATGTACACATTACAGTTTAAGTCAGTATAAGTTATGTCGCTCAGGGGTGGGAATAAGCCACTGCCCTGCGCTATGTAAATTATGCCGACTGAAGCGCCGACATAACTACTGCCGCTCGCGGTGGCTGGAGTAATTAAGTCGACAGGACAGCTCTCTCCCGCTGGCGTAGAGCATCGGCACTAGCAGTGCTACAGCAATGCAGCTACACCCCTGTACGCTGTGTAGTGTAGCGAGAGCCTAAGTGATTTGTTCCAGTGCTTAACTACCCTGCCAGTTAGGAAGGTTTTTCCTGATGTCCAACCTAAATCTCCCTTGCTGCAATTTGAGCCCATTGCTTCTTGTCCGATCCTCAGAGGTTAAGAAGAACAATTTTTTCCTCCTGCTCCTCATAAAAACCTTTCATGTACTTGAAAACTGTTATCATGTCCCCTCTCAGTCTTTTCTTCTCCAGACTAAACAAACCCAGTTTTTTCTGTCTTCCCTCATAGCTCATGTTTTCTAGACCACTTTTGTTGCTCTCCTCTGGGCTTTCTCTAATTTGTCCTGAATCTTTCCTGAAACGTGGTATCCAGAACTGGACACAATACTCCAGTTGAGCCCTTATCAGTGCTGAGCAAAGTGGAAGAATTATTTCTCATGTCTTGCATACAACAGTCCTGCTAATACAACCCAGAATGATGCTCACTTTTTTTGCTCTTGTTGACTCATCTTTAGTTTGTGATCCACTATAACCCCCAGATTCTTTTCTGTAGTATTCCTTCCTAGACAGTCATTTCCCATTTTGCATTTGTGCAATTGATTGTTCCTTCCTAAGTGTAGTACTTTGCATCTGTCCTTATTGAATTTCATACCGTTTAATTCAGACCATTTCTCCAGTTTGTCAAGATCATTTTTAATTCTAGTCTTGTCCTCCAAAGCACTTGCAACCCCTCCCATCTTGGTAACATCTGCAAATTTTATAAGTGTACTCTCTATGCCGTTATCCAAATCCTGTATTATTTTCCCAACAGATATCTGGGTAGTTGAAATCCCTCATCATCACTACGTCCCGTGTTTTTGATGATTTTGTTAGGTGTTCAAAAATAGTCTCCTTTGCCTCTTCTTCTGT
The DNA here is from genome assembly GCF_965152275.1 of Natator depressus. NCBI lineage: Eukaryota > Metazoa > Chordata > Testudines > Cheloniidae > Natator > Natator depressus. The sequence goes on along the minus strand of NC_134238.1, from coordinate 110,977,169 downwards.
GTTAGGTGGTCTATAGAAGACCCCTACAATGACATCACCCTTGGTTTTTTTTCCCCTTTTACCTTACTCAGAGAAGTTCAACAGGTCTGCCTCCCCCTTCTCTCTCAACCTCAGTGCAAAGTGTATACATATTTTATATACAAGGCAATGCCCCCTCTCTTTTCCCCTGCCTATCCTTCTGAACAAGCTGTATCCTTCTGTACCAATATTCCAGTCATGTGAAGTATTCCACCAAGTTTCTGGTTCATGTATCAAGGAATGGGAAGAGCATCTTTGGATATAGACTGGCTAATCTAGTGAGGCGGGCTTTAAACCACGTTCGATGGGGGCAGGAGACAAAAGCCCATAAGTAAGTCCAAACATGGAGACCTGGGTGAAGGGTTGGAATCTGGGGGGAACATGGGAAGTTGCGGCATAAGCTAGGAGAGACAAGAGGGCATATAGAGGGAAAATCTAACAAACATCTTAGATGTCTGTATACTAATGCAAGTATGGGGAATAAACAGGAAGAACTAGAAATACTAGTGAATAATCACAAATATGACATAACTGGCATCCCAGAAACTTGGTGGAATACTTCACATGACTGCCGACTCAGCAGTCAATCTTCCCAAAACAGGATCCCATAGTTGAGGAAGCCAAAGCCCTGCTGGCAACACCATTCATGCAGCCATGTATTTACCTGCAGAATGTGTCTGTCTTGGCCCAGACCACTTCCCTTGACCTGCAGGTGGTCAATGAGAACCCCACCTGCACCCCCTGCTCCTTCACCCTCACTCCCAGAGACCTGTAGTCACTTCTGATCTTCTCAGGGTCATACCTTGCAATTAGTGCCTACATGGATAAGCAGCATGAGGTAGTAGTCAGAGGGCAAGACAATCCTCAGCAATATTTCAGTAGCATCTTGGATACAAGCCTCAGGCAGGCAGCATGCCTCCCAGGATGCCAGGTCAGGCCCTTTAAAGGGAGTCACCAGCCACCACCACCTTTTGTTTCCTCTTGGGAGTGGTGGCTGCGATCCTTCCAAACTTGGGGGCACATGGCTTCTCCTCCTTCATCTCTGGGGGTGATTTCTCATCCCTCGTTGCCAGGGCAGATTTTTTTTATCTCTGTGCATGGTGGATTGGGAATAGTGTGGAGTACTGCCTGCTGCCAGAAGTAACCAGCAGCCAGTTTCCTCCCTGTGAAGGAGCAGTTTCCTTCTCCCCTGCAAGTACAGTGCTCTCCAGCTGGATTTTTTCTTCAAACTTGGAGGGCTCCATATGCATGTTTTTAATGATTTCCTCCTGTGCATGGATGCTCCTCAGCCTAGCCACCACCTCCTCTAGCTCTCCCACCTGCCCCTGTAGCTCTCTGACCTGCCTCCTGAGAATTTTACCAGTAGGCACCTCTCCCGTTGGATGGTCCCTCCAATCTGGTTTTCTATTATGGGGAAATGCAGTCCACTGTCTGCAAATCCACAACAGGATCTGGGGAGAGGCATCCATATTATGGGTTGGGCTAAATTTCATTGACACTGGTGGGTGTATCAGCCATCCTTCATTTGGGAAAAATGTAAGAAACAGCTAAGCTCTTTTATGCAACCAGATAGCTGAAACAGCAGCCTCCATCTAAAACACAGGGACCGTCCAAAATAAAGGCTCATGTAAAGCATGCAGGAGGATGGGTTTAACTGGACATTGTTTTGTGAAAGTCTGTGTGTCTGTGAAAGAAAGGCACAAAGTCAAAAAAAGCTGAGGTAGATGTCACCATGGAAGCACCAGAAACAGCCACAGAGGCACTGGGAGCTTGGCCCCCCCCAAAAAAGCTTGAAAAACTAAGTGCTGGCTAGAAAGGAACTTGGACCTGTTAGCAAAGAAACTGTATCCTGCTGTTTGACTCCCGTTGTGTTCAGGAAAACCGCACTTTGTACATTCATTGTAAATAAGCAGAACTGCATCAAAAATACCTGCTTTCATCATCAATTTCTCCTCCTAACCTAAACAACCCACAGGACCCAGAATTTCAGCTAACCATTTGGGTCAAAAATGGGTAATAGTATAATATCCCTGTGGCAACTACAGAAGATGTTTATATTGCCAAGTAAAATTAGGATAGCATGTATTTTTAACTGTTTGTAATATTCTAGACCATACAGAAACAAGGAGCTCCAGGACAATCTCACCTGACAGTTCTTCAGGGCCTGCCATCAAACATTCTACAGACCACAAGTGCTGATGATCCAGAGACTACAGCATGTGAATCACTGTTATAGCTGCATTTACAAGGAGCTGGTTCTTTAGAGAAATGCTTATAGTTAGTTCTGGTGCAGTTCTTTCCAGAAATTGTGCATATCACCAATAAAAATCTGTTAATGTATAAATCTCTGACTAAATTAATTCTCGTATGTAGCTGCTGCACACAGATTATACACACACAAGCAAACAAACAAGATAAAGACAACAGGATTTGGCCCTACCAAGTAAGAAAGGGATATGAAAGGAGGATTTTTGCCACTCCCCCAAATTAGCCACTTTCATGAGGGAATACTCATTTGTTTAGTAGCATGCAGCAACACTAGAAATTAGTGCACAAGAGGAAGTGAAGAAAAATTCTGTATCTATATGAAACTGCAAGAAGAACATAATTGTATTGGAATATGAATAACTAAGTTGAAATTCAGCCAGGAAACTGGAATTAACACTCCTAAAATTCAGAAAAAATTTCCAGGTGTCTTCAATGACCACACTGCTCACGGTCTTTGTTTTACTTACATAAAAGAAAATGGCACCATTCAGCACCACAGTACCCCAACACCAAGATAGAGAGGCATTCCATAATGACATGGGGCCTACTGCTGCAGCACTTAAGCAAGTAAAACTCTTACTAAAGTCAATGACGGATAAAGCCATTTATAGTGCCTGATCCAAAGTCAATTGAAGTTAATGGAAATTTTTCCGTTAACTCCACTGGGCTTTCCATCAGGCTCATAGACTGCAGGAATAGCTCCACACAAATTGCCATCTGCCACATTACAAACACTACTTCCTGAAGATTTTAGGTGCTCTTTGGAAGGTCAGGGGAAGTGGCAGTCATGTACAGTAGTAGCGATGTGATCCATCCCTGCCCAGCTAGTAGAATATTTCATAGTCTTGAAGTAACTTTCAGGCTGTATAAAAAGTCATCTCACACCACTGTCGTGTGATGTGTCTTTGCTGTTTTATGTGGCAAAACCCAAGTTTGTCCTTTTAGTCAAATAAAGACAGAGAGTGAAACTCTGGCCCCTTTGAAGTCAATAGCAAAACTGTCATTAACTCCAATAAGGCCAGGATTTCTCCCATGGTGATAGTAATTTGCATTTATGTAAGACCTTCCATCAAAAATCTCAACATGCTTTACAAAACATTAACAACATAAAAAGTTATGTTGCCATCTGAAAGATGGTGTCATTTTCTGAATGTGTGTGAATCTAAATGTAGTCTTGACCCCTTAGAAGTATTCCTGATATCTCTGTGGCAGGCCAAAGAACAGACAAATAAAAGCCAGGCCTTTGGACTTCAAAATATATTTACCCTGTTAGGAGCTTTGTTTCAGTTTGCCCCAGCAAGTCACTCCCAACTATCCACGCTCTTTTTAGAAACTGGTGCAGATCCTCCTTAGAGGCATTTGCCTTTAAAACAATTATAGGCAAAATAAACTAAGACAAATGGGTTAAGTTGGGTACATTTTCAGGAAAAAAGCTCATCATCTTAACCAGCCTCCTTCCTGCTCTTCCTGAATGTGGGGGGAATCTGGGATATAAGGGAGTAGATAAAACCAGGGTGCTTCCCAGAGACCATGATGACAAGTGGGCTGCTGTCTATATTTCCTAGCAACCCTGCTCCCAAAAAATCCTACATAGAGGCCAGCTGGGCACTGAGCCAATGCTGTCCCACGCTACTGAGGGAAGAAGTGAGTTCTGACACATACTGCTCATAGATTCTGGGCCCTGGTTAACTGAACCTCAGTGACTGTATCCCCCATACGATATGCATGCCTGAAAAGGCAAAATCTAGAACGGAGAAATGCTGGTCCAGGAGGATTTCCTCAAAAGCCAAGAGGGCTGCTACCCAATCAGACAGAGTTACAATGAAGTGGAATACAGCTGATATACTTACAGAGATGCAAGAGTCTGGAAAACAAGAAGCAAAGTTCCTGAAGATTTGGAGACATCAGCAAAAGGGAAGTCATGGGAGAACTCAGCAACTACAGATTTATAGGCCTGTAGTATATTGGACGCGCTCTTCTTCCTTTCTTTAACATGGAATCCACACTCTTTCCTCCAAACACCCTTTACCATTATGGGGAGTCTTGATTCCTGTCTGCGAAATAACTTTGCTGAGCTGGTTCCTGTTTACTTTGTTACTTTGTTCAGAGTTACAAGATGCAATTCAGTTGGGACTGATTCGTCCTGAGTGTCTGTCTACCTCGTTATCCCTTCCAGTGCAGTGGGCAAAACATATCAATATTCATTCTGTTTTCTTCTAAAAAGCACATAGTCCAGTTTAGGAGCTTCTACACTAGTTTCCGCCTTTCTTTAAAAAAGATAAAGTTGAAAAATTCATTTAGCTCTTTGGCGATATCACTCATATTTTGGGCAGACCAGACTCTCCTTCGGAAAAAAATCCATGAGTGGGAGAAATAAAGGAAAGAAAAACTCTGCCAGGACCCCTCACTCAGCTCATCCCAAATTGTTCTGTCATTGCAGGGACAAGTCCATCCCCGTACTCGGTGGATCCCCTGATATATGGGTAAGTCACAGAGTATCTACAGAGTCTCTCTGCAGATTGAGTAAGGGTATGTCTACACTACGAAATTAGGTCAAATTTATAGAAGTCGGTTTTTTAGAAATCATTTTTATATAGTTAATTGTGTGTGTCCCCACACAAAATGCTCTAAGTGCATTAACTCGGCGGAGTGCTTCCACAGTATCGAGGCTAGCGTTGACTTCCGGAGCGTTGCATTGTGGGTAGCTATCCCACAGTTCCCGCAATCTCCGCCGCCCATTGGAATTCTGGGTTGAGATCCCAATGCCTTAAGGGGCAAAAACATTGTTGCGGGCGGTTCTGGGTACATGTCGTCAGGCCCTCCCTCCCTGCCTCCCTTCCTCCATGAAAGCAATGGCAGACAATCGTTTCGCGCCTTTTTTCCAGGGTTACCTGTGCAGATGCCATACCACGGCGAGCATAGAGCCCACTCAGCTCACTGTCACCGTACGTCTCCTTGGTGCTGGCAGATGCAGTACTGCATTGCTACACAGCAGCAGCTCATTGCCTTGTGGCAGCAGATGGTGCAATAGGCCCGATAACCATCGTCATCATGTCCTAGGTGCTCTTGGCTGCCTCGGGGGAGTCAGTCAGGAGCGCCTGGGCAGACATGGGCACTGAGACATAAATAAGAGTGACTCGACCAGGTCATTCTCTTTAGTCCTGCTGGCAGTCGTATTGCACCGTCTTCTGCCGAGCAGCCAGGAGATGAGGATGGCTAGCAGTCCTACTGCACCGTCTGCTGCAAGCCAAAGATGTAAAAGATAGATGGAGTGCATCAAAACAAGAAGTAGACCAGATTTGTTTTGTATTCATTTGCTCCCCCCTCTCTCCCTCCCTCCCTCTGTGAAATCAACGGCCGACAATTGTTTCGGTGAGGTCTGTCAGGGGCACCTTGAAAAATCCTGCCTGGAATACCAGGGGGAAGGATAGCTTAGTGGGTTGAGCATTGGCCTGCTAAACCCAGGGTTTTGAGTTCAATCCTTGAGGGGGCCATTCTGCGTGACAGTCGATTTTGTTTCTCCTTGATGATCAACACCCCTTTTGTTGATTTTAATTCCCTGTAAGCCAACCCTGTAAGCCATGTCGTCAGTCGCCCCTCCCTCCATCAGGGCAACGGCAGACAATCGTTCCGCGCCTTTTTTCCATGTAGACGCCATACCACGGCAAGCATGGAGCCTGCTCAGTTCACTTTGGCAATTAGGAGCACATTAAACACCACATGCATTATCCAGCAGTATATGTAGCACCAGATCCTGCCAAAGCGAAACCGGGCGAGTAGGCGACATCAGCGTAGTGATGAGAGTGATGAGGACATGAACACAGACTTCTCTCAAAGCACGGGCCCTGGCAATTTGGGCATTATGGTGCTAATGGGGCAGGTTCATGCCGTGGAATGCTGATTCTAGGCCCGGGAAACAAGCACAGACTGGTGGGACCGCATAGTGTTGCAGGTCTGGGACGAATCCCAGTGGCTGCGAAACTTTCACATGCATAAGGGCACTTTCATGGAACTTTGTGACTTGCTTTCCCCTGCCCTGAAGCGCCAGAATACCAAGATGAGAGCAGCCCTCACAGTTGAAAAGCGAGTTGCGATAGCCCTGTGGAAGCTTGCAACGCCAGGCAGCTACCGGTCAGTCGGAAATCAGTTTGGAGTGGGCAAATCTACTGTGGGGGTGCTGTGATGCAAGTAGCCAACGCAATCAAAGATCTGCTGATATCAAGGGTAGTGACCCTGGGAAATGTGCAGGTCATAGTGGATGGCTTTGCTGCAATGGGATTCCCTAACTGTGGTGGGGCCATAGACGGAACCCATATCCCTATCTTGGCACCGGAGCACCAAGCCGGCAAGTACATAAACCGCAAGGGGTACTTTTCAATAGTGCTGCAAGCACTGGTGGATCAAAAGGGACATTTCACCAGCATCAACGTGGGATGGCCGGGAAAGGTACATGACGCTTGCATCTTCAGGAACTCTGGTCTGTTTCAAAAGCTGCAGGAAGGGACTTTCTTCCCAGACCAGAAAATAACCGTTGGGGATGTTGAAATGCCTATAGTTATCCTTGGGGACCCAGCCTACCCCTTAATGCCATTGCTCATGAAGCCATACACAGGCAGCCTGGACAGTACTCAGGAGCTGTTCAACTACAGGCTGAGCAAGTGCAGAATGGTGGTAGAATGTGCATTTGGACGTTTAAAGGCGCGCTGGCGCAGTTTACTGACTCACTTAGACCTAAGCGAAACCAATATTCCCATTGTTATTACTGCTTGCTGTGCGCTCCACAGTATCTGTGGGAGTAAGGGGGAGACGTTTATGGCGGGGTGGGAGGTTGAGGCAAATCGCCTGGCTGCTGCTTACGTGCAGCCAGACACCAGGGCAGTTAGAAGAGCACAGGAGGGCACGGTGCGCATCAGAGAAGCTTTGAAAACCAGTTTGATGACTGGCCAGGCTACAGTGTGAAAGTTCTGTTTGTTTTTCCTTGATGAAACCCCCCCGCCCCTTGGTTCACTCTACTTCCCTGTAAGCTAACCACCCTCCCCTCCCCCCTTCAATCACAGCTTTCAGAGGGAATAAAGTCATTGTTGCTTCACATTCATGCATTCTTTATTAATTCATCACACAAATAGGGGGATAACTGCCAAGGTTGCCCGGGAGGGGTGGTGGAGGAGAGAAGCACCAGGAGGGGTGGTGGAGGAGGGAAGGACAAGGCCACACAGCACTTTAAGACTTATTGAATGCCAGCCTTCTGTTGCTTGGGCAATCCTCTGGGGTGGAGCGGCTGGGTGGCCGGAGGCCCCCCCCCACCGCGTTCTTGGGCGTCTGGGTGAGGAGGCTATGGAACTTGGGGAGGAGGGCGGTTGGTTACACAGGGGCTGTAGCAGCAGTCTGTGGTCCAGCTGCCTTTCCTGCAGCTCAACCATATGCTGGAGCATATTAGTTTGATCCTCCAGCAGCCTCAGCATTGAATCCTGCCTCCTGTCATCACACTGCTGCCACCTGTCAGCTTCAGCCCTCTCTTCAGCCCGCCACCTCTCCTCACGTTCATTTTGTGCTTTCTTGCACTCTGACATTGTCTGCCTCCACGCATTCATCTGTGCTCTGCAGTGTGGGAGGACAGCATGAGCTCAGAGAACATTTCATCACGACTGCGTTTTTTTCGCCTTCTAATCTTCGCTAGCCTCTGGGAAGGAGAAGATACTGTGATCCTTGAAATACATGCAGCTGATGGAGGAAGAAAAAGGGACAGTGATATTTAAAAAGACACATTTTATAGAACAATGGGTACACTCTTTCACGGTAAACCTTGCTGTTAACATTACATACATAGCACATGTGCTTTCGTTACAAGGTCACATTTTGCTTCCCCCCACCGTGTGGCTAACCCCTCCCTCCTCCCCCCACCACATGGCTAACAGCGGGGAACATTTCTGTTCAGCCACAGGCAAACAGCCCAGCAGGAACGGGCACCTCTGAATGTCCCCTTAAGAAAAGCACCCTATTTCAACCAGGTGACCATGAATGATATCAGTCTCCTGAGGATAACACAGAGAGATAAAGAACGGATGTTGTTTGAATGCCAGCAAACATACGCTGCAATGCTTTGTTCTGCAATGATTGTCGACTACGTGCTACTGGCCTGGCGTGGTAAAGTGTCCTACCATGATGGACGGAATAAGGCTACCCTCCCCAGAAACCTTTTGCAAAGGCTTTGGGAGTACATCCAGGAGAGCTATATGGAGATGTCCCTGGAGGATTTCCGCTCCATCCCCAGGCACGTTAACAGACTTTTCCAGTAGCTGTACTGGCCGTGAATGCCAGGGCAAATTAATCATTAAACACGCTTGCTTTTAAACCATGTATACCATTTAAAAAGGTACACTCATCAGAGGTCCCTTCTCCACCTGGCGGGTCCAGGAGGCAGCCTTGGGTGGGCCTGGGGGGTACTGGCTCCAGGTTCAGGGTGAGAAACAGTTCCTGGCTGTCGGGAAAACTGGTTTCTCCGCTTGCTTGCTGTGAGCTATCTTCCTCGCCCCCAAAACCTGCTTCCATGTTGCCTCCATTTCCATTGATGGAGTCAAAGCACAGGGTTGGGGTAGTGGTGGCTGAACACCCTAAAATGGCATGCAGCTCATCATAGAAGCGGTGTGTTTGGGGCTCTGACCTGGAGTGGCCATTTGCCTCTCTGGTTTTCTGGTAGACTTGCCTCAGCTCCTTAAGTTTCATGAGGCACTGCTTCGGGTCCCTGTTATGGCCTCCGTCCTTCATGCCCTGGGAGATTTTGACAAAGGTTTTGTCATTTCAAAAACTGGAACGGAGTTCTGATAGCACGGATCCGTCTCCCCATACAGCGATCAGATCCCGTACCTCCCATTCGGTCCATGCTGGAGCTCTTTTGCAATTCTGGGACTCCATCATGGTCACCTCTGCTGATGAGCTCTGCATTCACCTGCAGCTTGCCACGCTGGCCAAACACAAAATGAGATTCAAAAGTTCACGGTCCTTTTCCTGCCTACCTGGCCAGTGCATCTGAGTTGAGAGTCCTGTCCAGAGAGGTCGCAATGGAGCACTCTGGGATAGCTCCCAGAGGCCAATACCATCGAATTGCGTCCACACTACCCCAAATTCGACCCGGCAAGGCCGATTTCAGTGTTAATCCCCTTGTCGGGGGTGGAGTAAAGAAATCGATTTTAAGAGCCCTTAAGTCGAAAAAAAGGGCTTCGTCGTGTGGACGGGTGCAGGGTTAAATCGATTTAATGCTGCTAAATTCGACCTCAACTCCTAGTGTAGACCAGGCCTAAAAGAGTCAGTGCTGGGGAACCATTAGATGCTCTGTCCCTCTTCCAGATCCCTGGTAGAATAGCTCTGTTACATCCACAGTCTTCTCTAACTATCCCTAAGGCCTATCTTTAAGTGAAATCTGCATGGAGGTGATGAAGGAAAGATACAGCTCCAAGGATTTGCCCTGTGACTGTCTGACCCCACCCCCACATACCTACCTCAGGACCTGCACTAACTCTGATCCCAGTCCCATAAAGAACAATCCACAGGGTCCTGGAAATTAAGGATCCATGGGTCTTGAAGGCAAAATGGTTCCCTAACTAACATTTGCCAGTGAGCAGGGTAACTTCTGCGTCTGCTTGCTGTTAACATTCTGATTTATTCAAAGAGTGTGCCTTTACTTCTTTGAACCATTTTTTATCTGATACTTTAGCCTTTCCCGTTAGTATTTTTACTTCTTAATTTGTTTGTTTATCTTAGTCATCCTCTCTTGCAACTCCATCCTGACATATGATAAACAACCAGAATAACTACTAATGGAAGCTTTCAGTGCAGAGCCAATCACAGTGACTCATATTGTTGCATGAACATAAGCAGATTTATTTTCTTTAAAGAGACACTAATTTAGGGCTGTCTTTAGTTTCTGATAAAGGAAAGTACATTGTGAGCCTGGGGGTATTACCCAAACTAATATGAATAGAAAGGTTGTCATGTTTTGTTCATGCCTTTTTGCTTTCTTAATTTTGTGGGGAAATGTTTTCTTTTTTTCTTCAATTAAAAGGTCTCTCTGCCCCCTGAAATGATTAAACTCCAACATACCAGACTGGTGTTAGAGCATGAAAATCAGAAAATGAAATTTGACCGCAGGAAGCAGATTAAAACAGGCCAGTCCAGTTTCTCTGTCCAAACCAAGTAAAATCCAAAGTGTTAAAATAAAACAAAGACAGAAACAATAATGTCACTAATATAGCATAAATGGTAAAAGTCAAAGTAGTTTACTAAAATATCTAAATGTTAATAATCTAGGGTAACAATGGTAATGTATTTAAGGTTTTAAATATATACACAATATGACTTTATAATTATTTCCTTTTAAAGTATTATAAAAGGCCCTGTGTCTAGACAGGCAAAACGGGTGTTTTTCAAATGTGTTAGCTGCACTCAGTTTAGCTTAACATGATTTAAAAACCCAGTCAAGACACAGGCTAACATTTGAAGCTGTTTTAGCTGTTTGGGTTGTTTTTTTTTTTTTTTAAATCTAGTGGGGGAGACTCTGCTAATGCAAAGCCAGTTAACACTGTTTCAAATGCACTACTCTCCATCTTGACAGAACTCTTCAGTCATATTAAACTAACTCTATTGAGATAACAGCTGAAACACACATTTTGCCAATCAAGGTATGTTTTAAAGGACATGGGGTTCTCTTTCTCCTCAACATTTATTGATAATTGCATAATCCGTTTTATGAATTACTCCCCATGTACCATTTTTCATCAAGGAAAATTACACAGAACTGATGAGCAGTTCAAGACCTCCACATCCTCCAAATGTAACTGTTCTTTGGGTATAGGACTTTTTTTTCAGGATTAGTCCTGGATACATGAGCAAGTTTTCCAGTATTATCTGTCAATACTCTCTTGATTCTCCTACAGAAGTGTTTCCCCACAATCTATACTTTTAAAATTCCTCAAAGGATATAGACAATGTCATGGTCACACAGACAAGAAAGACCACATCATCATTTTGATGCTGTCAGGACATTTTATGACTATATAGAGAAATGAGATCTGCAATATTACAACCATTTTCCCTACACATAATGTCATAACTTTGTCAGAAGGAAGCTTCTGTTGTGGTAGCAGACATTCCTACCTGCCTTAGAGTGACATCTGCAGATAGATAGTTCTGAGTTAACTGAAGAAGAGTAACACAAATTGGAATATTCCAGAGTCAGTGACAATTTTAATGTCAGATAGCTCAAGAAAGAAAAAGAAGCATTTTACCAGAAAACAGATTCCCAGTTCTCCAGTGGGACACTCAGCACTTATTTTTAACCAGGACAGGAATAGACATATTGAATTTTAGAACTGTGATTTTTTTATAGATAAAATACTTAATTTTTGAGTTGTTAAAAATGTGTATGTTATCTTTTCTTCTTGTACTCTGAGGTGTACATTGTTTCACCACTTGTGAATCATGCAGTTATTCCAAACCAATGCCTTTAAATGGTTTTCAACAGTAATAGAAACACCTTATAAAAATAGATATCCCAGGATGTAATTTGGCCTAATATTTTGATGGGGTACGGATGAGAACAAAGATGAACCCCTTTTAAACAGTCTCCAATCAAGATGCCATTCCAGTCAGGATCCCAGAAACTTGAGAGAATATTCTATGCCTTTTAAAAATCTGCACTATATTTAAGGTGATAGCTTCTGCTGAGGCTTTATTTTGAAATTATTGGTTTTGTTTAGCTTAAAATGTTTTAGTAAAATCATTTATAACAGGACTAATTGGAGTAAAATTAATGCAAGAAGGATTAGGATTTATTTTCTCATGCATACTTTAGAAAACATTTAATAGGGAAGTACTCAGAAATTGACCATCTGAGTTTTAAAATATTTCCTCTTTTTCATTTATGCTTCTATTTCTGATTCAATGAAAACAGTGAAATGAAACTGATGTGGGCACTGGATGCGCTTGTTGTTAAGTTGCTTCTTCCCATAATTATTTCCATCAAGTTAAAATGTTATACCTTGAATTACACAATAGTATCACCCTGCTATGAAAATGCCATCTGCATGTTATATTACTGTATTGCTTTGCTTAGTTTATCAAAATTAAATAAGAAGGATGTTGGTGAAAAAGTGCTAGAAAACAAGTTACTAAACAGAAGGGCAAAGTAATAAGCCGCATAAATATAAATCAATAAAGAAACATCAAAGAAAAACAAAGGAGTCTATGAAAGATTTAACAAGCTCCAACCTTTACAGTTATTCACAAAGACAAGAACTGTAAGACATCTTGATCATTTCAGCAACTGTGTGTTTGCTGAAAGTTAGCCACATGCTACTTTTCCCCACTGAAATCTCATCTCTAGACTGTAACGTTTCGTTTCCAGCAAGACAATGTGAACCAAGACTGCTCTCAAGTTCTGATAATTTTAAAATGGGTGGGATTTTCTCAGCAATATCTAAACAGAATGACACACTCCATGTTCCCTCACGGGGTTCTGAAGCTTGAATAGTCCCAGAAAGAGAATGTTAAAGTGGCAATCCAAGAAATCCTTGAACTCATGTGGAACATCTAGAGGAAGGATCTCTCCCAAGCTGCCTGGGATGGGAGTTCACAACAGACATTCAAAAATGGACTTCACCCAGTAAACTGACCAGCTGTGGGCATGTTTGAGTAAAGAGATGGAGAAGGAGATAACCTACTTAAGAAGCAAGGGCCTCCAGCTCACCAGAAAAATAATATTTCCGAAGAATGAACTATTTCCAAAATAAAAGCAATACAGACCCTGTTCCTGAATGACAATTTGAGTAGAAATACGATACTTTCTATTTATTGACAAACTCACAGGAGGCTTAAAACTAAGGCAAACAAACATTTTGTCTAGACATAAATGAAACAAGCAATACCCTTTTATGCCTAAAGCTGTTCTAAAGGTAGTAGATTATAATTGTTAGTACTGTTAGTAAGCACTGTTAGTACATAATCTTTAAGTGCACTGTCAAACTATTTTCAGGTCATTTCACTGGATCTGTAGTGCTCTTTATCAGACTAGTCAACCTTTATTTATAATATCAAACAAACATTTGTATTATGTTGTGACAGGATCACTGGGGTGCAGCTTGGGCCTGTGGAGCCACTGTGCCCCCTTATCTCTCCGGCCTGGGTTGTCTCTCACAATGCTTTGCTAGTGACAAGCAACAAACCCCTCCAGGCACTAGTGTCACATAGCACAACAGCATGTTGAGCCCCACACGCAGCTAGAGTGCATGAATGCTCCCAGAGCCACTCATGAATCACACAGGAAAAGGCACCAGCCAGATCCCCCCAGCTCCCAGCCTTGTACCTCAGGAATGCACTGTCTTGCACTGCTCAAGATGAGAGGTGCAATTTTATTAATCGGTTCACCACTTCATCAATGGAAAGTGGATATACACCAGCCTTTGCAAACCTGAGCAGATTTACCAACATTTCAGGCAAAATCACGGGTAAAGATAAACAGTAAAAGAAAAGGAGTACTTGTGGCACCTTAGAGACTAACCAATTTATTTGAGCATAAGCTTTCGTGAGCTACAGCTCACTTCATCAGATGCATAAAAGTGGAAAATGCAGTGAGGATGTTTTTATACACACAGACCATGAAAAAATGGGTGTTTTTCACTTCAAAAGGTTTTCTCTCCCCCCACCCCACTCTCCTGCTGGTAATAGCTTATCTAAAGTGATCACTCTCCTTACAATGTGTACGATAATCAAGGTGGGCCATTTCCAGCACAAATCCAGGGTTTAACAAGAATGTCTGAGGAACGGGGGAGAGGGGGTGTAGGAAAAAACAAGGGGAAATAGGTTACCTTGCATAATGACTTAGCCACTCCCAGTCTCTATTCAAGCCTAAGTTAATTGTATCCAATTTGCAAATGAATTCCAATTCAGCAGTCTCTCGCTGGAGTCTGGTTTTGAAGTTTTTCTGTTGTAATATCGCAACTTTCATGTCTGTAATCGCATGACCAGAGAGATTGAAGTGTTCTCCGACTGGTTTATGAATGTTATAATTCTTGACATCTGATTTGTGTCCATTTATTCTTTTATGTAGAGACTGTCCAGTTTGACCAATGTACATGGCAGAGGGGCATTGCTTGCACATGATGGCATATATCACATTGGTAGATGTGCAGGTGAACGAGCCTCTGACAGTGTGGCTGATGTTATTAGGCCCTGTGATGGTGTCCCCTGAATAGATATGTGGGCACAGTTGGCAACGGGCTTTGTTGCAAGGATAGGCTCCTGTGTTAGCGGTTCTGTTGTGTGGTATGTCATTGCTGGTGAGTATTTGCTTCAGGTTGGGGGGCTGTCTGTAAGCAAGGACTGGCCTGTCTCCCAAGATTTGTGAGAGTGATGGGTCGTCCTTCAGGATAGGTTGTAGATCCTTGATAATGCGTTGGAGAGGTTTTAGTTGGGGGCTGAAGGTGACAGCTAGTGGTGTTCTGTTATTTTCTTTGTTAGGCCTGTCCTGTAGTAGGTGACTTCTGGGTACTCTTCTGGCTCTGTCAATCTGTTTCTTCACTTCAGCAGGTGGGTATTGTAGTTGTAAGAATGCTTGACAGAGATCTTGTAGGTGTTTGTCTCTGTCTGAGGGGTTGGAGCAAATGCGGTTGTATCGTAGAGCTTAGCTGTAGACAATGGACCGTGTGGAGTGGTCTGGGTGAAAGCTGGAGGCATATAGGTAGGAATAGCGGTCAGTAGGTTTCCAGTATAGGGTGGTGTTTATGTGACCATCGCTTATTAGCACCGTAGTGTCCAGGAAGTGGATCTCTTGTGTGGACTGGTCCAGGCTGAGGTTGATGGTGGGATGGAAATTGTTGAAATCATGGTGGAATTCCTCAAGGGCTTCTTTTCCATGGGTCCAGATGATGAAGATGTCATCAGTGTAGCGCAAGTAGAGTAGGGGTATTAGGGGACGAGAGCTGAGGAAGCGTTGTTCTAAGTCAGCCATAAAAATGTTGGCATACTGTGGGGCCATGCGGGTACCCATAGCCGTGCCGCTGATTTGAAGGTATACATTGTCCCCAAATGTGAAATAGTTATGGGTGAGGACAAAGTCACAAAGTTCAGCCACCAGGTTAGCCGTGACATTATCGGGGATAGTGTTCCTGATGGCTTGTAGTCCATCTTTGTGTGGAATGTTGGTGTAGAGGGCTTCTACATCCATAGTGGCCAGGATGGTATTTTCAGGAAGATCACCGATGGATTGTAGTTTCCTTAGGAAGTCAGTGGTGTCTCGAAGATAGCTGGGAGTGCTGGTAGTATAGGGCCTGAGGAGGGAGTCTACATAGCCAGACAATCCTGCTGTCAGGGTGCCAATGCCTGAGATGATGGGGCGCCCAGGATTTCTAGGTTTATGGATCTTGGGTAGTAGACAGAATATCCCAGGTCGGGGTTCCAAGGGTGTGTCTGTGCGGATTTGATCTTGTGCTTTTTCAGGGAGTTTCTTGAGCAAGTTTATTGACTACAAAAGATAGTTTTTATGTGATTATAAGTGATAGCCAAAAAGTCAGAGTGGTTACCAAAAGAAAATAAAACATAAGCATGGAGTCTAAATTCTCAACTCCATTAGACTGAGCAACATCTAGATTAAGCAGTTTTTCTCACCCCACTGGATATTGCAGTTCAGAGTACCCAGGATTCACCCTTGAAACCTGGGCCAGTCTCCTCTGTTGGAGTCTTCAGTCTTCTGAGCATCCTTGCTGCTTGCCGCATAAGTGGAGGAAGGAGAAAAGGCCCAGCATGGGGCCCTTGTGTTCTTTTTTATACCCATAGTCATGTGCTTGGAGAACACAAGTCCAGGCATGTCTGGTGGGCATTGCTGAGTCACCAGGCAAGGTTAAGCAATTCCCCTGGTGTGGCCTTACGTAGGTGAGTCATTGAATTGTAACTCCCTTGCTGGACAATGGCTGTTGATGGTTGTTTGACACCGACCCGGGCATTGGTTACTTTTCTTGCTGTTGTCTCTGGGGAGCTAATAGCTGGCCGATTCCCCAACTTACAGCATGTTTTACTGACAACCATAAAACACAATCTCATCACTTCATATGCATTAATGATGTACATATTTAGATGGAACAGTTGGTTTCAACAGATCATAACCTTTCCCATCATATCTTACAAGGCATGCTTTATATGCAATATCACAATTATATGTAAATGAGGAATATGGGGGTTACAGGTTTAGAATGTCACATATGTAATAAAGTATTTCTTCATAAAAACAGATGCCTACTGCATAAGTGACTTGGATTAATTACTAATTTAACCTGAGAAAAAACAGTTACTTGAGTTAATTACACATTTAGGCCCCAATCCTAAACTTTAAGCACATAAGCAGTCCACTGAACTAAATAATACTACAGATATTCTCAAAATTAAGCACATGTGTTAAAGCTTGCAGGATTGGGGTCTCACCATGTAAATTACCACAAAATGATCACATTTTCTTGCAATAAATGCATTGTGACTGCTCAGGGAAAAGAATCTAGTCCTGTATTCCTTTTCACACCCCCAAACTCCTGTTGATTTTGAATTTTATGCAAAGAATCCAGAAATAGGTCCATAGCGTTATCTCCTCATAACTACACTATTGATTTTATCGCTGCTAAACTTGTACAAACACAGATACTATGATTCTGAAGGGTGGTTGCAGGGCAAGTTTTACCTCTTCCCCCTTTCTGGTCTTTCTGAGTACATCCCCCTCAAGTGTTCTGCCTCTTCCCTTAACCTGTCTCAAGGTGGAATCTGGCTTCCACTTAGATCAGGACCCACATACACTACCCTATGCATACCAATCACTTATCACCCTGTAGGTCCAAATGGCTTTTGGACATCTGTATTTCCTCCCTTCAGGAACCTGTGAACAGTGATATTGACCAACAGCCTTCTTAAGACAAAATATTTGTATGTAGCAGTTGTAATAAAGCATTAGAGAAAAAGAGGATTTTAAAACAGCTAAGAACCATCACACACATCTAATATCATATAATCCTACCCTACCCTTCAAGCTAAATTAGATAAGTTTTCACACAATGTACAGTCAATCTGTGGAACTCCTTGCCAGATGATGTTGTGAAGGCCATGACTATAACAGGGTTCAGAGAAGAACTAGATAAATTCATGGAGGATAGGTCCATCAGTGGCTATTAGCCAGGATGGGCAGGGATGGTGTCTATAGCCTTTGTTTGCCAGAAGCTGGGAATGGGTGACAGGGGATGGATCACTTGATGATTACCTGTTCTGTTCATTCTCTCTGGGGCACCTGGCATTGGCCAGTGTTGGAAGACAGGATATTGGGCTAGATGGACCTTTGCTCCGACACTGTGTGGCTATTCTTATGTTCCTCTTAAATTACAGGAATGAAAGGGAACCAACTTGCATTCTCCTAATGAGCCCAGTTCCTTCTGTGACCTACCCTGGTCACCATTCACAGCATTAACTGCAGTTCTTCTTATTTGTCCAGGCAAGCTGTGGGATGTCTTCCTCAAGAGTTAGCCCAGGCTTTTAACCAAAGTGACCCCTCACCACCCCCACTCCAATCTATCCATCCACACAGAGAACCCTTTCACCCAAGTTTAGTAGTACTTTCAACCTGAGTTAGCTGACCTAGCTAGGGGTGTGGTTCCTGGGTAGATCCCAGGTTCCACCTTTACTCAGGCTGATAACCTACCCACTTTGCAGTGAGGATGCAGGCTAAACCACTAAAGTATTGCTAGTACTACAGTGCCTTCCTACAATTTCCCCTATGTGCTGAGACGGGGCAAGGCCAGATGGCTATAGAAAAGTAGTGGGAGATAGATGTATTAGCTCCAGGCTAAACAAATCCCTGGTACCAGGATAAGTGAAATGGCAGCTGCTCCAGGTCAATTAAGACACCTGGGGCCAATTAAGAATTTTCCAGAAGGCAGGGGGAAGGCTAGGTTGATTGGGACACCTGAAGCCAATCAGGGGCTGGCTGAAACTAGTTAAAAGCCTCCCAGTCAGTCAGGCGGGGGCGCATGTCAGGAGCTGTGGGAGGAAGCTGTGCTGTTAGAGAGGCTGAGTAGTACACACCATATCAGGCACAAGGAAGGAGGCCCTGAGGTAAGGGTGAAGTGGAGCTTGAGGAAGTGAGGGCTGCTGTGGGGGAAGTAGCCCAGGGAATTATACATGTCATGTTTCTAAAAGGTCAGCTACCATAGCTGATACTATTAGGGTCCCTGGGTTGCAGCCCGGAGTAGAGGGTGGGCCTGGGCTTCCCCCCCCCCACCTTTGCCCCCTGATTAATCACTGAGACTGGGAGACAACAGACACTGTGCAAGGAAGGATAACTTCTCCTCACCTCCCTTGCTGGCTTATGATGAAAATGGCTCAGTAGACTGTGACCCTTGTCTCTAGAGAGAGAAGGGTTATGTGCAGGGTCACGGTGAGCCTCTGAGGCTAGCGAAATCTGCCAGGAAATGCGGGACCCATGGAGGCAAGGACAGAGTTTTGTCACAGTGCCCAGGACAGCCAAGTTCTCTCACAATTCACTAGGAAAGCATCATAGAACTGTTCATCTTACTGAAGCATAAAGAATCATGGGATATTTCCCCAGGAATCCTAGAAATACATAGGGTGGAATTTAGCACCAATGAGGACACAATAATTTGTGTGTGGCTTTACAGCATAGCTGCACACACCTGGGCTAACTCTGCAGCAAAGACATACCCTGAGAGTCAATTTTCTCAGTCTGATCCACCCTGCTCAAAGACTTTGCTTGTGAAGGATAGGTTGGAAATGGAGAAATACTTTGCAAATTCCCCTGCATCAAGGATAATCTTTTCCAGGATTGGCTGAAATAGGTATGCTTCAAGGTAACTTGTAGGGAATTGTTTGAATGAGACATTGATATTCATTAGGAAGAGGCCAAGTTGTACTTTGTTCATCTTCACTAGCCAGGAGGGGCATAGATTTGATTCACAAGTGATGGGTTGGGCAAATTGCAGGTATTTCAGGGATCGATCAAGTCTAGTTTAAGGGACCTACATCATACTGGGCATTTGGGAGTAGGTCATGCACTAGTTCATTGTTTCCCTCTTACAGTCTATAAAAAGTCATGTCTGATTTTGCCAGTCTTCTTTGCAAAGAAATAGGAGAGCTCATCACACGTGGAGAAGTCTGAGTCTGTGAGAGACTGAAAGCTATGGCATTATTTATGAGGAAAGAGGGTGGGCCAAGAAATTGAGGGTTTCCTATCTGGGACTATGATGGGATCCAAGAGGCTAATGGATAGGGGCCAGAATCAGCTGGAGCCCAGTAGCATTCTCAGGATACCTGAGGGAACCTATTAAATAAGGAAAGGGAAACTATCCAGTTCCTGAATAGTTATGAATTCTTGTTTGCTTTCAAACCCAGATGAACAGAAATTGTTTTCCTCCCTTGCTGGTGTTCTTATCTGCTGAAGGACACCTCCTATTTAGGTTGACCATGCAGTTCAGTGTCTACAACAGATCTTTTGGGTTCCTTGGTGGTGCTTTTGCAATTGAGAAGGTTTTTTTGGCCTCTGTCAATGTGATATATAACTGATGCTGAGCCTCGTGATGTTATTGTCCATGAAAAGTGAATTCTTTCACCATGTCTCTTCAAATGTTCTGTTTTGTACTTCATTTGGTGGAGTCTGTCCATGAACCATGATGATACATGAGGGCAGAACAAGGGGAGCATGTGATGTGAGCTAGTGCCTCATTGGTTACAGGTAGTCTTTAATTGTAGTGTTTCCTCAAGCAGTCTCTACCTTGAAGTTATAGCTGAGAGGATATTCTCCTAGGTCCTGTGGTATTCCCATGCCCTTCAGGAACCAAAAGAGGACATGGTCTCCCATCATAGTAGCCAGTAAATATTACATTTCACTCCAGAACCCCTCCCCAGGTTATGTATGATAGCTTTTGTAATGAATCCTGAAATTCAACAAATTGATGCTATTTCAGACTAGAGGGGTGTTCCAGAGCCATTGGGCCCTCAAGGCCAATGCCCTACTGCACCCCTTCCATTGTCGTGAGGGGATCAAGCTCAAGCACTTTTACTTTGGCATGGAAAGACAGGCAATCTCTCAGGTAGGCAGATCCCTTTGGCCTTATAAAGAGGAACGTCTCCTAGGAAAGTTGCTGTTGCTGAAAGATTCCTCTCCACTCCCTAAAAAATTGCTATACTTGTGTATTTGTGTTTAATTGGAGGACCACTCTGTACTTTGTGTTGATGCTTCAGATAACTAGGCCTCTTTCCCAAAGAGGCTTTTCTTCTGTATCCCTCCTTCTCCCAAAAGTCTCCTGCTTGTGCAGAAGATTTTGGCAGTTGGCTTGGACAGAAGCCCTTTGTAAGTTTGCTGGGAACAGGAGACTCCAAAGACGACATTTGGTATGCTTCCTGACAGTGTGGCGAACTCCTCTGAGGAGATGGTAGTTTTAATTTGGTGAAGAATGACTGCAGCAGCTTAGCAATATCAGCCATATCTATAAATATTTTCCTCAAGAAATAGGTTACTTCTATGCCTATTTATTTTATATATATATATATATATATATATATATATATATATATATATATATATATATTTGGCCTTTGTTTAAGTTGCCACATTGGTGTTTTTTGTTGACATTACATTTCTTCATTTGTTTTAATTTTTTTTTATCTGCACATATCACTTGAGCCATCCATGGGATATGCTCCCAGAGTGACCAATGAAGATAACGGGAGACTGTGGTGTATAGCCACAGACTGTGTTGGGTCCCTGATATATCAGATACAGTGAAATATCTTCGTACCCAATTTTAGACTGTTTAAATAAGCCATAGGTAGGATTTATTAATACTAACAAATGTAACAAGACAGACTTATTAACATTTATGAACAGAAATTAATTTAACAGAAAAATATTAATTTAACAAAATACTTTTCTTTTTTTAATTAAAATCTTCCCCTTCAGTGATGGAAACTTCAACAAATCAGCATTGTGCTAGGACATGAAAACAGAAAGTGAAACAGCTCCAGTTTCCCTGTCCAACACGTGTGAAATGTAAAACTGAAACATCCAGCATAAATAAAGAAAAGTAAATTAGGTCTTTAAAATGGTTAGTGTTGATCATCAAAGATGTAGTAGTAATACAAGTAATTTTTTTTTAAATAGACAGTATGATTTACCACAACAAAGTCCTCTATATCTATTAAATATACTAATAAAAGACCCACACAGATGAATGGAGGTTATATTGTGATTTAATCTGTGGATTCCTAAATTTTAAACTAGCCAAAAGGCAAAGCAAATTCATATTCTACAACTATACCTGGTCTTCAGGAACACAAATTTCTCAGGACTGGCATCTATTGCATTGATGAATGTTCCAGTTTCTCAATGTCCTCTGCAAATCGCTTCTTGCTTCCGTCTCAAGTTATAACTGCGCTTTTCAGTTTGCTGGAAACTGCATCTCTCGAGGTTAATATTTTTTGGAAGGTGGGAGTGGAGGGAATACTCATTCACTGACAAAGCTTCCTCCCTCACAAACAGGAGTCACTCATTGGATTACCACACTTGATATATCCCTATTTCTCTCTCTCTCTCTCTCAAATACAGGTAGTAATGGAAGTGAAGGATACAACATGTTACAATAGATTGCACAATAATATAACCAGAAAATCCTTTACAGTTTAAAAAGCAGTACTACCCTGAAAAGTGCTGCTGTAAAAATGGCATTGTGTGAGTCCATGTTTGTTATGCCTTAATGGCTCCATATCAAAGTGCTCAGTTTAAAAGATAAGATGTGTTTTCCTAATTGACAGTGCTGCAAAATCAGTCTGGGAGCCTTTGGGGTGAAAAGATTCCATAGGGCATATTATTCCAGAACATTCCTTTCTTGAGTCCTGCACTTGAGAACTGGTCAATTTTAGTGATGTTAAACAAGCCAGAATAAAATCCAGCTTGCTCTTATAGCTGTGATTAATTCTGAAGAGTTATAGTAACAAAGTGGTAGGAAAATGTATGCTACTAAGGTGAGCATATGTGACAACACACAGGTTACATATTTCTTCAGTAAGATGATTGTAACTGTGTGGCTTGTCCCTTAAGGGATAGAGGCATGGGGACAGCCAACCCTCATTATTGAAGAGACACCTGAGAGAGATCAGGTGATTCTATTATAACAGCAGCAGGAAGTTATAGTGAGTTCAGGAAATGGCAAAGAGTGAGAGAGATTCTAGCAGGGGTGCTTGGAAGTCAGAGCTAGAAATCTGACGTCCACCCAGGTAAGGCTTGGGAACAGTGATTGAATTGGAACCCAGCTCTGGGAAGGTGGGCTGAGGACTCTGAATCTAAGGGGAGAAAGACATTAAATGGGGGTTGGGCCATGAGGGCCAAATGCTGTAAGGACTAATAAATTGGACTCTAGGAGGGCAATGTTTTAAGTTAACCTTGGACTGGGGAGTGGAGTTTAAAAGCCCCTGAAGAGGAGAAACTGAGGCAGGCTGCCTAAAGTGTGACCCTGGGCCATGAAGAAGTGGTCAGCTCTATGACAACAGGCCTTGTCAGCAGGATCTGTAACATCCCCTCCCCTTCCATCAAGAAGGCCAACGGTGCAGCAACAGAGAGCACGATGAAGGAGATACTGCAGTCCCTGGTGTGACTATCTTCTTGAAACTCCTGCAAGATCAGCAGAGGCAGTAAGAGATGCTGTGGTCAGCCCAGCAGAATCGGCAGCAGGGACAGGAGGCCCACCACCATCAGCAAGAGTAATGCCCAGGGCTCCTGTTTCCAGTGTAGGAAACCAGGACAAAAAGAGTTTGAATGTCCCAGGTGGTAGCCTGATTCCTGGCTGTGGTCAGGCCAGGAGCGGAGAAATGCTGATGGATGGACCTGAATGCTTTGTGTGTGGAAAGGCGGGGCACTCTTCCATGAAGAAGCAATTAGGGAGACTCCTCCTGAGCAAGGGAGGTAATTCTCCAGCCAGAGAGGTCGAGGGCGCAGCAGATCCCAACTCCAAAACCAGTAGAGACAAAGGCCAAGGAGCACTTGAGGCATCAGCACGCCCACAGGCTAAAGGAATGCTACAGGTTGCTGTGCAAATGTGCAAAGACCAGAGACATGGCATGAATGCAGACAGTCATGAGTAAACTGATTATACAGCATAAAAGTAACCCCCCTTTTATTACACAGTATGACATGTAAATAAGGGGGCATTAACTTCATGTTGTATAATCAGTTTACTCATGTCTGTCTGCATACATTTTAGTTAAGGAATGTCTTTCAGCACAGTAAAGGTTTTCCCCTCCAGTAATAACAGTCAGTTCAGGGTGAACAGACAATATTTCAGAAGCTTCCTTTCTAGTTGTCATGTGCCCACCATTACAATACTCCATTAGCCTGCTCTGAACCCATTACATTTCCCTACATCTCTTGCATGTGCTTGCTGTTGGGTAACCAGATGAAATTAAAAAGATATAACTTTGAAAGCAAGTTAGTGTAATAGTGAGACTAATGATTGCGTTTTCACTCTTTTCTGAACAAATAGTTGTGGGTTTAACTACTAACTGTATCTTTAGAAGAAGCAGATAAACCTTGGGAAACCTCTGAGGAGGCACTTGACTTAGAAACAGCAGTTTGTGTCTGCTTAGCACATTGAATTAGTAACCATTACAGTAAGGATACCTCTATTCATATATAACACTTGTACAGGAGTGACAGTTACTACACAAGGCGGTTTTAAATTGAAGTGCAGTGACACATATGGCCCACTTCAACTCTAGATATTGGAATACCAGCAGATATTGTATCTAAAAATGAAAGGTCTAATTGAATAATTTCAGGACTGAAATGTTGTAGAATGCCATAGTTAGTACATTATACATAACAGCATTTATATAATTAATGACAAACATGTATGCCTTTATATTACAATCTTTGTAATTTGCTCACTTCCATAAAAAAGGGAGAGTAGAAAAAGTACCAAAAATAAAGTAATTAGACAAAGTGCAAATAAGCCTCAAGAAGGGAAAACTTGAGATGCAGAAAATGATGAAAGAACTTCACCTACAGTGTATTTAAATCACAGACATGGATTAAAAATACATCTCTGAAAGACACTGCATAAGCTCCTGTCTCCAGGACACTTCACACAGAGGCAGAGTAAAAGAAGACCTCATGACCACCATGTGTTTGCTGCACATTTGCCTTGTGCTGCTGTTCTCCATTGAAATCTCTTCTCTGGACTGTAAAATGCTTCACTTCCAGCAAAATAAAGTGAACATGGAAAGCTTAGAGCTTCTGAGCAAAATGGGTGGACAATTTCCTCTACAATGCCTAAATGAAAATAGGAACTTCAGGTTCGCCCAGACAGCTCTCAGGCCTAGAGAGTCCCAGGAGAAGAATGCCAAGGTGGTAATCCAGGAGATCCTCCAGCAGATCTTCAATATCTTCAGCAAAAACCTTACGCAAGCTGCCTGGGACAGGAGTTCTGTAGAGACATTACAAAATGGACTTCACCAGCAAACTGAACAGCTAGAGACATGTTTGTATTCAGAGATGGAGAATGAGAAACTCCTGTTCCACATGTTGAAACTGAAGAAATACTTCCAAAGAATCAGGGATTTTCTGAAAGAAAAACAATATAGCTTGTGTGCCTCGGAGACCATCCGCTTGGAAATGGGAAGATTTTTTTTTTTTGTTGTTGACCAGCTGATAATAAGGCTTCAAACCTAAGGTAAGGTATAAATATTATCCTCAGAATAATTATTTCAACCCAAAAGGCATGCAGTGGAATTTAATATACAGTAACTCCTCACTTAAAGTTGTCCCAGTTAACGTTACGTTGCTGATCAATTAGGGAACATGCTTGTTTAAAGTTGCACAATGCTCCCTTATAACATTGTTTGGCAGCCGCCTGCTTTGTCCAATGCCTGCAGAAAGAGCTGCCTGTTGGAGCTAGCAGGTGGAGGCTTGGAACTAGGGTGGACCAGCAGCCCCCCATCAGCTCCCCACTCCCCTAAGTTCCCTGTGTGGCAGCTGCCCAGCAGGCTACCAATTGCCGGCAGTTCAACTGTCCCTCCCCCACTGCCATGTGCTGCTCCTGCCCTCTGCCTTGGAGCTGCTCCCCGGAGCTTCCTGCTTGCTGTGCAGGGGAGGGGTGCTAATGTCAGGGTGTCCCCCACTCCCTGCTCCTTTACCCCATCCACAGAGCTGGGGGAGAGGGGGACACGGGGGAGAGGGAGTTAGCTGGCAGCAGCTGCTGTCTCAACTTGCTGATCTAATTAAAAAGACAATGTACTTAGAGTCGGGTCAGTGTCCTTAAAGGGACAATGTGCATCTCTCTCTCTCACATTCACACACACACACACACAAGGTGTGTGTCTCTGTCTCTCTGCCAGTCTGTCTCCCCTCCCTCCATTCATGCTGCCTTGTAGCATGTGAGGCTACATAAACAACGTCTTAAATTTTGAGGGCTCAACGGACTGCTAGTTCGTTATTTAGCAGTAAGGCATTCCCTGGGCAATATTCCACCCTCTGACTCCACCACCTCAACCAAGCTTCACAATCATCATTGCTGTGTACAGTATTAAATTGTTTAAAACTTGTAGCGTATGTGGGTACACACACATAATGTCTTTTGTCTGGGAAAAATTTCCCTGCAAACTAACCCCCCCCCATTTACATTAATTATGGGGAAATTGGATTCGCTTAACAACATTTCACTTAAAGTAGCATTTTTCAGGAACATAACTACAACATTAAGTGAGGAGTTACTGTATTTAGGGTTCTCTTCCCACAGAAACCATTGGCTAAACTCTTTGACTTCAATAGTAGCAAGATCAGATGACTACCTTCCTTTACTGTGTAGGTGCTGTAAATTAATACCACTGGATTTGTAATGGTATGTCTATTTTTCTCTTTATAAGATGCCATGTAACAATAGGGTGATAATATCTAGGTGATACATTGTATTTCAGTCCCCTTGATAGCCTCACCTGAGCCCAGCCCACTAATCCATCTCTGCTGGTAATAGTTCAAATATTGCAAACCCCTAACTGCTGTCTTTACATATTTTTAAAAGCTTGCCAAAAATGTTTCCTTCCCCTCCACCCTCAAATGTGTACTCTCCCCCCTCCCTCCCCCAAAATACACTAGCTTGAAGCCCAAGGCAATAACCTTCAGTTCTGAACAGGTGACCGTTTTAAAGTCAGACATGATACAACCAATCAGAACTAGAAACTCAGTCAAGAGGTGTGGGAGTTTTAGCTTTTGTTTAAGTACCTAGTGATTTTGGTGCCCACCTTGACATTAAAAGGACTCAACTTTCAGAGACTGGGTGCTTGACACTTTCGGGCCAGAACCTTTATACCAGAAAAGGGAGATTCTAAGTTTTCAAATGGGGCACCGAGCATTTTCTTCTAACGCTGAGGGACTAGAATAGATTCTAAGTGTCCCCTTTTCCATTAAAAAGGATGAACTTTCAGTAATCCTTACAGGCTTCAAAATTCATAAGTTTTTCTGTGTGTTCTATACAGCTTTGCCACTCTCAGGAGGCACAAATCCCTTTTCACTTATATTTTTTGTTTATATAATCACACACATATTATATATCCAGGAATATAATTATTTCCTATAGGTTGAAGGTTTAGAGGGAGCATTTTCTCCTCTCCATTCCATCTTCCTCAACTTTGTTGCCCTAAACCAAGGGTGGGAAAACTACGGCCCATGGGTTGAATCCATCCCGCAAGCCATTTAAAGCCAGCCCGCAAGCTCTTGCTGGGGTGCCAGGTCAGGGGCCACACGACACCTAGGATCCAGAGCCGTGCCATGCCTAGGAGCTGGAGAAGGGATATGCCACTGCTTCCAGGAGCTGCTTGAGGTAAGCGCCGCTTGGAGCCTTGATCCCACTCCTGCTCTCCAGACCTCTCAATCCCAGCCAGAGCCCTCACCTCCTCCCATACCCCAACCCCAATTTTGTGAGCATTCATGGCCCGCCATACAATTTATATTTCCCGATGTGGCCCTCAGGCCAAAAAGTTTGACCACCCCTGTCCTAAAAAGAAGTGTCATCTTGAGTGAATATTCCATCCCCATATTGCATTATAACTAAATAAGTGACTCCTGTTAGAGAGGGAGTGAGGGGCAGGCTGAAAGGGATAAGCAGAATTTTTCTGTTCTTATTCTTCATGGCTATACAGAGCCAATAAATCTTACTTTGCTTTGGTTTGTACACAAGAGCACCTTTAACTTCCAAACTTTCTTGCATTAATCTTAAAATAGATCAGGGTGGGCAAACTTTTTGGCCCAAGGGCCACATCTGGGTATGGAATTGTATGGCAGGCCATGAATGCTCACAAAATTGGGGATTGGGGTGTGGGAGGGGGTGAGGGCTCTGTCTGGGATTGCAGGCTCTGGGGTGTGGCCAGAAATGAGGAGTTCAGTGTGCGGGATGGGACTCCAATCTGGGGCAGAGGGTTGGGGTGCAGGGGTGTGTGTGTGTGTGTGTAGGCTCTGGGATGGGACTGCAGATGAGGGTTGGGGGTGTAGGAGAGTGCTCCAGGCTGGGACCAAGGGGTTAGGAGAGCAGGAAGGGGATCAGGGCTGGGTCAGGGGGTTGGGGCATGGGAGGGGTTCAGGGGTGCAGGATCTGGGCGGCGCTTACCTCAAGCAGCTTCTGGAAGCAGCAGCATGTCCCTGCTCCGGCTGTACCTCTGCATAGGAGCGGGAGGGGGGACATGCTGCTGCTTTCGGGAGCCACGGCACACGCGGAGCAGGGCAAGCCCACAACCCTGCTCTCTGGCAGGAGATTGAGGGCCAGATTAAAACATCAGAAGGGCCGGATGTGGCCTCTGGGCCACAGTTTGCCAACCCCTGAGATAGATGCACATTTCTGAAAACATTTGTTAAAGATCCATTTAGAAATGGACTGTGTGTTTGAACTATTTCCCTCTTCATTCCAGCTTGGAATTATCAGTACTTCAGCTACAGATACAAACACAACTGAATGAAATATTCTACACCAGAATCTCACATCTCAGTTGCCTCTTCCAAGTGAAAAGTTTCTGCCTTTTGAACGAAGCAACAGACTGAGATAACATGCACTCTACACATGTTCTGTATTCAGGGGTGAAAGTAACTTAAAGGACTTATGGAGTCCTGAACAGGGGGCGTGGCCTTGGCCAGAAGAGGCAGGGCATTTAAATACCTGGGCCCTTTAAATCAAGATTTGAAGGCCCCAGGGCTCTGGCTGAGGCTGGGAGCCCTGGGGACTTTAAATCACCCCCAGAGCTACCAGCTGCAGAGGCACCTGGGAGCCCCGGGGCTCAGGGTTGATTTAAAGGGCCCCGGGCTCTGGCTGCCGCTACTGCAGCGGAGCTCCGGGCTCTTTAAATCACTGCCAGAGCCCTGCCACTGCTACCCTGGGGCTCCGGCAGCAGGGCTCAGGTGGCGCTTTAAAGGGCCCAGGGGCTCCGGCCACTGCAGGGAGCCCCAGGGGTACTTTAAAGGGCCTGGGACTCCCTGCAGCAGCTGGAGCCCCAAGCCCTTTAAAGCATGGCTGGAGCCCTGCTGCCACTACTCTGGGGCTCTGATAGCAGGGTTCGGTGGGCGCTTTAAAGGGCCCAGGGCTCTGGCTGCTGTGTGGAGCCCGAGGCCCTTTAAAGCGCCAGCCTGGGGAAGCTGGTCTGGTCCAATGTGGTGTACTGGCTCTTGCTGGTACGCCGGACCGGCTTACTTTCACCTCTGTCTGTATTATCAAATGTCACGTTCATGATATTTTGAAATGCTTTGTTCATTTAAAATTCATGGAAGAGGAAAATGATGGTGGTGCAGCAGGGAAACCACCTTGTTAAAAAAAAAGTTTTAAGACTTGGACATAAATCAATTCAGAGACATGGATGAAAAATATTGAGTCTGCAAAAGACTTTACAATCTGCAGTTTATTAACCGACAAGGAGTGTAATACTATATGATCTTGACAGCTATGTGTCTACTGCAAATGCTAAGATGACAGTCCAAGAGATCGTACATCAGATCTTCAGTGCCTTTAATAAAAATCTCACCCAAATTGCCTGGAACGGTAATTCCATAAAGACATGCCAAAATAAACATCATGGAGACATGTTCAGATGCAGATTTGGAGGCAAAAAAATAGATTCAGGAAGTTTGTGGATCTAAAGCTTTACCCTGACACTGAAAGGGGAATAAAACGTTGCAAAGACCTATTTCCCAAAAGGTGAGCAATACAGCCTGCATGGCTGAGAAATTCTCCAAACAGAAACAAAATGATCTGTTTAAGCCTTCTGATGATGTTGAGTAAAGTCTGATATAAAGATCAGGTCCTGGATCAAACAAAACAGTTTATACAAAGTTATTATCTAAAGAGTTGAGTTTTTAAAACTATTACTTGTGTTTCCTAAACTGAAAACACTTTGTAGCCATATTTATGTTTGAATCTTATCACACTATTTGTAAATAAATATTTTTATAATATAGAAAACTACTGCAGTTGTGATAGTTACTCCAAAGCAGCAGTGACGCCTGTTGATTTATGTATTTATCACACAACCATGTCACCTTGCAGCAAGTTCAGTGACTCTGATTCTGCATTCCTAGAACACCCAGTAAATTAAATGCAAGAGTGTACCAAACATGTTCCCATGTGATCATTGCCTTTGATTTATTCCCACTTGATTTACTAGTTGTTAGAATTCTGGGGACACGGCAGGGATTCATCTCTTGCTACTATCCTGTCAAAATAAATGAAAAGGGCCAAATCCCACTCATTAAACCATGAGGGATTTTAATGAGACTACTCATTTAAATAAAATAACTAGGATTAGGCCATAGCTAACTAGGAAACTACGGCTAGGATTTTAAAGAACTCTAATTTTAAAGAATATAGCAACACTATAAAACAATTTAGAAGAAGAAATTAGTGTTGGTATCTAATGGAAACTGCACGGGGGATTTGAGAATTAATTTGTTCAGGTGCTAGAATTAACATACCCTAGTGTAGGGTAGAAAGGGGTGTTGTATTCTTTCCCAAGGTCCCTTTGGCGTTTGTCTCATTAATTCTCGCCTTAACACCTTGTGAAGTGGGTTGTGCCTGGCACAGTCCAAACAATGTTCCAGATGTGATTTTAAATCAGCTGCCATTCCTGGCCACCAGCACAATCTTTTTAAAGTTTCCACAGCATCCTCAAACCCGGGGTATCATGATGTTTCATGATGCCTTCCAGTCCTGGATCAGATTCTTGCAACTCTCGAATTCGCCCTCTGTGATCTATATCCAGCCCACTTCTTGTTATCACTGCTACAAGAACGCTCTCTTCTGGCTCCCAGGGCCATGGGGGTGCTTCTGTTGCAGCTTGCTTGGCCTCTGCATCAACCAGATTATTTTCTTTGCTGAGGGGTTCTGTTTTCTTATGTGCCTTTACCTTTACCACATTGATCCATGTAAAACGGTGACTGAGCTCCTCCACTTGCTTCCACCAGGTAGCATGCTTGGTTGTGGAGCCGTCTGTTGCCCTGACATGATTATCCACCCACCATCTCAGCATTAATGTGGCCCCACGAAATACATAATCTGAATCTACCACCACCCAACATTCTGGCTCAAATTTGGGATCCACTTCATTTAAAGCTGTTAGCAAGGCTGCCAGTTCTGCCTCCTGAGCTGACCTTGCTTCTAGTGAGAAACCAACGGTGCTGACTGTCTCATTTCCTCTGATTCCCACAACAGCTAAGCCTGCAGTTTTATGTCCCCCCGATACCTACAACTTTCATCCAAAAACCATACCAGTGTCCCCTCCTTTATCTGGTTGGGGTTAGCCGCCTGAAACACCTGATGTTGGGTTTTACCTGGGCTGACTTCATATTGGTGTGGGATGCCAGCCAGATGTAATCCGGCTACCCAGATTATGGGTTCCTTTAACACTTCTGCTTTAATGTTTTCTGCCTGTAGAGCCAGCAACCATTTGGCAATATGCTACCCACTCACTGGTCCCTGTAAGACAGTGTGCTTGTTTAACAGCCGCAGGGGGTCATGATGAGATTGGACTATTACTTTCTGCATTCCCAGGAGGTATTTGAATTTCCCTACCCCCCGGTAGGTGCAAAACAGCACCTTTTCACACCATCCCTACTTCAGTTCCACAACACTCAAAAGCCGAGAGGCAAAGGCCACAGGTCGGTCCTTTGCTCCATACTCCTGTGTTAACGCACAATCAATGGTAGTGTCCGATACCAAAGGGTACAGATAAAAGAGTTTCTCCCCATCTGCGGGAGGCCAGCACTGGTGCACTGACCAGGTTTTCCTTTAGTACTCTCACTGCCTCAGTACACTCTTCTGACCACTCCCAAGTTGAGGCTCGGGTTAGGTCAAATAGAAGCTGGGCTATTTCTGCATAATTGGCCACAAAATCCCTGCAAAATCCATTTAGACCCAGAAAACTTTGCAAACTTTTAAAATCCGTAGGCAGTGGCAGGGACTGGATCAATTTCCCTTTCCATCTGGGACACTTCCACTCCTAAGTAGGTCACTCTTGTCTGTCCCATCTGAGCCTTTTTCCCATTGACCTTCAACCCTGCTCTTGCCAAAGCTTGCAGGATCTGCTTGGTTAGTTTCCTGTCTTCCTCCTCTGTCTCTGACATTAGCAACAGGTTGTCTACATATTGTATGCACCTTGCTGAATCCACCCCCTCCAGACCCTGTCTCATGTATCTGTGAAAAATTGCAGGGGAGTTCCAATATCCCTGGGGTAGGACTGTCCAACAGAATTGTCTGCCCTCCCATGTGAATGCAGTTTTATACTGACACGAGGTAGCTAATGGCAGAGACCAAAACCCATTAGCTATGTCCAAAACAGAGAAAATTCGGAACTGAGGTCCAATACGGGCTAGCATTTCTGGGTATGCTGCCACTACTGAGGCTGGTGAATTGGCCAGAGCATTTAGTGCCCTGTCATCAACAGTGAGGTGCCATGTACTGTTGGGCTTTCTCACTGGCCACACAGCAGCATTACAAGGGGATGCAACCGCTCTAATCAATCCCCTCTGTTCCAATTCCCCAATCGTTACCCCCACCTCTGCCAATGCCTCCCGAGGAATAGGATATTGTTTCTGTGGGGGAGGGTCTCCTCCCTCTAGCAGTACCTCCATGCTGCCCCTACCACAATCCAGGTTATCTTTATCCCACACAGGGGTGTGTTCCTACCCTGCCGGGGGTGGTGGAAGGGCATGTGCCGCTTTAATGGTCATAGTGGCTATCCCCATGGGAATGGTATAGCCCTGACCATCCTGTGTCTGCCCCAGTAAACACACCCAAGTGGCTAAATTCAGTATAAATCCCAGTTTGTGTAAATCTGCTTCCCCCAACAGATTAAGCATATCATTACAGCCCCACATGATCTCCCCTTCCCCCCAAATTCCTTTAATCTGTCCCCACCTCAGGGTTAACTGTGTCTCCCCTCCCGTTGCCCCTACAATTGTCACAGTTCCTTCTGAGTGTCTCCCCTGCCCCCATGTGGTTAAACTGATGGCTGCTCCAGTGTCTATCAAAAAATCCCTCATGGGACTCCCTTCAATCAATCCCTGGAGCATGGGGCGACCAGATGTGTCCCGTCCTAAACTGAGAACATGGACAGGAAACCCCTTAGTCACAGCACCCACCTCTGTCCCTCCCACTGGTTCACAGTGGGGGCTGGGGGTCCTGGCACCGAACACATTCCTGTCTCCAAGCAAAATTGTGTGCCTGGCATTTCAGGCAGTCCCCGTCCCCTGGCCTCCAGGGCCACTTTCCCCCTGATCTGGTAAGATCCTGGATAGTAAGTTTAGCCTGCAGTCTCTGGATCTGTTGCTCTATAGCTGCCCACTTGTCCTTGACTACCCTACCCCACCCCCAAAGCCACAATCTCTCCCTCTACATCCTCCCCTCCGGGCTGACCCACCCCTTTCCACCTTGTACTGATCCCCCACAGTAATAACATGGACTGGCTCTCCCGCCAATGCATCTGCCTCCACACATCTGCCTGTTCCAGAAACTGGGGTAGCTGATTGGGAGAAAATTCAGGGTGCTGCAACCTTAAATACCCCACGAACTGTGGATCGCTCAGCTCCAACCATTTCTCCAGCAATTCCCCACCCCTGCCCTGCTCCACACCTCCACCAGGTCCTGGTGCCCCTGTCTGGGGTATCACCCATGGACCGTCCAGGGGATCCACCCAGCACCATGCCCATGCCTGTATGCGATTAAGTGTATCCCGCCCTGTTTCCCCAGGGATTCTCTTCATCTTATTCATCCCCACAGAATACACCCCAAACAACTGTTTTGCCACCTGTCCGGGGATTAGAAATGGATGTGCCAATCCTGCCACATTGATTCCTAAGGTGCCCCGTCCCAAAAGACTATGCCATATGATCACCTGGTCCTCACGAGTTAGACCCTCTATCTCCCTGCCTACCTCCACTAGCCACAGCACAAACTGATCCCATTCATCCCGGGGTACGTTTCCCAAATGGCCCAGTACTGCCTCCCTGTTCTTCAGGGACAAGGGGCGGGTTTCTGCCTGTTCTACTACTTGTGGGGCATGTTCCCCCGACCCCGCAATCGGGGCCACTATTCCTGCCTCCTGCAGTTCCTCCCGGGTAGCCTCTCTCGCAGGGGCTGTAACTGTGGATCGCCAGCTTACAATGTCCACTGGCAGTGGTGGGTACAGTGTTTTTTCAAGGTAGGGTGGTGAAGGTGTCTCCTTCAGTTCCATTAGTCCATTGCCCCCATGTTTACATTGATACAATTCCTCCGCTAAGTCTCCTACTCTCCCCAGCAGTTCATCCCTCTCCGGATTGCCTCACAAGACTCCTCTGTCCGTGCAGCACCCCGTGCCTTCAAATCTGCTACCTCTACCACCAACATGGATTTTTCTGTTAAAATCCATTGCTGATCCACAATCCCCTCCAAATCCTTAATGTGTTGGAGGAGATCGGCTTCCCTTTTTACCCAGTATGCCATCCCAGCACATAAACCTTGTAATACCATTCCCTTTTTCCTACACTCTTTTACCTTGGGGTCTCCTAAAACCTCCCCCATCTCCTTCTCAATCTCATCCCAGGTGAACCCCTTCACCTGGTATGGGTCCTGATTCTTCCTTATCCATTTGTTCAAAAAATCCATTACCTCAGCTTGCCAGAACCCGCAACTACCATCACGAGAATTCACCATACCCTCCCTCCCCCCAAGCAGCTGCGTGGACTGTTGGGGAGGGGGACTTACAGGCTGACACTCACCTATCCGATGCAATTCATCCGAGTCATGGCACCAAGATGTTAGAGAGCTTATTCCTTCACTCTCCCACTTCCCTGGTCCTTCTTGCATGACAGAGAGCAACAATACCCGAAGTGTGAAGGTGCAAACAATTTGATGTTTATTGGGGTGAACTTTGAGCAAGCTTAAATCCAAGTTCCTTTTTCCTTATTTTTGAATCCCAACTTACTTCCTGTTTGCCCCTAATTTAAATAGTAATATTCTCAGCTATACCTCAACCAATCATTTTACTGAAATCTACCTAACCAATCCTAACATATTGTAACATAATTCTCTAACCAATTATATCCCACTACCTTAATTAACTTACACCTAGCAAAATTAATTATACATCAGACAGAAACAATTAGAGAACCAGACAGATTAACAATAGAAAAGTGGGGGCCATAAAGATAAAACATACAGAAATGGGGGTTTCACAACCACAGCTATTGAGAAGTGATTTCTTGCCAGACAGGATGCTATCAAACTAAGTTTTCTTTAACCATTTTTATCTGGAGGCGATAGGCATTATCAGGACAGGATTGTATTCCTAACAGCCCAATAGCACCTTCTTTCAATGTGACTAGTTTGGACTACGAGAGTGTGACCGTGGGCTTCCCAGCTTATGGCTGCCTCTGCTGCTTAGCCAAAGGTCTTAGCTTAAAAACAGGGCCTCAGACTGTCACAGTGAGAGAAGGCCCTTATACAGATTCTTTCTTTTATACCTTTATAACTAGCTAAGTGATAAACATATAGCTAAATTCTTAAAGTATAGGCCTTTACAGACAGGCCTATATCCTAACAGTGTTGAGTACCAAGAAACTATTGCAAAGAACACTAAAAATGTATAGGCTAGAAAGGTGGTCCCAAAACTATTTTTTTTTGTTGTGCACCCCACCCCCCTTACCCGTAATGTAATCTGTGTGCTGCCCCTCCCCCTCAGAGCCAGGGTGAGAGGCTGGAGCTGGGGCCAGGAGCAGGGCTGAGGTAAAGGCTGAGTGCAGCGGGGATGCAGCTTGTGGCAGGGCTGGGTGGCACTCCCCCTGCATCCCCTGTGGGGGCTGACCGAGGCCCTGCCACGCTCTCCTGAATGTTCCTCCATGCCATCCTTTGCTAACTAAGGTTGAGAGGTTCCTATTTAAAGGACAATTCTAAACTCTACATGCTTAGGTGGATTGCCTTGATGTTTGGGGTGTCTTCTCGGGTAGGGTTACTGATCTGGCTTTGGGGGGTCAACGGAGCAAGGGAGTTCCCAAGATACAGCATTTCTTAAAGCTGACACATTCAATTTTTTTTTTTCGTTGCACAGAACTGGGGCTCAAACTCTGGCTCTGATCATCCCCACTGCACAACTGATCCCAGTCATTCACCATTTACCCAGCAAGTGCACGGCTCCCACAGCCCGCCTTGGGATATTGAAAATGTGACTTTAAAAAGGTTTCCAGTTCAGGATTGGTGCATGGCAAATGGAGGGGTATAACGGTTCACTTCACGTTGAATGATCCCTTGAAATGCGTTAACTACTTATGCTAAACAATCTGTTCAAACCTGGTATTTAACAGTGTCACTTTGAGTTAGGCCTTGTCTACACTGGCAAGTTTCTGCGCATTAAAGCAGCTTTCTGCGGCATAACTCCGGAGGTGAACACACTGCCAAGCCGCTTAGTGCACAGAAACTGCACAGTTGCAGCACTGTAAAAAAACCCACCCCGACAAGAGGTGTAGAGCTTTCTGCGCGGGGGTTACAGCGCTGTGGTGCCAGTGCAGACACCCTGGTCAATTACAGCGCTGCAATTGGCCTGCGGGAGGTGTCCCACAATGCCTGTTCTCACCTCTCTGGTCATCAGTTTGAATCTACTGCCCTGCCCTCAGGCGACCAACTGTCATCCCCACCCGTAAATTCCTTTGCAAATTTGAAAGTCCCCTTCCTGTTTGCTCGGTGATACGTGCAGCGGTCTCCACGCATCTTTCCAGGTGGCCACACCTGCTCCACGCACCAGGCGATCCCTCGCTTGGAGCAATGCCAGGGCAGCTCTCATTCTTGTGTCCTTGTGCCGCAGGGCTGGGGCGAGCTCCTCACACAGTCCCATTAATGTGGCTTTGCCATTGGAGAAGCGCATGGTGATTGCCCTGTGGAAGCTGGCTACTCCAGACTGCTACCAATCGGTCACTAACCAGTTCGGAGTGTGAAAGTCGACCGGTGGACTTGTGTTGATGGAAGTGTGCAGGGCCATTAATGGCATCCTGCTCCGAAAGACCGTGACTCTGGGCAACGTGCATGACATTGTGGATGGCTTTGCATAAATGGGCTTCCCTAACTGTGGAGGGGTGATAGATGGCACGCATATTCCACTTCTGGCACCAGACCACCTAGCCATTGAGTACATTAAGGGGTATTTCTCTATGATTCTCCAGGCGCTTGTAGATCACCGTGGGAGTTTCACAGACATTAACACAGGCTGGTCCGGAAAGGTGCGTGATGCATGCATCTTTCAGAATACTAGCCTGTTCAGGAAGCTTCAAGCAGGGACTTTCTTCCCGGACAAGAAGATCACCGTAGGGGAAGTTGAAATGCCTATTGTGATCCTGGGAGACCCCATCTACCCTTAATGCCATGGCTTACGAAACTTCTGAAAACCAGGAAATACACAATTAAGGTACATGACAATGCAATCTTAACACTTCCTCCCTCAAGCTGGCAATAGCCACTGAGAATTATCTGCATGCATTCCAGTTGTGTTCACTGTGTTACACCAAGATGCACTGAATAGTGAAAGAAGTGCTAGATTTAGAGAGATTTACACTTTTTTCTTTTCACAGTCTATATGTGATGTTAAAAGACAACTCTTTCAGGGGCTTGGCTGGATTGAAATATCAGCTGCTATCACCTTTTCATTGATTCAACACTATAATGTCCTGGTAGCTTCTTCAGCTCATACACAATCTACCAATGCACATGTAGCAGGACTGTAAATCATCTTTAATTTTATGGTCATCTTCCTTTTGACTTTGTGACAAGAAAATTCTCAGAACATCATTGACATTAGAATTTTAACTCTTTTGTTTAGCTCATTTGCTGAGATATTCTTTTAGTTCCCTCAGTATTTAATAGGAGTTGAAATATGTTTCAAATGACTTCTTTTTCTAAAAAAAGCCTTTCAGCTTTAAAAGTCTTTCTAAACTTAAAAGATTTTTAAAACAGTCTTTAAACTTAAATGATCATCAAAGAAGACACTTTCTCTTAACAATTCTTAGAGAGGTGCTTTCTGTCTTTGAGCATGGTGAGAAAGTTATTTAAGCGGTGTCTGATAACTAATTCCCCAGTTAATATAAATAATTTTATACTCGTGACTTCTTAGCCAATTACCAGGTAATTTGATTCTATATTGATACATAAAATCTCACTGTTCACATAATGATATCAGCAAGTTATTTTAGATGTTTTCATTTAAATACAAAACATTTGCAAATGAACATCACAAGGTGAGTCTATACCATATCGAACATTTAAGGAATAAACAAAGATTTTTGCTTTTAAGTGGAAATATGAGGTTAGAAGTAAAAAATTTCCCAACTATACATGTTTCCACTAAAGTTAAACAACTGAAGATTGAGTACTTATTAGAGAAATCATTCCCATTAAGAATGTTTCTATAATTCTTTGGGTAGATTTAAAATTGAGATTTTTCTCTGTAAAGAATATAGTCATATTCCCTTAACAAGGGGAAATGACAGGCTGTTTCAGAAGACACTCTTATTGATTGTTTGCTTTATAACCAAATAGTTTCCAAGATTAAAACAACACAACATAATAGAGAATACTAAAGACCCATGTAATACATCTTATGTAAAACTTGCCCTCTGACAGCAAGCTGTGCATGGATTCAAAACACACTGAGGGCCTACTCAAGAGGGGCCTAAGCTGGCAAAACTTCCACTGAGGTCAATGGGAATTTACCTGCAAAAATAGACCTTCAGATAAGACTGTCCGTTTTTGCATTATTAATACCACTCCTGAAGCTCTGAAGTGCTCTTTGAAACCTTGAGGGAAAGTGGGGGAAAGATGAGCACTCTCCCTCATTCAAGAATCAAGCCAGTCCAACTCTGTTTGGCTAGTGAGAGGTGACCAGAAACTAGCACAGGAGAAAACAGAAAGAAAGGAAAACAGCAGAAGAAACCTAAAATTGAGCATTACTTATCAAGATCCTAATATCAATGACATTGCCACAAGCTTACTATACAAATTCCTAAACAGCAGTCCTCTCTGCTTTTCTATTCACACTTCCTCACATCAGATTAAACAAAGCAAAGGAGAACAGAAATATACCATTTTTACAGATGGGGAACTGAGGCAGAGACTGCTTAACTGAATTTCAGGAAGAGTAAGTCCTGCTAAATAGTGTTAAAAACTTTCCTGTCCCCACAGGGAAATGGTAACATTATACATGTATTTAAACAAGCTCTTCTGGTGCTAAAATATTAAGAACTAATGACATTTCCATAACAGATCTGGCACTTCTTTGAGACCTCTTTCAATCCAGAGTAAATTTGCAATAGAGAATTGGCAGGAGTATGGACTAGATGACCTAAGGGGAGATACCGTATTTTAATTTTCTGATCAAAAGAAAAAGGAAAGTGGTACAAGACAATGAAGTCATTAAGCAGAAAGTGAAAGTGGTAAGTTTCAAAAACATTGGGGAAAATCCTTGAAAACCAAAAATGATGAAAGAAAACTTCTCCTAACGAATAATTAAGTTTATAGCTATGGAAGAAAAAGTCAGGCATCTACAAAAGACCTTCAAAACATTCCAGTGTGTCTGTCTGGATTTATACTCAGTTGAGAAGTGTAAGACATCATCATTATCATGACCACTTTTTGTTTGCTGCAAATTAGCCTTGTGCTGCTGTGCACCACCAAAATCTCAACTCTGGATTGTAATACTCTTCCCCTTCTGCACAACAAAGTGATCCAGGGGAATTTACACCTTCTGAACAAAATGGGTCAACAATTTCCTGAGCAGTGTCAAAGTGAGAAAATGCACTTCAAGTTCCCTGAGCAGTTTCTAAAGCTGAGACAGAAAGAGAATGCCAAGGTGGAAATCCAGGAGATCCTGCAACAGACCTTCTATGTCTTTACCAAAAATCTAACCTTAGCTGCCTGGGATGGAAGAGCTCTTGAAAGATTCCAAAATAGACTTAATCAGCAAATTGAGCATCTGGAAGCATGTTTGACAGAGAAGATGGAGAAGAAACAACCCTACTCAAGGAAGGAGGAAATCATTAGACTGAAACTGAAAAAGTACTTCCAAAAGATAGATAATTTTCTAAAAGACAAACAATACAGCCTGTGTTCCTGGGAGATCATCCGCCTGGAAATGAGGAGATGTCTTCAGTTTATTGACAAAGTTATAAGAAGGCTTAGAAACTAAGGTATACACATTTTGATCTGAGAATTGGAATCAGAAAAAAAAAAAAAGAATTCATTTTAAGTTATCTACCTTCATTGTGAAAATGCTTCTAGTTAAATTTCACTGAATTTCTATTACTATTTATATTTGCCAATTATGTATTGTTGCATTTAAATTATTGCAAAGAAATATTTTATTCATAAACAATAAAACTTTATTAAACAAATAATTGCACACTGACCATAAAATAACCCACATAATTTTCAGAAACTATGACTGCATAGGAAAGTGGTAATTTTGTGGCAATTAACATTATTGCTGTAGTGTTCCCTTCTGAGAAAAGTGTGCTATTTATTTTAGTTCCCATTTCACCTGCCTACACAAGATCTCTTAATTCTGAAGCAACCACCAAGCCATGACCAGGAATCATGTAAATCAATTATTTGGATTAAAAATAAAATAATTGTATTTTTCTGCTATATTTGTTTAAATTATATTTTTGTTTAAAATAATTCATCACTCTTTCAAGATATGCTATTTCCAGTAATGTATCTGATATTAGAGGGGTAGCCATGTTAGTCTGGATCTGTAAAAGCAGCAAAGAGTCCTGTGGCACCTCAGAGACTAACAGACGTATTGGAGCAGAAGCTTTCGTGGGTGAATACCCACTTCGTCGGATTTATTCGCCCACGAAAGCTTATGCTCCAATACATCTGTTAGTTTATAAGGTACCACAGGACCCTTTGCTGCTGTATCTGATATTGTGTCTGATTAATTTCAATGTTTGCTTTGTTCAAGCAGTTCAAGTTATCCTCTAAGGGTTTGTCTACAGAGGGAAATTGACCAGAGCAGCATATGAGTGTCGATACAGGGAGGTATTCCAGCACATCTATCATGTTTTAAATTCATACCCTGCCTTATTTTCCCTGTGTAGACACACCTTAGGGCGATGTTAGCCAACTACACCTCTTAGTGCTCTGTGTGTGTCTTCAAGCTGGCTGCTGAAATCTCACACACCGCTACTCACACTGTTTAATTACTACTTAAAATTTTCTGTCCCTTACCCTTTGTTTGGAAGTGCAACCAGTGGCAAGAGTTAGCCTTTGGTATTCCAACCACTGTTCCCTCTAAGCCTTGCGTGTGTGCATGCGCACACAGATCCTAAACCCCGTGCACATGGTGAAACACCACACGCACAAAAATTTGCACAGATGAATTTTTTTGCACACACGACCTGTCAAAAATTTGCACAGAAGAAATTTTTTGTGCACATGGGCTGTCAAAAATTAGAGGGAACATTGATTCCAACATATTTTAAACAAAAGCCGCATGGTCCTGAACATAATAGTTACAAAGTAAACGAGTTCCTCAAAATGCTAAACTTACTAGGGGTGAAATCCTGGGCTCTGTTGAACTCAATGACAAATCTGCCATTGACTTATATGGGTCCAGAATTTACCCTTGTGTAAATATTCACTGATAATTCAATCAGCTTTAGCTCCTAGTTTTCCCCTCGTAACTTGATGTGTGTTATTCAGGGGAAAGCACATCTTCAGCAGTTCAAGAAACCAGGATGCAAAGTTGTAATGGTAAAATTCAATCTGATAAAAGATCAAGGATAACAATGAAGACAATTTTCAGAGTAGCAGCCGTGTTAGTCTGTATCCGCAAAAAGAAAAGGAGTACTTGTGGCACCTTAGAGACTAACCAATTTATTTGAGCATAAGCTT
The DNA here is from genome assembly GCF_965152275.1 of Natator depressus. NCBI lineage: Eukaryota > Metazoa > Chordata > Testudines > Cheloniidae > Natator > Natator depressus. The sequence continues at coordinate 110,935,419 of NC_134238.1, read as the reverse complement.
TCATGAGCTCCAGCTCACTTCATCGGATGCATTCAGTGGAAAACAATGAAGACAATGATACTCCACAGCCATTAAGACAGTACAGGTGTCACAGGTCTCTTTGCAGGATGTACCTACTAACTTTTGTCCCTGATATCCAGTTGTGGATAAAAGCAAAAAAATCAAGCTCAGCTAAAAAGACTAAGGTCCAAGGACAGCAGATCTGAAACAGAAACATCACAAATGCAATGAAGTACAGAAGGAATCAGGATCTGGGAGAACAAAAAAGAAAGATTGAGGAAACAAAGCGAAGACAGAAACCCACCCTCTTTTTAATGAGACACTAGTCAAAATATGGTTTATAAAATTAACTTTCTTTGCTCATGTTACTAACAATACACTTTAATATTACAGCTGCAAGAATGTTTAAACACAAATGTATGGTTATTTCTATTGTTTGGCTACTTTGTGTACTTTTTGAAGCCTATACTATGAAAATCAGTTAGTCAGTTTCACTTTCTGTTTCAGATACACTAGCATGCTGCTGCAATATAGTATGTTGAAATCTCAATGGCAAATTTTATTGAAATGTAAAAGTTACATTAAAATGTTAAATGTTGGAACTCACAGTAATTATTAAAGAGCATATGATAAAACTACACAGTTTAAGAAAGGAAGTGAAGAATACGGTAAATATCCAACTGAAACTGGGGGGAGATTTAGGAAAGCTGAAAAGAATTACTTCAAAATTAATTTGTCCATTAACACACTTAGTCTCAAGAAAAGATGCATAGGATCTTTAATGACAGACTGCACACCACAGTACTTCCCAGCATCCTGCTGTGCATATTCTCAGTACAGGAGCTTGATTTTGTAGTTCTTAAGCAGGCAAAATTGCTTTTGAAATCAATGGGAATGCATAAGGACTTCAGGAATGAGCCCTCTGATAGAAGTGTTATCTATGACATCATGAACATCATGTTATAAAGCACTGAGGTTGTTTCGAGGATTTCCCATTCAAGCATCAATCCAATCCAACCCTTCTCAGCTGGTGAGAAGTGACAGAATATTAGCACAGGGTCCTCTAATCATTCCATAAACTCTCAGCTCAGTAAGCTTCTCTTTTCAGTTCCTAGTCAACCACTCTTATTTTTTGCAATGTAATCTCTGCTGACTACAAATGTATGGAAATTATTTCAATCAAAGGTATACTGTGCAATGCAGAAACTATGTTACATTGGGCACTAGAGGGCAAAGTGAGATTATAGCTAAAATGCCACAGTAAAATTGTTCAGTGCCTTTAAGACAGTAAGAATCACAGGGGAATAGGAGGACGTTTATTTTGCGTTACCGATTCCAGTCAATTTCCTTGAGCAGACAAGACCAAGAATTTTAGAATTTAGCCTGTTATGCCATCGTTGTTTTCTAAAATCTCTAAATTTTAGGCCCAATCCTGCAAACCCCCATGCCTGTGTGACGAACCTTACACACCTGAGTTGTCCCACTGACAATAACAGAACTACTTACAGGCATAAGCCTTCGCAGCTTGGGCGCACCGATAGTGGGAGCCATAAGACTTCAAAGGAGAGGCTCCCTAGATTAATGTTCACCCCAATAAGAAGGAGTCAGCAATTTCCTCATAGATGGAGGGGTGGGGCAGACTGTGTGTATGTCTGTGTGACAGAGAAATTTCTGGCACCCCCTGAGTAGCAGTGCAAAGGTTTGGGGGACTTACAGGGGTGATGGAGGAGCTGAGGGAAGGGGAAGTAATCGTTGGGAAAGTACTAGGGAGTGAACCTGTGGGTTTGTTGAGTGTGGGTGAGAGAAGTCTGGAACTTTTTTTTTTTTGGTCGGGGGGGGGGAGGAGATTGTTAGGGAGTTGTGGAGCCTCCCTCATGCAGACCCTGGCTGACCCCTAGCCTCTCCCACTCAGTCAGGCACATCTGCCCCTCTGCTCATGTGTCGCTGCACCCCTACACACCCCCTGTCCCCACATGGCCCTGCACCCCTCACTCCCATTCAGCCCCTGGCTCAATGTTGTCACCCCACTAGCTCCCAGAGGTGCTGCAGCACCCCCTGGCTTGAAGTGGTTCCCATCCTATACAGGGTTTACAGCTTGATTCAATGGCTCTCAGCACCCCTGCCAGCTCCTGTGCCCCAGCCCAGTGTTCCCCCAATAGCCCTTCGAAACCCCAGTTTGTGTGACCTCCGGCGGCTCCCGCCCCTCGGGCGGCACCGTGGGCACAGCGGCCTCTGGCGGGGGAAAGGGGTAATTGCAAGAAACCTCTGCTCGGTGCGGGGGGGAGTGTACCAGGGACCAAAGAAACAATAAAAGGGAAAAGTCTGGGAGCTCCCGCCATTCCTCGGTTTGCTCTGGGGGCTGAGTTTACCTCGCGTAGGTCCAGCTGGTTAAAAGGAACCCCGCGTTGTGAACGCTTCTTACTAGCGTTCACTATTCTGAGAGCTCCCTCCAAATACCCCCATGGGGGCGGTCACCAATGCTGGGGGGGGGGGAGGGCAAGCTGCTGTCTGCCGCTAAAGTCCAGCTAACCCCGCTGAAAGCAAGAACTCTTGAGAGACACCGGCTGCAGGAGGCTCTTCTACATCAGGGCACCCGCTGGTTTAGCTGGGCAAGTCCCCGCTGCGAGGGGGAGGTCCTCTGGGTGCACAGCCCGGGGAGTAAGACCAGCTTCAGCGCGGAAGTCTGGTGGATGAAGCCGAACAAAACCAAAAGGGGGCTGGTGGGAGGGACGCTGGATGTTCACAGACAGCGTAAGAGAGCCAAGACAAATACCTTCCTACTCCGGATCGGCCAGAGCCAGCCGAGGGGGAGAACGAGGAATGACCACGCAAAAGACCCTGCAGAAAACGGCAAAAGCAAATAATCACCCAGCCATAGCGCTGACGGTAAAATGCCTGCGAAGTCCGGAAGCTCTCTAAGAGCCAGACCCCGCTTCGTGTCGCTGGAACACGGGTTTTGAATGCGAACCTCCTAATGCAACCCCAATGACCGTACGCTTTACCGGGGTGCCAGAACGCGGCTGCTTGTGCGGGACCCACAGAGCTAAAGAAGACTGCTGATTGGCCCTCGGAAACGCCCCTGGGGCCAGGGGGGCGGGATGGAAAGATGCGCCCCTTAAAGACCAACTCCACCGCGCGCGGTTTTGCGGGTTAGTTGCGCGCTGGGGCTGCGAGGGCGTTAGCGCCGCACACACGTGCCCGCCGGAGTCCTTGCCTCAGGACGCCGCAGGCTGGAAGCTCCTTGGTTTCCGGGTGCGATTTAAGACTCTATAAAGAGATTGAGCTCGGAGATCACCTTCCTTCTTCCTGCGTGCTGCCGTCGATCATCAAAGACACGTGAGCGAATAACCTCCGGGTGTATCTGCGGGCTGCGGGAACCGTGTTCTTGCTGCGTGGGCTGCTGAGCCGCTGTAGAATTCCAGTTCGTGCCTTACGTTTGCTGGAACCTGAAGTTACTGCCCTTCAGGACGTGCCGCAAGGCTAATCTGTGCGCTCAGGCTGACAGTCTTAGAACATGAGTGCCTAAAGTTAGGCTCCTATGTCCCTATTTAAAAGTAAATTTTAAATAAGTAGAAGTAGCCCGACTTCTTAGGGGTGCTGAATAGGCTCCATTCCTGTAGACCTCATTTATATTTGTAGGTGCTCAGCTTTTCTGAAGAGCAAGCTCCTTTCCCAGATACGGATTTTTGAGTCCTAACTTCAGGCTCGAGTGTTGTTCCTTCCCCCTCCCCCGTCTCCTTTTCTGATTGGAAGATATTCGTGGTTGCTTGGATAGGGGCAACAAAAGGAGTTAGTGGGTTCTTGGATGAAATTTGGAAAGCTTGGTTTTAGGCCTCTCTCTTTTGGGGGGGGGGGGTGGCTGTTAACTATGGGATATTGATACCTGGGCAGAGTGGGAGATGGAACCATTTTAGAAAAAAACCAAAACTTTTCCCCACTGGATTTCAGAGTGTAATTGGCCAAATAACTAGCAACCTCAATCCTCTAACAAAACAAAGGTTTGCGTTCCAGAAGGGCTGAGCACTTGCAGCTACCACTGAAGTCAGGGAGGTGGCTGGTGGATAAATGTTTCAGGGGTAACTTTATTCAAAACCTCCACATGCCTAAACAATGAATGGAGCATAGTTTTTGCATATATGTGTAAAAGGGTGAGAATCAAAGTGGAATCTATGGACCAGATCACCCTCTCCCATTAAAAGAGCCACAGGACATGGTGAACACACAGCACCTCTGAAAAATCAGGTCATACATTTTCATTATCAGTGTCATTATATTCACCTTCCTCTTATTCTCTGTCTTTGTTAAATTTTTTCTTCATACTGCCAATTACTTACAAAGATCCAGCCTTGCTTCTGAGTCATTTGCTTTTGCTCTTACTGTCAACTGTAGTCCTAAGGTTTCTTATCTTGGCAGGCCAGAGGCTGTGTTGCTTCCTTTGTACTATAGCTTGAATACTGACTGTTTATAGTTTGTCTTCCTTGATAAGAAATATCTGGAAAACTTTGTGTATAAAACAAAAAATATTTCTTCAACTGCTAAAAATACCTAGAATTGTTTCCAATGGTTCACTGAAAAAATAATACCTTATACCTCATTTTGTCTTATTTCCTTTCCTGATACACAATGTTCTCCATTTAGCCACCTCCACCATTGGGTACAGCCCTGAACTCCTTATCTGGGCAAAATCCCACTGGCTCTTTTGCAGATTTTTTTTTTATTATTTTGAATATCTTAAATAAACTTTTGCTGCTCCATAATAAAATTTACACCATTGCCTTAGTGATGAGATTGAGTCCTGTTGCAGCTTCACACACACACATTAAAAGAGGGTTTGCTGTGCTGAAGACTTTTTTTTTCTAGGCATCCACTGGGAAGCAAAAGAGCCCTGGTAAGAGTTAAGGAATTTAAAAGAAAAAAAAATAGATACTATTTAAAGGGTCTTCTGTTAGACACTGGATTTTTATTTTTATTTATTTTTTTTTTAAAAAGCTCCATTAAAAATATAAATTGACATTTTTCTATTGATTTTAAAAATGAACTGTTGACATTTATATTAGATTCAGCTTCTTAAACAGCAATTATAAACAATGCTTTATAGTGGTCAGCTCAGATGATAGCAGTTCTTTACTACATCATAAACTCAAGCAACTTCCGTGCAGCACTGATTTTTATACATGGATTAAGATCCATTATTGGAAAAAAAATTAGTGTTTATTCCAATGTAGGAGTACTTGGCTGTGTGGTGTTAAGTTCTTGATTAATATCCTGTGGTCTGAGGTGGTGATTCCCCAATTTTTCACCCCAAATCCACATATGCCTACACAATGAATAAAACATAATGTGTTTGCATTTGTGTGTCAGAGGGGGAGTAGCAAAGTGCAATGTAAAGGTCAAATCACCTCCTCACATTGAAAAAAGAGCTACAGGAGAGGGTAAAAAGAAAAGGAGTACTTGTGGCACCTTAGAGACTAACAAATTTATTTGAGCATAAGCTTTCATGAGCTACAGCTCACTTCAGCGGATAAGTTAAGGTTAACTCCATGAGGTACCCCTTAGAGTTTTCTCTAGATCATTTCTTTGGAGAGTTTGGCTCCCAGAATCTCTTCCCTGGCTTCAGGTCCCCTGAACTTCCTCTAGCTTTCTGGTAGCCCTGCTCCGCCTGAGCTGTACAGGCAAGGACTCTTCCATCAGCCACCACTTCTCTTCTGATGGTCTTTTTATTTCACATGGACATAAATAAACACACATTTCTAGATGTGTTTCCCCTTTCACCCAGGTATTCAGCCTTGCAGGGTTGTTTCCATTAGGATAAGAAATTGATTATGAGTTAGGGATGTTCTCAGTGTAACTTTTTTTTATTTACAAAAACTGAACACTGTCTGGTTTTCCTGAACACGGTAGAAACATAACGGCAGGCAGTTCCTTTGCTCGGAAATCTTCACAATCACTGTTTTAGTGAGCTCTTGGCTTTAGAAGCCATGTCTCTCTGCTTCCTCTCACAGTCATGCTCACTTCTTCCCCTGGCTTTCCTCTGTCTCAAACACAGAGTGCAAACCAATATCCTAGCCCCTGCTTTTGCAATCAGGGAAACAGCTCAGTCCACATGGTTTAGCTCTTACCTGAAATATAGGGTATTTTCTTGGGCAGTAGCCCCCCCCCCCCTTTTTTTTTTTTTTTTTTTTTTTTTTGCAATTCCTATTGAGCCTGTAAGAGAGCAGTTGGCACATCCATTGGCTTTAATGAGGTCTATGATTCCCTTCATGGCAGCCATTAGCACCTTTCAAGCCAGCATAAAGACTCAAAAAGTTTGATTTTAAGATGGTGAACATTTTAATTTAGGGCCATATCCTGGAAAGGGTTGAGAGTCTCCTGCCATCGTCAGAAGTCAATGAGAGTTGAAGGCGCATAGGACTTGGCGAGTGGCACTCAGCACCTTGCCAGACTGGGCTCTTAATGTTTAGGGCTAGCCTGTGAGCCTCTTGCCCGCACTGGTAAGCAGTTACTCACACAAGTAGTTCAACAGAAATCAAGTGGGACTACTCATGTAACTGCTCACTACCGTAAACACGAGGCTCACAATCTGGCCCATAGTAATTTGTTTTGCCCTGACTTATGACAACCATGTTTTTTAGACTCAGATAACCCTCTCTGCAGAAGCAGAGAAGACCAGAGCAAGAGAAATATTAAATATTTTAAATATTCCAGTTAACTTTTTCTATTACCTGTTCCTCTACATCAATTTTATCTTTCCTAGTACAATGTCTGGTTGAAATAATCACTCTCACAAAGATTAAAAGAATAAGGCCCCCAAATAGAAGGTATTTAAGATTCAAAAGTACTTGTCAAATAAAAGTTTGGAAAGAGTTTATTTTTAAACAGTTACTTTGCTCACAGCTCTTGGGCTTTAGGGATGTGGTTATTGTTTGTACAGTGCATTTAAAAACCACAACATAGAGATCTGTCTCTCTTCCTTTTGAGCGAGACTGTAACCTTATAATCTTTCCTGAGTGAGGGAGAGTGTACAGCTGCATGGCTCCAGGAGCAGCCAAGACAATGAGTCACAATTCCACTCCTGCCCTGGGAAGCAGCTAAGTTACTTCACCCCTTTTCATCCAGTGTTTTGCTCACTCTTTGCTGTGCACCAGTCAGCTAATCTTACTGGGGATGGAGGAAATGAGCCATGGTTCCTCTCACTCTCCACCCTTCACTTCCTCATTATCTGCTCTGTGGGCAATGGCAAGGGAGTATCTGTGTTCTCTTCCCCCACATTTTGAGTCACAAGGTCACTGAATATCCTCTTGCTCTTGTACTATGAGGGAGGGGAACACACATTCCTTCCTTACCTTCTGTAGGCCATTAAATATTTTGTATATTTTTTTTTGTCATGTTTCCCCTCTGATTTGTCTCCTCAGTTTGTCTTTACAATCTCTCTACATCTGTGAGTATTTCCATCCCCAACCACTCCTGTTACCTCTTGCTTATCTGGCTCTAATTTTGCAATATTTATAAGTGGATAAGTCAGTTAAAACATTACAAAAATACAGGGTAAAGCACTGTAATAAGCTACAAATTAAATTATATCAAACAAGATAAAATACGGGTATCCTAACTTCTGGATGGCCTCTAAAGTGATAATTAATATAGTCTATTAATCTACTCCATCCGTGACAGTGTAGCTTGCTTTGTCCTGTGTCTCATTATGTGTATTCTTGCTACTTTGATATATTTTGTCATGTCTAGTTATTTAATATATTAATCTTCTAAATTATTTAAAATGCAAATATCTGGATTAAATAAATCAAACACACACCCAGCAAATCTTGTATATACAGGATCGCATCTGACCAAACATTTGCACATTTCCACACTATAGGCATAAAAAGTGCAGTCTCCATTTCCAGTGAAGTAACTGAAACAGCATTTATTTGCTTTGGAGTCACTTAGAGTCTGCTGAAAATTAAATACCATCACTTTCTTTTCTATTTATGGATACTTTTTAACTGGCTTCTGTATCACCCTACACTCTTCTCCAGAATAATCTGCATTTAATTTTGCATGCTTACTCTCAACTGGCCTTTGAAAATACCTCTTCTGACTAACTGCAAAAACTAGTGGAACTGAGTCCAGAGGGACTATTTGTAATAAGGCAAAAAACAGGCCTGAGGTAGTGCCTGCAGAAGAATGATAAAATGAATGAGGATCCCTTGAGTTAGTGGTTCCTTCCTTTTTACTAGGAAAGTGTCTACTTCTTTGCAGTGCTGCTTTCAGTGACTCTGGGGGGAGAAAGGAGGACGGGGTAGCCTCCTAGAAAACAGCTGTTGCAGCTGTGACCAGAGAGGGACAGAGACAGATGCAGCAGCAGTGACCTATCTCCACACCAACTGGTAACTCTTGAGCAAAGGCAAAACCAGCAATTCAACCGTTCAACTGCAGAGAAGAGGGGAAGGTAAAGGGGGGAGGGATATGCATGCAGGAGGAAACAACATACTTTTGTGCTGGTTTTCAGCTGTTTATCCTCTTTCCCTGCCCCCCTCAGCTGTAAAGCTTGTGGGGGGTGGGGAGAGTTGAACTAGGAGCTCAGATCAGTAGGACAAAGGAAACAAGGGCAGCAGATGGGGTTTTCTACCAGATTTTTTTTTTTTTTTTTTTAAATCCTCACTCTTCGTTTTCCATGAGCTGTTGCTTCATCGGTGTCTATTTCATTAGGTAGCAAGTGTTCCCTTGGGGGTGGTGTGGAACTGTATAGCTACAACGGGGTACTGTTCAGCTCTTTAAGCTGTTCTGGGAGATTCCTCCCTTGGAGCAGGAAGCGATCCTGGCCATAGTCTGTGCCAAAATCTACCCAGGTTGTCATGATCTCTGTCCTTTGGATGTACTATTTAGTATCATAATGGAGAGAAGCCTTAAGAGCAGAGGTTCGCAAAATGTTACAGGGGGTTCGCCAGAAAAAATTCACTAATGGCGGCCAGAAGACCTGGGCATTGGAAGCAGTAGGTGGGACCCGGTTGCAGGGCAGACAGCCCGAGCCCCAGGGAGAGCGGGGCCGGGCAGTTGGGGCTGGCAGCCCGAGCCCCAGGGAGAGCGGGGCCGGGCAGTTGGGGCTGGCAGCCTGAGCCTCGGTGGTCAGTGGGACCTGCAGCCTGATCTCAGTTGACTGGGGCGGTCAACAGGGCCCAGCAGCAGGAGCCCTGCAGAGTGCAGAGGAAATTTAAACTTAAATCCCCAGAAATATTCATTTTTAGGAGGGGGTTTACGAGATTTCACAACTTAGTCAAAGGGGTTCGCAGGCTGTTAAAGTTTGGGAACCACTGCTCTAGAGGGTACAGTGGAGGTTTACAAGCCCACTGTCAAATGCACACACCCAGGTGCTAATGGTGACAGTCATCACAGAAACACAATACTATTAAATAATAAGAGTAGTAGTAATATGTAGTTCTGTAATCATCCTATTTCTGAAAAAATCTGACTTTCCAAACTAAAGCTGTTACCATCTTGGATTCTCGGCTGGACAACTAAAGCATAAGCAGGTATATGCTATTTGCCTGTATATTTTAGGACTAAATAGGACACCCCCGTTTTGCGAGTTATGCATGCTGAGGGAAAACAGAGATCTGTTATCTAATGCAGTCTCACTTTCCCAGACCTGTGGGTGTGCAAGAAAAAGCAAACTTTTTCTTCTGAACAAGTTGGGATCCGCCACTGGGTCACAGCATCATAGAGGTTTCAATGTATTTATGCAAAGTAGTAATTATAGCATTATAAAAATTACAACTAAAGCACTGTCCATAATGAACTCAGTGGGCTGGGTTTGTTTGCAATGATGCATATCACTCTGTCTCTCCATTCAATTCTCAAAACAGGCAGGGTATTGAAATGCATAATGTTCCTAAAGAACCTTTCATCTGAGGATCTTAAAAGCAGTTGACAATATTAAGGGATGTTTTCTTAGATCACCCCTGTGAAGTAGAGAAGTATGTCACCCCCATTATAGACATGGTGAAAGAAAGGTACAGTGAGTGTGTGTGTGTGACAGAGGTAAGAATAGAACAGCGATCTCCAGACATCCCATCCTGTGCTTTATCCAGTAGGCCATGCTCCTAAGAATGCTGCAGGATCGGGCAATCCAATGTAAATGTGGATGGATTCCTGCTGTGAGCCCCAAAAAAGCAGGAAATCTAATTAAAGCCAAACACCTTTGACACTGACCCTTTAAGTGGAAACAATGACAGTGGAGTTTTGCATCAGGTCTGTGTAACAGGTTCCCTCTCAGAGCATTTATTTTTGCTCCTCAGACATAAAAGATGCTGCAACTCACATATAGGAAATATCATAGCAAAACAATTGGACTTTCTAATTTATTATTTTTCATTCCATTTAAATCATCTTTCTTCCTCGACAGATTTCCCCTCTTCCCTCAAAGGCTCTGCATGGTAGGAACCTTCCATGGGTGAAGAGGGCTGGGTAAGACTCCTTTTGGAGCTCCTCAAAGACACTTCTTGTTTAGTGCCAGAAGTCCATGTGGAATGAAGAAAAGTACTTCCAACAAACAGCCTAAATGTGCTACTTACACTATGTTCTTAGCCACTGCCAGCCTGGTGTAGGAAAGCCCCAGAGTTCAGTGTGGTCCCTCATAAGATAGTGTGGAATGCCATCCTCCAGGTCAACCCTTCACTTAAATAATGTTAAGCTCTCTTATTTTTGGGTACTGCAGTTAGTGCCTAACATTACGTATTGATGCCAGTTACAACATAGTCCCTTACACACTTACACGGCTCATCAGGATGAGTTTTAAAACAAAACGACAGGTATATTGGCCAAACATTGGAGAACACTAGCGCATAGTTAGTATTTATAAACATCCTCTTGGTTACCATTTGTTCTCACATAAGTGGTTTGAGTTCACATGCTCCAGATATTTGGCTGATGATAGGTTCAGAGGAATACCCCAAAATTCTTGGAATAGTTTCAAACTATATTGAGGAAAATGCTACAAATTGTACATATGAGAGAGAGAGAATATATGAATTACAAAGGATATAAACACAGTGCAAAGCCCAGGTACTATCATTAAACTGTGGTGGTTTTTGACTAAGCAATGAAGGATCTTGCCAGAACCTCTTAATATCTAACAACTTGTTCATACTTTTCCTATTGTTATAATATATGGAACCAGTTACTGGTTATTAATGGCACTTGACAGCAATGTTCATGTTCGGAGTAACTTACTTTTCCGTTTTAGGAATTTTTCTTCTTAGTGCAGTAAGCTACACAACCCAGAGGATGTCAGCCACTATTAAATCCTGTAGGGTTTTAGTGATATCTATACATCCCTGTTGGCTTAATCTCTATTAAACTGTATAGGACTTTTCCATAAGGGGTTTGTACGAATGTATGTAATATGACAGTGGGAGCTAGAACACTGGAGCACCTCAGAGTACTGGAAAATAGAAATAATACAATCAATTTATCTATCTTCCTTCCTGGCTTGTGGGAGAAATAGCTTGATTGGCTGTTATGTGTGAGAGAGGAAGACAGACATTACAAAGGGAAAGTCATGTCAAAGAGATGAGTTTGCACTTAATTCTGATTTAGGCCATTCAGTGTCTGGGTCATCCTTAGACGTTGCAGGAGCAAATTCCACAGTCTAGGTCCAGCTCCTGTGAGAGTTCGGTCTCCCATGCTCACAAAAATCCCACTGTTGGTTGACATTTACATGCTTCCAGTAAAACACAACCGTTGTGGAAGGCCCTGGTGATTGGAGAAGAGATCTTCCAGGCAACCAGGGCTTATCCCTTGTATATCAGGAGGGAGCGCCTGAGTTGGACTCGATAGCTCGTGGGCAGATAGCAAGGAGAGCAAAACACTGGAGTGATATTCTCATGGTGGCCTGTTGGGCTGATTTGTTGTATATCAGTTGGAGCTTTATTCTGGCTGTGAGGGTTAATTCCTAGATATGAGTTGCAATAATCAAGCCTGGAGGACATGAATATGTTGATCACCATGCAAGATAATGGATGGTCCCGTAGGTAATGAACTAGTTTAGGATGGGGGAGACTTAGTTTAAGACCCTGCTCTACCTTGGACTTTGTGTGACCTTAGGTAAATATCAAGGCTATGTCTACACTTGCACTTTTGTTGATAAAACTTTTGTTGGTCGGGGTGTGAAAAAACACAAGTTTAACTGACAAAAGTGCTGGCATGGACAGCGCTGTGTCGGTGGGAGATGCTCTCCTGCCAACATACCCACCGCCACTCCTGGGGGTGGTTTAATTATGCTAGCAGGAGAGCTTTCTCCCACTGGCATAGAGCAGCTACACGGGAGACTTTACAGCGGCGCAGCTGCAGTGTAGACCTAGCCGAATCTCTCTCTCTCTCAATTCCCCACATGTAAAATGGGAATAACAGAATTCCCCTACCTCACTAGGGTGCTGTGAGGATAAATACATGAAAGATTGTGAGGCACTCAGATACAGAAGTGATGGCAGCCTTAAAAGCACCTTGGAGTGATTTATGTATGTCAACAAGGAAGGAGCATGATTTTCTGGTTAGTGACATAGACACACTTCTTTAAAGTTTCAGCTCCACTTCCTGGCAGTGGTAGATGTATTCTCTGTGTGTGTGTGTGTGTGTGGGGGGGGGGTATAATTTGCTTTGCGACACTGGCACAGATAGTAACATAATACAAAGTAATGTATTGTGGGTTTGCTTATTTACTTTACTGTTCCTGCCTTTACAGCTGTACAATGAACACTTATCTCTTCATCTATTATTTAATCCAATTCTGTGGACATTCCTGGATATTTACAAATATGACCATCAGGTTCTTGTCATTTGGGAAAGGTAAGACTCATTCATTTTACATTGCTTTATCATTTTACTTTAAAATCCCTAAACTGGACATAACAAACTTTTGAACAAATGTAGGACTCTCTTTGTGTTACTATGTCAAGTTATAATTTCAGTTAGATTGATAAAATACTGCATCTTTCAATGCAGATGACCATTGGATTGGTTGAACAAAACAATACTAATACATCTGCACTATTTTTACAGTTCTTGCTGCTATGCTGTCTCTTCTGCTAAGGACAATTAATATTCCACAGTATTTGATCTGACCTGCCTTAATATTTTTGGCCCTATGTTGACTGAAGTTCAGGGATAGAAAATAACTGACTTCAGAGTTAAAAAGAAATGACAAATATTGGGAATACAAAGGACAATGGTTTACACATAAACTATAAAGTCCGGGTAGCAGATATTTTATTAAACATCAAACCTTCCTCTATTGCAGAGGAATGTTTTTGAAACCAAATATCCAGGTCCTGCACAGATTTATTCAGTGGTCGTTATAGCCACTTCACTTAAAAAAAAGTATGTCAGATGTAGACTATCCCATGCCCTTCTTAGCTTCCCCACTATGTATACTACTTCCCAGGCATTCTTTCTGTGCTTGTCTGTTTCAAAAGGTCAGTGGCATGAGAAGTTTACTTTTTAACACCTGAGTGGACGTATCCAAGGCTTGGCATAGAAAGGATTCAGAGATTTAAATAATAGCACTGTGTTTTTTCTTCTTCCCTGCGGTTGTAGATTCTTTGGCCGATACCTTCTATTCTATAGGACTCGTAATGTGCCTTTGCCAGTCGTTGTCCATATTAGAGCTCCTGCACGTTCTAGTTGGCATTGAAAAAAACCGTTTTCTCCCAAGGTTTTTACAGGTAAGTCAATTTATACTGCACCAAAGAATCTCTGTCTCTTTCTGATTTGACATACAGATTTAACCTGAGCTGCAGTTGGTGACTAGGAGATACTTACAGGACAGAATGCCCCAGCATAATTCCTAATGTAACTTCCAGCAGCTCTAACTCACTTCCTTGCCCCTTCCCTATAGTTAAGTGTATGCTCATCAGCAGACCAGCATGGTGGGTATCAGAATCCCCAAATGTATAATGGAAAAAAGAAAAACAAACACAACGTAACTTACTGGGTGACCAGTAGAGGAGAATGAAGGGAAGACTCCCTCCATGGACAATTGAGTGCTTTCTGGAGCAGTGTTTATAGTCAGTAGGAGACTGGCTAATTCTGAGGAGTTGAATTCTCCCCACTTCTGTCCTGGAAGATAAGTATATCTCCTTGACTTCAATGAGAGACCCTTGTATTCAAGGTATTAAACAGCTTGGGGACCTGCCACTGTCTAAGGCTCTGAGGGATCACTAGGAGGTACTGTCAGGAGAAAAGAAAGGAGCTGGGCCATTGGGAAGTAGTCAGGGCACAAACCTCACCTTTAGTGAATTCCAACTGGCTCTGCTTTCCCCCTGCTGTGCTCAGCCTGCCTAGCTGCCAGTTCCTAACCAGTTCCCTAAGGCAGGAACGAGCAACGGGGAGGCACCACATACATAACCACGTGTGAGGAGGAACAGCAACTGGATTGCAAAGTGGTGGCTGAGAAACCCTTCCCAGCAGTTCAACAGGCTCAAGCTGCCTGAAGGAGGCACCGTTTGTTGGTGCTCATTGAGGGGAGGATCTCTTTTAGAGAGGGGTGGGCAGGGAGAGAGGAAGGGCTATGGCTAGGCTGGGTAGGAGGAAAGAGCAGTTCCTTTTTTTGACTAAAGGTCAAAAAGTTAGCACAATCACATGTCCAGACATATAATCAACTTATAAAAGGCTCCAGGGGTTGTGACATTTTATAGGAATTTAAGTGCATACCTTTTGTTGTGGGAGCAAAGAAAGAGGAGAAACACGAACTATGTGCTCTGGCAGAGAACGAGAGAATTTTGTGTTATGTTCTCCTGGGAACTCTCTTGTTCTCTGCTTTGGAGTTAACTTAAACTTGAGCTTTTTGGTCTTCCTCTCTAGGAACTGAAAAGCCAAGAACTCCACACCTCCTATTCCTTAACAGGTGAATATTGATGAAACTGGTGCTACTGTCTGTGGTGCAAAGACAAACACATTTAGTTGTGTTTTTAGTATTTTGGGTAACCCCCTCTTTTCAAATGATGCCCAGAATAGATGATGTATCTCTTTTGAAATCTGCATTTAAAAAAGGGATTGACTAATACAGATTTTTATCCTGAGTGCTGATTCTCAGGCATGGTGTCAAATGTAGAAATTCATCAAAATGCAGCTAACTTTTAAATTGAAAATACAAATTCTTACAAGTCCACACACTCCTATGCACGCGCACACAAAAGTGTGCTGTCCAATGTATCCTGAGGCAAATGCACACACGCCTCATCTCTTAGAGAACAGCTATCTGCTAAGGCTAAGACTATTTATTGCACAGAGGTCAGTCTTGGCTGAGCTCACACGTTCTCTAGTACTGACATAGACTTTATTATGAATGGAATTTACTATGGAAGCTCAGAGCAGGAAAGCCAGCCTGAAGACACGATTCCATGACAATACAATTGCTGTGGATAAACGAGGTTAGATGGTAGTCATGGAAGAAATAACTGACAACTGGAGAGCTGCCACAGCCTCTGTAGACAATGGGCCAAAGGCTGCCTTTCACAGCACTCCCCCCTTCCCATCCTGTCAGGGAGAAGACTCTAATTACAGTAAAACTACTGTTTCCACTGTGCAAATTAGGCAAGCCATGGAGAGACCATGCAAGAAAACTCTGCATCCACTGCACACTATGAATCACTGCAGTGCTCATCAGGGCAGCATGGAGAGGATTGCAGGTGGGGTCTCGGAACTGGGTAGGAATGGGTCAGGAAAGGATATGAGCAGGTATTATTTGTATTATAGTTGGACTTGGGTTATGACTTCACTGCAGAGTTAGTCCAGGCTCCTTCCTCCTGTCCACACAAAAAAAACCCAGCTCACTTGATGTTAGTTTCAACCCAGGCAAGCTGGCATAGTTGGGGGTATGGGTTAGAACCTGGGTGCTGCTTTCACTCAAGCTGGTAATCTGCCCACTTTGCAGTGAAGATACAGGTTAAATAACTCAAGTGTTGATACAGTTCTCCAATGCCTTCCCACAATTGCCCCCATGTGCCCGGAAGGACAGACAAATTACTCCACAATTCACTCTGAAAGAATCAGAGTGGATCACAAAGAACCATGGGATATGTTGCCAGAAGTCCAAGCACCACTCATGGATGAGCGCAGCACTACTGAGGATGCAGTTAACTAGAGTGTGGCTGTTCACACCTGAATTAGGCTAAGCCTGGGTACTGATTACCCAGGCTAACTCTGCGACTAAGGACATACACTTAAAGGCCTCCTCCAGGGCAGTGTTCATGTATGCACACCTGGTCCCTGTGCCAAAGAGCTTACCATATAAGATGAAAGACAAGTGGATATAACAGATGGATGGGGGAGCACAAGGTAACCGTTAATGTTTATGGTAAGTGTAACAAGCAGCAATCACAGCACATTGGTTGCCTGGCCACGGTGCATTGTTCTCTAGACAGCACAGCCGAGGTGAATTTTAAGGAGAGATTTGAATGTTTACAAAGAGGGATTGTGCAATCTATTTTGTCCTGATTGAATCTGATTTCTTGCTGTCTTGCTTACTCTTAAAATGGTCAAATTGTACTGTGGAAATTTGAGCTTGCGTACAGGACTGAGTGGATGCTGGGATGGGGTAACAAAGAGAGGAAATTCCACTTTGATCTTCATGTACTGAATGAGGACGAATGAAAAACAAAACCATACTGTTTACATTTTGTGAAATGACTGCACATGCTTCCTTCTCCCTTTTTAAGGACATGAAAAGACCTGGTTTCTAGTGGAATTTTTTTTTAAGAGTATCGGGGCAAATACTTTACCATAGTCAATTAGGGACTGTAAGAGCGAGAACACAAAGCCACATGCAAACCGTCATTTACACAAAAAGTGGAATTTTTTTTCTTTAAACAAAAAAACCCCTACTTTCTTCCCAATTTACTAAGGTACTAACTCTGTCAGCTGCTCTGCCCCATTGACTTAAGCAGGGTTGTTGCTGGCAGTTTTTTAGTTTAATTTCTGAAGGCTGCTCTGTTAGTCCCTTTCATCTTTGCTCCCTGGCTGAGACTGGAGTCTGATTCACTCCCCTCTAAGAGTTTACTTTGTGTTAACATCTGAAGGGGAAGATATGGCCAGAGAGCAAAGCTTAAAATCTGTGGCATACGTTAAAGATTTTCAAGAGGAGGAACTGGATCCAGCAGGGAGGGTTGTGTTCTGTTTCTAGATAACTAGGGGCTGGCAACAGGAAATCCGTTCTCGCATCAGTTTGATGAAGAATAAGATGATGCGTGGACATTCTGCTGTATCTGACAGATGTGGAAGAGCTTTATTGTTTGTTAAAATTATAGTCTGTGCCCAGAGTTCCACACAGGAACTGGTAAATAAGATATAGAAAAAGTGTTGTACAGACATTCTATTTTAGTTATGCAGTGTTCCTTTCATGACTTCATAAGTGGGTGGGTAGATTGCCCATTAAATAATTTAACAGAACAGATTGTGTGGGTCAGTTGCTCAGCTGGTATGACGTCAGTGTAGCTATCTTGGTTTACACCAGCTGAGAATTTGTCCCTATATTTTAAACACTTTCAATGCAAGTATAATCCAGAGTGGATTAATGTCAGGCTTTTGGGAGGATTACACAGGCCTTCAGGATTTTTGTTACTGCTAAAGGCATGAATGCAGCCTGGGGACTTAAGCTGAAGGAAAGAACAGGGATGCCAGACTTAGTTTAATACACACTAGAGTGTCATGACATCCTTGTTGCTGAAGTGATCCAGAAGTCAGAGATACACAAACCATGCATACGAGTAGAAGGTCATTATTACTGTAATTTTTTTTCTTGTCAGATAACTGAGAGAATCATCATTTTATTTGTTATCACCAGTCAAGAAGAAGTTCAAGGGAAATACATTGTGTGCGTTTTATTTTTCCTTTGGAATTTACTGGATGTGGTCAGGTAAGAAATCAGTCACCTCATAAAAGTAAAGCAAACGCTTCTGTCACATGGAGCTATCCAAACCCAGTGCATGCCATCTGATTTTTTCATTGTTTTGACCTCGGCAGAAACACTTTTACATTTTACACAAATGTTCGTATTTGATAAGGCACCCTGGGGTTTCTAGAATAACTGGTGTATTAGTTAGGCAAACTGAAAACCTATTACCATATTACAAGAGTCAGCCCCTGCATTCAAGTTTTCTATTTCAAAAGATTTGACCTTTCTGACACCAGTTGAGAACAGCAGCCCAGCCTTTAAGGAAGGCCGTTCCCGAACGCTATCTCCAATACCTTTGCTTTGAGGTATAAAAGCAGCATCTCCTTTTTACAGCTTGTGTAGGCCACGTCTATGCTACACGCTAGGGGGTGATTCCCTTGCTCACGTACACGTTCTCGCAGCCGCTGTCCCTGGGCTAGCGTGAGTGGAAACAGCAGCAGCGCCACTGTAGTAGCAGCAGAGGTATGGCTGAGCCCGCACCCACCGGTTTCAGGCAGGTTTATACTGTGCATGGGTCAGCCATGCCTCTGCTGCTGCTGCCCATGCCCCTGGATACACGGCTATTCTTACTCCTGCCAGCTCAGTGAGAGCTACTGCAAATACGTGTAAGTGAGCAGGGGGAAGACAGCCTTAGACACAAGACTTGTAGCACAGTAACTCACAACTGCAGGCCCTTC
The DNA here is from genome assembly GCF_965152275.1 of Natator depressus. NCBI lineage: Eukaryota > Metazoa > Chordata > Testudines > Cheloniidae > Natator > Natator depressus. The sequence continues at coordinate 110,916,798 of NC_134238.1, read as the reverse complement.
ATTAAGATTTTGATCGTTATATATCAAGTGGACAATGCATTTCAGACTGCAAAGGGACCTAGTTCTTGCCCCTGTGACCTGAAAGTTTAGGCTAGATAGGGCATATAAATGACACAGGGAGAAATCGCAGTAGGCAAAGAGCATAGGAATAGAAAAAAGATTTACACAGCATGAAGTTACAGGTGACTTTCAATGGAGTGTGTGTTAAGTCACTTACAATCCCACCCTATTAGTTTTTGCATTGGACATAAAACTCACCCTGTGCAGGAACAATGTGCCTCTGGATTTCTGTTTCTTTACTTACATCAAGGAAGACATGTAGGCTTAAGTGGCACTTAAGCAGTGCATAGCCCTTGCACCAGTCCTCTGCAAAGGGATGATTTTCACCTTGGATGCGTTTTGTTCCATTATTTAAAATTCATTCATTTGTACTGAGATGACCTTGATGTCAGGGTTAGCACTGGAGAGGTAGCTGAAAGATGTATGGTATGAAGAGAGCTGGAGAAGGAAGATGAATGGCAGATGGGATCAGTTTGTTCGGGTTCTAGGTGAATTTGTTTTAATTATTCATATCCCATTTTTTTTAATTTTTAAAGATTCAAAGGTAAAATAAAACCCAATGAAAATGCACTCTTCAGCTAATGTGAAAAAGAAAACATCAGAAACAAAAAGCTCCAGCATAGAATTGTCAATATGTAATTATTAACTATAATCCTTAAATACCAACTATTACAGTCAAAATAACGGCAACCATCGAGTATGCAAACGGATGAGACCTCCTACATAATATTGTCTCCAACATAAATGTATGGTTCAAATAATGTAAAATGTTAGTATTGATTTAGAAATATTTTGAATCTAGTTTACTTTATAGTTCCTCCTTATCTACGGAGAACATATCTGTCTAGTTCCCTTTCCTTCGTTTGTTTACCACGGGGGTGTGTGTGTAGATAGATATAGACTTAATCAGATTTGCATCACAATCAGCCATCGGTAATGGATACATTAGCCCTGTCTGCTTGATTGTGTTAGACTCATTAAGTGTTCTATTATGCCTTTGAGGCGCAACTTCCTTGGGGGGTGATGTGGCAGAATCCTGGGAGTACAGCAGCGTCTCTCCTCTGCACCTAACCAGCTGTTAGGTTGGTATGTAAAGGCCCAACATCCTCACTAATCTTTTGAGGTGTATAGATGGAGAAGTCCCTCAGTTACAATGGAATGCAATTGTACACAGCTGATGTACAGGGGCATAAGGGGAGGGGGCTTATTGCACATCCTCCTTTGCCTATTCCAGAGCAACTGGACACATTTTAGCCCAGAACAAAAAAAAATTGCTTATATTGCAAAGTAACAAACATTAGGAGGTACTATAACTTTTATGCCTGAGGAACAGAAGACTTGAGCAATCCCAGTGTAACACTAGAACAATAGTAACTACTTGAGTTTACTAGAAATGATGTCTGTCTTATGCACTAAAGATCAAGATCTAGGACTGTTTGAGTATATATTTTAGTCTCTAAGGTGCCACAAGTACTCCTTTTTCTTTTTGAGTATATAGTGTAAATTAATAGTAAACTTTGCTTGAGGAATGATTTAAGTATTGTTTAGGAGAAGTACCTGCTCCTTAAGAGAATTTCCTTCAACTATATTTTAAAACATACCAACAGAAAATTCACTGGAGACAAACCCCAGAAAAACAGCAGCTCTCAAAGGTTATATTTATTTTCAATGTTTCCCAGCCTCTAGGGAATACTTACATTGTCTTTATTTACTGATTATGGTTGAGCATCTGAGAAAGCATTATTTGAAATTACAGAATTCGGTTCCACATTTTGGGGCAGATTTTCTAGTGAGGTATAGTAGCTTTGTGCCACAGCACTGGTAGATCCCGTGGGCATGGTGTGGGGAAGATCACACTAGCAAAAGGGGATGCTTTGGTGATAGAGCCAGAAGGAGGCTCTTCTTTCATACCTTAACAACCACTTCTAGATACATTCTTAAAAGAGATGAAGTTTTCTGAGCGTTAGAGCTAATGACACAGGGAGGGTGAATTCTGCCTACCCCTACACATCTGATCTTTCTTGCTTATTACCAAGTGCACAATCTGCATTTTCTATTGTATTGCAGGTTTGCTTTAAAAAAAATCTGGTGAAAAATAAAGGGAGAGAGGAGAAGGAACAGCACAGGTTTCCCTAACCTATTTACCTTTCCATCAGGTGTACCACCCAGGATTTCACAGAAAGTTAATACTGGGGCCACCAGGAAGTTTGCTGAGGGCTGTGTTATCTGCCAGAAACAGTCCCAGCTAATGGTGGCTTAAGCACTTTTTTAAAGCGATCTACAGTAAGCATAGGCCTTTCAACTGACCAAAAATGTGATCAAACCAGTCTCAAATCTTCAGAAAGTTACTGGGTCACTCCGTTCAAACAAGCTGGTAAGAATTAGACCACCTTGAGAGTCTAACAGCCAGGAGTTCTGGATTCCCATTATGCATGATGACTGTTCAATTTCAGAGGAGATGGCTAATTGCCATAAAGCCCTAGGAAAGAAGTCTCCATTATGAAGCAGCAGGCATTCCACTTAGCTGACAATCTACCAGTATTCTGGAATTCTTGTGCTAGTACACATACAGTTTTCCATTTTACTCTTCTGAGATGGCCAAATCCTACTCCCAGACCCTACAGGGAGAGACAGTGAGACATACTGAAGGGGGGACACAGACTGAGCAACAAAATGTTCTTAGAGTTCTTCCTCTAAGAAGCATTAGCCTGCATTTCTTGACACAAGGGGCCCTATGGGCTTTTTTTAACCTCCTACTAAAATCATCTGAGGATTCAAGAGTGTACATAATTGGGATATGGAGACTTATTGATGGGCCCTTTCTGAGAGGGCTGCTAGGTCCTTGGTATTCTTCTGAGTCCCTATATCCACCTCAAAACTTTTTAAGAACACCCATGTTGTGTAGTTACTAACTCTGACCCTCAGTTTTTTGCACAGTGAAGATAAGGGAAATATTCCAGTGTGCATTTCTGGGCCCCGTGATGGGGGGGCTGCCCTCTTACTGAACAGTAGTGCCATCTGTAGAACCATGGCAGTAATCCAACTTCTAGCCTGCTTCAGTAATTTAGCAATAATAGTATATGATCTAAAAACAACTATAATGGACTATATTCTAGTGTCCGTTACATGTATGAGCCTCCCATTGAAGTTACATGCATACCTGAAGCCCATTTTCTGACAAACCAATATGAAAGCACATTGGAAACTGGTTTGCATGAGAGCCTTCACGACCAGAAGCACAACACAGAATGCACCATATTATTGTTTTTATCTCCCCACCCTATGCCAGTGTCACAAATAAAAACTTTTCAGCAAGTTAGCTGTCTCTGGGTGCCGATGAGAGTTTGACACGAAATAAAATGGGTGCAATTTTTCTTTAACAAATGTCCAGCATTCCACCTGAGTGGCTAAAACGATTAGAGTACAGGAATCTGGAATCCATCAATTTCTCTATATAGGTGACTGTTTTAAAGAGTAAGATGTTTATTCATTCCTATTTTATCAGAATTTGAAAAATAAACAAGTTCACCCCCCCCCCCCGCCTTTTTTTTTTAAATTCCAGATACACTTACTGCATGTTATCAGAGACAGGAACGTACTATGAAGCTTTGACATGGCTGAACTACACACTATGGATTCCAGTATATCCCCTGTCAATTCTCGCTAAAGGTAAAAGGGAGGGAGTAGACAGGAGGCAAATTACTTTTTTCTGAATCTCACTCAGTATAGTTTGATCATTTTGATGATCAGTGTTTTTGAGAAATAAGACACATTTAACCCCTTTACTCTTATCTACACATTTTTTCATCCTTCTTTTCCCTTTCTCTGTTTCTTTCTCTTTGTTTCTTGGTTTCTACAGGACAGTTCCTTTCTCTGGAAAATTAACAATGTTAGTGCAACGAAAGCCACAGAACTTCAACCTAGGATGCTGACACTTTTCTGCAGTCCTTCGTGTAGCTTAACTCTAGGCACCCAGTGCAAAGCTGGCAAATGCACTGGTGCAGCTGACCCTACTTGAAACCAACTTATGCATGGTACCATTGTGGCTTATAGCAGTTTACTGTATCTAGACTAGGTGTGTACACTATACCTGTAGCTGAAAACCCCAGCAGCGAGGAGGACTAAGTAAATATTTGCTAATCCTAGTTATCAAAATGATTACAACTTCAGTCCCAAGAAAATGAATTAAAAGTAAAGCCATGCATGCATGCCAAGTATAGTGTTTCATACATTTCACAAGATAAGGCAGTAGACCAAGACCCATTTTCATGCCTTAAATGTAGTTTTCTTAGAGATGGCCTTTCACTATAACTCCAGATTTAAAAAACATCAAAACATTATTTTGCAGCATTTGCCATCTATGAATCACTGCCTTATTTTGAATCCTTCGGCACATACTCCACCAAGCTGCCATTTCCAGTTGCCTTATCGATCTGCTTCCCGTACATACTAAAAATGTACCTGGCAATGCTGTTTGTAGGTAAGATTTTCATCTCTTGTGAGAAGGATCTTAATGCCACTGTGCTGGAATTCACAAACCTGAGGTGGCAAAAATCGAATCAATGAAAATTCTTTGTAAGCTGTGCCTTCTCCTAGTCAGTTCCTGCATTGACAGCTGTGTGTTAAGGGGGAGTTTAGTTCATGTTGCTCAGGAGTTGACTGGTTTGAATTCCAGCATCCCATTTGGAAGTGAATTATCTGTTTCTAGAGAGAGGGAGTGTGGGGAAAAGAACTATTAAGAAAAAAGTGGATGGAAAATGAATATAGTGTGTTTGAGCCACCTTCATCATTATAGATGTTAATTCAACAAAGTCCTGAGTCAAGCTTTGATTCTGCTGCCATTTGTAGTCAATGGAAACCTTTCCACTTATTTCCAGTGGGCATTAGATTAGGCCCACAGTGTGTGTTCTTTTAAACTAGGTCTGACATCCTGTACTAAAACTCCTGAAGGCTGGAGGAGGTTTGGAGCTAAATCCAAACTTCATAGCTTGTTCCCTCACTTACAGTTACTGTGGGTTGCAGCAAAACCCTGGATCCAAACAGGCCTGCGCTTTGGAGAAGTTTGTGTCTACATCTAACTTTCTGGCTGACCGCATCTGAACCCCCTCACATTTGGGTAAAGGGTGCTAATTTTTGTAGCATGGGCCCATCTGTTTTTAAAAAACTCATTGATCCTTTTAGATGAAGTACAGCGTTGGCTGGTTTATAAGGGATTCTTGTTCAATCCTTGACCAGTAAAATGAGGACACTAGTCATGATGGTGGCTGTGGGGTGGACCTGCTAATCTGAAAAAATGTGTACATATGCATCAATGTAATGGCAATAACTGCAGTATTATAATTACCCTATATATAGTAGGTGTGCTTTAAGGGTTCCAGGAAAATGTTTCAGGAGCTGCATTGGCTAGATTTATTTACTGAGGTCTCATAATTTAGTGTGTGCATAGTCGTCTAGCCAAGCGAAGGCATCTTCAGTGGCATAATACAGTTCTAGGCCACTGCTGAAGCTAGTCAGCGGGCATTCATCGATAATGTGCATCGTGTGTGTTGCGGCACAAAGGGCTGTCACGAAGGCCCCAGCAATACTGATTGGCTGCACAGAGACCTTGCCTGGATCTGGCATTATATCTCATATAATGAGATACCTAAAAATATAGTGTGGTAGCTACAAGAATATAGAATCTGTCTGAAAAGCCTTACTCCTGTGGGTTTATTGAGACCACCCACAGGACCATTTGGGTCGACTGGACTCATCCCATTAGGGTTTTCAGGTGCAGGTCTAGGTCCACCTGTTCTTTCTAGGTGAATGCTGGCCCTTTTGGAGTCTGCTTCCCTGCACTTACATTTTATGTTTCAATTTAGGTATGTACTTCATCACCAGGTACCTCTGCTCAGAAAGGAAAGCTCACCTAGGAGCCAGCTACATGAAAGAGAAAAGGAGCTAAGTTGATATCTTGTTTCATAATGAGGAAAATTCTCTAGAACTATCTATGATAGCACATTGTGTGGAAATTTAGACTGAGATTTTCAGAAGTGATTAGTGATCTTATGTGCCCAACTTGGAGCGCCTTAGAGGTTCCCAATTTATGAGGGCAGGTGTTCCACACTTTCTGAAAATGAGGCCTTTTAAGGCATCTCACATTGGGCACTCAAACATAAGCACCTCAAATCTCCCGTCACTTTTTAAAGTCTTGGCCTCAGAAGTTACTCTATCTTTTTGGAACATAAAATGACAGGTTACAAACTGTGGCAAAAAATGTCAAATATCAGCATTTCCTATATTTTAATAATGGTTTCCTATTGCAGCAGTAGCATGTATTCTGCATTTTATATTAAAGTAAAATGTCAATGGTATTTCGTTAGTCTAACAGGTGAGATGATAATACAATGTAAATCAGATGTATGAATATCAGATTTGCTGGAACTCCAACAGATTATGAAGCAGAAGCTGGTGGTTCTGCGTTTTGCCACATTCACACAAATACCAACAGGTAAAACTGTTCACAGAAAACCCATCCTCCTCCACTTGCCCCCACATTCTTACATTTACTTTAAGTGACAAATGCAGTTACAGTATCTATTCAATACAAGTCCTAGAGGGCATTTAACGTACAGAAGTAGAAGTTACGATTCTAATATATTTCCAGTAGACACTATTGAGGAATCCGTTTTTCTTACTGGTGACATCCAGATTATTTTGGAATTGAAGAAACAAGACAGACAGACACACTCACTCTTACTTTAACTCAGTGTGATATAGTCAGTCCAAGAAATACTCTGCCTTTAAAAATAAGACAAGGGATTATATAAACTGTGGGCCAAATCCAAATTGTTTCACACATGAGAATTGCCCATTGCTGTCAGTGAGGTTATTTGTGCAACAAAAGTAATTAGGATTTGGTCCCATGAGGTGGGGAACTACTTATATGAGAAGAAGCAAGAAAATAGGATAGGTTTTCCTGGGGGATAAATTACTTTTCTGACTGTACAAGTTACTTGGAAATAACCATACGCTGACTTGTTCCGCATTGGTACTATTTCCCACCACCCTTTGGGCTTGAAAAAATGAAGTGGATTAAAGAGTGAAATGAAAACATTTCTGGTCATGAAAATTCTCTTTCCTATTTAAGCCTCTGAAAAAGTGAAACTTAAGTAGGCTTTTGTCTTAAGACAACATTTGAATAACCAATGAGTGAAGAGCATTTCAAATTGATGATTTAGTGGCTCTAGGACAAGTCCAGAGCCACAGTCAGGCAGCTCAGCTGTATCTGAACTGCCCCTACCTGTGCTACCACGGCTACGCTGCTATTTATGCTTGAACTAGCTTGAGTACGTGTGCATGATCAAAGGAATCACACTCCTAGCTCATACTGTAGACATAGCCTTAGACAAGTATATTTGTATGTTACCTAGGAACAGTACACTAGACTGGGTACCATTAAACACTTTGCTTTTGCATCTAGGTATTATTGTGTATGTGGCTAACATACAGCACTTTTGGTCAGTAGATCTCAAAGCGCTTTAGAAAAGAGGTAAATATAGTGTTGCCTGCATTCAGGAAATAGTGAATATTGTTGTAATGTTGTTTAGTTACAAAAGCAAACGTGATGTTTTTAACAATGATCATGTTATCTATTGAAGGATGGATTTATGGGATCTGAGCAGGGGAGAATTCTCAGTGCAGGATCTGAGAAAGACAGAGGACCCTCTTAAGAATCCTGGGTAGCAGCTGTGCCTGGTGTGGGAAGGGAGTATTGGAGGCAGGGCTGTAGCATGTTACCCAGCAGAGAGTCCAGACAGCACAGTTAGCTGGGGACATGCTGCTGTAATGTTGACAGCCCACCTGAGGCCACTTTAGCCTCTGGAGCAGTCCAGTTTCACAAGGGCTGAAAAGGTGGGTCAAAATGAACTTAGCACACCCCTGCCAAACCATTCTGCAGGCTGGGAGCTCTGTGCTGTATCTCTTAGAGGCACAGCCCAGAATCTCACCTTATAAAGCATATCCTGAAAGAGTAAAAGGATGGCTGATTCCTAACATTTGTTGAAAAATGCTGATATTTTCCATTCTGTTTACATGGTATAGTCTGGTCAAAATTTTCAAACTCAGCTTCCTAAAGTAAGATGCTTTAAGTCTATGTTTCAGCACCCTAACAACTGGCTTATTTTTCAGCTGAACTTTGCACCCGCTCCACCAAATGAAGAGAGGGAGTTGTAGGTATTGACTGCTTTTGAGAATCAAGCCATTCTTATATAGGGGCCTAAATCTGAACTTAAGCCAACTTTACTGATCCACAGACCTATTGTAGTTGCTGGTGTTGGCAATTAGCTTTACCATTTAATTCACTGTTTTTACATTGAACCATACTTATGTGTAAAATCCCACCACTAATATTGTATTTCAGTTTGATACATTCATATTTACTTAGTGAACATTATTTTTAATCTGCAGTTATTTTCCTTTTAATTTTGAATTATAGCAAACCTATTTTAAAAAAATCTTTGGTTGAAAATATGGAAGTTACTACCAAACCTCATTTATCCGCACATGGGCACCTGGAGCATGTAAATGGCTTTCATTTTTACAGTGTGTATATCAGTCAACACTGATTCTGCACTAGCAGGGTGAAGCTGTCGTGGGCCAGGTGTTCAAACTCAGATACTACGTTTGCAGCTGCAGAAAAGTGTGTTTAGTTAATCTCAAACTACTCAAAGAATTAACAGGCTGATTTGATGAATCATGCACTCATGATCTAGATCAGTGGTGCTCAAGCTGTGGCCTGCTTGTAGCCCAGTCAGCACACAACTGTGCCCCATGTGACATCCTCAGGGCCATAGTGTGTGTGTGTGTGTGTGTGTGTGTGGATGCAGCCCACATAACACAGAGACCTATATACGCAGCCCACATAAACGGGATGAGAACCAGTGGTCTAGATGGTTCTTAAGAATCACTACTGGCATGTTAATGATAATACAAAGGCTACATTTACACTGTGACCTAGGGGTGTGACTTCCAGCTCACGTACATGTACTTGCACTAGCTCTCATTAATAAGAATGAGAACGGCAGCATGGCTTAGCCCCTTGAAACCCCCAGGTACATGTACACAGTGTAGTGGAGCTATGCCACCATTGCTTATGCTGCCATAGCTACACTACTATTTATACTCGCACTAGCCTGATGAGACCTAATGTGAGTATGTGTACTTGAGCTGGGAATCACACCCCTAGGTCATAGTATAGACACAGCCAAAATGAAAACACACGTCTTGAGAATGCATATGTCTACTGCAATATAAAGCATACACAAGTACCGTACCAGATTCTCACTGTTTAAAGGGTCTTGGTTAAAAGAGGCAAATAGCAGGCATAGAAGATTTATTCATTCACTTCAGCTGTTAAGAATACTAAACTGGGAATAGTAATAAGAGAATAAATATACTAGTGTGGCATATTATGAAGATGAATACTTAACTGAGAAAACCACCATATATAGGATAGCTAAATTATACACTGCTCAGACTAAGGTCACTGCAGTAGACACTAGGGACCAGTATGGGATTACTCAGTCAGTTACTGGTGACGTTTACCCCAGTGCAGAGGGGGCTTCTTCAAGAACCTAAGCACCAATTAAGCTGCTCTTTAAGCTCCATCTTGTGTGGACCCTTGCATTGGGGTATATTTTTCCCTATTTAAGTTGGAGACATAGGCAGCTAAATTGTGAGGCACATGGGTTAAAGGTAAGAAGAGGGACCAGGCCAAAATAAGATTCAGAAAGGGGACTTATAAATGGGAGGGCACAGAGCCAGGAGGGTAACATTAGAAAAAAGGAAGAGGGAAATAAGATTTCAATAGCAGGAGAAATGAAGGCACTTAGAGGGAGGTGAGAAAATGGACTCCCCAATAAGAGTAGCTCCATATTCTTGCTGGGAAGAAAGGAGAAGTCCTATGCCTCTCAGAGACACTAAGATGCTAAGGAGAGAACAGACCTGCCATCTTCCTTTTAAAATGGCAAAAGGTAGAAAAGACCTGCTGTCCTCCCCCCTGCTGAAAGTTGAAGCTATCTCTGTAGGCAGGGAAAGGGTGTTGTTGGAGTGGGAGATTTGAGGAGATGGAACATTCTGGAACGTAAGGGAGATGGGGTCGTCTTAGGTTTTGAAAAGTATCCAAGCTTCTGGAAAATTATCAAGATCCCAATTTTCTGAGGCCCTGAATTGGAATATTCATGTTTAAATGAACCTGACATTCATCAAAATGTATCTAGCAACGCCCAGATCCCACACTTACCTGGATAAGTGTCCCTGGTAAAATTGTTACAAGGTTAGCAACTATGCTACTATCACAAAAATAGCGTTGTTCATGATATAACAACAATGGATGATGAATGCTATAATATGGCAGGATCATAATGTTAACAGAAATGTTGTCAGTTGAAATTAAAGCTAATTTAAAAGCCAGAATAAAGAAATATGTCTTCTAATAAATACACTATGTCAAACAACAGTTTTGCAAGATTTGTTTTTAATTTTTCCACCTATTCATATAAAGCTTTCTGCTGTCTGCAGCTTTCACTACACTATTTAAATACCTCTGAAAAATTAAAATTTCTATCTCACATTCAAAATGTAGCCCAAAGCTTGTCCTCATACCAGGGCAAGACAGCTCACACACAATAGGAGCTGGCCTACTGACCAGTCAAACCAAATGACTTTTCCTCTCTCGGAATCCCTGGGAAGAAAATCCCTTAATACTCCATAGTATAAAATTTCTCTGGAATGACACTTATGGATGACTGAACATTTCTTCTATTCACTTTTCTCTCAGTATTAAGGGCCGTCTCTTTATCAGATATGATGATGCTGTCTTGTGGCTACCAACCATAAGCCTTAGTCCATACTGCTTTCTTCTTGAACTCTGGTAGAAACCTCAAGGCCAGAAGTGTAGCTGAGAAAACAAGGACAAGTCACATGATTATGTACAGACTGTATAGTAAAAGACAAGAATCACCTGTATCACAATTATTTCTATATTATTTTCATTGGCTGTTTGCAGGGTTCTGCAGAAGCTAGTACAAGAGGGATGGTATTTGAGCCGGGGGCTCCAGGTGCAACCACAATACAAAATAATAATAAATAAACTTTTCTCCCATCTCCTCCTCTTGCAAATAATCTCACCTCATTCCATGCTCTTCCCTGTTACTCCCCAAACCCCTTGATGCTTCCATATGAACGGCAGGACACCATGAAAGGGATTAGCTAAGGAAGTGTGTATAATTTCTAGCAAGGGCAGGTTGATCATATCACAATTTGCTCCTCCCATGGGACCCAACCTGTTCATGGCCACTACAAACACTTCCCTGTCCCTGCAAAAGCATCCCCGGATGCACTCTGAAAAAATTTAGGAAAATGGTTAGTCCTGAAGCAGTTAAATAATTTTAAACTGGCTGTCAAAGATTAAAGGCCACATTAACTGATTGGATTACTGGTCTTCTCAGAACAATGACACACTAGGAAATGCAGAACAAAGCTTGCACTAACACTTGAAATTTTTAAAAATATATATTTTTTGTAACTAACTTTCCTTAAAAATAACATGTACTCAAGCCATTGATATGTGCCAGTAACCTTAACTGGACATTAACAAAGTTTTTAGCGTTTTACACTATTTTATGCTAAAACTGAGAGCAAAACATTATTCTATCTGGATTTTCAGTTGCATGGTGAGTGAGATAAAAGGAGGGATCAAACAATCTGAAAAAGGATTTAAAAAGAGAAAAATGTTTATTTGTCTGTGGAGGTTATCTTAAAGCCAATATGTAATTCTGTCATCAACGTGTTGTTAACCTACAAATATTTAGCTTCTTTAACAGACTAATGCTGTTTTCCTCTGCTGAAGGAAATATAGGAATAAACAATATCAGAAATACATTACCTTTCAACAAGTCTCTGGAGGATTCAGATAGCACTTCTTTAGGGCTCTCCATTATATTAAACAGCCAGTCAATAAACTAAGATTAAAATGAATAGCAGTTGTAAATTAAAAGAATGTCCATATCAGAACACCACAAATTCTGTCTGACCAGACTGGCTTAAGACATGCACCCTACTTAAGTTTAGCTACAGTATATTCGGACTGAATGGCAAATCCACCCATGTTAGAGTTTGCCCATCACTGCATTACAACAGTCCATTAGTATTTCATTTAACACAACAGTACAGGAATTATCTGAGTGATTATCAAAGTTATTTCTTTCTGCAGTATGAAAATGAGGCAAGCCCTTACTGTTGACTATTTCTATTATGATACTCATCTTTGATCAGTGAATTCCCAAGACATCATTTATTTGGTTGCTGGTGAACCTTGTTTATTCCTAGCACGGACATATAATATTCATTGTCTTACTATTAAATCTATAAAGTAGTAACTCAGGAGTGGTGTAGAGAAAAAATCAAATAGAAAATGAGAGTCACTATGTTTATATTTTTTCCAAAAATCATTGTTAAGCTATTAGAAATTGTTATGGATGTAAAACAGATTTAGAACTAGATTGCAGCTTAGAGCCAGCTTTCATGTCAAAGGGCAAAAGTTACTGTCTAATGTTAGATTTTATAATTATTTTTCAAAGGCTATTTGTTTGCACATCTGCTACTTAAGTTTTTAATCATCAGGCTTGGGTAGGATGGGACAGACATTAGGGCAAAAAAGGAGCAGTGAGCCATTTGGCTGACTTGATATTTTGTTTGCAAGGCATGCTGACGCTGTGGTTTGTAATACACAAAATTGCTAAAGAAAACAGTTAATAAAGTTCTGAACTTTACTCACGCAAAACACCAACTAAAATAGCGGACATGCAAAATAATAAAACAAAACACTGCAGAACTAGGGTGGATTGAGAGGAGTTGGAGAATCATAGTAATAAGAGATGGAAAAAACATTTTAGATCACTCAGTGCATCTCCCCGTCAATGCAGAATTGGTCACTTAGTAAGTGTTCAAATATTTGGTCCGGTCTAATTTTAAATATTCCATGCAATGCAGTTTCCACCATTTCCCTTGGAAGAATATTCCACAGCTTAATATAGCCTAGTACAACTTACTGTCACAAGATTTTGCCTGACAGTCTGAATTTTGCCTTCTGGGGACATTTCCCTTCATTCCATTATCCCCAGTTATACTACTTTGTAGCATAGCAAGCACAGTAAATAATTCATCTCCATATTTGATGTTTACGCCTTTAAATATCTGCACTCATCCTCCTATATCAGTCTGTAAGGGTATGTCTACATTGCAAAAAGAGACCTCAGCAGTGAATTTCAGAGCCTTGGTCAACTGACTCAGTCTCATAAGGCTCACACTACATGGCTAAAAAGAAGCAGTGTAGATGTTCTCACTCGGGCCAGCGCCTGGTCTCTGTAACCTGGCAAAGGGAATGGATCTCAGAGACTGGGCTCCAGCCTGCACAAGAACATCTACATTGCTATTTTTAGCCCCATAGTGCTAGCCCCGCAAGCTAGAGTCAGTTGAACCTGGCTCTGAGACTTACTTCTGGGGGTTTTTTGGGGTTTTTTTGCACAGACATATCCTTAGCCAGACTTCCCAAAGTCAATGCCTTCAGCACCCAGATCATTTTTAATCACTTTTTTTTTTTTTTTTACTTTTTACTTTCCTCCAATTTTTGTTGTCTTTCTGGTAATGTCTGTTGCCTAGAGGAGAATACAATATTTCCGATATATCTGGGTAGTTTATTTTTTCAAGGCACAGACTCAAATGCTTTACGAAAACCTAATCACAAATTTGCACATTAATGGCCTAGTTCTGCATTCTTCACATCCTCCAAACTCTCACTTCAGTGGGAGTTTTGCACATGCAAAGAAGGCAAGATCCAGTCCTTAATGCATACATGTTTGTTTAAAATAATTAAATGTCAATGTACAGAAGTCACCATTTATATACATTACAGGAAACTCAAGTCAGATTTCCCAAATTAGGCACATACAATCTCACGCACACACTTGTGCATACTTAATTTAGGCTTGCAAGTAAATGATGTGCACAATAAACTGTGGGGGGAAGGGAGAGATCGTCCACTGGTGTAAATTACACTAGCAGAGGATCTGCCCCTAAGTGTTTGCATGCCGAACTAGCCATATGCAGGAGTAAGTATGCACATGCATGTGCCCCTCCCCCCTAAGTAAACCTACTTAATGTTAAACAACCAACCCTTAAAGAACACTTATCAACTTGCATCTTAAGGGCATGTTTTAAGTAAGTCATATCTGACTGTGATAAAGAAAAATGAGAGCTCAAGTCAGATGCAGTAGATACAGAGGAAAGAACAGCAGCCTCACATAAGACCTGAGCTGACTCCATTGAGAACTGAGGGTGATCTGTCACCCTCAGAAAGTGCTTAACATCTTGCATGATCAGGCCTTTAGAAAGTAAATTATGTGCAGCTTTACCTTTTGTGTTTGTTCTTTCCAAGGCTCTTTAGCCAGCAAAACCTGCACACTGTTTGGAAGGAGAGTAAGAGTCTCCTGCACAGAGAGCTTTTCAATTGGATGCTCGCCAAAATCATCTGCAGACAATTCTGGCAATACTTCTTTGTGTTTCCATGACGACCAGCTGGCACTGAGGCCAAGTAGAAGTGGTGTAGCATGGTCAGCCCAGGCAACCACAGAAGCTGCAAATATCCACAACAGGAAGTCTACAGCCTAAACAGGAAACAGACAAGTTTGGTTCATTAGTTAAATAATAAAGAAGAAAAAAAGTGTTACGACATCTTATTCTCCAGGATAAATCCTAGGCAACTGAATACTCAAACTTTAAAAGAGAAAGACTAAAGGCAGTTTAATGGTCTGGCTTTTGTACTTTAAAGTAGTACAACAGTATTTAAAAACTACAATCCTTAAAGCAAGGGAAGCAAATGGAAACAATTCTGAACCAGACTTCTTTAGCAACGAACTTCTTCATTTTTTTTTTTATCTACACTGGAAAATAATGCTTTATGGACAGGCATTTCAACAAGTCTGGCATCCTGTTCCGTGCAGCAACCAACAGCTGATGCTCAAGGACAGGGGTGGGCAAATTTTTTGGCCTGAGTGCTACATCTTGGTATGGAAATTGTATGGTGGGCCATGAATGCTCACGAAATTGGGGTTGGGGTGCAGGAGGGGGTAAGGGCTCTGGCTGGGGGTAAGGGCTCTGGGGTGGGGCCAGAAATGAGTTCAGGGTGTGGGAGTAGGCTCCGGGCTGGGGCAGTGGGTTGGGGTGCAGGAGGAGGTCAGGGGTGCAGGCTCCAGGCGGTGCTTACCTGAAGCAGCGGCATGTCCCTTCTCCGGCTCCTATGCAGAGGTGCGGCAGGTGGCTCTGCGCCCTGCCCTGTCGGCAGACACTGCCCCTGCAGCTCCCAATAGCTGCAGTTCCCGGCCAATGGGAGTTGTGGGGTGGTGCTTGGGGCGGGGACAGCACAGGGAGCCCCCTGGCTTCCCTGAACATAGGAGCCAGAGGGGAGAAATGCTGCTTCTTCCAGGAGCCACAGCACACGTGTGCGGAGCAGCCTCTGACCCCGCTCCCTGGCTGGAGCAGGGCAAGCCCCAGACCCCACTCCCCAGCAGGAGCTCAAGGGCCGGTTTAAACCGGCTGGAGGGCCGGATGCAGCCCCCAGGCCGTAGTTTGCTCTCCTCTGCTCTAGGAGGATTAGCCACATGCTCACCTCCTTACTGCACAGGGCCAATAGTACTATACTGTATTGGAATACTGTATAACAAGGGAGGAGGATCCTTTCTGACCTCTGCAGCAATCAAGCAATGCCCCAAAGCATGAGATTTAAGTACCTTAGCAAGCATAACTACGAATAATATTGGTAGCCCTGAAACTGTCCAACCCTTGTAAAAAAATGCAGCTGCAGTACTCTGAACTACTGGGACAATGAATGCCACAGATGAATTAACATACTGTAAAGGAGCTTTTTCCTTTTAACAGTTCTAAGTGTATAGCATTCTACATGATATAGGTTCCTTTTATACTCCGTCATTGTTCTCAGAGGTTAGGTGCTAGACTTACTTATTTAAAAGACTTCAAATATATGCACATTTTAAAAACCTTTTGAGGACGATCAGTGATTTTCCTTATGGAGATAAAAGGACATTATTCTAAAAGATAAAAAGTGAGGGAATACTTGTTCCTTGGAAAGGACAAATTACACTAGAAACCATTTTTTTCTGAAAGCTACATATTATTTTCACAGGATGTACCTCTTTAAAATCCACATTTTGTATAGATATTGACTTGTAAGCAACATTTCTGATATAGCCCATCAATTCTAACAGCCAGTCCATTCTTTTCAATACTCCTGTAAGAACAAGAATATTGCCTTATGTAAAATGATAGCAAATACTCCTTCTTTAAAAAGCAAGTACCAGGAACCACCATAGCAATCAAACAGCAGGCCAGGGGAGGAATAATAGCAACAATCATAACATTTAATTTTTGTGTGCCCATGCCAAAAGGCATATAGGCACCTTAATAATAACAGCTGAAACTCACATTATAACATAGACAATGTGGCTGCAACAATCCCTAAAGCTAGCAAACTAAAAACAATACATTGAAAAAGATAATGAAAAAATAATCTTTCATAATAATTCCATCCTGCAGATATCACTGATCTGCTCTGTGGACATCCCATATAGATTCCTGATTATGACGTACTAACACAGAAGAGATCACCCCCCCAATCAAATAAATCTAGGCTTTGCGTTGAGTCCAGTGCATGTTGGGAAAGAATCTGGGGAGTATAAGAAGTGGTGTGTAAAACCTCTTCCAGTGCAGATTTGATCAATACAATTAATACAGTAACTATATGCCTAATCAACTAGTCTTAGTGCTTTAAGGAGCCTCCCAGTACCCAAGGGCATATCACCAGTGGTGAGCTGCCAAAATCTTAACAACCGGTTCCCTATAAAAAGTTCTGATTTAAGGGATGTGCCCCAGTATGTATTTTTTGTATCAACAGGGTTACCATACGTCTGTATTTTAAAAATTCCTCCCGGATGGCGATTTAAGAACCAAGAAGCCTGACCTGTCCGGGAAAATACGGATGTATGTTAACCTTGCCTAAAGTTCTTTTTTAAAAAGATGGGCCTGAACTAGAAATGAGCTCCGTTTCACATGTGTGGGTCCCCGCCGCTCCCTGGGGGTGTGCTAGGGTGACCAGATGTCCTGATTTTATAGCGACAGTCCTGATTTTGGGGTCTTTTTCTTATATAGGCTCCTATTACCCCCCACCCCCGTCCTGATTTTTCACACTTGCTGTCTGGTCACCCTAGGGTGTGCACATGTGTGGGTCCCAGCTGCTCCCTGCCCCCCTCATTGAAGCAGGTGTGCAGGGTTACTGCCCTGGAAACTGCAAGGCACCAGTGGATGTGGGGCCAGCTGCAGACAGGGGCATGGGGCAGGGCTAGCTGGAGGCAGGGGGTGCAGGGCTGGCTGCGGGCAGGGCAGAGGGTGCGGGGGTGGCTGGAGACAGGGGCTGGTGCGGGCAGGGCAGGGGGTGCGGGGGTGACTGGAGATGGGCTGGTGCGGGCAGGGCAGGGGGTGTGTGCGGCAGGGGCTGGCTGCAGGCAGGGGGTGCAGCAGGGGCTGGTGCGGGGGTGGCTGGAGACAGGGGCTGGCTGCAGGCAGGGGATGCGGGGGTGGCTGGAGGCAGGGCAGGGGGTGGGTACTCATGGGGAGAGCAGCAGGATGCAGCCCAGGCCCAGCAGAGCAGCCAGGGACCCACCAGGCAGCATCGGGAGTCCTAGGGCCAGGGGAGCAGCAGCAACAGGGCTCATGCCCAGGGCCAGGCAGCAGCCACATGGCTCCCGCAGCGCAGCGCCCCCGGCGGCTGGAGGAGGAATTACATCACTTCCCAGCCTGAGCCCATCAAAGCCTCAGCGCCCCCTGCAGGGAAGCGGGTTAACAACCAGTTCTAAAACTGCTTCAAAATTTAACAATCGGTTCACGCGAACTGGTGCAAACCGGCTCCAGCTCACCACTGCTTACCACCATATAACTGTTCAGTATAACCATAAGATTCCTTCCCTATAACTGCCTCACTGAGTTTTTGTCAGAGCTACCAAGATCAATCACAGTCTTTTCATCAATCAGTCAGACCTGGCTAATCCAAAACACAGTCCTGCCTTCTTTATCCAAACAAAACACCAACCACTTTCCACGCGCAAATTGGGTGTGTACTCCATTCCTTCCTAGCTTGCCTCTTAGTTGCTCCTTTTATCATCTCCTGCTACTCTTAGTTTTGTGTCTTCTTTCATGCATCTCACTGCTTACATATTAAGTAACCTCCCTTATTTCAATCAAATACAGCACTCTTGCAAATCCTTCAAACACAGAATACGTCTGAAGTCCTTTCCATTTAAACTCCTATCCATTTGTATTTGTATAAGTTAGGCTTTAAATTTTGGAGAGCAGTGACCTTGTATTTTGGTCGATAAAAATCCTCACATCCATTTATAATACTTCAGAAATACACCGGACCCTCGCTAGATCGCGGGGTTCGGGATCCATGCAGGGTACCACGTTAACGCGGGGATCGCATTATAGCAGGGGCCGCGTTACCATGGGTCCCAATTTAAATATTTAAATTTGGGATCCATCGCCATGACCGCACAATATGTGAATCCGCGCTCTAGCGATGCGCGCTCTAGCGAGGGTCCACTGTAATACATAACACACCTAGAAAGACTTGATTGGACCAAAACTTTTATTTAAAATAATTCGTGCAGATTCATTAAGCTTTTTCGCTTCTTCCTTCAGTGTGGCCTTACCTGTATTTTCATGGCTTACAATTCGGGCATGGTAGAAACTATGAAACAACATCCATGCCATAGTTTCTTTCTGCTGGCATCTTACCGCAATACCAATCACATCATTCAAGCTCAACAAACACAGTCGGCCTTGAGAAACTAAATACACTTTGATGAAAGTGGTCTTTTCTATATTGTTCTGCAAAAGCAACAAAAACTTGATTAAAGTAATACATTCTTCCTGGGTGAGAACAGTAAAAGATACTACATGTCTCTGTATAGAGATGGGAGGAATCTTCAATCATTAAGCCAGCTGATTTTTTTTTTTTTTTTGGTGGGGGAGGTTAAATGAATTGGACAGGATACAGTGTATAATACATATCACGTGGGGTCATATAATAGCACATGAAAGGGGGGAGGGATAGCTCAGTGGTTTGAGCATTGGCTTGCTAAACCCAGGGTTGTGAGTTCATTCCTTGATGGGGCCATTTAGGGTTCTGGGGCAAAAATTGGGGATTGGTCCTGCTTTGAGCAGGGGGTTCGACTAGATGACTTCCTGAGGTCCCTTCCAACCCTGATATTCTATGAAATGCACGTAAGTCAGTACAATCAGACCCTGCTTACACTTGTAAACAATGATTAGTGCTTATGGAAGGGATCAAAGTGACAACCCTGGTGTAAGTCTTAGTTGCACAAAACAAGAATAACATGGACTGTAGCAATGCAGATTTTCTCATACTGCTTTTCCAATGTGACTTCATCCTGACCCCAAGGGACTAACCTCGTAGTGAGAGGATAGTTCAGTTTCAAAGGCCTGTTTAAAATTTTTGGACTGCTCTCAGAGTCTGCCAGCAAGGGTACCATGGTGGTTATGTGATATTGACACCCGCATATAAGGGGGCTTGATCTGAGATCACCAACTCATTCCACAGAGGTCACTTCATCACCAGATCTTAACTTTGGATCACTATTAATCTCAACTCTATTTGAGCAAGTGACCTGGAGTTGGAAAGCTCTACATTTCATTATCCTCCTCAGCCATACTGTCCACTATAAAATATTTTGAATGCATTTGAAATACTGTGTGGTAAATCTATAATAGTGACAAGTGTGAAATCAAAAAATTGCAATACACTTTTTCAATTTTGCAACAGTGTCCAGGATACATCAACTCAGACACAGTGGGTTACAACATTGTATTTAGTATGTTTAAAGAATCAGATGGCCAATGTATAGAAGGGGTTGGTCTTGTGGTTAAACCACTAGACTGGGATTCAGGAGACCTAGTTTCTGTTACTGACCCTGCTACAGACTTGTCTGAATTTGGGAAGTCATTTAGGGTTTGATTCAAAGCCCACTGAAGTCAATAGGAGTTTTTCCCATTACCTCAGTTTCCCATTTGTAAATTGAGGATAATGACATTACCACACAGGGTTGATGTGAGGATACATTAATCAATATTTGAGAGGTGTTAAAATATTCTAGATGATGTATAAAACTGTACAGGTGAGTCTTCATCCCATACATAAACAAGTGTTGGGGAGAGTTCTAGAAGCCTAGAATGAAACACGATCACCTTGGAGAACTGGGCAATCCGGTCAATCTCTGCATCGGCCATTTCTGAGAGGCATTTTGCTACCTCAATATACATTTCCATTTCACTTCTCTGGAAAAAGAAAAAAACGTGTATTTGTACATGGATAACTGTATTTTAATATCATTAAAGTAATGAAGACGCTAAGGGCCTTTTTATTCATTGGGATCATTTAATAAAGTTTCTAAGTAAAATGAAGCTGGAAAATATATCACTTATTTTGCATTTATGCTGGACTTGAATGTATTTAATTTGACTATTTAACAAAAACAAGAAGTTGAAAACTTCTAAAGAAAAGTGCTTTTCCTTTTATGTATTTTCTGTTTGTTGTCCTCAAGAAATTTGCCACTGTGAAAAATTTTCTGTCTAAAATTGTTTTTTTCCCATGATTATTCTCTGCTTCCATTTCAACAATTATTTTACCTCAGTACAAATTCTTTATTTTTTTTAAATTGCCTAATTATTTGTGAGGCAAAGTCCACTACAAATTACCATAATCTAAAGAGTATCTGAAGATATTTTCACCGGAATGGTATTAGATTATTTACCCAAAACACCTGCTTCAAATTTTAAATCCAATGGCTCAGTGCAGATTTCATGAAAAAAAAAAAAAAAAAAAGGTTTTGCCAACAGTGGAAAACTCAGGCAAACATCTTATAGTGGCTTTTTTATCTCTCCATCCAGCCTTGCTCCCTAAACCTTCCCTACCCTAAAAAACCAAAACCTTAAAATTCTGTACTAGAATGTGAATATTTACTTCTCTTACCTGAATCTTTTCTGGCAAAAGCTCAAATATTTTCTCTGCAGCCTGGCACAGAAGGCTCCAGCAGTATTGGGCAGGGCTTGGAAGTTTCATAGCCTGGCTGAGTCCTTGTAAGATGCTCTGGCAAAGCTCAGGATTTTTTGGGTGTTTCTTCGTTTCAAAATGCTGTACTAAAAACACTTCAATAAAAGTCTGTAGTTTGTCTTCTGCAACGTGTTTCATCCACAGGGGCAAAGTAGTAAAAATATATTTCCTGGTTTTCATCTGAAGGGCAAATACAGGGCATTACTGGACATTGGTTGTGCTCAAAGTCTTTCCTACTACCTTAGATAATTAATACCATTATCTCACTATTCCTAAGGTGATTCCTTTTATTAAGTATAGGGAATACTACTAATATTGATAGGTTTCAGAGTAGCAGCCGTGTTAGTCTGTATCCGCAAAAAGAAAAGGAGGACTTGTGGCACCTGGAGTTGGAAAGCTCTATATTTCATTATCCTCATCAGCCACACTGTCCACTATAAAATCTTTTGAATGCATTTGAAATACTAACAAATTTATTTGAGCATAAGCTTTCGTGAGCATCCAATGAAGTGAGCTGTAGAAAGCTTATGCTCAAATACATTTGTTAGTCTCTAAGGTGCCACAAGTCCTCCTTTTCTTTTTAATAATATTGAGGTAACATTAACTAATTATTAGAGGCAAAATTGGAAAGTTTTAAATGGCTCTAGAGTACAGTACCCAGAACACAGAACTTAATCTTCCAGTATGATTTATAGCAGAAAGTAGAAGAGATTTACCAGTGACTCAGATAGTTTTTTTTCTTCTATGCTAAAAAATTTGGACTCCACCTTCTCTTAGTTTTAGATCAAAACCTCCATTGTCCCTCAGCTATAGACAAAGGGTAAAATTTTCAAAAGTGCCGAAGTCACTGGGACTTGAGGCACTTCTGAATTTTTTTCATCCCAAATAACTATAGATGCTTCTCCCACTTCTTTATTATTATTATTTATTATTTGTATTACCATAGTGCTTAGGAACACTAGTTGAAGCAGTAATTTAATCCCTTGTG
Source organism: Natator depressus (assembly GCF_965152275.1). Classification (NCBI taxonomy): domain Eukaryota; kingdom Metazoa; phylum Chordata; order Testudines; family Cheloniidae; genus Natator; species Natator depressus. Next base: position 110,894,512 of record NC_134238.1, on the reverse strand, counting down.
ATCTGTTAAGTTTTCCTCAGGTTCTCTCACATACTGAGGATTGTGTCCTATCAGATAGAGTACAACTGGGGCCTTCCAGCAGAACTCTTGACCCATGCAACACAAAATGCACAACCCAGTACAATTCTTTGGCAGAGAAGTGCAGAAGCAGTGTACTTCAAACCTCTTGAAGATTGCTTCTCAATTTTCAGGACGAGGCTAAATTCTCCACTTCGTGGAGCTGAATGCACTGCCCTTGTGTGTTGAGAAATGAGAGGCTCAAACTCGAGTCTTCTCCTTGCCAGTGACAAACCCCTTACCAAATCCCAAAACTTTTAACATCTTTACCAACTCAAATGGATTACCAATTCACTAAACCATGGAGAACTGGACGATCATAGACTAAACTGAGCAGGATTTTCTTCTAATGATTTTGGGCCAGCTTCTCAGCTGGTGTAGATCAGCACAGCTCCATTGAAGTCATCAGAGCGACATTACTGATCCTAGCTATGGTTGATGTGGAAGTTTGCAGGATTTCTAAAGGACTAATTTCATGTGTTGCTGGGGGCCTTGTAGCGCCCATACTGAATTTCCACAACTTGATTCCCACTTTTCATCTGAGGATAGCACGAATTTTGATGCTAACACAGATTACCCTTTCAACTGTATAAAGATTAATTTAGAGGAACAGAAAGGAAGGAAAGCAAGATGAATAACTAACATAAATAACAGGTTTCAGAGTATCAGCCGTGTTAGTCTGTATCCTCAAAAAGAAAAGGAGGACTTGTGGCACCTTAGAGACTAACAAATTGATTTGCATATAAGCTTTCATGAGCTACAGCTCACTTCATCGGATGCATTCAGTGAAAAATAAGTAAATAGGTGATGGAAAGTCTCAAGTCTGCCTTGAGTTTGAAGTCTCTGTTATAAGTAATTTCAGAGAGCCATTAAAAGCCATTTGCTGATCTAACAAAACTTTTAGAAAATTCTGCACAAATGTCACTTTGCGTTTGGATGAAATGCAGGGCTGGAATAGTAAGCATGTAGGTGCGCAGGATTAAGATGTGCTTTCCTGTGTAAGGAAGCTTGTACACAGAAAAGAGGACAGAGTATTCATAAGCCTTCTGGAGCTCTACGCTGATATACATACGCTAAGACTGTAGACTAGAGGTGGTACTACCCACATCCCCAAGAGCATTGCAGCATTCTGAGATGACTGAGCCTGGGTCACCGCAAGTTCAATACACAGTTGCTGAATCTCTTCCCCTAAAAGAGAAGAAAGTGAATAGTTTACAATGCAATTCTTTTAACTTTCAATTTGTTCTCAGCCCATAATGCTGAAAAAATAAAAACGAAGGTAAATGTTTTTATTCTAGCAGAAATATGTTGTGTTTTTGTGACACCACTGGTAACATTTAGAGCAGACCTCTCTCTCTATTTATGTAACTTCTTTATTACCCTTGGATGTGTCCAGAATCCAAGCATGTGGCATTCACTCAAATTTAATTGAGAAGAAAAGCATTAAAATGTGAACATGGAGAATAAAAAGAATCAATGTTCTTTGCTAAATGGAGAGAATAATCAAACTATTAAAGAACCCCTTGAAGGGGAACCAAGGATTGATATTCCTTTTTTGCTAAGCTCAGCCTGTTCTGCTCCATTTACATTCAGCATGCTGTGCACCAGTGTAAATGTCAACTTCGCAGAACTACAGGTGAATCATTGTTATTGCTGTTGGAGCATGGGCACAGACATTCTTCTGGTCTGGGTGTAGGGGATCTTTCTAAAGAATAGAGTTCTTATGTTAATTATTGAATTCCTAATTAGTGGGTCCTGTTCAGGCTCCCCAAAAATCTGAAATTGTCCGTCCCTTGATAAAGATAACCATACAAATCTGAAAAGAGTTTGCTTTGCACAATGGAATGGCTTTCATAACAGTTCATTCTATTGTAGCCGCACACGAAGGACAGGGATTTCAAATTTAATGCTGACATTTAAAGTTAGCCTCACAGATTTAAGATCAGAAGGGAACATTGTGATCATCTAGTCTGCTCTCCTGCACATTGCAGGCCACAGAACCTCACCCACCCACTCCTGAAATAGACCCCTACCCTCTGGCTGAGTTACTTAAGTCCTCAAATCATGCTTTTAATACTTCAAGTTACAGAGAATTCACCATTTATGCTAGTTTAAACCTGAAAGTGACTTGTGCCCCATGCTGCAGAGGAAGGCGAAACCCCCCCAGAGTCTCTGCCAATCTGACCCAGGAGGAAATTCCTTCCTGACCCCAAATATGGCAATCAGTTAGACCCTGAGCTTATGGGAAAGACCCACCAGGCAGATACCTAGGAAAGAATTCTCTGTAGTAACTCGGAGCCCTCCCCATCTAGTGTCCCATCACCAGCCGTTGGGAATTTTTGCTACTGGCAGTCACTGATGGGCCACATGCCATTTTAGGCAGTCCCATCATACCATCCCCTCCATAAATTTATCAAGCTTAATCTTAATTCAACTTTGCTTTATATACATTTCCAGAATACTTGAAAGTGGAACCATTTGTTATTAATCTTATTTATTTGGGCCAAAATTTTCAAAAATGGGAGCCTAAAGTTGACTGGAATGGATGCTGTTGAGTAGTTTTACTTCTGAAATAAGGTAATTCACTTCAATGTCTAAATATGGATTTAGGAGCCTAACATTATGCTCGTGATTTTGAGAATCTGACTTAGAAATTTAGCCTTTTTCTTTAGCATATTGTTTGGTACCCAATCCAGATTGCTACAAAAGTATTTGTCATTTGTAAGCATTCACCAAATAGTTTGGATTAATAATTTACAGACTATAGATTGTTTGCAAACTGTTCACCCAAGCTATTTGTTATTCAGTAGTTGTGAGGTATGCCTATCCTAAATCACATAGTGTTGTTTCTGCTCCACGAATGCAGCACTGAACTTTTTAAAACAGGAAAATAATCTGCTTTTGTTATCAGTTTATGGATGAATAAATCATTCATGTTAGAACATGTGAAACTTTCAGGATTCATAACCATATTCACAAATACCCATCCCTCATCCAAATATTCATGAATAACTATTATTATGACTGAACTCAGTATGTATCACAAAAATATTCATGATCATGTTTCTTGAAAATTACTTCAGGGTTTCACATTTCCAGTTTGGATGTCAGGCTAAAATACAATTGCTCTGCTTTCTGCTTCTGCAGCCCAACATCAGCACTGCTCACGAACCACCCACTACTAATACAAAGGGGTATCTATTCACTTCTTCATGCATATATTTAACTTCCATAATTCTACTCAGGTACAATGAGAAGAGTTTATATGTCAAAGACCAAGCAGTCTCAAACGAAGGAATGAAACGGATGCACTGTTCCTTCGAATTAAAACAAAGGAACTAAACGGATGCACTGTTTCTTCTGGAACTTCTGTGGTTTACAATAACATGAAACTCCTCTTTCTTCGGTAAAAAAGGACACACAATTTTTCCCAGTGTGTTAAACAAGTTTCCACATTCAAAGCACCATTCAGGTATTACAGCAATATGGACAATTTGGTTCAATATGAGAAATACTCTTGCAAATTTCTCTTATATAACTTAAGAGAATTCATTGAAAGAACACATCATCAGGCAAAAATATCAGCAAAACCTCCTATGATCTTTCTACATCTGGCAAGGGCTTTGCTTTCCACAATGACAGTTTCATAATTTCCAGAATTTTGGATTTAAGAGCACCTTGTAAATAAATAAAATGGCTAACAGCAAGAAATAAGTGCAGCCTCCCTATTACTGAGCCCTCCAAAGCCACACAATCTAAATCCAAGAACAATTTGTATGGCAACTTCCAGCTTCTCCCTTACCGTGGACACTGACAAGTTTAGATCCAGGTCCCAATGTTGCAGTAGGCTCCTATTACTAAAATGGGCCAAATCCGATCCAGAAACTCCTGAATTCTGGGGAATTTCAGATCTAGATCTGAACTTTGTGGCTCTGATTCTTCTCTAATTTGTTCCAGTATTGGAATTCCAATGTCCCCATGGGAATGTTTGCAAACATAAGCTCAGAAACAAAAATATCATACTTCAGGGTGTATTAAATGCTCTACACTCTTGAAAGAGCTCGAGTTTTACAGTATGATCTTTTGAACACAAGTCACATGAAAATGATCCAAAGGACTCATAAAATCATTAAACTTACCAAAGTTTAGTCTCACCAAAGGAGAAAGAACTGAAGCCCAGTTGACAGGTGGATACTGGTAGCTTTCTCCAACTAAAGCTACAGGTGCCAAAGCTACTTTCACCAAGTGAGGGGGAATGGATTCAGGGCCTGCAACAGAACAACCAACTATCACTTGAATTTCATGATGAGCAAATTGGGTAAAATAACCAAAACAAGGAATATAAAAGCATAAGACATGAATTTACAGTATTACATATTGGACTGAAAAACAATTTGTAATGAAAGACAAAGACATTATAAAAGCACCTAAAAATATTCTGTCATTTGTATTGACTGCAATTGGCTGAATATGCTGCAAACTTTTTGGAATGCAGTTGTTGGATTATACAAAGAACGGTCTGCTAAAGAAGTCTTCTTCTGTCTCTGCTGAAGGGGAGCTAGTCTAAAATTAATTTTAGAAATAAAAATACTTTAAAATAAGTTGTACTTCTACAGCAACTTCCATCCGAAACTCTTAAAGCACTTTACACACATTAATAAATTAAGCCTTACACCACTTCTCTGAGGTCAGTTATTGTCTTCATTTTACAGGCAGGGAAACTGATGCAGAGAGATTGCATGATTTATCCATATTCACACAGAAAATCAGCACCAGAATTCGGAACAGAGCAAAGCTTTGCCACCAGTTCCCCTAGTTCCATCCAACAGACATCTACAATGCAAATTCTAGCCCTCATTTAACTTCTACCCAAGCCCAAGTCGAAGGCTTTGTCTTTACTGCAAAGAAGGTGGGATTTGTTTTTTTAAACGTCAAGATAGCTAACTCAATATAAAGTCCGACTGGAGTAAAGGGCTGGCCTCAACTAGCTATTCCGTAGAAAAAACTACCTTATCTCCACTCTGATTTTCTACACAAATTTAACAAGGTTCCAACATGGTTTATATTAAAATATTCTTCACTGAAATTTCTATTTTTAATATAATTCATTAGTGATTTTTTTATAGGTTTTGACAGGTAAAAACATAGGTCAAATCACATTTGACAGAAACAGCACATTTTCACATCATTATGGAATTTGCTCCATCTCACCTTTCCTTCCTCCTTCAATGGCAAAGTCAATAGCTGCCCTGATAAAGCTGTTTTCAGGCAAGTAGCTGAAGTCTGGAGGAACTGTGAAGACAAAAATTATGAAATAAGCCAGCAATTTGGCAGGACAAATAATAATTTCCAACTACCCTATACATTCAAAGGCAAAATGAGGTATTTATGAACTGATCCTTGGTTAACACACTGATAGTGACTATTTCTATTAGATCAAAAGACTGATGCAGATGTTATCACTGGCTTCCCCCCCACCCATCTTTCTTTCCATGTGAATTTAGTGTTGATGAAAGATGCTGGACTGCCAGCAATGAGGAACAGATTCATTCATTTATCCACTAAAAAGCTATTGTGGTATGTAAACTTCTCCCCACACCTCAGTTTATAGGGCTTTACCCTAACCTGTAGGGAACACTGCGAAGGATAACAACACAGGTTACACTCCATACCCACTAAGTCCTTGGCCTCTCTGCCAAGACTGCCACCAAGAGGATTGAGGGTTGTTTTTGTGGTGTGGCCATGTGTCCTTTCTTGATGCTACTGACTCATTTACAATTTGAGTCAGATTAAAACTAATGGCCTATATTTAGCTCCCTCTATTGAATTATATTTCATCAGTCACCTTGCCCTGCAATCATTTACCTGGTGGATTACTGGTGCAGTTATAATTGGTCACTCCATACCATTAGGAGAAATTCACACCTGCACTGAGGGCCAGTAAAGAGTCTATGTACCATTTAAATCCCACTTATGCTCTTTTATAGGCTTAAGTGGGACTTAAGTGATGCATAGCCCTCATGCTGACCCTCTGCACAGAGGTTAATTTCATCCTTCATGAATAGCTGTACTGGACTGCTTATGAAGACAGATTAGTTATGCCTTTTAGCTAATCAGAGAATAGCTCACCTGTAGGAGTACAGTTCTGAAAAATTAATCGCATTTATTGTCCTTTCTTTGTATTTGTTGGTTTTTAAATGTTTAAAATATTTAAGGGGAAAAGATGCTGAAATAAGAAGTCAGCAAAACTGGAAATCCAATTAGCTCTCAGAGCACAGTATAAATATTTCAGTTGCAAAACACAGTTCAAGATCCTCCTGCACAAATCTAATTTTAAAACAATTATGAATTATTTTCTAGTTTTAAATTTACAACACAGAATTTTTTAAATTAATTTTAAAATACAGATTGGACTGGAAAAGTTTAGCTCGTGAGCTCTTAGACTCTGATTCTGCAAGCAGAAACATGTGAAGAGACCCTTGCACTCAACACCACTGACTTTAATGACAGGTTTCAGAGTAGCAGCCGTGTTAGTCTGTATCCACTGTTATCAGTGGGAGAAAAAAAACTTTTGTAGTGATAATCAAGATGGCCCATTTAGACAGTTGACAAGAAGGTGTGAGGATACTTAACATGGGGAAATAGAATCAATATGTGTAATGACCCAATCACTCCCAGTCTCTATTCAAACCCAAGTTAATGGTATCTAGTTTGCATATTAATTCAAGCTCAGCAGTTTCTCACTAGAGTCTGTTTTTGAAGCTTGTCTGTTGCAAAATTGCCACCCTTAAGTCTTTTACTGAGTGGCCAGAGAGGCTGAAGTGTTCTCCTACCGGTTTTTGAATGTTATGATTACTGATGTCAGATTTGTGTCCATTTATTCTTTTGCATAGAGACTGTCCGGTTTGGCCAATGTACATGGCAGGGGGGCATTGCTGGCACATGATGGCATGTATCACATTGGTAGATCTTCAGGTGAACGAGCCCTTCATAGGGTGGCTAATGTGATTAGGTCCTGTGATGGTGCCACTTGAATAAATATGTGGACAGAGTTGACACTGGGCTTTGTTGCAAGGATAGGTTCCTGCGTTAGTGTTTTTGTTGTGTGGTTGCTGGAGAGTATTTGCCATCTTGATTATCACTACAAAAGTTTTTTTCTCCTACTGATAATAGCGCAACTTAATTAATTAGCCTCTTACAGTTTGTATGGCAACTTCCACCTTCTCTGTATGTATATATATATATCTTCTTACTAAATGTTCCATTCTATGCATCCAATGAAGTGGGCTGTAGCCCACGAAAGCTTATGCTCTAATAAATTTGTTAGTCTCTAAGGTGCCACAAGTACTCCTGTTCTTTTCACTGACTTTAATGAGGCTCTGCACGGGTATAAGGATCTGATTGCATGTGACAACTTCCAAGTTCATGCCTTGGATTGTGAGCTTTTAGAACCAAAGATTGTCTTTTCATTTTACGTGGCTGCAGTGTTCTAGCACAAGGGCCTCCCCCTAAAGCCTGTCATCTATTCTTAAACAACAACAACGGAAGCATCTTACCAGACGTTCTGTTCTGGGTTGAGGACAAACTGGATTGATGAAGGTGTCCTAAAAGCCAAGCTGCATTTGTTTGAAGACCAATCACCCCAGAAAAACTGACTATCTGTGAAGGCAATCATTGGACATGAATTTGTAGGCTAGTCTCATTATCTCTCCATTCCATGTTGCAACAGCAAGCTGGACACAAAAACAATGGTACTTTTTTTTTTTTAATTAAATCTGGATCCTCCACACAAGGTACTGTAGTACAGTTCACATCACACATTATTGGAGACAGACATGATCCTCTCACCTGCGTCAGGGTTCTGATGATTTCATTAAGTTTATTTTGAAACTGGGAGGACTGGATAGCCTCAGATTTCAGCTGCCAGGAAAAAATAAGCAAAACTATGTGAACATCTGAAGGAAAAGCAAAACAATGAAATGCATAACTGATGGTGGAGGAACAGGTGTAGCCCTCATACCCAACAAATATTGTTGAAAGCAACCTAAGGACCAAATTTTCTTTTCAAAGATATTATTCTGACAGAGGAAATAAATGTTTGTACAGTTAATTCAAAACTCTGCAGCAAACTGACTGTTTTGCTATTAAGTAAGCCTAGTTATTTAATTATTCAATGTATTAAACACCACCTCCGCCCCCCCCCCCACCAAAAAAAAAATCCATTCTGGTGTTATAGGTGCTCATAGAGATGTGATCCCATTCTGTTTTCCAGCCTGAATCTTTAACTTTGTTTCTAAAGGAAACACAAGTATCATGTGCTTATGTCTTTTTACCTGTATCATGGATGCTTCAGAACCCACCAATGCGACCAGCCCATTGACAGCAGCCAGACGCTGCATTGTGGGAGACCCCTATAAATCCAAGCAAAACCAACACATGACAAAGGGGTGGAAGGTGGCAAAACACTGAACAGCAAAGGCATTTTCCTCCAAGAAAAGACTTTCATTTTAATTCTGAACTATACAGACTCTTCCCCAACAAACTCATATGCTCGCCTCTGAGTGTGAGACCCAACTATGTTACCAAGGTTCTGAAATAAATAGCATTTCTGGGATTTGCTCCTTTTCTCAAACAACAGTATATTTCTCATTGATGTAGCATCTCCCACTACAGCATGTTCCAGTCTAACATCTTTGAAGTGCATCACCCATAAGAACATGCTGAGATGACCAAGTCTTCATACAGACTGTCAAAATTTTGTGTTGCTGTTATTAATATTTACCTTCAAATCCCATCTTGGAGGATTCATTTAGGATCTGCTTTTAAAATTACATTTCATATGTAATTTTTTGGCACAATGGGATAAATCCTTACTACGGAATTGTAAGCATAATAAATGAATGCATTTCACTCAATTTTCTATTCAGTTAAATGACAGTGATTAATGTTGCCTTCAGTAGGTCTAGAATTGTTCAGTTCCACCTACTACACTAAACGCAATCTAAGCATCACAGCGTAGCTTCGGTATTCACTGGGCATACAGATGGCAATTTACAGGCTGATAAAAGTAGAGCTAAAGCCATTTATTACTTAATGAAATATGCGCTTAGAGTGAACTTACAGTGAACAGCAAAACACAACAATTCCATTTGCCAGTTTAATTTTTGTTAAGTACCACCTTACTTCATAAGTAATCTCAATGTCAGTGTGACTACTCATGGACTAAGATACTACTCAATGTGAGTAAAGAATGCAGTTGAGCTCTCACAGACTATCTGGAATATTTTTGGTAGAGAGCTGTCTTACATTACCTTGTTGCTTATAAAAAAAAACCCAACGGTTAGTAACCTTTCTGTAACTGATGTTCTTCAAGATGTCCATATCACATTAGGTATGAGCACGCTGGGTGCACAGTCACCAGAGATTTTTCCCTCAGTGGTATCCATCAGGCTGGCTCTAGCGCCCTCTGGTGCACCAGTATTAGGAGCCAAGCCAGCTCCACAACCTCTGAGTTACTTCTTGCAGGCTAACTCCGACAGAGGGGCAGGAGGGTGGGTCGTGGAATGGACATGACCAACATATCTCAAAAAACAACAGTTACAGAAAAGTTATTAACCATTTTTTCTTCTTTGAATGCTTGCTCATGTCCATTCCACATTAGGTGCCTCCCAAGCAATAGCTTAGGAGTTAGGCTGACAGTTCATGGACATGCAGATTGCAACACTGCTCTACCAAACCCAGCATCATCTCTAGCCTGCTGGGTGATGGCGTATGTTAGGATATAGATATGCAGGCCTGTCTGTAAAGGCCTATACTCTAAGAATTTAGGTGTATTCTGATCACTTAGCTAGTTATAGAGGTAAAAAAGAAAGAATCAAAATCACTGTCTGCCAGTGTAAGGGCCTTCTCTTACTGTGACCATCTGAGGCCCTGTTCTTAGGCTAAGGCCTTTGGCTAAGCAGCAGAGGCAGCCAAAAGCTGGGAAGCGAACGGTCACATCCTCACATTCAAAACTAGTATAATTGAAGTAAGGTGCTACTGGGCTGTTAGGAATACAATCCTGTCCTGATAGTGCCTATCACCTCCAGAGAAAGGGAAGTGCCTAGAAAATGTAAAAGGAAACTTAGGTTGATAGCATCCTGTCTGGCAAGAACTCACTTATCAATAGCTGGGATGTGAAATCCTCATTTCTGTGTTGTTCTATCATTGTAGTCCCCATTTCCCTATTGTTTGTCTGTATAACTCTGTCTGGTTCTGTGATTGTTTCTATCTGCTGTATAATGAATTTTGCTGGGTGTAAACTAATTAAGGTGGTGGGATATAATTGGTTAAATAATCATGTTACAATATGTTAGGATTGGCTAGTTAAACTTCAGTAAAATGATAGGTTAAGGTATAGCTAAGCAGAACTCAAGTTTTACTATATAGTCTGCTGTCAATCAGGAAATAAACGGGGGGGGGGGAATGGGAACAGGGAATGGGGGTGGGGAAACTGGAATCATGTTTTGCTAATGGGGGGAATGGGAACACGGACACAGGTAAGGCTCTGTGGTGTCAGAGCTGGGAAGGGAGACACTAAGAAAGGAAACTGGAATCATCTTTGCTGGAAGTTCACCCCAATAAACATCGAATTGTTTGCATCTTTGGACTTAAACCTTAAAGTCCAACGGGGGAATGGGTTCGTGAATTTGCAGGTATAATCTCTCTAAACCCTTGAAGAAGGAAATGGACATTTTGTGAGAAAAAAAACGACTATCCTCCACCAGAGGGTGGAAGGCTGAGATGGCTGCTAGGTGTACCTTAAATAGATGAAATGGCTAGGCCCTGCTGTTTCAGAAGAAGCAGCATTGACTGGAGAGGTGATCTAGCAGGTCAGAGGTCTCATTGGGAGGACCACATGGAGAAAACGCTTCCATTTGGCAGGGTAAGTCGCTCTAATAGTGGCCATGTGCTCCCTTTTGCTCCCCAGCAATGACACCACCGACTCTTGTACTGCTGGCAAAAGCAGTACCAATAGCTAAGGCTGTTTTTGTAATGATTACTTTTAGTAAAAGTTACGGACAGGTCACACGCAATAAACAAAAATTCACAGAAGCCGTGACCTATCTGTGACTTTTACTGCTGCAGCTCCATGCTTTCCCCCCACCACCTTAGTGGCTGGGATCTGAGGGGTTCCCCCTCCACCCACAGTGGCGGGGAGCTGCAGGGTGACTATTTCCCAAAAAGAAAATGGGACACCCGAGCCGCTTACCCGAGGCATCCCCCTCCCCCGATGCGAGGCTGTCGCCCACTGCTTGAACCCTGAGGAGGGCCCCCTCAGGAGTCTGTCACTTGTCACTGGAACTTTGCAGGGTCCCCCTTGTCGCTTCTTGCTGCTGTCACCTGTCACCGGAACCCTGCCAGGGCTCCACTGGCTGTCAGCTCCAGAGTCCTGCAGCCCTGGGGCTGAAGCAGAGAATGTCATGGAGGTCTCTGGAAGTCATGGATTCCGATTCTGTGACTTCCATGACCTCCGTGACACAAACGAGCCTTACCGATAGTGCCAGCAGGTCCCTGGCTGCAATGAACGCCTCCAGAGTAGACAGTACCGTGATCCCACTGGTGCTGTATTGCCCCTCTGATGCCGAGGGATTGTCTGGGACTGGACTCAATGGAGCCTGCATATGAGGCCAACTCAGTGGTGCCCCCCTCAGAGCGGGGGCAGAGGAGTGGCCTCACTCAGGCCACATTCCACTGTGCTCCCCATGCTTGGCTCTCTTCAGAGTCCCCTCTTGGCCAGCTGAATCTTATGTTTTTCCTTTGGCACAGGTGAAAGAGAATGGTGCCAAGAGACTCCCACAGTGGGAGGAGCACTCCGCACTAACTCTGAGGCATTGGGTGCTGAGTGGGACCTTCTCGGCTCCAATGAGGGACTAAGTGCTGCCTCCATCAGGAGGGACTTCAACCTGGCCTCCTTGTTGTTCTTTGTATGGGACCTGAAATTCCAACAGAGGTCCCTGATGAGTCTCTCCCAGGCACTTCAGACAACTGGAGTGCGGGTCACTCACAGGCATGGGTTGGCTGCAGGAGGCACAGAGCTTCGAACCTGGGGACTGAGGCATGCCCCAGCACCAGATGAAACTCCACTAATAGGGTGAGAAGCACCAACTAACTACATACAACTAATCTACAACAGTCTAAACTGAGAAAATAAAGAACTAGGATAGAGAAACAAGGGAAAAGGACTAAACTAAGATCACTGAGTAAGAGTTTGTCAAAGCAGGAGGAGCTGTTCCAGTGACCGTCATGGGTGGTAAGAAGGTCCTGAAAGGATGCAGAGACAGCAGGCTCCTTATATTGGTGCATGAGCACACAACAGAATAGGGCACTAGAGCCGGCCCGATGGATACCACTGAGGGAAAAGTCTCCAGTGACCGTGCACACAGTGCAAGCACACCTATCATGGAATGGACATGCGCAAGCATGCAAAGAAGAAAATGTTGCTTTTTCTTTAAACAGATTGCAGAGAGATTCTTGCTTCTAAATGTGAATCTAATTGCCCGCTCAAATAATTCAAACTATTCTTAACTATTTCCTTCTCCTTAATGAAATAAGCTCATTAGTAATTTATTTTTTTTAAAAGGACAGACAGACAGCTCCTCTACCTCTGCAAGCACAATTTTCATCCAGGCAGGAAGCAGTCTGTTACTCAAATCTTCTGCTTTCCCATGTCCACAGACTGACAAACCGTGAACTATGCTACCCAATGCCAAAGCAAAACCGGATGTCTGCAGGAAACACAAGATGTCAAAAACACAGATTATAAAACAGATTTCACAAAAGCCCATGTATTCCTTTTTCAAAAGAAAAACATCCCGCATTTTCCAGATGCAGTACTTCCTACTGATATGTTCATTAACACAAGCTACATCATCATTCAAAATAGCAGGTGCTTTTAAAACCAATAGTTGACTGAAACAAAGAGACAAAACTACAGGTATCAATTTCAGGAAATTGAATTATATGAAGCATCCAGTTTTACGATGTTGAGCCCTGTCATGTTGTAATCTACCAGTTTGGTGTGTGTCTATGTATACATAACAGGGAATGATGTTGCCCTCTAATGACTGGCTTGAAAAAAGGATAGAGACTGCTACTGCTATCAGTCAATGGACTTCTTTAGGTCAAGTGACAGATACCTGTTTTTTGAGAGCTGAAGAACAAGTGTTGTAGTTCAGAGAGATATTTAGGCCACCATCAGCAAAAGCTTAAGCACCTGCTTAAGTCAATGGCATTACGCATGTACTTAAAATTAAGCATGTACGTAACTGTGTGCGTTATTTGCAACATATATATTTGTAACTATACCAGACAACATCAAGGCCTCCTTTGCCTTAACCTGGTGACAAGGAAGGAACTAGTGGAATGCAAATTAGTTAATAATGCAACTATTAGGACATCAGCAGCTGTATAGACACTCATCATGATCAGAGTGGATTCTCATTACAAGTTTCTACTCCTCGATTCTGTGGGACAAAGTCCGTGCCTTAAGGCAGGGAATTCTCAACCTTCTTCAGTATGGATCACATTTTAATATCAACATTGTCTCCTAGACCACATCCCCTCCCATTGACAGAATACCTACTTCACAATTACACAACACCCTTGTTGCAATTGCAGCAATTGTTTACATGAAACAGTCACATTAGGCAACAGCATAATGTATTTTTAGCTTCTTTAATGTGATTTAGCAGCTGGAAAAAAGAAGGAACTAGAATCACAGAATCATAGAATATCAGGGTTGGAAGTGTCATCTAGTCCAACCCCCTGCTCAAAGCAGAACCAATCCCCAACTAAATCATCCCAGCCAGGGCTTTCTCAAGCCTGACATTAGAAACCTCTAAGGAAGCAGATTCCATCACCTCCCTAGGTAACCCGTGACAGTGCTTCACCACCCTCCCAGTGAAAAAGTTTTTCCTAATATCCAACCTAAACCTCCCCCACTGCAACTGGAGACCATTACTCCTCATTCTGTCATCTGGTACCACTGAGAACAGTCTAGATCCATCCTCTTTGGAACCCCCTTTCAGGTAGTTGAAAGCAGCTATCAAATCCCCCCTCATTCTTCTCTTCTGCAGACTAAATAATCCTAGTTCCCTCAGCCTCTCCTCCTAAGTCATGTGTTCCAGCCCCCTAATCATTTTTGTTGCCCTCCACTGGACTCTTTCCAATTTTTCCACATCCTTCTTGTAGTGTGGGGCCCAAAACTGGACATAGTACTCAAGATGAGGTCTCACCAATGTCGAATAGAGGGAAAGATCACGTCCCTCGATCTGCTGGCAATACTCCTACTTATACAGCCCAAAATGCCGTTAGCCTTCTTGGCAACAAGGACACACCGTTGACTCATATCCAGCTTCTTGTCCACTGTAACCCCTAGCTCCTTTTCTGCAGAACTGCTGCCTAGCTACTCGGTCCCTAGTCTGTAGCAGTGCATGGGATTCTTCCGTCCTAAGTGCAGGACTCTGCACTTGTCCTTGTTGAACCTCATCAGATTTCTTTTGGCCCAATCCTCTAATTTGTCTAGGTCCCTCTGTATCCTGTCCCTACCTTCCAGCGTATCTACCACTCCTCCCAGTTTACTGTTATCTGCAAACTTGCTGAGGGTAAAATCTACGCCATCCTCCAGATGGTTATTGAAGATACTGAACAAAACTAGCCCCAGAACCGACCCTTGGGGCGCTCCGCTTGATACTGGCTGCCAACTAGACATGGAGCCATTGATCACTACCCGTTGAGCCCGATGATCTAGCCAGCTTTCTATCCACCTTATAGTCCATTCATCCAGCCCATACTACTTTAACTTGCTGGCAAGTTAGTATCACAGTATCATGACTAGTATGAATATGAAACTAGTTATATGACTATCATATGACTAGTATCATATGACCAGCCAGCTGTTTGCAGACCACCAGCAAGTGCCCCAGGGACCAAGATGCAGGAGTCTCTGTTTTCGAGGACGGTTTTCTGATGTGAAGAAAAAGGATTACAAAAGTAAATGTTGATTTGCCTCCCATTTCCAGATACATTTACTAGTCTGCTGATTATTGTGAACAGTCCTGTCAGCATTTCCTCTCGGTGACAGCACTTCTCTTTTCCCATTGGTAGAGATTGGCTCGACGAGGAGAAAGAAGCAGTGCTGAAACAAGGCTGTTGGAGCGAAGGGAGTCAAACTGTGACAGAAGGCCAGTCAAGGGATGCTGAAGTAACAAAAGAATGCTGTTTTGATCATCTGTTAGATGGAGATCCTAGAACAGGGGTTCTCAAACTTCATTGCACCATGACCCCTTTCTGACAACAAAAATTACTACAGGACCCCAGGAAGGGGGATCAAAGCCTGAGCCCAACCAAGCCCCGCCAGCCCAGGGCATGGGTGGAGGTAAAGCCAAAGCCCCATCTCCCCAGGCCGGGGGACCAAAGCCAAAGCCCAAGGGCTTCAGCCCCAGGCAGGGTGCCTGTAACCTGAGCCTTGCTGCCCAGGGCTGAAGCATTCGGGCTTGGGCCCCGGGCCCCAGCAAGTCTAAGCCA
Organism: Natator depressus; assembly: GCF_965152275.1. Taxonomy (NCBI): domain Eukaryota; kingdom Metazoa; phylum Chordata; order Testudines; family Cheloniidae; genus Natator; species Natator depressus. The sequence goes on along the minus strand of NC_134238.1, from coordinate 110,878,888 downwards.
ACCCTGGCAACGCCATGAAAATGGGGTCGTGACCAACATTTTGAGAATCGCTGTCCTAGAACACTGACTGTGTGGAAAGGGAAACCCTAGAAGAAGTTGTGGTTGAGACACCAAGCTATTAGGGTTGTGTTTGTGATCTGCAGTATGGAGTCTATAGAAAGAGTAGAAATTCAGTTGCCTATAATTAAGGCTAAGATTTTATCATGGATATTTTTAGTAACAGTCATGGACAGGTCACGGGCAATAAAGAAAAATCAAGAAAAAAAGCCCCTGACCTGTCCTGACTTTTATTAAAAATATCCATGATAAAATGAGAAGGGACTGGGCAGCTGCGAGGTGGCTGGGATCTCTGGGGCCCCCACCACTGGTGGGGACTCAGAGTTCCAGGACCCTCTGCCACCAGTGGCAGAGGGGAGCTGTATGGTCCCCTGCCCCCTTCCCAGTGGCAGGGAGCACTGTGGGGATCCCCCTGCCCTCCATGACAGCAGGGGAGCACTGCTGGGGCCCCTTGCCCCCTGTGGCTGCAGGGCTGAAGTCACAGAGTTCTTTGGAAGTCATGGATTCTGTGACTTCCTCGACCTCCGTGACAAAACCGTAGCCTTACCAATAATTCAAGAGAACCCAGAGAAAGGCTATTTCCCCAGTGAGAGAAGATCTCAAGAACAGAACTAGGAAGAAGATATTAATTGGGAGGTTCAAGGTGCTGAGACACCCTGAAATCAAAATGTAAGCTTTTCCCTTAAACATGGTCAGCATATATAAATTCAGTTTTTGTCTCACCCTTTGTTCATGAACAGTTATAGGGAATATACATATCAAACAACCGGCCTTCATTGTATACTCCTCAAATCACACACTTTCAAACAAATACCCAAGAAATCAAGGAATTTCCATCTTATGCTGACATGGGTGCAGTGTTAAAGATACATAGGAAAAGAAACTAATATAATGAAAGAAAGCGGTCCAAACTGTGGATATAACCTGCTGATTATTTTCCGCTAATGTCCGCAACTTGTTCATGATCTCTTCAGCCTCCACTGCCTCTATGATTTTCATGCTGAAAGCAGACACGCAGGAACAGGCAATGGAGTAGGCAAGGATCTGAATAAAGGGAAAGGGGGAAAATACAGGTAAAAAAAAAAAAAAAAGACAGGTTAACATTTCCCAGGGTGGGAACACATAGGAAACAGCTTTTAATGAATACTGTAGATATACACCAAGGCACCTCATTCCCCCACCCCAGCCCAGATAATGAGTAACCCACCCCAAATGTATTCAAGGATACCTAATTCTAGGAAACAAGTGAAATAAATTGTGGATACAGTCATTTAGTATAGGAATAAGTCCACTGTAAAATAACCAGACCAATACAAGCTTTCCATGTGGTTTCCAATGCTGCTGCATGCTACATGTCAGGATTGTGATAGCACTCAAATTTACAGTATCTGGCCATTAACGGACAAACAATCAAACATTAAAATTACACTACTGACTAACTGATACTCCAAACCAAAGGAAATCTAATGTTGAGAGCTAAACATATGCCCTCAGCCCAAACTTCTGTGCCCAGGTACTACAGATAGTAAGAGACGTACCTAGTATTTTGAAATGTTTATGAATTCCTATATCTAAACCAAAGTAGTAAATTGTAATTGCTGCCTTAACTCTGGTCTCCTTTGCCTTTGTATATTTTATTCAATCCAGTGTTAGCACAATGCTTGTATTTATTGTCCGTCTGGAGACAGAGTTGTGACATTTAAAGATCATCCTAAATTCTTCAGTGTTGTGAACAGAAACTTTACATAAGATTATAAGAGATGGGAGTCTAGGGCCCCCCGGGGGGGCCGCAAGCAGGTTTCAGGGGGTCCGTCAAGCAGGGTTGCTAGACTTGCTAGAATGCAGGGTGGAAAGTTGAAGCCCCACTGTGTGGGTCAGAAGCCCCACCACCTGGAGCTGAAGCCAAAGTCTGAGTAACTTAGCTTTGTGGGGCCCCTGTTGTGTGGTGCCTAGGGCAACTGCCTTGCTTGCTACTCCCTAATGCCTGCCCTGGTTTTTAATCTACTGGATATGCAGAAAAACAGTTGTGGGCCAGGAAGTTTTTATAGCATGTTGTGGGGGATCTCAGAAAGTAAAAAGTTGAGAACCCCTGTCCCAGGCAATGCAGGATGCTGATGGCTTATGTATTTAAAAACATGCGGTGCTGTTCTGGCATAATTATAGTTACGGTAAAGAAGTTTTTTTACAATTATAAGCCTTATTTTCAGCTGTTTTTAATTTCCTAGAAAGATTCATCCTCTGGACTGATATTTTTCGTGCTTAAGTCCAAAACTACATGCTTAAAAATATTTTTGGTAAAATTTTGTTTGACCTTCTACACACAGAGTCACATTTTTCAGTATGTGTAATCAGGAGATCACACAATGAAAGAAAATACTTTGAGTTTATACCACAATGTGCTGTGATCCCATCAGCTCTCAGACGCAGCAAGGTTGGACCAGGTCAGTACTTGGATGGGAGACCTCCAAAGAACACACTAGTGCAACAGGATACAATATTGATGAGTCAGGGATTAACCCTGTATGATGCAGGTGTGGAATGTTGAACATATTGGACAGGAATAAGACAGGGAGTGCAGAAACCTTCCCCACAAACACAAATGGTAAGCTACGGTCCCAACCACTTCTGGTCATCAAAGATTCCATGGCTTTTTTTTGTAAGTGTAGTCATGTCTCAGTATCCTGGGCAAACTGTAACTGGCGTAATTACATACCTTCTCCCTAAATTCCCTATGGAGTTTCAAATTGAAAAGAAGTATGCTTTACTTCTTATCCCAAAGTCTTTTGTAATGTTAAACAGCTGCTGCATTTCACTCCAGCAGTTGCTGCACTGAACCCTGTGTAAAATTTGTACATCAGTTAAGGTTCGGTAAAGCACTCTAGAATCAATGGGGATGAAACATTACTTTATAGCTATAAAACACTTCATTGCAAAATCCAAGAACTATAGAAGGCTAATCCACAACATATATTGACTGCCAGCAAAAACTGAACTATATAAAAATATACCTTTATTTTTAAAAAGAAAAGAAAAGTTTTAGTGCTGTACAAAAAAAGTAGAACTCTGTACTGATGGCTTATAAATCCCTTAGAAAAACAGGGGATTATGTAATTCAACTATTCAGCATGCAATGGGCTTAAATGTGACAGGAACAGGCTTTTTTTAAATATAAGCACATGCTCTAATTTGCTCTCTCTCTCTCAGTCTCCATTACAGTTTCCCCAGTTTTGTCAGCCTCACTAATGAAGTTACATCTCAACTTGAATTGTAAACTCTTTGGGGCAGGGATGACATCTCATTTGTCTGTTAAGTGTCATGCATTTTGGCACTATATAAATAATGTTATGCTTAAACCCCACTCATCTGAGTTTTAAAACACTTGAAAACTGTTATAATGGGAAATGCTGACAAACTCTCAGCCACAGTAGCATTCCTTAGTGCTACAATCACAGGAGCAAGCAAAACGAACTTTCAAAGAAAGGAGCAGAGACCACTTTAAAGGAAGGGTTATCCTTGTTTATCAGTAACTTGCTTTGTGCTTTCTGGGAGACTATCCCTTGCAGCAAGGATTCTACCTAAGAAGAGACAAAGTTTCTATCTAAAAACAGTTTGATGCATTATTTTTTAGTGCCGGTGCTGTATTAAATAAAAAACATAGAATATCAAATAAGCTTTGTTTAATAAATATAAAGCTAGAATGGTATGATAAAAGAAAAACTAGAAGTCAAAGGTTCATGCATAAAAGAAACATACCTTGGAATTGTGTATCATTAGTCTGGGATGTATGGCTATGTCTTCAGTAAAAATCAATGTTATGGGTGGGGACAAAGGAAAGGTGGAGGGGATAGAAAGTTATGATTTAAAAAAAGAGTCCTACCTCCTGGAACGTTCTGCTTTGCTCTTCACTGTCATCCAGGTAGTTACAGAGTTTCCTCAGAGAGGCAGAGACATGAACCCGTGATTCTGTTTGGCTGCTGTGACTCATAAATGAAAGAACCAGTCCTACACCCAAGATGCATCCAGTGCTTAAAAAGAAGAGAAAACATAAAATGGTTAGGTTTCAGAGTAGCAGCCGTGTTAGTCTGTATTCGCAAAAAGAAAAGGACTACTTGTGGCACCTTAGAGACGAACAAATTTATTTGAGCATAAGCTTTCGTGACCTACAGCTCACTTCATCGGATGCATTCAGTGGAAAATACAGTGGGGAGATTTATATACATAGAGAACATGAAACAATGGGTGTTACCACACACACTGTAACAAGAGAGTGATCACTTAAGGTGAGCTATTACCAGCAAGAGAGCGGGGGGGGGGGGGGGGGATTTTGTAATGATAATCAAGGTGGGCCATTTCCAGCAGTTGACAAGAACGTCTGAGGAATAGTGGGGGGTTGGGGGGGGAAATAAACATGGAGAAATAGTTTTACTTTGTGTAATGACCCATCCACTCCCAGTTGCTATTCAAGCCTAAGTTAATTGTATCCAGTTTGCAAATTAATTCCAAATTAATTCCAATTCAGCAGTCTCTCGTTGGAGTCTGTTTTTGAAGATTTTTTGTTGAAGAATTGCCACTTTTAGGTCTGTAATCGAGTGACCAGAGAGACTGAAGTGTTTTCCAACTGGTTTTTGAATGTTATCATTCTTGACGTCTGATTTGTGTCCATTTATTCTTTTACGTAGAGACTGTCCAGTCTGACCAATGTACATGGCAGAGGGGCATTGCTGGCACATGATGGCATATATCACATTTGTAGATATGCAGGTGAACGAGCTTCTGATAGAGTGGCTGATGTGATTAGGCCCTATGATGGTGTCCCCTGAATAGATATTTGGACACAGTTGGCAACAGGCTTTGTTGCAAGGATAGGTTCCTGGGTTAGTGGTTCTGTGGTGTGGTGTGTGGTTGCTGGTGAGTATTTGCTTCAGATTGGGGGGCTGTCTGTAAGCAAGGACTGGCCTGTCTCCCAAGATCTGTGAGAGTGATAGGTCATCCTTCAGGATAGGTTGTAGATCCCTGACGATGCGTTGGAGAGGTTTTAGTTGGGGGCTGAAGGTGATGGCTAGTGGCGTTCTGTTATTTTCTTTGTTGGGCCCGTCCTGAAGTAGGTGACTTCTGGGTACTCTTCTGGCTCTGTCAATCTGTTTCTTCACTTCAGCAGGTGGGTACTGTAGTTGTAAGAATGCTTGATAGAGCTCTTGTAGGTGTTTGTCTCTGTCTGAGGGGTTGGAGCAAATGCGGTTGTATCGTAGAGCTTGGCTGTAGACAATGGATCGTGTGGTGTGGTCTGGATGAAAGCTGGCGGTGTGTAGGTAGGAATAGCGGTCAGTAGGTTTCCGGTATAGGGTGGTGTTTATGTGACCATCGCTTATTAGCACCGTAGTGTCCAGGAAGTGGATCTCTTGTGTGGACTGGTCCAGGCTGAGGTTGATGGTGGGATGGAAATTGTTGAAATCATGGTGGAATTCCTCAAGGGCTTCTTTTCCATGGGTCCAGATGATGAAAATGTCATCAATATAGCGCAAGTAGAGTAGGGGCATTAGGGGACGAGAGCTGAGGAAGCGTTGTTCTAAGTCAGCCATGAAAATGTTGGCATACTGTGGGGCCATGCGGTACCCATAGCAGCACCGCTGATTTGAAGGTATACATTGTCCCCAAATGTGAAATAGTTATGGGTGAGGACAAAGTTACAAAGTTCAGCTACCACGTTCCTAGTGACATTATCGGCGATACTGTTCCTGACGGCTTGTAGTCTTTGTGTGGAATGTTGGTGTAGAGGGCTTCTACATCCATAGTGGCCAGGATGGTGTTTTCAAGAAGATCACCGATGGATTGGGAAGAGTTAAGGAAGCCTAGGCTCCTTTTGGATCTATTTTTCAATACTACTCAGGATACTGAGCTGTAGAAACTCAATTTGAACCTATATGGCATTTCAACTGCATATACACTACTACTGTGACTGATACCTAATCTCCTTAAAGGACTGCTTAAAGTTCTGGGGATTCTTGTTAAAACTTAGGATATCCTGTTTAAAAAATAACTTCAAGAAATACTTTGGCATTATCTTTAAATATTTAACACTTTCCAACAGCAATTGGCAGTGGCTACAAGGATCAGAGACATTTTTTCCCAGTCTCTATCTACGCCTCAGAGGACAATGAAGATAAACCTCAGCAACAGATACTCCTAAGTATCACTGTGATATATGAACTAATGAAGAATTGGAAAATTAAATATTTAGAATTATCGCAAGTTATCATACATAAATTTTATATTATAATTTATCCATAAAAATATGCAAAAATTAGAGACAAAGTTTGGCTAAAAGAAAAAATGTGTTTGATATAGTTAGATTTCCAATCACAACAATTTCCAGTGTAACAATGCTTTAAAAATTATTTACATTTCATAGGAGAGTGTAGGAGGAATAAAGTTTTGTGAGGAAAACAGTGAATTTATTAGTGATAATTCTTACTTCTCTCTTTTCAAATTGTGTCTATACGGTCATTAAAAACATACCAGTGAAAGTGCCACAGCATGCTCTATGGGATCTTACTGTAATATTTCTGACATAATGACAATAATGGTATTTTCTCTTCTCAGCAGAATAATTCAACCATATATAGTACTGTAGAGTATATTGCTCCACAAAGTGCTTCACAAATAATTAATACAAAAATAAAAGTTAAAAGGGCCAATATTATGCATAAGGGCTAAATCCTGAAACAACTGATGTTAACAGGAATTTTTGCCATTGACTACAGTTGGACCAGTAATCTATAAGAAGGTTTAATGATGGAGCTCTGTATTGAAAATGTTTGAAACTTACCCTGTACTGCTGTCAAGCAGATATTTGATCATATTAAACATTTTGCAGAGGCAAATCAATTTATTGTGCACAGATGTTAGATGATTATTTGAATGGAGGCCATTTAATGCCTTGAAAATTTCAGATTTATCAGGCTCATTATTGCACATATACTGAACAGATAAGCATTAACATTCATCTTTTGCCCACAATCAAACTTTTTTGTCCTATCTTGTTTGTTCTTCAAGTAGTTGTAGACTAGTTCAGCTATACCATAGATCAATATAGTAACCAAACATTTGAAAGGCTCTATAAAAATATACCTTAAGGAAGGAAAATATATATTTGGTAAGCCACAAATACTACCACTTATATGTGACTTATCTTGGCATACTTCAACATTTGGAGCATACATAAACTATAGAGAGGTCAAAGTTAACCCCATCTTCAACACACACTGTTTTTCTTAGGTTGAAAAGGAAAAAAATTCCCAAGCCAATACATAATAAAACAAGGACCATATGTTGTTCAATATATTCGCTATCTGTATATTGTGTTGTAACAATTGGATGAAACTGGATGTTCTCTCTGGATTGGTTCTTTTCACCTTGCTTTCTCTGTGATACTTGTAGAATTGAATTTGTTTAGAGAGATAATATATTCAATGTAAATTAGAACAACAACATAAAAAGGCATTATATAACTATGAATGCAAACACATAGTGAACCTTCTGTGTGTCAATAATGTTGAGAGAGAGAGCCTAATGACTCTACTGGTGACTTAATCATTGAGTTACTTGTCAAAATCCCCCATTTTATATATATTTACACATACACATACACTCAACAGTAATGTGTGTGAATATAGGTTTCTAAACAATATTTATTTAATTCTCTATCTTAGGGTTTTATACCACCACACATCACTGTAGCATCTGAGCATCTTCCATGTAAAATCAATAGCAATACCAAAGTCCCTATCTGATTGCTTGGAGTGTCTGACATGTCTCCTTTTGGGGGCGGAGTAAAGTTTTTGGTTTTCTAAAATGTTACTAGGGTTCTTCCCCCCTTAAGGCTGATTTGTTTCAGGGTAGGATTTTTTGTATGTTTGGTTGGTTGCTTGGGTTTTTGGGTAAGAGGGAGTGTCAATACTGTGTCATTCTTATGGTGGCCTATTGGAAGAGAAAGGTTTTGCAAGATTTTAAGTTTTTTCTGTAATTTACGCAGACTTGCAGCTCTATAATAGTACAATATGATGGTGTAAACAATCATTTGTTGGTTTAGTTGAACAGATGTTTTATTGATATTCATGTAATCTTGTTGCTTATTACAATATTTATTGCTTATGTGAAATAGCTCCCTATCTTTTGTTTTTTCGCCTTAAAATATAAAGAATTAGTATACTAACAAAAAATGCAAGAGAGAATTATCCTAATTAAACTGAACAACAGCACTAGTGTGAACAACACTACTATCAACATAGACAGTCAACGTATCAGTCAAAAGTGTACAGTGTTATGTGAATTCCAGTGTGTGCAGTACACACTGCACTGAATTTTTATATTAAATAGGCACACAAGGAAAAAATCTGTAATGCTCTTCGATACATAGGATGTCTCACTGCATCTCCTAAATGGTGCATATCATGTATTAGAAAGCAGTACTGAGCCACTAGTTTGCAAAAAAATGTATACAAACCAAAAGATCTACTGTACAACAGTGAAAAAATATGGTAGTAAGTGATGTCTTTTCCACTAGATGGCAATAAGATATAAGACATATCCTCTCCAAGCACATGGCAGCTCAAAGCAGCTAGAGATCTCTTAATAAAAGCTACACACCTTTTAAATCAGGCCAGCATGATGAATTTGCTCTTGGTGACTTATATCACCAGAAGCAACTCTCCCAGAAACATATTAAATAGAAGCAACTTTATTCCAACCACATTTAGAGGGAACATATGTTGGGTGTAAAACTGAACTTTTCCCTTATTTATGTAACATATTATATCTATTTGCAGACAGTTTGTAGCATATTTTTGATGGAACAGAACACCAGAGTATCTTCAGACAATCTCCAGCAGATGAAGTCCAAATGAAATAAACATACTACTGAAGTCACATAGACAAGAGTGTCTATGGTGCAAAATATAAAGGCTAAAGGAACCCACTTTAAAAACAGCTATTGTTTTAGCTGGACAAGAATCAATAGCAACTAAAGCCTAAAAATACTTCCTTGCTCAGTTTCAAGTTAAGGATTCACACTGCACACCAATTTTATAACTAGCTTAACACTCTTTCCCCCGCCACCCCCCCACTCACTTTACACTTATATCAAACAGGGGAAAAAAGGCTTTAATCTTTCCTCTTCTCTTCTCCACTGTTTTGTGTTCTTCTGTCCGCCTCTCGCTGGCAGGTGCGGGGGAGCGGAGGGACTATTTTGGCTGTTACTGTGAAGCTTTTATCTTAAGCAGCGGTGGGTATAACAATGTGATGCAGCTGATACAACTGCCTGTGCATTCTATGCCAGCCAAGGGCAGAGAAATTCAAATCAGAATCCAAACTAATCTTTCCAACTTCAGAGCCCAATGAAGTATAGCTGTGACTCCTCCTGGGCTTTTGAAGAAGTACAAAGAGGGAGGGGAAGAACAGAAATTGTTGCTCTGATGCCTTTGGTAACAGAAGAATCAACATAAGTGGTCATCATTACGAAGTTAACATTTACTTACAGTGATACCTGAGATATTGCAGATATTTCTCTGTTCCTAGAATAGAAAGTAACTATCATATCTGAGATGCCATTCTGTGGTACATGTTGATTGCTAAGTGGCAACTAATATACAGGAAATAATTCAGTATGCGGATACTTTTGGGCTTGCCTATGTTGGTAACTATGAATATTCTTCAACAATGTCTTGCCCTGCTGACATACTGCTGCTCCCTTCAAGGCACCCGCAGCATATGACACACATTTGCCTCCCTTCATATTTTTCGTGCCATCCACAGCTGTTAATTGAACAGACTGGCTCTCCCAGATAAAGGAGCCATGAGAGGCATCTGCTCCTATGGCTCAGACTATATTGTGCACACATGCACATTCCAGCAATAGGCTCCAAAGCAGCAGCAGCAGCTAGACTCCATTGAACATCTTGGCAGCCATCAAAGAACACTGAGGGGCACTTTCAAAAGAGTCTTTCATTAACGAACACGTGCAGGTAAGGTGCGCAACAATGCTCCACCTCAAATTGCTGCCACTGCCTGCTGCTCCATCGCCAATGAACAAGATAATTGAATTTTTAATCCTAACATGTATGTTAAAATGAGCACGGTAAGGGATTTAGAAGACACAAGACAGGTAGAAGTATTCACGGACGGACAGGATCAGTCTCCTCATAGCAATAGGTTTGGGGTCCTAAATTCAGAATTTGTGGGTTGAAGCCCTAATGGACTATAAGAATGGTAAAAATCATAGTAAATACTGACATCAGTAATGGAATAAACCTACTTGTACTCCAGACTGGTGTCAAAGCAGCAATCTTCCAATGCATCAAGGGACTTCATTAGAAGTAAATTCATCTGTTGGCCAGATACATCACTACAAAAAAAATAGAAAAGATACTGTTCAGCTCTTCAAGCTCCTTGTGATATTGGTAAGAATGAACTTGCCATTCAACACTGTTTTTTATTTGCTAAAAAAAATAGATTTCATACTACATAAGTGCATGATTGTTCACTTTTTGTGCTTTTACACAAACACATGTACAGCTGAAGTCCACGAATCCACTTCAGCACCCACCACTGTTTCTACTGGCTCAGTTGTAATGAGGCAGCACTCACACAGAAGCCTGAGACCTTTACTGCTAACACCAAAAAGGAAGAAAACCACAGTAGTACATGGCCCATAAAACTTGGCTGCAGCTGCACCTTTAATTTTTCACAGGCTTAATGTTTTCAGAGACTTAATTTTGTGGCTTGCTCTTGAAAAGTTGCTCCCTCACCACCAGCACCACAAATGAAAAGCAAAATCCTTGGATCTTATTTGGAGAAAGAGGCCTGAACATCCTGAACTAACCCCCAAGGGATTTCTTGCTTACAGAATGTGCTGAAAATCCTCTTAAAGAGTAGGAAGGCTTTGGTGTAAATTATCTCTAGGTTCAACATGAATAGTTTCCTAAGTCAGAGTTTGGTAGCTGAATTTAAGGAATATCTACTATGACAAGCAAGAAAATTTGGTGGCAAAAAAGCAAAAACCGACCTGCCTTAATATGCAAGGAATTTTTAAAAAATGTCCTCTTGCTATTCTCCTTTAAAAAAAAAAAAAAGTCAAACTATAGTTCAGGTCCCCTGGTACAGTGTGATGATCTAATCCTGTTTTCTCAGAAGGCTTTTATGGCTTATCTGTAGCTCAGTTGTCACTACTGACTAATTATCAAGAGGCAATGTATCCTCAAACTGTGCTGTAGGTTTTTAAAAAGCAGGGCAATCTTATTTTCCCATTATTCCCTTAGTACTGAATATCAGGGTAGCGCATGAATGCAAAATGCATTTTAGCCAAGGGAGGTGCTTCAGCTTGAAGGGATAAAAATAATAGCTATGCCAGCAAGACCTAAATCAAGTACCTGTATTTTACTATGGGTATAAGCAAACACAAACCCTAAAAGTCATGAAGTTAAAAACATCCATAGCCTAAGCTGAGTGCCTGAATTTCTTGGCAACATTCAGGAATCTGTGACAATCATCTTGGAGAGTCTCCTTTCAACCTTGCACAGATATGCTGTAAGGTAACTTCTACCGAACAGTCCCTGAGAATGCTGTCATCACCCCACAGAGTAATGATACACTTTCAAGAAGGTCCGTTATACTGGATACACACAGCTTTTAGAAAGTGGTGTGTTTCATGATGTAGCCAAGAGGTTTAGTATCAGGTGCAAGAAACCAGACATTCTTGTTGTATGTCATACTTCTGCAGCATATAGCTTAACACAAACAGTGACAATCATGTTCTTACAATTGTGAATACCACCACACAATGATATACATAAGGGAAGCTAATCCCCTTAACATTCTTTTTGTGGCTGTATCACTGAAGTGAGTCACACGAGCATCTTAACACCTACACAATTATGAAAACTAAAACGCATCATTAATCTTGAGGGTGTGATGCTGTATTTAAACAAGCACACCTAGCATAGTATGGCACCAATAACAGAGGAGGGGAAGAAGAAGAGATTAATCAAGAAATAAAAAAGATGTTTTAAGTAATCTTGCAAAAGACCTTGGGAATCATTAGACTACAAAATGTAAACACTTTATTCTGCAGAACTTAAATACCACATTACGGGAAGGGGAGGAAGTTAGTTATTTACACACCTGCTTTAGACTGTAATCCATACCTGACTTTTTCTTCACACAAACGTGAGATAAACATCCCCAAAGCAAGGCCTATGTGGATTTGAACAGCTTGAGACTCATCAGCATTTGGTTTCCCAGGTAACCTGGCAGTCAGTACACTCAGGACTTCCTCAACCTTCTCCTTGCAGGATACAATGAAAACTGGCACCAAGAGAGACAAAGCAGTGGCTGCACAGGAGCGAGCAATAGCACTGGCTGTGTTTCCACCAGAATAGGATTTCTAGGACACATTAAAAAAAAAAGATTTTTTTGTTCTTTTTTCCAATTTGTGAGGGAAAACAGTATTTTAGGAATATAAAAGTATACTGCATACAGTACTATAATTGCATTTCTATTTGGGAGCATATAGTATTTCATGGCTTTGCCTCCAGCAACATTTCCTTTCCCCTCATAACCAGTCTAATAATATGGTAATTGAAAATATACATTCTAGAATGAAAATAGGATGAGTAAATATGGAATTAAAAACAAAGTGTGTGAGGGAAATAGGAATTCAATAGCTGGTCTGAGAATAAATACACTTATCTGTTCTCATAGTCAGCTTTCTTGCTAAAATATTCAGCAGAGTGATCCAACTCATGTATGTGTAAATAAAAACAGGCATGTGATTCTGTAATTACACAAAGCCAGGAATTTATCAAGAAGAAAAAAAAGCTGCTTTAGCGGTGGGGAAACATCAAGTCCAGGGTGGAGGATCAGCAGCAGATCCTGCAAAATTTTTGGTGGAAAAGCTTCCCAGGAGATAGATTATTCATCACAAAGGCTTTAAATTCCTTTTCATTTTAAAAGCTGAAATCCCTGTAACTGCCTCTATTTACAAAGCTATAAATAAAAGCTGATTATACGCAATAGCCTACTATACGTGCATTAGCTTATATATAATTATGGGAAGAAAAAGAAAACTACTCAAATCAGAATGCCAGGTATCCTGTAGAGCAGTGATTTCTACAGGAGGCTTTGTCCTTTGAAATTTACAGACTGAGAAAGAAAAAACATATTTTAAAATATATTGTATTTTTGGAAGAGGGAACTGCTGTGAATGAAGTCCCTGGGATCTGTCTCAAAAATACAATGTATTTTTAAATTGTACCACTTCTGGAGGCAGATGGTTTGGAAGACTGCAACATATTAACTCTAGTACCAACTGAGTCCCTGGATTTCCTTTGACCTTGGCAGTCTGGCATTATATTTGCAAGTGGTGTTAAAATTGCACTGATTTTGGTCGTCTGGGCCCTCCCCCAGTAATGACAGAGGTCTAGGGTTGATATTAACTCTTTTAGATCTATCAGTCTTCAGTACTGTTGCCCTTGATGTTTTGTTGATGTGGCTAGATGTGACCGCCTTTTATGGATCAGTTCCTTAAGAAAGATTACAGAGAGAGTTTGTGTACAAATGCTCATTCACCATGAGCCACCTCTTGCATGAGGGACCTCTCACAGGAACCATTCTATTACCCCCCTTCTGTTCAGTCTATGTGAGGCCACTAGGGGAGACGGTGAGAGGGCTGGAGCTGCGGTTCCATCACATGGCTTACCCCCCACTCTATGTTCCTCTCATCTAACCCAACCTGTGTGGTTTCTTTGCTTTTCCTGCAGACTGGCCAAGACAGAAACATAGATAATGACGAGGTGGTTGAAGCTCAGACCAACTTGATATTATTAGGTAGATGGAAGAACTTAGAGAGGGACAGAAGTGGTGTCTTCCATGGGAAAGGAGTTTGCTCACCCTTTATCAATAATGCTCACTGTCATTCAGTGCCCTTGAAGGCTCCTCCTGCAAGGTGTTCTACACAAGTATACCGTTTTGAAGATAATCTAGAAAGGAAGCTTTAGCTAATTCAGAACACAGCTGCAGTGTACTTAGCAGTGGTATCTGCACAGAACATATGACACCTGTTTCATGAAGACTACACTGGCTTCCAGTTCACGTCCAGATGCTATTCAAGGGGTTCAGGTTCATACTTTAGGTTCTAGTTATCAGTTTGAAATCAGAAAGGACGTTTCTGCTAATGGTCCCTAGATATGAGAGTTGAACAAGGCATTTTCAGGGGAAGGACCTTGACTGCATAACTCCCCATTCAGAGTCAGAGTTACACAACCTACAGAGCATGATTTAAGAGCCATGTTTTTACTCAAACTCAGAATTTTGATTTGTGGTGTGGTATGAGAATCTATTTAGGTTGATATGCTAACGTTTTATTGTTAAGTTTTCTACATGCAGGTAGAAATGTTATGGAGGTTAGGGTTGTTTTTTTTTTAAACTGCAAAATAATAATAATAATAATAATAATAATGAAATAGATACCAATAACTGCTGAAACTCAAACAGAGAAGAAAATTCAAAAGAGAGTTGAAGGAAAAAAATCAGAGAAAAAATATAAAAATAAGAAGCAAATTTGCTAAAAAATAAAATAAAGCCCACATCCTCCCACACGTCTTTTTGCAAGAATTAATAGCATCAATAAAACCAAGATTAAACAATTATTTCATACAGTCATCGACATTAAGATCACTAAATCCAAATATCTATTCTCTTGCCCATAATAGTTACTGATTTAACCTCTTTCTCTATATGTTTTTATACTTCTAGATGTACCTGGTAGAACCATGGGAAAACTTGACCTTTAGCACGATAGCGACTGTTCACAATACTAAGGAGTGTTTCTATCACCATAGAAATCCAGTGTTTTGTGGGAAGAAAATCAGGTTCAGTCTACAGGAAATGAAAAATGACGTAAGCCAATAAACATTAAATAACAGCTTCCAAATATTAATTCATTTCTATTCTTAAACCAGGCCACACTCAAGGACAGAAGACAGATTCAGCAGCTGAGGTGCCAGCTATGAAGTATTTAGCTACTCAACGAGGGTCTAATTCTGCCACTCTTACTCACGAGTAGCACATTTTATTCCCACAAATCATTCCATGAAGTTGGCAGAATAAGGTATTATTCAATGACAGCAAAGATGGCTGAATCAGGCCTCAAACTAACAGCAGTAGGGGAAAAAACCCACAGCCCTAAACTGTTATGGCTCAACATGAGCAAGTAACTGGCTGTATCAATTCTCCTAGAGCAAGGCATAAATTAAATGTGGAAACAAAAATCATGGATGAAAACTTGAAAAATTTCAGCCTGAATGAACAGCATGATATTCTCCAAGGACACTATGGTTAAATATTTTGCTCTCTTGAAAAATGACATGGGATCTTTAATTTTACATGGATAGCCACTATATATGGGCAAACAGGACCACAACTTGTGTCTCAGTCAAAGGGCGTCTTTTCATATTTTGTTTAATGGTTTGTGCTGTAACAAGAATAGAATGTATTAAAACAACATATGCACAAACAGAACATGCACACACAAAATAAACAGTAAACTGAGGTGTCATTGTGACACAGGAAGTGCAATTTACCAATGCAATAAATTATGCTTGGATTAATGTGTGCCATGTATGGATGGTACCTCTAACAATGCAGTCCCCTGACCCATGCCCTCAGTAGCAGGCTGTAATTTCCCTTCTGGAAATCAGTCCTAAAAAGACCTTTTCCCCTTGAGACAGAAATAAAATGGGTAACAGACAATTTTCTCAGAAACAGGAAGCAGTATGTGCCTCAGTCATAACATTGTTAGCAAAACAGTAACAACAAATATTGTGTGCTTATGTAGTGCTTGCCACCTGGGTCTCTCAAGGTGCTTTACAAAATGAACAAATCCAGCCTTAAAATATGTCTGGGACACTGTACAACCAAAGAAACGGGCTCAGATAGACTGAAACTTGCCCAAGGTCCCCTAAAGACTATGACAGAGCTAGAAACAGAACCCAGGGCAGAACAAAGATTATTATTCCACTTGAGAAAAGATGAAAATAGCTACCGTTTGGCATAGGAAATCACATGGTCCTATTTCTATATTCCATGTTGTAACAAGTTAATTTAGTAGGTGTAAGTGAATAGTAGTTGTGGGTGTTCAGGATACAAATATTTTATGAATTCGCTTGATTGAATTTGTTCTCTGGCACCCCTTATGGAGAAGAACTTCATTCAATTTCCCAGCAGCACTATTTCTACTAACATGACCCAGGAACTTGCAGACAGAACATATGTCATTATATTTTTTGCTCATTAGCTTGATAAGATCTGTTTAAAATCATAGCTGAACAAACGTACTGAGATACAGAGGTAGTTTCCCCCACAATTCAGAAGTCAGTTTTCTAAGGGGGCTATTTACTAATGCTTCCCTACTTGGTATCCTGGTAAAACTGACTGGACAGGCTCCTGAAGGTCACTCATGTCAAAAATTCAGTATTGCCAACCCAAAAAGCGTGAAATGATAAAATCATGGTTTTGGGGTCTGTTTTCTGATTTCTGAACTCTTCCTACCCATAATTATCTGTGGCAATTTACAGTGTTGCCAATTCTTACAAATTAATCACACACAATGCAATTTTTGTCCCTGTTTCATGAGATCTTGCTAGAGAATCCAACCAGCCATCGTGCTCGGCACTGCACAAACACATTCATAAGAGACTGCCCTTGCCCCAAAGAGCTTAAAATCTAGTGAAAAGAGATGGGAATGAGTTTGTGATATGGAACCTGGAGTGGGACACACTCCACACCCCTCATACAGAAACTACCAAAACTTCCTCCAGGGCAGAGACCCTGGGGGTTTTTCACCTTCCTCTGCAGCGTGGGGCACGGGGTCACTTGCTGGAGGATTCTCTGCACCTTGAAGTCTTTAAACCACGATTTGAGGACTTCAATAGCTCAGACATAAGTTAGAGGGTTGTTACAGGAGTTGGTAGGTGAGATTCCGTGGCCTGCATTGTGCAGGAGGTCAGACTAGACGATCATAATGGTCCCTTCTGACCTTAAAGTCTATGATTCTATGATGCCATTAGGTAGGAACAACTTTTAACTGCCACTGAGCTGGTCTAGAGTCAAACTGGTGACCCATAACTGAAAAGGCTCTATAGCTCTTTAGCTGTGTCCTCAGGTCCCTAATAAGTGCTAATGTCACACCTCTGAGAATAAGGCTGACTTTCTGGAAACATAAGTTGATTAAATCAAATTCAAGTTCCAGCCTTCTTTGGCGCTTACACAAGTAGGGTCTTCAACACTTTGGCCACACAAGCAAAATCTCAAACACACACTACTGTAAAATGCCCCACCCTGTTCTGACAGATGCTATTAACCAAAGTAAAAACACTAAAAAATGCAAGAATGAAACAAATATTAACAGTGAGGCCAAATAACTGTGACAAAGATTGACCTAGCAGCAGGACACCACAGTAACCTAATGGAGACTGGTTTTCAGAAGAATCTTCAGGAAGTCAACAAGCTGAAAGCCAGGTACATGGTGGAGACAACAGGCAGAGTTTTCTGGCACTGGGGCAAGAATACTGGGAGACCACAATGTACCAAGTAAATCTTCATTCCTCTCACTCTTAAAGATATATATATTTTTTCCACTTTAACCTCCTTAAGGCTTTGCATCATGACCCTGTTTTTCATCAATAAAAAGGCTGAATTACTGTCCCTCCAGAGCCTGTCAAAACTGTTCCTGCCGTCGACAGAGTGGTCAGTGGAGAACAGTGTGTGGCATTCCCAGCTGCTGGGGCCCTTTACAGCTCTTCCAATCCATGCAGATCCAGTGGGAAGGTAATTAACATAAAACAGATTCAGACTACTAGTTTGTGGTGTTTCTATTACACTGAAAAGTTGGGCATAATAATCCTACTTTTCACATTTAGCTACAATCCACATTTCCCTCTCCTCCTGGTTATATTTTCGGGTATATAAAGCAGCTTCTTGAGCCACACTATCTATAAATTTGTACTGTTGTTATACTGGGAAATACCAACAACTTGTCATCACTTTACCAGCTGAAAAATAGATCCATGTTAATAATGATCTTCAAGCAGAACGGGTGTTCTTCTTTCCTGACCAAATAATGAACCAAGGTTAAGGATTTGAGGTCAACATAAGAAGAATGCCAATGCCCATACTCTGCGGCAGAGGACACAATGACAAAAGTTGTGTGTGTAATTATTATACACACAAATCACACATACTGTGGATATATCTATTTCTAAAACAAATGATATTTTCCATGTGCAAATTTAGAGCTCATGGCCAGTGCCAGATTGCCAGTCCCAGAAAGCGAAGTCCTCTATTGAGCTGCAGTACAGGTAGAGCACAGACAGTGGCAATGCAACCTCCCTCAAAACATTTTATTAAATCTGATCTGGAGAAAGCAGGAGGGGGAGCCGCAATATCCACTGGATCTTTCTCTGCTCTGACAATACTGACAACAAATGTGTCAACTGTGACTTTTTGTGTGAGGAGGACACAGTCAGATTGAGACCACCAAACTCACTGCGCACAGAGCAGAGCTAGCAGATGGTCACTACTGAGCAGGACTGGATATGAACGGCTGAGAGAGTGAGGGGTTCTGCATTCCTTTATCAGCTCTCCCAGCCATGCAACCTCCCAGTGCTTTTGTTTTGATTGTAAGTCACATTAAGATGATAAAACAGTGTTTCTAAGCTTTAACTCACCTCTGGTCCTACTTCAGTGTCTGAAGAAAGGCTATTTTCATATTTTGCCACAGCAACTGCAAGGCCAGTTAAAGCTAAGATAGAGTTTCCTTTCACCACTGGGCTGTCCCTATTGAAAAGAATAAACAGTAATTAATGAGAGACAAGAGATCCAGAAAATGAAACACACTGTAATAATTGGGAAAGCACATGCCACCAGAGTCCTGCATAGCAAATACCAACCTTTCAGCGAGATTCTCAAAGCTAACAACTATCTCAGATGGTTCACTGACCCAATGGAAGTGCCCCACATCTCACCCTCACATCACAGTGAGATGGGAGAGGAAACTAAGCTTACTGTTTCAATAGTTTTCTTTTTTTCCTCTTTATCACCCGAAGCCTAACACAAACGTGTGTATATGTATATGAGAGAGAGAGAGACTATTGTTGCATTCAAGTTGCTAAAGAAAGTCTGTAGAAGCTAAATAGTCTGCCTCACACCATTTATATATTTTGCTTTTGCTGAAAAGATATAAAATTCTTTCTACAGAATCATTTGTCTGATGATGGTACTAATCTTGCAAAAATCTTAACATGGCTGAGTCTAGCAGCCACACTCTTTCAAAAGGATGCAATGATTGGAGAGGTAGGTGCTTATTATAGTAGCAGCAACAGCGGCATGTAAACACACACAACGCACACAGCCACAAAACAGGTCTCAGTCTCACCTGGCTATAAACCTTTATGCAGCTAAGTGTTGTGTGGCATTCTTACCACAGAGCATTAAGATTTCATACAAATGTAATAAAGAAAAGTTCCAATATGTGCTAGCACAGAAATGCAACTCTTCCCTGGTACACAGATTGGAACACTCTCACAGCTGTGCACAGGAATTGCTGACAATGCTGGACAAATGTATGCTCCCTAAGTATTTTGTTATTTTAAAGTTTCTTGTTTATAAACAGATCAGTTTCCAACAGCTGTGGAATTTAGGTGCACGAGTGGCTTAGCCATACTCTTTCAGCATATAGGGATCAGGCAGTGAAGCAGTAATCATGTCTGCAAGGTTAAAACACATAACAAATTCCTAAGTGTCAATGAAATTATAGGGAGAAAACCAGCACCAAGTTTTTTACCTTGTGAGACATCAGGTACAACTGGAGTTATGACCAGCACTGACACTTTTAAATATGAATTATGCACTAAAGTCACTGTTAGGCACTTTTTGATCTATGCTCTGTGCTTGTGTATGTGGTGGAAATGAGGAAGAAGAAAACTGGGTTTTCATATCCAAGTTTTCCCATCAATTAAAATTGAGATTGCTATCCTCTTGATTTTGAAAATTGCTAGGGAACAGGTACTCTTGTGAGCCTTTCCTGCTAAATTCTTTTTGATACTTTTTCTTAAGATTTTCCTAAAACAAAGACATTGGTGTTCAGTTTATGTCCAGAAAAGGGACTGCAAAGATAGGCTCCAAGTACTTCTCTGTCATCCTGTAGTCTACCTTTTAGGTATTATGTAGAATAGAATATGTGAAATACCATCATACTGGATGTTGATATAGTGTACAGTAATGGTTAGATGAAGTATTCTACATTTCAGTTTCTGTTTTTACACACTGCATCACTGTATTGCATATCCAGAAAGACTGCTCAACTACTACTATAAATATGTACTACTCTGAAAGCTCAAACCCATTCTCCTGTCTTTAGAGATTTCTTTTTGCATCTGAAAATAGTTTTTTGATAAGGCAGATGAGCGTCTTAATGGAATGTCACTGACTTTTCAGCTCTGGGACACTATATCCAGACCACTCTGGATCAAAGATAGTTAAAATAATTTTGATTAGGTGGCTAGTTCATTGCTCAGAGTATTCTTCTTATGTTACCTTAAATCACTTCTGAATTTATTGATGTAGTCATTTATTTTTATGTCTAGTGCTAAGTGACAGTGGTTGCACTCTAAAATGCCTCAGCTGTTAGACACTTTTAAATTGTCCCCACCTCACCTGGGTGCCTTAAATTCATAAAAAACAATCCACTGTCATAGAACAAAATATCAGCCTGTCAGCATAAAGACCAACAACACAGGCCCCCAAACCAGTAGGTTCTATGAGAAAAAACAAAAATGTTTCAAAAACTAGACCATTCTATCCTGGAATTTACTGAAGTTAGACTAGAAAAAAACACAAAACATAGCAAAAGTTCCAGCGGCATGGTCTGTCCATGGGAATCCCTTGAAGCTAGACATGAAGACAGTGTAACCCTAGGAACCAACAGTGAAAAGTTATCTAATGAACTAATTTGACCAGTGAATTATTTTCATGACAAAAACCTTGTACATTCTTTTTCAAGACATTGGCTCTTGTTACTTAGAGCCAGGAAATGACATTCTGAGAGTTCATTATGTCTCTGTATTGTATCTTGCTCTTTATAGCAGTTACACAAAGGATTTCAACCTTTAGTTCTCTAACTTTTCATAGGCATTTAATGAGTAGCTAAAATATAGAGTTCAATTTTAATCAGTTCCTCTTCTTCATCCCATCCTCCACCCAGGAGTGAACTATCTGAAGGTGGATTGGAGGGAAGCATGTGGATGTGAACATTTCTAACAGCAGCATTCACCAAGAATAGCTGCATGGTTAAAGAGGCAAAAACCTTCAAAATCTTTACAGAAAATTTGAATATCTAGAACTGCCAGAACTCTTGAATTTCCCAATATATTTAAAACTAATCTTCTCTGCAGCTCCAGCAAGTACCACCCACTGAATCAGCCTATGATAAATAGCACTGTGGTTCTATCACTGCTGCAATCTCCATGACAGAGCCTGTGATTTTAAGAGTTATTTTTATTCAGATTAGTGGCTTTTGGCACTTCTGTCTGGTAGAGTACAAGAAGCTGTTATCCAGGTTAACCAACTGGAGAGCACATTGAAGTGATGTCCATCAATGAAGTACGTGTATGCAGGGAAGAAATCAAGCCACTAGCAACCATCCCTAAAGCCTTTCAGTGGTGTTTGAGGATGGGACCAGAGCGTTCATTGTTAACCCAATGCCATGAGCTAACATGCCAGTGTCAGTCTGAAAACATATATCTGCATCTATCTTCAGGAGGGAGAGGGGTCTGGATACAAGCATGAACCCTTAAGAGTGAGAGACAATGGGTTAGCTTTGAAGAGGTGATGCTCCACCCTTGAGACAGCTGAGAGGAATAAAATGATAAAAAGAATGACTTAAGTAAAATCATCTGCCATATAAGATTGGACCACTAGTGCATAAAGTGGTATTCTGCCTTTTGAGCAGTCTATGCCTAATGCTTCAGATAACACACCTAGCCAACTGTACAATGCAGCACATGGAGGGAAAGCTGCTATCCTTATACTTGTGGCTATGAGTTGAAATCACATTAATAGGTAATATTGGCTTGCATCACCGACAGTGAAAAAAATCCAGAGGAAATAACTCTCTAGCCTCTAATAAAGGAACAATTCTTACTTTGAAGCACCCTTGATAACATCAGTCAGCATGTCTCTGACCCTGCAGGAGAGACAAAAAGTAAAGTTAGCACATTATACTTTACATTGCAGCATGAACTTGGCCATTTTCCCTCTAGTCCTCTAATTGAGCACTCTATGTTAGCAAACATCACATCCAATACTTATTTTATAAAACTTAGTGTAAACTAGTAAAAATTGTCACATACAATCTTACATTTTTCACATCCTTAAATCCATTAAAACTGTCCTCTAAAAAGGCTCTTATCTGATTTTATACCACATTGTGGAAAATACACGTTCATGCAACAGCCATAAATCTGATCATCTAGCTATTGCAGATAGCTTTCCAGGTTGATGTTCTATGCCCCAGCCTAATAAAATGTAAATATTCTACAATGGAGAACTATAACAATTTATCCAACATTTATTATACTTCAGAACATAACTATGTGTGGTTAAGCTATCAGGTGGTGCAATAGTCTAAATGTATTGAAATGAAAGCTACAGGGTCATTTAGAATACATTCTATGTTACTGTGTTCAATTTACAACACATTATTTGACTTCATTTGTTTAGTTTTGCATTCATATCCAGAGGATGAGCTGCCATAAATCTCTTATACTGACAAGTTTTTTTAATATATAAATCCCATACACCACAATTTACAATATGAAGTAGTAAATCTTATCTAGGACTGTCATCCAACCCGAAAAGATATCTATCCTTCAATGAAATTTCTACAACACATAATAAAATGTTTGAAATTATAGCTATAAAACAAAGTGTACAGGTCACTCATACTTTAAAGAATAAAATCAATGTTTCATTTTAAGCACAGTATTTGTTTTTGCACAGTCACTAAAAAAACCCACCTAAGTTGAAAGCATTTACACTGAATGGCATAACCATTAATGGAAAACTTCAATATAATGGTGCAAAAATGCATTAAAACAGTAAAATTCTGTATTGACCTCTCCACTGTAGCAAACGTCAAGGTCAGATTTCAGAGTGGGCAATATTGATAAATACCTAATAGGCCCTCTGAGCGTTGGCCCCTCCTTTTACCCTAACCTGATCCTGTAAGGTGCACAGCACCCTCAAATCTCTTTTAAGTCAATGGGAACTGAGGGTATTCAGCATCTTGCAGGACTGAGCCCATGAGGAAGGGCCTGGAGAGACTCTTAACCTTAAAACTGGGCACCCACTTCCTTTGCTGACTTAGCACTTACATCTGCACCTGCACAAATTTAAATCAGTTTTTAAAAAATTGTTTAATTTAACAGTTTAGGCTGAGCAATTACAAACATTGGGGAGAGGAGGCTAAGGCAGATTTTGTTGGTCCCCTGACCTAAAAAGCAATTTTGCAAGAATGTCTTCTACTTCCACCCTAACTCAGAAGTTCTAGGAGAGCAGACACTTTTCTCCTTATACCTATTGGGATACAGAGGATCAAATACAGTGCCATTGGCAAAAATCTCCTTCAAGAGAAGAGGGAATCAGGCCTATTTTACCTACCATATACTCAGTGCTTAGTTGAATAAAATAACTGAGAAATTACATTTTCCTTATTGAATATGACTTTATACCAACTCAAGGTTTAATTTATTTTAAGGATCATCCTGACTGTGTGTATGTGAATGTGTACAAAAACATATAAAATACAGAGAGAGAGAGAAATAGAGACATCTATAATAAACACACGACTAAATCTTCTGCTGTCAAAGCAACATAGCTCCATTGACTTCAATGGAACTAAACTAATATACACCAGCTGAAGATCTGGGTGAGAGTACACGTCTTTAAAAACACACACACACACAAAAACACATCCTTAAGTTTTATAATGTACCCATCATCATGGTATTTGAGAATGCACCCCCAATCTCCCTTCTCCAAGACTGTCTTTACAAGAAATTAAGTACTTGTGGCACCTTAGAGTCTAACAAATTTATTTGAGCATAAGCTTTCGTGAGCTACAGCTCACTTCATCGATGCATGCAGTGGAAAATACAGTGGGGAGATTTTATGTACACAGAGAACATGAAACAATGGGTGTTACCTTTTGTAGTGATAATCAAGGTGGGCCATTTCCAGCAGTTGACGAGCACAAGTTCTTGTCAACTGCTGAAAATGGCCTACCTTGATTATCACTACAAAAGGTGGTGTTTGTTTGTTTTTCTCTCCCCTGCTGGTAATAGCTCACCTTACCTGATCACTCTCCTTACAGTGTATATGGTAACACCCATTGTTTCATGTTCTCTGTGTATATAAAATCTCCCCACTGTATTTTCCACTGCATGCATCCGATGAAGTGAGCTGTAGCTCACAAAAGCTTATGCTCAAATAAATTTGTTAGACTCTAAGGTGCCACAAGTACTCCTTTTCTTTTTGCAGATACAGACTAACACAGCTGCTACTCTGAAACCTGTGATTTTACAAGAAATGTAAGCCTTGACATGATATAAAGTCATACTCAATAAAGCCAGCATAATTTTTGTCCCTGTCACTCAATTATGCACTCAGCAAAAGGTTTTCATATAACAGGATATAAAATAACTGCAGTTTTCAATTCCTTCCAGCTACTGTCACTACTGGATTCCATAAACTGCAAAGGGTTAGCTACCTGTAAATATAAGCATCCTTACCTACACTCTTTTCTCTCCATCTTTTTAAAAATTAGAGCTCATATCTGTAAAATTAGAGATCATATCTGTTTTTTCTCATTAGCACTCATACTGATGATTAAACTTGCAACATTAAAGCCTTTGAAGTATCCCCGCCCTTTTGGCCCCTCACTTGCAGTTACAAGTGATGAGGAGCAGACAGTCATTCTCTTACCAGAGCCAGGCTGTAAATTGTTTGTACTGCACTTCTTCAGGATCCTCTTTTCCATGTTTTAACTGCATCTCCAGCTCTGCCTGTCTCCCCTGCAGAATCACAACATAAATCAGAAGGAGATCTTCCATGGGTAATAATCCTGAGATTTCTGCGGGGAACACTTGGGTAACAGATGTAACCTCTCCCTTGAGATCCATATCATGACTGGACCTAATTGTTCTTGATACTATATCCCATTGTAATATACAAGGTCTTAAGTGAAAGAACTGCAATTTTTGATTCTGGGAAGAGTGGAGTGATTGCTACAGATAGAAATAATCGCTCCAGCTTCCTAATGATGGAAGGAATCTTATTCCCTTGTAACAAAGAAGGATTGACAAACTTGTATCCCACACGGAAGAAGATTTGGAAACCAACTACCTCAAAGGTACAATCGCAGCAAAACCTATTGTTTTCTTAATGCATCATTTAAAGCAGAATTTCTCAACCTTTTACTTGCTATGACTGTCCTCTTAGCAATCCTTCATGCCAGTTCTACCTGTGCCTCAAAGGATGTGCTGTTGAATTCACCACAGTGGTTTATGGGATGCTTTTGTGATCTGAGAAGGACTGATTGGAAGGTGTTAAGCAAATCTGTTTAGCAGGAGACTGAGAATGGGTGTCTAGGTTTAGCTTCTACCCCCAAGGCAACCACTGATTTTATTAAGTCTTGATGGAAAAATATGAGCACAAGCACTGTTTTTCAAACATTCAACATCTTTACATGGCATAATCATGAAAGCTTGAGAACACAAGAGAGTAATCTCTGCAAAATCCAAATGTCATTCACAAAATGTGAATCAGGGCTTGTCTACACAAAGAGTTAGTGCATGGCAAGCCACAGTGTGACTCTTCAGTGCACTAGCTTGCCACGTACTAACTGACCATGTGGACCCTGCTGCTGCTGCGCTCTAGAACTTCCACAGTGAGCTTAAAAGGGGAGTACGTCAAAGCACACCATGGAACTTCTAGTGCACAACAACAGAGTCCATAATATGTTCTGACCCACTTCCATTTCAAGCACACTGTGGAACTGTTAGTGTGTGGCAGCAAGGTCACATGGCCAGCTAGTTTGCTGTAGATTCACATTCTGTCTTACTATGCACTAAAACTCGATACAAACAAGCACTAAGCCCAAATAAAGAAGTCTCATCATAGTAGTTGGAGACAGGACCAGGAGCCAGGACTCCTATGTTCCATTCCCAGCTCTGCCACTGATTCTCTATGACCCAGATTCAGTAGAGCATCTAAACACATCCTTAACTTTAAGCATGTGCTTAAGCCCATTCCAATTTCACAAGGCACCTAAGCATGTGTTTGTACACATTGCTAAGTTCAGGCCTGTATGACCGTAGTCACAGTGGGTATATCTACACAGCAGCTGTGAGCGTGCGTCCCAGCCCCAATAAACAGACTCGAACTAGTGGGGCTTGAGCCAATGTACTAAAAATAGTGAAATGGACATTGCTGCACCAATGGAGGCTCAGGCTAGCCACTCGAGTGCAAGCTCACCTGACCCCCTGGGTCCGAGCTTGGGTGCCTAGCCTGAGTCTCCGCCAGCGCAGCAACATTCACACTGCTATTTTTAGCACACTAGTCTGCTAGTAGAAGATTGTCCGCTTGGGCTGGAAGGCGCACTCCCAGCTACAGTGTAGATATACCTTTAAGGCTCAACCCTGCAAGGCACTTAAGCATGTACAAAGAATCATAGAATATCAGGGTTGGAAGGGACCTCAGGAGGCCATCTAGTCCAACGCCCTGCTCAAAGCAGGACCAATCCCCAATTTTTGCCCCACATCCCTAAATGGCCCCCTCAAGGACTGAACTCTCAACCCTGGGTTTAGCAGGCCAATGCTCAAACCACTGAGCTATCCCTTCCCACATACTCTCAATGAAATCAATGGGACTTTCAGGTGCTTAAAGCAACACACATACTTAAGTGTTTTGCTAGATTGGGTATAGAGTGCTCAGCACCTTGCAGGACTGAGCCCTTAGGCTCTCTTTGCCTCAGTCCTCAATCTGTAAAATGGGTATATAACTCCCTCACTTACTCATAGGCATACTGAACTACTTATTTGTGTGACCTAACTAACTTATATTTGTAAAGTACTTTGACATCATCAGATGAAAAATGCTACAGAAGCATAAGGTATAATTATTATTCTAGTATCTGAAAAGAGGAGCAAGTAAATACATGGGAGCAGACTTCAAAGGTACAATGGTATGCTTCAATGCTCTAGTAAATGACAGAAAATCCTAGAGAGGATTTCAGAAGCAGAGCTGGTAAAAGCTGTTCTTCTCACGAAATCTTAGTGTTCAAGGTAGACGGATGAAAGAGGAGGATAACAAAATATAGGCAACAAGTAGCACTCTCCATCGTTAAGACCTAAATTACTATTTAAAAAGTAGGTTTGCTAGTTCTGTTTTGTAACAAAGCTGTGTTTAAATCTGACATTTTGCTGCTCACTAAAAAGTGATTTGCTTTGAAAATGGTATCTCTAGTGGTCCCTCATCATGTATAAATTCTGTTACATTATCTCCCCAAAGACGATACTTCCATGAAACCTTTTTTTTTTTGCTCAGATTGTGAAAGTGTCCAGTATCACTTGACATACATGGGGAGAAAACATGAATCATCCCTGATAGCAGGACAAAGCCAACCATACATTGCTTTTGACAGGGAAGCTGTTTATTGCTACAATTTTATAGATTGGAACCTCTGTGGTCTGGAAATCAGGCTGCGTAATCTCACTGGAACAGATTCTCTGGTCAAATTTCCAGTACTTCCTGCTTTGGGGTGGGTCAGAAATACTGCCAGTATATTCTCTCTTTTTGTAATACAGCATTTCTCTTTCTAGTCCTGACTGAAACAAGGGAGTACAAAGAGAAAGGGGGGTGTGTGTGTGGAGAAAAAAGACTTATATGAAACATTTTTATTTTTTTTTTGGAGGGGGAGCTCAGTTTTTTTTCTATCCACCACATTGCCCCACTCTCCAGTATTTTCATACAATTCCTTTCAGTAATGAATAATTGATTAAAATTCAAGGTCAGAGCCCAAATTCTAAAAGTGACACACAGTCTGAACCATTGACTCCAGTGGGACTCTGAACAGGAGTAAGGATAGGAGTGTCAATTCTTGAGCAAGAACCAGACCTCTGTGAAATTTGCCTTCATCAGACACTGGCTGTGGCTGAACTCTTATCAACCTTTAACTTGAAGACTTGCCTTGTGTTTATTTAATTTTCTTGCATTCAAGTTAAAATGCAGAGTCTTTTTAAAAAAAGTTGATATTTGTAGGGAAGTCCTTGATGGTAAACCTCAAAATACACTAAACACCAAACAACTCAAATTACCTGTAAAACTGCATGGTACGTTCTACTCATAAATCCCAGCCAGCACTGAGGAAGAAGGAGAGAGCGGTGCCATTCAGAAGGCTGGATGCTAACCTGCATGACATACCAAACAGGATTAAGTTATATTAGAATTAATTTAACAAGAATGTGATTTATTATGCTCAAATAAATTTGTTAGTCTCTAAGGTGCCACAAGTACTCCTTTTCTTTTTGCGAATACAGACTAACACGGCTGCTACTATGAAACATATCCATCACTAGCATTTTAAGAATAAAGACATACGATTTTTTTTGTACTGTACTTAACTGTCCGAAGAAAAATAAAATACCAAAGCTAAAGACAATCTATCTAACTGAAGGGGTATTTGAAAGTTTTTGAATAGAATGGTATTAAGTTTAATGGGTCAAACTCTGCTTTAAACCACACAACTGAAATGCCACTGAATTCAATTACAATTTCTGCAGTGTCATGCATGTTACATGCTTTACAAGCATAAGACAATATCCATATGCTCAGAAGAGTTTACAGATTAATGAGCTGATCCTACAAACACCCAAGTACAATACTCACTGCTATGATTAGTTTACAGCAGCACTTAGCTACTACGCTGATGGATGCTATTTCAATATTCAAATGCTACTGAATTGATAAATTGATCCCAGT
The DNA here is from genome assembly GCF_965152275.1 of Natator depressus. Taxonomy (NCBI): domain Eukaryota; kingdom Metazoa; phylum Chordata; order Testudines; family Cheloniidae; genus Natator; species Natator depressus. Next base: position 110,849,686 of record NC_134238.1, on the reverse strand, counting down.
GAGGTCAGTGCATTATTCACAGTAGGAAGCACTACACTTAGTAGCGTTGGCAGGTTTGGGCCCTAAACTAAACACATAACAAACAGGGGGTGTAACAGAAAAGAGTGTGATTTAGTTCGTCTTCATTTGCAATTGTAGTTTGGCTTGACAGTTCCAAATTTTTTTTTTCTTTAAATTCAAGTTCTATTTTAGAAGAGCTATGTTACACACAAGAACAAAAGTAAATGACAAAAACGGAGATTAGTTGTGTCAGGTTAATCAAAGCAGTGAGTTTTAAAGAGGGATGGAAGGTGGGGTTATTAGTCAAGATAGCTGCATTGGGGCAACAGAGTAGATTTGGACCCAATTTTATGGACAAGCATTTTTTTAAACAAAGGAATGTATCTATGAAATATTCTAGCTTTAAACTCAGACTGGAAATTTCACAGCTGAAATCAAGACAAGACAAGTGGTCTTAATAACAACATCTTCATTTTCTACCCATTGGTAAATTGGTATCCAGCTGTTCATCTCCACAGAGCCTGCCTCTGTTAACCATTCATGCAGTTTAACAACAGTTTGTTTACTAAAGCTGTTGTACTGCACCAGAAAGTAGCAAGCTACACTTAATGGGACTGCTCAAGTGTTTAGAACTAAGCATATGCCCAAGTGCTTTGATGGATCAGGGCCTAAATTTACAGAATCATGAGCTCCAACCATAGGTGAAATATAGCAAAGAAAAATTCTTGCCAAAGGAACTGGAATAATTTAATTACGTTGGGGTATCATTGAAAGCAACTAAATATCAAGACCCAAAAACCACAAGGACCTCAAAATCTGTAACAGAAAAAAAACCTGACAAGGTTTGGCAATACACCAATACAAGGTTCTGGAGTTTGAGTAATAAAAAATCCCCTGACAAACGTACGCTTGCAGAAGATAAAGAAATGTTAACATTAAAGAATCAGAGTGCCCTCCACCCCACCCCTCAATAGATTAAATGGTAGAAAAGAGTAACACATACATACACATACACAAAGAGAAATAAAAATGAAGGATTGTTAATTATAAGATTAAGAGCTTTGAAAGCCTTTTTTTTTTTTAAGAGATTTTAATTATGGATAGTAAATGAGTATAGTTCAGGTAACATTTAGTCAAGACTTTGCCTGACCTGAGTGTGTTTTTGCCAATTCTTTTTGATACAGATTGCTGATTTGTTTAAATTTATATTGTTGCTGGCAAGATAAATAATGTATCATATTGGAAGTAGTAATTAAGAGGTACTCAAACAAGTAATGATAATTAACCCTCCCACCTTTTTCTGGATGACACAGGATAACATGACCCAGAAACACCAAAACCAACAGGAAAAATGCCTAAGTTGCATAACTGAAGCTTGGACATGAGTAATGTAAGGGTTACATTTAAAAAAAAAAACAAGTGATGATATGCTAAAAGCCAGCTGGATAAAGATTAAATAATTTGTAATATGAAGATTTATAAGGATCCAAGTGAACATGGGCCCAAACTGGAGAAGCACTGCACCACAAACTAAAGGATGGGACTGAAGGACCAGACAAGGAGATCAAGGGAGGCGACGACGGCCATCATGGAAGGACTTCTCAGTGCTCTTTAATGTGGTAACTTGGGCCCATTTACCTATTCTGTCTTGTCTGTTATTATTTGTCTGTCTTAAATTTATGTCCAGACACTAAGTAATAATAATTCTGCCTGAAATTGTATAAATAAAGGCAAAAATTGATTAAGCCTAAATTGGGTTTACTTGTGGCTCAGTTTCCCATCCTACATACCCAATCATCAAGATCCTTAGACTCCTTTGAATGACATTTTTAATAAAAATGAACGTTAAAGAAATTTTGGTTTGTTAGAATTTACAAGTTTATAGAAATGAGTTTACTAAACAGGCAGATAAAATACTAAAAACTAAATGGTGTAATACTTTTCTCTCTCTGTTTAGCACCTTAATTATAACAACATTTTATTAAAAGAAGATGGAGGCTCACGATTTGGTTCCCTCACTACCCCCTTTTTAACAGCAGTATTTTCAGGCCCACAACAAAAGCAAGCTCTGTAATTTAAATGACTGCTGTGCATTGTTATATCTCTCAATATTCCATGGTGGTCAGAAAAAATTAATTTTTGTTGTTGCTAGTGTCCAATTATGTCTACTGTCTGCCTTTACCAAAAACATAAAAAACTGTCATGAGAGTCATTGGAGTCCACTGGAAACAAATTATTTAATATCAAAGGTTTCCAGGGTAATACATTTTTAATAGGAAAAAGCAACATGTCAGGTTGGGTGAGACGGGATATATTTCCATATCCACTTTTTAAGGTCTATACTTTTCACTTTTAAATTAAAAGAACATGCCAGATTCTCTGTTACACATACCAACACCACTCTCGTCATACCTAGTCTAAGGCCTACCTACAGTAAACAACGCTGTGAGGCTTAATCCCAGAAGGTTATTGCTACAATTTTGCTGGCAAAATTAATATTAAAACACAAATAAATTAACACCAACAGCCAGCAGTTTTAAATAATCAAATGGAGATAACAAAAGAGGAAAAACTCCAGAAAAGCCTCTGACCCCCAAAACATACCCTCCTTCTTCCCCCAAACCCTATCAAACAAACCATGCCCTACCTCAGTATTAATAAAGATGCTGTTTGCCTGTATTGTCACATCTCTGATCTTGTCCCTTCCTAATCAAAGGATCACCAATCAGTCTAGTTTATCTTTTCTTCTCCAGTGGCTCTCTTTAAATAATTATTTATTTTGAGTTCTGGCTTGGCTGATGTCTGTCTTTAGTCTCTTCTCAATATGATCCCCTTCAAATTCTTCATACAGAAAGAGAGAACAGCTATTTCCTTCCATGTTAATATTTTCTTCCATCATCTTCCTCCACCTTGATCTCATTTGTGGTCTCAGTCTGCTGCATCTTTGTGATTTATCCTGTTCAACTTCCCTGGTTTCCCCTAATTTCAACAGCAGTCCTTCCACCTTGTCTTCTAGTGTAGAAATCAGCTTATTTAGGCCTGCTTGATCCTGTGCTGATCGAAGCAAAAGGGGAAATCCAAACTGACTTAAATGAGAGTAAGAGCAGGCCTTTATAAACTTCCATGTTTTCATGGAGGAGGAACAGGAATGCTGTTCGTAATGTGCTTTGATATGTTTGAATCAAAAGCACTACCGAAGCAAACAGAATTATCAGCAGAATATAGTGCCTTGCAACTGTAAATCATCTTTCTGCATCAGCATCATGTCGTCAGAGTTTTCTGAATAAAGTTGCTTGAAGAGTATTCAGTGAAAAAACCCCACCATATACTGGATTTTTTGCAAAAAAATCCATGAAGCTGTCTTTGCTTTGTGGCTATATTCTGTATTTAAAAATATTCAGTATACATTACTTTGAATAACTCTCAGTCTCTGTTAAGAATCTGCAAGAGAGTCAGGGCTGACGTTCTTTACTCTTGCTCAGAAGTTGGACACTCAAGTCAAATGGCTTTGTTTCTGTTCCCTCCCTTGATGACCATAGCTTTTTATAAAGAGCCCTGGTGGATTTAATACACTCAACATTGGATGTACAATCCTGATGACCTCTGAAACATTGTGGATTTATAAGTACTAACAGGCTTGGATGATGCTGGATCAAACCAGAGCCCCAATACTAGCAAATTCTTTGTGAATATGTAATTTTTGTATTCGACCACGGAACAGGTCTTTTGGAGCCCCTGCAAGAGATCATGGAGCTCTGCCACATCCCGCTCCAGTGGTGTTCTTAGGAGAAGGTCTGCCAAGCCAGGCAGCCTGATGTTTTGGAGGAGAATTCCCAGCTTAGATTCAGCAGCAGCTCAGGTAGACACTACCAGCAGGGAGCTAGCTAGCTACATGCAGCTCAGTCTATTTAGGCTTAACACCTTAAAATAAGGGTGTTTTTTCTGTCACATGAGACACAAAGAGGTTGCGCAGGGAGCTCTGGGAAAATACAGGAGGAGCTACTCTATGGATTTGTACTTTTCTGGGTTTGTATTTTTTTAGTTAAATATTTGTAAAAGTGAGAGGCAAGAATGGAGCTACAGAATTCTGAAAAATGGTGTCAATTTGGGTAAAACCAGAAGCCATAAAATAAAACCCAAGCCAGAGAGAGGATTTGGATACATTTTCTCTCTCAGCATTTGCCTTCACCCTGCTATGGGCCATCCTTTGTCAACAGTGTTCGTTCATCCACTGCAAATACATAGGCAGCAGAGAGCACACGTGACATTTTATGAGAATAGCAAAATAAACCCTATTAATTTTGTACATTTCTTGGCAATATGCACTTAGGATATGCACTCAGACAAAGACAAACACCTACAAGATCTCTATCAAGCGTTCTTACAACTACAATACCCACCTGCTGAAGAGAAGAAACAGATTAACAGAGCCAGAAGAGTACCCAGAAGTCACCTACAGGACAGACCCAACAAGGAAAGTAACAGAATGCCACTAGCCGTCATCTTCAGCCCCCCAACTAAAACCTCTCTAGCGCATCAAAGATCTACAACCTATCCTGAAGGAAGATCCCTCTCTCTCACAGATCTTGGGAGACAGGCCAGTCCTTGCTTACAGACAGCCCCCCAACCTGAAGCAACTACTCACCAGCAACCACACGCCACACAACAGAACCACTAACCCAGGATCTATCCTTGCAACAAAGCCCATTGCCAACTCTGTCCACATATCTCTTCGAGGGACACCAACATAGGGCCTAATCACATCAGCCACACTATCAGAGGCTCGTTCACCTGCACATATACCAATGTGATATAGGCCATCATGTGCCAGCAATGCCCCTCTGCCATGTACATTGGCCAAACCGGACAGTCTCTACGCAAAAGAATAAACGGACACAAATCAGATGTCAAGAATTATAACGTTCAAAAACCAGTTGGAGAACACTTCAACCTCCCTGGACACTCAATTACAGACTTAAAATTGGCAACTATTCAACAAAAAAACTTCAAAAACAGACTCAAATGAGAAACAGCAGAACTGGAATTAATCTGCAAACTGGACACCATTAAATTAGGCCTGAATAAAGACTGGGAGTAGATGAGTCATTACACTAACTAAAAACTATTTCCCCATGATAATTTTCCCCCTACTGTTACTCACACCTTCTTGTCAACTGTTTGAAATGGGCCATCCTTATTATCACTACAAAAGTTTTTTTTTTCCTCTTGCTGATAATAGCCCACTTTAATCAATTGGTCTCGTGTATATCTATCTATCTATCTTCCTACTGTATTTTCCACTGTATGCATCTGATGAAGTGGGCCTTCGCCCAGAAAAGCTTATGCTCAAATAAATTTGTTAGTCTCTAAGGTGCCACAAGTACTCCTCATTCTTTCTTAGGATAATACTGTTACAATGGCTAATTTGAGGCCTAAAACTGTGATCATGTCACTTTAAAGAAAATATTAGGGATCCTGTTTACCTCAATAGAAACTAAGCTTAGCAGAGATTTGGGAGTCAGGAACCATGGGTGCCACAGGTTGTGTGTGTGACCTTGAGCAAGTCACCTAGGCCTTAGTTTAACAAAGAACATAAGCCCATGCCTAGCTTTAAGCACATGCTTAAGTGTCCTTCCTGAATGTGGATACTTTCCTGAATCAGAGACTAACTGCTTTTCTGAATAAGAACATACATAAGAACGTTCTTAAATCCAACTGAACTCATGGGGACCTACATAAATATTTTAATGCTTTACTGAACTAAGGCCTTAACTGTTTTGTGGCCCAGTTTCCCCATCAGTAAAATAGGGACTCTATTATTCCTAGGTAGAACTCTCTCTCTTTTTCTTTCTACATATTATATTTGGAAATAAACATCCAAAGGTAAGGCTGCAACGCCATCCATAATGCAGATTACTGAATATTGCTGCAGAAATGGGTCCCATGCAGCTTAGTCCAACTGTAGGAACAGGGACTAAAAAGCACATAAATGGCACAATGTCTAGACACAAAAGGGCACACGAGAACTAGTTTGGGCTATTGTTATGAATTTTCCCACCTTTATATATCCCAAATATAACTCCTAATGTTACAGGATATTAGGCTGCATAAACCCTTTTAATTATGTGATTATACTAAAACCAAACCAGCACAAAAATGAGCACATGGTGATCTTCCCTGTGTTTCACAAAGACACATTTCATCATGGTACAACTGAAGAGCTTACTTAGATTGTAAATTTTTTGGAGTAGGGACTGTTTGTCATTATGTGTGTGTGCATGGTGCCTAAAGCATCATCATTTAGTATTTGTATTGTGATGGTGCCTAGGGGTAGAGTCCAGTGTGGGACTTTTTAAAATCCCACTCCCACCCACTCCCGCTATTATGGCTGTGAGTCCTGCAAGACCTGTCGGATCCTAGTCCTGCTGCAGGGCTCTACAGTAGTCCCGCACAGGGCTCGATCTAGGAGCCCCAGTCATGGACCCGGACCTCATTGTGCTAGGTGCTGTACAAACATAACCAAAAGGTGGTCCCTGCTTCAAAGAACTTACAATCTAAGTGGGGCCCCAATCCTCACTGCAGCTTGTAGCAATATCACAATACAAATAATCATAATAATAGATAATAACGCTAAAGAATTTGGTTCTAATAGGCCTTCTTTGTTTTAAAGACACTCCAGCAATCAGGAATTAAGATGCCACTGTTCACTATACTTTTGTACCAAAAGAAGACTGCTTTAGATACCATTTATATGTAACAAACACAGTCCACTTCATCTCCATTAAGGAAATAAAAGAACAGTAGCTGGGTAAATGCTTAACAGCTTTAATGCATCTAACCCAAAGCATACATTTACAGAACCATCAAAACATATGGGCCATGATGTGAACATATGTGACTATTCCTACAGATTCATTTTCATAATAAAGACAAGTGAAGCCTAAAAGGAATTATTCCCTGTAAGCCCATCATAGATAATGACTCCAAACTGTTGAAACAGTAGCAGGTAATTATTGGCCAGTCTAGCCCAAGTGATAGCGATAAACTTTAAGAGATTTCTTGCACAATACAAGCCCAGATGCATGGTGAGGTGGGCCCTTTAAAAATAATAAAGTAGACACACATGATTTAAGTGACCTTTGACCAACGTGACTACAGTAACTCAAATGTTCTTTCAAAGGCACATTGCCAAGCTTCCTTTACCAAACAATAAAACAGTGCTCAAACACTTGCGGGGGGAGAGACAAGCTGCTCCTTCAAGTCACTAGCGACCAGTAAAGGGCAATACGATACTTCAAACACGCCACTGTTTATTGAAGGCATGTTCTGCTTCCCATGAGAAACCAGCTCAAATAATGTGGGGGAAAAAAATACCCCTGCATCTTAATCTACTCTTCTTGACAGACATTATACCTGCATCCAATGCCTTAGCTAGGATAGCATCTAGGAGACAAACAGTAACAGCCTAGTCCCTTAAGATTTAATAGGAAATTACCATTGTGCTATTGTTATAGTGACATTTAAACAGCAGCTAAAAACAGTTGGTTTTTTTTTTTAAACTTGTTTTTGTTTTATAGATACTTGAGCACATGGAATGATTTACATAATATTCCTCCTCCTTGGATACACAGCCTATATCTTTTTCTCAGATATGCACACACACAGAGCAGAACCTCTTTAATCTATACATTGGATAAGTCTCACTACAAACTTGGTGGCCTCAAGCCCCACTTTTCATCACAAATTCGGAGCTCGGTTTTCAAAAAAACACACATGCAAAAATACAAATGTAATTACACAACTTATTTTCCACATACAATTACTGCAATCCCCCAAGTAAATATTCACAGTGGTGAGCCCAGAATAAGTCCCTAGAAAGTGACAAACCTGAGTGTGCCATTGTGGTCATTACACTGATAATCTCTAATCCTTAACCAATTAGATGACCACAGGGTGCTCTTTGGTTGATCTTTTCAATAAAGGATCAAATAAGTTAGTATTTGCTGCCTCCAAATTAACGCTGATTTTAAGTCTTTTCAATAATGTTAGCTAAGGGCTGTGTCCTTGGAGGTTCTATAATGCTGAGTAGCATGCTTCATAGGCTAGACTCTAAGCACTTGCTTTAGTAAAATACTACAGTTATTTTGAATAAAAGAGTCACATGAGATAGAGAAAACAGAGAAAGTTCCTGGTAGAGTCCTGCAGCTTCCCAAATATCCACTTTATATCTGCAGATATAAATTTTTTATCCATGCAGGGCTCTATGTATATACTGTATGCTCTCCAGGGAAGAGACTGTCTATTACTCTGGGTTTGTACAGTCCCTAACATAATGTTTCCCTGTTCTTGCTTGGCCCCTGGGCACTACCATAATACGCACAAAATAATAATTATAGTATGCACATACATACAAATGATATGGCTTATATTTTGAAAAGTGACAAATGGCACCTCACTTTCATTGTGTGCATGTATTATACATATTGGTCCCTACGGTATGGTCCATCCTGTGCAGTGAACGAGGCAGAAAAAATAGTATCTGATAATCTAATTAAAGACTGTATCATAATGCATACGCACAAAGGGGCCTTAAGTTTGCACAGGCAAGGGAAGGTTACTCACCTTGTACGGTAACAGAGGATCTTCGAGATGTGTGTCCATGTGGATACTCCACTTCACGTGTCGGTGCGTCCCAGGGCTGTTGATCGCAGATTTATGTAGCAGTGTCTGCACGGGTCTCATGGTGCTCTTGGTGCCGCATGTAGTGCACACAATCCGAGCCCTCCAGTTCCTTTTATACCGCAGAGTCCCTACTGAGAACTCTGAAGTAGAGGAGAGGAGGGCGGGTAGTGGAGCATCTGCGGGGACACACATCTCGAAGAACCTGAGTTACTGCACAAGGTGAGTAACCTTCCCTTCTTCAAGTGCTGTCCCTGTGGGTGCTCCAGTTCAGGTGACTGTAGAGCAGTGCCCTTCAGAGTGATAGGGGGACTTCGGGTTCTTTTGAGTCATTGAAGTAAGCACTGCGAGGCCCACTGTGGTGTCAGCCCTGGAGACATGAGTGATTGCACAGTGCTCAGCAAACATGTGGATGAAGGCTCAAGGGACCACTTTACAAATCTCTAGTATTGCAACATTATTTAGGAATGCTACTGAAGTTGAAACTGATCAAGTAGAATGTGCTCTAATGTGTTCAGGTGGTTCTGTATTCCGGATACGATAGCACATCTGAATGCATGTGGAGATCCATTTAGACAATCTGAGTGGATATAGTGTCTCCTTTCGAGCGCTCGGTAGTAGAGATGAAAAGTCTAGGGGATTTCCAGAAAGGTTTAGTCCTTTCAAGGTAAAACGCCAGCACATGCCTAACGTCCAATGTGTGCACGGTGGCCTCTGTTGGAGTCCCATGAGGCTTAGGGTAGAATGTAGGGAGATGGATTGGTTGGTTCATATACAAAGTTGAAGTTATTTTTTTATAGGAATTTAGGGTGTGGATGTAGCATGACCTTGTCTTTGAAGAATGGATCAGCTATGAGCGCCCCAATCTCGCTCACCCAGCTGGCAGACGTAATAGTGACCAGAAAAGCCACTTTCATAGATAAATGTAGCAAGGAGCAGGTGGCTAATGGTTCAAACGGTGGTCTGGTGAGGCATTTCAGAACCAGGTTGAGGTCCCATGCCGGGGTACAACCCCGAACTTCTGGGTAAACGTTTAGGAGACACTTGAGGGACTGTTGTGCTGAGACAGCAGATCCGGATGATGAGCGAGAGCTCACAGAGCGCATATTGCCATGTGCATCGGGTAAGGGTACCATGCTTGTCTGGGCCATGTCAAGACTATGAGGATAACCTTGGCCCTGTCTGTTCACATCTTGTGTATCACACGTGATATCAGCAGAATCAGCGGAAATGCACACGAGTTGCGCCTCCCATTTGATGAGGAAGGCGTCCCCCAGTGATCGTAGTCCCAGTCCCGCGTACAGAACACTGCACATGTGCAGTTCATCGGGGATGCAAACAAGTCGATAATGGGAATGACCCATTTAAGATTGATCTCAGAACCTTGCCATTCATGTACCATTTGTGGTCTTGGGAGAAGTACCTGCTGAGTGTGTCCGCCATCGCATTCTGATGGCTGGGTAGGTAGGATGCTGAGATGTTTATGTTGTGTTGTATGCACCAGTTCCATAGCTTCGGTGCATAGCGAGTGTGAACAAGCTCCTCCTTGGCGGCTGATGTAAAACATGCATTCAATATAGTCAGTCAGGATGCAAATGCACTTGTTCTTTATAGGAGGTAGGAAATGGCTGCAGGCATTGTGGACTGCATGTAGTGTTAGTAAGTTGATGTGTAACTGAGTCTCCACCGGAGACCATTTGCCTTGAATCGTGTGTTGATTCATATGTGTGCCCCAACCTATCAGGGAGGCATTTGTGGTGATCACAATTGATGGGGGTTCCTTTTGAAATGGGATGCCCATACAAACGTTTTGTGGTCGTGTCCACCATTGTAAAGAGTCCAGGACACTGGGTGGTACTGCGAGTCATTTGTGTAGGCTGTATTTGCTGGGTATGTATACCGTGCTTAACCAGCCTTGTAGGCACCGCATATGTAGTCTTGTGTATCATACCACGAATGTTGTAGCTGCCATGTGTCCTAGTAGTTGCAGGACAGTACGAGCCTATATTTGGGGGCTGGCTCGTACCTTGGAGATAAGGTTTGTGAGAGTTGTGAATCCGGCTGGGGGCAGGGATGCCTTGGCTTACATGGCATCGAGGTGTGACCCGATCAAGTCCAGTTGTTCAACCGGGATTACAGTCGATTTCCGTTCGTTTATTTGTAACCCTAGCTCCTGGAAGAGTGTAATAGTGGTCTGGACTGTGTCCATTGTTTCTTGTAGAATTGGGCCTTTGAGAAGGCAATTGTCCAGGTAGGGGAAGTTCATAATTTCCTGTTTGAGTAGATGTGCTGCTACCACAGCTAGGGTTTTGGAGAAAACTCTTGGTGGAGTGGATAGGCCGAATTGTAGTACTCTGTACTGGAAGTGTTCCTGTCCTATCATGAAATGCAGAAATTTCCTGTGAGCAGGATGAATGGTGATATGGAAATAAGCATCTTGGAGGTGGAGGGCTGAAAACCTCTCCCCCTGTTGCAGTACTGGGAGAATCGTGCCCAATGTGACGATTTTGAACTTTTGGGAGCGTACAAACTTGTTGAGCTTCCTTAGGTCCAGGATAGGCCTCCATACCCCATTCTTCTTCTGGGTCAGGAAATAATGGGAGTAGAATCCCTTCCCTTTGAATTGTGATGGAACTCGTTCCACAGCCACTAGTTGTAGAAGATGATCGACTTCTTGTCGTAACAGGTGATCGTGAGAATGGCCCCTGAAGGAGGACAGAGAAGAGGGTAGGGTAGGTGGTCGGGAGGTAAAGGGGATGGTATATCCCGACCTACTTCTAAAACACATTAGTCTGATGTTATTGAGGCCCAGATGTGAATAAAAGGGTGAAGTTGATGACCAAAAATTGGAGATGGGTCAGGCATAGGTGCTGTCTTGTGAGGGAAGTCGTTCAAACCCTCGACCAACTTTTCAAAATTGTGGTTTTGGAGGAGCCAATTGGGGAGTGGGTGCCTGTGACTGGGGTGTTTGTTGACACTGTGAGCGTTGCCGTTGACTGATGTCGTTGCCGATTGTTAGATGATCCTCTAAGTCTCTGATACGGCTGGTACCTCCTTCTCTTCATAGGTGGGATATAAATCCCCAAAGTGTGGAGTGTGGCCCCAGAGTCCTTCATCGAATGAAACACCTCATCAGTTTTTTTTGAGAAAAGCTTTTCTCGATCGAAAGGTAGGTCTTCTACCTTTGTTTGGAGTTCCTTGGGTATACCCGCGGCCTGTAGCCAGGATACCCAGCACATTACTACCACTGTGGCCGTGGTTCTGGCTGCCATATCCATGGTGTCTAGTGACGCCTGTAGGACTGTTTTGGCTATCAGATGACCCTCATTGATGATGGCTTGAAATTGTGACTGTTTCTCCTCTGGGAGCTCTGCTGTGAACTAGCTACATTTGCTGTAGTTATCATAGTCATATTTTACTAACAATGCAGAATAATTGGCCACTCTGAATTGTAGGATGCCTGAACAGTACACTTTACGCCCAAACAGGTCTTGTGCTCTTTCTCTTGTGGTTTTGATTTAAGGAGTTGGGGGGCAAACGTGCAAAGAGAAAGTCTGCCCCTTTTGAGGGTATGTAGTACTTTCTATCCACTCTTTTGCACGTTGGCAGTATTGAGGCTGGTGTCTGCCAAACAGTCTCTGCCGGATCCAAGATGGAATCATTGATGGGAAGAGCGATCTTGGAGGTAGATGATGCTTGTAGTATTTGTATCAGCACATGCTGTTTTGTCTGCACCTCCTCTAGCGGGATGTCCTGGCTGTGAGCGACCTGCTTAAACAGTCCTGAAATTGCTTGAAATTGTCCGCCGAAGCTGGTGGTGGGGGCATAATAGCCTCATCTGGGGAGGAGGAAGGACTGTAATAAGGAGACGTGGTTTCTTGGTCTGTGCCAGTTTCTGTGTCCTCTCCTACATCCTGAGCTTCTATGGGTTGCGGTGTGGGAGACACAGGGTTAGAGCACAGTTTGCGTCTGTGCACTGTGATAGGCCTGGAATGTGGACTCCTGTAAGATGCCCAGGGTTCCTAATGTGCCCATGTCATGGAGAAGGCCATAGGGGGGTACATCCACTGTGATTCGCACCATGGTTGAGTCATCTGGTGGTATCTTGGTCCCATATGGCTCCACGGTGTTCGGTGTGCTTTTGGTGAGGAGTGGTGTGGTGAGAAGGTGTTTTGCTCCTACACCTCATCCTCATCTTTGCTGGAAGATTGTGCAATGTCATGAGAGCTGCTGGGATCTCCTCTGTAGCCTGTTGGGGAGCCCTCAGTACCAAATATCGGGGAGTGCAGTGCCAACGATATCACCAAGTCTTTCTGGTGTAGCAGAGACTGTGTCGGTGCCAATGTCTGGGCCATCGGTGCTGCAGGGTCAGCTCTCGCCAGTGCTGCCATTGGTGCCATCCGATGCTGTGACTGTTTAGTCGGTGCTGACTTGTTTTTGTCCACCCATGCCGACTGCGCTGTCAGTGCTGGGGGCGGAGGCATGGCGCCTGAGGAGACACTCGGTGCCAAGTCCCGTGCCAGTGAACTTGATGCAATGGAGGAGGCATGTCTTTGTCTGTACCTGGACTCAGTCTCCTTCACTCAGACCTCAGTGGTGCCAGAGGTGCTGGAGCATCATAGGTGCTCACCTGAGCATATGTGGGCACCGGGGGTAGTGATCTGGTAGGAGACTGCCTTTGTTTTCTCAGTGCTCTCTGAGGAGAAAAGTCTTTTTTGGTCTTTCAGAGGGTCTGTCTCCTTTCCCATTTGGTGGAGTTCCCAGAGAGGCAGTCTGCTTGTCTGACTCTGGCTGGAGGGATTTCTCCATTAAAATCATTTTTAGCCGCAGATCCCTTTCACGTCGGGCTCTGGCTTTCAAATTGCTGCAGTAGGGGCATTTTGGGGGGATATGCCCCTCACCCAGACAGCTTACACACGAGTGCCCGTCTGAAACAGGCATAGCTTTGAGGCAGGAGCCGCAGCATTTGAAGCCTGGAGAACCAGGCATCTTAACGGGTAACCATCCCCTGAGGGGAAGCAGCTAACGAAATAAAACTTTTTTTTTTTCCCCCAAATAAACTAACACTAATGCTAACTATAACTTTTTATCTAACTAACACTGCCCCAGAGCTCAGTCTTCAGCCGAGGACAGTTGATAAGGAACTGGAGGGCTTGGGTCGTGCGCATGTTACATGCAGCACTGCAAGGCGACCTGCGCGGTCACTCCTACTGTAAATCTCTGATCAGCAGTGCTGGGAGGCGCCAACACCTGAAGTGGAGCACCTACAGGAACAGCACTCGAAGAACTACCTTAATTAGGCATTGCCTAACTTTTGAGTGCTTGATTTTTCAACCTTAATGTTTTTAAAGTACTTTTTTATGGATGATTTCACAAGGTTTTTTAATAAAACAAACTGAAAAAAAACAAAATCTATCATGTGACATCACACTGACATCCACAGGGGTCATCAGCAGGTTTGGACCAGTTAGATCCACTGAACAGATGTCTGACACTTGAGCTAATGGAGTAACTCAGTGGTGACCAACCTTATTACACAGGAGGGCCACATAAACCTAACCACAACCTTGTGTGGGCCACACACATTCTACTTATTTTAATAAGATTTAAAGTCACCACTATTGATTTATATTTTAAGTTCAGCTTGTTTTGTATGTATTTAGACATGTTTCTATGTACGCTATTCTTTATTTACACAGTTGTGTAAACTAAAATGATGTTGTCATAAATGTAAAGGGAAGGGTAAACCCCTTTAAAATTCCTCCTGGCCAGAGGAAAAATCCTCTCACCTGTAAAGGGTTAAGAAGCTAAAGGTAACCTCGCTGGCACCTGACCAAAATGACCAATGAGGAGACAAGATACTTTCAAAAGCTGGGAGGAGGGAGAGAAACAAAGGGTCTGTGTCTGTCTATATGCTGCTGTTGCCGGGGATAGAACAGGAATGGAGTCTTAGAACTTTTAGAAAGTAATCTAGCTAGGTATGTGTTAGATTATGATTTCTTTAAATGGCTGAGAAAAGAACTGTGCTGAATAGAATGACTATTTCTGTCTGTGTGTCTTTTTTGTAACTTAAGGTTTTGCCTAGAGGGATTCTCTATGTTTTGAATCTAATTACCCTGTAAGGTACCTACCATCCTGATTTTACAGAGGTGATTCCTTTACTTCTATTTACTCCTATTTCTATTAAAAGTCTTCTTGTAAGAAAACTGAATGCTTTTTCATTGTTCTCAGATCCAAGGGTTGGGGTCTGTGGTCACCTATGCAAATTGGTGAGGATTTTTACCAAACCTTTCCCATGAAGTGGGGTGCAAGGGTTGGGAGGATTTTGGGGGGGAAGACGTGTCCAAACTACGTTTCCCAGTAAACCCAGTTAGAGTTTGGTGGTGGCAGTGGATATTCCAAGGACAAAGGATAAAATTAATTTGTACCTTGGGGAAGTTTTAACCTAAGCTGGTAAAAGTAAGCTTAGGAGGTTTTCATGCAGGTCCCCACATCTGTACCCTAGAGTTCAGAGTGGGGGAGGAACCTTGACAGATGTAAACATGATGACAAAATGCTAACGAATCGGCCATTAGTATACTGTGTTGAAGCAGGCCAAGGGCCTTACGAAATACTCTGGTGGGTCTTGTATTGCCCCTGGGCCATAGCTTGGTAACCCTGAAGTAACTGATAGCAGCCGTAGGTCATCTTCTAGGTGAACCAGCCACTAGAGCATGCTGAAAATAATTTTATTAGTGGGTTTCACAGATTTTTGCTGACAGCAATGGAATACAGACACTCAAAAATCTAGGGGTTAATTCCAGGTTCTGCAGTGTTCTCAAGTGGGCACAGAACCTTCTGCCCCTTTTCTCGCCAAGCTTGACCCCTTCTGGCTGTACTTGTCCCAGATTTGTCTCCTCCCTACACCCCAGTTCCTCATCCCATTCTCCTCCCAGCTCCTCATCCCAGCCCCAACCTCCAAGCATGCCCTAAGTTCCTCATCCCAGTCCCAATCTCTCCCTCTGGGCTCCTTGTCAGAATCCCTGTTTTCCCCCAACTTGGCTCCCATTCCAACTCTCAGTCTCCCTACCTTGGACCCCTTCCCTCTTCTCAACCTGGTCACTTTGCCTACCCAGTCCCAATCTCCCCACGCCTACATAAACAGTTCTTCGTCCATCTATCTTCACTCAGTACCTTCCCTGGCTGCTAATATCAACTTCTATACCTACCCAGTCCCAGTTTCATACCCTGGCTCCCAGTCCTACTATTTCTCTCTGCCCCCTCAGATCCCAATCTATCCTGCACAGACTTTAACCCAATCTCTACCCTCCCACAAAACTCCCCAGCCCTCCGCATTTCAGTCAGTCTTCCTCCTCCTCCACACTGCCTGTGCCCAGAAGGGGGACCACCGAGAGCACTAGAGAGACACACTCCTTACTCTTAGGTCCTGTGCCTGATGCCACAGCCAGCTCTGGCTGCCAGGAGGAGCAACTGCAGGCAAAATACTGTTCTGCTCCTGCAACTCAGGCTGGAGCATGCTCAGTGCAGGTGGCTTTTTGGAGAATTTAGCTGCCAAACTAGCAGGTTACTATGTGTGAACTGAGATTCTTCAGAGCCTTAAAACTTGGTCAATTTTTTATGGAATGTCCCTGACCAAATTGGCAACACCCCCAGCCAAATTGCAAGCCCTGCCTCCAAACATGGAGGAGCTAGATCTGCTCAACAAACAGTTTAAGCATTCTTTAAAATATGAGCACATTTTTTCCCCCAATCTCATTCTTTAGAAACAATTTTAGCTGAACCTTAAAAAAAAAAATAAAAATCAGCCTGACGCAAACACCTGGCATGGAAAATTTCAGCCAAAAGAGATGAAATTTGTTAAAGTTATAAACAACCGAAAACATGTTCTTGTAACAGAGAGTGTTGATCAGCCTTAACTATAGGTGGCACTACCAACTTCACCTATAATTATAACTTCCAGTTATTTTTATGAGGGAGAATGGCTACTGCCAGTACAAGGGACAGAGGGAACAAGCAGGGCAGTTCTGTCTTCTGAACCTTTATTTTGTGGTTGCATGAATAAAGAAATAGTTTTTGGCATTGTTCTGAAGGCACTTTTAAAATGTACATCTATCACTATATTGTTATCATTCCTAGAGGAGCTATTCTGGGCCCAGACTTAGATTTTTTACAAAAGGTATTTTTATAATCATGTATGCTCTCCTGCTTGTCTAACACATGACAGAATAGATTTGTATAATTCTGACATGCTCATTTACGACCTGTGAAGAGAATCTTCACCCTAAGAAGCACATCATAAATCTCCCCAGTAATGCAAATTGATCATATTAACTCTTCTTTCTTTTATGAACTCAGAGAGACTCTAACACATGTCTGCTTGTGGTAGTAAATGCTCAAACCGACATGAAAAATGGGAAACGAACATTCATTTCCCAAGCTCCTGTCTAGCTACTTATTTGTTTTCCCAGTCTCTGCAGTTTCCAAAGATCAGTTTTCGTATCAACTGTAATGCCATAATTCTAAACTCCCTGTAAGATTTGATAACAAGCTCTTTCTTATTTTCTGTAATGATTAACTGGATGTTCATTTCTTGTACCTTTTCCAAAACCACACAAATTTAGATGTTACAGCTCCAGTTTACCAAAGTTCACTGCATAGGATCAGCCACATTAGCATAATATTCCAGGGAGTTGGAAACAATTAAAAGATATGCTGTGTTATTACTACTCTAACGAGGAGGCGGAGGTCACTCCCTATGGTGGAATCCCATAATTGTTGTTCAGACACACTAAAATACTAGAGCACTGTAGCCTGATTAGACACCACTATTGAGAGAAGGGGCAAAAGGAGAATGTCAGTTTCAATTTACACCAACGATTTTCAGAGGGAGCATTTCAGCAAAGAGAGCATTTTATTAAATGTATTTACACGTTCTATTCATGTTAATTGTCCCTCACAGCAACTTTAGTTAATTATGGTGCATTAAAACATCACATAGCTTGTAGCTAGTATTTCCTAATTAAAATAAGCAAATGTGACTCTGTGGGGAGCAGGGAGGAGAAAGCAGCACAACATTTCTGAAAAGGGAAGAAAAGCCGAGAATACTTACCTCATGAATGAGAGCTATTAACATCTGTTGGAAATTGCGCCCTCTGCTAGCCAGAAAACGACTGATAGGTTTGCCATCTTTGCCCATGTGGATTGGAAGGTCATAACATAACAACATGCCACCTTAAAAAAAATCCATATAAATGCATCAAGATAAAATACTGCTAAATAGGGCAAAAAAAGAGTTTCATGCACAACAGCTGAATGCAAATTTTAAGAAAGATCATATCATGTTTTTAAAGTTACATTTTAAAATAAGAGTGACACTGGCCAGTGGGGAAGAACATTCTGGAGTCACTTAATGATTCATACTTCCAATGCTGCTGGGTATTAGGACTCATCACTTACAGCAGGGGTCTCAAACACGTGGCCCGCTAAAATGCTGTGCTAAAATGCTGTCCTGAAAAAGTTTGGACTTAAGCATGTCCTGACAAGCTTTTCTGAATCAGGGCCAACACCACATTCAGAGAAAAAATACCATACATTTTGAAACATTAGTCAAGGGAGTGATGTGACCAATGATAGGAGAAGCTCACCTGCAAGGCCAGGCTTCAGGCCTGGCTGCTTGTTCCTCTCATACATTTTCAGCATGAAGTTGGCAACCCCTGCTACGGTCTTTCCTTGATCCGAGCGCGTGGCCCCTCCTCTCAGTGCAGAATGATACACTCCGCGGGGCATATTGGCCATCTCCTGTTTCACAAGTGACACCACAAACTCTTCAAATGCTGGAGGAAGTGGGTGGAAGAAAAAAGTCAGGGGCTGAAGAGAGGCCAAGAAATCCCAACAAACCCAAAACCACAGCTTCAGGGCAGTTATGCTTAACAAAACTAGCAACTACACGTTCAGATGCAAGCTCCAAGGTCAGGGATTTAGAACGCCTGGCAAGTCTTCCTGACTCTATGTTCACCTCCACTCAAACTGCAGCTCAGGAAGCTCTGAATAAGTGATGTCAGATGCTCAAACTCAGAAGAAAAATAGCCTGAACTGTTCTCAGTGCTGTTGATCAATGTGGTCTTTGTTTGTTATGCCAATGACACAGTCACAAACTTAAAGAACGGACAGTCAGAAACTAAACTGACATTTATATTTGTCAATGTAAATAAAATGTTCCTCGTAAATGAGTTTTTTTCCTTATAGGCTTTTTCACCATAAAAAATAAACAACTGGTACTATAATTTCTCTAAACACAGTTGTAGGTACTGTTTATATGGTGGTACGCTCTCAAACTTGGGCTTTTTATGGTTTATCTGGGTTCAACAGTGTAAAGAAGTAATGCTATTGCTTGGTTGTGAAGTTAGATTAAAGTAGCCCTTATGGTAGATGTGTGCAATGTTACTGCTTCCCAACATGAAGCCAACATTAGACCAGCACCTGGCAATGCTGATAGATTTAAGAGTCTGTTAGTGCTTTCATTATATGACCAAGTTTTAAAGATTTATAACAACTGTTTCACATTACTCTTGAAACTCTGGCGTATAAGTTCCCAAACCAGATGCAATGCTGGTTTCCTAGGAATTGGAGCACATATGGGTTGAAAGAGCTTTTACCCACTCTTCTGAGACCCTGGCAATACCTGAGGTACCTTGGAACAAGTTAATGGAAAGACATCTTATCCTGGAACTTCCTCACTTTGGTCATTTTCAGTTAGTACCCATTATTTTAGCAGCATTTCCTTCTTTTTCATTTCTTATTTCATTAACAGTATAAACACGAGAAAAAGACTGCAAAATGTCATAAAAGAGAGCCCTGTTTTAGAGATAAATATGTACCTAGGCACCTGCAGCTGGGTGTCTGTCCATGGCTACATAGTCTAATTATTATTGCAATGTCTCCCCATAGATTTCTTTAAATTCCAAGCTTTTTTTAAAAAAACTGGTTATAACAAAGAACTTGTTGCTTTCAAAATGCCTATCAATGAGTTCACTATTTCTGATCACAATGGCAAATAAATGCACCTAATGATCCAGAATGCCAGGCATAAACCAAACAGGGAAACCTAGCTGAACTTCATGAAAGACCACCTGATTCTGAAGCAAATGATAATGCATCATACTTTAAGGGCTGGTACAAATCTGAAGAAAAACAGGCAACCACCACTGAATGTATTATGAACCAAAATACTGACCTATCTTCTGTATATCCATCTACCATTGAATAAGAAAAAAAGGGATTCAACTGCTGTCCTTTAAAATGCACATATATCACATTGTGTTGTATGGGATGAACTTTTTTTTCTTTTTTAAAGGTACTCATTTCTAGACTGCATATGACACCCACCAAATAACAATCAAGGATTAAATGGGTTTACTGAAAATATGGATGCTTTGTGTGTGCAACTGTATTCTCTCTCTACTCCCATTGCCGGCTCTGTTTCTGTCCTCACAGAAACAGAGCCAGCAATGGGAGTAGAGAGAGAATACAGCTTAGCAGCTGAAATTGACAGTGTTGCTGGGCCCCTAAGGAGCTCAGAGAAGTTTTCCCAATTTCTGTTTCCTTTGGCTCACACAAACGTAGATGCTAAGACAGTAAATGGGAAGTGTGGTGTGCTTCTGTTCCAGAAACTCTAAGGGTTTATTAGTATTTTTCCTTTCAGCTGTGTAGCTGAGGTAACCCAGGTGGATTTATTTGTGAGCAAAGACAGTTTTGCCCTCCAGAGCAGAGGAAGGCTCATGAAAAGACAATCCCACATTCAGCACGAACTCCACAAGAGAAACTGCCTTTTGATTGGAACTCTGGATTTTAGCTCCAGTTACCATAGGAATAAGAATTCATCTCTTCCAGAAGTAGCATATGAAGGCTAGGAAAGAATTTTCCCCACGAATAAGGGGAGCGGGGAGAGGAAGGTGAGAAGAGAAAGCTCTGAGTTAAGGGAATCATCCAGAGAAGCCCAAGGAGAACAGAGGTCTCAGCCAAAGCTCGTAAAAATCATCCTCTGGAAGCTCCAGTCAACATGGTGCCCATTAGCAAGGACATCAGGGAAAATAGGGACTGTTGGCCTAAACCTTCCCATGGGTTGCCATCTTAGCCAGCAGCAAGGAAACTGTGAATGATCTTGGTAACATCTAACATCTGTTCAATTAGACCCGGTTCCACAGTCTCACCCGTACACAAGATTTAGTGGTCTCTGAAAGATCATCATTGCTTTGAGCACCCACTATCTTACTCCATCACTAGAGTTGTTCATCCACATCAATAGCCCTGACTATTCTACAAATAGCCCTTTTCTACAAATTCTTATTTTCAGTTTTCCTAGCCTCCTCTTAAGCTAAACAATGTCACTCAGGGTGCACTTGCCCAGCTTTGTGTCTTTGACAGCAGGCACTGCTCTCCTTTGTTTAAATGGCTTACTTGGGGTTTCCCTGTGAAGTTTCCTAAGTGGACGAATGCCTTACATTCAGAGTGTGGAAAGTGCTTCCCCACATGGAAGCAGCATATATCCTCCAGTCTGATACCTCCTGGAGAGTCCACACAGGTCCCAGTCAACCCTGGTGAAAGGACCTGAGGACCAGACGATGGTATCCTTCCCCAGATGCATGTAGGAGAAGTTCCCATGAAAGAAATATTACATAGAGATTTATTATTATTTATACTATGCTAGCATCTAGGGACCATACTCATATACTAGGACCCCACTGTGCTAGGAACTGTACAAACACATAAGAGACAGTCCCTGTCCTGAGGAGTGACTGTTGCACTGCTGACTTTAGTGGATAGCTAGCATTAAAACTATAATCAAGTGAACATTTTAAAAATAAATGTTATTTTTTAAGATGAATCAGTTGTACAGGTGTCAAAATGAACCTGTCAGCCATGGGAGTATCTCTTTATACTACTTAAGTCTCACTAATGCTTATCGTTACTCTTATTTTTCATATTCACACCTTTATTAATTATGTTTTATACTGCATAATAGCTTAATATTGTTTACTTAATTATTTGACTGTCATTCAGAGCACTATGCACCCTCTTCGCAAATACATTACCTGGAAAAAATATCAAAGAGTATAATTACTTACATAAAGCAAATACATGTATAAATCCTGTAACTTTGTATTTCTGCTGTTTTATTTTCATTCAAAATTCAGAATTGCCTTAAAATGTTGTCCTTCAGTTCTCTACGTTAGGCCTAAACCATAATTAGCGAACAAGTATTTGAAATATAGTAACTTGTAACCAATTATATAACTATAGAAAAGAGAAAATATGAATAGCATTTACAAGAAGAATTCTCAGTTAACATCCTTGAAAACACCTTTATTCACTGCCAGGAGCTCTTAATGTTACTATTATTTAAATTGGTGAAGTGTTTTAGGATATAATTTTTATGGAAGATAAACAAAGTAAGGTCCCAACCCCACAAGTTTCTTCATGTAGGTAGAACTCTATACCCATACAGAGTCACTCAGATTCTAAAGCTGTATAGTAGCTTCCTCTTATGAAAATGCTCTACCTGGCAAAACAGAAGGAAGAGTTAGAGACAACAGTTTGATATATGAAGAGCCAGGAACAGAAAGGTCCACCTCCTTCTCCTCCTCTTCATTTATGTCCATCTCTTCTGATGGACCAACTTCTGGTCTTGCCTGAAGGAGGACAAAGGCAGCAGTAAAACAAAACAAAAATAAATAAATATAGAAATAAACATTGCCTCTTAATCCATGTTTCGTTTCAAGGTCCAGTGTGACAAAGATAAGGATCACTATTTCAGTAAGGAATGCCCTCCAGTTTAATGAATTTAAGTCTTGAAACTGATCAACTGAACGTCTTTCTTCTACCAGGCTGAAGACTGTATGTAGATCACAATAGGCTTATAAAAGCAGTGAGCCATATAAATTCCAAGATATCATTAGTGGTAAAAATAATCAAGGCATCTGTGGACTGAATGGCAGTACTTGTAGTACTACTGGGCCTTGGACTTGACTCTTAGTCTGACCCTTCTGTAACAATTCAGGAAAATAAAATGTTTTATTTTTGTATTGATATTCAACCTATAAAGCACATTTCTAATAGTAACAAGTATTTTTTCTTCTTTTCATTACACTAAAATCTGCAACATATTTCTAACTGATTAGGCCTTTAAATAAACGAACCTACTAATCTTCTACATTTTCTGATGCAACATTATACCAGGTTCAATTACCAGGATATTGCCTATGTGCCAGCACTCAGAGATTTATTTATTATCACTCTAGCATTTAGAGATTTGTCCTTAATTTGTATCTTCTTCTCTTGTGACAAAATGCCTTCCCTTTTCATTTGTAGGTGTTCACTAAGGGTTTGTCTACACAACCGCTTAAGTTGATGTAAGTTACGTCGCTAAGGAGTGTGAAAACGAGTGACATAAATTACATCAACTTAAAGCAGTGTCCATACCATGGTATGTCTGCAAGAGACGCTCTCCTGACAACATGGCTCCTGCCTCTCATTGAGGTGGAGTAATTATGCCATCAGAAATATGCTCTCCCATCGGTATAGCGTGTCTTCACTGGACACGATGCAACTGCGCGGATGTAGCGCGGTAGTGTAGACTATCCCTGAGACAAGGTGGGTGAGGTAATCTCTCTTTTTGGACCAACTTCTGCTTGTGAGAGAGACAAGCTTTCGAGCTTACACAGAGCACTTCACCAGGTATTCACTGGACATTTCTTCACAAGTTTCCATAAAGTATGGGCTCTTTTAAAAAATCTGTTTATTACATTTTCATGATATACAGCCATAGCACCATATGGAGCCAATTTTGTAATATTGTAGGAAATCAAAACATACAGAAGTATTTACCAGAACCATAAAGTAGCAGTGATTACCCATTACTGCCTACACTCTCATATAGATGACCTTACATGAGAGTCTCCATGTACTCTTCCACTGTGTACGTGTATTGAGTCAGGAATTTTTCATGGTAAAATATAAGAGGAAACAGTCCTTTACATGTACATAAAACCATGAAACAAATAACAATTTTCTTTCCACCTGCCTCCCCCAAAACGGAGGCAAAGTACCTTAAAAGTATATGGAACACAGGAAGGCAAGATTTTATCTTGATTCAAAACAAACACCTAGTACCTAAATGGACAAGTTTGTCTCAAAAATTGAAGCATTAAGCATGAGCTCAGGGGATTATTACTTTGAGATACAACTTCCAACAGAGTCTGTCTCTCTAACTACTTCCCTATAATACAAAGCCTGGTCCAAAACGCTCTCAGAATAACAAAAGATACAAATCAAGGGCACTCTCTCTCTCACCTGTGTAGCTCCACTTACTAATTAATGAAGTAATAAAAGCTGCCTTCTCTCTGATCACATAGGCATCACTGAACTGTTCAGTTAGCATTCTCCCTCTCAGGAGCTTATCCAGCACTCTCCTGGTAGCTGTGCCTTTTACTGAGGAGAGACAACCAGCTACATCCCTAGGCCATTTTGCCTCTGATTCTGCTGTTTATTACTTAATCTAGGATAGCAAACAAGTATTCCCCTCTTTTCATGTGGTTTTGCTTTTTACTTTTCCATTTCATTTCTAAGGAAGTGGCACATGCTCTCACCCTTTAAAGTACAAAATGTCTACCTGTTCGGGAAGATGAAGGATGGTGTGTTCTTCCGAACCAAATTCTGACAGAGATTTATATGCTGAAATTGCTACAATGGAATCCTAGGAAAAAAATATCACAAGCATAGAAGGCATCATTTCTGCATAGTGGAGACAGAACTCATTTGGTTACCCACTAAGCTAAGGGAGTTTATCCACTAACAGTTGAATGCTGCACTGTTTTATAAATGTCTTTGTTATATGTAACGAAGTCTCCTGTGAAGTGTATACTCAACCCGTTATTTTCTGTATGCAATAAAGCACAACTGGGGGAAATCCACTATCAAAATCGACACCCTTGTTGGTAGTCTCAACAGAGAGGTCTATTATTAATGGAAACCCTCCTGCCCTAAGAGTGGACCCAACCAGGCCAAGGATGAGACGTATAGGGGAAGCACAGGCAATGTGGGGAAGCTTCAACTGGTCTTGACCACACTGTCCTGGCTCTGAGGAGAAGCAGAAAAAATTTGTCCCCAAGGTTGTCAGTCTACCTCCCTCAGACAGAGAGAGAGAGAGAGAGAGAGAGAGAGAACGAGAACGAACTCAGCACTGACAGGCAAGGAAATATTGCAGAAAATAAATAAATGACACAGATACCAATATTTTCAAAGGGGGACGAGGGGAATCCTTAACGTGTGCCCACTACCCACCTTAATTAACATTCTCCTGGCACCTCACTTACCTTGCTCTGAGTGTGGCTCCAAAGTGAGCTGACAACTTGGGCTTTAAATTTCTATTAAATAAAAAACAAATATTTAGTTATAGATAGAAACTGTATAGCCCCATGTGCCTATTTCATTAAGTAATACGGACAAAACTGATACAATGAGTTATGAGCAGTTATCAGCAACTGAAAATATACTGTACATTCAGCATTATGGATTTTTCACAGTGAGGCACTTAGATACCATGGAGATGGCTGCAGTAAAAACACCTAGATACTGTAGGTTAGATTAGCTCCATCTTTATAATACTTCAGGTGGTAGAAACTATTCTATAAAAATACAGTCCAAGGCTCCAGTCCTGCAAACACTTATGTATGTGCTTAATTTTAAGAATGCATGTAGTGCCAGTGAATTCAATGCCTGCATTTGCAGGATGGGGGCTCTTATCTTTTAACGTCTGTCTACATGGAAAAGACAACAGAGAAAGGGAGTGTGTGTGCAAGCAAAAATAGTTTAGCAAAAAATGTCACTGCAGGAGACTCAGGATGGATTTTCACACCTATCCTTTGATTTATTATCCATGGGGTGGGCAAACTTTTTGGCCCAAGGGCCACATCTGGGTATGAAAATTGTATGGCGGGCCATGAATTCTTACAAAATTAGGGGTTGGGGTGCGGGAGGGGTGAGGGCTACGGCTGGGGGTACAGGATCTGGGGGGGCGACCAGAAATAAGTTCAGAGTGCAAGAGGGGGCTCCAGACTGGGGCAGGTGGTTAGGGTCCGGGGTGGGGGGTGCGGGCTCCAGCGTGTGGCTGGGTATGAGGGGTTGGGGGTGCAGGAGGGTACTCCGGGCTGGGACTGATGGGTTCGGAGGGGGATCCGGGCTGGGACGGGGGCTGGAGTGTGGGAGGGGGGCAGGGGTCCAGGCCTCGTGCAGCGCTTACCTCAAGCAGCTCCTGGAAGCAGTGCCATGTCCCCCGTCTGGCTCCTATGTGGAGGCACGGCCAGGCGGCTCTGCGTGCTTCCCCATCCACAGGAGTCACCCCCACAGCTCCCATTGGCCTCAGTTCCCAGCCAACGGGAGCTGCGGGGGTGGTGCTTGGTGCAGGGGTAGCATGCGGAGCCCCCTGGCTGTCTCTATATGTAGGAGCCGGAGGGGGGACATGCCGCTGCTTCCGGGAGCTGCACAGAGCCACGGCACACACAGAGCAGGGCAAGCCCCCAACCCCGCTCCCTGGCTGGAGCGCCGGAGTGAGGTGAGCCCCAGACCCCGCTACCCAGCGTGAGCTTGAGGACCAGATTAAAACGTCTGAAGGGCTGGATGAGGCGTAGTTTGCCCACCCCTACATTAGCCTATTAAATGGCTCAAAGTGCACTCAGACTTGTTTTGATGGGATGTAAAAGTTAATACAAGGAAAAAAACCATGATCAAACACAATGAAAGTAATAGTATAATTAAAAAAAACCCCACCCTCCAACCTCAAAACCAAAGCCAAACACAGTGGATACTCCAAAGTAGGAGAAAAAGTGGAAAGGTTCTCTATGCAATGGCTAACAGTGAAAAAGAAAAGTAGGAAGTGAAAGAATTAAACAGATATCAAAGGGATGAGAGTTCTATTGTCTAGAGGCCTCAACAGCAACAGTGCAGTAACTTGCCAATATAAGGCATAACGGTGGAACTTCTGCATTTGGAAAGAGATAGAAGCAAAGGAAAAGTTCTGATAAAAGCTTAGTTAAGAGGGCTGAGTAGTTACAAAAGCACAGGTGGCTTTCCATACACTGCTGAGTGGTTGAAAATAAAATGTCAAAACACTTAATCTGGCAACCTGCCTGGGAATTATGCTTCTACGAAGGAAATGAGAGTCATCTCTTATAGACAGGCTATACCCACTACTGAGACATCTGTTTTCCCAGGGCTGTGGAGCGGATACAGCTCAGTGGTAGAACCAAAGCACTGTTCTGGGGTAGACGGCGCTAACAAGGTTTGTAGGGCAAGAGGTACACAACTGTATATCATCAACATACTGATCTCTCTGAGGTATTCCTCGGGCACCTATCACATTTGTATCCAACTGCAGTTGATACTACACCCCATATTCAATCCTCAGTGGATCTCTATGGCTATCCTGTTCTTCTCCACGCCCTGTCACAAAAAATCAGGATGAGCAGAGAGGCACACATGCATCTGGACAAAAGCCCAACCCTTCATTCATTCCTAAGTCTGCAGCCGCCATAAGACAAAACCACCCCTTGTGTCACGCAATTACCAGAGGGATATGGCTGCCAACCCCACATTCATTCATTGGTCACCTTGGAGGAAAAGGGGGAGGAGGAAGCAATTGAAAACATTACTTCAAAAAAGCCCCAAAATTTTATTTGTACCACAAACAGAACATCCTTGACTACTTTCAGAGTAGCAGGCGTGTTAGTCTGTATCCATAAAAAGAAAAGGAGTACTTGTGGCACCTTAGAGACTAACAAATTTATTAGAGCATAAGCTTTCGTGAGCTACAGTAGCTCACGAAAGCTTATGCTCTAATAAATTTGTTAGTCTCTAAGGTGCCACAAGTACTCCTATCCTTGACTACGTGTCCAGGATTCTGAGCCTCTGTTCAGCACTGCAGTGGTGGGAAGCTAACAGGTATGCACTTACCTTCCTCACAGGATTAAGTAGCTAATACTTGTAAAGCCCTTCAAAAACAAAGTGCTATTTAAATATAAAGATATAGCTAATTATTAGTCAGGAGAGTGACTTGAAACATCCCTAAATGATCAGACACATTTAAAGCTGCCACTAAGAGAAGAAATACACTTTAGACCTGGGACACATACCTCATACTCATTTGTATTCACTTTTAATGAAGGAACCAGGGCGAACAATTCGTTCAGTGTTTTTAAAATGAGTGGACGGGTGTCACAGCTCAACTTTGGTGAGAGTGCATTCCACGTAGAGCGAATACAAACTACCTGCAAAGGGACAGGAATGCATCATTAACACTGGAGGTCTCAACTTACATTTCACAATATTCATTTCAGCACTTTTCTGCCGATCTATGCTGAAGCAGTAATTAATACAGGACACATTATAAATATGGCAAACATGTTAAGACTTCACTAATTAACAGTCTCACAGTACATTAAGCAACGTCATGTAACAGTAAATAACATCTCTCCAGATAATGCAGCTGTTTGAAATGTGTTATCTTTATGGAGGGAAGGCAAAAAATAACTTTTGGTTTCCAGAGCGCCCTGGACAAGCAGGAGGAGATCATGCTGGTGCACATGAACCAGCAAATTGCAGGATGTGTCATAACTACCCTACTTCATGTGTTTTAGTTAGCTTAAAATCAAGCTGAATGTGGGAGTGCTGCTAGCAGGCTGCAAGCAGGAGCAGCCACACTCCATCAGAGCTATGCACAACAGAATGCTTTTAAATCACTAAAGCCAACCAAATCTTGAGAAGTTTGCCGAACAGACAGAAGGGAAGAGAAAATACTGCTGGGGTCTAAAATCTATCAAAAACCTAAAGTATCAAGGCAAAATAAGCATTAAAAAGTTTTTTTGAGCCACACCACAGTACAGATAAACTTCTCAGAACCAACTTGCTCCAGTGAAATAGAGAGCAGGCCAGAACCCTGAAAAACAACACTAACTCTGCTTTATGAGACAGTACAACAGTATTTCCAGCTGCAAGCTTTCAAAAATCATGAGAGTCAAGCACCCCAAAAATCTGAGATTGGCTTAAAAATCATGGGATTTCTTTTAAATAATAAATTTGGGGGATGAGGAGGAAGAGTATATGCTTTCTGGCTTCTGAGTCCTTAGGATGCACTTGCTTCACCTTTTCAAAAACTTTTCTCTGCAAACAACAGGGCTGGAAACATTCATTTGAAAAAAAAAAAGTAAGAGATTCTCATGCAATCTCTTGATTCTGATCACTGTGGCTTTCAGAGAAACACCAAATATTGTGATTTGGCAACATTGTTAACTAAATAAACTGCAGGCTTCTGTGCCATGTAAGGAATAGAAAATATACTGGAAAACATGTCCATTTAGTTAACTAATGGGGGTGGGGGGGAGGGAGAGGGAGTGTGGCAAGATAACAAGCACCTCTCAACCCCAGTGAATGTGAATGGAAGTTGAAAGCTTCCAGCAACTTGCAGGATAGGGCACCTGGATTCAAAGGTCAGCACTTTTGAAAAGAGATTAGAAATCACTGAAAACCAAATACAAGCCAATGAGGGGAATAACACTTTAACAAAAAAGATCCTGACCAAATCTAATGTCTGCAGAAAGAAAAACAGAAATGCCTGAGAATTAAGTTAGATTCTGAAATGTATTTTGTGATGAATTGGGGCTGTGTCTGTACAACCTGTAAATTCAGAATGATGTTGTGAAGTTGTATTACGAAAAACTGCCGTATTATGAGTGCCTATATGTATGTGGATCCACCATTGCTGACAAACCCTGTAGAAGCCCTGACAATACAACAGAATGCTTCTCTGGACTTACTGAACCTATTCAGGTTCAAACATCTCAGGACAATGGATGAGTTACCTCTTTAGAAAATCAGTTTAGCAGCTGATTCTTCTGATGGGAGGGGGGAAGGTAGGAACAGTGGAAACTTACTAGGAGTAGAAAGAGACCATGTGACCAGGAGGGATTTAAATAAAGAAACACACAAGAACAGGAGCCAGGCAGGAAGAGGAAGCATAGGGCAAGAGAGAACAAATTCTCTTACAGAGGCTGGGTAAAGAGTTCCAGGAGGGAGAGGTTCCCAGTATGTAGCAGCCTCATGGGGCAGGGGAGTTCTGCCTACTTTCCTGAGACCACATGGCCCCATAGACTCTGGACAACCTACGGGATTCGGACCGCAGCCCAAAGAATGTCCTGGAGTGGTAAGCAAACAGAGGCAGGGGCATGCTGTGACAGAATACACCCGTGTGTTCAGATCCCACACACTACTGTAATAATCTTTATACAAAGTATGCCTTGTAAGGTATCATTTAAAAACCCAATTTGCTGATCAATATTACCATGGAAAATGTGAAATTATAAATTTAAGCTCAGATCATGACTAAAAGTATGTTTTCCAGAAAAGTCTGGGGAGTGGCCAAACCAGGCCCACAGAGACAAAGCATAAACTGACACTGTAACCAGGTGTAAACAAGGCTGATGGACCATTACCTGCGAAGTGGTCATTCTTTGGCAGGAAAGATGGCAGGGGCAAAAAAAACTACACCATAGCAAAGAAACAGCATGGAGTTCCCTTCCACACAGTCTGCCTGTTGCCTTGTTCCCAGTTGGAAATGCTTCTCAAAGAGGAGACAGGTCTACAATAAGAAGGGACAGACACCCAAAGGACCCTTTCCCCTCCGCCCCCCCTTCGATTCACTATACCTAATGGACCAAGGAAGTAGCTGTTGCACTGAGGGAGGGATTGTGACCTTAGAAATTTGGTCAGTAATACAGCTGGAGTATGTGGTGAGTAAACTTTGCTTTGAATTTAGTATCCTTTGTTAAGTAAGGCACGAGTAGCATTGTATCTTCATTTTTCTTGTAACCATTTCTGACTTTGATGCCTCATTACTTGTACTCACTAAAAGTCTCTTTGTAGTTAATACACTTGTTTTATCTATTCAAATGTATTTAAACTGAAGTATCTGAATAACTATTTGTAATAATAAGATGGCACTGTAACTTGTATTGTGCAGGAGAGGACTACGCTGTACAGGACATACATTTCTGAGGGAAGAATCTCAGACTGGCCGTGTGCTGGGGTCACCCTGAAGTATAATCAAAGCTGGTGAGAGCCAGAGTGTAACCCAAGTGTGGCTGGCAGGCTGCAGTTACACACAGACATTGAGGGTGTGGCTTGCATGCTGGAACGCTGTTTGTGAGCAGCCCTGGGGAAACCACTTCAGCAAGGCATTGTAAGGTACCCAAGGTTGCAGGGCAGGCGTGACACAGCTGCTCATTAGTCTAGATTATACCCTGGTATGCCACACGTGTTTAGCATTTATAGTTTTGTATGATCTGAGCTTTACATGATTAAGTATAAGAGCATAGAAGTGTTAGTCTATGCAAAGTGTATGTGTGTTGACAGCTTCACAACTGCTGCACACCCCTGAGAGAGTTATACTGAAACCAGAATCTTCACACTTTTGGTACAGAGTTCTGGCACAGGAGTGTGTTTAAGTAACTCAGGTATCTCAGGGATCAGCGCTGGTCCCAGTCCTAGGGCAGGTGGGCTGAGGAGCCCCATTTCCAAGAAGTGGTAGACGACAGTCAGTGCCCTGGCAGTGTGCCAGAGAGGCCAATGGCAGAACCAGTTCTGCAGCCTGCTGAGGTTCCAGAAGCTTAACATATCCCAGGGGATCCAGAGCACAAGGGCTTGGATTTCCCCTCACAGCAGTCTCTGTGGGAGACCAGGGAAGGCTGCTTCTAGGATCCCTGACATACGAGTTCAAGGTATTTCTCAAGAAAAAACAAGAGAATAACAAGGAAACGTTTTATATGAGGCCTTAAAAATGGATCTTAAAGTAAAGCCAGTTTGAAAGGAGAAATGTTACATACAGTATACCAACGAGCACAAATTCAACCAACATATGAGAAAGTGCAAGAATCACAGAATCCCTATCTGATAGCCAGGACCCAAACAAGATTTTTGTAACCTGGGAGACAATAATATGACATTATCTTACAATATATTTCTTTATACTTGAATGGTATTACTAGTTCCAAAGTGCTATTTTCATTTTTCTTTTCATCCCTCTCAAATTTACTGTTTCATAATTAAAGTGAAAATGTTGATTTTTTTTGCCCTTATCAGATGTGTCTCTTGATGGTTACAAGAATTAAATCCAATAAAAAAAAGAATTCAGTGTATTTAAAAATATATTTAGACCAACCATGGTATTACTAGACATGAGATTATTAACTCAATTTATCAAAACAATAGATTGTTAAATATCTCAGGGGAATTGTTTGGAAGATTGGCTTTGGAAACTTTTTATACTTCACTCCAAAAACATTTAGGCCCAGATTCAACAAGGTTGTTAGGCTTATGTTGAACTTTAAGTATGTGAGTAGTTTCACTGAATACATGACAACTTATAAACTTAAAATTATACATGATGGTTTTAAAACAGATTTCAGACTTAGATTTGTAAGGCACTATTAGTTACCTAATTAATTAAAAATAGATTTTAAACTGCATCTGTTTAGTTAATGGATGCATCTCAAACTCATGCTAATAAAACTTTTACGTTATGCCACCATGTATGAGAGGAAACGATGAGAACGGTGTAGTATTCAGGTTGATTTAAAATCTGAGCATACAGCTTTCATACAGAATATTTAATGCAGACTTTCTAAATAAGGCGGCCATGAATGTTTCCTTGGCTCGGATTCACAGACAGATCTAGGTATGGTTTTGTTCCTACAGGGAAACAAAACCAGTTCCTAAATAATTTGCCAATAACTATCGTGGTACTTTCAAATCTACTTCCAGAAATTCAGGAGAGGTTTTTTTTAAAAAAAATTTCATCCAATGCTCAATTCAACAAAGGAAGAATTTTATGAAAGCTTTGTGCTATGAAAACAGAGCTATCTGATCTTTTCCTAATAAGAGCTAGAAAACTGCTTTCACAATTAAAGAACTAAAGTCAGTGGTGCAAACCTGGCCTGTGTTGATAACTTGCCAAGAGTTGCACCTAATTTGCATATAATTTTACAGTTAAAAGAGGAAGGATGATCTCCTGGGTTACAGGACAGGTCTGGGAATTAGGAGATACCTGGGTTCTGTCTCATTTGAGACGTTGAGCAAATAAACCTTTCAATGCTTCAGTTTTTCCCAACTGTAAAATGGAGTAATACTTACCTGCCTCACAGGTGCGTTGCACAGCTTAGCCAATGTTTATAAAGCAATTTGAGCTCTTCAGATGGAAGACACTCTAGAAGTGAAATGTATTATTGCTACGTAATTTTATCAGAGCTAAATGCACACATTTATTTTTCGTTTGTGCAGTGGACATAGCACTTTACAAATAAGATAAACAGAGAATGTGCTTTGAAGGCTGCAAGTGATGGCATAAAAATGAGAAAACTGGCACTGCTCCACTGAACCCAAAAATTCTTGATGTCCAGCTCTCTCCAATGTGCGCACACACAGAGAATGCGGTTCCCATCTGTTAGGTAAGTGTAGTATTTGTTTTTTTTCAGAAGCAATTGCTGAATTAAGCAGTTATTTCAGTGACTGTGAAAACACTTTAGAGAACAATTTCAAATCTGTAAAGATGAAGCTTTTATGAATGCCTATTAAGTCCATTTTAGGAACAGGCATATCCACAAATATGTTTTCATGGTAACTAACATTGACAGCTACCGAAAAGTAATCTCACTACATGTTGAGTGAAAATGACAAACCTCTATCCCCATTTTTAAAAACACCATTCTCAAGAATTAGAAAGACTAATTCTACTTCACTGTGCACAAAGACAGAGAAATCTTCTAGGATTTGAAGAGGTACAACTTTATGTGCTGGTCATTTAGGAAATGAGGCATCTTGATTTATCATGTGGAGAAAAACAAATATACATTGTGGAGTCTGCTCAAGTACTGTAGTTCAGGAAAAGTACAAAACTAATAAGTGCAGCAAAGTACACTTTCATGTTGACTTTCCTATGAATCATTTAAGCTCTCCAACTCCAGTAAACCATAACAGAGACAGTACTCTGAAAGCAGCTTCAATTTAGCATATAATTGAGTCACATTCATGTCCAATGGCAGATCACATGCAATGACCAGACATGTTATTTATGTTGTGTATTGAACTCCAAGACAGAACAAGGCAGCAAAGACTGAAAGAACTACAATATATAACAAATGTCTTCCTCTATCAACTAAGTGGATTTTTTTTTGAGGGTATATATTGCTTCTTTGCTGTTTACCTGAAACTGTGTGTTGTAGCCCTCCACATAGTACTAGCTCACATTAAACATGCATAAAAAGCCTTTGAAATACAAGTTAGTCAGGAAGCCTGAGGTCTACAGTATCACTTATTCTACAGCATAGCCATGATACCAATATTAGCTGTGAAACAATACCCTATATTGTAGTAATCCCACAGAAGACAGAGCAGTACCATGCATGCTTAACTTGCTTCCTAGAAAAATATTAATAAATATGGTCCACACCATGCTACCTGGGATCAGTTTATTTCATACTGACTTGTGTTCTGATGCCCTGTACCAGCGATACAAGGGTTCATAAGAGAATGTCAAACCCAAAAACCAATATGAAAACAAGATAAGAATTAAAAGCAAACTGAAAATCCTGTTTGGATTAACATGGCACTTTTGGTATTTCCTTTGGAATAGTTCTGCCAGGACTAAAATCACAAAAACAAAGGAGGATTTGTATGGATTCGCGTAAGGACTCTAATAGCAACACTATACTTCTGCACCAAAATTCTCCCAGGACAGATTTACCAGACAGACCATAATGGTTTGCAATAAGTATGGTAAATAAGTGGCTTAGAGTAAATGCCCTCTCAGCATTAGCATAGCTACCAAAATACATCTTGAGATAGCAGAACATAATGAACATTTCCTCTCACTAAAAATAGAACATAAAAGGGTTGAAGGTGCATGCAGAATGATGGCTAGTTTTCTGAACTCCATATAGTCAAAAATACTTTTAAGTATCGTCCAGCTTTCTCAGTTTCGTTTTTAATCTTTGTTCATGTTTTTTCTGTTTGAGTTTTCTTGGTGACTGAAGAGATAGAGAGGAAGATGGGAGGAAAGTTAAGTTATATCTCCTTTCCTTCATTTACAAAGAGGATCTGTTTTATTCTGTATGAAAAAAGTGGCACACAGGATAAATAGGATGGAATATATAATCTAGCCCACTTGTGAGGGATTTGGAAGGGAAGTCTGCAGACAGTTCATAGAAGGTTGGGTCTTGAGCAGGTAATCTTAGCATACATCAGAGAACAAGCAAGCTGCATATAACAGAGAACAACACCGCAAGATAGAGAGATTCAGGATGCAGATCTTGAAGCAGGATGGCATCTCCATATTCTTAATTAAGAAATCTGAAGTTCTGCAAACTAAAAAAGATGTCTATCCTGGAGAACAGACTGAGTTGTGTTTCAAATCTCCCCTAAATGCAGATCCTCAAGGGCAGAAAGAAGGAAAGTCTTGCTACATTTCAGAATCATTTGAATTACTTATAAGTACCATTAACTCCTGCTGCATCTATCTTCAACCTTTCTGCAGAATGTCTGCTGTCTATTCCTCGGACATCCGTTTACCACTACTGCCAGGACAAATGTAATTACCTGTGCAGCTATTTTTACTGTAGCAAAATATGTAAAGCTATGACCCCAATAATTTTATCAGAATAAATATCTGAGACTGGAATCCACAGAAGGGGTTAACAGCCACTGCTGATACACTTTGAATCACTCTTGTAATGTAGACAAGCCCAAGCTTAGATCAGACTGTGTTAACTGATATATACTTTGACCTGCTAAAGTGAAAAGGTGTTGCAAAGTGCCTACACTGGCAAAAAGGTGGTTTAGTCCGGGTTAGTCAACAAAGACACTCAACCCATTTTTCTAGTGCAGATGCACCCATTCATGGGCTTTAAATAGGGTTGCTAACTTCCTAATTGCACAAAATTGAACACCCTTGCCCCACCCCCTGCTCCACCCCTTCTCTGGGCTCCCGCTCTGTCCCAAGGCCCCCCCATCAATCCGCCCCCCCCCCGGTCACTCATTCTCCCCCACCCTTATTCACTCGCTCATTTTCACTGGGCTGGGGAAGAGGGTTGGGGTGCAGGAGGAGGTGAGGGCTCTGGCTGTGGGGTGCAGGTTCTGGTCTGGGGCCAGAGTGCAGGAGGTCTCTGGGCTGGCGGGGGTAAAGCCAAGGGGTTCGGAGTGTGGGAAAGGGCTCCGGAGGGGGTATGGGCTCTGGGCTAGGGGTGTGGGTTCTGGGGTGAGGCCAGAAATGAAGGGTTCAGGATGCAAGAGGGGGCTCTGGGCTGGGGCAGGAGGTTGGGGTGTGGGAGGTGGTGTGTGGGGTGCAGGCTCCAGGAGGGAGTTTGGGTGTGGGAGGGGTCTCCAGGCTGGGGTAGGGATGTGGAAAGGGATGCAGGAGGGTGCTCAAAGTTGGGGCAGAGGGTTGGAGCACAGGAGGGGGTGCTGGGAGTGAGCTCTGGGTGGCGTTTACCTCAGGGAGGCTCCCCGGAAGCAGCAACATGTTCCTTGGCTCCTAGGCATACGAGCAGCCAGGCGGCTCTGTGCGGTGCGCGCTGCCTCCACCTGCAGGTGCCGGCCCCGCAGCTCCCACTGGCTGTGGTTCCTGACCAATGGGAGCTGCGGGGCTGGCGCACGGGCCAGTGCGCAGAGCCCCCCCATCCCCCCCGCTCATCCCTCTGCCTAGGAGCCAGAGGGACATGTCGCCGCTTCTGGGAGCCGCATGGAGCCAGGTAGGGAGCCTGCCAGTCCAACCAACCGGACTCTTAACAGCCCAGGCAGTGGTGCTGAATGGAGCCACCAGGATCCCTTTTTGACTGGGTGTTCCGGTCGAAAACCGGACATCTGGCAACCATAACTTTAAAGCTCACTGTCTACATGTATTTTTTAAAAAAGGCAACTATTCTTGAGTAGTTAGCAGCTAACATCAGCATACTTTTATTTGTTGAACTCCAGTGAGCTTCTAGTCTTACAAACAGCTGACAAAAAGGGAATGCTAATGGCCTAGCACCCAGAATGTGAAGGCAAACCATACTGGGCAGTCAGAAGACAACGTGATAGAGGATGGGTGGTATGACTGATTTGGAACCGTCTTGTGACAATTTGCAATATTGTATGTTGGCTTGGTTTTGGGGGGATGAATTTATTGGGTTATCTCAACAACAGCATTTGGAAAAAAAAGGCAGGAGGGAAAAGAATGGCACAAAAAAAGCCACCCCTCAGAAAGCACTTGACAGTTGTTCAGGGACAATATCAGTACCACAGACCCTTAGGACTCTGGCTTAGTCTCCTGCTGAGTCTACAGAAAGGACAAAGCCCAGGAACAGAGAAGAACAAAAGAGTTACAGAGATAGGGACTATAAAGAGAGATGGTGGTTGATCGGGGGAACCAGACTGAAACACCAGGACCCCCATGGATGTATCTAAAGAAGTTAGGCCTGCCTAGGTCGTGAGCAGAGAATAGTAAGCCTTGAGGTAAGATAGCCATGCTTTGCTCTATTGCTAAAATAATAATACTTTTGTTTTAAGGAGATTGTTGAATCATTGTATACCACTGGTCACAAGCTTTCAAAGGAAAGAACCACAGCTGCCCAAACTCAGTCAGACCTGTGGTCTAATAATGGTTGATACACAGGGTACCATAGTTCAGGGCTCAGTCTGTGACTGGCGTATTTGCAAAATTCCACCTTGAGACAGAAACAAGGCCTGATACCTGAGGGAATGTGCTCACAGGGACAAGTGGTCTGAGCCTGAAAAGTTTTCCATAGCAGTTGATGATAGTTTGTGTTTGACATGATGCAATTACTCAGGAGAAATTTAACACAGAGCTGTTTTGCTGGAGCTCTGAATCCTGTGCTCTGCATCTGTGTAGCAAAACATTCTTTACTTATCTTCATGGATTAAATATTACTGTACTTTCTTAAAAAAAACACACCTATCAACTGTTGATTCATGTATTAGCTCTATGTATTCAACCCATTATGAAAAATGGATTTTAAAAGCCCTTCTTCTGAAGTTGAGGGTTACATCTATTGCTAACACAGTGTGACCATAAAGGAATTATTTCATTAACATTTGTAGAGTATTTTTTAAAATACTCGTAAGTGCATACTATTTCAGTTCTATTACAGTTTTCTAACCACATACCAACCCCACAACTTGTAAATTTTGTAAGCATCTCTAACACACATTGCAAAAATCAAAATCTACTCTGCTCAACTGAATACGGCCATTAATCAAAAATATGCAAGCTATGCTGCACAGTTTGTAGTAAAGGTAAAACAGAAGTATACACCACTAAATACAGGTGAAGAAAATGTAGGAAACCAACCTAACCATAAAACTTATACATGCTCAATGAATAGTTGTTTGGATACCAAGGAAACTAGCACCTGCTCATGTACATATGCATGATAAATACAATATTTAATTACATGATCAAATCATTTATCAAACAATACAATATAATACATGCAATGTTTGCGACACTTTTAGAGACACATGATCTCGTACACTACAATAATTTCATTGTCATAAATACCCAAGTATCATCTAACTTTGACCTTGTTTGACTTCAACTATTCTGTATTTTAATTGTTTTATCACCAACTACACATGTATGTTTAATTTAAAAGGGATATTTAGTTCTTACTTTCACCAAATATTAGTGTTATACTGTCTTTACAATACTGTGAATCTGTACCTTCAGTTTTGCACAAGAATACTGTGCATAGAATTTATATTTGTACACCACTAATCTGAAATATATTGTTTTATGTCTAACGTCATAGACACAAGTCAACTGGAAAGTGATTTTTTCCACAGGCTGACATAAAAATGCTTTGGGTTTCCTGGGGCTAAGTATTTGATTGCACTATATAGGTATAGTGTACTTACAGTAAGATTTATTAACTGAGCCTTATTGATACTGACAGTTATTGAAATATTTTACTTGTCAACTCACATGTGCCAGCTTATAATGCTTTTAACTATAGCTACTCTTAAAGTCAATAGGGCTACTCACATGCTAAGAGTTACAGAGAAGTTTAAGTATCTTGTTGAATCAGGGCTTTAGTGTGTAGTATTCATGTAACTGAATATTGTAATGGAATGTTATGGCTTGCACAACAACACACAGCTCCATATACATACGTGTAGAGTCACCAGAAAAGTTGTATTAAGGAATAGTTTGAGAAATAAGGACACGTAACTGAAAGCTGTATCATACTGCTTAGGACAAATGTGTCAAGATAAGGTTGTGTTCAACGTTGGCTTTAGTGATACTTGTCTTCTAAGCACTTACCTTCACATTCACAGATATTTTTACATTCAATTTCCTAGGATTTTTAAAAGAAACAAAGGGGTAGGGGACAAACCAAAAAAAAGCCTCTAAAGGCAGTTTTGCTGTGGAGCTTGGAGCTTCCTTTAACCCACATAATACAACCCCAACTACCTGCAAGTTGAGGGGACACCCATAACTTTTAGATAATTAAAGATTTGGATAATGGGCACACAGGTACCAGCCAGCTACTGGGCCAACACCCGTGTTATTATAAATCAGTTAGCTTCCCAGAGTCTGCTGGCTACATAGCTCCACTCTTATGCAGCTTATAAGCTCAGCAGGACAGAAGCTTCAAGACCCGCTGAACTTAGAAATGTCAACAGGACTGAGTGGCACAAGGGCTCTCATCCTTGAGAGACAGAACAAGGATGCTCTTGCCTTTGATGGAGAGGCTCTCCCTTCCTCAGCATGTGGCACTTGGGAGTTCTGCTAAATACTGGATTCCTTTCAGTGGCTCAGTTAACTAGCCATGTATGCAACTAAATAACCCATCTTAAATGTCAATGGAATTTTCTATTGCCAGTGTTTTCCAAAATTAGAAAAGCACATACTACTCTAATGTCAGAGTCACCAGGCAGCCATCTGAGGCAGGAGCAGATGCAGGCCTGAGCAGGGGCTGGCTAGCATGGAAACAGGCACAGTTAGAACAGGAGAAGTCTGGAGCAAGGGTCAGCTGGAGCCTTAGTAGGCTGCACCATGGCCAGTCATTGAAAATACTGGCAATGGGATTGTTCCTGGGCAGGTAGTGATGTTGAACAGACTGGAGAGACTGCTTCACTTAGGAGACTGACTACCTGCCTTGTGATCACCTGAATGGGTCCGGTTCCCTGCGTTTGACCCTTTGACCACACTCCTGTCCCTGTTATTTCATTAGTTGTCCCCCGGATTTATTTGGTGTCCAGGTCCTGTGGATCCCCCTCTTAGGCTGGGGGGGGGATCCTTTGGCAGTGGACGGGCTTTGCCTGCCCACTTCCCGGATCCCAACAGGATCACCTGAATGGGATCCTGCCTGTGGATAGCCTGAACCCTCGTTAATGGCATGGGGCCTATCACAAGACCTGCAGGTAATTGCCTCTGATACTTATCACACGCTCTGGCTCAGGAATGACTCATCTGGTTTAGGCAGGCTCAGAGGTATCACATCCAATAACTAATTAAAACACTATATCTTGAAATATGACTCAGTTACAGGGCTCCCATGACCATTCTATTTGGGCACATGTGCTGAATTCAAGCACCATTCCAAATTCAAAGTAACATGGCAACCCAAGGAAAGGCATAAACCTATATAAATATTCTTTATTCACTGAAATAGCACAGTTGCACAAACAATTATCACAGTCCGAGTCATGATATTCTTTCCAGCCCAGTGGTGGTTAATTCAGATTATCATGCTTTGCAGCCATTGAGCCAGGCTCCTCTGCTGCTAACTGACAAAATTAAAACCTTCCCAGTGTCTGATTTGATCTTTTAAAGATCCCTCAGAGCTTCACTAAGATCCTGCAATTCACCCACATTACCCAGAACAGTGCTTGTATTCTGACACAGAACACCCGCAATAGAGTTTTCTAATTTAAAGCAGATGCTCCAATAAGGCACCAATCTATTAGCCCATTGAACTAATCGTATCAGCTCAAGTATGAAAACTGTCCATTTTGCCATTCTATAACCCAAAATACAGGAGCCACTTTTGTACACACATTTGAAAATCTCGCTCTCTGTGGAGAGGGGGTGGGGATGGGGGAAGAAAATCTGAAAATCATGATACTATTTCCAAAGCTCATGTAGTATTGTAATATTTCAAGAGCTATAACATTTAAGGACACAGTCTAATAAATGTACTAGACATCAAAAGCAACTAACCTTAAACATTTACTGCTGGGTATTTTATATGATTTTCCCTTGATATACTTTTAAAAAAATAATCCTTGTAGCAACAATGATTTTTATTCCCCCCCACAACAAAACAAACAAGATAAAAAAGACAAACAAGGCAAAGAAACACTCTACTTTGCATGCTTCACATATAAACAACATATTGCATGCATGCGCCCTTAATAGCCTGCTTCCACAGTTCAGATTGTTCTAGGACTTTCAAGAAGTGACTTTTTTCCTGGTTTAAACTTCTTGCTGCTAGCAAGAGTACAATAAATAGAATATGTATGTCACAATAATGCAATAAAACAATAGGAGACAATTTAGAGCCCTATATGAGTTGTATCCATATATAACTTAAGAATAATGGAGAGAGGCAAATTCTTTGATGAAAATAAGTCATGCAGGTTCTACAAAAGAAGAGTACATTGGAAGAAGACTTCACAGCTTACAAATTACTGCTTTGTTTTGAGTCAGACTAGAATTTAGAATAGGTCTTGTCTGTGCACAAATACTCCTTGCCCCAGACTTCTGCTTGAGGAAAAGAT
Source organism: Natator depressus (assembly GCF_965152275.1). Classification (NCBI taxonomy): domain Eukaryota; kingdom Metazoa; phylum Chordata; order Testudines; family Cheloniidae; genus Natator; species Natator depressus. The sequence goes on along the minus strand of NC_134238.1, from coordinate 110,808,130 downwards.
GATCCAGTGAATTTTCTGACTGGGAAATGGCACCAAATAAAACATATGAATAGATCTAAAAAAGTAACACTATTGAACCACACTATTAAAAAATCTCTGGAATGTAATAAATATAGAAGCTACAGTCTACTAAAAAACCTTACAGTACACAGCTGTGCACTCTGGCCAGCCATTTATGGGCTTCCAGCTACGCCTCCAAAATTCCATAATAAATTATTTTTATACCCCTTAAAAATGTTAAAATCTAGAATTCTGATTGGCTCCTTTTACAAGGAAATAATTCTCTAGAATTGTCCAACACAGCAGCAGCCCCACTGAAAATCATCCACCCCGTAGTGTTGTGAAGAAACAATGGTGGGTGCAAAGAGAGGGAAGAAGTACTTTGCTCTCCAAACACTTCATTTTTAAAAAGTAAATAAATAAGTAGTTATAATAGCAATAACAACCTTGGCATGGCGCATTTCCGGAGGAATAGCTGACTGTGATAAACAGCCTGAGGTGAACTCTCTCTGCCGGTCATGAATCCCCAGGAAATGCCCTGTGCCTCAATAGTTATTGCTCAATTGTACAATGCTTCTCTTTGAAAAAACAACACCCTCTAGGAACTGAGCGAGATGAAAGAGCTTTTCTTCATGATGCCGAGGCGCCTATTAATTTTTGCCGCAACAGAATTGTTGCCGATTAGAAAAAGCATGTTCATAAATCCAGACTCTCTAATCTAAGGCTTTTGGTGCAAATTCTTTGAACATTTGTTTTTGTCTTTATACTCGTTGGTTCTGTTTTTGTTTAGATTGACAGATCATTTCCATCTTGAAAAATTAGCAACCTTTATAATTTATGGGCTTTCAGGATTTCTGGTCAAGTCAGTTTTGTCTTTGCTTTTTTTAGTTTTAAAATGCATATCTCACTGCTGGACAGAACACTGTCTGGAAATACATTTGCTGGAAAGGAAAGTTTTAGTTATTCAGACCTACTGATCACAAGGAGAGGAGCAGCACTGTGAGGGCATATTTTAATTAACTTTCTGTACTGAACTGGGGGAAGGGAGTGGGAGAAGAGAGGATGGCATTTTAAGTAAATTTACTCCCTGAGACAAATAACACATCCATTTATCGTGAGACCTCATGTGGCTACTGGCACAATCAGTAGTAATGTGGTTATAAGAACGAACAGTTGGAGGGTTATCTGTATCTCTGTCCCCCCTCCATTTCTCTGAATGCACCCCCCAAACTCTGGCCTCATGCTTTTACGCATCCTGGGACGCAATTCCACAATTCTTCCCACTCTTAGACCAGGCCTGGTGGCACAGTACCTGTATATCAACTATGCTTATCCAGAAAGAAGGGGAGAAGAATAGCTAAAGATAAGCCATGCCTCAGCAAACACTTGAGGGTTGTTACAGGACAATGGCAGAGCCATAGGCTCAGAGGAATCTGCCTTGACCTCCTACTTAACCTACCAAAATGGTTTTAATAAGGGAAAAAGCCTGAGAATTTACAAAAACAAAGGGACTCTGGATGGATTAAAAGGGGCACGCTTGCTCTCATGCTCTCTCTCGAGGGAGGGAGGGAGGGAGGGGAGGTAGTTGTTTGGGGAAACCAGACTGACACAGGCACCCGCTGGGGTGTCTGAAGATGCTAGGCCTGCCTAGGTCACCATGTATGGCAGGGCTTTAGGTAAGATACCAACTAAACGAAGTGGGTTTGGCACCTGCAGGTCTTCCCTTCAGGAGCCTGTGAGCAGTGATGGATACAGTGACCAGACAGCCTTCTTAAACCAAACTGTTGTTTATTCTCACAGTAGGAGTGAAGCAAAAGAGAAAAAGGATTTTAAAACAACAGTCTATATGCACATCTACCTTGCCTACAGCCCTACCATCATGTGATAGTTAGCTAGGAAGGCCTAGCTTCTTCAGACACCACAGCAGAAGCATGTGTCAGTCTGGTTCCCCTAACGAGAGAGAGACTCTTTTAATCCAGACAGAATCTCTTTGTTCTTCTCAGTTCCCAGGCTTTTGCCCCAGTAGGCTCAGCAGCAGGTCCAGGCAAACTCATTGGAACAACCCTCAAGTGTTTGCTGAGGCATGGCATATCTTAAGTTATTTTTCTCCCCTGCCTGCTTGTTTTTCCATACAGGCTACTATTAAACAAAACCGACATATTCATACGGTAAACATCCCAATAACCAAGTCAACATATAGCATTAGCATTCATAGGTTATTAAGAGCAGCTCTACATCCATCACAGTCACCATCTGAAATATTTAGATTATGCACTAAACTACAGCTCCTATTAGAACTTTTTCTAGAACACGCAACTACAGCAAAACCCATCAGACTTACCCTCCATTTCAAAGTGGTATAGTCATTCAGTAATTTAGAGAGTATTTACAGCTGTAGCAACTACGAGCTATTTGCGAAAATAAAATTGTATATGAACTCACAATGCATTGTGCATAATAAAAATGACCACTGCTGCTATATAAAATTTGTGGACAGCTAAGCTGCAAGAATAACGTAAACAAAACCAACAAAATACACTTTGCACAATGCCCAAAAGTGAGCCAAAAACTTGGGCTTTGGTGAACCACCAAGAGGTTCAAGTACAAAGGCAGAAGTCTTGGGAGCAAGATCACACTTGATCGTAACTGCCACAGTAGGGGAGGTTCAATCTCTTACAACAGGGTTTCACATCATTTATGGCTATGCTCGCCTTCATGATACAGCAGGTGCCTCACTAGTCTCATAATCTGAAAGTCCTATATTTGCATGTCAGAGAAGACTCTTTGTTGACTACTTAGACTGTTTTCTATTTAGTCTATGAGTTCTTAAGAGCTCTTACAATCTACAGGGGCTGTTAACATTTGTCTTACTATATGCATATAGAAAACTTAGCACACTGTTGCATGAATAGAAATTGAAAATATATAGAACCTTTTTCCAGATAAAAAGCCAAGTTTGTTGCAAATAATATTTAAAGAAATACAGTTTAAGGTTTACCTTTGTTCTGAAAAAATGTTAAGCCCAAGAACTGATGGAGTTTAAGAAAAAAAAAAACTTTCATAAAAAAATGGACTCCCCATTTAAAGCATACTGTTGAATTAAAAGTCAAATTGAAGCTAACTATATTTTTATTACTACTTACTATATTATAGAGACCATAAGTGTACTAGCTGCCTTGAAGTATAAAGAAGATATGGTCAGTCTTCATTGCTGTCCTTAGGAAATTACAAAATAAATTCAGATATGATGCGACAAAAAGAGTAACAGAATAACAGGGTTAGGAAAAGGATGGATGGGGCAAAAAAACAGGGTTACACCAATAAGACTGTGCAGTTACTCAACAAAAGCTAGTGCAAAGCATGGTGAAAACTATCATAGGGGAAGTAACAATGAACCAAATCTTTAGGTCGCCTAACAATGAAAGAAGTAGGGATCTTAGGGACAAAAGAGTGCGTGATCATTAATTTGAGACTGTAGCATAATGTACACACATAACAAAGATGAATTAAGGTTGGCCATACTAACTTAATTCTGGTAATTCCTAACCTTGAAGTGCTTGACTTTGCAACCTCAATGACTATATTTTTACATACTTTTTGGTATGTGAGTTGAATGAGGAGAAGGTAGTGGGCTTGCACAAAGCAGAGACACATTGGTGGGAGAAGCAGATGAATACAGAATGGAGGTTGTCGAGCACCTCTTTAACCTTTCAGAAAGTCTCCAATTCCCACCAACCAGATGAATCAAAGTTCTCCATACTACTGGGGAGACACAGGCAGGTAGGATTTCCAGTCCCACACTCTTGCTTACTCATTCTGAGAGTGATAGGAATGCTGTGGAGGGAGCCCACTGTCCTGGGAGGGCTGCAATTGAAGTAAGGAGGAGAATGCACCTTGCATCTCTCACTAGCAACCCTTCTGGACAATTAAAGAATAGCATCTGTACTCCTGGCTGAAGGAGCTGAACATAACCAAAACATCAGTAGCTAGGAACATAAGACTAAGAAAAATACCTGAGTGGTGATGATGAATCAACAGGACTCGATAAAGGACACAAGGGAAATCTTAACCCAAGGGAAAAAAATTCAAACCACAATCTTAGTTTCTCCATGTATTAAGAGTAAAAAATGTTTAACCTTAGTTTTAATAGCCAAGTTATTAATGCACACTGTTTTAAGACTGTCCAACATTGCAATTTCCACTAAACATCCAATTCACTGGTTAGCATAATTTGTCATCTGCATAATTTTTATTTCGCTATACTCCTCCACTTTGCCAGTTCCCTTTTTTTGGTCAAAGACAGAAGATAAATGTGGACTTGCAGAGCAAACAGCAAGAAACCACTTCCAGAAACAGCCTGGAAGAGGTTTTTAAAAAAACAACTATGCTTAGCATTTTCATTCTTGAATCTTTCTTGGCCTGCATACAACACTTTACACATGAAATCAATTAGAAACCAGGATAGACAGCCTCTCAGAAGTATGCTGGCTTCTGTTGAAATCATGCTGGCAAAAAAATAAGATTTGCCCAGAATTAGTAAATGTGGCCTGGCAAGAACTACTTTGTATATTTTACAATTTTGACATGCAAGTCAGTGCATACTATAGTTTCATTTAAAGGTCTCTGTTACACAAAAGCAAAAAGGAAGATTTAGCCTTCTTCATAAATCACCCAAATGCTCTAAAAATTCATGTACAGTGGTACCTACTTTATGTATACATGGCATACCAAACAATTATTACATCCAACTCAACTGAAAACTATTCTTCTACAATTTTTAGACCAAAATATTAGTACTACCGCAAGTTTTACTATAAATTCACTTATACAGGAACTTTCACTTGAGCATCTCAAAATGCTTTACAAACATTCGTTAAAGATCAGACCACCTTTTTAAGGACTCAACAATGTTTTGCGCCAAAAGCCCATGTACATAGTTGTGCCATTGCACTGGCTCAAGTGCAGAATAGGAAGCAGATTCTGAGTGTGCCTTATGCCTCTCCTGCAAGTGACTTAAAATTCCTGGCCCCTTGTTGGAAGGATATCACAGCAACTGATCAGGGAAACACTCAGATTAAATTTCCCAGTGAATAATTAATAAATAGGAAAAGATAAAAGTTTAATTTAACAGAAGGAAACATGGTACTATTCTACAGCAACGCCTACTAGAAAATGGAAACGTGCAATGAAGAGCAGTACTCAAAAAAAGGACAGTCCAAATTAACCTTACCTCAGCTTGGCAAAGTGCATGAAGACCTTGTAACACTAAAGCAGCAGGTGTGGCTTGATCAGGTTTTGTGCATTCATTCAATACCTGGGAAATTGCAGCCAACATATCAGCTCCATGTTGATATGGCCTAGTGGAAAACAATATTACATGAAGGCAAAGTACTTTAAAAAATTCAGTTCCACCCCTCAAAGCTTCTTGACATGTAGAGAAATATTTCCAAGCACATATTCTTCTACACAGAACTGCTTCCTATTTAACACTTAATGACTATTTCTTTAAGCAACTTGGATAAATAAATCATCTGACCGGATGATGTAAGTACAGCATGTTTAGGCTTTCTAAGTTTTCTTTCTATAGCCTCTAAATCATTTCCACTGTGCTATCACAAATCCCATTTAAACTTTCAACTCTAATTATAGCGTTCACTTGGCAGCGAATATTACAGTTACATTGAGACTCCTTTTATAACCCAGGTTTCAGATGCTTGTAACTTCCCCCAAAAAATTCTTTTGGCTGAAATAAACCATGATCAAAATAAATCACACATTTTTCTACTCTAAAAAGAGTATGGTTTTTTTCTGTGCCGTCATAACTCAGACAGTACTGTATGTCACAAGAGGTATGAATCATCCCAGGTATGTGGTCTTCACACAAGACTAGTCTCCAGGTAGGTAAGTGGAAGTGGGAGAAAAGACCCCACAACACTTACAAGCAACTGAAAAAACTAGTTTTGCATGAACAAGGGAAAAACTACTTTAGGTTTAAAGACAATATTTTTAGGACTATGGAATAATGTAAATATATAACACTAATGTTCATGGATTTTAAGGACACAAGTCATTAGCTCATCTAGTCTGATCTCCAGCATAACACAGGCCACAGAATTTCACTCGGGGTAGGTCTACACTGCAGCTGAGAGGTGTGATTCCCATCGCAGGTAGACAGATGTGCACTAGGTCAGCTTGAGCTGGCACACTAAAAATAGCACCATGGAAAACGCAGCAGTGGCATAGGCTAGCCACCTGAGTCCAAGCCCACCCTGGGTCTGTGCTCAGGTAGACATACCCCCGGTTACCCCTGTTCTGAGCCCAATAGCTTGTGTTTGACTAAAACATATTTTCCAGAAAGGCATCTGGTCTTGGACTGAAGACATCAAGAGAACCTAAAATTCACTTGGTAGTTTGTTCCAATGGTTAATCTCCCTCCCTGTTAAAAATGTGTGCCTTATTTTTAATCTGAATTTGTCTGGCTTTCGTTTCCAGCCATCAGTTCTTGTTATGCCTTTCTCTGCTACTTTAAATGTGTAGACTGAATTTCACATGGTTTAAGAATCTGACCAGAGAAAGTGGTTCTGCTCTGAAATGTGACTTTATAAAAATGGCATTGTGGAGGTTCTATGTTTGTATCTCAATAATTCTACATCAAATGGTCTCAATTTACAAATTAAAAATTGTCAGCCCTGCCATCAAAACCTGGAACCTGACAGTAAAAATGGGATCCCTCTGGCTTATGATGAAACACCAAGCTAAAGATTCTACAATCAGAATTTAGTTCATTATTTGATTGACAATGCATGAGCCAAAATAAAATCCATCTCACCCTCCAGAGATGTGCTAGCTCTTCAGTGCAACCAAGAATCAAAAGTACTAAAAACGTTTTTCAGTCAATAAAGTAAGCAGCTATGTCTCAAAATTTACATATGGAGTAGGAATGAATAAGGAGGAGCCTTTTTAATATAGTCACTCTTCAGTACATAACTCCCATTTACAGCGCTGATTATGCAGACATTAAAGTACACAGTGAAATTAGAACAGAGGGTTTTTTCCTTTAGAAAAAATAACAAATTAAATACAAAAACTTACATTAATATAATGTTAGGATTATAATTTTGTCCACTCAATCAGGAAATGCAGAAGTTATGGTCCTCAGAGTAAGCTCAACAAGTCAGAATGATTTGTGTGTGGATGGAAGGGGAGGTTGGGGTCAAACCTGAGATGGAGCCTGGCCTTAATATGCAGTGTAGACATAACCCCCAATGTCCAAGAGGACAGTTGGGGTGTCAGCTAGCTGCATGGCTCATTCATTTCCATATCTAAGACAACATTCAAACAGTGGTTCTATATCAGCATATTAATGGTGGACAAAACACACAGTTGAATCCATGTGGTATGATTCTGGCTCTTCCATTGTGGACGCCAAGTAAATTTTGCACAAATGGGATGTCTCACTTAAACTCTGTCACAGAAAGGCCTGAAAAAGCAGAATTCCTTTGTAAACCCTGATAGGAAGCACTGTGTTTTATTTATATGTGCTTCCTATCAGGCCTTCATATAGTCCCATTCTGTTCATATTAAAAATATATGTATACACATTATACTTACTAGCTTCTGAAGTATTGCCTAAGACAATGTGTATTTATTACAGCCCCCATCAAAAACCATAAGCCCCACAATTAAGATAATGGGCTCATCAGAAGTGACCAGCACAGCTTTCCTTTAAACACCCTGCACCTTCTCCAAGTTGGATAACGAACACTCATTCTTACCTCTGCCTGCATATATCTCTGATGGAAGCAGCTTTAGCTATCACCTTTTCCCACAGAGTATCCTTCCCCATGGACAAAGAGGGCATATCGGACTTTGCCATGAACCTCTGCAGTTCTGGGTAAACCCGATCCTAGAAAAAAAACATTTGATCTTTAAAATATATAAAGAAGTTTCTAAAAGTTGGTGACATGATTTTATGCTGCTAAAGCCTTTACACAGCTTCTAAAGGAACATTTACATTGCAAATCACATTGCATTTTGGTTCATCAGTGGAGAAGAATACTGTGCTGTGATTTAAGTGGTTTCTTTGCACAGAATCTATACATTTTCCCCCATAAACTAAAAAGTAATCTATTAACATGCAACCAAATAGAAATGACTTATCACTCATTGCATAATGCATTGAAAGCATCAGAGTAAAGTAGTATAAAGACATCTTTCATAAACAAAATTATTTCATAATTTCATTCCAAGACTCAATGAGATGCATAACAGGCTCCATGAAAGACCAACTGCAGATGCTGTTCAATACAGCAGAATTAATAAATGCATCACTGACACAATTTGCTTTCCACAGCTAATAATCAGGCACTAGTATAATCAATCATTCCAAATGATGTACTCTCCCTACCAGGGGAAAGCATGTAAAACAATATCCACTTTAGTTTATGTTTGGGAGACTGTGTGACAAGCGGGATGCAGACACCTGTGACCGAAAGCACCGCTGTATCCACACCCTACCCAACACTGCAATAATCTTTCTGCAAATATGCCTTGTGAGGTATCATTCGAAGACTAGTAACTTGCTCATCAAAATCATCATGATGAAATGTATGTAGCAACATTATAGGTAAACCTCTGAATTCCCCTATATGATAATGTTTCCCTATATTCAAACCACACAGCCCTGACTAGGCAAAAGTTGTTAAGAATGTCGATCCCAAATAAAGGAATGTGTGTTTACCTCAATTTACACAAGTAGTAACTGGGTCTTTGAGACAACAAGAGGGATAAATGGCAGGAGACAGGGCAAATCTGCATTTCAGCATAGTGGAGAAGAAAGAGCATGGAGCCACTTTCACCACCAGACTCCAGGATGCCTTCTTTACTGTTTGAATAAACTTGCTTTGAGGCGTAAGCCTCAGAATAATCCACTTCAAAGGGTGAGTGGCCCATCCAAGTGAGGGACAAAAATACCCCAAGGCATCTTTCCCAATCTCTCCCTCTATCTCTCCCTCTTTCACCTAAGAGGACAAAGGAACCAGCCCTTTGAGTTTGGGGGAGCTCCTGACCTGAGAACTTGATCAGCAATGTTGCTGAGAACCTGTGGTAAGGATTTGACCTTGAACCAAGCCTAGCTTGTTAAGTTTTAGCAACCAGAAAGCATTTTACCTTTATTTCTCTTGTAACCATTTCTGACTTTAATACATTATACCTGTGCTCATTTAAAATCTCTCCGTCATTAAATAAACTTGTTTTTTTAATATAAACTAATCCAGTGTTGTGTTTAAAGTAAATTGCTTGGTAACTCCATTTAATGTAGCAGAACTGTCAAATATTGACCCTTTACAAGGGCAATGAACCTATAATATCTGAGCTACCCAGGAGGGAGCTGGACAGAGCTGAACACATGTTTTTGCAAAAATTCGGGACTGCAAGTATGTTGTGGTCACCCTGGAAGTAGTAATCAAGGCTGGTGGAAGGCAGATTTTGGCTGGTGTGTTGCTGACAGGCTGCTGGAGTAAGAGTTGCTGGACCAAAGCTGTAGCTATACACAGATACTCAGGATGTGACCCACGCTGGTAGGCTGTTTGTGAGCGGCCCAGGCTTGGAGCTACAACAGGAAAGCATTGTGTGGCACCCCAGGTTGTAGAGGAGGCAGTGACAACCCCTCACTGGTGTGGATTGTACCCTGAAATGTGACAACATCCCAACGGGGAGAAGGTGTTGAACCCCCAAAGAATAAACAATAGAATCAACTGGTTGGATACAATGTTATTGATTTAAAAATGTGTCAAGTACGGTCTTTTATGAAAGCTTGTAATGTTCTGAACATGATGGTCATTATGAGATATGCATACAAACTGTAGTAATGAATTTATGTAGTTGGGTAGATAAAAAAAACTATGCTCATAATTTGTGCTGCAACATTTACTCCTCCTCACAACAGGCAGGGAGGGGCTGCCTCCCCAACCAGACAAGATTAGCTCCAAGCACCAAACATTGTACAACCCAGGAAAAGGCAAATGATAGACCATTAAAATTAATGGAAAGACATTGAAACTGAAAGAAAACCCCAGCCTTGGAAAAGTATGAAAGGAAGCAGTTTCCCCCACTCTGACGAACAAGAGAGAAAACAACAGGCCTTTTTAAAGCAGGCTTGTGTCGGAGGTTTGGCATCCAGAAACTGAAGGCCAGCATCTACACGAGGTGCAGTCCTTTGAGTGCTGGATCCCCTCTATGACAGGGGCATGCTGAGAAGCTGTTAAAAGGCAACAGGTAACACTTATTAGAAAGGGGAATTTATCTAATATAGAAGTGCAAATCTTGAAGTTGCATCTTTATGTTTATTTTCTATGTAACTTATATGTGTTTGTTTACCTTGCTATTTCATCTTTGAGTCTGTAATTTTTCTATTAAATTAACCTTTTGTTTATTTTTACCCCAAGCAGATCTCTATTGTGCAAACTGTGTGTTGTGTATGTACCAAAGTGAATGGATAACTGGGGAGGGTTTCACTCCTTCGGGGGTGACAAACCAGAGGGGGAAAGTCCAAGTGTCTGGTAGTTAAGAACTAGGGGTAGATAAACTTAGGGAGACTTGGGACCAGAAGTGTTGTTGAGGTCACCCTGCAAGGAATAACTAGGCTGGCGGAAGCCAGGGTGAGACCTTTATGTTTACAGGCTGGCTACTGGTGTCAAGGCTCTGAGCCATAGCAGCATGGCATTAAGCACCCAAACTTATAAGGCAGACAGTGAAAGAACCCTTTATTGGTATGGATGATTTCCAAAACATTACAGACTGCACAACTTTTTTCTAACCTGTTTCTCCCATAAGGACGTCATCAAGCGTAAAGTAATAGGTCTAAGCTTTGGCGTGCTCCCCAGCACCTGTATCACATGCAGAATCTGAGCGATGCAGACCTGAAAGAGATTTTTCACCACATGCATTTGTTATTTTAATATCCATGAACAAGGAGATGCTTCATTTGTGTCAAATATCTCAAAGGCCACGTCAGAATCAAAAAGAAATGGGGAGTCATTTTCTAACAGATTTGGGTGCATAATGATCCTAAAGAACATTTTCATGATATACACAAATACACTATAGATAGTTAAAGCACAATACATAATTCATCCCTTAAAATTAGTTGTCATATTCCCATCATAAATATTAAGTAACAAGTTATGGAGAAACTCACAAATCACTTATAATTTTAAGCAAGTTATGCATATCCATGTCTACATTCACTCATTCAATGTAACTAGTTACTTACTAATACAATATTCCCTTTATTAAAAATCATTTTTGGATGAAGTATGATTTCTATTCATACTGACCTTGTGTACACCCAGAGAAGGCAAAGTATATAAAATATCCCGGTACAAAAAAGGCTCCAGTGGCCTTCCCAACTTAAACATCAGAACTGGGATTAGATTTGGGACCTAAAATAAATGGAGAACATGTAATACATACAAACACCACTTGTATTAAAGAAGCCAATTGTTATGACATGGTTAACAGACTATGTAAAGACCAAAAATAAATCCGAGTGAACATGCACCCCAACACTCTTCTTGCATTAAAATAAGGGGAGTGGAATTGAAAAACTGACTCTTCATAGGATTCATTTAGAGCTTTTTTTAGTTGCCCTCTTGGAACCTACAAGTCCTGTACCCTCAGCTGACTTAATGGGGAAAAAAAATCAAACTACTGGCAATAAATGTTAGGCTAATAAAAACAGTAAGAATCACAAGCAACTCTTACACAGCCATTTTCATCCATAGATCTTAAAAAGACTTACACAGGTTGATGAGTTAATAAGTAGTAGATTAGCCTCATTTTACGGATGGGGAAATTGAATCACTGAGAGGTTAAATTATATGCTCACGGTCACATGGCAAGAAAGCAGCAAGAACTAAAGCCAAATTTCAATTCCCAGTCTCATGATCTAACCATTGGACAAGAATGCTCCTCAGCTACACCACCTCACTTCCAGAAGCAAAGCTTAGTTGAAAGCATAACCTTTGTTATACCGCATAGTACAACACTTCACACAGGTCAGTCTTGAAAACTTGCTGAGGCCTTAGAGTATTTAAAATATTCTTCATATTCAGAACGTAGAAGTATACGGAATACTGAAAATACGGAGGTGAGGGTAGCAATTTATTTAAATCAAAATTAGCAAGCTTAAGGGTCACCAGTTTATATTTCATTGTTTTCATAACAATTAACACAAATTTTCAGTCTTGTTGGGCACAAGTAAAAATTTAAAGTCTTCTCATTGTTTGCTTACAATAAAATGGCCTCAACCTCTTGAGTGCACAGATTTAGTGGAACCCATTGAAAAGTTCTCAATTTCTCTTTATCTAGCTTGAATAACAAATTGATTTTAGTTTGAAACTTTCATTCCAAACTTCCATTGAAAGAAACAGAAGATACATCAGAAAAATCCACATACCATGTCAATGAAGAAAAAACTGAAATTTGATTCTGTCATTCTACCAGAATTCTCATGACCCATGACCCTGTATCACAACTCTCAGCATATATGAGTTTACAACATGATTTACTGCATTTTTAAATGTCTGGTAGCATTCTTCTAAGTATTGCCCCCACTAAGTGACAATGAAGAAAAAGGAATGTTACTTAACCCTAAGTTCCCCTTTCCTTCAGATATCAGATAAAATACTGTCTTATATTTAACCACAGGAGTTAGCCTTTCATGAAACAACCTGCATCAGGGGATCCCATCATTCTCCTTGAGCAATAAGGCACGTTAGGAAATTCAGTATTTTGTAATATGTGGATTTGATTATTTCCAAGTCTTTTGGATTTTAAGCAATTATTTTCATTATACTGTCACTGGAGTACACAGAGCTCTCCATTTCGGTCTTAGTATTTGCTTCTTGAGTGGATCACTGTTCCAAATTTTCTCTTTTACCTAAAATTACTGTAACCTCAGAACTTTTTCAATGAACCCAAGATTGGACAATTTTGTTGTCCGGAAACATGAGGATAACCTGAAACCAAAACCTATACTTATTAGCAATGGGTAAATAGGCTCAGATAAAAGACAGAGCAGCCCTAATCCTAAATCCCTCAAAGTAGTGGTAAGTCAAACAGATCCCAAACCTCTCTGAAAAAAATTCAGTATGGTTTGGCCAACACTTTATGCATTCAAGATGTAGTGTTCTGTACTATGACTGCAGAATACTGCAGTAGTTTTCTCCTGGTGCCTATCTACATCCCACAGTGTTCCACAACATGATAAAATCTCACAGCATACAAAAGATCCGTCCCAGCAAATGAAAGCCATTGATCTTGTAATGGGAGAAAGATTCTCTAGTGAGCGCTGGGATTTTATAATCTTCAGGTTGCAAATATCTATGTATTATCAGAGATGGTCCCAAACCAAAAATCCAGCAATTTGTTTTGCAAATTGCCACTGTCTTTATAAATGGATCAAACCAAGCCACAGATCTGTACTTCCGCAATTTTTAAAGAATTTTAAAGCCAGCTCCAAATTTTTCATCTGGGGGCCGAGACTTAATATTTATAAAATTAATTTAAATTTAAAAACATCTCTTATAGGCTTTCAAATTAGTTATTTGGAATCCCTTAGCAAAAATAGTCCCTTTTGTTAAGATTTTTCTCTCACAAAGTTTTTACTATTATTTCTGTCCCCCTACTTTTCAAGAAGATGACCCACCACCAATAAAGAAAGCAACTCTTAGATAAGTTAAGAGATAACAATAGCTCTGCTGTGAATGTAACAAAGGGTTTGTGATGCTATCATGTAGCAGAAACTATAAAGGAGTCTGAGAATTTAAGAAAATGCACGTTAAGAGTAGAATTTCACCCAAAGGGGCATTTTTAATGCAAGTTTCATAGTACACAGTTCTCTTTCTGATTGCTATGTCAATCTGAAAGTGTCCTTTTTTCCTTGCTCCTTGTTCTGTGCTTTCAATCTTCTGTAGAATTAATAAAGAAACTGGAGAGCTCTTCATTTTTGTAGGAATTGTGTTTTTAATAAAAAAATATTTTAATTTATGAAGAGGATGGCAGAGAAGAATGAAGCCAGAAAGGAAAAAGGAACAGGCGGAGGGAGGAAGTCAGGCAGATATCAAGCTTGAACTGTGTTGATTTGGGACAAACTAATTCTTTAGGCTCCATTTTCACATCCTCCCATTTAACATGCATGATAATTTCTTCTGTAAACAAGACTCTGTATGGGCTATATCTTGAAAATCTGGTACTTTAGGTTAATTTTTACCCAAATGTTTAAATATTAAATTTTACTTTTAAATTTTAAGACACAGATGAACCTACTAAATAATTGCAAATAGAATAGCAATGTGGTCATGGATTAGTTTACAACTTCCTGGCTGCAACCCTTTAAAACAATATAGGACCTACTACATATACAAAATTAGAGGTGTGGATACATTAAGAGATGCCGTTAGATGGCTTGTTATCTCAGCTGGTGAATCACTGTGGCTGATCTGACTGGGCAAGAAACAGCACGTCAGTCTGGTTATTAATCCATGTAGTGAGGCTGAGTGGCCTCCCTCCGAGGGGGAGAGGGAGGGCCCACTACACTCCCCTTGCTGGGCAGGGCCTAGCCTGCCCTGTCCCCCTCGCCAGAAGTGCTGGGGCAGGGCCAGAAGTATAAGAGGAAGGCCATGTAGCACAGTTGGGGCAGAATCCCCAGAGGAGGACACTCCTGCTGTACTGCCGTGCCCAGGAGGGGAACTTACACCCGGCTGTCCCATAGCCACAGAAGTGGGAGACCCCGATGAGGAGTGGCCGCGGTGTACCACAAGGAACCCAAGGAGCGCTGGAAGTGAGAGGTACCAAACCCCGGAGAAGCAGGAAGTGGCCCAGGGCAGCCATGGAGCAGCTAGTTGCGGAGCCAGGTGTGGCTCAGTCGGCGTGTTGCGACTGTATCCCCACTGATACAGGAGCAGCCAATCCTGCTTCTGCCAGGGCCCTGGTCTGGGACATGGTGGAGTAGGGTGGGCCCGCTTCCCCCTGCCACCTTACCCTGGGGTGGCCAACTCCCTACACTGTGCAGAGAAGCTCCCGCTCTGAAGAAAGAGCCTCCCCTACCAGCTCCCTTATAGACTGTTGCTTTGCTGGCTGCCTGAGCCCCACCCAGGCTAAAGCCAGCCTTGAGACTGTTTGTTTGCTGGCAGTCTGAGCCTCCTCAAGCCCAGGCCTGCACCAGCTCCATAGACTGTGATTGCCTTGCTAGGGGCCAGAGCCCTGCCTGGCCGAAGCCAGCCCCCTGTAGCTGGTGGGGAGACAAGGGCCCTAGACTGTTCTGCAGCTTCCTGTCTTGGCCAGACAAGCCCGAAGGAAACCTGAATGAGTGGCCTCCCTCCGAGCGGGAGAGCAAGGGTCCATTACAATCCAGATAAAACTAAGTCCCTGCCACCAAGCAGCCTCCAGCTCCAGATTACAACCAACTCAGTATTAACCTGTCTGGATGGGACATCGAGCAGATGGCAACTGTCAAATAATGGGGTAGCATCACAGGCTGGAGGATGCCTGAAAGATGTGGACACTTGTATAGCAGCAGTTGTTGTGTTTTGGGCCCTTCAGCAGCTACAGTGGGGATGTCGTGACAATAAGCTTGCTACAAAGCTGTGGATCCATAGACCCACACAGTTATACCAACTCTACTGTAAGTCAGTGAAACATGAGTGTTGAGGAAAACTGAAGTGCACCACAGTGACATTTTTGATTCTTGTCTTCATCAGCTGCTCCATATCAAATGGCAGGAGAAGATCAGAAATGAGGTTAATTGAAACATAACCCAACAACTGCCTCCATCATCACTGGTTCAGTTTCAGTGGTGTTCCTGGTATAGACATATATTAGGATGGAAGACCAATGAAGTGTGAAACATGTTTGCTGCTAGATGGCTGGCAATCATGTGGTCTCCAAAAGCTTGAATATCCAGCTAGACCCCCTTGAAGATCTAACTAGAGATTGATCTGGGTGGTGCATAATCTGCAAGGAGGCTACATCACTTTGGGAATTCCCGTGACGATGATGAAGCCCAAAACAGAGGATTTATAAAACTAGCAATTACAAAAGATATCAATTGAAATGTTTAATGCTTTTTAAAACGTTTCAATGCGACTATTTATTTATCTAAGTTATTACTATCATGCTTATCACCATAGCATCTGGGTTCTGAACAGATAATTTAGATCTGCAAACTCCTCTCCATGGCAGACTTCAAAGTGGATTCAGCTCTTTGCCTTTCTTAGGTGTTCTTCTAGGGTTTTTTCCTCCCCTCCCTATATTAATAACCCCATTATGTTATGGTCAGAAGTAAGGACTAACTTCTAGCCTGCATATCTGCTAGCTTAACCCCAGGCAGTCTAACAAGTGCCGTTGGACCCCGTTTCAGCCTCTTGATTGGCCAAGATGCCTGACTGGTTGAGAGAATTAGCAGCTCTTCTCTTAAAATCAGCAGCAGGGCACTGGCTGCTCAAAGCATTCGCCCGCTGCTGCGATAGCTCCTGCACCTGCTCATTCCCAGCATTGGTCCCACCCTGTGTTCCTGCCTTGTCTCACTCCAGGTAACCCAGTTGAGATTCCTGACTTTTGATCCCTGGCTTTGGCACCTGGCTTCTGAGTGGGGGTTCCTGACATCTGCTGAGAGTACTAGGCCTGACTCCCACACCAAGCATTAGGCACAGACGCACACGTGCCAGTCCCTAACAGTTACAGATGAAAGGCTTTGAAAAATCAATGAGCCTTGTAGTGCACTCCATAAACAGCAAGACTTTGGTTTCATTTGATATTCATTCCAAAAGTTGAGTCCTTAATCAAAAATGCTCTATCTCCAGTACTCAGAAAACTTTGACCTAGTTAGCTGCACTGATCTGGAAGAGTGCAGCTGCCCAGAAGAGTCATAAATGGAATCTGATGTAGTACAGTCCTGATCCCTTGATAGCTTTGCAGATTAAGACCAAGGCATCAAACAAATTTATTTCACTTCTAATTCATACATGAAATACTCATTACTTCTTATATAAGGGGACTATAAATCCCAACTTTACCAATATAGTCCTGGCTTCTCATATCATCATGAAACACCCTGATTTTGGTTTTGAAATTACAAAATGTTTGTTCAAGGCATCATATTATAGTGATCAGAACTTGCTCCATGTATAGCAGGAATAGAAAGTCCCATGGAACAACTGTTCAGTGTAATGAACAAAATTTGGAGAGAAAAGTCAAATGAGCAGATATTATCAAAGCTGTTCTTTTGTTCAAAATAAAGAAATATGCATGAGCCACCGCTGAGTCAGAGACTGGAGGTAGTAACACCAGCACTTGCATACATGCATACATATATAATTTTTAAAGTGCACTTTTGTCTTTTTATATGATTAGTTCACAACCTTATAACACGTTGCTGCAAGTGTCCCAACTTTTTATTATGAAAATATGGTTGTTGTGAGAGACATAAGTACTAATTTAGGGATAGACCTAAGTAGCTTGTAGGCAGCTAAATAACCCAGGACCTTGGGAAGAGTTTTGTGACCCTTGTTGTAATTTTGAAAGAAAACCCAGCTGTATGATTTTTATTGGTTTTATTACAAATTAATGAAAAGACAGACTTAAAATCAATTAATATTCTAGCTAAAACTAACTATTACATATCTTACTAACTAATTAAGGATAAAACAGTACAACTATAACAACTGGAATTGAGTTAACAAATCAAGCTGACAATATGGAATAAAATCAGCAACTGACTAAATCATTGGATGACCCCAATCAAGATTTAAATCATGACGTTAACATAACATGTAATCAATTCCTACACATATTAAACCTGAACACCTAAGGAGGCAAAGTCTACTTCTCAGCCTTATAAAGCAGTACTTAAACTCCTTCAAGGTCGCTATTACAAGGTGACATCTAGGATTAACTTCCCCTCCCTCCCCAATGTATCTAGTAACTGCGATACAGAGTGACTAACCACATCTAACATTCCTTTTTAGGACAGAGTAGTTTCTGGAAACATTCTTTTATAACCCATGGTGACACAAAGTGATTTAGGATAGTATTTACTCAAAACTTGAACAAGCCTGCGCTATTTCTTAAACACTCACAAGCGCGCGCGTGCACACACATACACACACACCCTCTCTCTCTCTCTCACACACACACACAAAGTGTTAGAGGGGGAAAAAAAATCAGGCATCCCTGCCAGATAGATTACCCAAAAAAAGAGGGGGGAAACGGTTACTTTGAGAACAGGATAGCTCTATTGTAGTCTTGGTCTCCTCCTTCCTAGGGGAAGGAGAGGCAGAAGCCCTTCTTGGTATTGTGGTGCCCTGGAAGAATTGCACCTTCTTACATATTTACCTGGATCTTTAAGGTTGTAATCCAGTTCACTCCTAGAAGCCTTCTGAGAAAATCAGGGGACCACAAATCTCACAGTCCAATCCAGATTGAGAGTGAACAAGCTTGACCTTTGGCCAGCCTAGTAAGTCCTCTCTCTCTCTCTTACTGGCAGACGTGTAACAATATATCTCACCAAACTGCAACACACATACTCCAAAAATGTGAAGATCATGTGAACAACAAGAGATCACTCCACGGGTGCAGTTTTGGCCCCCCTTCTCTGTGGGGATACAGATGGAACAATTCCTCTAAACCACTACAAATTTTGGATGTGATCAATGACCTACTAAGATCGTTATTATTTCTTACATCACTCATACTTCCATTCATTCATTTTCTCAGCATTTCTTAAAATAGTCTTTTTACTGGCAAAAAATTGAGAACTAAAATTTTACTTATCTGGATAAAGGGTTCTCTCTTAGCATAACAGCTTTCAGAGTTTATTAATACAAAACTTAAGGTAAGAAAAAATTAGGAGTGTGAAAACAAGAAAACCTGAACCTTCTTCAGTCCTCTGGGATTTCACCATCCTCCATGAGTTGTCGAAAATAACTGTTAACAGTTCCAAGATCACATAATTGGTTGAAAAACCACACTCAGAGTATTTATCAATGGTTTGCTGTCAAATTGGGAGGACATATCTAATGGGGTCCCACAGAAGTCTGTTCTTGGTCTGATACCATTCAATATTTTCATTAACGTGGATAATAGAGTAAACAATGTGCTTACTCAATTAGCAAGACATTAAGGTCAGAGGATTTGCTAGCATTTTGGAGTACAGAATTAGAACTCAAAACAACCCTGACAAATTGGAGAATTGGTCTGAAATTGTCAAGATGAAATTCAAGAAAGGCAAGTGCAAAGCACTACACGTAAGAAGGAAAAATCAAATGCACATATATTAAATGGGGAATACTTGACTAGGCAGTAGTACAGCTGAAAAGGATCTGAGGTTTATAATGGATCAACAAATTAAATATGAGACAAAGTGATGTAGTTGCAAAAAAGGCTAATATGATTCTGTTTTTTGTTTTTTTTTTTTTTAACAAGACTGTCATATGCAAGACATGGGAGGTAACTCTCCCACTCTACTTGAACTGGTGAGGCCTCAGCTGGAACAGTGTGTCCAGTTTTGGGCAACACACTTTACGGAAGATTTGAACAAACCGGAGAGAGTCCAGAGCAGAACTACAAAAATGATCAAAGAAAACCTGACCTGTGAGGAAAGGTTTAAAAAACTGGGCATGTTTAGTCTTGAGAAAGGAAGACTGAGGGAGCAGAGGAGACCTGATAAGTCCTCAAATATATTAAGGGCTGTTCCATAGATGACAGTGATCAATTGTTCCCCATGTCCATGGAAGGTAAGACAAGAAATAATGGCCTTAATCTGCAGCACGGGAGATTTAAGTTAGATATTAGGAAAAACTTTCTAAGTCTAGCTAAGCACTGAAATATGTTTCCAAGAGAGGTTGTGGAATCCCTGTTATTGCAGGTTTTTTAAAAAAAGGGTTCAACAAACACCTGTCGTGGTATACTAAATATACTTGGTCCCATTTCAGTGCAGGGGGCTGAATTAGATAAACTCTTGAGGTCCCTTCCAGTCCTACATTTCTATGATTCTATGAAAAATGAAGTTTATAAACTAAGCCTCACTCTAATAGGACCGTTTATCTCTTATCACCTTACACTTACAGATCCTGTTTTCTAGACAATAATAATAAGATATTCACTTCTAGTGATCAGACAATCTACGTATCTTTTTTTTTTTTTTGGAGGGGGGGACTGAAAAATTCTTCAAAGTCAAAAAGTTTGTCTGGCTTTCTAACAATGACTTTTCATAGTTTTGGCCCTCTTAGGTGAAATTAATGACTAGTGTATATCACTGCTTAAAAATGCAGCATTCTTTAAGCCAATCATGCCTCTCCTCCACCCCTTCGTTTCTTTTTGGTCTTAAGATGTTTTAGCTTTATGATCAATTAAAAGCAGCAAATGTATTACTACCTCAATTATAAGAAAAAACAAGCAAGGAAAAATAGGTTTCTCTAGAAATTAGACTGCTTCCACATTATTAATTGGGTCACAACACATATCCTATCCTTTTCACATATGTGATAATCTAAAGATTACATGTAGCAAGGAAATGAGGAAGAAGGGACATTATATACATACACAGTGTGGATGAGTTACATTTCCAGTGTTAACTTTTTGGAATGTCTTGACTTTTGACAGTTTAATTTTGTAACCAGAAAATTCCATCAAAACTAGACTTTTTTGCATTTAATTATCCTGTTATGTAAAGAAGAAAAAAATTAGAGAGAAAGATCCTAAGTCCCGTGGCCCTTGAGAGTTTACAAGATCCACTAGCTGTGACAACAGAGCTTGAAAGCTCCTTGATTTGATAAAAATTGCAGTCCTGCAGAGCTGAGAGTGAAATCCTGCCTTCACTGACATTAGTGGCAAAACTCCCTTTGACTTCAGTGGGGCCAGGATTTCATCTATTGACTCTGCAGGCGTGCCACAGAAAGTGTTTGTGAAAATAAATCTTTGGGATGACACCAGGCCTGGACAATTTCAGCCACAAAGGGATTTGTTTGGGAAAGCTATGAAAAACTGAAAAAAGGAAATTCAGAACGGACATTTCCTCAGTCCCATCCTCACTCTGCAGTGGCTAGGAGAAGCTGACTTTGAGATCGAGGGTCTGTATTACCTCATTATCTGCTGTGTTCAATATCAGCTCATTATCTGTGTGATCTGAATTCGAGAAGACTGCCTGGTGTTCTGTAACAATTATTATCCCCCACAGTAAATGATTTTTTTTGTTAGTAGCTGTTGAAATATTGTCTGAAGCTCTATGAGAAACATTAAGCACTTGCTAGTATCAGTTACACAATCCTCTATTGGTATTTCCTTTCGAACTTTTTACAGTTAAAAAACAACTTCACTATACATTGAGAGTTTAGAAAAACAAAATGCTTTAGTATCACAACCCCTCTCCCCTAATTTAATGGATAAACAAGAATGGCCTGGGTAACCGTCAAAGATAAATAAATATTAACTCTTCATCAGTTGTTGAACAGTTTCAAAAAGCCAACATGAAGATTCATTAGCTCTTAGTGCATATGAACATGCTCAGAAGGCGACAAATGTGTTGCCTAGCAACAGTGCATTTTACATCCCTCATCATCCCCAAAGATGGAGCAGTTGGGTCAAGCCTCTCATTAGCACCCCAACAAGGGTTTCCAGGGTTTTGTTATGTTTGTTTATTTTGGGTTTGTTTTAATTATTCTGTTTGAAAAAGATGTTCAAGTATCCCAACAGAACCTCTTTTAATAAGAAGCTTAAATATGCTACACAAAGATCTAACTGTAGCAAAAGCTGCTATTCCCCAAACCAACAGGATTTATGTGCACATTCACACGTTCTCTGCAATTTGGTGATTTATTTTTAAGCTACAAAACAATTAGCCTCTTTAAAAGCAGATGCTTTGATTGACTGGAGGGAGTAGGGGGGGAAACAGAATCCATCATTCCCCCTTTCCTTTCTCCCTATCTGAATTTTTTAATGGATTTTTTCCCCAAACAGCTCCTCTGCTACAGCTGCTAATAAAATTCTCCTGAGATTAGCACAATAAAAAAAAACTATACCCAAACAAAACAACACTTTACAAGGATTATGATCCACAATTAAAAAAATCCAATTCTCAATTTAACAACCTGGTTGTAGAACATTGACCTCGTATCAATGGCTCTTCATTCATGCCTCACTTTCTTAACCTAAATACAGATTGCATGGGAGAATTCATCTACCTTAATCATACAGTATTAGCAAGAGTAAGATCCTCTCATCACTGCAAACAAAAAGCAAATGGAACTGCAATGAGTTTTCTAGGTTTTACTTCAAAAGTTTACAACACTGGATTCATAGGACTAGCTTTTCCAGAGTTCACACTCCAACATTTCCCATGTAGGCATCTAAATGAAATGGCCAGTTTTCGAAAGAGTTCAGCACAGAGCAGTTTCCAGTGAGAACAGTGAGAGCTGCTGAATGCTGAGCACTCCTGGAAATCTGGTTACTTCATTTGGGTGCCCACATGAGTGGGGTTTTTTAATATTTGGCCCATGTGGTTCTGAACACTTATGAGAATCTGGTCCATATGCTCTATAAAACTGCATGTGCTTCAGCATCCTAATAAACTTGTAGCAAACATCCCTCCAAGATTCTGTCCACAGAATGTATTGTAATATGTCCATTCCCCCAAAGCCATTCTCTGGTATTAACAGCAGCAGACTTAGAATAGTGCCATCGAGTATTACTTAAGACCCTTTTCAGACAGCCACATCAAGTTCAATGGATTTTTACACATAGTTTCTAGATGAATAAGGAGAACATATTTTGCTTTTTGTCATCTTCCCCCTTCCACCCCCACTTTTTTCCCCCTCCGAAAGACAGGCGATAATGCATCGTTAGATGAATTTCCCAGAAGGGTGTCATTTACCACTAAAATATTTCATTCCAGCAGTTGAAAACCATAAAAGAGTGAATGTCCTCTAGAGCCTCATAATCCCCTAATAACGGTAATAGATCTTGTGTTACTATTCACAAGTGACCTCTCAGTCAGACGATTTAATTTTTTCCCCCTGCAGCACGGTTGGTTTCACACACAATGTAATAACAGTTTTTGCACAACAAGACAATTCATCCGATTAAAAGGACTGTATAAAGTCGTTCATGAACAGCATGTGTCAGTGCAGCTCAGTAATGATTTGATTTAAGACAGCCTGATAATATATGCACCGCTATTCATTCTTTGGCCTTTTAAAAAGATTTCTGGACTTTCTTCCAGAATGTTTCAGAACATTACTTCAACACTTTTCAGCTGGTAAGATATCTAAAAACTGATCAGATATAATCACTCATCTCGAACAATAAAACAGGCTTTCAGGCTTCTGCACTAGGGTAGGAGAAAAAACAGAAAAAGCAAAGAAAAAAGTGATCCATAGGCATTATGAAAAGAGAGGTGGAAAAGAGAGCGGGGTGTTGTGTGCAAAACTGGTTACTGCAATCATTTTTATTATGAAAATTTCTGCAATGCTCCATTAATTTATTATATATACTGTAGTGTCAGTGTCAAAAGGTATTTCAAGATTAAAATGGAAGACCTGTTTTTGAGCCCCAGTCACTCTCATGAAGTAGAGTTAAAATAAATGCAAAACCTAAGGAAGAGATGTAAAGTCTGTGCAGCTAAATTCAAGCAATAAAGATAGGATTCTACTCAGACATCCTCTCCCTGATCCTCTTCCATCTTGCAGCACATCACTGCCACATACAGACTAGACCTGAATCATAAAGTATCTCTAGCTTTGCACTAATCATCAGCATCACAAAGCAGTGGAATTACATCAGCAGTAGAACCACTGATTATTGTGAATACTAAAACGGACTGCACAAAATTCCTCCTGTATCTTTTCTTACAGCTAGCTAGCTTTTTATACTGTATTCATCACCATGGCATTTGAGCACCTCCACAAACTCTTCTATGTCAAGAGTATCCCACCACTTTGCTCCATTCTGCATCTCTTCATTCAATTCTACCTATACACCCATCACTCTCTCTTCTGAATCCTAAGTCTTGTCAAAGCTCACTTAGACCTGTTCAGATCAGGGTTACAACAACATGATGCTAAGATCAGCAGCAGCAGCCCGTCACCCATCTATAGTAGTCATCCAAATGTTGCTAACATCAGCGGAGCTGAAGTGTGTTAGTAATGGTTGCAAAATTTTGGAAAATGTCCCTAGTGTACTAGAGCTTTTGTCTCCTACTCCCACTCATAACTTTCAGACTGTCGTGCCTCCTCCTATTGCAGCACCACCTGTATCATGATCAGTAGAACTGGAGTCAGAGGATCCATGCTCCCTGGGGGGGCTGGGGGGGAGTATTATTGAGGAAACACTAGGAAAACACAGAATATGAGGAATGGGCAGGAAGCAATGCAGCCAATTGGACAGAGCAGTCTTCAGGATTTATTAAAGTTCCACTTATTCAACTTAACCTGCATTCAGATTTACCCTGTACTAATGAAACACTGCCTCGGTGGTCTGGCTTCAGACTAGCTGCTACCTCACTCAGGGGCCAGTCGCCTTCCTGCTCTCTCCACCATGTGTGAGGTGCTGGTCTCCCCAACCCATTAAGGACTCACTGCCATCCTCCAGAGCCTTTCAGGCCCTTCTTCCTGGACACCATTTTGAGAAGCTAAAACAAAACTCCAAAGTAACACTAAAAGCGCTGTTAGTAGAGGCTGCTAGGACTTAAGAGCCTTTCACTCTGCTCCAGGGGTAGTCACAGGAGCCAAAGTTCCTTTCTGCAGCCCTCTTCAACTGAGCTGTTTTAGCCCTTTAGAGGAAACACCTAGCCTCTTCCCAGCTGGATCTGATAACTGAACAGAGCAGATTGGCCCCAGGCCTCTGGCTTTTAAAGGGACAGGCTGCTCTTATACCTCCCTTACTTGGGAATAGCCTCTAATTAATGCACTGTGTGCCAACTTCCTCTGTCTCCTTCAGAGTTTTTGAGAAGAGAAGAGGAGAATGCATGGACATTCTACTTCTGTGCTTTAGCAAATTTTTTTTTTTTTTTGTGATAAGCCTTTTCCCTACTCCTGCCCTCTGAGATCAGTTTATACTGAAGCCAGCCACCTGTGACAATCTGGTCAATTTTCCCTGTAGCGAAAACAATCAAGGGTTTATCTGCCACTGAGGTTCTTCTTAGTGTATGCGCAACATGCCTCAGGTGGCACATGACAAGGAATCATCACCAAATTTGGTCTGTTGGTTGGATCCTTAGTTTCCGTGGCTTGGGTCGGGTACCTACGGGGAGTGCAATATGAACGCTGATCTATGCCCCCCTGCCACTGAGTTTAAAATGACTAATGGAACCTTGCAAAAAGGCCATTCTGATATCCTATGTTTTGGAGGCAAATGCAAGATCAGTGCCTGGAATGTTCGACCATCGTCCAAAACAACTAAAGCTGTCACCCTTGTCAAGCCGTTGAAAAGCTGGAGTACGGACATCTGCACTTTATCTGAAGCGTGCTGGCCATGACATGGTGAAAAGAAAGTTAAGGACCATATGTTTTGTCGAGGCTGGAGTGTCAGGTTGCTCCAGGTTGCTGATGGGTTGTATTCTTGCCTAATGCTCAATGAGCATTGAAGGGTTGGCAAGAGATTAATGAGCAACTTATCAGCATCTGATTCCATACCAGCTGTGGGCATCTTACTTCCATCCCAGTGTGTAGACCCACAAACAGCAAGGCCAATGATGTGGCTGCAGATAAATTATTTTTTTAAACCAGCAGCTACAGTTAATCTGTAATGACACTAACAAAAAGATATGACCCTGGGTTACTTCAAATCGCAGGTAGGAAAGGAGGATACGTGAGCAAATACTCTTTGGAAGTTTGGTATTAGGCAGAAAAACAGGAATGGGTAGTGACCACTGAAATTTGAGTCTGCCACATGTCATGGTGATGCCTGACTCACTCTTCACAAGCAGACCTGATACAGCCCCAATGGTTTCCCTAGGGCTGTTGTCGATCATGTCCTCACTGGAGATCAACAGTATTAGTATGCTGAGGTACTGGTACTGAAGTTCACACTGACCACTGGCTTCTGCTAACAAAAATGTGCCGCCAACTTTGAAGACAGACAGTTAATAGGCCAAAATTAGTCCAATTCAACCAACATCTTTTATTACAATCAAGCTATCAGATGGCTTTCTATTCTGAATTGCTTAAAGCCACTGAAGCATTGTCTTGTTAGCTCATTTTGGTAAATCACAGTGGATGGTGGCTGATCTGGTCAGACAAGAAGCAGTGCACATTGATCTGGTTATTAATCTGGATAAAACTAAGTCCCTGGCCATTTTCATTTAGCAGTCTCCAGTCCCAGATTGCAAACAACTCAGTATTAACCTATCCGGATAGGACAGTGAGCAGATGGCAACTGTCAAATACATGAATAGCATCACAGACAGTACTGGAAGATGCTCAGAAGATGTGGATACTTGGATAGCAGCATCTGCTGCCACACTTTGGGCCCTTCAGAATTTGCCATGAGGCTGCAGATCTATAGGATCACAGATCTACTAACTATTCTATGGAAGTGAACCATGGGTATGGAGGAAGACTCAAAAACATCAAAATGACATTTTCAATTCTCATCGACTTCATTGGCTCCGCCATATCAAGTGGCGGGACAAGATCAGATTTGAGGATATTCAAAGTTGAACCCAGCAACTGCCTCCATCAGCACTGCTTTGGTTTCAGTGACTTTCTTGATATGGACATATTAGAATGGAAGACCAACAAATTCTGATCTACGTATACCAAAGAATGTCACTATACATCCGGAGATCAGGTGTGCACCAAAAGCTTCACTGGCGCAATAAAATGATCAATCATGGACGTAAACTGAATGTACAGCTGGACCACCTTAAGCACCCTGCCAGAGGTCAATCCAAATGGTTCTCTACATCAAGGAAGCCACATGCCTTTGGGATTTGCCATAATGAAGAAAAAATCTCCCCACCCCTAGAATAAAGGCACCGAACCTCTACACACCATTTTACATTCTTCACCTACTGTAAACTAACATATACATTTATGAAGACACATAGAATAGCTATCCCCAAAGCCACTTAGTTTCCCTAAAGATATTCTAAGTTACTGGCACGCATTCTTTGTAAAAGCTTGTTGGTATTCATATACCTGCCTTTCCCTCCACCAATATAGGTTGTCCAGAAAGTTCTTTGTTAACTACTTTCCTGTGAATGAAAAAGAAAAATGGCTATATTTTAATTTAGCAATTTCCATTTCCAAATTTCCTAATTATTAAACCCAAAACCCAAATTCTTTCTTCTTCCCTTCAGGTATCACTTATCAAGACTGCCTATGCAGAGCACTTAAAAATCCCACCTATTCAAACACTCAGGGCAAGCAGAAATTTTAACTGGGCAAGTGGAGCCAGGTAGCCAGTGGTGCTAATCTCCCACACATTCAGGAAAGCACCAGTGGAAGAAGCACAGCCCGTTATAAAAAGAGATAGGGACTGAAGTTTCATTTACCTGGGCAGGACAGAAGAAAACCCTGGAGGGGGAGGGGAAATTGGAAGGGGAGGGGAGAGCATAGAATTCATTAACTAGGAAAGAGCCCAGAATTTACTAACTGGGAGATTATGTGGGGTGTACATATCAGAATTGGTTTTGATGTTTGGAAGGCAGAGTTGGCAGATTTGATTAACTGATGTAGTACGAAAGTTCAGGGATTATTTTACTTGGGAATGCAAAACTACTTAATGGATGGGGAGAACTGATTTTTATTTAGGAATGCAAAATGGATTAGTTGCTATACACCAGATGACTACCTCGCTTCCACGCTCAACCCTAGAAGCACTAGTAACACACTGGGAACGTGATTCCAGTGTTGTAGATGCATAGGATGGACTGTTTGGTCCAGTCAACCTGCTTTGAACCATTCCATGAAGCTGCTGTAGCAGCTCCTAGCTAGTCTCCCCTTCTGGCCCTTGGCAACTGAAAAGGGAGTATGGCTAAAATATTCCTTCGTCATGGTGACCCCCATGTCCCTTTGGCACAATGAGCAGCCAGCATAAATGAGAACAGCCTCAGGACTGCTCTAATTTATGCCAGGCACTGGCCCGGAGGAAGATGGCCCCAGGACTGGGGAGGCGCAGTGGTGGTTTAGTTCCACCTTTGCTTCACTCCCCCAGCGCCACCTCTACCTTGCACTCTGCACAGCTCAGCCAGACCGAACAATCTGGCCCACAGTCTGTAAAAGGCCTTGGGATCTTTTGGGATGAAAAGTGCTATATAAATGTACAATGGTATTATTATGCAACCCTCCATACAAAGCATTCGCATCTCCCTGGCAGCACTCGTCAAGAGACCAACAGGGGATACATCCCCACAAAATTAAACTCCACAGTATACTACTTGTTCCAAGTTTTAAAAGATTACCTACAAGAATGACAACTGTAATACTATTATGTGATACTTGTAAGAAGATACTTGAAGTAAGATATTTTACATTCTTTGCAGAATAGCATTTTAAAATTTACAATAATCTAAAACAAAAAGTCACTGTCTGCACAGTGCCTGTTTGCAGACCAAATCTGACCCAATTAGAGAACAACAAATAGTTAGGGTTTGAGTTTCAGGTTTTATGTAGTAATTCCCAATCCATTTGGACCCAATGTAATTTTAAACTTTGCTTCATCATTGTGATAGGTCACTGGAACTACTTGTATCCAAATATTCCACAATATTAGCAGAGGTTATTCCCCTAGCCAGGAGGGCCCTCCTACTTACAGTGAAGACAGACCACCTAATCTAATGTTTGATGCTGCCTCTGTCAATCTTTACTATATTAGCACACAAAAGCCTATCCTTAAGGTTTCGTCATACAGTAAGCAATTGCAAGACACTTCATATTAGAAGTTACAGTCTGGGTCAAATTCTGCTCCGCCACACCTCTATGAATCTGGTGTAACTCCACTGACTTGCATTTAAATTTCTCTCAGAATCTGTTAAAGTGAAGTCAGTGAAGTTACTCCAGAATTACACCAGAATCACTGAGAGCAGAATCTGTCCATAGGCCTTCAACTCAACTCATTCTGCTTAGGTATTGCAGTCTGCAGATTTCTGTAGGTTAATATTCTCTCTCTTTCTTTTTAAATTATTTCTTTATTGAATTTTGAACAACCATATTAAAAGGTTAGAAAGCGAGGCATTAACATTCACTGTTTCAAGCTGTGGAACGTACTATTATTTAATCACACACACAGCTCAGCTACAGAGCATCTAATTCAATCTGCTGCTATGTCATGTGCCCTATATTTAAATTTGTTAGTAAACACATGTACCAATCAGAGAGAGGATTATATGCTATTAGGGTTTGTTTTAAATGCTAAAACTTAACCCAGGAATTGCCTTGCAAGAAGAAAACAGAGTTAATGACTATAAGGAGGAATGTAGTGTATTTCAATCAGCTCAGTTTCACCTTCAGATACAATACTGCTTTAAGTTTAGTTTGCTTTTGCTTAGCCTGCTCCTTCAATCTGGTTACATATTTCTGATTTAATTGAAGACCTACTTTGGCAATGGATTTCCATTTATTAGACAACTGTTGCCAAGAGAGTTATGTCAAGAAAGCAGACGTCAGCAATATAACCCCCTCCTCTGCTAAGCAAAATAATGCAACTGCCTTAAGAAACATACCCAAATAGAATGTCCTATAAACTTATCCATCACCGCTGGCTTGAGACCACAATATCGTGTCTGGCCACCAACTTCTGTTGCCTATAAGTTTTACACTCTGACACTTATCATTTTGATCAGCCGCTCTCCCCTCACTTATATTACAGTTTTATATGCAATGTACACTATGCCAATATTATTGGTCAGTGCTTTTGTGCTGTTCCTAGCATGCCAGTTTTAAAACCACGTGTATGCTTCCTGGAGTGAAGCATTAGATTTTTTTTTGTTTGTTTTAAATGTGGCCTGATTCTGATTAACACATCAAAGTTTTATTGTGTGAATAAAGTAAAAACGTTTGCCCCATCTCTCCTGTACCTGATAGCTCATACGAGCCACAGAGGAATGAGGTTTGCCTCTCAAGCATAAGAATTGACCATGGAAGATAAAGAACCATCTGAACCCTAGTTATCAATAAAGGTCTTTTAGCTGACAATGTATTTCATATAAAAATTCTGAATCCATTATAGCTCACATTTTTAGATTAAAAGAAAGATTCTGTGATAAAAACCAGAGACGACCTGCTAATAATAAATTCAACAATGAAACACTTTACAATTTAAATACCTGAGTTTTTCAAATCCAAAATGCATTTTTATAGCAGCAAATATGATGACCTGGGTTTATCCCATATTCTGATCCATGACTATGCAAATAATTTATAACAGACTGCCACTGGCACAGTGCACATTTCAGTACAAATCTTTGTATTCCCCATTACTCAGCCTCAAAAGCAATTTTTATTCCCAACTGAAGACCTCAAGCAAAGGCATGCGAAGCCATTTGAGAAGGAAGGTTTAAAAAATTCCCAAAGTTCCCACTTTTCCCCAAAATAGTTTACATTTATCTGTATTGAATTAAGTATAAACAGTACAGTTTACAGTATAAACCTTCCTCAAAGAGACATCTGCAGACTGCAATTCCCACCAAGCAGCACCACCACCATGGTGGTGGAAAGTTGTCTAGTTAGAGTCACTTTGGGCTTTTGTGTTGCAAGTTGATGTTTTTCAGGTGCAAAAGACTTATCAGGAAAATAAGTCTTGGGCAGAGGTGGGCAAACTATGGCCCGCAGGACTGTCCTGCCTGGCCCCTGAGCTCTCGGCCGGGGAGGTTAGCCCCCGGTCCCTCCCCCGCTATCCCCCCTCCCCCGCAGCCCTGCCGCACCACCAGCGCTCTGGTCCGCTGCTCCTCCTGGGCAGCAACCTCCTGCCACTCTGAGTGACTTGGTAAGGGAGCGGGGGGGGTGGGGGTGTTTCCATAAGGGGCAGGGGGTCCTGGGGGTCAGTCAGGGGACAGGGAGGTTGGAAAGGCATGGGAGTGCCAGGGGACCTGTCAGTGGCGGAGATGTGGATGGGATCTGGGCAGTCAGGGGACAGGGAGCAGGGGGAGTTGAATAGGGGTTGGGGTCCCGGGGGGGGGCAGTGAGGGGACGGGAAGTGGGAGGGGTCAGATGGGGGGGAAGGGCCAGGCTTTTTGTGGAAGCACAGCCTTCCCTACCCTGGCCCTCCATACAGTTTCGCAACCCCGATGTCGCTCTCAGGCCAAAAAGTTTGCCCACCCTTGGTCTAGGGGTAGGATTTCCAAGTCATTGTTTTCCTTCCTCTATATACTCAAGGTCTTTGCAACCAGGTATGACACAATCTAAGGGTGATATCTGAAAAAACAAAAAAGCAAGGGCATTTTACACTGAATTGTTAGACAAGGATGTCTTTTAGGATTGGAGAGTGCAGGTGAGGGAAGCAATGGGAGTCCAGAGCCACGTGGCACAACAGAGGCAGATTCCAGCAGACCCTCTTGCCACAGTAATCTGAGGAGCCCCCTTTTGTCTAACACCACTAGTGTAAAGTTCTGACTAGCTTACGTCCTTTTTGTCTTTACTCTGTGATATGCAGCTGCTCTCTAGAAGGCAGAGAGGGATAGATATAACAGTTGAGAAGGACTACGAACCTGTTGTGGTGCAAGGGGCGGGAGTCATTGGCATGCAAAACTACAGTGAGAGACTAGGAATGGTTAACAAAGCAATCAGTTAGGGTGGCGCAAGATAGCTGGGAAAGAAAGAATGGTGCTTTGTTTTCTATGTTTCTCTTTCTCTCAGTGGGACTACTCTCGTGCTGAAAGTTAAGAACATGCATAAATCTTTACAGGATTGGGGCCTTAGACTGTAAGCTCCTTGGGGCAGCCTGTGTTCTAATATCTGTTCAATATAGCACACAGCACACTGAACAAATAATAAAAATAATTATCAAATCAAAGAATCAAATCCTTGTCCAAAGGAATGCTGTCGGTTGGCATAACTGCTTCATGTTAAAATTTTCCTAACACTGCTTAGTCAGAGCTAGCCTGCAGACTACACAGCTTATCCTGGGAACTCTGCAAATACCAATTGCTGTCCAGTCTCTGTGCAAATAGTGTTAACTTGAATCTACAACTACCTGGAACTCTCTAGAATGAGACAATGATAGCTCAATGATAGCTGAATAAATTTTGTGCATAGCACGACTTAAGAACTTCAAATGATAATAAAATGAACAAAACATAGCACCTCCTAGGGGGGAGGGACAGCTCAGTGGATTGAGCATCAGCCTGCTAAACCCAGGGTTGTGAGTTCAATCCTTGAGGGGGCCATTTAGGGATCAGGGCAAAAATCAGGGATTGGTCCTGCTCTGAGCAGGGGGTTGGACTAGATGACCTTCTGAGGTCCCTTCCAGCCCTGATATCCTATGGAAGGAGGTCAGGCCTGGTATACAAACCCTTTGGGGGGAGGGATAGCTCAGTAGTTTGAGCATTGGCCTGCTAAACCCAGGGTTGTGAGTTCAATCCTTGAGGGGCCCATTTAGGGATCTGGGGCAAAAACTGGGGATTGGCCCTGCTTTGAGCAGGGGGTTGGACTAGATGATCTCCTGAGGTCCCTTCCAACTCTGATATTCTAAATGCATGGAAATACTACAAGGGTGAAATATCATATAACCTCTTTCCACTCCACTGATGGCTACATGGAGTTTGGAATGCACATTAGATGAGTTTGCTACAGACTGAGGTGGATATAACCCTTAACTTTGGTTTGCAATTTTGTCTACTTCTCTTTATTGCCATGTCTCTTGCTAATGTATTACACCCATCGTTTACTTCCAGACTTAATCAGCCTTATGGACACAGAAGTGGCAGCAAACTACCCCTCCATATGCACATAGATCTTTTTCAAAGCACTGTACGTGTGGGTTCCCTCTTGGTAGTCTGAGAGAAACCATGAGTAAAATGACTTCAGAGGGTTATCCAATTCCTGGAACCTTAACTACATTGCAGAGCAATGCATCCAAAGGCCTTTTTGTTGATTTACACATAAATAATACATTTTATCCTTTTTTCACAGTAGCGAGCTTGCAGTTCATGTAAATTAACACATTCTACAGATTCTTCCATGCCCACACAATGCTCATAAACTTGATGAGTAACTCCAGAACAGGAGTTTGCAATCTTTTCCAGACTGAAAGCCATATTTTTTTTAAATCTGTTGTCATACGTCTGAGAATGAAAGGGGTCAGCTAATATTTCCATGTGACCTGGCCAGCATATTTGAGGCCCAATACTTTTAAATCTGCCAAAAAATATAAATAAAAGGAATGTTTAAAAATGGGGGTTTGAAGTGATGTGTTTTTAAAATATATATATTTCAAAAAAAGGGATAGGAAAATTAAAAACAAAGGAAAAATCTCAAAAAACATGGCCAAACACAAATACAAAGCTACAAGGGGAAAAAAAGACATGAGCAAAAGAAAAATACCAAACTCAAAAGCATAAAAAAATCCAACAAAAAACAAAAAAAAATTCATATGCCCTCCAAACCCATTGCATATGCAGCCCACTCCACCTGACAGACAGACAGACACACACACAGAATAAGAGAAAGAGAAAAAGAAAAAAGACATAAGCACAAAGAACACTGAGAAGAGAAAAAGAGAGGAAGATTAATAGTAGGAGTTCAAAAGGCAACACAGTGCTAGTACCAGTACCAGAGGTACAGTTACCTCTGAAGGCAACACATGATGGCCCTGATCAAGCAAAGCACTTAAGCATGTGCTCAAATGTTAGCACTCAAGTAGTCCCATTCAATTCAATGTGACTAAATGCTTCACTGGATCAGGACCAGAGCACCCAGCATCCTACAGAAACAAACCCATACTCCTCAAGCCACATGTTGCCAAATCCTGCTCTGAAGGGCGTGCAAACTAACATTTGAAACAAAAGTCCATTTAAGAAATAGACAAATAAAGCTGGCCTTTATGTTACAGGAACATCTCGAACTTTTAAAGGACTCTCTCTTGCTTTCCAACCATATATGGCCATCCAACATCTTGACAGATGAAAGGAGATGTGACAAAGTCGGTCTGTCAGTGGTGCTTAACAATGATATCAGAAAAGAGCCCGATGCGCGAGTGGCAAATCTTCCCACACTCCAGATTGAAGCTGAAGCGTATTCTGCTTCCTAGCTCGCCTGTGGGCCTCAGCCTCTGATGGCTCTCTGCAGTGACTGCACCAGACTAAACCCGGCTTCTCCAAACTGAACTACTGTGGGCAGGATTTTCCCAGTTGTCAGTGAGAACACTGAATTTCTTGAAGCTTTGCTTGACCTTGTCACCGTAACAGAGTTTTGGCGTTCCTCCACGTCGTGGGCAGTTCTTAAGTTGTCCATAGAGCACAGCCTTCAGGAGACGATCGTTAGGCATGCACTCCATGTCTCCCAACCAGCAACACCTGTGAGCGTCCAGCATAGTCTGCATAGACTGTAGGCCAGTTCTGTCAAGGATCTCATTATTAGTGATTCATTGGTGCCAAGTAACTCCAAGCATTTTTCTAAGACAGTGGAGGTGGAAACTGTTCAATCTCTGCTCCTGCTTGGAGTACGCAAACCAGATTTCACAACTGTGAAGGAGGGTACTAAGGACACAAGCCTGATAAACAGACACCTTTTTGTTCAGGGTTAGCAACTTGTTGTTACAAAGACATGAGGAGAGTTTGCCAAAGGTAATTTAAGCTTTGCTGATTTTAGCATCAAGTTCCCTATCAAGGTTAAGTGAACTGGTAAGAATTGAGCCAAGACAGCAGAAGTGATCCATGTTGTCCAACATAAAAATATGAATATTTTATAATCTACTGTATTGTCTTAGTTTAGTAACCCTGATTTAAATAATACACACATAGGACAATCTGGTGTTATGATTGCTAAATTATAAAGCCTAGTATCTATTTTTGTCTTTCAACTTATGCAGATATGTATATGGATATTGTGAAAAACCTGGCTTGAATTTAGAGGGAGTGAAGCAGACAAAAAGATAGCACAGACTATTCAGGTAATTTTGAAATGTAAGTCTACAGACATCAAGGGACTCTGAGATCATCATAGTAACCACAAGAGGGCTGTGATTTAGGAGGTCATGAGAAGCCAGAAATGGCTTAGTAGACTTTTCTCAATTTTCTTGCATTGTATTCTTCATATATATTGGGTAAGACTACAAATAAAAGTCATTTTTCTAACCTTGCACAGCTTACAACTAAAAAAAGAAGAGAAAAATAATCTAAAAAGGGAGATCATTACAAAAAAGTGAATGTGCTGAAGCATAAACACCTTATATAGTTTGAAAAACCTTTTTCTAATTAAAGTTTCAAAAGTTACCACAAGAATATGCTCAACACCATTTTGGACTTAGTCCCCAGAACATTCAAATAGACATATAGCTAAAAGCATATACTACTACTTTGCACTTCCATAACAGTTCCTATTAAAGGTCTCACAATGTTTCACAAACTTTAGTTAATCCTTACTACTTCCCCTGAGAGATTAGCCCTCTTTTACAGACTGGAAAAACTGCAGCACTACTGGCCCAAATTCACACAGCAAGTTGATGACAGAACCAGGAACAGAAGACTTATCTCCCACGTCCTCATGATATGCTCTAAATATTAAACCAGTGAAAACAAAGGGCTTAATTCTCCATTATGTCACACCAATATTAGACTGGCATAACACCACTTCCAACACCATAACACTTTAATAACAATGCTTTTATAGCTCCAGTGATTCACTATTTATAAATGGCAGATTCAAGACTGTCACCACTATGCAGCCACCAGAATGAAAAAGTCACAACTCTCAGAACTCATTCTTGGAAAGAGGCTATTTTGGTTTATTTTTTAAAAACCTTATTTTATTGCATTCCACACCCTGAAAAACATTCCTGAAAAACTAAAAACTCTTCAGTTACTGCACAGCAATAAAAGATCTCTCTCTTCACCAACATTAAATAAAAAAGGCTAGTGAGCGATTTTACACAGATACAAAAAACACTTTAAGCACACCACCCATATGCACTCAATGAACACTGCTGGTGCAAACACAACAGAGCAATCCATTAATGGTCAGATTTTACCTGAGAGGAATCTGCCTTGGCTATGTCCACAGTAGCACTCAGTACTCCACGAAGACTCTCTCCATTTTCTTGAACCAGGAGGTAAGCAAGTAGAAGGAAAACATGAGTGGGGACTTGATTCATAATAGGTAGCAGTGATTTAATGGAAGACAACCAGGCAGACACTGCAGACTTCTCTTTCATGTGCTCTAGGATCCTCCAGGTTGTATACAATAAATTGTACGTACTGGTTATAGGAAAGATGACCTTGCAGGATGACTGGAAAACACAGACAAATAAGCATTATGAATGGTTAAGTCCAAATCTTGAAAAACAAAAAAGTAACAAATCCAAATTTTGCCCGCCTAAACTTTTCATTTGAGATACCCTATTCCTTAAAGAAAAAAAATTAAATCAAATCATCACTAAATCTCTCTTTACTTGCTTGTCCATGGGTTCTGTCACTAAAGAGCAACATGATTCAAATTCACTGTTTTGAAGTTCCCCTCCCTGCTTAGCAGCAATCATCACTATTCCTGCTGGTAATTATGGTTCTATTTCCCAACTGAAGTGGAGAAAATGAAACTGGAGTATATTAAAAGTACCTTTTTCTGACAAAGTGCCTGCCATTTTGGAGACTGCCTCATGTTGCTTTAAACTGCCAGGTTATGAATTGAAAGAGAAAATGTAAGTTACTCGTGACTTGTTATGCTTTTGGTTTGCTTTTTTGCATTTCATCCAGCTTTGGCCAATAATACTAAACTAAACACTGTTATTTTTTAGTTCTCATGTTCCAGCACAGGTGTGGTTGTGTAATATTTGGGTTGGAAATAACAGGGAAAGATTACAATCCCAAGAAGAATCTGTTAGATATTTCTTTTTTTAAATCACTGAAAATTTTCAATGCATGTTAGAGTTAATTAAAAGACAACACTAATTCAGAACCTAAACTACCTAACATTTTTTATTAAAACTGAATTCTCTTATAAAAGGAAATGTTTTCCAAGTGGTCTTCCACACCCAAATCTAGATTATAACTGAGAGGCAGCCTTAGGGGAGGAAGCATTTAGATGCAATACATTTTATATATGAAGGAAGGAAGGAAGGAATTTGAAAGGAGGTTTCCAGCTGGAAACTAGAAATTGACCCATAATTCAGACTCAGTCAGGGACAGGACCTGTTCACCCTTGAATTTCGAAGTGAAAGAGATATTCTGTATGAGCAGCCATAGCAGTTCTACATAAATCTTCACACCTTAACTTTAATCACATTGTTTAATGTAATGTAAATTTATTTTGATTAATGAGAACTATAATATCCCTGTACTTTAAATGACCTTTTTATAATAGCATTTAAATTAGAATTAACTCTTACTCCAATATTTATTCCATCAGTTATTGTATGTGAAAAATTCAACAACCTGCAACCCACTGTCCCTTTCTCGGATGAGATTACTTAGAGCCAAATTCTCCCCTCAGAGGTACCCAGGGGTCTCCCATTTACTTCAGCTGTTGTCACAAAGGCTGATTTAAGATCAGAATGTGGCCTAATGAGGAAGTTCAGGATCAGTAGGTTCTATTGTTAGGGGCCTGATCCAGCAGGATATTGGCTTATTCAGCTCCCTCAGGCATCTGAAAATCAGGATCAGTCCCTAAGAGGTAATTTCACCATAGCTGAAACCAATACTAGAATTGAGGGCTACAGGTGGTTATACCCATACCTCAAATTTCTCACTACTGCAAGTTGAATAAAGCTTTAAAAGCTGGAACACCTTAAGTGCTTTGGGGTTTAGAAAGGAAAAATATATAATCACTGCCATTCCAGTCTGAGGACTGCCCTGGGCAGAAATCTAGCTGGGCAACTTCCACTGGAACTGTGCCAGCCCTAACAGAAAATATACCCCTTACTGGCAGAGACAGATCAGTTTTGTTGTTGCATTTTTCAAAATATTTGAAAAAACAAAAAACAAAACCATAGTTCAGGCATGTTTTCTACTGAATCCGGTGATTCAGATACTGTTCTCTGGAGATATGTTTGTTTTCCTTACCATTAAACAGCAGGAACAGTAGTAACCTACACAGGCGTATAACATTCTCTCCCAATGACTTACTCCCTTTCTGACACATTGCTCTCTTGGGAAGAGAGGGGAGGGAGTCTCAGCATTTAATCGGAACAATTTCATTTGTATTTCTGCATTTTACTGAAATGAACAATGACTGTGGCGGTAATAATTTCTTCATAATAACTATATGCCGTGGAGCTGGAAAAATACAAGCCCTTACAGCACTTTATGTTACCATGATTCTCCTCCCCTCTAGAGAATCATGTCCCTTTCCCCTCCATATTTTTTGGGAGTGCTATTGTTTATTCACAGAAAATTTGCCAGCAAAGTTTAGTCATGGCTAGCATTAACATTCAGCAGCTCAGTATTTGTTTACTGCGCTCTGACAATGTATATTGAGGTCTGACAATATGTTCCATGTTCCATGGGATGCCTGTCCCAAGGGTTTACAATCTCATTTAGACAGACAGTACAGACACAGCATACATGTGCCAGTGCCTTTTACTAAATGAAGTAACTGTTCAGTTGTATGTCATAGCAGTGAAGGACATAACTAATGAAGATTCTTCTGTCTTAAGTGGTAAAGGCTTGTGCTGTCAGAGAAGGAGGATTCAAGTTGTAGCCCCATGTTGCTACGATTTGTGAGCAGCAAAGCAGAAGTCAAGTAGTTGTAAGTGCCCATAAACTGGTTACAATATACTAGGTGGGCAAAGAAGAATCTTTTTTTATGTTTAGTATTGATTGATTGAAAAATTGTGTCTGCAGTGGCTCATTACTGAGGCTTCACTGAAAGAGAGAATATATAGGAGTATGATTGGAGAGAGGATTCTGGTTCAGAGGGGACAGCCCAGAAAAAGACTCAAAGAGGCACGTGACAGAAAGATAAATGGAGCTGGTAAAGCTGGGCAGAGGAAAGGGGGATTCTCTGATTGCGAGCCCTGGAGGCAGGGACTGTTATTTTTATACAGCATCTGCCACAGTGGAGTTCTAATTCTTATTGGGATCTCTGAGTATTAGGGCAGTCCGTTTTTTAAATCACAGGAAGAAAGGAGAGCAGAATATCAGGCACGAGCAGAGTTAAGTAAAGCCTTGAGGGCCTGTACTAGGAACCTCACTGATACAAGAGGTGACGGTTGCCAGTTAAGGATCAAAGAGGGGATGGGATGTGGTCTGGAAGGGAAAATGCTATTCACACAAGCATTCTGGGTGGCCTGGAGGACACAAATTAGAAGCTCAGAGACCTAGCAAATTAGAGAAGTTGAGGCAAGAGATGAAGATGACACTGATAAGGCTTTTCCCTGTAGGAACACAGCATAAAGCATGAAAAAGTACACGTGGAAAGTCCATTGAAGATTATATTCTGTTAGAGATTTGACCCTGGTGCACAAATTCACCAAGCATGTGGGAACACTAAAAAAATCTACATTTCTGGTCCTAAAGTTAAGGAATATCATATCATATATCATCATGACACTATTTAAGTCCATAGTACATCTACACCTTGAATACTGCATGCAGTTCTGGTCATCCCATCTCAAAAAAGATATAGTAGAAATGGAAAAGGTACAGAGAAGGGCAACAAAAATGATTAGGGGTATGAAACAGCTTCCATATGAGGAGAGATTAAAAAGACTGGACTGTTCAGCTTAGAAAAGAGATGACTGGGGGGAATATGATAGAGGACTATAAAATCATTAATAGTGTGGAGAAAGTAAGTGTTATTTACTCCTTGACATAACACAAGAACCAGGGTTGATCCAATGAAATTAACAGGCAGCAGCTTTAAAACAAACAAGAAAGTAGTGCTTCTGCACACAACACACAGTCAACCTGTGGAACTTGTTACCAGGGGATGTTGTGAAGGCCAGAACTATACATGGGTTCTAAAAAGAATGGGACAAGTTCATGGACGATAGACCTATCAATGGCCATTAGCAACCTTATGCTCTGGATGTTCCTAAGCCTCTGACTACCAGAGGCTGGGATGGGGTGGGGGGGGGGGGATGGATCACTTGATAATTGCCCTGTTCTGTTCATTTCCTTTGAAGCATCTGGCCCTGGCCACTGTCAGAAGACAGGATACTGGGCTAGATGGACCATTGGTCTGACTCAGTAGGGCCATTCTTATGGTTTTTAAAAGCTACAGGTTATCACACATCTCCATAGCTCATCAGCCAGTACAGTAACAAGGTTTCTGGAGCCTTGAGGGGAAAATCTGGGATACAAGTCCTTAAAACATCTCCCCTAGGAAGATCTAGGGAGCTATCCTCTAGGATAAATGGATATTAGATGCAGAAACCAGAAGAAATGGTACGTTTTGCTGTCTCAAATGCACCACCAACCTGACTAATCTCCAGAAACAGTTGAAAACAGCTGTAAAGAGGCAAATGGAGCCTAACTTCTACAGTGCTGAGGATGTGGCGGGCAGCTCTCACCTATCCGCAGAACATTTGGATGGAGATTTTCAAAAGGAGGCTGGATAGTCATCTGTCTCGGATGATTTAGACAACAAATCCTGCATCTTGGCAGGGGGTTAGACTTGATGACCTTTGTGGTCCCTTCTAACCCTATGATTCTATGAACATATGGATGGAGTCTAGAGGAGAGCAACAATAATGATAAAGGATTTTGAAAACCTGACTCATGAGGAAAGGTTAAAAGAAACAGGCATGTTTAGTCTTGACAAAAGAATACTGAGGGTGGACCTGAAAACAGCAATCAGGTCTGTTAAGGGCTATTATAAAGAGGATGGTGGTCAGTTGCCCTCCATGTCCACTGAAGGTAGGACAAGAAGTAATAGGCTTAATCTACAGGAAGGGAGCTTTAGGTTAAATACCAGGAAAAACTTTCTAACTATAAGAGTAGCTAAGCACTGGAATAGGTTTCCAAGGGAGATGGTGGAAATCCTCAGCAATGGAAGTTTTTAAGAACAGGCTGGACAAATACTTGTCAGGGACGATCTAGGTTTACTTGGTCCTGTCTCAGTGCAGGAGGCTGAACTTGATAACTTCTCAAGGTCCCTTCCAGACCTACATTTCTATGATTCTGTGTGGGAGGGAGGGAGAGTTCTCAGGCTCAAGATCACGTATCAATAAATAAGAGGGGAGCAGCAAGTAAGTACAAAAAGATTCCAAGATGATCAGTTGACACCATAATAGGTGGTACTTTTATGCCCCCTTTGCCTTTGTTCTCCCTCCCTTCCCCAACAAAGTGGAAAGAGAAGAAAAGAGTGGTGGTTGATGAGACTATACTGTTACAAGGAAGGGGATGAGTAAGAGTACCATAAGCAAGAGTCTGAAGGAGGCAAAAGTTTTGCGTTCTATTGAGTGCTGCTATTTGGCTAACAGCACAGGATGAAGATGTATTTATACCTTTACATCTGTATGAGCTGATATAAGGCTGTAAAAAAAAAAAAAAAAAAAAACCAACCATACAGGTAGAAGCGATGCCCAAGAGCAAAATTAGTTTTTGCTGCCTTCCCAGTACTTCCCATTTTACTCATCTTTAATATACGTGTTGACAGTTTCCATGTCAAGTTTAAAAAGCACACACACACACCACCTTTAGAAGTCTCTAATGTAAATTACTGCATGTAACAACGCAGAGAAACTGTTATATTCCCCCTAACCCAATCCGCCCCAAAAGAAGGGAAAAGCCTCAATTAAACCTTTACCAATTTCTTTTTATCCTTTATGCCCTCCTGCTGTACCATTTCCAGAAGATTTATAGCCAGCTGTTGCCTAGTGGGGTCAGAATCTTCCTCCGATATGCAGTCCTCAACTGCTGTTGAAGATAAGATCTGCAACACAGGCATCACCAAGATGATGGCTGTGGCTGGAATTTTCTGAGTTTCTGTACAGGAAAGGAGCTTGCAAGCTATTTGAGCAAGAGAAAAAAATTAGGTGGAAAAAAGAGTTATACTTTTCAGTATGACATACACATTTTCTAGCAAACACTCTGGTCAAGCACAGTAACAGTCCCCAAAAGAGTTGCAATATATATACATTATACTGCCACAGTGCAAACTACTTTCCTGATAAGGACCACATCACCAAATTTACATTTCATGCCATTTATACCAAGCCACCTGAGCACCTTACATCAATAAACACGGAAATGGAATATAACAGAAACCCCTGCTTGTTAATGTATCAGCAGGAAAAGTCTATTCTCTATTACTAAACCAATAAGTCAAAAGCCCAGCCAAACAAATAAGCTATACGCTGTGCCCTCAAGATTGTCAAACATGAGATCAGAAGAACTGTCAGAAGTAACAGGTTCAGGAGGCCTGAACCCTGTGCTAAGGCTATCCTGCTGCTGGCTAGAAAAATTTAAACCCCGATACAAAGGAAGAACAAGCCAGCACATGCTAACATCCATGACGGGAAACAGGAGGGGGGAAAAAATCTGTTTTCGCCTTTGGCTCCACCAGATCAAACTTTTATTTTTTAACAACAAAAAATTACAGCTTAATACAATGAGCATTCCAATCACTGCATCTAACTTCAAAGAAGACTGACTACAAAAAGACAATGTCTTAAATTTAAGGAAACAAAACAAACAGGAAACCATGATCTTGGAAACTGGATATTCCAAGTAGAACTTTACCTAGGTTTAAGATGGGTTTCTGCTGACACGCTGGAGACTGTAGCAGAAGTAAACCTAATCCAATTATGGCCTGTTCAACTGGAAAGTCCTGAAGAGGTAGAAAAAAAAATGTTGTTTGAAGACTTCAGTTTTGAGCCAGATTGGGTGTGAAATAAACAAACATATCAATATTGCATGTCTTTTTTATGCACACAGTATATACTGAACACAGTGTACCTGTTCAAACCTTGCAATTTAAAAGCAGCAACCTTTCAATAAAGGTAATCAACTGGAAGCATGAGCTCCAATACAATTCAAGTCTTTTATTAAATAGCCACAAGATTCTGATTAGTTTCTCTATAATTTGGTTTAACCTATACTGGCCAGCTCCCTACACAACAGTCTACATTGAATCTAACCAGTCAGCACTAAAACATAGCAGTTGAGATATGGGGACTTCATAATTTTAAATTTTCTGGCTTTTTAGTTTTGCAACGAAGAAACAACAACAACAAAATTAAACCCAGGCTTCATATATCTACCATAAGCAAACACTATGGTAAAAGCCTTATTAGTTTAGATAAAACAGTTCAATGTCTATGCACTCTACATAGGCCTAGAGATCTTCAAAAATGGGTGCCTAAAATTAGGCTCCTAAAACCATATTCTAAGGACCTAAATAAGTACCTGGATGTCTAAAGTGCTAAGCATCCTCTGTTGGTGTCAGTACGATCTTCTGGGTAATCTGCATTTTTTAAAAACCTGTGCTGGCAATTTTATCCATAATACACAAATTTCTGTGAAAATACTGGGCCTGAAGCAGTGAAATTCACAGACAGTGGCAATCTGAACTCTACAATGGTCAAACTCTGCTCCTAGATCATGTTTCTAATAGGGTGGAGCAATTTTCTCTAGGTAGCAAAAAACTTTTGTCACTTCAAAATAAAGCTACTTCAACATTAATAATGAAAAGTTATTTAGA
This sequence comes from Natator depressus, assembly GCF_965152275.1. NCBI lineage: Eukaryota > Metazoa > Chordata > Testudines > Cheloniidae > Natator > Natator depressus. The sequence goes on along the minus strand of NC_134238.1, from coordinate 110,764,343 downwards.
CTTCCAATACACTAAAAGTTATTGTGAACTGTTTTAGACATATAGCCCAATCTTTTCAAAAATGCATTAGGCTCCTAAGGCTATATTTAGACACCGAAGGCTGAGATTTAAAAAGCACCTATGCAATTTAGGAGCACAAGTCCCAATGATTTGAAACTGCAAACCCTGATTGAGGATTACAGCCTGATCAAAACATTTCAGATTTCTTAACTTGTAAAAATTCAATATATTGGAAGATGGTGCTTGTTGCAAATACAGGACATGCTATTTGCTTATGAATTTTCTATTAACTTTGTGTTGGTCTCACAGGGAGGATAATGAGAACCTTTGATTGACTTTTTCAGCACAGATGAGCATTTTAAACAAAGATTCTTAGCAAGAAAAAATAACTGCATATATAGATCCACTTTGAAAGACCACCTTTAAAATGGCAACAATCTTTCCATTTAATGTAGCTTTTTGTATCTTCTCCCAAATTCTTACCTCTTGCAAGAGCTCAACATTTTGCTCTATTAAGCAAATTGTAGATGAACATTCCCCTGTCACATTCAGACAAATCTCACAGAAGCACAGAATCTGCAGACAAAGCTGGGATAACTGGACTTTCCAAAAAACAGGGTACCGAAGCAGACTGCGGAATAATTCTTCTAGAAAGAACAATGCTTCCGTTATTTGTGGCAAGTCCTTTATCTGTCGAGAAAAAGAGATAGCTTACAACACATACGCACACACTTTTTTTATTTATTTTCCTTCTCCCTTACATGATGTGTGAAAGAGTTTCAATTTCTACAGCTGGCCCTAAGAGTTGTATAACTTCTTCATTGCGAACTTTTCTAAGAACCTTGCAAAAAACATATCAAGAGATAAACTACCAACCCTAACATTCTATGCCTGATGGCAGGATCAGTCTTGAAACAGACAAGCCTATCTGCAGTTTGAAACTCAGCAGTAAAATCAGACAAAAACTTAAAGAATTAACAAGCACTGCCCTTTTCCTTAAGAGGGACAACAGGCAGACATCCTTGGTTTTGGGTCCTTCATTCCTGATTTGCTACTGCATGCAATTCAATTCCTGAGCTTCTCTGGGTTAGTGATTGCCAAATAGAACAAGCAGTGCAGAGGTTTTCTAACGCTGAAATTTTCTTATTATTGAGATTCCCCCCCCGCATCACTTTTCTTATTATCTAATCTTGATTCCAACTTCAGTCTCCAGAGGTAGCAAGTCAGTATCTTATTCCCCTGAAGCACCATGTAAGTTTATCTACAGAAAAAAAAATTGTATTCTAGTGTCTTGACCAAAAGTATCATTCTATATTTGGAAGCAGTGCAGAAGAGGATTCAAATGGCAGGGTTTCTCAATAGGTTAATGTGTTAGATAGGAAAGATGTTCTGCTCTTGCAAATTCCAATTCCAACCAAACCCAGCTGTTCTAATCAAAATTCTGGAGCTGCTGTTATGAATAAGGTTTCGATCTCACCCACATTGGCATTTATTGCAAAGGATTAAGAACAATGAACCATCTGCTCTAATCAGGAGCCTTGTGTCTGCTGAATTCATCAAGAGGAAAGTCTGCAGGTGACCAGCTGAACCTTTCACCAGTGGTTGCCGCCATAAGACAACAAAATGATTAGGAAGCTTTCAGCATTTATGCAATACACAGTAGCAGGACTAAACGAGGGGCTAGATAAAGAAAGGATAAAAAGGGCTTGGGGATCGTAGGAGGAAGAAAGGACAGGTTATGAAAACAAGCTTATGAGTTCTTGGGCCAAAGATTTTCCTAGCTGCAGTGAAAGACACACTGTGGACAAGGGGACAGTGAAGAGAATGTTAAGCTTAGTATACATTTAAGAAAATATAAGTGATTTCTAGCAAAACAGAGTGCACTCCTATAGTTGTGTGTTTTGGTTTTTGGGGAATAAAGCAGGTTCATAACTATTTTTCTGAGAAGTTTTCTGTATCCCTTTTGAAGTCTATTAGCATCCTACAATCTTTAATGTGTTTATCTTCACTGCACCTAATATTCCCATTTTGCAGACAGGGAACTAAGGCAGAAAGAGGTTACGGTCATGTCTACATTACAAAATTATTTATGTCATCATACAGTCACCACAGTTATTAAATTATTGTGTGTACACACTTGGCTCCTTGTGTTAGTGGTGCATGTCCTCACGAGGAGCACTTGTATCAATTGTACTGTCAGTATGGGGATTATGGGATGGCTCCTGAAAACCAGTAACAGTCAACATAAACAATGCAGTGTCTACACTGACACTGTGTCAATCCAATTATATTGACAGTGACTCTACACCACTCGGGGAGGGGGTGTTACTACGTAGGCACAGAGAGGCACTTACATGGGTGGGATCCAAATTTACGAGAAAACACTTCCACAGCTAGGTCGATGCAAGGCAGCTTACGTTGACCTAACCATAAAGCACAGACCAGACCTAAGGGAGTTGCCAAAGCTCTCCCAGGAAGTCTGTGATGAAGCAGGGAAGTCCCTCCCGCATCTCCTGAGTCTCAGGCTTGCAACCTAAACACTGGACCATTCTTCCCCTCTTCTCCTCAATGAGCTATGGCTGAGATTTTGAAAGAGGCCCAAGACAATTAGGCACCCTACTTTGCACTGAATTTCAGTGAGAGGTAGGCCCCTCTGACAATCCCAGCCTACACAGAGTACAGTTGTGCCTTCCGGTACACAGTCCCACTGGCTTCAGAGAATGTCACACTTATTTACGTAAGGGCAGAATTTGTGTTCTTATTAAAACACAAGAACTTTGTATACCCCATTTCACACTTTAAAACCAACCCATCCAATTTCAAGTGTTACGAGTTTTCTCAAGACAGCTCATGATGTTAAGAACTGGCTGTAAAAAACGATTACCTACCTTTCATAACTGTTGTTCTTCAAGATGTTTTGCTCATGTTCATTACACTCTAGATACGTGCGTGCCCACGTGCGCAGCCGTCTGAGATTTCTGCCTTAGCGGTACCAGTAGGGCCGGCTATGGCGCCCTGTGGAGTACTGCACTCATGCCTCAGAATATCAAGCGCCGCCGGCCCTACACCCTCTCTGTTCCTTCTTGCTGACAACTCCTACGGAGGGGCAGGAGGGCGGGAAATGGAATGATCATGAGCAACACATCTCGAAGAACAACAGTTACGAAAGGTAGATAACCATTTTTTCTTCTTCGAATACTTGCTCATGTCGATTCCATTCTAGGTGACTCACAAGCAGAATCAATGGACGTGGGCTCGGAGTTCACAGTCTTGCTGCTTGCAGCACTGCTCTGCCAAAGCCAGCATCATCTTGACCCTGCTGAGTCACCGCATAGTGAGACGCGAAAGTGTAGACGGACGACCAGGTCACGGCCCGACTGATCTCTTGGATCAGCACTGCGCCAGAAAGGCTGATGATAATGCCTGCATCCTAGTTGAATGAGCTGTCACAATCGCCGGTGGGGACACCTTTGCTAGCTCATAGCAAAAGCAGATATAGGCCGTGATCCAAGACGAGATTCTCTGGGCTGACACTGGGCAACCTTTCATCCTGTCAGTGACAGCAGGCTTTGGATAAAGGACTGGTAAGTAAATGTCTTGACCAGTGTGGAACTGGGAGATGACCTTGGGCAGAAAGGTAGGGTGCAGATGCAGCTATACTTGTCCTTATAGAAGACCATATTGGGTGGCTCCAACGTTAGCGTCCTGATCTCGGACACTTCACAGGTTGAAGTTATAGCGACCAAGAAGGAGACCTTCCAGGAGAAAGGCAGGAGGAAGCAGGAAGCTATATCCTCTTGGACTGGTGGCAGGAAGGGTTCCAAGGGAGGACCCATGAGCCTCGACAGCACAAGATTCAGGTCCCAAGAGGGGACCAGGTCCCGGACATGCGGGTAAAGGCATGTTAGACCTTTTAAGAAGTGCGCTGTCATGGGATGGGAGAAGACAAAGTGGCCTTGAAACCGAGGGTGGAATGCCGAAATGGTCTCTAGGTGTACCTTGATCGAAGATGGCGACAGACCCTGAAGCTTAAGGTGCAATAAATAGTCCCGGATGTCCTGCAGCTGGGCCTCTTCCGCACGAATATGTCGGTCCGAGGCCCAACACGTGAACCGCTTCCACTTTGCCACATAGGTAGCCGTGGTGGATGGTTTCCTGCTGCCCAGCAAAACCTGTTGGACACCAGTGGAACACTCCTGTTCATTCATACTTAGCCACACAGCAGCCAAGCCGTCAAGTGCAGCGATGCCAAGTTCAGGTGCAGCAGGTTGCCATGGTTCTGGGACAGCAGATCTGGCCAAAGAGGTAGCTGCAATGGGGTGCCTGCTGAAAGACTCAGCAGCATGGCGAACCAGTGTTGAGAAGGCCACGCTGGGGCTATGAGGATAACAGATGTTCTGTCTTCTTTCACCCTCAGCAATACCTTGTGGATCAATGGTACAGGCAAGAAGGCGTACATCAGCGCTCCCGACCACAGAATCAGGAAGGCGTCCAACAGGGAACCCTTGGTCCCTGCCCCACAGACAACAGAACAGGTGACACTTTCTGTTATGCCTGGACGTAAATAGGTCCACTCTGGGAGTCCCCCACCTGCGAAAGATCAAGCAGACCACCTCCGGAGGAAGCGACCATTCGTGGCGATACGAGAAGGTCCTGCTGAGGCGATCTGCCAGGATGTTCCTGGTTCTAGGCAGGTGGGCGGCCACCAGATAAATGGCATGCTACACACAAAAGTCCCAGAGGCTGAGCGTCTCCCGACAAAGGACCGAAAACCTAGCATCGCCCTGCCTGTTGATGTAATACATCATGGCTGTACTGTCCGTCAGGACTTGAACCTTCCTGCCAGGTGGGGCAAGAATGCCTGGTAGGCCAGGAAATCTGCTCTGAGCTCCATGACATTCATATGAAGAGCCAGATCACTGTGTAGCCGGTGAACCTGGGTGTTGAGCTCGCCCAGATGGGCTCCCCAGACCAGGTCCGACACGTCTGAGACCAGGGTAAGTGACGGAGACGGGATCATAAAGGGAACCCCCTGGAGCACTGACTCGGGATCCAGCCACCAGTCCAAGAGGATGTACTCAGCACCATGACCACTCGGGCTAGGGCGTGCCTGCTGGGGATATAGACCAGGACAAGCCACGCCTGCAGAGGCTGTAGATGAAGTCAGGCATGGATGATCGCGTACGTGCACGTGACCATGTGGTCCATTAGTCAAAGGCACGTGTGGGTTGTGGTGAGCGGATGGCTCTTTATGTGAGCAATCAAGTCTGACATGGCCTGGAAGCACACTTCTGGAAGGAAGGCCCCACCTCGCATCGAGTTGAGAAATGCTCCGACAAACTCTATACATTGGACTGGAGTTAACATGTCCAGCTCGTTGGACAGATGGACTGCACCAGATTGAGTCTATGTTGCATCTGCTCCCGAGACCTGCCCTTTTTGAGCCAGTCATCGAGATAAGGGAAGATCAGGACCCCCCGACATCTCAGGTAAGCCGCGACCAGCGCCACACATTTTGTGAAGACCCTGGTGGCCGAGGACAGGCCAAAGGGTACCGCCGTGAATTGGAAGTGATGCCCAGCCACTATGAAACACAGGAAACGCATGTGGCCCGGCAGTATGGAGACATGAAAGTAAGTGTCCTTTAAGTTGAGAGTGGTGTACCAATCCCCCGGATCCAGAGAAAGAATGATGGAGGCCAGGGAGACCATGAAGAACTTCAACTTCTTGAGAGACTTGTTGAGGCCACGCAGGTCCAGGATGGGTCTGAGGCCCCCTTTGGCCTTCGGGATTAGGAAGTAGCAGGAGTAGAATCCTTTTTCTTCCATGTCCCGAGGAACGTCCTCCACAGCCCCCAAGCCCAGGAGCTTCTTGAACGATTGCTCTTGAGAAGGGTCCCTGAAGAGGGACAGGGAAATGAGGGAATGAAGGTGTGGGGGCAGGAAGGAGGGGTGCCCAAGAACTGCAGGGTATAATTCCAAGTCACTATGTCCAGGACCCAGCGGTCCGACATAACCCGCAACCAGGCCAAGCGGTGGGGAGAGAGGCGGTTGAGGAAAAGGTGGGTAGGAACCGGACAACTGAGTGGGGCATCGCTTCTGGCCCCCTGGGTGTTTGGCGGCCCCAGGCTGGGCTGGCAAACATAAGGAAGAAGGGCGATGATGACCAAAATTAGCATCTCTTCTCATAGATCCCGGACAACGCTGGCAGGGTCTTGGCAGTGGCGGTGGTCGGAAGGGCTTTCTGGCTGATTGTGGCATGTGCATGCCCAACGAGTGAAGGGTAGCCCTCGTGTCCTTCAACCCGTGCAGCCTGGTATCCGTCAGATCCGAGAACAGACCAACTCCATCAAAGGGGAGGTCCTGGATCGAGGCCTGCATCTCCTCGGAGAGGCCTGCTGTCTGGAGCCAGGAGCTGCTTCGCATGACCACCGCCAATGTGACCACCCTTGCTGCCAAGTCTGACGCATCCTATGCCATCTGCAGAGAACATCTGGCCGCCGCAGTACCCTCCTCCACCACAGTGCCAAACTCTTGGGCCAGTCTCAGAGGGACGGATTCCTGGGACTTTCTGCAACCATCCTAGAGATTAAAACTGTACCAGCCCAGCAGGGCCTGATGGTTCGCCACCCAAAATTGCAGGCTGGCGGTTGAATAAATAAATAGTTTCTTAGCCTCTTTGTTTTTGGGAGTCGAGGAGGTGGGGACCTGATTGTCTTTTTCATTGATAGCAGATACAACCAGAGAACCTCGGGGTGGGTGAGTATAAAGGTATTCAAAAACATTGGCCTGCACAAAGCACTTTTTCTCAGCCCGTTTTGAGGTGAGCGGAATGAAGAGGGCGGGGTCTGCCACAAGGCCGTGGCTATCTCGAGGACCCCCTCATGTACAGGCAAGGCAACCCGGTCGGGCGTAAAGGCCGAGAGGACGTTGAAGAGAGTGTCCTCCTGCTCTGCCATTTCCTATACCTCGAGCCCCAAGTTCTCGGCCATATACCGGAGAAGGGCTTGATGTTCCCTAAAGTCATCCAGCGGGCTAGCTCTGGAAGGTCCCAAGACTGCCTTGTCTGGGGATGACAAGGAAGACTGGACTGCCGGTGGGGGTGCTGAGGTCTCAACCACCATCACCCAAGGCGGCTTTGGGGTGGGCACAGGTTCCTCCACCCCAGCTTTCAGTACTGGGCCCAGTGCCAGTGGGGCCACCAACCAATGCTCCACCGCAGCCACCAAGGAGTGCTGCAAAAGAGGCATCGTCACAACCAGTATGCCTCATGCGCTTCAATAAGGCCACTGCGCTGGCCACTGGCCGTGTTGCCATTCTGGTGCCAGAGACAAGGGAGCGGGCTCCAGTGCCCAATCACACCGATGAGACCTTGATGATGGGCTGAACTGGCCCTCCGTACCAGAGGAACCACCTTCCGAAGACCAGGGAGGAGCCGACAACGCCTGTGTTTGTTTACTGGTCGTGGCTACCGACGACCATTGCACAGGCGTAACTGAACAATAACTGTACCGTGGAGAGTGGTACCAGTGCTGCAGAGACCAGTACCGGGATGGGGAACTTTCCCACTGTGTTGGTGATCGGGCCTGATGCCTAGAGGATGACCATCGAGAGAGTGAGCAGTGCCAGGAATAGTAAGGGGAGCATCAACCCCGTGCCGGTGAGTAGCGCCGAGGGGATCTGGAAGTTTGCCTGGGCAATCAACAATGTGATTGGGATCTGCCCCTGGATTCCAGACACAGCGGAGAAGATCAACATCTTCTGTCTGGCAAGAGCATTGTTCTCCTGCTCCTGAGGGGTTTTAAGGGTGGGCTTGCCCTCGTGGGAAACCTTAGCCGGGTTCTGCAGCATAGGGGTCTTCATCAGAGCAGGTGGAGACCTGTGCTCTCTCTGTGCCTGGGGAGCCTGGGACGATGAAGGTGCAGGCAGGAGTGTGGGTCCCATACTGCTCCCAGGAGTCGGTGGCGGATCTTTAAGAGGGCTGGGAGCCCCAGCTGGGGAGGCATGATCACATGGCCCCGGAGTAGCCTGACTGGCAAGCCCAGGTCCCTTGCTAGATGACCCCTGGGCCTTCTTGTTCAGTGCCAGGGAGCACTTCTTGGTTTCTTCTTCAGCCTCGGCGAACAATGCCAGGAGGAGCTTGGTGCCAGTGAAGCACTGTGCATGGAGGCTGAGGCACTCGGTGCAACCTGTCTGGACGGCTTGGAAGCCGGGCAGAGGGCGGACTCCATTAGGATAGCCCTGAGACCGATATCCTGCTCCTTTTGGGTGCAGGGCTGAACGTTTTTGCAGATCCAGCACCACTCCTGAACATGTGACTCCCCGAAGAACTTAAGGCAGCTGCCATGGGGGTCACTCACAGGCATAGGCCTGCTGCAGTCTGAGCAGGGCTTAAACCTGGGAGACCAGGGCATGCTCTGCCTGGGGCAAAGTCCCACTTGGACCCTAACTACTAACTAACACTTAACTATCAAATGCAAACTATGTACAACGGCTCTAAGGCGTGAAGTTCAGAATGGTAGAAACTGCTAGCGCTTGCTAAGCAATAAAGGCACTCCGACCGACCACCACGGGCAGTCAGAAGGAACTGAGAGGACACAGGGCCGGTGGTGCCTGATATACCGCCGAATGAGCGTGGCACTCCAGAGGATGCGACAGCCAGCCCTATGGGTACCGCTAAGGCAAATATCTCTGACGGACGCGCATGTGGACGCGTGCACACCTAGATGGAATCGACATGAGCAAACACTCAAAGAAGAACAGCAGATTGTGATTGGTTCAGGACAATAACATTCTGTCTCTCACATGCTGCTCTCCCAGCTTAAACTGTATACAAGGCCATCAGCATCATTAGTTACTATCACAGACAACACTTGTTTCCAGTTAGACCTTGCATGGTCAGATTTGATCACTTAAAAAAATTATATTACCTTCCCCGAGAAAAGCAGACTTATCAGTTCTGGATTTCCAAGCTGCTGATCAAATCTAGTTTGTGGGAGTTGGAATGCAGCATTGCATGTGAACACACAAAAGAGTAATACAATAACAAAGCTGCTTTAACTAAGTTTATTTGCAGAAGGCAGGGCCAAGCACTAAATTAACTTTTACCTGAAAATGTGGAATCAAGTCACAAAGCAGCTGAAGAATAAGGTGTTCTAGTGTAGAAGGTGCCTCTTTGTTCTCAGGACCATGTGGCTGAAGTAAGATTTTAAGTAGACCCATTCGCAGTTCCGCATTCTCCCCCAATTGGGATGGTTCACAATACAGGTATCTTAAAAATGGGGTCATTATACAGACGCATGAACTCTGTGCCCTGCATTTCAAAAATAAGTTTTCTGAGAGCACTTACTAGTAAAAGTCAGTGAACAGTGAAACCCAAGCAACATAACATTCACAGCCTCTATAGGTATCAACATTGTGCAGGATGTATACTAATTATGAGAAGACACCATGACAGTCATTGCGAAATCTCACAATAAGCAGTAACAATTTGATTTACTGGCACAGAACAATATAATGAGCTCTTGTATAGTAAAGGTGCAATTAAAGTGCATTGCCAATATACTTACTCTGTACTGCTGCACGAATAACACCTCACTTTATACTCTTAGATATTGCAATGGCATTTTATATTTGATTTTTTTCCTCAACAATTTAGAAAGCTGTTTTCTGTGCTAAATATCATAGATATTGCTGTACCAAATTATGTGGTATCTGGATAATGTTGTTCAGAAATACAATTATAAAATCTGACTGTTCATCACTATAAATCAAACACAAAATAACTTATTGTTTGAAAGTTACCACGCCAACAGTGATCAAAACAAAGTACTGCTTCAACAAGGGTTGCTACGGGGCAAAGAGTATCACTGTATTGTTTTATTGGATTCACTTTGCTAGAAACTCACAACTACACATTTTAAAAAAATATCCAATTGTTGATCCATTTATGACTCATGATCTCAAAACTGGGAGTCACAATACTGTTACAATGCCCAGATATTGTTAAATAATTAAGTACCTCCAGAAACCTTTCATCTTCTCCCATTCATGTCTTTAAAAAAATCAGTAATACATCTGGATCACTATATTCTAGATCTAGGATTTTATGCTATAAAAGCCTTTGGATAAAAAGTGGCAGGAAGAACAACAGGACAAGTGGGTTCTTCCAAAGAATGCAGCTATTGTCAAAAAAAATTAACCAGTTGTCCCTCCATATTCCCATTCATCACACAAAATACCTACTATACACCTAAATATATACTAAATACCATATAAAATAAAGTTTTTCTGGCACCCTCCAATGTCACTGCAAATTTTATCATCGATTTCAGTGGGAGGATCAGGGCCATAATAATTAACTTCAGTATGGTTTAGACTGAATGCATAATCAGAATTTCTCCACTGACTTCCAAGTAATTTGAATCAGGACTCAATTCCCTGAGAGGTTATGAAAAGCTATCTGTGGCTTTCCCCTTCTGCATACATTTTAAAATACTCTATTATGATTTCAGTACTGGAGAATGCATGTATTCGTGACAGAACACATTCATTACTCAGGCATTACTCACTGACTTCAGTGAGAGTTTTGCCTCAGTAAAGATTGTGGGATTGGACCAAAAATGAAATACATTTTAAAATCTTCTGTAGTTATCTGCAAGAAACAAATTTTTTTATTTTAATTCATTATAAATCTCTAGCTCCAGCTCTAGGTGTTATTACAGTAGTTCAGAAAATTTCAAATAAAAACTTTCCCATGAAAAACAGAAAAACGTAATGTCAAATTTTCACAATGCCTCCCTGTTTTCTGAGCTCCTTGAATAACAGTCATTAACATTTTAATAGATCAATAACAATTCCCAAACAGCCATACTATCTCCTCCAGTCACACCCACATCACCATCAGGCCATCCCCTGTGGGGGGAAAAAAAATACAACTAAAACAAAACACTAAGACCCTGATTCTGCAAACTCTTATTCATCCACTCAACTTTATGTATGTGACTAGTCCTGCTGACTTCAGTAAGTGTATGCAGGATCACACTTAAGGAAACAGACAGGCCTTATACCTGAAGAGTGAAATCCTGGTCCCACTGAAGTCAATGGGAGTTTTGCCATAGACTTCAATGAGGTCAAGGTTTCACACTTTTTCTGCTGCCCATTCAACAACAGATTATATCACATCCACTTATGACAGAATTCTTTATGAACAGTGAATTCCAGAATTGTAAAGAGACTGGAGGATCTGTCTTTCTAATATTTTGTTTTAAAATGAATCTGCCTTTTTAATTTGACATCAACTTAAAACAAACTTCTGTTTGAAGATTCCTTAACTTCTATCATCACAAGTAACACCTAAATTCATAAAATAAAGAGAATAAAGAGAAAAATATTTATATTGAAAAATATTTCTCTTACCCCAGTTGTCTATTTTCTGCAACAGAGCACTATATATGTAGTTAATTTCACTGTATTACTACAGTCAGTTCCCCTGTTTGTGAGAGTCTTTCACAAAGCAACAGAGAAAAGACATTTTTAAAAATATAGGGAAATATGTTTTGTAAAACTACAAAAAATGGTCAGTAACGCAGGGGCTGGTATAATACTTGATAGTGCTTTAAACTCATTTTTCAAGATTAGATTTCTATTTGACAGTGTCCTTTTAGCTCTTCATGTATACGTAAATGGTATGGGTCTGTTTTTTTAAACAGACAATTTTTATAAAGGCGGCGGCTTTGTAATTCAATTTTTTAAATAAAAAAGCAAGCATCTTCAAAAGCCACCATTTAAAATCACTATCATTTAAACTTAACAGGAAAAATGGCTTGTAGCTGTGGTACTAGGTTGCTGCACGATCCCAGAAGAAAAGCTCCCATTTTACCTGCAATGAAGTCATGTTGTATAAAAGATATTCATGGACCTTGTCATTGGACAGACTGTGCTGTTATACAGCTTTAGCCATTAAAATGTCAGCAATTGCCAAGTTATCACACAGTGACATTTGAGATTAACACAGTTTCCCCAGCCACATATTAGCAGGCACCTCTGATACTTCTGTGGTAATGCTTTGCAAATGTTGACTTTTAAATGGCCTTCTGTTCAGCATAGTCTTTCCCAAAAGAACAGAGTTGTAGTAAGAAAAATATCAACACTGAAGAAAGCAGAAAACTCCTAGAAACACATGAATTGCCACACCAGAACACACCAACTGTCCATCTATTCCAGTATCCTGTCTAACAGCAACAGTACCAGACGCCTCAAAGGAAAGTACCTGAAACCCACCTGCCCATATGTATTCATGCCTCATTATTGGGCAGGTGGCTTGAGGGTTAATACTCCGACTTTTTACTTAGGTATTTAATATAGAGGATTTTCTCATTGCCCATGTAAATAGCTACTCTTTTTCTAAGTCTGTCTGAGCTCTTGGACTCAATGACAATGTCATGGACAGCAAGTTCCACAGATTCATTATGTGTTGTGTAAAACAAAAACATAATTGCTATTATCAGATTTAAATGTGAATGAACTGAACATCCTCCTGTGCTTATGTTATGAGAAAGGTACATAGGAACTTCTGGTTTACCTTCTCTAAATCATTCACTATTTCGTTTAACTGACGTCCCAGCTTGTCTCCTTTCCAAACTAAGCAGTCCCAATCCTCCAAAATACAAATTTTGTATCCATTCAAAAGCCAACTGGCCAATTAACATAGGGAAATAATTTTTTGGTTTGTTTAGTGAACTATTAATGTTTCCATTAACATCCTCACTGTAGTGGATTTTCTACCTGGGCTAGACCATTTCTGTGACAATCTTCCAAAGTTATACTTAATATTTGGTTTCATAACTACATGGTCTATAACAAAAGAGAATTAAATTTTTGAATTCAAAGTTTTCATCCAACAATGACCTTTTTTCAGAAACTACATTTTTAATGAAAAATTAGTGACTTTTTCAAATCGAAGGCATCATCTAAAACATCAAAATTGTTATCAAAAATTCAGATACCATTTCCACAGCATTTTGAATAACTTTTACAATAACTATTTTGATTAAGAACTTTAGCAATTTTAGATATTTAGAAATTTTCCAACACTTGGAAACAAAAAAACTTTGAAATACAATCTTTGGCTAAAAAATAACCATTTTTCAACCAGCTCTAACTGACAGTATGTATTATTCGAAGAAATGTAAGAGTATGTCTACACAGCAAAGAAAAACCTGCCGCTGGCCCATGCCAGCCAGCTCAGGCTCGCGGGGCTGTTTCATTGCTGTGTAAAATTCCAGCCTCGGGCTGGAGCCTGGGCTCTGGGAACCCTCCACCCCATAGGGATTTTCTTTGCTGTTTAAACATACCCTAAGAGGGTTTTGTTGTTCTTTTTTAAAAACATACAACCACGTACTTTACCCTGTAACTTCAGCAAGCACTTCTTTGTGGAATTAGTACATGTTCTACAGATATAAACAAACAATTGAACTGTATTTGATTTTTACCTCTCTGGACATTGCTGGAAAAATACTGTTATCTGCTGCAAGAGAACTGGCCAGCAATCAGGTCTGTTTTCAAGTACAGTGATCAGTGGATGAGGAGGATACCTGAAACACAGAGAAATCGTGTTTGGATCTGTAATGCAGGAGGCAAACATGTGAGGTAACTATCTTCAAGATAACAGCTGTAGATGTACAAAATTTAACCCCTGCCTTTACCAACTTCCTTTACGAGTTTCATCAAGATGCTATACATTGAACTAGTATAATTTTTGGGATCCCCTGGAAACAATATTCAAATGAACTGTTTTTTAGATACAGATTTAGGCAAAGACTTTTTCCAAAGAGTGCTTATAGTTAAATTAACATGCCCATAAATAGGTGCCTAAAAATCACGTAATTTATTTAAATACAGACAGACGGGGAGATTTTCAGAAACACACAGGTATGTTAGGTGCCTAACACTCATTGCTGTTCAGTGGGAGTTGGATGCCGAACTGCCCTTTGTGTCTTTGAAAGTCTCCCTCCACAATCTTGTCTTTAGGATCTCATATTTTAAATTCTTCGTCTTTATTGTCATAGAGCACCTTTCATACTTAATGACAGGTTTCAGAGTAACAGCCGTGTTAGTCTGTATTCGCAAAAAGAAAAGGAGTACTTGTGGCACCTTAGAGACTAACCAATTTATATGAGCATGAGCTTTCGTGAGAAGTGAGCTGTAGCTCACGAAAGCTCATGCTCAAATAAATTGGTTAGACTCTAAGGTGCCACAAGTACTCCTTTTCTTTTTGTTTCATACTTAAGGGATTCTTAAACACTGTCTAAAGCAATGGACTTGGATACCAGAAGTGCATCAACTGATTAACCCATAAAAGCAGCCATTATCTACTCAACAATAAGCGTCACACATACCGCAGGATATTAAAACATTTTATTACCAAGTAAAACAAAGGAGCTCACAATGTATGGGGGGTATTAAACCTCTCCCCAATTAAGGGGAGGCCTCCCCAAAATTAAGATACTAGCCCAAAATACTCTGAAATGCTTCAGGTACCTCAATAAGCTACAGATGACAAGACTAATTATTAAAGAAGAAAACATAAATCACTTAACACAAATAGGAGGGGAAAAATCTTTGGAATAATTATTTAATGACAACAAAAAAAATGGAGGAGAGAAGGTATAAAGCACATAACCTATACCTATTAGCTTATAAGTAGTACCCAGACAAAAGTTCTGATCTGCACATCACCCAGCTCTTTGGAGTCTTTCAACTACAGATGCATCTCTTCAGCGGGAGAAGCTGCCCATAGTGCCTGGTCCACTGAAGCAGAAGTTGCAGCTTCTCAAACCTGGTCTTTAAAGTCTGCCACCACTTTTGCTGTTTGACATATTACCAGACCAGATGACTATCAGTGTTGTCATAAATGTAAAGGGAAGGGTAAACCCCTTTAAAATCCCTCCTGGCCAGAGGAAAAATCCTCTCACCTGTAAAGGGTTAAGAAGCTAAAGGTAACCTCGCTGGCACCTGACCAAAATGACCAATGAGGAGACAAGATACTTTCAAAAGCTGGGAGGAGGGAGAGAAACAAAGGGTCTGTGTCTGTCTGTATGCTGCTTTGCCGGGGATAGAACAGGAATGGAGTCTTAGAACTTTTAGTAAGTAATCTAGCTAGGTATGTGTTAGATTATGATTTCTTTAAATGGCTGAGAAAAGAATTGTGCTGAATAGAATGACTATTTCTGTCTGTGTGTCTTTTTTGTACCTTAAGGTTTTGCCTAGAGGGATTCTCTCTGTTTTGAATCTAATTACCCTGTAAGGTACCTACCATCCTGATTTTACAGGGGTGATTCCTTTACTTCTATTTACTTCTATTTCTATTAAAAGTCTTCTTGTAAGAAAACTGAATGCTTTTTCATTGTTCTCAGATCCAAGGGTTTGGATCTGTGGTCACGTATGCAAATTGGTGAGGATTTTTACCAAAACTTTCCCAGGAAGTGGGGTGCAAGGGCTGGGAGGATTTTGGGGGGAAAGACATGTCCAAACTACGTTTCCCAGTAAACCCAGTTAGAGTTTGGTGGTGGCAATGGTTATTCCAAGGACAAAGGATAAAATTAATGTGTACCTTGGGTAAGTTTTAACCTCAGCTGGTAAAAGTAAGCTTAGGAGGTTTTCATGCAGGTCCCCACATCTGTACCCTAGAGTTCAGAGTGGGAGAGGAACCTTGACAAGTGTATTAATACTTTTCTTTTTTCTCCAGCCCATAACAGGGTCAGTTGTAGCTTTCAAAGGGCCTTTGATGGCTGGAGAGTAAATGATTTTACAAAAAGAAAAGGAGTACTTGTGGCACCTTACAGACTAACCAATTTATTTGAGCATAAGCATGTAGCTCACGAAAGCTGATGCTCAAATAAATTGGTTAGTCTCTAAGGTGCCAAAAGTACTCCTTTTCTTTTTGCGAATACAGACTAACATGGCTGCTACTCTGAAACCAATGATTTTACAGCCATCCTTTCCCAGCAAAAACCAAAACACCCAGAGCCCACCTAAGCTTCCCAAAGGTGGCCAGCCCTTGAAATGACTCTTTGGCAGAAGTGTTTGCTTTTTGGAGGTGTGCCTTCGCCTACTGCAGGTTGCATATAGTCTGTCTCCAGTCTGTCTGGAACAGAAGCAGTTCCTCATGCAGCTGTCTCCATGGAGTCACCCCTGCACTGGCTCTGTCGTTGGTCTGCTCCACTTCTTTCTCCTCCTCCCATTACTACCTTTTAGTAATTTAGTTCCCTCTGGGACATTCATGCACCACCACCATCCTACCCCACTTCCAGGCTCTCCTCTTTATTCCACGTGCTTCGTGGATGCTGAAGTGTTCCCAATGCCAAGCAAGGGGATTTTAATTGTGGTCCAAGGCCAGCACACATCACTAAACCAGCTTGGAATCAGGAATCAAAGAGAGATCAGCTTTCATCTCCATGAAGGAGAAGTGGGTCCAGCTGCAAAAGGAGGGGCCTGCATATCATGTTCAGTATGTGTTCTCCTGCACCCTCTCTCGGACTACACACAAGGAAACAAGAGTATGGAAACAACTATCAGGGTAGATAACTGCCAAATAGTGGTTGAGGGGGACACCACGAGAGGAACATGAGTGCAAGGGTGTTATTTTAGAAAGGGCAGGTCTACTTTCATTACAATACAAGTGTCTGGATTGCTACTGTAGCTACTAAGCCACATTTACACAGCCAAGAGGTTGCAACTGTTTCGTTCTGATGCAGCCCTCTAGTCAACACCTTTGCCACCTCCAGAACTAAACTATTGCAATACACTGGGATATATCTACAACAGGCAAGTTTTGTGATACTCCACGTGACACATTTCTCACCAGGGAAAAATGGTCATGGATTTCTCCCTAGAGTGCCCCTCAGCAGTGGACAGGTGTGTGAACAGGGGGAGGGATTGGAGACTGAAGCCTATCCCTTGCACCCTGCAGAAGCAAAATCAAAACCAGCTTTGGTGAGCACTGGGAGCCTGGATAAGCCAATGGGGACAAACGTTATTGGAGGGATTATGAAAAAATGTGGAATGGGAGCTTGTTTGTGGAGAGGGGAAAGGAATGGGAGCCTAAACATGAAATCCACCTGCGGAATTTTGGTGGCGGGGAGCTTGTTATGACGACAGTTGTTGGAAGTGGGGTGCAGCTCCCCAATCCTGCCCCAGCTCACCACTACCTGCTGCCCCTTCTGTTCTTAACCAGCCCTTTCCAGTTTCTGTTCCCTGTGCCTGCCCTTGCTCCTTCCACCCTGCTCTCACCAGGCCCATCCAAACCCCATTCTGCTCCTCACCAACTGCAAACAAGACAGACTGGTGCCACTGCTGCCAGCAAGGGGCACATTAAGAACACAGGACAGTCTCCCTGACCTCAATATTGACACCTGGTGCCATAATTTCCCCCCAGTGACCAAGAAGGGAAGTTGCAGGAAAAGTCCTGCTGGAAACATGAGATTTAAACCGGGCTGCAGAAATGAATGAGAAGCAGGGAATGTGGGAGTGCACATCCAATACATGACACTTAGCAGTCTTGATAGGACTACATTTTAATTCTGGAAACTTGCAACTGGTCCAGAATTCTGTCCTCAGTTTGTTAAAGTGTTTCTTTTCACAAGCACATCAAGTCTATGCTCCAACATCTGCACTGGCTGCCAATTGTTCCTAGGTAAATCTTCAAGTGCTGGTTTTGATCTATAAAGCACTAAATAACCTGAGACCTACCAAGCTAAGAGGCCACCTCTCTGCCCAGGAGATAATACCATAATCATAGTCAGTGGGGGCGCCTGAGTTGGAGTTCCATTATACCTTCTGAATTCACTAGCCAACCCCCTTTCCACATAATTGCCCAAATTTTTCTAAACTTCTGGGTATGCTGCAGGCCCATCTTTCCTCTCTGGCCCATAAGGAGACTGGTGATGGGCAAGGCTGGCTAGCAGTGCATGGTGGACTCTGATGGAGACACTGTTAGGAAATTTAAATTAAGTTGTATTTCTGTTGTCAGGGTATTTGATGGAGTCTGTTTACCAGGATATTAGATGGAGTCTGTATTCTTTTTTTAAATAAATATTGTTAGGAGAGCCCAAGCCTGGGATGGTGTCTCATTGTAAAACACTAAAAATATAAACAAATTCAGACATTCTTACATTATTTCACATTACACAGAAATGTTTATGGCCTGATTTTCAGCAGTGCTGAGTAATCCCAGCTCCAAATGCAGCCAATGGTATATGCAGGAGTTCTGCACTTTGAAAAAACAAGGTATAAGTTCTTTTCTCTATTATACATCACAGTTTGACTAA
Source organism: Natator depressus (assembly GCF_965152275.1). Lineage (NCBI taxonomy): Eukaryota > Metazoa > Chordata > Testudines > Cheloniidae > Natator > Natator depressus. Next base: position 110,746,015 of record NC_134238.1, on the reverse strand, counting down.
ATAGTATGATGGTGCCTTCAGGCTGTCATTGAACTAGTGAGACCATACCCATCTGCTGTAAATATGACCCTGAATACAAAAATGCTGTGCCCAGTAACACATTTCTGAAAAATAAACTAAAAGATACATTTTCTTAAAACAAAAGGAGGTGCTCCATATTATGGTACTTTATTCTCTCTGACCTTATTAGAATACTGGGTAACTGACTGGATTTCAGTTTACTTAAAGAGTAATAAATGTCACCATTATCCAAATGAAATGGCTGATGGGTTACATAAGCTGACTGCAGAATGATCTTTCATACCTAATGCTCCTTGTTTCTTTAGGAGTTTGTCAGAGGAAAGCTAACAGCCAAGAAAATTGCAAATATTATTGTCTCTCCTCTACTAAGAGGTTACAGTGGAACACGACTCCCTGAACTCTGCAGGCTTGGAGTTCAGCTCATACTGCATAACTGCAGGGTTTTTAAGATCTGCAATATCCTACTCTTAATAAAAATTCTGTGGCATCTAAAGTGAAAGCAAGTTCCAGTGTATTGTTTCTTGCCAAGAAAATGGATCCTGATCTGACTTGTGAGAACTATTTGCTATAGAAGAATGTTTGTGATGCGGCTGTATAAATGTCAGATTAATAATTTTATCATCATCATAAATTACTTGCATTTTGTTAACGTTCTTTAGGGTGCCCCCAAAAAAAGTTAGTGCTTGCTTGCTTCTGCAGATAGATAGAACCAGGCTGCTAAGCCTGGGAGTACATGTTAAAAAAGGTGTAAGGAGGCTGCAATACCCTCCATTGCATTTGGACATGAAGACAATTTTCCTCTTTAAACAAACATGATGGGCTTCTCTGGAAAAATTTAGAATTGCAGATAGTAACTTACTCCCATTATATCTCTATATACAGAAACTTTATTTAAGTACCACTTAACTCTGAAATATACAGTATGTGGCACGGGTACAACCACTACTGGATTACTGCATTCAGCTCTCCTCAATCCAAGAAGGATGTTGAAAAATTGGATTGGGTCAGAGAAGAGCCACAAGAATGAGCAAAGGATTAGAAAACATGTCTTACAGAGAGCAACAGACCCTGTACACCTTGCATGCCAGGCTCCTTTGTTATTCTATTGCCCTGAGTTCAGCTGTAAAAACAGAGTGGGCTCAAGAAATAATCAAACAGTGACAAGTCTCTTTGGAGCAAGGAAGTTCATGTTAAAAAGACCATGACAATTCCACCATCTGGTCTCAAGACTCTCATCTTGCTCAACTGTACAGTAATCCTAGAATTGGACTGTGTTCAGAACAGCAAACCAAAAACATCAAAGGTTCTATTGCTACCGTGTGTTAGGCAAACTAAGACTTACAGCCAGCAAACTATGACAGTTGGTGTGTTATATTTGGAGGAGAAACTCAATAACTAAAACAGAGGGATTTTAGTCCTGCTTTAACTGCAACACCCAAAACAACTTTGAAATAAAGCTGCTACCCTTGCATCCCTAATTCATCTTAGAATGTACTTATCCATCCACTACTTATTTTGGTTTGATTTACTGTCAGTTTTGTAACTGGAGGACAAATGAAATTTAACAAGCAGATAGAAAGGCATGTGGGACCAAAAGTCAGGAGATCTCCATCAGGAGATCAACGTCACAGAGAAAGTCTATGGCATGGCCAAGTCACTAAGTCTCTTGGGGGAGGTCCCGGACGACTGGAAAAAGGCTAATGTAGTGCCCATCTTTAAAAGGAAGGAAGAGGATCCTGGGAACTACAGGTCAGTCAGCCTCACCTCAGTCCCTGGAAAAATCAGGGAGCAGGTCCTCAAGGAATCAATTCTGAAGCACTTAGAGGAGAGGAAAGTGATCAGGAACAGTCAGCATGGATTCACCAAGGGCAAGTCATGCCTGACTAATCTAATTGCCTTCTATGATGAGATAACTGGCTCTGGGGATGAGGGGAAAACAGTGGACATGTTGTTCCTTGACTTTAGCAAAGCTTTTCATACGATCTCCCCCAGTATTCTTGCCAGCAAGTTAAAGTAGTATGGGCTGGATGAATGGATTATAAGGTGAATAGAAAGCTGGCTAGATCATCAGGCTCAACAGGTAGTGATCAATGGCTCCATGTCTAGTTGGCAGTCGGTATCATGTGGAGTGCCCCAAAGGTCAGTCCTTGGGCTGGTTTTGTTCAGTATTTTCGTTAAATGATCTGAAGGATGGCGTGGACTGCACCGTCAGCAAGTTTGCAGATGACACTAAACTGGGAGGAGAGGTAGATACGCTGGAGGGTAGGGATAGGATACAGAGGGACCTAGACAAATTAGAGGATTGGGCCAAAAGAAATCTGACGAAATTCAACAAGGACAAGTGCAGAGTCCTGCACTTCGGACGGAAGAATCCCATGCACCGCTACAGACTAGGGACCAAATGGCTCTGCAGCAGTTCAGCAGAAAAGGACCTAGGGGTTACAGTGGACAAGAAACTGGATATGAGTCAACAGTGTGCCCTTGTTGCCAAGAAGGCAAACGGCATTTTGGGCTGTATAACTAAGGGCATTGCCAGCAGATCAAGGGACGTGATCGTTCCCCTCTATTGGACACTGGTGAGGCCTCATCTGGAGTACTGTGTCCAGTTTTGGGCCCCACACTACAAGAAGGATGTGGAAAAATTGGGAAGCTTCCACCGGAGGGCAACAAAAATGATTACTGGCCTGGAACACATGACTTAGGAGGAGAGGCTGAGGGAACTGGGATTGTTTAGTCTGCTAAAGAGAAGAATGAGGGGGGATTTGACAGCTGCTTTCAACCTGAAAGGGGGTTCCAAAGAGGATGGATCTAGACTGTTCTCAGTGGTACCAGATGACAGAATGAGGAGTAATGGTCTCAAGTTGCAGTGGGGGAGGTTTAGGTTGGATATTAGGAAAAACTTTTTCACTGGGAGGGTGGTGAAGCACTGGAATGCGTTACCGAGGGAGGTGGTGGAATCTCCTTCCTTTGAGGTTTTTAAGGTCAGGCTTGACAAAGCCCTGACTGGGATGATTTAGTTGGGGATTGGTCCTGCTTTGAGCAGGAGGTTGGACTAGATGACTCCTGAGGTCCCTTCCAACCGTGACATTCTATGATTCTATGTGCCTCAGTTTCTTCATCAATAAAACAGAAGTAATATCCACCTAGCAGGATGCTAGATTAATTAACGTTTGTAATGACTGAGCATGTTTTGTTCCTCAGATGGCAGACATTAGGTAAATGTAAAGTTTTATTATCAAGTTACATAATGGCTGGACAGGGGTAGTAATCAGTGTTCACCACGAGTGACATTTCCATTTCTCTACTGTAGGTTTTGTATAAGTTTGCTCAGTACAGTTTGGAGAGCTCAGGATCTTTCTACATCCATGGCTGTAAAGCAACCAACTTCCAGGACATTAACTGTCATGCATAAAGATACCAGAAGGAAAAAACCCTCGTACTAGCCTTGTAAATCTCAAGTCAACTGAACAAAATAGGTTTCCCTACTATGCCATCGAAAGCAATTCTCATGAATATACAGAACAGAATATACAAAGTTTCTTCACTATCAAAAATGACAGCTGTTCAAATGTCAAGCTGGCTGATGTGATGGGATATTTGTAGGATGTTCAGAGAATTCCTACTGATATCGATGTAATGAAAAATGACCAACTGTGCATGCCTTGCCCAGGTTTGGCCCCAGATTTTTAGGGACCTAACAGAAGTAAAGGGCATAACTCCACCCTCTCCCTTCCTTGCCTGTAACTGTTTCCCACACACACACATCCCTGTGCAGACCCACAATACACCCACCCTGTCTAACTCCTTCCTTCCTGCACCTTTTAGTGAAGCTCTTTGGTCCCAGTGACTTCCTTAGATGGACTGGGAGGGCAAAATACAGTGCTGAAATGCAAGTTTCCAAAGGGTAGTGTGAAAGGCGAGATAGAAATTAATTCCCTATGCTGGCATTAATGAGACAGGATCACAAACCCGGGAATATGAGATGGCTCTCTCACTGTCAGATTAGGTATATGATTTACATATGATGTGGAGCCTCTGAAAAAGCAGGGCTGTGTACATTCTGGCCTAAGGCAGCTGCATATTCAATTATATTTTAAATACATTTTCTTCTAACTAGGTAAAATAATTAGTCTTCATTAAGTTCCTGATCTTGCTTCTACCAGGTCTTGTTTCTATACTGAAGTCAATGGGGCCCTCAAGGACTAATGGTATGCCAGGCATCAGGTTCTAAAGTTAAGCTGGTTTCAAGTCAGAACACAGAAAACATTTTAAATTTAGAAGGATTCTGATTCTGTGGGCTCTTAAAGGTCAGACATCTGGACCAAATTTCATCAAATTAAAAACAGAATAAAATATTGTGGTCAATCAGAGTGATTTTAAAATGAATTATTTGGGGCTGAATCTTTTCATGTTTCAACTTGGAAAAGTTATAAATAGTACAAAAGACAGGTTGCGGGTGGAAATCTCTTTTCAATCTTAAATTCAGCTTTGCTAGCAAAGTGCTGTAACATCTGCACTTTAACTGAAAAAATGAAAATGCAATGTTCTTGATCCTATTGGGAGGAACCTAGGATAAGGCAAGACATGCGACCAGCTCCAACTATCCAAGTGTAAATACATCCATCTAAAGACAATCAAAAAAGATTAGTCTTATGGTAGGCAACAATGAAATCAAAAGTTATTTCTAACCTTTAGGTCACCTCAACCCTTTTGTTACATCTTTGAACATAGGAGACCTACAATTCAATTTACGTCATAAATTCAGTGATGGACAGATTGCTTTTTCTGTTCGAGGAAACAATGTCGCATTCACCATGCATTGACATGTATGCAGCTGTGACTCTGACTCTTTCAGAAACAAAGCACAGCACTTTACTACATCAAATATGCATTTTAAAAGCTTTTTTCTACCTGTTCTGAATTTTTATTTCAGACTGCTGATTGGAAGGGGTGGGGGGGGAACAGCTTTTCAACATTTTAACACAATAAAAACAAAAATGGTGAATAGTTATGGAAAATACAGAAGAGTCAAATCATTCACTGAAAAGAAATTAAGGAGGCTAAGGAGGAAAAAAAATTAACATATCAGAAAGTACTGACACATACAACGATAAATAAGCTCTTTCATTGTTTCCACCCCAGGCTTTTTAAGACGACTTGCAAAAGTGACATTGATCTCAACATTTTATAGCCAATTTCTTTCCTCTATTCTGTTGACTTTGCTACTGAAATTCTGTTCCACTTAATTTTAAAATATTCTTTTTATATTGAACACCCTTTAATATTGAACACCCTTACTATTACTGCACTTTTCCCAGTCTCATAAGGTTTAGCAGCGATCTGGTGAAATATAAATCAAACAGAATAAACCCACAATGAAAAAAATTATTTTATTTGTGTTTATTTATTTATTCAAGTTTATTTAGTGGTCAGAAAACTAAACTGTATACATCCATCCAAGATAAGCTATAAGTCAATTGCAATCTCTGGTGGTGCAGCAGGGCCTGCCCCAGCCCCACACAATACCCAGAAGCAGCCAGCACGCCCCGTGGGAGGAGTAGCGGTCTCCGTGTGCTGCTCCTGTCTGCAAGCACCACCCCCGCAGCTCCCATTGGCTGGGAACGGGGAACTGTGGCCAATGGGAGCTGCGGGGGCGGTGCCTGCAGAGAGGGGCAGTGCGAGGAGCCACGTGCTCCCCCCCAGGGGCCACAGGGAGACTTTGGCCCCTTCCGGGAGCAGCATGGGGCTGGGGCAGGCAGGGAGCCTGCCTTAGCCCCACTGCGCCGCCAACTGGGAGCTGCCCAAGGTAAGTTCCGCCTGGCGGAAGCCCTCACTCCAACCCCCGTCCTGGAGCCGGCATCCCATACCCCTTCCTTCACTCCATACCTCCTGCCCCAGCCCTAACCGTCTCAGAGCCAGCACCCCATACCCCCCTCCTGCACCCTAACACTCTGCCCCAGCCCAGAGTCCCCTCCTGCACCCAATCTCCCTCCCAGAGTTTACTTGCCTCACCCCCTCCTGCACCACAACCCTCTGACACAGACCAGAGCCCGCAACCCCTCCCAAACCCCAACCTCCTGCCCCAGCACGGTGAAAATGAATGAGGGGGGGGAGCAAGCGACAGAGGCGGGGGGATGGAGTAAGCGGGGCGGGGTCTCATGGAAGGAGCGGGGTAGATCCTGGGTTGCCCTTAAATTCAAAAAGTGATCTTGGGGGTAAAAAGGTTGGAGACCACTGATCCACATTGACAACGTCTACAACGCTGCCCCAAAAAATCCTCACCTGCCACTAAAATTCATCCATTCAGGCCTGAGTTAACATATAGGTTTTGCAATATGACCTGAAAGTCATCAAAACCAGGCTCTGTTTCAGAATTGAAGGCCCTCCATGGGGAATGCCTGATCCCAGACCATGGACATGCCAATCTAGGACATCCAACTCAAGTGCCAAAGCCGATTCCAATTTATGAACTGTTGAACAGTGCTGAGCATCCTGAAGCGCCAATTGATTTTAAAGTCAAAACACATACTTAAGCATTTTAAATATGGACTATGAACTTTAAGCACCTTTAAAAAAAAATCTTTGTTTTGGTCTTTATCCATCATCAGAAGGACTTCATTGACCAAAGAGACTAGTGAAGTCTACATAATCATGTTTAAAACCATACTGAAAAGGGTCAAGAAACTCCTAACTCCAATACCGGAGGGAAGGGTGGGGTATAAAAATCTAAGTACTTACATACTATCATGGAGATCAAATGAACAGCTCTTATGCATCTGTCAGAATACAGATGTTAAGGACGGTGCAGCATACCTAATCCTGCCTCAGCACAGGGCGGGTTAGGGGAGAAGGGGGACTAGATGATTTCTTGAGGTCCCTTCCAACCCTACATGTCTAGGATTCTATGATTTAAAAATAGAAAAATCTCATTCATTTTTCTTTCACAGGAGAAACAGGCTGATTAGTTTATAGCAGTAGACTAGACTATAGGGAATTAATAGAGCCATAGCTACATTGCCACAACCTCCCTAATAATTTTCCTCAAAAGACAACAAAATTGGAGACAAAGAAATAATTGGTGAGAGTGTCAAATGTTAAAGAAACAAAAAACAAAAGCAATTGCAAGACATCAGGATCTTCAATTTCCTTCTAAGAATTCTTCATAGTGTGATGTTACCACAATAGATAGGCCATAATAAGTTGGTTTTAGTCAATAGAAAATATCACTAAGCCCTAAAGTTTATTTAACCTGTACTATAATTTTTAAAAGATGCCAGAAAAGATGACAATAATTGTTTATTTCACATTTTGGTGCTTCATCAATCCTCCAATGATTTTTGTATTGAACATTTTTGCATACCTGACAGCGCACTACATGAATGTTGTTAAAATAAGGTTACCCATCAGGAGTTATTGGATATACTCTCACTTTTCTTTAGGAAAGAAAATCTTGTGACAGTTTCACATTAACCTCAAGTGCAACACAGTAGTTACAAGCTGGAAATATAGTATAGGAGTTGATAAAATTGTGCAACTAAAAATGTAACCTGACAAGTCTTTGAATTTTTTTTAAAAAGCGTTCGTTCCTCATGTACAGAAGGGCTTTAAGCCAAAACCCAGAATCTCAACACACTGAACTCCTATGTATTCAAAATTTAGATCCGTTTTTTTTCCATTTGAATCTACTTCTTCAAGAAATTAACCAGCAGCAACAAAAGCCTGCTGCAATACACTGGCTGAGTCTACAAGGCTTGATTTGTCATGATGCCTAGTTTCAGTTCTTAATTACTTTAAACAGCTTTAAAATTACTGTTAAACATCACCTTCCACACTCTGTCAGCAGCTATAATTCTTTGGAAGTCCTTCTCTCCCCTGAGGAGAGGGAGGTTCTACATTCTTGTAGCAGTTCTAACCATCCCTTCTCACACTAATTTACATCATCATAATTTTAGCCAAAGAGGTTTCAGAGCTGGACAACACCACTATAGCTGGCTAGGGACAAAGAAACTGGGAATTAAGTGTTCTCCATCTGCATACAAAAATCCTAACTACCACTAAGCTGCTAATTAATTTTCCAAAGTTCAGCCACATCTATCCCTATATAGCTCTCTCCTGATGAAAACTACTATGTCAACAGCTTTCTTTCTTTGTCATAAAAAGGAGTTTCCATAGTATTATGGGATTTTACAAAACCAAGATCCATGTCTGGGAAAGCAGATATAGTGGTGGCCACTAGCAAGTCAACATTTACTCAGCGTTACTATAGAGCTAGCTGAAATCTTAAAGCATTTCCCTGTGCTAATATTACAGTATTGCAGATACCTCTGTGTAGTAATTTTGGGGACATATGGACTATTTTTATGTGCCACCCAATTTATCAAGAGAAGGAGATAGAAAGGAAACATAATTTGATAGAAAAAACAAAGCTGTGTCCAGCGGTTTACGGTCACAAGTGAGAGAAAGGCAATCTAGTTTCTATTCAGCTAATCATCACTAAAGGGGATCTCACCATAGTATCCAGGTGCATAATAAAGTTTCAGTGCATTCACACACACAAATTAGTACCAAGATGCTCCCCACACTGCGTTCTTGATATCTGTTTTCCTAGGTGGGATCAGTTTGGTGATAGACTTCAAAGAGCCCAATGCCTGGCCAGCCACAGTTCAGTTCTACTCCTAAGGAAAGTCCTGCGCAAAGAAGGCTTGGCACTGTATTCTAAAAGCAGCAAGACTTGGTCACACATCTCCAGTGGTAAGTGATTCCATGACCTAGGAGCTTCCATCAAAAATGCCCAGTCCCAGGTTAACTGGAGTTTCCCCTAAGATGATCAGTCTCAGCTTCACCATCTCTGTTGATCGTAGTTGTTGTGACATGTTATGGAGACAGAGATGGGCTGAGAGATATTCCACTTCTAGCATATTCAAGGTTTTAAAATATCATCACCAAGACCTTGAAATAATTCCAGAATTATATTAGAAGCTACTGAAGACTGCTGAGCACTGAAGCCATGAACTTGTTTATATGCCCTACTGACGAGATGAGATGTTATGTAATACATCAACTGCAGTGTGATACCCTTGGACCCCAATACTCACCACTGTCAATTAGGATATGTTTTGTACAACATATGCCTTGTGAGGTATCATTCTAAATGTCTTGATCTGCTAGACAGTAATATCTCATTGGATTGTATGTGCTATCATCGTATGTGAAGCTTATGAAGTTTGGCTACGTATGTGTTACTGAAACATGTTGTGAGGTTGAAAACACCCACAAGCAGCCTTTCAGGACAACAGTAAAAAGGCCAAACAATGTTAATGGCTTATTGAGGAAATCCACACAAGCACAAGGATTAGCCCAGGAAATGTGTACAATAGAAACCTCTCAGAGATAGCACTACACAACGGGAACTGTTTGACCCAGGTCACAGCAAAAGAGCTTTCTAGCAAGTGGAAAAAAGACATAAAAGGGAGACAATGACATCATGATGGGACTTCACTCTCCCTACAACAACACACCTGGAAACACCTGAGGGGCAAGGATTGAACTGTGGGAAGTGATGGTCCCAGGCTAGAGGGATTTCTAGCCTGTGTATGAAAACCTGGAAAACCCAAGCTGCAGAGCCAAGGCAGCTTGTGCCTTAGGAAACTGCCAGCCTGTTTGTCATACAGGGTGAGAATTTGCTAATTCATATCCTACCTATCTAATCTGTTAAGCTCAGTTTGCGGTTTTGTTTATTTACTAAGGTAATCTGCTTTGATCTGTTTTCCATCACTTATAATCACTTAAAATCTATCCTTTTGTAGTTAATAAATTTGCTTTTGTTTTGTCTAAAATCAGTGTGTGGAAATTATAACTTGGGGCAGAAAGCTGTTGCATATCTCTCTCCACATTGAGGGAGGGGGCGAATTTTATGAGCTTACACTGTACAGTTCCTTGTGCAGTGCAAGATGGTATAATTCTGGTTTTACACTCCAGAGGGGGGTGCGTGCCTTAGCAACTGGGAGATGCCTTAGCTGAGCTTTCCCATGCAGAGCTGATCTCAGCATCTGTGTGAAGCTGCAGCTGGGTATGTCCCTATCTATGTGTATGCTGGTGAAAGAGCAAGTTTGGAGAGCTTTGCAACTTATCACAGCACCACAGTGGGAAAGGGAGCCCAGGCTGATGGGTCAGGCAGGCTCAGTGGTACTCCAGTTCCGGGTGGAACCCTGTGGGGAACCTGTCATATGCAGCTTCTAGCCTTTGCCATCAGACCCAGACAAAACATGCTGCAGTACGCCAACCAATAAGTGACAACTGTGTTATGACTGTGATAACATTTCAATATTCTGCCTATATGAAAGTGCAGAACAACAACAAAAATCACTTTAGTATTGCTGCTATCTAGACCATCTGGAACAGCTGATGAACCAACAGGTCCCCTAGACCAGTGGTTCTCAAAACCGGTCCGCCGCTTGTTCAGGGAAAGCCCCTGGCGGGCCGGACCGGTTTGTTTACCTGCCGTGTCCGCAGGTTCAGCCGATCACGGCTCCCACTGGCCGCGGTTCGCCACTCCAGGCCAATGGGGGCTGTGGGAAGCGGTGCGGGCCACGGGACATGCTAGCCGCCCTTCCCGCAGCCCCCATTGGCCTGGAGCAACGAACCACGGCCAGTGAGAGCCGCGATCGGCCGAACCTGCAGACGCGGCAGGTAAACAAACTGGTCCGGCCCGCCAGGGGCTTTCCCTGAACAAGCGGTGGACCGGCTTTGAGGACCACTGCCCTAGACTGCAAACATGAGTAACAAAAGGCAGGTATCAGAGAGGAAGATATCAAATCCAACACTTCTTCTGGTTGCTTCACCCAGAACCACTTCCTTCTTAGCTGTACTGACCATTTTTTCTAATCTAACGTCCAGTGGTACAACTGGATGGACTGGGTAAATATCTTTCTTGTAGTAAGAAGGACCCTCAAAATTATTCTCTCTCTCTCTCACAGGTAAACTACAGTCCAGGTATGAAAATCTATGTGGTCTAAGTGAATCAGTGTCATCTGATGACTAACATTTAAAATGGCATAAGGCTCTTCTGTACCCCATAACTATGTTACATGGGCATTACCACTGGGATCCTGATTCATCACCACTTCAGACAGTTACATTCTGCCAACCTAGACTCCCCGGTAATTTCAACTATTTCACAGCATTCTTCACTTCGTATCCTACCACTGTCACATGTTGGCAAGAAAGGAAATTTTCCTCTGGTCAAGAGGAAGGTGCAGACTAAAAGTGCTTTGGGAATCTGAAAGACTCCATATATGTAAAGTATTGTTGCAAAACTCACCAAGAGAGCACTATGTTGCCTGGAAAACAATTATTCACTTATTACAAAATTAAATATAACAAAATAACATAACCCTGATAAATAGCATTGTACATAAATTTAAACAAATGGCAAAAGCTCTATAGTTACCATAAAAAAAATCCAGTTTTCCTCAATCATATTATTACACCTTAATGGCAGCAAGCATTTTATGCATGTATCAGAAAAGCTGAGTCTTGGTAAAGGCTCTAGTAACTGCATGCAACTATTATTATTGTGGGACCATATTCCAGGGGCTCTACAGATCCCCAGTTCCGGCAGCACTACAGCACACAGATGCTAGCTCTGTATCTTTTGTGGACTAGTGAGTATAAAATGAGTATCTCTCTAGGATTCTCTCCCAGGCATCCAATGTCTCCTCTTTTAAGTACCTCCTATTCTTTCAGGGATTACTATGCATTTCTTCCATTAAGCTCAGTCAAGTCTTCTATTCTGCTTTCTCCATTTAAAGGAAGGGGCTGATGTTATTGAAACATTTTGACCAAGGGTTGAAACCTTTGCTTTTAGGATGACTACTACTCATTAGCTAATGTAAATTCTCCTTTAGCCCCAGTGGCAGAATGACTGTTTTTTGTATCAGAGGGTTAGTAAATACTTATATGTGCAAGTTTTTGTCATTTCAAAACAATGATTATTAAAACACATACACTCCGCACACATGAAGCTCACCTGACTGCATACAAATCCCGAACAGCTTCATCTCCACTTTTTCCCACCGTAACGGCCTGCATCTGTAGTAATTTCCCAATAATTTTTACCAAACCGTGTACATTTCTGTTGAAACACAATGAATATATAACGTTATCATCATCTAAAGGACAGTGGATTGATTGACCCTTCCTTGAGAAGTATGATCTAGTTATCCAAGCACAAAACTGAGATCTCAGATCTCCTGAGTTCTACTCCCTGAGCTGACAGTTACTGCCTCGAAGGCAAGACACTTAACCTATGAGCAAAATAGAGATATTACTTACCTATAATCGAGAATTAACAGATCAATCCATGTCTGTGAAGCAGTTTGAAGATGAAAACCCTTCCACATGCACTAATTTACTATTACTAATTTACTCTAATGCAGTATTTTTATCATATTAAAACCAACACAGGTTCCTGACTGCAAGAATAAAAAAGGTAAATATGCACAGATTTTACCATGCAACTCTAATTATCAAGTGTCATGCATCTAAATCCCCCACACTGAAAATTAACTACAAAGAGAATCTCAGGACAATGGGTTTGCTCTTCTGACTTTTGACTGGAGCAGTAAGGGGGCCCTTCCATGAAATTGCTTTATCTCCTTCTTCCCACCTTACCTCATTTACTATTCATGAAAACCTACTGAGCAGCAATAGGATTTCTGGAAGTTTTATAGGATTCCCTATAATCTTCAAAAGCCTCTTGAGAGGCTCTAACAGAAGCTACTGCAGTCTAGACAGAGGAAAAACAAATACACTGGCTGGGCAATCAGAAATTTTTGCTAGACCATGATTTCAATAGTCCATTGGCTGAGTTCTGCAGGGGGGCAGTCCTGAGTGTTTTGTTTACTTTTTTGTAATTAATACCTTGTAATTAATTTTTTGTTCCAGAGCTTCCAAAACCAGAACATACTAGGAACAACTTGATTCCACCTCAGGTAAATAGCATGAATTTTAAGTCCTTGGTTAAAATAAAGTAGAGGAGAAAAAGAAGCCATTATTTTTAAAAATGAATAAGCAACACTTCAGGGTGCTCTAAATACACCTTAAAAGCTTCGCATTGGGTTTTGCCCCAACTTTATTTCAGTTATTACAAAATGAGTACATATCCACTGGCAGAAAGAGAAGGGATAGCAACTCATTACATGAATGAAAAGCCTAACAGAAAGAGAAAAGGAATAAAATGACATTAAGACATGGGGAGAAATTCCTTTAAACAACAAATGGGGTGGGCAGGAGAAGAAAACTGACAGCCACACATTTTATGACAGTCTTTCTCCTTTTTTCACTGGGAGCAGTACATCTAAGCAAGTCACTTAATCTGTATCTCAATTTCCCAGTCTGTGAAATACGAACCAGTAGAAGCACCTAATCATCAGGCAGATTTAGCTCATTTGATTCTGATCACATTTATACAATGCTCATGCATAGCTCTCAAAGGTGCCTTGAAGAAGGCAAGTAAACACTACTATTCTTATTTTACAGATGTGGAAACTGAGGTACAGTAACATGAAGTGACTTGTACAAGGAACATTATGCTCTACACTTGCTACTATAAATTGGCTCTTAATGGACCTTTGCACATCAGTTTCATTGACACCCACATGACTTGCGTACACAAGAAAGTTGAACATATATAGCTATCTATTTAACTAAATCGGTACATCTTTCTCATGTTGGCAAGACCTTAAAACATAATCAGCCTCCACTGATGGGATAATACAACTTATCTTACAAGGAATTTATGGGCTTGATTAATATATACAAAGGCTTTGAGATTCATCAATAAAAGGAGTTATATTAGGGACAAACTATCATCATCTCTACAGCGCAATAATCCTAAATCCATGTCATTCCTAAGAAGAAATCAGAAACATGCAAAATCACTTGATTGCTACATCTTTATTATTTTTATCAACACGGACAACCATTTCAAAATGAATGCTCAGCATAAGTTTATACAACAATTGGTGGGAGTCATTGGCATGAGGTTCTAAAATTTCAGACTCTCCAGAGTGGATTCCTTACCCAAGAATTTACACTGATCTCCAAGATGCAAAGTACAGTGAGTAGTCCATCTCTTCCCACAGATGTGTCTTCTGCACTCCTGCAAAAGGTACTATTAAACGTTGCGCAGTTCATTATTGATAGACTGCTGTTGCTAGGTATTTTGGTTTTGTTTTTGTTTTTTTTTTTTAAAGTAAATGGTCCAGTTCTAAGATGTTTGTAATCATTAAAATTACAGGCTGTCATGACTCCTCAGCATCAAAACATTGAAAATCTTACTGTAGGAGAGGTTACAGCTTTATTCACAATCCTGTTGCCAGGCAACAGAAAAAGATGACTGCAGTAGGCTTCTGGAAGTTGGTATACTAGCTGGCAGATATGGGGTGGAGGGAGGGTCAATTTTTGGAATGTTTGGCCTTAGGGAAAATTCAGCATGGTTAACTTACTAACGCATAAAGAACAGGAGTACTTGTGGCACCTTAGAGACTAACTAATTTATTAGAGCATAAGCTTTTGTGGGCTACAGCCCACTTCATCAGCTGCATAGAATGGAACATATAGTAAGTGTGTGTGTATTATATATATATATATATATATACACACACACACACACAGAACGAGGAAGTTGCCATACAAATTGTAAGAGGCTAATTAATTAAGATGAGCTATTATCAGCAGGAGAAAAAAAACTTTTGTAGTGATAATCAAGATGGCCCATTTGGACAGTTGACAATAAGGTGTGACAATACTTAACATGGGGAAATAGATTCAATATGTGTAATGACCCAGCCACTCCCAGTCTCTATTCAAACCCAAGTTAATAGTATCTAGTTTGCATATTAATTCAAGCTCAGCAGTTTCTCGTTGGAAGCTTTTGAAGCTGTTTTTGAAGCTTTTCTGTTGCAAAATTGCCACCCTTAAATCTTTTATTGAGTGGCCAGAGAGGTTGAAGTGTTCTCCTACAGGTTTTTGAATGTTAGGATTCCTGATGTCAGATTTGTGTCCATTTATTCTTTTGCGTAGAGACTGTCCGGTTTGGCCAATGTACACGGCAGAGGGGCATTGCTGGCACATGATGGCATATATCACATTGGTAGATGTGCAGGTGAACGAGCCTCTGGTGTCTAACGCATGTCACTCAATCAAAGAAGAGTAACTATGAAGTGATTGAGCAAAACAAAACAGCAGGCCTCACTTTTCGTAACAAAATATCAACAATATCCAGTCCTAGCTCCCACCTGGAATTGGGGGAGGGACGTGTGTTAGGATGTGTATGTAACTGATGAACTAAGCCAAAAGATCTCCTCACTAAATTATGCAAGGAGGAAGGTTCTGTTCTCACTGTGTGCATTAATCCTAACGTGAGAAAAATCATTTAAAAGACTTTTCCCGTGCAAACAAGTGTTTGTTTACAATAATTTCCAAAATATGTAACAATAATGGCAAAGATTCATAGACTTTAAGGCCAGAAGGGACCATTACGATCATCTAGTCTGACCTCCTGCACTATACAAGCCATCGAATTTCATCCACTATTGGGGCAGATCCTCAGATGGTGTAAATTAATGCAACTCCACTGAAGTCAATGGAGCTATGACAATTTGCACCAGTTAAGGAGCTGCTCCATTGTCTTTATGCTGAGAAACAGGGCATGGAAGCCTGGGATAACAAATATTCCTTGTAAGAGTGATATTCTTAGGAAAGTTAAAGATACTTCAAGACAGTCCATGAAGTAAATATTATCTTTTTCTAAATAGTACTATGTAATATCAAAGGGTCTAATTCCTAATGATTGTTCTGTAAAGCATTGATCAGTCTCTCTCACGAGTGTTTTCTAAAAAAAAAACTGCCCGTTTTAGATTTCTATGTAAAAAGTGCTGTTAAAAAACCTCATAAGATGAAATTCCATAGGAGTATTCTGTAAGGGAGGTAGTATTAAAGGATCAGAGGAAATCAGCAGAGCTTTAAAACTGACTGAGGAGGAAACTCATGGGGAAGTGAGGATGATAATTTGAATGTGAAATGATTAGGTGTCACATGCAAAATATCAAATCATGTGAGCTCTGGAGTGCCATCCCAGAATACAGGTTGTCCTTCATGGCATATGAAATAGGTAGCACAGCAGAAAGACGAGCAGGTATGCTAAACACCCCGCCAAGGTCATTGTAGAACAGGAGTTCTCGAACTGGGGGTCATTACCCCTCAGGGGATCACGAGGCTATTATGTGGGGGGTCGCGAGTTGTCAGCTTACGCCCCCAAATCACGCTTTGTCTCCAGCATTTATAATAGTGTTAAACATTAACAAAAAAATTTTTTAAGGGGGGGGGGGTCGCACTCAGAGGTTTTCTGTGTGAAAGGGATCACCAATGCAAAAGTTTGAGAACCAATGTTGTAGAAGATGCAGAGAGTTGCTGAGGGCAGAACATAGTCTTCTCCACTGTCACAACACACACCTGCTTTAAACAGAAGTGGAAGGAGCCCAGCAGTTTTAATGACCTTTCTGCTGTGCTGCCACTGACTGTCAATTTCGTATTTACATGCCTTTAAAGACACAGTGCACTCAAGCCCACAACAAATCTGAATAAAAAACTGGCAGGGAACAGGATGAAGGAACGGCTTGCCATGGTCCTGGGAGGGTCAAAAAGAGATTAATGTTAAAATGAACCAGGATGAAAAGGCTAGGTTAGTCAGTCATTACTCCCTGTGGCTGAAAACATTTTAAACCCATATACCCCTTGTGGTTCGGCAAAACATATACTGTTTTGCAAATCATAGTGGATGTGGTTTGAATTCTTGGAGTCAGAGGGAAAATGTAAAAATATACTAGATTTTTATATATTATATGGGTTTCATGGGTAAACTGCCAACATAGCCAGTGGTTAACATATCAACCATCTGAGATACAAGTCACAGGCATGGATCTGTTTCACAGGCAGGGTGAACAGAGTGGTGTGAAAACGATAGCACAGTTAAAGTCGTTTGAAATACCCTAACTCAACTTTCTCACACATTTGTTTTTAACGTTAACCTTGACTTTGAATGTCCTGGTTTACACACATTTTCTAAAGTACAAAATTTGATTACAATTATATTCTCCTTAAATTATTACTACTGTAGCAAACTCACAACCATATAGGAATTTCACAGTTGTCACTAGCCTGCTAACCACAACTAATGAAAACTTCATAGCAGCAGCAGGGATAGGACTGAGATCCTCATGCTCCAAAAGTATACCTACGGCTTGTTAGCTATGACACACAGCTGAACTGTTCTGCTTCTATCCTGTAGAGGGCAACATGTGCACACACTAGCCAGTTTCCTGCAATACAGATTTACAATACTTTTGTCCGGGAATTCTAATCAAAATATTGTAAACCTGGTCTAAAGCAGGCATCCTCGTAGCAAGTTTTCAGAGTAATCTAATTTTGAATTATCTGCTGGGAATGACTGAAATGTAATTTTTAAAAACAAAACTGCATTTTTTTTAAATCAGCTGAATTACTCAAAAATGGTTCAGCTGAGTTTACACGAACTTAAAATCACCTTTGGCTGAAGTTAAGCACAAGAAATTTCATCCTAAACCTAATTTAGTGAAAGTTAGAAGGGGTTAGTTACAAATATGTTTTGAATGGCATAGTTCCTGCAACCTTGACTATGGGGTCACTACCACGACCCCATAATACAGCACAGGTGTAGCATCAATTAGCAGCTCTGAGCAAGAAAATATACTAGTGTTTTCTATGCAGAATGGTTTAGTGCTAAAAACCAAACACTTGCCATAAGTCAGCAGACAGAATAGTATCTCACTGAGTTTGGCAATGCGACTTTAGTCTCCTTAGTAAGGAGACTAACAAAATACATCTTCAAACATTATTACACTCATGCAGTTGACTACATTCACGTTTTTATGTGTAGGCTTTTTATGATGCTCAGCAGTATAATATCTATGCACTACACAACACATTTATCCCCAAACACCCTTGAGAGATGCTAAGTGTTATTATTCCCATTTTACAGAGGAAGTAACACAGTGAGGTTAATTGATCTGCCCTTAGTTGCACAGTGAATCTGCAGCAGCACTGGGACCAGAAACCAGCTCTCCTGCATCCCCATCAATATTTTCAGACAAGATCCTAAACATTCCAGTGGGATTATTCATATACACAAAATTACTCTCATACATGAAATAAATGGGACTACCCACATGGGTCAAATTACATATGAGCTTTATTGTTTGCAGAACTGCTGCATTAGACATCTCTAAGAAAAAACCTGTCAGATATCCCTTTCCTTGTTTGCTACCCTACCTTGACCTCATCCTGGTTTGTAGTTCCCACATCAAGAAATCACGTCTTTGCAATTCTTTTTCCTATTTTTAATTAATCTGTTTATTAAAAAGCTACAAGACATGCGGATTCTCTATATTTGAAATTCAGTTGAATAAAAGCTGAAATGGGAGGGGAAAGTACGTGTGCTATGTTTAATTAGATGGTGATTAAAAAAAAAATCAGTCTTTTTACATCAATAAGCAAGGCTCCAAACCTGCAGAGTGTTACTATGGGCTCAACTTTATGCACTGAAGTCCCAATAAATCCGTGCAACTACTTCAAGTGCATAAAGTACTCACAAACAAAAGGCCCCAAATACTGTAAATGAATGTTACCTGGCAGAGGGAATCAGGTTGAGAGCTGTATTGAGAACATAACTGAACTCAGCATAATCCTGTGCAACAAGGGCCACCAGGCCTTCGCAGCAGGCCATCCGCACAACCACATTCTCACTGCAGCACTTCTCCCAGAGCAAGTTCAAAGCAGGAGTCTGAAATAAAAAGCATGGGGAACAAGCATTTAGGATGCTGACAGAAGTTAAATACTGTTCACTCTAAGTATTCTATTAGACAAAACCCTGCCTGAAATCCTTTTCCCAGAGCTGCAGCTTAAAGTAGAGAGTAGGTGAAACTAAGATCAGGTTCTCTGCTTTCTTTGGGCATTACTGTATTTAGTAAACACAAAGGCAAGACAAAACCAACCAAACCTCTGTTATCCAATGAAGCTGCCAAAGCAGGTCATTTATAAAAATCTCTTACTTTCTGTTAAAAAACACACAAAAACTTCAAACTTCAAAGCAACATTGTCATGTTAATGTCCTAAACATTTTCCTTACCTACGTTATTACTACTACCTTAGATTACTAAATCTGAAAGTTTTGATAGTCTGAGATACTTTTTGCTACCAATGCAGTTTGTTTTCCCATGAGAAATTTCAAATTAATAATCTCTGTTCAAAATTTATTGTTGGAAGCAATATTTTCCCATGAAAAGTTTCAGTTCGGTTCCCAGGCGGGGGCCATGGACAGGTTCCATTATGGATAAGGGGGGAGTGGGGGGAGATGATGGAAAAAGTTTGGGGACCACTGCTTTAAGAATTGCTGCATTTCCAAATGTCTGAATTTGCTATAGACAGGCAATAATCCCTCTGTAGAACTGAAGTGACTTAAAATTCTTTCAACCTTAAGCAAAATGTGTTCTTAACCTGGAGTTGTGAATACAGGGAAGCTTGATCCAAAATCCACTGACTTCATTGTGTTATGGATCAGGCCCTTTATTTGTTATTTTCATGCTACACATCTGTTAATTGGTTGATTTACTATTTGATTTGTGAGCAGAGGTACAAGGATAATACATGTTTTTAAACTCTAACAAATCAACACTCTGAAACCTTTACAATGAGAACACGGAATATGTAACTAGAACTATCCTTATAGTTAGAAAGTTTTCCTAATACTTAACCCTTGCTGCAAATTAAATCCACTGCTTCTTGTCCTATCTTCAGCAGACATGGAGAACAACTAATCACCATCCTCTATAATAGCCCTTAACATATTTGAAGACTTACCAGGTCCCCCCTCAGTCTTCATTTCTCAGGATTAAACATACCCAGTTTTTTCAACCTTTCCTCATAGGTCAGGTTTTCTAAACCTTTTGTTACTTCTGCTGCTCTCCTCTGGACCCTCTCAAATTTGTCCATATCTTTCATAAAAGGAGGCCTCACCAGTGCCAAGCAGAGCAGGACAATTACCTCCCATATCTTGCATATGACACCCTGGCTAATAAACCCAGAATTATATTAGCCATTTTCACAACAGCATCAGATTGCTGACTCATATTTAATTTTTGATCCAGATCCTTTTCACCAGTATTACTGCCTAAACAACTATCCCCCATTTTGTAGTTGGGCATTTGATTTTTCGTTCCTGTGTGTCCTTTATTGCATTTCATCTCGTTGATTTCAGACCAATTCTCCATTTTGAATTCTAATCCTGTCCTCCAAAGTGCTTGTAACTCCTCCCATCTTGGTGTAATCCATAAATTATATATACACATTCCTAAGAAGTGCCAAGCACACAGTACTCACGCTGGGGCACTGTTTACACTGGCGCTTTACAGTGCTGCAACTTGCTGCGCTCAGGGGGGTGTTTTTTCACACTCCAAGCAAGAAAGTTGCAGCGCTGTTAATTGCCAGTGTAGACAAACTCTGAAACATTTTAGTCATTCAAGAACTTCAAAACAAAAAACAAAAAAACAAGTCTTAGTATGCCTGATATCTTAAAGGAAAACACATAAAACCCCACCTTTTTAAATTATATCTTTCAGGTCTTTATCTATCCAAAAACAAACAAAAAAGCCACAAAACCATTCCTTCCTTCTCCCCTTTTACAGGTCACCTTTAGAGAAAAGGAAATGCCAACCCTGAGCCCTCTCCTATGGTGCTCTGTGACACTCATCATGACTGGCATTTTCTACGCGGCTCAACTAACAAAGGTTGGACAAACTGAAAAGTAAATTATGGCCTTGAGTCACGTTGTCTCATAAGGAAATATGAACCCTAATTTTCTAATACAAAAGGACACATTTAGCTACAGAGATTTGAAATTAAATATGTCCTGCAATTTTAACTCTGAGGTCTAACCTGCAAGATTTTAATATACAAACAGTTCATTAGCATCAATGAAATTCTTGTCTGCAGTGACGCAAATTTTAGAATACAAAACTGTCATCAGCCTGAGTCTAGCAGCCAGTTAAACATTATCACTTTATTGTCAGTTACTATTAGCCACTGGGTCTCAAAATGGAAAAAAAAGTTACCCTTCAGATCACAGAGATTTACAATCTCCACCTGTATGCTCTGAAACATAACATAGTATTTGCAACTTTATTAAACATGAACCAGAGAATATGGGAGACCACAGAAGAAGCTTGGAATCTGATGTAGGAGAGAAGCTGAAAACAAATACAGACCTGGTTAGTAGACTGACTGATCTTGTCGAATAAAACATTTTCTTTTAGCACTGCAGCAATAAGATGTCCCACCGCCTACAAAAGACAGAAGTAATTAAAATATGCAACAAAAGAAGCACTCTGCACTATTGTTTAGAAAGGAGACCAAGATCAAAGCTGCAGCTGCACTGCTAGGACAGCCAAAGAACTTGTTAATGCAACATCTGGATAAAAAGAGATGCCAATCAACAATTTGTTAGAGAAGTTGAAATATATCATAGAACCACCAAACTCCAGCGATATCACCTTGTACTATTATCCTATCAGAAACTAACCTCAGTAGAGTTCTGCATGAGGGTCCATCCACATGGAACAACTTGCATGTTTAAGACCTAAACCCTAATCAGGCCTAAGCAAAAGTTGTTGATACTTTAGAACATCAGCTCTAACAACAGACACGTATACAGCTCTGTTTGTCCACAGATCTCTAAGTGTTTTACAGACACACCATTATATGCCCCCACCCAGACAGGTGAGGAAACTGAGATAAGGGGCAATTAAGTGACTTGCTCAAAGTCACACAGCAAATTAGTGGCAGAGCTGGGAACAGGGCCATAGCCTCCTGACTTCCAGCCCTAAATGAGGCCCACTGCTTCTAAAAGCCACAGTGCACAGAGTAGTTAATGCCAAATATGCTTAGTTACCTTTAACCCTTGTATTCAACTTAAGTTGTATCTTTTGTAGAGATGGGCTCATGAAACAAATTCATATCTGAATTTCAAAAACCTCCGAAGTTCAAGGATTATTCAGATCTGGCATTTTGTTTATATCCATTACAATAATAAGGTTCATTAGTAAAATTTAGAAAGAGGGTTGAGATTTTAATTTAATGGAAGATGTGTCAAAGTCCCCTAGACTGCTTGAAATTCTCAACTCCAGCTCAGATTTTAAACAACTGCACATGTACGGGTGTTTGGAGCCACAGTTTTGGCTCATATCTAATTCTTTGCTCTTTCTTGTTTCATTTGTGTTGCTGTCTCGAAACAGAAAGCCTTTGTGAGAGATCCTTTCACAATAAAAATACAAAGATGCTCAGCAGTATTACTGTATCCAAAAGAACAGCCGAATTTATTCATCACTAGCTAGAGCAGATCATTAGTGTCTGAGAGGAAAAACTGGGATGCCAGCTAAAAGAAAAAATAGCACATCTATTTCATTAGTGTGTAAAGAAATGATGAAGGAACAGGAATGCAGATTGTTTTAAACATTTCCAAGCTCCCTCTTCCTCCTTTTATAGTTTAATTACATCTTCCTTCAGACACTAGTTGATAGCATGCCATGATTTTATAAACGTAAACCAGCAATAATACTTCTAGTTAACAGTTCACATTTCCAGAAAACACAACCGCAAATTATAACCAGTTCACTCTGTCCAACATTACGAGAAGGAGGTTATTCAATTCACTGTTTTAAGTATTTTAACATGTTTTACCAAAAAAAGAAAAAAATAGATGGGTTATTATCTGTGTGTCTAGTTATTATGTAAACCAAGACAGAGAATGGCAAAAAGTCAGATATCTAAGATTTTCTATGGAGAGCCCCACACTAGTTAACTGCTTAGATCTGCATGACACTGTCCTGGTGCACTTCAGTGAGCCTTCTGTTCATCTCTTTCCTGATTATAAGCAGCTGTTCTTCAGATATACATTCACAACCCCATCCTTACAGACACTCTGGTTAGGGTGGGAAAGCTTTATCAATAGAGGGCTTTGCAGTGTACAATAAAGGTGGTAATACTCTGGGATCAACCTAGCCTCCTCTGGGACATCATTTCACAGGCAAACCGCCTTGACCAAGAACATGGCCCTCACATCTTTATCCTGGGCTTTGTAAGCCACATTGTCCCAGAGTGCAGATTTCTTGGGGGGGGGAGGGGGGTGTCACAGACAGAGATGTGGTCATTTATACCATTGGGTTCTGAAAGTTGGCTCCTGATGAATTGATGGCAAAACTCTGGAATGGGCAACAGAAGCAAAGTGGGGGCTAGTGGAGTAATCAAAGCACAAACACAAAACTAGTGACCTTAAAAGATAACCACCCACGGCAATGGATAGCAGGAGAGAATGCCAAATCTCACTGTTTCAAAGGGGTAAATGCTACAAAGAACTAGCCAGGATACTGTCCTTTTCCACTGAAGGAATCTGATACTGGTTTATCAAGTGGTTCAAAGTGTCAGGGTCCTGTTTGACTTCTCATTCAGTCTCAGTGATCTGGTTTCATCAGTGATGAAAAATAACTTCCTTCTACCTCCAGCTTTTTTGGAAACTCCACCCATTCCCACAACACAAGGATCTAGCCACACTGCTCTACATACATCTTCGACAGACAGGATTTACTAGTAAATCAGTGTAGCTGGGGTTAAATGTGGAAGCAATGCAAAGGCTCCAAGTTATACAGACTGCATTCACAGTGACCTGTCCTGTTGAGGAAGAAGGTTGCCACAAAAATTATGAGTTTTGCATGGCATTTCAATTTTTAAGGCAGAGCAGCAGGAAGAAGAGAAAAGCAAAGGGAAAGGTGGAAGCTGGTTATAGGTTTAATAGTCTGTGCAGCTAAAAACAGTATGGATATTTTTTTTTTAATGATTGAAAAATAATCATAGGTGTAGGGACGACATATTTTCATCCATATTCTATTATTCTTCTCTGACCCATTAAAAATAATGGGCGTAGGGATACATTTTTATTTGCATGATGAGATTCCAACTCTATCACTGTGAGTTGGTTTATGGCTGTGACATCATAAGAGAGGCTTAGCCAGCCAATCAGAATGTAACTTTCAACAGTCAGCACCCTCAGCCATTCTCTGATGGGTGCAGCTGCTCTCTACTGGCTCCATCTTGCCAAGTGTGTGTAGCAAGGATCTGTTTTTAGTAGGTGGTAGCTTAAATACTCCCAAGGACTTCCAGAGCTACAAGGCATCAACAAGGGTCAAACTCTGTCAAGGCAGTTGGGTGGTTAATGCCATCCGGCCTCATTTAGAGTTTGCAGACTTGGAGAGTTCCTGTCATATTCAGTTGATCTATTCTGCAAAGTAAGATGAGAGCTCTTTGCAGCGGTGGGTGAATGGGTTTGATGTTTGGATTGTGCAGTCAGGCTGATTAGCCAGTGTTTATTATAGGAGAAAGCTCTGCTGGCTTTGATTTTACAGCTATAATGGCAGAGGGGGGAAATGTTATTTTTGTCTCTTTACTGCAGGGGTGCAGAAGGCTTTGTGGAAAGGTATGTGTATAAAATGAAAAGTTCTGAATGTGACAATTCACCAGGTTAGTATTAAAAAATTAATTACCTGTGACTGAATAAGCGTGTTAGGAAATTCCAGCCGCTTCTTGATATCGTCTGACATTTCTGGTTCTTTCACATGATATTAATTTAGGTTCTGCAACATACATTAAAAATATGCTGTTTAGGACTAGGAAAGAAGGCATATTACACATGAGGAATAAACAGTACTAAAGATGTATTACATTGCACTTAGACAGCAAGATCTAAGAATCACTTAGGATTACAAGCATCAACCATAAGTAGGTTTATTTGTAGGGCCCTACCGAATTCATGGCCGTGAAAAATGCATCACAGCCCGCGAAAACTAGTCTCCCCCGTGAAATCTGCTGGGGAGGGGCAGAGCTAGGGTGCCCCAGCCAGGGCTCCTACCATGCACCAGACTCCAGCTGCTAGTCCTGGCAGGGCTGAGGAGGGATGGGATTTCCTCTTCCCCTGCAGGGGTCACTCATGGGGCTAATTCAAACCAACCTCTGGGAACCTCCCACAGCTGCAGGCAGCTTCACAACCCCGCCACGTTTCCTGCCCCATCATTCCCCAGCCACGGGAGGAGGGGTCATAAGAACATAAGACCGGCCTACTGGGTCAGACCAAAGGTCCATCTAGCCCAGTATCCTGTCTTCCGACAGTGGCCAATGCCAGGTGCCCCAGAGGGAATGAACAGGTAATCACAAAGTGATCCATCCCCTGTCACTCATTCTTAGCTTCTGGCAAACAGAAGCTAGAGATACCACCGCTGTGGGGGGGGCACCGTTATCAGCTCCTCCACTGCAAACCGCAGCCCCAGCTGGCACCGCTCCACAGCTGCCCAAGGCTTGCAGTTTGAGGGGGGGGACAATGCTGCCCCCTGCCTCCCAAAATGCTGCCCATGTTAAAAAGAGGTGGGCATGGCTCCAAGTCTCCCCAGTTCTGGCACTGGTGGCCCCCCACTTCTACAAAGGTTCCGGCACCCTTGCCATTGCCCCCCAAGAGGACAGTCCTGCCATCCCAAAAAGTAATGACCCCCCCCATACCATGAAACCCTCATATCTGCACTGCCTTCTGCTCTCCGGTTGCCCAACTCTGAAGACAGCACTTCCATCAGCAGCAGTGCAGAAATAAGAGTGGTAATACCACACCCCTCCTACAATAGCCTTCCAACACCACCACCCCGCTCAATCCTCTTTTAGGCTGGGACCCCCATAGTTATAACACTGTGAAATTTCACATGTAAATATCTCAAACCATGAGATTGAGGATTTTTAAAAGCCTATGACCGTGAAATTGACCAAAATTGACCATGAACTTGGTCGGATTCTATTCATTTGACACATGGGGTAAGAAGCAGCACAAGGTTAAGTAAAAAGAAAAGGAGTACTTGTGGCACCTTAGAGACTAACCAATTTATTTGAGCATAAGCTTTCGTGAGGTACAGCTCACTTCATTGGATGCATACTGTGGAAAGTGTAGAAGATCTTTTTATACTCTCAAAGCATGAAAAAATACCTCCCCCCATCCCACTCTCCTGCTGGTAATAGCTTATCTGAAGTGATCACTCTCCTTACAATGTGTATGATAATCAACTTGGGCCATTTCCAGCACAAATCCAGGTTTCCTCCCGCCCTCCCCCTCACACACACAAACCCACTCTCCTGTTGGTAATAGCTTATCTAAAGTGACCACTCTCCTTACAATGTGTATGATAATCAAGGTGGGCCATTTCCAGCACAAATCCAGGGTTTAACAAGAACGTCTGGGGGGGGGGGGGTAGGAAAAAACAAGGGGAAATAGGTTACCTTGCATAATGACTTAGCCACTCCCAGTCTCTATTCAAGCCTAAGTTAATTGTATCCAATTTGCAAATGAATTCCAATTCAGCAGTCTCTCCCTGGAGTCTGGATTTGAAGTTTTTTTGTTGTAATATCGCAACTTTCATATCTGTAATCGCGTGACCAGAGAGATTGAAGTGTTCTCCGACTGGTTTATGAATGTTATAATTCTTGACATCTGATTTGTGTCCATTTATTCTTTTTCGTAGAGACTGTCCAGTTTGACCAATGTACATGGCAGAGGGGCATTGCTGGCACATGATGGCATATATCACATTGGTGGATGTGCAGGTGAACAAGCCTCTGATAGTGTTGCTGATGTTATTAGGCCCTGTGATGGTCATAGGACACTAAACTTTCTAAACTACTACATGCCACAAGGGGCCACAGCAATGGTTCCCTCAACCCACCCAGCAATATTGTTAACCTATCCAACTATACTCTTAGCCCAGCAGAAGCAGCTGTCCTATCTCAGGGCCTCTCCTTCTGCCCCTCCACTCCCACGAACATGATACAGTTCTGTGGTGACCTAGAATCCTATTTTCGACGTCTCCGACTCAAGGAATATTTCCAACATACCTCTGAACAACATACTAATCCACAGAGACCTCCCTACCAACACTACAAAAAGAAGGATTCTAGGTGGACTCCTCCTGAAGGTCAAGACAGCAGACTGGACTTCTACACAGAGTGCTTCCGCCGATGCGCATGGGCTGACATTGTGGAAAAGCAGCATCGCTTACCCCATAACCTCAGCCGTGCGGAACACAATGCCATCCACAGCCTCAGAAACAACTCTGACATCATAATCAAAAAGGCGGACAAAGGAGATGCTGTTGTCATCATGAATAGGTCGGAATATGAACAAGAGGCTGCTTGGCAGCTCTCCAACACCACTTTCTACAAGCCATTACCCTCTGATCCCACTGAGAGTTACCAAAAGAAACTACAGCATTTGCTCAAGAAACTCCTTGAAAAAGCACAAGATCAAATCCGCACAGACACACCCCTGGAACCCCGACCTGGGATATTCTATCTACTACCCAAGATCCATAAACCTGGAAATCCTGGGCGCCCTATCATCTCAGGCATTGGCACCCTGACAGCAGGATTGTCTGGCTATGTAGACTCCCTCCTCAGGCCCTACGCTACCAGCACTCCCAGCTATCTTCGAGACACCATTGACTTCCTGAGGAAACTACAATCCATCAGTGATCTTCCTGATAACACCATCCTGGCCACTATGGATGTAGAAGCCCTCTACACCAACATTCCACACAAAGATGGACTACAAGCCGTCAAGAACTCTATCCCCGATAATGTCACGGCTAACCTGGTGGCTGAACTTTGTGACTTTGTCCTTACCCATAACTATTTTACATTTGGGGACAATGTGTACCTTCAAATCAGCGGCACTGCTATGGGTACCCGCATGGCCCCACAGTATGCCAACATTTTTATGACTGACTTAGAACAACGCTTCCTCAGCTCTCGTCCCCTAACGCCCCTACTCTACTTGCGCTATATTGATGACATCTTCATCATCTGGACCCATGGAAAAGAAGCCCTTGAGGAATTCCACCATGATTTCAACAATTTCCATCCCACCATCAACCTCAGCCTGGACCAGTCCACACAAGAGATCCACTTCCTGGACACTACAGTGCTAATAAACGATGGTCACATAAACACCAGCCTATACCGGAAACCTACTGACCGCTATTCCTACCTACATGCCTCCAGCTTTCACCCTGATCACACCACAAGATCCATTGTCTACAGCCAAGCTCTGCGATAAAACCGCATTTGCTCCAACCCCCCAGACAGAGACAAACACCTACAAGATCTCTATCAAGCATTCTTACAACTACAGTACCCACCTGCGGAAGTGAAGAAACAGATTGATAGAGCCAGAAGAGTTCCCAGAAGTCACCTACTACAGGACAGGCCTAACAAAGAAAATAACAGAACACCACTAGCCGTCACCTTCAGCCCCCAACTAAAACCCCAGCAACGCATTATTAAGGATCTACAACCTATCCTGAAGGATGACCCAACACTCTCACAGATCTTGGGAGACAGGCCAGTCCTTGCTTACAGACAGCCCCCCAACCTGAAGCAAATACTCACCAGCAACCACATGCCACACCACAGAACCACTAACCCAGGAACCTATCCTTGCAACAAAGCCCGTTGCCAACTGTGCCCACATATCTATTCAGGGGACACCATCACAGGGCCTAATAACATCAGCCACACTATCAGAGGCTCGTTCACCTGCACATCCACCAATGTGATATATGCCATCATGTGCCAGCAATGCCCCTCTGCCATGTACATTGGTCAAACTGGACAGTCTCTACGTAAAAGAATAAATGGACACAAATCAGATGTCAAGAATTATAACATTCATAAACCAGTCGGAGAACACTTCACTCTCTCTGGTCACGCGATTACAGACATGAAAGTTGCGGTATTACAACAAAAAAACTTCAAATCCAGACTCCAGGGAGAGACTGCTGAATTGGAATTCATTTGCAAATTGGATACAATTAACTTAGGCTTGAATAGAGACTGGGAGTGGCTTAGTCATTATGCAAGGTAACCTATTCCCCCTTATTTTTTCCTACCCCCGCCCCCCCAGACGTTCTTGTTAAACCCTGGATTTGTGCTGGAAATGGCCCAAGTTGATTATCATACACATTGTAAGGAGAGTGATCACTTCAGATAAGCTATTACCAGCAGGAGAGTGGGGTGGGGGGAGGTATTTTTTCATGCTTTGAGTGTATAAAAAGATCTTCTACACTTTCCACAGTATGCATCCGATGAAGTGAGCTGTAGCTCACGAAAGCTTATGCTCAAATAAATTGGTTAGTCTCTAAGGTGCCATAAGTACTCCTTTTCTTTTTGCAAATACAGACTAACACGGCTGTTACTCTGAAACCTGTCATTATGCAAGGTTAAGTAACTATCCCAAGGTCACATGAATGGCTAGAGTGAATAACTGAGGCAGGATGTCCCAGTTCTCTATCCCCTGGATGAACCACAACGTAGTTACCTGCAGACTAATCCTTGATGTGTCATCATCACAGGCATCTGCATGTTGCAAAGCCCCAAAGGTCCTGATCCTGAGAAGTGCTGAGCACTTACCACTCTTGCAATGAGAAGTGTAGATGCCCAGCAACTCTCAGAATCAGGCCATGCCTGTGAAGTGAATTTCTATCGAAGATACTTATATGTCTCCCACTACTGTAGTATCTGTACCTCACAATTTTTAATGTATTCTTCTTCACAATACCCCATGTGAAGGGTGGAAATCTAGTATCCTGCACTGCCAAAAAATGTATTCTTTTTCCAAAATGTGAGTATAAAACCCATTGGTGATCTTAGGACCCCAAGCAGGGAAAGTAACTGAAAGGAGGGGCACACTAGAAAAATCAACAGAAGAATGCAGCACTATAATCACTGTCGAGCTGCAGATACAGAAATAACAAAATTAGGCCTTGTCTACACTGCCCAGTACAGTCACTGCATACTTTGAAGGTTACAGTTACACCAAACTTGTGAAAAATCACCCCCCTGAGCGCAGCAAGTTTGAACGCTTTAAAGCACTAGTGTGGACAGACTCTGAGTGCTGGGTGCCGCGCTTCCAGCGCTTGGAGCTATTCCCCTCGTGGAGGTGGATTACCAGGTGCACTGGGAGACCTCTCTCCCAGTGCTCACACACTCACACTTCAAAGTGCTGCCGTGGGAGCACTTTGAAGTTTCTAGTGCAGACGTAGCTTCTGTCTTCTCTTTTCCAGACTAAACAAACGCAATTTTTTCAATCTTCCCTCATAGGTCATGTTTTCTAGACCTTTAATCATTTTTGTTGCTCTTCTCTGGACTTTCTCCAATTTGTCCACATATTTCCTGAAATGTGGAGCCCAGAACTGGACACAATACTCCAGTTGAGGGCTAATCAGCACAGAGTAGAGCGGAAGAATTACTTCTCATGTCTTGCTTGCAACACTCCTGCTAATACATCCCAGAGATGTTCGCTTTTTTTTTTTTTGCGCAACAGTGTGACACTGTTGACTCATATTTAGCTTGTGGTCCACTATGACACCCAGATCCTTTTCCGAAGTACTCCTTCCTAGCCAGTCATTTTCCATTTTGTATGTGTGGAACTGATTGTTCCTTCCTAAGTGGAGTACTTTGCGTTTGTCCTTATTGAATTTCATCCTATTTACTTCAGACCAGTTCTCCAGTTTGTCCAGATCATTTTGAATTTTAATCCTATCCTCCAAAGCACTTGCAACCCCTCCTAGCTTGGTATCGTCCGCAAACTTTATAAGTGTACTCTCCATACCATTATCTGAATCACTGATGAAGATATTGAACAGAACCGGACCCAGAACTGATCCCTGATCCCACTCGTTATGCCCTTCCAATATGACTGTGAACCACTGATAACTACTCTCTGGGAATGGTTTTCCAATCAATTTTGCACCCACCTTTTAGTAGCTCCATCTAGGTTGCATTTCCCTAGTTTGTTTATGAGAAGGTCATGCAAGACAGTATCAAAAACTTTACTAAAGTCAAGATGTAGTCCCCCAACAGTACAACATAAGGTCAAACGTTTCTTTAAATAACAAGTTTGGCTGCAGGATCATCAATCCATGCACTGTTGATTTCAAAAAGGGACACCTCAGAATGAACCAAATTGCTGAGATGCATCCATAGTTACTTATGGCTATTTGAACATTTGTTTTCTGAATCCTCCAACTATAGGCTGTTTATTCACAGCATCCTTTTACATTTAAAAAGAAAAAACAATTCAAATAATTTCTCACCTAAGACAGACACATTTAGATTTTGTTTTAAAAATGTATAAAATATTCTTAAGAAATTGTTTATATCTTAAAAAATAATTTTGATTTGTTTCTGGAATGGACCAAGCCAGGTTGAGCTCCCAAACACAATAGCAACATTGTGCCAGTGCACAAGAACCAGAACTTGAAAATAATTAGAATCTGACTTGCCTTGGCTCACCGTTCAAATTGAAGTGTGAACAGTATAAATATCAAGCAATAAGTTTGGATCCAGTTTAATAATATGTCCTTTGTAACACAGGAACAGATTAAAAAAAAATCTAGTGTGGACTGAAATTTTAAAAAATAATTCTACATGTACAAAAGCACTCATACAAAAAAAATATATATATGCGCACATGTTTCAGATCTGTGCTTCACTACACATGGATGGCCCATTCCTGCCTCTACTGAAATCTATGAGAATTTCTCTACTGATTTTGACTGGAGCAGAATCAGGCCCTGGCGCCTGTTATGTCTTATGGTGCAACTCACAATAGAAGGAGAATCACATCCACCAATCACAGGATAATTGTTACAACCTCAATTAACCCAAACCCCTGTTAGCTAAATCAGGGTCATGTCTCCCAGTATTTGAGAGTTACATTTCTACAAACTTACTCACAAGAGTAATTCCATTAACTTCAATGGAACTCTTGTGAGAGTAAGGACTATTCAGATCAGTGTCCCTATCAATCCCTATTGTATAAAAATACATTTTATTTTATTTTATTGCACAAAGCAGATATTCATTCATACGGTAGACCAACAGAGGAACTAGATACGGTCTCTGTCAAGGTTCCTCCCCCACTCTGAACTCTAGGGTATAGGTGTGGGGACCTGCATGAAAAAAACCTCCTAAGCTTATCTTTACCAGCTTAGGTCAAAACTTCCCCAAGGTACAGAATATTCCATCCTTTGTCCTTGGATTGGCCGCTACCACCACCAAACAAATACTGGTTACTGGGGAAGAGCTGTTTGGACACGTCTTTCCCCCCAAAATACTTCCCAAAACCACAAGGTTTGGTAAAGAGCCTCACCAATTTGCCTAGGTGACTACAGACCCAGACCCTTGGATCTTAAGAACGATGAACAATCCTCCCAACACTTGCACCCCCCCCTTTCCAGGGAAATGTTGGATAAAAAGCCTCACCAATTTGCATAGGTGACCACAGACCCAAACCCTTGGATCTGAGAACAATGAAAAAGCATTCAGTTTTCTTACAAAAAGACTTTTAATAGAAACAGAAGTAAATAGAAATAAAAAAAAATCCCCCCTGTAAAATCAGGATGGTAAATACCTTACAGGGTAATTAGATTCAAAACATAGAGAACCCCTCTAGGCAAAAACCTTAAGTTACAAAAAAAGATACACAGACAGAAATAGTTATTCTATTCAGCACAATTCTTTTCTCAGCCATTTAAAGAAATCATAATCTAACACGTACCTAGCTAGATTACTTACTAAAAGTTCTAAGGCTTCATTCCTGGTCTATCCCCGGCAAAGACAGAATACAGACAGACACACATACCCTTTGTTTCTCTCCCTCCTCCCAGCTTTTGAAAGTATCTTGTCTCCTCATTGGTCATTTTGGTCAGGTGCCAGCGAGGTTACCTTTAGCTTCTTAACCCTTTACAGGTGAGAGGAGATTTTCTCTGGCCAGGAGGGATTTTAAAGGGGTTTACCCTTCCCTTTATATTTATGATAGTCTCTATCTTGCAGACAGATTCATTTCTGACTACAACTTGTCAGTGAGCTACTTTTTATTATTCACGTTAAAAAGTAGTAACAATATAGGATCATTAAAAGTGTTGAATCTTCTATACAAACTGGAATCAGATGTCCCAGTTTATAGATAAAACAAAAGTCTATTATTTAACGTAAGCAACTATTGCCTTTTCTACAATAACCCTCCAACGTAGTATGTCTTCCGCTGTAGTAAGTATTTTATGAATCTATCAGTGACATTAAATGTACAACATATGAACTAGCCAAGTATTTATACATTTTAGGTCAAATTGCTCATCCATCATCTTCAATGGGAGTCATGAGAACAAGGGCAGCAATATTTCCCCCTCATGCACTCTGCATTAACTTTTACAGCAGTAAAGGTGAAATGTAAGCATGCACTTAAGTGCTTTTCAGAATCAGGGCATTATACCTGAATATAAACTCACTGAGGCCCAGATTCCTTATTCATGTGTGTCTGTAAACAGTGCTTTGAACGTTCTGGGCACTATCAGAATACAAATAGCGATGCAAGGGGATAATTGAACGCCACACTAGAATGAAGTAGAAAGCAACATTCTTTCCAGTTACGGACAGATACTTCCATTAATTCAGTTTTGAACTTTGTTCTAGCAAACCACTAGATCAGTGGTGGATAACCTGTGGCCTGTCAGGGTAATCCGCTGGCAGGCAGCGAGGCAGTTTGTTTACATTGGCACGGCCGCCCACAGCTCCCAGTGGCTGCGGTTTGCCATTCCTGGACAATGGGAGCTGCACGAAGCAGCGCGGGCCGCAGGGACATGCTGGCCGCCACTTCCCGCAGTTCCCATTGGCTGGGAATGGCGAACCACGGCCACTGGGAGCTGCAGGTGGCCGTGCCGATGTAAACAAACAGGGTAATCTGCTGGCGGGCCGCAAGACAGTTTGTTTACATTGGCACAGCCGCCCGCAGCTCCCAGTGGCCGTGGTTCGCCTTTCCCGGCCAATGGGAGCTGCGGGAAGTGGCGGCCAGCACGTCCCTGCGGCCGGCGCTGCTTCCCAAGCTCCCATTGTCCAGGAATGGCAAACCGCGGCCACTGAGAGCTGCGGGCAGCTGTGCCAATGTAAACAAACTGTCTCGCGGCCTGCCAGCAGATTACCCTGACAGGCCATGTGCGCCCCAGGAGCCACAGTTTGCCCACCACTGAACTAGATCAAAGAAACTTTGCTGCAGCTGCACCCAGATTACAGTATAATACTACCTTAAATTTCAATGATACCCTGCGTTGCACAAATACAGCAATCAACTCCCTACAACTGAAAGGCAGCCTCCCCTGAGATAGAAAGCAGGATCAGTGTAATACCACGTAGTAAAACTACTCATTGTGCAGATGAATTGGAAGAATCTCATATGTGATGGAAACTACATTTTGGTCTCCTAAATATGCATTCATCTTCTCCAACTGGAATTTGGTTATGAAAGCAATCTGTCACTCCTAAACTTGCAAAAAATTTTCAAAAAGTAGAAATGGTCAATCTGACTTATAACCCATCTGAAATAGAGTCCCCTATGCAAGATGCTAAGAGCGTCTGTTCAGTAATAACTTGAAAAGATGAGTGCCACCTATGTAGATCTCATTTCAGCAAAGCACATAAACACATGCTTCGCTTTAAGTCCCTTCCAATTCAGCAAAGCACTTAAAGAGGCGCAAAAGAGCGCTTCTCTTAAAAAATACCAGAAATAGAAATATCTGATAGTAAGGATGAAACATTTTTTGGCAAATATTAAATATAGTATTATAAATAGAAAAAGTAAAATAAAATAATTCCAGTCAAAAATTCTCAAGGAGAGATTTTTCAAAGGCACAAAGGGCATCTAGATATGTGCTCAAGTCCCATTTGTGCTTTGACTATCTTCCCCTTAGCCACGTATGTACGGCTATTCAGTTTTGAGGAAAGCTTCATATTCTCCAAACACACAGCAGTATGTTTTCACATTTGCCCATCCATGCAAAGTGCATCAGTACGAAGACTATTAATCCCCAGAACACTAAATTGACTGGAGCATTATTTACATTTACAGCCCTAACACGCAACAAAAACTGGTTTAAATATGTATTATAGACAGCATTACTGAAGTTCTATTAAACTTTTACTCTCATGGGGAGGTTGAGTGGAAGAGGTTTCAGACAATATTCACTGAAGTTAAGGCCCATTAAAAGGGGAGCCTAAGCACAGCCTTATGCAGGCAAACCTCCAATCATGCAGCCAACCCATTCACATCCTGACTTTCAGTATGTTAATTTATTCCATTTCTGGTCTTCCCATGTACAGATATTGCCACATATGGTGGAAACATTGTGACAATCATTTGATGGACCTCTCTGGGGCCTATGCTACATGAGACAGAAGGATGGAGAGTGAAGGCAAAGTCTAGGAACAGAAGCAGAGCTTCTAGCAGTTTAACTGCTAAAGGTAGGTGACCTCATACTGGAATTTATACAATACACACATACTTTCCTTCTGCATATAGATCACTAACATTATTATGCTCTTTTTGCTTAAAAATAAGTCATCTACCAATACTGCAGTCATTCAAACTAAACCATTGACCTCAAGGGGCCAATGAACATGAAAAAATATACAGTGTCCTTGTAAGTCCCTTCCCTTAGTGTGCAAAAAAGAGAAAAAGAAATCGTGCTACCATTCACAAGGCTGAGTTCAAGTATGTTTTCATTTCGGTCATTTTCTTATCCAACTGCACTATCTTCATGAAAATTGCACCTGTTGAGTCAAAACTGAGCCAATCAGAAAGAAGTCAAAAGAACCAATGTTTGTTGTGTTTCTACTTCAGTTTACAAAACAACCTTAGTTTAATACTTAATTCAAAGCCATTTGTTGACATAATTTTAAAAATGCAGCCACTAAAATACACTGTACTGTACCAAACACTGCCTTATTCTATGATGCCAAAGCCAATGTTGTCCCTCATTCCAACTGGGAACCCCAAGGTACTTTGTGGTTAAGCAGCAACTACGTGCATCAGAGTTATTTTGCATACTCACCTGCTAGTCAAGAGGGCATATTGCAGCCAGGGCGTGATGGCAACTCTCAAGCTACAGAACAGTTGCACTGCCACTGCATGGCCTAGGGAAAGGATTTCCTCCCACTCACACATCACTTTAGCACAGGGATTCATCAGCATTTTCATAGCATGTACCTTATTTCACAGAAAGATTGACTCATAGACTAACTCCCCTCCCCTTTTGGAGCATACGGAGCACTTCCTCCCCCTTTCCCAATAATGTAACAGCCACATGGCAACAACAACAATTGCTTGTATGGACAAGTAACATTAGAAAAGTATTTAATATATTTTTCCTTGTTTCCACATTAGAACACAGCTAGAGAGCCAGCACCCATGTGAGCCGTCAGGTTTCTATGAACCAACAAGTGCTTTGCAAACCACTATGAAACACAGTTTAAGAACCTCTGCCCTAACACACATTCCAGGTTCTCAGACTGTGCGCTGGGGGGAGGATTTGGCCTCAAACAAATAAGAAATGATCAAGTTGTTTCAATCTTTAAAATGCCATGAATGCTATGTAATTTACTATCCCACCACATCAGATGCTGAACTCTTGCATAGGTAATATTTTATAAAATGCCAAAGAAAATAGAGCAGTAGTCCTTTAAAACAAATCCACCTCACTCCCAATAAACCATCAGACTGAGCTGGAAGTTATTTTCCCCGCATGCTTTTCCTCCAGAAAATAGAAGCAAAAGTGCCATCATATTTTTCACAGGAAGACAATTATTCCTCTTCCCAATACTATTATAATACTAGGTAATTTTAAATAATTGACATTCATTTACTAAATAAAAGCAGGGAAAGAAGTTTAGACCCAAAATTGTTTGTCTCAGTTTGGACACATGGGGCACTAAATACCCCCTCAAGCCTCCTAAGTAGTAGGTCAGCAGCCTGCCTTGTTAGCAGTAAGTAATTAAATTTCAATTGTCCTGACTGGGTTTTTGTTTGTCCTCAGCTACTGGACAATAAGATTTTTCCTAGTCTGACTGGTGAAGAGGCACTTTACACACATCAAGCAGCTAAAGAGCAGGAATAAAAAGAAAACCCACAAGAGCAAAGGATAAATAAAGAACACAAGCTATAGGAAAGACTCCTCTGTTTTTCCTAACAACGCCAACTTGCATGAGAAGTATCCTGATACATAATACATCATCAAATTGGTAAAGCTGTGAGGGATGGCCAAGACTAGGTCAATTCTAACAGAAAGGACAGTTCTGCCATCCAGACCTAGGACTTGTATTGTGACAGTTTGCAGAAAAATAAGTAAAAAACCCACCACAGTATGTAAGTTAAACCAGACTAAATGACATTACAGAAAACATTCTATTCAGATCATTCCAATAGTAGTTCCTATACTCCTCCTCATACTGCTTTCTACTTACTGGGAGCATTTGAATGAAATCAGAATCAAGGTCTTTGTTTCTTAAAGGTTCAGTCCTGCATTCTTTAAGCAACAGGAAGTCCAATTTGACTTCCAAATAGGGTGACCAGACAGCAAGTGTGAAAAATCGGGATGGGGGGATAATAGGGGCCTATAAAAGACAAAACCCCATATATCGGGATTGTCCCTATAAAATCGGGACATCTGGTCACCCTACTTCCAAAGAAGTTATAGGTCTACTCTACAATAATGACAATGATTTGTTCCACTGAGTCAGTGACAAAACCATCAACCTGAAAAGTAGTCAATCTAAAAATAAATTAGTTTAAAGTAGTTTTGGATACTACATAGGCACCTGAGTTCTTCCAGACTATTTGTGATCCTAGAAAAACATTTCAAAAATGGGAAAATGTGATTGTATCTTCTGTTCCTGTGAGCAAGACCACATCCCATCCCCCCCCAAAACACACACACACGAAGAAAACCAGGGGAAATGACTGTACACCCTACATGCTATCAAATGCACAAAATAAACATAATAGAAAAATTAGAGAAACATCTCTTTCCTAATCCTTATAGGATTATAGGCAGTTATAGTGATCTCAGGTGATTCTTGAAAAAGTGAACGTATTCTTGTTATAAGATTCGTAAATTTACAATATCCCTTTAATTACCAATATAGGCAGAATAAAATCATTTTACACAGTTAAAAAGTGAGTCATGCTTTGTTGAGCTAAAGCAGCATTCCATTAGCCATTAACAGTATAGGGAAGGGGTAGTCATTAAGCAGACCACGGGCCAAATCCAGACCATCAGATGCTTTTGAATGGACCACGAAATCTTTATTTTTTTTTTACTTATTATCATTATTGTTATTATTTCTGTATTATTTTCTCTGGAGTTTGGACCTTGACTGTACCTTGTCCAAGAAATCTGGACCTTGACAAAAAAATAATTGATTACCCTTGGTATAGGGCCATACCTCACAGCTGAACTAGTGTCAGTCACACTATCACACTCCAAAAATCCAACCCTTAGACATGCTAGGGAAGCACTTGGCCAGCTGGTGGGGGAGGGGGGGTGCGGAGCACAAAGGTGGCTTTAGAGCATTCTTACTGATCCCCAATCCTAGGGGTGGCCAAGG
This sequence comes from Natator depressus, assembly GCF_965152275.1. Taxonomy (NCBI): domain Eukaryota; kingdom Metazoa; phylum Chordata; order Testudines; family Cheloniidae; genus Natator; species Natator depressus. The sequence continues at coordinate 110,707,330 of NC_134238.1, read as the reverse complement.
GCTGTACAAAATTGTGCCCATCTGTTTAGGGCTTTAAAAAAAATTAGCAAATGGGAATTCCCCCAAGAATGCAAGTGTGTTCCAGCCACATCCCTCTTCAGTATGAAGACTCCCTATGCTAAAGGGCCTGTGGGTGTGAGGAGTGTAGAGACACTATGCTAGTTCTATGACAGGGATGAATTCTTACACTAGGGAAATCCCCAGGTAGCTAGTTTAAACTGGTTTACCAGCAGAGGAGCACAAAGCAGCCAGATCACAGTGGAGGATCCAGCTACAAGTCTCAGTCATGGTTTCTTTCACACACAGTGCTGAACATATTTTTTGTCCTGTCTACACTTCAATTAAGGCATTTTCAACTCCAGCTGAATGGGACCCATTATTGAGAGCCATTTAACAGGTTGACTTCTTAGGCTGTGTCTACACTGCCACTTCCAGCACTAAAACTTTTGTAGTTCAGGGGTGTGAAAAAACACACCCCGAGTGACAAAAGTTTTAGCACTGAAAAGCGCCAGTCTAGACAGTGCTTTATCGCCGGGAGCGATAAAGCTACCACCCCTTGTTCGGGGTGTTGGGGGTTTTTTTTTAAATCACCAGGAAAGCTCTCCCCCGGCGATAAAGCATGTCTACACTGCCGCGGTTGCACTGTAATGTGGGTAGCGTAGACATAAACTTTTAACCTCAGTATTCTAAGAGTATCTGCTCCTACCACCCACTCCTCACTCCAAGTCACAATCACAATTCTATGTCAGAATTGCTATGGAAATGACTATATCACAAATACAAGAGTAGGATGGAGAATAAGTAACAGGAACAAGTGAATTTTTCAAAAAACAAAGAGGTCCCATGTCCACAGCAATACAAATTGAGAGGGAAAAATGCAGAAAACATTGTGAATGATCAGATTTATTTATAAATTTGTAGAATGCTTTTAATGGCTTACTGTGTTTCCCACAGCAGCTATTAGATTGACAATAATCCTGACTTTGACAGCCTGCCCTGAAAAGGGCGGTGGGGCAGGAAGGGAGGAGTACAGCATCAGAAAGGCTTAGAGAACAGGTAGGGTTATCACCCCTCCAGGTTTGGCCTGGAGTCTCCTGGAACTGGCATCGATCTCCCGCTGACTACTGAAAGCAATCCAGGAGCTTTTAATAGGATATTTAAAGAAAATGACATTATGTCACGTTGGGGGAAAAAATCTCCCGGAACAACTTCAGTCAGAGTTGTGAACTCTAGAGTCATAGGGAGTAGTAAGACTTTCTACTTGTTAGGCTGAATGTGCATTATTCGTATGACAGAGAGTTTGCAAAAACCGGATTTGCAACCCAGGCCTGTGAGATGGGGTGCTCACTCTCAACTCCCACTGAAATCAACAAGACTTGAGGCCTCAAGGCAACTGTTCAGGCTAGGGCACTCACTTGGATACAACCCCCTGGCTTGAGTGGTGTCTAAGGATGCGGCCACCTGAAGGAGGAAGACGGCACGCAGCAAACTCTATCCTCCGCAGTCCGAGAGGCTTTTAGACCCCCACATACACACACACACCCGGAGTGTGTGTGGGGGGAAGGCCTCGCCCCAGTCCTAACTGGAGAAAAACAGCCCTGCTGCTGGTGCACCTCGATGTTTACAAAGGCGCTCCCACAGCGGGGGGACCGGGGGGGGGTGGGGCGCTGTCCTTCTCCAGCCCCCCACAGTCAGAGCCGCCGGCGGGGGCAGCTACCCACCGTATCCCTGACACCGAGCACTTCTGCGCCCACTGCCACGCCTCCGGGGCTCTGTTTCCCGGGCAGACGTTCGCACAGCCCAGGGGACGCACCAGACCCAGCCCGCATCACGGGCTCGAAAGCAGGGCGATGCGTCCGCTCCAGGCGCCTCGCCGCCCTGCCCAGCGCAGCCTGGCGGCCCCCCGGCCTACGCGGCTGACCTGCCGGGCCTTAGGAACGCCGCAGCCGCCGGCGCTCCAACGGACACCGCCCAGGGGGCTGAGAGCGGGCAGCCGTTCCCCCCGCATTCTGGAAACCCCACTGCGCCGCTTACCTGACTTAGCCACCCGCCCCGCAAGCTGCAGCTACGTTCCCCGCCCACGTGCCACCGGGGCGTTACGCAGCCGCGTCAATTCTCTCCCCCAGCTGCCGGGCAAAGGAGAGACTGTAGCGTGAGATTGTGCTCCCTAGGCGCGAGGCAGCTGACCAGAGATCCCGACATGCGCACTTGCAGCCATGAAGCCGCTGCCCTCGCTCTGCCCTCACCCTCTGATCCAGCGCAAAAGAGACAGCGCCCAGGGCAGTGTGTCTCTGTACTGCGGCTGAAAGCAAAATCAAGAGCTGGTCTAGCTCAGAGAACGTGGCATGTCCCGTGCTCTCCACTGCCCCACCGGTGTGCCTTGTGTTGTTATTAGAGGTTCAGGGCCAACTTCTGTTGTTCACACTCTTGCAGCCCCACTGATTTTGATGGATTTGACAGGTGTTACCAAGAATAGAATTTAGTCCATCTCTAATCTAAAAATAAGTCTCTGCCTGACCATAAAGTTTGGGTCCAGATCCAAAATGTGGGAGCATTTGAATTAACAGTTTTGCATTGGTCCATTATGGAGAGGTGAGCTGACCACAATGTGCAGAGCTGGATGCAAACTTTCCTAAAGTCTGGATTGTTTGGAACCAGGTTTTTGGTTCAGGACCCTCAGGTAAAACATACTAAAAAAAAAAAGTTATTTTTATAAAATTTTCACAAAATAAAACAACCCTGAAATTAATTTCTATAAGGTTCAAAAGTTTACAGAAGGATCTGTTCCTATATAACAAACATTTTGGAAGGGATATTAAACTTTCAGGGAGTAAACCAATCTCTTTTAAAGGTCAGGATAAAATCTGATGTGGGCAGATTAACTGCTGGGTTCTTAGAGCTTCCACTGGAGCATCCAGTACTGGCCACCATTGATTTGGAGGGTTTGAACATCTGACCTCTGGGGGAATCAAATTCAGGGGCAGTTTAAGAACTGAGATCATACAAGGGGGTGGGGAAGCATCACTATCTCTGCCAGCAACCATGGCCCCGTGCTGTAAAAGAGGGGTCTTACTGTCCACTGTTGGAGACAAGGCTAGATGAGTATCCCTGGTTGAGAACTACTGCTCTACATAATGGGACATGCCTGCCCTCAGCTCAGAATCTTCTAGAAAGCAGTGTCTGTTGGGGCCATTTACACTCCTGCTTCACCTAGGGTTCTGAGAGTATAAATTGGGGAGTGGCCCCCAACAGCCACTGTGTTCTTGTGACTGTTGAAAATGCTGTGAACTCACTTGGTATCCTTGCACCTTCCTCATTGTTTGTTTTTTTTTAAATTATTATTATTTTTTCCCACCTGTGACCATTTTCACTCCTGGACTTACAACAACCTGCTGCTGCATCCCCAGTCAGGTGCAGAAGACAAAGGATTTTAGTTGGTTGTCACTCTCTTCAGGAGGGCACCTCCTGCAACAGTCTGGCTCCGCAACAATAGGCAAGTGACTGGTAGAAAATCAGAACAATGGTCCCGGCTTAGGATTTCCTTCCCTCAGGGAGGTTGTGGCAGGCTGCAGTCCATTCCTAACCCTAGCCAGGCTTGTCTCACAGAATGAGAACTGGAGGTGTGGTCTCCCTCTCACCCAGCACCCAACTGAAATGGACTCTCCCCCCTTTTTGGCCCCCGTCTCCAAGCCTGACCCCTAATGCAGGTACACTGGATTGGGGCTGGCTGAGCCCACAGCAGCTCATTAACCCTTTCCTGGCTGGTGAGGGGTGTGTATACTCCATCACACTGCCCATTAATTGGTTAGTTTTTCATTTTTTCCTTTTAAAACAAACCAAAGGAAATGGTATCTCCATGTTGCAGACACCCTAGTCAAACGAGTACAGTGCTGAAAGTCTGGCACTGTCTGCTCCAAAGAACACTTGCCATGAAGGCTTTCTCCCAGGTGTAAGTGACTTGAGATCCCTGGGTTTGTCAGAGTTTGTCCCTTTGTACTGTTTTGGTGCTGATGGTCTGGCCCTGTCTATGCTAAGAAGCATTTCACTTCCATAGGCTGCTCATCAGGGTGGTTTTATGTCTGGTATAAGAGACTTTGGTTCCTCAGGGTTGACTGAGTCCAGTGCCAAGGGCCCAACTTTGCCATTTTCAAGGTCCCGGATATCATCCAGGTTGACCAGGTACAGCGCCAAGGGCATGGCGCCATCAAAGAGAAGGGCAAGTTAACCCAGAAGATCCTTTCATATTAAGGGCCTGTAGATTGCATCAGAAACCGAGGTCTTGCCTGAGTCAAAGGAGAGCTCTTCCGCATAGAGCCCTGTTTAGTGAGCTCAGGTCTCTGGGATCAAGGGTCTTGCTTTTGATTGTGAGGGCCTTCTTGGTTGGAGATCTTCCAAGAACTGGTCCTCAGAACAGGGTTGTATTGTCTATGGTTCCATGAAGGGTCACAATAAATCAAGCCCTTTTACTCAGCAAAAAGGAAGTCACTGGAGTCCTTAGAATCCTGACTGCCGAGCCATAATTGGGGTGGTTCATGCTCTACACTAAAGCAGCTACAAGCTTTGCTGGGCAATCCACTTTCACTTACTCCAATTCAAATCAAATTCGCTATTCTGAGAGTAGACCTGAGATGGTCCTCTACCGGTTTTAACTTGGTCTGTCTAATGCACTTGAAACAGTACAAGTTGTCTTTGAATTCTGTGAGGGTGGAGTGGGCTACCAAATCAGTTCACCAACCTCCAATACATGGAACAACAGCTTTTGTTAACCCTAGAGTAATCTACTTTAAGAAAACTCCCACTTTTGTACCCAGAGAACTCTGTTTCAGGGGGGAGGATAAGGGGAGGTTAATGACCCTGACCAATCGGTTCTTAGGAAGAGTCCAAGTTTGTGCATGAGTAGTTGCTTATTCCACAAGAATGAATGTGCAGAGCCAACGATCTCAAAGTACTACAGTTACTAGTACCTTCTCCTTACAGCTTTTGTAAAGCACTTTGACATTTTTCTGTTAAAAGATGGTATGTAAATACAAATCATTCAGGAGCAGCCACTGAAAATGAAAATCTCATTTCTTAAACAGAGTTCCATCTAAACTAGGAAGTATTGTAGCTTAAAAAAAATGAGGACTGGAATAAGGAACCTCAAAGTTAACAATGTATTACATGATTCAATAGCAGTAAACCCTGCCATGTTTAAAAACAATATTTATTTAAAATCTCTTAGTTCTGGTAATAAAAATAAGTTTAGCAAATGCGGCTTGTCAGCTATAACATTAACCATCACTACTAAGATTAAGGCTGATTTAAACCACAGTTTTTTAGATGCAGCTGCTTTCACCACGAATAATACTAGGCTATACAGGGGCCTTACTTCACACACAAAACTTCCATAGGCTTCAGTGCCAGTTCTGTGTGTGGAATGATGACAAGATTGGGCCCTAGGTCCCTGATACTGGGAAGTGATATGTATCTCAGCACCCTCTGACGTCAGTGTAAGTTGAGGTTTCTTAGCACTTCCCAGGAGGCATTCAGTAGGTCAAAGTATTGGGCCTGAAATCTCTTAAAGAATGTGATCCTGCAATGGTTACACATATAAAAATTCCCATTGACTTTAGTGGGAGTTAAGCATTCATAGGGACTTCAGAGTTGTGTATAATTTCCAAAGTCTCTACCACATAGGGTCCTAGATATAAATTTATTCAACTGAATGGTTAGTATATTTTTCAAATATAATCTGGGACAATATAAAAATGTGGAAAATCCTAGCAAAAGGTCAACTCACACACTACTTGGACACCCCAAACTCTCATTGGCTCCAGTGAGAGGCTGGGCTAGACAAGGAATGCAAAATTAGGCCCAAAATTTCTGGAAGTTTTCTCCAAAACAGCAAAATGTGGTAGATTGAGAACCAACTATATATGCACATACAATTCCTATTGAAGTCAAGGCCATGCATTCTAGAGAAGAATTTGGATCGAGATGTCAAAAGTGGTCCCTTTTTAGTTAGTTTTGTGGATACTGTATGTTTGGTAGGAATACAAATATAGGAACATCTGAAATATAGGCTAAATCACCCTTTTCCTTGCACAGTCACAAAGAAAAAAATAGGTATATTTTTTTCCACAGCCTTGAGGCCTTAGTAAACACTAGACCTTCTCCTTTCTTGGGTGAGTGATTTACAGGTCTGGATAGGGTTAGGGAGTGTAACGGTAACCTGTGAGTCACTGGATATTGCTCCTGTCATAGATCAGGACTCGGAGTATATAACCCTTGTTATCCTGGCCCTTGTCATGTGACCGGGGCCAAGAAATAAAATCTCAGAGCTCAGTCTTCAATACCCTGATGAGCTCACACTTGGTGCCATTTGGAGGAACATTGAAGCAATGGAGGTTCTAGGACACCCATATACCTCCCCACATCCTGGGCTGGCTAGGTGGTTGAATCATCCCCTGGCAGAAGTTTGAGAAACCAGAGGGCTGCTCCCTTCTGACAGCGCAGTTACTTCTAGAATTATGCTGCCACTGGTTCTCTCTCTCCCAGTTACACATATTACAAGCTCTCTGAAGAGTCATAGAATCACAATTATTGCTGACATTGGCAGTATTAACTTCCACTGGAAATGCTGTGGGTTTACCAGGAGATGATGCTGCATGGAGTGACTATACCTGACATCACCCTCTTCCTTTTGGTTAGGTTTTCCACCAAAAACCCACAGATCTTCCACAACATAGTGTTCATGAGTAAGGGGCATACTCCATGGACTTGGGGGAAGGGGAATGGTGCCTCTTTTAGGTTCTAATTCCCTTTGCCTGCCATACTGGCTAGTATTTCTTCTACTACTATCCCTTCAGTGTCTGAGCTTGGAGAGGATGATGTGACCGTATGTTGCTATCTACATCTGTATTACTAACCTCAAAGATTTCCTGAATTTGATATACAAGTTAAGGGTACTCGAAACAAAAATGTCTTAGGTATACAGTATATTAATGTATGGTTGATTAACAATAATTATTTTGTATTTAAGATGGAGGGCTACATTTTCAAGCGTCAATGCCTGAGTTATACGTTCAGACTGAATAATGGGTCAGGAAAACCAGCCCAAAAGTGTGCAATTACCTCATGTGTGGACAATATGGAAAATCTGGGCTCAGTGTGGTGTGTATACCTTTTGAACATTTGGCCTCTAGGGGCACAGTCCAAGTGGCTGGGATGCATGCTCAGGATCACCATGTGGGTTGAGGAGAGAAAGAATCCTCCCTGCTCCAAGTACACAGAGAAGCAGCAGACAGTAGCTCTTTTACCTGGGGTGTTCCAGCTCTATAGCGGAGCTGGAGAGAATAGGGGAGAATGGCTGGTGAAGCTGTCTAGGCACATTTACCAGCCCAGCGCATGGTTTACCTTCCAGTGTTTTTAACCTCCACATGCTGGAGTGCAGGGAGCCCTTGTGCCACAAAACTCTGCATCATGTAGTGGATGCAGAGCCTCATCAAGAGGGTCCCCAAATTCTGTCTTCCCCTTTTATTACAAGTTTCATTGAGTCAGGGCTCTCCACAGTAGTGAAGCATTTGTCTCACACAATGACTAGAAATAGGTGTTTTGGTTTTGGACAAACCGGTGTAAATGTGAAAACATTTACATAATCTAAACTGTTCTGAAGATAATACTTAAAGATGAGTAAAGTGTTCACATATCTGGTGCTATATTGTTTTTGTTTAACAAAGAGCCAATAAGACAGTAGTGAATTGATCTGCAGTGAGAAACTACCTTCACAAACAGAAGGGCTGAACATTGTCTGAACCTAAGCCTGTGAAATGATGAGCACTTTCGGTCCCCATTCACATTAATGGGTATTCAGTGCATCATGGAATCAGGCCCTTTATTTGTTCAAATTAAATCAGTGGTTTTCAAACTTTTGTACTGGTGACCTCTTTCACATAGCAAGCCTCTTATAAATTAAAAACACTTTTAACACCATTATAAATTCTGGAGGCTGACAGCTCGTGACCCCCCATGTAATAATCTTGTGACCCCCTGAGGGGTTCTGACCCCCAGTTTGAGAAACCCTGAATTAAATCCTTCATACTGCACAGCAAAGTCCAGGCAGTGACTTCATATCCACTCATTCTGTGTTGACTTTACTTACCTGCAGATTTTATTGTCCCTGAATATAGTTAATCCATGCTTGATTTGTCCATGTACCTGGGTAAGCAATCTGATGGTATTTATGCATTGCTGAGCTGTTAATTTGATTTAATTTTTGAGCACATAAAAATGGAGATTGCAAGCAGATTTGGATCGATGAGCCATGACTACGTATAAAATAATGGAATCCCAGGAAGGTTTTAATATCACAAGGGTTTTTTTCTTTATTCTAAGGTTCATTCTCCTTGAAAGCTGTCATCAGTCTTGCATGTTCCTACACCACAAACTCCCATGACTTCAGGTGGAGTTCTGAGAATAGAATTACTGAAGAATTGGGCCCCAAGTGACATGGTTTAAATATCCATGGCTTAAGGTTCCTAGCATTGGATTCTTATTTGAAACCAACCTTTTTAGGTTCTCCCAACGTTAATTACAATAAAGGGCTTTCATTATCTGGTCAAACATTCTGGGTAACATAATACAAAAACTGTGGGAAAAGTCTTCAGCTGGTGTGACTCAGGGTGGTTCAGTTGAAGTCAATAGGGGATCTGACCCTATATCTTTTTCTGTAGCCTTAGATGTGTAAAGCTGGTATTTTTTATTACTACCTGTGTGTGTTCATGTTATAGGACTTGTTCTAAAAGACCTGAGAATCTTTCCGTTTACTTTAATAAGCTTAGATTAGGTCCCTCATGTGTGTGAGCAACAGGGCACAGTTAAAGTTGGTGATTGGACTGAGGGATAACAATAATATTTAATGGTTATCTTTGAAGCATTTTTACAAACATTAACTAAAGTAGTATTATCCACATTTTACAGATGAGGAAACAGAGTCAGAGACCTTAAGTAACTTGCCAAGACCTACTGTGAATCTAGTAAAAGAAAGCTAGAATTAGAAATGTGGGAGTTCTCATCCCTCAGACATGAACTCAGATCATGCCTCCCTGGATATTCTTGGGCTGGTGTTGGAAATCTAACAGAGAATTTGCTGACTTTTTGTGTTTAAATTTTCAGCTGTCATGTAGCATTAACAACATTTTTTTGCAGGAGGAAGACATTTTAGAAATGGAAGTGTGTGTGTGCTTCACAGCTACATAATGCAAATGACAGCAGAATTTTCTCCAAAATTTCAAAGAAGTTCAACCTCTTGGTCCCAAAGGATCTTTCAGAAAAAAAGTTTAAGGAGTTGAACACTACAGCTGTGTCTACACTATGGACCTAACAGCAGCACAGCTGTACCACTGCAGCTGTGCCGCTGTACGGTCTCATGTCTAGCTGCTCTATGCTGATAGGAAAGAGCTCTCCTGCCGGCATAATTAAACCAATGAGCAGCAGTAGCTATGTCGGCGGGAGATATATTCAAAACAATGGGTCAAATCCAACCTACCGATTGTGCATATATGCAAAATCAGGAAGCCACACAGCTCCTTTCTACCTATTCTGTGCTGCCCCCAAATCTGCAGAGGGTCTGGAGCTACAGAGAAGGCATTTCAGTGGGATGTTTTCCATATGTTTTAGCAATTATGGTCCTAATGTGTCTATCCCACCTCTCACACATTATTATTTCTGCACCTGGCAGACACAATCTGCAGAGAAGGGTAATAATTGGGATTGTAGCCTATCTGAATATGGGCTCACAGTAATGCAGCTTTGGCTCATGTCCAAACCAGAAACACTTAGGGCCTATATTTGGTCCTCTGTGAACAAAACTGGAATAGAATAGTTCTATCAACACTACTACAGCTCAGCCTCTGAACCTCTTACAATATTTTGTCCATTAAGAATATGGCACAGTGGAAAAAATCCCATTACTTGGTATTTCACTATTAAGAAAAATGTGCTCTAAGACAATTCCACTAAAAATTATTAGGTCATAAAGGCCAAGGGACCCAAAACAATTCTGCTAGAGTCATTATAGCTTTCTTTTAGCGCTATCAAAAATTGCCTTGATTTTGCTAGTAAGTATACACTGTGATACTTCAGTCTAAATTCAGTGTCACTATAACATGTCACCGATGTAATTCACAGAGTGGGCAATAAAGGCATGAAAAGTAACTTCTGCGCATATACAGTGGTTAGTTTTCAAATATTAATGATAATCTAACATCATTGATCCCAAAGTAAATTACAAGTAGGCAGAGGACAAGCAACTTGCCTGGGACATTGCAACTGGAAAGAAAAAAGAACTAAACAAGAAATGGAAAAAGGAAGAGGGAGGAAGAGTGCAGATATGAGTAAAGAAATACTACAGCTCTTGGTTATAATACCTTAGAGCTCAAGCATCATCACTTCTATGGAGAGCCACAAAGTTGTGGAATGATGTCCTGATATTCTATTACAAAGTTTGTGGCATAGTATTGCATCCTTGTGACTTGGATTGAATTAAATTTCAAGTTTCAATGGATAGCCAAATTTCAGTCAAAGTTCAGATATCTGGCTTCAGATGGACACTTTTTATATCATAACAGGATGCACCCATGGGATGAATTTTTGACCCCATTGACTTCATTAGGGGCAGAATTTCAAGCATGGGACCTGCCTCATGGCTTCTTCCCTCTTTTTCATAGTTGTCTCTGATGGCAACCCAGGATGGATGAGGGAAGGGTAATGAAGAGTCTTTGATCCGTTCCTGAAGCACTAACTATTAAACACTTATCCTCTCCCCCTGCTTATGGCTATTTCATGTCAGAATCTCCCACTGTTATTTCTTTCCTCACTTCTGATGGACAGAGCCCCACCTTCCTCATAGCCTGTGTCCATTCTCATTCTGTTCCCACAACCTTCTCCGTATCAGACCTCACCACTTCCAGTTTAAGAAACTGAAATTAGGAAGTCTGAAATACTGTCAAATGTATTTATAAAGCCAAATCCTGCCCTCCATTACTTCAACTGCTAGTGAAGTTTCTTTAGCAAACACTTGCTTACATTCCTTGCTTTTGCGATCTGTATTTTCAAATGACCATTTCAGCACAATCTGCAAAACTTCCTCGAAAAAGGCCGATAGGAATATAATCATGTAGGCTTATTTTATTATCCTAAACCTCACAGTTAATAACACAAACAAAAGAGCAATCTGAGTAATGTTTCTGACTTTTCCAAAGTACCTTCATCCATTTCAGATTCTAAAAACCACATTGCTAATCAAAATATTTAAAGTAAAAAAAGACTTTTTTCACCATATATTTAAATGCCAAAAAGTCTATAAAAATGGGAAATGACCCCTTTAATTAAGAATGCAGGTTCCATACTGGAATTTCTATACACCTACTTACTCTAAAGTAGAGGTTTATTGGCAGTGGTGTTTTTCATAATACGTGATGATGACAGTAGCATCATATTAACTCCTTCTGAAAATCCATTTCTTCCATGATGTTTACAAGAAGTGAGTTTAGAATGATTATGAAAAAGGCTATATATCTTTATTTGGACACCCAAATCCCAAAGGGGGAATTCAATCGCAAAGTGGCTTTCAAAGTCCCACCCAAAATATTTTCAAAAAGAATAGGAGTACTTGTGGCACCTTAAAGACTAACCAATTTATTTGAGCATAAGCTTTCGTGAGCTACAGCTCACTTCATCGGTTGCATCCGATGAAGTGAGCTGTAGCTCACGAAAGCTTATGCTCAAATAAATTGGTTAGTCTCTAAGGTGCCACAAGTACTCCTTTTCTTTTTGCGAATACAGATTAACATGGCTGTTACTCTGAAACCAAAATATTTTGTAGTTTTAATTTCTTATATCTAATCACATATAAATATGAAGCTCTGGATGACCCAGCAGCCTGTCTGCTGTGGGTGTTTCATTTAGATTAAAGTGGTTTGGGGGCAGTGACGGTCTTTATTTTTGTCTATTTGACAGTGATGAGCATATTGCCAATGTTGCACAAAAGCAAATAATACTAATAATTAAAATACAGTAAATAAAGTGATATTTGCTTGAAAAGAGGAAGAATTGTCTAGTGGTTAGTGTACTCACAGAGACCTTTGTAGACCATGTTCAAATCTCTCCTCCACCACAGACCATGGGCAGATCACTTAATCTCTCTGTGCCTGTTTTCCCCATTTGTAACCACGGAGGGGTTGGGAGGATAAATGCATTAAAGAGATGGTGAGGGGCATGTAAGTACCTAAGATAGATATATTGAGATACAAGGTTGACTAAAATCCTATTGCACCAAGTAATCAGACATAATATATGTAACTGCTAATTATCACTGATCAGACACTGACTTCTTTCTGGTGCTTCACTGTGTTTCCTTTAACTTTCTAGGTATGTCTATTAGCCCTGGTCTACACTAGGACTTTAGGTCAAATTTAGCAGCATTAAATCGATGTAAACCTGCACCCGTCCACACGATGAAGCCCTTTATTTCGACTTAAAGGGCTCTTAAAATCGATTTCCTTACTCCACCCCTGACAAGTGGATTAGCGCTTAAATCGGCCTTGCCGGGTCGAATTTGGGGTACTGTGGACACAATTCGACGGTATTGGCCTCCGGGAGCTATCCCAGAGTGCTCCATTTTGACCGCTCTGGACAGCACTCTCAACTCAGATGCACTGGCCAGGTAGACAGGAAAAGAACCGCGAACTTTTGAATCTCATTTCCTGTTTGGCCAGCGTGGCAAGCTGCAGGTGACCATGCAGAGCTCATCAGCAGAGGTGACCATGATGGAGTCTCAGAATCGCAAAAGAGCTCCAACATGGACCGAACGGGAGGTACGGGATCTGATCGCTGTATGGGGAGAGGAATCCGTGCTATCAGAACTCCGTTCCAGTTTTCGAAATGCCAAAACCTTTGTCAAGATCTTCCAGGGCATGAAGGACAGAGGCCATAACAGGGACCCGAAGCAGTGCCGCGTGAAACTGAAGGAGCTGAGGCAAGCCTACCAGAAAACCAGAGAGGCGAACGGCCGCTCCGGGTCAGAGCCCCAAACATGCCGCTTCTATGATGAGCTGCATGCCATTTTAGGGGGTTCAGCCACCACTACCCCAGCCGTGTTGTTTGACTCCTTCAATGGAGATGGAGGCAATACGGAAGCAGGTTTTGGGGACGAAGAAGATGATGATGATGACGAGGTTGTAGATAGCTCACAGCAAGCAAGCAGAGAAACCGGTTTTCCCGACAGCCAGGAACTGTTTCTCACCCTGGACCTGGAGCCAGTACCCCCTGAACCCACCCAAGGCTGCCTCCTGGACCCAGCAGGCGGAGAAGGGACCTCCGGTGAGTGTACCTTTTAAAATACTATACATGGTTTAAAAGCAAGCATGTGAAAGGATTACTTTGCCCTGGCATTCGCGGCTCTCCTGGATATACTCCCAAAGCCTTTGCAAAAGGTTTCTGGGGAGGGCAGACTTATTGCGTCCTTCATGGTAGGACACTTTACCACTCCAGGCCAGTAACACGTACTCGGAAATCATTGTACAACAAAGCATTGCAGTGTATGTTTGCTGGCGTTCAAGCAACATCCGTTCTTTATCTCTCTGTGTTATCCTCAGGAGAGTGAGATATAATCCATGGTCACCTGGTTGAAATAGGGTGCTTTTCTTCAGGGGACACTCAGAGGAGCCCATTCCTGCTGGGCTGTTTGCCTGCGGCTGAACAGAAATGTTCCCCGCTGTTAGCCACAGGGAGGGGGGAGGGTTGAGGGGGTAGCCACGCGGTGGGGGGAGGCAAAATGCGACCTTGTAACGAAAGCACATGTGCTATGTATGTAATGTTAACAGCAAGGTTTACCCTGAAAGAGTGTAGCCAGTGTTTTATAAAATGTGTCTTTTTAAATACCGCTGTCCCTTTTTTTTTCTCCACCAGCTGCATGTGTTTCAATGATCACAGGATCTTCTCCTTCCCAGAGGCTAGTGAAGATTAGAAAGAAAAAAAAACGCACTCGAGATGAAATGTTCTCCGAGCTCATGCTGTCCTCCCACACTGACAGAGCACAGATGAATGCGTGGAGGCAAATAATGTCAGACTTCAGGAAAGCACAAAATGACCAGGAGGAGAGGTGGCGGGCTGAAGAGAGTAAGTGGTGGGCTGAAGAGAGGGCTGAAGCTCGAATGTGGCGGCAGCGTGATGAGAGGAGGCAGGATTCAATGCTGAGGCTGCTGGAGGACCAAACCAGTATGCTCCAGTGTATGGTTGAGCTGCAGCAAAGGCAGCTGGAGCACAGACTGCCACTACAGCCCCTGTGTAACCAACCGCCCTCCTCCCCAAGTTCCATAGCCTCCACACCCAGACGCCCAAGAACGCGGTGGGGGGGGCCTCCGGCCAACCAGCCACTCCACCACAGAGGATTGCCCCAAAAAAAGAAGGCTGTCATTCAATAAATTTTAAAGTTGTAAACTTTTAAAGTGCTGTGTGGCATTTTCCTTCCCTCCTCCACCACCCCTCCTGGGCTACCTTGGTAGTCATCCCCCTATTTGTGTGATGAATGAATAAAGAATGCATGAATGTGAAGCAACAATGACTTTATTGCCTCTGCAAGCGGTGATCAAAGGGAGGAGGGGAGGGTGGTTAGCTTACAGGGAAGTAGAGTGAACCAAGGGGCGGGGGGATTCATCAAGGAGAAACAAACAGAACTTTCACACCGTAGCCTGGCCAGTCATGAAACTGGTTTTCAAAGCCTCTCTGATGCGTACCGCGCCCTCCTGTGCTCTTCTAACCGCCCTGGTGTCTGGCTGCACGTAACCAGCAGCCAGGCGATTTGCCTCAACCTCCCACCCCACCATAAACGTCTCCCCCTTACTCTCACAGATATTGTGGAGCACACAGCAAGCAGTAATAACAGTGGGAATATTGGTTTCGCTGAGGTCTAAGCGAGTCAGTAAACTGCACCAGCGCACCTTTAAATGTCCAAATGCACATTCTACCACCATTCTGCACTTGCTCAGCCTGTAGTTGAACAGCTCCTGACTACTGTCCAGGCTGCCTGTGTACGGCTTCATGAGCCATGGCATTAAGGGGTAGGCTGGGTCCCCAAGGAAACATATAGGCATTTCAACATCACCAACAGTTATTTTCTGGTCTGGGAATAAAGTCCCTTCTTGAAGCTTTTGAAACAGACCAGAGTTCCTGAAGATGCGAGCGTCATGTACCTTTCCCGGCCATCCCACGTTGATGTTGGTGAAACGTCCCTTGTGATCCACCAGAGCTTGCAGCACTATTGAAAAGTACCCCTTGCGGTTTATGTACTTGCTGGCTTGGTGCTCCGGTGCCAAGATAGGGATACGGGTTCCGTCTATGGCCCCACCACAGTTAGGGAATCCCATTGCAGCAAAGCCATTCACTATGACCTGCACATTTCCCAGGGTCACTACCCTTGATATCAGCAGATCTTTGATTGCGTGGGCTACTTGCATCACAGCAGCCCCCACAGTAGATTTGCCCACTCCAAATTGATTCCCAACTGACCGGTAGCTGTCTGGCGTTGCAAGCTTCCACAGGGCTATCGCCACTCGCTTCTCAACTGTGAGGGCTGCTCTCATCTTGGTATTCATGCACTTCAGGGCAGGGGAAAGCAAGTCACAAAGTTCCATGAAAGTGCCCTTACGCATGCGAAAGTTTCGCAGCCACTGGGAATCGTCCCAGACCTGCAACACTATGCGGTCCCACCAGTCTGTGCTTGTTTCCCGAGCCCAGAATCGGCGTTCCACAGCATGAACCTGCCCCATTAGCACCATGATGCATGCATTGGCAGGGCCCATGCTTTCAGAGAAATCTGTGTCCATGTCCTGATCACTCACGTGACCGCGCTGACGTTGCCTCCTCGCCCGGTAGCGCTTTGCCAGGTTCTGGTGCTGCATATACTGCTGGATAATGCGTGTGGTGTTTAATGTGCTCCTAATTGCCAAAGTGAGCTGAGCGGACTCCATGCTTGCCTTGGTATGGCGTCCGCACAGAAAAAAGGCGCGGAATGATTGTCTGCCGTTGCTCTGACGGAGGGAGGGGCGACTGACGACACGGCTTACAGGGTTGGCTTCAGGGGGCTAAAATCCACAAAGGGGGTGGCTTTACATCAAGGAGTAGTTCAGGCAGGACTTCACGGAGGGTTCCAATAAGAAATGGTGCACCTAAGTTATTGTTCTTATTGGAACAAGGAGGTTAGCCTGGCCTCTGATTGATACATGGCTAGATTTACCTCGCTGCACCTTCTCTGTGAGTGACTGCAGTGTGACCTAGAGGAATGAGTCCCCTAGACAGGGGAGGAGGCAAATGAGTACAAAACAAATCTGGTCTATTTCTTGTTTTCATCCACTCCATCTACCTTTTACATCTTTGGCTGGCAGCAGACGGTGCAGAAGGACTGCAAGCCATCCACATCTCATGGCTGCTCGGCAGAAGATGGTACAGTACGACTGCTAGCCATCCTCATCTCTTGCCTGCCCGGCAGAAGATGGTACAATACGATTGCTAGCCATCCTCATCTCTTGCCTGCCCGGCAGAAGATGGTACAATACGATTGCTAGCCATCGTCATCTCTTGCCTGCCCGGCAGAAGATGGTACAATACGACTGCTAGCAATCCGTATTGCCTGCCTGCTCACCATTAGACGGTTCAATACGACTGACTGCAGGACTAAAGAGAATGACCTGGTCAAGTCACCAAAAATTTAGTCCCTGCGCCCATGTCTGCCCAGGCGCTCCCAGCCGACGTGGCCAGGAGCACCTCGGACATGACGAGGATGGCTATCAGTCATACTGCACCGTCTGCTGCCAGAAGGCAATGGGTTGCTGCTACTGTGTAGCAATGCCGTACCGCGTCTGCCAGCACCCAGGAGACATACGGTGACGGTTACCTGAGCGGGCTCCATGCTTGCGGTGGTATGGCGTCCGCACAGGTAACTCAGGAAAAAAGGCGCAAAACGATTGTCTGCCTTTGCCTTCACGGAGGGAGGGAGGGAACGGGGGCCGGACAATATGTACCCAGAACCACCCGCGACAATGTTTCAGCCCCATCAGGCATTGGGACTGAATTCCCAATGGGCAGCGGAGACTGCGGGAACTGTGGGATAGCTACCCACAGTGCAACGCTCTGGAAGTCGACTCTAGCCTCGGTACTGTGGAAGCACTCCGCCGAGTTAATGCACTTAATGCACTTCTGTGGGGACACACACACTCGAATATATAAAACCGATTTCTAAAAAACCGACTTCTATAAATTCGACCTTATTCCGTAGTGTAGACATACCCTTAGTTAATATGTTCTCCTAGAGCAAGGAGGATGTAGGAGAGGAATTGTGCCTCTGTGGAGTGTCTCTGAGCAGAATGTACCCTGGGGCTACTCTTGAATTGCTGCAGCTTGTGCTCAACTCCTTGCTCAGAACTCTGCTCAGCATCACAATCTAGCCCTATATTTTTATTTAGTAAAATGCAAATTATGTAAATTACAAGCTCTTTGGGTCAGGGACCATCTTTTTATTCTGTGTTTGTAGAGTGCCTAGCATATTGGGGCCCTGGTTCATGACTGGGGCTCCTAGGCACTACCACAAAACAATTAATATATAATAAAAATAATAAATGGGGGTAAATTCCACCTCCAGGTACACTGTGCAACCCCACTGGAGCAAAGGGATGTCATCTTGACATTGTCTCTTTAAAACATAAAGCGGGTATTCTTACAATTGCTTTGTAAACCTTTGTGAGGTTCACCTCTATTTGAATTAAAGGTACCTAATTCACAGTTCAAGCTACATGGGGTTAGAACTGCTGAGCTTTACAGTCCTGCTGCTCACATTCCACCCTCTGCTTCTCAGACAGCTCATCTCAGAGCAGTATACATTTACACTTTTGTAAATTCCAAATGAAGAAGCCAGACAGAAGGGAGGAAAACATTGTCTCTGACGGTGTAAGGATTCCAAGAATCAGAATGACGTCTTGTGATTCTTTTCCTTCCAAGAGCAACGCAGCCTAATTAGATTCCACAGAGTTTGCCAGCAGATTGGAGCAGCATTTGAATAATAGACACAAATAAGAAAATGTGACTTCTGTGAAATGTGAGTGAACACGTGTCTTTATCACAAACACTACCACCATCATTAGCCCAAGTGAGAATTGTCATTTCATCCACATCAAGGAGGTGCACTGGCAGGAGAACCTTTTATTTAGGGCTTCTTCCCACGCCCCATTGAAGGTAATAGGACTCTCCATTGACTTCAGTGGGCATTAGTTCAGTTCCTTAGACTTCAGTCCTGCAAAGATTTTGTACATGAGTTCTTTAAACATGATAGCACCATTAGTGTCAATTAAGTCATTGGGGCTACTTATGTGTTTAAAGTTTCTCATGCATAAGTTTTAGCAGGATCGGGGCCTTCATTTTTAATGATTCAAGCTCCCACTGAAGTCAGTGAAAGTTTACCTGAGTAAACAGGATTTGACCATTGATATGTGAGGCTTAAAACTACAAAGTATGTGTACCTTTCAGGGTCCAACTCTGCAATACATCACTCACGTGTAGTCCTTACTCATACAAATAGTTCCATTGACATAAGGGAGACCAATAACACGAGAAAGGACTACTCACAAGAGTAAGTTTTCTAGTGAAAACCATTTATTCATTGAGAAAAGCTATTCAATAACACTAAGTTTAGTTTAGTTGCCACGCCTTTATTTTTCTCTTCAGTCACAACTGCTTCCTGGCCTTCTTAGATTCCTATTTCCAATTATGTTCTTCAGAGATCTTTTAGAACAATATTTCTGTCATCTTATTTTTCTGAGGCACATTTAAATAACTGTTCTTTTTACTCGATCTCAAATTTTGCATTCTGGGATCCTCTATATTTTCATTCACTACTGAATCAATCACTTTCCATTCCTGGGACTAACATAAATTGAACTACATTTGGAGATGAAAAGCATTTCTTTGGCCCATCCCTCCCATCTTCTGAAAAAAGCCCACCAGGTCAAACCTGAAGAGTTTCTGCTAAATGTTTCCCTTTAGTTATCAGCTCATGGAGCCCTGTGCAAGAGGTAGAATGGGAGGACTCTAAACCCTGCCTGCCTGTAAGTCTGCACTCCCAAGGCAGATTCCACACATCCCAGATGTACCCACAAGGGAGCTGCCACATCAGAAATATTGCCCAGCTCCTCCTTTTCCTCATCCTGGCACCCCAGATTCCTTAGGACCAGTGCTCGCTTTTGGCATCTCTCCTCACCACTGTTCAGAACCACTCTCTCCAAGAAGGATGCAGGTGCAGCACAGGAATGAATGGTGCTCTGATTACTCATTACCATTGTTATTTATGTAGTAACATAGGCATTTATGGCACTTAACAGACAAATACAATTGATAGACTCCTGCTCTGTGCAGTTTCAAATCTGAATCTGAAGTTATATGGTGAGGGATGACAAAGAAAAGGAGCCTGGGGTATTGGAGAATGAGTTATAATAGGGAAAAGCAATGAGATCATGCTTGTTACATTTGTATCTTGTTAGCTCCAATGTTTTATTTTAATACATTAATATATGGAAAAGTGCCTGGAATTAAAGTCATGTGGTGGCAGAAAGTCTTCTGACAGGAAATCCAGCATGCGTCGAAGGGTGCATACCATTAGGAGTAGTGTAAACTGAGTGCAGCTGCTCTGCCTCTCTGCTCCCAAAGTCTACTGGGTTCCATGGACCACACAGAGCTGAAATCTCTGGGACAGGGAGGAATCTGTATGCTGCAGAGCTACCATTCCCCTTCCAACAGTTTGCAGAGTATTTCCACCCCATATTATTCTGCTTTGCCCCCCTCCGTGCCTTCATAAAATTACCTCCAGCTCTCTTGTACTGCAGTGATTCCAAACTGGCTCCCAAACATCCATATGTTGAACAGTCTTGCTTTACAGCTTTCTCATGTGTAAATGCAACTATTTTCCATTCTCATGATTCATGTTTAAATTTCTGAATTGGGCCTTTCTAAACTCTGAGGCCCTGATCCTGCAAACACGTAGCATATATTCATCAACTCTTGCAATGGTTTTTGAATCCAACATTTGACAGATATTTTTCATTAATTGTTCTTTGTCCAACCTCTTTCTCCTTCCCATGTTGTTTTTTGTTATATGTTTCTACCTGTTTCATTGACTTTTCCTTTTCTTAGGTCCAAATTCTATTTTCTGTGGGCCTAATTCTGGGTTCCCAGATTGGCTTTATGCCCATGTAATGCCACAAAGTCATATTCTTCTCTGTGTTCTAGTCCTTTAGTGCTGCTCCAGTGGTGCTGGAAAGCACCTGGGGCTGGCCAGCTGAGAATTCCTCCAGTAGAGGGGAGCTTTTACCTGGAGAGAGACAGTATACCCAGCCCATGTGACGTCCCCCAACAAAGCCCTGGCACAGGAGGAATGTAAAGCCTGTGACAAGAGCACACTGCACTCCAATTATCTTCAGCTGGTGTACAGTTCCATATGGAACAGTGTTAGCTGGCACAAATTTAGAGAAGCCTCAAGACAGCTCTAACTTATGGCAGGACAGGAAATGGGCTGGCATGATGACAATCAGGGAGCTGTATCTAGCTCCTTCACAGGCTCTCTCCAGCACTGAGGAGATTTTCATGTAGAAAAGAATCAGGGATATTGACTTCAATGGAGTTAATCTTTATTAACTTCAGCACAAGTGTGATCGGAATCAGGCCCAGCTATAGTGGTATAAACGTAGAGTCACTCCTTTGGATTCAGATATTTCACTGGCTTAACTGAGAGCAGAATTTGACTCTGCATTCCTTTATTTGTTTTACAAGACTATTTCCTCTAGGGACTATAGCATCGTGAGGAAACCAAAAACGAAATACTTCCTTGTAGGTCTCTCAACAAGACTTTCCACTCTGAACAGGTTTCCTTATATGTCCCTAGAGTCCTCTAAAGTTGTTATTTTTTTTACCATCCATACTGTGTTATCGTACGTAGCTACGACTTCCTTTTGAATTTATCTGTTGTCCTTTCTCCCACCTAGTGAAGTGGTTGGTGGTGAGTTATAAACCATTTTATATTGTTTTCTAAAATATCCAAATATCACTTGTAAAGGTCTTTGCCGACTAAAGTGCTCATTTTCTATTTTACTCGTGATTAGAAGCGGACAAGCCAATAAAACTTCTAAACAAGCTCATAGCCTGGCCCAGGCTACTTGGCTTTAGATCAGTGTGTGTAAATGTAGGTAATTCAAGGAAGAGCCAAACCTCTTAGAATATTTTGCCATTATTTCCTGGCAGGCCGAATGACATTTCATAGCAATATACAGATATTCTTTGTTTTATGATCACATCTTTAGGCTCAGTTTGTTTTGGCTCATAAGTCAGACCAGTGTCTTAGGTCTGTAATCAAAATATCTAGCTTGCAATAAGACCACTACATGATTTTAAATATAGGCTGTATAAAGAAGTTAAAGATGTAAAATTATGGAAAAATTCAGTGTTGTTATACCTTTAAAAGCAATTTCACATTCCTTTAAGTGCCAGAATTAACTACTGTATTGTATCAGGGGACTGACCCCTTCCAGGGTAGTAAAGACTGTGGCTCATAAGAATGGCCACCCTGGTTCAGAATGGTCTACCTAGCTCAGTATCCTGTCTTCTAAAAGTGGCCAATGCCAGGTGCTTTGGAGGGAATGAACAGAACAGGCAATCATTGAGTGATCCATCCCCTGTTGTGCTCTCTCAGCTTATGGCAATCAGAGGCTAGGGACACCCCAGAGCATAGGGTTGCACTCCTGACCATGTGGGCTAATAGCCATTGATGGGTCAGTCAGCCCTGTACCATGGTGTGTCACTTTAAAGTTCCTGGGGCTTCTTGAGTCGACAAACGCAAAAGAAAAGGCAGAGACAGGTACTGGAAGAGAGGAAGATGTCCTGCGGAAATAAGTGTTCGGGGAAATCTATGCTACTGTTTCTTTAAGGGCCTAGGACCAGAAGCCTTGTAGTGCAGGGCAGGGCTCCCCTCTCTCCCAGCATTTCAGGGCTCCTTAAGAACTCAGTTCTAGGGTAGTTCAGAAAAGTCCTCTCCTGAAGGTCCAATTTATCGAGTTCTCAGGTACATACTGGCCCTCTAGGCCCTAACCCTAATTCAGGGTCTCTCTCCAGGTATTCTAAAAATAACCAAGTCTTTCAAATAGAACACAAACTCACACAGTCTTTATCCCACTTTCAAGTGGGCACAGCCCCTCTTCCCAGAGGGACTGACTTTTTGCTTTCTTCCACCTGTTGCCTGGAGTTTGCTCTCCCCCTCCAGCTTTCTCATATGGTGACCCCCCCTACTAACTCTGAGTCTCACAGTAGCCTTCTTTCTGTTCCCTACAGTGTTTACAGACATAGCTGTAATTTTTTGAGCTTTCTCCCTTCTGTGTAACTTCCTGCTCCTTTTATACTGGCATCACCTGATTCCTCTCAAGTGGAATTCATTCTGTAATCAGGGTTGGCTTAACTCCAGGCTCTGCAGCCCCTGGGGCAAGCCACCTTGTTACAGTATCTTTTAAAGGGACCTCATAAAGAGAATTATTTCACTGATACCCATTAAAAATTAGTGGGTATTTCAATTACTGCTTTCCCAATGACCCAAACCCTTACTTCAGCTCATTCTCTGCAGCAACCCAAGCTGGCCTTGAGAGAAGACACGCAACATCAGAACCACTGGAAATAAAGCTCACTGCTCTTCAAGTGAAACATTGTACTCAGATTTCTTTTTACCTCTCTGTTGTTTCTACAGGTGGAAATTAAAGATCCCATGGGTCTTTTCAAAAAGGGTAGGGGATATCCCCTGTGTCTTGGCCACACTCCCTCTTTTAGTAAACAGGTTCAGATATCCCAGGCTGTGTGGAAGCTATTGTTGAATGCCTAATAGCTGGTCTGTTTGCTTATACAGTCATTGCATTACCAGAATCCAATTCATTATCTTGTAAAGTGACTTGCATGTAATTAAAAGGTGCTGTATAAGTCTACATTCTAAGTCTAATAAAGCAAAAAATACCAAAGGCATCATAAAACGAGAAGCAGACAAAACTACCATTAACATGGTTAGAGTTTTATGGCCTTCAGGAAAAATTCCATCTGATTCAGATGTGACTTGAACTCCTTACTAGTGAACTTCAGTGAAACAGCTAGCATAGGCACAGTCTTTTTAGAGTAGAAACAACTCTTTTTTTCCTTGTGCGATTTATTCTATTTTATAATATACATTTGTTGTGATTGTGCCAGACCTCAAGAACCCTCACTATTAAGAAAATGAACATGGGAAAGAAAAGGGAAAACTCAAAACCTCGCACTGTAGCCATTTGAAAAAACCGTGGATGAATAACTTTACGTACTTACAAATATATTAGGTCTAGAAATAAGTCTTCATAGGTCACATACTGCAAAGTGTTCAGCTCCTTAACAGAGGTATTGAGGGCCGTCCAGTCAGATCCTCACCCCTTATTTCTTATTGTAGTCAATGAATAGTGAATGCTTTCTGTACATTTCAGGATCAGCCCTTCTGTGACCTCCCATTGAATCCATAGTTACAGACAGCTTTTGCTTTTATGTGGAAGGAGAATCCATCAGTCTAAACGTACCCAAAGCAACAATCATAATCATTAATAATAGTTTCCAAAACAAATGTGGGGAGACTAATTCAAGATATTTTGGGGATGGAGAGAAGGCCAGGGGAGGTTGGCAAGAAGAACATCAACAAATAATGTCTTTTCTTTTCATTACTTTGTTTTTCTGCCTTCTTTCTATCCAGCCAGAAGAACATAGTGTGGGTCACACAAAATATGTCTATTATATATTTTTCCTATTTAGTCTAATAATATGAACAATTTGTTTATTTAGTCCTTATATGCTCTCCAAAAAGTGATGATAAATGCATTATAGGGATATAGGTGCCCACTACCACTTCAGTGGTGTTGCAGAGTAGTACATATATTTTTCACAATGTCAAACAATTATGTAAACAAGGAAGAAAACTACAAACAGGCAGCCAAGATTTCTGAAGAGTTGCCCAGAAATACAGAAAGATGCTGTAAATTAATTTACCTTCTAGCTTGCAAGATTTATTGAGGACAGAAGTTCAAATATAATAGAATTTTAAGCTGCAAATATTCACCTGTAAGTTTACTTAATAAAATAATGTCTGTTTCTACTTCATGTATTCTTTTGACACAGTACATACAACCCCCTACATATTTTAGAGCCCAGTACTGTATTCCTGAAGTTAATTGGAGTTTTGGGTACACGAGAAATGCAAGATTGGGCTCTTAGGGCTTGATCCTACAGCCATAACTTATGAGAGTAGTCCCTTCAGAAAAGTATCCTTCTTTAGGACAGTACCTACGCACATTTCTTACATGTTCCCAGTGATGTCAGTGGGAACTTCAGGTGCTAACTGACTCTGAAAATTAAACCACATATTTAGGTGCTTAAATACCAATTTAGGTGTCTAAATGTAGTTTCAAAATTGTGGACTTACTAATTAACCACATTAATGTGTGCTCTCACTATCAAGAAGATTTCAAGATGTAATGAATTAAATTTGATCATTTTACACTTTTTTTAAAGTAATGACATTTAAGATGAAGCTTTTGATCATACAGTGGTTGTTAAAAACACTGTACATGTACTGTATTAAGAATGGGTTTGGATATCAAGAAGCTGTATGAGTCTTTTTCTTCATTGAAAATTGTTTTTTTCATAAGATTGCAGTGAGGCTTACCAGTAATGTGTATTCAGTTACTAATTGGAGGTGAAGCAAAGGGAAGGAAGGGAAATTATTAATCTGCTTAAATACTACAACTAGTGTATTAGTGGAGAGTTCGTTAGTGCTGTGAGTAATGGACTAATAGTCAAGCAAGATTTTCAAACCTTACTGATTATATGGACAGCTCAGATTTTGGGTGCCCAACTCAAGGCACTCTATAAAGGAGCTGTGTGCCCCTTCTCTGAAAATCAGGCTCTTACAAGGTGTTTCAAATTGACCATCCAAGAATTGAGGCACCCAAAATTACTCATCACTTTTGAAGATTTTGACCAATACTCCTAAATCCTATTCCCAGCTTTGCAACTGTATTAAGGTGTAGGTTTGAGAAAGTCATAACCTATGTGCCTCACTTCACCCCATTGTAAAATGGGTATAATTATACCTACTTATCACCTAAGAATATTATAATGTTTGTAAAGTCATTTGAGATCCTTGGATGAAACGTAATCTATACATGCAGAGTATTATTACAGTATATATTATTGTTATTTATTGAGAGCAGAATATGTACTCAGCCCTGTACAAACATAGAAGACGACATAGGAATCAAACCTACAAGGACCTGTAGGTGGAATCCACAAAGCTTCTTAGGCACCTAAACCCAGATTTAAGCCCCAGGATCCCATTTTTAGGTGCCTAAGTCCCCCCCATGAAATGCACAAAACTGCTGAACCCCGTAGGTACCTAAACTCACTCAGTACCTACAGGGGGTTTGGTGAAAGAGTGAGTGGAGCAGGAGAACTTGACCAAGGGTATCTTACTCTATCCCTGGTGCTCTATCCCTGGACTAGGTGGGTGGGTGCTCTATCCCTGGACTAGAGTCATTCCTACTCTTTCATTATTTATCCAGAGTGGAACAGCTTCAACAGGAGAGACTGAGAAAGCCCCACGTCCGACTATCCCATAGCTCAGTGATTGGAGTACCCTCCTGGGAGAAGTGGAAGACCCCCTGTTCAAATCCTTTCTCCCCCTCTGGCAAAGAGGGGGCAATTGAACCTCGGTCTACCACATCCAGGGTGAGCACTCTGGTCTCAAAGTTATAAAGTGGGCACCACCACCTCTTCCCCAAGCTGTTTTGTGTGGAGTGAGGCAGGCACTTAACTCACTCACGCAAGAAATTACATAGACACCTAAGCCAGGAGAGGGGTTCCTGGTCATGGATCACTAGCAGAGCTAAGTGCCTATCTCTGAGAAAGGGGTTGGGGCCACTGTACCCTCTAAGCTGTGCATGTGTGCGCATGCACACAGATCTTAAACCCCGTGCACATGACGAAACACCGCATGCACAAAAATTTGCACAGAAGCACAACAATTTGCACAGAAGACATTTTTTGTGCACACGGCCTGTCAAAAATTTGCACAGAAGAAATTTTTTGCACACACAGCCTGTCAAAAATTAGAGGGAACATTGGCTGGGGCTTAGTACTTTGGCATCTCCCATTGGCTACATTAGGCAGGGAGCTGCCTAGCATGCTGGCTTTGTGGATCCCAGTCTAAGGCACCTATCTCCCCGTTCATTGTTCAGGGAGCCTAGGCACCTAACTTGGCTTTTTGGATAGAAGAGGTGTTCCTGCAATTTTTCTAGGCTCCTAAAAGTTAGCCATTGTGATGCTCAGCATTGCAACTCCTAAATCCCTTCATCAATTCCACCCTGTGTGTCTTCTGGGAGGTGCTAAGTGCCTCCAACTCCCATGAAAACAATTGAGGTACTTAGCATTTTGGAGGAGATGCTGAACACTATGTAGAATAAGACCCTGTCCCAAAAGATCTTACAGTCTCTAGGACCCTAAGCTGGCAAACTGCTCTGTTCAGGTGAACCATTGTACTCATGCAAAGCCTCATTGAATTAATTGGCCGAGGGATTCTTACTCATATGAGCAAGCATTACTCATCTGAGTAGTCCCTTTGTCTTCACTGGGACTTCTTGTAAGGGTTACTATCATGATATGCAGGATGCAGAATTAGGCACTCTACCAACATCAGTGGGAGTTCTATCCATGATGGCTTGCTAGATCCAGCCCTACAAACAATATAGAATAGACGTATAAGACAATCTAAAGTTCAAATGATTCAATTTTCAAAAAATATATGTATAGTTGATGGGTAAATGTTATTATATTATTCTCCATATTGTGGTTTGTTCTATTTAAATAATTTCTAGTTCCTTCTTGACTCTTGATTAGTTAGCACTGGTTTTACTATTTCATTTTTTAAGGCTAAAAGATCTTATAGGCACATTTTAGAATGAAGCTAGCAAAAGTGGTGTTTTTTACTTATCCTTCTAAATGTAGGTGAAAAAAACCCCTAATTTAAAATAATGGATATAAAAATATATAATTCAGCTACTTGTTTCAACATGATGTTGATTGTACTGGTAAATTTAGCTGAATATAGTTGTAAAATATTGTTAATGATATGCATATGAGTAACTCAGGTCGAATAGAGAGGAGAATACAACGGGTCTGGGATTATTTAGTTCTTTTTGAAGAGGTCAAGTGAGGACGTCAGTTCAAGGACGCACTGCGCCATCTGCTGGTAACATCTATAGTTTCCAGAGAGGATATTTCAAACTGGCTTTAAGTACAGTTCATTAAAAATACCAGCCCGTAAGGGTTTGATTTTTTTTATTATTGACATAATCAGCTGCAATTATCATTACTAAAACAGGATAATTTAGTACTTTATATGTGGCAAAAATATTATTCGTGTAGACTTAGAAGGTACTCAGCAAACAGAATAAAGCACTCTGACCCAGAAGCTCACTGTAAATCAAGTGTCTAATTTCTCGTTGCCATATTTCTGTGCTGTGAGCAAGCATTTTCTATTATATATGCTATAGAAAGGATCTAAAGTTTTTTAAAGTAATGTTTTCAACCAGTTAGTAGGTGACGCAAACAGTATTTAAATAAACTTAAATCCTGTGTTCTTTCTACTACCCATCACCATTTGTGATACTTGTTCAATTAATGCATGTTTAGCATATTTCCTTGCTTTGTTTGCTAAAAGGGCTTTTATAGTCTGTAAATTATAGTTCTCCAGAAATATTAGGTTGTTTGAATAGCCAGGATGGAAGCTTGGGCTTTGAAAGTTCCATTTTTTAAATATGTTTTTATGGTGTATTTAACATATGGTGTATTTAACATATTGTTTATTTTCATTATAGATCTTCTAGAGGGTGAGGCCTAATACAGCCCATCAATGGAAAAGGTGAACATCTTTTTTTTCTAATATATTGTAATTTGAAAAATGTAAAGAGACACTCAGGCTCAAAAATCGTATTTAAAACCAACATGTTTGATACCTATATTACAAATAATACTGCAGGGCCTGATCCAGCAAACAGGTATCCACCTAAATACCTTTATTCAGGTAAGTAGCCCCAGACTTCAAAAGGGCTATTGGCCTGAATAAAGTTAATCAAGTGTGTAGTTTTTGAAGGACAGGACCCCTAGGTTGTTAAAACTGAAATTATTAAACTTAAACGAGTTTGCTTTTTGCTGCTTATTTACTTTTTACCTTTCTTTCAATTTAGGCAAAGAAAAGAGACTAGTGAGTTTCCATTTTGTTCATAGTCATTTTCTAGTCAATTTCATTTCCACGTTTTTATACACTATGCTTTCAGACACTAAGTTTAGGTGGAAAATATCATAGGTTCTGATTTTTTTTTAAAAGTGAAAAAGAACCCACGGAAACATTTCTAGCTAATTTAAAAAACTTTGTAACGTCTGAATTTTGCCCCAAATTTTACTGGAGAGTATCTTTCAAAATACTTGCTTGTGATTTCCCTGTTAAGAAACAGAGCGCTGTTGGGCTGATAAAATTTGACGTTGGAGTAAAATTTCTTGGGTACTGGAGTAGAAGTTACAAGACTCTAAGGATGGGCAGGTTTGACAAAAAGCATATAACCTGAATGAGATCAAAGAGTCTCCCTGACTGTAAGGGTGGAAAGGGGCTTTAGAGATTACGGAAGCTTTGCTGTTATTTTGCCAACTCTAGAAAACCGTTTTCTCCTTTCTTCACTCCCACCAAACTAGGGATAAACCGTTCTACTTTTACTCCACTCAATCGCTTATTGTGCTTCCTGACTGCTACAGTGTGGTAATGGTTATCTGATCTCTTTCTTGAAATGAAATAATGCCATCCCCCCATGCCGGTTCTCCTGACATCGATCAGATAATAACTAGAACTGAACATTTGTGTCAGCAGAGCTTGGGGAGCAACTAGTTGTTTGTCACTCAGGAATTTAACCAGATTAGTACTCTTATATGGATTATATTCGCTGTTACTAAAGCGCATAAAGGTCGTAATCCAATTTATACACATTGCAGTACGTATTAACGTTATTTGCTATTTTAAGTCTGCTAGTTGCATCATGTGTTTGTAAGCGGGTTAATACTAGTTCTTCTGATGCAATCCAACAGACTCCAAAATGCAAACACGTTTTCAGCCCCCATACCTCTTAGAAACTGACAACTTCTAGTAAATTTCTATCATTAAGGCACTTAGGAGACACTTTTAAGTAACTGCTGCAGACAGATCCTCACTCAGTCCTAAGGATCACTCTTTTTGAAAGACTCCTTACAGTTAGCTGCGTGTTTCATTAAGATACTTCACAAAAATCACTCATCATTTTTAACCCTCCTTCATTCATTTCGTCTCCACACAAGCTTTGTAAATGCGATTTCAAGTTATTTTATGCCGTCTTTTGTGTTCATTTGAAAAATACTTTACAAAAGTTAAGGTTTTGGTTTTCTTAATTTCCTCTTTCTTCTCTCTCCTTGTAAAAAAGATCCCTCTAAAATTCCCAGACAAACTCAAGCAGCTCCCCTCCGTCGTGCAGTGCCCCCTCCTCATGCCCTGCTTTACTGCTGGGGGCTAAGGCTCTAGACATTGGTTACATTCCAGCAGTTTTAATCCGGTTTTTATTGTCAGACCTGAGTCGTTTACTCGGGGTTGGATGGTGGGTTTCCCCCTCCTCCTTCCCCTCAGTAACCTGTTACTTTAAGTAATGCATTTGGGTTGTGATGGCAATGATCTGGCTGTGAGGGCGGGCAGCCGGCCGGCCGGAGGGGTTAGTGATTTAGTTACTGTGTTTGATTGGCTCTTTCTACCTCTCTCTCCAGGCTCTCCCTCTTTTCCTCCCTCCCTCCTTTGCACAGTGTTATGTCTGTCTCAGTGTCAGGCTTGAGGTGCAGGGCGCATGCTCTAGTATCTCAGCCCCAGCCGCTGGAGCTGCTGCTGGGGGCTCAGTTTAATAAGAGAGAGAGAGACAGGGACAGGGGGGGAAAAGACAGAAAGAGAATGTCCGCCATCTACCCTCCTCTCCTGTGCGCACTCTCCATCACAGCGGCTTCTTCATGAATTAGAGCTAAGGGGGTGGGGTGGGGTGGGGTGGGGGACAAAAGTACATACCCCAGCAAACCCCAGGGCCCCCAGGCATGGCCAGTTCGGTAAGTACATACAATCCCCCGCTCTCCCCTCCCTTTCCTCTCCTCCTCCTCCTCTTCCACCCTGCGCTGCCCAGACACCGTTTAGTGCTTCCAATTAGAGAAAGGTTGGTGTGTTGGGGATTTTTTTTTTAAGTGTGTGGCTTTTTCCTCTCGCCCGCTCTCCCTCCCACCCTCCTCTCTTTGCAATTGCATGAAGCACACACACATCTAGAGAGAGAGAGAGGGAGAGAGACGGTGGAGGCGAATAATAACCCAGCCATATTTCTGCAGCCGCAGCAGCCAGGGGAGCAGTGAGTACAGTACAGGGGACTCAGCGCAGGAGGCGCCGCTTAGGATGGTGCGTTCTCTCCGGCGTGGCTCTGACAGCCAGCGGCACCCCAGTAACTTTACCTTTATGCATGCATGTGTGTGTGCAGAACCAGCTGTTAGCGTGTGTCCCCCGCTCCCCTCGAACCCCTGGACTGTAGCACTGGCAGCCGCTGGCATTTTTGTTTATGCATGGAGGAGGGGGGGTATTTTTGTTTTATCCCCCCCCCCGCCGTTCCCCTTGCACATCTTGCCTTATTTTTTTTTTTAATTTGATGCCCATGCGATCTGGATTTAAATGCCTTGGAGTTTCGTCCCTTGCTACGGATATGCAATTTCAGGAGGAATCCACCTCCAAATGAGACTGCTTTCTATTATAAAGCATTATGGGGTGCCCCCCCGTTTTCTTTGCCTTGGAAATACTGCCCCTGCTCGTGTTCATGTGTGTCCATTGTATTTGTGTTGGGGTTCTGTCTTTCTTTGAGGCTGCATTCCGTTACAACCCGAGCCGATCGCTTCTTCGTCTTTCCTGTGGTGTGAATGCACGTTTAAGTGTCTGGGGTGGCTTCCCTCCCCCATCCCCTTGTGCTATGGCTATTTTCTTTGTGTATTTTGTTATTCGTGCTGCCCTAAAGCTGAGTGTGATCCTTCGCCTTCCTGCTCATTGTTGCCTCTCTCTCTCTCGCCAGTGTGCCGTTCAGGTGAAACTGGAGCTGGGGCACCGAGCCCAGGTTAGGAAGAAACCCACCGTGGAGGGGTTTACCCACGACTGGATGGTGTTTGTTAGAGGACCCGAGCACAGTAACATTCAGCACTTTGTGGAGAAAGTCGTCTTTCACTTGCATGAAAGCTTCCCTAGGCCAAAAAGAGGTAGGGCTCGAATACAAAAGTGGCTTGATAAATATGGATTTAATGTGTTTGCGTAAGGGGAGAGAGAAACACTCGCCTTGCAAGTCTTGCTTTACATGTATGCTCTGAGCGCTGGCAGGCGGCGACCGCTGCTGCAAAGAATTACAGCCGGCCTCCTGGCGTCTCAGAAATCGTTGCATGCAAAGGACCATCAGGTGTACTGTATTTTTCTTTCCCGAAACGAGAACTCCCTAATCCCTCTGGCTGAGCTGGGAGTTAAGCAGCTGATGCATTTGTTGCGTGTTCAGGTGGGGAAACAAAAGCAGCATTTGTGCTCTGTCTCACAGTCAAGGGATTGGCATCTGGGCACTATTTTATCCATGTGATTTATTTCTGCCTTTCCCCCTTGTCTTGCAATGACTGAGTTGCTGCCGCAATCATCTTTAATCTCTGCCGCCTGTGACTTTGCATTGGGCAAAGCTTGCATGAGGTCTTGTGTTCCACAGCATCCTCATGCCTTGTTTTACTTTCGATTGGTGTCAGAATCTCTCATACCCTACCCTGTAAATCGATAGTGTAGAGTGGTATATTTTGTGCTACATGTTGCATTCTGTTTCTAGATCTACATTTCTCTTTAGTGTAGTAAGTACATGGGCTGGAGGAAAGTATCTGTATGCCTTGCTGGTGAATTTTGATATTGATATGACTTCTTAGTATGGACTTCTGTTTTTACTGGTTATGCCACCTTTTGGGGTTTTGTTTTGTTATTGAGTTTGCATAATCATTAGCACCCATCTTTCTTATTTTTTAAGTACTATAGGACCTTTTTTAAAAGGGGATGGTACTACTTAATTTTTGTTAATGGAGGCTTAAAAATCTTTTTTCTTCAGTTTTGATTCTTTTGCTCTCAAAGCGGCTGTCTGATTGTTTTAGTTGGATTAGTGGCGGTAACAGTACAAATATAATAAGGTGCTTTGTTTGTGTGCAGGTTTATTTATCTAAGTAGACACAATGGTTAGTAGTTATCTCCCATTTGATCTGTAATCTTTATTGGCATCTAGAACTCCTGCAGTTCCTTAGAACAACATCATAATAAATCCATTCTGCTTAGAGCTATGTGGGAATTATTGAACATACAGAGAGTGAATAAAGAGAGGAAGCAATCAGTGTTGAGTTTAGAGGTAGCAAAGCTCTTGTTTTAACATGTATACTTGTGTTAATGCTTTTCACTTATCAAACATTAAGTTATGAATTTCTTCTTTTTACACTGAGTTTGTAGGATTGGGAGTCAGTAGGAAATAGTATTTAGATTGCTATGATTCTCTTCCCAGGTGCAAACTAACAGTTCCCTTTCATCCATCATTCAATCTATTTTATATTCACATCCCTAAAACAGTCATGCAGTGCACTCTGTCAGGTCCTAACTACAGTATTGTACAAGACTGTGCATAATACAATTTTCAGTGATTTTCATACATCTGTGCTATACTGTCAGCAAAATAATTCCCTATAAGAACGTGGATTTTCTCACAGTTTCCCATCTTCTTTTTGCATTTATTACTGACTGATATGCACAAAAAGGCAATTTATTTAAAGAGAAATATTAATTTGCATGAGAAACTTGGTGGAGGAGTGAGAGCTGTCTAGGGAGTCTAAACAGTTTAGGTAACTTTGTCTGCATACTATGAACAGATTGTTATCCTGAAATCAATGGTAGAAAGTGCTTTTCATATCTTAGAGCTATATGTACGCCATAGTGGTGTTTTGTGAAACACTCTGCCTTCATTCCCCAAGCTAATGACTTTCTGTCCAGCCTGAGGGAACGTGACTCTGTAGCCCAGACTTGGGGATTGTTGTTAGGTGTGGTATGGAGCTAGTTTAACTGTAATATATTTTTAGGACTTTGCAAGTGAAAGATGGATGGTTGTTTTGTTGAGTATGCTGGGCTGCAGAGTTACGTTATACAGCTATTTAAACCATTGTTTTAAAGTGTTTGTTTTGGATTTTTATTTGTATGTGTGTTTATGATGTGACAAGTGCTGGGAAAAGCGCCAGCTTACATAGCCCGGGAGAGGACTTGTCATATTGTAATTACACATGACTCAGATTGTAAGAGACCATTCTGTTTGTTGGGAACAGTTAGTTGTAATTTCAGTCTATGCTGAACATCTCTCACTTCTGGGATTCGTTTTGACACATCAAAAATCTCCTAGTCATTTCAGACCTTATAAGTCAGAGTGGGAAGATTAGTGTCAGGCTATTAAGGATACTTCAAGTTTGTATCCAACATTTACTCTGTTAAAAACCTTAGAAAAGAGTTTTTCTTATGTGTCCCTTGTGATTTAGTGGATGGAAAAGTGTTATGTTATTTTTTGTAATCTATAGTGATGGCTAATTCTTTTGCAAAAAGTTGTTCTGACTTTTTGATCATCTACATTAATAGTTTTATTTAACCACAGATGGTCTTCACCATGATATCCAAAATATTTTATCATAATGCTTTTGCTTCCAATCAGATGTCAGGCACTTTCTCTATCACGGTCTTTAAAGTTGCAATCTTTTATTGATTATTTTGTGTAAAAACTAGGCTTGGCAGAATTTTTTTCTTTGTATAATTTTAATGGATATAACTGTTTGTTTAAAAATTCTTTATGGATTTAAATTTTCACAGTGGTGCAGAATTTTGGGGGAGTCAGACAATATTTAATAACACTAGATGCTGAGATTCAAAAAGTTAAGGCTTTATGACCATTAAAAAACATTTCAAAATATCAACATAAATATCCTTAAATCAAACTACATTCTGAAGCAAAAAATGATGGAAAAATATTTCATCGATCTGTGTGTGTAATGAAATGATGTTTTTATTGATACTTATGGATAAAACACCTAATTGTGCCAAGCCTAAAGATAATTTATCAAACAGAAACATGTGATAGCTTGTCAGACAAACAAAGTTCTGGGATTAGGAGGAGGGAAGTAGATGTACAGCACAAATCAAAGTAACGTCATTACTTTGGCTTCTTATAACATTATTCCTTAGTTTTTGATAGATTATATTAGTATATTTGGTTCCATGGAATCATGCTGAAAATGGCTGCTTTAACAAGAATGATTGTAGCTAGTAGCAAAAGTTAAACTTGTTAAGACTATTTGCAGAGCTGTCATATCATTTTGAAAACAATAATTGGACATGCTATGATAGGTTTCATTTAGTTTGTAATGTGTTGCTACTACTTGGTCACTTTTACTTATTGCAGTTTAATCTGGAGCATTAAAAAGGAATATCTTTGTAAAGAAAACTCTTTTCTGAAACTAGAAGGCACTCTACTGAAAATGGCATGTTTACATGAACATCTTATAATAGGTAAACTATCAAAGCTCTGTGTACAGCTCTATTATTACATATTGCCTTTTGACACTTTGACTTCATTGGTGATATTATAACAACTAATAAGGGTTGGGCAACTTACAAAAACGAAGGTGTGTCGAGGTTGTATGTACTTATCCTACATTCTTTTAATGGGAGCCGAATGTACAAATAGAGGGATGTGTGTACCCCAAAGTTCCACTGGTTTAATTAATGTGAAGGTCTAGCTATGAGCATAGTGTAGTTCTTGGTTGGTTTGTTTTAAACATTCAATGAGGTCACTCCAGTTTGCCTTATAAACCTTCTTTCTTTCATTCAGTTTCCCCCCTTTTAGCACAGACCTCCTTGCTGTCCTTTCATGCACTCACTGCTGTTGGGGTGAGATTGGCTTTTCTGCAGTTGCTGCCATCTACAACATCTACCCCTTTCCACCTCAGAAGGCGCGCCCTCACCATTTGAAATGAAATCTCCCCTTAAAGCCTAACTTGGCAGTAACTTTTATTCCTGTTGTTGGCCTTATGATTGAATAATTTATTTACTGTACGATGTATTATGCTGTCGCTTTCAATGACTTTCTCTCTATACTTCTTTCTGTTTAATGGCCTGATGCGACCCCTTTACTCACATGAGTAATCCCATTGAAAACAATGGAACTACTTGTGTCATTAAGGAGGGTAGACTCAAGTCCAGACTTTGTGTTTTGGGATACAGTTTGCACGAAAGAGGCTTTTAAAATAGTGGCATTATTACTTCAATGTAATAATGCAAATAAATACAATTATTAGTTCTTGGATTATTTATAGTTCAAGACACCAAAAGCCTGACTCTTAAAAGAATTTGGAGCTACCATGTAATGTGCAGAACTTATTGATTAATTACAAAACGGACAACACTTCTTTCTTCAGATAAATGAGAAGATGCTAGTTAATGTGGAGGCACAATATTTAAAAGAATGTCAATGGAATTGAATCTTGTCACAGGCTAAGTTTCCTGTTGCTGTATAAATACCAAGATTATCTACAAAGGACAAGCTGTTGATCCTCTGATCATATTAGGTAGCTTTATTTCTATTACACCAAATGATTTATGAAATGTTTCATTTTTTTTTCCTGTTGCATGTTGATTCACTAGCATAGCCGTTGGTAATTTTTCTACTGTTGGCTTGCTGTACTTCTCTTGGGTAAGAGAAAAGATATATTGAGTGCTTCAGCTGAGTTTTATTAAAGTACAGTTTAAAAAAATGTTTTAGTAGTAGCATGAATCTAATGGTCCCATATGTTAGTGACAATTGGGTGGCACAATGCCATTGTAACAGAAAATCCGATATTTTTCTGGCAATGAGCTTTTATCTTACAGCTAGGATTTTTTATTAACTAGTGGTGTGTTTTTGTTTTTGCCAGAGAAACCATACCAGCTGATTTTTTTTCTTTCTTCCTTTTGGTAGAGGGAGAGAGATTGTGTGGGTATGAGGCTTCTTGCACACTGGAATATTTCATGTTGTAAAAGATAGCTAGCTGTTCACTTTGCTATGTATGGAAAGAATAAAACAACATTACTTAAAATATATAAAAGCATTAATTATAGGAACATGATTGAAAGAGGTGGTGGTCTACCTGTAGGGCAGATCTGCTTAAAAGTGTGGTGAACTTAATGCCCATATTTGTGTTAACATGTGAGCAGTGTGGTACATTCTAAATAATCCATCTAGAACATTTATGTTTTCCCAGCTTTGCTTGATTATGCCAAGGTATCAATTAGTTTTGTGTAAAAGTTTGTCTGATTGTATACTTACTTACTTAACATGAATTCTTGAACAAAGAAAGGGTTCCATTGCAGTGAAGGCTTTCCTTCCATTTTATGCCATGTTTTTTCCTGTTGTATTTCCCCAGCCCAGATAAGCAGCTGTTTAAATGAACAGTCAGTCACCTTAAGAGACTCACTGTGACTGATCACAAGGGTGTTTTATGTTCTGATTGTGTTTCTTCTTCCTTACAGGACTAAATTCTACAGTCCTTATTTCATACTTGGGCAAAACTCCCATTGATTTCAAAGGGAGCTTTGCCTCAGTAAAGACTACAGTATTTGACCCCTAGTGAAGTAAGGATCTTTCAGAATTGGAAATGTGGGACTAAAGACTAATCTTTGAGATGTGGGGCATGCTGGGTGTTGATTATGGAACTGGCTGTTGTGCATGTCTGCACAAACATAGTAGCTGACTTCAATTCTAACAAGTCATGGTATGTGGTGACATATGCTGCACAACTGAAATCCAGTCTGGCCCTAAAGCTTCAGTGTTCAATAATGTGGCTGTAGATTTTCTGTCCCAAATTACATTGGAGCTGTCCCTCAATTCATATGTGAACTAAATAAGAAACCCCTGGAGGCAGTATATTTTTGGGTAAGTCTAAATGTCCAGTTGATCATCATACTTTTAAAAAAAATCATCTGACGATCTCTTACCTGTGTTACTAATGCTACTTCAGATGAGTAAAACAGACTTTTTTTTTTTTAATATCAGTTGTCATTGTTCATGCTGCTTGCTCTTTGCCATTCATCTAGTATGCATAAGGGAAATAGGCTGGCTTAGTGTCACTTTCTTGCTCTTGAATTCCTTTTCTCACAAAATTGCATTGGTTTAACTAAATCCGTTTCTAAATTTACATGATCAGATCAATGCAATTTCAATGTGTCGACCACATTTTATATGCTGTCTCAAGCAATATTTATGTTGCAGTCGGTTAAAAGGAATGTTTAAAACGACAATGTAACCAGTTTTGTTTTAATTTAATCTTTCATCAAAGCACATCTTATATTACATTTTGTAACACTCTTTAATGACCTAGGTTTGGGCCTTTAAAAATGCTTGACAGTATTCCCTTAACTGCTGTATTCTAAAACATTCATCATAAATATGTATAAAATAGAAAAACCATCAATACAATAACTTAGTGGAGTAAAAGCAATGCTGTTGAAAATGTAGACATTTTTTCTTGTTACTAGCTGTGTGTGTTTGTGTCTGTGTAGAAGGTGGCTCATGTAACTTATGCTATGAACTATTTGGGTCTCTTTCCTCCTCAAACTTACCACATGGGCCGGTTACCTGCATGTATTGGCTCCAACACAGAGTAAGACTGTACTAGGGAGCTTGGCTGCTGTGTGACATGTTCTCTCCAGAAATATTAAAACTTGAAAGTTAGAGGCATGGTGTCATCTCCATCCCACCAATCTCTTATTTTTATTGTTTTTACCTTCTGGGGATTAAAAAAATCAGAGGCCTGCTCCTCCTCCTTTTAAAATTAGTGGCAGAACACCTGTTGACCTAAAGGAGCAAGTTCTTAGCGACGAGAGGGAAAAGGATTGGGACCTAGGAAACCTTATTTGCTGTACTAGTATCTGGAGTCTGGCTTCTATTTACCTTGTGTATTACCTGCTCTAATACAAATAGAGAATTGACCACTAGTTTCTTCAGTATGTAGCAGGACTTCTTCTACTTGGACCAGTAAATTGTGGCTACATTTTTTCACCTTATAACTGAACTGAACCCATCAATACGTTGGAGGTTTTTGTAATTTTTGAAGAGGAGATTTCTTTCTGTCTTGTTCTTCTTCTAAAATGTGATGCTGGTAAAATATGAGACTTGTGGCCCTCAGAGCAAATATTATCCTTTTATCAGCAGAATAGTTACAGCATCAGCGGTAGAATTGGCCACCAATGGATTTCAACTGTAGTCTGAAAGGACCAGCTCTAGTGTCAAGAGGGCAATTCAGTTTGTGTCATCCAGAATACCTTGAGGTTAAAAATCATTAATGCACTTCCACTTTTCTGACATAGCTGTATAACAGTGAGAGTACAAAATTGTCTAAAATTGTCTTCTAATACACTCTTTCGGTACGTTAGATGGCATCATCATCTTTTGGAAATTATAGTGGAGTTTCATAGATTACTGCATTAAATTCACCATATTGAAACTTCATTTCTCATGCTTATAGTGAATTATAACTGCATCTTCTGCTTATAGTGAATTATAACTGCATCTTCTTCTTTTATAGTATATATAAATCCACATCAGAAAACCATTTTTTAAGAGCCATTTTCAAGTTTTTGGCATTGCCACTTCAGGCTAAGTTTTCATATTCCCCAGCAATGTCCAAGTTTTACTTAAATATACAGTCCATTAAGCTTTTAACTGCAGGATTGAACAGTGTATTTCTGTGCTGTTGGTACAAATTGAAATGGAACATCAATCGATAAACTATACCTGATCAGAATGTAGCATTCTATGCATCAGGTAACATCGAAGTTTCCATCTGGCAGAAATAACTGGCGCCTTTGACAGCGACAAACTGGCTCTATGACAACAGATTTACGTTAAAGGCACATTAACTGTGGAACTTGAACTGAAATAAAGAAACTTAAATACAGGACTGTGCTCCTTGCTCTTAGATTTTCTTAAAATGTCTCAGTTATTAGTTTTGTCTGCAATACCTCAGTGCAAGTCCTATTAAAGTTTAAGTTCTGGTAGTAGTACTGTGGAGTGTGGCTTGTGTGAGGTTTTTGGCATGATTTCCTTGTGCTATGTTTTTTTTCTTCCACATAGAATGTTCCATTGAGATTAGATGTTTATTCAAAGAGATTGGACACCAGGATATGGCATATTTCTGCTACGCAGTTAATCTGATCCCAGTCAAAATTGCTGGTGATAAATCCCAATTCAATCTAGATACATTCTTTTTTCTTCAGCCAACTTAAGAAATGTCAGTTGAGTATCATATGGAAGTTTGGGGAGATCTTGCTATGTCATTAGCTTATCCATTTCATACTAGCTAATCTCAGTGGAAATGTGTTGTACCTGCTGAGTAGCATTTCAGTGTGAATATAATATTTCCAGTCTTAAAAATCTTGTAATTTTTGGAAGAGCTGGCTGGGCTTATGCTAGATATGTAAATATTCTGGTGATAACAGGAGGGAAAATGAAACAAACTTGAGATAGTATGATACATGAGACAATGGGCATACTGCACCTCATTTGCTTTAAAGGGGTACAAAATACTTAGGTTCGTCACATGTGAAACTGACTTCTTTAAGCTTATGAAAACAATTTATCAGAATTCTAACAATCCTTTGAGAGTGAAATTCTTTAGTGTTCATGCAGGTGGATTGATTATATGATTAGTGGTCTCTTTTCCCCCCCCCTCCCCCTCAGGAAAAAATACTAGATGCAAAAGAAACCTCAGAATGCACAAGTTGACTAATGCAGGATATAAGTAGGTAGCCTGCACTAGGAATAATGTATTGTGTGGCTGTTTCTTTTTCTTTTTCTTTTCCTTTCTCTGCATCAGTCCATTTCAGTCTTTAAATATTGGTCAGTGGTATTACTTGGGACTTGGGTAATCAGTTCACTGGCACAATGATGTGTAATAAGATTTTATTTTCAGGTGCTGGGGCACTGTTGGAATAAACAGTGCGCTGTCTCTTAGTGGAATTAATGGGCAAAGTCTGATAGAAGTTAAACTTGTACCTCTAACAAGAAAGAAATAACACGTCTTGGGGATGACTGAGCGGATGGAGAAAACACATAAATTTTGGATTCATGCTTTGCATACAAGTATTAGTGAGATGCTAAGTTTTGACTACATGCATTTTATAAGTAATTTAAAGAAGTTAGTTGAATGTTTACATGTTCCAGTAGATAGGGTGTATTTATGTTTAGTTTCTGTTCAACCATTTTTTTTATCTTCTCTAATAATTCAGCAGTATGTAAACCACAGAGAAATGAAAATATAATGTATATACGTGTTTTTTAAGTCTTGGTATTTTACATGCTGACTGCATTGGAAAAAAGTGTGCTTCCGGTTTGTAAAACATCAGTTGGGTTCTTGTTTAATATATTGTAAAACCATTTCCTAATGTATTGATATTGTAACTGAGGCTGTGTTTTGCTGTACTATGCATTGTGACTAAAGAAGGGAAAAAGAGAAGTATGGAAATGTGGTTTATGTGATTACTCCTAGCTGTATGTGGCCATCTATTTGACAACAAGTTTTGTCATATTTCAGTCACATAGTCCTGTATGTGTCATAAAGGTTTGGGGATATAGTACACTAATTTCAAAAGGCATGCAGGCTTCAGAGTATTGAAAATTCTGAGTATTGATTGATTTGACGTAAAAGTATCTTTGGTACCTTGCCAAAAAATCCTTTACCCTCATTTGGTGATAGGCAAGGGGATTCTGTTTACTACTAATTAGAAATTGCAGTAACGTTTGTAATATGATGTCATTCCCCCATATAGTGTTAATGCTTAACTATTTCCACTACTTGCCAACAAAGGACTGCATCTTACTATTGATCTTAAATGGAACTCCCACTGATTCCACCAAGATCAAGATGTTAAGATACTTTTCTTCAAATTTCCTAGTGAAATCTGGGTGGTTGGTGGAAGTGTTCTGTTTTAATATCAATAGCAGACTGTGGCCCTAAATATCTTTAACTTCAACAATTTCAGGTAAGTGATTGACTTGTATCTAATGAAAACTATTCTGTGCCATTGAAGCATATAAATAGACTTATTTTTCTTACTCTATAATTTTATACAAGCAAGTATAACTTTAGACAGTGTGAATTTTTGTATAGCCTCACACTTATAAGGATAGAACAGTGAGACAAGCGTGTTGATTTTTCAAATTATTATGAGGGTAGAGACACCAGGGAGAAAACACCAGCTTTGTTACATGCAAGAAGTGAACAAAAAACATCTTTGTTGCTTGGTAGTGGATAGATATTGCCATTCATTGTTAAGATACTGAACAGCTTGTATTAAGCCTAAATGCACTGTTTGAATCTGCTAATACAAGGGCTGGCACGAAAATCTCAGTTCAGTCAGTGAGTTAGTTATCCATTATGCTCTTGTTTTGAGCAGAAGTTGTAGGAGCATAGTGTATCTCTGTGAAACAAGGGCTGAAAGACAAGGTGATCTGCATTTGTAGACTTGTAAAGGAAATCTAAATCTTCGTTATATGCTTGTGGGGAGACGTTACTTTAGCTCTCGTACGCTAAGTCAGGAGGGCAAATGATCCAAAAAGAATAATCTTGAAATTGGTTAGGAAGAAAAACTACTTGACTCTGTGGGCTGGAGGCCAGCAAATATGGTGTTTTCATTGAGTGCATGGGAAACAAGGAAAGCTTAGAATTTAAGGAAAGTGTTCACTACTCCAGAAAAGAGAGGCCTCCTTTAAGCGCTCGTCCTCCATAGAGTTCTGTTTTAGGAATTTGAAGTAATTTATTTTTAAAAACATGCCGATGACTCATTGAAGTCATTTTGAGATTAATTATTGGACCTGGTTTTTAAAGGCATCTTCAAATGTTTTATCCCAGTTTGGTTCAAATTTAAAAATAGATGTTGTACCGAAGCATTTGGTAAGGCCCTTTACAGAATGCTTTCACTGTAAATGAAGCAATAACATGTTGTACACAAAACCCATGTCAGCTTGGTCATACTTGTTGCACTTTACTTTATGGAAAACAAATACATTTAAAACTCGTACATAATTTTTGCTGTGCACTGCACTTCACACTTAGGGCATTGTTAATTTCTGTGCATGGCTTTGTTTGGTCTGTACTAATACCTTCTTTCAGGATGTACAGCAGTGACTCATATTATGAATGTTGGTTCTGGGCAATATGTAATTGTACAAAAGAGAGTACTCTCCTCTATGTTGAAGCAAATATAGAGACATTAGAGAGCTTCTACCAGATCAGTTACACCCAAATTCAGGTCTCTAAAACCGGACTTTCCTGAATTATTTCTAAAATGCTTTCCTTAACATTTGTGTATAAAGTGGGAACAGTGGTTTATTTTTAAAGGAATAACATGGTCCTCCAGTGTTGGCAAGCTTGCTTGTATGAGAACCAGAAAGTGAAACTTATTAGAAACTGACTGACTAAGTGGAAACTAACAAGTCTTGTTTTCATTATCCAAGCTGAACCTGATACAAGATAAACAGGGAAGTGCAAACTAGACTTAAAAATTCTTTCAGCTTAAGAGAAATGTTACTAGTAGCACAGGTAAGAAAGTCTAACATTTTTCATAGTTTTTTTCCCCCCTCCCTCCCCAATTATCTAATTGACAGTTTTCCTTCGCACACTCAAATTGGAGGCCTTCTCTGGTGTTAAGAATCTGCATCTGGGGTGGGTCCAGATGCCACTGTGTGCATTGTCTCCCTTCTGATCCCATGGGGATTTTGTTTACAAGTTAGTACATCTTGAGGATTCCTCACCACCAATGAACACCACCTTGATTGGGGCTATAGGGCCGTAGCAGGTGAAAGAATTGTTGTCAGCATCTGTCTTTCAGAACCATTCTCAGCAAAGGAGCTGTGGTGGGAGGGGGAGAAGCAGCTGCGGAGACATCAATCTAAAAGAATTTCTGAGATCCTGGAAGCGAAGTCCTGCAAGGGCCTTGGTTGTTGCACTTTCTGCTTGAAAACTAAAAGCGTAGGCAAAGCTTGAAGCTGCATTCCTATCTTGAAGCTAGTTCTAGAAGTAATGCACTAGGTAATGCCCATGTCATTACTTTATAAAAAATTACAGATAGCCTTTGGTCATCTCACAATAGCTAGTGATAGGAATTTGGAACAATTTACAGTTTGTCCAGTAATAGTGTTTCATTCCTGGAAGGCATGTGTGTATTTCTGAGTGAAAATACTACTAGTCATTTGTAAAGCAGAAGGACTTGTTTTCTTTCTTGGGTTTTAGTTACTTTTATTAAAGAAGCAATATTATTTTAAAGAGTTTCCAGCAAGTTTTTTTTTATTCCCTCTGCCCCCCGTATAGCTTAAATTCAAAATATTGAAATGTCCTTTAATATGCTAAGGTTTACTACTCTACTATAATTAATGTTGCTGTTCTTAAAGCTGATAGACACCACTGTTTTTCCTATGTCATAAAATAGCTGCAAGGTTAAAACTTGTTATAAGCATTTTTGGTAGCTGAAGTGTAAGAAAATCATTTTGGCATGTTAAGCCTATGTTAAGCTTTTGCTTACTCTCTTTAACCATTCTTTTATTTCAATAAATGTGCAGAGTATCATAGAGATTCCTTTTACATTTAGCAAGAGGTCAGGAGTGAGATTTCTGGACCCACTGAAGTCAATGGGAGTTCTACCAGTTACTCAAAATGAATTCAGGATTTCACCCCAGTTCTGCAAATTCAGAGTCTGATCCTACAAACACTTACTACTGTGACTACTCACAGTAGGAAGTACTGTGCACCAAAGCATGTGTTACCAGGACCGGGCTAATAGAGAATACGCTGAAAGGAATAACCCGTTTTACATCCTCTTATTTATCCCAAGTATAGTTCATTTAAAAAAAAAAAGTCTGTTTACAGATTGAGGGGTAAGGTTTCTTTTCATGTAGTTTTCCTTGTCAGTAGGGCCCTTTCTCTAGTTTGGAAATATGCAAATAAAATATATTTTAAAATTTGTTCTCATAACTTTTGGGAATGATTCTGCGCTGCCATGCCAGTGCAAATCATGGAAGTCAATGGCATTACAACTAGTCCTTTTGCCCAACGCATTTCCTTTCGTAGCTTATTTTAGCCTTCAGTATTTATTTAGCATTATTAATATTTTACACTTTTAAAAAGCTTATTACCTATTTTCAGTATTAAAGATACTGCCTACAACTACCTGTTGCCTAGTAAAAATTGGTATGAATAAAAATGCTTGTATGCAATAAAAGAATACAATCCAATACTCCTTAATGCCTTTGATAGTCTTGTGTAAATCCACTAAACAGACCTGTCAATTACTCCAGATCAGATCAGATCAGATCAAGTAATCCAGATAAAGTAATACTGAACTGTGGGCACCCAAATTTGAAAGTGTTGACTAGTCT
This sequence comes from Natator depressus, assembly GCF_965152275.1. Taxonomy (NCBI): domain Eukaryota; kingdom Metazoa; phylum Chordata; order Testudines; family Cheloniidae; genus Natator; species Natator depressus. Next base: position 110,662,625 of record NC_134238.1, on the reverse strand, counting down.
TTTAAGAATGTAAACTGGATTTCTATAAAAGGGGAAAAAATACACCCACGGTATAGAATAGCAGGGCTCTTGGAGCATTCTGTGTTGATGCAAACAAAAACTTACAGTGGTAGTGAATTGTGATCTGGCTTCACTTTTGTGTTAGCTTTCCGTAGCTATGATGTATAAATGGCAATGGTTTAGGAAACTTAAAAAAGCTTGCATTAACATTTATACAGTGATCATTACATTTATTTTGTATTACAAACTCTTTTTTTGGTGAATGTCTGGTGATTGCATACTGGAAAAAAAATTGGTTTTCACATATGGGACTCTTCTGTGGACAGAGTAAATGACGCTGAAGACCATACGTGAGAATAAAAGTTAATACTTGACAAAAATTAGCTTGTTAAATAGACTGGCTATGGAATCATTTTGTTCTTGTTATTCATTCTGTTGGCTAGCAATTAAATAGAAACTGTCTGGTTTCTGTGGAACAGTACTGCATTAGATCACTTCCTTTTTTTTGCAAAAAGAAAAGGAGTACTTGTGGCACCTGAGAGACTAACCAATTTATTTGAGCATAAGCTTTTGTGAGCTACAGCTCACTTCATCAGATGCTCACGAAAGCTTATGCTCAAATAAATTGGTTAGTCTCTAAGGTGCCACAAGTACTCCTTTTCTTTTTGCGAATACAGAAACACGGCTGCTACTCTGAAACCTTCCTTTTTTTGGAATTTTTGGTATTTTAGTTGAAGGCACGGTTAAACCGCTACTGTAGATTCTGCTAGTTTATAACAAAAGAAAGAGTTTAACTTGACTATTTACTTTTTCAGAGAGAGTGGCTCGGATAGGTGTTTCTTTTCATGTTAATGCTTGAACTGAAAGTCTGCAGGAATTGTAACACCATAATCTATATGTGGATATGAACTTGGAATGCAGAAGTACAGAATTGTTGTGTAGTTTTTCAGTTATTACTCCAAATTATATCAGAACTTGTGCTTTTTTTTTTTTTATAAATAGCTTAAATCTGGGAACTTGTCTATTTTCATGTCTAGACAAATAGTTATTTTAAGTCTTGTTTTAGTTGCTTCCTTTACGGCCTGTCTTGCCATCGAGATACAACACTAATTCCTTGATTCAAATCTAAATTAGTCTTTGTTCCTTGAACTTAATCTTTCCTTGTGTGTGTGCCCACAATACACCATTAAAACTTAAAATCAAACTATATAACACAGCTATTTTAGTACTATATTATTGTTTTCATGCCTATTGTAGTAAGTTTAGAAAAACAAAAGACTTTAATTTTTTTTGGCTTGAACAAGATGTGATTTTGGAATCTCCTGCTGTGATTAGATCAGTGTGTTTGCCTCAAGGCTTCAGTCATTTAATCTAAACTCAGACTCTACTGAAAATTTTTGGCGTATTCTCTGTTTGAAAATAATACTATTTATAAATGAAGACTGGCATCTCTATCCCTACATGAAAAACACTGCAGCAAATTAGTGGCGTTTAAGACAGTCATGTAATCCGGCACTGAAGATAAGTTTTTCAGTGGCTTGTTTTCTTTCAGACAACAACAGTTGTTCATTTTCTTAACTTTTTTTATTAATCTAAAATAATTGGTCTCTAAATTTCAATGATACGCCAGTTCCACTCATAAAGCTACTATGAGAGCACAAAGATTTATTGCAAATTAGGGGCACAATGAGTACTAAAAAACTTTCCAGCTATAGGCAGCTGTACAATCATTATAGTTTTTGCAACTCTTTTCTTGCCAAACTAAGTCAAGAATGGTAGGCTCCAGATAAAGTATGTAAAAGCCTAGCTAATCCTTAGATGAGTTACTTCAAAAGTTCCACAAGGGAATAAAATCAGTAAAAAGAATGGATTAAATGTTACTGTTTCCATTTTTTGTCTTACATTTACAAAACCGTAAAATGAATCTCCAGGTTCTGCCCATTTTTAAAAAGAAAATTAAGGATTCTGCTATGGGGGCGTTAATCTTAAGAAGTTTGCATTAGCTTTATTTGGGAGCTGTATTATCAGTTCAGCGTGCATGTGTGTTCAGGGGGGCGGGAATTGTTCACCCAAGAAACAGAAATTGTGGACAAGTATTTGAACTGGTAGTTTGGGTTAAATAGAATATTAACCATGTGAACACACAACAACTGTTTAATTAGATGATAGATTGATAGCACATGTCCAACTTTTTATCTAGTGGAGGGGGTAATTTGTCAGAAGTTTGGGGTAGGAAAAGGGACAGAACCCGAGTAGTTTTTTGTGTGTGTGATTTTGGTTTATTTCTGTTTGACTGCGTAGGAATTAGAACGTTTTATCTTCCCTGTTTGTTTGTCTGAAGTTTTTTAGCAGTGCCCCAAGGCAAGTACTGGAGGATGGCTTTGAAGCCCTGCAGGCAAGCTGGGATATCAAAGGGCTACAGGAATTCAGCATTAATTGTTTTATGGCTTGCCAGAAATCAGACCTATTTGTATAGGTAGCACACAAAATAGCTGTGATTTGACAATTTGGTGCCATTTATATCCACCATAAAAAGAGAAAAGAAAAAGTTAAAGGGGCATTTTGGAAACAGGAACTAAGCTGTAAATGCAAATTGCTTCACCGTTTTCTCAAAGGAACAAAAAGGAAGCAGGGTTTAGGATTTTTTTTTATTGAAGCTAAATTAACAAGGATCCTGTCTGCTCTAAGAATATTTAATACTGTACTGACACTGTGAAATTGCACAGGAATTGTTTGTTCCTTTAGAACAAACTTATCAGATCCCCAAAATGTACTAAAAACTAAAATAATCTGTATTGAATGTCAGAATGGGAAATACCTGCTGCTATGTTGGTTTATGGGGTAGCATGATCTGAATGCTGTCACTTCTAGTGACTTTTGAACCGGAATTCTACATTTGCCATAGAGTTTCAGCAAGATGCCTTTCAGGTGATTGCAAAAGGTTCAATAATTATTGTGGGTTATTGTTCACTTTGTATTTATGACTTGTGATTAGACTTTAAAATTTGCACAGGTATGGAATATTTTTGCAATTATTCAGGTAAGGGCCTCATACTAGCCATCTTGAAAATGCGTTGGTTCCCCACAATGTGGTTTGTGGGTGTTGTGTGGCACTTGAGTGCTCTACTAAGCCCTTGGTGACCATAACTCATTTGAATTTGCCATGCTTTTCAGCTAGCTGTGCTGGATAGTCTGAACATGAAAAATGTGTTGTGTGGTCATGCTAGGGCCCAGAATGAAGTAGGGGAGAAGTGCATTCACTGGGATGCTGGATCAGATGCTTACAGCAATGGCAGCAATGCTGCTGGAGCACATTCTCTTCATCCAAAAGCAGTTCCAGAGAAAGAATTGAAATAGCAGGGGTATGAGTAGCAGAATGGGTTATGTGTTTAAAAGGCGATGGCGATGGGAGAGAATGGAACAATTGCAGGTGTGGAAAACTGTGACTGTCAGCAGAGATATTGACCATCTTAAATCCAGAATGGAAAGCTTTCATTCATTTGCATCACACTAGCACCCAGATGCACAGTGGGGTCCTGATTTTGTGCTACATGGTGTACATACTATACATCTAGTAATAGTCCCTGCTCCAAAGACAAAATAGACTGGACAGAGGACAGGCAACAGGTTGTGTTATGCCCACTTTACAGATGGAGATCTGAGACACAGAGAAATGACTTGCTCAAGGTCCCATAACAAGTCTGGGGAAGAGCCAGGAACTGAACCCAGATCTCCTGATTGCTAAACCAGTGCCTTAACCATAAGATCATCCTTCCTTTCCACTCCAACCTTTTCCCCCTTAAAGGTTTTTCCTATCGATTAGACAATTTTGACTTGTATTACCTCAGGTCTCTCTGTTTCTTAAAGTGCTGATATCTGCTGAATGCTAATATCTCGCTAACCATGTAATGGATGTCATTGAGATCTGTCTAAGCTCTAAGCCTTTTTCAAGGGTGCCTAATGGAGTTGAGAATCCAGCTCCTATTGACTTTCGGTAGGAGTTGAGCACCCAATTCCTGATATGTGTCTTTGAAAAGCTCTGCTTAAACCACAACTAAACATCAGATCCAAACAGTCAAAAAAACGTGTTTTGTTGTGGCTTCTATCTCCGGAGAGTCTAACATCTACAGTTTCATAATCTCTAAAAGTTCTGACAATTTACCTTACATAGAAATACAGTAGTCGAAGAGAATATGTCGTCTGCTTATCCCAAACTATTTACTAATTTGGTTGTATTTTACATCACTGTTTCAGTACTTCGTATTTGGAAGAATGTGAGTTCTTGGAGGTATGATACTAGAGTTTGTTTAAAAAAAAAAAAAAAAAAAAAAAACCGGATCAGATGACTATGCTAGACCATTGGGGGTGTACAAAGGGGGGGCTGTTTGTCTAAGGCCCTCTTACCAAGAGACTCTGGCTTTTAGCAAGCCACTTGTACAAGATATGTCTTATTTATTGAAGAATCAAATCCTAGAACAACATGCACAACCCTAGCAAAGGGCTATACTCAACAAATGTCCATGGATTGGAGGGGCAGGTCCTCAGTTGCAACCTAGCTACTAACTAGTGTGGAACCACTCCATGGCTTTTACCGCTGACTACAGAAAAGAGTGTCAAACTTGACCTACAACTTCCCTACATAAGGTCACATGCCTGCCACTCCCCTGTTCCAACCACGGTCTCTCCTCCTCTTTCCCCACTTTGCATTTCTGCATAGAAAGCTACCGGGAAGCTTGCCTCTACAGAGGACCAAGATGGACTTTCCACTTGGTAGCCCTCTGGTCCTTCTGCCCCCAATACAACAGAAACATGGCATTTCTGTTGCATCTTGGGTTCTATGTACCTGTGAAGGAAGCTGAAGGATTTAGTCTTCATTTGTTAGCATACACTATCTTGAACTTGCTCACAAGATGTAGTTCTTAAGGATGCAGTCAGTGTTTCAGTTTTTATGTTTAGTCTTGTTTTAATAATACCTTAGGTCAAAATATAAATCTTTTCCCTTACTAGTTACCTTGTTTATGCCATTTGTTAAAATGTTGTTGCAATGTTGCTGTTAAAATGCCTCTATTTATTTCCTGTGTGAAATTCACAGCAAAATAAAATTCCATTCCTTTTAAACATTTATAAAGGGAGTCTGCAAGGCACAAAAATAGATCCAGATTGTGGGCTTACACACCAAACCATGCACACAGTCAACTTTGTTAGAATAACAAGTACTGTGGTTTCTCTTATTTCACTAAAAACATTTTAAAATTGATTTTTGTAGAGGATGGAATGATTTTTGCAACAATAACCATCTCTTTAATTTTTGGGTCAGAAGACCCTGTAGAACAGGTTTGTAGCACTTTGACCAGGCAGCTTTACTGTTACTTCCAATGCATCTAGATGAGGATAATTAATTAATTACTTTGAGCTCTAGCGCTGTCCAGCTCTGGCAAGCTTCATGAATACTGGGTTCCCACACTCATTATGTACAGTTATTAGAAGACTCTATCACACATTCAGGATTTTAGTGGAGTTTCACACTGGCATTGCTGTTATCTACTATGGCCTGATTCTCTAAACCTTATTTGCCTCGAATAACCGTGACTCATACCACATTTTGACTTAACTTCAGTGGGACTGCATTCTTGAATAAGTGCTATTGAACATGAGTAAGGGTTGCAGAATCTGGTCTCGTATTTGAGAGGTTCAAAAACCTCCGTAATAACTGTAAAATTAAAAAATCACAAGGGATGTTTGAGCAAGCATTTGCATGGTATGCAATCAAAAATTTTCTACAGCTGCTTATTAAAATAGTGTGTGCATCTGTGATGAGGAAAGGGAAGTCATTTTAACATTTAACTTCTTGTTAATGAAATGTTATGCTTATCACTTGAAGCAAATAGCCATTAGCAAACATGATGTGTTGTCCTGTGTACAATGGGAACTGAGTATAATATTTTCCGATGCGTTGCATTTGATTTCCAGATAATGAGATAAATGTCTTTTCTCAAATTGGCTGCTGAACGTTCTCTTCGCTCCATAGATTGAAGAAGGTTGGCAACTGTTTCAGCTTCAGCTGCCTCACTTAATTTCTCTTCTGCATTGTACAAATCATAGGAATATAAGTCTCTTTGACTGCCAGCTAGGCTACTAGAACAAGGCATGTGGCATAACTCCAGGAAACTTGATTGTCCAGCTAAATGATGGTTTAAAGGGAAACTGTTGAGGGTGGCTGGCCCAAACCTGACCTACTTTTTCATATATCTGTTTGTGATATCCATGTAATTCTGTGTTAGTTTTCTTCTTCCAAACAAAACCTATAATACTCCTTCATTTAATCCCTTTTTATTTAAGGGAATTAAAAAAACAACCACCACTTTTCCTTCAGCCCGACGCTTGCAATGGTTTGCAGTGTTGCTTGTAAGTAAGTACATGTTGGTAATGAGAACTTTTTTTTAAAAAAAAAAATGCTCAAATGGGGTTATCTAAACAGAATAAAAACTATTTGAAAAATAGGCTGACGTCTGTACTTGTCTAAAATTAGTATTTCCACTACTGTCATAGTCAGAGGATCTCTTTTTTTTTTTTTTTTTTTTTTTTTTTTTACCACAGACGTGGGCTATTGTAGTGACAGTCATGAATCTCTTGACATGCTTCTGACACTGGTGAACAGTTAATTCAGATTTCAGAGTAACAGCCGTGTTAGTCTGTATTCGTAAAAAGAAAAAAGAAAAGGAGTACTTGTGGCACCTTAGAGACTAACCAGTTTATTTGAGCATGAGCTTTCGTGAGCTACAGCTCACTTCAGCTGTAGCTCACGAAAGCTCATGCTCAAATAAACTGGTTAGTCTCTAAGGTGCCACAAGTACTCCTTTTCTTTTTTCTTTTTAGTTAATTCAGAGATTTCACTTGGCAGAATGGGACACTGATAGCTATGGTCACCATTTCCATCACTTTCTGAAGCGCTGCTGAGCGTATTGCAGTCTCTTAGTGACTAGGAAATCAAAAGTCCGTCTGTGTTGACACTGGAATTTGTATAAGATAAGAGAGAACATGGTAGCACTAATTCTTTTTCTATACAGACTTAGCACATTCTTATATATTCACGTGGGCATTTAAGTAAAGGGGAACGCAACTCAATTCTTAGTTGAGCTGTAGTAGTAGGTTTTTTGTTTTGTTAAATCTTTAAACACTTTCTTCAAAAGTCTGTCTCAAAGGTTAAACATAAGAGGCTAACACTGACTCATGCCACTTCAGATGTTTTACTGCCAGAAGTACAGAGCACCACTAGTTCTCTTTACAGAGGAATTAATTCAGACGGAGGCTAAATTGGCTGTTTGCTTTCCAATAAAAGTTCTCAACTTGGGAGTAGTTCTCATTTCATAAAATGAAATAAAAATATTTACATTTATCTTTATTGCTAGTTTAGTTTAGCATGTGCTGCTTTTTGCTTCTTAACTTCTTCTATAATTCCATATTTGGTAGGATTTGAAATTAAGGGGAGGTCCATAACTACTACAAGGCTTGAAAATTCCACTCGCTCCTAAGTTCTTCCTGAGTAAGGAGAATGTCCTACACCAGCAAACCCTGCCAAATCTAAGCAATTGTTTAAAAAAAATATATATATTTTTTTAGCCAGTATGGTGGTGAGGAGAATCTCCAATATGTGAAGAGAGTATAAACAGATGCATTGCCATTTTCCTGAGTCTGCAGATAGATGATTCCAGTGTCTCTGCTGCTGCTTAGTCCTGCCAGGCAGGAGCATAGTTAAATTTACAAGACTGACCAGTTTCACAGCTGTTATTCAGAGCCCTTCTGGGAACCAGTGATGCTGTCCAGAAGCATGTCAGTCTCATGCTGCTGCTGAACAAAACTATGAACAGCAGCTGAGGTAGGCATGGGAATTATTCACAGCAGAGAGAGACTTAAACAGAAAGCTGGGGGGAGGGATAGAGCAATGGAAACACTCCTTTCTGTCACAACAGCCTGAAGACTGGAGGAAAAAGAGAGCTGCCTCTCCATCTTCCCAGCAGTTGGGATGAGGGAACTTTGTATTTATCAGATTAAAAGATGGAGCCCTAGGAGGGCTCCCATGATAGCACCAGATATGAAATCCTAGCAGCTGGAAAGCTGAGCTGTTCACTGGGATGTTGTTCCTGGACTTCACTAGTGAACATAAGAATGGCCATATTGTGTCAGACCAAAGGTCCATCCAGCCCAGTATCCTGTCTACTGACAGTGGCCAATGCTAGGTGCCCCAGAGGGAGTGAACCTAACAGGTAATGATCAAGTGATCTCTCTCCTGCCATCCATTTCCACCCTCTGACAAACAGAGGCTAGGGACACCATTCCTTACCCATCCTGGCTAATAGCCATTAATGGACTAAACCTCCATGAATTTATCGAGTTCTCTTTTAAACCCTGTTATAGTCCTAGCCTTCACAATCTCCTCAGGCAAGGAGTTCCACAGGTTGACTGTGCGCTGTGTGAAGAAGAACTTCCTTTTATTTGTTTTAAACCTGCTGCCCATTAAATGTGGAGGCCCTCCTGACACTCCCATCTACCTCCATGCCAGGAGGGTTATCTCTTTGGCTCATGGGCATCAAAACCACTTTTCAAGTTCTGGCTGTTGCTATAAGTACTCAGTTTAATATCTGGCATTGTGCCAGTGAAAAGTAAAACTGACTGGGTAAAAAAATGTTGTCCGTGCCAACTCTATTTGACCAAAAGATTCAGCAATTGACTATCCTAGTATGCTTCTCAGTCTACCAATTCAGAGACATTGGGTATGTCTACACAGGAAAGAAAAACCCATGGCTGGCCCATGCCAGCCAACTTTGGCTCACGGAGTTCTGGCTGCAGGACCGTTTCACTGCTGTGTAGACTTCCAGGCTTAGGCTGGAGAGGCTGCAGCCTGGGCTCTAGGACCCTGCTGTGGGAGGATCCCAGAGTTTGGGCTCCAGCCCAAGCCTGGAAGTCTGCACAGCAATGAAACAACCCCACAGCCTGAGCCCTCCTGGCCCGAGTCAGCTGGCACGGGCCAGCCACGGGTTTTTCTTTGCCGTGTACAGGTACCCATTGTGGCCTCTTCGACTTTAGGTAAACTGGGATGCATAATTCACCACCGGTGCAGCAACATGACTAGGTGTAACAGTAGAGGCTGTAGTGCAGACGGGGCCCAGGCGTTATCCGCATTGTATCGTTAATGCTACTTTGAGCAGCATGAGCCTGATTCTCAAATTCAGAACCAGGGACCAGAGTTTCCCATACCCAAATCTGACACTCAAAACATACACAAGAGCTAACCACAGACCAAACTCATGATGGGTCTTCCTCCTCCCCCCCCCAGTCCAGCTATTGCCCTGAGAACCCAGATATTGTGTACCTGTTAGATCAGCCACAACTAAATACGGTGCTAATGTGTTAATTCCTAAAACAGTACAAAGTGAAGGTGGTGGAGGATGCAGAGTCCTGCAGGTCGTTCCTCTCATCACTTCTTGCCCAACTTGGATTTTTCTTTGAATCTCTCCTTTTCCCCAGCTGGCTTCAGGTATGATATCCCAGTAGGGCTGCTAGGTTAGTAGGTATATGAGCTTTTGATGAAGATGGGTACCCCCCCCCCGTCTATAAATTGGTGTAATTGATACTGTACATCCCACCTTAGAATGATTCTTCATGCCCTTTTCCTATTTAATTCATTTTTCTCCCCTCCCATATCTGGAAACAGTCTCCAGGGAACTTTGGGTCATTTTTGCTACTTTCTCAAGAGGGCAAGGAAGCGAGCAACAAATATACCAGAGCAGCTACTGTGTGATTTATGAGAGGGCATAATCCTGCAGTGTCGCCAGACTAATGACTAGACATGCATATGCTATGGGCAAACCAACTTACATACAAGGTATAATTGCCCTGTTTGTCACTATTGCAGCCCTAGTCAGTGAGGTGATGACATCTTGTTTCTGCTATGATCGTGGTCCACAAAGGCCAATGCTTTTACCTGTCATTCAGTTTCTCATTGCCATATCTTTGCTTATAAATAAATGTGAGCTCTTTTTTTAAAGTGCCTGACCTCCCTTTATTTTGCATTATTACCTTTTCCCTTGTCTTTTGAAGATCATTAATTTGTTCTTTCACGGACTCAATAGCATGTGAAAAATCGAGTCACTCTGTGCTGTTGCTACTATCCAGTCTATTTTCTCTGCAGTGAGGATGGCAACCATCTGCTGTAAGTGTTGATTGGTAGGACAATCTACTGCTTTGTTCCGATGATGGGTCTCGGGTACTGAAGTTCCTAAGGAAGAGAGTATGTGATTATCAGGGGAGAGTCTAGAGCTGTGAAAGGGCTATGGTGACATAAGGAAAAGTTTTAAGAGTGTTGCAAAGATATAGGGTCTGGAGACATATTTTTATCTGGGGAAGCTAAGGGAGGAGAAGGAACTCAAAGGTTCCAGTCTGACAGTTTCTCAGACAAAATGGCCAAATTGCAAGCTTCATCTCATGCTCACATTAGTGTGGGATGGAGGCAGAAGGTTTCTGTCTATTGAAAGGTTCAGTTAAAAGGGTTTTAATTCAAAGCATGGTCTATGATGTCAACTACTTAAAACTGTTGCCCCCACAGTTTGCTATATCTGATAGAATATCTTTCAGAGTTTCTTTGACCTCTGTCATTCATGTATCCCCGTTTGCAGAATCCATTTGTAATATGACTGTTTACTAAGAGGTTATAAAAATTACACCGCCGCCACCACCATCCTCTTAGAGAATTATGAGGAACTCTCGTTTTGGTAGAGCACAGTGTAGCATTGAAAGTAGATCAGTTAGGCCATTCCAAAATCAAAGAGTTGTAATACCAATAACAAATGCCACATTACAGAATACTCAGGCAAACTGCATAACATAAGAATTGAAATGCAAAGAGAGACGGAGTGGAGATAGACAGGTTTACAGAATTAAAATGATGTGGTGATTTGGTTAGTTCACATACACCTTTCTGTGGTTGAAATTTAATGTTTTACTACTCCCAAGTATTGTAGCATCAGTGAATTTTTAAGAGAGATTTGAATGAGTTAAGAAAGGTTGCATTTTTTTTTCCAGGACCAGTGTCCTTATCCTGTTCACACTTTTTAAATACTGGAACAAAACATTATCTATCTTCCAGTCTTTTGGAATGTTTCCAATGTTCCAGTCTTATTTGAAAATCAACATCAATGGTCCAGAGAGCTCCTCATTCAACTCGTTTAAAACTTTTAGATGCAGGCTATCCTGTCCTGCTGATTTTTAAAAATGTCTAGCAGTTGTTTAACATCTTCTTTAGTTACTTTTAGAATGAAAACTTTTTTATCATATGTGACTGCATCTGGCTTTTTTCCTGAAATTCAGAACAGAAATATTTATTGAACTTTTCTGCATTATTGTTAGTAATTCTACCATTTCCATCTTGTCATATATCATTACCATTGTTATGATTCTTTGTTCCTAATACAATACTTAAACTCCTTATTGTCCTTTAACGCTGGCCATAAATGTGCCCTTTTGCATTCATTATCTGTTTTGTACAGTTCATAGTTTCTAATTTAGATTCATTACTATCAACTATCCCTATCTTACATTTATTATATTTGTTTTATAGCTGCTTTCAGTTTTCTTCTAGAAGGAAAGCCAGATTGGTGTTTTAGCCAGTGTGGCCTTTTTTCTCAGTTTTGGCTCTTTGGGCATCTATTAAATATTCTGTAAAAGTTCCCAGTTATCATTCATATTTTTTTGTTCACATTCTTTCTTTCAGCTCAGTTGGCTCATAGTTGTTTTCCAGTTTGTAAAATTGGCCCCTTTGAATGACCAAGTATATATGATTGGTTTGGACATTGAACTATTTGCACATCACAATTATTATCAAATGCTGATCGCTTGTACCTAAGCTACCACTAATCTTTAGTTCTGAGATCAATTCCTCTTTAAGACCTGTCAAGATTAGTCTAATATAGAATTCCTTTGTGTTGTGTCAAACACTTCTAGAATTAGAAAATAGTCATTGGTAATAATTAGAAATGTACAATGTAGGCCATACTTGCAGGATTGGGGACTCTATTTTGGGTTGCTGTGACTCTTATTCATGGTGGATAATCAGCAGAACATGAGCTTCCAGTACAACGTAAGAACGTAAGAGCTGCCATAGTGGGTCAGACCATGGTTCATCTTGCCCAATAGCCTGTTTCTGACAGTAACCCATACCAGAGCCTCAGGGGAAGTGAACAGAACTGGGCAATTATGGTGTGATCCGCTCCCAGCTGGTGGTCAGAGATTTAGGGTTGCCCTGAGCATGGAGTTGCAGCCCTGGCCATTTTGATCAATAGCCATTAATGGACCTAGCTTCCATGAACGTATCCAGTTCTTTTTTTGAACGGAGTTATACTTTCGGCCATCACAACATCCTGTGGCAATGAGTTCCACAGGTTAGTTGCGCATTATGTGAAAAAGTACTTTCTTTTGTTCGTATTAAACTTGCTGCCTTTCTTTGGGTGATACCTGGTTTTTGAACTGTGTGAAAGGTCAATACCATGTCTCTATTCATTTTTTCCACACCACACATGATTTTATAGACGTCTATCATTCTCTCCTCCCCCTCTTAGTTGTCTCTTGTCTAAGCGGAACAATCCTAATCCTTTTAGTCTCTCTCGTGGAAGTTGTTCCATACCTCTGATCACCTTTGTTGCCTTTCTCTGCACCTTTTCCAGTTCTGCTATATCCTTTTTGAGATGAGGTAACCAGAACTGGACACAGTATTCAGTATCTGTAGGTGTACTACGGACTTATGTCATGGCATTATGATACTTTCTGTCTTGTTTTCAGTCCCGTTCCTAATAGTACCTAACATACCGTTATTCTTTGTGACCGCTTCCACGCACTTGAGCCTAAGTTTTCAGAGAGCTATCCACAGTGACTTCAAGCTCTTTCTTAGGTGGTAACAGATAATTTAGATCCCATCATTGTTTGTGTATATATAGTTGGGACTATTTTTTCCAATGTACATTACTTCGCACTTATCAACATTGAATTTCATCTGCCATATTGTTGCCCAGTCACCCAGTTTTGTGAGATTTCTCAGTCAGCTTTGGACTTAACTATCTTCAAGTAATTTTGTATTGTCTGAAGACTTTGCCACGTCGCTATTCACCCCGCCCCCTTTTCCAGATTATTAATGCATATGATGAGCATCATGGGTTCCAGTACAGAACCTTGGGGGACCCTCCTTTCTATTGTGAAAACTGACCATTTATATCGACCTTTTTGTTCATTTATTTGTCAACCAGTTACTAAGCTGTAAGAGAACCTTCCCTCTTATCCTGTGGCTACTTCATTTTCTTAAGAGACTTCGGTAAGGAAGCTTGTCAAAGGCTTTTGGAAATCCAGACTTTTGCTATATCAACTGGATCACCTTTATCTAAATATTTGTTGACTCGCTTAAACAGTTCTAATAGATTGGTGAGGCATGTTTTCCCTTTACAAAAGCCATGTTGACTCTTTCCCAGAAAATCATGTTTATCTAGGTGTCTTATAATTCTGTTCTTTACTATAATTTCTAACAATTTGCCTTGTACTAAAGTTAGGCTCAGAAGCCTATAATTGTCAGGATCTCCTCCAGAGCTTGTTTTATAAATCAGTCTTATATTAGCTACTTTCCAGTCACCTGGTAGGGTATATTTCAGTGACAGAATACATACTACAGTTAGTAGGTCTGCGCTTCCATATTTGAGTTCCTTCAGAACTTTTGGGGGAATACCATCTGGTTCTGGTGACTTCTTGTTTAGTGTATCAATTTGTTCTAAAAATCTCTTCTATTGACACATCAATTTGGGACATTACTTCAGATTTACCACCCAAAAAAGCATAGCTCTGATATGGGTATCTCCCACATCTCTGCAGTGAAGATGGATGCAAAGAATTCATTTAGCTCTCTGCAATGACCATGTCTTCCTTGAGCGCTTCTTTAACACTTTGATTGTCTAGTGGCCCCACTGCCTGTTTGGCAGGCTTCCTGCATCTTGTGTAACGAAAACTTTTTTTTTAATGTTAGTTTTTGCATCTTTAGCAAGTTGCTTCTCAATTTTTGTTTTCTTGTCCTGCTTTATATTTTTACATTTTACTTGCCAGAGTTTCTGCTTCTTTCTGTTTTCCTCAGCAGGGTTTGACTTCCAAATTTTGAAAGATACCATTTTGCCTCTAACAGCCTCCAGTACTTGCTATTTAGTCATGGTGGCATTCATTTGCTCCTCCTACTGTCTTTTTTTTTTTTTGAGTTGGGGTATATATTTAGGGTGAACCTCTGTTAGGTGTTTTTAATTAGTTTCTAAGCTGCTGGCAAGCATTTTAGCCTTATGATTGCTCTTTTTCATTTCCATCTAACTAGGGTCCTCATTCTTGTATAGTTCCCCCTTTTAAAGTTAAATGTTACTGTGGTGGTTTCTTTTTTTTGTATTTTTCCCCCCCTTACAAGGACACTAAATTTAATTACATTAATGAGTGCTGCACTTAAGACTAAATAATAAATTGCCTCTCCCCTTAAGGGGTCTAGGACTAGCTTCTCCCAAAACAGTCATTTATGGTGTCTAGAAACTTTACCTCTGTATCCCATCCTGAGGTGACATGTACACAGTCGATGTGAGGATAGTTGAAATCCCCCATTATTATTGGGTTTTTATGGTTTTGTAGCCTCTCTACCCTCCTTTAGTATTTCACAGTCACTGACTCTGTCCTGGTCAGGTGGTTAATAATATATTCTTACTGCTATATTCTTCTTACTCAAACATAGAATGTCTATCCATAGAGATTCTGTGATACAGTTTGAGTCACTTAAGGTTTTCAACTTATTTGACTGACTGACCTTTCTTTGTTTTAACATTTTTATGGCAACTGATAACAAGGGCTAATATTATCACTGCATGCATAAATGAGAATATTGAATAGGAGGAGTAGGGAGGTTATATTACCTCTTTATTTTGCACTGGTGCCACTGCTGCTGGAATAATGTGTCCATTTCTGTTGTCCACAATTCAAGGATTTTGGAACAATTGGAGGGGGCTCAGAGCAGAGCCACAACAATCAGCAAAGGAAAATGTGTCTTAGAAAGACCAAACATTTTTCAATCAAAAGTGGAAGTTTTTTCTAAAAGAGATACTCTGGTTCAAACAGGAATTAATTCGGGGAAATCCTGTGGAAGTCTCGGGGAAGTCCTGTGTTTACATAGCAAGTCAGACAAGATGCTCACAATGGTTCCTTCTGGCCTTAAAATCTATGAAGGGTGATTTAGCAGTTCAGTGGAAGTACAAGGTCAGTACTTGATCCTGATGTTTCCATATACCCTCACACTTGTAAGGGAAAGCGAACTGTATTTATCTGTAGCAGAAAGCCAGTGTGGAGGGAGGATGAGGAAGATTGTAGATGGAAGCTCTGCAGTAGAGATGTGAGTGGTTGGGTGGGTTTAACATTAATACAGTAAAGTTGTTTTATCCTGCATGTTGGAGGGATGGGGTGGGTGTGTGTGTGTGTGTGTGTGTGCCAATAAGTGAAAAATGCCAGTTAACTAAGAGGGAGGGAGTTTGGGTGTGGGGCTGGGGATTGGGGCACAGGAGGAGGTGTGGGGTGCAGGCTCTGGGAGGGAGTTTGGGTGCGGGAGAGGGCTCAGGGCAGCTGATTGGGGCACAGGAGAGGGTGCATGGTGCCAGATCTGGGGGCGGGGGGCTCACCTTGGGCGGCTCCCCGCAAGTGGCAACCTGTCCCGGCTGCTCCAAGGATGAGGCGTGGCAGGCAGTTCTGCCCGAAGGCACTGCCCCGACAGCTCCCATTGGCCGCAGTTCCCAGCCAGTGGGAGCTGCGGAGCTAGCACTCTGGGTGGGGGCAGTGCGCAGAGCCATCTGCTGCACCTCCACCTTGGAGCAGCTGGGACAGGTCGCTGTTTGTGGGGAGCTGCCCAAAGTGAGGACACCCCAGATCCAGCGCCCCACACCCTCTCTCACACCCAAACTTCTACTCACAGCCCATGTTCCGCACTCATTCTCGCACCCTAACTCCCTGCCAGCCCCGTTCCAACCGGACTATAAACTGGAATTTCAATGAAGGTCAGAAATCCTGTTTTATAGAGCTTTCCGGTTGGTGAAGTGCCGGATAAAACAGCTTTCACTGTATTATTTTTCCTTACTTCAGTAAAGTTCCTTGTTCTGTGTTTGGAGAAATTGCAACTTTCTGTGATTCTTTGTCATAGGGCACAAATAAAGATAAGTAACAAGAGTAGGGTAAAATAAGATACATTTGTCAATATACTCTAACAGTGAAGTGTCAGGGATAAATGAAACGGATGTAAACAAAGAGGAACGACATATACAATACCAAACTAAGAGATACAGATTGGGTTGCCAGGTGTCTGGTTTTCGACCAGAATGCCCAGCCGAAAAGGGACCCTGATGGCTCCAGTCAGCACAGCTGACTGGGTCACTAGAAGTCTGTTTGGTCGTAGCCCCAGTGGGGAAGGCAGGCTCCATGCCTGGCTCCGCACAGCTCCTGGGAAGTGGCCGGCATGTCCCTCTGGCTCCTAGGTGGAGGGGCAGTCAGGTGTGTCCACGCACTGCAGGAATTGCCACAAGCGCCGGCTCTGCAGCTCCCATTGGCCGGGAACCATGGACAATGGTCGATGTGGGGGCGGTGCCCGTGGGCAAGGGCAGCATGTGGAGCCCCCTAGCTGCCCCTTTGCCTAGGAGCTGGAGGGACATGGAGCCGCATGAGGTCAGCGCTTCCCGGAGATTTCACCCCAACTTCCTTCCCCAGCTTGGAATCCCCTCCCACACTCAAACTCCCTCCCGAAGCCTGCACTCCACACCTCCTCCCACACTCCAAACCCCTCAGCCCCAGCCCCACCCCAGAGCCCACACCCCCAGCCGAGTCCTCATCCCCGCCCACACACCAATCCTCTGCCCCAGCCTGGAGCCCCCTCCCACAATTCAAACCCCACAGCCCCCAGCCCAGAGCCCCCTCCTACCTCTTCCCCAGCTTGGTGAAAGTGAGCGAGGGTGGGGGAGAGCGAACAATGGAGGGAGGGGATATGGAGAAAGTGGGGGCAGGGCCTTGGAGAAGTTGCAGGGCAAGGGTGTTCTGTTTTCTACAATTATGAAGTTTGCAATCCTAGTTACAGCATATACAGGATTCCCTAGAGCTAATATAAATTTGGTATGAAAATGTGAACTATAATACTATCTTTCAAGAGCATGGGGAAAAAAATTAGCTCACCACAATTTAAATTGCTGTAAGTATTATTTGCATGGAAGTTCAGCTCTGCTCATTCTCTCTGATATTCATTCCTTGTCTTAGAGTCAGGAGACTGTTTTCCATCTTGCCTGGGAATGGCCTAATAGCTAAGGCGGAATAAAATACAGGAGACCTTGGTTTTATTCCTGGCTCTATCACTGGCCTGCTCTGCTGTCTTGCACCCTTCCTTATTTTCTATAAAATAAGGATAATAATCCTGACTTCCTTAGTAAGGTGCTTTGAGATATATAAATATGAATGCAAAGCATTGCCTAAGAGGCTACATCATGGTAGAATTATTACTCTTATGTACAGGAGATCTGAGTAAATGATGGATGTACTGGTTCCGTCTGGCCTTAAATTCTGACTCTCTATGAATTGTTTCAGGAGTGATGTACACTAGACTCTCCGGAGGTGTTTCTGACTTGTAGATTGCCAAACACATTCCCAGCATTAAATGTCTTTGTAGGATGTGGAAAACACTGCTTTATTCCCTGTGTATAACTACTACCATGTCAGTAAATCTGTTTTTTCCCCTAGCCTAGCTACAACATGGTTCCAATTTGTAGTGCAGATTTAACCTTAATCCTATATATATAATACAACCAAGTTTAAAGATTTAGCCAGACAAAGATTGTCGGAAACAAATGAGGCATAGGAATTACCATGTTTGAGCAGATTAGTGGTTCACCTATTCCAGTACTCTCTCATAGACAACAGCTAAATACCATTTGCTTCAAAGGAGGGTACAAGAAATCCTGCAGCAACTAGTTATGGGATAACCTGTCCCCAGAGAGTTTTTCCTTAACACCCAGTAGTTAGAGGCTGGCTTAAACTCAACATGCTTTTTGGGTTTATCTCTATTCTAAACCAGATGTAAAAATAATAATTTAAAAACAAAACATTAAGATATGTCTTGATTTTAAATAATAATTTAACCCCCTCATTAATTTTCCATTACTTTCTTCCCTTTTTATAATAAATTGCTGAAGTGGATGTTTTGTACTTATTTCTTTAGCTTCCTAATTGCTAATAGAATTTTGGCTTTTTCATAGAGATTTTTTTCTACTAAGTAGTTTTTTATTAAAAATGCTCATCTACGCAGGAAAAAGTCAAGTTGAGGACCTCTTTATTCTCCTTACGGTGAGAAGAACACAAAGTCAAATGTAAAATAGATAAAACAAAAAGCTCATGCTATACAGGATGAATAAAAATTGATGCCAAAAGTCCATTTTAAAATGTAAATGCACTTTTCTTTTTAAAAATAAATAAATTTTGATATTGTGACCAATTATATTAAGGCCAAAACTTACTATAATCTATTAAAATCATTTATATTAAAGCAATATATGTTTGCTGATTAAGTCAAAATCAAAATACTGGTGGAAGTCACTGGCTAAGCACCTGGAACCAGTGTGTGGTGTTGAGTGCTAAACCAGCTTTTGACAGCAGCATCCCCTTCTGCAGGAGCAGAGAGAATATTTCTTCATTTCAGTTTATTCAACAAGTTCAGCTCAATGATTAATTCATTCAAAGCTGAGGAAACCGATTGGGAGTTGAAAAAAGCAGGAAAGCTTGGTTTCCTTTTTCATTCTATGAATAAAAATGAGGGGTAAGACAATGAGATCTGCTAGTTCTACATTCTTGAAGGTCATGGTGACCAATCATCAGTTTAGTTCACTAATTATAGCTAATACTTTATTTGATCAGGTTTAAATGTAAAACATATTTGACTAAACTTTTTATGTATTCAGCATATTTAAGTAACTTTATTTAAATATTTTAAAATGTTGTTTTGTACATTTTAACTGAATTCCAATTTCCATTCAAATGCATCTTGACACTAATCACAAATAAAAAAAAATTAATCTAGAAAATATGAAATGTCAGTCACTGCTTTTTAACATAAAGTAAATATTAAGCTGAATAAATGAGTTATACTATATAATTGCTCAAATAAATGTGTGTGTGGTTATAGTGTATTCTCAAGGTTAGCAAGAAGTACCAAATTTAGTTTAAAGGTTATATCTGGTTGCAAATCAACATGTTTTAATTGTTACCAAACAATGAGAACCTGCTTTTCGTAAGGGAAAATAACTGAAACTTACAAATACAAAACAAAATTAAAAATCAGTGATTTAACTCAGGGTTTCCTGCTTTCTGATTTGAATCAATCTACCCTTGTGCTATGTATGCAATTAACATTACCTTCCAACACCTTGAACTTCCACAAGTCCAGAGGGCTGAAATGCCTTGACTGGGCTATTACAACATCAGGATTTGAAATCAATGGATTTGAAATCAATCCTAAGATTAATGTCTACACGTCAAGCTGGGGCTGTGATTCCCAGCTCGAGAGACATACTTGTACTAGGTCCGATCAGGCTAGTGTGCTAAAAACATAGTGTAGCCAGAGCTGTGTAGGCAGCCAGAGGGGCTACCCACCACCAATATATGCCCATTTGAGATGTTAGGCCTGTACTTGGGGCAGCTAGCCGCTCCTACCACAGCAGGTACCCTCTGTTTTTTAGTGCGAGGATGTCTCCTCGAATTGGGACTTGCACTCCCAACTGTAAGCATAGACATACCCTACAGACTTGTCTACGTGGTGGGGTAATGCATGCTGTGGGGGTGAGATTTCTAAAGCATATTAATTGGTCCATGTAGATCCTACTGGAAAGCATTAACAGTTCACTAGTGTGCTTTAACATAGTACTGTTTAGTGTGCACCGTCGGGGTCTACATGGACCGGTTAGAGCTCAGCACATTAGTGTGCTTTAGAAATCACACCCCTGCAGAGCATGTTGCCTCAAGTAGACAGCCCCTAAGTGACTTGGGTGCTTTAGAAAATCTCACCCTTGGCTAGGTTTGCCAGGCGTCTGGCTTTCAACTGGAACGCTCGGTCAAAAAGGGGCCCTGGCGGCTCTGGTCAGCACTACAGTCCAGTTGGTTGCAGTGGCCAGCTCTGCGTAGCTCCCAGGCACAGGAGTGGCCAGGGAGGCTGCATGCCGTGCCCCAAGCGTCGGCTCCGCAGGTCCCATTGGCTGGGAACCATGGCCACTGGGAGCTGCGGGAGCGGTGCCTGCAGATGGAGGCAGCATGCAGAGCCCCCTGCACCTTTGAGCCAGAGAGACATGCTGTGTGCTTCCGGGAGCCACCTGAAGTCAGCACTACCCAGTGCCTGCACCTCACACCTCCCACACACACCAACCCCTTGCCCCAGCCCTGAGCCCTCTCCCACCCCCAAACTCTCTCCTAGAGCTTGCATCCTGGATCCCGGGCCATCCTGCACTCCAACCCCCTGCCCCAGCTTGGAACACCCTCCTGCACCCAAACTCCCTCCCACAGCCCATCCCCTCCTGCACCCAAACTCGCTGCCCCAGCTCAGAGTCTCCTCCTGCACCCCAAACCCCTCATCCCCGGCCCCAGCCCAGAGCCCCCTCCCATATGCCAAACCTCTCAGCCCCAACCCAGAGTCCCCTTCTGCACCCCAAGCCCTTCGTCCCCAGAGCCCTCACCCCCAGCTGGAGCCCTCATCTCCCCCCTCCCGCACCCCAACCCTCTGCCCCAGTCTGGTGAGGATGAGCAATTGAGCCAGGGTGGGCAAAAGCGAGCAATGGATGGAGCGGGGATGGAGTGAGAAGGGGCAGGGCATCAGGGAAGTGGCAGGGCAAGGGTGTTTGGTTTTCTGCAATCAGAAAGTTGGCAACCTTACCCTTAAGTGTTAAATATGGACTTAAAAACCTAACATTAGGCTCCTGTTTTGAAAAACATGATCTCTGTGTATTAAAAAAAAAATCACAACAACTTTAATGTATTGAAAATCTGAATATTTTTTTCATTAACACAGTAATTTATAAATCATCAAACACCAAGAGGGAAATTATTTTATAAAAGTAAAATTTTAATTTCTAATGCTACGAATGCTTTAGCACCTGAGTAGGCTCCTTGAAGTCACATGAGTGAAGTTAGATACCTGCTTAAGTGTTTGCGGAATCAGGGTGTTCATTTTTTGGGGTCTATAACCGTTTTATAAAAAATTCAAATAAGATACTCTATCAGTAGGGTATTTTAAAAATGAACACCACTTACAGTTTAGTTCGTTATGAATTTTAATTTGAAGTTTCAATTGCACAAATTTTCAGAGTAGCATTTACTGATTTAAATCAATGATTTGTTTTTAATGAAGCAATTTAAAACAATGCATCCTGCTTCCAAAACTTTTGTTTGTTTTTTTTTAGTATTTTCTATTATAATGTTTCGGTAGTGCACAATTGTCTACAAGTGCAAGACATTTTATTTTATAAAATTCCTCCGTGTGTAAATTTTGATTAACAGTTTTCTCCTGCCCAAAATGGGGAAACTATATTGGACACTTACCATATAGCATGTAACTTTTGAGCACGGGACATGGTTCGCCTGCTCTCTCAGGCTTTTTCCAAGAGGGCTGACTGTTAAGCCACTTAGCCTATTTTTATATTCTTGAGTTAGTCATTGTAATGTTCTAACTTTTAAAAAACCAAATCCTGTATCTATTAATATGTCATAGGTACATTTTATAAAATTAACAAATTGCAGGGACTCTATGAAAGATACTCTGCCAAGATAATACAGGTAACCCTGGTATTCAACTTGGTTTGTGATATAGATGACAGAACTAGGCAGTAATAAAATTAATTTGTTTTAAACATACTTGCTGACGTACTGATGCACATATTATAACTTAAATCAAAATAAACTGGATGCTTGAAGCTGTTAAATTTCAAAATGAAATGTAATAGGTGTATAGGAATGTAACACATGCTCAGCAAGTGGAGAAATGCACAGAAAGAGGCATCACATTTTATCAGTAGGAGCTGCACAGAGTTGTGTTAAACTCTCAAATTATATTGTTTTAGGCATTAGGTTTCAAACTGAGGTCTGATTCAACAGTTCTTGCAGATAAAAAGTACAATAGAACTATTCTTGGGAAAACAACATTTAATGAATTCCAGTGCCACAGTAAGTGCTGCATGGTCATGGCACTTCTGAACCCCTATTTGTGTGTGTGTGTGTGTGTGTGAGAGAGAGAGAGAGAGAGAGAGAGAGTATGAATCTGAGCTCTCTGCAAAATGAGTCAGCTGTAAAGGCTTTCTGAAGGGCTAAGCTTGCAGGTCTGTGTTTTGCCTCTTGGGCGGTCGGGAGTTATGATCCATGAAAAAGGAAGCTTCTGAACACAGCAGTGTGGAAGTTCTCTCTTTCTTACTGCATCCCTATGTCGAGTATTTAAAGGGTCTGTTGCCTCAGCAAAATATAAGGTTTTCCAACCCCCCCAAAACCTTTTTTTTTCTAATTAGGACTGTTGATTAATCGCAGTTAACTCACGTGATTAACTAAAAAAAAAAATAATCATGATTAAAAAAGGAGATTAATCGCAGTTTTAAACACACTGTTAAACTATAGAATACCAATGGAAATGTATTATAAATATTTTTGGATTTTTTTTACATTTTCAACTATATTGATTTCAGTTACAACACAGAATACAAAGTGTACAGTGTGCACTTTATAATATTTTTATTATAAATATTTGCACTGTAAAAATGATAAAAGAAATATAATTTTTCAGTTCACCTCAGACAAGTACTGTAGTGCAATCTCTTTATCGTGAAAGTGCACCTTACAAAATGTAGATTTTGTTGGGGGCAGGTTACATAACTGCCTTCAATAACAAAACAATGTAAAACTTTAGAGCCTACAAGTCCACTCAGTCCTACCTCTTGTTCAGCCAATCGCTCAAACAAACAAGTATGTTTACGTTTGCATGAGATGCTGCTGCCCACTTCTTCATTTAAAATGTCATCTGAAAGTGAAAACTGGCACTGTTATAGCTGGTGTCACAAGATATTTATATGCCAGATGTGTTTAAAGATTCAAATGTCCCTTCATGCTTCAACCACCATTCCAGAGGACATGTGTCCATGATGACGACGGGTTGTGCTCTATAACAATCCAAAGCAGTGCAGACTGATGCATGTTCATTTTCATCATCTGAGTCAGATGCCACCAGCAGAAGGTTGATTTTCTTTTTTGGTGGTTCGGGTTCTGTAGTTTCCATATCAGAGTGTTGCTCTTTTAAGAATTCTGAAAGCATGCTCCACAGCCTGTCCCTCTCAGATTTTGGAAGGCACTTCAGATTCTTAAACCTTGTGTCGAGTGCTGTAGCTATCTTCAGAAATTTCACATTGGTACCTTCTTTGCATTTTGTCAAATCTGCAATGAAAGTGTTCTTAAAATGAACATGTGCTGGGTCATCATCTGAGACTGCATGAAATATATGGTAGAATGCGGGTAAAATAGCAGGAAATATACAATTCTCCCCAAAGGAGTTCAGTCATATATTTAATTAATGCATTATTTTTTTAACGAGCGTCATCAGCATGGAAGCATGTCTTCTGTAATGGTGGCGGAAGCATGAAGGGGCATACGAAAGTTTGGCATGTAAATACCTTGCAATACCAGCTACAAAAGTGCCATGTTCTCACTTTTAGGTGACATTGTAAATAAGAAGCAGACAGCATTATCTCCCGTAAATGTTAAAAACTTGTTTGTTTGAGTGATTGGCTGAAGAAGAGGTAGGACTGAGTGGACTTGTAGGCTCTAAAGTTTTACTTTAGTTTGTTTCTGCATGCAGTTATGTAACCAAAAAAATCTACATTTGTAAGTTGCACTTTCACGATAAAGAGATTGCACAACAGTACTTGTCTGAGGTGAATTGAAAAATGCTGCTACTTTTGTTTTTTACGATGCAAATGTTTGTAATAAAAATAATATAAAGTGAGCACTGTACACTTTGTATTCTGTGTTGTAATTGAAATCATTATATTTGAAAATGTAGAAAAACATGCAAAAATATTTAAATGGTTTTCTATTATTGTTCAACAGCACGATTAATCTTTTTAATCGCTTGACAGCCCTATTTTTTACTCATTTCTTTGGCACTGTGCTGAAGGGCATTGCATCTGGGTTGATCTTCCTGCTATAATTACTTACGTTGAACAGCCACTCTGCATGTCTTTCCATTTCTTGGCAGGTGACTTACTTCTGAGAACCAGTTAGAGTACTTCTTCAAGAGCCAAAAAATGGCAGTGGGGATAAGATCATGTCCTTTTAAATAGGCACATACCAGAAGGCTATTTTTCTGCCCTGCTTTCCCATTCCCCAGTGTAATTTGGGGCTGGGATGGTTGATGTGTGTGTTTTTTGTTTTTTTATAACTCAAATAGTATGTTTTATCCAAGGACCTTAGACCACCTTACAAAGGCAGATAACTATTCTCTCCATTTTACAGAAATTAAGATAAAGTAAATTGCACAAGGCCCTACAGCAAGTGTGTGGCAAAGCCAGGACTAGAATCCAGGTGTCCTAACTCTCATTCCCCTGTTCTAACTACTAGGCCTCATTGCATCATTGAAACAAATATGTATACATGCTAACCTCTGTCTTGTATTCAAAGAATATTTAACATAAGTGTCAGTGTGGATTCTTCATTGTAAGCTGATATACTTAGTCACAGATATCCAAAAAGCCAAACCATATGCCAGTGGTTCTCAATCTTTTTGGCTTCAGGATCCATTTAATTGCTTGTGGTGACCCAGTAAATTGGGGTGTGTATGAGAGAGAGCGGGGTAGGGTTCTGGGGGATGAGAGGTCAGGTGGGGAGGATCGAATCCTGCCTCTGAAGGGGTGGGATGCCCTGTGGGCAGGGGGGAGGGTCGTGTCCTGCTGGAAGGGGGTGGGAGGCCCTGGGGTGGGAGGTTGCAGAGCATGTCCTGCACTAACCCAACAGCAGTGGCTCCTGCAGCTCCAGACCCCTGGGACTGGATGGGCTCGGCTTCCCACTCCAGGCATTGCAACCTTGGGGGTCACAGCACCACTCAGGTTTGGCCCTGCCATGACAGAGGGGAGCTGGGCCAAATCTGAGTGGCACTGCAACCCTGTGCACCAGGTCACAACACCTGGAGCAGGAAGCTGAGCTCAGCCTGCCCCACGGGGCAAGAGCTACTGAAAGACCCACTGTAACGTTTTAGCAACCCAATTTTGGGTCATGACCCACAGGTTGAGAAACTCTGCCATATACAACTGAATATATCTGATCCCTTTCTCTTGGAAAGATCTCTTTTCCTAAATTAGATCACTCAAAACAAAGTATCAGTGGAAATGGTAAGACCTTTTTCTCCAATAAAGAGCATCAATTTGGATATCTGCGGTTTATGGTTTATGCTCTTTGACTGTTGGTCAGTCAGATATTTTGTATCATAACTAGTCACATGAATCATCTGACTTGTTAAGTATGTCTTAGTGTAAACTGACACAACTCTCTCAAAGTGAGTGGGGGGGAAAAGCCTAGACAGATGTCTGATGAGCAGAAACTCAATTTCTTTTTTTGTAAGTTACTACTTCTGGTGTGTGGAAGTACTTACGTATATCACAAGGTTCTTGTAAGAAAAACACTCCTTACTTTGTTTTTTTTCATAACTGAAAATAAAAGCAACACCTCTAGAGCCAGAGTCTTCCAGGCTTGGGTTGCAGATGGACATAGAGTAGGGGATGCAAGCCACCTTTCTATTGTCCTACATCCTTAGCTTCCTTCAAGGCAGTCTGGCCAGAAGGCTAATGGTTAGATCACAAAGAATCTGGCAACCCAAGTGGCAGAGAATGTTAGTAGTTGTCTTTTTATTGGTGGTGAGGACGCTTCAGAGTTCCTCATAAGCCGGGGGCTGCTGTCTAAATCAATCCATTCAATCCCCCAAATTTCCTCCACCAAATTAGATGGTAGTATTAGAATGTATTGTGAGAAGGTTCTTTTGAATTTCTGCACATGGTTTCAGAAGGATACATGTTTGATTGTTATAACTGTGTTGCAACAGCTGCTTACCATGGTGATTATAATCATCTTCTTGCATTTTGTTCCCTGTGTTGGTTGGTTGTATCCATCTATTGTCCGACATCTTTGTACTTGGGATTGTAAACTGTTTTGGGACAGCAACCATCTTTTGTTATGTTTTGTACAGCACCTTGTGAAAAGGGGCATGGGCTTCCAGACACTACTGCTGTACAATAATAATTTGAATAACTGTTTGGATATCGTAGCTTGCTGTTGCTTCTTTTGTTATAGCTGGCCTTTTGTTGAACGATAAGGATGCTAGATCATGTGGTGCTTACATCCAAAAGCATGAAACCCTTCACGAACTTACTGATTGCAAAAATGATACAGGGAATGAATTTAATTGCTAAGAAGTTGAGCTGTCTTTTGGGTGAAACACACTGTTTCACAGCAAACATCAAGACATTACAAGTTTAGGACAAGAAGTAAAGATGTGTGTTGTATTAAATTGCAGTTCAGATGGAAGTTAGATAGGCAAACTTCAATTACTGGCATTGGAATTTGCCCAGGACAAACAGAATAATATCCCTACTCTTTCAAAATGTGCCAGTCACGCAGTTCACCTTAAAACCATTATATGGTACTATCGCCACCACCGTGATGTAATGAGATGTTAACAGACAACAGAATCTAGTGGTGTGCATGGGCTACTGGCTAGTTTCATTTAGGAGGACTAACATACTATTTTTTTTTGTTTGCTTCACAAATAGTTATTCATCACAGTGGTTAAAACTGCTATAAGACTTTAGGTTTATTTTTTAAAATTACTACATCTACTGTAGTAATGCAATGGGTATGAGACTAAACTCTTCCCAGGAGGTGCCTTCTCAGATGTTGAGGTACGTTGGTGGGGAAAGCCCATGTTGTACCTGCTCTGCGGATAAACGGAGGAGTTCAGTCTATTGGGCTGTTAGGTACTCTACATGTAAATTCTCTTTAAAATAATGCATAAATTCCAAAGTTGTGCATTTACATAGTGCTGCACTTTTTACATCAACATCCATCACATGGACCATACTTCTCCTTGATATTATGCAGGATTGTCTAGGATTTTACACGTATGGGCCAAGAAATGCTTACAGGGTAAGATCATAATTGTTAGCCTCCTTGGTTAACTTTAACAGCAAATACTCTTACTGGGAATGGCAGATTAGAGGCCCCAAATTGGGGACAGTGGGGAAATCCTTTGGTAGGGAGCTGGAGGCTGATGTAGAATTAAATTGAGACAGGGAGATGAAAAGTGAAGAAACAAAATATACTGTCAGTTTTGAATCCTAAATATAAGGAGTGGGTACGTTCTTCCCCGGACAGTGTTTGGAAAATAGCTGTCAGGAGGTAGCATTTTAACAATACATAAGACATCTTTCCCACTCTGTTTTTCCTACCTTAAGTCAGTTGATTGAAGGCCTCCCTTTTGTTTCTGTGGCATCCTGATGCAGAAATCAATTTTCCAGGAGGCAGTGGTTCCTTGAAAGTGTGCTCTCTCGCTCTCACAGGAAAAGAAAATGTCTCCCGCCAGGACTTATTTTCTTCTTCTCAGTGATGGGTGAAGTCGAAATACTTCAGTGAAAGTAAATCAGATTTGAAATTGCTTTGGTGATTTCAACAGCAGACTCAGCAATTCAACCTCATGAGGGAACTAAACCATATTAAGGGCCTTCTGTAGATGCAGCATCTTCAACAGTTGCTTGTCCTGCTTGTGATTTAAATCCAACCCTGGGGACCTGCAGAAATGGCTTGAACAAGAGGCAATCACCACCTTCAGTGGAGGAGGAAACACTAGATTCACCACAGTTTTTCCTTTTTGACATAAATTGTCTCGTTGAACTTATCCTCTTCAGTTCAATGTCAGGTGATGCAGCCTGATAAGAGAAGAAGGAAACTAAGGTTTCTGATGGGGACTGACTCTCTCGCTCTCGCATGAAGGAGCGTTTCATCCTTTTTGATAGCCTGAATAGATTTGAAACAAGTTCTTTCCTATTTGACTTGGGAAATAATATGCAGGGTTCCCTATATTAAGCCTTTAATCCCTTCTTAAAATTAATAAACTGTCTGTTGCTTTGCAGCAAATTCAACACGTGTAGAGTGGGATGGTTAGAGGATTGACAAATTTCTTATTACTGTGTTAGGCAAGAGTTGTCAATGTATCATGATACTTGAAAAGTTGGTTACTTATTGCTCTGAGTTTGTTCACTGGAAAAAACAATATAGTAATTGTGTGGTAAGAGTAACAAAGAGGTTTATCTATGAATAAGCTCCAGTCTGATATGTTCTAGTGGCACACTTTAAAGGTCAGAGTCAGTTTAATGTTTAACTCTTCCTTCTCTAGCCATTTGGGAGCCAAAGAACTTAATAAATATGAAACTTACCAAGAAATATCTGGAAGATTTGGCATCATATGATGAAAGAAGTATTGGTTATTAATGTTGACTGTTCTCACATTTAAAGAATTTAAATGCAAAGAATTTTGATGTTGAACTTTAATGAAATAATCTGAATATTTAGCCTTATGTAAGAATTCCCGTTACTCTTCATCTCCACCCTTGCATTGATGACTATTTTGGGGTTACTAGCTTGATACTTACTAATGCCTGACTTCTCCCTCCTAAGGCATTTTTGATGTGATTATCATTTGCAGCTGTGGCTATAGGTAGTATTTTAAAATTTTTCTATTTTTGAAGACTGGCAACAGATACATCCTTAAAAAAAATTTTCGTATTCTAAAACGATAACACAGGTGATGGAACTTGGCTTTGTTCCAAAAAGACAGAGTTTAATGCGCTGCTGTGATTCTTGCTGGCTTTCTTTTTTAGTGGTTTCTGAAATAGGAAGTGTTCTTCATTCTTTAGGTTTTCATGTTAAATGACCTTGTGGGATAACTGAACTTAAAAGAGTAAGGGAGGCTTCTGGGAGACTGTCTTGTCCTGTCCTTGATCCCTCATCTCTAAACCAATTGGAACAAATTTTCTGAGAGCTAAATCCTGGTTTCACTGAAATCCCTGGTCCATCAATAGCTATTAGCCAAGATGGTCAGGGGTGCAACCCCATGCTCTGGGTTTCCCTAAGTTTCGGACTGCCAGAAGCTCAGACTAGATGACAGGGGATGGATCACTTGATAATTGCCCTGTTCTGTTCATTCCCTCATCTGGTGCTGTCAGAAGACAGGATATTGGGCTAGATGGACCATTGGTCTCACCCTGTATGGCCATTCTTATGTTCATGGTAAAGCTCCCACTGTCTCCTGTGTAACTAGGTTTTGGCCTTAAATAAGAGAGAATCTTCTAGTTTACGGAGAAAGCTGATTTGCCAGATACAAGTGTATTGAAGCCCATGTGACCTGATGAACTTTGTCATTTAAAATTCTCTGACAAAAAGCTGTATGGTACAGTTAGGGCTGAGTACGTTGCCCTTTAAAATGACATTCACATAATGTCACTTAAGAAACATATATTGTAAATTCTGGAAACTAAGTAAATTCTTATTTTTAATTTCCTATCGCCAACAGTAATTCTGCTTCCTTGTTTTCACTCACCCTCCACCAAGCCCTTACCCTTCAGTATTAGAAATGTAAGTACAACCACTGTAGACTATATTAATTTGAACAATATGCTCCTCAATTGTATGATGACAGAGTATGCACATAAACATCTTGGGCAAGTCATTTTGCTTCTGGATGGCTGTTTTCTTTTCTACTCTGTGTGTGTCTTGCTTATTGTAAGCTCCTTGTGGCACAGATTGTCTCTTACTGATCTTAATTGGGCCCTCTTGATACTCCCATAATACAAGTAATTCTTCTTTTCCAACCTATATAAGCTATACCATGAAGCTGTCTGCTACATATTGGGAAGTTGCCAAGGCATTTTCTTCTAAAAGTTGTTAAGGCAAAGTTACAATAAAACATTAACATACTATATTGTACATAATTCATTACTTATTCAGGATAAGATTAAAATTCAAAGAACCTGGATAAGGACTTTGGCTTGCTGGCTGGGGAGCTGCCCTCCTCTGAGTAGGCTAAAAAGGGTGATACCAGACTTCTTTTTAGTACTTCTCTTGTGTACATACTTGGTGAGAGAGCTTTTCCATTGCAAGGACAGTCCATATTCTCCTATCTCACAATTCCATAGGAGAAATCTCATTCTTCCAATAACATGCAACATTTTTGCATCTTTTTAATAATTTCCTCCCAAAATTGTATAATTCCTGGACACAGCCACCACATGTGCAATTATGTTCCCCTTTCTCTCAACCCCTCCCAACAGAATGCATCTCTAGCAGCAAAAAATATGATGGATCTTAATTGGAGTCAAATGGCATCGAGACAGCAATTTATAAAAAAATTTCTTCATGAGCTACACAAATTGAAGATGTATACCCCTTTTCCCACATAGTGATCCACTCATCCAGGTCAGTTTCTTTAACCAAATCCCTCTTCCATCTTTTCATTTGGGTTATTTTCTCATCAACATCTTTTCAATCAAAATTATGTATATAGTAGAGATTAAACTTTTTGTTCTAGCTTGCTCCTGGGTCAACTGCTCAAATGTGATTAAAAGTCTAGATAGTCGACTTGTATCCAGATTTCACAATAAAATGTTTGACCTGTAAATATTGAAAATATAGAATCTTTATATTATTTACAATATTACATATCTTTTGGTATGATTTCAAATCAGGACCCAGGAACAGCTGTCCAAATGGAGTAATCTCAGCTCCTACCCACAATGAATAGTCACTTGGATATTTCCTAGGGATAAATTCCTGATTATTAATGAAAGTGTCTGAGGGAGAGGGCCTCAGTGACAGGAATTTTAAAAAAATGTCCAGAGCTGGTAAGATGGTCTGGATGAATAGGTGACTTATTTAAAAAAAAAAAATTTTTTTTTGGTGACCTAAATTTCTTTTTAACTTACTTTCTCTATATAACTATATTTGGGTTCCAGTCTTGTTTGAGTTTTATCCTGTGTTTGGATGGCCTGTTAACCCAATTGATCACATCATTTTAATTGTTAGGAAAAAGTTTAGAAAACCTGAGCTATGAGGAAAGGTTAAAGCAACTGGATACGTTTAGTCTTGAGAAAGGAAGAATGAGGGGGAACCTGGTAAGTCTTCAAATATAGTAAGAGGTTTTATAAAGAGGATGGTGATCAACTTCTCCATATCCTCTGAAGTGAGGACAAGAAGTAATGGGCTTAATCTGCAGCAAGGAAGATTTAAATTTGATATTAGGAAGAACTTTCTACAACAATAAGGGAGTTAAGCACCACAACAGACTTCCAAGAGAAATTATGGAATCCTCTCATTTAGAGGTTTTTAAGAATAGATTGGACAAACACCTTTCAGGAATGGTCTAGGTTTCTTTGGTCCTGCCTGAGCACAGAAGGCTGGACTTGATGACTTCTTGAGGTCCCTTCCAGCCGTATATGTCTATGATTCTATAATAATAAGCCAAATTAGGGTACAGTAGTCCACCCCTACTCTGTAGGCTTAAACAGAAACTTAGAACTCACTTTTTGTTTTTTATCTTTCCATATGAATTTTAATAGCACATTCTGCCATATTTTTAATTTCATGTCAAAGATACCACCAGGGATGCATTGAAACAAGATGCTACCCTCTCTAGCCAAGATATTTCATATTTGTTCCATTCCTTCAACTCTCTTGTTGTTTTATTCCACAGCAGAGGGTAATTTGGCTGTAAAAAGATTTGTTTCTTCACAATATTTATTCCTAACTAGTTTAAAGATTCCTTTGCCCATGCACATTTATTTAGCTGACAAAAGTTCTGTTTTGACTCTTTTGGGAATATTAATTCCTAAAATTTCAGATTTATCTTAGTTTATTTTGCAGTCTGAAACCTGCCCAAATTCCCAAATCAATTGTTCTATAATTTTTAACGAGGCTTCTGGATCCTGCAACTATAACAAGACATGGTCAGCATACAAAACTATTTTGTGTTCTGATCTATAAGCAGTTTTGATCTCCTTTACCCAAGGGGCTGTTTCTCACATTTATTGTAAATGGCTCCATTGCCAAAGCAAACAGGGATAAGGAGCAACCTTGTCTCATACACGTAGACAAATTAAAAGGAGGGGATTGATGACTGTATTAATCCAAGATGACACTTTAGAATGAGTATACAGGCCAGCATGCCCATACAAAACTGATTTCCAAAGCCAAACCCTACCGAAATCTCTCTGAGGTATTCCCGCTCCTGCTGGTCAATGGCTTATTCAGCATCCAGATAAAGCAGTGCACTGGAAGAATTGTTAGAATTAACATTATTGATCAAATTCAGAGTTTTTCTGATATTATCAGATAGATGCCTGCTAACAATGAACCCAGATTGGTCACGATGAACAAATTTGGGCAAGATGGTGCTCAGTCTGTTTGCTAGTACCTATGCATAAATTTTAGCATCCATGTCATTGAAGAAGTAAGTCTGTATGATGAACAACTGGTAAGATCTTTTTCTTCAGGAGTGGCCACAATTTTTGCCTTCCTCCATAAATCTGGAATGTTGTTTCCATGCAATATACCATTTAACAATTGGGTTAAAATGGGGATCAACACTTGTTTTAGAGCTCTATAATACTCTCAAAATAACCCATTGGGACCTGGAACTTTATTGGATTTTAAATTCTTTATTACAACTTCAACTTCCTCTGCAGCCATTTGCCTATCAAGAGCTGCCAGATCCAGCTCTGAGAGCTGAGGTGGTTTCACACGTCTCAGATATCTATTTATGAGTTCAGGATTTGGATGTTCTGATGTGTACAAAGTATTTAAAAAGCCAGGGCATTTTTCTGATTCTGGGAGCGGTGCTGCATAGGACTGGTCTCCAAGTAGTGCAGAGCTGATTGCTGATAACCAGCTGTGTGGTATCAACACAGACCAACTGGGCAGAGGAATAGGAGATGCACTGGGTAAGTTTAATTCTCATTGGGTTGTCACATGATCGGGTAACTGACCTGAGGAAAGGAGAGGAACAGGTTATATGATACCTGATGTATAAGGAGGCTGCTCTGTGTCGTTACTGTGTGTCTATAATTGTTAGCTTTTGGATATTCTTATCAAGGCTGAACAAAGGGAGAAGAATTTGGTGTGGGTGTGAAGTTTTCTCTGGAAGAATAGTAAAACAACAAACGTTAGGTAGGAAAGGGGAGAGATGATAGGCCAGGAATTGTTACATTCTAGGCTAGTTTTCCAGCTGGCCTAAGTGCTGGGCAACTTACTAACTACCTAGGAAATAGATGGTGATCATAGATAAGGGAACTAGGGCTGTCAAGTGATTAAAAAAATTAATCACGATTAATCGTGCGATTAAACAATAATAGAATACCATTTATTTAAATATTTCTGGATGTTTTCTACATTTTCAAATATATTGATTTTAATTTTAAACAGAATACAAAGTGTACAGTGCTCACTTTATATTTTTATTACAAATATTTGCACTGTATAAAACAAAAGAAATAATATTTTTCAATTCACCGCATGCAAGTACTGTAGTGCAGTCTCTTTATCGTGAAAGTTGAACTTACAAATGTAGAATTATGTAGAAAAAATAACTGCATTCAAAATAAAATAATGAGCCTACAAGTCCAGTCAATCCTATTTCTTCTTCAGCCAATTGCTCAGACAAACAAGATGTTTTACTTTTGCAGGAGATAACGCTGCCTGTTTCTTGTTCATAATGTCACCTGAAAGTGAGAACAGGCATTCTCATGGCACTGTTGTAGGTGGCGTCACAAGATATTTACATGCCAGATGTGCTAAAGATTCATATGTCCCTTCATGCTTCAACCACCATTCCAGAGGACATGCGTCCATGCTGATGATGGGTTCTGCTCGATAACAATCCAAAGCAGTGCAGACCAACACATTCATTTTTATTATCTGAGTCAGATGACATCAGCAGAAGGTTGATTTTTCTTTTTTGATGGTTTGGGTTCTGTAGTTTTTGCATCGGAGTTGCTCTTTTAAGACTTCTGAAAGCATGATTCGTACTTTGTCCCTCTCAGATTTTGGAAGGCACTTCAGATTCTTAAACCTTGGATCGAGTGCTGTAGCTATCTTTAGAAATCTCACATTGGTACCTTCTTTGCATTTTGTCAAATCTGCAGCAAAAGTGTTCTTAAAATGAACGTGTGCTGAGACATCATCCGAGACGTCTATAACATGAAATATATGGCAGAATGCGAGTAAAACAGAGCTGGAGACATACAATTCTCCCCCCAAGGAGTCCAGTCATAAATTTAATCTTTAATCATTATCTTTTTAACAAGTGTTATCAGCATGGAAGCAAGTCCTCTGGAATGGTGGTTGAAGAATGAAGGGGCATATGAATTTTTAGCACAGCTGGTACGTAAATACCTTGCAATGCCGGCTAAAAAAGTGCCGTGCGAATGCCTGTTATTACTTTCTGGTGACATTGTAAATAAGAAGTGGGCAGCATTATCTCCCGTAAATGTAAACAAACTTGTTTGTCTTGGTGATTAGCTGAACGGGAAGTAGGACTCAGTGGACTTGTAGGCTCTAAAATTTTGCATTGTTTTGTTTTTGAGTGCAGTTATGTAACAAAAAAAATCTACATGTGTAAATTGCACTTTCACAATAAAGAGATTGCACTTCAGTACTTGTATGAGGTGAATTGAAAAATACAATTTCTTTTATCATTTTTAGAGTGCAAATATTTGCAATAAAAATAATATAAGGTGATCCGTGTACACTTTGTATTCTGTGTTGTAATTAAAATCAATATATTTGAAAATGTAGAAAAACATCGAAAAACATTTATTAAACTTCAATTGATATTCTGTTGTTTAACAGTGTGATTGAAACTGCGATTAATCGTGTTTAATTTAATTACGATTAATTTTTTTGAGTTAATTGTGTGAGTTAACTGCGATTAATCGACAGCCCTAAAGGGAACCCATGAGTTTTTGCTTTTGGGGTTTAGTTTTACTTGCCAGACTTAGAGGAATTTTTTGTACACATTCTTTCTGATTTGTTGTGTTCTATCTTTCTGTTTGGCTCAACAGGTTTTGTTGGTGTATGAGTGGCAGGAGCAGAACTTTAATCACAGTAGTAGCCCCTTAATCGCTAGCGGGTGTGGAGAAGGGGGTTTGCTGATGTATTCCCCTTTAATGTATTTATTGAAGGATAGCAACCAAAATATTCTCAGGCTCTCAGATCAGAATATTTGTGAACCTATGTATCTGAGAGTATATTTTAAAAAACTCATTAATGTAAAGTGGCATAATGTTCAAAATAGTTTTCGCTTTCTTCCAAAGCAAGAACTTGGAAAAGTCTCCAAATGACTTGAAGGTTAGTGGCAGGTGGGTGGAGTTTTATTAATTTATTTATTTTTGGCAATAGCTTTAATTTTCATAATTTACTTTACAAAGTTTTCATTTCAAAAAGATCTTTTGAAATACTCTCCTCCTTTTCCATTGAGATTGGCACTTTAGTGCAACAAGAGAAAAGGAATGTGGAACAGACCGCTTTGCTAAATAAAGGTCAAGTACAGCTTGCAGCTGTAGCCTTTCTTTATTCTCTGTCTATAGGCTAGAGTTATATATACAAGGTTCTAGGTGGAGGGATGTCAAAACAAAAACAAACAGAAAAACTAACCTCGCAGCAGGCTTTTAGACTTAGCAAAAGCAAAGATGCTGTGTGAGGACAGACTGAGAACCACAGACTATGAAACCTAGAGGAAGCGTGAATTCAAATGCAAGTGAATCACTGCTGCTTCCATGCAAGCTTTCCTTGTGTTCTGCAGACAGCTGTCTTCATGCTTATAATGGTGCCTAAAGTATAGTTATACTTAGCACATATACAGCACTTTCCACCCGTAGGTCCGTTTGATGCAAAAGTGGCAAAGCTCATTTTATAAATGAGGAAACTGAAGCACAATTGCACAGCAAGTCAGTGGTACAGAAGTTAGAGCGAGACTCAAGTTCTGTTGATTTTTTGTTTTAATTTGCAATAGCTGTGGCATATGTGTACTTGAACACAGAAGCTGCATGTGTATGTTTTGTGTACTATAGTGTGGCTGGATGATCAGTATTGACCAATAGATAGTTCGACTGAATGCATCGATTCTGAGCATAGATGTCAGGGGAAAAACGTTAATTTGGGAAAACAAGATCAGATAATTAACAAACCAGGGTGAAATCCTTGTCCCATTGAAGCTAATAGAATAACTGAGTTAAATGTGGCCAGGATTTCACCCTGGATCATCTTCTTTGGTAGCTGGCTTGAATATAGATTAAGATGGTAAAAGTTGCCTGGTAGGTAGAAATGAGACCAAGATGGCCCCACCAACTTGTGAACATGTTGACTCCCCAGCCTATCTCAGTCCTGACTAGCAATGGCTCTTGTTTACATTCCTGTTGCCGGACTGTAAATATTTCTTTGAAGCTTGTGTGATGTGGACCAGTGTCTACAATGAACTAAGAGTTTGGAACCATGACACTTACTAGTTGCAATCAATGTAAAGGTTTGAATCTGAGTTTTAGAGGTGAAAGGCTAGTTCAGTTAAAACTCTGCATCACTTTAGTCTTCAGAATAATGTTTGTATGACTCCTTCCTGATAGAGTGGGGCAGGTCACCCAGACCCCTAGTCTTACAAATAACCTCTCCACAGTAAGTTAAAAACTTAAACCTACAAATACTTTTTTTGTGTTGTTTTTGGCTAATCTTACTACAGGCAGTAGGAGCAGAACAGCTTTATTTTTTTTCTGAAGCATAAGGGGAACCCATGAAGTAGCAGCCTTTGTTTAGTTCCTGCCAGTGTCAATTACTTAAATTTGCATCCTTTCATTTAGTCTGGTTGAAAAACTATGGAAAGTCTCTATAGATATAAAAGTGTATAATTGTATCCATTAATGCAGTGTCTTTCAGGATAGAGGAGAAAAGTTACTTGTCTTAGTTCTAAATTGACTTTCTGTTGCTATTTCATATTTGTACTATTGATTTTTGCGATATGGATATTCATTGGATAGTTCTGCAAAATAAAAAAACTCACTGATATGCCTGTCCCTGGAATCTACTGACTGATTTCATCTAGTGACTTTTTCTGTTGCACAACAGTCATTTACTTGATAATACCATAAATTGATGTGACACCAACCCATACAGGAGCCTCAGCAGTGGGGATCAAAACTGGGACCTTTCAAGCTTAATCATAGACTCACAGGACTGGAAGGGACCTCAAGAGGTCATCTAGTCCAGTCCCCTCATGGCAGGACTAAGTATTATCTAGACTATCCCTGACAGGTGTTTGTCTAACCTGCTCTTAAAAAAATCTCCAAAGATGGAGATTCCACAGCCTCCCTATGCAATATATTCCAGTGCTTAACCACCCTGACAGTAAGGAAGTTTTTCCTAATGTCCAACCTAAACCGCCCTTGCTGCAATTTAAGCCCGTTGCTTCTTATCCTATCCTCAGAGGTTAGAGAACAATTTACCATCCTCCTCCTTGTAATAACCTTTTATGCACTTGAAAACTGTTGCCACATCTCCCCTCAGTCTTCTCTTCTCCAGACTAAACAAACCCAATTTTTTTCAACCTTCCCTTCTAGGTCATGTTGTCTAGACCTTTAATCATGTTTGTTGCTCTTCTCTGGACTTTTTTGAATTTGTCCACAGTTTTCCTGAAATGTGGCATCCAAAACTGGATGCAATAGTTCAGATGAGGCCTAATCAGCATGGTATAGAGCGGATGAAATACTACTTGTGTCTTGCTTACAATACTCCTACTAATACACCGGACCCTCGCTAGAACGTGCGTCTATATAATGCAAATTCGGATATAACGCGGTTGCGGCCATGGATCCCAAATTTAAGTACAGTAAATTTTTTTTGAGTTTTAAGTGACCTTGGTGTTCATTACCTTATCGTTCTTGCAAGATCGTTGGACACATATACTGTATCACAGTCTGATGAGGAATTCAACTTCGAGGGATTTACAGGGGACGAAGTTGGAAGAACAGACATGGAGTGGATGCAGGAGCTGTCCCAGCAACTGTTCGGGCTTGGGGTAACTGTTATGCCACAAAATATTGAGTACTGGATAAGAGGCGATGATGAAGCAGAATAATTTTGTCCCATTGCTGAAAGTCTAACGGATGACCAAATTCTTCAGGCAGTATGACCAAACATTCCAGAAGCTGAAGAATTGGCCTTCGCCGTGGAAGAAGAAGAGGAAGATGAAGTGGATGTCATTCCAATGTCAACTGCGACCGTAGCTGGCTTAGAGACTGCTTTGAGATGGTTTGAGACGCAAGACGTTGAGCCTATAAAAATTATGCAGCTACGTAGTCTTTTGCAGTTTGCTAAGAGGAAGCAGCACAGCAGCAAGAAGGAAAAGCAACTCCCCGACTTTTTAAAGAAAAACTAGACTAGTTTATTGTAATGTGTGCTTTAAATCTCTAATAAAGCAACACTTTTTTTTTCTTGTTTATTGTTTCCTTCAAGTAGGAGTTTATTTTCTAAGGTTTTCTATACTTTATGGATGTGAAGGTAATTAGCGCTACAAAAATTTCTATATACATATTTATATATACAATGTATATGAATTTCTCTATGGCATTCCATACGCGAAGACGGAAGTTCATGGTGCCTGAAAGCACATAAAGCATTTAACCGAATTCATTAAAATCGCTTCCGTTTCAAAACGCAATTTCCACTGATGCCCGTGGTGAGTACTGTATCTAGTAGACTCGTTTTTTGTGTCAGTTCCAAGTTTTGATGCCATCGTTAGCCCGCTATAACCTGCAAATACACAACTACATATACCTGTACTGAAATTTTGGTCACAAAAATATAATTTCATTTTAACGCAGTCCCTGCTATAGCGTGGTACTTGGCATGGATCCCAAATTTCGTGTTCTAGCGAGGCTCCGGTGTATATCCCAGAATGTTGTTTCTTTTTTTTTTTTTAATTTTAATTTTATTTTTTTTTAAACAGTGTTACGCTGTTGACTCACATTTAGCTTGTGGTCCACTATGACCCCCAGATTACTTTCTACTGCACTCCTTCCTAAGCAATCATTTCCCATTTTGTATGTGTGCTACTGATCCTTCCATCCTAAATGGAATACTTTGCATTTGTCCTAACTGAATTTCATCCTATTTACTTCAGACCACTTCTCCAGATTGTCCAGATCATTTTGAATTTTAATCCTATCCTCCAAAGCACTTGCAACCCTTCCCATCTTGGTATCATCTGAAACTTTATATGTGTACTCCCTATGCCATTATATAAATCATTGATGAAGATATTGAACAGAACCAGACCCAGAACTGATCCCTGCGGGACCCCACTTGTTATTCCCTTCCAGCCTGACTGTGAACCACTGATAACTACTCTCTGCAAATGGTTTTCCAACCAGTTATGCACCCACCTTATAGTAGCTCAGTCTAGGTTGTATTTCCTTAGTTTGTTTAATGCATGAGCTTCATCTACTACATCAGCTAAAAGACACTTATGTCTTAGTGAAGGCTGGAGGAGGCTCATCAATCTCTAGGGGGCCTAGCCACCACTAGAGGGGAACAGAGTGCCATTCCGAGCAGAGGTACATTAATTAATTTTATTGAATGTCAAATCTGAAATTAAAACAATGCCTGCACATAAGCTCTCTGTGCCTTGGCAATAATTATACTTAAAATAGCCTCCAACAGCATTAATAACCCCTATTGCTGTTCAAAATGTTTGTCGAATAGTGTGAAGCAGGTTTCAAGCAAACAGAAATAAAATATTTTTTATTGTGGAATTGTTCAGACAAGGTTATCCCCATCTTTGTTAGCAATTGACCATTTTCAAACCCAGATAAAGCGGGTTCTGGGGTGTCACTCTTAACCCCTATTACTGTCAACAGTATATCCTTTCCTTTTTTCTGTGTAGAAAGGATTAAAGGTGGAGATTCTCAGCAGGTGTAAATCGGCATCGCTCCATTGAAGTCAGTGGAACACTGTGTGAGTTTACATCAGTTGAGAATCTGACTCATCCCTTTTTGTTCAGAAAGGAGCAGCCGCAGATTTGTATGGCTATGGTGTAGCTGTAGTGGCAAGTAGAATGGCTTTGCATCTTGAACAGTCTGTTGCAAGTCTTCTTTCTTCTTTGTTCAGCAAACCCATTAGAAAATGTGCCAGACCTCTTGGAATTGAGATGCGCAGCATACCTTCTGCAATGGGTGCTGAAAATGATTTGGCCTTACCTAGGTTTGTGACCAACATTTTTCTTTTAACTGTTAACAATGGATTCTCTCCTTATACATGTTGTCAACAATAGGTCATTTTTCCCAGTTGATGTAGACACTAAATTGCTACTTAAATATCAACTTTTTCTTTAAACTGCCTTACTCTCATCCCCTCTGGTGATGCAGCCTTATTGGCTGATTGAGTTTTAAAAAATATCTTCCTCACATGGTAGTTTTCGTTTAGATGAGGGCTTGCACACACACATGCTGCTTTTAATGTACAAGAACATGTTGTTGAGGTCGGTTTGGGAGAGGTTACTCTACTGCTGATATGCCACCTGGCAAGTCCTGACTAGTACCAATAACATATCTTAGGGCATGCCTACGCTGTAGTTAAAAACCCACAGTTGGCTCATGCCTGCTGACTCTCGCTTGGGTTAAGGGGCTGTTTAATTCCAGTGTAGACATTCGGGCTTCGGCTCTAGGACTCTGTGAGGTGGGAGGGTCCCAGAGCTTGGACTACAGTCCAAGCCCAAACGTCTACACTTCAGTTAAACTGCTCCTTCGCCTGAGCTCTGCAAGCCTGAGTCAGCTGGCACGGGCCAGGCTCAAGTGTCTAATTGCAGTGTAGACATACCCTTAGAGCTTTGCATATGAACCATGTTAAAGCATTTATTCTGGAAGGTAATCTCTTCATTCTGGTATTGTAGAACTTTGTGTGTGTCAAGGGGTTCAAGTTAATTGATGTTGGTGAAAGATCAGGTTCTGTGCAGGTTTTCAGAGTTAAATAATTGGATAATGAAGCTCACTGAGTGTCAAAAAATCTTTCTCCATTTCCCCTACACCCGTGAATATGGTTTCATGGTTCTTTTGATTTGGTTCTCAGCTGTAGTTTCTATAATGTCCAAATCTATTTACAGCAATTTATATTAAATAGCTAAATCTATCTAAATTTAAAATTCTTACTCTGGTGTGTTCACTGTAGCTGCAGGGGGCACCGACTTGTTAAGCCAGTCTTTGCAAAGTTGACAAAGGGAACATGGAGGTCTTGTCCACTAAATGCTGGTGAGTTGATAAGCTTGAATCTTGTGCATTTGGAAAACAACATACATAATACAATATTTTGTATAAAGAATTGTGAATCACTATGAATTTTGGTACATATTATAGCATTTGATAGATCTCACTGAATATGATTACATACTACTTATGGCCACAAATTATTGCTGTGCAAATTCCAGTTTAGAAATTGATGGTATTCTTACATTCCTATTACATTTGAACTCTGCACCATGAGAATCTCACTGTACTGCTAAAGTACTTGGGGTACTAATGTGCTACAAGATCACTGACTGCAGGCTGCTCCTGTATGAAAAAAGGTTTGTTCCGTAATTACTTAGAATTAGGGCTGTCAAGCAATAAAAAAAATTAATAGCGATTAATCGTGCTGTTAAACAATAAGAGAATACCATTTATTTAAATATATTTGGATGTTTTCTACATTTTCAAGTATATTAATTTCAATTACAACACAGAATCCAAAGTTTATAGTTCTCACTTTATATTTATTTTTGATTACAAATATCTGCATTGTAAAAAACAAAAATCATATTTTTCAATTCATGTAATATAAGTATTGTAGTGCAATCTCTTTATCATGAAAGTTGAACTTACAAATGTAGAATTATGTACAAAGAAAAACTGCACTCAAAAACAAAACAATGTAAAACTTTAGAGCCTGCAAGTCAACTCAGTCCTACTTCTTGTTCAGCCAATTGCTCAAACAAGTTTGTTTACCTTTGCCGGAGATAATGATGCCTGCTTCTTGTTTACATCACTTGAAAGCGAGAACAGGCGTTCGCATGGCACTGTTATAGCCAGTGTCATAAGATATTTACATGCCAGTTGCGCTGAAGATTCATAGGTCCCTTCATGCTTCAACCACCTTTCCAGAGGACATGTCCATGCTGTTGATAGGTTCTGCTCGGTTACCAACCAAAGCAGTGCAGACAGACGCATGTTCATTTTCATCATCTGAGTCAGATGCCACCAGCAGAAGGTTGATTTGCTTTTTTTTGGTGGTTTGGGTTCTTTAGTTTCTGTATCAGAGTGTTGCTCTTTTAAGACTTCTGAAATCAAGCTCCACACCTCATCCCCTCAGATTTTGGAAGGCACTTAAGATTCTTAAACCTTGTGTCGAGTGCTGTAGCTGTCTTTAGAAATCTCAGATTGATACCTGTTTTGCATTTTGTCAAACCTGCAGTGGAAGTGTTCTTAAAGTGAACAACATATGCTGCATCATCATACAAGACTGCTATAACATAAAATATATGGCAGAATGCGGGTAAAAGAGAACAGGAGACATACAATTCTCCCCCCAAGGAGTTCAATCACAAATTTAATTAATGCATTATTTTTTTAACAAGCGTCATCAGCATAGAAACAAATCCTCTGGAATGGTGGCTGAAGCATGAAGGGGCATACAAATGTTTAGCATATTGTTGTATCAACTAGGCAAG
This sequence comes from Natator depressus, assembly GCF_965152275.1. Taxonomy (NCBI): domain Eukaryota; kingdom Metazoa; phylum Chordata; order Testudines; family Cheloniidae; genus Natator; species Natator depressus. The sequence goes on along the minus strand of NC_134238.1, from coordinate 110,619,697 downwards.
GTACTCACAAGCTTCAGAGGACTTTATTTTCTAAGTGGAAACCTCTTTACCAAGCTGTTGCTGCACCCTCTGTAGCTTTCTCCCAGCCACTCAACTACTCCCCCCTCCTTTCTGTTTCCTGTCCTTTCAGACTCCCAACAGCCAGTGCTCCCAATTCTAATAATTACAAGCAACATCTAAACAGCACATTTCCTCCTCTCTGAAGAAACTCTCCCAATTAAAATAAACATTATTGTTCTAACCACAGGAACAAATATGAAACAAGACACTATACTGTTGGCAGAAATATTACACTGAAAGCACTGTAGATACTACATAACATAGTCTCTAGTCCAGACAGGTGGTCGTCTGGGTCTGACAGGCTATCTCTCAAGCCCCGGTTCCAGTGCAATGTCTTGTTGTGTTGGTACTACGGTGAAGTCATCCAATGCAAACTGGGTGTTGGCATAATCTCCTCTTGGTGCTTAGGCAGGTGCAAGATAAGGAGCATTCCATACCCGCCCATCAGAAAGTAGATAGGTGTAAGGTCCCTTCTTCTCTGATTTTAAGAGGAACTGTGACTTTATGGTCCCCTTTGCGTAAAATTCCAGGTCTTCGTATTCTAACGAAGGAACCACACTCAAACTTGGGTTTCTTAGCACCCCGCCGCTTGTCTGTGAAAGCCTTAGACTTTGCTTGGCTGTGTTAAACTGTTTTTCTCAGATGATCCTCGTTTGGGACATCAGGTCGTGCTTTTAACAATCCAGCAATGTTCAGTGTAGTTTTTCTGTTTCCCATGCAGTAACTGTGTGGGTGATCTTTGCGTTGTGGCATGTTGTGTAGCCTGGTATGATTGCAAGACATCAGTAGTGAAGGTTATCCACAATCGCCCTTCCAGTTTAGCCGTTTGCAAACTCTCTTTCAAACTTCTGTTAAACCGTTCGATTTCCCCATAGGCTTGAGGGTAATATAGGGATGACCTTCTGTGTAAAATGTTCCTCTGTGCTAGAAAAGTTTCAAACTCCAGGGAAGTAAATTGACTACTATTATCTGAAACCAGTTCCTTGGGGTTACCTTCCCTGCTAAAAACTGAAGAGAGGAACTTAATTACTCTAGCAGAAGAGATTTGCGATGTAAACGCTACCTCAGGCCATTTACTGAAATAATCTATTAAAGTGATGGCATGATGGCAGTCACTTGGAGCAGTATCAAAGGGTCCTACAATGTCAATCGCCATGTTTTCCCATGCACATTCAGGAAGAGGAACAGGCTGTAATGGAGGGGTATATGTCACTGCTGTCTTATCATGCATTTGGCAAGTGACACAGGATTTTGAGTGCTTCAGTTTGAGAGTCCATCCCTGGCCATCAATAGAGATCCTGTAGTTGTTGTTTGGTTGGGACATTTCCTTGATGAGTATCGTGTGCCAGGTGTATGAGTTTTGACTGTAATTCTTCTTCTGCACAAGGACCCGGTGTGTACCTCGTAACACACAGCCATCAAACAAAGAAAGTTCATCCCGAACTCGAAATAAGGCAGCAAAACTGGGTCAAGGTTTTTAGGGTGACTAGGCCATCTCTTTGTCAGAAATTCCTGTAGTTTTTGTTGAATTGGACACGCTGAACAAGCAGCTTGAAATTGTTCTCTTGTAACTGCAGTGAGAGCGCTTGTAATAAGCGCAACCACTACATCCTCTGGTGGACCATCTGGTGAAGGCAAAGGCAGGCGAGAAAGGCAATCGGCGACTACATTTTGGTTTCCAGGCTTATATTCCGGTTCATAATTGAAAGAGAGTAGTCTTGCAGACCATCAAGCAACACAGTATCCTGCTCTTCCCAGTCCTTTCGTGGTGAGCAACATTGTCAAAGGGCTGTGGTCTGTGCGCAACTTGAATGTGTGGCCCCACAGGTAAGTTCTCCATTTTTCAGTAGCACAGACACAAGCAAGTGCTGCTTTCTCGACTGTAAAATATTTTCTCTCAGCATTACTTAGTGTCCTTGAAGCAAGTACAACAGTTCTCTCTGTGTTTTCCTCATGCAGTTGTGTGAGAACAGCCCCAAGTCCATAATCGGAAGCATCAGTAGTTACAATTGTGGGCAATGCAGGATTGAATAGTGCAAGTACTGGACTATGTACAATCAAGTCTTTCACAGTTTCGAAACTAGCTTGTGCATCCGTTGTCCACACTAAGGTTGAACTTCTCCGTAGTAATTCCCGTAACGGTTCAATGACAGAAGCATAATTGGGAATGAATTTTGCATACTAGGAGGTAAGACCCAAGAAGGAATGTAAGGTTTGCAAATCTGTTGGAGGAGGAGCATTTGAAATTGCCAGGATATGATCTGGATCAGGTTTTAGTCCAGCCTGTGAAATTGTATACCCCAGAAAGGAGAGTTCAGTTTGTCTAAATTTGCATTTGGACCTATTGAGCTGGAGGCCTGCTGTGCTGATGCAGTTTAGTACAGACTGCAGGTTATTGTCATGCTCCTCAGAAGTATTTCCAAACAAGATAATATCATCCAGATAGCACTGAACTCCATGTTGATTCTTCAGAATCAATGACATCATTTTTTTGAAAGGCACTTGGGGCAGATGCGAGACCGTACGGAACACATTTAAAACAAAATAGTCCCTCATGTGTAATAAATGCTGTGAGGTCTCTGCTATCTTCAAGCAACATAACCTGGTGGTATGCGCTCTGCAAATCAAGAGTAGAAAACATCTTTGCTCCATGGAGTTCTGCAAATACTTCTTCTACGTGAGGAAGAGGATGGCTGTCAATCACAATAGCTTTATTTGGCTCCCATAAGTCCACACAAAGGAGAATGCCTCCACCCTTCTTCTGCTTCACTGCTGTAGGTAAAAAGAAAAGGAGTACCAGTGGCACCTTAGAGACTAACCAATTTATTTGAGCATAAACTTTCATGAGCTACAGCTCACTTCATCGGAAGCTCATGAAAGCTTATGCTCAAATAAATTGGTTAGTCTCTAAGGTGCCACTAGTACTCCTTTTCTTTTTGAGAATACAGACTAACACGGCTGTTACTCTGAAACTATTATAGGTGAAACCCATTCCGAGGAGTCTATCTCTTCAATAATGTCCTTTTGAACAAGTTTTCTAAGTTCCTCTGAAACAGCTTCCCTGACTGAAAATGGTAAGTGCCATAACTTCTGTTGTACAGGCATCACATTGTTCCGCATTTTAACTTTATGCAGAAACCCATAAGCACAGCCGAGTTTCTCCCCGACCTGGTGTTCGGTCCCAGCTGAAACTGGTGTGTGTACCGCAAGAGTGCTTTGCTGAGGAAGATCAATTCGTCCATTAACTACCCTGAGATTTAAAGCAGCCAATAAATCTCTGCCAAGGATAGGAGTGCCTTTGTGGACAATGTAGAACTCTGCAGTTACACAGCAATCATGAAAAGTAACTATTGCTGGCAGGCAGTCATGTACTGGAATATGGTTTTTCAAACAGCACACCAAGTGAAGTTGGGGTTCAGTAAGAGGCACATCTTTAAAGTAATGCAGATAGATGGAATCAGGTAGTATAGAGACTGCTGAGCCAGTGTCCAACATTATCTGAATAGTGTGTGATTTGCCTGAGGGTATGGTGGAAATGTTTACAGTGCACTTGATCTGTTCTGGAATATGTGCGGTAGTGATTTTGTCCATGCTCAGCACTAACATCTGGTATTGTAACTGCATGCACCTGTTGATTGAACTGGCTACTGCGACATACTTTAGCAAAATGTCCAATCTTTTTGCAACGATTGCATTGAGCTACTTTTGCTGGACATCCTGTGTAGCTTGCAAGGTGTTGTGGGGATCCACAGCGAAAGAATGCTTTTACTATATTTTTAATTTGCTGATTCAGTGGTTTTTCATTAGTTTTCCTCTTGCAATTCGTGTCTGCAGTAGTAGTGAACTTTTCTGCAAAGGAGTCACAGCCTGCACTGTGTCTCCTGTATCCATGCTCATTATTTTGGCTTCAGCTGTAGCTGACTCAATCTGAGTAGCAATGGTTATTGCTTTTTCTAGTGTAAGTTGTGGTTCTAGAAGTAAGCGTTCTCCTCTATGAAGTATGGTTGTTTTCTCAATGAGCTGGTCTCTAATCATCTCATCTGCCATATTCCCAAAGTCACAAGTTACAATCAGACTCCTCAGGGAAGCAATATACTGCATTATAGTTTCCCCTGGTTTCTGCTCACGCTGGCGAAATCTGTAGCGATTAGCTACTACATTCACTTTTGGCACAAAAAAATTCTTTAATGCAGTGAGTGCAGTCTCATATTTATCATCTGCAAGGGGAAAAGTGTAAAATATACACTGCCCTTCTGCTCCAAGGTAGTGGATTAGCAGAGCAGGCTTTCTTACTTCAGAAATCTCTGTAGTACTGATTACAAGCAGATAAGTCTCAAACATATGGATCCAGGTAGTAAAAGCAATTGGAGGCTCACCTGGGCTTTGCAGAAAGGGTGCAGGTGGGTTCAGAGGCAGAAGATCCATCCTCATTGCCAAAATGTTGTATCAACCAGGCAAGGTACTAACAAGCTTCAACAGGACTTTATTTTCAAAGTGGAAACCTCTTTACCAAGCTGCTGCTGCACTCTCTGTAGCTCTCTCACAGCCTCTCAACTCCTCCCCCCTCCTTCCTGTTTCCTGTCCTTTCAGCCTCCCAGCAGCCAGTGCTCTCAATTCTAATAATACAAGCAACATCTAAACATCACACATATCTGGCGCATCAGTATCTTGCAATGCGGGCTACAACAGTGCCATGCGGATGTTTGTTCTCACTTCCAGGTGACATTGTAAATAAGAAGTGGGCAGTGTTATCTCCCTGTAAGTGTAAACAAACTTGTTTCTCTTAGCGATTGGCTGAACAAGAAATAGGACTGAGTGGATTTGTAGGCTCCAAAGTTTTACATTGTTTTATTTTTGAGTGCAGTTATGTAACAACAAAATCTACATTTGCAAGTTGCGGTTTCATGATAAACAGATTGCACTACAGTACTTCTATGAGGTGAATTGAAAAATACTATTTCTTTTATCATTTTTAGAGTGCAAATATTTGCAATAAAAATAATATAAAGTGAACAGTGTACACTTTGTATTCTGTGTTGTAATTGAAATCAATATATTTGAAAATGTAGAAAAAATCCAAAAATTTAATAAATTTCAGTTGGTATTCTATTGTTTCATAGTGCATAGTTCACAGATTAAAACTGTGTCCATTATTAGATAACACAATGTGATTCTGGGAATGGCTTTATAAAAGTCTATAAAAGTCCATCTATTTAAAAACAATATTACTGGCAAAATAACTACTAGGTAATTCAAACTTAATTTCTCTTTTTATTTGCTTGCCCTTATATTTTTATTGTGACTTATATAAAGGCTTAGCAGAAATTTTTAATATAATTTTGATGGATAATATCAATCTTTATTCTGAAGCTTTTTTATTGTCATCTATTTAAACTTTAACGGTTTTTTGTGGAAATTCATGGGGGGGTCAGACAATTTATTCAATGACATTAAGATTCAAAAAATTAAAGCTTTATAGCTATTAAAACACAAATTGTCAACATCATATGTCAAAATATATAAATTAAATATCCTTAAATCAAAGTCTAGAGTCTGTTTTCAAGCAGCATTTTTCTTATTTTGCATATCTGTAAATTTCAGTTATCGATGGAAACTTGTTGGTTTGTGTGGGGAAATCAACATTTATTGACATTTACTGATACAAATCTTATCCTTCCAAGCCTACTTATATAATGGGTGAGAGTTCCCGCTGTTTAGGACATGTGAAGCTGCTATGTCTAGGCACAGTGGAAATAGCTCATTAGCTTTGCCCTTCTCTGTACAGTTTTGTCAGTGCTGTCAGCTTACTTCTGTTGGATGCGAGGCCTCTGTTTCTGTGTGAGGAGGTTCTAAAACTTCCTCCATCTTTTACAAGCCCTGTTTTGATGGTTCTGCCGCGTGTGCATGATTCCTTTTGGTCAATGCTGGAGGTATTTCTGTTGAGAGTCACTCTCTGTTGCTTAATTCGATGGGGGTTGAGCTGTGCAGTGTACTTTCTCCTCTCTTGGATAAGGGTGCTGTTTCTACAGCACAACCAGGTCCTGTTGGACATGGGAGAAAGAGATGCTGTGAACACTTAAGGATATACTTACCTTTATGGACCGTGAATTTACTGAGTTTAATAGGAGCTGCTGAGTGCATAACACTTGAAAATCTGTCACTCGTCATTGGTATACCTGAGGTTCTGCACATGTGCGTGTAGGGGAGCTTGGCTCATTTTGTGTGTGTGTGCTCCATATTGACTGCTACTAGTCGGGTGAAATGGCAAAAGACTATTCTTGCCTGAATTATAAATCATTACTGCCTCATTAGCAGTGAGTTCAGAATTCTCTAATTCTTTGATGCAGTCTTAATGTGCTAAATGCTCTTTAATTAGAGAGAGGCCCAATCCACAAAGCTGATACAAACTCTGAAATTTTAGGGCTGTATAGAGCTAGGGTTTTGGCTCAGACCATCTAGTTGCCATTTTAGGGTCTCAGAATGCTCAAGAGTCTAGATCAGTTTGATCAGGAGGTTACTTTTCTTCCTAGTGGAGTGTCCATTATACTCTTCTTGGAAGAAAAAGTGTCCCTTCCTTTAAAGGGACAGTGATCTGGAAATCTATTCAATTTTAAAAAAAGGTTTTTAAAGTTCCTTTTAGATACTACACGCACCACTGTGTCCCTCTTTTTTTTTTTTTTTTTTTTTTTTTTTTAATTTTGTTAACGGTTTCCTAATTTTTACATTCTCTTCTCTGTTGCTGTGTGAAAGATGCATACAAACAGGGATAATAGTGAAAATGACTAAACACAGTAAAACTGCAAAACACCTTTTATTTCCTTCTAATCTGTTTTATAGTAATTTTTGGTGTTCTTGTAACAGTAGTAGGCAAAATGTTTTTGAATACTTAAATCAAAATAAAGCTTGCAGAAAAAAATGATTAGGAATAAAACTAGAATCATTTGCCATTAATGTACAGAACATCAAGACTGCTGCTTCTGGTATTATTTTTTCTTTTGGTATGCAATATATGTACCAGAACTATCCATGTCATTCAGGAGACATCCTTCTTGTGGTCTAAGAGGTACTAATATGCTAGTATGTTTCAGTTTATACTTCTGTATATTTGATTGGAATTCCTTGTCTGGCACTTATCTGTATTTTTCCAGTATAGCTCTTGAGAAAGTTCTGAGCTGCCCCATTAAGCTTTGCGTGCCCTTTTTTTTTTGTTTCACTTTTAAGCCAGCGCTTGTTTCTTTGGGTGACTTACTTAAGACTTATTTAGTTCACAACTGCGCTGATCATAGATGTAATGCACTATTGACATGAGCATTTTAAAACCGAGTTTCAACAACTGTTTCAGAAGGTTGTACAGGATGATGGTGAGTGACATAATTTGTTACAACTTGTAGGCTGGTTGTACACCAGCCATTATGAGCTCTGTTACATAATAGAGAACAGAGGTCTAAAAAGAAATGCCGGCTGAGAAGATTTTCAAAGGAGAGCTGAAAGCAATACTGTACAGGAAATTAAATCATTGGGCAAGGAAGTGGAATTGGGCTGATTGCAGTCATTAATGTCCCTGTAATGAGGGGCATATAAGGAATGTTACTCAGCAACTAATGTGGTGCCAATTAAATAAGGTAATGTGGAATTTCAAACAAACCACTAGCACTTGTACCTGAGGGGAAGTGTGAGGAGGGGGGTTCTTGTGAGGTGGGAATTAATTGTCGCATTCTAAGGAAAGCAAAATGGTCTAACCAGCTCCCTGTGAAAACTGTTTATATGATGAAGCTTGGAATATAAAAAGTGCAGTAAATCTAGAGAAGTACGTTATTGAAGAGTATCTGAGAATTATTTACATTTCAGCTGAAAGGATTTTTGGGCAAGATGACTTGAGTCACATAAAGTTTCAGAAAGTAAATATGGTGCTGATTCTTTAACTTTTAGAACTAAATCTTTTTTTGATGTTGTAGTTGAGAGAGTTAAACACAGCCATCCACTAACACTGAAGTGTTAGCTTTACATGGCAAACTGGAATAATCCCTGGCTGCTTGGACTTAAATTGTTCACCTTTCACATCTAAAAGTTAATTAAATCTTCTCTTCTTCCATGTCCCCCTCTTTTTTGTAGTGTAATTAAAATAGAGGCACGTGAATGAAACACTTCAATCTTCACAGTAAAAGCTTAGTGTACCATTCAAATTCATAATGTGCAAATTCTAAAAATAGCATTATATGGAGATGACTAGTTTTTATTTTTTTTTAATTTTTGGTAATGTTAGAAGAATTTCCAAAACGGGGAGGGGGAAAGCGTAGGCAAAAGGGAATGCTGTTAACAATATCACAGAGGACAGGGCGATCTGTTTCTTAAGTTGTCAAAACAATTTTGTTTCTAACATCCTTCTCAACAGGAGAAGGGGAATTTGATGGTTGTGTAGACTTGTTAAAAATGTATATTTTAAGGAATCTGCTGAATGTTAAGAAATAAATGTTGGGTGCTCCATAACCCAGAATGGCTTGGTGTCTCACCATGCCTGCTTTAGGAATATCTATGCCAAGCCAGTTAACTTTGGCTTATTTTGAGATGAGGTGGGAGGACTTGACCCTTACTGAAAAGTAGAATGAGATGTTTAATTGTTTTTTCTTATGCTTATTTTAGACTTTAAATGGAGTGACTTCTCATTTTGTGATTGGTTTGCATGTGTGTATGGGGGGGACTATGTGGCAATATTACTGACTCGTTATTTTTAAAGGCTGTTTACTGAATGCGGTAAGCCTACTGCAGGAGTATCAGTGCAGGAGATATTATAACCATGGAGTGAGCTGTAAATTGCTTTAAATAAAGCAGTTTATTTTTTGAGACTAAAACAGCTTTTTATTTCCCTAGTGGGAATTTTTTGCAAGAGTAAGGATTTCAGGTTTTGTAAATGCTGCTATCCTTTTCAAAAAAGTTGTTCTAAATGTTTTTGTCTCTTTAAGTTTTTAAGATACCGTAAACACTAGTGATGGTTGAACTTTTTTGATTGAAATTTATTTTCTGGTGAAACAAGTTTAATCAGAAGTTTTGAGAGAAAATGTCATTTACTGACAAACTACTAAATGGAATGAAAATGTTTGTTATAAATTGATATTTATAATTGAATTCCACTAGGTTTGAGAGCAGCATGTTCTTATTACTATGTACCTAGTATAATCCTCTTCTCTTGCATGTTTGTTTCTGTAAGATTCTGTTAACTAGGGGAAGTATAGTAAAATATGCTCTGTATGTATGTATGATATATAATGTGTGTGTATTCCTGTACAGATACAACACTGAAGTTAACTTGAAGATACCTAACTCAGTTTTTTAAAGGGTGGGTAGGTGGATTTGTGACATCAGAGGTAACAGCTGCTCATCATACAACTCACTTCAGTTAATTTGCATAAAGCTATATTTAAAGTGCTGTTAAAGTGGCTTTCCCCCCATTTAAAATAAGGCTGGGAAGTGGGAGGACATGGCAACACCTGGAGCTTACTCCCGTAACCATGGAGCCTTGCTGATGTTTTTCTTAATTATGTTTTTTCTTTATCCTTTGGTGACTTCTGATGGTACACTGTGGTGGGGATTTCTTTTTGTCATTGCTTTTGTTATTGGAGGCCTCTTGTTTTCTTTCAATTGACTTGAGAAACTCTTAAAATTGATCTGATTTGCTATCCAAGAAGACGACAAAGCAATCTAACCTCTAAATATAACAAAGAAGAAAAAGAAAGGGACTGTTGCCAGATTTTTATCCTTGATAGCAGTATTGGGAATTAATTTCAAGATAAGTATAAAAGCAGATCTTGGACAGTGACTCCCTCAGTGAGGAAGGTTAGTATTTTTCGATTTAAAGAAGGGATAATTCCCAAAACCTGCCAACTGAAATCCTGGTAAGAAAAGAGGGAAGGTCATAGATGTTGAGTCATGAGTACTGATCAGTCTCACTAAAACAGAGGCCATTAAAACAGTGGCCTAAGCTACAGCTCTGATGCTGTACCCTTGTTCACTTTCTAGTTTTAGAGATGTTTTTTTTTCCTTAAGGTTAAATGAGACTAATGTTGTGGGATAGTCATCAAAACCTTGCTGGTTCATTCGTTGTTTTTCTCCAGTAATGATGTCTGCTAAGAAATCTAGTAAGCGACTGATTTATGGCTATTGGAAAGGATTCCGAGTTGAACTTGACTTGCTTTCTAAGTTCTGAACTGATACTACATTGCTAATATTATAAGGGTATTGATATTACTTTTTCAGAGAGGCCATCATGTCTACATTATTCTGATTTTTTTTTTCTTTGAAATTTTGTGAATTTCTGCACAAGGCTCTGGTTTTAGCAAGTTCTTAAACATATGACTAACTTTAAGCTTGGGAATAGTCCCTGTACCTTGTTGAATATGGGCTTAATTTACTAATGCCTTTATAAAACTTCTCTTCTCTTCCCCTCCCCACTTACATATTGTTGCAAAACCTACAGTTTATTACAAAGTTCTTTGACCTTTTCCGTCTTGTTGTACCTCTTGTCATTGAAGTAATGTAGACTCTGTGTAACATTACATCCCCTTTCTTGTCTAGTTGGACAGTGTATGTGTTTGGTATAATATGTTTTGAATTATTTTTAATATCTCCCCCCACTTATTTCACAGTTATGAGGTCACAATCTGTCATGAGGTGTGATACTGTAGATAGAAGTGACCTATTTTTCCTTTAGCGGACAATGAGATGTTTGATGTATTGATCTCAAAGAAATATTATATACTGGACAGTTTGTATGAACTATATTAATGTCCATTTGCATGTCTGCAAACATAAACATGTTAAAAATCTGCTTTATGTTGCAGTACATATTTATATCTATATAAAATATTACAGCTAAAAGATCTTTCTCTCTTTTGAGCCACTCACCAGGAAGGATCTGTATGTTTCAAAAAACTCAAATACTGCTTTTCAGTTCCATGTTTATTTTAATGCTTATAACTAAAGTAATTTCTTCTTATAACTAAAGTAATTTATGTACACATATAGCTAAAATGTGTACATAAAATCCAAGGCAGATGATGATTAATAAAATCTCACAGTATAAACCCTAGTGACTTTATAGCAGTGGTGGGCAACCTGTGGCCCATCAGGGTAATCCTCTGGCAGGCCGCCACACAGTATGTTTACATTTGCACAGCCGCCCAGTGGCTGCCGTTCCTGGCCAATAGGAGCCGCAGGAAACAGCGCGAGCCGTAGGGACGTGCTGGCCACCACCTCCCGCAGCTCCCATTGGCTGGGAACAACGAACCGTGGCCGCGGGGAGCTGCAGGCAACCGTGCAAATGTAAACAAACTGGCTGGCGGCCTGCGAGCGTATTACCCTAATGGGCCGCAGGTTGCCCACCACTGCTCTATAGTCTTGTGCTTATAATGTTACCACTGTCAAATGTTGCTTAGAATTTATTGTACGTAAGTATCTCTTACTTTTTTTCCCATTGTAACAAGTCATCTGAAGGAAGCTTAAATTTTACATTTTAACTGCAAATAGCTAAAATACATCTTAGACCATTCTAAAAATTAATTATTTTGGGGTATAGCTATATTCAGAGTCTTGACTTAATGCTTGTGTTGTTTTCATTGTTGTGATTGCAGGCCTTTAGATAAATCCATCCATGTAACAGCTGCTAATCACAGTAGTAGGTAGAAAAGTGACCCAGGGTAAACTCTTTGACCCTCACTTTGTATAGTGCTTAGTTATCCTGGTGACTGAATGTTTTATAAATACATAGAAACACACAAATGTTGCTTTCAAATTAATTTTGCTTTAAAGAAAGAGTTTAGATCAGTATAGCATGGAAAGTAAACATCGGTGTGGTCAGGCAAAATGAAAAGCTGTTGTTTGTTCACCAACATGTGAACATCGTGTAGACTAGGGGACTGGGCAGTTCTTTCCCCGTCTGACTCCCCTATTTGATTTGTAAACCAGGTCCCTTTCAGCCAGACCAGAGATGTGATCGAATTAATCCTACCAGTAGATGCAGAATGTAAAATGAAAACTCTTTTTTGACTTTAGCGAATCAGCCCCTTTTATAGGAATGGTAATCTGCTTAGTTGGTCAAATGCTTACCAAGAAATACATCTGATTACATTAGAGAGTGAGTTTCATACCTAACCAACACAACAAAAACAGACTGGGATATCTAGGGCAGTAGACGTGGGCGGGGAGGGGGAACGAGTAAAATGCCATTTCAGAAAAAAAAAATTGAGATGAACATACTGCTATGCTTGGAGGTCAGGCTCTTTAAAAACACAGCAGCAAAGCCTCACTTATCACTGTGTGTTACTTTCTAAGAAATGAGAAGTCAAGGGATTGACATGGTGGGACCCAAAGCCAAATAGTCGTATGGGATATGTCAAATGCGTGTTGATAGTTTCATTTGGAACTAGAGGAGCTCACACAAGCAGCAACGCATCTATGAAGCATGGTCAGAATGTTCATTTGTTTACATGAGAAGACTGCCTGGTAACACTCTTGTTTTCTAACATCAGTAATGTGCACTCAGGCGCGCTCTCTCTCTCTCATAGGTTTATTGCCCACATTTCTTACACCCCAATTTTAATGTAACCCTTTCTGTCCCCTCATTCACTGGCAATCTGAAGAAAAGCTCAACTGAAGACATAAAGGGTAGAAAGGTAGTTCAGAAAGGAAACTCAAGGGAGCAGCTACAATCATCAGAGAAAAATTAATACTAAACAGAAGACAGTATATCAGCTTGATGAGAGGAATAAAACTTAAGGTTGAATAATAAAGCAGTAGGAAAACTGTAGTCTGGTTGAAGTGAATCAAGAAACTTCTACTGTAAAGGTCTGAAACTTCTTCATCTTAGCTGCTCTTGTCTCCTTTGCTGGTGAGCTATCCTGACTTCTTTTGCCTCTCATTTTTGGAAGTAGTACACTTCTGTCTGATGCATGAGCATGTAGCAGCAAGTAAAAAGATATGAGTGAAGAGTTTTCTAAATGTTGTCCTGTATTGAGAAGAAAAGGCCTTCAAATATTGATGAACCATGCGAGTGTCTTTTATTCTCTCTGTTGCTCTCTCTGACAGACTTGCAGATAAAACTCTTGTCCGTGACCACAGGATGATTTCTAATTCTACAGCGTTTCAGTAGATATGCAACACAAATTTAGATGACTGATTGAGGTGGACTGGGGCAGGCTGGGAAAAGGATGAGCATTTCACCCAATTGAAGGCGAAACATGGCTTGTCATACAAGATAAGGATTTATGCAATGGGAAGATAAGAAGGAACAGTTAGATAATTGTGGTTCTGAATTGTGTGCAGAGTACCTATTTTAATTGTACAACTAAGAATTGTGTTTGTCTCTTCGGGCTCAGATGTGTCAATACAGATGATAGCCATAGAAGCACAAGTACTTGCTAGCCCAAAAACAGATTAGAGAGAGAGACCCTGTAGTTCACAACAGAATACCAAAGGTCTTGCCTTGATTAAATAGTAAGTGGCCGGAAGGAATTTTTCAGAAGTGAATTTTGGAGGGTAGCATTTAAACTGGAATAATAATAATAATAATAATAATAATGAGCTATTGGATAATAGTCTGAAAGGGATGAAAGATTTTACTGTTGCTTTAAAAAGTCTAAAAATCCTGCAAAAATGATTTTGAAATGAAATGTACCAAAACTAATTTAGAAAGAGAGAGAAGCATGTGTTTTTAGTGACCTTGGGACTGAGCAGGCTTGCTTTAGGGATTTGACAGGAATGGTTTGCAGACCAGAGAAATAAAAAGCATGTGTAGTAAGGATACAGTTACATTTGATAGCTGGAATGAAAACAAGAGCTTTAGCTTTCATTTAAAACTTCTGTACATTTTTTAGCAACAAAAATTGTATTTGTCATTTGTTTGCCAAACTTGTAAATGTTTAATGTCCAGGCACCTCCTCTTCCCCCATCTGCTCCCTTGATTTATGATGAGGAAAGGTTATCCTCTTACAAAGTGATGTGAAAATACCTACTGTACTGACAGAATAGACAGCAGTGCAATAGCTAATAGCACATTGCCTCTCTGTTGGTAGCCTGACGGAGGTCTTGCTTTGTTTAGTTCAAAACTGTTTATACTGGTTGCATCAGCTGGGATTTTCTTCTGATGGAAAAGCTTGGTAACTTTCCATAAAGAATTTCCTACCAAGTAAAAGTACCAGGGAGTACTCATTCATAGGACCTTGTTCACAATAATTTACATAGACAAAATAAAAACCAAAAGTTAAAAGAAATTAATTGTATTGAAAGCTGTGTTCTGGGCAGGGTGGATTTGATTTAAATCAATTTGGTTTAAATCACTATTCAGGAAGACTCAATTTAATCATGGTTTTCTACATAAAAGTGCATTCTTGTTGGTTGTTATAACCTTAATACATACTCCTCACAACTCGGAGATAGATGTAGGTTTCATTTTTAGAAGGTACACACTATACATTTTTAAACAGTGATTTATTTTGAAATCTTTTCAGATTAGTTTTACAGCTATATCAGAAAATGGTTATTTCATTTACCAAAGGTAATTGAAGCAGATAGTTCACCTCCCAATGACTTTATAAATATCTCCAATTCAACAGGTTAATCATTAATATTTGGAGGATTTTCTTGCCTGCTGTATTAGGAGGAGAACATCACCAGACAGACATTTAAATTGTTTTATTTAGCACTTAGTGATAACTAAGAAGTCTTTTTGTTCCCCTTACATTATTCAAAGACCATTGTCTCTGCCTCAAGAGCCAGGAAGACTTCCTGGGAGTGCAGGTTCTGTCCACCAATCTGATTGTTAAATGGTCTTCTCCTCCGCTTGTTTAGCTTGATGGGTTTGTTTACCTTGTATGTGAATATACTTCCATTGTCCTCTGCCAGTAATCAAGCCAGTCAGACAGGTAAATACACATTCCTTTGCCTAGGGCAGGTTGCATTTCATCCTCTGCTTCCAAAACGCTTTTTAAGAACATATTCCCAGCACAGATCTATAACTCTTTTGCACCCATCCCATACGTACATCGCAGTGATTTTTCAGGATCAGCGATTGACATATGATATGTTACATAACCTTTGTTGAGTTACGACAACAGTGTGTTGGGGCAGTGAGTGTGTCAGTTGGCCTTGAGGGGCTCCCAGGGTCACACCACCCCTCTTAAAATGCTTCAGGAGGGTCAGCGACTACAGGCTAAACTGTAGAGAGTGGGTGAGAATCCACTTTCCTGGACATGGCATCTGCCACTTTATTTTCTTTTCACATTATGTACAATGTGATATTTGATGTGACATTCTTGGAATGTCCTGCTCAACTGCAGGTGTTGGAATTAGTGCCCTTGGTTTTGTGTAACCAGACTAATGGAAAATGGTGAGTTTGTACCCAAACTTTCTATATATTTGCCCATATACTCGCATAACACACTTTCTCTGACAGAGTAATTCTGTTTGGTATGTGCGTGTTTTTTTTTTTTTTTTAAACTCAAGAAAACAGTAGGGTGCTTTTTGTTACTTTCTCCGACTGCATTAAAGCTGCACCTAAAGCAATGTCTAATGCATCGATATGTAGTTCAAATGTTCTGTCGAAGATAGAGCTTGGGGTGAGGATGGGCACAAATAAGAAGAACAGGAGGAGAGAGCCATCTTCTATAATATACCCATTCAACCATTTACTATATTATACTGTCCACTGTGTTCACAAGTCTCTGGGGTTATGATATCAGACCAAGTACCTGACTCTACCTCTCATGGTGCAGAATTCTACCAGAACCCATCAACTAAAGTATTGTTGCATTTAATTGGATGGGCTACTTACCCTTAACACTGACAATCTTTAACAGATTTACATCATGTTTCTACAGTGCTTGTCATTCTATAATAATTTAATAATTGCAAAAAAAAGTTCATGCAGTGTAAGGTTGTATAATTACATTTACAGGCTCTTTGTGGTTGCAAGTTAGAGCCAAGAGCAGCATTAACTCAGCCATGTACATCCTTTATGACATAAAACAGGTTATAAAACAAATAGTAAGCTATTAACTAGAAAAACAGGACTAGAAGGTGCTACATACATAGAAGGCAGCCAAAAGAACGTTCCCTTTTTGTATTTCAACACCGTAGGCTATATAAATGTGTAAATTTAAAGTTTTATTAACCCAGGTATTTCTGCATCCTGTTTTTGATTTAAGATATGAGAAAACGGTCTGATTTGTACTATGACTTAAATATTCCCAATTAGCTTTGAATTTCATGTTTTGTTAAAGTGAATGTACTAAATGAGGTGTGACTTTGCACTTTTGCTATTGTTTAAGTTCTTCTATCTTTCAGGATAAGTAGAATTTTCTTTTGTGTTTTTGGTGTGGGGCAGTGTATTTCAGTGGGGACACTTAATCTTTCAGATGCAGGCTGTATGCATGTCAAACTGGATAGAACAGGGGTGGGCAAACTACGGCCCGTGGGCCGGAGCCATTTTAAGCCAGCCCGCGAGCTCCTGCTGAGGAGCAGGGTCTGGGGCTTGTCCCGCTCCAGCCGGGGAGCAGGGTCGGGGCTGCATCATGTGGCTCCTGGAAGCCGCAGCATGGCCCCACTCCAGCTCCAGTGAGAGCTGCAGAAATGGTGCCTACAGGTGGGGCAGCATGCAGAGCCACCTGATTGTGCCTCCGCCTAGGAGCCAGAGAAGGGACATGCTGCTGCTTCCGAGAGCTGCTTGAGGTAAGAGCTGCTGGGACACCGCACTCCTGAGCCTCTCCCCATGCCCCAACTCCCTGACCCGGCCCTGATCCCCCTCCAAACCCCTCAATCTCAGCCTGGGGCACCCTCCTGCACCCCAAACCCCTCATCCCCAGCCCCACCTCAGAGCCCGCACCCCTTCCTGCACCCCTGCCCCAGCCCTCATCCCCCCTCGCACCCTCCGAGCCACTCAGTCCCAGCCCAGAGCACACTTCTACACCCTGAACTCCTCATCCCCTGCCCCACCCCACAGCCTGCACCCCACCCCCAGATTCCCCACCCTAGCCCGGAGCCCCCTCCCACACTCTGAACTTCCCATTTCTGGCCCCACCCCACCTGCACCCCACCCCCAATTTTGTGAGCATTCATGGCCCACCATACAATTTCTTTTCCCAGATGTGGCCCTTGGGCCAAAAAGTTTGCCCATCCCTGGGGTAGAGATGTTTGCATTGATATTGCAAAGGGGGAGGGTTTCCTTTTAAGTTACATAAGAACATGAGAATGATGTTACTGGGTCAGACCAATTGTCCATCTAGCCCAGTATCCTGTCTTCTGATAGTGGCCAGTGCCAAATGCTTCAGAGGGAATGAACAGAACAGGGCAATTTATTGACTGGTCCAGCCCCAGCTTCTAGCAGTCAGAGGTTTAGGCATACCCGGGGGATGGGGATATGTCCCTGTCCTTCTTGGCTAATAGCCATTGATGGACCTATCCTCCATGAATTTATCTAATTCTTTTTAGAACCAGATTATAGTTTTGAGTTTCACAATATCCCCTGGCAGTGAGTTCTACAGGTTGACTGCGTTGTGTGAAGAAGTACTTCCTTTTGTTTGTTTTAAACCTGCCTGTCTGTTAAGTTCATTGGGTGACCCCTGGGTCCTGTGTTTATGTAAAGGGATAAATAACACTTCTCTATTAACCTCCAACTATTCATGATTTTATAGATCTGTATCATATCCCTTCTTAATTGTCTCTTGCCCAAGATGAGCAGTCCCAGTCTTTTTAATCTGTCCTCATCTGGATGCTGTTCCGTCCCCCTCATCACTTTTATTGCCCTTCCCCATGCTTTTTCTCATTCTACTATATCTTTTTTGAAATGGGGTGACCAGAACTGCATGCAGTATTCAAGGTGTCGGTGTACCATAGATTTATATAGTATCATGACGATATTTTCTGTCTAATCTATCCCTTTCCTAGTGGTTCCTAACATTGTTAGCTTTTTTTGACTGCTGCTGCATATTGAGCAGACGTTTTAAGAGAACTATCCACAATGACGCCAAGATTTCTTTTCTGAGTCGTAACAGCTCATTTAGAACCCATCATTTTGTATGTATAGTTGGGATTATGCTTTCCAATGAGCATTACTTTGCATTTATCAACATTGAATTTCATCTGCCATTTTGTTGCCCTGTCACCCAGTTTTGTGAGATCCCTTTGTAACTCTTCACAGTTGGCTTTGGATTTAACTACCTTGAGTAATTTAGTATTTTCTGCAAACTTTGCCACCTCACTATTTATCCCTTTTCCCAGATCATTTATTAATACGTTGAACAGCACAGGTCCCTCTGCAGATCCTTGGGGGACCCCTCTATTTACCTCTCCACTGTGGACACTTAACACTTTTTTCTACCCTTTGTTTCCTATCTACAGAAAACCTTAACAGATGCTCTGCTGCTGTAAGCTCTCTAGTGTAGCCATAGCCAAAGTTTCCTTTCTCACTCAACAGGAGCGGTAACAAAGATGTTGCAGGCTTAATTATGTCCATGCAGCTTTGCTGGTGGCTAATAGGGATGTAACTGAGAGTCGAATTTACATCCCTATTGGAGGGAAGGGGTCGCCCAGTGGCTTGAGCATTGGCATGCTAAACCCAGAGTTGTGAGTTCAATCCTTGATATGGCCATTTAGGGATCTGGGGCAAAAATTGGGGATTGGTCCTGCTTTGAGCAGGGGGTTGGACTAGATGACCTCTTGAGGTCCCTTCCAACCCTGATATTCTGTGATTCTATGAATTTGGCTTGTAGTATTTTTAAGGGATGCTGAATTTAAAATCATACTTCCAAATAGTTTTTATCTACTGTTGTAACAAGTAGCACCTAAAATTACTATAACTGAAAGAGGCTGGCGGGGAGGGAATATATCTTTCTCTAGTTCTTCAGTTTCATTACTATGTTAATCTGACAGTAACTTGTATATTGCTAATTTCACTGTTTCTCTTGAATAGTCAGTTATTTTCTTCTGTGCCTGTGGGTTTTAACAGAGCGAAAAGGGAGAGGGGAAAAAATGATTGTAAAACTACATAAATTGGCGGGGGCCACAGGGAAAGGTGTAGAACGTGAAGCTACTTTTGAAATCCCATTTATTTTAAAATGGAGTTAAAACTGTTGTTCTTTTGTTTTTTGTGATGAAGCATGAGCCAGAAAACTCATTGCTTTTGAAAGCCCAGATTGAGTATGAAGGACTGGCGGCTAGAAAAAATGTATTTTTATTTGTATACTGAACAAATTTTAATGTACACATTATAGATGCATGATCTAGAACCCCACAGTGGCATTTTGCAGTTACTTCAAAGCCAAACCAGATAGGTAGGATTGAAATGTACATATTATTTAAAAAGAGAGGAGAGAGGTGATCGATGGGATGAGAGAGGTGTGATCTAGTGGCCCTCATAAGACTAGGAGTCAGGATCACCAGAGTCCTATTCCTAGTTCTGACTCCTCCCTGTGATTCCTAGGAGGAATTTGATTTTCTTGACTTGCTTAAATATTATTCCAGTTTTACAGATGGAGAAATACAGGCAGAGAGATGATCTACTACACAAGTATGTTCAAGGTTGGTCTATGGAAATAAACAACTCTGTGTACCGAGGACCAGATTTCCAGAGGTGCTGAGCACCCACATCTCCCACTGAATTCAGTCAGAGGCACAGTTGCTCAGCACCTCTTAGAATCAGATATTATACGTGCAAAGGTTTACAGTTGTGGTAGATGATCTCTTTTACAGTAGAGGAGAGTATTAAAGTGACATGAACTGAAATATTCCATTTTAAAATTATGTATATTTAAAATCTCTGTCCCATGAAAAACTTCTCTATCTTCTAACTTTTTTTATTTTGCTCCCAAAATGTGCTGTTTTGATACGTAAACCTGTCTTGCTTGTGTGTGTTCAGACACTTGTAAATGAAAACCTGTAGTCTGGGAGCATAATGTAGTAAAATCTCATTCCATAGGCAAGTTAATGATAGAAAGATAAGGGAGGTACCATTTGATTCGTAAAAATCTACAGAATCATAAGTTCAATGGTGTCACTCTCTCTGCTGTGCCGGGGGGACTTGCTGCCCTCCCAGCTCCAGGTCCTCAAGTTGGTAGCAAGGTTGATAATACAGTGTGGTTGGAAATGGGTTGAGCTGGGTATCATTTTAAAGCCCTTTCTCCCATGAACACAATGATACCATATAAGACAAACCTAGAACAGTTATGTAGATATATATTTGATAAAATATTTAAAAATCAGTGGTTTTTAAAAAATTATTCTTTAGCATAGGGATGCACTGCTTACATAAAAAAGACATTGATCCTGGCTAATCCTAGGGAAGTTAACCTTGACATGTATGACTGAAAACATTTATTCACCAGTCACTTCCATCAAAGGCACCACTGCTAAGCATGTTGCCACACTGATCTTCATCCATGCTACACTCGCACTTCTCCGTACAAGGCAGGCTGTTAGCCAAACATCTGCAGGGTAAGGAGCAGCTGGTCTTTGCATATGAGCATTTGATTAGCTGAAGGATTGATTAGCGAGCACATGGTATTTCACACACAACTAGTGTGATCATTCCTCTTCCAAGACCTGTCCATGCCCGTTAGGGGAGGGGAGGGTTGGATATGCTTGATCATCCTGGAGCCATTCCATTGCTTGATCATTTACCTTTCTGATAGCAAGTATAAATGCACTCCTTGTCGGTGGCAATTTTTCTCCATTTGTCTGCTTCTTGGAAAACTTCCACCAGTGTAGCTCTGCAAGTGTCTCAATGTTGGTCTTCGAATAGTAAACTCAGCATATGAACACCTCCAGTACATTTGTGACCTTATCAGTGACTGTCTCAGCCATTCTGAGTAGAGTACTTCCAGAGTGAGGAGAGAGTTTTCAGAGGCTGAATCAAATGCCTCCCAGTAAGATAATGTGGTCTTTTCAGCCAACTTTTCAGGAGTGTGTTATCCTGAAAAAGCATGAAAACCTGACAGTGCAGTTGATGGATAGGAACACATCTCTGAGGATATAATTTTAGTGTCAGCTTCCTCATGGGAACTATGAAGAAACTCCACTGAACAGTGTGCAGGCAGCAACTTCGTTGTGCCATGAGACTGCAGAATTCTTCAAACAATTCTTCAGATCCTGGAGCATTTTTCCTGCAAGGTATGTGATTAACTCATCCTATGTGCAAATATGAGATGGTAGCTTCTTCATTGTGACACTGGAGATGTTTTTGGAGTTAATGATTTTGAATTGGACAGGAGCAAAACCATGGAGTCTCTTCTTTCTGGTAACGTTTTTAATTGATTCCTCTGCATACATGTCAGACACAAGGTGAACTTTTCCCTAGGTCGAGTATTTTCTTCTTTGAGTGCTTGCTTACTTAGATTCCATTGTAGGTATGCGTGCGCCCACGTGTGCGGCCGTCGGAGACTTTTGCCTTAATGATACCCGTAGGGCCGGCTGTGGTGCCCTCTGGAGTCCCGCACTCATGGCACGGTATATCAGGCGCCCCCGCCCTGCTCCCTCTCAGTTCCTTCTTACCGCCCATGGTTGTCAGTTGGAGTGCCTCTGTCCCTTGCTTTTCAAGTGGTCAGCAGTTTCTTGTCTAGTTTAGCTTTGTGCTTTACCTGTAAATAGTTTTAATTGTTATTAGTTAGTTGTTAAGTACCTGTTGAGTGTTTAGTTCGATAGTGTCCCAGCAGGGATTTTGCCCCTGGTGGGGCATGCCTCGCTGTCTGGGTTTCAAGACCTGCTCCTTGTGTAACAGGCCAATGCCTGTTAGTGATCCGCACAAGAGTTGTCTACAGTGCCTTGGGGAAAGCCATATAAAGCAGCGTTATCGCATCTGCCAGAACTTTCATCCGCGGACACAAAGATAGTGCGACATATGTCTCAGGGCACTCCTGAAGCAGGTTGCCCTGCACCCAGCTTCGGAGCTGGTGTGGCCCAAACCGGCCCCCAGCGCTTCAACTTCGGTGTGTAGTGCACCTCTGGCACTGGGGTCCTTCCGGCACCGATCCCCATCGCCGAAGAAAAAGACTAAGAAGGTGGCACCAGCCAAGCCTGATCCAAGGGGCTTTGGGCAAAGGACCCTGATTGGGCCTCTCGCCCAATTCGGACCCACTAAAGAGCTCGGCCGCGCGGAGTTCCTCCCACCGTAAGGACCTGCCACTGACGCTGGTGAGCGGTAAAGGGCCTAGGCCGATGGCGCAGCTGACTTCCTCTGAGGGCCCGGCGCCAGGAGAACTGAAATCACCTCTGCCGCATCCAAAACTGCGTGCGGCAAAGGAACCAGCTATGGCTCCCCATGAAGGCAAGCCCGCTGGCAAGGCCTTGCACAAGTCAGGCGAGTGGCAATGGTCTCCGGAGCCAAGACAGAGCCCTAGGTCGCCACGTTCTTGGTCTCTACGCTAACCCAGGTCTCTGGCCCCCACGCTGACCTAGGTCTCCAGCCCGTTGTTACGAGCCGTCGGAACTGTGCTCCCAATCCCCCTCGTCACGCCAATGCTCGCCCAGGCATCGTCAATCTCCCTGGCACTGGTCCTCGTCCAGGTGTTGGTCGCCATCACTGAGACCTCGAGGGTGATCCCCTGCATGGTGCCGCTCCTCCTACCCCCATCACAAGTCAGACTGTTCCTGTCACCAGTCTCCAGAGGTGACAGTGGGCCGTCAGACTCAAGCCTCCACAGTCCTGCCCTGGTCACTGGAGGGGGATGACTTCTTGGGCTCAGAGACACAATTCAGCCCCTCGCACAGACACATGGTTGGGCTCTGGAGGGCACATCAGTGGCTTTGGCACTGGCCTGGCAGCAGAGCCAGTGGCCGTATTGGAATGCATGGGGAGTTCCCGTCATGCCGGTGCCCCACTCCTGCCAATCCTCGGTCACAATGTCAGACAAACCACACGCAGCACCCCCGTTACCTGCAGCACCGGCCTTGGTGCAGGATGTCCTGGCGACCGCCTTGGATGAGGAGCTGGTACCCACCCCAAGGCCGCCCTCGCCGGAGGGTGAGGACACCTCTGGACCTCCCCTGGTCGTCCAGTCATCCTCATTCTCCCTGGGTGAGATGGTGGCAGGGCCTTCTAGAACTAGCCCACCAAATGATTTCTGTGAGCATCAGGCACTGCTCCGCAGGGTGGTGGCTAACTTGAGCCTCGAGGCTGAGGAGATGGAGGAACAGATGGACACATTATTTAATGTGCTCTCCACGTCCACCCTAGACCAGGTCATGCTCCCAGTACATGAAGGGGTCTTGAATATTGCCAAAACCATCTGGCAAACCCCGTCCTCCATTTCCCCCCCCCCCCATCTCAAAAAGGGTGGAAAAGAAGTACTTTGTTCGCACGAAAGAGTTCAAATACTTATACACTCATCTGCCAGAGGGGTCGTTGGTTGTGTCATCGGGCAATGAACGGGACAAACAGGAGCCCACCAGTTCTACCCCTAAGAACAAAGAGGCAAAGAGACTGGATTTGTTTGGTCAAAAGATTTATTTCTATGACCAGCCTCCAGTTTCAGGTGGCTAACCACCAAGCCTTCCTGTAGGGGCAGGATTTTAGAATTGCACTATAAGAATTAATGTATAATTTGATTTCATCCTGCTAGCCACCCCATTTGAATAGCAGAAAGGAATGACCATCTGGGACTATGAGATTCTGTTTTCCCATATACATTACAAATTGGGCCCTCTTTAGTTCTTTGTTTTAAGGTTCAGTTAGTATGAGACAGACAGGATTCTGTATTGTGTCTATGTTAAGTAGATTAGAGTAACACTGAAGGCCTGGGTCTCAATGTAAGTTGTCTTGGTTATTGATTGTAAAACTTAGCAAGGTTTAATTTGCAATGCCTTTTTGCTAGATATAAAATACTACTGTTTGTATTCTCAAAGTCTCTGTAAGAGACCTCTTGTTTTGTGAATAAGAAATGCATGCATCAGGAAAAGATAAGGTGTGAAGGCCATTGTTAACCAGATGGTCAAGAAAGGAGGAGCGAAGACTCTTATTGAGATTTGTTGACGCCAAAGAACCATCAGTGCGTATCCATGATTGAGGAAGGGCAAATTGACAACCCTGAGGTGAAGGCTGGCACCCCTAAGGACAATTGATTAAATCGAAACCAGGACAGGATGAGCTTCTCAGTGGTGTTTTGGAATGTTAACACCAATCAAGGAGTAACTGGTCAGAAACTGACACAGCAAAATCCATAGACTTCAGCAGAGAAAAAAAGACTCTAAGAACAGGGTTCTTTGCCATGGGACTTTGGGTTCATCTTGTCACACTCCAGGAGCATCAGATCACGACCGACAGAGACCTTCTCCCCTCTGCGACCAATCTGGCTGGCCACTAATTGATCCAGACTCTGGACTGGTAACTATAAACATCAACTGGCAGGACTGTGTGTATGTCTGAGATTGAAAAGCATATGCTAACTGTTGTATTCTTAATAAATGCAGCGTGCTGCTTTCTTCCCTATAAAGATCCTGTGTACTTCTTATAAATATAACACTCCTGGGATGCTACAATTTTAACTCGTGGGACTCTCTCTGCAAGTTGAAGGACTCCATGTCCCAGGAGGTGGCCCAGGAGTTCTCAGCCCTGGTGGACAAAGGGATCGCAGTGGCCCAGTCCTCCTTCCAGATGGCCTGGGACATGGCCGATTCAGGTGCCCGAGTAGTCGTCTCGGCCGTTGTCATAAGGCACAGTTCCTGGCTTCAGATGACCAGCCTGTCCCAGGAGATGCAGGTCTCTATCCAGGACCTTCTGTTTGACGGGGTTGGCCTGTTCTCTGACCAAACAGATGCGCGTTTCCATGACCTAAAGGACACAAGGGCAACCCTCCCCTCCCTAGGGATGCACACGACTCAGTTGTCAGGCAGCCGTTCCAGCCTCCTCTGCCATCTAGGCAGTGGCAGCGGCCTACAAGGAAAACGGACACTGGGTTCAACTGCCGCTGCCCTTCGTCGTCCCAATCTCCTGTGCAGCCTGGCCCAGCGAAACACCAAGGGGGCCAGAAGCGCTCATTTTGAGGGTGCACTCAGGAGTGACGCACCAGCCAACTGCCCGGATCCCTCCCACCCCTTCCTTGACCACCTGTTGCCTTATCGCTCAGCCTGGTCGCAGGTTACCTCAGACTGTTGGGTCTTGGACATAGTGGCTCGGGGCTACACCCTGCAATTTTTGGCCACCCTTCCTTCCCGCCCCCCTTCCCTGTCCCTCTTCAGGGCCCCTTCTCACGAGTGGCTCCTCATTCAGGAGGTCGAGAACCTCTTACATCTGGGGGCTGTGGAGGAGGTTCCTCTGAATCTGCAAGGAAGAGGATTCTATGCCTGATACTTCCTAATCCTGAAGGCAAAAGTGGGGCTCAGACCCATGCTGGACCTGCGGGGCCTCAACAAGTTTCTCATGAAGTTGAAGTTCCGCAAGGTATCCCTGGTCTCCATCATCCCTTCTCTGGATCTGGGGGACTGGTACGCAACTCTTGACTTAAAAGGCACTTACTTTCATGTCTCTATGTTCCAGGGTCACAAATGGTTCCTGCACTTTATGATGGCAGGGCGTCACTTGCAGTTTACGGTGCTGCCCTTTGGCCTGTCCTTGCCCCCCACGGTGTTCACAACGTGTGTGGCGCCGGTGGCGGCTTACCAGAGGCATCGAGTGGTCCAAATCTTCCCATATCTTGATATTTGGCTCATCCAGGTAAAGTCTCCGGAGCAGGTCCAGAGGAGCCTCGATCTGGTGCATTCCACCTGCAGCGATCTAGGTCTCCTAATAAACACGGAAACATCCATGTTAACCCCGGTTCAATGCATAGAGTTCATTGCAGCGGTTCTCGACTCCATGCGAACCAGGGCCTTCCTGCCGGAAGCGTGCTTTCAAGCCATGTCGGACTTGATCAACCACGTACAGAACCAGCCACTCACCACGGCTCACACGTGCCTGCGACTGTTCTCCTACGTGGTAAGCCATGCCTGGCTTTATCTAATGTGTTGCTCATGTCCATTCCATTACCCGCCCTCCTGCCCCTCTGTCAGTGTTGTTGGCAAAAAGGAACGGAGAGGGCGCAGGACTGACAGCGCCTGGTATGTGGCGCCACAGCCGGCCCTATGGGTTCTACTAAGGGAAAAGTCTCTGACAGCCGTGCACCCACCTACACTGGAATGGACGTACGCAACACATCTCAAAGAACAACGGTTACAAAGAGGTGGGTAACTGTGTTTTTCTCTGAAGGCTCAGAATGAAGTGTTTGGCCAAATCTCAGCAGGCATTATTAACAGGTTCTGAGCTTGTACCTCAGCTATACCATTAATGATTGCTATGCTGATGGGCTTCAGCTGGCAGCGGTCACACTGTACCTTGTGTAGTGCCAAGTGCAAGCCTGACCATATTGGAATGTATTTTTCTCTTGAAATGGTGTGATGTGGTATGTCCTGGGTGTCCGGACATATGTCTTCTTGAGGGTACATCTTATGTCTCTGCAGCGGAGCTGTACTTAATAATTTTTTTCCCTCTGGAGTGCATCCCAGTTTTGCACAATAACCAAGTGAGGTCAAGGTCAGTGAAAGTAGAAAGCTCTGTTATAGTCAATTTAACTGCTGTTTCTTTAAAGCAGACATCAGTAGGAAAGTAGGTGTTTCATGAAGTCAGGAAGCTTTTTCCAGGAAAGATCTTTGCTGGTCCAGATAGCACTTGAGGCTGGGACTGGTCCCCATTAATACACTCCTGAAGCAGACTATAACAGTAATATGAAGGGTACTTTTGTCATCTGTTGTATCTTCAAGGAAGTCCCAAGTTATTAGCTGCACAAAATATAAACCTACCCTTGCTGAGGTCTGGGGGAATGTAAAATGCTTCATTCAGTTCCATGCAGTGAAGAACTTTGCTCACACTTGCAGTCTCTAAATAGAGTACTTTGTTGTAGTTAGTGGAGGAGCCAATTCTGTACGTAAGTTGCAGGAGGAATTTGCAATGGGTTTTGGAATGAATTGTTAAACCAACAGCCACCTGTACTGGTACATTATTCATGTGCCACACAGTTGTCATAGATGTGTTAGAATCCTGCCTTTCACTCAACCACTCGTACATGAGGTTTGCAGTAAAATGGCAGCTTAGTACTCCACTTGCATACTTCATACTTGCTGGTGCTGAAGTTACTGTGACCATGGCTGGACCACATAAAGAAGTAGTACACATCACAGACAGTATTATTTTTTTCAGGTTTGGCATCAGCATCAGGTTTGGCATCAGCTATGGATCTCTGAAACTCCCACCTACTGCAGGACAAAATGCTTTTCCATAAAAAAAAATTTAGCAGCTACCAACAGAGTCGTCATATTATCATTGACATCAGCACTTTCTTCTACTTTTGCTAGTGCCATTTTTTCTTCAGCTTCAAAGGATAGGTGCTGATTCATTTCTGCAGATAGGATAGATTCATTTCTGCAGGTAGGCTCCACCTAACCAAGAGAGGGAAGAGCATCTTCGCAGACTGGCTAACCTAGTGAGGAGGGCTTTAAACTAGGCTCACCAGGGGAAGGAGACCAAAGCCCTAAGGTAAGTGGGGAAGTGGGATACCGGGAGGAAGCACGAGCAGGAGAGTGCAGGAGGGGAGGGCTCTTGCTTCATACTGAGAAAGAGGGACGATCAGCGAATTACCTTAAGTGCCTATACACAAATGCAAGAAGCCTCCCTCTGTAGCATGGGGCACGGGTCACTTGCTGGAGGATTCTCTGCTCCTTGAAGTCTTTAAACCACGATTTGAGGACTTCAATAGCTCAGACATAGGTGAGAGGTTTTTCACAGGAGTGGGTGAATGAGATTCTGTGGCCTGCGTTGTGCAGGAGGTCGGACTAGATCATAGTGGTCCCTTCTGACCTTAGTATCTATGAAACTATAAGCCTGGGAAACAAGCAGGGAGAATTGGAAGTCCTGACACAGTCAAGGAATTATGATGTGATTGGAATAACAGAGACTTGGTGGGATAACTCACATGACTGGAGTACTGTCATAGATGGATATATACTGTTCAGGAAGGACAGGCAGGGCAGAAAAGGTGAGGGAGTTGCATTGTATGTAAGGTTTCAGAGTAACAGCCGTGTTAGTCTGTATTCGTAAAAAGAAAAGGAGTACTTGTGGCACCTTAGAGACTAACCAGTTTATTTGAGCATGAGCTTTCGTGAGCTCATGCTCAAACTGGTTAGTCTCTAAGGTGCCACAAGTACTCCTTTTCATTTTTCATTGTATGTAAGGGAGCAGTATGACTGCTCAGAGCTCCGGTATGAAACTGCAGAAAAACCCTGAGAGTCTCTGGATTAAGTTGAGAAATGTGAGCAACAAGGGTGATGTCGTGGTGGGAGTCTGCTATAGACCACCAGACGAGGGGGATGAAGTGGACAAGGCTTTCTTCCAGCAACTAACAGAAGTTACTAGATCGCAGGCCCTGGTTCTCATGGGAGACTTCAGTCACCCTGATATCTGCTGGGAGAGCAATACAGCGGTGCACAGACAATCCAAGAAGTTTTTGGAAAGCGTAGGGGACAATTTCCTGGTGCAAGTGCTGGAGGAACCAACTAGGGGCAGAGCTCTTCTTGACCTGCTGCTCACAAACTGGGAAGAATTAGTAGGGGAACCTGGCAGTGATCATGAGATGGTCGAGTTCAGGATCCTGACACAAGGAAGAAAGGAGAGCAGCAGAATACGGACCCTGGACTTCAGAAAAGCAGACTTTGAGTCCCTCAGGGAACTGATGGGCAGGATCCCCTGAGAGAATAACATGAGGGGGAAAGGAGTCCAGGAGAACTGTTTGTATTTTAAAGAATCCTTATTGAGGTTACAGGAAGAAACCATCCCGATGTGTAGAAAGAATAGTAAATATAGCAGGCGACCAGCTTGGCTTAACAGTGAATTCCTTGCTGATCTTAAACACAAAAAAGAAGCTTCCAAGAAGTGTAAGATTGGACAAATAACCAGGGAGGAGTATAAAAATACTGCTCAGGCATGCAGGAGTGAAATCAGAAGGCCAAATAACACCTGGAGTTGCAGCTAGCAAGAGATGTTAAGAGTAACAAGAAGAAAGTCAAGGAAAGTCCCTTACTGAATGAGGGAGGCAACCTAGTGACAGAGGATGAGGAAAAAGCTAATGTACTCAATGCTTTTTTTGCCTCTGTATTCACGAACAAGGTCAGCTCCCAGACTGCTGCACTGGGCAGCACAGCATGGGGAGGAGGCGACCAGCCCTCTGTGGAGAAAGAAGTGGTTCAGGACTATTTAGAAAAGCTGGACGAGCACAAGTCCATGGGGCCGGATGCGCTGCATCCGAGAGTGCTAAAGGAGTTGGCGGATGTGATTGCAGAGCCATTGGCCATTATCTTTGAAAGCTCATGACGATTGGGGGAGGTCCCGGACGTCTGGAAAAAGGCTAATGTAGTGCCCATCTTTAACAAAGGGAAGAAGGAGGATCCTGGGAACTGCAGGTCAGTTAGCCTCACCTCAATCCCTGGAAAAATCATGGAGCAGGTCCTCAAGGAATCCATTCTGAAGCACTTCGAGGAGAGGAAAGTGATCAGGAACAGTCAGCATGGATTCACCAAGGGCAAGTCATGCCTGACTAATCTAATTGGCTTCTATGACAAGATAATTGGCTCTGTGGATGAGGGGAAAGCAGTGGATGTGTTATTCCTTGACTTTAGCAAAGCTTTTGACACAGTCTCCCACAGTATTCTTGCCAGCAAGTTAAAGAAGTATGGGCTGGATGAATGGACTATAAGGTGGATAGATAGTTGGCTAGATCATCAGGTTCAAAGGGTAATGATCAATGGTTCCATGTTTAGTTGGCAGCTGGTATCAAGCGGAGTGCCGCAAGGATCGGTCCTGGGGCCGGTTTTGTTCAATATCTTTATTCATGATCTGCAGGATGGCATGGACTGCACCCTCAGCTAGTTTGCAGATGACACTAAACAGGGAGGAGTGGTAGATACGTTGGAGGGTAGGGCTAGGAAACAGAGGGACCTAGACAAATTGGAGGATTGGGCCAAAAGAAATCTGATGAGGTTCAACAAAGACAAGTGCAGAGTCCTGAACTTAGGACGGAAGAATCCCACGCAGTGCTACAGGCTAGGACCGAATGGCTAGGCAGCAGTACTGCAGAAAAGGACCTAGGGGTTACAGTGGACGAGAAGCTGGATATGAGTGAACAGTGTGCCCTTGTTGCCAAGAAGGCTAACTGCATTTTGGGCTGTATAAGTAGGAGCATTGCCAGCAGATTGAGGGATGTGATCGACATTGGTGAGGCCTCATCTGGAGTACTGTGTCCAGTTTTGGGCCCCACACTACAAGAAGGATGTGGAAAAATTGAAAAGCATCCAGCGGAGGGCAACAAAAATGATTAGGGGACTGGAACACATGACTTATGCGGAGAGGCTGAGGGAACTGGGATTGTTTAGTATGCGGAAGAGAAGAATGAGGGGGGATTTGATAGCTGCTTTCAACTACCTGAAAGGAGGTTCCAAAAAGGATGGATCTAGACTGTTCTCAGTGGTACCAGATGACAGAATGAGGAGTAATGGTCTCAAGTTGCAGTGGGGGAGAATTAGGTTGGATATTAGGAAAAACTTTTTCACTGAGAGGGTGGTGAAGCACTGTCACGGGTTACTGGGGGAGGTGGTTGAATCTACTTCCTTCGAGGTTTTTAAGGTCAGGCTTGAGAAAGCCCTGGCTGGGATGATTTAGTTGGGGATTGGTCCTGCTTTGAGCAGGGGGTTGGACCTCCTGAGGTCCCTTCCAACCCTGATATTCTGTGAGTCTATGATTGCTAAAAACTATATCTGTATCTCTGTTCATCTTCAATAAGTTCTTTAAGACCTGTTCTGCTAAGCATTTGTTCCTCTTCAATCCCATTCAAAGCACATATTTCTCTGTACTTAGCTGCTGCATCGGCCATTGCCACCATTTTCCCATCCATTAGAGCCTCAAGTTGAGTCGCACAGTTTGCAGTAGTAAAATCAGTATTTGTTTCAGTTGCTTTTACCTTTTGATGCAACATATTACATACGTTGTTGGTGCAGCGCTCAATTTGATACACGATGTCAAATGTGTGGGCGTCTTTTGGGTCAATGCACCCACTTAACTTTACTTTCCATGCAACATTCTCACTACGAGAGACTACTTCATACAGATACTTACTAGTCTCACATGTTGCAAGTGTGCTTAATGGATGTCTTCAGGCTTCTGGCTTACCGCAAAAGAAGCAAGTGTTCTTCTCAAAACTCGTATCATTGGACCTAGTATAAAGCAAGTCTCGCCCACAGCTGGCACTTGTCCAGGCATCTTCAACTTTTTCCTGATGCTTTAATGTATTTCTTCTCCAACCTTGCCAAATTCAGTTTATGGGTTCATGTATAGTGACACTGAGTGATGTGTTTAACCAGGTCCTCTGTGGTGATATTCTCCAAAGATTCAGCTACTGTCTGGTATTCTTTGTCTTTCCATTGATGCCTACAAATGATCAAGACCAAAGTAAACATAACAATCTTGTAATGAAGTACTTCGGGGTTGTAGTTAATTATATAATGTATATTATATAACTACGCACATACTTAGGGCCCTACCAAATTCACGGTCCATTTTGGTCAATTTCATGGTCAGAGGATTTTAAAAACCATAAATTTCATGATTTCAGCTATTTAGATCTGAAATTTCAGGATGCTGTAATTGTAGGGGTCCTGACCCAAAAAGGAATTGTGGGGGGGTCTCAAGGTTATTGAAGAGGGTATTGCGGTGTTGCCATCCATACTTCTGTGCTACTTCTGGTGGCAGTGCTGCCTTCAGAGCTGGGTGGTCAGCAGCGGCTGCTGGGCTGGGAGCCCAGCTCTGAAGGCAGCACTGTCACCAGCAGCAGCTGCGCAGAAGTAAGGGTGACATGGTATGGTATTGCCACCCTTACTTCTGTGCTGCTGCTGGCAGGGTGCTGCCTTCAGAGCTGGGCGCCTGGCCTGCATCCGCTGCTCTTCGGCCGCACAGCCCTGAAGGCCGCACAGAAGTAAGGGGTGGCAATACCACAACCCCCCCCCCCAAAATAACCTTGTGACCCCCCCCCCCAACTTCCTTTTAGACCAGGATCCCAATTTGAGAAACGCTGGTCTCCCCCGTGAAATCTGTATAGTGTAGGCTAAAAGCGCACACAACCCAGATTTCACGGGGGGAGACTAGATTTCATAGTCTGTGGCATGTTTTTCATGGCCATGAATTTGGTAGGGCCCTATACATACTGTTTCTAGATGGATTCCAGTAATTTCTGGTTGGATTCTGAGATGTTAACCAGTGCCTCATTGCAACTCTTTTTGCATAACAAACAAAGCTGATAATCGATACCACTGAACCGCTTTTTTGCTGCTGATGGCATATCAACTTAAAGTACTCCTTCCATTTATGTTACAGATTACTGTTATAAAAAAATCAGGTATCATGTTCTGAGCTTTAACTGATAACAATAACACAGCGCTGTCAATTGTGGCCTTGAACTAACTTTGTCAAGCCTATGTTAACATCTAATTTAAAAACATTGATTTTTATTTAAATATTTTCTCAAATATACAGCTAGATCATTGTTCTAGGTTTATCAGGTTTGGTAACATTGTGTTCATGGGAGAAAGAGCTTTCGAATGATACCCAACTTGACCCATTTTTGACTATTGTATGATCAAAACTTCTACCAACCAGAGGGCCTGGAGCTGGGTGCGAGGGGAGCAGTGAGTCCCCCACCACCACAGAGTGACACCATTGAAATTGTTTCTGTAGACTTTTATGAATCACATGACACCTCCTTTCCCTTTCTATCATTAACTTGCCCACAGAATTGCATGTGCTCCCTGACTACGCAGAATGTGCATGTGGTGCTTAACCTCCAAGCCGGAGGTGCTGCCCCGTGTCGGGCTTAGTCAGAAAGAGCTGCTAGGGAAAATATAGAGATGATCAGGCTCAAAGCACCTGTACTTGAGTCCAGAGAGGAATAATTGGGATGAAAGCTTTCCACGCCAGCCCCACGCTCCGAGGTGGAGGAAGAAAAGGAAATTCATAGTAATCTCTTTGGGCATGGTAAAAAAAAAAAAAAAATCTGTGGGGTTGGGATGCCCCTAGTGGCTAAGGAAGCCCTCTCCTTCCCCTTTATACCCAAAAAGGTAGAAAAATGGGATCGTGGTATATCTAACATCTTTTGCCACATTCACTTCTCTAGTGCTGCTACACTCCCCACACACTGGCCCAATAGAGTGAATGGGGAGAAAGGCACACGCTTCCAGAGCAGTGTATGAACCTCTTGATGTCACCAAGCTCGTGTGTGCACATAGCAAGTATCAGGATGTTCCAGTGAACCCTCACCGTTTGCATGGGCTTTGGCTTCTGAAAATTAATTGTAAAGCTGGAGAATGTTACAAACGTCACTCGAAAACCAATTCCATACCAAAGTTTCCAAGATGTTAGTAACAAAGCTGATGTGGGGAAATCACTTCTAAAACCATGATTTTTTCCCCCCCCAAGTGGACTGTGCCCATTAAACGTCCCATCCCTACCACTGAGCTCGCTCCCAGGGCAGAGCAACAATGACGATGACAGTACTGAAACCAGCCGCTTTCTAATTTTATATAACAAAAGAATAAAACTACATAGGATAAACTGTAGGATTGAAAGCTGCAAGAGATTAGGATAAGTGGAGAGAGCAGCTTTTCTTATTTCAACAAATCAGTCAGCTCTTCTCCCATATTCCAGGATGGAAATTCTGTTTAGTAGGGAGCATTTATGATACAGTTTGACCTTCTTATTGTCTGTACTGCTTATTTTATCCCTGTAGTAATGTTGATGTCTTGATTACAAACCAGATCATTTCTGAAAGCGTGTCATAATCACTGGAATTATGAATGCGGCAGTGATCCTAGCTAAATCAGAAAGGAAAACATTTGCTACTGTGTTACCTAAGGGGATGCCTTTTGCTTTGTGTTTTGTATACTCTGGTTTTTGAGGCTGTGAGCACCACTGCGTTGTTCTGTTGTCAGAACCTTGTAATGCAGCCTGTAAACGACAGTTAAATTGACACAATCAGGTCTTGTTGTTGGGTGAACAATTGCATGTGAATACATATGGCAAAATTTCAAACAGAACATCTCACTTATCCAGACTGCCATTCTGAACCATACTTTGTGGCAGATGACTGTGCTTCATTAATATGCTCTAAGCATTTTACAAGTGCAAAACAATTAAAACAACTACTGCCAATTACACAAAACAATTAGTTTTGAATTACATGGAGCAAGCTTCTTGAGTATGAGGTATTCTCTTCATAAAAGTAAGAAAGATTTTGTTTACTAGAAAGTGATTAACTACTGCTTTAATTTTCAGTTAATCAAATTAGTTTTCTTCTTCTAGATTTTTGGCTATAGGCTGCTTCCACAGATTTTTTTTTCCCCCTGCATCTGTTTACCATATGCTGGATAAAACCTAGTCTACAGTTTTCAGAGTAACAGCCATGTTAGTCTGTATTTGCAAAAAGAAGTGAAGTCAAGGTAACTTTATTCTACATGGATGATATTCACCATAACGCAGAAAGCCTGCGCCAAGCCATAAGTGCCACTTCTGCCCCATGAGGCAGAGTCTCAACTGCTGTAAATTGTCATAGCTCCATTGTCTTCCATAGAACTATGACAGATTATGCCATCTGAGGATAGGCCCCCTATGTGCTTTTATGTGGTATGGGGCCTTCTGTGGGTCCTCTCCACTGGGCTGAATTTCAGTTTGCAATATAAATATTGCACAGTAGAGGACAAAACTGAAATGTCCTGATCTAGTGTGCAAGGCACTATATGATGCATCAAAAGTTGAAGGAGCTCATTCACTTTTAGGAAAATACAGTTTGCCAGAAAGACTCTTGTAGCAGTGAGGTGAGCTATAGGTGGAGACCGGCAACTAGTTTTTTATTGGCACAAAATTGCCATCATCTGAATTCTGTATTCAAACTAGTGACTATAGAGCAAGACAGTACTGTCATTAGAAATCTCCAGAGCTATCCCATCCTGAATAGAGCACTAAAAATGCTTTAAAGATGGCATCTTGCCAGCATTCCATATGCTGAGAACTGTGTGTGGTGTATAAAAATGTGTACATACGCATCTAGTTTCTGTGAACGCATGTATATACATGTTAAAATAGAGCCACTTTTCAGTGTTACAATCTTGTACAAATTGATTGTACATCTCTTGTTTTATTTGATGTCTTTCTTAAAGCCCCAGCTGCTGGAGCCAAGTGATTGTTTCCCTTTTCTTTTCTTAAACTAAATTTCTAGCCCTCATTTTGGGAGAAAAGCTGGAATACATGAAGCAAGTGAAGCATCTATCTATCTATATCTGTAAATATAGAGAGACTTTACAAATGTTTTTGGGGGGCCTAAACTATGATTTTGAACAGTTTGGGTTGGCAGTGCTGTTTCTATATTTAGGGTTGCATTGAAAGTAGCCCTTGAAGTTGGTACAGAACTTCTTTCCTCTGTATGAATAATACAGTGAATTCTCTCCAATCTGACAGCACTTACTTTTAGAGAATGAAATTTGTGTATTTTCAAGTGGATTGGTACTGTAGTTTTTAAATGACCCCTTTGTGGGGTGGTTTCGTGTGTGTGTGTGTGTGTGTGTTCTGACCTTTCTTATTCCTCTATGAAATGCATTTGATTTTAGAGACTTGAAAATTGATACATTAACTACTAGATTGTAGCAAAATCTGACAGTCTACTTTTGAACTTCGTTAATATTTTTATGTATTAGACTTAACATTTTCAATCAAAGAGTATGTTGCAGTGATTGCTATCAATATTACATCGAGTATAATTTATCACCAAGTGTTAGTCCAGAATCTAAGATTCCATTACATTAAATTAAAAAAAAAGTTTTTAGTGTGCTTGGTTGAAAGCCTTGAAGTGTAGGCAAACCAATACAGAAAAAAATTATATATTTGTTAACATTTGCTTTATATAATAGGAGTTCAGAAAATGTGAACGTGACTGGGAGGAACCACTCTGGGAGGTATTAAGACCTAGTGGATAGACTACTGGACTGAGACTCGGGAGATTTGGTTTTTTTCTACTGGCTTTGACTGGGTTGCCTTGGACAAGTCACATTACCTCTCTGTGCCTCAGTTTCCCCATGTGTAAAATGGGGATAATGACACTGACCTCCCTTTGTAAAGTGTTTTGAGATCTACACATTCTTTCATTTTATTATTATTTTCTTGTCTTGAATAGTAGTAGCATGAAGTAGTCTCTCTCATGGTAACCTGAACATCAATATGATAGTTTTCCACTTTTAGGATGATGATTATACTGGAGTATCCTGAAGTCCTTATCAAATATTGGTCAGTTGGTTTTATGCTTATCCCTCTTCTCCCTATAGCATTATACAATGCATGGTATGTACACCAGAAGAGAGTTGATATTTTAAGCCAAGTGTTGGTTGAATTTGTATTGCTAGGGAATTGATATGTTTTGGAAAGGTTGGTATTTGTCCGTTAATTTGTTCTTTTGTTTACATTGCATAAGACATTTATGTTGTTAAAAACTAATTGTGTTCCTGTGGGGTCTAGACATAGGCTCATGGCAGCTCTTTATGTAGTGCAGTGGTAACTTAAAATGAATATTCTTCAGCAGATTTTTCTTTCAGTCAGCTTTCTCAGATGAATAAGAGTTTTAGACTCAAAACTCTGTTTGCTTATTATTTGATTACAAAATGTAAGGTTGTTTTTTTTTAAAGATTAACTGGAGTTCAAGTCTTGGACTATGAATTTGACAGATCAATCAGAGACTATAACAGGTCAGTCATTTTAAGTCTTTTTGGAAATGTAATTATTTCCAACCATGACTTCCGTGTTGCATTATTTCATTAGGCACCTTCTACAGAAATGCACCAGCTTTCTCCAGCTTCTTGCAGTTACAAATCAGTTTGGTCACTGCGATATCTTTTAAAAAATATTTAATCATTTCTGGGTGGTGGTCTTTTTAATGTAAAATAGTCTTTCCTCCTCATGATGTGATTTTTGCGTAGACTTGAAAACATGTATTTCCATATAGAATTGGAACCTGTTTTCCCTTTTGTTGATTCATTTTACGTGTATACCATATTGCTAAAATAATGGTAATTCAGAAGTGTTAGATTTACCAGTCTCCTGAAACTTGCCTTCACTGTGAATGCTAGTTAGATAGAACAGTGATTGTACATTTTTTTTTTTTTAAACAAGAACCAAATTTAAGAAATTCACTCACCCTGAACTGAGGGGTGAGGGATTAGAAAGCCACACAGCTTCTGAGTCCAAATCCAGTGTAGGCAGCTCTTAACTTCTTTTAGTAGTAACTGGATTGTGTGTTTTCGTGATCTGATTTCGTAGCCCTTTTCCCCCCCATCACCACAAATAAGACACAAAAGGTAAATCAGAACTATATATATTGAACACCATTAGATATTAGTTGTAAGGCAGTTGCAATATGAACATACTTAAATGAGGTATGAGAAACAGGAGATTCGGATAATGTAATTATTGAAGTAAATAAGAGATTTCACACAGAAATGCTCACATTACTGGTCTTTTTGTCAGATTACTTCACTTATGTTTCTTTACCTCAACCAATACTGGGTGTTCTTTACAGAAATTTTTTTTTCAATATTCAGTAATTCCTGCTATGATTCCAGTTTTAATGTATCTTTTGCAGTTATGTCTAATATACAATGAAGTTTCATTTAGAATGGAACAGATACAATGTCTATTTCTCATAGATTCCTCGATTATTGATATTATAGTGGCGTCTAGAGGCCTCAACTAAGATCAGGATCCCATTGCACTAGGCATAAAGACATAGTAAGAGACAGTCCCTGCCCCAAAGAGCTCACAATTTAAATAGACAAGACAGATGGTGGGAGGAAAAACAGAGGCACAGAGAAGTGAAGTGATTAGCCCAATGCCATCCAGCAGCAGAGCCAGGAACAGAACCCAGCTTTTCTGTTCCCCTGGTCAGGGTCTTGTCCACTGGACCTTGTCATGGAGGCTTTTAAAGGCTGTCTCTCTGTTTTAGTTTCTACTTGCTGCCAGGAAATTTTGGTCGGACATCTCTTTTCAGGCTTTCGGGTTCTCCAAGGTGCTATGCAAAAATTTCCTCCTTTACTATTAATTTAAATCTTTTTCTCAACAAGAGGTTTAATTTTTTTTTAAGGCAAAAGTACGTTTTTTCTTTTAAAGAATTGTAGCATTCCACATATTCATATCTCTGGTATTCTTGCTGTAATCTACATATCCTTGGTATAATAAGCATTAGGGGAATAAGACAAAAATTGTCATAAATTGTTGACACTTTTAACACTGTATTAGTTTTACTATTGTCTTAGACATAGTTCTGTGTAAAGGCAAAAAAGGAGGGGGTGGGGTCTGAGTTGAATGGGAGGCTTGTATATGAGGGGAAATAAAGATCTATGGACCATTTAGTTTGAGAAGATGAGGGATGATTAAGATGTATGAAATGGTCTGACAAGTCAACTCAGCTGTTCCTAGTTACCATTCTCTATGATACAAAAGCAAGAAAGTACACATTTAAGAGACTTGTTCCTATTGCAAAGTAAAATGACTTGTCAAAACGTCAGACATTGATTGCCAACAGAAACAGTGTACTGAATTGGATCATTGGTCTGTTCTAATATATTCTTAATGTAGCTTGCCCTTCTGCAGCTATGTAGATTAGACAGTAGCATTAAAAATTGTTTGTCAGTAAACCACTTGGGGAACACAGGAGGAGCAGATATGTTCAGTGTCCAGGTGCCGTTCTACAGAGACATTGTTTTAACCATAGACTAACTTTAAGGCTCAAGAGGTTAATGTCTCATTCAGTTTTCTTAATAGTTAATTTATTACACCAGCTGACTCTGCCAAGGAAGAAAATGTAGGTGCCAAAGAAATTTTGGCAAGTCAGGGCAGCTACTAATCTCTGGGAATTTCATCCTGACACACATGGTACGTATTAGGGGCTCCTGGGGGAAAATTGTAGTTTATTGATGTGAAGGAAGAAACACCGCATAATTCACAAAATGATCAGACTGTCTGTAAATGCTTTATTAAAAGAAATCTTACTGTAAAATGAGAAAAGAAAACAAGCAGGTCAAATTCCATAGCCCTAGATGTACTGAGCTCTAGATTACAATGTAAAGGGTTACATATAGGGCCCTACCAAATTCATGGCTGTGAAAAATGCGTCACGGACCGTGAAATCTGGTCTCCACTGTGAAATCTGGTCTTTTTGTGTACTTTTACCGTATACTATACAGATTTCATGGGGGAGACCAGTGTTTCTCAAACTGGGGGTCCCAATACAAAAGAGTAACAGTGGGGTCATAAGGTTATTGTGCAGGGGTTGCAGTATTACCACCCTTACTTCTGTGCTGCCTTCAGAGTTGGGTGGCTAGAGAGCAGTGGCTGCTGGCCAGGCGCCCAGCTCTGAAGGCAGTGCCCCGCCAGCTGCAGCGCAGAAGTAAGGGTGGCAATTCCATACCATGCCACCTTACTTCTGCGTTGCTGCCTTCAGAGAGAGGTGGGCGTCCAGGGGCCCAACTCTGAAGGCCGCAGTGCAGAAATAAGGGTGCAATACCATGCTGTGCCATTCTTACTTACATGTTGCTGCTGGTGGTGGTGCTGCCTTCAGAGCTGGGCTCCCGGTCAGCAGCTGCCACTTTCCCGCTGCCCAACTCTGAAGGCAGCGCCACCACCAGTAGCAATGCAGAAGTAAATGTGGAAATATGGTGACCTCCCTACAAGAACTTTATGACCCTCCTCCCCCAAAACACCCTCTTTTGGGTCAGGATCCGCACAGTTACAACACCATGAAATTTCAGATTTACATATCTGAAATCATGAAATTTACTATTTTTAAAATTCTGTGACCGTGAAATTGACCAAAATGGTCCATGACTTGGGTATGGCTCTAGTTATATATGGGTCCTGACCAGCAGGGTTGACATGAAGTTTTTAAGGAAACCCTTTCTTCTCTCTCCTTAAAACTTGGGATCTAATAGGCTTCACCACTTTTCCCTCCATCCTTATGTTGGGTAAATCAGCTCCACTCTGAATTTGTTTAGTTTCAATTTCCAGCCGTTGGATTGTGTTGTACCTTTCTCTGCAGCACTCAAGGACATCAATGTTTGGAACCAATCTTGCCATTTATTTTCCATTATGTGCCGTAGACATCGTAGTGGAATTGGTCCAGGTGTTTCATGTGGCATTAATAAGTAGTCCAGGCATTGCA
The DNA here is from genome assembly GCF_965152275.1 of Natator depressus. Classification (NCBI taxonomy): domain Eukaryota; kingdom Metazoa; phylum Chordata; order Testudines; family Cheloniidae; genus Natator; species Natator depressus. The sequence goes on along the minus strand of NC_134238.1, from coordinate 110,579,339 downwards.
GCCGTACAGGAGTGGTGATGGTGCAGTAAACCTCAATTTTTGTTTTCATTCTGACACTGTGTTCATTCCAGAGATACCACCGAAGTTTTACGAGGGCGTTGCTGGCTGCTCCAGTGCACTTGGTTATGTTGTCATTCATTGCATCTCATGAAACGACACTACCTAGGTAGCAAAATTTGTCAACACCTTGAGTGGTACTTCGTTAATGGATGGAACTTGGAGTAGTTGCAGTACTTCACAAATACAGGAGTGAAAATTATCTGTTTAAGTATCTGTGCTGAAACTGTATGTGAAAGTCTCCGCCAGTTCACTTGTGTACTGACATAGGAGACTATAAACCTCCTTCATATCCATGAAAAGAGTCCGTAAGGAGGCAGAGTTGAAACCCTATGTAACTTGCTAATATATTTCACAGGCTAGTGGCTTCAGAAGAAAGCTGTTAGAGTTTGACTGATTTTCTTTGCTGTAGTGATGTAAATATAAAACTTATCTAATTTATCAAAGCTGTGTAATTACTACAGGTAACTGATAGTCTTATGAAATCTAATTCTCAAAATTAATTCTGGTCAGCTTGGATGTGAACACTCATGGATTGAAAACTGTCTTGAAGGACCATAAACACAAAGTGTCACGGTAAATGGGGAAGTATATCATGTTGAGCGGGAGGTGTTCAGAGGATTATATAGGGGATCTGTGTTAGGTTGTGTTTTATTTAACACCCTCATTAATGTAGAAAAAGGAGTAAATAGCTTGCTAATGAAATTGCAAATGATGCTAAATTGGGAGGAGCTGTAAACTCACAGGCAACAGTACAAAGCTTCTCTGTGTGATTAAGAAACGAGCAAAAAATAACAAAATGAGATCCAGCTTGGATAAATGCAAGCTAATGCATAAATAATCCAAAATAGAGATTTGATTGGAGGAGGAAGCCAAGAAAAGTGCAATGCTGAAAGACTTGGGAAAGAAGGTCATAAAGGTTAGCAAATTTGACAGTTTGTGGCGAATACAGAAGCAGAAACAGCTGCTGCAGTTTGGGAGAGCATATGAAGAGGAATTGCAAAACTGAGCTGGGAGAAAAGTCCCTCTCTATGGCTGTGGTAAAACTGGACTTGGATTATTATGTTCAGTTCAGGGCACCTCATTACTGGGGTTATTGTCATATTGGGGTAGGCTCACAGAAGAGCTACGAAGATTGAGGGACTGACTTATGGAGACCAATTCGTGACCAAGATTTTAAGAAATGGGTGCATAAAGTGAAGCTCTGAAATCCATATCAATGCACCTAAATAAAATAGGCTGATTCTTCCTAAGAGCTCAGCATTCAGCAACTTCTGTTGAGTATCTGTCAGATTCCTAAGAACTGGCAGCAACAATAGTGAACAGTTAAAGTACATTGAGAATGGGACTTTGTCAAGTGTTAGGGTGTTGACCACAGCAGTCTAGCCAAATTCTAATGTGAATAATATCTTTCTTCCTACCTACACCATATCTTTATTGTCCCTGAGAGGCTTGGACCCCAGTTTTACATTGGACTGTGTCCAATAGATGGCACCTTCCAACAATCCAGTGCTCCCCCACAATGCTCTATATCTGTGACAAAGTGCAAGGGAAGGGTGTTACCTACTGAATCTTCAGTACCACATCCTAAAGAATTCAAGTGTCCAGTGGGATCCTTGAAGGATCAGGTCCTATGTAAGTAATGAGCAGGAATAACCTGAGCAGACAAGAATCCAAGGCGACATTAATTTCATTGTAGTATATTAAGGATAGTCTGAACATGTGCAAAGTTCTGATGAACTGATAGAAACTTGACTGTTCCTGTTGTTAGCTCTTTATATTGTAGTTAATGTTTTTAATTCAGGATCTTTAACACATTGACTGCTTTTCAAAATATGTGCTGCTGTTTATAGTAAATATTGGTTTCCCAGGTATTAGAATGGAGAATCGATGGCGAGGACCTGTTTGTGGAACACTTTGCATATCTTCCTGCAAGTGAATAGTTTCACTAGGTGTCATGGAATGTTCAGACCAGTATTTCCATTCTCGGATGTCGCTAGCATATAAGTTTTGTCTAATGTATTTAAGTTCTCTGCATATGGTAGGCCCCCTTACTTCAGCTGTAATAACTTCTGTAGCTCTTTGCTGGACCGCTGTTGTTACATATCTTTAGAGATGAGACCAAAATAACAAAATATTCAAGTGGATGATACGCCACCATTTACATGGCAGCATAATAATTCCTGTAGTATTCATTAACCATTAGTGATATATTATCACATCATGTTTATTTCCCCTTACTACTGTCGCTGTCCATATTAATGCCCCTATCTACCCTGAGTTTCTGAAATGATTTAACAAAGTATATGTTCAAGTAGTGTTCTGTGCTTGTGTATAGCTACATTAAATAAGGTCATAAATTTGAGTATGCGGTTAATGTGATTGACATTTTAATGGGCATATTTACGAATGGCAGCTAAAATAATTCCTCCTTTTTCCTAAAATTAGAGTAGCCAGTATTTCTGAGTGTGTAGCCTCTCTTGCAAATTTTGATTTTTGTTTTTAATATTGAACACTATAGCTGCAACTCAGAATTTAGAGAAATTAACAATTTATGCATATCCTCTATTAAATGTTGTTATAAAGCTCCTCCAGATTTTCCCCATGGCATTTGAAAAGGGGTACACATTGTGTGAGGGGGATACAGGACAGTTTATTTTAGAATGTGCTTTGAAGTTACATCAAGGGCATCTAGAGCATATGGATCGGCATCCTTTTGGTGATTTTACATAAATGTAAATAAACAATGTTTAATCTATGGTTTTGCTATTACAGTGGAAGTTTTCATGTCACAATCTCATTTTAATACTTTTCAGTTATATTCTTGGTGTTACTGCTCCTGATTATTTTTTAAGAAACGATGAATTGATAAAACTCTCTGAGTAGTCAAGTGATTCAGGGCAATTACGTTACATTGTAAATCAGAAAATATATAAAAAACTGAAGTAGCCACTCATCCAGTCTTCTGGATCCACATCGGAAGTCTATTATTTTTATGTTCAGAAGCAGGTTATACTGCTAATTGATATGTTCTTAAATGGATGGTACTATATTTTTATTTCTTCCTACAGTAGGTATTACATATCTCTCTCCAAATTGTTTTCATTTGCCATTGCCTCGTCCAGTTTAGTTCTGTTAGCTCTTCTAGATTTCTTCAGAATCCTTTTTAGTTGAGACTAACCTAAGTAGTTTTGTTTTGTCAAAAAAATTTGCCACTTGACTCTTGCCCTACTTCCAGGTCATTAACGAATATACTGAATAGCCCCAACTCCAACATTTCCAACTCCAAATATCATTAGTCAGTTCTCCAAGAATCATACGATTTTTTTTTAAAGGGTGGTTCTGGTGTTTGAGCTTATAAGGTAAATTCAGACATGTAGAAGAAATGCTGGATTTGTTTGTACTATGTTATACTCATCTAGATGCCTTAAAATTGTTTTCTCTAATGACTGTTTATTTTTCCTGGTTCTGAAGTTATCAAGAAAGAGTGTTTTGTGTTGTAGTTAAAGGCACTAGATTAGAACTCCGGACATTTTGATTTACTTTCCTGGCTCCTTCACAGACTTCCTGTGTGATCTTGGGCAAGTCTATTAATGTCAGTGCCTCACTTCTCCATCTGTAAAATAGGTGTGCTCTGTTTCTTTTCTCCTGCTCTGTCTAAGCCTTTCTCCTTAGATTTTAAGCTCTTTGGGCCAACGACTATGACTAATGTGTGTTTATGCCTAGCACAATGGGGCCCTGATGTTGGTTTGGTCTCTAGATATTTCCTTAAATACGTGTGGTTGAGGAAATTATTATTTTCTGGAAAAAACGGTTTTTTAAATGTTTTAAAATTTTTTCTATTAAAAACTTCTTTTTAACCAAAGCTCTTTTTTATGTATGTATTTACTTAATTTTTGCTTTTGTGAAAAAATATCTTGCGAAAATTTCCCATTACTCAAAAAGTCATTTTTTGTCCGGGGAGAAGTTTTCACTGAAAGTTTTTGGCCAGCTCTAACTGTAGCACAATGTGGAAATTTAAGATGTCCGTTTCATAATCTTTTCTGACCATAACCAGAATTTAAAGATTAACATGCGTATTTAACAATTAGGAATCTTTGAGATACCTAACTAATCATCTCATTGTAAAATAAGTCCAATGAGTGTTACAAGATGGGAATGACTGGGAACAGTAGTTTTGCATGGTATTTTAAAATATATTTGGACTGGCAATACCAGACCACTGGTATCTTTTTCCTTTCTTACTGTTTTGTACTTACAATTGACCTTTAAGGAACTTTCTATTTAAATATGTACTACTTGACCCTCTGTAATATTATAATCAAAAATTGAAGTGATTAGAGGTAGTCTCTAATAAAAGGCTTTTATTATGGTTTAAATTAGCTTTTGTGTATATACAGGGATAGTAGTCTACCTGCAGGTGACTTAATCATGTAACTTGTTGTTCTAACCACCTCAGCTCTTTTGTGTTTCTAGGTATTATGAATTATTTATATGAATGTGAATTAATAATTTGAATTATTACTGAAATACAGTGCAGTGGCATACAACCAAGAGAACATTTTACTTTGAGTTTCTAGCTCATGTGAATGAAGTTTTAGTATTAACAGAAATGACTTGCTGAAAACTATAGAGGAAATTCAGTGTTAGGACCATTTCTCCCCCCCCCCCCCCAACCCATCTCCCATCCAGTTGATAATTCTCCTTCTCTGAACCCTTAGGCTTTCGGCCCCTCTGTTGTACTCCAAATGGAATGCTTTATTGGTTTCATTTCAAGTTTTCTTAGCTTGAATATCTGAGATTTCCATGGCTTCAGTTTTATTATTGTTAGCATTTTCTTTGTACTTTATATTGGATTATGTGTGGTTTTTTTTTTCTTTAACACTTGCCCAGCATGAGATCGAAAGGCAGGCACATTTCTAACACAGTGACCTTCTCTCACTGGAGTAAGAAGGCTTTTTTGTTTTCCATTACGCTCAGAAGGCAACTGGGGTTATGATGCAGTCCTTCTGTTGGGGAGGTAAGGGGGGAAACGGGCCAAAACACACACAAGCATAACTTGTTTGTGTTCTACTCTCAAGGGATTCATCCCCTGTCATCCAGTCCCAGCTTCTGTCAGTCAGAGGCTAGGGGTGCCCATAGAGTATGGGGTGGCATCCTTGATCATCTTGTGTAATAGCCATTGATGGATCTACCCTCCATGAAATTCTATTTTTTTTTAAGCCAGTTATTCTTTTGGCTTGGCAATGAGTTCCACTTGTTTGTGCGTTGTGTGAAGAAGTGCTTCCTTTTGTTTGTTTAAAAACTGCTGCCTGTTAATTTCATTGGGTGACCCTTGGTTCTTGTGTTTATATGAAGGGGTAAATAACACTTCTTTATTGACTTGCTCCTCACCGTTCATGATTTTATAGACCTCTATCCTATCCACCAAATTCACCAGAATAATTTAAGTATACATTATGGTGAAATTACTTTACTTTGTGAAGGAGTTGATAACAACCCTGCCCCCACTCCACTTCAAAAGCAGTTTGTCTTAAAGCAACTAAGTGTTCTGTCCTGCAGCTGCTCCTTGAGGATAGGATCCATAGCCAATGAGGAGCCTGATGGAGGTTAGTCATGGGCACAGGAATCTGTCTGGGAAGAACAGGATCATATTCTAAGTGGCAACTTGCCAGAATCATTGGGTAGTAAGCATGTTTGGGTTGGGGAGAAAGGCATTCTTATGTAAAAACAAACCAACAAAACCAGTGTATGCAGGAGCTGGACACTCAGAAACTTGAGTCTTCTATTTTGGCCTTGCCTGATGCTTATCTGCTTTCATTTAAATAAATAGTCAGTGAGAACATCTTGAATTTAAAAACAAACATCAAACTGTGTCTGGAACAGAACTTTGTTTATAAAACCTTAGATTGGTGGAAAGAATTGTTGTCCTTCCAACAAACAGAGAGTGAGTCATGAAGCCTGACTTAAGTTTTACTCTGATTTGGCTAGCCTTGCTTAGCAAAGCATCTCTTTTAACTCAGTACTAGAGTGTATACATGCTGTTATGAGCAGACTTTCTCCAAAAAGTGTTTGTGTCAATACTATATCTACTAGGATTGTTCGTACCTTAGGCCAGGAACTTAATGTATGGATCTTAGAATACTTTGGCAGGTTCATATTGTTGTTTTCACTACTTTGGGGCCAGTTCCTATAAAGCACTGAGTGTCCTCTTCTCCCATTGGTATGGGACCTTTATTAGTTAGGTTATAAGAGATGCCTTAAATTCAAGTCTAGTGTTGAAATACATCATAGTATATTTATGAGCTGGCAGTCTTTAACCTTTTAGATGTAGATATAATAGGGAATGCTTTCAAACTTGTCTGCCTGTAACTTTAGATGCTCACATTTGTCTATATGTGTTTATAATGTGTGAATATATTATAGATACTTTTAAAAACTGTTTTTGACATTTCTACCTGATGGGCCTATTGTCTTACCCACTATATTAAATATTATTACTTTTTTTTTTTAAAAAAGCCAAGGTACTGAAATATCATCATTAAAAATAAAAGGTTACAGAGTTTCAAAGTAGAACATAAATATGTCAGATTTGAAGTCCTAATTCAGATCATGAGAGCAAAAGTTGGCCCGAAGAGTCTAAATTTTATTGATTTAAGAAACGGCTGTTAAGTGGAGTAAAATATTATATTCATATTTGTCTGTGTATTTAACCACCGCTACAGATCTACTGTATGTTTTACAATTAGAGTTTGGAGAAATAAGAAGTCCAGTCACTGGACTTCAGCAGTGGTATTTAAGAGCTGCACATATAACCTTTTGGGAACATCTTGTATGCTAGGATGAAATGTTATATTTTCCTTTGATTTAATTTTTTTTCAAAAGTATTGTAAAAGATACTTTAATTTCAGAAAGCTCTCTGGCTTGAGACTCAATTAACTCTGGGAATTTCTATGCTAGATTGAACTGGTGTATTGCCAGCTGTGTGTAGTTTTGTGAATGTAAACTGATTGGGTTGTTCAGCTTGAATTTTGGTAACAGGAATTGATGAAGTGAAGACTTTCTGTTCCTACACAGTATTTTAAGTAATTAGGCTGCTGGTGGACTCAGAAGAGTGATATCATGCTGACAAATATTGTCTCATTGTTTCCTTTTAGTCCTCCATCTGTCTGTAGAAAATAAGAGGAAATAGATGCCAGATGAAATATACAGAGAGGGGTGTGATGGGTTGCCTCCCCTTCCAGGGTTCCACCTGATGTACTGGGATCCCGCCTGGTCCACCAGACTGGGCTCCCTCACCCTGTCCTGCTGCACACACACACAGGTAGGGATACACGCAGCTGCATGGGAAGACTTTTTCAGCTAGGGATTGCCAGTACTTAAGTGCATACCTCCTTTGGGGGTGCAAATCCAAAATTGTATTGTCTTGCGCTGCACAGAAAACTGTATAGCGTAAGCTCATGAAATTCACTCCCTCCCTCAATGTGAAGGAAGACATGCACAGCCTTTTGTTCTCCCCTCCCCCAATTATGAATTGCACAAACTGGGTTTTAGAAAACAAAACAAGTTTATTAATTACAAAGGATAAATGTTAAGTGATTATAAGGGATAGCAAACAGATCAAAGCAGATTACTGAACAAATAAAACAAAACACGCAAACTAAGCTTAATACACTAAATTAACTGGTTGATAGTAGCAAATTGTCACCCTAAGTGTTGTTTTATGCAGGTTGCAGCGTTTCTTGAAAGCAAACTGCACTGCTTGCAGCTTTGATCTCCAGGTATTCCTTTCACAGGCTTGCGACTAGACCTTTCTCACCGAGGCTCAGTCCTGGCACTCCCCACAGTTTAAGTCCTTTGTTTCTTCAGGTGTTTTCAGCAGTCTTCCTTCTTGGGCGGAGAGGCATTGGAGAAGAACCAAGATAAATTCACTTCCCAGCCTTAAATAGGATTTGCATATGGTGGGAGTCATTTGTTTCCCAGTTTGACCCCCAACCCCTCTTAATAGAAAAACACTAGAAGTCCAAGATGGTGTCTCATAGCAGGTGACATGATCACCTGACCCTGCAGTGTCAAAGCAGCATCCCAAGAAACTTCTCAGGAATGAGGGAGATTAGCATCTTCAAAGTCCTATTGTCCTTCCTAATGGCCCATCCAGGCTAATTGCAAATTGTAAATACAGTTATAATTGTTACGTATTCAATATTCCTAACTTCAAATACAGAAATGATACATGCATACAAAGAGGATAATCATATTCAGTAAATCATAACATTTCCAGTGATACCTCACATGACACTAAAACATATCTTAGTTATGCCATATCATAAGCATATTCATAAGCATAACTTATGATATTATAAGTTATTCATATCATAAGCATATCTTTTTGAAGAATAGGGGGATGGGGTCACACAGGGAAACCAGATGATGATATTAATACTGGAAAAGAATTAGGTGGTGAATTCATAATCAGAAGGATTCCTGTTAAGATTGCAGAAGAGTTTACTAAGTCTTTAAAGTTTTTGTAGTGAAACTTGTGTATAGTATCAATACAATAGCAGGTATCATTTTAAAGCAGTCATATTTGCTAAGGTCTTGTCTATATTCAAAGTTTCACCTCTTTAACTTGAAATTGGTTTAAGAACTGATTTAGTTAAAAAGCAGTTCCAAACATCGTGTGGATGCTGGATTCAATTTAAACCAGCCTTATATTGATTTAGCTTAAGTAAATTCCTTATTGTATTGAATTAAATTAAATTGGTATAACAAGGTTGAAATTGAATTAAGAATGCACATACTTTGTTTGGCACTGGATTAACTAAATTGTTTTAAAATCACAACTTTAGTTAAACCACTGCAATTTTGAATAGAAACAAGTCCTTATTTCTGTCCAGGGGCCAAATTCTACTTTAGGGGTTCAGCCATTTTTGTGGCTATTTTGCCATGTGTTATCAACCACCTCCTGTTTGACTATTTGCCTATTTTATAAATTGAGGAGTAATTTTATAGGGACAGATGAAAAACAGTGTTGAAGGACTGCATGGAGGCAGTGGTCCTGTCCTGGAAACATTGTAAATATCTTCTATATATGCAGTGCATTCCAAAGGCAGAGAGTTTGCGCCTCATGATCAGGGATCATAGTTTTCCATGATTAAATCCCCCCAAATTCTCTGATTAAAAAACTTTAAAATCTTCATTTTTCTGTGATTGAAATGAAATGCTGAACTTTAGTTTCCCTAGCCACAATAGGGAGCCCTGCTGCCTGGGGCTGACAGCCCGAGCCCTGTCAGTAGAGTAGTGTTTAGTTCTTCCCTCATGGGGGAGAGGGAAATACTCCCCTCAGGGGCATGCCTGCCTCCCCAGGCTTTAAATGCTGCCTGGAGGCTTTCAGTATCAGTTTCAGTTGGAAACTCTCACTGTGTTGGCTGCTTTGGTGAAGCACACGTGCCCCAAGCTTAAACTGCTGCTCATGGAGAAGTGTCTCTGTCCGGTGTTTGAGCCAGAAGCACGGACACCCCTGGGACACAGTTCACCAACTGCAGCCTCTCACAGGGGCTCTTCTTTGTCTGTGACTCACGCGACAGACCACCCAACTGAAGAGATGGCTATGAAGCATACACTGTCCCCACTGGCTCAGGAACCAACCAAAAAAAATGGCGTTCCCCAAACCAAGAGACCTTGTCGGTACCGACAGGCTCTACAGCTGAGATAGCAGGACCCTCTGGTATTGTGGGTACCGTGAGAGCTAAAGACTCCAAGAGAGCTAGCTCCCATGTAGGCACCAAGGGGAAACAGAAACCCCATGCCTTGGCATTGGTAGAGTCGTCCTGGCACTAGGCACCAGGCACATCAAAGCAACTGCAGCCTATGCTGCCACCTCCTGTCAGTATAGCTCAATTGACAAGTGCACCCTTACAGACAATTGCTCCACAGAAGCTGGCACCACAACAATTTTTCCTTCCCTGAAACCTTATGGCAGTCATGGGAGCTGTGGGAAGTGGTGGCCAGCATGTCCCTGCAGCCCGTGCCGCTTCCTGCAGCTCCCGTTGGCCGGGAACAGCGAACCGTGGCCACTGGGAGCAGTAGGCGGCTGTGCAAATGTAAACAAACTGTCTGGCGGCCCGCCAGCAGATTACCCTGACGGGCCACAGGTTGCCCACCACTACCTTATGGTGTCCTTGACACCCGACTGTCCTATTCTGAGCACCGAGCTCACCACTGCACGGTCAGTACTGAGCTGCCCCACCACTTCACTACCATCTGCTCCCCCATTTTTGACATACCCCTCACAACTACTCTTCTCCCACCCGTGAAATGATCAATCTGGCCCTGCCACACAAGGGATACTATACAGGGGCCAAGAACAACAGTGGTAAAACACCCTTGGATGGCTCCGATGCCCTTTCCTCCACAGTGGAAGTATTGGGCCCCATGGATGGCATATCCCCCTCACCACCTAAAACCTCTAGCCCACACAGGGAGGGTACACAGCAGTCACCTGTGCCGTCGGTACTGGGACCATCTGAGTACCCTGAAGAGATGACGGGAGAACAGGAAGAAATCTCTGACGAGGATGTCGAACCAACAACCTGTTTTTCTTCCTCTGTCCTGGACGACACCATCATGCCCCCTCCTCACAATGCGGGGGACAACTTTAGACATTGCCAGAGTGTCTATAGGAGAGTTGCAGATTCCCTTGACATCTCCCTGGAGGAAGTGTAGGAGACACGACATAAGCTTGACGTTCTGAAAACATCGGCATCATCCAAAATCGCTTTATCCATGAATGATGCAAGCATGGAACCTGTCAAACACCTGTAAAACACACCTGGCAGCTTAATTGAATATGTTTTTAGTAGGGCTGTCAATTAATTGCAGTTAACTCACGTAATTAACTGTGATTAAAAAAAATTAATTGCACTGTTAAACATAGAATGCCAATTGAAATTTATTAAATATTTTGATGTTTTTCTACATTTTCAAATATATTAATTTCTAGTACAACACAGAATACAAAGTGTACAGTGCTCACTTTATATTATTATTATTTTTGACATATATTTGCACTGTAAAAATGATAAACAAAAGAAATAGTATTTTTCACTTCACCTCATACAAGTACCATAGTGCAATCTCTTTATCGTGAAAGTGTAACTTACAAACGTAGATTTTTTTCTTGTTGTTATATAACTGCACTCAAACAAAACAATGTAAAACTTCAGAGCCTAAAGTCCACTCAGTCCTACTTCTTGTTCAGCCAATCACTAAGACAAACAAGTTTGTCTACATTTATGGGAGATGCTGCCTGCTTATTATTTATAATGTCACCTGAAAGTTAGAACACGTGTTCGCATGACACTTTTGTAGCCGGCATTGCAAGGTATTTATGTGCCAGATATGCTAAACATTAGTATACCCCTTCATGCTTCGACCACCATTCCAGAGGACATGCTTCCATGCTGATGATACTCATTAATAAATAATGAATTAATTAAATTTGTGACTGAACTCCTTGGGGGAGAATTGTACGTCTCCTGCTCTGTTTTACCTGCATACTGCCATATATTTCCTGTTATAGCAGTCTTGGATGATAACCCAGCACATATTGATCATTTTAAGAACACTTTCACTGCAGATTTGACAAAATGCAAAGAAGGTACCAATGTGAGATTTCTAAAGATAGTTACGGCACTAGACCCAAGGTTTAAGAATCTGAAGTTCCTTCCAAAATCTGAGAGGGAAGAGGTGTGGAACATGCTTTCAGAAGTCTTAAAAGACTTAAAAGATTCCGATGTGGAAACTACAGAACCTGAACCACTGAAAAAGAAAATCAACCATCTGCTGGTGGCTTCTGACTCAAATCATGAAAATGAACATGTTGGTCTGTGCTGCTTTGGATCGTTATTGAGCAGAACCTGTCATCAGCTTGGATGCATGTCCCCCGGAATGGTGGTTGAAGCATGAAGGGACATATGGATCTTTAGTGCATCTGGCACATAAATATCTTGACGCTGGCTACAACAGTGCTATGTGAATGCCTGTTCTTGCTTTCAGGTGACATAAACAAGAAGTGGGCAGCATTATCTCCTGCAAATTGTAACCAAACTTACTTGTATAAGCGATTGGCTGTAGTAGGACTGAGTGGAATTGTAGGCTCTAAAGTTTGACATTGTTTTATTTTTGACTGCAGTTATTTTTTTGTACATAATTCTACATTTGTAAGTTCAATTTTCATGATAAAGAGATTGCACTGCAGTACTTGTATTAGGTGAATTGAAAAATACTATTTCTTTTGTTTTTTACAATGAAATATTTATAATAAAAATAAATATAAAGTGAGCACTGTACACTTTGTATTCTGTGTGTAACTGAAATCTATATATCTGAAAATGTAGAAAACATCCAAGAATATTTAAATAAATGATATTCTATTATTGTTTAACAGCGCAATTTTTAACCGCTTGACAGCCCCGGTTTTTAGCCCTCTTTTTCAGGATCCGCCTCTTGTATGTTAGTATGTTCTATTGTTTTCTCAGTTAGTTGCATAGTAGAATCACAAAAGGTTAGTTTGTGTTCTAGTTTGATTACACACATAAATCAGTGTCTTGTGCTATTCTAAAGTTACATTCAATAGACTTAATTTTAATTGATTAAAATGCAAACAACTTACTGATGAGATTTTTGAAAGCTGGAACTGGGGAAACACAGACTACATGAATTTCATGACTAAAAGCCAACTATTTTTGTAGACTACTCCAGCCAAAATCTAGCAAAACGTGTATGTGTATTGTACTCTCTCTTTATTGTGGTTCTGGTACTAATTATCTGCAGATTATCATGTTTGCAGAAAATGTAGTACTCAGCAGGTGTGTGTGTTTTTTTACTTTATTTTTTTAATTCCTGTCTAGAGCAAAAGGAAAATGATGAAAATCACTACTTAGGATCAGATTATATGGCACATCAGCCAAGATTTTTTTTTTTTTAAATCATACACATTTTACCTTAAAATGCCTTATACACAGAAGCAGCTTTATGTTTTAGGCAAAAATCATATGTTGTTCCACTGGATGCAGATTATCAGTGGCATAAGATGAGTGTCCCAGGAAAGTAGGTTATTGCTAAATTTCAGTCATTGATTTACTCATAGCACTTCCAAAAAGAGAAATGTGGTTTGCGTGAACTGTAGTGCTTCAAAACCAGGACTGTTTCAGTTTATGTATTCAGATTTAAGGCGAATAAACCTTCTGTCTGTATGGCTCCTTTTTTGTTCATGGTACCCTGATAAATGCTACATTTTTCTTTTCTTTGACCAAAGAAAGTGTCCGTTACCTGAATACTGTACTTGTTTTGGTCATCACCTGCATACTAAAGCTCCTAACGTCCACATAGAGTATATGTTCACATTCTGGTCATCATAGAATAGACTTGATCAGAGATTTCAAATTTGTAATTCAGGATACTTGTAGTTATACAACTTTATACCGTTCCCTTACTCATGCAAGTAATGCTGAACGAGGAAGAATCAGGCCTCGAATCCTTGTGTACACCCTGTGTAAACAATTGTCTCCACATTAACTGCACTCTCATGTTGTCTTACGCACATATGATATTCATATCGATGTTGAATTTAAGTTGTCTACAAAGCTTAGGATTGTGTTGTTGAATACCAATGCCATTCATGATCAGATGGGAAAGTATAGAATATGCTAGAAAAAATAATTAATTCTTCTTCTTTTCTTCATCCCCATCCTCCCATTGCCAAATTGACTACAAAATTTGGTACGGCATTTATTTTTTCTTGAGCTACTTTAACCTCCATCCAGACGGTTGTCAGTTAAACAACTGGAAAAATCTACGAACGTTTGTGTCTTTTATTATAAGGAAGGAAACAATTTAATTTTACTTACAATCCATCTGCAAGAAGCTGTTTCCTATTGGCCTAAATTTGCTTATACAGCCTCCTATGTGCAGGTGTCAAAGGATAATAAGTGTGTGCAATTGGTACTGTGCCTTTAAGGTAAGGGCAGAATGGCAATATGATAGATAAGTAATGTAGTGGGGTTGGTTGCCAGTGTACTATGAAGACATGACAGCTCCTTTTATACAGCTTTCCTAATGTTCCCTCTCAGGGGCTTGTTAATTTCATCATTCAAATCATGAACTCTGAGTTCATGTCAACGGGCATTTTAATTTTGTGACACTTCCTTGGAGATCTGCCCAACACTGGTATCTCCATTTCTGAGGTTTTAGGCAGCTTATTACATTCTGATTCATGGAAAGGTCTTTTGCTTCTTTCTTCTGTCAGTAGAAGAACACTATGATTGGGTCCAGCAGGTACTGGAGCTTTGCAAAACTCCACTTGCTCTTTCTTCTGGGACTATTCTATTTTGTATGGGTGTATAAAATAGCAGTTGGTTTTAGCATTATCAGTTATTTATGGTGAAGAGTGGGTAAATAGTAGTTTTTGGGTCTGGGCTAGTAAACTTTTATGGTAGTTGTCCCAGGCTGGAATACTGACATGGGGCCTGATGTGACTACCATTAATGTCAGTGCAAAGCCTTGCATTGACTTTGTTATGAGGTGGATTGGACCCATGGTGAGGGGCTTTCTCCAATTTTTGTTGCACAAGTCCTGGATTTGGAGTGGACATATCTAACCAGCACTCAGGACTTCAGTAAGCAGATTTTATTTTTCTTCTCTGTGACCTTTCCCACAGCAGGGGAATTGGTTCTGAGACATTGACGGACTGCTGTGAAATGGAAAATTTCTGATATAACTTCAAAGGTATAGCCTGTACTCAGTAGAATTAAATGTGAGTACAAATAAAAGGAAAAGTGTTTACAAATTTTTAGGGCCGTCAATTAATCGCAGTTAACTCATGCGATTAGCTCAAAAAATTAATCACGATTAAAAAAATTTACCATGATTCATCACTATTTTAATCACACTGTTAAACAATAGAATACCAATTGAAATTTATTAAATATGTTGGATGATTATCTACATTTTCATATATATTGTATTCTGTGTTGTAATTGACATCAAAGTATATATTATTATCATTTTTACATGCAAATATTTGTAATCAATAGCAATAGTATTTTTCAACTCACCTCATACATGTGCTGTAGTGCAGTCTCTTTGTTGTGAAAGTACAACTTACAAATGTAGATTTTTTTTTTGTTACATAACTGCACTCAAAAACAAAACAATGTAAAACTTCAGAACCTACAAGTCCACTCAGTCCTACTTCTTGTTCAGATAATCTCTAAGACAAACAAGTTTGTTTACATTTATGGGAGATAATGTTGCCCTATTCTTATTTATAGTGTCACCAGAAAGTGAGAACAAGCGTTCGCATGGCAATTTTTTAGCTGGCATTGCAAGGTATTTACGTGCCAGATATGCTAAACATTCATATGCTCCTTCATGCTTCAGCCACCATTCCAGAGAACATGCTTCCATGCTAATGATGCTCATTAAAAAATAATGCGTTAATTACATTTGTGACTGAACTCCTTGGGGGGAGAGTTGTTTGTCTCCTGCTCTGTTTTTCCTGCATTCTGCCATATATTTCCTGTTATAGCAGCCTCGGATGTTGGCCCAGCACATGTTGATCATTTTAAGAACACTTTCACTGCAGATTTGACAAAACTCAAAGAAGGTACCAATGTAAGATTTCTAAAGATAGCTACGGCACTCGACCCAAGGTTTAAGAATCTGAAATGCCTTCCAAAATCTGAGAGGGACAGGCTGTGGAGCATGCTTTCAGAAATCTTAAAAGAGCATCACTCCGATGCGGAAACTACAGAACCCTAACTACCAAAACAAAAACAAAAAAAAATACCCCAACCTTCTGCTGGTGGCATCTGACTCAGATAATGAAAATGAACTTGCATCGGTCCGCACTGCTTTCGTTTGTTATCGAGCAGAAACAGTCATCAGCATGGACGCATGTCCCCTGGAATGGTGGTTGAAGCATGAAGGAGCATATGAATGTTTAGCACATCTGGCACGTAAGTACCTTGCAATGCCAGCTACAAAACTGCCATGCGAACGCTTGTTCTCACTTTTTTCCACTATATTTTTATAGCAGGATAGTTAACATATGAGAACTATTCTTTGGTGAAGGTATAGCCTAACTAAGATTGCAGGGTTAAACTCTGGACGGAAGAAAATGCCAGAGTTAAGGTTGCCCTTGCAATATTAACTTTTCCCCTTTTATACATATGCATTAAAATACATACAATATCACACAATTTCCCTACAACCTTAGATACCCATCTTGTAGTACTGAGTAATTATTTGGGCATGCCAGAAAGTCTGTGGAAGTACATGAAAATACTCAGTAAAACTGTACTTACAAAACATAGATATTAGTGTGTATGCCATATAGAGCAATACTGAAAATTAACTCTATTAAAATTGGCGTTTATAGGCCATCTAAGTTCACAGCTATGTTAACTTTGTGGTTTCCCTCCTTATCTTCTAAATTGCCTGTAACAGAGGCTGTGTAACACATGGGTGCTGACAATCATTAAAACCCATAACTAGCTTACAGAAAATTTGCTCTATAAAATGCCAAATCAATAAAGATATATTGAACACTGGTTTATGTATAAAACAATGAAAATGTTACAAGCTACTAGATGTGACACTAAGGATGTAGGAAAATTGCCATTGTAGTTGAGAAATAGGTATGGTTGCGTAATTCAAGATTGATTGCAATCTGTATACACAAGAAAACAGAACTAAGCTTTAAACATGTGTGAGTTTTAAATTGGCATTTCCTGACTCTTGTATGCTTAACTGTGAAAAATTAACACCATTTTTCATTTGAAATTATATGGTAGAGCATGGGGAATGTATAAAGTTTTCCTCAATGGCAGAAGGTACACCTGGGTGAGAATATATCAATACAAGCAGTAGAACATATTTACTTCACCAAGGGGCCCAAAGCCAAAGTAGCAGGGTCGGTTACAGAGTAGCACGGCCAAGGAGCTGCAGTGGAGCACCATTTGAAGCTTGGAGCGGAGCTCTCATGGCAAAGGGGGGGATAGGACACATGTACACTGCTAACTTTCCCTTTGGAGTGAATCCCAGCTCTTGCTGGTGGAGTTTCCTTTAATGCAGATAGCAAATGGAGAAGGGTTAATCGGTAACCAAAGCACCTGGATTACATGAAGTGTTAGGAAGATCTGTGTCCATGTAAGAAAAATGTTTCTCTAAAACAATTGTAAAACTTTTTTTTTTTTTGCAGAATATGTAGGAGTCACCGAATACATGATGGCATGGCTTATCCAGGTTTTATTAGCATTTGTCTAGGATGACTTCCATAACTCAAACGTGACTTCACCATTTGTGAGTGATGCACCCCTCCCAAGCTCACATCCATGAAGCCTGTAAAGTGTACTGAGCCATCATGAGGGAGAGTGAGTGCATGTTGTGTGCATTCCAGGAATTAGCCTTTTTTTAACCATCTTTTCCAAGAGAACCACTGCCTTTCTTTTCAGCACCGTCTATTGCAGTTATTTTTTTCTCAAATCAGTTATGTTCATGTAGCTGTAAAATACTCTTCTTCTGTGTTTTTTTTCATTTTCTCCCCTAACTTCAAATTTTCCTGTGTAATAGGAGTCTTGTTACCCTAGTGAAGACCAAGCTACGCAAGACTTTACTATACAATTTAGAATGATAAGGGGAGTAAGGAGAACAATACTGTTCACAAGTAAGTGGAATGTTGTTGGACACCAGTGGGGAAAGAAACTTTTTGGTTAGCCTTTTGACTCTCCAAGAGTATGGACAGGAGGCTTATATCACACAGATCTTTCGAGATACTTGTAGAGGATGTATGTATCTCTTAGTGGGTGTAGGGCTGCTTCTGTGAACTCTCAAGACATAGGACACTACAGTCTGGAAACAATTCTGTCTGTGTCTGCAGTGGATTAAAGTCAACAGTAATAGAGACTATACTGGATACTAAATCCATTCAACATTATTTTGGAGCACTAATTAATATTAATACTTACTCTGAAACTTATTTTGTATCTTTTGTGTATTCATGACAGAGGAATGTGTATTCATAAGAACACTGGTGGTTTTTTTAGCCGCAGTTCAACAGTCCATTTTCTAGTATTCAGAATGCACATGGTGTTTCTTTGAATGGCAAAGTCTGTAAGGTTGAGGGTGTGCGTGTGTGTGTGCGTGTGTGAGAAGTGTGAAATGACTGAAGTAAAATTAATCTCACGTTAGAACTAGAAAATTAATGGTTATAAGTGGTAGCTACATGCTGTGCTAACTCAAAACTGCTTTGTTTTTATTTCCTTTGTCTCTCTCTCCAAAGGCTCCATTATCAGTCTTTATACTTCATGACTTTTTAACAGTCACTGCTAACCAACTATGTTAACAGCTGTAGGTTCTTAGTTGATTCCAGTCAGTTTCTCAGGTTTAGGTTAATGTCCTATGCAGTGTATAAGAATGTGTATGAACACAAGCAGAAGTCCAGTGGCTTTCAGGTTTTGGAGGAGAGAAGGAGAAAAATCCAAGAAGTAAAACCGAACACATTTATATAAGCAATAGGAGACCCATTGGTCCTGAGGAATAGGACCCAGTGGTAGAGGACCAGAACCCATTTCCCCCCCCCCCCTTTTTTTTTTAAGGGGTCGCAGTCTTGACTTGCTGTGTGACCTTGGGAAAGTCATTATATTGAGGTTTTCAAAGGCACTTCAGGGAGTTAGGCACTCAAGTTCTATTGGAAATGGGCTTCAAAATCCTAAGCCTCTTTGTTCCTTAGTTTCCTTATCTATAAAATGAGTATTATGACATTTACTTTTGTTAAAGTTCTTAGATTTCTACAAATGGGAAGTGCTGTAGAAGTGCCAGCTGATATTTATTCATTCACAAGTTGACTATAATTTTATTACTGCAATTTACTGGAAAAATGTTGCATTGATTGGCAGGAGCTATATTTTCTTTCGCTTTGAAGAGCATTACAAGAACATTTACCAATAGTAAACTACAATGCTGATAGGTGCAGATAGAGAAGCTGTTCAGGACCAGCTTCTCCAGCATAGTCAACAGAAAATTTCTGATTATTTTTTTAACTCTTCCAAAATTCAGTAGCGTTATCATGCTTTGAGTTGTGCTTTCATGTAATAAGACAGTCACAATTTAAAAAAAATCTATTATCCCACATTTGCAATATAGTAGTAACTGAGATACTGGAGTGATTTCCTATGGTAAGTATAGAGAAGAATGAAATATTTCAGATTTCACTCTTTGGATGGATGTTGACTTTTTAATGGTGATCAATGTATTTTGCATAATTAATTACACCAGAGTAAAGATTTCAGGGCAGTTACTGTTATAACAATCTCTGACTTCATTTGCTGATATCTTCTCAAAGAATTCCTCTTTGGGGCTGAAAATTCTACGCCTGTTATGTGCTCATAGGTGAACTTGTGTGCATTAAATTTGAGGAAAAGCCCTTAGTTCCTTTTCTGGTTTAAGGAAAAGTTGTACAAGTTGTTATTTTCTTACATTCCAAATGAGATTGTAGGCACTTGTTGTTTGGATTGGGTTATGATAAGAACCTGTAACTAGTTCTCAACTAGGAGTGTGTGCTTTATGCTTGAAAAACTTTGCATTTCATCTCACTTGATTGAATAAAGCTCAGGGTGATTTTTGAATATTTCCTACTGAATACGTGTAATGGAAAATTTTAAGTCATAAAGTATGTAATTCAGTATAGAGGCACTGCATATGTGTACAGGTGCACACTTCTCAAAACCAGGCTAAGGCAGCAATCTGAATTCTTCTAACTGCTTCCTTTCCACCAGGATCCTCTATCTAGCTCTCCAGCCTCTTATTTCCCTGGTCCTTTTCCCCCTTGGTGTTTTTTATTTTATTTTAAATATATAATCCTTAGATCAAGTTTCCCAAACTTCTCAAATCTAGATTATAAATTCTTTAGTTTATGGACTCCCACTAGTTCTTCGTACAGCCCATCGCACAACAGGGCCCTATATTGGTTGGGTCTATTTCACATATTGCACAGGTATAGTTTTCCTTGTTTTTTAATTAACTGGATAGCTTATAATATAACTGGATATGTTAATCTCTATACTTTAAATATATGCCAGAAAATAAATGAGATAATGTGCTGTTTAGCAGTGTTAACTTCGTCATAGAAACAGTTTCCTGTTTTTTATATGACTGCACTGCTCTAATATCCTGCAGAAGTTGTTGTTGTTGTTGTTGGTTGTTTTTTTAAAAAAATATAATTATGCCACAATACAGTGGTTTTCCCCCTGTCCCATGTCCACTCATGCCAGACCTCCACAAACTTCCCACTGTGTTTGCCCTTTTGGTCTGTATTTGCTAATTGTTCTTTCCTGTCATGTTATGTCTATTTGTTTTCCTTTGGAGCTTTTCTTTTCTGTTTTTTTTTCTTTTTTGGTCATTCTTGTTTTTGGTGGCTTTCCAAGTTCCTGCCATTCCCAGATAATTCCACATTCCCATTCTCCCACTCTCCAGAATGTTCTAGGTACAGTTTGAGCATTGATCAGGCTAAACTGTATGTGCACTTGCAGGAGAGCTGAGTACTGTGGGAAACAAACTCTGAAAAACAAAATGAGAAGCTTGTGCCCACAGACTGCTGGCTGAGCCTGTATACAGGATCTGCTCCTGCCAGCAGCTATATTAATGGCTTCCACAGGAGCAGGGCGGGAAATAGGGTGGCTTTCAAGGAGCTCACTTGCAACATTAGTGTCCCTGTACGTGTAGAGTCATGCAACTTTCCTTGCTCTGTTCCTTTGTTCAACAGCTCACGCACTCTCCAGCCCTCTTCCTTCCCCAGTATAATTCTCCTTGACATTAACGTCAATCCTCCAGGTTGGAGAGAGACAGAAATAACATCTTGTGATGGAATATGTGTTTGTAAACCCATCACCCTAAGTTTCAATGAAACCTGTAAGTGTAGCCGATTTTGTTTTCAGAGCTGTAACATGAAATGTTGACAAGTTACTATTCTTCTTCAAGCACCTGCCCCTCTGTGTGTCCCACTATACAGATTCATACAATCCATGTGCCTGACCCTGGAGAGTTCTTGAAAACAGTGTCTGTTGGTCTGCTCCTATGAGCTTGTTCCCCTCATGCTCTGTACCAAACGTGCAAAAGGGCTGGGCTGGCCAACCTCCTCTTCAGTTCCTGTTTATCACAGCATAGCCTGAGTTGGAACCTCCAGTGTCCGGAGATTCTCCTTTCTCTTCAGCCTTCTTATCTTCAAACCTGTAAATATTTCACAATTGGTTAGTTTTATCTAAATTATTTAAAATTCCTAGATTTTTAAGGATAAATTACCTCAGCAGGACAAGGCTTAATTTCAGGCCTTTATTGATGAAGGCAAGCTGGTGGCCAGAACTTCACTGCAATCTGAGGTCATTACATACTACATTGAGCTCAGTGGCCATTGTCATGCACTGGGAATCATGGCCACATTCTTTAGGAGTTTCCCAGGGAGGTCCAGAACACCATAGCGGGACTTGCTCTTTGACAAGACCAACCTTTTCAATGAAAAGACTGAGTCTTTGCTCTCAATAAAAGACTCTGCTCTCTGACTACATATACACCAGCCCCTAAGAGGAAATACCACAAACATGCCTACAAAGCAAGGCCTATGCCTCAACCATTTTACCATCAGCAATCCTATGAACTGCTTCGCAAAAGACAGAGGGTGCAAAAGTCAAAATACCTTAACCTTCCACATAAACCCAATCTCATTCTCTAGGAAAGAGGCACTTTGGATTGGATACTCAGGAGTTGTGAAGCACTGTTAATGCTATTTCCACCCAAACCTCTGTACTCTGGTGGCCATTTAGCACTCTTCCCACAACTGAAGAGAAATAACAACAGACAAGTGCATGCTGGATATCATCCATACTGGCTATCCCACTGAGTTTCTCTCCCTATCTCCTCCAAAAACCCCATCCCAGTCACCATTCAGAGGCCATTCTCACAAGGAGAGTCTCCTCCAGGAGGTAGAATCTCTCCTCCACTGGGGAGTGAGTGTGGGTGCCTATTCAGCATGAAGGGAAAAGTGTTCTATTTGAAATATTTCCTAGTTCCCCAAAAGAAGGAAGGGTGGAAACCCATTTTTGGCCTGTGATGACTTGTTTTTATTCACAAACTAAAATTCCTATGGTTACACTGGCATTGCTAATACTATCCCTGGAAAAGAAAGTTCACAGCTCTCGATATGAAAGATGTGTATTTTCACATGGACATTCACCCTCCCCACTGAAAATTCCTCAGGTTTATGGTGGTCCGTGGCCACTATCAGTACTTCCATTTGGTCTAGTAATTGTACTTTGATCTTCACCAAAGAGTTTCTAGTAGGAGCAGGAAAGTTCAAATGGAGCAGCTCCACTTTCTTCAGATATTTAGGCAATTGGTTTCTTGTTGGCAGGCTATGTTTAAAAGCCCTTGCATTAACCATGTCCCTGCTTCATCTTCTATCATACCTAGGAGTCTGTGTGAATATGGAAAAGTCTATCTTCACCCCAAGACAAACTATCGCATTTATAGGAGCTACTCTAGACTCAGTCAGGGTGAAGGCTTATCACCTGATCAACAGATTTCATGCCACATGCAATCTGATACACCAATTCCTATGTACCAAGTAAACCCAACATGAACACAGTTGCCAACTTTCACATGGTAAATAAGCACCCCGACTTTCACAATAAGTCAAAAATCAAACTAATCCCATTTCAAAACAAGGCCAAAACAAGCCAATCCCTAAGAACCCCAAAACTCTATGTGACTAGATTTCCACCGGCGTGCAGTCTGGGATTGTGGTGGGCCCGCTGTGCACCCCTTACTCTCTCCCTCTCCTTCCCCTGCTTGTCCCCCTTTGCCCCTGCTTGCCGGGAGCTGATTTTAAAAAAAATAGTAACAAGCTGCTACAAGCCAAAAACTAGCCAACAAGCAACTCACAAGCCAATTAAGCCAAAAACAAGCCCAATTTCTGTGGTTTTTTTTTCCCATGGGTTTGGCATGTCTGAGCATGAACGGTGACAGTTCCCACCAGAATGGTGCCTCACTAATTTGGTGGAAATATCTTGGATTAGTCTGTGTGGGTGTTCCACCTCCCACACTCGACAAGGCAGTAATTACGGATGCCTCCCTGCTAGTCCGGGGAGCCCACATAGACAATCACATGATGATTCAAGACAAGCCCTTGAATGCCCCAAGAGACCAGAATGCATGTAAATCTTCTGGAACTTCCGCCTGTCCTTGAACGTTGCCTTCCTCATTGCTATCACCTCAGCCAGAAGAGTAGGTGAACTTGGGGCCCTAAAGGCTGATCTACCGTACACAATATTTCATAAGGACAAATATCTCTACAACTACACCGAAAATTTATTCCTAAAATAGCTGTGGAATTTCATATAAACCAGTCAGTTCACTTACTTGTATTTTTTTTCCGAAGACCCATGGCTCTAGCGAGGAGAGAAGACTTCATTCCTTCAATGTGCGATGAGCATTGGCATTTTACCTATAAAGAACAAAACTGATCAAACAGGCATTTGGATTGTTCGTTGCCATAGTAGAATGAGTCTAAAGTCAAGCTGTCCCATCTCAGAGTGTCTCTAAGTGGATATCTGGCTGTATCTTACTCCATCAATTCACACAGCTTCCTCCCTCATATGGGGTAAGGACAGAAGTGGCCTTACTGGCATTAGGTATTCTTTCTTAACAGTTGCAGGGCAGCTACGTGGAATTCCATCCACACATTTTTGAGACATTAGCCGTGGTCCAGGACTCCTCCACTGCCCTTTGGGGCAGTAGTTCAACAAATAGCTATACCATCTGCATCCTTGCAACCCCCTCCCCTCTGAGTGCCGCTTGTCTGTCAGTCACAGTGGAATATACATAGGGACAGGGGTGCTGGAAAATTTGTATAGGGTGGGTGCTGAGAGCCATTGAACAAAACTGTAAACACTCCATACGATGGAATTCATTTCAAGCCAGGGGGCGCAGCAGCACTCTTAGTTCCAGAATCTATGCAAAGGGACTAGCAATCGAAAAAGAATGGGAAGTTATTTACCTTATTGCCAATGGAGTTTGTTGAAGTGTGTGGTCCCTATCTATATTCCACTACCTGCCCTCCTCCTCCCTTGCTTCAGATCTTGGCAAGATTTGCGGTAGAGGGGGAACCGAAGAGGTGATTGGTCTGCTCCTCCCTTATATCCTTGGTGCCGAGCAGGAGGAGAGCAGAGGTGCAGGCATGGACCAATGGACACAGCTTGCAAGATCATTCCAGTATCAGGTGTGTGGAGCACATGCACACCCACATTGGAATACAGATAGGGACAACAGATCTCGAAGAACTCCAGTTACAGTAAGATAAGTATCTTCCCTTTCAGGACTGCTAACTGCTTTGTAAATCTAAGAAAATAAATATCTGAGGGGAAGAAAGAGGAAAATATTTATACTGAAGGTATTTCCTGGACCACTTAGCTGCACAAGAAGAAGCTGACATGGCATATATGAGAAATGAGACCTCCGTGCATTTCACTTAATGGGAGCTTGAGACTTCAGTGCCAGCCAGTCTATTCTCATACATGAAATGTTTCTATATTGCATCATTTCCATTTGGGTAAATCTTACTGCTTAACCTCTCCCTCTTCTTGTAAATGGTTTTCAGTCTTCTGTCTCCACAACTGCATGGTCAAAGCTCATTAGAGTATTACAAGTAAAACCCAGTGGCGCTGGAACATTTTTAATAGTGGGGGGTGCTGAAAGCCAGCCCACTAACCCCCTCCCCCCCCCGAGCTGAAGCTTTCAGCACCCCCACTATTAAAAATGTTCCAGCGCCACTGGATTTGACTTGTAGCACTCTAATGAGCCAGCAGCCAGGACCCTGGGTGCACAGGGCTAGCAGCCTGGAGTCTGGGGGTGCTGCAGCACCTCTCACACCCCTAGTTCCTGTGCCTGTGGTAAAACCTCTCTCCTAGCCTGACTTTCCAGGGGCAGGGAGGAGGAGTAGGGCTCATGTAACCTGCATTCAGGAGGTGTCAGTATGTATTATTTTAACAAGTGAATGCCCTTAACTAAGACTATTGTGTTTAAATTTTCGAAAGCTTCTTCAGCATGTAAAAGTTCTTGGTTTTAAAAGAGAACACTCGTATGCTGTTAATACTATGTGTAATGTGGAATACTGTCTTTGGCTGTTTTTCAAATAAGTGGCTGAGTTTGACGCTTAAAAAGATCCCTATGTCTGAAACTCCCCTCTTTGTTTTGCTCTATCTTCGGGTATGTCTGAGCTACGAAATTGGGTCGAATTTATAGAAGTCGGTTTTGTAGAAAGCGTTTTTATACAGTCGATTGTGTGTCCCTACACACATGCTCTAAGTGCATGTAGTCGGCGGAGTGTCCACAGTACTGAGGCAACCGTCGACTTCCGGAGCGTTGCACTGTGGGTAGCTATCCCACAGTTCCCGCAGTCTCTGCCGCCCATTTGAATTCTGGGTAGAAATCCCAGTGCCTGATGGGGCTAAAACATTGTTGCTGGTGGTTCTGGGTACATATCATCAGGTCCCCCTTCCCTTCCTCCTTCCGTGAAAGCAAGGGCAGACAATCGTTTTGCACCTTTTTTCTTGACTTACCTGTGCAGACGCCATACCACAGCAAGCATGGAGCCCGCTCAGCTAACCGTCACCGTATGTCTCCTGGGTGCTGGCAGACGCGGTACTGCATTGCTACACAGCAGCAGTTTATTGCCTTTTGGCAGCAGACAGTGCAGTATGACTGGTAGTCGTCGTCGACGTAGTCCTGGGTGCTCTTTTAACCGACCTTGATGAGGTCGGGGCGCCTGGGCAAACATGGGAGTGACTCAGCCAGGTCATTTCCCTTTTAAGTTTCGTCTCATGGCGATTGAGTCCTACCGGCAGTGCACTGTCTTTTAATCAGCAGCCAGCAGAAGATGATGGCCAACAGTCATACTGCACTGTCTTCTGCCGAGCACCCAGGAGATGACAATGGCTAGCGGTCGTACTGCACAGTCTGCTGCCAGCAAGATGTATAAAGATAGATGAAGTGGCTCAAAACAAGAAATAGACCAGATTCGTTTTGTATTCATTTTCTCCTCCCTCCTTCCGTGAAATCAACGGCCTGCTAAACCCAGTTTTGAGTTCTACCCTTGAAGTTTTGAGCTCTATCCTTGAGGGGGCCATTCAGTTTCTTGCAAAGCCACCCCCTTTGTTGATTTTAATTCCCTGTAAGCCATGTCGTCAGTCACCCCTCCCTCCATCAGGGCAATGGCAGACAATCGTTCCGCGCCTTTTTGCCATGCAGACGCCATAGCACGGCACACATGGAGCCTGCTCAGATCACTTTGGCAATTGGGAGCACATTAAACACCACATGCATTATCCAGCAGTATATGCAGCACCAGATCCTGCCAAAGCGAAACCGGGCGAGTAGGCGACATCAGCGTAGTGATGAGAGTGATGAGGACATGGACACAGACTTCTCTCAAAGCATGAGCCCTGGCAGTGTGGGCATCATGGTGCTAATGGGGCAGGTTCATGCGGTGGAACGCTGATTCTGGGCCCGGGAAACAAGCACAGACTGGTGGGACCGCATAGTGTTGCAGGTCTGGGATGATTCCCAATGGCTGCGAAACTTTCACATGCATAAGGGCACTTTCCTGGAACTTTGTGACTTGCTTTCCCCTGCCTTGAGGCGCAATAATACCAAGATGAGAGCAGCCCTCACAGTTGAGAGGCGAGTGGCAATAGCCCTGTGGAAGCTTGCAACACCAGGCAGCTACCGGTCAGTCGGGAATCAATTTGGAGGGGGCAAATCTACTGTGGGGGCTGCTGTGATGCAAGTAGCCAACGCAATCAAAGATCTGCTGATATCAAGGGTAGTGACCCTGGGAAATGTGCAGGTCAAAGTGAATGGCTTTGCTGCAATGGGATTCCCTAACTGTGGTGGGGCCATAGACGGAACCCATATCCCTATCTTGGCACCGGAGCACCAAGCCGGCGAGTACATAAACCGCAAGGGGTACTTTTCAATAGTGCTGCAAGCACTGGTGGATCAAAAGGGACATTTCACCAGCATCAACGTGGGATGGCCGGGAAAGGTACATGACGCTTGCATCTTCAGGAACTCTGGTCTGTTTCAAAAGCTGCAGGAAGGGACTTTCTTCCCAGACCAGAAAATAACCGTTGGGGATGTTGAAATGCCTATAGTTATCCTTGGGGACCCAGCCTACCCCTTAATGCCATGGCTCATGAAGCCATACACAGGCAGCCTGGACAGTAGTCAGGAGCTGTTCAACTACAGGCTGAGCAAGTGCAGAATGGTGGTAGAATGTGCATTTGGATGTTTAAAAGCGCGCCGGCGCAGTTTACTGACTCGGTTAGACCTCATCGAAACCAATATTCCCATTGTTGTTACTCCTTGCTGTGCGCTCCACAGTATCTGTGAGAGTAAGGGGGAGACATTTATGGCGGGGTGGGAGATTGAGGCAAATCGCCTGGCTGCTGGTTACGCACAGCCAGACACCAGGGTGGTTAGAAGAGCACAGGAGGGCGCGGTGTGCATCAGAGAAGCTTTGAAAACCAGTTTGACTGGCCAGGCTACAGTGTGAAAGTTCTGTTTGTTTCTCCTTAATGAAACCCCCCTGCCCCTTGGTTCACTCTACTTCCCTGTAAGCTAACCACCCTCACCTTCTCCCTTTGATCACCACTTGCAGAGGGAATAAAGTCATTGTTGCTTCACGTTCATGCATTCTTTATTAATTTATCACACAAATAGGGGGATAACTACCAAGGTAGCCCAGGAGGGGTGGTGGAGGAGAGAAGCACCAGGGGGGTGGTGGAGGAGGGAAGGACAAGTCCACACAGCACTTTAAAACTTACTGAATGCCAGCCTTCTGTTGCTTGGGCAATCCTCTGGGTGGAGTGGCTGGGTGGCCAGAGGGCCCCCCCACCGCGTTCTTGGGCTTCTGGGTGAGGAGGCTATGGAACTTGGGGAGGAGGGAGGTTGGTTACACAGGGGCTGTAGCAGCGGTCTGTGGTCCAGCTGCCTTTCCTGCAGCTCAGCCATACGCTGGAGCATATTAGTTTGATCCTCCAGCAGCCTCAGCATTGAATCCTGTCTCCTCTCATCACGCTGCCGCCACCTTTCAGCTTCAGCCCTCTCTTCAGCCCGCCACCTCTCCTCCCAGTCATTTTGTGCTTTCCTGCACTCTGACATTGTCTGCCTCCACGCATTTGTCTGTGCTCTGTCAGTGTGGGAGGACAGCATGAGCTCAGAGAACATTTCATCGCGAGTGCGTTTTTTTTCGCCTTCTAACCTTCGCTAGCCTCTGGGAAGGAGAAGATACTGTGATCCTTGAAACACATGCAGCTGGTGGAGGAAAAAAAAGGGACAGTGGTATTTAAAAAGACACATTTTCTAGAACAATGGGTACACTCTTTCACGGTAAACCTTGCTGTTAACATTACATACATAGCACATGTGCTTTCGTTCCAAGGTTGCATTTTGCCTCCCCCCCCCCCCCAGTGCGTGGCTCGCCGCTTTCCCACGCTGGCCAAACAGGAAATGAGATTCAAAAGTTCGCAGGCCTTTTCCTGTCTACCTGGCCAGTGCATCTGAGTTGAGAGTGCTGTCCAGAGTGGTCACAGTGGAGCACTCTGGGATAGCTCACGGAGGCCAATACCTTCTAATTGTGTCCACAGTACCCCAAATTCGACCCAGCAAGGCTGATTTCAGCGCTAATCCCCTTGTCGGGGGTGGAGTAAGGAAATCGATTTTAAGAGCCCTTTAAGTCGAAAAAAAGGGCTTCGTCGTGTGGACGGGTGCAGGGTTAAATCGATTTAATGCTGCTAAATTTGACCTCAACTCCTAGTGTAGACCAGGGCTTACTTAACCCTCTCCTTCAAACCCCTTCTTAAAATGCACTTCTTTCAAGAGACTTTCATGAGCTGTAATTTCTCCTCTTTCCTGCCAAGAAAATGGAAAGACATTTTAAATAATGATTGGAGGGGAAAAAAAGAACATGTAACTAACATAGCACATACGAAACATTAGAGTGTGTTCATGCTGCTTTTCCTGCCACCCTTTCCTACATCCTTGATATATGTGATGTAAACTACATGTCAGTGCAGCAGCCTGTCACCATGGGGAAGTGGTGGTGCACAGAATCTTCCTCGCTTCTGCACAAAGTCTGGTCCAAGGGCTGCACAGGGCTAACAGCGCTATAGCCATCCCAAAGGGGAGGGCCAGAAGGAGGAACTATGGCCCTATCCCCCTCGGCACAAAGCTTGCCTGGCCGCAGCGGGGGGAACAGACCTACTATACTTACTTTAGCATGTAGTAGCAGCCACGCTCACTGTGGAAGCTGGAGAGTTATGGCAGGTTCTGTAGCACCTGAATACCTGCTAGCACCTTAAATGTATGGTATTACCTTGTCTCTATGGATTGTAATTAATTTGGGGCAGGCAACTTGTCTCTCTCTGATATGTCTGTAAAGTGCACTGTGCACTGTTGTTGGTTTTTATTAGTAGTACATACAGCATCTGTGGTAAAAATGTTTCCTTTTCACATATATAGCAGGGTCTGTTATAAACTATGGCTTATGAGCCACATGTGGCTCTTTTACCATTAAAGTGTGGCCCGCAGAGCTCCCTCTTCCCCCTCATTCTCCACCTACCAGACTGGGTCAGGGGAGTTCGGGACCTCTGCCTTGTGGTGGAGTAAGGGCTTCTGCCCAGCGAGGAGTTTCTCGGGGCTTCTGCCCTGCAGGGCACACCTACCAGGGCTCGGGGTTTCAACAGGAGCAGAGTTGAAGCCCTGAGCCCTGGAAGGTACCTCTCATGGGGCTGAAGCCTCAAGCCCGAGCAGGAATGCCCTGGCTCTCAAACTTTTGAAGATTGTCATGTGGAAGGTCAGAAAGTTTGGCCACCCTGGTATATAAGGTTATTCACTTCATATAATATACCTTTTACAATGCAACCTCCTAGCAATACCAAATGAGCTCTTATAGTGCAGCAGATACTAACTTATCTGGGGAATTACTATACACAGGTTCAATCTGTCAGCTAACACTGATATAACAAGACCAGATGGTCCAGAGAAGTCATGAGTTCACATTAGTTCCACCAGTCATCCACAGAGGTTTTGGCAATCTCCTATCATGTCACTGAGATGATAGCATACAGGACATTAGCTTGTACAAACATTGAAGTAATATTAAGGAACTAGCTTAACACCTCTGAAGAGTTAAGGTTTCCCTAGCTCTCTCAGCTTAGTGTGATCTTGTATCATGTCATTTACTCTGCAATGCTTTAGCACAGCTAAACAGGGGGAAGAAGAGGGCTGGGTTCTGAATCTCCTGACCTTTTTGAAAAGGTCAGGGCTAGAGTTTGACTTGAGTTGAGAGTTTTGGTCCCAAGGCTCATGTCTAAAGCTGCTGGAATTGCACACAACTAAAAGTACATTACTACATCGACAATATAGGGGGAAATGTTATCTCGGTATACTGGCGTTGTAAATCTTATCCTTTTATAGAAGTCCTCACCCTACAGTGTACAGTTTGTATGTACTGCTCTAATACCGTAACATAATTCACCATTCCTGAGACTACCAAAGCCTACTGTGTGCCAGAATACCATGGCTTTTCAGCATGTGGCAGATTTTGGTTTAACTGGGATACAGTAATACACAAATTATCAGAGAGAGTTGCTCTATGATCTTTGAAAGGATGTTTCACAAACTCCACCATGGTGGATTGATTTAAATCAAGGCAATTTAATTAATGATTTAAATAAACTGTTTTAATCAACTTTCCATTTGTACTTCACTTATTTTTTAAAGAAAGGTGCATTCTCATTTGTCAATATAGCTATTTTAAAGCAATTATAGAGCTTAATATATTTAGATACTTATTAACTGTACATCTAAATGTTTTAGAAAAATGGTGAATGATATACTGCTTATTTACTAGATAATTAATATTTTGCTCATGATTTGTGTCAAACTATATTAGGATGATAATTGGAATTTAGTTAAACATAAACAGTATATAGCATATATTTTTAGTAATCAAAACAATCTTAAATGTTTTGGATACATAAATTTCAATGTTTTTCCATGAGCTGGAGAATAATTTTGCATGGTGGATGGAGTCATATTCATAATTTGAGAACTGAGCTAATCAGAGCTCATGTAGGGAAAAGCTATAAAATAGGAGTCTGAGACCACCCTGATGGGCTCAGTGGATGATCCTGGTGAGATACATGATAGTGTATCCTGGAATCAGAGGCTGGATCCCGATGCCTTTGGTGACTTTGCCAGTCTCTTACACCCAGAAGCACAGCCTTTGGGTCCTCCATTGTATCAAGCCCTTAACACAGTTCATGACCTATTGTGCCATATTTATAAAACTTGATCTCAAAACTTACTAACTCTTTCTTTATATAGGAAAGCAAACTTTAACTTGAAGTTTTTGATAAGAGGCTCATGGATTCAACATATTTATTTTTCGTTAAATGTTTTAAGAGGTGACAATATGTTTAGGCCTTAACATATTTTGAATTGAATTCAGTTTTAATTTTAAATACATTTTTCTTTTTAGAAATAACCTATTATAATTTACATTACAAAATAAAAAATCTGATTTAAATACAAAAAACAATCAATTCTTATGCACCCTGAACTCAGCAGAGGGAAATAAAAAACAAAAGAAAACTGTGACCAACTCTGTACCTACATGTCTAAATGAAATGCTCATTCTAATTTTGCCATTGTCTGTAAACTACTAATGACCCTTGTTATTAAACAGATCTTCTTCTTTTTTTGTTTCAGTGTGTAAAGATCCACCTTACAAAGTTGAAGAATCTGGGTATGCTGGTTTCATTTTGCCAATTGAGGTTTACTTCAAAAACAAGGTATGTAATCTGATACTGTTTCACTTTCTGCAAAAAAAATTAATATGCAAATTATTTGATTCACAAATCACAAAAAACTTGTTAAATACCATCATAAAAACTTACTACAAGCTCTAAAAATTATGGCTAATTTGAATGACAGAATAGGGTTAGCACAGTGATTTGTGCAGACTGCTCTGTGAAAGTAGGATTACCTGAGAAAAACTGAGAAGGATAACTAGCCTTTGTCAGAAATTGACCGGTTTTTTAGGAAGTTTTTAAAATGATATTTGACCTTAAAAAAAGAAGCCGATTTTGATGCTTTTTTTACAATGGTCCCATTGTTCTAATTAATATTGCCAATTTGTGTCATTAGTTTACTTTTTGGTCTTTCAAAAGGAACCTTTTTATACCATATCCCCTCTGGAAAATTTTTTTAGTGTAATGTGAATATTGATACTTTTGAACTCAACATTACCAGGGGGCACAGTTAAAAATAGAGTTTTTGCCATTCCACAAAGATTTCAGTATTGTGGTTTCTCCCAGTATAATTTCAGATAGATACGTTGTTTTCTGAAGGTATTTAAGGTAGTTAACATTAAGATTTTAATTAAATACATGAAAGGGACCCTATAACTAATAACTTTTCAGATAAAAAAGAATAGGATGGGGGGGGGGGGTTGGAATGGAGAGGAAGAATCAAAGTTCCATAGCTTCTTGAATTTAGTGTAAAGTATCACAGTATTTCAAGTTGCATACGTATGACCGTTCAATGTGGTTTGGTGGAGCTGCTGTTGTAAATGAAACACACAAACAGTATTTGTAGCTTATCTTGTAATACCAAATTCACCAAAATGTAGTTTGACATACTGGCTTGAAACAGAAACACACATTTATATATTTTGGGTACATCTCTATGTTTTTAGAATTTTAAATAAGACTAGTGCACTAAAAAAACCCTTGCGTAGCCAAAGTATTCATTGAAACCTGCTCACTTAAAATGTGGTTTAGATAAGTGCAATGCTTTTAAGTAGGCACTACAATGTTCTGTTCTTTTCCACGGAAAGTTCTGCAAAGTTACAGTACGTGATTTTTTTCTGCTCATCCTATTTTAGGATTTGCTCAGGTATCTTTTAGGTTGTTGCTTTTGAATAGTAGGTGTTGAATGATAAGATTTGCAATGTTCCCTGTATCAATCTGTGGAGTGTAGGGCTTACTTTGCCTCACCTGATAGAAGAGAAAGAAATACAATTGATTTAGTGAATTAACTGGCTTTTTGGTGCATTTGTCTCCTTTAGGGAGCAGCTTGGTTCATTCCAGGATATCTGACTTTATTATAGAAAAGCAGTTCATTTTCTGGGTCTTTAAGCCCCATCCGTTCAGAGTTCAGCCCAAAACCGGGGACTCAAAGTCAGAAGACAGTGATTCATTGAAGCATCTCTACAGAGGCTTCCCGCCCGACATTTCTTTTTTTGTTTTCCACCCAGACTTTTGGCTGCCTTTGCTGAATATGGAGGCCTTCAAGTCATAGGAGCTTTCCAGCAGGAATTGTGGCATGTACTGAAATCAAGGACAAGGCTCCAATGATTACAACTCACCTCACTCTCAAGCAACATTTGGAATTGGGAATTTGCAAACGTCTCTCACCCCCGTTTTGGTGCCATGGAAATCAAGAAGCAGCAGTTGGATTGTGGGTCAGCCAGTTCTTCGCACAGATGCAGCATCAAAACCCTTCCTGGGGTCAATAGCACACAAAGGGAAAAAGACACAAAAATAGGGCCAGCTCTAATTCGTGAAGGTCTCTTCATCCAAAATATTACCTTCTCCTGGCTCAGCTACTCTTCCTCCCCCAAGCTGCTTCACAGGGATTCCAGTACAGAGAAAGAGGGGATAGATTGGAGGAGGAAGAGGAGACAGATGATCATCACTTATTCAAGGTAGACAACTTTTCCATTTCTGATTCCGAAGGTGTCCAAGGTATATGTAGACAAGAAAGGGGTGCAGGAAGCCATCTGCTCTGGACCTTGGACTCTAAGAATTACAGTATTCCTGTTCCTGAGACTAAAAAGGAATTGGTAGAAAATCCAATATGCTCTTCCCTCTGACAGAAAACATATTCAAAGCTTTAAGGAATCGCAGGAATGCAGAGAAGCGTATGGCATATTCAGCTGCAATGAGGGTGCAGTAAACAGCAATTGAGAAATGTACAGTAGTCCCTTAAAAAGTGCTTTTAGATCCAAGGTTTAACTACATTGAAAAATGAACTTTCATTTTTAAAAAGGGTATATGAGCCAACTAGAGGAGTTAAAATGAGTTTCAGTGTATTCTACCCTCCTGTCAGGGCTGCCATTAAATAATGGCTGTGGCTTTTAGGGATGCTTCTTACAGTAAATTTCTGCTTTGAAGTGACAAGCTTTGGTCATCAAATGTTCAGCAAAATTCTTTGAAGACTCCAGTTTGTTCACTTCTTCAATTTGGGCTTATATAGCACACCTGCAGGTACCAACTGAATGGCCAGGGGAATGGTGTGGCTCTGTCCAAATAGTTTGGGGAATAATTTACATAATTTTTCCCAGGAAACCATACATTAGCCTCTCTGTCTTCATCCGTGGTACATTTCAATATGGTCAATCAAGCTACTGGTTCATCTAAAGGGGACTGCTCTTCTCTGTCTGTCTTCAAAAACAAGCTACTGCAGGCTGCTTGTCCCAGTTCCTTTTCCTGGGTCACTGCTTCAAGTTCAGAGATAAAGCAGCTTTGAGGACTTAACCTGACTTTGTTTAAAATCTTTGTTTTGAATATTTTTTTTTACTGTAATTAAGATTTTCAAGCTTCCTGCTGTCCACATCCTTGGAATCCTGAGGAGTCAAAAGTAAATACTTTTTCAATATGATTTAAGCACCCGAAGTGTGCTTGCCACCGAATGAGACCCAAATACAGCACTCCCTCTGAGTAGCTTATGATCAAAAAGACATGCTGGATGTATGCTGAAACTGTGTTATACTTGAGAGAGCTAAGGACTCTCTTATAAATCTGACTGCTTATATTTCTCTTACTAGTACTCTGTCTTATGTGACCGTTGTTTGGCAACTTGTGTTGTACAACTGGCAGGCATAGCGAGCTGAGTGATGTCCATTGTTGTCTTCTCTTAAGACTTGCTCTTGTGGAGCAGTTGCACATTTGGGGCTTCCAGGAGAGAAATATACAAGGATAGTTGTAAATCTATAACATGCTTAATTGATTCCTTGTCCTGGTATTACAAATTGGAGTCTAGTCATTGATATTAGTAACCTTTTTGGTGGAGGAGCTTTCCAAGTGATAAAGCATTGGTGATTCCATGTCATGTGTGACTTTACCCCCCTTTTACTCCCTATATTGGTACAGGGAACATGGGAAAAAGCTATATGTCATTACTACCCAAACATATCATTCCTTACTACAGTAGCAAGAGCAAGATATTTTATTTATTTTGTGGTGGAATGTTTGGAAATCTAGTTGATTAGTCTGGATCCTGGGTGATGAGGTCACATCAGTAGTGACAAGGAACAAAATGAGCAGAGACCATACACAGGAGTATGTAGGCTGTCACAGTTTTATTCCTGTTAATTTTTTTTTTTTTTATACTGCTTATGAAGAAAAATCCACTCCAGGTTACTACAGAGGATCTTACATAAAGCTTGCAGCAACAGTTAATATTTATGCCACTAGTTTTAATATAAAAGAACAGTACAAATGTCGTAACATTCATTTTAATTAACACCTTCTTTATGTAATTCTTTTACGTAGCACTTGTTTTCAAGCTAATTATTTGTGGTGGTAGATTTTTCTATTTGGTTATTTTCAACCCTCAGGAAGAACCGAAGAAAGTCCGCTTTGACTATGACTTAT
Source organism: Natator depressus (assembly GCF_965152275.1). Lineage (NCBI taxonomy): Eukaryota > Metazoa > Chordata > Testudines > Cheloniidae > Natator > Natator depressus. The sequence continues at coordinate 110,543,448 of NC_134238.1, read as the reverse complement.
TCCTGCACCTTGAAGGCCACCCACCTGTAAACCACCTCCGCTGCGAAAAGCTCACATTCAACAACCCAACCGAAGAATTCAGAAAAAAGTTGCTGAAGGCTGGAGGGGTGAGTCCCACACCCATGCTGAAAGTCGTCACATTAAAGAACTTGCTACTTATTGCTGGTGCACTGAGTGTAATAAAAGTTGCTTTGAGAGTAAAATTAAGTGGCATATGTGAGTGATTAGCTTATTGCCTATTGTTTGAGGTGGAACAAAAAAGCAGACTTTTTTTGACTGACTGACTGACTAATGCCAAAGTACACTATTAGTTAATGGTGTCTTTCGCTGTCTTTAAGGTTAAAGTCTTCACATTTATTTCTGCAAAGGCAATAAGGAAATTAAGTTAATGAATGAAACTGCTTTATGTGGGCCTCTGAAGTTGAAATGCAGGATACAAACTGTGGTGAGATCAAGTAACACAAAGTTAAACTTTGTTTAAAAAATTGTGATTATAGTGTTTGGAAAATTAAGTGGACCAAGTGCAGAAATGATATGTAAGGCAGCATGAATTAGACTCCCTTACCCTCAGACTGCTTTATATCTACTTATACCTTCTCTTCTGATTTGTAAGAGAAACAAAGTTGGTGTAAGTTACACAGAAGGAGCCAGAAGACAATGTACAAAGGTGTAAGTTACACCAACTTAGGATTTGTCTATGACCCTGCAGGTGAGACTTGGAGGGTGTGAAATGCAGCATCTGCTAGCATGCTGTACTGGAACTCCCTTGTGTGGAAGCTGCAGGTGCTAACTAAAAGGTACCTAGTCAGAGGACTACATTAACCCAAACAGCATCATCCACATGGGGGAGTTACAGCGCAGCATGCTGGTATGTGCCATAGTCCAAATTGTGGGACTATGTAGAAGTAGCTTTAGACTTCTTTCCATGTCGGTTGAATGGGTGTTAGTAGGCTTAAGACAGTCTGTTAGTGTAAGAGGGACAAACTTACATCACATGTATGAATGTTAACATCTTCAGAGGAAAGTGCCTCGCTGTTTTGGTGTGTGTTTATATGAGGGAGAGGTTTATGTTTATACATTGAGTAGTCATAAGTAAATAAAAGGATTATTCTTATTTGGCTTATGTAGGGGGTCTTCGAAAAAAGAACAGGTCTTGTACAAATGTATACAGTCTCAAAAAGAAAGGGATGGATCAATGGATAAAAATGGTTTGACAGTAACTAGTTAGAAAGCAAGTAGTCATGGTCTGAAGCTGAAGATGGGACTAGTTTTATAAGTATTTCAGGCAAAATACCTTAGCTTAATAGGATCTTTGAAAATAAAACATGAAGTTTAAGTGGTGTGCATAAATTGGAAGAGGGAGCTAGATATGTTTCTGGAGAAGAGAATAAGTCTGTTGCTATAGTAGCCCTGTGTGGATATAGAAAGATGAGCTACATTTAACTTTAACTTGCATTTACTAGAATTAGAAGGGAAGCCCTGGATGGGCTTATTTCTGGCTTTTTAAAATGTGCTTACAGATAAAAGACCAAACAATATTTGAAAAGTCCCTTTTTTAATACTTAGCTTATTGTATATCAGTCCAGGCTTCACTGGAAAAGTTAGTCCTGCTATTGTAGGGTAACCTGAATGTACACTTCCTAACAGTTTTAATGTTTTTTAAAAAAAAAACAACCCACAGATCGTGTTGACTATCTTGCTACTATTTATTTGTTTTTCAGCTGGACAATAAGTGTCTAACAACTTAGATTTGATTATAAATGACTTAACTTTGTGCCGTGCCACATTTATCCCTCTTTTTCTGTATACATCATTATCTGTTTATTGTGCATCATTTTCTCTTGCTATTTGGAGAAGACAAACCAACCATCATTGTCTTTTGTCTCTCACCTCCCTCATGTACCGGCAGTCAACAAGTCACCTGTATCTGAGGCTACTAGTCTTTCATACTTCCCTCTGTTAATTATCTCTTTGCTAGTGGTCTATATCTAATCAATTCAGTACAGAAAATGCAATAAGATTTTGTCCATTCAGTAGTTAAATTATACCTGAAGGACTAAAAGTCCTCATCGACCTCCAGTACTGGAGGATCCATTTTATTTTTTACTAATTTAATTCTCCCTACTCTTCGGGACTGAGGTAGGAACACTGAAAATCTGCCCCTCTCCTCCACCCTGAAAAGTGACTGAATAGACAACTGACTGAATCTAGGATGTAGCACTGCTAACGCAAGTAATACACTTCAGATCAAGATGAGCATTTTCAGGGCAATTAATTTAGGAGTGCTTTCACCATCATTGTTTCAGCTTCTGTCTTCCCCTTATGTGGAAGCCCAAACCATGAATAGTCCTGCATGTGCTTCTCGCAAGTCAAATGAAGCTGCTTCAGGAAATCTAAACTGGAGGCCTAGTGATTTATGTCTCTAGTTGGCAACATTTAAGACAAAGTAGAGTTATTCTCCTTCAAGATGAGTGGTGCGCTTTAAATGTAAAATACGGTGTTTTCTTTTTCGAAGTAAAAGATGGACTCAAAAAACTCTCCCAAATTGAGAACCTTTTGATTAGTTTTTTTTTAATAGTTGTATGGAGAATGTTTATTTTCTTTCCAAAACTGAAGTCCTGCATTTGTGTCCTGTGTGCAAACAGGATGGGAAATACATTACTACAGTACATCCACTTTCCTGAAAATGATACTGTTCTTCCTTTTATGGTCCTCTTGATTCTGAATGATTACTGTTCAAATCCCATTTTGGAATATTCACTTCCAAATGATAAGCTTGACTCCAAATGCTCATCTTCTCTCTAGGGAGGAGGTGGGGTCAGGGAGAGAGAGGAGTTAGACTGTATCTTCCCTACATCATAAAGATGAAGGGCAGGCTTTGTTGTAGGCACTATCCTAGTACACATGCTTTGAAAATAAATTGAGGCTTTTTCTTTAGACATGAGAAAAAAACACAGAGGAGAACTATTTGCATTTGCCAAGCCTGTTTTCAGACAGTGGGAAAATACTGGACTCCACCAAGAAGACCAACCTGGAATAACTTGAAGTCATGCCATATTTCAATGACCGCAGTCTCCTGCCTAACACTGCATTTAGTGTCATCAAAGTTGAAGCACAAAATGTGTCCTAAATCACCATAAGTTAGAGGATCCTAAGATTCAGCTGATTCTGTGTAGCTGATTTCCTTTCCAGTCTGAGAATTATTTTCTCCATTATCACGAAAAAGATAAGGTGTAATTTGGCCATGCAACTGATATTTCTCTAATCAAGAAATTTAAGGAGAACATTTGTTCCGAACATTTGTTCCAAACAATTGTACAAAGGTCATGTCCAATTTACAAGTCCTTTCTCAAAGCTTGGTTTCTGCAGGAGGACATTTTCTACACAGAAATCCCTTCAGAAATAACTTTGTCCATCTCCATCTTCCAATTTGATTCAAAAATCCAGAGATTAATTTAAATCTATATGGAGGGGGAATGGATCTGCAGGAGCAGGTTTTAACATATCCTTGCATGAATATTCGCAATCTCTGGTGGAATGCAGTCCATCTCTTTCTTTAAAGATGCTGTCCCAGATCAAGTAGCATTTCTCGCAGAACAAGGAATTAGCTATGAAAAGTCAACATGAAACTTTGTCCTTGTTTTTTCTTAAGTAGAGTACAGTAATGATGTGGCAGGATTGATTGGCAGGGAGCAGTGGCAACCAGTTGGTCTTGCCTTATATACATAAGCAATGTGCCTCATCAACCTGACTGTAAATCAAATCCCAGAGGACAAAAAACAGTTTCCATTGAAGAAAACTCCTCTTGTATTTGAATGAAGACTCTGACATGGACCTCTTTCTGACCCAAAGCCAATAGTTGTGACAACGGTAAGTATAACCCTACCTCCTAGAGACCTCTCACTCTAATCAGAGAACAATTATCTGGGTGCAAGGTTTGGATCACTTTTCCCTTCATTCTGTGGGTAAAGAAGGTTCATTTGATTCCAGTCCACTGTTTATTTTCTGTCAAAAATACCATTTTTAACACAAAGATTAGAAGTGGTATCTCATCTGTTTAAGTCGTAGCAAGAAGTTAATTTGGAGGACTCTAAATGATAGGTAACAGTTAGACTGGGATTTTCAGAGGCAAAAATCCAATTTTCCTCGGACATACCACCTGTTTCAATATGACATTGCAAACAACTGCCTTGTGAGTTGCAGGAAAACACAGGAAAAATATTTTCAGTTCATGTTAAGACAGCAATATAATACAGCCCTGTCTGCCATCTGTACAAAAATGAATGTTTGTACGGTTTGCAATTGTGTAATTAATACTCTTGACTTTTTGGAAAGGGACTCCAAATCCATCAGTTCCTCCCTTAACTACAGTATACAGACAGCCCTTGGAGATCAGCCATCATAACTTACAAAAACAGTCCAATTTATAACATTTTGGGAGAATTATTACAAATATGTGTGGTTATTAATGATGTGGTTTGAGGTTTTAGATCAAGAGGTTGCAAGGAGTAGGTTGCTGTTAATCAGTGCAGCAAATAACTCTCTTGGAAACAGATGCTTTTCTTTTTGTCTGTGCTGACTCTGAACTAATTTCAGAAGTGCAAGTTGCTCCTATGGCAAAAACCTCTCTCCCCATACCCATGGATAGACAGCTGGTCTTCTAATGAGTAGAAGGAAGAAATAAAAATGTGCATCTTGGGGAGTGGTACTTTAAACAAGGGACCTGTACGTTGTCAGAAAAGTGACCTTTCTTAAAGACATCATCATTAAAGTTCAGCGTTTGCCAATATTCATCATATACTTATCACTTAGTGCTGTCTGAGATTACAATCGGTCCCTATATTTTGAACAAGTCGTGGTTGACAGATGTCTTTTAATTGCTTCTACTGCATTAAGTATATATTCTGAATCTCCTGTAAATCTACTGTAATGAAAACCAAGCTTTTTTCTCTTGTGATTCTCATGTACTAGTTGGGGAAGCTGGAGCCTCTCCAGGACCAACGTTAGGTATAGTGTTCCGTTAGCCAAAGGGTTATCTTTAATCTTTTGCTCTGCATGATTTAAGTCATTGAATTGAGTTTATTTAAACTATATGATTAGCATTTGCTTTAGCATCCAACACGTAGCTGAGAAGATCCGAGAGCTTTAATTCCCCTTTACAGGAATGGTGGTTGAATGTTGGGGCACATTTTTTTTTCTTGTTCATTTTAGTTCATATCAAGTCTGTCTCAGAACTTCTGACCTTTAAGTTATCTTAATTGTTGAAAGTATGAGCTTATTGGTTCTAGGGTGGAGTTTTAAAAGGGTTGATCCTTGTTAAACTTTGCTTTCATTGACTTTGGTGGGAGAAAAGTTAGGCCAACACTGAGTGCTTTTCAAAATCCCACCTTTAGAGTTTAACTTTTTAGGGTATTTCAAAATAAACCAAGTTAAATATCAGTGCTCTCTCTTTTGAAATTTGAGGCACCGATGGGGTTTTGGTTCCTTCACTTCAGAAGCAATGCATTCTCATTGTGCTGCAAAGCCAGCACCCGATCCATAAACAAAAAAAAAAACGTAGGGTATGTTTTCACTTCAGGGATTACCCAGGTTTGGCTAACTGGGGTGGAGCTTCACCACTGCAAACTCCTACCCATGTTAGACCCATGTAGCTGCGTTCACACTAATGTACTTTAACCAGAGTGCTGAGCTGGTCTTTCAATGGGCTATCACATGGTTCTTAGCACTACACTAAGCTGCACTGCTCTATGAATTCTTTCTCATTGTATTGTGGGAGAACTTGTCTGTCCTCCTTGAGCCTCTTTGCAGAACTGCTCTTAACTCACCAGCTCAGTAAATTTAACCATCGGTGGCAAAGCATGGATCCTACTCTGGATGATGAACTGTTCCAGCTGTTAATGCAAGTCACATTTCAAGCAAAGGAAAAAGAAGGCAGGTGCAGGACATGAAATATGACGGAGGGCACTTCTGCAGTCCCTTGTCATCTTGAAAAGGTGATGGCATGCCTTGCTAAGGAGATCACGCAGGCTACACGCACACACGGAGCAGTTAGAGACAGCTGATGGTGATAATAGCTATGAAATCCCCCTGTGTTGACCAACAGTTCTAGAGCGGGACCACAAGCAAAGCATGGTGGGGCTACATCATCATGCAGCCCTGGGATGAGCAGCAGTGGGCCTAGAACTTCGGCATGAGGAAAGTGACCTTTGTGGAGCTGTGTGAGGAGCTTGCCCTGGCCTATCAACACCAGGACATGCAGGTGAGAGACCCGACTAGTCCAGAAGCAGGTTGCTATTACTATCTGGAAGCTGACTACTCCATATTGCTACAGATCAGTGGCTAGTCGGTTTCGAGTTCTCTAATCAACTGTCAGTACTGTGGTGATAGAGGTTTGCAAGGTAATTTATTGCAGTGGTTTGCCTATGGGTAGTGAAGACTTAGTGTCCCTGATATAATTTTGGTCTTTGAGAGAATGGACTTCCTGAACTATATTGGAGCCATCAATGGCACTTGTGCCTGTAGTCTGCTCCTACTTCCCCAATGGTGCACGTGAATATGTAAACTGGAATGGATACTACTCACTCATTATGCAGCCCTTGGTCAACCACAGAAACTGGTTCATAAACACTAATGTGGGATTCATGGGCAAGATACGTGATGCCAGCATATTTTGGAGATCAGTTGGTTTCAAACTGGGATAAGCTGGGACTTTATTCCCACTCAGTAATATGGATATCAGTGGGGTGGGACCAGTGTAGTTGGTTTTTGGAAGACCCAGCCTGTCCTCCGTTGGTTTGGCTTATGAGCTCCACCCTGGTGTGAGAGGACATGGAAGAAGAAAGATAATTAAATACTGAGCAGTTGCAGGATGATGGTAGACTGCATTTGGTGACTGAAGGCAAGATGGTGCTGCCTGCAAAATTGTTAAGATGCCAGTGTATATAATGCCTTTCACTGTGGGTGTGCTGTGCACTGCACAACATAATTATAAGGAGGAGAGGGAGAATATTCACCAGGGAGTGCGTTGATTGTGCTTGTTTATGGACCCAAAAGAGAAGTGCATCTCTGTTAACTGGGGCTTGGATCCAGGATGGCAAGGTATTTAAGGGATGGGCCCACAAGACACATCTTTGCTTTGCAGGAGGAATGATCATAATAGTGAGGTGAGTAGAGCACTGATGCACTGTTTCACCAGTTTTACAATCAATTGTATGTGGCATTAATCTGAAACTTTATAAAAAGCTTTGCTTTTAAATTACCATCTCTATATTGTTTGCTAAGCACTCGTATACCAAGGCCTTTAGCTGCAGAAATAATTTATTAGCAGTTAGCAGCATGGGTAGCCCAAGTGCCCCAGTGTAAATAGACAAGATAAAATTAACAATTTCTTTTTAAAAATTAATGTCACATATATAAGAATGGAAATGCCCATGAGTTGCATTCTTGTTCTTCTTCTCTTGTTGATGCACAGGGCAGAACTGGTAATCTGCCCACATATGCTTCTATCCAGGAACTGCATTGAATGGTTCATTTTCACATCCAGAATTGGGCATCATTCAGTGCAGGATAGGGTAGCAGAGAGGAGAGGTCACTGGGACAGGGACTGGTATCAAGGCTGGCATTTTTTTGCTGCCTGCTGGCCATCATGGCTAACAGCCACTCCATCATCTACCTATGTTGCTGCTGTTCTTCCTGCTGCAGCTGCATTCCTGTTCCTTCATGGCAACATAGTCTGCTTCCATCTTCTCCCTATCCAGCATCCTCTGAGCTGTAGCCAGGAGGAGGTCCTACTCTAGGAGCTGGTCCAAACTGCTGGCAAAGACCTTGTGTATCTCCTCTAGCAGCTCATCTCTCACCTTTTTTCTTTTCCCCCAGAGGGTCTTGCACCAGTCTCTGACAGTCAGTGGCATCCTGGGGGTGGGAGAATGGGTGGGTGCCTTGTCTCAGCTGGGTTAGATGGCTCTATAAAGCAATAACACACAACAGTATTTTTCTGTTCAGTGGGGAGTGGGAGGGGAGAGAACATTTCTCCTTTAATTTTCTGCATCACAACAGTGGGAACAATTGCCGGTTTTATTTTGATGTAGGCTCAATTTCTCTACATTTCTCTGCACTAATACTGCCGTGACCTGATTATATAGTTATTTTAAAAAAACAGAACACCTCAAAAACCTGTAATTGGCATTTGTGGGGGTTGAGTGTGGAGGGGGAACAGGCCAAGAACCTTGTGGTCTTAACATTGTTCAGGCAGTGGTGGCATTAGAAGATGTCACCTTGCTGGAAATTAAAGATTGGAAGAGGGAACACCTATTCCAGGCCTCTTCTGTGCCATGGAGATCTTTCATCATCTGGTGGCTGATGTGGAGGTTAATTCCTGGAGGAGTCTAGTGATCTATAAAAATGGTAATGGCAAGTGTTCTCTGCCGAGAAACCTCACTGACCATTTTGAGTTTCTTTTTATTTATGGCAAGTTCTCCTGCATTATACCCCTAGATCAGATTAAAATTTGGGCATATATAAACAGGAGCTGAACTAGGAGGCAGCTCTAGAATCACAGGTGTACTTGTCTAGCCCCCGGCCTTTCCACATGCTGCCCATCCACTGGTGATAACCCTCCATTGACTCCGTAGTACTGAGAGACTTTGCAAGCAATCTGGAGTTAATATCATTCCAGGTCATGCAGTGTTCTTAATATCTACCCTGCCTCTGAAAATGCTTTAATGATAGCATCCGTGTGAGAAAAAGCACCCAGCAAAATACATATGCTTTTGCTGCCTGCGTTCCTGCCTTTGTGGGCATTGCTCTGCTTATGCTAATAGTGACTGCTTTGCATGCATGCAGCAGCGGGTACTACAGGAAATCCTATTTTTTTTTTAATTTTTATCCCCCCTGCTTGGAGTCCATCTTCGACTTCACGTGGCTTGATGGGTGAGGAGTGGGGAAAGGAAAGGAAGGGGGATCAGGTCAAATGGAGCTTCTTCCACCTTCAACTGAAGCCTGGCAGGCAAAGCCCGACCCACGGCACGTAATATCATTAATGAGGTTGGTCTACCCCCGCGCGCACGCACACCCACCAAGCCTTTCTTTAAGATATCCTGGGAGTATGGCTCAAGAAAGTTCTCCATGTGCTCCAGTGCAGTTGACTGCATGGGGCTCAGCATATACTCTATGTTCTCTGCCCCTGGTTCCTGCTGTAGCTGCTCCTTTTATCTCCTCTTCCTAATCCAGGAGCACATTCAGCAGGAAAGTGGGATGAGTGCTGTCAGCAGTGCCGAGAACCTCATCAAACTCTTCGTAGAACAGGCAAGTTTATGGCAATTTGCTGGTTGTGGAGTTGTGATCCTGGACCTTCCTATATGCAGTCTTCAAAGTTTTGATGCCTCTCCCTGCATTGAGAGGCCTTCCACTGAATTTCTTCTGCTGGCCCAACTTGATGATCACTTTAGATAAGCTATTACCAGCAGGAGAGTGGGGTGGGAGGAGGTATTGTTTCATGGTCTCTGTGTATATAATGTCTTCTGCAGTTTCCACAGTATGCATCCGATGAAGTGAGCTGTAGCTCACGAAAGCTCATGCTCAAATAAATTGGTTAGTCTCTAAGGTGCCACAAGTCCTCCTTTTCTTTTTGCGAATACAGACTAACACGGCTGTTACTCTGAAACCTGTCAAATTCTTGGAGATTTCCTCTTAGAACGGCTGATCTTGGTTACATCTCCCCAAATCATGGGTCTTAGTGATCTCACATCAGAGGTTCATCAGAACCTTGGTGTCAGCATCTGGGCAGCTGGCAGCACATTGGAAAGAGGATTTCTCAGACTGTGTGAGAATGCTGTGAAAGCACAGCAGAAATGTAGTAGGCCTGCATGGGGTTTAAAGGCTGATTTCACCATATAAACTTGTAGGTGAGTTCCAGTGCAGAAGAGGGGAGTAGGTAGAGGGCAAGAAATACGACCCAGGTGGAATGGTGGGAAGGCAGTGAAGGAGTGTCAGCACTCCTTGATTAGTCTGTATCCTCACTGCGAAGTAAGCAGATTGCCAGCCCAGGTTGAGGCAAAACCCTATATCAAGCCTATATCCTCAGCTATATACGTTAGTGCAGGCTTAAAGTACCCTCAAGCCTGGGACAAAGGATGTTCTGTGTGAAAGTTGGGGAGGCAGGGACAACATTCATGCTACAGCCTGAGCTAACTCAGCAGTGAAGACATACCCTCAATGGCTATGGGATTTCAAGGTGTTTTCAAAAGGAAGTGGTCATAAATGTTCAGCATCGTGGTTTTCCCCACTAAGTAAAGGGCACCATATTTTAAGTAGCCCTTCAGCTGAACCCTAGCCCTGTCTCCTTCCTTAATTTAAGCTTCAAGGAAATGTGCTAAGTTTCAAAAGAAAGTGTTCACAGCCTAAACTTTTTCTTAAAGTTATGTCTTAGCTAGCAAGACCAATGTTATAGAAGGGGACTCGGAGGATGAAATGATGGTAGAGGTTTGGTTTTGTTTTGTTTTAAACTCTGGATCTGAGGAGGAGAAGTGGCCTGAGGATCAGAAAATTCCTCTTCTCACATTAATTTGAATGGGCAGATAGGGAAATGTTTTTTATTTTAGTAGCCAAGAAATGAAATGTACATAGGAGACTTTATTTTGCTACTGTCAGCTTTACAGAGCCTAAGTAGAAGCTTGAGCTGTATTTGGCCTACTGCACGCATTGTCCACCCACTGAGCAGAATTCTGCCACTGTTCATGGTGGTTAATAATGAAATAACATGCTTTGGAGTATAGGTATTAAATTGACCTTACTGTGCTCACATTTAGGAAAATCTACATTTTACTTGCGAAATCAGTATTGGATTTGCTCAGTTTCTATGTGGAATACTGGAATGTTTCAAGCTACCTTTCTGAACATAACTTTGTGTTTTACAATGAAATCAAACATTAAGCATGGCATTTTCAGAAATGTTCAGCATTGGCTATTTCTGCTCCCACTAAGGGTAATGGAGTCTTACCATTAACTTCAATGGGAGCAGAGCTAGGCCAGCTGTCAGGATAGGATTTTCAAAAGTACTAATTGTATTAAGAAAAAGTGCATGAAAAGCATCATATGGGGTCACAGAGTAAGACGTGGCATTCTATTCCTAATTCTTGTTCTTTTGCTTTTTACATTTTCTGTTACTGATTGTGAACTTCTTAAAAAAAATACTGTTTCACATCAAGCTGGGCATCAAGCAAGCAGTTGTTGCACGTAACAATTCTCAACTGACTTCTAACTTCTCTCCTGTTGATATTTCCTGATTCTGTCCAAACCTCCACTATGTTCCCATGCCTCTGGAGATGCTGGGTATCACCTTCTGCATCGACTTCCTTTAAATTGTTTTCAGAATGGAGATAAGTGGATAAAACATCAATGTCAAGAGATGGTGGTTTGAGCAGTGGCTAAACCACAGTACATTATATTTTGGTTGAGTAGAATTGTTATCCTTTAGGGAAGAACTGGTGGCTTCCATTCCAATGATAGAGTTCCTTGGCACTGTGTAGGTTTTTTTGTTTTTATATATATTTTTATTTTCAAGCTCTGATGGGTACACTTTCAGTTCTTAGTGTCCTCTCATGAAGATGAACTGATGCTAGCACAAATGAAATTCCCCAGAAAGAAGGATATTTGCTTATAATGTTGTAATGTGGACTCTGATTCAAAAGAGAGAACTTGAATTAACCATGCTCTTTGCAAACCTGACCAGCTCCACTGGGTGGTGTATAGTAGAGGCAAAGTGTGTTTTCTGTGCCTGTACTACAGTGCTGAGATATACGTGCACACAGATTTAATGGAGACTTCTCATCCTTGCATCCAGTCACCTTTTATGGCACCTCCAACCTCCTTCCTTGAATTTTGTCTAGCTGAGTTCAGCTGTAAACTTTGGTGAGCTCTGATTAAAGAATGTCTGTCAGAAGAGCGTAAAAGTCAGCCATTTAAGTTGAGTTGAATTAAATTATTAATTGATCCCACCTGACCACCCAGAATATACCTTCAAGAGAGTGGTTGCTTTGTGAGAGCACTATCTTCTGGCATTGCCCTGGTTTAGGAGCCTGGGATGTTGAACCAGTGTATCAGGGAATTACTTTGTTAGATATCCTCTGGCTAAACCTGAGCTCCTGTTTTGCCAGGTGGTGGTCTGATTATAGCACTGTGGGGAGTGTGATACAAATTCAAGCAGAAGACAAAATTAACTATAAGCAACTTGTGCTTTCTTTGTAGTCAGCTGGATAAAGTAATTGGCTATCAGGATATCTGGATAGATTTTAAAGAACCTATCAAACATGAGGAATTATCTGTGTGACTTTGTAATCCTGCATCATACTCAGTTCCTCCATGCCACCCATTTGGGGGATTCTAACAGCAATGCAGAAGGGCACTCTCAGGGCTCAAAGATGTATCCCAGGTGTACCTACATGGGATAGTTTACCACAGAAAACAAAAGACCGTCCTCAAAGGACTGATTAGGGCTTTGCTTCCAAAGGAACTGAAATGTCCTTATAATTCTTTGTCATTCTGGCATTCTTGAGCTTGTAGCCTGTTAAGTTACTACAATTAAGAAATTGTTTATTGGGGTGCAAGATGCACTTGTCACAAAAAACAGGCACTTTTCAGGTGGCTATTTAGAGTTAATTAAGAAGATGAAATTGGTGAAGCACACAAACTTTGATCTTTAGTTAATACAGACAAATGTAATTGAAATTATAGAAAAAATCAGTATACATAAGTATAAAAATAATAAGGTAAGTAAAGGGGTTTCCTGCAGGGTTAATACTTACAGTGTTACCTTGTGCATACTTATAACCTTGTGGATACCTTTAGAAGCAAAGCTGGAAGAAAAAGTAAGTGGAGATCACCCCAAGAGGAGGGCTTTCCACCCAGTTGTCCCATGTAGTCCCCTCCATGTCCCAGTGACAGGATGGATAACCACATCTTTTCTACGCTTTTTTCCCATTCCACCCATCTATGTTCAGTACCATATTTGTAAGGTTTCAGCCCCAGCGTGGGCGTAGTATTCCAACTAGCCATAGTTAAAGTTCTGACCTTTAACACCTCATTTGCGTCACTTAGTTCCCAATAGTTTTGATACCTGAATGCAGTTAGCTCCATAGTTGCTTCATTGCAAAAGTACCTTAAGATGCTGCCATATGTTTGGTTGGTTGGTTTACCTATTTATCATACAATGCTTAGCAAATAGATTACACGTTACCCAATAATATGTACCCTCCAAGATCAGGCCAGATGTCAGTAGTCAGCATGGATGCATCTTGCCTGAGTGACTAGGAAGATGGATTCTCTCCCTTAAAGGATTTTAGAGCCAAGCCACTTAACTCTTTCAGGTACTAAATTTAACCAGTATCAGTTTCATCATCCATATATTTTCCATCATAGTGCTTTCTTTATTCAATAGTCAAGATTCCTGAAATACTGATTCACATTTATATTGCTTACTGGGATGGCAATAAGTGCAGACCTTTCTGCCTCAGAGTAAACTGATTTCTTTCAAAAGTGTTGAATGTTATAGAGGACATGGAATTGGGGGTACAAATTGGGTTTTAATCCAAACCAAAAGAGACATCAGATCTTTTTCATCAGGTTTACGTGTAAAAAATACTCACTCTAACAGAATAAACTATTCAGGTTTTTAAAGGGGTTTTTTGTGTGTGTGCAGATTTTTCCATATTGGCCTGGAGGATGGGAATTTTTTAAAATAATCCAGCACCTATAGAGGAAAACAAGATTGCATTTTATATTGGAGATTTTACAGTATCTCCACTCCCAAAATGATTGCTAATTCCTTACACAGTATTTTATAATATTTGACCAGTACATTTAATTTCCCTCTCTCATAACAGATCATGGTAATGTCAGATGGCACATCAGTCCCTTCGGGACAGAGCCTTCATCTCCCCAACCTTCCCAGTAACTACTCCCTGTCTTCTTCTGAAGTGAGGAAGAAATCATCTCATGGGCCAAAGGTGAGACCTGTTTTGATGTGAGAAATTGAGGTGGTAGTGCAAATCTGGAAATCAATTTCTAAAATTTATTCCTTGATGTTTCACAATAACCTAGCAGATGCACTTCACTGAAGTGATTTTACTGACTTGCTACTTTAAAAGTAGTGCAGAACTCAAATGGTTGGGAGAACAACCAATGGTTAAGGTATTTACATTGTATATTTCACTTAAAAGAGAACAGTATTGCTTTTTTCTCTTCCCAATATTTGCAAGAACTCTATCTCATCACTCTTGCAAAATATACCACAGAACATTTACTAGCATACTTTCAAGTACTGAAACAAATTTATTAAATGTAACAATTTAAATAATTAAAACAAATTTACATGCATCAAAATAAATGGGCGAAGTGCATTTTGTGATGTGATGACCTTGGGGTTTTTGAATTATATTTATTCTTTTACTTGCTGTTTCACAATCAGAGATCTGTCATCTGTCTCCAGGTCATCAATGTGAATAAGTGAAGCTAATAAACAGTAAAAGTAATACTTTTTCCTCCTGTACTAGAAACATGATTATTTCAATGAGCCATCTGAAAAATGTAGATTAACATGTTCAAAGTAGCAGAGAATTTCTTCAGATGACTTAAGTAAATTGGGAATAAACTGCATTTTAGGATTTTTTTCAAACAAAAAACATCCACCTGCTTCATGATGCAATCAATGTATAAGTATCCTCTCTATCCTGATTGCTTTTCTTTGTTCAGTGTTTTATTGTTTTGGGTTTGGGTTTCCTTTGTTGCTTGATGCCGTTTTAAAGCACGCTCTTTGACCTTATTGGCACCTGATTTTGTATGCCATGAGAATACTATTATTGCTTATCACTTTCATACAATGAAAATGTGTACAGTACTGTTCCCTAGGTAAAATGCCAGCACCAATACCTGTGTATCAATAGGCACTGAACCAATGAGTCCCTGACACAGAAATGAAATTGCTAATTGCACATGTTGGTAACATACAAAATAGATTGTAATTAAAAAGGAAACACAGAAGCAAGTGGTCTATCTATTGTGTTTATATGGCCCTCATTACCATAGTATTTGAGCACCTCACTATCTTTAATGTAATTACCCTACAACACCCCTCTAAGGTAGGGAAGTGCTATTATCTCCATTTTACAGAATGGGAACTGTAGCTCAGAGATTTAACTTGCTCCAGTCATACAGGGAGTCAGTGCCGAAGTAGAGAATTGAATCCAGTCTTCCCAAATCCTAGGTTAGAGTCCTAACTACTGGGTTGTCCTTCCTCTTTTTTCTGTATCTGTGTAACCCACACACCTCCTTGGGTGTGGTGTTCTGTCCCATCTAATGGCACCGAGACCGCTTAAAAAGAGAGAGATAAAATGAGTCTGCTCTACAGCCTTAGCTAACAGCCAGTTGCCTTTTAGTTCATGCAGTAGAGGCTCATGCACTAAGCTCTAGGGGCCCCTGGTTTGATCCCGCCTGCCAATGACTGGGGTCTGTCAGCGTTACATCTGCATCTTGAGTGCTTCACTGTACAGGTTGCTTTTCAATAATTTGTTAAAAGGAAGGGCAGGAAGGCACTTGACAAATGGTAATTGTGAGGTTGTTCTAAAAGTAAGTCATGGAATTAAAGAAAGTCCAGTGTCTTACTACAGAAAATAATTGATTTGACTGGCAAATATATTCAGGTTTTTGATTCCTCCCAAAGATGTTAAGTCCAATATTTTTTAAGGTATCTTCCAGTCCACTATGACCAAACTATGAACAGGCCCTTTCTAGTTTTGAACCTCTACAATTTCTTATACAAGGTTCAGTCCACAGTACACAAATATTGATGCTTTGCCTTTTAAAACAACTTTACATGTGGTGATTGTTCAAAAGTGCATTGGCATGTGAAGGTGCATCTGCACAATTGTCTCTTCATGTATGCTGCCTTGTATGTTATATTGTATTGATCTTTGCTATCCGGCTGTAAATGTGTCTAGCCATTTTGGTAGATATGGAGCAGGTAATTGGGTCTTTGCAATAGAAAAGGCCCATGTTCACTGACTTGTTGCTTCAGGAGCTTTACCTTACTTATTGCCCCTGCTGATACAGTTACCAGCAGTGAGTTTCTAACCACATGGCAGTGGAATGGTTAGATACAATAGGCGATACAAGATTAGATATAGAGTCATACAGCAATGGAGGTTTCCATTCCATATCTGTGAAACTGTTGTAAAGGAATGACTATGAGTTATCTGATTACTTAATTAGGGCATGTAACAGTAATAGTGTCTGATTTAAACCATTGTTTTAATTTTAGCCATAAGTACCTAGCTATTCCTTTTCTCCTTCGTCAGAGATCCAGAGAGATAAAATATCAATAAATTATCACTATAAACCCTCACTAAGGAACGTGGTATGCCAGAGCCATGGGGATAGTCCTCTAATTAATCACTTTCTTCTTTGCTCGGTTTTAACTGATGTTCGCTGCAATGTTTAATGGTGGAAAGAGTCATTGTATCAGTACATTGCATTACTTGCCAGTGGGAAGGATTATTCAGCCATCTCCCCTCAGAAACAGCCTTGTCTCCTCCCAGCCTCACATACAACATAGACAGCAGTATTACTCTGTGCTCATGGCAACAGGTACAAATATCAGAAAAAATATGCTCCAAGGCGTTGCATTATTTAGGCTTATCGCTTGTGTTTGGAGGAATGGACATGTAATGTAATCGTAGCCCGGTTACTATTAAAATGTTGTGTATTCTTCTATGGTAACATGCTGTAAATTGAAATCCACTTCTTTTGGGAATTTTTTAAGCCCCAACTTGTTGAGGAGTAGTATTTACTTAGGGCAAGACCCGCAACTGGTGTAAATTAGAGTTACTTCATCAACTTCAGTGTAGCTTCCTTATTGGTGTGAACAGAGTGTACAAGTGAGCAAATGTAACTTTTTACAGCACTCTCTAAAGTTGCAGTTAAAGATTATTGAATGGCTCTTTTAGTCTATATTTCATGGGTAGGGTTTTCAGGTTTCAGTTTAGATTTACAGATGTAGGGTACTACTGAAATTGACAATGGGTCTTAACTGTAAATATTTAAACCAAGAAGTCCAAGAATGTTAGCTTCCCACTCACTGACTTCAGACTGTTATACAGTACTCTAGTTAGGTTTATTCAAGGAAGAATTGCACAGCTCACGGGCAGTACCCTGTGAGTGCAAAGAAAAGAAGAAAAATGGATATTGTTGGCTAAATGTTCACTTGTCCAAAATCAGAAGGGACTAACTGGTAATACAGAACCATCACACTTGGCTTACTCTAACATATTCTTCTGAAATATGGATTCAAAAACATGGGTGTCTGTATCTCCTACCTTACATAATTTAATGTGATAAACATGATATAGCCAAGGGGTTTTGGTGAAGAAATAAGTTTCTTGTCTTTAACATTCTTTGGATGTGTACGTTTTCAAGGACTCTGGATGCTTTGGGAATATATAAATATCCCAAGTGACATGTTAAATCAGGGCTAGTAATAATTATATTACTTAAGTGTGTTGTACTGATTTTTTCATTTAATTTTTTTAAATATGCAAAATATACAGGGACAGTGTCTAGTACTATACAACCACATTTTAATCTATTTTATAATTATCTGATGTGGAGAGTCCTTTGGAATCAGTCTGTCAGTCACCGAGTAATGCCATTTACTTTCTAAGAGCAGTAGCCATTAAATTCCTTGCCTACAGAAAAACAGTGTCTTGTGCTCCCCCTGCTGGCTCTTTGGCTACAGTGAGCTAACACCACTCCAAAATGTTTTTCTGTTTTTCTGCCATTGCTGGTTACAATACAATCTGCCAGATGGATCAGACCTCGTTGAAAGCTTTAGGAGAAAGAGGGCAGTAATGTCTGTGAAATGAACAATCAGTAGGGGAAAACACTTTTTAGGGAAAAAACTACAAACAGTAGTGAATAAAACAGGGCAGGGGACACTAAAATATTAAGTTTCCCTCCTAAGAAGGAATTGTCTCCCCTCTTATCTTCTTCTGCTGTATGATTTGTTAGCGCATTCTCTCTGCTGTACACCAAAACCTTTCCAAATTGATTGATACTGTGAAGCAAGATTCAAAAATGGAATATTTACATTAAAAGCTCAGTATTACAAAATGGCAGAAGTCATTTTTAACCTGAATTTCTGAAACTAAGCAACTACTCCATCTGACATACATTTGCCCCCCGTGACCCTAAATTCAGGAGGCAAATTTGTGAGGCTAACTCCCTGTTCTTACCTTAATGTTTCCAGAATATTTGGAGACAGCTATGAAATATGAAGTAATGACTTTATTACACCTAGAAATAAAAAGTGTGTGTTATGACCACTTGTTTTAATTTCTAGACAAAATATAGAATGCACTAGTTTAGGTTGGTAGTGCCAGTATAGCCAGTTTAATGATTAAATGAACCAAAATTGCTACAGTTGCTAACTGTCTTCATCATATCTGCTACTTGAGTTCTTTGAAACCATTTTCATAGGAAGGCACTTGCCTTCTGGCCTCTATTTAACCAAACTGGGAGATTACGTTTTGCAACATGAAGTCATGATGTGCCTTTGCATGGGAACCAACAGTTGTTTTGATCCTCCATTTTCCCCATCTCTTTGCTTTATAATCCCAGTGGTGATTAAGTCTCTAGGCACTTTCCTTTTTATTGACTGCCACAGTCTGTACGTTATGAAAAGTACTTCCTGACTGTATCATGCTCTCTCAAATGTTTCTTTTACAGGTCTGTTACTCCTGCTATATCAAGGGGATTATGTTTCTTGCAGAAATATGTGTACTTTTATTTAATTTACTTGAGTATTTTAACAAGCATGTAATCTCTATATTAATTATCCTTTTGATGTTTGTCATACAAGATACCAAAGAAAGTATAGAATGATTCACTTGGGTTGTTTCAACTAGATATTTGACAGATAGGCAAAGGTAAACTGTGGTATGTAAATACATTATCAGCCAATAATCCACAATCTAAATGTTACAATCATCACTTGAAGGAAAGGTTTAGTTGGCGTGCCACTTTCAGCAACAGAATCTGTCACTCACTTTTATTGTTTGCAGTGTTTCTTAGGGTGGAGAGAAAATCAAATGCTTCAGAGCACTTAGTTTAAAAAAAATACAAGGAAATAAATTAAAAAATATATTCTTGTTTGCACTAAGATCTATACAGCACAGAGTATAGGTGAACTTTCATGTATCTCTATCAGTATGCCCAGTTATTTAATTAATTCTCATACGTTAATTGAATGTGGTGATTGAAAATACTACTGTTTCGCATGACATTTCGTGCCTCCCATGCTGTTTTCTTCCAGCTGTTGCTGAGTCATGTAGAGTGATTGCACAAGGGGTGGAGGTTGAGAAGAATGTATTCACTTCGGTGACAGTGAATCTCTGAGTTTTAGTGAGGGGCTGTCCTAGTGGTCGATGAAGTAATTCTTTACATGCATAAATGTGGAGACAAATTCATCCACGGCGAGCATAATGTTGATACTATGGTTTCAATAAGCACATCAACTTCCTGGTTTTAGAAGATAATTTTAAATTGGGGACTTGTTTCTTTTAAAAACCCAAGGAGGGCTGCTGGGCTGGGTTTCCATACTACTTAATCCCTCAACTCTCCAAGACCTATTTCACAGCTGTCAAGCAAAGATCCAGGGTCAAGCCCTGTTGCTTTGCAGTGTAGATGCAGCCTTACAGGACTCATGCTCTGGCGGTCTGCCAAAAGTAATCCACAATCCCACAGGCTGACTTTCTTTGTCTTCTGGTTAGTCAAGTTTGGTGGACAGTCAAGTTTTCCCACACTGCACCACCAACAAAGGGCTAGAGCAGCCACATTTTGAGAGAGTGCTAGAAAGTCTGAATTATAGTTGGTTGGACTCAGGCCTTGTCTACACTACAGGGGGAGATCGATCCAAGTTACACAATTTCAGCTACATGAATAATGTAGCTGAAGTCGACATACTTAAATTTACTTACTGTGGGGTCCATGCTATGCTATGTCGATAGGAGACATTCTCCCGTCGACTCCCCTTGCACTTCTTGTTCGGGTCGAGAGTCTGGTCTACACTTACCAGGGAGTCGATGGGGGAGTGGTCTGTGGTTGATTTAGCAGGTCTTCACTAGATCCGCTAAATCGACTCTCGATGCATTGATCACCATGCGTTGATCCCCCGGTAAGTGTAGACAAGCCCTTAGACCCACATAATGCAGCCTAGATGCTGGAACCCAGGTTGGGACCTAGGGTTCAGCAATTCCAAAAATTCAGTTACAAATGTGTGTAGATGCTCAAGCCTTAGGTTAACAAACACAGGGTCCTGTAACTTGAGTTCTACTCATCCTGGGCTGACATTGCAATGTAGGAATTACCCTATAGCTCCGTTATTAGGGCACTCAGCTGAGATGTGGGAGATCCAGATTCAGGTCCCTGTTCTCTCTGATTCAGACCAGAAAAAAGACAGATTTTGAAACCTTTTTCATGAAATGGAATTCTTGTTTTCCAGACACCCCTACTGAGGACATCACCCTGGCCCTTGGTTGGCCAAGACATGAAAGAACACAACTAAGAATAAAGAAAAGGAGTACTCGTGGCACCTTAGAGACTAACCAATTTATTTGAGCATAAGCTTTTGTGAGCTACAGCTCACTTCATCGGATGCATCCGATGAAGTGAGCTGTAGCTCACGAAAGCTTATGCTCAAATAAATGAAGTGAGCTGTAGCTCACAAAAGCTTATGCTCAAATAAATTGGTTAGTCTCTAAGGTGCCACAAGTACTCCTTTTCTTTTTGCGAATACAGACCAACACGGCCTTTACTCTGACAACTAAGAATCCGACTTTGGCCTTCCACATGGAATATAAAAACATCACTAGTCACTAGATCTTGCCTTTGGGGTTTGTTTTACATAGAACTTAAACTTTACACGTGCACACACTTCAAACCTTCAGGAAAATGGTCTTGACTAAAATCAGGAATGATTAATGTTTTTGTTTTTGTTTTAATTAGTGGCATGGGAAGTGGGGACGTGCTTTACCTTCAAACATTCAAATGTCATCATTTAGGGGGAGTAATAGATTTTATTTACTGCTTAGTGTTTAAAGGCACTCATCTTTCATTAGTATGCCACAAGTATACGCCCTCAAATAGATAAAAGGTTGTGACAAGGAAGAGGGAGAAAAATTATTGTTCTTAACCTCTGAGGACAGGACAAGAAGCAATGGGCTTAAATTGCAGCAGGGGAGGTTTAGGTTGGACATTAGGAAAAAATTCCTAACTGTTAGGGTGGTTAAGCACTGAAATAAATTACCTAGGGAGGTTGTGGACTCTCCATCATTGGAAATTTTTAAGACCAGGTTAGACAAACACCTGTCAAGGATGGTCTAGAATGATAATACTTAGTCCTGCCACGAGTGCAGGGGACTGGACTAGATGACCTCTCGAGGTCCTTTCCAGTTCTATGATTAGTGGAGTGCATATTAATTTGATAGATGAATCGGGAAGTTTCAAAATCTGTCCAATATATTTAAAATACTAGTGTGGTTTAGACCCACAGTTAGAATGCATTCAAGGAGAACAGTCTTCTCAGCTAGACTACTGAATTTCCTATCTCAGCCGCATTTCATTTATGGTTGGTAGAGCTGGGCAGAGGCCAGATTTTTCCATTGTGTAGGAAATTGATTAGATTTTGAGGAATTGGCATTTTCCAGTGGAAAAATATTCCATCAGAAAATTTTTGACCTGCTCTAATGTTTTGACTCCTTACTGTTGGCTCTGAAGACCTGGCAATACCAGTTTTGTTTTGTTTTTAAATATATACCCATGAAAAATGTCTGTCTTGTGGGTCAGTCTCTTATTGTTCCCCATCCCCAAGTTTCTTCTCAGGCTTTTGGAGTTTGTTTGTTTATTTTCTGGTGTTATGGTGGCTGCTGTGTTTATGCATGTACTAGTACTGTATTTTTGACATATTGTTTGAAGAAAGCTCTGGATAGGTTTTTTTTTAAAATGTCACAAAACTAAATAAAATATTTTAAGTAACAAAAATACAAACATTAAAACCAAAACAATTAACTGTTCCTCTTCCCCTTACATCTAAGGGAAGGGGAGGAAGAGAGAGGTTGCGATTTCATAGTTCTAATATTTGGAAGACATTACAGTTTGTCTCCTTAGCCCCAGGTTCAGACTATGGGGGGATGAATAGCAGTGCACACCAAAATGTTATGTTGTAACTCCCCTGTGTGGATGCTGTGGGCGCAAATTAAAAGATAATCTAGTTTGTCTTTTACATATTCATTTTCAAAGAGGACTACATTAATGTGAACTAGGAATCTAAGTTCACACCTGCAACATCCACATGGGGGAGTTAGAGTGCAGCACTTTGGTGCACACTTCTGTTCACACCCCATAGTCCAAACTGTGGGGCAGTGTAGACATAGTCTCAGCTCCTACACTGATAAGCACAGCCTAAACGTCTAAATTAGACAAGTCCTGAAGAGTTTTCTATCAGTGTCTTGCTAATTAGATAACAAGTATAGCTGCACAGCACAACACGTGCACCCTGCTCTAACATCCCATCTAACTGTCACAAGTTCTGTTTGAAAGGCCATCTCTGTTTTCAGAGCAGTGCTACAAACTATATTTTTAAAATTAGTCAACCTCAATAGAGGTTGTGGGTTACTGTGACCCTAGTTTGCTCATTGCATTTCTCATGTTCTGCTGCTGTCACATTCTGAATTGTGGTTACTCCAACAGTCGTTCCCAAAAGTTAAATGTTTCCCTCTTCCTCATTGTAAACATGTGGCAGTGTAAGGCAGCCAAATAAACCACAGCTACAGATAGGCAGGAGGGTTCCCACCCCCATCGCCGGGAAACCCCCTCCCAAAAAAACAGATGCTTATCAGCACAGAATGGTGAATGAACATCAACTGACGAAAAACAAGGTAGTTATATAGTTAAGTGCATAATTTTTATATACGTGATATAAAGATCAGGGAATTGTAGATGTATCAGTTCCAGGTTTAACTGCACTTCTGCTCTCTCAAGAGTACTGTATGGGGCAGGAACTCACTTTCCTCTCCCTCCGGAATAGTGTGTTAGGGTTGTGTTTATTTCAACAGGTCTGATCTTACTTTAGTGCCTGCTATTCTGCTGTCTCCCAAGGGCTTTGACAGTGTTTACCAGTGACGAGTCAGCTTCCATGAAGCACAGTTCATTTATTTAGGACAAAAGCATTACAGAGAAAACATACAATTAAACAATAAATGGTCTACATCCATGTTAAACGTACCAGGCGTTGCCCATCTTCCATATGGAGACCATGGTAGGTTTCAAAAATCCTTCAAACTCTTATAGCAGGGTTTTGTCCTCTTGGTTAAAGTCTCATGTCAGCTTGTGGATCAAGTGAGGGTCACAGAATCAGTTCAGGCTGACACTTCATACAGTGAGGGGTCTTTTTTTCCCCAGTCCTTCTGAAACAGATAAAACCAGTCAATGCTTCAAAGGGCTGGGTAGCTGTATAACCAGCACAGTGACTTTGCATTAATAAACCCCAAGGGATTCCCAGTTCCCCAAAACCACCCAGAGCCAGGAAGATAAAGACCTAGAACGTTTATTGATACGAAAGTCTTTGAATATTCCATGTGCCCCACAGCATCTGACATATCCAAATATAATAGTCTTTGAACTTTCCATGCTTCTAGGGTCTCAGATCTATTGCTTCTTCCCATTAGAAGAGAGAGACGTTAACTCCTTCATCCTGGTGATTATGGGGGGGAGGGGAACGGAGTGTCTCATTCTTTCATTTGAAAAAAAACCAGACATTTCCTAGTTCTCCGCAGCAGGTACGTCATCTGCTTGGCAACTTGAATGGGGCTTGAGTGAACACTAATTCAACCAAATTAAGGTCAAAGCCTGAGCTCTCCCTTTCACTTTGAGGTAGTTCCCATTCTCAGCAACAAAATTTTCTTTACAAAATTATACTGTTCTAATTGGCAAATATGCACCAGACTCTACATATAGGTCTTATTTAACAAGCTCTCCTTGACTTCCAAAATTTCAAAAAGATTTTAAGGATCTTTTTTAAATATTTTGTTTACTGAGATATCACTGGCTACATTGGTCTCCACTCCTGAGTCAAACCAAGCTAATATTACAAACCACACTATCTTTCACCCCAGCAAGTGTACTTAGTGATAAATGGTTGCTTAGACCAAAATCACAAATCCTGAGGTTGTTTCCAGTCCTAACAGACCAGTCACTTACCCCAGATTAATTTGTAACTGAGATCACACACCAAAGAGAACACCTGTTGCCATTTCTATAATGAACTAATTAGAGTTTATTTACTAGGGGAAATAAAATTATTTATTTACAGATTAAAGCAAGCATATATACACAAGTGAGTTATCTATGATTCCCAAAGGTGACAGAGATGTGGTAATCTGTCAATTCAAGGCTCTGCCTCAGTTGAGACTCTCTAGCCCTGTGAGAGTTCAAACAGAAAAGAGATGAAAAATCTTCATGTCAGCTATTTTTGTTTCCATCTTCTATCATTAAAACCGATGGGACAAGGCCCTCTGCACATAATTCTCTATGGATGGATGACACAATGAACAAATCTTTTGTCTTTTATAATTTCCCATTTAATTTCTGATAGTCCTCCTGGATGGATGGTGGGGGAGGGGGAATGATTCCCGTGGCTGGGTTCACAAGTTCAGAACAAACATTTTCAAAGCTACAAACCAAAATGTACATATTTCTTTATAGCATGGAATATAGACATTATAAATGAGATGAATGCATGCAGCAACTTACAGGCATCTGAGAGTCTGAACATTAAATACGTTCTTATATGACTAATACCTATTTTGAACAAAACTAACCTATAGGTGAGCTGGTTTCATTTCCAGCTATGAGGTTGTCAGTTTTTAGCTAATGCCTATGGCCTTAGCCAGAGCTGGCACTTGGTTTACCAGCGTCACAATTAGCATTACAAATATTTTTTATAGCAATAAGTTTAAATATCTGACCATCAAAATAGGGAGCAAGCTCCCTAAACAGGTTAAACACAGAAATTTAGTTGGCATAATTCAACTAAGGTAACCACATATTACAAATTTTGCCATACATTAATTTATGAAATTCACTGTTGCTGGATATTGTTGAAGTAACTTCCTTAGGAAGCTTGAAAGAAGGATTAGATGCTTAGTAAGAACAGTGCTGGCAGTTACAGTCGTGTGGAAAAAAAATTAGGATGGTCAGTTCTCATGCTATAGGGTGAAAATTTCTTGAGACAGACGACAGTTAGAGAAACCTTACACGCACACACACACACACCATGCTATTGTGTTGCAGAGTGGCTAAGAAGAAAAGGAGTACTTGTGGCACCTTAGAGACTAACCAATTTATTTGAGCATAAGCTTTCATGAGCTACAGCTCATTTCATCAGATCCATTCAGTAATGCATCCCATGAAGTGAGCTGTAGCTCACGAAAGGTTATGCTCAAATAAATTGGTTAGTCTCTAAGGTGCCACAAGTACTCCTTTTCTTTTTGCGAATACAGACTAACGCGGCTGCTACTCTGAAACAGTGGCTAAGGTGCTCTGTTTTCCCCTCTTTTACTGAGAAAATTGATGGAGATCACTGCTTGAGACAGTATACTCAAGCACAATATTTGGGTCATTGTGCTGTTCCAGTAATTCTTCTGTTCGTGAGCTAGATGATCCTACTGATTTAATTCACTGCTTGTCATCTGGGTTCTCTTGTTGCTTTCTAAGCAGGAGAAGAAAAGAGTACTATAGTATGTTGGAATGGTTGTTCATGTCGTGAGTAAATGAATCCTATTTGTGCATGCACTATTTTACATCATAATTTTATAACCCCCAAATTACAGTATTTTGTAGATTTTATTGTTTGTTTGCACACCCAAAACTTTCCTTGGTTCCATGAAGTTCTAAAATTCTTTTGAATTTCTATGCCATTTCGACTTTTATTTTTGCCATGGAGAAAAGAAATTCTCTGGCAGTTTGAGAACTGTATGCAGTCACTTGAATTGTACGCATTTCTTCATCAAAATGTGTTTAACATTTAGGAATATTTGAATAAAAATATATTTACTTTAAGATATTATTATGTAATCAACCTATAGGAAAATAATTAGCCTTACTTTGAGCATATGTTACTTGTTGGAAATTGGGTTTTGTTCTTTCAGAATTACTAGTTCAGTAAAAATAAACATGTTTCTGGGGATAACTACCATAAGCATTTGGTGTTAACATCTCTGGAATGAATGATTTTTCAGAGGTTCTTAGCGCTCTATCTATGTGAGTGGCTGGTGAGGTCAGCACCTTTTGAAAATCAGGCCAGGAACGATGGGGTCAGATCATATGTAATAAGAAGTCCCAGAAATAGCATTTTTAGTGGTTCAAAATGTGGTTCCCTTACTGTTGGCACCACTTGAAAGATGGTGGCTCCACCATGTGTTTGGCCTTTGAGATTTTTACAATGGCAAATTTAGGCAAAGAGGCACATTGTATACCATATCTGCCATTTGCTTGTCTGGTAGGACTACTTAAACAGTAGAACCGCTCAAAAGCTAATGCCATGATCAGAGATGGAATTAAAAACATAAGGAAATACCCAACATGAACAAAACCCAGGAAAAAGTAAACAGCAGTATGAGAAAATGGAACCAGGTAAAGGTTTCCCTCCCCTAGCACAGTCTACTCTACAGCTCTTTTTCCACACCATGAGTTTGAAGCAAAGAGGACTTCATTTAAATATTGGGTATCCAGTTGGGTTTTAGGAATTATCCATGAATTTATCATTCTGTATGAGAAATGAACTGTGGAAAAAGTTGGGGAGGACATAAGATCTTGCCTGAAATGTTGTGGTTGCAACATGCGTCTGACCCTCGCCTGGTTGTAGGTGTGCTGTGAAGTACAAGTGGCTTACCTGCCTTGTTGTCATAGCTGTTTTGCTTTTCACACTTGACATTTTATATTAGAAAGTCCTGAACTTTCTTTGTTTTGTGCTCTTCTCCTTTGTACTACTTAAACCCAACTTTGTTTAGAAGTTAAAATTGTCCTAACCACCTGCCAAACAATTTAGAGGAACGTTCTGCAGTGTCTTAGATGCTCTCATTGCACTACAACTCACTGAAAAGCTCCACCTTTTATAACCACTGAGGTACTGTATTCATCTTTAAAATAAATCAGCTATGTGTTTAAGATAAGATTGCCAATTTTTTAAAAGGGGGAACATAGAAGAATTGTTTTAACCTATAAATGTCTTCTTAAAGTGAACAAATTCTACAGTTTGTAATCCATGTGTGTAGGTTAAATCTTGCGCTCATACTGTTTTTGTCTTTGTTTTAAATCTCCTCTGTGCTTATCCTTGTTGCAGGACCCCAATAAGAATATAAACACAAACAGCAGCAGCAGTAGTAACAGTTTTTCAAAGCCCCATAAATTAACAAAGGAGCACAAGGAAAAACCGTCTAAAGACTCAAAAGAACATAAAAGTGCCTTCAAAGAACCTTCCAGGGAACACAACAAATCTTCCAAAGAATCCTCTAAGAAACCCAAAGAAAACAAACCACTGAAAGATGAAAAAATTGTTCCTAAGATGGCCTTCAAGGAACCCAAACCCATGTCCAAGGAGCCAAAATCTGAAAATAGCATCCTTACTATAACAGGTGGACAGCAGCAAGAAAAGAAGGCCCCTACAAAAAGGGCCCCCACTACAGATTCTGAGGAACTTACTGCCAAAAAAAGGAAAAAAAGTAGTTCGGAGGCTTTATTTCGAAGTTTTTCTAGTGCTCCCTCCCTGATACTTACTTGTTCTGCTGACAAAAAACAAATAAGGGATAAATCTCAGCTTAAGATGGGGAAGGTCAAACTGGAAAGTGAGACACTGGAGAAGAAAAAAGCTACTTTACCACCATTTGATGATATTGTGGATCCCAATGATTCTGACATGGAGGAAAACATGTCCTCCAAATCTGAAGTAAGTGTGTCTTGTTTTTGTTTCCATGTTTTGGGTTGTGTTCTCTATTTTTCTTCCTTGTTTTTATTTCTTTCAGGCAACTTTGTTATATCTGTGGCTTCTAAATGGGCTTTTAGATCTTTTGTAAATTTGTGCAAAATCATGGATGTTAACTATTGACTATTTGAATGTTCAGATGTTTTGGTTGTATTTTCATTTGGCTCATCAATCTGTTGACATTATAGATTGTTTACTTGCTTTATGGAAAATGTCTGGAATTAACAATGCCCTATCAATTTATTCCCCTTCCAAAGAAACTAATTTCACCTTTTGTGAGAGATTGGGTTGTAAGGGTTTTTTCATGCTCTGTGATGAGGATTTGTATTAGGAGGCAAAAAAACCTCTGTGGTCGGTTCTATTAGTTACTAAGATATGAATAAAATATTAGTTCTATTATTTACTGAGATGGGAATAAAAGAGATGTTAAAGAATAATAGCTGCCCATATGCTGTTTTCAGAGGGCAAGTGTATGGTGCAGTAATCTACGCACATGCCCTTCTACAAATAATGTTGAGAACACTCGCGTCCTGATTAAAGCACAGCTTTCTGTAACAGATTTTTTTTTCTCCATGGGGAAAATAGCTCTATAATGAGCCACTGAAGATTGTTGTGTTTTCACTGAAAGGATATTGCTATAAGAAGTTATATGATAGCGTTATATAACAGTACTAGAGAGACAGCCACTTCAGTATCAGTAGGCATTTCTGGGTTGGGGTAGAGGGAATGGTAACTACTAGTGCTCCTCTTCTTACCTTCTACCACTCCCAAAAGTGCAGAAATCGTTGCTTCTTGCTAGCTTTTGTTTGCACTCTTGCATGATACTTGAGTTATAGCACGTGGGCCACTAGAGAGCTGTTGGTAGTAAATATTTATATTCCAGCAGCACCCGGAAACCACAATCAGAATCGGAGGTTGTGCTCTCTGCTGTACAGATGTTGAGGGAGACAAAGTCTCTGCCCCAAAGAGTTTAAATAGTGACAATAGAAGTAATATACAAAAACTGTGTAGGGAGGGAGACAATTAAATATATACATTTTATATATGCAGTATATTGGTATATTTCTATATTCATATTTGCAACCTTTTTTTTTTTTAGTTTTTTTAAATTACAGAAATAGCAGTATTTTCCAACTGCCCTGAGTCTTGCCATTTAACACTGGCTACTTTCTTGTAGTTGTCACAGCTGAAGTTGGACTGGAGAAGGGATTAAAAGGAGGAATGATCAGATCACATATCAAGGAGAACAATCCACACGTAACGGGTGGTGTTGAAGTAAGGATGAAGATGTTTGTGGGAATGAGCAGACAAGTGGGTGGTCACGGTTGGTGTCTTTGGCTGAAGAGAATGGCTGTGAGTAACAAAAACAAGTGGATAAGGTCAGAGGGACAGAGTCTGAAGGGTCTTGAAGGTCCGGCAGAGAAACTTGAACTTGATATAGTGGAAGAAGCAGAGCCAGTGGAGGGATTTAAAGAGGGCAGTGGTTGGAGAGACTGTCTTCAGTAGTGCCATGTGATATGGACCAGAGAGTGAAGTGAGTGTTGAGGAGGAGGTTACAGTAATCAAAGCAGGAGATAAAAGTTTCATCTGTGGGCAGGGAGGATAGGAAGGATATTATGGAAGAAGCAGCAGTAAGATTTGGAAACAGCCTAGATATATGGGGTGAGAAAGAGAGAGAGAGTCAAGGATGACTCCAAGCTTACAATCTTGAGAGACAGGAAGAATGACACTGTTGTCAACAGTGACCCAGAAGAGGGCTCTGGAGGAAAGATAGGGAAGTTCCATTTTGGCCAAGCAAAGTTGAAGTTGAGTGGAAGGCATCCAGAAGGTAATGGTGAGACAGCTGAGATGTGGCTATAGTGACAAAGATTGGGAGTGAAAAAACAACTTTGTGAGTGACTTATGTTCTCGCTTTTTAAAAGCTGATGAATATGAACTGCTGCAGTAATTCATGGATTTATTTACATGGAATCATTTGTATTAGATGTGAAGTGGATTTATATGCTCACCACAATGAAGGGGTGTTTTTTGGATACAGTTAGCCATATATTAGTCGCCGGTTACTTTGTTTTAAAATGATATGCCAGTTGGTTTATATACTGATAGTTTATGGACATTTGGGTATCTTTTGCTTTTCAAAGAGTTTGCAATCATATAACCTATATCATCCCCAGAATTGTACATTAACATCTCTAGAAACTCCAAAATGGAAGGAAGACAAGTAAAGCATAGCAAACTTTTAGCTGTTCAATACAGCTCAAAGCATGAGCTATTTTTTGTTGTTGGCTGTATTTTTATATTTGGTGAATGGGAATACATCTTTTTTTTTCTTTTCCTAAGAGACAGGGCATGGCAAGTGTAATTATTAGCGTCTGAGAGTACTGTACAGCAGTTTCATGGTAACTCTGTACACTTGAGTCCATTGGTAATGCTCGTGGCCAGGATAGCATGATTAATATATATGATCTTCGTGAAGATTTGGTGTCCATGCTTTCTTGGCGGGGAGTGGGCAGGAGAGCACTGCTCAGATGAACTGATAACGAAGAGGTCTAGTAGTCTGACTCATTTTGAAGTGTCTGAGGCAATCCGTTTGTTTTGTGCTTTCCAATGAGAGGAGATAATGCTGGAATATTTCTGCACGTAAATAGTTAGGCCACCATTTATATGTTTCTGATCCCAGATTAGTGATGTGCTGTCAAAACTCCAAAAAGGAGCATCCTCAAAAACTGTCTGTGTCAAATGCTGCTTTGTGTTACCGTCCATGGGCAAAATACGACCCAAGTCCCACATTCTCGGCCAAAATCCATTAGTCCTTTCTCCCGCTACCACCCAAACCCCTAGCCATCCGTCCTTCAACCTTTGACCCACCGCTCTTGAACCCATTCCCTAGCATCATATAGAGGCTCCTAAATAATCCTTCCAGCTAGTAGTTGTTCTACAGCAGTAGGAGTGGGGGTGGCAGGCGGGTTGTCCCACAGCTTATCTGTAGGGTGGTTGGTTGGCTGAGTAGTGGATTGTCTTCACCTCACTATCTGAGAGGGAAGAGCTCTGCAAACGGAGGAAAGGAGAAGAGAGAGGAGAAAGAAGAGCTTCCCCTTTGCTCTCCCTTACTCTAACACTGTTCCTTTTGGTTTTAGAGATAGGCCAGTCTCCCCTGAGTGCTAGCAGTTTTCCCTTGCATTACATTGTTTTTGGTTTTACACTTCTGAAATGCTTATGTGCATGTCTGGATTTCTGTATGCCTCTAACATGTATAGTATAGTGATCCAACAAGAACTAGGGGTCACCAAATGAAATTAATAGGCAGCAGGTTTGAAACAAACAAAAGGGAGTATTTTTTCATACAATGCATAGTCAACCTGTGGAACTCCTTGCCAGAGGATGTTGTAAAGGCCAAGACTATAACAGGGTTCAAAAAAGAACTGGATAAATTCATGGAGGATAGGTCCATCAACGGATATTAGCCAAGATGGGCAGGGATGGTGTCCCTCTGTTAGCCAGAAGCTGGGAATGGGTGATAAGGAATGGATCACTTGATGGTTACCTGTTCTGTTCATTCCCTCTAGGGCACCTGGCATTGGCCGCTGTCGGAAGACAGGATACTGGGCTAGATGGATCTTTGGTCTGACCCAGTATGGCCCTTCTTATGTTCTTATGTAATTCTCATTCTATTTAGTATGTTTGTATAATTTTTTCTAATAGATATTTCAAGAAATAAAATGTTAATTAGTTTAGAGTAGGAGAAATGAGAGATAATTGCAAAATCCAAGCAGAAACCATTTTTTAAAAAAAGGGTTCCTTAATCTATCCTGAATTATTTTCAAGGATCATTCCTCTTTAGAAGAAAACTGAACTTAGAACGGTGAAGTGACCTAAGTGTAATTTTTTTTTAAAAAAGCTGGGTATTTTTTCTGAAAACTTTTGCCTAGCTTCCACACTCATCTGTTTTTAAATGCAACTTGCCTCCTGAGATGAGTTTTAATTAATTCTCTTAGCAGACTTGATCTGTGATAGCATCTTCTATGGGGAGATGGGTGGAGGCAGGGAGAAGGGAATTAAAATACTCCCTAAAGGTTGTAGAGGAATCTCAGTGGATATCGGCACTGTGTGTAGGGGTGGCGGTGTTGGTTAGTGTGGAAAGGAACTCTTCAAACCACCCGAGTAGAATTTTTATTTTAACTCTCCTTCTAGCCTGTTGAATGCCTCCTCTGCCCCACCCTATCCATAGCCCTGTTTAAACTGTGTGCAACTGGCAATAAATATCCCACTGTGGAGGCATCAGCTTTTGATTTTCAGGGGATGGAAGCTTGTCACAAGCAGAGAAGGTCTTTATTTTATCTCTAACGTGGCTTTTTAATGACTGTTCCCCTAGTGCGTGCAAAGGCTGTAAAACTTGGAAGGTACATAGTTGAACAGAATCCTCTTTGTAGCATGTCACTGGCAATGTTACAGCTATGGTTGAGATGGCATTTTCATTCTAAATCCTTGTTGCCAGTGACTTCATAACTTTCTGAAAAAAATTACCCGTAAGGCTGAAATTTCTCATGCTTGTTGTCAGCCTTGAGGTGAATTAATTTTAACATGTTAAGAGAAGATGCAGCATTGTTAAGACAGCAGTTACCTAGAGCTTCACAGATAAACTAAAACCATTTCAAAAGTTCAAATTCTGCAGGCATAAGCCTTTACTTCAGGCATGTAGCATTATTATTTGACTCTTCAGTCAGTCAGTTTTCCATTTTTCCCCTTAAGAGAAGAATTTAAGGCAAAAAGGAAGGTTACTGCAACACTAGTTGGGATTGTAAAGCTGCAGAAATCAAGGAAAAGTGTGCTACTTTGGGAGCTCTATAGCCCAATTTATGTAGAATGGGAATTGGGGATTTCTGACACTATTATGAGCATTTAGCGTTTATGGTGCTTAATGATTCTTAATGTGTGTTCTGTAACTTGGCTGCTGTGATCCTACTGCATCTGCCTTTCTTCAGCATCCCAATTAAAATCCACAGGTGCCTTTGCTTTTGATACAAAGTAGGATTCCATGATGCAAGCACCATTTGCAGTGCTGTTTATCACTCGTCAGTGATTGCAGTAGAACACCCGGGGGATACCTAGACGTTGAATTAAAACTCCAGAAGCAGAGCTGGCTGTTCTGAGCGCCTGTTCAAGTCAGAAGTGGCAGTAGTAGGTTGTCATGAAACAGATTGGCCTTCATTGTGAGAGGAAGAAATAATAAGATGTGAAGGATGTCCAAAACCTCACACCAGCCATACAAGTGCAAAGGAAGTTTTCCCATGGGGTTGCTTTTTATGGACTGGTATTAGGTCAGCCAGTTATATGTACCTTTGCAACCCAGAACTCCAACCAGTGACCCCATACCCCTTACAAAAACGTTGTACTTTTCTGGTAAAAGGCATTGTGAGTCTGGAAACTACAAGCCTGTGAGTCTTACTTCAATAATAGGTAAATTAGCTGAAGGAGCCATTAAAGATAGATGTCTGATATATACCTATCTAATCTTAAGGTTATTTTTATAATGCCCATGCTAAACGACCATGTCATGATAGGAATAAAACATGTTTTCCTGTAAATTAAAGTTATGTGTCTCTGATGCATTAGAATTCTTTTCAGCAGGTCAACTATATGGAGTGTAAAGAAATACTGATGGACATAATTTATTTCAGTTTTCAAAAAGCCTTTCACAACAGGCTAATAAGGAGATTAAGTAGTCATGTGGTGAGAGGTAAAGTTCCACCATTGACTAGGAACTGGCTAAGAAACAGAAAACAAAGACTAAGACAAAACTGTCTCCATTTTAAAAATGGAGAGATATTAATAAATGGGAGTTTGCCAAACAGAGGCAAGTGTGTGAGCAACATGATGGCTGATGAAATTCACTGTAGGCAAGTAGAAGGCTATGCTTGAAGAAACCATTTGAATGATTCATATACGCTAATGGGTTCTAAACTAACTATGACTACTCAGGAAAAGAACTAGATATCTTTGTGAAAAGCTCAATGAAGAGCATTTGTTCTATTTACAGTGATGGTCAAAAAGATCAAATAAGATGTTATGTTGTACTAAGGGGATAGACAACAGCAGTAATGAAAATATTATAATGCTATTACTGTATGTAAATGAATTATATGCCCTCAGCTTGAACACTGTGTTCAGTTCTGGCCACGTTTCAAGAAATGAACCAACCCATAACCTCCTGAAACTAGAAAGATACTTCTCCAATGGGCATGGTGAGACTATAATTTCTTGGTCAAATATTTTCTCACCTCTGTAACTGATTTACTGTCTGTGGTGTGGTTAGGTTTGATGTACAATTTACAGTTTTATGACAAAGAGACAGTTCTTCATAAACATTGATTGAGTATATATTTTCAATAGTCACTTAAATGTTTTTTCCTTAAGTCGCTTTTTTTTTACAACTTGAATTAGATATCAGAGTACAGATCAATTTCTAGAATTCAATGACATTGATACAAGTGTCAGACCACCAAAACAACAATAACTTTTTGAATAAAGCTATAATCTGTTAGTTACCAAAGGACATATTTATTCTAGTTTCAGATGCATTTTTATGCTTTAAGTGAAATATTGCAGATCACACACAATGTGAAGTAGTGTCAGTAATTATTAGTAATCAATATATTAATTATTCAACTGAGAAATTTTGTGAAGGTGTAACCTTGCCTTTGTGGGTCATAACTGAGAAAGCCAAATTCAGAACAAACTGCTGAGAAATAGGGCAAACACAACCCAAAACTGGTGGTTATTCTCCCATGAGATTTACCATACAAGCAACTAAAGTAAACTTCTGTCTCACCATGCTAGCTAACAAGATGTTATAAAAGCAGTTTCCTTTGGTATTTCAGTCCTTGTATTACCCCCCAGAACACTAGACTTTAGAGATGAGTGATTCTTTACAACCAGTCTCCTCAAATAAAAGGTTCTTCAGATCCCAAAGGACCAGCCATACACCCAGGTCAATATATAACTCAGATCTTACCCAAAAATCACGCTGATGCCAATCCTTTAGTATCTAAAATGTAAAGTTTTATTTATCAAAAGGGAAAAAAAGAAAGGTGAGAGTTTAAATTGGTTAAAGGAATTAAATACATACAATAATTGCAAAGTTCTTGGTTCAGACTTGTAGCAGTGATGGAATAATCAATTTTGACTATCCTGACACCAGCCCAGTCTCTCATCCTATTTTAGAGCATCCTGATGTTGCTGTAAGTTATGTCTGGATGTTCATGGCCCCAGGGGGCTGATTTGGCAGGCAGATAATTGCGGGAGAGCAGTGGTGCTCTGCTCATGCTCTGTTTTTTCCTCCTTGCTTATGTCCCCTATTCAATGGACTGGGATATATATCAGTATATAAGACAATAGATGTGCCTACACTGCATACTGCTTTTGGTGGCATGTAGAGTACATACCCTCTTAGCATGGGTATAAATAGTGGTGTAGACAGTGAGGCATTGCTTAAGCGACTACAGTAACGGCAGACCGGAAGCCTGTGGGTATGTAACTTACAAATTTTTCCACAGACCAAGCAGAGCTTCCCCCATCCACACTGCTGCTGTTAGCAGTGTAGTGTCCCGCTGCCTCCCTGCTGCTGGAGCCTTTCCCTGCTCCAGGAAAAGACTCTGGCAATGGGGAAGCAGTACGGAAAGGCTCCTGCAGTGGGAAGCTGCTGAAGCTTTTCCCTGCTGCATTCCCTCTGCCAGAGCCTTTCACTGACACCAGTGGCTATGCACCACAGTGTGGACGCAGCTTGCTTTTCGCTACCGCATGGGGCTATGCATACCCCACACACCGCTGATATTGGAGTGTAGTATAGATGATGCCCGTGAGAGCTGTGTGTTCTTTATCTCTAAAAATCAGACTATGCATTTAGGTACCTAGCTTTAGGCATCCAAACTTGAGATTTTACCTCTTATCGTTTGTGGTGTGCGACTGTACATGACATTTAGTTCTTTTGCCTACTGCCCATTTGAGGGGCAGAGATGGAGTTTTCTCCACATTACTTATGTCTGCCGACATCTAATTCAGCCTGTGGGGTGTCTTTAAAACTTCATCTTTGAATAAACACCCAAGGCAGTTTACCAATGCCTTGTAGGTGACTGAGAAAGTTAGATAGCGCTATACTCTGATTTTCTGTGGTCAACGCCCATTTTGAGTGTCAAATACCATGATAAAATTAAAGTCGGGGGGGAAAAACGCTGTCGATCCAGCCACATCTTTGGTTGGTGATGAGCACCCTGCACATATTTAATTATTTCTCTGCCCATGACCTATAGACTGTTCGTGTATGTGGTGACTTTTCTGTTAGCTGTGATGTATACTGCATCATTTGACATATTTTTGTTCCGTTTCTCTATTTGCTTACTCTTGCTTGTTGGCAAGAGTCAAATATTTTAATCTGAGCT
The DNA here is from genome assembly GCF_965152275.1 of Natator depressus. Classification (NCBI taxonomy): domain Eukaryota; kingdom Metazoa; phylum Chordata; order Testudines; family Cheloniidae; genus Natator; species Natator depressus. The sequence goes on along the minus strand of NC_134238.1, from coordinate 110,506,932 downwards.
CCTCTGTTGGCTGTATCACTTTCCAAATGTGTCATTGGTTTAAATAGGTTAAACATTAGCATTAGCAGCAGACTTGCTGTTCACTATACTGTAGGTCTTTTAAAAGACCCAGTAACATTTATATGAGCTAACAAAGCTATCCAGAAGCCCTTGTATATTGAGACAGTTGGAAATCTCACACGTGGGCCAGGGAATTATTTTACTGGCTTCGGTATGAAGAGTGCAAGGCATCAAGGGAAGGGAGGAGAAGGAAGACATATAAGATTTATAGCTTTATTGAGGCAGAGGGAGACTAGCACAGTCCACTTGAAAACTCCAACGACTTTTATCTTTGTTTTTTGTTTAAGAACAACTTTGAGAAAAAATTCAATGACAGGATGTTTGAGCTGAAGAAAATTCTGCCTGCCTGCTTCCTATATGGGATAGTGCAGCAGCACGATAACAAAGTACTTGACCTTCTTGTTTTCGCTGTCTGTGGAATCATGAAATATAGTGACATTCTCATAATATTTACGTGAACTGCTAACTGTTGTGTGAAATGGAGAAATATGAAGTCTTGGATCTATGTGAAATGTTTCCTCTGGCTAGAGCTGCCTGTTCTGAGTGGAGTAACACCGGAGAAGAGGATGCTGTGGCACTTCTTATTGGTTTGTCACCAGTTTCCTAGGTATAACAGAGAAAACTAGCATCTGGCTTTAAAGAAAACTATTACAGAGGAATTATAGAAACAAAGATCAGAAAAATAAGCACATGCTTAGGAGTGCCAGTTGACATTCTTAATTCAACTTTTGTTTAAATCCCAGCTCCATTGACTTGAATGGAATTTACCTCACTTATGCCAGTAAAAGTGAGAGCAGAATTTGACCCTGGATGTTAACGAAAATGCATATAGCTCTGTTATATATCTATGATTGTTGTGCTCCCCTGACTCTGCAACACATTCTGTGTATCCTCTTTGCCTTCTGTGTCTTTGTATATATCCCTGCAATTAATACAACAACATTATTAGTATTAGTTTTTTTGGCATCCTAAAGCCTATGAAAATGCCAACTCAGCAGAAGTGCGTTAATCCATAAAAGTGTGAAGGAATGGTATTTAATGCACTGCATTGTGTGTGGTAGCAAGCCCAGACAGTAGGATAGTGAAGAACTTCAGTTATTAAATTGCAGAATACTTGATAGCTATTTAAATTACATTTCTCTCTAGAAAAAAAATTGTAAACTGCCTTACAGGAAGTCCATTGCAGACAATGAATCTACAGTAGTGAATATGGTTTTGTATTAAATTAACTGCTTGCATATCTTAAAGTAGTCTTAAAAGTTTACCCCCATTAGTACCCTTTAAAAGTTAACCATAAAATGCCACTTTACATCTGGCATAAGATCTATTAATTTGGCCATTAAGAATGTGCAAGAATATTTTTAAAACCCCCATGGTCTTGTAAAATTTCCAGGCTCTTATTAGCTGAAAAATCCTACCTTCTGCCAGGGCTTGGAGCCAAGGTAAGATCTTTTAGCTGATAACATTTAGCGTTTGAAGTAACAATAATGAAGTAGAAGTCCCTATGGAATTTTCAACTTGTTATTCATTTGAAATAAGCTGTGGGGGCTGCAGGGGGAAGATTATTTTTAAAGCACAGTTTTAGTTTGTTGCTGCAGGTTAGACTGTGTTACAACTTTGACTAATTTTCAGACAAAATATTGAAAAGCCAATGAGCTTTGTGGTTTTGTACTCCTTGTGTTTGTATGAGACCTTTCTCTGTGTGAACTCTGGCTCCTGAGCAAGCTAGCTTCCACAGCCAGTGGTTCAGTGGCGCTTCAGAAAATCTCTTTCCTGTTAGATATTTTAGTCCCAGTTTTTGCATTTACACATGGATTAAAAAAAAATACTAAAAGACTCCAGGTGCATTTTATACACAAGCACCCGGAAGCCACTGTTATGGAGTCATTTGCCCACTGTATTTCTGTGTTGACGGTATTAAACTCTAGGCTCAAATAGGTGGACATGGTGGCCCTACAAGTGAAATATAAGCACGTTTGGTCAGTGTTTCTCTGTGGGAACAATGAGGCCCCTCAGAGGAGTGGGTGAAGCAATCAGGACTTGGATAACATGCTGATGGGCCTGGCATAAGACCCTGAGTGGGGTACTGTAGCAGTGCACTTTCAGATGGCTATACTAAGTGTATTTTGTTATTTTTCCATTTATAACAGAAGCTGTTTTGGCTGTCCTCACTGAAACAGGCTGCACACAACAGCCCTCCTTATTGTAGTAAGACATCTACAGTGCATAGCACTGGTTTTTTAATAACTGAAAAAAATTAAACGTACAAGAGTACAAAATAACATGCATCTCCTTGTCTGCCACTTGAAGAAAGCGTGAACTCTTACGTATACCAGCAATTCTCAAACTGTGGTCATTGAGTCACTAGTAACTCATGTTTGCAGATGCATGAAGCCTCAATTCTTCACATCCCGGAACACAATTTCACACTTAACTAAGCAATCCAATCTCTCTCTTGTGCCACTGTTTTCTGTAATTTACAGTGTACATGCTGCATACCTGGAATATTAATTTGATAAGAAATCTCTTAGAAAAGCAGGGTCCAATGCTGCAAAGTTGCTGAACATCATTTGATTCAGTGGGAGTTGAGTATGGTGAGTACTTCCCAGGAGATGCTCAGATCCTTTCGGGATTGGACCCTAAAGATGTAGTATACCAGACTCATTAATTAAAATAATATAAAAATAAGACTAAAATTTTAAGCAGGTTGGGACCTGGATGGATGACCACCTATAAATACCTGGTACTCTAGCCTTGCTACCTTTCTGTAAGAGCAATAGCTGCTCTCAATGGTTTTAATATTTGATGGCTTTGACAACAACTCCTCTTTGCAGGCCTCAATAAATGTTGCTTCTGATGTGTGCGCGCACACACACACACGTGCGCGTGGACACACACTCGGCTTTCAGTTACAAAAGGCCTTGTTTCAATTCCTTCCTGGAATGGATTTCTCACAAATTATTTCATGTTTACTGTGTATTCTGTTTGTTAGATATTCTTTTGGAGCTGTCCACATCAGTCTTTGTGATTTTTGTGTTCTTGCCAAAATCCACTTATGCATTAGCAGTCTTTAATTACAGTCACTTTAATTTTAACCATTGTGCATTAAACTGTTCTGTAAGTTGTATGATGAATTACTGTTGAACCAGGAAGGTGAGAAAAGCTCGGTGAAAAGCTCTACTGTGGTAGTAACTTTGTATGTAAGACAGAGATGGTGGTTGTTACAATAATTGTTCTGTAATCCCTTGTTGGTTTATACAAATTTGAAAAAAACTTAAAAGAAAATTATTTAAAAATATCTGAAAAAAATTGGTGTGACCAGCTTAAAATGTTAATCACATGAAAGTCAGGAAGTTCAGTGAAAAGAAAAGGAGGACTTGTGGCACCTTAGAGACTAACATTTATTAGATCATAAGCTTTCGTGAGCTACAGCTCACTTCATCAGATGCATGCAGTGAAAAATACAGTGGGGAGATTTATATACACAGGGAACATGAAACAATGGGTGTTACCATACACACTGTAACCAGAGAGTGATCAGGTAAGGGGAGCTGTGACCAGCAGGGGAGCAGGGGCGGGGAAATGATTCTCACGGGAAAAATCATGTGTTACATTATTGCTCAACATTGCTCAATGTAAAATACTGGTAAGCAAATAATACAATCTAATATAAAATTAGTTTTTTAGGCCCCAGTGCTGCAAACACTTTATACAGATGCTTTAATTTATTCAGAAGTGTAATTATATTCCCATCAATAGGATTACTTGTGCATAAAGTCAAGCCCCTGCAGAAAGGCATTGCTGGATTGGGGCCTTATTTTTTCTATTTCAGCCTTATAAAATTCTATTAATCCATTAGCCTGCAGCAAGTAAATATTTTACATGAGTACGTTCAAGATCAGTGTTTTCATTGTGTCATTCTGTTGTGGCAAAGGACAGGCTATTGTACTTTTTGTCTGGGCTGGTAAATTCATGACAGTTTTGTCAGGCTGATATAATTATAGATGCACGTACTACAGGGTTCTGTGATCATGTGAGATTGTGATTTTTGAATTTCACGATATGTGTTGGATTAGTATATATTTTCTGTTCGCTGCGGACCAGATAGAAGGCTTTGTATAACTAAACTACTATTGTTCCACCCTTCAGCACACAGTCATTTTTAGTAGTAGCCTCTTGCATCTAAAATAGTTTGCTATATTCCAGATTTTTAATGTACTTTCACTCTTTATGTACAACAATCAAAGTTACTGTTGTTTTCTTTGGCTAGATTTGTACATTTTACCTACAGTTCTCCTGAAGATTTGTTGTCAAACGCCCCCAGATATTCGTTAGATTAATTTGCATAACATTTCCCATTCAGAAGCTTGTAATCTAGCCTGATGATTAAAATGAATTTTCCACAACACAGTGTACATATAATTTAATTGAATGTTAAACTTAAAAACTGAGTAACCACATCAAGTTGTATTTTATTGCACAGAATACAGAAAGGATTAGTCAAGCACATTACAAATGCTTAAATATCATATATGTTAACTTAGTTATAAGTTATTTCCTGCTGATCAGATAGTGCCATTAAAAATCTTGCAGCATTCTGGTAACTGTTTAAATGTGATATGGTATCTTAGGAACGTTGGGGAATCCTGTCCTAATTGGTAAAAAAGTGTTTTATTTTCCTCATGGAATGTTACAGTAGGAATGGTTATGAAGATGACTAAATTTTGAACTGAAGGATTGGATGGTGGGGACAGATGAATGTATGGTGGATATTTTTAGGAAGCTAGGAAGGTACACATTGGGGAGGGGAGTTTGAGGGGTGGGAAAAATGGGGCTTGTTCCCCTCTCGCAGCATCAGAGCAAGGCTAAGGCTGGCTCACAAAGAAAAACAAAACAAAAAAAAAGCACCTCACCCTGTGGAAGGCAGGTTTTGTAAATCTGACCATGAGGCAACTTGAATAGCCTTCAGAAACTGAGTGATTTCCAGTGTCTTTCATTTGTTCCCTCAAAGATCATAGAAGATTAGGGTTGGAAGAGACCTCAGGAGGTCATCTAGTCCAACCCCCTGCTTAAAGCAGGACCAACCCCAACTAAACCCCAACCACCCTCCTTCGGCTGGGTCCAGAGGAAGTTAGGATAACCACATGTAATAGGCATAGGGGTGGGTGGTAGTGATCACTGAGTTGCTTGTGCACTAAGCTAACCTGATCTGTCATGAGACCAATCCACAGGCAAGTGTGGATTTTAATTCCCTTGTCTAATTAATGGTATCTCATACTACAGCATGTTATTTTGAGGTGAAACCATTATTTAGGTGCATACAGATTTGCTGATCTAGCTTGCTTGTGTGTGACTCTGGAGGACCATGGTATTTGCTGACTAATGCTGATTTATTTTTGAACTCCTCCTCAATGTTTCACCTGTTGAACAGAGGTGTAGCAAAGCAGCACTAGCCCTTTAGGGGGAAATTATTATATGTAATTTATTGCATCAAGGATTTTTTGCATGCTGTTAATTTTGGGGGCATATATTAGAATCTTTGTGAAGATGCTGCTTGCCATATTAAGCCATAAACCACTTGGCAAATTGACAGAAATGAGATTGCATGTTGTAGCAGTCAATGTCATACTGTAGTGTTAGGAGGTAGGGAGGTATGGATCTAGGAATTTACACTTCTCATCTGAGTCTGTTTTAAAAAATCTGCAAAACTTCTCTCTCTCACTCTGAGCTACATCTGAAGAGAATAATTAAAGGAGACAGATAATGTATCCCACTATCATGGAAAGAGCTGGGGGTTTTGCTGAAATGAAGGGATATCTTTTCTAATACCTTACTATCATATGAGAAGATTTTTCACATATCTGAGGATAATAGATACCAGGGATTGTAGTAACTGAATCAGTGGCCCTGGCATTCATTACCTCTATCAGAAAGCCATTGACTGACTGATATTCCATCCCTATTTCACCTTTTTTTGATGATGGTGAATGGGGTTTCAGGACAGAAGTAAATTCCAAATCTCTGCTTCTTTCTGTGAACTCATTTTAGTCATTACAAGGAATAATGGTAATATTTTTAAATGATTAGTATGATCAGCTGCGGAAATATTGTTTAAACCAGGCCAGAAAAGAGAAATGTACATTGAAAGTACAGTATTTTAATTTCTTACTTTTCATTGTATGAATAGTCTTTCTATTACCAGTGTTGATTTAATGAAATTCAGTTAATGTAGTGTAACTCGGGATTTAAATCATATGATCCCCATGCATGTGCACCTTCTACGATAGGACTGAAATCTCTACAGTGGCTAGGATTGTCAAATGAAAACCCATGGTCTGAAGATTCTAGATAGCAACAATAGGACCTTAGAGTTTCACAAGTTCAAGGAGGGGGACTGTAAGGGAAATATACACTCCATAGTGGTGTTGGTGAGTTACTTTTGCTTTGGCAGTAAATCATTACAAGTATAGTAGATAAAACTTTGCAAGTAAAACTTTACAATTTTAGGCAAAGAATATGGTTTGTAGATTTGATGGCTCTACTTGATTTATTAGTGCCAGATCCTCTGAATACAATAAAATACAAGATTGATATTCACTGGGAATATAATACATGGAAAGAAATCTTAATTTACCAGTGTTAGTAATAACACGATTACCTCAGACATCTGTAATTAGATTAGATTTGTATTACACAAAGTTGTAGTGGCTTGGGCCTAACTTAATTTAAACGTAACCAGAAATACTGAGATTTGTTTTGTGAAAGAAAATTGTTTTCTTTGGTTTAAATAGTTTCGTGATAGCAACTTCCTAGTCATGGTGTAGAGGCCACATAATGGATTTAATTTACTACATGGGAAGTTCTGCTACCACAAAACTGACCTCATAATGTAAGAAATCTACCTTGCAATCCTAAATTTGAAATGGAATGACAGGGAGCTTTCAAACAAGGGTTATTTTTCATGGTACCTAATCTGAGTGTGGTATGTGAAATAGGTAAGATTACAGAACAAAACTGCCTGAGCCATTAATGGTAAAGAATTGTGATGAGGAGACAGCCATCTGTTTTGTGTTTTTTCTTGAAGACTAAGCATAGTTCACATTATATGAATAACTGTGTGTATATAAAGTGCAAATCTTTGGTGAAAACCATTACACGAGAACATATTAGTACTAACATAGAACAAGTGCTTACTTAGGTGTTTAGATACTACAGTGATAGGTGTGTTAGAAATATCTAAAGACAAAACTGTGTGTAGTACACTATTGCCAACCGCAAGCATCCAAAAATCATGTGTCAGGCCCCTGCAAAAATCACGAAATTTGAAAATTGTTCTAATCTTTGTTTTCTAGTTTTCAGTCCTTTAAAGTACACTTGGGTCTTGTTTTCAAGCTTTTCCCTTAGGATGTCATTCACCTGATGTAGATCTCAGCCACAAGGCTATGCACACAACAGAAACCTAGCAGTTTGTGCTGGGTTCACTGAAGAGCCCTCTTCTACGACTGGTTTCAGAGTGGTAGCCGCGTTAGTCTGTATCAGCAAAAACAATGAGGAGTCCTTGTGGCACCGTAGAGACTAACAAATTTATTAGGGCATAAGCTTTCATGGGCTAGAAACCACTTCATCAGATGCATGGAGTGGTAAATACAGGAGCAGGTATAAATACATGAAAGGATGGGGGTTGCCTTACCAAGTGTGAGGTCAGTCTAATGAGAAATCAATTAACAGCAGGATACCAAGGGAGGAAAAATAACTTTTGAAGTGGTACAGGGAGCAGATGGAGGGGATTGAAAAGGGCCACAAGATCTAAGCTGCTATGGATCCAGTGCACCCAAAAGCCCAGCTGAGAGAAAGCAGAAGCGCAATAGCTAGAACAAAAGCCATAATAATGGCTTTATGTGCATTCAGATGGATCTTAGAAGTGTTTTTAGTATTCTTATGTTAATTACGGGTAACACCACCTCAAAGCTGAAGTAGTTTACAACTACTACCCTGCTATCAAATCTAACGCTCTATCTAATCATAGATTCACTTATACATGTATTGCTGTGTGATGCTTCATCAGTGCATGGGAGGGAAGCTGTCTCTTTCTCTCTTGTATCCCTTGTATTGCTCTCTCTGCATGGTTGAGCAGAATGTGGCACTATAGAGAGCTAGCTTGAGGAGGGAAAAAAAAAAGGCAACTATGGACCAGCGAGAGTCATTCTGGCTTCCCATCAGTGAATTCTTGCTGCAGTTCTCTGCTCTAGCCCTTAGCTTTTATATTTAGTCCTTATTTGTCCCTAGGGAAGAGAGCAGAAAATGTGAAAGAATTGACAAGTAGGCTGGAACTCTAGTATCATCAAACCCCAGTGTTCAAAAGCATGAGACAGATGCTAAAATTGGTTGGACTGGCTTAAAAATTGTAAATTAAACATTTGTTTTTGTTTCCCTTCTGCTTTGTTAGCCTTTAGGGGAGCCACTTGATACCCCAGATTTGTGTGTGATCATTTCATGTTCTAAATTAACCTTAAGGCACACAGACAAATGCACACTGGCTGCTTAGGAATCATAAAAGATCAGGGTTGGAAGAGACCTCATGTGGTCATCTAGTCCAACCCCTGCTCAAAGCAGGGCCAACCCCAACTAAATTATCCCAGCCAGGGCTTTGTCAAACTGGGCCTTAAAAACCTCTAAGGATGGAGATTCCACCACCTTCCTAGGTAAACCATTCCAGTGCTTCACCACTCTCCTAGTGAAATAGTTTTTCCTAATATCCAACCTAGACCTCCCCCACTGCAACTTAAGACCATTGCACCTTGTTCTGTCATTTGCCACCACTGAGAATAGCTGAGCTCCATCCTCTTTGGAACCACCCCCCCCGTTCAGGAAGTCGAAGGCTGCTATTAAATCCCCACTTATTCTTCTCTTCTGCAGACTAAATAAACCCAGTTCCCTCTGCCTCTCCTCATAAGTCATACGCCCAGCCCCCTAATCATTTTTGTTGTCGTCCACTGGACTCTCTCCAATTTGTTCACATCCTTTCTGTAGTGGGGGGGCCCAAAACTGGATGCAGTACTCCAGATGTGGCCTCACCAGTGCCAAATAGAGGGGAATAATCACTTCCTTCGATCTGCTGGCAATGCTCCTATTAATGCAGCCCAATATGCCGTTAGCCTTCTTGATAACAAGGGTACACTATTGACTCTCATCCAGCTTCTCGTCCACTAATCCGCAGGTCCTTTTCTGCGGAACTGCCACTTAGCCAGTTGGTCCCCAGCCTGTAGCAGTGCACGGGATTTTTCCTTCCTAAGTGCAGGACTCTGCACTTGTCCTTGTTGAATCTCACAATATTTCTTTTGGCCCAATCCTCCAATTTGTCTAGGTCACTCTGGACTCTATCTACCTCTCCCTCCAGCTTAGTGTCATCTGCGAACTTGCTGAGGGTGCAATTAATTCCATCATACTGATCATTGATAAAGATATTGAACAAAACCGGCCCCATGACCGACCTCTGGGGCACTCCGTTTGATACCAGCTGCCAACTAGACCTTGAGCCATTGATCACTACCCATTGAGCCCTACGATCTAGCCAGTTTTCTATCTACCTTGTACTCCATTCATCCAATCCATACTTTAACTTGCTGGCAAGACCGTATCAAAAGCTTTGCTAAAGATAAGATATATCACTCCATTAATCTTTTCCTAGTTTCTAAGGTGCGGGAGCTGCCTTTTTTCCCCTCTGTGTCTATTTCCTTTATTGTTCCTGTCCCCACCTCACTCACATTTCTCTACATGTTTCCTTCAGAGTCCTTGTCCTATTCTGTAACTTCTGCCTCATTCCTCCTTACCAGGGCACTACATTCTTTTGCAACATACCTTCCAGTCTCCTGTTCAGTTTCCAGTCCTTAAATCATGTGGGGTGGCAGTCTTCACTGAGGGCAGTCTGGATTCAGTCCTATACGAAAACAATGGGAAACAGCCATCTTTATTAGGTCATTGTCATTTCTACTTGCAAAATTGTAAGCAATGGTAGTCAGCCTAATTGCAGGCAAATGGGCGTAAATCCCCTCAGACTAGTGAGGGGTGATGGCCACTTTTAGAGAGGGGGAAAAAATTCAGAATTGCTGCGTGCAGTGAGAAGTTACGGGAGGCTTTAGACAAAAACAACAAAAACCATACCTAAAATCATGAGGCATGCCATATCATAAGAGCTGTCAACAATGGAATTCCTTTCTGGTTTCTGAACTAATTGCATGTGTGTGCTAAATTTTCTAGTTTTGTCCAGCTCCCCAGATTTGGAAAATGTCTTAGTATCGTTATACAGTGGAATCTTTTAACTGTACATGCAATGTTGCCACACACATTTTATCAGGACAATATTGAACAGCAATTTATGAGTTTTCCAAGGATACCTCCAAAGGCATACCTGTACAAAGATTATTATAATAGTGTGCAAGGATGAATACAGGGTTAGACTGTCACAGGTACTCTTTAATTACATAATCACATACTATTTTTCTACAGCCGACCCCCCCCCCCCCCGGCTCATTCAGTGCACAGGGTTGCGTGTGCTCACTGAATGAGTAGTTTATTCAATATTCCTTTTTTATCCTCCTCATTCATTGTGTGCCTGATTTATTATTTACAGCATGCCAGTACAATACTGATTTACTGCACTGATTACAGAATTATTAATTTCCTCATGAGCTTTGCTATGGTGCTCTTATCATAGTATTTTAGTTTTTTACAAACATTAATAAAGTTATCTCCATTTTACACATGCTGAATTGAGGCACAGAGCTTACAACCAAAATTATCAGAAGTGTCAATTTTGAGTGCCCAATTCAAGCCACCTAGGGCCTGACTTTTCAGAGTACTTCATATTTTATAGTACATATTTATGTTAAGAGCAAAGCTTCTGTTGAACTCAGTTGCAGTAAGGTATCAGCATTTCTGCAAATCACACTCCAGGTGTCTGAAGATGGGTACCCAGAAAATGAGGAATACACAGGGTGGAGAGGGTGAAGAGTCCCAGATCTCAGGCTTCTGACTGAGCCCAAACATCTACACAGCAATTTTTAGAACCACGAACCTGACTCAGCTGGCCTAGGTCAGTCATAGCTGTGCCACAAGGCTTTTATCCCCATGTAGACGTACCCATAGTGGCCATTTGTGAAACCTGTGATGTGATTTGCCCAGCATAATGTGGGATCTCTGTGGAAGAGGCAGGGATAGAATCTGGTTCTGCAGGGTAGCATTAAAAAGTCTTAACTTGAAAAGCAGACTCTTCTTGCAATCCCTCACCCCTTTCATTACATGCCTTCTAACTTTATGCAACAAATGAGGCAGGGGTTCTACAAACAATCGTTTTCTTCCCTGCACAACCCTGATTCATCCCCAGACACCTGTCCACCCAGGCACTGAATAAAGCAGTGGTCCTGTGGGAAAGATAGTATGTAATTATAGACTGTATCATGATGTATACACACACGGTGGGGGGGGGGATTAAATTTGCACAGAAAAACTTAATTCAGGCATTTTCTAACTTGTGTGCCTTTGACTTTGTAACCTTAACATTCTTTCAGCTTGTTTTTTCTTAATTGTATAACAAGAATATACATGTACATAATACTTTCCCTTTATTTCCAATAGCATATCTAAATCTAAGTGAGGGTGGCACTTGACCTATATAATAACATACAGTGGATGCATGCATTAGCACAGTATTGTACTTTGAACACTCATTGATGATCTTCATTTATGTGGTTGTTAGGAGTATGATTTCTAATTTGGCATAACTCTCTAGTATGAACCCATCATTTTACAATATCTGGTAAAAACAAATCCTGTGTCTTGAAAATGTGAGTTCCTTTACCAAATATTTCAAGGGAAAAAAATGCCTGAAGTAAGATGAAATACAATAGGTCTACTCAAGATCCAGAATAATCTTATTCTAAATAAACTTTTCTCTTTGTAAAAAAAGTACTAAAGCAATTTGAATTGAAGTTCAGTGATGCTTGCGGAGAGTAATATGTTTGGTGTTTGATTTGTTGCAAAAAAAGTAAGGTTATAAGTGTACATAAAATAGTGTCAGATATGGAACCCAGGTTTTAAGCAGTCTGTGAGGACGTTTGCTTTTGATGTGTTTGTGATCTGGGTGGATGGACTGGGAGTCCAGATTATATATTTGCTGTCATTTAGACAGCTGCTTTAAACTAATTAAAAAAAACTCTCTCCCTTTCTCCACTCTCCCCCCTATCTTTTTCCTCCACCTGGAGAAAGGGACAGAGAAATCTAACTTTAGCAGTCATTGTTTAACTTGCTGATGGCAAAAGCATGTTTTGCAGGACTGCTACTGTTCTTAAACACTGCTTCATTAAACTGTTCACACCAGGTAGGCTAAAAAGTTTGGTTTAATATCTTTAAATTCAGGATTCAGAAATAATGTATTCAAGGCTTCTTACATATTAACTACTGAAGCAATTACCTTTCTTTCATTAGCCTCTTACTAAATGGGCCGATTTTGCATGCTGGGTCACAGCTTACCACATAAACAATGTCTATCATGATGAAAGCAAGTTCTTGTTGCAGGATAAGGACCCTGATGCTGGTGTGAAGGCCCTAGTTAGTGTTTTATACAATTACTGTATGTGTGGTAGGAAATTAACTATAGATTATTTGATTTGCGTAAAATTATAGTTCCTAAATATTCAAGCATGTGCTCTATAATAACTATTTATATTGCTGTGTCATCTGGAGGCCTCAATTGGGGATAGATCCTGCTGTGCCAGGGTCTGTACAGACACACAGTGAAAAATCGTCCTCTGCTTCAAAAAGAGTTTACAATCCTAAATATCTAAATCTAAAAAAAATTAACGAGAGAGAGAGAGAGAATGAATTATTGGGTCCAATCCTGTTCCCATTTAACTTAGTGGCAAATCTCCCTTCGATTTTAGTGGGAGCAGGATTGCAATGTTGCTAAATCTCATAATTTTATCATGAGTCTCATTACAGTTGATGTTTTTATTAAAGCTCCAGGTTTTGGAGACAGATGATCGTAAGAGAATTTCAGCTTTCATTAAAACATTTTTTTAGCCCTGATAAGAGACGCTTGAAAATTTGACACAAGTGCACCCTAAAAGCTGAGAAACCAGAAGGCAAATAAAAAGAACCCACAGTTTTACTACTTATGTCTCACGTTTTGGGGGCCTGACTCGTGATGTTTTACTGCATGGAACTGAATCCTTTGTCTTTTGGGGCACTCTGCTACTCTCCTAAATCGGTTTGTTCTTGTCACCGTGTCACTATTCTCCCTATACCTCTTCCCTTCGCAAGGATGAGCTTGTTACAAGCTGGTGGTTTGAGTCAGTACCTGCTGAGGAGTTATCCCTCTTGCAAAGTATTGTATCTTAGTTTAGTGTTGCATTGGTAAAATAGCATGCTGATGAGGGGCATGCTTGTACTGTGGTCAGGATTTTTATCCAACATTGTTAGTCTGCCATTTTATCTCAGGAACAGTGGAGGGCATATTGCATGAGATGTGCATTAGTTCTACTTGACGCTGCACCAGCAGCTGTAGACAATTTTAAAATTAAATGCATATATTTCAATTTGGAAATACACATACCACTTTCAGAGCTCTTGGCATCTATTGTAATATTCTCTGACAGAAAATATGGTCCTGGATTAGCAATAAAATTAACTTTCCCATTGTATTTTTCTTACTGTGTTTTTTTTTTTTTAATTTACTAGTGTAGATTAGGGGAAAGATGCATTGTTTATTCACATGGATAATGCAATAGCATTCAGAAATAATAGTGTAGTTCACAATACAAGACTTCTGGGGGTTGTGCATGAACTACTGTAGCAAAATAAAAACTGCTATTTTAGTTTGGTTTTTTTTTCATACCTCATTGGTTTTTCCTCACTTAATTTTGTAATTCTTAATTTTAACTAATTGCTGCTCTAAAGTATTTTTTTCATTCTTCAGTCCTCATCATTTTGTTACAATAGTTATAAATATTTCCATTTCTATCTGAAGGGTTTCAATTCCCACCTCACGCTAATGGTGTGGCCACCTGAAGACAAATTTTTTAAATTTATTACCTAGTAAATTTTCTATCCCAGCTATATTAATTTAAGATTTATTTCTGATGCAGGTGCTACTTGGGAACATAAGGTTATCAAGCTTGGGCAATGTATGCTCAACTCAATTCAGATTTATATTCATATGGTAACATGGGGATCTTTTACTATATATAGGCCTTATTATTGCGCGCGCGCACGCACGCACACACACACACTAAGGATGCAAACTCCTCCCCTTGAGTTGACTCTCATTTCATTGTGTGCAACTTTGATGCTTCCTCCCTTGAGCAAGGTTGAAATGGAAGGTTGGTTGCTAGCAGGGGAGGTAATGGAGCATCGACTTCCTCTCTCTGCAATGAGAGAGCCAGCATAGGAGCAGAAGGAGAGCTGAATTTGATTACACATGTGCAGTGGTATTTAGAAGCCAAAAGTGAGAAGAAAAGGAGTACTTGTGGCACCTTAGAGACTAACCAATTTATTTGAGCATAAGCTTTCGTGAGCTACGGTTAGTCTCTAAGGTGCCACAAGTACTCCTTTTCTTTTTGCGAATACAGACTAACACGGCTGTTACTCTGAAAAGTGAGAAGAACAACTAAAAATTCAGTCCCTGCTGATGAAGATCCAGGCCAGAAAGCAAAAAGATAAGACTGTCCTGTCTACATCAGGACTGTTAGCAAATATGAAAAAAAACATACACACACAAAAATGTTGATTTATAGCAGTTTACCCTAGGAAGTAGTAAACAATATCCCTCCTGCTGTATCCCCACCCCCAAATCCTTTGTTAAAGGGAGTCTGGCAGAAGCGAAAATTACATGTCCTAAAACAGTTTCTTGAAGTACTGTCTTTCTGAGATGCTATCTGCTAAAGAAATTATCAAGGAAGTAATATTAATCTATAAACTATTTCAAGTAGGTACATGTTTCAACATTCATAGTACAAGGAAAACACAAATATTTTTAGATCATTACGCATAAACCAAACACTACCTTTTATAAAAATTAAAACAAAGGCCAAAAACCCCCAAACCCAACAACACTAACTGTAATTGTTCCCTTTGTGACAAAGTTCCTCCTTTGCCTTGGTGGGTCCTGTGCTTATTGGCGGATTTGCTCGCCTCAGAGATTCACGGCAGCCCTCAGTTTGGCCACTTTTGCTAGTGGCTCAAACCTGCCGTTCACTCAGCTAACCTCATCACTTGCCATCATGGGAAAAAGGAAGGAGAACAATCCCCGCAGTCTCTGCTGAGCCACCATGTGGGTCGGGGAACAGCCCAGAGACCTTCCCCTCTGGTGGAACCCACAGTCCAGGTCGACTCCTCCTGTGTCTGATCAGGAGTTGGGAGGTTTGGGGGGAAACCAGGCCCGCCCTCTTCTCCGGGTTCCATCCCAGGTCCCTGTGGACTGCACGTGTCTAGAGTGCCTCCTGGAACAGCTGCGCAACAGCTACAACTCCCTGGGCTACTTCCCCAGGGCCTCCTCCCAACACCTTTATCCTTACCATAGGATCTTCCTCCTGGTGTCTGATAATGCTTGTACTCCTCAGTCCTCCAGCAGTATGCTTTCTCACTCTCAGCTCCTAGTGCCTCTTGCTCCCAGCTCCTCGCAAGCATGCCACAAATTGAAGTGAGGTCTTTTTTAAACTCAGGTGCCCTGATTAGCCAGCCTGCCCTGATTGATTCTAGCAGCTTCTTAATTGGCTCCAGGTGTCCTAATTAACCTTCCTGCTGGAATTTGTTCCAGCAGGTTCCTTCTTGTTTCAAAAAACTGCCCCATTACCTTACCCACGGAAAATGGACCTGCTTAATCTGAGACCAATATATCTCCTGTAGCCATCTGGCCTGACACTGTCACACCTATCTGGTAAAAAACCCAGACATTTTATTGTATATCTATAGTGTATTTTATAAACTAGTATTTCTACAAATCCAATGCGACAATGAAACCTTGACAGAAAATTCTCAAAGGTGGTTTATTTCACACGCCTGTGCTGTATAATGTTAACAGGTGAGTTTGCCTGAAATGTCCTCTGTAGATCAGAAATAAATTGATATTGTACTGCTTTTAAACAGAAAGAAACTGTTATGACTGAAATAGAATGATTTAGAGCTGGTTGAAAAAAGGGACGCATTTCATAACAACTTTTGCAAAAATTGCTCCTTTTATTTTTTGGTCATACAGTTTCAAAACTCAGAATTTTTCAATCCGCTCTAATAATGGAGCCAGTCTCCCCTGTGCATCAGTATGAGAGAAGTTGAGGGAGAGGGGGAAAGTCTGGCTAAGTGTGTAATAAATCATATTGGGTCATTGCACTAATGAACCGTTTGGGTCCGAATCCTCATTAGCTTGTCTGCAGGAAGAGAAAACTAGTAAAACAGGGAAAGGACATATCAGGGAACCTGTCTGCCGGTACTGTCCTGAGCTTCCATTGTTGAAGGACATCCTTTAAGCTAATTTCAGACCCATAAAAAAAAATCTATTTGGTGATTAGTAACCAGTGGATAAGAGCAGAGAGCCCAAGTGAATAAAGGCCATAAATACCAAAGTCCTTGGGATAACAGCCTATAAAAGTGTCAAAAAGCGTTGCTGAAGTGACAAAAGATAGCCTCTGGTAACAAGAAGTGTTAGCCCACTCGACACGAATCCATATTCATGCATGGAAGACATATTTTCAGTTTCTTCTACAATGCAAACTTTTCCTGCAAATAATATTCATTTTTATATTAAAAGCAACTCTTCCTCCTCGACCCTCTGGGATTTTCAGAACCGTTAAAGCTAACTTAGTTTCCAGAAGTTAATAGTCAACATTTATGCTAATCTCTCTCTCTCATGGAATAAGTGACTAGAGAGGACAGATGAAGCAAAGAATGTTAATGAGCTCAAGGTGGCGTTATGAAACATTTAAAAGAAAAAGACAAGTGTGTGTTAAGACATCTTGTACTCAGTGGCTTTTCCCTATTCCTACAGTTTAAGATTTCTCAAAACTATTTTATTATGTGGCATAATTTTGGTTATAGCAGATTAATATTGTATCTCTTAACACAAGAAAAGTATTAAAGTGAATTTACAAACCACACATCGGTTTGCTCCTGAGGCCTGATCCTCTAGACACTTACTGATGCTAGTATTTGCCAATTGCCACTACAATCAGTTCCATTAAAGTCAATTTGAACTGTTGGCAGTGGTAAGCATTATATCTTGTAGTGTTGGTAGGGTTAGCCTTTTACCTTAAGTAATCATTTGTGTGGTGTTATCCAAAAATGAAAACAGTGAACTTTTAGCATCCTTAACCACACCTAACAGTATGTGACATATTTTTGCCAGGTTTTACAGATTTCAAAAATATTATAAATCAAATATTGGTACGTGACTGGGATCTGATTTAAAATGGAAGCTTAGAATTTGTGGTTGAGTCCATCTAAGTTACAATTTCTGTGTGAAAATTATAGTAGCTGACAAAAATATACAACACATATGACAACCTGTTGAAACCAGTTGTCAGCAAGTAACTTTGTTGTCAAAAGCAGAAATTGACAGATAAAGGAAACCCTTAGAGTAACTTGTAAAGCCACTCTAGGCAAGAGGCTAAAATTTGTTTTGAAATTGTTGATATATTTACCATTTGGATTGACCATTTTTGTTCCTTATTGATGTAGTCTTGGACCAAAATGTTTGGTTTGTATTGTTAGATCATACTGTGTAGTTAAAGACCTTCATTTTAATATTTGAATGGCTTGCCAGGCATTTTTTAAAAAGGGAAAATAGTATTTTCATGCCATTTCATGACTGAGTGCTTCTTTCAACAGTTCTCTTATTTTGGGGGGAGTGGGTGTGGGGCTGTATATCTATAGGTCTGATTCTGTGAACACTTACCCATGCATGAGTAATCCTACTCATATGAATAGTCCCATTTAGTTCTTGACGACTTCTGCACTTACTTGACTCACTCGAATAAAGTTTGTAAGTTTTTGGAGGATCAGGCCCAAAGTTTGTATTTCGATTGTTTAACTGAGAACTCTAGATGTAATTCATTTGAGAGGAACAGATGTTACTTTTTTCCCCAAACATTATCGGAAAAAGAGAGATGTTCCGTTGCCCAAATAGGCATCTTTTCGATTGTGAGAAAAGGCGGTAAAAGGCTATAAATCTGCCTTCTCATTATGAAGGGCAACAATAGATTGATTTATGACAAAAAGGCAACTGTTGGGCTTATGTAAGCTGTATGCATAAAAATGCCAGTTAGCTCTGAGCTTTAGAATGGCTAGATATTCTTGCTGTTATTTTTGACAAGGATTTAGTGCTATATTAATCAGAGGGGAAAGTATATAGCCAAAAAGAGTTCGAAGATTTCTCTGTTAACGCATCATAATGATGCAGTTACATACATCTTAAAGACTGGGGAGGTTTTGTTTTTTAATAATAGGGTTTAAAATTCCATCCAAGTTATCATATTTTCAGTGGGGCATTTTTCTCTTCATGTTGTTGGAGGATTTTAGCCTCTCCTTTAGCTTTCTCTGCTGTCTTGTATTTGTTTCGGATGCTTGCTTGTTCTTATATTTTTAGGCATTGAGACAAGAAGCCATAGAAAGTTGTGGTGCGAGAGGTCAGGTCAGGGTGGTTGCAAAATTGTGGTAAACAGGCATGAGGACTCAATAGGAGACTCGTATACCATTATGGCAAAAAATGTATAGATTTTAATATGGATGAAACTGATCAGGTTCTACAGAAAATATTCTAAGGCTTTTATAGAATTAATAGAAAATTATATACTCTCTATAGAATTCTGTTGCAAGGTCATAATTCTCCATTGAATGCTAAAAGTTGGTTTTAACAATCCTTTACAAAGGTGTTCTAATGAAATCTATACCATTAGAAAAATTAAACCCTTTTAGTTCAACCCTTATTAAAGTCTGTAGGGTTTTTCCATAAGGGTAAAGTGTTGTGCTGAGGGGAAACCCAATGGGAGCAGAAAAAAAAAATTATATTATAAAATAATATATCCTTTGGTGATGGTAAAAAAAAATTGTCCTAGGCTTTTTCTGTTTGTCATCTAGCCTGCTTTACTTGGGTCCCTTCTGCCTCCTAGAGTCCTAGTCATGATTTACTAGGAAAACATTGCAACTAAAGTTGGATAAGCCTGCATTATATCATTAGGTCTGTTGCATTATAAAGTCATTTAAGCCCATGTGTTGTATAACTTCTCAAATTAGGGCATGGGTAGCTTACTGTATAGAGTATTGGTTTTGTGAAACAAAGCTTTTGTGTATGACCTGTAACAGTGTGTATGTTTTGTATGCAGAGTAATTTGTACACCTTCTGGCTCTCTAACACCATGAAATGGTTAGGAAATAATTATCATTGTGAATATCATCTGTTTAGTGGCATTTTTCCTTGCAGAGAAGTGCATGAAGCAGTAAACTGTGCTCTTTTGTTGTTGTTAAAGTTTGGAGCAAATGTATTTACTACTATGTGTTTGTGTTTGTTTTTTTTAAAGTCTGAACAGCCTAGCCCTGCCAGTTCAAGCTCAAGTTCCAGCTCCAGTTTTACACCATCTCAGAACAGCAGACAACAAGGTACCAAAAAAGGAAAAGAAATTGAGAAAAGTGTGCAATGAAGGGGCCAACCAGTAACATGACTGATGGAATCTCATTACCACTTTTCTGCTGTCTTTTTCACAGTCTGAAGTAGTGAATTAGCCTCTGTTCTGCTTCATCCTTTTTCTTCAAAGTGTATGTGAACATGATTATAACATGTAAGAAGCAGAAAGAAAAAAAATGTATATTTTCATTCGGAAGAGAATAGTTATTTATTTGTTACATAGCACCAAGAAACATGCTAGATACTTTACAGACGCTAGATCCTAAAGATCTTGCAGTCGTAATCTTGCAGAAGGATCAATAGATCCTTATTCCTTCATGGAGCCCCACATGAGTTAATCGGACTTCATGTAGGGAATAAGGGTCTGTATTTGTGGATCCCTTTGAAGAGTCATGAGACAAGAGTCCAATCCAATGAGTTGCTGAGCATTTCTGTCTACTCTTTGCCGCCCTTGTGTGCTCATGCACACACACAGTGAATTTATTAAGAGTTGGATAGCACTTAGCACCTCAAGGGGTTAGGCCCTTAAACTTCCCAAATGAGAAATTTACTTTTAAAAATAATCTGACATGGAGAACATTATTGTTAGTCTTTAAGGACACATTTAGATTTTTCTGGCTAATAATTTTGGCTCCCTCAGAACTCAGTAAAGAAATGTAAGTTTCTGCCAGGAAAGCCTGCCAAACCAGTTTTTATATAAATCAATTGAGATTCATATGAGCTATTAAACCACTTAGTTCCTGTTTGGCTTTTTTCCTTGACTTTGTCAAATTGTACAACTGATATGTTCTTGATCAGCTTGGCTTTTTTTTTTTAAAGCAGGAAGCTTTTGACTGATTAAAATTGAATTTGTTTCAGTGTGTGCATTTATATTCCTCAGACTTATTTTTTTTTCTTTAAAATGGAATAGATTAGTACCCCAGAGAGAGGATTCTTTTTAAAAAGCAAATCTAAACAGAAGGCATGTCTGTCAGAGTTTTATGAAGGTGACCGTTACGGATTGGCTCTGTGTTCGGACAGCGATGTTTCCAGTGTGTTATAACTATCTTTAGAGCACAAAAGCAAGGGGGAAAATAGGCTGCTGTTGCATCCCCAGCGTCAGGCGCTTGGCTTGTAACTAAGGCTGTGCAAAACCTTTTATACTGAATCCCACCGGTATTCACAGAAACCTCAGGGGTGGTATATGTGGGCTGCCCCATTACCCCCACCAAGAGCCCTGGACGTTTTCCTTACCTCTTTGATGTCTTTTCAAGGAGGGAACCTGGTGGTCTATCACTTTCCTCTCCTCCTAACACCTTTAGGAGGGCGCGGTTTGGCCCCTTCCATCTCATGAGGGGTACGTGGGAGGTTGCACAGATTTTCCAATTCTGAACCTTTTGCAGAATAAGTGGTAGCCCTTCTTTCTCCCCCTCCCACCACCAACACTGCTAGGTGTGTGGTCACAGCAGTAAGTGCCACTAGATGCTCCTCTGTTCTGGGAATTTCCTGTTAATGAATGCATCTTCCAGTCTGCTATTGTGTAAGCGTCTGTCTATTGGGGATGGAGGATGGGATATGGTGTGGCAGTCTGTCTTGTGCCTCTGGAGATGCCAAAGGTGGAGTTATGTCTGTGTGTCTGCTGTGGGAGGGCTTTTTACATAGGAGAGAGGAATAAGCCAGCTGGCTGCCCTGTGAAGGGCCAGAGAGAGGGCCATCTAATTTCCCCCAGAAGACATCCAGAGGAGTAGCAGATAAGATGCCCCTATGCTGCGCATACTGGGGTACATATAGTTGCATGTACAGAGAAGATGACACTTAAAGATAAAGGGGTAGCTTGGGCTTGTTACAGAAGCAGACTGTGTGGGGCAGGTGAGGACAACTCACTGGTTTAATTTTTTACTTCACTTTGGGTTCAAACTAACACAAAACTCTAAGAAGGACTAGTGAAGCCAAATAGGCTCAAAGGAGGGGCAAGATGTTTAGAGTGGCCTACAGTCCTCTGCCAAAATAAGAGATAATTATGGTACCTCCAGGCACTTTAACTGGTAAATGTTGGTTTTTAATGCTGCCCTGTGTGTGAGATTAAATATTTGTACATTTATATTGTTAAATTTGAATTCAATATTTTTAACCTATTGTTGCCCCTCTTGTTTTTGTTCTTCCTCTTTGTTCCTTTCCTCCTTCTTATAGACTCTAAGGTAAGAAGGGACCATTGTGATAATCTAGTCAGACCTCCTGCACACTGTATGCCACAGAACCTCACCCACCCACTCCTGAAATAGACCCCTAACGTCTAGCTGAGTTACTGAAGTCCTCAAATCATGATTTAGAGACTTCAAGTTGCAGATAATTCACCATTTACACTAGTTTAAACCTGCAAGTAACCCGTGCCCCATGCTGCAGAGGGGGGTGAACAACCCCAAGGGTGTCTGCCAATCTAACCAGGGGGGAAATGCCTTTCTGACCCCAACTATGGTGATCAGTTAGACACTGAGCATGTGGGCAAGACCCACCAGGCAGAAAGAATTCTCTGTAGTAACTCAGAGCCCTCTCCATCTAGTATCCCGTCTCCAGCCACTGGGAATTTTTGCTACTGGCCGTCACCGATGGGACATATGCCATGATTCCATCCCCTCCATAAACTTATTGAGCTCAGTCTTGAAGCCAGTTAGATTTTTGTCCCCACTGCTCCCCTTGGAAGGCTGTTCCAGAACTTCACTCCTCTAATGGTTAGAAACCTTTGCCTAATTTCAAGCCTAAACTTGTTGATGGCCAGTTTATATCTATCTGTTCTTGTGTTCACGTTGTCACTTAAATACCAGGGAGGGACAGGAGGTGTTTAAGTTATCTCTTTGGTGTATTTATAGAGAGAAAACATATCTCCCCTCAGCCTTCTTTTGGTTAAGCTAAACAAGCCAAGCTCTTTTAGTCTCCTCTCATAAGGTAGGTTTTCCATTCCTCGGATCATCCTAGTAGCCCTTCTCTGCACCTGTTCCAATTTGAATTAATTTTTTATAAACATGGAAGACCAGAAGTATAGACAGTATTCCAGATGAGGTCTCACCAGTGCCTTGTATAATGGTACTAACGCTTCCTTGTCTCTACCGGAAATACCTAACCTGATGTATCCTGGGATTGCATTAGCCTTTTTTACAACTGCATCACATTGACATCTCATAGTCATCCTATGATCAACCAGTACACCCAGGTCTGTCTCCTCTTCTGTGGCTTCCAAGTGATAAGTGCCCAGCTTATAGCAAAAACTCTTGTTGTTAGTCCCTAAGTGCATGACCTTGTACTTTGCACTATTACATTTCATCCCATTTCTATTACTCCAGTTTACAAGGTCACCTTGAGATCTTCTTGTCTGATATTCTGGTCCTCCTTCATATTGGCAATATCTCCCAACTTTGTGTCATCCACAAATTTTATTAGAGCACACTTTTTGTGCCAAGGTTAGTAATTAAAATGTTAAATAAGTTTGATCCCAAGACCAGTCCCTGAGGAACTCCACTAGTAACCTCCCTCCACACTGACAGTTACCCTTTCAGTCTGACCCATTGTTGTC
Organism: Natator depressus; assembly: GCF_965152275.1. Taxonomy (NCBI): domain Eukaryota; kingdom Metazoa; phylum Chordata; order Testudines; family Cheloniidae; genus Natator; species Natator depressus. Next base: position 110,483,659 of record NC_134238.1, on the reverse strand, counting down.
TCCCCTTTAACCAGTTCCTTGTCCGCCTTTCAACAGCTTTCATCCTATGTCTGTCTATTTTTGCTTCGTTTTTGAATGTTGATACTTCCCTTTTTTCTCTCTCTTCCTCTACCACTTATCCAGTCTTTTGTTCAGTTTCTTTTGTTTTCTTGTCTTCCTCCTCCCCCTTAATCTCTCCTTCCTTATTTCTATCTCTCTTCAAATGCAGCCTCTTTCTTATAGTTTCTCCTTAATTCCCTTCTTTGACTCTTTCACTCATTCTCTTCTGCTGTCCTGTCCCTATGCCATTCATTCCCCATGCAGAGCAATAGGCATGAAGGCAGTTGGCCAGAAGGAATCTCTTCTAGCAGACCGGAACTGATCAGTCTGTTTCCTGTCCCCATGGTGGTGCTGCAGGTGACCTTCTTCCCTGGCAAGGAATTCACCACTATCCTCCACATCCACTTATTAGAAGCCAAGGATGGGAGTCCTCTCCTGGCCTGTGCAGTGTCTCAGCCGGCAGTCTGTTGCTATTGGAATTGCCTGTCCTGTGGTCTGTGCCCATGTCTGATGCATGAGGCATATGCCCATCAGCCCCATGTTATGGGCTTGGCTCCAAGCAGACTTCAGGGTATGCAAATACAGAACAGAACCCACTGAATTCAATTTGCCCAAACCATGCCAACCTAAACAAATCTTGCACAGCCTTACTTGTAAACCATTTTAAATATAGGTCTTAAAACCAGTAAGCACTGTTAACGCTGGACAAAGACACTCTGGGTGCCTCTGCTGTGATCCCTATCAGAATTGAAATAATTTACATCACAGTCCCCTACCTAGGGGAAGTATAGTCTCATTGTTAAACCATGGTCCCGAAACTGTGAGTGAACTTTACCTACGTTACCAGAGTATTGTGAGCCTTAATTTATTAATGATAGCAAAGTACTTTGAGATTCTGGTGTTGAAGACGCCATAAAAATGTAGTAATCATAAACTATTGCAAGTATAGAAATATAATAATAAACTACTGCCACCACTACTCCTGCCATTCCTGGATGCCCTCTATGTTCTCGAATATGATGTGATCTAGAATCAAACTCTGTGGTTTGATTCACTTCCTTCAGCCTCCCAAGCTGACCCTTACCCATGCTCCTTTTAAGCAGCTGTCCTCTTTCATATTTCGCACATGTGTTAAACATGCAGTTTTGCGTAACCACCTTTTATAGCAAAATAAATAAAAGGTACAATAAAAGAACTAAATCCTAAATTAATTTTTATAGAGTCTTAGGGAGAACTAGGCTGAGCACCTCAAATTAATTCAAGAGAAAAGATAGACCAGTGTTGCATGGGATTGACATGCTTCTTACAGATGAATGCTAGCAAAGTGCTTGCTTGACCTGAAATTGACCTTGAAATAAAAGGAACAGCTTTATCTAAATAGATCAAAAACAGGCAGACAAAGACTGCCTTGGCCAGAACAAGTTACAATCAGAATGCTTTATTAAACTCTGCTTTTCAATACATGGATTAACCTAACAAATGTACTATTACCAATATGTCTCTGTAGAACTTTATTGATAGAGAATAACATTTGAGAAAGAGGGCAGGGGGGAAGGCTAGCAGCTTATAAGTATCTCATTTATAATAACAAAAATAGAACACTCAATTTTTCTTAAATTAAAACATGCAGTGGGGAATATTTGGTGTGAAAATATTTTGCTTCAGCTACATTCCAGGGGGCCAGCCTGTAAACACTTAGACACATGGGTCACTTTACTGTGATGAGTCAGCCCATTGAAGTCAACAGGAGTGCTTGCGTGAGTAAATGATTCATGTGCAAGTGTTTGTAGCATAAGCCTCTAGTGCATTACTTCATTTGTTTAATGCTTAAAAGTCTTCCCCCACCTCTAACACTTTGGATTTTTTTTCCTTTGTAAAACTGCATAATAGGCTGATGTGTTTGGAACATTGCAAAGTGAATTGGAATTCCAGTTGTTGATTTGTGTCTGTTTTGTCATTTCTGTTGGTCAGGTCCCTTGAGGTCTATAATGAAAGATCTGCATTCTGATGATAATGAAGATGAATCAGATGAAGCAGATGAGAATGAGAATGACTCTGAAATGGAGAGACCTGTGAATACTCGTGGAGGAAGTAGAGGTCGCAGGTGAGTAACTGCAAACAACTTGAAGCCTGAGGTAGTATGATAGCAGTAGTTACAACAGATTAATTTTTTTTTAAAGCTGAATAGCTTAAGCTCAATAAACAGAGAGGCAATTTATTCAATTTCTACAAAAAGCATTCATATGCGGTGCCACTTTTAAACTATCAAATCAGATGTTTCCAGATGTGAGCTGCTTCTACACAAAACCCTTTGGTCAGTTTGCACCTGATTCTCCTCTAACTTTCACTGGCTTTACACTCTTGTGACTCTGTTAGGTAGTTTTTGATTCACCTTGGTGTAAGTGAGAGCAGAATCAGATCCTCCATGTGCAAGGTGTTCTGTACCCCAGCTACAAGTTAACCCACGAATCTTGTGATTGACATATATAAAGCTGTCAGAGTTCATTGTTTTAGAGGGAATTATCTAAGCAATTTACACGGTGTCCAGTGCATGCAGGATGTATTGCAAGCCCTAGTCCCAAAAATGATGAGGTTTCTGGCCTGATTTTTTATTATCTGTTCTGCATCCCGACTGTGACTTCAGTATGACATAACAAATGAGAAATTCATCATACATTTTAAAGCTGTTGCCATATGTCATTGAAAATCATGTACAAGGTGGAACAGGGGCTCTTAAACTTTTTCATAGTGGGTAGATACCTCATCTGAAAGAGGGTCTTGTGTACTTCTTGTCCTATCCTTCATGATCACATAACACCTGAGTATCAATTTGAGCAATTGCTTACGTGGAAGAGTAATATTAGGAAAGTATTAAATGTATTTTAGCTGTCTCTCTAATGCAGTTTATCATCTGGAATCCAGGAGAAAAGCAGGCCCTATGAACAGCCACCATTCTACAGATATCACTTTGAGAACCTCTGAGTTGGAAGATTAATGTTAAATATACTTTATAAGACACTCTTTGTCCCATTTGTCTCCAGCTGTAGAGGGGTTTTTTGTTTGTTTGGGGGGTGTTAGTGTTCCTAAACAAAACTTTGCAAAACTTAAGACAAATAGAAATGTTTCTCAGTTTTTTAAAACTAAGTTGATAACTTTTCAAAAAAACAAGTAAACATTCCCCTCCATGCAGTGTTTACAGCCTAGGCTTTGCAGCATTGTGAATGAGCATAAGAAACAGAAGGTAAAGTTGATCATTTAGCCCTGGCCTCTCCAAGATAGTGAACTATTAAATCGTAACCCTGTTATGCATGGAGAGAGATTTTGTAAGACGGTTGTAATGACTTAAAAAAATCTAGTAGATATGATTTTTCTCTTCCTCCAAATCCTGTATGTTTCTACTCATGATAATAAGAGAGCCTAGCTTTATGGTGAAGAGATTTAAAAAGACAATTTTTTTTTAAACCTGAAATGTTGAAACATCTCTAAAATAGTTTTTTCTGTAAAACATGGCATATGCAAATAATGCAATGGTGTGGCTTATAGCTTTTGTTGACAATTTTACTTTTACCCAGAACTTCATTGAAAAAACCCCAAATCTTTTATTCTGTTTGTTCAAACTAGAAAATGGCTTATTGTTTTTGATGTTTAAATAAAACAAAATAGGTTTCATATTCTGGGATTTAAAAAGAGGGACAACAGTTGAGTAATAGTTAAACACATCTGTCCTCCTTCCCCCGAAATTCCTCCCATTTGGGTCTTTGGGAGAGACTTTGGGAGAGATTGTGTTTCAATTTGCCTGCCACAGGAACAGGGAAGAGTCCCAGGAGAGCCATCCATCAGGCTTTTGTGGGCTTCCCTTTCTTATTGATTGGGCAGTCATTGGCTGCCCGGTCTCCCCTAATCAGCAGGGGTGGGGCAGTCTCCTTGCTGAATTTTCTATTCTTTCCAATTGCCACTCTTCTAAGTAGTCAGAGTACTTTCTGATAACCAATAGAACAGTCGGTTGGTAGCCTCAGATTCTCTCCCCAGTCAGCAAAGGAAAGATACGTGGGTTTAAAGGTGGGAGGAAGAACCTCCATCAACAACCTCCCCAACTCGCTTGTTGGTGACTAAGATGGCTTTTCACAGGTCCAACATCTGCATCAATATAGGATCAGACTGAAGAGGTTTGGGGGATCCAGCCCCAAGTCTGGATTCATTGTTGTCAGTGAATTGCAGGAATGAGTTTCCCAAAGAGTCTTCCAAACTCCTACTCCTGGGGGCATTCTGTGCCAAAAAATGAAAAAATTCTGCACACAATATTTTAAAATTCAGCAAATTTTATTTGTCAAAATATATACAGAATCATAGCCAGTTTCAATTATTTTGGTAATTTATTTCAAAATACTTGTCAGCAAGTATGTCTGTAATAATACAGAACACACAAAAATTCCCCCAGGAGTAGAGTTAAAGAAACCCCTATGACAACCCAATTCCTGTTTCTCTGCCCCCTTCCCTGCCCAAGCCCAGCTGGGGGACCAGACACCCACAACCCCTCCCCCACCAGAGCCCACCTGTGGGGCCCCCCCCAGCCAAAACACCCGAACCCCTTCCTCCCCAGAGCCCAATCGTGGGGCTCCCTCAGCCCAGATACCCGCACCCTCTCTCCCGCTCCAGAGCCCAGCTGTGGGGCGCCCCCAGTCCAGACACCCATTCCCCTTCCCCGCAGAGCCCAGGAATCCAGAGGGAGAAACAGCCTGATGCTCGGTCCCAGGCTTGCACCGAGTTTCCTGTGCTGCCCTCTCCTTCCCTCAGGACGTGCTGGGAACTGCATCTGCCAGGAACCCTCTAGGCCCTCCTCCCGCCTCCCCAGCAGTGTCTTTTATGTGTAAGCTGGCTCTGTGGAGTCCAGTGACCCCTAGTGGTGGCCAGCAGCACTGTGGGCCATTTCCATGGGGGAAAGGAAATTCTGTGTATGCACAATGTTAATTTCTGCAAAATTCTGCATTGCGCAGGGGTGCAGAATTCCCCCCCCCCCCCCCAGAGTAAACTGCAAAGGAAGCCCATAGATTATTAGTGGGGTATAACTTAATAAGGCAGCTGAAAATTAATAAAATTGAATGTATGCAAAATTCAAATGGTCAGCAGTGATAGTGTATAGAAAATGAACTATAGTAAAACCTCAGAGTTACAAACACATAGGGAATGGAGGTTGTTTGTACCTCTGAAATGTTTGTAACTCTGAACAAAACGTTACGGTTGTTCTTTCAAAAGTTTACAGCTGAACATTGACTTAATACAGCTTTGAAACTGCACTATGCAGAAGACAAATGCTGTTTTCCATTTATATTAGTAGTAGTTTATGTTTAACACAGTACTGTATTTGCCTTTTTCCCCCCATCTCTGCTGCTGCCTGATTGCGTACTTCTGGTTCCAAATGAAGTGTGTGGCTGACTAGTCAGTTCGTAACTCTGAGGTTCTACTGTATTCCTCTTATGTGCAACTTTTTCCCTCCAAATGTCCAATTTCAATCCATCTGTCTCTTAGAGGAAAAACCATCTGTCTTTACAATGCTTACAGTTTGTAGGTTAATGGGAAACAGACCTTTGCAGGGTTATTGCACGGTAATTCATAGAACCTCATTCCTCTTGCTTTTGAGTCTTATGACTTTGGGGTATAGGATAAAAGGATACAGATAGGATCCCAACAAAGTTGATTGTGTTGGTAGTTGCCATGTTTGTGATGCATTAGACCAGTAAGTTCTGAGAACTGACATTGAGAAAGAAAAAGTTCCTAAGAATCTTCAAACTCCCACAGTGTCAGTGTATGTTACTGTGTGTTATGCTGAGCATTGGAGTGGAAAAAGTGCTTTGTCGATCAGAAGAAAGAATGTAATAAAATTATTTTCTGATGAACTTATTATATTGTGGATGTCTTAATTAACTTTTAGTGAAGCACTTATAGAAGCAGGAAGTATGCAAGCTTGGAAGGTTATGGAAGGAAGGAAGAGTAGCTGTGGGGAATTCACATTTTGTTCTTTAAAGTGTTTTAGGAATTTGTTTTTCCTGCCCACAGTTTCCAGGGGGGTCTGCAATTGGGACACCTGCCTCATTGAGATTCTGTTTACTAGTGACAACTATTAACTAAACAATGTAGCACTTCATTCATTGAGGTGAAGGATCTATGTGAGGGCAGCTATTCCATTTCTCCATAGTACACCGTTCTTATTCCACTGGTGACTTCTGCTTGGGTGCCTGCCCTTTACTGACAGCACAGCTGCACTTTCAAAATTCCAATAACTAATGACAGCTTGTGTAGCAAAGAACATTCTCAGTGTCCCACCTACAAGTGTGATCGAGGAGCGGCAGTGTGTTCAGCCTTTGTTTTTATATCTGATTTCTGTGGCTCTCTTTTTCCTCAGGGTTAGTCTAAGTGACGGTAGTGACAGTGACAGCAGTTCAGCTTCCTCACCGCTACATCATGAACCTCCACCACCTTTATTAAAAACCAACAACAATCAGGTACAGTGAGGTTCCCTACATACAAGAGTGGTGTATCTGCACTAACAGCTTTGGAGCTAGCCCTGTGCCCTTGATTGCTTTAATTTTCAGACTAAATAAATAATTTTCTTTTACCCTGAGCTTGAATATATTTGGCTAAACAAATATTCTCTGTAAAGCAGAAGAGCAATGTGTTTGGCAGTATTCTGAGGAAGACGACACTTTTGTGTATATTAAGTCATACTATTGTAATTGTAAAAGGTAAACTTGTTATGACCTGGCTGTACAGTAGCAGTCCTACTCTCTTGGTGTTACTTTTGGTTCACATGTAATCAGGATTTTTTTTTCATTCAGTCTTCATCTCAAAGTTGTAATCAACCATATTAGATAAAGCATTTTGTTATATTTATTGTAAATAATGCTTAGCACTGTCCAAATAGTAGCTAGTCTTTGCAGCACTGTTGAGGTAGGTAAGTAGCGTTATCCCATCTGGCAGGTGTAGAAACTGAAAGGGAAGTTAACTGACCCAAATCTACACAATGAGTCAGTAGCAAACAAAGATTAGAACTCAGGAGGTCTTCATACCTAATCTGTTAGATCACAGCATCTTTTTAAATCAGTGGAGTTTTTATAACACATAAGCTTACTACAATGTATGCATTTGCTATTATCTTTAAAGCAATTGACATTCACAATGTATAAAGATATATAACTAAAGTCATTTATATACTTGTGTTTGGTGACAAAACAGAACATAAATCTACTGCAGATGAAACTTGGTCACACTCTAAACTCTCATATAGCCAGGCTAAGTTAAATGAGAATAAGTACATGTTTATAGTGGCAATGCGGATAAAATGGATCCACGGTTTTAATAAAAAAAAATTTAACTTGTGTGTTACAGATGAGCCTAGACAGCACTTCCTTCAGGAAAATGAATTCTCTTTCCTGACGTAAATAATATACCATCCATTCCTTTTCCAATAACGCATAAATGTATCTTTGCTAACAGCAATATGTGAATAATTTGTTTATATCAATTAAATTAGGATATGCTGCAGAAAAGGAGACATGCTCTGTGTTTAGCAGGAACACCTGTAATAACAATAAAGAAGTCCATGTCATTTCACAGTCAGTAAGCATTAATAGGATCAATCAAAAATTCTCTAAATATTTTAAAATTGATTTCTACATGAACTTTGGAGAGAGATCACTTTTACAAACATACATAAAGTGACATTTCCATTTCCTTTCAGCTATCACTTAATTATGGGCAATCTTCCTTTGGAGACTGGAGTGCAAGAAAAATGGATGATCTTTTTATAGGGATAACCAAAGCTGGTTGCTTTTTGAAAATCTCACCTGGTTTTTGCAGGGAAATAATAATTGTATCTTTCTCTCTCACTAGGCACAATCCATTTGGCCACTGTCTCTCATGCCATGCCTGTCTACTCCAATGAGCACCATAAACTCCCATGTGCTCATTTGGTTTCTCCAAACAGCATGGAGTATTTAAAGAGATACCAATTGGAAGTGAATAGCTCACTATCTTAAAGCATTCACAAACTGTCTTAACAGATGAGGTAGAAAGTATACTTTGGGGAATGGTCAGGCCTACCTGTACTAGAATTCCAATTGTGTTAGTCAGAACCATATTTAAACATGGTTCTTGCCAGCAAGGTACTGCCATGATCTTCCTGACTGGTATAAACAGGTCTGTATTACAAAATAGGTTCACAGTACAGAACCATACTGTTACAGATTAGGGAAAACACTACCCTCTGCAGATTAGTGAATGAAAGAATCAGTTTCAGGCAGGTTTGAGCATTACAAATACTGAGTTAATATGAGCCTTTGTAGAAGCATTCTCTAACCTGTATAGTGACACATCTCATCCAAACTAGGGTGCTTCGGATATTGGAGAGAATGACCCATGGCATGTGGGGAAGCTACTGGATTTCAATAGCCACATTTGGCAGATTATAAGTGAGCAACTCCTTCAAGCTTTATCTGTGTCCCATGCTAGTGAAATCATATGAAAACCATTTCTGATGTTAGGGCTATCATGTATCGAAATTTCATCACTCCTAGGTAAACTGATAAAAGCTTTTTCCCTTTAAAAATAAACAAATACAAGAAAAACAAAAAACAAAGGAATACCTGAAAAGCCTGGCATTTTGCCCAGAAGCATTCACATTTTGTCAAGACAAGATTTATCTTCCTCCACCCCAAACTGCAATAGCCTTGGGCTTGTTAAATCTAAGAATTATTTTCAGGTGAGCTTCATGTGTTGCAATTCTGGGCACGTACCACCCTTTGTAAAATAAACAGTTAGTTAGGATAAAACAGACCTATAGTCTTCTTGTCTGTTGGAAGGTAGCTGCACACTTCTCTCTCTCTCTCTCTCTCTCTCTCTCTCTCTCTCTCTCTCTCATTTATAAGGTCTCAATCACCCTAGGTAACACCTAGGTGGGGTCTGTGGGGACTATGGAAGTTGGGGGAGATACTAGGAGTTGGTGGGAACTGATGAAAGGCCCATGTTGGGGCATAAGGATATCAAAAAATCTTCATTTTTAACAAGCCCTGACTGAGTAATTTTCATTTTGAAGTTGGTGTTGTGTTATGATAACCCAGCACGTTGTTAGGGGAAACTGTGCTACTGGAGAGATATTCTTTGTGATGAGGTGTAAAACAGAAAACGTAATGATTTGTGACCATTAAACAGCCCATGACACTTTTCACAGCAACTGGCCACACTCCAAACTAAGTAATAATAATCTGATTATGTAAACTCAGTTTCAAATGGAAAACAATCCCATTCCTCACATCTGTCCTAAAACTGTCATGTAGTAGCATTGTGTACTCTTGGCTATTTGACACATCCTTTACCTAGAGGTGACTAAATTTCAGCATTTGATGAAGAGACATGGGTATATAATATAACTCTGTAGGCCCAAGTTTGTAAAGTAGCTTGTAATCATACTGGATGAAAGGTGCTATGTCAATGCGTGATCATTATCTTTGATTAAACACTCTCTTTGCACAATTGCAGCTCGTCCAAACACTAGATTAGCTACATTTCAAAAACTGTATCCTTCAGAAAAGGCAGACAACAATAAAGATAATAAGAAAACATATTAATCATACTGCACATTAAATGCATGTAGTCTTTACCAAGGATGTAGAGTTTGCCTCAGCACTCTGCATATATTCAAAAATTTAGACCTCTTAACCTGCCAAGGTTCAAATGAAGACGATACAAAAAACAGTGCAGGAAACTTTAAAATGATATAGAATCAATTTATTTAGTATCAGTATTACTCTTATAACCATCTCTTCATGATTCAGCATTTTGTGATGTAAGTTACTTCTAAAAAAAAAGAAGATTGAGTAGCTTTGTTAGGTCAAAGATTGTGAAGGGTTATTTGCAAGGCTTGGTTGTGGTTTCCTGCAGATATTTTTATATTCTTTGTTTTTATGTAACAGCATTTTTTAAATGTTTTCTTAATTTTTTAAAATTCATACAGCCCAAAGATGCACTTAATACTTAGAGCATTTTCTGTTTCTTTTCCAGATTCTAGAAGTGAAAAGTCCAATAAAACAAAGTAAATCTGATAAACAAATAAAGAATGGTGATTGCGATAAGGTAAATATGAGTGTGATGGCAATAAAGTATTTAGAAAGCCTCATTAAGTTATTATATTTTCTCTTCTACATCCCTTTTACAGTATTATTTTTGTTACAAAACAGAAAACTCACTGGTTACTATATCTTTGCTCTAAGTGTTTCTTAAATACAGCAGTGTGCTTTTCTCTTTTTCTCTTTGTAAGCATTGTCCCCTCAAAGCTTTGGCAAATTTAGCTGGCTGGGGATCTACCACCTATTGTTTGTTTTATGTATACAGTGCCACAAATATGCATAGTGCTTTATAGAACAAATAAAAGACAGTTCCCACACTAAAGATCTTGCAATATAAGTCTCAGGCAATCAATAGAAATATTTTACAGAATCCTTTCCAAGGGCTGCTGTTCACTGGGAAATGAGAGTGTGATATAACACATTAACTAGCATTACACTAAGCATACATTAGCACTCAGCATACAGAGGGATTATCGTGCTTAAATTTGTCATCTGGCCATGGTTAAGTGCATTCTAACATGGGTTTTAATGTTTTGTTAGTTAACATAGTGTAACCTCCCAGTGTGTGCCCCAAAATGGTTTAGAATTTACGAGTAGTAACCTCGTTGTGCTACCATGAGTCTGAGACTCTTAATTTGGTTTCCCATTCCCAGATTGTCTATGACCTAGAACGTAGCACTGCTTTGTTAGACCAGCAGTTCTCAATCTTTTCCATCCCATGATCATGTGTTACAATGGGGAAAAAAAGTAACCCTGAAAAGAGGAAGGATGATTATGACCCTCTGCCCCCTCCCCCTCAGACCAGTTTTCAACTCCCTTGGAAGCTGTGACCTCCAGGTTTGGTACCCATGTGTTACTTCATAAATGCTAGTAGGCAGCCATAGATGAGATGAGATGTAGATGAGTTTTATTGTGATAGGGAGTGGAAGGATTTGCCCCGAATGTGAATTAGTGTTTAAGTTCCAAGAGAGTTGGGGGGGAGTTTGATCCCCTCTGAATAACCGGCTCACTTTTTCTTACACGTGCTTTCATGCATCTTAAAACCTCCTGCCCATTATTCAACTTGCTCTTCAGGATTCAGTGGCTCATCAATTTCAAAAATGGCCCTTGGTGATAGAATGCAAACTTCTGTCATACTGGAGAACAAACAGGATTTTGTGAAATTCTTTTAAATATCTTATATAGTGAAATTACTTCAAAGGCCCCTTAAAGTTTTTCAGCATTATGAAGTAAAAAGGTTTAACTGGTGGTTGCTTGGATCACATACTGATTAGTTGGTTGGAGTTAAATGTTTAGTTCCCTTGCCAAACCGAAGAGAACAAGTCAAATGAGAATACAAATGCTGTTGTAAATACTCTGTACTAACTCTGGAGTTTGTGGAAATACACAACTATTCCTTAACAGGTTCTTTGTTGGGGGGGGGATTGTTTTCAGGCATATCTCGATGAACTAGTAGAGCTCCACAGAAGATTAATGACATTGAGGGAAAGGCATGTACTGCAACAGGTGAGGAGAGCTCTTGTGCAGTATCAGAGTGCTCAGCAAAGTCAAGAAGCCAAATCTGTTCTTCCTCTTTTAACCTAAAGCTTTATAATCTGACTTCAGAGTTCTCAGGCCTGAGACTGCATAATATATTGCCTATTAAGAATGTTAATATGACCTAAAGAACTATATCACACACATTTTTTATTCCATTGCCACATACGAGCACACTTTTGAGTTGGAATCGATCCCCTTGAGTTTTCCAGATTTATTGAGAGATATAAAAATGGTGCTTATTTGAGCTAAATGTTGTCACTAATTTACAATATTGATCAGTACATTTCTCAAGCCGCTGATTCATGAAAATTGGACACAGGCCAATAAAATATGATCTGTTGGAGGGCAAAATGAATAGAAATATTGTACAATTGGGCAAGAATCCTGTTTATTTTTTGGAAAACCATGATGAAATCCTTGGTGAAAAGCAAGTAAATACAGTTTCTAAGAGTAATCATGAAAACAAATGTCACTTTATGGTAAAACACAGTATATCATTACTTAATCTTCCTCAGTCATGGGAGACAATTGATTACTTTGGTGTAAACTAGTTGGTCAGAACTAAAAAAGCTTCAAATACTCTGATAGCATTATATAGTGGTAAGAAATGACTTACATTATATTCTCTCTGCATTCAGTGATCTCGGCATTGTCAGGTACTGTTGGATTACAAATGGATGAAACAAGAGATGAAACAATTCACGTTATTAACAAAGCAGAAGTAATTGTAGGACAGATAGCTTTATTATGTTTACAGCAATTAGATACAATTAGATACAGTGATAGGCACTTTATTGAGATTTTTACCACTTCCAATTGATTGCAATCACTCAGTAAATTTCTCAACACTTGCATAATAATAACAAAATACTTTACAGACCTTCAGCATTAATCCATGAGTGCATATTTGCTCACACATTCTTTTGTGACTGATCATCAGAAAGTAGTGCAAGTTCAGTATAACATAGAAGATCTCAGATTTGGATATTTCTAGTTAAACAGGACCCCGGCTGACTGTGTCAAATTTAATTTCTAAGTTTATTCTTGTCCAAGTTTAGTATGTCTTTAACATATTGCTGTTTCCAATCACACTTTGCCGCTAGTGTTCATTTGCTCTTCTTTGCCAATTGAAGGAGCTTCTCTCACCAAGAAAAATGGTGGGAAAGACCAACTCCAGAAGGGCTTGCATAACTCATCACAGCATAGGACCTAGGGGGCTGGAAGTGGCAAGTGAAAAATTTTTTAAACCATCTTTAAAACCGTCAACACAAACAGGAGACGGAGGTGAAAGTGAGCCAAAAAAATAAATAGGGAAATGGGTAGGATAGTCCAAGTTGTGTCAGTAATTTTACTGTTTCTCTTCTTGGCCTAATGGTGTTGAAGTTTCTTATGGAGGTGAGTTTTCTGTCATTGGTGGAAAGATGGTGGTTTAAGTCATGGAAGCACCTTTTGTGTCTGATATTGGAGCATCACTTGTGTTGGAGAGGTTACTTGCTTTGATTCCTGACTCCCTTGTTAGAAAACCAGGATGGGGACCCTTTGAAGAGTGACAGAATTTAAATGGGGATCCTCAACTTCCCATTCTGACTACGAAGAGTAAAGAAATGTAAAAACAAAACCCCATGAATTATAAACTGACTTCAAGATTCTCCAGGGCAAATGTTGTTTTATACTAATTGAGTTTTTCAGAGGATTGAAAGCACTCATTCTTTGACCTTTGCTTCATAATGCATGTGAAGAGTGTGATTATGATACCATAATGCATGTCTCAACCTGGCTTAGTGCCTGATGAACTCCTGTTATAAAAGTTAGGTTTATTAAGTACCAATACTATCCAGCACCTTGTGAGATTGTTGTTCTACAAATCCTGTCCCTGAGCTGTGAATGTGCCCCAGGCTGTTAGTACAGGTCCAATGAAAGTTGAATTTATGGAAGGGTTATTCAGGCCAAGACAGCGGTAAAATGTTATTTTGCTGATGTAGCTAGGAGTTGTAAAATATTGGCCACAAAAGGCTTCTGCCGTCCAATTAAACTAGAAAAAAGAGCAAGAGTAGTTACCCATTTTCTATGTTAGCAAACCCTCTCTGACACCAGGACTTACTTATAGTAGTAACTTCATATAGAAAAATCTCTTAATGCCTTGATTGTTGGTAACAGGACTTTACCTTTAAAGAAGCCTTTGATCGGTCCATATTAGAGAGGAGCAGAGGGAGGAAATATGGGAGAGAGAAACCGGAGTCTGTCTATGTAGGGTTTTAAAAATGAGGGCAGTTTTGAAGTGGAACCTAGGATGGAATTGAAGGACTATGGAGAGAGATTGGAGAAACACAAGGAAGAGGGTACAAGACGGGAAGCCTCCTGATTCATACTGAGAAAGTGGGGCAATCAGCTAGTTATCTTAGGTGCATGTACACGAACACAAGAAGCCTGGGAAACAAGCAGGAAGAATTGGAAGTCCCTGCACAATGAAGGAACTATGACGTGATTGGAATAACAGAAACTTGGTGCGGCAATTCACATGGCTGGAGCACTGCCATGGATGGGTATAAACTGTTCAGGAAGGAAAGGTACGGGAGGAAAGGTGGAGGAGTTGCATTGTATGTAAGAGAGTGGTATGATTGTTCAGAGCTCCAGTTTGAAACTGGAGAAAAGCTTGTTGAGAGTCTTTTGGGTTAAGTTTAGAGGCAAGAGCAACAAGGGTAATGTCGTGGTTTGTGTGTGCTATAGACCACCGGATCAGAAGGATGAGGTAGATGAGGCTGTCTTCGGACAACTAACTGAAGTTTCCAGATCACAGGCCGTGGTACTAATGGGGGGTTTTAGTCACGCTGACATCTGCTGGGAGAACAATATAGCAATGCACAGACAATCCAGGAAGTGTTTGGAGCGTGTTGGGGACAACTTCCTGGTACAAGTGCTGGAACAACTGACTAGGGGCCGTGCTTCTCTTGACCTGCTGCTTACAAACGGGGAAGAATTGGTAGGGGAAGTAGAAGTGGGTGGCAATCTAGGCAGCAGTGACTATGAGATGGTTGAGATCAGGATCCTCACAAAAGGAAGAAAGGAGAGTAGCAAAATACGGACCTTGGACTTCAGAAAAGCAGACTTTGACTCCCTTAGGGAACTGATGGGCAGGATCCCCTGGGAAGTTAATATGAGGGGGCAAGGAGTCCAGGAGAGCTGTCTGTATTTTAAAGAAGTCTTATGGAGGGCGCAGGAACAAACCATCCCAAAGTGCAGAAAGAATAGCAAATATGGCAGGCAACCAGCTTGAATTAACAGTGAAATCTTCGGTGAGCTTAAACTCAAAAAGGAAGCTTACAAGAAGCGGAAATTTGGACAGATGACTAGGGAGGAGTATAAAAATATTACTCAAGCATGCAGGGGTGTAATCAGGAAGGCCAAGGCACAATTGGAGTTCCAGCTAGCAAGGGATGTGAAGGGTAACAAGAAGGGTTTCTGCATATATGTTAGCAACAAGAAGAAGGTCAGGGAAAGTGTGGGACCTTTACTGAATGGGGGAGGCAACATAATGACAGATGATGTGGAAAAAGCTAAAGTACTCAATGCTTTTTTTTGCCTCAGTCTTCACAGACAAGGTCAGCTCCCAGGCTGCTGCACTGGGCAACACAGTATGGGGAGGAGGTGAGCAGCCCTCAGTGGTGAAAGAACAGGTTAAGTACTATTTAGAAAAGCTGGATGTGCACAAGTCGATGGGTCCAGATCTAATGCATCCAAGGATGCTGAGGGAGTTGGCCGATGTGAATGCAGAGCCATTGGCCATTATGTTTGAAAATTCGTGGCGATTGGGGGAGGTCCCAGACAATTGGAAAAAGACAAATATAGTGCCCATATTTAAAAAAGGGAAGAAAGAGAACCTGGGGAACTACAGACTGGTCAGCCTCACTTCAGTCCCTGGCAAAATCATGGAGCAGGTCCTCAAGGAATCCATTTTGAAGAACTTGGAGAAGAGGAAGGTGATCAGGAACAGTCAACATGGATTCACCAAGGGCAAGTCATGCCCGACCAACCTGATTGCCTTCTATGATGAGATAACTGGATCTGTGGATATGGGGAAAGCGGTGAATGTGATATATCTTGATTTTAGCAAAGCTTTTGATACGTTCTCCCACAGTATTGTTGCCAGCAAGTTAAAAAAGTATGGTTTGGATGAATGGACTCTAAGGTGGATAGAAAGCTGTCTAGATTGTCGGGCTCAATGGGTAGTGATCAATAGCTCAAGGTCTAGTTGGCAGCTGGTATCAAGCGGAATGCTCCAGGAGTCAGTCCTGGGGCTTGTTTTGTTCAACATCTTCGTCAATGATCTGTATGATGGATTGCACCGTCAGCAAGTTTGTGGATGACACTAAGCTGGGGGGAGAGGTAGATATGCTGGAGGGTAGGGATAGAGTCCAGAGTGACCTAGACAAATTGGAGGATTGGGCCAAAAAAAATCTGATGAGGTTCAACAAGGACAAGTGCAGAATCCTGCACTTAGGAAGGAAGAATCCCATGCACTGCTGCAGGCTGGGGACCGACAGGCTGAGCAGCAGTTCTGCAGAAAAGGACCTGGGAATTACAGTGGATGAGAAGCTGGATATGAGTCAGCAGTGTGCCCTCATTGCCAAGAAGGCCAATGGCATATTGGACTGTGTTAGTAGGAGCGTTGCCAGCAGATCGAGGGAAGTTATTATTCCCCTGTATTCAGCACGGGTGAGGCCACACCTGGAGTATTGCGTCCAGTTTTGGTCCCCGCACTACAGAAGGGATGTGGACAAATTGGAGAGAGTCCAGCAGAGGGCAATGAAAATGATTAGGGGGCTGGGGCATATGACTTATGAGGAGAGGCAGAGGGAACTGGGCTTATTTAGTCTGCAGAAGAGAAGAGTGAGGGGGGATTTGATAGCGGCCTTCAACTACCTGAAGGGGGGTTCCAAAGAGGATGGAGCTCAGCTGTTCTCAGTGGTGGCAGATGACAGAACAAGAAGCAATGGTCTCAAGTTGCAGTGGGGGAGGTCTAGCTTGGATATTAGGAAACACTATTTCACTAGGAGGGTGGTGAAGCACTGTAATGGGTTACCTAGTGAGATGGTGGAATCTCTATCCTTAGAGGTTTTTAAGGCCCTGCTTGACAAAGCCCTGGCTGGGATGATTTAGTTGGTGTTGGCCCTGCTTTGAGCAGGGGATTAGGCTAGATGACCTCCTGAGGTCTCTTCCAACCCTAATCTTCTGTGATTCTTTGGGAGGAGGTTATGGTCTCTTTTGGTATACAGGAGAGTAAGCAGCAGTATTCTGCATGTGATGGTCTGAAGAGCAGGGACATAAAGGGGTTGCAAGTCAGAGGAAGAAGAAATGAAAGCATAGATCAGGACTTTAGCGGGATTAAAGTTGAAGCAGATATACTTGTAGGCCATGCTGAATATCTGATGAGAGATGTAGCCTTGCAGAATTGAGGACCATGGAAGAAGGAGGAAAGTTTTGCAGTCTTACTTGTTACCAAGTCGATGCATGGTGATGGCAAACAGGAGTTCTCAGCTGAAGAACAAAGAAAGAAAGATGTAGCTGGTCGAGGATGCTGCTCTTGCCCAAGAGAAGCAATTCTCTGAGAGACAATTAGTTGAAGGAAGCTGAGATGAGTCCACAAGTTTGGGGCAGGGAGAGCAGACAAGAGTATTATTATATGACATTATAGATGTCAAATTATACATATTTGAGTAATATCAATGTAAAGGTGGTAGTTAAGGCTAAAGGTACCTATGAAGTGGCCAAGAGGGAGACTGTAGATGCAAAAGATTAGATGACCAAGAACTGGGACACATGGGAAATCTATTTACTAGTATTTGTGTATGGGGGTGGGGGGAGGTGGGAGGGCGTGCTACCAAATAGAAATTACAACAAAAATCACATTTAAAAAAAAAATCTTCCCCATTTTCTCTTCTAGGGAATATGTATGATAAATGGAAGGGATAGAGATTTCTTTTAGTAATGCAACAGCTTTTATGCAATTAGAAGTAAAACAGCAGCAGATTAAGTTGGCCATTTACCAGTACTCAAGCTTACATCTCGACCAATGGATTCATACTTAGTCACCATGGGTGAAATCCTGACCCCATTGAAGTCACTGGGAATTTTGCCATCAAATTCAATGGGCCAGGATTTTACCGCATGCGTTTAGGTGCAAGGGGGCACATCCTCCACTCATGTAAGCTGTCATAGTTCTGTCAAAGTTAAGGGCTTTTCCAAAACACTGAGCACCATTGGGTATGTCTACGCAGTCCATGGGAGCGAGCCTCCCAGCGTGGGTTAACAGACTCAGGCTAGTGGGCCTTGAGGTCTAGAAATAGCTGTTTAGACCGTGCTTTCAAGCTGTGGCTCGGGCTGGAGCTTGGGTTCTGAAGCCTAGGGATGGGGAGTGATCAATGGAAATCACTCATGCTCAGCACCACTGAAAAACAAGCCATTCATTTAGGTATCTAAATACAGATTTAGGTGCTTAATTTCAGGAGGCACCCAAGTTTTGAAAATGTGGGCATCTGAGGGAAGCTTGCAAATCTGGGAACTATCAAATGGTTTAAAACCCTCCATACATCGAAAATGGGTTTGTCATTTGCACTCTAGTCCCCTCATGCACACATGCTCATTTTCTTGTTTAAGACAGATAAATTGTTGTGGTATGATGGATGGTGATAAAACTGAGCTGGAGCAACATTGTGTAAACAGAATTGTACATTAAAGCAGAAAAGCAAAGCTCACAAATGGGATATTTTTGGACTTTGCTGCCTGGATACTTGGAATAAAACATTTTAATGTTATGTTTCTAACATTATAACTGTCAGGCTTCCTGGCAACTAATCTAAACCTTTATTCTTTTTCTAGTATTTTTGAATAGTATAAGGATGTGTGTGCTAATATTATAAGTCATGAACACTACTCTCGTTGGCAGGCACTCAAGAACTCCAAAATTTTAGAAGCTTTTCATAGAACTGTCAGGGTCTATCCTGATGTATTTTTGTACATCCCTTAAAACTTTTGGGGTTCATTTCACTCTGATTTATCAGGTGTCCTTGACACAGTGGATATATTTCTTGAGACCAGGATGAGGGATAGGGTTAAAATGTTTATATGACTTAGTCTGGGGCTTAAAAAGCCTGGAGTAGATACTGCTCAATAAAAGAGGTTTTTAATCTCATTTTTAAAGTGTATTGTGTTTCTTAAAAATGCATCTGTTAACACTCCTAAGTGTTTTTATATTTCAAAATCAAGTATATTGTTATGGAAGTTAGCCAAGGGTACTGTTCTGGCACAGTATCACAGGGAAACATATTAAACAGAATTCTTCTAAGGAGGGTTACCTCTCACCTTCCCCAATGTACATAAACTTGATTACCAGCTAGTTGTTGTATTTGGAGACGATGCATTAGTGATGTGGATTACATTCCTAACTTTACAAAAGGAGGCTGGATTTCTTCCCATGTTCCTGTCACAAGAGAGGACTGAGGACTCTCTCTAAAAGAGAGAAGTTTCCACATATCACAGTTTTTTGCTGTCTGGTATCTAGTATTTTGCTTCATCATTTAAAATTTTGCTCTTAATTTCAGTGCAGGACCTGAGGAGATGGGAAAGGTTGTGGGTGGGTGCGTTGTTAATGATAAAATGGATAGATGAAGTAGAAAGTATTAGATTAAAAGTCCCAAAGTGAAAAAACTGAAGCTGAGAGGCACAGCTTTAAATGAAGTGCTGATAAACCAGAATCAATTCCAGGGGCAGTATCTGAACTTGGATTTTTGGTATTCAGAGTTCTGGTCTAATTTAAATCCAAACTGAACCTTTTCCCCCACCTGGGGAAAAAGAATTTGTGTAGTTAGAAAGAGCAGTTTTAATTCTGAGAGGCATTCTTCTCTCTCACTTTTACCTTGTTTCCAAATGGTGCAGTCCAATCCTCTAATTCACAACCCCACTCCACATTATTTCATTTAGCATTAGTGTCCTCAGCCTCTTCCTCTCTGGTACAGGGAGAAAGAGCCATTTGTTGAAAGAATAAAAATGGGAGGAGAAATTAAACAAATGTTGTCTTTGGACTAGTCACTGCTTTATTTTTTAAAATAAGTTATTTACATTGCACTACAACTATTGTATTTTTTACCAGGTTTGTCATTCTAATCTATATTCTGTCCATCATTTGTAATCGGAGTGTTTTTCTTCTACTGTTGGAAAAGGAACAACAGTTTAGATAGTGTGCTCAAAAACAAAATAAGGCATCTATAACAACAGATTGTTTCATATAGGGATGGGTCAGAATCCATTATCTAACCTCACGAAAGCTTGCAGGTTTTAAATAAAAGAGCTCTCCTACACTGCAATGAAACACCCGCAGCTGGCCCATATCAGCTGACTCAGGCTCAAGGGGCTTGGTCTGCAGGGCTTTACAATTGCAGTGTAGCTGTTTAGGCCATATGCCCATCGTAATTGTGTGCAAACGTATTGTAATACAGCATAGCGTAATGTGCACAGTATGATGCAAAGTTTTAGTGAAACTGATAGATGTTTGTCTGAATAAAATTTAAACGGGCTGTAATTTAAAATTCAGAAAGAGTAACTTACCTAAGTCTCATACTAAATTGGTAAAATTCAACATTAAATCAAAAGTAGAACTGCATGTGCAGAAAATGTTTGTTACAGCAGTACCCAGAGCTTCTAATCAGGATCATGGCCCCATTGTTCTACGTGGTTTACAAATGCATACAAAAGCAGAGTCCCTTGCCCATAAGAGTTACAGGCTAAGAAACAATTTACATAAATATCTCCAGTCTTGACCTATCCAGGATTTAAAGAAATCTCCTTAACAGTTGCCCATATGAAAAAAATTCTACACAAATATCCACATTTTCAAGATAAGCAACGTCTTGAATATTTTTATAGTGTCAAATGTACCAACATTTTTTTTCAAAATAGTTTAAGTTCATTAGTCTTGTAAAGCGGGGAGCTAAATTCACCTATATACTCTTTGCTCATGCTGTAGGTTCCAAAATCCCCTCACATCTGTAATATTTGACAGTTGCATTTGCAGAGTGGTTAAATGATATTGTGCCAAGAAGTTTCAAGTGCATTTGAAACTCTTGGGGAAATAGACATTTGAACTGAACCTTTTTCTTTCAGTATACTAAACAAAGGGGTTATTTTTCCTCTTCCTCAGAAAATGAAATATATGTTTCTGTTTGCTTCTTTTCTGCTTCCTCTCATCCTAAAACTGAGTGTGAAGGCTTTTTTTCTATAAAATCCATAAACCACTATTTATTACACTATTGGGTTGCCAAGCACAATCCAGTTGGCCAAGACAGAGTTGTAAGACCTCAGTAATGCTGCTGTAGAAATTCATTCTGTAAGCGTGACAATTGTGTGTGTTCTTTTCAAGGAAATTCATAACCACAGTTAATTACCAGTCATCTCACTGTTTAGGAAATGAGTCGTGAGAATTAACTCTAAAGCGGAAGATGAAGTTTCTTTAGACAAATCAGAAGTTTCTTATACTTAGTGGCATTGACTTTTAAAAAGATCCAACTCAGAAAAGCTAGGGTTGTAATGTTTGAAGTCAGGGAATGAAAAACAATGTAGTTGAAAAAGGGCTAACTCCTAAACAATGGAACAAATCCTGTGCAACAAGGATTTGCTCCATATAACTTGATTCTTGGGCTGGGATAAGGAATTCTCTACCCCAACTAAATGAGCTGTGTATAGCTTGGGTGTGGCTAAACATGTGGAATGGACATGACAAATGAGCATTTCTAAATTCCCAGACAGATAGAGATGGAAAGAATGTGGAGAGAAGTAGCGGTCCTCTCTGCTCCCTCTGTGACTTTATTCCAGATAATCCATGTGATTGTAGATTCACTGGCATTGCAGCTGCCATGGTACCACATCTCCCTCAGTGTGCCAGCTGAAAGAGGTGCCTTGGGGTTCTGCCTAATGGAAAGCAGGTGCATGTGGAGTCTGATTCCATGAGCTATCACTTGCCCCTTCCTCCCTGTCAACATTTAACAAATAATGGTATTGCTCTCCTAAGTGTGACTAGTTTGTCTAGATACACGCCATATAGCATACATTTATTCAGAGTTAAATTTTATAGAAAATCAGCTTTCAGCATAACTGCTCCTTCCAGATATAAATGATCGTTTATGCAGGCTATGTCTACGCTGGCAATTGAATGACAAAACCTTTGTCTTTCAGAGGTGTTAAACCCCCCCGCCCCCCCCATACCCGAAAGAGAAAAGTTTTGTTGCGACAAGTGCCAGTATGAACAGTGCATTGTCAGCAGGAGCGCTCTCCTGCCAACAACGCAAACGCCGCTCGTTGGGGGTAGAAGTTTTTTTGTTGCCAGGAGAGCCGACAAACAGCGGCTACACTGCACGACTTTTAGCAGCACAGCTGTGACGACACAGCCATGTCGCTAAAAGCTGTGTAGTGTAGACGTAGCCTTAGTGTGAAATGAACTCGCTCACGTATGTCCTTCACCATTCCTGGCAGGGCCCCACCGCCCCTTTTCTGGCTGGACATGTTTGAACACTAGGTAATCTGACCAATATGTTGCATCACCAGCTAAAGGAGTTTCCCCTTTTCTTCTTGAGTAGATTAGTTTGTGGTTTAACTTTAAACACCTGTTTTGCTTTAAAATATATCATACTTGATGTAGAGTTGTTAATCCAAAAGATGTAGTGGATATTCCTGGAATTAACAATTGATGCAAGATCTGTTGAGATTTCCACTGTAACTGAATTTGTGTTTTTGTGAAGTTTTGTTTTAAACTGGTAACTATTTTGTAAGGATTGTTCCACTCCTCCAAGAGTTTACAGGATCCCAACAGTCATCAAAGGCCAAATATTACATAACAAGCTTGATAACATTATCAAAGTGTCCGGTAAACCAGACCACGTATGGGAAAACGGACACCAAACATACATAAGACGTTTTATAAACAGATCTATTATTATTTTTTATTAGGTGCCCCTAGGTGGACATGGGCTCCATTATGCTAGGTGCTGTTCAAACACATAAAAGGACTGTCTCTGTCCCAAACAGTTTACAATCTACTATTAGTCGATTTAAATATACACAGATATATAATTAGCTTTAATGTAAGTATATTTATTGCAGTAGCTTACGACAGTGCCTCTTTCCTTCTCTTTTACCGTTTTGTCTTAGCCTGTGGTACTCAATTTCTGCCTTGTAAAACCCTTTGACCTTGTTTTCCTCTTTAAAGGTAAACATGTTACAAATATTTGTACTTGCAAAAGATTTAATACCAATCGTGTCCTGTAATAACAGAATTCCTAGCTATGAGCCAGATAAATGCACTGGGCAAAAATTTTAGCTCCATGCCTCCCAAAGACTTTTAAAAATAATTAGTTAGCAATTTGTGAAAGGCTTTTAAGATTTAAAAAAAAAACCTCTTCGCAGTGCTAATAATTATTGTTAAGTGTTAATTCCAGCTGGAAGTTAGCTGAAGCTGGAGTTTGGCCTTAGTTTTGGATACCCTTATTTGTTATGTTCTGGGGGAACAAACAGGTGTAGTTTGAATTAAGATTCTGTTTTGTCAAAACTACTAGAACTTCAGGGGAGGGATGGAAGGGGAATTTAGCATACAAGGTTCTGATTTTGTTCCATTTGTTATTTTGGAATTGTGGTCTTGTGGACTTGTTCATATTCATTACACAGTAATACTTTAGTAGGAGCATTCAATTGTGCAGTACATCCTAAAAATATGAAAAGGATGGGATTTTCACCTAAATATTCTTTTTCTCTTTCTCCTCCCAGATCGTAAACCTTATAGAAGAAACTGGACACTTTCATATCACAAACACAACCTTTGACTTTGACCTTTGCTCACTGGACAAAACCACAGTCCGTAAACTACAGAGTTACCTGGAAACGTCTGGAACATCCTGAGGATACAGCATCTGGCTGCATCAAAAACTGTTTTTTAAATAAAACATTCAAAGTGATGCAACCAAAATGGAAAAAAATAAACCAACCCTCTTCAGCTTTATTTTTCTTTAAAGCCAGTCATCATCTCTTGATAAAGGAGAGGAAAAGTGACAAGACTCAGAGGATCGCTCTTCTCACCAAGGAAATGTTCTGGAAGAGTTAGCCTGGATAGCCTTGAAAAAAAACCACACAAAAAAAACACAAAAAAACTTGTTCTTAATGAATGTGTATGGTATCATGTATCTCTCTGTGGTGTTCCAGTCCACAAGACGAATGCATGTTCAACACACTGCCTTATTACATAACTGATCTATTTATTATTGCATACATATATTCTAAAGTCATTGAGGGAATGACACTACCAGATGTTACAAGTACTCGGTTTCCCTGTATGCTCCTTTGATGCAGCACCATCACAAGCCTAGTAACCTTACTCATGTTAAAATGCCACTTATTGCTGACTTTCTCTAGTCACTTAAAACACTATAGTCTTGTTTCCACTTCTGCAGTTCCAGGAAACAAGGTACGAAGTGGGGGACCAAAAAGTGGCCCTAATATTTGTCTCCAGTCTGCCACAGTGGGTTGGACCACAGGTCCTTGGTTCTATCCATTTATTGATCTTAGACCATGGTAAAAAATGCACCAAACAGGATCCTGTGACTTGCTGTCTAGCCTTAGTCAATAAACCAGTAGGACTTGTAACAAAAAAGTGTTACTGTGTACTGTTCTGAATCCAGCATTGTTTGTCATCAACATTCTTGTGTCTGTTTTAATGTTATAATATTAGATATATATAAAAGTGAAGGTGTTCTACAGGATCACCATAAAAGGAAGAATACTGGTCCTGTTTTCTAAGGAAATGTTGTAGAAAATTCTTAATTTGGAGCTATTTATTACTGCGAGTTTCAATACTCTTCTGCTGCCAGTATGTGACATACCTTTACCATAAAAACTGTTGGCATAGTATTTTTGTTTGTTCATACAGTACATGGTCTGCTTAGACTTTTTTTTTTACATCTGATAAATTAAAATCCTTTCTTTGAAAAAATATCTTCGTCGTTATACAGTGACATGTTGGAATATATATATATATATATGTGTGTGTGTGTGTATATATATATATATATATATATAAATAAAATGTGTGGTTATAGGTTCCCAATTTCAGTACCTGTTGAGTAATCTGCTTGCGTTTCCAGAAGGATTTCTTGTCTGTGAAAACAAATGTTCTTCCATGTACACTTCCTTAAAATGAGGACTATTTCGCATACCTGTGCAATCCAGAGAATTTACAAATAGTTTAAAATCAATGATCTGTGATCTCATTATGATGATTTAATTATGAAACAGTCACCTCTTTATGGGAAATTAAACTCTTGACCCTGATGAAAAGAGAATGCAATTAAGAAATACTTCTGGATCCGAAGGTTTGTTCAGCCTTAAGAAAACGTGTTTGCAGAGAGGCCAGTATATTTCCCATGTATGCTTACATGCCAGATGTAGTATATTCATACACAGTTGAACAACGGTAGTATCTGTATGTTTTATTGTTTCATGTACATGGTTTTGTGCAGTACAGTGAAACTAGCTTCCTGCTGGGGTTATTTCTTCATATTCAAATGGGAATTATTAACACTGTTTCTTTAAGTCCAAAGAAAGTCGTATATTTTATTTTGGGGTTTTTTCAGTTTTTTAAATTTAAAATGTTGTTTAACCATACTCCCATGGAAAGTCTCTTTCAGGCTTCCAAAAGAACAAGTGTACTTTTTTCAGTAATGTTATGACTCTTATTGACGATTGGCATGAAACATACTTGAAGCGTTATGTTGTTAAGTCCACGTCTCAATGTGCAATTGTTGGGGAAAACGTCTTTAAAAATCATTTTGACATTGGGAGGATGATGATGGGAGGGTGGGGGAGGCATGTTGGGGAGGGGTGGGGTTAATTTTTGTCAACATTTTATATGAAAATGTTTTGAACTCTAAAAGCAATCTTTAAAAAAGTCTTTGAACTAATAGTGCACATTCAACTTACTACCTTTTTAGTTAAATCCGATACATGTGGAGTCTGGTCCATTTTGACTTTTCTAACTAAATTTTGTGGTAAAAACTCTTGAGCTTCAGGAGGGGAAGGGAACCCAAGATTTCTTCTAGCGTGAATTGAATATCCTGCTGTTTTAAATAACTGGTGAAATAAGTCATGTTACCCATAAAAATACTAGCCAACTTCTATTGTACATATGAATGGAGGTGGAAGGGTAGGGAAGCCCATATAAAAGGGAGACTATTGCAATAACAATATAACTTTACCTCTGAATTTCATATAAATCCTTGATCATCCTTAAATAAAATATTAGTGCTCTACTTTGATAAGATTGGGAAATAAACAGACTGCAGCTGCATTTTGTGTGTGTGTTAACTGTAAAGTGAGTTTTCCACAAAATTCTGATAGAATAAGAGTCACTAAGCATTGATCTCTTTAAAAAAAAACGAAGTTTTACATTAGCTATTTTCATCCAATTTTGTATGCAGAAACAAAATAAACCCTTTTTCAATTAATTTCAAATAGTCATATTTCTCTTAAAAGAAAAATCATAATAACCCTACCAAAATCGACCACGTTTATGAGCATTGATCTTTGGGACCAGTTTTCACATACACTCTACCTTACAACCGCTACATTAGCTTTTCAGTGCAAGAGAATAAAAGGTTTGGGATTTCATTTAGTGCCGACCTATTAAAAAAAAATTTAACTGAATGAATTTGAATAATGGATTAAGTTGACCAGATAGAGGTTAGCAGTAAGCAATATTTTAAAACCCTCTTTTGCAGCACTAGTTGAACACTTGTTATTAGAGAGAAACAATTGTATATCATGGAAAGCACAACTTTATTCTTAAAGATTTATTTGGGCATAAGCTTTCATGGGTAAAAAACCCACTTCTTCAGATGCATGGAAGCATGGCTGCATGCATCTGAAGAAGTGGGTTTTTTAACCCACGAAAGCTTATGCCCAAATAAATGCTTGTCTATAAGGTGCCACCAAACTCCTCATTGTTTTGGGGGATACAGACTAACACGTCTACCCCTCTGAAACTTTATTCTTGAAACTAACTAAACGTTCACCTCAGGAATTGGATATCCAAGTGGGATAAGATTTTAACATTTTAATAGAAGTTTGGGTCCCTTGAAAACTTCAACTTCCCCTAAATTTAAAAAGGTGTCTTAATCCACCTTAACACAAGAGGAAACTTCTTAAAAAATAGACCTGTATTTGGTGCCACAAGCCGTGGTAAAAAATAAGTAAAATTAATTGAGAATTTGAGAATCAAAGGTAAAGCATGAAATAACTAAATTTGTGCTGTATCGGTAACAGTCTTTGAAGTGTAAGGTGGTTTAGTTATTTCCATCTGTGGTTATTAATTTAGGTAAAATCTATCTTTATAAATTCAAAAGTAAGGCAACATAGTACTTGTGGTTGGAGAGATCCAACATAATATTTTATTAAGACTTCATAAGAGAAAAGATACTTAGGACAGATTTTAGTTTTCATAATGAAATTAAGTATGTGACAGGCTGTTTCAGGTCAGTGAAAAGTGTAATTATTATCTGGATTTCTTAGAAGCTACATTAGTGTTCTGACCTCTTGAAATACCTCATAAATTTCAAACCCTGTTACTTGGAGCTTGCAGAGCTGATGGGAAAGTAGTTAGAGGTCTATAGAGAAACTTGTCGTTTTTTGTTGTCATGTGCATTATCTCATCCAAGCAGTGTCTGGAGTAGAATGTTTGATTTGCTTTCATGTTATATTTCTTTGTTCCATCTGGATTACTTTTCTATCTTCCCTCACTTGCTTGCATTTTAATTGTGTGTACCGTATCTTTCAGCAGGCTCGTATTTCAATCTGTATTTTTGTGTGTGCGTATTGGTCCATTGACTTCCACAGCTTGATGCTAAGCTGGAGTCGACTTAGACTCCACTTAAAATCATGGTATTTACTCAGTCACTTGTGGCTGCTCCATCCAGTCTGTAGTTAGGGGACATTGAGAGAGTGGATTTTAAATCAGAAAGACAAAGGTGCTGCTGTCTAAAGTGTAAATATGTATTTTGGCACTCCTACTACAATAAACTGAAGTAGAGGCTTATGATGGAAATGCTGACAGGCCCTTAACCATGGCAGGAGCTACCAGGCACTATAAAAATAAATAATGTAAAACTTATCCTAAAGATTAACAAGTACAAGACAGATGTTTTTCTGAACCTCAACAGTTTCCCTAATTGTTAAACAGTATATATTGTACTTCATGAAGGTTCTTACTCTGTTTTAACAATAATTCCTTAGCACAGACTGTTCATGGGTGGCCATTTTCCAGTGCTGGATAGTGTACCTGGAAAATTTACTCTTGGGCATGAAAGGATTAAGAAATTCTAGTGGATGATGGGACTACAACTCCTATTTCTGAAGCGTTTTTGTGTGTGCATGTGACTTAACCAGTGCATTAGTGCAGTTAGAACAAGTAAGTTTACAAGGCTGGCCCTGTGAGTGAGAGAGCAGACAAATTTACATCTAAGCACAATTATGCAAGGGCCCTGCATTTACTTGAGCAGCAAGAAGTGCCAGAGTGACTAGACAGGAAGGAGAAATATTACCACAATGAGAACAATACCCTTTCAGTTTTGATTAAAAAAAAAAAACATTAGATGGCTGAATATAATTCCTTGCATTAATGGAGAGAATACTGTTTGCTGATCAGCACTTAGATCTTGTTTAAGATAGCAGGACACAATATTCAGGGTGGAGGCTCTTCAGTGTAGTATTCGCATAACTGGGTTGTTGTTGACCCCAAGGATCTGAAGGTTAAGTGGATTGTAGTAGGGTACAAACATCTGAGTTATCGTGAAATGGATTTGAGACACTGATATCTGATTAATATTCATGGTGAGTATTATATCTAATCTATTTGCTCTTTCTACATCAGGCTGATTCGTTCTGCCATAAAGCAATACCTTGGCTTTTTTTTTTTTCAGCATGAAGACTGAGCAAAGCAAAATGTTCATCTGTGAATGCAACAGGAGATGCATTTTCATCATGATGGGGATAGTTCTAGCTGGAAATCTCCCACTCTTTGATGTCACTTCAAATGGGTCATGCATTTTCCTATGTTCCATCACCCAACCTGTGCTGTAAAGCTGGTCCTTCCATTAATACACTTTTTCCTCATCTCTTATAAGAATATGGCATAAATGATTATCTTTCATCATTACTGCTGGATGCAAACAGAATTCAAGGTCTGTGTCCAGTTCAGGAAATTGTAGGCTTGTTAAATTGTCAGTTACATGTTTCTATTAAGACCTAGAAGTAAAGCTAATCTCCACCAAAGGGGAAAGAAAGGTGTACTTAAAAACATATTTTCCCCACAATTTCTCCCCTTAAACAATTTCCAAAAGTTTCTAAAGATTAGAAAAGGGAATACACACAAATAAGAAAAGAAATGAAAGGTATTGAAAAGATAAAACAAATGAGTTGTACTAAAAGCCTGGCTGTGCAAGTAATAAGGTCGTAATGGTGATATTGATTTCAGAGCAAGGCAGACATTCCTGGCACATGTGGTTTGTGTATCTGTGTCTGAGTGGGTGGTCTAGAAAAAAGTGCTAAATACAGCAAGATGGCTTAGTTTTTGAGCAGTGGAGGGAGACCTTTATGGCAGGCTCAGCCAGTGTCATCCAAGGCTCTCCAGGACAAAGCAGCTTTCCGTTGGCTTTGTTTTCAGAGGCTAAGCCGTAACTTTCCTTATTCATTTAAATATTTGAGTCTCTATTCTGCACAGTATCAATGACATGGCAGGAGTTTTAGTGTTGGTTGGTTTTTTGGGTGGGTAGTTTAGGGGGGGAACTAATAACATGGAATGTAGTAATTTTTTTCTCTTTATTCTGTCTGATTCATTTTCTCAGTATTTTGAGTCTGTAGTGGCTCCTGTTAAAGTTGTGTTACTTTAAGTGCAGCATGGGAAAAAAAACCTATTTTTGTTACAGGATCACACTTTATTAGCACAATCCATTAACAAAGGCTGAATTACAATTAAACTACTTTGTAAGTATATATGATACCAGTGTGAATACCACACCAAATGCCAGTCTGCAGTGACAAGCCCAGCCTGATGATTTGTAGAGCCTTCTGCAGAATATCAGAAGTGAGGACTCCTGGATACTTTTACGTATTATCTAGATGTTCTTTTTAGTAGGATATGTCATTAAAATGTGTCTTTGGTGCACAGGTTGAACTCTTTTGTAAAGCAGAAGGTTGGTCTTGTGCTTGAGGCACTGGATTGCTACTCATGAGATCTAGATAAGTGGTTCTCAAACTTTTGTATTGGTGACCCCTTTCAAACAGCAAGCCTATGAGTGTGACCCCCCCCTTATAAATTAAAAACCCTTTTTTATATATATTTCGCGCAATAAATGATGGATGTAAAACGGGGTTTGGGGTGGAGGCTGACAACTCGTGACCCCACCCCCCAAGTAATAACTTTGCAACCCCTTGAGGGGTCATGACCCCCAGTTTGAAAACCCCTGATCTAGATTCGAGTAATTCTCTGCACGGATTCCACTCTTGGTGCCAATGTGCATGACATTGGAGTCTTTTGAATAACATGTCTGCAGGGGGCTAGGTCTGCCCCTGACCACCCTCTTGGTGTCAAGGATATAAAGGTCACAACCCACACTTAGTTCCCTTTTGCCACGCATTGTTGCAGGACTGAACCTGGTGTTGTCCTTTCTCCCAGCAAGTTAGCTGATACACTTCTATAGTTAGGATTCGTTATTGTTAATAGTTAATGTCTTCGTTAGATACATTTTCTTTGCCCATTACCACATGGAAAATAATTGTCTGAACTTACTCAGAATAGTGATACATTTTTGTTTCCCCACGTACAAACCTCGTCACCCCCTCCCATCATACAAGAACTTTCAATGGCAAACCCTAAATCACTAGGGTTCAAGATCTGCCCCTCTTGGAATGCCGTAGATGGTAAATAATAGCCTCACTTGATGCCTGCTGTGCTTGGGGAGGAGCAGCATTCAATTTGCAACTCTTTCTCCAAAAGGAGTCAAAAAACAAGGGAGGCAGAATTTAAGCTGTTTCTCCTGGAGATGGCCATGCAACCCTTATCGGCCCTTGCCAAGCCCTCCAAGATGCTCCAGGTATCAGGCCCGTTCCACGTATCAAGTGGTCCAGTGAGCTAAGACACCACACTGAGCTCCCAGGTGACATCTCACAAGCCTCACTCATCACCCATCTCAGTGATGTCCTCAGAAAGGGGCCACAAAAGGAACACTGCTGTACTCCAAGGACCCAGGGATGGAAAGGCTCCCCTAAACTTCACTCTTCTAAAACCCTGAAGATGGAGTTTCACCATAGTGTCCTGCACCAAAACCCAAACCAGCACTAACAGTCTCTCTCACACCAAGGACCATGTGGTCTCTGGGATAGACAGTAAGACACCAAAGCCATTGGCACAGAGTTTCTTGGCACCCTCCACCTCTGCATTAGGAGTTTTGATACCAACTACCTTAGTAGCAAGAACCAGCACTTTGGTACTCAATCACCTCTTTGGTACTGGACAAGACTGCACTCCAAGGTAGTTTGAAGGCTCATAAGATTGGCCACCCATGCATTACATGGTGTCTAGAGACCTTTCACTGGGGCCAATACTGTCCTCACCTCTCACTGAGGCGCTATGGAAGGTCATTGTCAAACCACCTGCAGCACTGATGCCACAGCAACACAGGCCTGACAGAACTGTCCCTGTGCTGGAAGAAATGTATTCATTTTCCTCCTCAGAAGGACAAAGCAGAGTTTCCTTCCTGGAATGTGCCACTTTACCCCCATGGGTGGCACAGTGGGAGTGTGGCAGAGAGTCAAGGGATGAATCCTTGAGGGATACCAGAAGACCACCAGGGAATCCCCCCACATAGTGCTCAGCTATATGTTTTGTCTCCACACTACCCCTATCAGCTGTGACTATACTGGTCCCACTGGGGGGTGGATCCATATGTAAGGAAACATACATCTTTGACAGCATCTCTAGTCAGATTCCCACCCAAGACAGAGCTTCATCTATCTCAATCTCTGTCTTGTCCCAATTTCAAGTTTTGGAGGAATACAATGGTGACTATCACTCTTCTGATCAACAGCATCATCTACCTTTCTCACAAGTGCTTATAGATAACACCACAGTGATGCACTACACCAACAGGCGCACAGGAGAGCCAGGTCCTCCCCACTCTGCCAGAAAGCTATCTCTGGGATTGGTGTATCTGTTATCGGATCACATTGGTGTCCCTTCCTCTTCCTAGAATGCAGAATAGTTGGTGGACCAGCTCAGCAAAGACTTAATTGAGACTCCACAGATGGTCCCTCAAGACCACATTCTTTCACAGCATCTTTCACAGATGTGGGTTTCCACAAGTGGACCTGTTTGTGACATGCCACTGCAACTGCCAGAGCTTTTGTTCCAAAGGAGACATGAACCCAAGCTTTAACAGATGCCTTTTTCTTTCTGTGGACTCCAGTTCTGATTGCCTTTCCTGTGATACCTAGTGTGCTGAGGAAACTGAAGCAAGGCATTGACTGCATCATCTTTGGGGCAGACATTTAGCTACAAAGCAGAAAAACATTTGAGTAGACAGACGTACAAGGCCAAATGGAAGACGTTTTCTGTCCGGGCAGTCCAATAACTCCTCTCACCATTGACAGCTCCAGTTTTTGCAATATTGGACTATTTACTTTCCCTGAAGCAATCAGGATTGTCCCTAAAATCAATGAGCTTCCGGCAGTGATCTCTGTTAGTCATCCTTCCATCCGAGGCCATTCAGTCTGTTCATGTCTCAGAATGGAGGATAGAGTCATTGCAAGACCTCATCCAAAGTTTCTATCCAAGGTAGTCTCCAACATTCACAATCAGTCACTTCACCTCCTAGTTTTCTTCCCTAATCCACATTTTATCCTGGCTGAAATAAAACTTCACATTCAACGTATCATGAGAGCATTGTCTTTTTTAATTAACTAGGACCAAGCCATTCAGGTGAAACCTAGACTCTTTGTGACAATTTGGCTAAGATCCCTCTGGACACATTAGGGCTCATTCCACTAGGGTTCAAGTGGTCTGTGTAGCCTGTCTGAGTAGCATTCCCACATCAGAGAGATGTAGAGCAGCAACATGGAGCTCAATCTGTACATTTACTGCTTGCTATTCCGTGATTCAAAAGCCAATGCTAGTTTTGGTAGGGCAGTCCTGCAATCTCTATTCAAGTAGAACTCCTATAGCCTTCCTCCAAGCAAATGGACAACTGCTTGTTAGTCAGCTAGAATAGAATCTATATGGGAAATTATTCAAAGAAGGGCTGGTTACCTACCCTACATCTACACAGCTTCCCAACCCACTCTCAGTCCCTGCTAGTCACACCCCTGTTCTTATAGGATTCTTGTTGAAGGAATGCCTTTTCTTTGGTATCTGTGATACCTAGTGTGCTGAGGAAACACACTAGTGTGGATTGCAACTACCCCACCTCCATACCTTCTTCTATGGGAAGTGAGAGGGCAGCCAGGACACAGGTATGGCCCTGGCTCAGCCTGCTACTCAAAAGAATTCAGTCTCACATACAATATGGTGTATGCACTGCAAGGGTGAAATCTGTGTGGACAACACATCCTGAAGAATCACATTGACCACAGGGATAGTAAACATTTTTTCTTAGGTCTGCCACAGACTTCCTGTGTGACCTTGGACAATAATTTTAACCTCTGCTGCCTCAATTCCCCATCTGTAATGTGAGAATAGCATTACTTTCTCCCTTCCTTTGTCACTCTTGTCTATTTGGAATGTAAGCTGTTCAGGGAAGGAATTGTCACTATGTGTATTTACCACATATCGCACAAAGGGGCTCAAATGTCTGTTCGGTCATTTAAAGGCATGTGCTCATGAGGATTTCCTAAAAGAACTAAAAAAGTAGACCTCTTTCTAATTGCATGCACGAGATTATAAATGTCTGATTTTCAAAACAAAAAATATGATCATGTTCTTGAAAGGTGCTGGGTTGACAAGACTGAAATACTCTTATGAACAGCACAGACCTGGAACCAATATTGTCAGCACAAGCTTCTAAAAACTGGCTTAACCTGGTTTTGGAGGGCTCATGTCATCTAGCGAGAGAAAAACTTACTCTCCATAGTTTATTCAGACCTGTCCTCACCACTGAGTGTGTCAACAAGGGGCCAGTCGGTGGAAGTGATTTTTGTGATGTAGATACTTGCCTTTTAGGAAGTGTAAATAGTATATTCTCCATCACTTGTAGCCTTTAAATCAAGGATGGATGCCTTTTTAAAAAATAGGCTCCAGCTCAACTGCAAGTTGGTCTAAATGCAGGAATTACAGGGTGGAATGATATAACCTCTGTTATAGAATCATAGACGTGTAGAACTATAAGGGACCTAGAGAAGTCATCTAGTCCAGTCCCTTGTACTCAAGGCAGGACTACATAATAACCAGACTATTCCTGATAGGTGTGTCTCTAACCTGTTCTTAAAAACCTCCAATGACGGAGATTCCACAACCTCCCTAGGCAATTTATTCCAGTGCTTAATTACCCTGGCAGGAAGTTCTTCCTAATGTCCAATCTAAACCTCCTTTGCTTCTTGTCCTATCCTGAGAGGTTAACAAGAACAATTTTTCTCCCTCCTCCTTGTAACAACTTTTTATGTACTTGAAAACTGTTATCATATCACCACCTCAGCTACCACCATTCTCTTCTCCAGACTAAACAAACCCAGGTTTTTTCAATCTTCCCTCATAGGTTATGTTTTCTAGACCTCTAATCATTTTTGTTGCTCTCTTCTGGACTTTCTCCAGTTTGTCCATGTCTTTCCTGAAATGTGACATCCAGAATTGGACATAATACTCGAGTTGAGGCCTTATCAGTGTGGAGTAGAGCAGAAGAATTACTTCTCATGTCTTGCTTACAACACTCCTGCTAATACATCCCAAAATGATGTTCACTCCTGGGGGGGCAACAGTGTTACACTCTTGGCTCAGATTTAGCTTGCAATCCGCTGTGACCTCCCAGATCCCTTTCAGCAGTACTCCTTCCTAGGCAGTCATTTCCCATTTTGTATGTGTGCAGTGGATTGTTCCTTCTTAAGTGGAGTATTTTGCATTTGTCCTTATTGAATTTCATCCTATTTACTTCAGACCATTTTTCCAGTTTGTCCAGCTCATTTTGAGTTTTAATCCTATCCTCCAAAGCACTTGCAATCCCTCCGAGCTTGGTATCGTCTGCAAACTTTATATGTGTACTTTCTTTGCCATTATCTAAATCATTGATGAAGATATTGAACAGAACCAGACCCAAAACTGATTCCTGCGGGACCCCACTCAATATCTGGAGATCAGACTAAATGATCATAATGAAGTGGTGGATTAAAACCACCATCTCACTTCATATTGACATTCAAATTGCCATCAAAAGGTAATAACTTCCAGTCAATGCATCATACCAGTTACTTGCAGGTGAGAGGCTCTGAGCAATCTAGTCCCAATGTCTTTTATTTTATAGAACTACTGATATGAGTAAGACTTGATGCTTTGTAATCTAGAGTTATGTAAAATTTATCCTCTAATCCTTTACTTATTTTTTCTCTATATGAGGGTCTGTTAAGTGTAGAAATATGAAGTAAATTCCTATTAATTCAAATAACTTGAGTCTGCCCAATGGTTTAACAGAAGAATGTTCTTTTTTTAACTATATAAATACTACTGAAATTTCAGATGCCCCAAGTGAGATTGGGGTCTCATTCTGCTAGCCACCATACGATATGTTTTTAAGAGAACGCCCTTGCTCAAAGGAACTTGCAAAGAATTCATTTAGAATTATTTTTGTATCAGTTTTCACTGCACAGGTTGTGAGGGAGATTCCCCCCACACCTGAGTCATTCTCTTTAGGTGACAAATTTGAGGAACTATCCTAGACTGAGGTGTCCATAGAGGACATTTTGGAACAAATTGATAAATTAAACAGTAGTAAGTCACCAGGACCAGATGGTATTCATCCAAGAGCTATGAAGGCACTCAAATATGAAATTGTGGAACTACTAACTGTGGTATGTAACTTATCACTTAAATCAGCTTCTGTACCCGATGGATGGAGGATAGCTAATGTAACACTTATTTTTAAAAAAGACTCCAGAGGCAATTCTGGCAATTACAGGCCCGTAAACCTAACTTCAGTACCAGGCAAATTGGTTGTAACCATAGTAAAGAACAGAATTAACAGATACATAGATGAACATGATTTGTTGGGTAAGAGTCAACACAGCTTTTGGAAAGGGAAACCAATCCTGACCAATCTATTAGAATTCTTTGAAGGGGTCAACAAACATGAGGACAAGGGTGATCCACTGGATTTAATGTACTTAGACTTTCAGAAAGCCTTTGACAAGGTCCCACACAAAAGGCTCTTAAGCAAAGTAGGTAGGCATGGGATAAGGGGGAAGGACCTCTCCAGGATCAGTAACTGGTTAAAAGATAGGAAACAAAAGGTAGGAATAAATGGTCAGTTTTTACAGTGGAGAGAGGTAAGTATCTGTACTGGGGGGGCCCCAAGGATCTGTACTGGGACCAGTGCTGTTCAACATATTCATAAAGTGATCTGAAAAAAGGGGTAAACAATGTGGTGGCAAAGTTTACAGACAATACTAAATTACTCAAGATAACTATTAAGTGCAAAGCAGACTCCAAAGAGTCACCAAAGGATCTCACAAAAATGGGTGACTGAGCAATAAAATGGCAGATGAAATTCAATGTTGATAAATGCGAAGTAATATACATTGGAAAACATAATCCCAACTATACATACAAAATGATAGGTTCTAAATGAGCTGTTACCACTCAATAAAGAGATCTTGGAGTGATTGTAAATAGTTCTCTGAAAACATCTGCTCAATGTGCAATGGCATTCAAAAAAAGCTAACAGTGTTAGAAACCATTAGAAAAGGGATAGCTAATACAGTAAATGTCATCGTGCCGCTATATAAATCCATGGTACATCCACACTGGGAATTCTGTGTGTAGTTCTGGTTGCCCCATCAAAAAATATATTAGAATTGGAAAAAAAACAGAATGGCAACAAAGATGGTTAGGGGTATGGAATAGCTTCCATATGAGAAAAGATTAATAAGGTTGTGACTGTTCAAACTGGAAAAGAGATAACTGAGGAGGGATAAGGTAGTGGTCTATAAAATTAGCTGTAAAGATGTGATCTGTTTTTGTTTCATAGGCAATATGTGAGTTCTAAAAACGCTATTACATGGAGGGAAATCAGCAGGTCTACCTAATCAACCTGTACTATAGTTCTGAAAACAAATAGATCAAATGATCAAGAAGGAATCAAATACTCTTCTCTTTTAATGAGTCTCCATTAATTCATGATTCTTAGACTAGACAGGCAAGATCAGATTCCAGACAGTGTAATGCCATCACAAACATTACCCTGAAGTGTTAATATAAAAACACAATAATTACAAGGGTCTGCTATGTAAATGTTTAACACCAGTAATTTTTGATATGTCAAAAGTTGAAGGGGTGGTAGTTATCTTGGTATAAAGAAATTCATTTTATCTTTCCTGCAATCTTCTATCTCGTGTGGCTAGTTACCAAGAGGAGTACTTTTTGTAACCTCCTTCCATTTGTGTTTTTACCTTTAATTTGCTATGATGCCAAGGAATTGAGTAGGAGACCCAGCTAAAGCTCTGACTATGGGTTCTCTAATTTGGGGGACCTGGAAATATCATTGTTACTCTGAGCTTTCATTTAAGGGGAAAAAAATGCTTAGCAAATGTATCATAGAATATCAGGGTTGGAAGGGACCTCAGGAGGTCATCTAGTCCAACCCCCTGCTCAAAGCAGAACCAATCCCCAACTAAATTATCCCAGGCAGGGCTTTGTCAAGCCTCACCTTAAAAACCTCAAAGGAAGGAGATTCTACCACCTCTCTAGATAATGCATTCCAGTGCTTCACCACCCTTCTAGTGAAAAAGTTTTTCTAACATCCAACCTAAACCTCCCTCACTGCAACTGAAGACCATTCCTCCTTGTTCCGTCATCTGCTACCACTGAGAACAGTCTAGATTCATCTCTTTGGAATGCCCTTTCAGGTAGTTGAAAGCAGCTATCAAATCCCCCCTCATTCTTCTCTTCTGCAGACTAAATAATCCCAGTTCCCCCAGCCTCTCCTCGTAAATCATGTGCTCCAGTCCACTAATAATTTTTGTTGCCCTCCGCTGGATGCTTTCCAATTTTTCCACATCCTTCTTGTAGTGTGGGGCCGAAAACTGGACACAGTACTCCAGATGAGGCCTCACCAATGTCGAATAGAGGGGAACGATCACGTCCCTCGATCTGCTGGCAATGTCCTACTTATACAGCCCAAAATGCCATTGGCCTTCTTGGCAACAAGGGCACACTGTTGACTCATATCCAGCTTCTCGTCCACTGTAACCCCTAGGTCCTTTTCTGCAGAACTGCTGCCTAGCCATTCGGTCCCTAGTCTGTAGCAGTGCATGAGATTCTTCCATCCTGAGTATAGGACTTTGCACTTGTCCTTGTTGAACCTCATCAGATTTCTTTTGGCCCAATCCTCTAATTTGTCTCGGTCCCTCTGTATCCTAGCCCTACCCTCCAGCGTATCTACCTCTCCTCCCAGTTTAGTGTCATCTGCAAACTTGCTGAGGGTGCAATCCACACCATCCTCCAGATCATTAATGAAGATATTGAACAAAACCGGCCCCAGGACTGACCCTTGGGGCACTCCACTTGACACCGGCTGCCAACTAAACATGGAGCCATTGATCACTACCTGTTGAGCCCGGCGATCTAGCCAGCTTTCTATCCACCTTGAAAATGTAAATGAATTGATACATTGGAAAATGTGTTTTTCGAGGGGTTATTTCTTCCCAAAGATTATGGGTCACTCATTTCCTTGCAACCAGCCTGGACTGACCTTTTAGGCACTGTGAAATCCAAGGCAACAGGTACTATAATTTTGGGATGACCCTAGACCAGTTTGAAGTTGTGGTGACCATCCAGGCTACCACTGATGGTAGATGAGGAGTTGCCTTCTGGCCAGTTGCTTGCCCAATTTGCTGAACCTTTTGAGCAGACAGTATGAGCACTGATAACAAGTAGACACTCAATAATGTGACAGGGTTTCTCAACCTGTGGGTTGGGACCCAAAATTGTGTCGCCAGAATGTTTCAAAGGGTCATGTGGCAGCTCTTGTGACTCCTGTCCCATGGGGCTGGCTGGGCTCTCCTCCCTGCCCCAGGCACTGCAAACTCTGGGGTCCCACCACCACTCAGGTTTGGCCCAGCCAAATTTGAGTGAGTAGTACTGCAACCCCATGAGCCAGGTCACAACTCCATTCACACACATTTGGTCCATTCAGGGGGGCGGGGCCAAACCTGAGTGGTGCTGGAATCCCAGAGGTTGCAATGTTCGGAGCAGAAAGTCAAGCCCAGCCAGCCTCACAGCACAGGAGCTGCAGGAGGTCGCCACTATGGAGTGAGTACCAGGCAGGACCCAATTCCCCCACCCTGGAGGGCAGGATCCACCTGAAACCATCCCAGGGCCTCTACCCACAGACTATTTACTGGGTTGCAACAGGCCATAAATACTTAAATATAGGTCCCAAGCTAAAAAGGTTGAGAACAACTGCTCTAGTGGACTGGGAGAAGGATTTTTGGATCACAGTACTATCTCTGAAGTGACTCAGTCAAGTCACTTAACCTCACTGTTTCATTTCACCAGCTGTAAAATGGGAATATTTCCTTAGCTTATAGGAGATGTGTGCAGGTTACTTAGTGACCTAGATAAGTGCTAACACAGAACCCTACAGTGTTTGTGGTGCTCACGGTTTCACCTTATTTGATCAATTATCCCTTGCAAAATTCTTTTTAACATTGGTAACTTTCTACAGTCCCCTGCATAAGCAGCTGATTACACACTGATGAATACACTGCTGATACAGTTCGCTGCAGGGGCTTGATAGGGGTGCAGTTACCCTTGGAGCACCCCCTTGTGTCAGGGGCAACATCACCATTATCCTTGGCTCTGGCACCTCCTGCTGGCTGTTGGCAGTTCATGGGGTCTTCTGTGGCTCAGCCCTCTGACCAA
This sequence comes from Natator depressus, assembly GCF_965152275.1. Classification (NCBI taxonomy): domain Eukaryota; kingdom Metazoa; phylum Chordata; order Testudines; family Cheloniidae; genus Natator; species Natator depressus. The sequence goes on along the minus strand of NC_134238.1, from coordinate 110,443,762 downwards.
ATCACACACAGATTTAAACCGCTTTGGGGGTTTACAGAAGGTCCAACTGAAAGTTCATAAGACATCCCAACTCAAATGATCCTTCAGTTCCCCTATCGTGGACTACTCCTCAACCTGTCCTTTGGGTCAGCCCCACCCTGGGCTCAATATTCTTTACACTGGGCTTGCATGCCCCTTCCTCAGGGGCTGGCAGGGGAGCGCAGGTCTATCTCCTACTCTGTGTTCCAGCTCAGGGACCTCATATTAAGCTGCTAGGTCTGCTCTTTCAGATACGCTGAGGTTTCCCTGGGCCATTTACTACTTCTAAGCCCTCTTGTGCTGCTTCCCCACAGCTTTTGCTTAACGCAGCCTCGTAGGCCTCTGGCTTTTCCCTGGGATCCTCTCAGCTTCTCCTTTCTCTGCTGGACTAATAACTCTTCTGCCCCTTTGGACTCCAATGAAGTGAGTTTACTTGACCCTACCTCAAGGCCTTCCCAACAGGAACCTAACCTGCTCCTGCCGAGTTCTTCCTCTATTGCTTCTTGTCTTAGCAGGTTTTCCCTCACTTCCTCCCTTTCCCAGAGACTCTGACAGCTCCCTAGTGATCTCCCCGAACTTTGTAGGCCCTAGCTCAGGGCTTTCCCTACAGAAGCCTATGCTGTACGCTGTGGGTCCCCCTTCCTGACTTCCTGCCAGTTTAAACCTTATCTCAAGGCTCCCTCTCTGTAGGAGTGTCCTGACCCTTCTCATGGAGAGGGAACTTCCCTACCTCTTGGGATTTCTACTGTCAGCTGAGCTCCCTCAGCTCCTTATGGGTATGTCTACCCTGCATCTGGGAGTACACCTCCGAGCCCAGATTGACAGATTTGTGCAGTGGGGCTTGTGCTAGTGTGCTAAAAATAGCTGTGTAGATATTGTGGTGTGGGCTGGAGATAGGGCTCTCAAACCTGGGGGTGAGGATGGAGGTGGGTTTTTGGTTTTTTTCCCTTTCTAGCTGGTGATGGGAGTCATCCCATCACAAAGGGGCAATCTCTAAGACAGACGTATTGTTACTTCTTGTTTATTCTAGGCGTTCAAATGTTCAGGATATTCTACATCAGTGTGAAATCTGTTATACCTTTGCAGAGAAAAAAAGCCAAACCTGCCAAGATCCTGCACAAGATGACGTTCTAATGTGAAGTTAACTAGTATATTAAAGGAACTGCCTCTGACGAAAGCCTTTACCCCAGAAAATGCGTGGAATGGGAGAGATCATTTTTACTGTGTTCCACACTATGCAAAACCTCAAAAATATCTTCTGAAGTGGGGGGAGAGCTTTTGAAAGATGGTCATATCTGCAGAAGGAAATGGAAAGATGACATTATTGGTAAGCATTATTGCACTTATCAGTGAATCAATTACTAACTCAAACTGACTTTTCATGTTTTTATAACAAAGTGAAAGTCCTTTTGTATAAAGCCTTGACTGGACCAAAGAATTTGACAGTGAAACTACTGGACCTAACTCTCTGGGCCAAAGTTAATGGGAATTGTGATGATGAAATCCCTAAAGAAACTCATGAGGATTTAGATGCGTGACCTGTGACACACGATGTTAGAACTCTACCTGCCATTGAGGCTGAAGTGTGGATGCAGACGTTGAAAACCAAGGAAGAGCTAAATGATATTACTACTGTTAGTTATGGGAAATTAGTTATGGATAGAAAGTTGCCTGTCTAAACATGGATTTAGATTTATTTTATAAACGGAAGAGTAAAAAAGAGACAGTAGGTATTAAAAATGATGTGTATCAGTATATAGATGAAAAATTGAGTCAATTTTGTCAAATATATACAGATGGGTCGAAAAAAAGAAAACCGAGTAAGAGTAGGGATGACATACTTTACACCAAAATTTGGAATTAATATATCTAAAATAATATCCCATGTTGTAGCTGTCATGACAGCGGAACTAGTAGCAATTATGCTAGCATTAAATTGGACCTCAGATGTATGCCTAGCGGCAGCCATTTCCTCCACATTCAATCTCAGCCTTTATGGCAGTTCAGAAAGGGTGTCTTGGTATGTAGAAGTGATTTAACCAATGAAACTTTATTTCTAATAATAGAGTTAGCACAGAGGGGGATATATGTAACATATCCCGGCACATTTTGGGATAAAAGGGAATGAAATGGGAGACAAAGCAGCTAAAAACATGGTAAGAAATGGAAGGATTGATGTGGAAGTACCCCTGAGTAAACAGGAATTCAAAAGCTAGTACAGAAACATTTAAAAGAGGAATGGCAAAAAAATTGGACTAACGAAAAAAAGGAAGAAGATTTATTTTATTTTTTTTAAATTTTGCCCTTGAGTTGAGGATAACAGGTCCTGAAGTGATTGTGCTTAGAGTACTTACTGGCCATTGTGACTTAAACAAAAGTTTATTTTGAATAAATAAACACACAGAGGGACTATATTCATGCGGTAAGGTAGAAGAAACAATAGATCACTCTTTATGGGTATGTAAGGGATTTGATAAAGAAAGGGGAAATCTAGGAGTTCAAACATCTTTAAGGTAACAAAAGTTACATTGTATTATTTAGTAAAAATAATGGGGGAAATGGGTAGTATTATCTGAAGAACAAAGAGCAGAGTGAGAGAATATAAACTGCTAAGTATTTAGGAATTATAGTTGGTGGTAGCAATAGACTATTCAGTTAAGTCTCCGTCATTTAAAAGAAAAAGGAATTGGCAGAACTCTGGGAGGGTTTTTTTTTTGTTTGTTTGTTTGTTTTTTCTCTTTTAATGTCTTTTTATTGACATATTTATCTGGTGTGACAGGTTCGGGCCAGATGGCTACAGGAAAGTGATCCTATTGGGATCCAGGAAGTGCTAAAGGACCCCCCCACCCCCGCCCAGCCTAAGAGAGGGATCCACAGGACCTGGAAACCAAATGGGTACAAGGGACAACTAATGAAATAACAGGGACAGGAGTGTGGTCAAAGAGTCAAATGAAGGGAAGCAGATGGGGACACTGAGCAGAGAACCCCGGACAGCGCCCACTGCTCCTCAAGTTGACAGGCAGGGAACTCATGCAATCCGCGATTAGCGTGTGGGCTCTACAGCTGTCAATTATTAACAATTGCAACAGCCTCATAGGCCATACCAGCAAGATTCTTCATGTCTCCTGACTAGGTGAAAGAAGCTTAAATGCTGTGCTTTGGTTTGATTTTTTGTACTCCCTGGTTCTTCAATAGCATTTCATTTAAGAAAAACTGTAACTTGGATTTGAACTTTAATGGCATATAGGTGCTGACTGAATGTTCTGGATGAGAGAGCCTCTAAAAACAAGTGGAGCTAATTGGCCTTGACATGCCCAAATTCATAAAATAAGTGCTTAGGAGGGTCTGTGGTAGATAATAGATAAGACACAGAATGAACCTTCAGAGCAAACATGCTTAGGGAAAGTTACTCACTGTTACACCTAATGGAAACATGGAACTTCATATTGTCCCTACAGTCCCTGTAAATCATATACTCAGCCACCTGGTGTCAGAGACGAGGAAGAACTGTGGATGGAGTTGCAGAAATAACTACCTTAAACTCAGGACTTAGCAGGTAAATGAATGAGGCATTTTTTTAATTTAAAAGATGGGTAATTTTAAAGACTGCAGATATAGGATAAAATCCTGCAGTACTTGCCCTGAATTACTCCCAATAATTGCTATTGAAACTAATGGGCATTCTGCCTGAGTACAGGTCTTCAGAAGAGTACCCTAAACCCCAGTGTGGCAAATCATGTATGGCACTTGCTTCAATCCCACTGAAGTAAATAGGACTGAAGCATGTGCTTAACAGACCAAGGTCCTGATTCAGTAAATGATTTTGGTTCTTAGATTTTTGTTTATTTTCCTAAAAGATGTTCAGTATGCCTTCAGAATAGTTATTGATTGATGTATGAGCAGTCAAATGCAGGAAACTACACAAATATTGTTTTAATGTGCATTTCTGGATGTAGAGAATGTTTGCGTCCAAGGAAAAGAATAACTACAAATCATACCAGTGTAGATTCTGTGTACATTGATTGCAACCTGGCTAATGATGTGGGCTTAAAACAAAAATAACTTGGCTGATATAACTTTGAACATGCTCTGGGAAAATGGTCCTCTTTTCTAGATAAATCATTGGGGTACAGTTTTCAAGTACCACTCTCAGGCCTTGGGCAAGCAATTAAAGGAGGAGCTGACTTTGACAGTCTAAAAACCATTTTAATCATATTTAAATGTTTTAACAACTTATAAATAAATGTGTATATAACTGGTATAGATGCATGCACACATGAGATTGTTACTGATTTGGAATCTTTTTCCAAAGATTTGTCTTCAAATTAAACATTAACCATATGTTGACTTTTAAAAGGACACCAATGAGGTATTGTATTTTCCATCACATAAAAAAACACCATGGTTCTTTCACTTCCCTCTTCTTTATTTCTTTCTGCCCAAGTCCAGGTCCAGGTCCAAAAGAGTGCTGTAGCCCACAGGAGGAGGGAGTTGCACTTTTGGCGGGAGGGTAGGAGATGGAGCTTTTGTCAATGCAGCTGCTGACGCTGTCTCTCTTTTATGGAACACTTTTTGTTCAGAGTGAATGAAATCTGTAGATATAATGCATCATAAGGTTATTGGTTTTAGTACATTTCTTTGAAATTCTGTGAACTTAATGCTCTTGAAAAAGGACTGAATTCACAGCCTGGGAGACTGAGGTTGCTTTGTTGTTTGAGGTAACAAGTATAGGCAGCTTGGAATGCAACCTTCCTCGTTCGGCTCTGCTGATGTGCCTAAGCCCTGACGTGACCTAATCATTTCTAGCGGGAAGAAGACTCTGTCTCGGAGGCCGTTTCATGCACTGGCACTTCTAGGCCCCTAACCTGTGGCTGTTCTCTTATCTGTCTCTAATTTATTAGTATCTGATAGTGTGAGGCCCACAACTATGAACAGAACATTGTGGGAGCAGCTGCCCAAGAAATGTTTAGAGAGTGATTGCTAACTCCCTGTTCTGTGGCATGGTACCTTTTATCATACACACGCAGCTCAGAAAATGTATTGGCTGTTTTTGCTGCCTTACTCCATGGTGAATTCATGCCTAACTTGCTGTGCTCCATCATTCTTAGGTCTCTTTCTTCATTAAACGCTGCACATATCTTCCACACTATTTCATACCTTAGAACTGCAGATGGGCTAAAACCAGAACTTGCTTAAAGAAACTAAAAGGAGTTGCAAACACCAGATTCTAAATGAGATGAAGCAAAATGGTGTGGATGAGGGCAAAGCTCTCACCTTTACCCCTTCCTTCCCCCTACTCTGCCAATGACTCTGGCAAGAATGTAGATATTCAACACTGGCTAATAATTATAGCTAATCCCTTCCAAAGGAACTGGAAATATATTTACAGTAGGAAGCTAGGCAGGTGGTCTGTGAAATGAAATCTGGTTTTAAAAGCAAACCAGGCATAAATATACAATGACATAAAAGAGGGTTACCTCAGTTTACAAGGTTTTTTTTATTGTCCAGCTTTGTTTTACTGGGCTGTTCTGCTGTGGATACTGTATCACACTTTGATATGTGAAGAATTGGGATTTTTGAAGTTAATGGAACAAATTGCATTAATCTGCTCATATGCAGTTTGAATAGTGTGAGTAATTCTATGCCCGCAAGTGTCGTAGGATCCTGTGTTGTTCCCTTTAGTGTAAGTGGGTTTACAGTGTTGGATTCCCTAAGATAGAATCAGATGTATAGAGAAATGTAATTTGTTTATATTTTTTCAGACTAATGGATCCATGTGGCCACATTCAGTTAAACTTGGTCTTCCAGCCTTTGCAATCCTCAAAACATTTTCAGGTGTGTTTTTTGTTCTCCATGTAGATTAAGTTATGCTAATTAGATTCAGCCTTGCAATGGGGCTCTGTGTGTGTGATGTAATAAACCAGGCAACCGGCTGAATGCTAGGGGAGTCTTAAAAGCAAGATAGTTTACCTCATGAGACTGTATGCATAATGTGTGTGTCTGTTACATTGTTCATAGATTGTGGGAGTTATAGGTTACATACAGACTTCTACTACAACGCCTATTTTCACACAGTCGTAACTCATTCAAAAATTCTTATGGGTGAAATTATCTATGGTTGGTCTCACTCAGAGATAAATATTTTGTGAGGCTTGAGCAAAATCTGTTCAGCAATTTTAATATATTGGGGTGTGGGGGAAAAGATATACTTTTCCACAGCTCGGTGGAATGGCACATGTGAGATAACCTAACCCTGATGAAGGCCTCATCCTAATCACTTAGTGAGAGAGTGGCTTCTGAAACTTCTTGTTTATCTTAACTATTTTATCTCTCAATGTTCTTGTAATTTAGATAAATTTCCAGTTGCCCTGGAGTGTGTTGGAGCTGTGTATGTTGATAAAATATGGTCAATAAAAGAAAGCCACTGAATGGAGATTAGCTGAGTTACCTATACATTGAGGTTCTCATGGCTTCATTTTCATGCATGCTGCCACCGAGCCCAAATATTGTGACATGCGGCAGGTTTATACTCTGCTTTTATTTTTTAAAGAATGAACTCATCCATAACTGCAGGTACACAGACATGAAAATCATTTACAGGAAATGTCTCTCAGCTACTTAGAATTAAACAAAAAATCCCCAACCCCTCGAATCCTAACAGCCTATCCTAATCTACTTTCATTTAAAATCCTGGGAGACCAGCTTTCCTTCCCCTTTTCCATCATACTGACTTTGTTTGATTATGCCTCCTCCAATTCGATGAATTTTGTAGAGTATCAAAAATAATGTTAGGGGGAAGTTTTAGCTGAAAAGTTACATTGTTAAAAGGACATTTTAAAAGCTTGGAAAAATGTATACCTGCTCTACGGTTGTCTGTAGAACCTGAACGTTGTCAACAAATTCCCAGAAACTTCGTCCCCCATTGTAAATCAAATATTTGACAAAGAATTAGTGGAAAATTTGACGTTTGAAAATTGCAACTGGCTCTACAAACACTTGCATTTTCAGTTGAGTTCCAATATATCCAATGGTGGAAGGGGTTTATGGTCCTCTATACATGTGTGCAAACAAATAACAATTGTAACTCCATCCAAATGTGACTTCATTTTAATGCATGTTGGCACTGAACATGAATATAGTAATGTGAAGCAGGTTTATGCTCTGCTTTTATTTTTAAAGATTGCACTTATCTGCCTACTGTGGGTTTCTTGCTCCTTTCTCAGAGGCATCTTATCGAGACAGGATACTGGACTGGATGGTTAATGATCTGATCAGCATGGCAATTCCTAGGTTCCAGTGTTACCAGGTGGATTCTGATGTTCTGTTGGGAAGTAAGTAAAGTGACGCTGTGACATCCTGACACCCCAATATTCGCCAGTGTCATGTAATTAGGATATGCCTTATACATAGTATGCCTTGTGTGGTGTCATTCTAAAAGTCTTGATCTGCTGGACAGTAATATCTCATTGGATTGTATGTGGTATCGTCGTATGTGAAGTTATGAAGTTTGGCTAGGTATGTATTACTGAAACAGGTCATGAGGTTGAAAACACCCACAAGCAGCCTTTCAGGTACAACAGTAAAAAGGCCAAACAATGTTGATGGTTTATTGAGGAAATGCACACAAGCACAAGGATTACCCCAGGAACTGTGTACAATAGAAACCTCTCCGAGATAGCACTACACCATGGGAACTGTTTGACCCAGGTCACTGCAAAAGAGCTTTCCGGCAAGTGGGGAGAAAATATAAAAGGGGGGAAATGACATCATGGGGGGTCCTCACTCTCCCTACAACAACACACCTGGAGACACCTGAGGAACAAAGACTGAACTGTGAGAAGTGATGTTCCCAGGCTAGAAGGATCTTTAACCTGTGTATGAAAACCTGGGAAAACCAAGGCCACTTGTGCCTTAAGAATCTGCCAGTTTGTTTATCACTCAGGGTGAGAATTGGCAAATTTATATCCTACCTATCTAATGTGTTAAGCTCAGTTTGTGTTTTTTGTTTATTTCCTAAGGTAATCTGCTTTGATCTGTTGGCTATCCCTTATAATCACTTAAAATCTACCTCTTGTACTTAATAAACTTGTTTTTGTTTTAAACCCAGTTTGTGTAATTCATAACGGGGGTCGGGGGGGGAGGCAAAAAGATGTGCAACTCTCTCTTTCCACATTGAGGGAGAGGGCAAATTTCAATTAGCTTATACTGTACAGTTCTCTGTGCAGCACAAGACAATACAATGTTGGCTTTACTCTCCAGAGGGGGAGTGCACTTGAGTGGTGGGCAATTCCTTAGCTGAGCTCTCCGATGCAGAGCTGATCTCAACATCTGTGTGAATATAACTGCAGCTGGGTGTGTCTCTACCTGTGTGTGGTGGTGGAAGGGGGTTTGAGAGCCTGTCACAGCAGCACAGAGTAAGGGGAACCCAGGCTGGTGGGACAGGCAGGCTCTGTGGTATCTCCATTACAAGTGGCACCCCAGGGGAAACCCATCACAGACGCATCATTCAGAGTCCGTCAGTGTGGAGGTCCAGCAGAGGAATGGTCAACTGAAAAGTCCCTATTGTGATTTGTCTTGTTATGCCATTATAGCCTCGCACATAGAAAGAAAAGCTAACCATCTGACTCAGGTATTTCTGAATTGCTGGGCAGAAAAAATCAAGACTAACAAATTCATCCATGGAACTGCTTTACGGGCATATAATGAAATTTAGCTGAGACTTTGGTGGATTTTGGTACATCTTGTGAAATCATTACACAATAGGAATGATTTGATACAGTTGGCAATCTTTATTCAGAAAAAACAAGAAGCCTGTGACTGAAAGAGCTTTTTGCTGGGAAAACCCACTTCAGAAACACTAGAAAACAGTCACTTAAAAAGCACAGAACCAGGTGAAGAATTAATAGAAATACTTTGTACACCAATAGGGCTTTTATAATGCTATAGCTGTGGATTTCCAAGGGCCTGAGGCAAAGTCCATTGAAGCTAATAAGAGTATTTCCATTGACTTCAATGGGCTTTGGATCAGGCCCAAAGTGCTTTTATGAAAAGGGGTAAGTCCTGTTGTCCACAATTAGAAAGGTACAAACAGACACAGAGGGTTCAGACCACTTTTTTCAAAAATATTCACTAATTTAGAATGCCCCACTTAAATTGTAGCATCTCTGAAAAGCAGGCCTGAAATTAGTAGAAAATATTGACTCAAGTGTCTTGCCCAAGGTCACCTAGTTAGTTAGCAAGTATAGCAAGAAATTAGTCCTGGTCTCCTGACTCCCAGTCCATCTTCACTGGACTGTGCTGTCTAAAATGTACAGTTGACTACACTCATGAATGTATGACCTTCTGAGAGATTTTTTTTTTACACATTCCCTTTTTACAAATGATAAATCAAACCAAGATGATATCTTGGAATGAGGGAGTAACCTGAATGGGTGAGGATTCCAAAGTAAGAATTATAAGGTAGATAAACCACGGTCAGAAATCAGTAGCCAAAAAAGTCATTAATTTTATAACTGTAAAGATATCCTCAGGTGTGTGTTTTGTTTACACTGTCGTGTGGGCATATTTTGTGTACAGGAGGCAATGTGTCTTTGACCTCATACCTCACAACACAAGAAGCGTGAATATGACAGTCCAGTTGCACACTACATTTTGATTTTTATTATTGGTCAATTATACAGTATGGCCTTTTGGTAAATTCTGACAAATACTGGAGGGGTGAAGAAGAGAAAAAATTCACCCATCTTTTACTCTCTCTCCCCAATTACTTTTAAGACATTTCTTTTGGCTTTATTGAGTTTCTCTACACAAGTGAAGAGAGAGAGAGAGAGAGAGACTGCTTTCTCTTGTATTTATCCCTAGTGTTTTACAGAGATGACTCTGCAAGCTGCAGTAGAAAGTACAAATTTAATAAAGAGCGCATTCCATGTCTTTTATCTGCAATGCAATCAGCTATTCATAATGCAACATTGATCTAAATGTAGGCCTGAAGGCAGGTTTAATAAATAACAGACCATTGTTAAGGTATTAATTAAAGGCTTTGGACAGAACTCCTTGCCCTTATTAAGGAATTGTACTTCTTCCTCTACCGCATACTTAAGCTGTTTTCTAGCTGGAATGTTGTAACTGTAATAAAGACAGACACAGATCTTTCATGTGTTAAAATAATTCTTCCTCATGGTGGTGACTCTACAGATGTCTAGAAATAACTAAATATCAGCATTAGATTGCCCTCTAGTTGTTGGACATCTCTGTTGGGAACTGAACATAACTTCATTAGTCAGCCTAGGGTTCATAGATTCATTCATAGATTTTTAAGGCCAGGAGGGAACTTTAGGTCATCTAGTCTGACCTCCTGTAGAAACATGCCATAGAATTTTATCCAATTACTTCTATATTGAACCCAATATAGAAAGTGGTATAGTATCTACTAATAAAAATGACTGACTCTTGTCTTCCTTGTTTATACTTATTATGGTTTACAAGATAGAAATGGCTGGCAAAGGGAGCGCTGAAAATATTCAGCGTGTAAACAGTTAACATGGATCTATGAAAATTGCATCAATTTATAGATACAGCCCCATACTTATTTTTTATAAAGATTGTAATAGTGTGAAGAAATGAACAGTAATAAATTATTATGGAAGAAAAGTGATGGGAGCAAAAGACATTTCTAACAAGCCCAAGTTTGGTCATCATTAAACATTCTGTAATTTAATGGTTGGAGATTCTCTTGAATTATTATCACTTTTAAAATTGGCTCATGAATCTGAAGTTGTGAAAATATCCCTACCATTTATGTGCAATGTTTATTGGATTTAAGCAATCCCATAAAAGAATGTAACAGGTGTTAATTTTCTTAATGTGACTGCAACACACCAGGCTTCCTTTGGCACTACTGTGAGCTTGGGATATAATTATGTAAACTATTGAACTGAATTAACTGGTGTCCCCTGCCTGCCAGAGGAAGGCTACCAAAGTTGAAACAGCAGTGTAATCCACTACGTAAAGTTGAGAGTTCCATGTACTGGAGTTACTGAAAAGAAGTGATGCTTTATTTACTGCTCAGTTTATCATATTGTCTTGTTTGGGTTAATATATTGTTTTCAAGAAATGATCAGTCTCTCTTTGAGACATGATATAAAACTGAGGCCCTGACCAAGTATGATAAGTAAAGATTTCATTTGGCACTTCTTGTGGCCAAATTCCTTCTTGAGTAATTATGTTCTGCCTACCTAATTATGTTCTCCTACCACAGTTTCAACTGGAAAGAGCATTCTACATTTCCTGTTCGCAGCTGCTGTGTACTGTTCAACTGGTGTAGCATTCCACCCCAGAGGTAGTTGCATTTAAGTGGAAGGTGAAATTATTTACTGCCTTAAATCACTTTGAGCTAAGTATGACAGTATTCAGATGCTGAGTAATACAGGCCTTTTATTTGTAGTTACTTTGGAAGCCTTCGATACCTTAGAAAAAGGGGATGTTCTTAAGACAGTTTAAAAATAATTAGATCATATTGTAAATCTGCCTACCCACTGATAAATGATGATAGTGTACAGAAGGACAGAGCAAGGAATGGAAAAGATTAACACAGAACTCCAGCAAAATGGGCAGTACTGTTTAAGTTGATGCCTTCAACTTTGTCAGTCCACTCTGTGCAAAATTCAGATATTGGAGTCCTAGAGTAAATCTCAACTCTGTTCCCCTTAAGTGCCTGGGGGTTCCAAAGCACATCTGTTGCGAGTTCAGAGCAAGTAGAGAATATTAGATTATAAAGCTACCCTGTAGCGTACAGAGAAGGTTTTGCTTTTTAACTTTGGGGTTTGGCAAATATTAATTATTTTTCAAGATAATATAATTGGTATTTTTTTAAAAAAATCTGTATCTTTGAGATTTTTCTTAAAATGCTTGAAGTAGAAAGAGGTTTGGCGTGAGTACAGCTGTGGACCAGGACCAGTTAAAAACACATATTAGTCACTACTCTGTTTTAAACATTCAAAGTAATTGAAAAGTGAAAAACGAGTTATGTTAAAACACACCCTGCTTCTGGTGTCAGTTACATCAGTGGGGTTCCTTCAAATTTACACTGAAGTTACTTTGCATATATACTGGGGTAACTGAGATCAAAGCCTGATCTCCTGCTTAAAAAACAACTCTAAGGAGCCAGGAATTTCAATATCAAGACTTAAAAGTCACTGCAAAGTAACTCAGACAAGTCTGAGTCATATTTTTTTAGGTTAAAAGTCTTGATGTTTTTAATTTTAGGTGTTTTTTATTGTTTTTTTGGTATGAGTGCGAGCTTAAGGCAAAACTTTCAACCAAAGTTAAGCAGCTAAATAAAGTTGGCCTGATTTTCAGAAAATCCCCACAACTCCCCTTAATGTTAATAGGAGATATAGGAACTCAGCAACTTTGAAAATCACCCCACTTTTGTGGGTATCCAACTGTGGGCAACAACAGTACATTTAAAAATGCTTGTTAGGCAGCATAGATATTAAGAAGTGAATAAATGTTTCTAAGGTGGAGCCATTGATCCTGTGAGAACATTCTAGCGTGGTGACATTATTTCTTACTGAAGTTGACTGATGAAGACCCTAATCTCTGTCTCTCCTGCAGCAAAGTCAGTTTTCCTCTGCACTATTACTTGATGGTGGTATTTTGATTGGCTGAAGAATGCAAGTCTGTTCTTTGAAGCCAATCAGACCTTGTGGTCCATAGAAGTACTTTACAAAGGGTTGTAAAGTTGACTCAGACAGCCAAGTAAACCCACTGTCTGGCATTGATTCCATTTGCTACAGTGAGGAAATCTGAAACAACTGCAACTTTAATGTTAAAGTATTCGCACAGAGGGGATGAATTTGAACCCCATAGTCCTGTATTTAAACTCAAAACATTTTGATAATGTCAATCAGTTTATTTATCTTTCAGAAAAGGGACCCTCACTACCATGCCTATCTTTGCACTGTAGCATGATCGCTGTGAAGAACATTATACATCCCATCTGTTAATTTCTTTAGACAACTTTCTGGCCTTTTGCTGCCAATGTTTTTGCAGGCTTAGCATCCTGCAGTGGGTAAAATTATTTGACCTTGATACACTTTCCCCCACCCTGTCTACCCAGTGAAAAAGACTTGATAAGCCCCAGGTGGCACAGTTATGACAGCTTTGAAAATCTGACATTCATTTCGGTTGCTAACGCGCTAAGCTCCTCTCGTCATCCTGTAATCTGGACCAGCAGCATAAAGTTAATAAGCTTGTGAAGACTGTTCAACAAATGAAAGGAGTGCAGATTTCAGGGGCTAATCCTTAAAATCTCTGCTATGACCAGCTCCTCTCCGTCCCCAAAATAAGTCTGGGGGGAAGAGGAAAATGTATAAAATGTGTTAAATCCTATGTTTGAAATAACAGACAAGGAACTGTATATAAGTAATTGGAACAGCTGTGTGTCTCATAGTAGCAGATGGGTATGCTGGGAATGTTATACAGTTGTAATCACATTTAGCATGCCTGTCATAAAATCGGGTCCATCAGAGTATTAACTCTGGTTTTATATGTTACTCATCAGAGTTCAGTCTTATGCTGCACCACACTCAAAGGCTACCAGAAAATAAATTAATCTCTGTCTTATATTTCCACACTGAGCTATCCCGAGCTGTAAACATGACGGGGCTGTGGAGCCTAAGTGGTCGCAGTAACCTAAGTTTCCCTTGTCTAGGAAGGTGAAAGAGAGTGTATTCTGTTACCTTTCACCTCCCTGTGAGGGGCAGAGAGAAGCAGCCAGAGACAGTCTCCGAGAATGTACGTTACAAATGAAGAACAGTGGGAAGGTGTTAAATCCCAATAGTAATTAAGTAGAACAGCACACAAGAAATCCACATTTCTGGTACATTTTGATTTTTAAAGGTGAATTTAGAAGTACATGCAGCCACGTATTGTACTTAAATGCATGCGTGCCCTGCACAATGGAGCTGGAGAACTTGCCTAGTGGTACCTGTAGGGGTAGTGCTTATGCTCTGTGGCCCGGGCCCCTCATCTGGCCATATAAGGGTAGTGCCACCCCGACCCTCTCAGTGCCTTTTCACAGCCTGTGGCTAGAGTCAGAGCTCAGTGTGGTGCTTTTCACCTCATGCTTTTCATCAGATGCATGGAGTGGAAAATACAGTAGCAAGTATATTTATACATAGTACATGAAAAGATGGGAGTTGCCTTACCAGGTTTGGGGGGGGGGGAGTCAGTCTAATGAGACAATTCAATTAACAGTAGAATACCAAGGGAGGAAAAATCACTTTTGTAGTGGTAATGAGGGTGGCCCAGTTAAGGGAATTTATATCTTCCCATAACTGGATGTTGGTTGCCAAGTGGCAAGTTTAAAGAGGAAGTCCTCTGTCATGTTCAGTTAACACTACGCCTACTCGATTATCTAAGTCGCATCCTAAACAGCGGGAAGTCAACATTAGTTTCAACTCAAAGAATCCAGTTAATTGAGGTGCAGATACTCTCTCCAAGTTTGTGTGTGTGTGTGTGTGTGTGAGTGGACCAGCAATTCCAGGTGATTCGCTGCCCAGGTCTGGAACTGCAGTCTCTAAACCCTTAACCACAGCAGGAACAAACCTGAGGTTATTAGGCCATATGGCTGCATGGACACAGGTAGTCCAATATGCCAGGCTGCACTTATGTCCTCTTCATATGGGTCTGAAGTTGGCCTATCATCCACATTGTCATCCCTTGGACAGACTGGTCTGATTTCCTCCACTGATCCTGGACTCCTTGTGGTGGTGGACAATTCATGGCAACAGGTGCCAGGGTGTTCCCTTCACTCCCCCAACCAGAATCATTGTCACTGTTGCCTTCTTAATAGGTTGGGGAGAGCGTATGGGATCACTGAAAGTTCAAGGCCTGTGATCAGAACAAGAAGTTTCTCTCCATAGCAATGTCCTGGAGAGCTTCATGCCATCTACCATGCCTGTCAGACCTTTCAAGATCACATCAGGCAATCAGCAGTTCTCATACTCACCAACAATATCACTGCGATGTATTGTGTGAACAGATGGGGGAACACACTCCAACATGCTGTGTCAGGAGGTGATCAGGCTCTGGCAGTTTTGTATCAGGAAGAACATAACCTCTGTGGCTGATAACTTACCTGGCATCCAGAATCACCCAGTGGATCACCTTAGCAGAAATTTCTCCCATCATCCTGTAGCCCATTTTTGTAGTTTGGGGCATCTCGATAATCAATCTTTTCTCCATGAGCGACAGCAAGAAATGCTATCTGGTTTGCTCCCAAAAGGGTCTTACCTGGGAGCTGGGGGCACTCCTGTATGCTTTCCCTCCATTTTCAATCATACCACAAGTCATTCTCAAGCTGAAATTGGACTGTGCCAAGGTCATTCTCATTTTTCCAGCATTACCAAAACAATATTGGTTCTCTGCCTTCCTTGTGTTATCAGTTCAGCTTTCTCTCCCATCTTGGAGTACCTGTTGCACCTTCAGTCTTCTGGTCTTGCACTTAGTTCACTGAGAGTCCACCTGGCAGTGATTTTGGCATTTCACCCACCCATTCATGGGAAGTCAGTGTTTTTAAGTCCCATGGCAATGAGGTTCTTGAAATAAGCCACTCATCTTCACATTCCAGTTAAAGAGCCAGTTCCTTTGTGGGATCTTAATGCTGGCTTAGCAGCTCTTATAGGACCTCTGTTAGAGCTTCTGGCAACTTCATTTTTCTCCATTGTGTCAGAAAACTGCCTTCCTTGTCGCCATAACATCTGTAAGGAGGGTAGGTGAATTACAGGCTTTGATAGCTGAGGAAATAATGGAAATCATGACCAATTTGAAGAGGTTATCCCTTGTGTACTTGGTTTCATATTAATTTGGAACATATGCTGTTGATTTTTAAATATTCCCTGAACTGGTAAACAAATCTAATTTTTGGTTTTCCCCCAAATCTAATTCAGGCTCTTCCAGAAAACACTGCATTCCCCATCTCAGAGATTCTCTTTTAAAGCACTTTTTCTTTCAGTTATTTATCTCTAACCATCTTCTGTTTTGGAAATGTATTACAGTCGCATATTTTTTGTACATGATTAACTTCTAACATTTTCTTGCCAAGACTGTATCCCCTAAGATGACTAAGTGAAAGATAGCAATGGGCTTCTAGACCACAGGACTATTGGAGAACAAGAGCAAAACCAGGCCAAATCTAAATGAGTTTGAAATCACAGGAGGCCTTTAATTGTCCAGGCATCTGTTGTGTAACAAAAACAACTAAACACTGATCATCAAAGAAATTCACAAGGTGACTCAGAAGCAGCTTTGTAATCAAATAGTAATTTAAAAAAAATGTTTAATTTTGCTTTAAATTGTCTTCATCCATATATCTCAAAGAACCTTTCAAAATAGAATAAGTATGGTTGAGTCTTCTTCTGACATCAACTTTCCAATTGGCACCATTGTCGTACCTCTGTTGAGTGGTAGGAAACTTGGGGGTCTTGTAGATTGGCTTCCAAGTGGAGGAGAAGTCAATGATATGGAGTCTGGGTATGTGCTATGTGTAACTTGCTTTATTTATGTGTATACCTGTCCTGGAGTGGAGGTGGTCACAAACAGCCCACAGGCAATCCCCTCTTCCAGAAATCTCTGCCCATACACCTATGCCCAGTTCTCAAGAAGTTATTCTGTCCCAAGAATTTCCTCCATATAGCAAGAATAAAGCAGAGAAAAGGCTCTGCTATATGCTACTACTTCTTTCAAAAGACTACTGCATTTAAAAAAAACCCACCACTACTGACAACACAGCATTTCTTCAAAGACTAAATATTTTCTCATACACTAAGAAAAAGAACTTGTAAGACCAGGTGCTAGAGCACCATGTGGTGACTCCTGCCTCAACAGCATTATCCCCATTCTACAAATGGGGAAACTGAGATGCAGAGATGAAATGACTTGTCTAAGATCACAAGGGAGATCCATGGCAGAGAAGGGCCAGAATCCAAGTCTCCTGACTCTCAATCCATGGCCCTATCCATTTGATCATGTTGCCTTTCCTAGATTAAGAATGGTTTCCTTACTACTTTATATAAAAAGGGACAAAGTGACAGAGTAAAAGTGTAATAGAGGAACTTGGGGACAATGACTGCAAACTACTTTTATTCACCCTAATAAACAATGTGTTCATACAGGACAATTTTTATCTATTGTTTTCTACTGTTTTACAAAGAGAAACTCTGGAGTTCTTTGTGAATAAATCCCTGCTATCCTCTTTTTGCTGACCTCCACTTTATGCTAGGCTATTTTACTTTGACATCTCATACTTGGAGTTGGTAGGTTGGTATCAGACTGTTCGATTCAGTGCTTGAGAGAGGACACTTTTGAGTCATTTATACGGATTAGAGTCCTGTGTCTATTTCCCCATCTCTAAACATCTGGTCCTGCCTCTGTCTCATAGCAAAGTGCTACAGTTGTATGTAGTGGAGGCATTGAGCTGATCCTGCATTCTGCCATAGTTTCCTGCAAACTGGAGCAGAGTGCCATTGTCGTAGCAATATTGGTCATTTGTGAGTCTCTGGTGGGCCATATTCAAGCTGATTGCTGCATTCTTATTCCAGTAGCAAGCCAGAAAAGAGCCTTAAGGAGGGAAGGAAGACATGAATCATGGAAGAAGTTTGCAGCAGTGCTACAGGAATATGATTATAATAAATTTAGAGAGGAATCCTACCTTATTTTTTTGCTGGTGAAAAGACAAAATCCCTGTCTTCAAATAAGTACATTTTTCCAAATTTGATCCTTGCATAGAAGAGAAAATTATACATGAAATAGTAAAGGAATCTCCTGTGACTAGATCTATAAGAGTGCAAATGGAAGTATTTTAGAACGGGCAGAAAGGGTTAGAAAAAAGTGGCATATCATTGGACATATACTGAGCATGTTCAGATTGAAACTAGTGATTTGTTAAAGGAAATATGGAAGTAGTCATTAAATGCTGTGACTCAAGGACCTCTTGGTGATTCTTAGCAAAGGGCGCAGGGGATGCATAGGTTTGCATACAAAGGGTGGCATGTAAGATCTCTTCCAAGATCCAGTAGCCCACTGGTCATCATAATCATTGAGAAATGTATGTATGGATAATATTTAAGAAGTTATATATCTATACTGAAAATTGTGTTCTTATAATCTTGGAGTTAAGGCAGGTCACAAGGAGGTGACATGCCTTGAACATCTTCCTTTCAAGTAGGAGGTAAGACACTTATCTATCTGTCTGGACATATGTGTATTGTCTGCCTCACAAGGGAGACTTATTTTCAGATGTAACCAAGTGCCATTTAAAAGGCTGAAAAATCTACAAGAGAGAAAATCTATAGGAAGAAACAAAACAGCAAGGAGGTGTTCTGTTTATGCATGAAGACCAAGGATAGGACTTAAATATCTTGGTAGGCAAAGGAACACACTGGGTCCTTCACCTAGGAGACAAGCTGACAGCATGTCTGTCTCATGAAAGTAGAATCACAGCCAAGCCTGGCTGTAAAACACTGCAAGACTTTTGGTGATCACTTATTTGCAAGACACAAGAGCATCTACTTACTTCAGTCTAGGTTCTAGAATGTGCATTATGATTTTACTTTATATGTAACCATTTGTTTCCAACATTTGTACTTGCTCTTACTTGAATCTCTGTGCTTTGTTAAATAAACTTATACCTGATTTCACAATAAACATATCTAAGTGTTGTGTGTTAAACAGAGAGGTGATCTGAAGTGGAACTGGTAAGATAGAGCTTACTGCTTCTTTGGAAGCAGCAAAACTGTGAATACTATGTGTCCAATGGAATGGGACTGGATGCTCCAGGGAGACACTTGGAGAACTCGTGGGTTGGACTGCGCCTATCACTGACCTGTAGAATAACAGCGGGGCCAGCAATGCCTAGAGAGGCGTGCTTGTGGAACCCGTGCCCAGTTGAGTTGGGGAGCTGACACCTGGCAGGCACAGAAAGGACAGTTGGTAGCATGGTGCCCTCACACTTCTGGATACCCCAGAAAGCATCACAAATGTCATTTATGAGTTAACACAACAAATAGAAGTCAATTATGAGACACACAGGAGTCAGGAGTTAATAAGATATTTTTCCCAAGCAGTGATACCTGAGATAGACTTAATTTAACTATAATACTCTTAGGTAGCTCTGTTTAGAGAACCTGGGCAAAAGTTGTCTCTTTAATGTTGATCACTATAGATGACATTATTTCTTCCTGCTATAATTTTTGCAAATGCACTTATAATTAGCAAGCCACTCGTTCATCTCAGTTACACCCATATAAATCAATGGAGTTACTCTGGATTTACACCAGGGTTGACTGAGAGCAGAATTTAGCCCAGAACTTTAACATATTTACACAGCCTGACTGCAGTCTATGTAATGACACGGTTGAAGAAACAACACTGTGTGTGCTCAGTGCATCTTTACAAAGAGATTTTAAAAAAAAATCAAGGTCTACAAATTATCAGTGGAAGGTAGGTGTGAATTTAAAGAGAACTACACGTGAAAGCAAACTATTTTAAAACCAGGTCCTCCTTTAAACACTCAAATGCTGTATTTTCCATGTTCTAATTGAAAACACCCCAGCCAGCAGAAGCACAGCGGAAAGTAGAGACGGTAGAAGAAATCTCAATACAAGAAAAATAACTATAAAAAAAAAAGATTTAAAGGCATGAATAAAGGAGGGAAGAGACATTTGCCATCTGCCCGACTGGATGGATAATATATCGAGAAAATGTAAGGCAGTCATTCTCTGACTAGCCTCATGCCCCCACCCTCCACACACCAGCAGGTGAAACCCCCTGAATCTTAACTGTTCAAAGCAGCACTCACTTTTGTCAAATTGTTCTTTATCGCAATGTACGCTGATTGCTGCAGGAAGAAATGCTGCAGCTGCTAGCCCCACTCCAGCATTGGTAGAGCAGAGGCGTCTCACCTTTGCTTAAAATTAGAATGTTAACGTGGACTTTTCTACTTGTGGAAAGCTACACAGAGGAACACAGCGCAACGTATTCCTCCCTGCAACACAGGAACGGTCTGTTTATTAGCATCATTCATCACAATCTTCCGCGTGATGGGAGCTCATTACATTATGTTGATATCAGTGCAACCTAGCATTTGTCTTATCTGGTCTTTCTAATATTGTGTTGCACGATATCAATATGCAGAAATGACACATAAAGGAGCAAATAATGCCTTTTGGTACTTAAAATCATCTTAATTGTCTCTTCCCTTGCTCCCACCAAATCTACAGCACCAGTATTGGTTAAGAAGCCAGCTGACCCAAGAGGAACTAGTGGTGGTGTACAGCCTGGGTTGGTCGTAGCATGCTACTGCTGCCACCTATCAGACAGTCCAATTAAGTTGGGGACAGAGACCAATACGAAAAAGCACTAGAACAGGAATAATTTCATGGAGCTGGAGCAGACACTGAAGCAAATTTAGAATCCCCATTGTTTTCATTTTACACACACACACGAGCTAGGCAATGCCTGTAAACAGCAGTAAACGAGATGGAGAGTTGAACTTTTAAAGTGGTTCCAGTTCTGGCGCCAGGGGGCACAAGTCCCCATAAGTCCAGGCCTTATCCAGAAAGCTGGGAGAGACTCCAGATGCCATTCCCTGAGGTTCAGGAGAGGGTGAAGACTCAAGAATTGGTGAGCCATTCATAAAATCTGAGTGTTACTTAAGAGTGCAGGACTGGATGGTTGCTGTGTTTCATCCCTGGATAAAACAGAAGACAAATAATAAACTGAGCATTATGATTAAATATCCCACACACACCCGCATTAGTTTCTGGTACATAATGTTCTCGCAACAATCTTCAAACACACAAACAGGTAAGCCACACAATAAAATTATAACAAGTGCTGACATGTGAATACCCAAGATTAACAAGGTAACTTGAAAACTCAGGGCATATAGCAACATATAATTAACAATAATTGCTCCAAACTGCTTCAGAGCCCAATTAGAAGATTCAAAACTGACCTGGGGAAAAAATGTAAATGCCCAGCTACCTCTATTCAATTTGTCAATATGCAGCAGTCAGACCCAATGCAGCCTTTCTTTGCACTTGCACAGAAAATATCATTTTGTCCTGGTCTATCCACAAACACTCCAGCAAGAGAAACCTGCAATATACTTCATGGAGAGGCTTCTGCTTTGTCCTTTGATTGCGTAGCTCTGAACAGGGATTGAAGTAATTTTTAATGTCACTATTCATAATGAAAGGGATGGAAAGCAGCGCTGTTTGTTTGCTCTGTGCAATGTTACTATATTTCTGTAAGTGGGGATGTTCTCTCTAGTGCCTCTCAATTCTATCTGAGCTAAATAGAGGGCCTGAGTCACCTCCCACTGTATGCCAGTGTAGCTCATGTAACTTCAGTAAAGTTACTCTTGATGTACGTGCATGTGAGGAGAATCAGGTGCTTCTGTCTGTCCAACAGGTTAGTAGTCAGCATGCCTTGGAAAGGGAGGAAATACATGTCTCAGGCAGAAGCAGTAGCTGACATGTAGGGTTTTTCTAATGGCATGTCAACATTGTGCACTACGCCTAAGATCTGACTCAGGTTTGAGCCCAAGCCCCCCTTCCATCCACACACACATCAGTCTGCTTTGGGTCAGCAAGCACTCAGAAACCAGGTCCTAGGATCCTGCTGGGGTGGGGTGGGGGGTTAGGGTTAGAGCTCGAGTGCTGCTGTGATGTGGGCTAAAACCCTGTCATTTTGCAGAGTGGATGCAGTTCAAGCTGCAGAACTGAATCAGGAGGGCTGTGTAATGCAGTAGGGACTCATTATCTGGGTCTAGCAATGTAAGCTCAGGTTTGCAGTGCAGTGTGGATGTTTAAGTACAGGCTTGGAAATCCTGAGTCTGCAAGGCCAGGTCCCAGAGAACTGGGTTTACAATGCAGTCTAGGCATACCCTTTCACTGAACTCTTTTATGGAGTTAGAAGGCCACATTTTCAAGCTGGCCATTGTCTCTTGCACGTATATAAGTGTGTGTGCACTCCATATGGAAAGAGTGAGTGGTTGGCCAACTGCCTGACTTGCATATACGAATGACCGCCGTTCTGAAAATGATAGGCGTGAAACCAATAGGATTCTACACATTTAATAAGGTATAAATGAATTTGCTCTAAAACTCCGTTGTATTTAATAGAGAATGAGAACTTTCCCCTAGGTTTTAAAAAAAAAAAAAAATCTTCCTCTAGAATTCTATAACAGGGATATAGCTGTCCATGAAATGCTAGAAGATGCTGCCAAAAATATATATAGAAAAATTATAATGAAAAAGCTATGGAATTAATAGGAACTAAGGACTTGCAGAACAGATACCTACTCCTCTTTCCTTGGGTGCAATCATTTGTTACATATGAGCCTTGACCTTGGTTGATCATTTAGCCTAGTCTGTTTTAGAAATGTGCAAAATCTTCCAACCCTAAAGTCATATTTGTGTACCACTGCACATTTTTAAACCTCTGCAATATCCACTGATCATTTTAAACGGGTGTCAATGTAAACCTTGGTGTTATCATAGTTTGCCATGAAATTAAACAATCTTCCAAACAAAGGGAGCAGATTGCCCTCCAGAGTTGCTAGTACAACCCTAAATCATTGTAAAAACACAATCCCAATAAAAGGTATCGCCCAAGCTATTAAATGTTGATAACCAGAAGTGGATAGCTGATGTGCTGCATCCTCGGGAAGGTGAACAATGTTTGTAACATTGCCCTGTGTGCCTCCTGAGCATTTTTTCTCATATTCCGTTCTTTCTTCTCCAGGAACTATTTCATATTCACTGGGCATAGTGCTGGAATATGCACACTGTACACACACTACTACTTACCTACAATTCCTAAACAGCTGGATCTCTCTTACACTGGAATAAGGTAAATTGGTATTTACATCTTGAGCTACCCACTCCCGCATGCCGTGCATGCCATGTTCACTGTGGAAATAATGTGAATGTTCTCTGCACTGATTGAACTCCCCATCGGCATTACAAGTAGAAATAGGAAATAAGTTATCTTTAAGCTGTATAATTGTTAACTACCTGGCATATGGAAAAGCCTGACAATAGTGCTTGTATCTAATGACTACAAAGCATGTTTTTTTTTAAAAAAAGGCAGATTGGAAGAGCTGTATAGGTGACAGAGTTGATGAGACAATGAGGGAAAGCAGTGAATCTGCTGTACAATGGCTACTTCTGCTCTTGACTTTCACTGAGGTCCTGATATTAGGTACCCACTGAGAGTATGTCATTAAGCTCCCTGCTCCTGAGGTAGATACCTACTTGAGAGTAGATCACTAAGAACTCAGCTCTTCTACCTGGAAGCCTCTCTATTATTTGAAAATTAAGAGAGATTAATATTCAAATGCTATAGATGTAACAGCATCTGTTGATGCCAGTGGTTGCTGACAGAAAGTTCATTTCTCACCTGTGCTCTTCTGTGTCAGGTCCTTATCACAGCATGTGGTGCTGGCCAGCAACCTTTGAGCCTACTGTAATTTGCAGATACCTGGACAGCACGGTTTTCAAACTTACGCATAGGATGACCTGCACCTTAATAGAGGGACTGTCACATGGACTATTCCACCCTCCCCCCAAATTCACAGTTCAGTGGATCACCTCCTTCCTCATTCATAATTATAGCAGCTATAGTTGCCATGGAGATGTACCCCTTTGGAAAAACAATACTGGTGAAGTATTTAATGTATTTTTAGCTGTCTCTAAAGTGATGGAGCAACTGAAAACAAGAAGGAGAACAAGCATCATGTAGTGAGGCTGATTTTTACTGACCACCACCAAGTGCACTGGTGAAACCCTGTAAATGGGAATGAGGAATTGTGACTAATTAACATCCTTGTTCACACATGCATAATATTGTTTGCATGCAAACATAGTTATTAGTGTGAAGCACAGCCATTCCCCAAATGTTTGTGTGGGCAAAAAAAAGTTCTTATAAATTTTAGCAAATGAAGGGTGGGCAACAAACCTTGTTCAACTGAACAACACTCAAGAATTGGAGTGAATGTTTGCACAAACTGATGTGTAGTATTCAGCCCAGACCTACTCTGCACCAAAGTCTGTAGAAGACTTAGACCCATGAAAGCTTTAGAGTCCTATTAACTTTCTTCCTCGTCTTTCTTTTCAGGAATTTGAGCGTTGAGGGGTCACAACAGACCTTGCCAGGGTACCTTATCTGCAACCTTCTCTGTGGAGAGATTCCATAGTAATGCTTGTTTGTTTTTACTTGCAATCAAACATTTCTGCCAAATAGTTTTGGGAGATAAGCCTGAATTCTGGATGTTACTGCAAATGCAGTCTCTCTCTTTCTCTTTCCAATACAGTATCCTATCCAATGCCAACTTCAATTTAACTAACTAAATAGTGAGTTGGTGGTACTTTGGTGTGGTGTTGACTGGAAGTTGTATGTGTAAGAGGATGTGGTGCTAACCTGGAATTCAGGAAACCAGAGTTCAATTCCCTGCTCTGCAATATTTTTTCTGTTTTTCCTATGCTGGGCAAGTCCCAAGCCTCTCTGTGCCTCAGTACCCTACCTGTATAATTGGGATAATAGCATTCCCCTACCTCATAGGGCTGTTGTGAGGATGAGTAATTATAGATTGAGAGGTGTTTCGTTACTATGTTAATGTGGGGCTATAGAAGTACCATATATAGACAAAAACAACAAGGAGTCCAGTGGCACCTTAAAGACTAACCGATTTATTTGAGCATAAGCTTTTGTGGGTAAAACCCCCACTTCTTCAGATGCATGGAGTGAAAATTACAGATGCAGACATAAATATACTGACATATGAAGAGAAGGGAGTTACCTCACAAGTGGAGAACCAGTGCTGACAGGGCCAATTTGATCCGGGTGGATGTAGTCCACTCCCAATAATAGATGAGGAGGTGTCAATTCCAGGAGAGACAAAACTGCTTTTGTAATGAGCCAGCCACTCCCCGTCCCTATTCAAGCCCAAACTGATGGTGTTAAATTTGCAAATGAATTTTAGTTCTGCTGTTTCTCTTTGAAGTCTGTTTCTGAAGTTTTTTTTGTTCAAGTATAGCTACTTTCAAATGTGTTATAGAATGTCCAGGAAGATTGAAATGTTCTCCCACTGGCTTTTGTGTGTTACCATTCCTGATGTCCGGTTTGTGTCCATTTATTCTTTTACAAAGGGACTGTCTGGTTTGGCCAATTTACATGGCAGAGGGGCATTGCTGGCACATGATGGCATATATCACAGTAGACATGCAGGTGAATGAGCCTCTGATGGTGTGGCTGATGTGGTTGGGTCCTCTGATGATGTCACTAGAGTAGATATGGGGACAGAGTAGGCAACGAGGTTTGCTACAGGGATTGATTCCTGGGTTAGTGTTTCTGTGGTGAGGTGTGTAGTTGCTGGTGAGTATTTGCTTCAGGCTGGGGAGCTGTCTGTAAGCGAGGACTGGCCGGTCTCCCAAGGTCTGTGAGAGTGAGGGATCGTTTTCCAGGATAGGTTGTAGACCGTTGATAATGTGCTGGAGAGGTTTTAGCTGGGAGCTCTACGTGATGGCCAGTGGTGTTCTGTTATTTTCCTTGTGGGGCCTGTCGTGTAGTAGGTGATTTCTGGGTACCCGTCTCGCTCTGTCAACCTGTTTCCTCACTTCCCTAGGGGGTATTGTAGTTTTAAGAATGCTTGATAAAGATCTTGTAGGTGTTTGTCTCTGTCTGAGGGATTGGAGCAAATTCGGTTGTATCTTAGGGCTTGGCTGTAGACAATGCATCGTGTGATGTGTCCTGGATGGAAGCTGGAGGCATGTAGGTAAGTATAGCGGTCAGTAGGTTTCCGGTAAAGGGTGGTGTTTATGTGACCATCACTTATTTGCACTGTAGTGTCCAGGAAGTGGATCTCTTGTGTGAACTGGTCCAGGCTGAGGTTGATGGTGGGGTGGAAATTGTTGAAATCCAGGTGGAATTCTTCAAGGGCCTCCTTCCTGTGGGTCCATATGATGAAGATGTCATCAACGTAGCGCAAGTACAGTAGGGGCGTTAGGGGATGAGAGCTGAGGAAGCGTTGCTCTAAGTCAGCCATAAAGATGTTGGCATACTGTGGGGCCATGTGGGTACCCATAGCAGTGCCACTGACTTGAAGGTATAAGTTGTCCCCAGATTTAAAATGGTTGTGGGTGAGGACAAAGTCACAAAGCTCAGCCACCAGGTGTGCCGTGGCCTCATCAGGGATACTGTTCTTGACAGCTTGTAGTCCATCCTCATGTGGAATATTGGTATAAAGAGCTTCTACATCCATGGTGGCCAGGATGGTGTTTTCAGGAAGATCACCAATGCATTGTAGTTTCCTCAGAAAGTCGGTGGTGTCTTGAAGATAGCTAGGAGTGCTGGTAGCGTAGGGTCTGAGGAGAGTCCAAATAGCCAGATAATCCTGCTGTAAGATGCCTGAGATGATGGAGAGTCCAGGGTTTCCAGGTTTATGGATCTTGGGTAGCAGATGGAATACCCCTGGTCGGGGCTCTGGGGGTGTGTCCGTGGAGATTTGTTCCCGTGCTGTAGCAGGGAGTTTCTTGAGCAGATGGTGTAGTTTCTTTTGGTACTCCTCAGTGGGGTCAGAGAATAGAGGCCTGTAGAATGTGGTGTTGGAGAGTTGCCTGGCAGCATATATAGACAGATACATTGGAATGATCTTGTGAGAGACAGTGCTATCTTCACAAGTGTGGCTAATGGGGAAAACCAAGAAACTTTTATTTAAACCAATCCCTAATGAATACATGTGAATATACACAGGGTGTGTGTATATGCATATAAATGCGTGTCTATGTGTGTATATATATACATGTATGATTGCCTACTAATATAAAGGAAACTGTATGTGTGACTGATACATTTTCAAACTACACGTTTTAACATTATCGTTTCTTGGTTTATTGTCCTTAAGAATTACATCCTCTGTGCTGACAGTTGAGTGGCATCCTTCTGAGGTTTTTGAGTCTTAAAGAAAAAGAAAAAGCCAAAGAAGAAATCCGCAGTCTAGTCTCACTGGATTAACTTAAGCCATCTTGTGCTGCCTGCACAGGCAATGAAACGGAGCCTTTCACAGCCTGGGACACCAGCAGGACATCCTGTTTCAGTTTAGAAATCACCCCCATTCCCTCCCACCCACCCACCAATGAAACAAAGAAACCCAAGAAATAATCTCTGACAGAAGAGACTGCTCAGGCGTTGATTGTCACACTGGCATCAGGCCAAGCCCAGTGTGCCGCAAAAATGGACCCAGGAGGGGAGCTACTGGAAAACAGCACTGAAAAGGGAAGTCATTAAACTAACAACAACAACAAAACTCTCATTTGTTCAGCTTTTCTTTTTCTTTTCTTTTTTTCTTCTTCTTCTTCTCCTTTTTTTTTTTTTTTTTTTTTTAAGGATAAATTAAAGGCCACATGAAGCCGCCCTCAAGGCCGGTAATAAAACTCCAGACCTACTTGTTTATATTTCATCAATGCTGCTGCTGCTGTTTTGTTTTTTATGAACTTGTGCATCACTTGACTTCCTTGTTTTTATTTTAAAAAATTATATAAAATTCTAGATCACATGTTTCCTGAAGACTGAAAGGAAAGATTTTGTACACCAGCATGAAGCTTGCAAATGCATTTGTGATGATATTTTTATGATAGAAGAAGGGTTTATTTGTGGGAGGGTGTTCAAAGTATTAGGGACAGCTCCTCAGTTGGTGTAAATTGGCATAGCCCATCTGAAGTCAGTGGAGCTATGCTGACGTTACACCAGCTGAGATTCTGGCCTTTTTGCAGGAAACTAATGGTAAGTAATAAATAAGTAAACAGTTTGTATGCTGGAAAGTCTGAAGGGATGTTGTTATAATTAGGCTTTCAGAGCTCCATCTTCCTAGGCTGTAAGGGGGAAAGTACCTTATGCTGTGTGGCTGAAAATATGTAAAACTTACACATCTTAACAAAATATGTGACCTGCATATATGTCTTAATAGTAATTGGCCTAGTTGACAGCAGTGGCTCAACAGTGGGGGCCTAATTAGCAGAATTAATGGAGCAAGTAGTTAGTGTTTTGGCAGATGATGGAGAGATACATTAGATAATGTTTACTTTTCCTTTTTCTAAATACTGTTTTAATTAGCACCAGGATGTTTCCTCTCTAGCCATTTGGAGTGCAGCTTTGGGACGGTTCCTTTAATATAACACAGCATTTCTGGTGGCTGTTCACTTGTCAGTATTTGGCATTGTGGAGCAAAGATGCAGCTTGAGACATCTCCTAACATATGGCCATAAAGGAGACCAAGGAAAAAGAAGTATTGCATAATGTTTGCAACATCTGAAAATATCGTAGGAGAGTAGGATTTCTCATACCCAGCACAAACACATTTGTTTATGACAGTCTGGTAAATATTCTGAACAGATGTAGAGCATTCATTCTGCACTGCAAAAAACCTCAGGCTCAAGATCTGCTTACCCTAATTTTATACCTATGGGAAATAAATGAAGGCCAGGAAATATCAAATGAAGGAACACCATGGCCACAAAGTTTCCGCATCTCAGGTGCCTCAAATAATCAGAGTTATTGAAGCTTTTATTTCAGTATAGATCCGTTTTATATAGAGGGACCTGAGCAGTGTAATCTGAATCTGAACTTCCCCCTGAAGAGAAAATCCTTTTAAAAATGGGGATTTATTTGCCCAACTTTTTTTTAAAAAAAGAGTTTGGTTTGTTTTAGTTAAGGGACAGTGCTACAGAGATCCAATTCTATAGGCAAATGTATATTCCTTTGGTAGCAGCATAGCAACACTGCAAACTGAGATATCGTATGTTCACATAAAACAAGATAACTCTGCATTTCAGGGTATTCTCCTTTGGACTAGGGTAAGTAATTACCCTCCATCATTTCTGGATCCAAATCTAATATGATGGGGGAGGAGATATGAGGAGTATTTCTTAACATTTAATGTCATTCCCAAACCATAGATCAGCTTCCTATGATGTTCATGGCCCTTTGGAGCTCTGCTTACAATGGTTTAGGAATAAATGCTCATCTAATTAAATGCTCAATGTGGATGAAGAAAATCCATTAGTTAAATGAGTAACAGATGCCCCAAAACACCTTGGGGGTAAATTATTATGGACACACAACTGTCATCCTACCCTCCCTCAGTCACATTTTTCCACCTGCTCATGTTGTGTACACCATGTGGCTTGTTGCAATGAGCATGGTTGTAACGTGAAAGATGTAGGGCTTTTTAAAGCTACTTTTGTTACATTTATTGGAAGCCTTTAAATTATTTTCCTACTATTCACATTCATTTTGTATATTCTCATCATTCTGACCATCATAATATATTCTGAACCTTTCTAAATGGGGTAAACATTAAGGTCCAAGTATTTTCAAGTGGAGACTTGAATGCAAGTACCTACATTTGCAAAAAGATGTGCTTGTGAACGTAGGTGGGTCTCTACTTTTGGACATTTAAAGCTTAATTTTTCAGAGGTGCTGAGCTTCTGCAGTAACCATTGACTTGGATTGCATTTGGAGCTCAGTGCCACTGACAACTAGCCTCTTAGCCAGCTTAAATTTGCCCATGCAGCTACGTGCACAAAACCGACCAACAACGGTTTGTACAAACCAGTATCTGCAGGTAAAGTTTGGGTAGATGGGTGCAAAACTCCCTGACTTGCATACCCCAGAACTGTTTTGTGAATGCAAATATGAGTTCTGCCTGTGCAAATGGTTTACATGTAAAAAATATCAATGGGCACATAAGATCCCTTCCCACAAACGGTTACCAAGAGGACAGATTTTGTGACACTACACCCCATATTCTTCGTAAAGATATTTTTATGATGTAACTAGGGCGTAACGAAGATGTGTTCCATGCAAGATAAGGCATGTGAGGTATCATTGGAAAGGTTATGATTTACTGAACATGATGATCCTATTTGTATGCATGGATCATTTCTGTATCTGAAGTTAGGGATATAGACAATAGTGATGTTACTGACATAACCTGTGACCGTATAGATCATTGTTGCAACTGTTGTTAAATATTTGCAGCAAATATTGTACAAGGGCTGTCGTGTAAGGTGTCTATGGAAAGGTTATGATTTGCTGATTATGATTATGCCATCTGTATGGGTGTAACATTTTTGTAGTTGAAGTTATAAATGTTGCCTATGTACTTGTATATCAATGTGTTTTTGTGATTCTAAGTAGCCTCACTGAAGCTGTTGTTTCGACTTCTGAGTAACCAGTGAGGTAATAAAGAAGCTGTTTTATGCTGGCTTGGTAAATCTAAGTATTGGAATATCCACCAACTTTACGGGGATTGTCTGCCCCATTCTTTGCAGTTCACCCTAATTGAGTGATCATAGCTGGCCCCCACTAGGATCCCAGTCACACTTCTCTAAAAATCTTAGTCTATCAAACAAACCAAAAGAGATGGATGATATAAACAAGCAGACAGGGAGAGGGCAGGAAAGATGGAGTAATAAAACTAAAAGGATGTATGTGATACTTGCAGTGTATGTATTATTGTACATATCTATATTTACAGTATGTCACATCAGCACACTGCATTTCTGTAGGTTTCCGCAATGGATCTGGTCTTCTGAGGAATTCACTCAGGAAAGAGAACTGCACTCTGGATTCCCCTGCTGCTGAAATGCCCCCTGGGGCCCATTGTAGTTAGGTGTAACTTAAAGCAGCCTTCGGAACTGGAGTGCTAGAAAGGTGAGTAGTTATAGGATAAAATGAGAGAAATATATACATCCCCAAAATAGTACCAATGAAAGAACATTGTTTAGCAGGAACCACGGGCAGTAAGTATAAGAGACCAGGGGAGGCTAAGCCTCCCCAAATAGGATGCAGCGCACCTCCTTCTGGAGGTGTGCTGGCCCGCCGCCTTTGGAGCGCCGCCACCAAAAGGGCATCTGGGCTGTAGCCGTGCCCGTGCTCCACCCCAAGGCCCCCCTCCTGCTCATCCTCTTCCCCCATGGCCTCGCCCATGCTCCGCCTCTTCCCCCAAGGTCCAACTGTCGTTCCGCCTCTTCCCCTCTAAAGATCCCTGCCACTTGGGGTGAAAAGGCGTGAACAGCAGGTGGGGAGAGTCTTGGTGGAGGGTGCAAAGAGACGCAAGCGGCAGGCGTGGGAGCCTTGGGGGAGGGGCCGAATAGGCAGGAGCGGCGGGCAGGGGGGCCTCGGGAGGGGGCTGGTCTTGGGGCAGAGTGAGGGTGGAGTGTGGGCAGGGCCTCAGGGGAGAAGGCTAAGTGGAGCAAAGGGCAGGGCCATGGTCTGGGCACCGATGGCCCCCCTTCTAGGGAGCTTCTGGCACTCATGCCCTGCCTCCCCTAATGCGGGAGTCACGTGCCACCCATGGCAGGAACTGATATTCAAATTATTTTGTCTTATCATTAACAAATGGATATGACACTAATGGCTTAGTTATCTCCACATGAAAGAGGGGAGGACTCAAACCTAGCAGCAGGGACCAAGTCTTACATATACACTCCCCGGGGGCAGACACATCCTCTCAGAAGCCTGTTACATTGCTGTGTTCTCTGACAGAACTCAAACTATCACTCCCCTGTGGCAAGTCTAGGTACGCTTTCAAGATTCTCTTGAAGTTCAGTGCCAATCCAATGATATTTTCTGTAGTATCTGTGTACATGTGCGCATTTAACTATCTTTTATTTTACATTGTCTCTCTTTCTCGCTCTAAAACTGTCCATAAAAATTTGGTTCCCTGCCTTATTAGCTGTAGAGTAGCTACTGGCTGATGCACTTATAGGGAGAGGAATTCTTACTTCAAGAGAAGCAGTCAAAAGCAACTTAGATTGTAAATCCTTTGGGGAAGGGTCTGTCTTTTTATTCTGTGTTTGTAAAGTGCCTACCACAATAGGCTCCCATTTCACATTTGTGGCTCCTAGACCCAATATAGGTTAATAATAATAAAGTGACTTTATATCAGGTTAAAAGCTTGAATAAGGCTGCAGTCTCCTTATAGAATAGTGACAGAGAATGGCCAAATAATTAAGAGATATGAGGCAAGTTTTTATCATGTCCGTCTTGAAACTCAGTTACTACTTTAAATCCCCGATGTTCTTTCTGCTCAAGCTAGTAGTCCATCTAACATGGCCCCCTTCCCCCAATATTGGACGGCTACGTACCTATTAAACTGTGTAAGATTGTGCTTGGCTGAGGAAAGGTAGAAGTTTCTTAGAAGCTTGGACATACACACTCCAACAGAGCAACACTCACTGCAGTGAGGGATTTAATGCTGTTCTGACTCTTCAATATAATCAGCACATGGTTTTATTAGAAGGCTTGGAAAGATTTAAGCAGGTTTATAAGAAATGCAGTGAAATTATATGAGAAGGAAGCAGTGGTGGAAATGGAAAAAAATTACTACCATAACTTGCCATCTGATGTGAAGCAGAGGGTTGCTGTGTGGGTCTCCACTCCTCCTTCCCCAGCAGCTGCTGCATCCACTGAGTTCCCTTGACTCCTTGCTTTCTCCGCCCACACCAGACTGTCTTGCCAGGAGTCAGAGGAATTTCCTCGGTGGCTGTCCTGCTCTCTGGGGCTGTCCGTTGACTCCCCTTCAGGTTTTTTACCCCACTAGTGGGGTTCATTGTTCTGCTCCTTTGAGCATGAACAGAGAGAACCAAAGAGGGAGAGGCTCCCAAAGATGGGGAGCAGGCCTGGAAAGGAGAGTAGGTCTCTGTCTTGCTCATGCTGAGGCACCTTTTGTTGCCTCTTGGAAGGTGGAGGAGGGAAGGAGACAATCTGAGGAGAGGAAAGGGAAAATGAAATAAAAGGGATGAGTTTTAGCAGAAATTCAAATAAACTGGAGACCCTTTTAAACTGTGCCAGACTCACTCATTTACTTGGAACTGTCAGCTTTTTCATCGGAGTTGCTCTCTCATTTCTTTTGAATATTTCAAACTGTGGCTCTATGAGACATGTTTTTCACACCCTTGAGTTAGCCTTGTTAGACATAAATGAAGAAAGTAAGATTGCGACTCACAATACAAAGGACAATTTGTTTTTAAAGAGACTAATAACTAGAGCGAGGCCCAAACAACGCCAAACTTTAGATCTGTATCCCAATTTGCCTTAACATTCATGCTGTGGTCCATCTGTACCTACAGTAAAACAATTATTGTTTTTATTGGAGAGCTTCTGGATATTAAATAATAATGCAGTTGTCACATTTTTTCATTAGGTATGAAATAATGTGTTACATTAATTCACTAGCTCTAGCAATTATAAAACAACACACTTTGCATGTGGCTAAGATTAGAGTTTTAAGGAGGATCATTTTCATAAAGACCCAAGTGCAGAACAAATATTAGAAATTGGCCTGCTGCAAAGTCAGTCTCCGGGCAATCTAACAAGTGTAGCTGGCCTGTAGTAGGTTGCCTGAAGGGCTACTGTCCCTGGTTGGTTGGTGGCATCAGCAGACTGGCTCTTAAGCCCAGTAGCAGCAGTTTAGCAGCTGCTCAAAGCATTTGCCCACATCTGTGCCTGCTTGTTCCCAGCCCTACTCCTGGCTTGCCTCACAACAGGTAACCTGGTCCTGATCCTTAGCTCTGACTTGTGACTTCAGCTGACTCTGGCCTCTAACTTCGGCTTTGACCCTGGCCTCTGGCACCTGGCCTTTCACTTTGGCTCTGGCGCCTGGACTTTCCCTCCACTTCTGACTCTGAGCTCCAATTCCTGACTCCTGACTTCAGGTCTGGCCCAAGGCTCTGGCAGCTGCCTCTGATATGGTTCTGCCCAGTATTTTCAAAAGAAGTGTGACACTGGTAACTTTTAACTTTGGAGACTCAAAACATTGAGGTGTATCTGCCCTATATTCACTTGCTGTGGTTTTAAGCAAGTCACTTCTTTGTGTCTCTTTACGCTTCTTTTAAAATGTAGGTAATAGAGCCAAAAATGGGCCCAAACCAGGACAGAGGTAAAACGGAAAACGGTATCTGCACCATCCCTGGGTTCTTCTTCTTCAGTAAGAGTAGCGAGCATTCGCCATTTGATCCATTTCTCTGTGGCCGGAAGGGCTTGACGGGCCAAAAGTCCAATATCAGAACAGACTTGATGCACCCATGTAATGGGGGTCTGCCTCTGGGCTGCCTCCACCCCTCAGTTGGTGGAATTTTGTCCTAGATGTTACAAGCAACCGAGAGAACGAAGTTCACTGGAACGTCTTGTGGCATTCTTGTGACATATCTGAAAATGTAAGATGCTGTCTGCGGACAGTGGCCCCAGTAGCGTGTTGACCAGAGTGACCATACACATCTGCATTACAAATGAAGTCATTCTACTTTATGCCCAATATATAATGTTGTGTGGAAAGCCTCCAGCTATGCCGTGTGACCAGAATAGTGTCCATGTTTTGCAACCGTACAGGAGTACGGAGAGGCTACAACTTGAATAGATCCTGAACTTGGTTGTCCTGCTGAGATGATGTTGATTCCATATTCGTTGTAAATAACCCATGGCAGATGCTGTGATGACAATCTGGTGGAGAACCTCCCTGTGAGAGTTGGTGGAACTGGTGAGTATAGAACCCAAATAGCAAAAGTGGAGACTGCTTTGACAGTTTCATTATTCAAAGAGATTGGGGTCCTGGGTGGACCTGATCCTAGATTTTGCAGCTTTCTCTTTGACCACGAAACGTGGAGGCCAACCTTAGCCAACTCCCCCTCCATTTGCTGGAGTGCCTCGAGAAACCTGTCGGGGCTCTGTACTAGATGAACAATGTCATCCACATAGTCAGGGTCTGAGAGTGAGAGATCACCAATCTTAATGCAGTTGAATCTGACAGAATGTTGCATTATGAAATCCATTGCCTGACAAAAGAGGGCAGCCAAGACACAGCCCTACCTGACACCAGATTCTGATTAAAATAGTGCTGACATCTGATTCCCAAGATGTACAGGGGCAGAGGTTCCGTTATGCAGCTCTGCTAATCAAGTCCAGCAGAGTGGTTGGGACACCTATGCCCTTTAAGGCCTTCCATTGCGCAACTCGGTCAACTGAATCAATTGCAGCCTTAAGATTGACATATACCATGTACAGGAGCTTCTTGAACTTGCAATGTATTTCCAACAACAAGCAGAGTGCCAAAATGGTGTCTAGTTTGGACTTGTCCCTCATAACGCCTGACTGTTGGGGGCAATGCTTTCAATGCCACAGGGGCTTCAGATGTGCTCGCAGAACATGCACAAACACCTTCCCTCGCACAGACAACAAGGTGATCAGCCTGTAGTTCTTACCTTTGCTGTGCGGTCCCTTCCCCTTATAAAGTGAGATCACAATACCATCCTTGGCAAGGTCCCAGTTCTCCACACCAGTCGAAAGATGGCCAGAAGTGATTCTGCTACAGGGTCAATAGCGCATTTCAGCAGCTCTCGGGGAATGTAGGCTCTGTTTCCTGCATATGAGTTTCATGCTTGAGACTGACTGCGCCAATTGTTCCAGCAGAGCAGAGGTGTTGATGGGAGACCAGGATCAGGCAGGGTGAGGTGTGCTTTCAGATACAGTAGGCCAATCTCATACCGCTCTTTGAATAGGGGAATCAAACCTTGAATTTGACCCAGTATTCCCCAGGGAGCCAGTGAAGAGAGGTGACATGCTCTTGGGGCGATGTGCTCTTAATGGCCTGTGTTGCTGAGCAGGTAGGCCGCTGTGTTTAGAACCGATTGGAACTTGAAAGTCATCAGTGGAATAACTAGTTATGGAGCACTGTAACAATCAGGCCTGGAAGTCACTAATGTGTGAGTCCAACAGGAAGAGGTACAGCGCTCTCAACAGCAGGAGATGGTAAAGGGCATTCTTTGCAGCTCTTTGGGGAGCCAGAAGCGGTGAGGGGCCCAGGCAGACACTGAGAGTGGACTATCTGAAGCATCTGAGGGTGGATGCTTTCAGTAAAGAGTCATGTTATAGAGGTGAGGAGTTCTTCACAGTGCTTCCCTCTCTCATCAGCACCATCTCAGCCTTTTCATGATACAGCTTGGATCAGGGCTGGCTTTAGTTATAATGCCCAGTGTCCTCATGTTAAGTATAAATATGACCGTTTTACATGACTCTATACCAAAATCCATGCAGATTCCTTTAGTATGAATTTCTTTCCAGCATTTTGTACCTTTTTGACAAAACTACACAGGGAACTCTTGACTGATTTACATAAACAATTGCCATTATTTCTTCCACTTTCTCCATTCTTCTTTGTGCGTTAGTTTCGAGTACATATTGGTTATAGACAATAGGCCCAATGCATCTCTGGGCACGTCAACGAAGTTCTACCAAGCACGGCTCTGGCCAGCATTGTGCAAACTTTGCTGCAGACAGAATTCCAGCTTAGGTTTAAATTTCTTCTCCAAACCCATTGCTACGGTGATCCTATGTGTGTGGTTTTGGTTTGGTTTGGTTTTGCTATGTTTTATTATCCAAGTGTCTTGAAAATATAGCTAGATATATTTAGCATAAATTCCCCAATGTGAAAATTACCAAATGCTTAGCAACAAAGGGGATTTTTAACTGCTAATTTTATTCATGGGTTATTTTTCACACTTGTAATATACAGTAGTACAGCAGTGTTATACTCTCCCTAACCATGTAGAACTCTCTCTCACTCTTGTCTGGAATAATCTGGCAAAACTAGCAACTCAGGGTTGTTTTTTTTTTCATTATCTGCTTCTCTGCTCTCTTTCCCCACCCCAACCCCCACCACACAAGCACAGAAAATCCTCCTCTATCCCTACAGCAAATTCATTCTTCCTGCTGGTAAACTCCCATACAGAATGCTGGGTGGCAGGCTCTGACCAGGACTGCATACAAATTAGCTTGTGAAAAATGGCATCAAGTTAGGTAAAGAACAAAGCAAACTGACTTCAAAGGGAATGTACCAAGAGGAATCTACAGTTACTATACACCAGGGTTTTAAGAAAGCCAGTGTTAAAAAAAAGAAAAAAGCAGAAGCCAGCAGTCGCTGCAAAACAAGCAGTTACCAGGCTTTCCCCCCTCTTCTTTCTTTCAGTGGCACATAGGAGCAGCTTTTGGAACAAATTGTGATAAAAAATGTAGTTCTTTGATATTTGTTTGGGCTACAGATGCTGCTCCCAGGACTTTGTTCTTCCTGATATTTCTCAGCAATTCACTGAGACAAGAGTGCTTCCGGCCCACCATGTCTGGACCAGCTTAGAGACACAGAGAGAGAGAGAGAATCTCAGCCAGTGAATCTGAATGGGCTGGCTACATATGAATTCTGGCTGGTTTCCCAAAGATTAGAGGCCTGGCCATCTTTCCTCTTCCTATTTTATTTATTTATTTATTTTTTACCCTTTCTAGTCAGTCAGTGATGTGTGGCTCTCCAGCAAAGAAACACTGAACTCACAAACTGTCCAGCATATTTTTCATGCTTGTTCTGCTTGTCGCTTTTTGGAGGGCAAAAAAGATTGAAAGGAGAGGACGTGAACAAGATTTTTTTTTTTAAAAAAAGATTTATTTCTCTTCACTTCCTTACCCATCTGCCCAGCATATTATAAAGCATATTAGAATAAGAAAGAACTTATTAAAACCACATCTCCTATGCTTTATGAAAAGACCTAGTATTAAAACCCCATTGCAGTTGAATTGGGTTTTCCCCTGCTCTTTTCTCTTGGGGTAAAGGTTACTTTCTAGGGAAGGATGCTGGCTCAGCAGTAGTCTTTGCCATCTGAATTGTCTTGCTAGTTGTGGCTCAGACGCTGGCTTTCGCTGGAGAGACCATCGACAGCAAGGTTTAAACCTATTTACCTCTCCAGCAAACAGGGAAAACATCTCTTCCTTTGTACTGAATTGGACTGGGGACAACAAATAAAATCAAAACCATGGAGTAGGGTAGGAATAAAAGGAACATGAGTCTCTAATGATTACAGTTGCTTTGAAAAAGGAAAATGTCCAGCAAGAATGGACTGAGCAGCTGAGACGCATCATAATCACTTCATCTTATTTTACTTACAGGCACTCCCAAGTGCAGGGTCTGAAGACAAAGAAAATGCCAAATTACTAATCTACTACCAATAGTTTTTATAGGTTCATTTTAGGGAGCTCCCTTTTTCTACTCCTCCCCTGCTTCCTGCAAGCCATTAAAATAGTGAACTACCCCTGATTTGTCAGGTGGAAAGGAAAGGAGATTGCATAGCTCGGTGAGATGAAAGCTGCTTGACTGATGTCAGACTACATGTGTGGCACATTACTGTCTGCATGAGGTGCAAAGAGAAAATAGTGATGTCAAGTCATGTCTAACAGCCACTGTGTATCCTGGGCATCCACTGGCAGCTTTTAGTCTCTTGTCTATAGAATGGCTGGGAAAGAAGAGCATTATGTGTTCTGTAAAAATCCACTCTCATGTGTCCAGCCACAAGGATATCAAAGAATTCTTTCTTTGTACATAGGTTGGCTTTCTCAGCTATCAGGATGAGCCTGCTGGACCGGACTCTGGGATACTTGTTAAACTGTATAGAGTAAGCAGGGAAAAAAAGATTAAAGGAAGAATACAATCTATGTGAAGAGGTGGCCCTGACTCTAAAGAAGCAGATGATCTGAGGGAAGGAAGAGCTTCCCTTTAAACTAGAGACTCTGCATGCAATGCAAATGATCCCATATGCAGCTGCCACTGGCAGCCAGCCACCCGCCTACAGAAGAATAAAGTCAAAGCAACAATTCCCTGAACCCTGAAGCTGAGTGACTTCAAACAAGAAAAAAGAAAAGTGACATGATGTTTTTCAGTGAACTCCTTCCATCTCCAAATTGTGCTGATGACCTCATCAACTACAGCTGTCTACTTCAAGCTTAGCCTCCCTTTGCCCAGAGGACCACATCTGGTAGTGTCTGTGTATTCATACCTGGGATGGGAAACATCTGGCCTACCGTCTCCAACATACATAATTAGGTCTTTTAAAAGTATGCTTAACTCCTCATATCAGAAAGCCATGAAAACGTGACAACTTTTTGTGATGTATGTAGAGTGAGAAGGACATCCAGCTGGGAAGAAATAGCAGAGCAACTACAGGCTCCTCCAGAGGCAATTATTTTTCCCCTGAGGACCTTTCACACACAGCCACAGGACTGAGGAGTTTCCTTACTAGCAATGTTTGTGTAGACAAGCCCATAGTCTTCCAGTGTCTGGTAGATGTATCCCTTTAATTAAGGAGTGTTGGATGTTTGTGGGTGGTGCGTCTGGATATTTTGTATAGCAATGCTATCTTTGAACACTGTACCATTCCATTCCATTGTGTGTAGAAATGTGCTGCCTTTGAGGACAATGCTTTCAAGGATAATAGTGCAGCCTGTAAAAATCTGAAATCGGCTAGTGGTGTGTCCTCATTCCTAAGCCAAAGAGGTGTTACTTAGAATGACTTAAAAATATGGCATCCCCATCAGCTTGGAACATGATAGGTTGCAGGGTGGCTCATCTCTGCCAACTGTTCTGTACAATACAGCCATATGCCATAGAACCTTCCCTTGAACTGCACTACTTGCTTCCCAAGCAATTACCTCTCTGAAAGGATGATTCTTTCAAAACAGGTAGAAACAATTGTACTTTTATTCTGTAATACAAGCCTGCCAAGTCTCCTGTAGTGTACATCTACATTTGAGCTGGGAGGTGTGATTCCAAGTGTGCGTAGATGTACTCACATGACCTCTGATCATGCCAGTTCCTACAAACAGCAGTGTTTCTGTGCTGGGACAGGCTACCTGCCCCAGTATGTACCCAGGGGTTGGGTGGGATTGTACGGGGTGGCTAGCCTAAGCAGTCATGCATGCCACCACAGGCACACACTGATAGGCTGTAGCTCAAGAACAGCTAGTGTCAGTACTTCTACGTGATCTGGGAACAACACCTCCCAGCTCAAATATATTTTTATTTTTACCATGCAAACTCAATGAGAACTAGTGCAAATATGTCGTCTCAAGCTGGGAATCACCCCAAGCGCCAAGTGTAGACATAGTCATAGTGTGGCCATTTTTAGTACTTATTACTGCTTGCATTTGAGTCATGCCCTAATCAGGGTCAGGCACACGTTGTGCTAGGCACCATACAAACTTATGGAAAGAGGCAGTCGTTGCCCAGAAAAGCTTACAGTATAAGGCCTTGATCTGACACTTAGCACATGCTTAAATGGGAGACAGAATTGACTTCAATAGGACCTAAACACATGATTAAAGTTAACCACCTGCTTCAGTTCTTTACTGAAACCAGGGCCTGTCCTAAAGTAAAACAAGAACAAACAGGTGATTAGGAGGGGGAATGAGGATAACAGTGATAGGAACATGTGGATACTCTGTGTTCTACTGGATGGTTCTGAGTCAAAAGGCTTTTACTTTTCCCCCAAAATACAGGATGTAAATGAATGAAGTACATTTCTGCTCTCTCCACTGGCTGGCTCTCTAGCCCATGTCAGCTGCTTTTTTTTCTGATAGGTAGCATGGGAGCAATGGGTCTTTAGGAGTGATTTGAAGGACAGCAGTACAGTAGCATGTGGATATGGACCAGACTGGGGAGGGCATTCCTTGAAAAAGAGGAAGCTTGGTGATGCTGATGGAAGCAGTTGACAAACACAGAGCTGACACTGGTATTTGCAGAGAGAAGGCAAGTGATGACTTGAGAAGATAAAAGAATAGATAAAGTAGGCAGGTTCCCTTAAGAGATGTATTTTGTGTAATGTTGCTGTGGAAGATGCCTTGCAGTTTTTCAGTCTCTGCAACATTCTTCCCCTTGAAAAGTTTTTAAATTTAATTATTGACTTGGTGTGTTTGTTGTGGGCATCTATTGACTTCCCTGATCTTATTTTTCCCAGTGTGACTGGGTACCAGCTCTCACTTCCCCTCTTTTACCTTTGATATATTTCATTCATTTCAGATAGACAATAAACCAGGATTAGCACTGAAAACAAATGGGAGAAACACTACAGTGTTGTGGTAGGAGGCAGATTAATAAATCACAAAGTTTTCAATCTAGACCCTCAGAAGTTTGGTAGAGAAGGTGGTTTCAATTTGACAGCAGGAACTTGACAGGGAGCTGGATTTATTCTGGTTTCTTTTCTCTCTAGAGACTGTTATATTGTAGTATACAGTGAAACATGTTCCAAGGGAACTGCTGAACATGGCCACCACAATCTTAGTCCCCAAGGGAGTTCTTCCACATCAGCTGCATTGTGTTATAGGTCCACCTGTTAGCACAATCACTAGAGATTGCCCTGGACAAAACCCCGAAAACCAAATGCCCTGAACATTGGGGGAATTTGGAATCATAATCCTGTTCTGCATTTGAATTTTGCTCTATCTCTACAGTAGGCCAGGCTAAAACCCTAGGATTGAACACCCCTTAACTTTGGAGTGTTTGAAATCTATGTCTGATTTTTTTCAGTTAGACCTGATCTCCATAATTAACAGGTTTCATATTACATACTGCTGAGGTGCTTTCTGCTATATATTAGACCATTTAACTAGCTTCTTTGAAAAGCTCAAAATGTATTGAGGTCCATGAGGTTGCATGGATGTTTCTGCGGGGGGGCAGAATCTGGCCCATGGGCAGAAATTCCAGGCTAGAACCGATGTTTTTAAATCCTCTCCATTTTCAGATAATATTATAACTATAGGAGAATACGTACTCGATGTAATGAAATCACAATGGAGAGAGAGAACCAGCACCAGTTTAAATAATATTTATGTAGTGTTATTGTAGCTGTGTTGGTCCCACCATATTAGCGAGACAAGGTGGGTGAGGTAATATCTTGTATTGAACCAATTTTTCTCTCACCAATGGCAGCTGGTCCAATAAAAGATATTACCTCACCCACCTTGTCTCTCTAGATCATATTTAGACAGTTTGTGTGCTGTATAGTGTAAGATGTTAACCCTCATTATTAATAAACATGACACAATTCTCAAACTACATTCAGTGGGACAGAACTGATCTTAGGAGCCTCTATTCAATCTAAACTACAGTGATCCCTACTGAAAACTTTACAGTTTTGCCTTAGATAAATGGATGGTATTGGCAGTATCTTACAATAGGGAATACTTAGGGCATACCACAAATGCTGAGGTAACATTCATTGGTTAAGTTAACGATAAGATTTTAAGATTGTCCTAGCCAGAATGGTCCACTTTAACTTTTTATCACAATGTAGCCTTAAAATTGTGCAGTAATTAATGAACAAGTCAAAAACTAATATGAACTCTCTGTGGCAAAATTTAAAAAATCTGAGTCTTTGCTATGTATGGATTCATTTGCAAAACAAATAATTTTGTACACAAATTGGTGCTCAAGTGACCAGGTACCATGACCCATTTTTTTGTGTAAAAATGCATGGATTTTGGTCACGCAGCATGGCACATGCACAAGTTTTGCTGTGATGTTTGAAAATTGACTATTCCTAGATCTCCCTCCTACAGTTTAGAAACTCTTAATTTTGCCATCTAAAAAGCTCAGCTTGAGGCTTTCTGGGTAAAATGAACAAATTCCACCAGCAATGAAGTGTTTATATTAAAGAGAAGCTTTAATTTAAAAAGCTAGTGTATTAATTAAGACTGATGGGAGCACTTGCCTTTTACACCAAATTTACTTCAGTCATTTGCACATCATTGTATGCCCCTGCACCTTTGAAATGGAGGAGTTCTGCCTCTTTCATATGTTGCTCTTCCCAAGGACCACAAGGAACCTCCTCTCTGGTGGCACAGCAGATTTCCAGCTCCATGGATTTGGAGCCTATGCTGCAGGACCCCTGGAGACATAGCCCATAGACTACAGGGCCTGTGACTTTCAGGAGCAACAGAGAAAAGGAAAAGTACTTTTCTTCAGATTTCCCTCTCCTCCTAAATCTATGCCATTCTGGGCCGATTTTGGGGTTAAGGTGAAGGGAATTAAGAAACCCATATTTTTTCCTGGATGGGGGATGGCAGAAAAACAAATTCTAATGCCAACAGACACATGAATAGAAAACTCTTTGAATTGAACCTCAGAGTTTCCTTTCCACTCTGCTGGCTAATGACCTGTCTGGACAAATGTGGCCTTATGTCATTCTGGCTTGTTAAAGAAACTACCATAAAAGATGACTACTATACTATAAAATGTCCTTAAATGCCCTTTCTGTAAAGAAACAATTGTCACCGAGCAGGTATTCTACAAACAGGATATGTGAATATATATTACCATGCCATGATGCACTATACTTCCTGTGATGGGGCTTAACTACAGGGCAGAGGAAAAAACCCAATTAGTCATGCTGTGCACCTGGGGAGGGGTGATTAAATAATTGGCTCCTGGCTAGAGGAGCAGTGCTAGGCCTTACAAGTAGACTCAGGGAGCTCAGTTGTGGAGATGACTAAATTTGTAAGGACAGGTGTCTCTGGCAGAAAGAAGCTCTGGGATAGGGTTTAGCAAACAGGAAACAACTCAGGAAGAATGCTACAGGATCAGGCTAGGCTCCTGAAGTGGAAGCCCTGAGGTAGGGCCAATAAGAAGCCTGAGTGGGGCGGAATGGAAGGGGCAATAGTTTGAAGATCTGATTGGATTTTAATTTCAACTTGTTTGTGCTACACTGGAAGGTAACCACAGAACACCCGTGGCGGGGGGGAGTCAGAAGAAGATGCAGGCT
The DNA here is from genome assembly GCF_965152275.1 of Natator depressus. NCBI lineage: Eukaryota > Metazoa > Chordata > Testudines > Cheloniidae > Natator > Natator depressus. The sequence goes on along the minus strand of NC_134238.1, from coordinate 110,400,047 downwards.
GAGAATGGCCATTGAAGGTCTGAGGAAGAGTCCCAAGTAGGGGGGACTAGAGATAAAACTCCTATGCAGTGCTGTGACCAGAGATGAGGTGGTGCCCATGAGGTGCAGATGTGGTATTACACTCTCCTGACAAACAGCTCATTCTTATTTCTTAAGGTTACCTCAGGAAGAGAGTGGGTTTTTCACAGAAATGTTTGTGACTTTACCACTGGTGAACAGGCCTGGAGACTAGAGTATTCTATTTATCCACAGCAAAGTATAGTCTAGGCAGCTCACGGTGCAACCTTCTCTATACTTTCCCATCTGGTAAGCCTCGAACTCTGTTGGAGGGATATCTAGAAAAGAAGGTTTCATGGTAATCAATCTTTGGTGTCTCTTGAGTTTACTGGCAGTGATAACAGTTGTGGCATAGACTCTTGTTCACTAGACTGAACACTCCCTGTTTGAAAATGTATTTTTAACTTCATTACAGAATAAAGTAGGATTATAGGCTGAATGGCAAAGGGAGATATTTCTTTTAAGCTCAAATATTTCCAGAAAATCATACACGATCAGATGGCCTTCTGTTTCTCAAAATGTTATATTTAAACCCTTTGAGGACCTAGCCTGGGACATATTACAGGTTCTTCATTTTTTCCCTGCCTAACAGGAAATGTGCATCACTCTTTCCACAAACGCACCAATTCTGGACATGTCACGCATTCCCCCTTCCCCTTTTGAATCTCTTCCAGCTGGTGTGACAGAACAGTTGTGGGAAGAAAAATCAGCACACTGAATCTTGGGCCTTGCAGCTGGAGGGCCCAAGTGGGCATACGAAAGCCAATGCATATACCCCTGAAAAGCCAGGTGAATTACTGTATAATCACTGGTTTCAGAGTAGCAGCCGTGTTAGTCTGTATTCGCAAAAAGAAAAGGAGTACTCGTGGCACCTTAGAGACTAACCAATTTATTTGAGCATAAGCTTTCGTGAGCTACAGCTCACTTCAAGTACTCCTTTTCTTTTTGTATAGTCACTGGAGAAATAAAAGAAGTTTCCTCTTCCACTCTCTCCCTTTACTTGCTCGTCAGTTAAAATTGAGGATTTCTTCATTTGTAATGCTTGCACGGTATTGATGGGTACATAGTTAGGTACTGTACTGAGCAGCAAATAGGAAGATAGACAAAATAATTGAAGAATACTATGCAATTGGGACAAATCAGTTCCCCAAATCACTAGTTCCCTGAATGTCTCTGTGGATGGACTCTAAAAGAATCACCAAGAATATGAAAGGTGCTGTGGTACCTAGAGCAGTAAGGAAGGAGTCAGGAAATTTTTACCTACAGTTCTGTCATTTTAATTTATGAATCAAGGCTTGCTTCAAATGAGATAGGGTCGGATTCTGACCCCATCCTGTTGTAAATCAGGAGTAACTGCGGTGAAGTCAGTGGCGTTAAAGCAGTGTCATCGGTGTATATGAGACCAGATGACACAGTAAGTTAATTTCTTTCCCTGCATGAGATCTTGTGTTGGGTATTTTGTGGTTTCACGCCACTGAGAACTATCAGAAGATCTCATGGGAAATCACGTGGTTATGAAATGAATTAACCTGTATCACTGTTGCACAGCAGGGCCTGTAATTAAGCTGTAATTCCTCCCAGATAGTTTTATAGTTTTCCTTTTGTAACCATCTCCAATTCTAAACTGTAGCTCTTCTGACCTTAACCCGCTCGAGATGCATGGAGCCTTCATTGGAGCAGGATTGCCCTTTGTGATATTATTTTAAAGAACCCGACTTCTTCTGTTTTTGCCCCAAGAACTGGACAGGAATAATAGAGGAAAAGTTACTTTAGTAGCATAGGACTCATCAGTTGCATCTAAAGCTGAATGCTACAGAGGCTTTCTGAGGGCAGATAAAAGAAGCTTTAGCCTTGGGTGCTAAGGAAACTATGCAGCATTCAGACTCTTCAGGAGTGTAGTCAAGCTCATTGTTAGCTATCCAAAGGAAGTATCATGCTATGCTTAACGTAAAGCCTCTAAAAGCTCTCCTTTTGATGAGATCTTCCAAAATAGATAGCTCAAACGATCCATAAGAATCATAATGTCAAATGGATTTCATGGTAGAGCTAGATCTAACATTGCTTTTTAAGGTGTCCCCATAAACCAACATTAATGAAAATTTCTGAAGTTCTTGTGGGAGGTCACCGATTTATTAATTGAAAGCACTGGAGGGTTTTTTGTTTGTTTTTTTTCCAGACTTTTGCTCCAGGAACTTTTCTCTGTAGTGCAGTGACTCACTAGCCCTCTGCCAAGATTCTGAAGCCTGTGGCTGTTGATTTACTCAACAACAATAGATGACATCTTTATTGTTGCTATGGAAGTTTTGGCTTTCATAGAATACTCGGGGTCTGAGAATATAAAGATTCCATGGAAAAATTAGTCTTTGTCCCAAACAGTTAGGCGATGGGGGGAGGGGAAATAGAAAGCTTTGAAATTCAGAATGAGCATGCTCCTGATTGCAGTTTTGCATTCTTATAGTGTGAAAGCTGAGAAGAAGAAAGGATCAGCTGATTGTTTTTTCTGGTCTTCTTATCCTGCCTTGACTGTTCTTGACGTTTCAAAGGTAGAAGTATCTATGATATCATTTTTTCTAATCTATATACTTCAATTCTTACTTTTTATAGGTCCTCACACTCATTCTTTTCGGTGGGTTAGTGCCTACATGTTCATCTGAGGCAAAGGAAACTAGTATGTGACACACATGAAAATATTTTGTTTTCTCATTAAATGTATACTCTCAAACTGAAATTATTAACCATTTGAGAAATGTGGCTTTACGAGAGAGTTCTCCCCCTATAAATCATGTACTTTTCAGATCCTTTCCAACTGTCCAAAGTTGTGTTAAAGTCTCTACTCCAATGCTGGTTGCTTGAAGAAGTGTTTTTAAAATTGGGAAAAGAAGTGAAAACATAAAAGTCCCTGTTGGCACCAATGGTGAAAATGTGGCTTTTCAGAAAGCTTGATGACAATGCCGTCTCTATTCACAGTTCTTTAAAGAGATATATGTTAGTCATACATTGTCCTAACTGTCCAGCTGTGGGGTAGAGACTATTTTATTACACATTTTTTATTTTATTGAAATTGGTTCAGATTTGAGGATATCTAATTAAAGAAAGTTCTAACTCTTAGCATAACAGCAAGGACCCAATATAATACTTAAAAAGCTTCCAGGCTTAGGACCCAATATAATACTTAGAAAGCTTCCAGGGTTAGGCATCTGAGATCAATAAAGCATTCAAAGGTTTGATTTATATTTGATATCGCTTCTTTTTAAAAACATTAAGATGGGAACAGTAAAGAGCATGAAGCAGGTATGAGACTAGTTCCAGAAATGTTAGTTGTCATGATCCTGATTCTATGTTCTTCTTTGAATGCCAGTTGCTTCATGTGCAATTCTGGAGGAAGTGTCCTATATGCTGTCAATGCCTCTTATTTTCAATAGCAAATTTTTGTCTTAGTTCATTATCACCAGGGAATCCCTTTCTTCACCAGGATGTCAGATGCTCATATGGACCTGCTCATCCATTGTGATCCAATGACCAAGTGGGATATCTCATGACAGCCCATTTGGTGAATGGCCATTTTAAAACAGGATTATTTTAAGCTATTTCTATATTGGTGAAGGCGGCCTTGATTCAGGAAAGAATCTTAAGTGTGTGCTTTAGTGTCTTGCTGAACTGGACCTTGAGACTGCAGTCAAGTTCCTGTTTCGTTTTGTGGTAAATTTTCAATGTGATGCACAGCCTTGCTACTTCCATTACCGTTTTATGGCAGGTGCGCCAGAATTGCAACATGTTCTGATAACTGTGGTTGTTCCCTGCTGCAATAATCCTGATGTAAATCTGTGGCACAGCAAAAAGAGTATTTGTTGCACAAGTTCCTGAGTCTCATAAGCATAAATCAGTTTTCAGTTGTGTTGTATCTCACTGATTAAAAGACTTTCAAGTTTGTCTTGAGATAGCACTTAGCAAGTCAAACATTATGTCTGTACAACAGAGGCAGCGGTTCAGTATCATAGCAGTGGTGAGAGCTCCTCCCCTGGTATCATGAGGCATCTGATCTTCACTGTGCTGCAGCCTATTCAGCTTTCGCTACAGGCAGTAGCCCACAAAAGGAAATGCAATGTCACCCTGCACAGGTGAGCAACACAGATAAGTGTAAAAATGGTTCGCTATTAAAAGGCTGCTGCTGGCACACAGCTAGCATTTGTCTCATTAAAAACCTGTCACAGCACAGGGAGCAGACTGCTCCTTGGAGCTGAAATTAGATGTCAGTTGCCTCCAAATATGCTGACACAAGAAAAAGGATGGTAACAATGGTCTCCTTCTAGTGCCTTCGAAATCAGCTGGTACTAATTGGAGCGAAGTACTTCCCAGCAGCCCAGTAGAGGCTTGACTGTAAATCTATCACCCAAGGATCCGGGGATGATGGGAATCATAATGATGGATGGGTGTAAAGAATCAGAATGGTATGGACAAGTAATAATGAATTGGGGTGAAAAGAAAACATTTTCTGCAGCAAATATTGCATACACCTTGCCTCTCTGTTCACTTTTTACCAGTCCATGCCCTCCCGAGCTAGCTGAAATGTGTGTGAACATTTTTTTTAGAAAAATGGCTTTTGAAATTACATGAACCTTTTTGCACAGCAATGTTTGTATTATATATCGTTTTTACATTTTTCAGTTCTTCCCTGGGATGGAAATTTTTGATTAGATTAAAAAATGGCTTGGATTTGATTAGAATAAAAATGAAACACTTTTTAAAAAATTCCCTTTTTTCTCTATTTCCCCCTCCGCCCCGGCCCATTCTTTTCCAGTAGAAAAAAAGGAAGGAAAGAAAGAGGAACCTAAAAAAACACCCTGAAATCCACAAATGTTTTGTTTTGTTTTGTTTTGTTGAAACAAAATTTCTGAGAAACTTTTTTCTTAAAATTTCATTCAATGGAAAATCCATAGCATTTCTTGATCTGCCCTAATGCCCGTGTTTGAAATCTGAAAGCAAAATATGTAGTATTAGCTGGAAGGATACAAGTGTCTTAACAGCTCATTCTTCCAGGTATATACATATAATCTCCCAATACAGGCACTTTTAAAACTGAAAAGGGGTAACTCAAGAGTCTTTCTCTGAGTTTGAGAAAGACTTGCTTGTCCTTAGCTGGATGGCAGGTCCTTGACATCTCCACTCTGCTAGCCACTCAAACAATCTCCTCTGGGCTATGCCAGTTGCATCCCAATTCCTGACCCCTTTGAAGCGTTTCACTGTAGTGTTCAACCCCTTATTAAGAACATAAGAATGGCCATACTGGGTCAGACCAATGGTCCATCAAGCCCAGTATCCTGTCTTCTGAAAGTGGCCAATGCCAGGTGCTTTAGAGTGAATGAACAGAACTGGGCAATTATTGAATGATCCATTCCCTGTTGTCTACTCCAGCTTCTGGCAGTCAGAGGCTTAGGGACAACCCAGGGCAAGCGGTTGTGTCCCTGACTATCTTGGCTAACAGCCATTGATAGACCTATTTTCCATAAACTTATTCTAATTCTTTTTTTAGTCCAGTTATACTTCTGACCTTCATAACATCCTTTGACAATGAGTTCCACAGGTTGACTATGTGTTGTGTGAAGTTCTTCCTTTTGTTTGTTTTCAACCTGCTCTCTATTAATTTCATTGAGTGCCCCTGATTTTTGTGCTATGTGAAGGGGTAAACAACACTTTCCTATTCACTTTCTCCACCCCATTCATGATTTTAGAGACCTCTATCACATCACCCTTTAGTTTTTCTTTTTCCAAGCTGCACAGACCCAGTCTTTTCAATCTCTCCTCATTTGGAAGCTGTTCCATATCCCTAGTCATGTTTGTTGCCATTCTCTGTACTTTTTCCAAATCTAGTATCTTTTTTTGAGATGGGGTGACCAGAACTGCATGCAATAGTCAAGATGTGGGTGGGATTTATATAGTGGCATTATGATATTTACCGTTTTATTATCTATCTCTTTCCTAATGGTTCCTAACTTTCTGTCAGCTTTTTTGGCTGCTGGACATTCAGTGGATGTTTTCGGAGAACTATCCACATTGACTACAAGATCTCTTTCTTGAGTGGTAATAGAACCCATAATTTTGTATGTATAGTTGGGATTATGTTTTTCACTGTGCATTACTTTGCATTTATCAGCATTAAATTTCATCTGCCATTTTGTTGCCCAGACCCTCAGTTTTGAGAGATCCCTTTGTCACTCTTTGCAGTCAGCTTTGGACCTAATAATCTTGAATACATGAGAACATACATAGTTTCAACTATAGTTACTGTAGTTTCAATTCACTGAACACTCACAATAATACCAGGTATGCTGTCCCCAGGAGAACAGTATACAAACTAGGTTGTTTGATTCAACTCAGGATCAGCTCCTGGTACGATATCACAGCACTGAAATCTGTTTATAATGAAAACAATCATAAGTTTATTATCAAAGATAAAGATTTAAAATAGTGAACAAGGATAATGGAAACAGAAGAGTTACATATAAAACAAAAAGAAAAGGAGTACTTGTGGCACCTTAGAGACTAACCAATTTATTTGAGCATAAGCTTTCGTGAGCTACAGCTCACTTCATCGGATGCATGATGAAGTGAGCTGTAGCTCACGAAAGCTTATGCTCAAATAAATTGGTTAGTCTCTAAGGTGCCACAAGTACTCCTTTTCTTTTTGCGAATACAGACTAACACGGCTGCTACTCTGAAACATATAAAACAAAATCAAAACATGTTTCCTAGAGACTAAACTTAGCAGGCTAACGTCCTGTCCAGAGCAGTGTTGTCTGATTCGTATCCTTTTGCAGCATTGCCAACCAAGGCTGATTGGGATCCTGTTTTCATGAATGTAAACACACTGTCCATATACTTCCAAGTACAGGGTAAAGGGGTGTCTCCTTGCCTTGCCCCAAAGTTCATTGTCTTTACACACATCCAGGTTAGCGCCCTCCCCCGCAGGTGCTGCTTTACTGTTGACTTTGTATGTAAACAGGCCTTCCATTGTGTTGGCTTACAATACTTAATTTACATATGAACTGAGGTAGACAGGTGAATGTACATCCTTTGTCTGGCAGAAACTCGTTTGTCAACCCCGCCTTGATTCAGACTGTAGGAACATGTTTTCATTATACATAACTTTTTACATATTACCTGTACATAGGTATCATGATGATATTCATAACCAATTGGACACTGGCTTTCATTTTATGACCTCACATGATATTCATTATGGATAAATACTGAGATAGAATGGATCAGGAATGTGGATAGAGGGTACTGGAATAGAAATGAAAGCATTTGAAGACGGAAGTAGTTAAAGAATTTAGTATTAGATTCTGAAACTGACATAAACTCCACAAACATTTCTGAGTTTTTGGTGGTGTGTTTTACAATGCAGACTATTTTCTTTTATTTTTCCTGATAGTCCTACTAAAGACACTTTACTAGTGTCGGAGGAAGGAAGTGAAAATATCAGGATGTTGCCTGTGCAGTGCTCTGAGGGTGAGATGCAGGGGATTTCCAGACAGCAGTATGATATTGTGAAATTTTACCCTGTAAATTACATTCCTGTAATAAGAGAAACTAGCATAATCTTTTGGCTCATGTTTTGTAGGGCCGTGACACAAACAAGCCCAGAGGAAAGTATTTATTGGGGATCTCTGTGTGGAGGTTTATTCTGGACAGGAAGCAGTGTGGTCCATTTGATGGGGCACCAGATTGAGAGTTAGAAGACATGAGTTTTCTCCCAACATCTAACACTGTCTTGCTCTATGACCTTGGGAAGTCATTGATGGCCTCCATTTTCAAAGGTGATCAGCACCCCCAGCTGCCATGGACTCTGGGCACAAAGAGGCTAAACTCTGTCTCTCCATTTCCCCATCAGTAAAATGTGGACACAATACTCACTCAGTTTTGCCAAATAGTTTGGCCTCAAGTCAAAGCTACTAATAAGACTTATATAAAGCTTGTCATCCTAGCATGAGTCTCGAGAAGAAGAGTTAATTTTCCTGGAACCTCAGCACCTCTAAAAATCAGGATACTTTTTAGTTGCCTAAATTTGGACTCTGGGACCAAAGTATGAAACTTTTTGTTTAAATTATTTGCCCAAGGGCTACATGTTGAGACAGTGGCAGAAATGAGACTACAGCTCAGGAATTCCAGACTCCCAATCGCATGCTCAATCCAGTTGATCATGCTGCCTGTCTTTAAGACCTTTTTCTTTTTAAGGATAACTGCTACTTAGTAATATGAACATGAAACCAGGTATTTTATTCAGGAGAAAATCCTATGTGCTTGATAGTCATCACTTCAGCTAATATACTGATGTGTATTTATTTTACGGTCTGAAGTGTCTCCGGTAAGAACTCTGAGGGGGCTCAGATATTTTAGGATCTGAGAATAATAGACTGTACTACCTAACATTCCCAGATGTGCTGTCTGCCATTTCTTCACGGTCTGATGTCAGATTATAGCAAAGGAGCATAATATGAGGACAGATTATTGTTACTGCAGTTTTATATCATAACGATCAGCTACTGCACTGGATGTTTTTATTATGTATTTCCACTTGCAGATACAGCTTTCTCCCTTTTCTGTTCCAGATATTCTCTGTTACTGACATTCTGCATTTGCTATTTTGCAAGTAACCCATCTTGCTAAGACTTCATCACTGATTTACTAGAATAACCATTCAGACTGTCAGTTTCTCTTAAAGTAAAAAGGAACAAATCAAACGCTGAGATCTTAAAATGTTGTTCGGAGTGGGAAAGGAATTCTGTGAAAAAATCCTGCTCTTCTGTATTTATTTGCTCTGTGACTTGAATATCAAATACGTTCACTTGACAAGTCAAAATGAGCTTTTTCCCAACTGGTGGCAACATAACACCAGCCTGATATCTAAAATTCAAGCTACATCCTTCCTAATGCATGTATCGCTGTTTGAAAGGGTGCCTATTCCACACAGGTGATGAAAGGGTTCATGTGGGAGTGGAGAAACCAATTAACTCATCTTGTTGCACCTGGACATTGGACCAGGCCTAATTAATGATGAAACTCAGCTGGGGTGGGGCTGTGTGGTTCTACAAACAGGACCCTTGGAGAAAAAGGCAGCTTCAGGGGAAAATTCTGCAGTTACTTTTCTGGTAGTAGGGAATAAGGAGAGCAGTAGGGAACAGGAAGGCTCTTGCAGGCAAGCAGAAAGCACAGGGAAAGGCTTGGTAGGAGGAAGTTCAGGGAGGTGTCAGCAAGAAGTCTGGTGAGGTGAATCTTGATGGCTGTCCTAGGGTCCCAGGATTGGAAACTGTTGTGTATTTGGTTGTCGTGGTAATAAAATAATAATCTAACTCAGTTGCTCTGGCAACTGAGTTAGATTATTAGGGGATAGCCCAGCCAGTTTTGGCTGGTTTTTGGTTAGTTCAGTGTGTGGCAATAAATGGCTGCTTTCAAGGTTTACAGCTGTCTGTGTCTCCAGTGATTTCTTTCTAAAACGGTTGCCCCCAAGGATATAACAACGCGGCGACGAAGATGGGATGTCTGTGCTGCCCCAGCAACAGAAGGAAGTAGAAGTTAAGGTACAAAAAAACCAAAACCTTTTTGCTGCTGGAAGGGTGTGAGAACTGGCTTGTTTGCACTCACTGTGCAAACTGAAACTAAAATCATGGCTACACTTACAGGGCCACTGGACTTTTTGAGGAGACTATAGTGCAATGGCATGTATATACTGAGCATTTTGAGCTTTCTGTTATTGCAAATGACATTACAGAAGAGAAGAAGGTGCCAATATTCTTAAGCGTTGTAGGGGCTAAGACCTACTCCCTGCTATGCAGCTTACTACACCCTGTTAAGCCAGAGACTAAATCTTACACGTGACATTGTGGAAATCCTGGGGTCACATTTTTCTCCAAAACCACTGGTAATTGCTGAAGGATATAGGTTCCACAAAAGAGACCAGAAAGAAGACGAAAAAGTTGTACAATTTGTAGCAACTTTGAGAACACTGTGAATTTAAGGAGATACTAAATGATGCCCTACGTGATAGGTTAGTGTGCGGCCTGCACAGTTAAGCTATATGGAAGTGCTTATTGACAGAGGCTCAGCTTACCTTACAGAAGGCTGTTGACGTGGTGTCTATGGAACTGGCAACAGAGGAGGCGCAATCTATCGGTGCATCCTCTAGGGTGCATAAGGTGTCACAAGAACCTACCCACAGAACTGTGGGGAGTCAGGAATGTTACCATTGTGGTAAGCCGGGTGACCATGCCTCAGAATGCTGGGGTAAGGACCTGGTGTCTCGATACTGTGGCAAAAAGGGACACATTCAGTGTGCCTGTAAACAAAAGAAAAAGAGTCCTGCGGTCTGGCCGACCAAAAAGGGAAATCTGCATACCCTAGAGCAGACCTAGGATGACCAAGGAGACACCTCATCACAAGAAGAAGAGCCACTCCACGTTTTGTCTTTGGCAGTGGGCTCACATGAATACTGGCTAACCCCGTTGTTGGACGCCAAACCTATTACGCATGGAACTGGACACCGGTGCAGCCGTCTTGCTGGTCTCTGAGACTGTGTATTAAGAAAAGCTACAGCATCTTCCACTTAAAGCAACAAAAACAGTTCTGAAGACATATACGGGAGAAGCTGTGCCCATGTTGGGCACTACTGATGTTAAGGTGGAGCTCAGTGGACAGACTGCTAAATTGCCACTGTTTGTGGTGTGAGGTAATTACCCAGCCTTAATGGGTAGGTCTTGGCTTAGGAAGATCCAGCTGAACCGGGCAGAAGTGCACCAAATGACTAAAGAAGAAACCAGTCTGCCTGCTATACTAAGGAAACATGCTGCTGTTTTTGGAGAGGATCTGGGAAGTATGAAGGGAATCATTGTGACATTGAACATTAAACCTGACAGTCAACCAAAATATCTGAAAGCCAGAACTGTGCCATATGCCATCAGGCCGAAGGTTGAAGCAGACTTGGAGCGCCTGGTCACAAATGGAATCCTAATACCAGTTACCCATAGCCCATGGGCACCTCCTATTGTTCCAATAGTGAAGAAAGATGTTTCCCTCCAGATTTGCGGTGATTTTAAAGACACTGTCAACCCAGTGTTGTGTGCAGAGCAATACCCGCTTCCCCACATCGATGACCCCTTCACAGGCCTGGCTGGGGGAGAAAAGTTCAGTAAGATTGATCTGAGTTAAGCGTATTTACAGATGCACGTCGATGAAAAGTCCCAAGAGCTGTTGACTATTGTAATGCATAAGGGGCTTTATCGATACTGTCGCTACCCTTTGGAATAACGTCTGCTCCCGCCCTGTTCCAGAGGGCTATGGACCATATCTTGTGGGGCTTGCCGGGAGTCCAGTGCTATCTGGACGACATCCTGGTCACTGGAAGGAATGAAGAGGATCACCTAAAGAATTTAGAGGCTACCCTACAAAGACTGGAAGAGTATGGCCTACGAGGCCGCAAAGACAAGTGTGAATTCTTCTAGCCCTTTGTTGAATATCTGGGACACATCATTGATTCTACAGGTCTTCTTAAGGCCCCTGCAAAAGTTAAGGCTATTGTGTAGGCTCCCCCTCCTTGAAACGGTAGCCAGCTTTGCTCATTTCTAGGATGATTGAACTATTATGAAAAGTTCATCTCACAGTTAGGCACACTGCTAAAACCACTTCACAAACTCCTTGGGCGGAACAAGGCCTGGAAGTGGACTGAAGCCTGTGATGTTGCATTTAACAAAGCTAAGGATGTATTGCTAAATTCTGCAGTTCTGACACACTTTGATCCATCCTTACCCCCAGAGTTGGCCCGTGATGTATCCTCTTATGGAGTGGGAGCAGTCATATCATACATTATGCCTTCGGGAGAAGAGAGACCTATTGCTTTTGCTTCACACACTCTAAGCAAAGCAGAAACTAACTATGCCCAAATTGAACATGAGGCATTGGGAATCGTTTTCGGAATTTGGAAGTTTCATCAGTACCTGTTCGGATGGAAGTTTACTTTTCTCACAGACCATTGACCCCTGACTTCAATTTTTGGACCCCACACGGGCATTCCCTCATTCGCTGCTAGTCATATACAATATTGGGCATTGTTGCTTTCCACGCACACACATGGAATCAAATATCGGAAATCCACTCTGCATGGCAATGCGGATGGTCTCTCAAGGCTGCCTTTGCCAGTCAAACCTCAAGATATTGGCCAGAAGGAAATCTTTTACTTTGAACAGGTAGAGAATACACCCATCACCGCTACTCAGGTAAAGAAGGCAACTCGAGTTGACCCAGTATTGTCCTAAGTTATGGACCTGGTGATGCATGGAACTTCTCAATGAACCTCTCCGGTCTCACCTGACCTTGTTACCTACATGTCCAGGAGGACGGAGTTTTGGATCCAATCTGGTTGTTTGTTGTGGGGGAGACGTGTCGTTATCCCACCACCACTGAGATCACAGGTCTTAGAACAGCTACATTCTGGTCGCTGTGGAATAGTGCGCATGAAGGAAATTGCATGAAGCTATTTTTGGTGGCCTGGATTGGACAGTGCTATTGAAGAGAAGGCAAGAGCCTGTATGTCATGTCAGGGTGTGAGGAATGCACCCCAGTGGGCACCCCTACACCCATGGGACTGGCCTGAAAACCCATGGCACTGTATTCACGTTGACTTTGCTGGCCCCCTTGAAGGAAGCATGTTCTTGGTGGTGATAGATGCCCATGCTAAATGGCCAGAAGTCTCTATAATGCAGTCCACTACTGCAGAGAGTACTATCCCAAACCTACGAGGACTCTTTAGTCGTTTCGGTCTGCCAGAGCAACTTGTGAGCGACTATGGACCGCAGTTCGTCTCTCAGGAGTTTCAAAATTTTATGAAGGCAAATGGGACACACCACATCACTTCAGCACCATATCATCCATCCACCAATGGACTGGCTGAAAGATTTGTGCAGACAATGAAACAAGCTTTGAAATTGGCAAGGGGACAATTATCCATTCAAAAGCGTCTGGACACCTTCTTACTATCCTACAGAAACACGCCTCATGCTATGACCAAGGCATCCCCAGCCTTTCTAATGATGGGACGATAGCTGCGCACTTGCTTTGATCTGCTGAAACCTTCTGAACCCCGACAAATTGTGCAATGTCAGCAGCAAGATCAAGTCATCAAGCGTGCACCCAGAGCAAAAGACCGAACCTTTAGCCCGGGACAGCCGATTTTGGCTCGGAATTATAATTCTGGAGCTAAATGGGTCCCTGCCACTGTCATCACTCAAACAGGGCCTGTTTCCTACACAGTCCAGACTGCAGAGGATCTCACCTGACGGTGACATGTAGATCAGCTGCTGCCAGGTCAGACCAGTCCTCAGGGCACATCTTCAGTTGAGTTGCCTGACTTCACCACTTCCGGCGAGACACTGAAACAAGAGTCACCCGTTCCTGACTTTTCCCCTCCATTACTGCCGGTGGCAGAGATACCCCTCTGCCCAGCATGAGCTGATACCACATCCTCACCTATTCACCCTATGAACCCTGAGCCCATTGTCAGTACCACACCCAAGACATTATCGGGTGCAACAAAACCAGAAGGCCGCCATAATCCACCTAGAGACAGAAGGCCTCCTCAATGGCTGGATCTTTAGCTAGGGCGAACCTATGGTTACTGGGCAAAGTAATCCCTGGGGTTTAGCTGGGAATGGAAGCAGTCTACCCTCCTTCTCTAGTTTGTTTTATTTAGGGGCCGTTCTTATTAAGGGGAGAGGAATATGTTGTGTATTTGGTTGTCGTGGTAATAGAATCTTGTGTTGCTATGGCAACTGAGTTAGATTATTAGGGGATAGCCCAGACAGTTTTGGCTGGTTTTTGGTTAGTTCAGTTTTTGGCAATAAATGGCTTCTTTCAAGGTTTACAGCTCTCTGTCTCCAGTGATTTATTCCTAAAACTGTTGTCCCCAAGGATATAACAGAAACCAGTGTAGAGGGTGAGTCTGGGTTCCACTACCAGCCACCCGTGAAGGTGGGGTGAAGCCCCTGACATTAGGGAATAAGGACTTTTGAGAGCCCTGAAGAAAGGGTATACTGACCACTGGGCCCAGAATTGAGAGTGACAGCATGGACCAAGGGATTGGACATGTGTTTCTGCGGGACTTTGCTAACCCGTAAGAGGTGCTACTAAACGTAACCTGACTAGAGGGCTATTGAAGAGGCAGACCACTTCAGGGCTGCAGCGCCTGTGAGCAGGGGGCACTAAACAAGGAGAGCATGTTATGCCATGCCCAGGCATGAGGGGCACTCTGGTAGTGAGTGCAATCTTCTACACACTGCCAGCCCAAAGGTGAAAGTTCTGGTATCTGCAGAACGTAGTTGCACTATTTGCTGATTGTGCATGAAAACAATGAAACTGTCACATTGTTTCAACGGTGCTCATAAGAGATAAACATTAGTGCTTTGTTTTCATAATAATTTGGGAGACCTCGTAAGTCCTGGTTACTGGTACATGAGCTATACTTAATATCTGATCTCAAACATGGGTCTCCCAGGTTCCTCTTCATCCATGGAGCAGTAAGAACAAACGCATGTTTAAACTAGTGTGAATGGTGAATTCTCTGTAACTTGAAGTCTTTAAACCATGATTTGAGGACTTCAGAAACTCGGCCAGAAGTTAGGGGTCTATTTCAGGAGTGGGTGAGGTTCTGTGGCCTGCAGTATGCAGGAGGTCAGACTAGATGATGGTCCCTTCTGACCTTAAAGTCTGTGAGTCTCTTTGTCTAAGAAAGAAAACATGGGCAGTCCCTTGCTCAGACGCTGTGCTTGCTGCTTCAGGTACTGAGCATTGTTTGGCCTGTCCATACTAGTGGCGTCAGTCCTGTTTGAGAAGGAACCTTGTGTATGCTCATCATGTATGTGTCCAATCAATTATGAGTAGAGCTGGTTAAAAATGCTTCCATTCAAACTGTTTTTACAACAGAAAATGTTTTTTTGATTAAACAGAAGCTTTTGAAAAGAGAAAAAAATCTGTTGTCAAAACCCTAAAACTTCAGATTTCAGCAACCAAAAATGGAAATCTTTTGGTTTTAAACTGAAAAGTTTCAGGTTTTGGATATCAACAACTAAAATTTTTCTGGGTTTTGGTTGCCAAAATATTAATAATTCAGTTTTTCAGTCTAAAAACTGGAAACATTTAAAAACCAAATATTTTCCTCCGGGGGGAAAAATCATTTCCTAGACAGCTCTGTTTCTAAGATTTCCAAATCATACTAATGCAATTTAGTGACAAAATCATTTTTGCTACTTATCAGAACTAAGATAATTTAAATAAATTTTTTCGCAACACAAGTGTCAAACATGACTTAATATTAATAGATCTGGTGAAAATTTGTCTAATGAAAATATCTTTGTGTTTGAGCATTGGGGGTTTTATCTTGTTGAAAACTGATATTTTAAAATATTTTTTTCACAATATACTGTTAACTGTTTTGATATCTTTTGCTTTTTCCAACAAAGTTGATTTTTTATCAAAATACTATGGAAAGGATTATCAGAATACTTATCAAAATGTTTGGTTCATACAAAACCCTGGTTTTCAGTAAATGAGAAATTTCTCCATGTTTTGAAAAAACAAAACCCAGTTCCTTTTCAAACGTTAATGTAAAACATTTTCACTAAAATTTATCTTTTGACTGGCTCCAATTTTTTTAGGCCTTCTCTCCAGTAGACTTATTTTCCTAACATTTTTGGTATTCGTAACTGCCAATGTAGCTCTACCAAAGTAGTTATGGTGGAAGTGCTAGTGTAGGCAGGGCATTAGCAGCCACTCGTGTTTCATCTAAACCTGGTGTATTTTAGTTTTTGTGCTGTAAATAAATATGCTTGCCAAGCATAATGGTGTTGACATGAGCCACCAACGTCTGGGTTTTGTTCTGTTTCCCACAATTTATTTAATTATGCTGGCTAGTGTGTGGTGAACAAGAACCCTATCAGTCTTAATCTGGGTGAGGGAGGAGGAACAAACTTCCTGCGGACCATTTCTTTACATGTTTTCCACTTGTTAAAGTTATTTAATACAGATAGTTTTTAAGAAGATGGGACTGAGTTTTTATGCTGGCAAATTGCCAGTGCAAATACCGTTAGATGCAGTTTAATTATGTCACTGGAGCCAGGCATCTAAGTACCCAATCTGCAGACACAATCATGTAACTAGATCTCTTAATGACATTAATTTTAATTATGTTTAACAATCTGTTCCACCTTGTATTTAGCTGTGATACTCTGGTTACCTTTCCCAGACCTGAAGAAGAGCTGCGTAAAGCTCAAAATCTTGTCTCTTCCACTAACAGAAGTTGGTCCAATAAAAGATATTATGACACCCATCTTGCCTCTCTCATTAATTTTACCCAGAGATACTTGCGTGTGCACATCTACAAGTCAAAAATGGGGAGCCCATGTTGAAAATGGTCTCAGTCTGCTCATATGAGCAGATTGAAGTGTGCATCAGCTGGAGAAATGTACTAATTAATAATCTTACAGCAAGGGTTGTAGGTAGCAGTTAGGGAAAAGAGAGAGATACTTAAATACACTGGACAGTCTGATAGCTAAATCCAGATTTGTTTTGTGTATTTGTTTTTCTAGCCAGATTCCAGATCAAAACTTGACACAGCTGTCTCTTCTCATGAGGTTTCAGTGATTCACTGTTTGAGTTGTTTGTATTTTAGCTAGTTGTTTAATATTTTAGGATTTAAATAATCAGAGCTGAGGTTTGAGGTTAACGCTCCATTAAAATAAATGGGGAAAGTTCACACTTCTTTTTGTGCATTTGTTTCAATCTGTCTGGCTGCAGTCTCAACAGATGCAAAGTGCACTGCTTACACAGTGAACTGTATCTTTGCTCACAGAAACCTGTTACTTCACTTAAAATAAAAAGAGGGATAAGAAACATCATCAAAATCTAGGGAAAGATTCAAAATCCACAGAATCAGTGGAGTAAGACACAATGCAAGTTACTCTTCCATTGATTCCTTGGTCAATTAGATAAACCCCAAAACAGGTGTGTTTATAAATCTCTAAACTGGTTGGTTTACCCTTGCAGACTTCAACTAGCAGACTAAGCAATTGTAATAATGGGACTGTGAGCACACTGCAAAGTTCTATGTAGCTCTATGCATTATGTATGGAAACTGATAAAACCACAACTGGAGGCTGTGTTTTGAAAGTTTGGCCTTCAAGACATCATGGGATGAAGGGGTTGCCTTGCTATCCATTCACAAAATTTCCTCTTTCTTTCACTGTTATGCAATATACTCTGCACTGTGGCTGACTGATGTTTTAGACGTAAGAGGAAGCAGTGTACAGGCCAGAATCTTAGCTGGTAAAAATTATCATAGCTCTTCTGAAGTCAGTGGCATTTATACTAGTTGAGGATCTGGCTCTATGTTTGTAACTTGCATGTAAAGATGTACAATATTTTTTCATATGAAAGGTTCTATTATATATAATGTATCAGTTGATAAACCAGGTTGAGGCGGTTTATGATAAGCAACCTAAGCCCCTTGTGCAGCTGAGGTGTGTCTCCTCCAAACTGAAGTACTCTCTCCAAGTTTTGCATAGCAAAAAAGGCAGGAGACAGCCCATATGCTAAAACTCCTTATCCATGAGGAAAGTTCCTCCAGAACCACCATGTGCTCAATTCTCCCCTCGCCCCAAGTTTTAGTGTCACCCAAAGTTAAGCCGGGCCTTGAGGAGAAACAGATGAAGACATCCAAATGAAATGATTCCTGTGAGGCTATATTCATTTCCAGCCTGCACTGTTCACTTCAGTGGGGATTTGTAAGAGAAATCAGTTGGCTATTTCTGAACAGCAGTTCTCATAACAACACAAAACTCCCAGAAGGTATTTCACATAGGGGGGAAAAATTGCATTGTGATTCTGACAAACATCTACTACAGTCACAATATTTTATTATTCTGCCAGAAATATTGAATCTCACTGGGGTTACTAACTTAGCTTTACCCTCCAATGCCATGTTTATCATCATTGTATGTTGATGTTTCTGGCTAAAGTGTGAATTTCTTTGCATTTATTGGCAGGGAGGGGGGACGTGAGATCCTTTAACACTACAAAACTAAAGTGGGAAATGCTAATAGCCATATATATATATATACAACTTTCATGTTGTGTGCATGCTGTACTGTGTCAACAAAACCCTTGTATGTCAAGACCCAATGTTCTATATAATTATTATTACTGCAGTAGCAAACAGTCAGGGGGTGACCATCTCCTGAGCACCCCCTCCTGGCTGCCAGCCTGCTCCTTCCCAACCAAGGTATGATTCAGGCCGCTCTCTTCCTGAATGTTTGCCTTTTTTGTTCTCCAACTGAATTTTTAGATTCAGAATGTTGTCTGCACCATTAGGACTTTGTACAACTTTACCTGCCTCCTCAAAACAAACAGAAAAGTTTTTTGCCCACTTGGGCTCACAACTGTTAATTCAAGACTCTGAACTAGTCTTTCACCTTTGTTCTTGCTCCTCTTCCAGTGCAAAAATCCTCACTCTTCCTGAAGTTCTTTCTCCCCAGCCCACCCTATCCTCCTGCCAGAGACAGGATTGCCAACCCCAAATATTCAAAAATCATGAGACTGGCTTTAAAATTATGAGATTATGTAAAAACTAACAGATTTGGTGTTCTTTTTATTTGCCTTCTGCTTTTTGAGCCTTAAGGGTTCACTAAGGTCATATTTTGAAGTTTTCCCCACAGCCACTGGGGCTTTAAGAATGAATGCTGAAATCGTCACAATGCCACTTGACTCCAGGAGCTGGGGCTTTATGGAAAACAATAATCATGAGATTCATGACAAAATCATGAAAGTTGGCAACACTGCAGACTTTTTGACCTCTAGCAGCTTTCCCTCACTTCCTCTCTGACCTTTAGGGGCAACTATTGAACAATAGGTCTGATGGGGCAGCAGTTAATTAATTGGGGGGGGGGGAGGGCAAAGGGTGGACCACTTTCCTCTTATAAGGGCCAGGTCCACCTGAAACACACCCATATATAGTGGGATTTTCAAAAGAGCCCAAGGAAGTTTGGTGCCCAGATCCCATTGGCTCCTTTGAAAACCCTAGTTGTAATGTTTTTGAAGTGAAAAAATGACATTTGTCTTCATCCTGGCTCATGCTGCATAAAATGAACCATGGACATTCCAGCTGAAACCTAGAATTGTCCTTTTACAGGTCAAAAGTGACACTTTCTAATATCCATGTGTATATTTTCCATTTATCTGTGTACTTAAATTAACCCTTTTCTAATCCATGTTGCATGATTGCTGTGGATCTCATTGGAAGGACTTTTTCATGGAAATTAGTAATAGCTCACAGCCCATCTCCAATTGCAATAAGTCTGTTTTACTTCACTATGGAAACAAGGGGGGAATTGGTTATCCTTATTTTAGTTCAAGGGCGTATTGTATGGGGTGCTGAAATAGGAACTTCTGCTAGCTCTTCACTAATCCTTCTGCATTCCCAGTTGAGTGTGGTATTTGGCCCCAATTCTGTGACCCATCTCTAGCTACTCAGTTTAAAGGTTGCGGATAGCGCTGAAAGGCTGAGTTGTGGGTGGGGAAAGAGAAGCCAGTCAATCTGTTGAAGTGATATTAATTTATACAGCATTTATTAAAATGTTGAAGTATTTTGACCATAATTACTTACATTTACGTAACATTTCATCTAGCAGGTTCACTTTAAAAATATAGTAGTACTTTACTTTGTGAATAATCCTGAAACGCCTCATGTAGTAAGATACTACTACTCAGTATGAACGAGTATAGCAGAATAGGCCCTGGTGGGAGTATTTGTAGAGTAAAACACTGCTCAGCATGAAGAAGGCAGGGGGAAAGGGGGGAGAATCTGACCCAAAATTTGTGACACGCACAACTTAAGTAAAAAAGAAAATTTATTAGAGGATAAGCTTTCGTGAGCTACAGCTCACTTCATCGGAGCTGTAGCTCATGAAAGCTTATGCTCTAATAAATTTGTTAGTCTCTAAGGTGCCACAAGTACTCCTTTTCTTTTTGCGGATACAGACTAACACGGATGCTACTCTGAAACAACTTAAGTAGCCAACGGTGTGCCTACATTCCCAGTTAACTTGTGTGGTGTTGTGTTACATGTGTGGTGAACAATGCAGTGAAGGTGTGCTATGACTTAGGCTGTATTTGTTCACAGTGCATCTTTTCAGGTAAAAGTTGCACATCGTGTCAGGTTCACAGACTCTCTCCTGGGTCTCTTGAAGTTGAAGATGCCAGGATACGATGCTCTCTAGGCAGAATGTTTTGCTTTGGCCTTATGTTTCATACCATTGCAGCTAGGCTGTTGCAATTGAGGAAAAACAGCTACGAAGATCTCCAGTTTACTGAGATCTTGGGGTTCATGACACTTATCTGCAATATTAACTAGCTCATCACTTGGGATAAAACGTCTGGCTCTTCTATTTGGAAAGCTTAAAGAAAGCAAACAAAAACAGAAAAAATGACACAGAGAGGTTTTAAAATAGAACAAATAAACAGTGACAGAAAAGATGTGCAGGAGGATAAGCTTTCAGGCCAGCCGGTCAGACTTAGTTAGGTGACATTCATAGACCAGAAGGCTGTGTTTGTTTTTTCTGTCCCTGCTCAAGCAAATTTATTGCATTATCTGTCTTATTTTGACACTTCAGTGTTTAGGGTTTCTGTTCTAGATGGCAAAGGGCATAAAAAATTATTGTAAGGTTTACATTTCTGGTGGTAGATTTTGACATGTGTTAGCTAAAAGTGTTCTATCTTCAAAGCAATTTAGAAGAGGGAGCTTTGATGGGGCTTATGTGGTGTTCAGTCTCTGATGGAAGACGCCTTAAAAAAACCCCACCATTGTACTAAATTATAGAAGAAAATAAAATCCCTTCCCCTCTCATTTCAGTCCTGGATCCTGTAATGACAAACACGAAGACAGATGTCTGATTCCACTTGCAGTCCCAGTCACTTTGATGGAACTCTACACAGGCACAGAGGGTTTTCACTAGGATAGTAGTTTGTAATGAAGGTTGGACTCTGCTTGTAGAGAGACATGGTGGGTGAGGTAATATCAATTACTGGACCAACTTCTGCTGGTGAGAGAGACAAGCTTTCAAGCCGCACAAAGCTGCTCTTCAGGTCTGGTAACTATACTCCCAGAGTCCCAGCAAAATGCAAGGTGGGATAGATTGTTTAGCTACATTCCGTACACTTACAAAGTAAAAAGGCTGTCCCTGTCCCTAACAGCTTGCAACAGATAGATGAAACTAGCGGGGATAAGGGTGGGTGGGGGCTATTCACAGAAAGCAACTGAAAACAGGTTGTTGGCAGAGCCAAAGCAAATTCAAAATTTTATTTGAGTCAATGTTCTGCAGTCATCATGGCTGATACACCATGGAGCTCTCATATTTTAAGGCTTGAACTGCTATGGCCTGAGCTAAAGCTCTCTAAATGCAGCTGTAATAGACTCCTATCCTCTGTAGATTGTGTGTTACAGGGTCCCCTCTGTGCCATTCACCAATGGATTATATAAATATCAGAGAACATATCTGAGGTACTTTTCCAGTGCTATTTCATACCTTTTAACCTTTTTATGCATTGATTTTTATTTTTCTAACTATTTGTTACATTACCTCTTCTCCCCAATCCTGCCTCCAGCAGTAATAAGCATGGGGCTTGGCTGCCCAAATCTCTTCCTCCATAAAATAGGCCCTGATTCTGCAACCACTCATTTATGCTGTGGTTAGATGTTGATAGATGTTTGGCTGAGTGTGTGTGTGTGTGTGTTCCCTCTGTGTGCCACTCCAGCCCTGTGCAGACAGCTGGCACGGCAGACCTCTAGTGAACTGCCCAATGACCGCAAGAGCTGTTAAGGGATGAAGGCACCCAGCCAGATTTATTGTCGACAAAGCACGGTACTAGTATCCTGCAGACTTTACCAGATGATTAATATATGTATGCCCGTAACAATGGACCAGCTCAGTGAACAGCAGGACTTTCCATTCCTCCCTAGGCCAGACAAAGATACTCCCTCTGAGATACAACTTTATACCCTGATACAAACAAGTTAGTACTGCCCCTCTGACATAGTTAGTTACTTCCCCCGATGCAGCTAGTTATCACCCATCGTCTTGTACATGTTGGTTCAATCAAAACATCTCTATTACATACTGTCATCCCAACCTTATCTTTTAGGTTCCTGTTATTATTGGGGAATGTTTTTGTACCATCCTTGATATCAGAATGTTCTGGTACCACTTGATATCAGGATGTTTGTGTGAGCATTCTATGACTAGCACTTCTTAGGAATGTGTATTTCTGCACTCTCTGCCCTGTTGTTGCCAAATTCTGTGAGCAGATCCTCCCTCATACCAGGCCTCTGATACAAGGGCTCAGGTTCTCTTCCTACTACACGTGCAAGTAGTCCCACTGCAGTCAATGGGCGTGACAGGACAGGGGTTGTAAGTAGAGCCATTTCCTGTGGCATCTCACACCAGGAATCCACTTGCACTGCAGTCCTGCCTTTCTTCAGCCATGTATGTTGGTACTTACTGAGCCCTCCAACATAAGCCTGTGTAGGGCCACATACCAAGAATATTTCTTGTCGGGGGGGAGGAAGGGGAGAACAGTACCTTTGTACTATCCATATTATAGATAGTGGCTCCTTCTTGTCCCCTCTTTCCCCAAACCCCGTCAGCATTTGAGCCATGGACACAACTATCGTTACTACTCAGTTTTGTTACTGTATCCCTAAATGTAGCTGCCATTTCAGAGCTCCAACTCTCTGTGGAAACTAATACCATTTTGTTCACAAACCAAACAGCTGGATTAATTTACCTTAAGGGATGATAAACTAGTGACACTCTACAATCAGTCAAATGGCTCAGATGGCGTCCACCAACCCAGTGAGCAATTTCAACACAGGGTAGTGAAGCAACTGCAGTCAGGTGTAGCTTGTTCATTCGTATTTTAATTCTTCTTTTATTCCCTTACCAACTGTAATAAGGAACATGTAATTAAAGGAACAGGTTACCATTGTAGCAAAGTAATTTGCATCTGGGGCTAGAGATAAAGGGTACGTGTCATATTAAACTGTAACTGATTGTCTCCTAAATACTAAATGGGCTCCAGCCCTGGTTGTTAAGCCACTGTAGGGTTTTTTTACAACAGGTCCTTACAACAACCTGAAGAAGAGCTCTGTGTAAGCTTGAAAACTTTTCTCTCTCACCATCTGAAGTTGGTCCAATAAAATTTATTACCTCACCCACCTTGTCTCTCTAACAAGTCCTTGACATTATCATATGTGCTGTTGAGTTTAATGGCCTGTGACGGTCCAAAATTCACTTTTAATCCATTTATTATCAATATTCCACTCCGAATGGCTTTGCTAGGAAAGCTGCTGAAATACAGGGTGAATTTTCTTTTATCTGGTTTCAGAGTAACAGCCGTGTTAGTCTGTATTTGCAAAAAGAAAAGGAGTACTTGTGGCACCTTAGAGACTAACCAATTTATTTGAGCATAAGCTTTCGTGAGCTACAGCTCACTTCATTGGATGCATACTGTGGAAAATACAGAAGACGTTTTTATATACACAAACCATGAAAAAATGGGTGATTATCACTACAAAAGGTTTTCTCTCCCCCCACCCCACTCTCCTGATGGTAATAGCTTATGTAAAGTGATCACTCTCCTTACAATGTGTATGATAATCAAGGTGGACCATTTCCAGCACAAATCCAGGGTTTAATAAGAACGTCTGGGGGGGTGGGGGGGTAGGAAAAAACAAGGGGAAATAGGTTACCTTGCATAATGACTTAGCCACTCCCAGTCTCTATTCAAGCCTAAGTTAATTGTATCCAATTTGCAAATGAATTCCAATTCAGCAGTCTCTCGCTGGAGTCTGGATTTGAAGTTTTTCTGTTGTAATATCGCAACTTTCATGTCTGGTCATGCGATTACAGACATGAAAGTAGCGATATTACAACAGAAAAACTTCAAATCCAGACTCCAGCGAGAGACTGCTGAATTGGAATTCATTTGCAAATTGGATACAATTAACTTAGGCTTGAATAGAGACTGGGAGTGGCTAAGTCATTATGCAAGGTAACCTATTTCCCCTTGTTTTTTCCTACCCCCCCCCCCCCCCCCAAGACGTTCTTGTTAAACCCTGGATTTGTGCTGGAAATGGCCTACCTTGATTATCATACACATTGTAAGGAGAGTGATCACTTTACATAAGCTATTACCAGCAGGAGAGTGGGGTGGGGGGAGAGAAAACCTTTTGTAGTGATAATCACCCATTTTTTCATGGTTTGTGTGTATAAAAACGTCTTCTGTATTTTCCACAGTATGCATCCGATGAAGCGAGCTGTAGCTCACGAAAGCTTATGCTCAAATAAATTGGTTAGTCTCTAAGGTGCCAGAAGTACTCCTTTTCTTTTATCTAGATTTAATGCATGAAAGTAACATATATTTTTTGTCTTCTTTCAAAAGTAAAAATGAGATATAGTTTCTATATAATTGATGATGACCCTTTGCCATTATTTTATTATACACACACTTTAAGCATTACTTTTTATATTGTACATCAGCTGAAATGAGTCTACTGTGTTTCACTGTCCTATCGCTCATCATTAAGTGCTTCTTCATGTTGCAAATCTTATTTATGTACCTTGTTTCAACCAGCTTCCAGAAACTTTCTTCCTATCAGCTCACTGGAATACGCCTATAAAGTCTGCTCCTGCTCCCATTCAGGCCAATGACAGTTTTCCCATTCACTTCGGTATGTGTAGGACTGGGTCCTAAAACATTTTGAGGCAAATTCTACCTTCAGGTGCATGTACCTAGTTCTCACTGACTTCCTTTGAATTCAGCATATGCATTTCAGGACAGAATTTAACCCCATCTGGGATGCCAGTCATTAGACCATATTTCCATATAATCCTGGTATATTAATTGTATTTAACATTTATTCTTGGGCATTTTTGACACATCATGTGCAATAGCGAATGAGCTGGTTGCTCATTTTCAAGTGATAATTCATTAATGTGTGTAAAATGCTTTAAGATGTGTTCGAATGTGCAGGTTTTATTCTGAGGAATCAGGCTAATGGGAGAGAAAAAATGCTCCTTTCTGTAGCAGTGGAAGGCCATGGTAGCCATCCATTCACATACCTGAAAGACACTGCAGTTAAAAACAAAAGGGGGGGGGCAGAATATAGCAGGGACATCAAATGAAAGTCGTGAGAAAAAATCTGAGTGAACACTGTCTGTTTTTAATTTGTCAGTCAGGAAGTAACAACCATGAAAGCTATTTTGGGAATGGATATCTCCTCTCTAACTCAAGTGACTGGAATCAGTCCAGCATGCCTTTCCTTATCCTAGGCCCTACAAATACAATATACCCTGTAGGCAGAGACACCATCAAGAAAGATTATTTTTCTCCCCTTTGTTTTTCTCCCCAGCTAAGGCCAAACATAATTAGAAAAATGACAGCCCAAACCATGAAATATATCTTTTTAATTGTTCTGCCAAACTAAGAAATGAAAATAGTTTGTGGTTGAGCAGGAGAAGTGATTTAAAAAAGACAATAAGGGTTTTGTCATTGACTTCACTGAAGCCAGTGTCCAGCCCAACATCTTGAGCCCAAACGACTGTGCTAGAGTGATAACCCTTCTTCTAAGTTAAGTAAAATAATGTGTATCCTAAATAAAGGGCACAGTCAAAAGTGTGTGTTCTCACCTGCCAGGTGTTACCGAGCATTTTCATTAGTGGAACATAAAGCCAAATTGTATGTGGCCCTCAATCAAGTTAACCTTATTATCAAAACCCCCAGACCAAACCCTTACCACTCTGCTGTAGTTATTGAAAACATCACAATATTGCTATTGCTAGCTGTGGTGTTGTGGAACATCACTATACAGAATACTGCAGTATTATTTTAAATATAAGAAATGAAGAAATTGCTGCTCCATTGCTGTGTGCAACATATGGTCATTTTGACACTTTTACAATGGGTGCCAAATGTTACCGTTGTGATTTTTCTAGTGTGTTGCATCCTCTTAGCATTCACTCTGCACAGGTGTAAATGGCCACTCAGGCTACAACACCCTAGAGAATCAGGATGAAAATCTCTCTTGAAATAAATATTAAATGTTAATTCCATCAAGGAGCTCTGTATCATTGTCTGGGTCACATTTATCATAGAAAGAGAGGTTACACTCTCTGTGTAGACTCAGGCTGACTATAGATATTGAGATCCTGCTCCTACAAGTTCACCCAATGGGCTGTGAATAGGGACAGAGTTCAGTCTGCAAGAAACAATATACAGCATCTGGCCCTGACTGTCTTCTTCAGAAAAATGTTGTGGAACAAATCTGGTAGGAAGGGAACAGGCTGTCCAAGTTCTGATAGAATGAGTCTAGAATCGGCCTCCAGTAGCAACACCCATATGATTTTGACTTCCTTCCATGCTTCTTTCTTACAGACTTTACAGGGATTTATTTTATTTGTTATAGAACACAAACACAGTAGTGAAATCCTGGCCCTACTAAAGACAGTGGCAAAAAGCCAATTGACTTCAGCGGGGCCAGGATTTCACCCTGGAGGAGCAGAGACTCTGCTTTGCATTGCTGACAAAAGGGTGTGATAACACTAATGAAAAGAAAAATCTAAAATTCCACCCTGTTTTTAAGAACTCTAATCATGTTTGTGTTACTAGAATATAGTAAATCCTCCATCAGCATTGATGCTTCCAGAGCTTTTTTCCCCGTTTTTCCAAATCATTGTCAGTGTCCATCTCATTCTGAAACATTCTTGCCTAAAATGCAATTTCATTTGATCTGAATCTCTGAGTAAATAAGGTTTCTAGGGTGAATTCATTCTGGTGAAATTAGAAGTAATTTAACGCCATTGGACCAACACCGGAGATTAGTTTGACCTTTCTCCATATTAAAATATGGCTCTGAGTCTGCACTGAAA
This sequence comes from Natator depressus, assembly GCF_965152275.1. Taxonomy (NCBI): domain Eukaryota; kingdom Metazoa; phylum Chordata; order Testudines; family Cheloniidae; genus Natator; species Natator depressus. The sequence continues at coordinate 110,372,973 of NC_134238.1, read as the reverse complement.
AGCGACTATATAAAAATCACACCTTCTTGCTTGACAGATTTATTCCAGGTGTACTCAGAGTTAGACATACTAACTTCAGTGACTAAAATATCTTTTACTCCTTTTAGCACATCAGAGGCAACCCAGCTCAGAGACAGGCATATAGATTCTGTTCCTTCTGCATCAACCATCGACAGAATTATTTACAAAGTTCCAATTATACAGCCAATCAGTTAAAAAAAAGAACTAGATGAATTCATGGAGGATAGGTCCATCAATGGCTATTAGCCAGGATGGGCAGGTATGGTGTCCCTAGCCTGTTTGCCAGATGCTGGGAATGAGTGACAGGGGATAGATCACTTGATGATTACCGGTGTTGTTAATTTCTTCTGGGACACCTGGCATTGGCCACTGTCGGAAGACAGGATACTGGACTAGGTGGACCTTTGGTCTGACCCAGTGTGACCGTTCTTCTGTTCTTACCCATGTGAGGGTAATTGCAGAGCTAGCACTACAGCCCATAGTGTGAACCTCTTCCTCTAATAGTAATTCATGGAAATTGTTACACTGAAATCAATGGGACGACTAGTCAGTGCAAGTTAAAGGCTCACAATCTGGCCCCTAGGAGCACACCTGGAAAAAATTGGAGTTATACAAGTGCAACCAAAGGCTTAATTTGACTTGCATATCTTAAACATTGTGGCAATGATAGGGATGGAAAGAACCCTGCCTGACTTTCAGATCCTAGTTTGAGTTTGCCAGGGTGGCAGTGAGGAAAAAAATCCTCCTTCTGAACTGAGTACATTTGATCTGGAATTCATGGAGACACAACAAACCTGCATTTCTGGAACTCCACAAGGACATTTTTACAGTCACTTTACAGAGTAAAGCCCCTTAAAGTCTGTAGGAAGGAATTCAAACTCTTTCATATCCTTTTCCTTTTGCAGATGAATATAGTTGTTGGAGGGTGGAAGTGGTCCCTTTGGGCATTAAAATCTTTTAATCCAAAAAGGTAATATTCTGATGTCTAAGTCAGTGGTAGAAAAGCGGCAGCAAAATTTGGGACTGGTTCTTTAACTTGGACATTGGAATGGAAATGTAATCAGAAGCTTTCCAATGTGCTTTCATGATTACCGGGGAGCTTTTGATTCTGTCAACCATATAAATAGACTATCTTAGTTCTCACTGCCGTACTTTAGTGCCTTTCCCAGCTCACATCATTGAAATACTTCAGATTCTCTGTATTGTTGTAACACTCAACAAGCAAAAGCAGTAAGAGAGTTCCAAGCGAAAGGGAACAATTTCAACGTATATTTATGTGTTTGGCATGTTATTTCCCTTTTTTGCTAGAACACTGTGACACTACGCCCCTATATTCTTCATAGAGATATTGTTATGATGTGACTGAGGCATAACTAATATGTATTTTATGCAAGATGGGTCATGTGAGAAATCATTGGAAAGGTTATGATTTACTGAATAGGAGTATCCTATTTGTATGCATGTATCATTTTTGTATCTGAAGTTAGGAATATTGTCTGTGCAGCTATTACAAATGTGTTTACACCTGGGGAATGCCCATATTAGTCTAGATTGCTGACTGGAAAGGGCTATTAGGAAGAACAATAGGTCTTTGAAGATATTAATCTCCCACCTTCCTAGAAAGCCGCCTTGTAGATGCTGCAAATAGACTGAGTTATGGCTATAGGGTCATGTGATCATGTCACTTGTTACTGGACTCTGTGATAAAATTAGTACTTTTCCACTGACTGGGATTGGGAATCACACTGGAAGACAAAGGATTCCCGCCATAGGTAAAACCTACTTAAGGCAGGGGAGTGATATAATCGTGGTTGGTTCTTCACTGTCCCCCCACCCATGATAACTGCTGTAAACACCTAAGGGCTAGTCTACACTGGCAACGCTAAAGCGCTGCCGTGGCAGTGCTTTAACATGCCTTGTGTGGTCGCAGCGCAGCTCTGGAAGAGAGCTCTCCCAGTGCTCTATAAAAACCACCTCCATGAGGGGCGTAGCTACTAGACCTGGGAGCATGGCTACCAGCGCTGATGCACTGTCTACACTGGCACTTTACAGTACTGAAACTTGCTGTGCTCAGGGGGGTGTTTTTCACCCCCCGAGCGAGAAAGTTGCAGCGCTGTAAATTGCCAGTGTAGACAAGCCCAAAGACTGAATGGGGGAAGAAAGCACTGAACTCAGTCTGGCCTCTGAAATAAATACCTGGAGTTTTAAGCTGCAAGCAAGAGCAGCTTGCCTTCAAGAACCTCTGCAATCTGCCTAAAACAACATTTAGGGTCAGAATTTGCTAGTTATAACCAGTTTCTTTAGTATATTAAGCTTAGCTTGAGTGTTTATTTTATTTGCTGGGTAATCTGCTTTGATCTGTTTGCTATCCATTATAATCACTTAAAATCTACCTTTTGTAGTTAATAAACTTGTTTTGTTTTGTCTTAACCCAGTGTGTGGAATTCTTAACTGGGAGGCAAAAAGCTGTTGCATATCTCTCTCCACATTGAAGGAGGGAGCAAATTTCATGAGCTTACACTGTACAGTTCTCTGTGCAGTGCAAGATGGTGTAATTTTGAGTTTTCACTCCAGGGGGCATGGTGGGGGGGATGCACTTGAGTATCTGGGCAGTTCCTTAGCTGAAGCTTTCCCATGCATGGGTATCCCTACCTGTATGTATGCTGGTGAAAGTGTGAGACTGGGAGTGGGTCTGTAGCTTGTCACAGCAGTACAGTTAGAGGGAACCCAGGCTGGTAGGTCAGGCGGGCTCAGTAGTACCCCAGTTCCAAGTGGCAGCCCGGGGGAAACCCATCACCAACACCATCACACTTCTGTTTGTCGTTACATATAACAATCCTGGGAGAACATATTTCATTAAAATTAAGTTAAGGTTATAATATCATATCAATAATTAAAAGGGGAAAAGTTTTAGCCCATTGCTGTTTCAACAAATGCAAACAGCTGGGTGGCAGAAAGTTAACAAAGAGCCAAGCCATTAGGAAATGTCCAATTTAAGGTTGCACCAAAAACCTTAACCTTCACTTTTTTTTTTTTTGCAACAGTGTTATACTGTTGACTCATATTTAGCTTATGATCCATTATGACCCCCAGATTCATTTCCACAGTGCTTCTTCCGAGGCAGTCATTTTCCATTTTTTATATGTGCAACTGATTGTTCCTTCCTAACTGGAGTACTTTGCATTTGGTCTTATTGAATTTCTCCAATTTGTCCAGATCATTTTGAATTTTAATTGCTATCCTCCAAAGCACTTGCAACCCCTCCCAGCTTGGTATCATCAGCAAACTTTATATGTGTAGTCTGTATGCCATTATCTAAATCATTGATGAAGATGTTGAACAGAACAGGACCCAGAACTGATCCCTGAGGGACCGCACTTGATATGCCCTTCCAGTTTGACTGTGAACCACTAACAACTATTCTCTGGGAACAGTTTTCCAACCAGTTAGGCATCCATCTTATAGTAGCTCCGATCTAGGTTGTATTTCCCTAGTTTGTTTACGGATATACATTAGAGTGCAGTACATGATCACACATTATTTCTCAGATAGTGCAATGTAATATCAAGCAGTTTTTTCTAACAGCCTTGTAAAAGAGCATCTTAAAAGTAAGAGAATGAAGTAGTGATCTGCAGGAATCCTTGCTCCATTCACTGAACATCTTATTTATTAATGACTCAAAAAGAAAAGGAGTACTTGTGGCACCTTAGAGACTAACAAATTTATTTGAGCATAAGCTTTTGTGAGCTACAGCTCACTTCATGCTCTTTCACAAATAGCACTTGGACACTCAAGTTTCCTCAAGCCTGTAAGCAATTGTATTAATTAGTGTGGTTCAAAAAGTGGATAGTATTTTCTCATGAGCAGAAAAAAATGTCCTGTGTGGCAGATTATGAATTTGATCGTTGGAGTTGGTTGAATCTGCCTCTTGAGTCCATTCACCTTTACAAATGCATTTAGTTCTTCAAAATCAGTTTATTTTTACACATGCTCTTATCAAGTATGAGGCTGAGCAAAGGTAAATAAGACACAGTGGCACAGAGCCAGCGTTCTTCCTGCACACAAAATATACCTGTTTTCAAAGCTCCCTATTGTAGTCTGATGGCTGGCAAGCAAAGTCAGATCTGTTTCTATTCTTAAAGGCTACAGGGAATGTCATGTGATTCTTTAGTTCTTCAGTTAAAAAATGAATGTCATTGAAGTGTACAGTTTTTTTTTATTCCCACGTATTGTGCTTCTGGCTCTGTTTTGGGTTGCCTGAGTATTGGGCAAAACCCAATTCCAACAGTGATTATTATTTCATGTCTGAAATTAATAATAATCATCTTTTATATAGCACTTTTAATCTGTAGCTCTCAAAATGCTTTGTAAATAGCTGGCCAGGACTGCATCACTGTATCATGTTGTCAGAGGGAAGGATCAGCTTGGAAGGATGGACTACAGCTGTCTTCATGATTGCTCCAGCCCAGCAATATTATTTTTTGAACAGAGGAAAGTTCCTGGTAGAGTATTTCCTAGGTCTAAACCTGAGAGTATGTGAAATAGTGATCATCAGCAAGTACTACTGGCATCAAGCACACATTTGGAGCTGAACATTAGACTGCACCCCTGTTGCCAATTTTTGTAGCCAAATGGATGACAGATAGCCTTGGATCCAAATTCTTCATGTTTTGGAAGGGAATTCAAATTCAGATTCCCTGGATCTGAACCGATCCATCTGTCTTTGGTTCTGGGTCAGATCCCAAACTCAAAAAAAGCACTTTTCCTGGTTTGATACTGTCAAAATCACAAGAACAGCTGCTCTTCTGAAATTTCAGCCCAAGATCTCACCTGAGAGAGCCCATCATTCTGGGCTAGCATCTCATGAAAACACCTTGTTCTGATTTAGCCTTGAATCCAAACCCTGAATCCAAATTTAAGCTGAGTATGGGTCCAGATACAAACACTGGTTCCTCATCTCTAATGAAAAAATGATTTATATTGGGGTTTTTATTTGTTTTGTTTTTTAAATCCAATTTTTAATTTATCTGATACATAGAATCTGCACTGAGTTTCTTTGCGAGAGTAAGCAAGACAATATTTCCTACTTTTGCATAACCTTCCCCCCAGATCACTTTGGATGTTGCTGATTTTACAGTTTTCAGTTAGGCTTGAGAGTTCCAAGTGCTGCTTTATCTGTTCACCTAGAAGTTAGACTATTGGACTACATTAAATTTGTTCTTCTGACGAGATTTCTGGACTATAAAAGCTCCAGATGTTAAATTTATTTTAAGGCAATTAAATAATGTTAGGTTTTTCTATGAACAAAGCAATCCTATACTTTCTCTGGACAGCCTTTTTTATTTTTGCTTTTATTTCTCTTAAGCTAAACTAAATCTCTGTGAAACAGCTTAGTGAGCATCTCTCTTGTAACTGGCTGCATTAATAACAGCTTCCCCTGCAGTCAAACAGATGCCATAGAAATTTAAAGGCACAGTACACAGAAAAAATAAAAGGCACATATACCACAAATAGAAATACATATTGATCTAATTGTGGAGATAAAGGAAAACATTTTAAAAAACCAAATTTCTCTGGTATCCATTCATGATAATGATGATGGGCCAAATGTTACAGTCCTTATTCAGTCAAAACCTCCGTTGATTTCAGTGGGAGCTTTGACTGAGTAAAGACAGCAGGTTATGTGTGTATATATAATTTAATATAGAAAGGAATGATTGTACACTGATCTGTTGATGGGCTGGTAAAGTAGTAGATGGGACTAGTCTATTATATTATGCTTCCCTGGTGGTATGGAACAGAATAAGATACAGGATAAGTCAGAACATGCAAAGAAAGTAGAAGTAGTTAGAATTTTTATATCTGTTAGACAATTGGACGTAATTTAATAAGTAAGTCTAAAGCTGTCAGAATTGGAGTCTCCCTCCTTTAATATAGCTGTCAGAATACATAGTTAAGAAAAACAAGTCATCCCATAGTATTAATCATTGATGTGCTGCCAGTATTTTTATAAGGGACTCCCACATATATTCTCCCCGTCAGCGATTAATGATGGGAGGTGCAGACAACGCTTGCAGCCATAGATTGGAGAATCTCTTTATTTTCCCATTTAAACAAAGCTGCTTTCTAATAACCAAGGAAGGAGGATAGAGACCTTGGAGGAGTAGGCTAGAAGATATCCTTCCATGGGAACATATTTGAAAATGCCTAACCCTTAGTGCAGTCTGGTACAGTGCGTTCCAAAGGCCAATAATGTGGCCCTAATTAGTATTTTTATGAGTCCCAGGGCTGTTCAGCACCATCCAGAGAGGAATAAATCATCCAAACTTCCCTTAGTTCGCTGGCTATTTTCTTAAACTTCAATGCAGTTGTGTGGACTCCCAGGAGCATCAGGTGTACAGCTCCATGCCACTCCTTATGAGGGGGCAGCAGTTGCTTCCGACTGTGGCTGGCAGCTCCACCACTTTTCCACTGACTTTGGAGTAGCTTATCGTGCTAGCGATGCACAGGTCTTGGATTCAGTTGAGCACAAGGGCTACTATTTTTCGTGGCCTCGCTGGATGGGAGAGGCTCCTTGCTTATCTGTGCAGGAGCAAGGTACAGTCCCAAACTAAGGACTCCATCCTGCTTCTACTGATGTCAAGAGGACTTTTGCAATTGATTTCAGTGGACGCACTAACAATCCCTAATGTTGTGCCTCTGTAATAGAAGAAAATAAATGGACACACATCTGACATCAGGAATCATAACATTCAAAACCGGTAGGAGAACACTTCAACCTCTCTGGCCACTCAGTGAAAGATTTAAGGGTGGCAATTTTGCAACAGAAAAGCTTCAAAAACAGACTCCAAGGAGAAACTGCTGAGCTTGAATTAATATGCAAACTAGATACCATTAACTTGGGTTTGAATAGAGACTGGGAGTGGCTCGGTTATTACACATATTGAATCTATTTCCTTAAGTTAAGTATCCTCACACCTTCTGGTCAACTGTCTAAATGGGCCATCTTGATTATCACTACAAAAGTTTTTTTCTCCTGCTGATAATAGCTCACCTTAACTAATTAGCCTTTCACAGTTTGTATGGTAACTTCTAACTTATTTGTATGTGTGTGTATATATAATGTTCCATTCTATGCATCCGATGAAGTGAACTGTAGCTCTCGAAAGCTTATGCTCAAATAAATTTGTTAGTCTCTAAGGTGCCACAAGTACTCCTGTTCTTTTTGCAGATACAGACTAACACGGCTGCTACTCTGAAACCATTAATTATTGTTACTACTCATTAGCCAAATCATGAGGTCTATAGTTCCTACTTAGTCCTTCTCAGGCAAAGCTTTCACTTGAATAGTATTTTGCGCTACAATGGAGTAAACGCTATGTTAAGAATCTCTCGAGTTAGTCCAGCAATAATACTTTGCACTTTTGTAGCATTTTTCATCTAAGGATGTCAAAGTGCTTTACAATCACAACACCCCTGTGATGCACCTTTCATTAGACCAATCAGGAAGGAAACATTTTTGTTTAAAGCTTACCCTGTGTTCCTACAATCAAGATCAAATTCTGCCTTTTATGCCCTTGCGACCTTGATAAAATACATAGGGTAAAGTTTACCCCTTACACTGTTGAAGGGGTAAACTTCTATTTTATGTGGTGCAAAGGCCTCACCCCAGCCCTCTGAATAGGGGTGAATGTTCCTTGCAGTGTAAGAATAACAGAATATGTTTGTTTTTAAAAACTGTTGTAATGCTTTGATAGCAATTGATTTTTAGGTAAGTGTTGGTGGGTTTTTAAATAACTATATACAATTTGGCATACTGCAAGTCATTTTGGCAAAGTGAGTAGGATGGTTGGTCTTATAGCTAAGGCTCTGGATTGATTCTTTAGAGATCTGGGTTCAATGTATAACTCTCCCATGGAGTTCCTGTGAGACCTCAGGCAAGTCACTTGTCCTGTGCTTGGGTAGAGCTGGCTGGAACATTTCGGGCAAAATATAGTTTCATCTACTTGTTCTGTTTCACCAAAGCCTAAATGTTTTCCAGAGATGTACTGCTTTCAACCAAGTTTTTGACGGGAAGGTTTCTGAGGTCCAGCGTGGACTGGCTGGTCAGTTTTGATGAGATAAAGCCCTGAATTGAAAATGTGACCTTTTTGCTCAAAAAATATGGCTCTTTCAACACATTTCCACAAAAAACATTTGAAAGGTTTTGTTTTCTTTTCAGCGTGGAATGAAAACAAATTCTGAAACCTCAAAACCTTAGGATGACTATTCTGAGACCAGTATGTCTAGAGATGCAATAGCTGTAAAGGATCCAAGGGAAGGGGAAGCAATAGTAGTAGCAGATGGTTTAAATTTTGGGTTTTAAGAAGCACTGGAGTTGTAGGCTAGAAAAACAGTGTCCCTACTTCCTTATTTCTTTAGCTTTCCAGTATAATCCTATAAAAGAGAGCTGTCAGGAATTTTCAACAGGAAAATTCCACAGGGTGGATCACTTTTTCCCATAAGACCTTGCTGTGCTTAAGTGGTGTAGGTGGCTATACATAGAGACACATAACTAACGGCAGTGAACACAGTTCCTTTCTCATGTAAATCATTGGTTTCCTGGCAATGGCTTGGAACTAGGGATTCTCTGGTTCAAAGCTGCCTTAAATTTTTCTTTTCCTCCTTGTTTAGATTCCAGCGCTAGAAAATGGGCAGCTGGATAAATGTTGTTGCCAATCAGTGATCATGGTGGTAAAACTTGATCTGAACATCTTGTTTATTATATACAGTGGAAGTTTTGGGTGGGTAAAAAATGCAGGATTTGGCTCAGTGATATTTATGCCACTGTCCATCCAAACACATCTTCAGAACTGAATGTTTTATTTGATTTTTGAGGCTAAACTTCCAAAAGTGGATGTGCAAGTTATGCCTGCAAAATTTCCTCATGCCCCCATTCTCCACACAAACTCCATATCTGGGAACATAAGCAGGCATTTGTTACTAGAGAAAAGGTAACTGTGGCATTTGTTCTTATCTAACACCAGTTTAAATCAGATTTTCTTCTGATTTAACAGACTGCTTTTCCATGTTTTCAGAACAGTCTGTCTACATCCCATGTGTCAGAGATTTACAGACACTTCTTTTTCATTTAAGGGTAATGCTTTCAGATTGTCTCATGTTTGTGTGCATATACAAAAAATAAACATACAGCTACTTCTTGCATCCAAACTTTGTACGTTCAGATCACACATTATAAAATTGCACTTATACTATTTTATGTGAACTCTATCAGCCTGATATTCAGCGGTGTTGATGAGCACCTGCAGTTCAGCACCTCTGAGAATCAGGTGACCATCCACTTCTGCTGATGCACCAGTTACCTGGATAAAAGTGAGTGCGCCAAAATGGAAACTGGAGCAGAAGATCCTTCCCTAAATATATACATACTATAACAGAATATCTTTAAATATGGGGGGAAATCCTCCACTGGTGTAAATTGAGCTACACTAGTTTATACCAGTTTGGGATCTGGCAGATTGTGGTTTTATGTTTGTGTGTATCCTGGATGCACTTGGAAATGCTATATGCCAATAATTGACTTAATTTAAAACTTCTAGGTGCCCAGCTGTTTTGAAAATCAGGTCACTTATTTAGTTGCATAAAGACATAAGATCCTAACTTCAGGTTACCATTTCTAAAAATCATTACCATTATGTACAATTACAAATATGTAAAAATTATTTTTATACCTCCATAAATGAAGATGGTGCTTTATAAAACATAGCTCCTACCAAGAAGAGAGCACAATCTAATTCATACAAACACAAAATGTGGGGCGACAATATTACTGACACTTTCCTGACAAAATAGTCACTAATAACACTTAAATATTTCCTCTGTGATCAGTTTATGTATAAAATTAACTGCATTCCCAGTTTCTAGTCTTGGACAAAAAGACTATACTGGTTATTACACTGTTGATGGGTATTTGAATTATGGAGCCCTACATGTGTGAAATTCTTATTTTAGTGGCGTCTAGACGTGAAATTCCTATACCGTGTAATGAACGCTTAGAAGAGCAACTTAACTGCTGTTGGAGCCAAGCTTAGGGAAGTGGTGTTAGATTTACTTCATTCTTTCTACTAATAATAGCTTATAATAAATGTAATTAAATCCATTTGTGTACTGACTAGGAATAACAAGCTGATTCTAGTTTGCCAGAGAGGCAGACTGTACTGGGGATTTTTACCATTGTATTAAGAATTCCATGTGGTGGAAGGGACCTTAGCAGTAATGATATAAAGATCATATACTGTTTGGGACAGACTCTGCTCAATTACTCCTGGCATTAGTAGATGGAGGTTTGATTCCTATATGGCTCACCTACCAGAGCTCTGACCTATGGACGGTGGAAGAATCCTGGTTCACACAATGGCTGAAGTAATGTGTAGTACGCACACTAAGGGAGTTCCGTTACTGGGGTGGGCGCTGTCTAGTTGGTTGTTGGCTCTAGTGTCTAGTCACTAGCTGGCAAATATCCAAAGTGAAAAAGAGGATTCTTTTAGAATATCGTAATGCAGTGCTCAGCCACTATTGTCACTAATTAAATTAATTGTATGGAATGCATGCTAGACGCTTTCTAAACACTCCAGAAAGATGGTCTCTGCTCTGACAAGCTTACAACCTAAGGACAGGTTGGGGGAAAGGGAATGGTAACAGCAGTGGGCAAATTATATACAATTTACATATGTCTGCTCCATTCACTCAAGGCAGCATGGCAGAAGTGGGTCTTTAACAGGAACTTAAAATGTGGTTAGGGTAGCGGTAGCTCAGCAAGGTCATACCACACTTGAGGAGCTATGTGGAAGAAGGCAAGGAGGTGATTTTGTGAGAAGCTGATCAACAGGGGCCAAGGCTAAGCCCCATACTATGCAGTAGGAAATGTGATAAGTTTGCCTTATCTGGAGTCATAGACTTTTAAGTCTAGAAGGGATCACGGTGATGATCTAGTCTGACTTCCTATATACACAAGCCAGAGGACTTCCCTGAATTAATGCCTCTTTTTTTTCCTTCAAATATATGCTCTAATTCAAATATCCAATCTTCATTTAAAAATTGCCAGTGATAGAGAATCCACCACAGCCCTTGGTAAGCTTCCCCCTCCCCCAAATGGTTAATTCCCTCACTGTTAAAAAATGAGTTCCTCCAGAGGCATGGAAGTCAAAATAATAGGCCCAGAAGGAAAAAGGCAACCTGCAACCGAAACTGTCATAAACTTATCTATAGGCAAGAATTTCAGGGGGAGGAAAAGGGGACACAAAACACTAGGCTTTTGAGAGACAGCAGCAGAAAGAATGGGATGAATTTCCAGTCTGAATTTGTCTAGCTTCAACTTACAGCCACTGGATCTTGATATACCTTTGTCTGCTAAAGTGAAGAGCCCATTATCAAATTTTTGTGTAGGTATTTATGGAGTGTGATCAAGCCACCTTTTAATCTTTCCTTTGTTAAGCTAAATAAACTGAGCTCTTTGAGTCTACCACTCTAAGGCATGTTTTCCAATCCTTAAATTATGCTCTTTGCTCTTCTCTAAACCTCTCCAATTTATCAACATCCTTCTTGAATTATGGGCACCAGAACTGCATGTGGCTCTGCATACCATGCAATGACCTTCAACACCGCCAACCCTACCAGCTTCCACATAGGAGCCCTGGACTAGAGGGAAGGGAGGGTGGCCAGAGGATTATTGCAGCTTGGTGACTTTGTGTTGATGGATGGCTCCTAACAAAGATGTTGTAGGATGCTGTATGAAATGCAAAAAGCCAGCTGAGACAGGCTTAGCACAGCTCCTTTTTGGGCTTATCAGAGAGAGTCTGGCTTACTAGGCTGCTGCTGAAAAATCTCAAGGGTCTATGTTTGAGTTTCAGCTGCGCTAATGTGTACACATGGCATGTCCAGCCACTGGTTAAGAGATTAAGTCCTTTCCAGTTGGTTGGCAAACACAGCAAGATTTAATTGCAAAATTCCATCTAGATGCAAACGGGAATTATTGTGAGCCTAAAAGGACCACCAAGATGAGGTTCTACAGTGCCATTTGTACAAATAGACCTGTGAGCCAACATGCAATTGGAGTGGCTATTAAGTATCCTTGACATTTTAACAAAGCTGAGTTTTTATTTCCTATGGTAACATCATTTCTGCAAGAAGGGTGATTGGATGTGTTTGCTCATTATCTACAAAATCAGCCTGGAGAGACATTGTAATGGGGTTAACAGGTAACTGAGAAAGAGAGAAAATTACTTCTGCATCACAGCAAATATTTGAATAGTGTCACTCTCCTGAAGGAATACATCCACCCATTACCGGTACCTGAACAAAAACCTTGTGCATCAAATGGGGAGATAATGATAGTCTGAGCTACTCAATGCACAGATCTCAATAGAGTCCAAAATTAGAGAGCACCAATTTATTTGATGCCTTAATGCACACCAAGATACTCCTAAATGAATAATTGCTGAAGGAACAGTCATGAACATCATCTTTTGCATAGATAAATTGCATTTCTTCTTAAGCCTCTGCAAATATGAGCTTAATAATAATTTGAATACGCACCATGTTATCATAAAATCATCTAAATGTATCTAAATGGTATTTAAAATGATTCCCAGAAACTGGCAGGGTGTACTGAATTACAATTTTGCTGTTAATGTATCTATAATATTACGAGAGAGGGAATAATAGCAATGGCAGCATGGATCAAAGTATTTCTAGGTCCTATCTTCTTGAAAGTTTTCATCCCATTCCTTCTGCTGCTGTCTCTCAGAAGCCTAGTGTTTTGTGTCCCCTTTTCCTCCCCCTGAAATTCTTGTCTATAGATGAGTTTATGACAGTTTCGGTTGCAGGTTGCTTTTTTCCTTCTGGGCCTATTATTTTGACTTCCATGCCTCTGGATGGAGCTCATTTGCCTTGCCTATGTATTTATTACATATCTTATCTTTTTTAGTGTTATGTCATGTATTCTGCGTCTGTGATGAAAGTCATTAGGAGCTAGGGTTATTGGTGGAGGTAGCATGTGAGCTAAGTAGCAAGGTACAGTGTTGAAGAAAAGACCAAGGCAAAAGCAGTGAATTTATCAGAAAAGCAGAAAGGCAAGCGAGAATGAAATGGAGAAAAACCGTTTAAGATTCAGAGGGAGAGAAGGTTTCTGTGGAAAAACTCAGCAGTTTCCTCTTGCAGAGGTTGTAACCTATTTTAATTTTGGTTCATAAGAACTTGCACCCTCTTGTTTCACTGTGAGCTCAGAGTTCAAGCATCCCCCAAATCTTCATACTGAAATTCAGCCAGAACTGCCTCCTTCCCCTGCCCCCCAAGGATTCAAACTGAAACAATGAGAAAAAACTAAGTTTCATATGGGTTCAACCAAACCCATAAATTCTTCCCTGGTATCCAATGTACAGCTCAGGCTCCCTTGAGCAGTTTTCAGAAAGGAGAGAGGTAAATAGTGGTGTCCCCTAGGGATAAATGATCTGGAAAAAGGGGTAAACAGTGAGGTGGCAACATTTGCAGATGATACAAAACTACTCAAGATAGTTAAGTCCAAAGCAGATTGTGAAGAGCTACAAAGGGATCTCTCAAAACTGGGTGACTGGGCAACAAAATGGCAGATGAAATTTGATGATGATAAATGCGAAGTAATGCACAATGGAAAACATAATCCCAACTATACATATAAAATGATGGGGTCTAAATTAGCTGTTACCCCTCAAGAAAGAGATCTTGGAGTCATTGTGGATAGTTCTCTGAAAACATCCATTCAATGTGCAGTCGCAGTCAAAAAAGCGAACAGAATGTTGGGAATCATTAAGAAAGGGACAGATAGTAAGACAGAAAATACTATATTGCTTCTATATAAATACATGGTACACCCACATCTTGAATACTGTGGAGATTTGGTCGCCCCATCTCAAAAAAGATATATTGGAATTAGAAAAAGTACAGAAAAGGGTAACAAAAATGATTAGGAGTATGGAACAGCTTCCATATGAAGACAGATTGATTAGCCTGGGACTTTTCAGCTTGGAAAAGAGACAACTAAGGAGAAAAATGATAGAGCTCTATAAAATTATGAGTGGTGTGGAGAAAGTAAATAAGGAACTGTTATTTACTCCTTCTCATAACACAAGAACTAGGGGTCACCAAATGAAATGAATAGGAAGCAGATTTAAAAGAAACAAAAGGAAGTATTTCTTCACACAACACACAGTCAACCTGTGGAACTCCTTGCCAGAGGATGTTGTGAAGGCCAAGACTATAACAGGGTTTAAAAAAAAGAACGAGAGAAATTCATGGAGGATAGGTCTATCAATGGCTGTTAGCCAGGATGGGCAGGGATAGTGTCCCTAGCCTCTGTTTGCCTGAAGCTGGGAATAGGTGACAGGGAATGGATCACTTGATGATTATCTCTTCTATTCATTCCCTCTGAAGAACCTGGCATTGGCCACTGTTGGAAGATAGGATACTGGGCTAGATGGACCTTTGGTCTGACCCAGTATGGCCATTCTTGTGTTCTTATGAAACCTTGGCAAGCCTGATCTGACTTTTGCATTTCCAAGGAGACCTCCACAGACCTTGTGGCTCCCTCACTCTTTCATTTATTTTGGTTGGTTGACTTTCTTTCTATCACTACTGCAATGGCAAACTCACTAGGGAACTGGGAGGATAAAATGAGTGGAGACATGGCTACTGATTCCATTTCCCCACCACCACAGCAGAAGAATAAATAAAATAAATGTGTAAAGTACAACAAGTTGAATATTCATATTCCAATTATATGCTGCCTGGAGGTGCTCCAGAGGAAATGAACATTGTGCCTTTAGAATCACTCTAAATTACCTTAACATCTAACAAATCCTATGACATGCCAGCAGATAGTTCAAAGGAAAAGTAATCATAGCTCCATTAAGGGTTTGTATGTTGGAGATGAATGAATATGTGAAAGGAAAACATCTTGGACGCCCATAACTTTCCTTTGGTTGTACTTCCTGACAGCGAGTGAAGTGTAAGTGAATGGAAGGGTATGCACAGAAAACTGAATTATGTTGTCAGTAGAGTTTTCAACACTTGACAGAAACAAGCCTGCAGACTCTTGTCTGGAATGTGTACTTGGCCAAATTTTCAGCTGCAGCTCCTGACAATGCATGCTAACAAAATACACATGTCGGAAAGTAAACAAGCACTGGCAGTTGTATGGGCAAATCATGCAGCCGGTGTTCAAGTACTTGATTTTGTGCAAGCAAATGCCTACTTTGCCCAGCAAAGCATTTGTGTGTACGTTTTTTCTGCTCACAGACACTAGCTCATGCATTTTTTCATGCACAAGTTCATTGGCTGAGAATGAACATTTGTACCTTCCAAGCAGTTGTGTCCTTTACAGCTTTTATGTGAATATAAAACATATGAGAGAGATTATAATGCAATAGGCATATTCCATCCCACGTAACTGATAGTCGGCCAATGGACGGATTCACCTTCAAGGACGCGAGTGTAAGCAGCAACAATTCACAGTGTTTCTGTAATGAATTAATGAGCTGCTGAATAGCTTCTGAAGATGTGGCAAGAACAGAGCACTTGAAAAACTATGAAGCCTAAATTATGTTGTGGATTAATTCTTATCGTTGAGAGGGAGAGGGTGAAATTATCAGAATTAGTCCTGGTGGAGAGTATGTGTTCAAGGTCTGTTCCACATGACACACATGAAGAGAATATGAATCACGAGGGAGCTTGAAGCTCTTAGTCTTGTCATTAGGGAACAGGACAAAGAGCCAAGGAGATATGTGAGGTTTGTTCGCAGCTCTGTCAGTCTTCTTGTGTAAGCTGAGGCAGATCACTTCACCTCTCTGTGACTCTATTTCTGTCAAATGGGGCTGCTAATACTTATTTACCTTGGAGGGATATTGTGAGGCTAAATCTTTGTGAGGTGTTTAGATAATACGTGATGTTGCCTCTAAAGAAAATTTAAGCCATGTGCTAGAATAACAGCAGAGGAAAAGAGGGTGCTGAACCGAGCTCTCTTTGCAATTGAGCACTAAAGCAGCAATGATCTGTGGATGTGTTGATGCAGGCAGTCAGAGGATAGAGGAGGCTGGACGTCTTAACATGAATAAGTGAAATTGATGCATAAAAGTGCACTCAGTCATTCGGAAACCAGTAAAGATCACAATCTGTCTCATTATAAACAGGGTAGGCATTGCCTAGTTGGGCTGCCCTCCATTGTAGGATGTACTATTATATTATCAGATTGTAAAAAGAGGTTCAGATGGTCTATGTGGTGTTACTGAATGATCTAGCTAATCATATGACTAAGAATGAAAAGTACGTCTGCAATAGGAATACGGCACTGAGATTTTTACTGTTACTGATTTTAATTATGCTCTAAGGCCTGATGCAGTCAATGCTAACTGCAGTGATTGTTTACTATGCCAGCAATACCAATAATTACATTAAATTCAATAGGTAGAAAACTACTTTAGTGTCTACAGGAAGGATATTTGTAGCTAATGATGTATACAGTGTACTCAATAGCACTTTGGAGCTTTCTGTAAATAAAGCTGGAATATCAGACCTGCCCTAGTTAGAGGATAGATTCCTCAAGTTGAGTAACATAGTACTTAATAAAAGGAGTACTTGTGGCACCTTAGAGACTAACAAATTTATTTGAGCATAAGCTTTCGTGAGCTACAGCTCACTTCTTTTTGCGGATACAGACAAACACGGCTGCTACTCTGAAACCTGTCATAGTACTTAATGTGTCAGTGATTTTACCCATAAGTCTGCAACTTACTTTTCAAGTGATATAATTTGTTCAATAAAACAGATCCTTTTGGGCACAGATCACTATGGGCTTGTATCAGATCTTAAATGATTGTATATCCTTCAATATCCAAATGCATTTTCACAGTGAGTGAGAGTCATCCCAGTACAAGAAGTCTCAGACAAAGTAATGGGAGTGATATGCAGATTCAAACTGTTGCTCAAAGTCAAGTTGCAACCAAATAGTGAACAATAAGTCAGTGGCTATGGTGAAATATGTTGGGGTAGTTCAAAAAGACTGCTCGTGGTTTACAAATATAGAAGTCCCAAAACTTGAACTGAATTCAGTGCAATCTGGATCAGCCTCTGTATGATCTCATTATCTGATCTTGCAAGGATCTTTGTTCTGATTTATAAGGATGCACATTTGTATTTTTGCTGAAAGAGCAGTGTGAAAAAGAATATTCTTCAAATAAAAGTTGGGATTATAAATAATTCATATGGTATGTATTTCTGTGATATTTCATAGCATTTCTGGTTTCTTATCTAAGTTCCTTTTATTATATTGTCTAAGCTTTAAAGTCTTGACTTTGCTGTTTATTTCAACATGTTGTTTGTAGTCAGATGGACTCAGTTCTCTTGGAAGAAAGCATGATATACATACTTGGGTATTGCATTGCTTAGAAATAAGTCTGAACATGGGTACTGAGTGATTTAAAAAATAGTCTGACAGGGTGATGCATGTTAATTTATATAAAATTAAACTCTTCCTAGGATCATTCAGCTATCTGGGTCTATAGCCACTTGCAATAAGTTGTTTGCATTAGCAACTATTGATCAGGGAAAACACTCACTGAAACCAATAGGTGGGTATTTTGCCTGAGTATGGGTTGGTAATGATCTTAGGAGTTAGCCGTGTGTGTGTGTGTGTTTGTGTGCACTCATGCATGTACACACACCCATATATGTTACTCCAGGTATACATTAAAAGTTTGCCCCAGGTTCAATCCCGCCACTGATTACCGGGGTCTGTCAGTGTTACACTGACTCCATGGTTTCATCTTTAAAACTCAACAATTTATACAGAAGCACTTAAAACTCTTTCCCCAAGAGAAGTTAGTTAGGGAGTTGTTACCAAAAGGAAAGAATCCCAAAACTTCACCTGTTTATGCTATGTAGATATGATCTTTGTTCAATGGATACTCAGAATAAAACACAGCTGTTTCAAAATAACGTGACACAAAATCAGACCAACATAACCTTCATATACCTGATGAGAAAAACATTTATCTGCACCCAGTTCATCCTTTGGTTCTCCTGTATAATTTTTACATCTCACTTTTCTTCTTTTCTATTTCACTGAATGAATAGACTCACAAAAGGCAATAATGTCCATTGTTCTGTTACCAGATGCAGTGGCAGAAGTGATTTACAGTTCTCAAACACTAGTAATGATTTGAATAATAAACAAAATTTGCCCACACCTACCCCAGAGCTGTCCTATGGAAGAACACACTTTAACTTAAAAATCACACAGATCAACAGTATCCATTCAGATAAAACTAGGAAGAAATGCAAACATTTCAATGGCCCGGAAGAATACCCTCTTGGGAAATGTCATGAACTATCATACCCTATAAAATAATGGTCTTCACTTTCCTGACATTTGTTGCACCTAGTGTAGGATCTTTTAAACTAACTCCATTATAATTATGCACTCATTTTCTTCATGAAAACCGATTGCCATAATGTCCTCTCAATGCACTACTTTGTCCAGTAGTTTCTCTGATTAAATATTCCTTAACAATAATTTGGTGACATTTTAAAATTCGCATCTAATCATTATAGATGTAGTTTATTGTTTATAACATTAATCCTGTTGAAATCAATGGGTTCTTTATTAAGGTCCAGTCTTGCAAATGCTTACTTGCATGAGTAGTACTTACTCCCATGAGCAGTCCTATTGACTATAGGTTACTCATATGAGTAAGGGTTTGTGGCGTCAGACCTTTAGAGCAGATCTCATTGAAATCCTTTCTTCAGGATTTTCACTGCAAGCTAAGTTAATTAAATAGCTAACATTTTCAACAAAGTGAGAGATGGGTGCTCAGTTCCTTCTCAAGCATAACTCCCATTGAGATCAATGGGATTATTTCCTGCAGAATCAAGCCCTAAATGAAGCTACAGCAGTGAGCACAAGGTAAATTTGAGCCTGGCTTTTTTCAGGCCCCAATACACTTTATTTAGGTCTCTAAGATTCACACTTTTACATTAGTGGAACTTACCAGCATGCATGTTACCAAAGAGATGCACATATACAGAATTTAGATACTACTGTTGCACTAAAAGCTGCTAGGAACCAATCCAACAAAACTTTCTTTTCTAGGTGTGAGATTTGTTTATTTTTGGATTGGCTTCTCAGAATCCCTTTTTCCTTTGACTTTGTTTTCCTGTGGCATGTGTTTCTGTTAGCAGTGTGAGTCCTTGAGAGGGCAACAGACTTTTATTTATTAATTTTGCTAACCTCTCAAACACCTTTTGTATGATTAGAATCTTTAGGCCTCTCAAGGCGTTTGTTGAAAAGCCAAGTGCTAATTGTTTTTGAAATATCACTAGAGGCACAAACTATACTTCTTTTTTTGGGCAGAAAGAAAAATATACACAGGTTGACAGAATTCCCTCAAACGGTGCTATTTTAAAGTGGGAGATGGGTAGAATGAAGAGTAATTGAAAGGTCAAGTGTCACAACAAGTCTGTCATCTGTTTAACAGTTGAATACTTCAGAACAATTATACATATACTGTAAACAAACTTCCTCCGCGCCCCCCCCCCCCATACTCTTTCCTTTTAATCTTGCAACCTTCCCTAGAAGGCCTTCATTGTAGAGATGCACTGGAAAGCCAGTGGTCTTCCTTGTATCTGTCGGCATCTGGTGGTCGGAAATCAGAGATGAGTGATCTAAAGGAAATGGGAATGAAATCTGCAGGGACCCTGTCAGCACTTTTATTTAAACTATGTTTTTCTTTAAAAATTTGCTGGGTAAATGGAGTGGATCATTTTTTTTCTTAATAGAATATTTCAGTACAGTGATTCTTCTCACTTTATATTTTTCTGTACATGTTTTTTTCCTCTCCTTTTCTTCTGTGTTATACTCCTTTGGTTCCTCCCCACCCTGCTCCCATTGTCTCACCCAACTGATGATGGAAGGTTGGAAAGTCACTGCAGCCTCTTATATACTAGATCACTTGTTAATGACACTTGGTGTCCAAGAGCCTCACAAGCCTCTTTCAGAGTTGCTATTGTTGCTAAGACTGTCAGTGCTAGGGCATATGTTTTTCCTTCTGGGGGCAATGTGTTAATTCCCAGTAGAATTTCCTTTCTCTCCCTGGTCTATTATTATCCCTTAACATAATAGGGTTGACACAGTAAGCTATTGTGCTGTGCATGTCAACAAATTTTTGGATGTCAAGCTGGAGGAACCAGTTTCTGTTCCACTTTTGCTCCCCCTTATGCTTTCATTCTTGTCACTGCCGTTTTATCCATCCCAGTTATTGAGCAAAGCTCTGTATTTCACAGGGATGTCAGAAGTTGGATGACAGCAGAGCTCTGGGTAGAGCCACAATCTCATATTAAAGTGAGCAGTGATGAATGGAGACTGTCCCTTTATCTTGCTCATATCTGATGCTTGTATTAGGTTGTCATTAACCTGATACTCCAATAACCATAGTGTGTGACTTGATTTGGATGTATCCTCCAGGTTCTGCAACTGCTTTGAGCATTAAGCACTATTATTTTTGGCAGCAGCATCCCAAATGCCTAAAATGTGTTAGGCTGTATTTTGACACACAGACACCACCTTGCATTTTGTATGATGCTGAAGCACACAACCCTAGAGGGAGCACTGGAATGCATTATGCATCAGGCAGGTACAATGCTCCTTAGAGCTGCATGAAATGTGGCCTCTCTGTCACCTTTGGAGAAGGTGCAGTATCTGCTCCCATCTGTACTAATCCAGTTCTGACAGGTTCAAAGAAAGAAGTGGTGCAATTGACTACCCCCTTTGCAGAAGCTAGTGCCAGCAGCAGCACTAGCCTGAAGGAGTCCCTGCATGCAGTGAACACATGGCTTGCATAGTTAATGACACTTGTGCAAAATACAGCCATTCTGATTTGGGTATAGGGCAGCAGAGAATCAGACCCCTTGTTTTCATCCAGTGCAAGGATCCTCTTTGTGCCAGTCCATGCATAGTAATCGGCATTCTTCCTGCGACTCCTCTGCATGCTCAAACAAGGGCTGGGGACAATGCTGCCCTTTAAAATATTTTATTATATAAACTGGAAATATTTTGTGAGATACAAAATATAAACATTGCTATTAGAATGAACCTTTCAGCAGTGAAAGTAGCTAGCTCCTAGAAACCACTGTTGACTGTACTGGTAAAATAAGCCAGGATATACAGAGTATAAAATATTTCACATCCCTTCTTGAGATCTTGATTCAGCTCCAAATTAATTTTGGTGAAAACATCTCATCAGAACATCTGGATCCCCATATACTTTATGTATCCTTGTTGCTTATTATTGCTTTCAATCTGATAAGAAATATCCTTGTATGTTTTTTTGTTGGCCTTTTTCAACTGAAAAACAAATCCCTGCCCCCTATAAAAATCCTGCTATACAAATAACTGTGTTACATCTGTATCTTGTTCTTTTAACAGGCCCCACAAGGCAATAGGAAAGAGAAAACATTCCCTGTCCTGCTGCAGCCACTGGCTCCATTGTTGTAAGAGCAGACTCCTATAATCCCAAGGGATGTAGGTGCTAAAAGGAACATTTAGAAGGTTCCATAGCAACTGCAGTCTATGGTTTATGGGGCTTCCTTTCAGCCATTTGAGTTGCTAGAAATCTCCCAAAGACTCTGTTACTATATCAGGAATAGTCACTGGGTGCTTCTAGCATTGGTTCAGCCTCCGGCTGTGTCCTTGTTAAGACAGAGGGAAGTCACTGAACTACCCCTTTCAGGGAAATCACTGAATGAAGACATATGCAGGGAATGAGATAAAATGAGACACTTAAGGCCAGAAAGATGGAGCACTTTTCTGGAATTACATGGCACAGACAGTTTTTATGTGGCAACTTGACAAAAAGGTTTGTCACTGAGGCATTTATATACTGGGCTGTGATGTTCACTGGACCTCTTCTCTTGCCCTCAGTGTATGTAAGTGTGGAAAAAAATGGAATATGGCAAACAAAAAACAGAGGGTGAGGGTGTCAAAACTGACCATGTAAATGAAAGGCTGACATCTGGCATATCTTCCTTGGTTTAGCACCTCGATCTGTCTGGAGCATCTCTACTCACTTTCACTGAAATACATGTAAATGAATACATGTGCAAGCATTACTTGTGAAAAGTCCATTATTCATCTGTGGAAATGGGGTTTGTGGGGAAAATTGAAGCGTTCTGCTTTTTCACAAAACAATGAATAAAGGGATGAGAATATGTTTGCCCAGGTGTGTGTATTCACAAACATACATACACGTAGTCACAGTTGCACAAATGTGTGTGTTTCAGAGGCACCTGTGATTAGTGCCACCCCTTTTCAGTGGGCACAGTTCCTTCTCTCATGGATGTTGATGGTGTTGTTTTTCCCCAGTAACACTCACGTGTTGTCTCACTTTCCTTGTAGTGATGCCTGAGACATTAGACTGTACTAAGGAACATAAAGCTGTCACTGGGTGATGATGTTGATCGTGAATTCCTGCACCTGTGAGTGGCTCAAGAGTTTGAACTTAAAACTAAACCCTCCTGAGGCAGGAATAGGCAATCTCATAAAATCCTAAAATACCTGCTGTTCTGTCACCAGACTGAATAAGCACCATTTTATCCTCTTGTTACTCTTCTAGTAAATCAATTTAAACTCTTTGAGCCTGATTCATCCCTCACTTACAGTGGTGCAAACCTGGAGTAACTACAATGAAATCAGTAGAGCTACCTCAGTGAAAACCTGGCATAAGAAGATAATGGCCCATGCTTTGTCCTACTACACTGTGCGATGAGCCCTTAGGCTTTTAAGTCAGGAGAGAAAATGTGAGTGATTTAAAAATTAACTAACTTGATCCCCAACTGCTGCATTTTTTCTTCCTGGCTAACCCCTGCTTAGCTATTTTTCTCACCTTCACACTGTTGGCTGTATGGGCAGAGGGGATGATGAGAGGACTTAAGTGGTTCAGCTCCGTGGCTTCCTGAATAAAAATTGAGCCCATTGTCTTTGGTCCTTCAGACTGCTGATATTTCAGACTATAGGGAACTCGAGGCTGCTTAAGGTCTTTTGGCAATAAAAGGTACTTCGCTAACAACATACAAACTCTCAAAGGAACTGCACAAATTAGCTGCACATCAGAATAATGATAAGAACAGGATGAGAGGAACACTTCTTCTGTCTTTCAACAACTTTTGAATTTCTTCATTTTTATGTAGCTGATAATATATAATATAATATAATTAATATAATTAATTATAATTAATAATATGCGGTTGTGAAGTAGAGCACAAGTGGGCAAGAATGCTTACTTAGGTCCAGGTCTAGTAATAACTAACTTCTATAACAAATAGAGATGGATGCAAGACAGAAAAAACATTATCAGATCCACATTTTAAAGACCCGGAAGATGGAAGATGTTTGTTTCTGGGCTTCTAATTTGTCCCAGAAGAGGTTTCTTACAAAATTCTGATCCAGTTCATATATAGATTTTGAGCTTGTCCAGAACTCAAGGTTAAGTCCAGGGGTTTTGGTTCAGCACCATCTAGCACTGGTTTTTAGAATTTTATGACAGGCATTTACACTGAGTTTCAATTAAATTTTGAATTTCATGTGAATGTGGGCCAATTTATGGTATTTGTTGGGAAATGTGAAAATTGGTGATTTAATGTGATCTTCACTTGAAAGAGGGCAAAACTTGGCTGCTTCAGGTAAATTTCTTTTTGAGTTTTATGTTCCTTTGAAACCCAAACTCAGAGTGCAAATGCACACAGCCTAAACCAAAGGTTAGTAGGGGCCTCTGCAATGTGCAGCACCAAATTTCAGATGGCTCTCTATCTTGAACGCTACCTAAAACTGTGGTTTTAGAATAGGGATATGGACGTAGAATTCCTGAGTTCCATACCTGGTGTTGACACTGACTCACTATATGTCTTTAAGCACATCACTTAGGACCAGATCCTGATCTCAGTTACACTAGTGTAAATTAGAAGTATCTGCAATGATTTCCATGGAGTTACTCCTGACTTACACAGGTGTACATGAGAGTAGAAACAATAGTATCTTCCTGTGACTCAGTTCCTCTCCTGTAAATTGAGAAGAAATAGTACTTACTGACCTGACAGGGATGTTGAGGCTTAGTTCAGATTTGCAACGTGCTCTGAGATCTTCATATGACATATAATCCTGTGCTAACTGAAATCCATGTCAGTGCCCCCATTACATTCAGTGGTGTAGGGTCAGGGCCATACAGGGTTCTGAAGATGCAAAGGATTACTATTATTCACTACCTAGCACATAAAATGAATTGCACATAAAAAACTACCAGCCTGGGTAATTTTCATTTTTAACTTGCCAAGTTTAAAATAACTCCTTGGACAAATGCATGAGTGTGCACCAATCAGCCAAGCAACATTTTACAATAGAAGATCATTATCCTGAAGTTTTTGGAAGGGGATCTGCTTAAAAAAATACTCTGAGTTTTCTTTCGTGCAATAGATCATGGTATTTCTGGATCTGCTCCGCTGAAGCAATCAAGCTTCAATCTTAGTCATGAGCATATAGCATTCGACCTTTGAATGAACTGGAAGTTCAATAGCTTAGTTGCCACCTCTGAGGGGGAAAAAAATTCAAGTCCAGAGGGGAAAATGAATGTTGCTTTCTTCTTCCTTGAATTTCTTCTAAGCAGAAAACCCACATATGCTGCTGATTTTCTTTTTGTATGTCCTATGGTTTGAAAAACAATCTAGTAAATTTCTCTTTTTTGTTCTCATGTTCTAGCACTTTGCTGCAATGTTTTATTTGGGTTCCAAACAGCCAAAGGAAATGTATCTCTAGTTAAATGACTGTGGATGAAGACTGGAGCATTGAAAAGACACCATAATTATGGGACAACAGATTACAACTGAAAAACAAAACTGCAAAGAACAAGAAGCTGGCAAAAGAAATTTTCTTGAAAGGGACTTCTTCAAATTAGACCTGTGCATGAACCAGAATTTCTGTCCATCAAAAAAAATTGCATTTCTGGGGGGAAAAAAACCCAAATAATTCTGTAGTGGAAAAGAAAGTCAGATCTGAGAAATTTTCAGAGCGAGGAACATACAGGTGCTTATTTCTTCCTATATCTTTTGGATGATGCCATTTGTCATCTTGAATTAACAGTCATAGACAGAGCTGTGTGTCATCAGCATGTTGTTCACACTTGAAACCATAGCCTTTCACTCTGTATCCTAGAGTTTTATTGTAGATGTGGAATAGGGAAACTCAGTGGATCTCTGCACTTGAATGCTCTTAAGAGGAATAGGTACCCATTGCAACCCTCAGAGAGGAGGGTCAAGCCATCTTATAGCTCCTCCACCTATCACTTCCAGGATGTGCAGACAGGCTAGCAGTCCCATATGTACAACTGTGATGACAACAGCTGATACCACAGTAAATCAACATGGGTGTTTGTCTCCTGTATATGGTTGTAAGAAGACTGACCACCAGTGTAGTGTCTATGCCACAACCTGATCTGAAGCCTGACTGTATGGGATCTAAGATACTGACAGAACTGGGGTTAATTAGCCACTATCTTCTCAGTAATAAATGTCACTGCGGTTAATTAGCAACTATCTTCTCAGTAATTTTGCTTAGGAAGGGGAGGTTTGTGGCAGGTTGATAGGTAGTCTTCATAGATTTTAAGGTCAGAAGGGACAACCAGATCATCTAGTCTGTCTTCATCTATTTCATAGTCCATCAACACCACCCAGAACCTGCACATTAAATCAAACAACAGAAATTAGACCGAAGTATTACAGCCCACGGGAAACTAGACTGTTATGTGCCACATGCAGAGAACAGGAGGGAACAAGGTGCACCAGTGCTAGAGATCTTGCAATGGCCAGGAGACCCCTAGTAGATTATTGGAGGTCCATCGGGGTGTTTGGGCAGGGGGTGTTGAGGACTATTTGCATGCTTAAGGGACACTCGTTTATCCATTTCAAGGATATTGCAGAACTCGGAGATGGGCGTTGCCATCCACCTGTAGATAGTTGGAATTAAGAGCTAAAAATGACTTTCTTGTTTTGGTAGCCCAGGGGTAAGTGTTGAGAATTTAGGGAAGGTGATTCTAAAGTGTCAAGGTTCCTCCCCCACTCTGAACTCTAGGGTACAGATGTGGGGACCTGCATGAAAAACCTCCTAAGCTTATCTTTACCAGCTTAGGTCAAAACTTCCCCAAGGTACAAAATATTCCACCCTTTGTCCTTGGATTGGCCGCTACCACCACCAAACAAATACTGGTTACTGGGGAAGAGCTGTTTGGACACGTCTTTCCCCCCAAAATACTTCCCAAAACCTTGCACCCCACTTTCTGGACAAGGTTTGATAAAAAGCCTCACCAATTTGCCTAGGTGACTACAGACCCAGACACTTGGATCTTAAGAACAATGAACAATCCTCCCAACACTTGCACCCCCCCTTTCCAGGGAAATGTTGGATAAAAAGTCTCACCAATTTGCATAGGTGACCACAGACCCAAACCCTTGGATCTGAGAACAATGGAAAAGCATTCAGTTTTCTTACAAGAAGACTTTTAATAAAAATAGAAGTAATTAGAAATCCCCCCTGTAAAATCAGGATGGTAGATACCTTACAGGGTAATTAGATTCAAAACATAGAGAACCCCTCTAGGCAAAACCTTAAGTTACAAAAAAGATACACAGACAGAAATAGTTATTCTATTCAGCACAATCCTTTTCTCAGCCATTTAAAGAAAACATAATCTAACACGTACCTAGCTAGATTACTTACTAAAAGTTCTAAGACTCCATTCCTGGTCTATCCCCGGCAAAGACAGAATATAGACAGACACACAGACCCTTTGTTTCTCTCCCTCCTCCCAGCTTTTGAAAGTATCTTGTCTCCTCATTGGTCATTTTGGTCAGGTGCCAGCAAGGTTACCTTTAGCTTCTTAACCCTTTACAGGTGAGAGGAGATTTCCTCTGGCCAGGAGGGATTTTAAAGGGATTTACCCTTCCCTTTATATTTATGACATAAAGTGTGGCTTTTTAACTGTTATTGACCACATAGAAAGTATTCGGAGGTTGCTAGAAATAAATGGTATTGACGTATGTCCTGAGGTGTTGAAAAAACAGTGATCTCCGTATACCCTTAGCTGCCTGAAGATATATATTAGATGGAAGTGTTTAAAGACTGGCAATAAAAGTAACCAGTGCTAATTGCATAGTGAGGTTTGCCACGGTTACAGGGAAACTCCCAGTGCATGTTACACAAATACCATCAAGATAATTAATCACTGACTGGATGGTAAGCACAAATAAGGTAACATTGTTCTATGTTAATGCCATTTGACGGAAGTAAAATGCCTATCCATCTTTTGCCTTTTGTTCATATTTATAATGTCTAATATCTGAAGGGTGGCTGAATGATATAGGTGGGAAATAGGAGACATAGCATCAATAAATAGACAGTATAAATAGACATATGCAATGTTACTATTTTAATATTGCTTCCTCAACTTCAGCAACTATTCTTTCAGCATCCTTGTCTGTCTCAAATAGAACCAGACTCTCTGAAATTTCCAGGCAACTCTGCAGAGATTACCATAAAGTAAAAATATCACAATTAATTATTTTTAAATAAAGATAACTGTGTGAAAGCAGTTCACTCAAAACCCACAAAACATTCCTCAAGGCACATCAGTAGCTGTTCCCTGTTGCTACTGGTAAAGCAGTGCAGTCTAGTGATTATAGCGCAAGCCTGGGAATTAGGAATTCTGAGTTCTTCACTCAGCTTTGCAAAGGATCTTGAGCAGGTCACTTAATCTCTTCTTGCCTTAGTTTCCTTTTTCTGTGAAATTAGAATAACAGGTATGATTCACTCCCATGCACCCAAGGTGTATCAAGGGTGATATAATGGGCTCCCTTCAGTACGAGTTTGCAAGATCAGAGTCTCTCTTCAAATAACTAGGCATCAATTTACCTAGTATGACAAATCAATGCAACTTGAACTGAAAAATAAATGAAATTAAAATATTTTTAAATACAAAAAAGGGGAAACTAACATGTATACACTAGAAAAAATGCACATCGTCTTGTGACTCTATTTTGTGTAACCCTTATCCCTTCCTTAGTTAATCTTACCTGTTGTCTGTTTTCATCTTCTCCATATTGCATCTAAGTCAGACTGTAAATCAGACCCTGTGTCTTTTGTGTATCTGTAAACATCTATCTATGGTGCTTCATGAATAATATTACTCAGCGGTGTTTATTATTTTATCATCTCCAGTTGTTAGCATTTTAATTTGGTTTTAAATTAAACCAGCTGATCTATCTTTGCGTTCTTGGCTTTTGAGGATCTGTACCACATCATCCTCTCTTTTAGTCTTTAAAATAGAGTGAACAAAAATAATCTGATCCTTTCTTTTCCAAATTTCACTGCTGACTGACTGATATAATGACTGAACAGTAACCAGAAGAGCTAATTGTTGCTCAGGTAATTATCATTCAGGGTAACAAAGGCTGCTAATTTTTCTCCTTTGTGATTATTATTACTAATCTCCAGTTTACCTCACAGTCATTTTATTCTTTCTGTTCCCATAGTGACACCCACTGGAGTATTTTTAAAAAATTAAAGAAAAAAAGAAAAGAAAAAAGCATCAAACAAAAATACCCCTAATGTTTTTATAGCATCAGCAAGCTGATGAAATGGATCTATTTCAAACACATTGGTCTTTGTCCACAAATGTGGTGATTGGAAGTGACTTCACTTCCCTTGGTGGGAGTTATCCCCAGAGAAAGGATTGCAGGATTCAGCTTCCTGTCTCCAGTGAAAAGTTACCTTTTTAAATGGTAGAACTCATGTAGACCACTGTCCCTGGCACCTCTACTAAAGAATCTTCGGATTTAACTTTCAGTATCTTATTCTAGTTCATCTATTTGTCAGCTTTCTGATTGTCTGTCACTTGTCTGAAATATAACATGTGATGGGCCTGATCCTGTTCCATATGAAATCAAGAGAGCTGAAATCCTGGCCTCATTGAAGTCAATGGCAGTAACTCTTATTTACTTCACTGGGGCAGGATTGCACTGGAGGATTTTGCACATTGTCTTCAAAGGGAGCAAGATTAAGCCCAATTTGAGTGTAATATACTAAGGCATGGCCGAATTCTATTTTTTTATAATTTTGATGTTTGTTTAAGCATTTTTTCCTATTTTTATCAATTCAAATTTTCACGTTTGCAGAAAATGTAAGGGGTGGGTTTCAGACAATTATTTAATGATAATAGATATCAAGATTCAAAAAGTTAAAGCTTTATAAACCATTAAAACACAAATTGTCAGCATCACATGTCAAAATACACAAAGTCAATATCCTTAAATCTATGTGTCATACCTGGTTTTACTATTCATTCACTACTCCATTTGTAACAAGCCTAAATCAAAAGTCTAAATCAAAGGATTTGGACTCTAATCAGTTCTCAAGTAGCTTTATTCTTACTTTGCCTGTCTGCAGTTTTCAGTTATTATCAATGGAAATATATTTTCATTGGTTGCTGTTGTACAGTGAAATCGATATTTAATGACATTCACTGACAAAAATCGAATCCTTCCAAGCCTACGTATACTTTACTTCACCAGCTGTTCATGGGATATTTGACATACATATCTGATAGGCTGCTGTCTGTAGAATTCAGGTAATAAGGTATCACTTTTTCATGCAGGAAAAAAAATTTGTATTTATACCTGCCTACTGTATTTTCCATTCCATGCATCTGATGAAGTGGGTTTTAGCCCATGAAAGCTTATGCCTGAATAAATTTGTTAGTCTCTAAGATGCCACAAGGACTCCTCGTTGTTTTTGCTGATACAGACTAACACGGCTACCACTCTGAAACCTAGTTTTCAAAGGAAATTCTTTCACAAAATGTGTCAGCCTCCCCATCCCCCCCATCAAATGAGAGTGCAGACTTACTTCTTATAAGATACTGGACTAGATCCTTAGCTATGGCTGAGAAGCATACAGCACCACTCATGAGTGGAAGTTCAAAGGTGGTTCCCTCAATTGTGAGCCCACCCTGTTGCTCTAAATTACACCGGCTGCCAATGCCACCAAGGGGATTGATATGTCAATCTGGGCTTGGCCAGATGTAAGGGAGCCCTGTCCATGCCCCCTAAGCTGGCATCAGCAAAGGAGGATTGTGGGAGCTGCTATTCTGCATCTTTGTAACCAGGGCTTTCCCTGCACTAGGATGATTGTCCCATTGCTTGATTACTCTCCCTTGGCCAGTCAGGACAGCTTTGCACTGGGGTGCATTACAAAATGGCTGCTGTGGAATAGAGAATCTGAGCCACCATCTTTAATAATCAACATAAATAGAGGCCCTGATTCTTCCCATTTTTCTCTTTTTCTTTGTCACTAATGTTGCAAGAGAGCTAGACTTTTTTTTTTGTAAATGTTTTAACTGTTGCTACATTCCTGGATTTGAAAAATCCACAAAAAAAAAGGTAAATATATTGCTAACATGTCAGAAGAAGACATGTGACAGTCTTGGCTGCTGCTTTTCTGGAGCATAGTGGTTCTGCTTTCCAGAAGTGACCGTATGTAAGAAAAGTTGGTGAGGGAACATTATGTCCTACAACTGTGGTGAGTGAGGGACATGAGCAATATGTCAGAATGCTGAACTAGTGGCTATATTTGGTTACTCCCATACCCTGTCCCTGCCACTGTTAATCCAGATCAGATGCTCCTTCCATGGGATTAGATTTACCTCCTCGTAATGTGATGCGGCTGCTGTTTCCCAGTTACTCTTGTTGCAGCCTTGGACCTGATCCCTCCCCTTTTCTTTCATAGATTCTGGCATTCCTGTTCACACTACCAAGAGACAGGAGATAGCATCACCATGTATCTATAGGGTCACCACCGTAAATAATTTTTGATATTTTTAATATGAGTTAAATGCACACCCCTAATTTGTGGTCAGGGCCACTGGCCTGCCCTGAAATGCCATGGCAGCTCCTTCACAGCCCTATGTGGGGGTTCACAGGTGCTGGGCCTGTCATTAAGTGGCTTGATCCAGTGGCTCAATTTTCCAGCCTGCCCACAGCTGGAACTATCAGGGTGATGCAACTGCGGTACGGAGCAGGGACAATTGCACAGCTGTTCTGTCCCCAAATCTGCACCTGCAAAAGAAGAGGCCACCTCTGAAAATCAGGGATGGTGAGTTTTTGAACAGATCCAGTCACTCGAGCACCATATGCAAAATTAGTAAATCATGTGAGATTCATAAGCAAAACTTAGATCGTTCTTTTGTTGTAATTTTATTATTTCAAGCAGAACACACACAAAGTAAGCCTGACTTTCATTAAGTTCTCCAGGTACATAGATGGAAGCCGTGTACTCTGAAGCCCTTATTTTTATTTTTATTTTAATTAACTTTTCTTTGTAATTTTCAGTAGGTTTCTATTGTATTCATGAAACAACATAGTCTCTCTCCAGTTATTAATGTGGGGCTACAGCCTGTTCCCACTTAAGGCAACACATCCATTGACTAATGGATATTAGATCAGGTCCCATAATGTTAGCATATTCTGTTACTTTCAGGTACGATGGATTAATTCCCTCGAGGGTGTAGTTTTATTATTCAGTTAACTCTTAAATAGTGCATCCCATTTGCAGATTACAAAGCAGTTTACAAAGAAAGATAAATATACTTATCCCCATTTGACAGATGGGTAAATTGAGGCACAGACTGGTGAAATGATCTGTACAAGGTCATACAGTAAGTCAGTGGCAGAGCCAGGAGTGGGACCCACATCTCCTGGCTAGCAGGAAAGTGGCTATGTTCACTGGCCCATGGTGGCTTCATTAATAAATGTTGCTATATTGTTCAGTTGGCTTAAAATAGCACACTATCTTGGCAATCCAAAAATATTCTGCATTTAGTGAAAATACCTAGCATCTCTTTGTTGTTGATTTGTCTATAATCTACAGACTCACGTCTATTAACTGGGTGTGAGGATACTTTGTGTAAAGAGACTTATTTTAAGGGTTTTGTGTATCTGCAGCACATGTTGTACACTACAGGTCTGATTCAAAGCAAATTGAAGTCAATGGAAAGTTTTGTATCAGGCCTTAAAAGGACAAAAGTCTGTCATCCAATCCATACATGCAGCCCCCATTCATTTCAGTGGCAATGGCACAGTTGTATTGGAGGGCAGAATTAGTCTCTAACAGGTTACCTCAAATGTGCAGTAAAGTTTATTTTTCTATGTCAGTATAAATTTTATTGTTCCATATAGAGAATGGAGTGGGCCCTTTTGAATGGCTGATCTGAGCTCTACAATTTTCCATCATTTTTTGTTGTGTGGGGGAGATGAACACATCACATCATAGAGCCTGCTTACCCAAAGGCAGTGGATTTGTGCTTTGTCTTGAGATCTTTCTCCTGGACTTAAGGAGACAAAATAACTCATCCATAATAGAACATCCCACCTCCAGAAAGCAGGCTGGCGTTCAATGATGACAAATTGTCACTGAGTTTAATTAAAACCCACAACACCCAACTGTATTATAGTTTTACTCAGTTAATTGACTACATCTGTACAAGCATGACAGAGCTACTATCTGCTGTTAGACTGAATCGTTCCATTCCCATTGCACCTGGCTGTGTGTAACTTTTGATAGTGGAGATAAGTGAGTGCTTAAAATTGTTTTTCAGGCACTGATGAAAGAGGCATTTTATGTGCAGTATTCAGTGTGGTATGATAGTTTAAAACTGCTAAAAATATGTTTTCTCTTTTGCGTTATGTATAATTAACCTGTGCAACTCACTGCAGCAAGCTATCACTGAGGGCAAGCACACAGTAGCATCCAAAAGATAACAAGAACATCCTCCGCTACATTAGATAGGAAATATTTGTGTGTATCTATGTATTTAGAAAATACAAAGAGATAGAAGCCTTGATGCTCCAAGGTATAAATCAATCATTGATGGGAAATAAGAGAAAACTTCACCTATGAACAGACTAAGCCACAATTATCTACAAAATGTCTCGTATCTGCCTCTAAGGCTTCTGGTGCTGGCCACTACCAGGGACAGGATATTGGATGAGATGGACCTTGTGTCTTATCCCGTATGGCAATTCCTGTGTATTTTATGCACCAAATTATGCAAAATCCTCTGGGCCTTTGGTCATGAGGAGAAGACCTTTACTCCATGAATATTCCCACTGATGACTATGGAATTTGTTACCTAGTAAAAAAAACAAGGACTTCTTGTGGCACCTTAGAGAGTAGCAAATTTATTTGGGCATAAGCTTTTGTGGGCTAGAACCCACTTTATCAGATGCATGCATACTTTTTTGTTCAAAGTAGGTATTAGTCTTATAAGAAAGTATTTAGTGTTTAGACTCTATGAAATGCTTGTAAGTTGGTGCACGCATTAACCTCACTTGTAATTTCTGTGTTCCATGCTATAAGGAAATACGTAAGTTTTGCTTTATAACTTAAAAAATGTTTGCTCTGAACCTGTAAACCCAGGCACAAGAATTGACCTCCCTTCCTGGTAAGGAGGTTTATCAAGATTAAATGGGCCACTAAGTAATATCGCAATACAAAGGATTGGAGAATGGCCCTATCACATTTTGGAAATGCTACATGAAAGGAAGCTCATCTCATAGACTGGAAGATTAAATGTAAAAAAAAAAAACAGGGTCATGAGATTTTGTTAATCTTTGCTGTTTGAACTCTCGCAGGGCCAGAGATACTAAACTAAGGCAGAGATCCCCACGGGCTACCCTGGGGCTGCCCTGAAAGACATTTTGAATTGACAGATTACTACACATCTGTCATCTTTAGGAATCATTGATGAGAACTCATTTGTATGCATGTGATTGCTTACTTTCACCTGTAAATATCTCTCTTATTTCTTTTTCCTAGTTAATAAACCTTTAGATAGTTTATTACATGATTGGCTATGGGCGTTGTCTTTGGTGTAAGATCTAAAGTACAAATTCATCTGGTGTAAGTGACTGGTCTCTTGGGTGTAGCCCAATAAAGCTAGTTTGCCTTTATTATATTCACTGCCTTGCTTTCATTCTATTTAGCTGCTTTCATTATATTCAGACGAATATAATATATTCAAGAAATATTGACTATATTGAATATATAATATATTCAAGAAACCTACAGGCCTGTATCCAGTAAGATATTAGCTGAAGTATAAATTAGCACGAGTGTGATTAAGTAGGCCGTAATCCTTGGCATAGATTAACAGTTACCTTTAGAGTTTGGGAACTAAGAAGAGCTTCCTCAATGTTCGGAGTTAGAATGTTCCAGTAAGTGCAACCACAAGGAACATGGAAGTAATAATCACAAATCCACTTAAGCAAGGGATGACAGGTATGACAATGAGCTGAAATGGTAGTTACACGTATCAATATTCTAACCTATAGAACAACACCTCAACATTAGTAGATTGAGGAAATACAAATAAGGAAAAGGGAAAAAACCCTACTGAATATGCATTAGATATAGTGGTGTCAATGTAACATATTATAAAAGTGGCATCCCAGCCTGTGGGTAGTGGGAGAGAGAGATGTGGCCCTTGGGAGGTGCCAGAATGATGGCCACTGGTGATGATGAGGAAGGTGAGGGTGATGAGGAAGATAATGGCTAACATTTCAGGTTGTTCTCCAAGGGTTGGCGTGAGTATGGATGTTTAAATGAACTTTCTGTATTATTTCTATTTACCTTACTGAGATGGAGTGTTTGTGGCTTTGCTAAATGTATTAATAAATAAATGTAAATATAGAAGTGTTCCGCTAGTGTGTGTGTTTCACCTATGCACATTGGGGTTCCCAGCTATATAATAATTTGCATAATATTGGGCCTGATCTTGGGACAAGAATCTGTCAGTCCTCAAAGTGATAACTGGGAATTCTTAAGTAATCAATATAATTAATATACAGTAGATCAGGCTACATGGGACTGGAAGCAACCTGAATATTTTGTGATTTTTGGTGTAAGCAACCATTTATCACTAAGTCCAGTTTGCTTGGGTGGCAAAGTAGACTGGAGAGCCTAAGGGGACTGTCTGTGACTCCATGGTAAGACTGATCTAGTGATCCAGGAGTTCACATTTGTTACTGGGTTGGTGAAATCTTATTATAGAATTCACCTATTATAACTCATTTATTATAATTTGGGGTGTCTGCCCTGTTTTTGACAGTCTGCTGGGAGGTAGGCATTCATGGTCGATAGCCACTCCAGACAGCGTGACAAGTCTGCAAGATTGAAGTCTTCAGGATTAATCCCTTAAACAAGAAAACCCAGTTCTTTAGACAATATTAAGGCTTTGTCTACATGGAGGGGGAGAGGTAGGTCGCTCTGAGTTGACGTAAGACCAGCCATATCTACACTAACACTCCTAGTGTTGCTACCCATGGTGGAGAAGCAATAGTAGGAAATTTATCAGAAAAAAGGCTACCATAAATAAAGCTACAGGGAACATAAATAATTTTCTGATCAGTCTAGTTTCCCCATGTTTTAGGAGTAATTTGCAAAATCTATATCACAAGTTTCCCACTGAAACAATGTTGAGAAAAGGCCATTTTCATGCAGCTGTGAAATACACACCTGGGTTTCTAAGGCAGTAGGTAATTACCAGGCAAAGCTGTTGTGAATGTGAAATAAAACAGTGGTTTCCCACTGCACTCAACGCTTATCTCAGCTATTAATATGCACTGACAACATGTAAACTCATACTCTGAGCAAACTTCTGTTCCCTTTGAAGTCAGGGACAAAAATCCCATGGGTTTCAATGGGTCTGCATCCACTGGGTCTGGGTCCTTAGCCTCCTTACTTTTCATCTAGTTTTGATCACCTATGCTTTGAAAACTTTGAATTATTGACTGGTATGATAGGTACAAGTTTTCTTAGCTTCCAAGATTTTTCTTTATATGAGACTTTTGTTCAGTAGGAAAAGTACTCCACAATAAAACTGATCCACTGACGTGATGCAACAAGGCTTGCATAGATTAGATATTTTTAAAGTAGAGCCAAAAAAAGTACCTCCTGACCTCTACCTTCTTGTGTGTGTATATATTATATACCATACAATATATTATAAAATATCATATTTTATAAATCACATACAATAACTTCTATGATAAGTGAGACTTTTATTTTTTTAAGTTTTATTTAAGAGCTAGTTTACACTAATTGCTTTACCACATTGATCTACATTTCCAGACAGAATGGAAAGCCCCTCTCCTTTTGCCTCCTGCCTGAGAATTCACATTCCGTGTGCTTGATCCGTGTTGGTGGTGAGATGAAAACATTTGCTTTTACATAGTGACTTTCATCTCTTCTTGTTTATCAGCAAAAATGCTGTTCTTTTGTAACCTCAAAGATTATATTTGTAACTTAAAGCCAGCCATGTGATCTGCAGCCCACAATCACATTATTCAGTTAGCTGTGGCTATGAGTCTGATGTGGTGAGAGAGAGAATTCATACCTCCTCAGAGATGCTGGAGGAAAGAGAATTAGAAAAGACATGCCTAGTTTCACCTCCCTTTAGTTTCAAGTTACTGTAGCAGGTACAGATAATACATTTGGGGCTTAAGACATGAAGCTATCAGAGCTAATTGAAATGGTGGGGCTCTTCTGTCTAACAATGCTCCATTTGTAGCTTGTGCTGACAAGCTTACTAGATCAGCCCGTGATTCTCTTATGAAATGCTACGTTGAACATCTTATGGGTTAATTGGCTGTCTGTGGTCTTCATGTACCTGAACTTTCCTACATAAAAATATGTGCAAAATTATATGGTAATTATATTCTTAGAAAATACTTTCTGGGGAAATCCAGAGAAGAAGATTAGCTCCAGGAGCCTTGCAAGCAACCATTTGATAGATAGGGGGTAACCCAACGTAAGTAATGATTTCCAATAAATACTTCAGTGATAAAAAGTCAGTGTAAATTATATATTTCATCTTACTGGCAATGAGCTACAAGAGATTTGATTCTTAAATCAACTGGTGGTTGAGCAAACAGCTCAGGGGGGGCTTACATTAGAACTAGGGATGCCAGGAAACAGTTTGGTCATGGAAATATAACCTGTCCATTTTTTGAGGCGCTGGACAGGGATTTTGAGCAATTACTCCACTACTGAATCCAAAGAGGTTGTGGACCCTGTCGCCCCCCTGCCTCTCCCCAACCCTCACAAGGATAAACAGCAAGAGTCACTGGAAGAGGAACATGAGGAGGCCAGTGAAGAGCTCTCCCTAGAAAGTCAGGGTCAGTTTGGGACACAGGACTCTGGGGGTGGCCATGTAGGAAGCAAGCCATATTCTCAGCCAGAAACCCAGCCCAGGACTCAGAAGGCAGATCCTATGGATCTGCACGTAAGTATCTGTCTTTACAATTTATCATTATACTATACTGCTGTGCTAACGTCTGTTCTGGGGTCCCCACGGTTGCAGCCATTTTTGGGTGATGTGAACTAGGAGCCTTTCTGTCTCCTGTCTATGTCTCTGCCTCTTTCTCTTGGCCCACACTGTGCCTCTCTGTTCATTCAGCCCCCCACCCACACCTCACACATGATTTTAAAATTGCAGCTGCTCCAGCCGGGCAATTGGCTTCCATCTCATGCTAATCCTCATGACCATCAACTGTTTATAAGCCCATGGCACAGTGGGCACATACCCAGCCACTTTTTTTCTCATCCACTTGCCACTTCTACCCTGCCCAGCTGACCCACCACCCTGCACTCACCTGTTCAAAATGGTGGCTGGCAGCCCGGTGCAGCCACCAGCTCGACCCCTCTCCCGTCCCATAGCATGCTTGAATAATGAAAACCATGCATTTTGTGAAAGTCAACAGTTTATTGAGACTGTGGTTGCAGGCAAAGAAGTTTGGTTCATACTCTCAGTTTAACTGAGGTAGATATGTGACCACAAAGATACAAAAACTGGGCATTTCTGCTGAGAAGAGATAGGGTCCACCTGACCAAAAAGGGGAAGAGCATCTTTGTGTACTGAATCACCACTAATGCGTGGAGGTTCATCATGAACTCTCGAGCTGCCCTACGTTTTTGTCAGTTCCCACTTAATTAAGATCAGATACCTAGTGCCAAATGCCCTGCTGTCTGAACTGCAGCTAAGTCAATGAAGTCTCACCAACTGACAATTTGTCTCAGGATAAACCAAGACAAGGAATTCTCCTTCAGTATAGAGAATGTTACACAGTAATAATAGGAGACTGCGGCTCTGCTGCCTTTTCCCCTTAGTCCTAGCACTAGCTGTCTTACATCCTTTTCCTTCACAAAAGGGGATGGGTTATACAGAACTCAACTGACTCTTCCCAAGTTTCAAATAATTATTAGGGCATCCTAGTCCCATGTTAGGAGGCACAAATAAGTATTCAGGCACATAAATGCCTTGATTTACTCACCAAGTGCTTATCTGAATATCTTTGGATTTCCTGCTAGAGTGCCCGTGTTTTATATTTGTTCCAAGATTCCCAGAATAAGGCTGATTCTTTCACACTTTCCCCAGCTTTTTACAACAGATGTATCCAGTTATCTGCATGTATCCTACCATACTGAGCCCTGGAAAGGAACCACTTTGGGCCTATTTATACCATTTACATGAGCACACCCATGTGAACAAACCATCAATTGCCAATACAGGAAAACAAGAGAAGTTCCTAAGCCACGAAATCCAGAGCTGGACCTTTAATAACCCAAAATTTGAGAGTGTTTGGATTTAGAATGTTAGTTTGGCCCATAATGATAACTGGACCATTTGTGAAATATGGATCTGGAACAAGGTTCAGAGTTTGAACTTTTCCCAAAGTTTGGGGGACAGGGTAAGGGCCTGTGAGCAGAGGTTGATCATTTTTAGAGAAAACCTGTGTTCTTTTGCGCAACATCAAAGCCCCCCTCACCTTTTCCCTTTACTCCTCTTCATCCACTGAGTGCATGGTTAAAAAACCATGGCAAAGACCTGTCCTAGAGTGAACAAAAACAAAGGTGCACTTAAAATTCCAAAGCAAACGACAGGTCACTGGTTTGCAGCGAAAACTGGAGGAGCTGAGAAATAGCCAAGAGTTATGAGGAAAGAATGAGGGGCTCTGACTCCAACACCAAGCCTGTTGTGTAGGCGTATTGTTATTTTAGTGCTCATCGACCTTTCCCTGCACTTGCCACAGCAGCCCCAGCATTTTTCAAGTTTGTGTCAGTTGGCCTCTCTGACAGACAGCAAAAGAACTTTGCTGGTGGTGGCCCCTGCTTCCTCTTTTCCGAGAAGCAGCCCTTTCCCCTGTCTCGTACATCTGGGGTTTATAAAGCGCATTTGCTCTTTTGAGTGACTGTGTTTCTGCAATGTGATTAACTGCTGCAGTTTCGTTCAAGGCATTCCAGGTGAGCTCACCAACATGTGGCAGAGGACTTACTGGGTTGGCAGCTGCATTTGGTATTTGATCAGCTTCAGGAGCTTCACTGCGAGTGCTGGATACATACAGTAGGTTCATGGGGTAGTGTGCTGGTCCCATTTGCACGGGGGTGACACAGGACACAAGCTGTTGAGTCTGGTTGTCTTAGAGTTTGCCACTTCAGTGGACCTTTTCATATGCCTTTGTTAAGGGTGAGATTCACTGTGACTTCTTAAACCAAACCTAGGTGTGGTAACATTTTGTGAGGTATGCGGGATCAATGGATATCACACTCATTTCATGAAAAACCTGAGATCTTGTGTACCCACAAAAGGTGTACCACTTTAACTATATCAATACAGCTAAAGCTATACAATCCCACCCACCCCGCAATGTAGACACAATTATATCATTATAAAAGAGCTTATACTGGTGTAGCTTATTTCTGCACAGAAAGGGGAATAATTGTACCTGTATAAATCACTTTTATTCTAGTATACTTGCATCCACACTAGGACTTTTAACAGTATAACCATGTCTGTAAAAAGAAAAAAAAATAACACCCAACCAACATAGTTATCACAATAAAACTGTTAAGTGGAGATGAGGGCTTAAGTAGTTTTCCCACCATCACCCTAATTGTGTCACCTTTGATGTGCTTCCTTAAGAGAGTTGATTTTCTCTTTATCTTTCAAAGCATATAAGAAAAATTAACAAGCGCCAACAGGGTCACTATTGATGGCGTTTTGTAATAATATTTATTATTATTATTTGATTGACTTCCTTTACTGAAATGTTCAGCATTGTTTTGCCTGCCTTAAATTGGAAACAGGACTGTGAAAATGTTCCACTCTTGGAAGAAATGGTGATTTATTTTATTTATTATTTTTGTTTCGTTTTTTACCATTTCTGCTTGGGAATGATTTTATTTCACAACAGTGAAAAGCTTCTGTGGGGTAGCTATAAATGAGAAAATTAGCTTGCACTATATTGGACAATAAATAAATATTTTTCCAAGATTCACCTCATGCTATTTAGATGCATTGTACAAACTCTTTCAAAACTGTACTGAAAAACAATCCTTGTATTTTCAACTCTGTAGCTTCTTTAAGAACCTGGGCTCTCTGCTGCAGTGTTATTTAGTAAGATTTTTAGCAGTTCTTGTCCACGAATTACCACAGAGTGATCCCTGTATCAGTAAATTTCCTATAGAAACAGTACTATATGGGGATACAATTTTTTTCTTTCCCTCAGGGCAGGAAAATGCACTGCAGGCTGTGCAAAATCAGGGTACTATCCCTTCAGACCACTAAGCACTGAGCTTTTGGTGCAGTCCTGGAACAGAAAGAAAGCACACTGGAACATAATTGAGTTATTTTAAGGTTCTAACAGAAACTCAGAAAATTCTGAATTTAGGTAGCAACTTGATTGTGCTGAGATATAGCAGGGGACCTTCCCCAAGGGTGTGTACAATGTTATGTAAGCAGTATGTGCAGGAAACCTTTATGTACAATTGTGCTGATCACACTGCACTTTCAGTTTTAAATCCAGAGCATCGGAGTTTCCTTGCTTTTGGGGGTGTAAGTGGGCCCTTTAACATTGTTTCTGTACTCTGTGTGATGGCAGAGAGGTGTACTGTGTATTTAGATTCCTCAACTGATTCAGTCTGTTCCTCCTGACCAGGAATAAAAAAAAAATCCAAGAAGACCATCATTATTTCACTGTTCTTTCAAGCTTGTCTTGAGCATGTCACCTTTTTTTTTAAACCAGCTCTAATATCTCTTCCTATTCAGACCCAATCCTCTCTCCTTTGTCTAATTCTTAGTCAAGCATAACATGGCCAGCTGGTTATAGCCTCGCAGCAAACAATGGTACCAGACTCTGCTTAATGATATTCTGCCAGTGCCAAACATGGTTCCTTGTATCTGCTTAGTTGGTTTCAAGTTGCAGCCCTTCCTCCTACCCGTATTTAAATGTTGTGTTTAGTGAGGATTAAAATCTGTGAATTGGTGTAAAAAAAAGGGGAGGGGGGGTCATTGTGGGTCTGAAGGGAATCAACATTGTCTCTTTGAAAAAGCCTGTGTCTGCTTCCCAGACTGACCATCTGGGACACTGTATGGCACTAAATCAACCAAAAAGGGAAAACAGGGGGAAATAATTAAATTAGAAGAGGGAGAACTTTTCCAGTAGCTGATTTTTCTGATCATTGAAGGTCCCTGGAAAAGCGGTTTGTGTGTGGGCAGTGGGGGGGTTGGAAAAAGGAGAGTTATATAGCTCCTAAATGTGAATTAATATCACTTTGCTGCTGCATATAGCACTCTTTCTCTCTATTTCTTACTCTTTCCAAAGTCAACCCAATGACCATAATATCAAGAAGAAGAAAAAAGTAATTATAAAAATGATTGGAAATCCAATGAGTCCAATAGCTATTCCTCATCTCTTGGTCTATTTGTAGCACTAGTAATTTAAGTGGAGTAACAGCATTCCCTTAGATTTCAAGTCTAGTGTACAGCATAGGTGCTCCATGGCGAGACCGAGGGTTTGGTTGAGTGGGACACGGAGACTTCAGGATGTGTGAAATTCTGTGTTCTGCAAAAGACACTTGGTGATGTAGTCACATCTTACAGTGGTAATGAAATACTTCCTATTCCTACAGTAGCTTGGGAAGATGTTAAACAGGGAACACTAAAGTTCAACGTTTTTTATATCTGGAGGACTGGGGTAGTTGACACCCATTAGTTTTAAAGGAATTAACGGACGAGCTCATTTAGCCATCGGTGTGTTTAACAAATCTTGGAACACTAGGGAAGTTTCAGAGGACTGGGAAAAAGCTGATGTTGCACCAATATTTAAAAGAGTAAATGGGATGCCTTGGGGTAATGATAGGCCAGTTAGCTTGACACTGATCTTGTGCAAAATCATGGAAATAGTGACACTGGATGCGATCAATAAAGAATTAAAAGTTAGTAGCTGAATTAATGCCAATGAACACAGCCTTATGGAAAATAGGTCTTGTCCAAGAAACTCAGTATCAGTTTTTGATGAGATTATGCTGCGTTGACAAAGGTTGACATAGTATATTTAGACTTCTGTAAGGCATTGACTTAGTATCACACAACATTTCAAAATCAATGCAGCACATTAAATAGATTAAAAAGTGGTAGATCACAAAAACTAATTGTAAATGGCAAAACATCATCCAGAGGACAAGTTTCTACTGCGGACCCATAGGGATCTGTTCCTGGCCTAAAGTTATTCAATATCTTTCTAAATGATGTGGAAGAAAATACAACCTCAATGCTGGTAAAGTTTGCACATGACACAACAATTGGTGGAGTGGTAAATAATTACATGAGGCACCATGGCAACATATTTTGATGTTGAACTGGCTCAAAACAAAATGGTTTGGTTCAGTTCAACAAACCTAAATGTTTTGATTTGGGTCAAGCCAATCTGAAATAAAATATTTTGCTTAGATTTTCCTGACAGAAAAATTCAGCAATAACAAAATTTTCCCAAAGAAAATTTCCATTTTGTGGAAATAGCATTTTCTTTCACAAAATCACTGTGATGGAAAATTCATGACCAGCTGTACAGTACTATATATGTCGACATTACAATCTGTCCCTACTCTTCTCTGTTCCATTATTCTCATTGCTCCTTTGTATTTGTTTTTCACTCTGCCTCCTTCCTGCTCTGTTTCACCCCAGTTTTTCATTGGACTTTTTACTCTCTGTCTCTTTTTTTTCATGATCTATCCTAAGTGGTGCATGAACTCAATAACATTCAAATCTGAGTAAATCTTTCAATTCATGATGTGCAAGAGACATTCAAAATTAGACAAAAACAATCTCATCCATCCTGAAGTATAATTAACAGCCAGA
Source organism: Natator depressus (assembly GCF_965152275.1). NCBI lineage: Eukaryota > Metazoa > Chordata > Testudines > Cheloniidae > Natator > Natator depressus. The sequence goes on along the minus strand of NC_134238.1, from coordinate 110,329,582 downwards.
AAAGCCAGACCAACTTTAATACAGTGTTGGCATCAGCAATATGTCTGCAGGGGGTTGAAACAGAAACACTCTCCATACAAATAACTATATTAATGATACAGAGGAACCTGTAAACCTTGTATTTCTGTTTGAGAGTGTACAGTGATGTTGCATAGAGTTGGCTAGAGACTATAAAAGTGGCCTGAGGGAAGGAGGAGGGCATCTTTAAACAGAGGAACTGATCTGTTTCCAAAGTTCAGTCAGAGAAGAGACAGCTCTCTTCCTCTGTGTGTGTGTTTATATGTGTACCCCACAAGAATTCCCCCAGGGGTTGAGGGGCCAGTCAAATCATGTTAAGTAGGCTCATCTGCTGGAAGGCTGTCATGTAGAAAACTATTTCACTTCTACATCTGAATCATTCTGTTAAATTAGTGCTCTTCACACCTGTATTTAAAAAAAAGAAATTGTTTATCACTTTGCCAGGTGTGGGGGAAGAGTAGGTCAAATCCTGAGGTCCTTTTACCATTCTTACTCAATTCCTACTTAGGCAAACAGCCACTGAAGTCAATTTGAGTAGTTCTCTTCAGTGAGAGTTTGCCTGAAGCGAGAACTTAATAAACACAAAGTAAAGACCTCAGGATTTGGCCCACTACATTTAACATTTCACTGTCACTTCTAATCTCTGATTATATGGAAAATTCCAAGGGGTCTTGAATCTCTCATCGGATGAATGAATGAACCTCCTTGCAATCAGCCATTGTAATTATCTGTTTCCAACACTCAAGAACAAGGCTATTTTGTTTCAACTTTTGTTAGTTTAGGAGTCTCCAATGAATTTCACTTCATTTCATCACATTGTCCACACCGCACTTCAATCTGAGAGCAGACGAACTTCAGTGCCATATGGATGGAACAAAAGTCAAATTATTCTGTCTGTTTGCAGAATCAGTTAATCTTCCATTCCTTGAAAAATCCTGAAAATGATCATCTTACCAACAGTTTGGTTCATTTTTTACCTAAACTGCTGCTGTTTGTTGACAGTTGCTCGATGTTCTTAGTTTCATGTTAAAGAAGATGTCAATGGCCAAACAGAAGAAGGCTGGCTTGACGACACTGCAAAAAACAAACTAACATTTTAATAATGATTGTTTATGTTTTTTTGGCATGTCATTGTTCAGGAAGCAGCATTATATAGCACTTAGACTATAGGATTGGGAGCCCAAAGGCCTTTGTTCTGTTCCTGAGAGTGCAACTCATTTGTTAGGTAGCCTTGGGCAAGCCATTTAACTTTGCGGTGCTTCAGTTTACACATCTCTAAAATAATAGTAGTAATGCTTACCTGAGTGTGTAAAGAGCTTTGAGATCCTCAGATGAAAAGTGCTATGTAAGTGCCGTATTAGTGGTATATTAATTGTTTTGTGCTAAATACTCAAAAGTAGTTTTTCTGCAAATCCTGATACTGACTAGGTTAAATGCAGTGTGTTGATAATTCCTTATATACTTAATAGCGCACCTCTAAAGGTTTGGCTGTTCACTTCCATCCAGATGAGTACCCCAAAGTTTAGATGCTGCTTTGAATCTTATCCAAGCCTCACAAATACAAAGTAGGCCTGGACATCTCATGAGAATATTTTTAGGAGGTTTGGTTGAAGATTTGGCTAAAAGTTCAGGGCTGTTCTTATTTGATCTGAATCATCTGATCCACTTCTAGAATTAATTCTGTTTAATTTATTAATTAATGGCAATTTATTAAAAATTACTTTGACTATTATGATGATGCATTTATATTGGACCAATGTCCAAAACCTGAAGATTCTCCAAAATCTTCCAAACTCCTCTGGGGATGAAAAGATACCTCAGCCGGGGAACCAATATAAACTCTGCATTTCTTCTCTTTGCTTTCCTATCCATTCATATCTCAGCCTTACCTGGGCTGAGTCTCAAGCAGCCAGCTCTTATCTAACCACTATCAAGTCATAATGAGTTGGATGAAATGGAGGAGATTTAGGCTCCCATCCAGCAAAACACTTATGCACATTTTTCACTTTAAGCATGAGAGCAGTTCTATTGAATTGATTATGAATATTATATACATTGTTTTCTTTAGGAACTACTTACATGCTTAAAGTTAATCACATACGGAAGTGCTTTGCTGAATCAATGCCATAGAGCTCCAAGTTATCTCCACTGAATCATAGAATCATAGGCCAATGGGAGCTGTGGGAAGCGGTGGACAGCATATCCCTGTGGCCCATGACCTCCTGCAGCTCCCATTGGCCGGTAACGGCGAACCGTGGGCACTGGGAGCTGCAGGAAGGCCGTGCCTGTGGACGGTCAACGTAAACAAAATGTCTTGCAGCCCGCCAGCAGATTACCCAGATGCGCCGTGTGCTGAAGGTTGCCAACTCCTGATATAACCATTTGTTTCCAGTATTCTTACTCGCTGTCACTTGATTCTTGAATATTTAATAGTAAAGATATCCCTTTTTTCACTATAAATATATTGAAGTGTTGTGATATTAAGCTAGGTGCTGATCTTGATTTGAATCATACAAGCTGATGTGTACGCTATTCCTTTGGGGACAGCTGACCTGGTATTTCTGTGAGTGTTCAGTGAAAAAGGGGTTGGATGCTTCAGGGGAATGCTTCAATGGGACTTGGGGACTGGGGTATAACTACTGTTAACCTGCAAGGCCACATAAGGGCTGGCAAGGCCCAGAGGAGAGTGTGGGAGTGATGGTGTCAGGTGTCAGCCTGACGTCTACTTCAGCATAAGCAAGACTCCCTCATGCTGGAGACAGTGGGTAACAAGGTGACTCACAGTCCTGGGTGCCCCAAGAACTGTCACACTTGGGGCAGAAAACCACTTGTCCAATGCTAACTTATGGTATCTTTCAGAAAGAAAGGAATGGATCCACTGTCTGCTTTTGCTAGTGGATGTAGGTGAGTCAACAGGATCTTCCAACTGATGACTTTGAAGGCAGCTGACAAATCTAAAAGACGTGGGCACTTGATTTTCATCTTTCACCAGAAGGAGATCAGCAATAATCAGTCAACAAAATCAGTATAGTCTCTTTACCACAGGCCTCTAAACAAACTGATCGGGGTCAAAAAGAGCTAAGGTCTCCAGATATTGCTGGATTTGCATCAGACTGTCATCTCCATAATCATCTTCCGAAAAGGAAGAGTCAGGACAGAGCAATTACCAGAGACATTATCACGACCAATTCCCTGTTTCTTGAGCAAGAATTGAAAAATAACTTCTTTAAGAGGGGATGGCCTCTTGAAAATCAACTCTACAAATGACCCTAACAGCTCTTTGTTGGGCTTCATTAGCCAAGGTGGGCACAGTTCTAACACACAGGTTGAAGCTGCATATCTCCAAAACCTCATACAATGGCACTAGCTTCAATTCAAGCAGGGAAAACTCAGTATATTATTCCCTTTAGGCACAGCTCAGCTACCACAGAGACAAACAGCTCAGTCTGGATTGGACTGATTTTTATCAGCAAAATAATTTGAAAATTCCCCACAGTGAGAAATATTGAACTCCATCCCCGACGCAAACAATGGTGATTAGCCAGGTGGTATGCAAACCACCACAGTAGTGCTAATTTAAACTTTACAAATGCTATGGTGAAGGCAAAGAAGTGCCTACAATCACAGTGTGCAATTCAAACACTCCTTACACTGTGATGGGTCAGACAGAGCTAGATGTCTATCCGTAGTGCATAAGCCATCTTCCCTCCTATTTCTACTGTTGTAGCTCATGTGAACACAAAGGTAGCTCTTTCATTATTTTAAGTATATACAGTATTATAGTCCTACCAGCGGTTCTTGATTGGCTGGAATTAAAAGGGCAAGTGAGAAACAAATATTGACTACATCTAAAGAATCACTGCAGTAGGTCATATTATTTTCCAACATTTTACTAAGCAGTGGATATACACATAGATGGTTAAGAGGAGGGAACTGTTTTAATGTTACTGTGAGGTTCTTTGAGTGGGATACAGGGTGTTAGTTACCCCACTGAAAGAAACCCACTAATATTACGCCACTAGACCAGCCATAATGGCCTGGTGTTTTAGAAATACACAGGTTGTCATAGAATCATAGGACTGGAAGGGACCTCGAGAGGTCATCCTGTCCAGTCCCCTGCATTCATGGCAGGACTAAGAATTATCTAGACCATCCCTGACAGGTGTATTTCTAACCTGCTCTTAAAAATCCCCAATGATGGAGATTCCACAACCTCCCTAGGCAATTTATTCCAGTGCTTAACCACGCTGACAGTTAGGAAGTTTTTCCTGATGTCCAACCTAAACCTCCCTTTCTGCAATTTAAGTCAATTGCTTCTTGTCCTATCCTCAGTGGCTAAGAAGAACAATTTTTCTCCCTCCTCCTTGTAACAACCTTTTATGTACTTGAAAACTGTTATCATGTCCCCTCTCAGTCTTCTCTTTTCCAGACTAAACAAACCCATTTGTTTCAATCCTCCCTCATAGGTCATGTTTTCTAGACTTTTAACCACTTCTGTTGCTCTTCTCTGGACTTTCTCCAATTTGTCCACATTTTTCCTGAAATGTGGTGCCCAGAACTGGACACTATACTCCAGTTGAGGCCTAACCAGCACCAAGTTAGACCGGAAGAATTACTTCTTGTGTCTTGCTTAAAACACTCCTGCTAATAATCCCTGTCTCTTTAAGATTGTTCATTAGGTACTTTCAGTGATGTATTTCCAGATATTTTCAATGCAAATTGTTTGTAAAATCTCCAACCTCCTCCCCCCTCATTTTACAATTCTATTTACAAAAATTAAAAAACAAGTTCTCCTAGCCTTTGTTAATGAAACTTTTTTTTTTTTAAAGAAGGCGGCTGCATAGCTAAGGAGACTGGCAATAGGACGTAGAGCCTTTCATTTCTAGATTGCTGGTTTGAATCCAGCCCAGCAAGGTTGTTGCCATTTGATGCCTGTAAAATTACCTATGGGAATGGAGTTTGGTCTCAGTCCACTTCTTAGTGAATGAATACCTTAATCACAAAAAACCCATCACCACAATTGTAACTAATTGGCACCTCTGCTGGCAGTCTCAGCAGAGTGAACAAAGATTGAATGACCCTGGTGAACTCTCCACATCAGGGTTGAGGTACATTAAAAGTTGTGGAAAGACTGGTATTAATCTGTTTGTACCTGTTCTATGGCTATAGAGAAAATATCAGTCTCCGGATATGTAAATTCAACATCGTTCACAAGGACAAAATTTATTTAAAATACTGTATATTCAGATGGGGTGGGGGGGAGGGAAGGTAATTCCACTTTCTTATCTGATTTCCCTTATAGATCTCTGTTCTGAACTCTTTATTCATATAAAACCCATAATGAAGTCAAAGAGTTTAATTTGAGTAATGAGTGGACAATCTCAGAAGAGTTGTTAGATTGATCACAGAATTATTTTTAATGAATTTTCCAGGAATTTTCATTGTGCATTGTTTGTTTGTGAAGTGTTCTCCGATTATTCAGTTCTATTTGCAAAAATAGAAACTTCGTTGTTCTAGTTATTTTGAAGGACAGATTTTCTTAACAATTATCTTTCTAGGGATGACAAATACTGGCAAGTATCATAGGCAATTATTAAGGAGAGGGGATAGTTGATTTAATGGTCAGGTGCTAGCCTGGAACTTGGGAGAGCTAGGTTCAATTTCCTGTTCTGCCACAGACTTCCTGTGTGACTTTGGACAAGTCACTTAGTCTCTCTGGCGTCAGTTCATCATCTGAAAAATGGGATAATAGTACGGCCCTACCTCAGAAGGGGGAATTATAAGGAAAAATACATTAAAGATCGTGAGGTCCTCCAATGCTGTGGTGATGGGAGTCATATAAGTACCTAAGCCAGATAGGATAAAGTTCATTGTCACACATCAGTATATGCAAATTTTAAGTACAAAAAAATGAAGAATTAAAACATTGCTATAACTATACAAATATGTTTGGACTCTGTAATTTGCTAGGCATGCTCATCTCCCCCACTGAGGTCAATGGGGGTTCAAGATTTCAGCCCTTCACAGTAGTGCTGAGCACTATACAGAATCAGACCCATAGATAAAAACAATAGTGATAACAATCAATGTTCTCAAAATTGGTCAAATCATAGACACTGTGGCCCATGTTGCACCTGCTCTGAGAATAAAGAGATCGGACCCAAGGGTAATCTGTTTGGCACCTTTCAAAGCCCTAAATTCAGGCAGGAAATATATATATATATACATATATATATATGTGTGTGTGTGTGTGGAAGGGGGAACATGTTCTTATAATATTAATGGGTCAAATTAATCCCTGATATAACTCTAATAGAGTTACACTAAGGATGTTTCTTGTTTTCCTCGCATTGACTGAAAGGCAGATAGTTGTCTAATATTCACATTACTTGTATCAAAAAGGAATAGCTAAGAGTGGAGGGTGTAGAAAGAGATCATCTCACTGAATTCCTTTATTTTAAAATCTCTGAAAAGTAGAGAAGGTGTTACTGATGCAGAAAGGAAATCCTAATGATTGCCAAGGCAGCTGTTCCTATTTAAGATGACAAAGTGGTGCCATCTGCTGGTAAAGCCAGGGAATGTTTTCTTGGGCTTTTTACTGTAAGTCAACGGTCTGGAAACGAGAATCCAGGGCCACTCTGACTGCTGGTTCCTTGAGATATGTGATCTCCCACACCAAGGTCACTGAAATGTGCAAGGGGATGTGGGAAAGGGTGACACGGCTTTATTAATTATTTTAAAATTTAAATTGCTATCAATAGAGTGGAACAAAAATTTTCTTCAATAGAAGAGGCACATAGAATCATAGAATATTACGGTTGGAAGAGACCACAGGAGGTCATCTAGTCCAATACCCTACTCAAAGCAGGACCAAAACCAACTAAATCATGTCCTAATGCAAGGAGAATAGCGGTGTATATAATCATATATACGTAGGAAGCAAAGTTATTGCCAATTGTTTTTCTTTTTTGTTAGTTCTTGTGCTTGTATTGTTTAAGACCAATACCATTTATCAGTTTGCAACATTCCTAATATCTAAGGCCCCAAATCCATAAAATCCTTTATGCACATGCTTAACTTCAAACACTTGAGTTGGCCCCTTGATTTCAATAATATTATACAAATAACATCTATTCAATGACTTTCTTTTGCCATCAGTTTATTCAGAAATATGTTTAGCCACTATTCAGCCACTTCTGTTACTAGTTTCAGAGTAGCAGCCGTGTTAGTCTGTATCCGCAAAAAGAAAAGGAGTACTTGTGGCACCTTAGAGACTAACCAGTTTATTTGAGCATAAGCTTTCGTGAGCTACAGCTCTCTTCATCAGATGCTTCTAGGTTTTGCTTGGTTTTCATTCCATGCCATGTGGAACCAGTGAAAAGTTTGAACTGGAAAATTTGGATCTGGATTTCAACCTGTTTCAAAGTACAAGTATGTTCAGATCCAGTGTTTGGGTTCAGGTGAGTGTCTGTGTGGGACATTGAGTTTTGCGTGTTTTCTGTCTGAAACTATGAACTGGCCTAGCATGGTTCCTTACTAGGTTAACATTTGCTGGATGGTTCATAAACCTAAGCCAACCTGGCATGCGTTTCTAGTTTTTTACAAACTCCAGAATCAGGCAAGTTTATCCTTGTTTTGTGCTTTTTTTGGCAAAGGTTTCTCATTCTATTAATTTATCTTAAAAATAGCTGTCATGTAATTATCCACTGTAATTGTATGGTTTTCTGGTAAGCAGATATCAAAATCAAGTTTTTGAAAGTGTAGCCCTAGGCTATCTGTGTTGACATCTTTAATAGAAAATGCATAAAACTTATTAAAAATATAAACCGATGGTATTGCTTAGTCCCATTTCTGATATCACCCTTCACAAAATTCAAAATACCGCTTTATGAAAACAAATTAGTTCCTCTCTTCTCTATGACTTGTGGGCCTAATCAGTTTGAGGCAAAAGATGGAGCAAGAGATACTCTAACCACCATTCTATCCATCAGTCCTTGAAAATCTTGGGCTGTGTAGCCTTTGAATGGTGGCTGTTTGTAACATTTGCACTAAAGAAATCATGTTGGTGCTGCTGCTCATGCTGAATCATTATGGTGACCCCAAAACATACAAGACCTTCATCAGGTTTTTATTACAAAAAAAGGTCCCAATCCCTTATGGAGATCTTGTGCCAAAAACAGGGGTGGGTCTAACCGTATCTCAGAAAGTTTGAGCTGGTGTAGCTTACTTGTTCAGTCTCTATTCAGATTCCCTTAAAATCTTCACTTACAAGCTTGGAATCTGAATGCCTTTAAACACTGTGTCTGAATTTGGGCCCAGGAATCTAGGGGAATCAAAATTGAGGAGGTATGGGGAAAGAGAGAGAGATGCAAAAAGAAAAAAACTAACAGAATGTTTTAATTACATGTATGTTAAAGTAACTCACCAAATTAGGCTCAATCTGATTGCTTAGATTGTAAACCCCTGTGTTTAGATTCCAAAGGAGTGGGGCTGTTAGTATGCTATCAGAGATTCGTTCAGTGGCTATAGTTTACAAGGCTGAAAGGACTCCACTAACACTAAGCCTCAAGGCCAGCCTTTAATGGCATGGTGTTTTAGAAAAACATCAATTTGCATGCATTTTCAGGTTTTTCATGTGAGATAGGAATATTCCATTAAGTGAAAAGCTGTAGATCTTTTAGATAGATGAATTTAAGACGGCGAGAGCAAGCAATGAAAAGTTAAAGTAATCTTACCTTTTGGAATTTCTTAACAATCTTAACTTGGCAATCCTGTATATCCTATGTATTTTACGGTATACATTATTGAAGAGTATAAGATTTACAGTATAAGAAAAAGAGGATGGAAAATATTACAAGTGTAAAACATGGCCAGATTAATCAACACTACATTCAGGTATTTTTCTAACAAATAATCGATTGCATGGTTTCCATTATAGCAGAATTAATTTAGCATCGCTGTAAGATTGCTCATGAAATTATTTTCATTGAACATTTTCCAGCTATTTTTAACACAAAGACTCAGTATGCAATATTCAGAGGGGGTGAGAAAGGGAGTGCAAGACAGTGCAAGCTTGACATCAGTAAAGGAGTGTAAGTCCAAGGCAGAATAAATTGGCATAATGTACTGGCTAAAGGGAGTGGAAGAAAAGTGTAAATTAAATTAGCTTAGACTCCTAAGAATCACCTCCTAATATGGTCCCTGTATTTAAAACTTTTACTATTACTTTAACACCTGGAATATCCACAGGAATTGGGTAAGTATGTTAAGTATCGTCACACCTTCTTGTCAACTGTCTAAATGGGCCATCTTGATTATCACTACAAAAGTTTTTTTTCTCCTGCTGATAATAGCTCATCTTAACTAATTAGCCTCTTACTCCACTTTTTCATGTTCTCTGTCTGTCTGTCTACCTATCTATCTATCTATCTTACTATATGTTCCATTCTATGGTTTCAGAGTAGCAGCCGTGTTAGTCTGTATCCGCAAAAAGAAAAGGAGTACTTGTGGCACCTTAGAGACTAGCAAATTTATTTGAGCATAAGCTTTCATGAGCTACAGCTCACTTCATCGGATTCATGCAGTGGAAAATACAGTGGGGAGATTTATATATACAGAGAACATGAAACAATGGGTGTTACCATATACACTGTAACGAGAGTGATCAGATAAGGTGAGCTATTACCAGCGGGAGAGCGGGGGTGGGGGGTGGGCTTTTGTAGTGATAATCAAGATAGGCCATTTCCAGCAGTTGACAAGAACATGTGAGGAACGGGGGGGGGGGGGGGGGAATAAACATGGGGAAATAGTTTTACTTTGTGTAATGACACATCCACTCCCAGTCTTTATCCAAGCCTAAGTTAATTGTATCCAGTTTGCAAATTAATTCCAATTCAGCAGTCATTGGAGTCTGTTTCTGAAGTTCTTTTGTTGAAGAATTGCCACTTTTAGGTCTGTAATTGAGTGACCATCTGATGAAGTGGGCTGTAGCCCACCAAAGCTTATGCTCAAATAAATTTGTTAGTCTCTAAGGTGCCACAAGTACTCATGTTCTTTTTGAGGAACTGGGTAATAGTTCTTATTTGTGGACAGCTCATTTTCACAAAGGTGATACTGTTGTCTGAAGCTCTTTCTATTATTATTCTAGAGGAGGAAGGGTCCTTTCATCTTTCCTTTTATAAAGCAAAGATATTTTGTCACCTATTCAGTGAAATTGCAAGCAAAATTGTTCTACCCTGGCACTGCAATTTACTGTCCTTTTTGCTTGTTTTTGACAACTATTTGCTAGGTTGAAGACCATGCACTTCTGGTGGCATTTTGATTCTTTGAGTCAAAGAAAAGCAGCTAGGCTATAGCATATAAATTTTCTTATGAAAATATTTCACATTTATAAAACCATTAGAAAGAAAACACATTCAGCAAAGTTTGGCCTCATGTGACGCCTACAAAATTGACATGAACATAGATCCTGAATTTACACATGTAAATGTGTACTTGCAACATTTCATTGAAAATTAGACTTAACTAACTTAACTTTGTCATTTTTTATTAGAAAAAAAGTGAAGAATTTCCCTATATTTTGACTAACTTTATATTTGTTCCTAATTAGGGCATTTATCCTACTAAACTGATTTATTTATAGGTAGTTACAAATGAAAAGATCTATTTTTCTTGTCTCTAATACTGATGCAGTACATGCAGGTTTTCTATAAATATAGAAATTTTGGGTCATATTCAAAACCAGTCTCAAAATGTGTGTGCAAACAGAGAATGCAGGTTGAATCCTCTCCAAAATTGTGCTCCTTAGTAATTCTCAGTAAAACTGTTCATGATTAAGCAATTTTCAAATTCCAGTGAACAGGAATGCCAGTTATTCAGTAACATTTGGAAAATTAAAGCTTCCCACTCCTTATCCCATCAGTGGGCTAGGTCCTGGGGTCTGTCCATGCTGGGCAGGTGTGATAGGTGTTATCTTGGCCAATACACCAAGCGAAGAGCCCCAGAGCTAAAAGCATGAGTTTCTACAGCTTGAGCTAAAGCTATCTCATGGGAGAAAAGGGGTAAAACAGACTCAACATATCCTCTCTGGATTGGCACAGAGGGGGTTCTGTAACATATATTCTCTAGTTTGTTACATAGGGCCTGGTGAAGAGGGATAAATGGTCCACTTTACATGTCCTTTTTCCTGGGGTTAGTCAGGCTCAGGTCCAACCCTGGGTACAAGTTAGAGCAGCCCAGCTACCATGCTCTGTTCTGGCTGCTGCAGATCACTGGAGTGCAGCAATACTCTGGACACATCCCTGTGCTGGAGCTGGGCTGAGCTGGTGTTGCAGAGCTGGCATAGCCATCTCTAGCCCACCTGCAGATTCTCTTATAGCAGGAGAATCAACAATATTTTAAGCCACTTTTCTGCTGCTGAAGAAACACAGTGCAGGGACCATGAGCTGGCCTAGTGTATCTAGATTATTACTGAAAAAGCTGGTATGTTGTTCTTATGTATTTGGTGAACACAGTATAACAATGGATAGGATATTCATTCAGAAGGACATGCTTCTGCTCTCACTAAAGACAGTATGAGTTTTGTACTAGCCAGTTTCACACAAGAGGCACAGAATCTCATTACAGTGTGTATGGTAACACCCATTGTTTCATGTTCTCTGTATATATAAAATCCCCCTACTGTATTTTTCACTGCATGCATCGGATGAAGTGAGCTGTAGCTCATGAAAGCTTATGCTCAAATAAATTTGTTAGTCTCTAAGGTGCCACAAGTACTCCTTTTCTTTTTGCAGATACAGACTAACACGGCTGCTTCTCTGAAACAGTGTATTTCAGTATCACGTATGGGCTGGATCCTAAATACTCCTGGGCATCTCCTGAGTTGTGTCACTCCATCAGCTCTCATTGATTATAACAGGGCTGATCATGTGAGTAAAGATTACAGGGTTGGCGTCCAAGCTAGTATTGGATATTGTATTTAATACAGATCTCATGAACATAACTTTTATTCAGCAGCAGAGAATAGATCTAAACATTAGCAAAAAATCTCTACTGAAAAAAGAATGTAAAGAAAATAGTTTCTCTTCCCCTAGCCCACACCCAGAGGAAAGTAACATCAACATGCATCAAAAGCAGCAAGAAGAGTACTGTCTGGTGATAAGGAATTCATTCAGGGTAGAAAGTAGAGATGAAAAAAAATCTAAAAAAGCAATGTATATTTGTTCTTCCTAATACAATAAGAGATGATGTGTGAATACTACTTTCGCAATAGTATGCCTGCTGTTTTCTGCTTATTTACCCCACTACCTCTGGGCACGGGAGAATTGGACACTACTTAGTTTGTGAATTGTGCTAAAATCCTATGCATATCCCACAAATGTGGTCCACAGAGATGCATGCAAACCACAGATCTGGTCCTCACCTGGTGTAAATTGGCGCTAGTTCCATGTAACAGATGAGGCTAGCTTTAGACAGATGTGCCCTGATGGACAAAATCAGAAATATTGGACAACATAATTTTGAATTAGCAATAGATGTGGAGATTGACAAATCTCACATTGTTTTCCGTCTCTTATATGAATAGTATTTTTTCATACAAATAACAGGACATTGCAGGGGGAGTCCATGAGGATGAAATCTTGACAAAAATCCCTCTGAAAAGATCCTTCCCCTCAGTAGCAGGGTTTGTCCTCCACAGAAAAAGCTATGGGAGCTTCCCCCTAAACCTGTTAGATCCCCAATTCTGATGCCCAGGTCAAAGCACCAATCCAGGAACTTTTCTGTCTAAATTCTGCCACCCCATTCCTCAGTACAAACCCAAAGAGTCCACCTTCTCCTCACATGAAGGATGATATCTATGTGTGGGCCACAGGAGGACAACAGAGGCCCAAATCATTGAAGTATGAGGCTCTGACCAGTGGTTAGTGCAATTGATTGGGATTCTGAAGATCTAGGTTTTGTTCCCTACTCTGCCACTGTCTGTGTAATTTTCAGGAACTTTCTTAAACTCTCTGTTGCTCAGTTTCACATCTGAAACATGAAAATAATTAATATCCACGTTCATAAAGTGCTTTTTGTCTTTGGATGAAAGGTGGCATGGGACTCATCCAAAGCCCACTGAAGTCAGTGGCAGGCTTTCCATCTATAGAGGTGCAAAGTATTACTATTTTATTGTGTTATAGCAATGATAAATTGGGCAGTGTTTATTACTATCATCTATAAAAGGAAGCACTTGATTTTACTCTTTGTCAGTCTGTCCCTTTACTTAATCAACATAAAACAAATATGTATAGAAATTAAGTTGATGATGTTTCTGTAGATAGAGAACACGAGAAGAAGGTTCCAAAGAGTTTTCTGATTGGAATGATTTTCACAAAGTGCACTGAAAAACTTGAATTGGATTCCAGAACTTGTAGAGTTACGCACTTATTCTCAAGCAGTCTGAATATATGTTTCCTTGGCCTGGTGCCCGATTTTGACCTTGAAAAAGAAAGTGGAAAATGTTTGGAGAGCAGGGAGAATAGAGGTTTTGCATCACTGTGTCAATGACAAACTGTCTGTTCTGAAGGTGCTGAATCAAAACAGGTGATTAAAAAAAAACAATTGGGGTGAAAAAGAAGAAAGAGGATATGAAGCTTCGCTTTTTGATTCTCAGAATAGGTTGACCTCACTGCTTTCATTTCAGACCTTCTTTTATTTGTCCCTGCTGTACAATAAAGCTTGGGTGGGCAAAATTCTTCCCATGTTGCGGAGACAGTAAAGCCTGTTGTAGATTTTTATGGGACTTAATATGCTGTTCTCCTTTACAGAGTAGCATTTTATGTCTACTATCTCTCCTTCTGCTCAGACAGTGCACATCAGTCTCTAAATCTTTCTCCCCCACCTTTGAACATTTATAGGGGCTTTCAGACAGGCTTGGCTTAAAGCCGTTGACCTCTGTGCCCTGTGTTATTGACCAGAACATAGCATCTTCTGCCCACATAATATATGTCTCTTTATCTCCCTGAAAGAAAAGGAAATGGCTCTCAGAATGACCAGGAACACAATAAAACCTGAAGCTACTGTCCCATTTTCTCTTGCAATGCTGAGCTTCACAAGAGGATAACATATGGGATCAACATGCTCATTAGGCAACAATTTGAACCGTGCATTGCTTCACAACACATTTGGGAATGAATAGACAGTATTTTTATTGAAGTTCTGCCTGAATAAAATTGCCATTTGCAGAATATATAACTTGAACATTACTGTACTGAATGGCACTCTTTTGTGAGTAAGCAATGGCATACCACAGGTTACACAGATCAGCTAGTAATATCATGCAGAACACCTAAAGAGATATCACTCTGTAAGTTAAGATTCACTGTGAGATGGTTACTACAATGCATTTGCAAAATACACACACTGCTACATCTTCAACAATTTAAACACTATACCAGCTACAACGTTGGAACTAGTTTCTTTCTCCCTCCTTCCTTCTCCTTCCCAGAGATTCATTGGCACCTTCTAATCAGGCAGTATATCCATCCTGCTTTTGATATGTAGGAGCTGTTCTCAGTAAAATTAAACTTCTGTTCATCCCATTAGTACAGTACAGAGAAACAATACATTGATGGTGGCCAGTGGAACACATATTAGAATAGATTGTTGTAGACTTAAGGATTGATCATGGAATCCTTGAGAGGCTGGGCTGAAGGAAGCCATGAGTAGGTCATTTATGGTTAGACTGTCAGCTCTTTGGAATATGGGTGTCTGTTAATATGTGCTTACGCAGTACATGCTGCAGTGGGGACCTGATTTAATCCGGGGCCTCTTGACGCTGCTGCAATAAAAATAGATAATAGAGAGTCTAATTCCTAAAAATTTAAAAGCCAAAAAATGTTATTGCCATAACATAAGGCACGTACCTTCCCAGAAAAATATTGCTTTTATAGAGGATAAATGAGAGGACAGTCTGCAGTGGAATTATTATCACAACAGTGTGGTTTACAAAATGAAAAACATGATGAAATGAAAGCAAAATGAAAAAGATGCTTTTTAATTCTCACTTATATATACATATATGCCTGATTTTGCTCTCATTTACACCAGCATAAATCAGGAGCAACTTCACTGGAGTTACATCAATTTAAAACTGGTGGAATAGAGAGCAGAACTAGTTACTATCTATCTGTCTGAATATCTCCATAGCTATCTGTAGATAGAGAAAGACCTAAATTAGTATTACACATATCTAGATAAAATATAATAGAAATAGTCAAAAATGGGGGGATTTGCAATTTTTTTCAATCTTTATACTTTTATTTTAATTATAAAAATTTGAAATTTTGAAAATCAAAATATTTCAACCAGCTCTCAAGCTGGCAGAAAAACATAAGAAATTTTGCAAAATTAGTAATTTCTTCCCATTTTTTAATTTAAAAAATGTGAAATTTGCAGCATTTTGAACAGCTCTAATACATAAAGAAAATGAAAATCTAATTTGCTGTACCCTATTCTACATACTAGTAGATATGCAGGAACTGAGACTAGTATATTAGATTTTCATTTTCTTTCTATATTAGAGCTGCTTAAACTGTTTCAACTTCAGGAATGTTACTGTGATGCCAGGGATTCTAGTAGTGTCTGTAACCACAGGAATGAAATTTAATTAGTTTGTCCCTATTGCACTGCCCCAAATGGAATGCCTCCTCTCCAGCAGCAACTGCTTCTCTTCAGCATTTCCTCTTTAGATGCCTGAGCAGCTTCTCTACTTGGATCACAAGAGCAGGGACCTGATGGTATGAAAGCTATTATGCATATTTTTACGTTAGCCTTCACACCTGTACTGCAAGGCTCAAACATTGGCCAAACCGGACAGTCTCTATGCAAAAGAATAAATGGACACAAATCAGACATCAAGAATTATAACATTCCAAAACCAGTCAGAGAACACTTCAATCTCCCTGGAGACTCAATAACAGACTTAAAAGTCGCAATTCTTCAACAAAATAACTTCAAAAATAAACTCCTTCTTGTCAACTGTTTGAAATGGGCCACTCTGATTACATTGGCCTCATTACCACTACAAAAGTGATTTTTACTTCCTTGGTATTCTACTGTTGAGAATAGCCCACTTCTACTTTAATTGAATTGTCTCATTAGCATTGACCCCCCCACTTGGTAAGGCAACTCCCATCTTTTCATGTACTTTGTATATATACCTGCCTACTGTATTTTCCACTGCATGCATCTGATGAAGTGGGTTTTAGCCGACAAAAGCTTATGCCCAAATAAATTTGTTAGTTTCTAAGGTGCCACAAGGACTCCTCATTGATTTGTTTGGGAGGCTCTGGTAACACTATCTCATCATCAGTGTGTTAACAATCCACAGGATGCTGTGTAGAACTATTGCATTCTGATTTTTGAAAGGACACATCCTTTTGAAGAGTCTCCAGGAACTGCAGTGTAACAGGATGCTAAAGAGTTGACTGAAATCTCCAAGGGAAATCACCTCTTAAAATAGTTAGGATATGCAATTTTCTGGCCTTGGACTCAGCATTCATTGCATCCTCATAACAATTACAGTGAGAATTAGTCAGATTGCTGTCATATTGACTGGTGGCTCATACTTGTGATGAACCAGGTGTGATGGAATATTATTATGTTTTAGTATTTAGTTTGCAAAATCCCCAAATTATGCTAGATGCTTTCCATTCACAGAGATAGACACTGAAAGAAGCCGAGTACTAATTCTGTACTGATTCCTGTGCTAGCTTGAAATTCCCATTATATAGAGGTCAAGGAATGACTAATTCTAGGTGCCACCCATTGTGATCTGAGAAATACCCCTAGATCCCAGTCCCTAGTTCATCTATATCCTTTATTAGTATTTGTTTGTTTCCAGTAGTGTCCCCAATGTGCTAGGCACTCTGCAAACACAAAAGAAAGCACAGTCCCTGTTCCAAGGAGCTTAAAACCTTCTGCTTCCCCCCATTTAAACCATATGCAACCCCACTGATGTCATTTGGGTTGTGTGGGACAAAATATAGGGCAGAATTTTCTGCTAGAACTTCTATTGCAAGTCAGGGAGCCAAACTCTAAAACCACTGGCCACAGTGAGGACAGTATTTCAAGCAGAGACCGGGGTGTATGGTCAAGGCCTCTGAATGGGAGCCAGCATATGCTCACCATCCCAAGCCATGGGCCTACCACAAACACTGCTAACACAGGTGGAGAATCCTTGGACTGGCTGTGCCTGACCCACCCCAGGGATGCAAGATTGGTTAAGGCTGCACAGTCTCCCCACCTGTGTTCTCCTATAGGGCTGAGCACAATCTGGCCTGCAGCAGTTTAATGTCATCTTTTTAAAAGAATCTTGCTTTGTTTTTAAAGAACCAAATGAAAGGACCATTTTACAGAGACCCGTAGAAAAGGAGTCAGCGTTTCCACACAGTCTCAAATCCTTTTGAAACCTTATTCGTTGGGCATAGACATTTAAAAAAAATTAAGTTGACTCTGTTGTGAGACAAGAGCTCTGATAATATATTGCCCTTGTCTTGAAAATCCTGCCAGTTGAAATTACAGCTGTGTATTAGACCTCAGTTAGTCCTGACCTTGCATGTGACATTAAGGCCGTTTTTATTGTCTAACTCACTATCAGATCCCAATCTATTTTCCTGAAATAGCTTTTTGTGGTGGGTCTCATGCTTCTTCTTTGTTGCAATGTTTTGATTTCAACATAGTTTTATATCTGCTTTTTTCCTTGACATTAGCTATCTGTTTCCTTTGAAACCACTTAGAATCCTGCCAATCCCAATGCTTCAGGCCTTTGTTAGTTTATTTGAACAATGTCCTAGAAGAGAGAGATATCATTAACTTTTTGAGCTCAAATTTATTCTGGTTTTATACTTATATACTGGGTGGGCTGCTTCACACAAGGATACCACTTGGAACAGCTTGATCTACTGTTCCTAGGATTAAGAGAAGAAAATAATGATGTTCTCCAGTACCAAACATTTCTCAGTGGAAAAATTAGTGTTGATTGGATGCTGTAACAGCCTTCCATAAAGCACTGACTTTGTGTGTAAGAATGAGTAAATGGTGGTTCCCTCTTGTGGCTGCCCAACAGAGAGCCTGCTATTGCTATTAGTAAATGCCCCGATTCTGGGGAGCATTGCTATTTAGGACAGCACCTAAGCTCCTGCTTAATGTTAAGCAAGTTTGTAAAGCCCAAGTTAAGATGCTTAAGGTTTTTTCTGAAGCAGGGCCCCAAAGATCATTCTATTAGCTCACATGGTCGAGGCCTGTTTGTTAGGAACAGAGAACCATAGTTCTAGCCTCTGCTCCCTGTAAACATTTGCTTTATATAAAAAGTGTCCTGTGTACAACACATGTTTTTTTCAATATCCCGGAAGAACCACTTTCTACAGATGGTCTCATCACACATCATGACACATATATTACAGATACAGTCAGAGGGCCACCTATAGGATGCTATCTCTATTAGCCATGAAGAAATTTTTATCTACATATAAAACAACCCACGTCAGCAAGTCAACGTGAAACTAATAGTGCACTGCACTGTCTAGAAAGATGTATTTCACTCATATTAGATAACAAATACAGTAGAACCTCAGAGTTACAAACACCAGAGTTACGAACTGACCAGTCAACCACACACCTCATTTGGAACCGGATGTACACAATCAGGCAGCAGCAGAGACCAAAAAAAAAAGAAGGGGGGGAGGGGAGGGGAGGGGAGGGGCGGCAAAAAAAAAAGTACAATACAGTACTGTGTTAAACGTAAATTACTCAAAAAAAAAAGGGAAAGCAGCATTTTTGTTCTGCATAGTAAAGTTTCAAATCTGCATTAAGTCAATGTGCACGTGTAACCCTTGAAAGAACAGCCACAATGTTTTGTTCAGGGTTATGAACATTTTAGAGTTACGAACAACCTCCATTTCCGAGTTGTTCATAACTCTGAGGTTCTATTGTTATTAACTCTTACATACTTACCTCAGAATGACAATTCTGTGTCAAATACTCTGTTCTGCCTGTATTAAAAACCCTCCACCAGCTTCTTTGGACCTGTCTGTATCTAATCCCTTTGTAGAACAATGCTATGCCACACACCTGTAAATCATATCCCGGCCTCTATATAAAAATATCACCCCTTAAACATTGCTTTTCCCTCTGTATTTTACCTGCACACTTATCTGTAAAATCCCTATGAAACATAAATAAATAGCTTTAAAAAGTCCCAAAGATGCCATGTTTTTACTGTGGGCCAGATTCTGTGTTTCTCCTGAGCTACATTAAATGAAGCCATCTTTATGTTTCCCATATTGTAAATCCCACTGGGATCCTGGCACTCAGAATAAGTTAAAGCAGCACCAGGGTTGTTCTAACTTACACTGGGCTGCAACAACTTCTGGTCAATGGCTAAGAATAGCTGAAACACAGCACTCCCCTGTCATGCCCCTTTTCTCCTTGCACTGCCAAACTCAACCGCAATATACCTCCGGCTCCAGGAGGTGCTAGGATGGGCAATGTAGAGCAGTTCTGCTGGCACTAGACTCTAATTTACCCAGGGCATATTCTGTACGGGCTTTTTAGAGTATTATTAAGGGGCTATGATGGAAAGAGGCCTGGATCTTAAGAGTATACTTTGAAATCAGCACCTCAAGTGTTTGTACAGTAGGATCCTGGTTAACTTCCTGGTGCCTCAGGGGAAGTTTTGAAGTGCTGTTTGGCAAGCCATAGCTTTTATTGATGATGATTTAAAGATTTTAAATGGGCCAGGAGACATCCACTGTGTGCAATCTGTTGTAAGGAACAGATATTACTGATGCAATAGTGATACTTCAGAGGAAGGGAATCTGCAGAAGAAAGGTTATAGGAGCATTGTGCAGGATGGCTATCTGAACCCATCACCGCTTTTCACTTCACCATGGGGTACGTAACTGATCACATTGTCATTGTGAATGGGCACCATGCCATTTTAAACAGATAAATATGAGCACAACTGCCAAGAGACTATGGTAATGGTTGCATCAAGAATGGATGTTCGGGACATGGTTCCCAGACAGGATTATTGAAGTGATTGCTGAGTGTACATTTCCACAACTAGAGGAAAGGGAATGGGCAATTCCTAATTTAACTCAGTGCTGAAATCCAGCAAATTTCAGAAATCTAGCCCAAGGCCAATTTCCATAGCCCGGTCACATTTCCTGGAAATAGATTTGTGATGCTGGCAGACCATGTGCCAGCTCATGCCAAGGCCCCTAAGCATCACTGAACACTGACAAATGCATAGGTGGAAATCAGTCTGGCTCACCTGTGTGTTAGAATTTTAAAAGAGATGTTAAGGATAGTGTATTTAGACTCAGTGAAATACTTATAGGAAACTGCATATATTGATTTTAGTTATAACATCCGTAGCCCATGGTATAAAGTTATATTTGCCGGTTATATATCTCTGGCTTCTGTTTGCCAGAAGCTGGGAATGGGCGACAGGGAATGGATCACTTGATGATTACCTGTTCTGTTCATTCCCTCTGGGGCACCTAGCATTGGCCAGTGTCGGAAGACAGGATACTGGGCTAGATGGACCTTTGGTCTGACCCAATATGGCCATTCTTATGTATATTAAGTGTGTGCATTGTAAAGCTCTGTAACTGTGTAACTCAACAGGGATGAAACATTAATTAATGTAAAGTGCTGGTCCTGCACACAAGAAGGTTCATTGAAACCAAATGAGCCATTATGAAACATCAAAGGACAAAGACTTTGTTGATTACCTTCCCTCCCCCATGAAGAGGAGACGCGCACTGACACTTGTTCCATCTGTTTGAATTTTGTGGGAAGGGAATAAAAATCCTTGACCAGAAGGAACTGGATTACTAATCTGCTTGGAATTTGGAGAGGGCAATATATTTTTAATCTTAATCTTAAATTTATTTTAGGGTTAGACCTAAAGGACATATAAATCTTGCATATTACAGCAGCTACTATTACACTTTGAAACCTAAGACTGTAACTCATTTGTGTGTGTATGTTTACCTGCTTTAACTTTGTAAATAACTCTCATGTCTTTTTCTTAGTTAATGTACAAAAAAAAGTGTTTTTTTTCTCCCTTGGTATTCTACTGTTGAGAATAGCCTACTTCCACTTTAATTGAATTGTCTCATTAGCATTGACCCCCCACTTGGTAAGGCAACTCCCATCTTTTCATGTACTGTGTATATATACCTGCCTACTGTATTTTCCACTCCATGCATCTGGTGAAGTGGGTTTTAGCCCATGAAAGCTTATGTCCAAATAAATTTGTTCGTCTCTAAGGTACCACAAGTACTCCTCACTGTTTTTGCTGATACAGACTAACATGGCTACCACACTGAAATCTGTAGTTTATTATAGGATTGACTACACGCGTCGTCTTTGGTGAGAGATCTAAGGTACAACTGACCTGGGGTAAGTGATTGGTCCTTTGGGACTGAGAGTAAGCTGAATATTGTTGTGATTTTTGGTGTCAGGGACCATCTATCACAAAGGCAAGAAACACCAGAGTACCCCAGGGGACTGTCTGACTCCAAGTTAAGGCTGTTGTAGTGCCTGGGGAGTTCACACCTGACACTTGGTTGGTGTAATCTAAGTATAAAACACACAACCAGTTTGGAGTTTGTGTCCTGTTTCTTAACAATCTGCCCTGGGGTTGGCACTTGCGGTTCTG
Organism: Natator depressus; assembly: GCF_965152275.1. NCBI lineage: Eukaryota > Metazoa > Chordata > Testudines > Cheloniidae > Natator > Natator depressus. Next base: position 110,307,852 of record NC_134238.1, on the reverse strand, counting down.
AGCCACTTGAGACAGTTTGACAAGGTTCATAAAAGACTTTGTTCCATGGGCTTCTGCATGTGGAAAGGTAGCATAGGATATTCATTGTTTAATGTGAGCCCTATTCTCCTCAGTGCAAGTGCGTAAGTCCTATTAATATTACCAGGAATTACACCTGCACATAATACACCGAAAGGGGAGAATAAATCCCTAAAACTAGTTGAAAGTGAGTCCACATTTCTACCCACTGGGTGGTGGCAAAGCACTACAGATACCAGCTGCTTCACTGTATCTCTGAGCTGCAGCTCATAAATAAGAGAACAGGATTCCATTGATGTAGTACATTTTCCCAATGAAGTAGTCTCTTCCAGCTGACTAGTTCCCTGATGATAGGCCCTGCCTGTTTCATGTACAGTAGAGACATGACAACCCCTGGTGGATTTAGGCCATTTTTCTCAGGAGCAAATCTGCCCCCCACATACACATTGTAAATGCTTGCAGCCTCTTTCAAAAAAAAAAAAAAAAAAAAAAAAAAACAAAGTGCACTAAGTATAAATGGTTTTCAAGATTGCCTCTCCTTTGTGCCTTAGATGCCAAGCCAAAACAGCCAAGTGGCAACTACGTCTGCTGCTTGTGCAATGAAGAATTTGCTCACTGGCTGTGCCATAGTGCGTTTAAAATAGAGCTGGCTTCCTACTGTACAATCTTAGTAAAGATGGGAATGATGCAATGGCTGAGATACTGCCCAGTATATTAGCAGACCCCCAGCCTTATGTCCAAAGAAAGGCTTTTAAAATGTGAGAGGTGATCCTGAGCAAGAATCATCTGGGGGGAGACGAAGAGTTAAATTGAGGTGGTTTGTGCTGCTCTTTATAGAATGGGGCCAAGATAGACTGATATATATCAGATCTGTATCTGAGCTTCCCCAAGGTCTAGAGGTGTTTGGATGTAGTTTTGGTTCAGACCCATTTCTTTTTAAGAATGTTTGCCACCTACCTCACCAGGGCTCATGTTCTCATCCCTCCTTGGATCTCGGGCTTCAATCGTCCCCTTTTCCCCCCCTATTTTTAGTAAAAGTCAGACAGATCATGGGCTTCTGTGAGTTTTTGTTTATTGCCAGTGACCTCCCCATGACTTTTACTAACAATAACCTTGATAAAATCTTAACCTTAAGAGTGAGCCAACCGAAGAAAGTTATGTTGCCAGCAACACTGGATATAGCTGCTCCCTCGACCCCACCCCGCAGCCAAAGAAATGGTTCTAAGGATTATACATCAACAGTGGAGATATCTAAGGCTACAAATCCAGTGAGGAAACAGGAATTAAAATGAGAAATCAGTGCAAATATGATAGTTATCTTTTATTATGAGAGACTTTTTCATTTTTAAAGTGTTTTTCACTTAAGTTCAGGTAATTATTAAATTCACTTTGTGTCTGAAGCATCACATTCTTTAACATTTACATTGTCACAAATTCCCAATTTGTACTTCTCAATGAATATGGAACCCAACTCATCCTGCTGAGGTAATGTAGGTAGGTTCTGTTCTGGGTTCATTTATATTCAAAGAAGACACAACCCTCCCCCCTCAAATCCATGATTTTATAAATTGTTGATCAGAATCATTATTACTTGAAGTACATAACTGAGGAACAGATAAATGATTACTAACTAGGAACCCTATCCTGCACCCATTGAAGTTAATGCAAGATCTGCCACTTACTTCAGTGGACTCGGGACCACACCCTGTTCGGATTAGATGGTTGAGGGACATGAAGAAGCACAGAAGAGGGGAAGAGGTGTACCTGATCTGATGTGTTAGCAGTGTGCTGGAATTCCCTGAAAGTTAGTCCAGTTGTTAAAAATAAAATAGGACAATTAGTTACATTAGTATTCCATATAGTAGAACTGGATGTCCCAGGCTTGGTAACAGACTAGCAAGTCTTTCATCTCCAGATTGCTTCATTACGTCATTACCATCGGATAGCTTTTTGATTGCCTGTGTGGAACAAATGAGTGGTCTCAGATCAGTCACTAGTTAGTTTTATGTGTCTGGGTTTTCTGCCATATAAGATCTCACTCTGACATAGGGTCAATTAACAAAGTCGAGCTTTATTGTGACTGCTTACACCATGGCTTCTTCAGCCTCATGGTTTCTCAGACAAGTCCTCAGGAGGTGCTGCTTCTAAACTGTTCCCCCCAGGAAATAGTATGCTACCTGAAAGTATCTGCTAGCACTTTCATATTGTTACATCCCTTCTCTTTTAAAGAAAATTGTTAAACACACCAGAAATAACTGAAGGCATAATCTAACATATTCCTTTCAGATGCTGACCATTCTTGCGGTTACTTTATTCATCACCTTATCAGTTTGTCTAGCTATATACCTGTAAAACTTGTAAATCCATTGCACAAAATACCTCAGTTGAGCAGGTCTTTTAACAATCTACCCTCCTCTAGTATGGTATAGTCCCTGGTGCTGTCTTCCTCCTATCTGGTCAACAACTGTTTCTAGACTGGGTGTTGCTGGAGTCTCTGTTGAAACACCCTCTTCCTCCTGTCTTTCCTCTGGTACACCCCTGACATTGTCCGCTTTTACAACTCTGGCTCAGGATTCTCCTGCTGCAGAATCCTAAAATGTGTGTCGTCTGTACTGTCCTTAGAGTTTCTTTTATTTTCCTGAGCTACCTATAGTTTCGCCTCACTATCTGTCCATTGTCTATTTGCACTTGATATGATCTTTGGTTTACTTCTTGCCACTGTAGCTTTGTGCCAGAACTTATCCTGTTTGGTTAATGGTTGTATATACACTTTGAAATCCCCATCTGGCAAATCTCTTGTGGATCTGTTGTAGTAAAATGCTTGTCTTTTTTGTTTGTTTCTCCATAGTTCACCAAGTGAAGCTCCTGAGTAACCAGGCTCTAAAAACCTTCCCTTTGTTGGCAAGTGTCTTCATTCTCTGGCTCATCAATCTTTGGGCCAGACTAGAATTTAGGCCTTGTGAGGAAGTATTCCTGTGATCCAGTAGTACTAAGTATGGGTCAGCCTCTGCAGTTTTCACTTTTTTCAACAATTTCTTAGTAGCTTTTACTACTGATTCCACTTTGCCATTGTTTTGAGGATACCCCGATGAAGATGTTATGTAATCAAAATCTGAGTCCTTACTAAACTTCTGGAATCTCCTGAAACAAATCTTGTTATTGGAACACAAGATATCCGGTATCCCATACCAGGCAATGTGTGCTTTTATCTTCTATATGACTGTTTTGGATGCTGTCTGGTAAATAGTCTTATCTCCCAGAAATTGGGAAAAAAAAGCCTACAATGATCACATATCCTTTGTCTCCAAAGGTATACAAATCCACTTCCATCTTTTCCCATGGTCTTTCTGGAACTTTGTATTGCCACAGAGTCTCTTTCAATTGATAGTCTTCCCAGAATCTCTATAATCACACTTTTCCATGAATGTCCATAATTGCTCATTCATTCCTGGCCAGTATATAGTCTCTCTGGTTTACCTTAAGCAACCTTCAGTTCCCAGATGAGACAAATGAAATTTGTGCATAATCTCATTTCTAAGAGCTGTTGGAATTACTGTGCTTTCTCCCCAAAATATAATGCCATTCTGTTCACATAACTTGTCTCTTATCTGAAAGAATAGTGCTCTCTTTAGGTAATTGGTTTTCTGTCGCTGGCCATCCTTGTAGCATCATGAGTTTCAATATCTGCAGCATTCTGTTTTGCTCTGTACCTCTGTATCTTTCTCAGCCTTTCTTCTGAGATAGGTAAGTACTGTACCATATTTATTGTCTTCACCTCTGCCTCTACAGATAAATACCTCATGACTGGGTTCTGGCAGGTATACATGGCTCAAGGTGTCTGCCAACACCAAGTCTTTGTCTGGGCAATACTTGATCTGTATGTCATACCTGTGTAGTTCTGTCATCATCCATTGTAAGTACTTTGATGCACTGAATCTGCTGACATGCAAGCCGGGCCCAGGGGAACAGTAAAAGGGCCAGGAGGTGTGAGAGATGCTCCTCCACCAGAGAGGCTGTGTGGGTTCCTGCTGCGAAGAACAGGGTTGCACTCCATCTGGTAGGGCTGTCCTGTCAGAGGGACAGAAGAGATGAGCCTAGGTGTGGGGAAGACACCAGAGTGTGGTATGGAAGGACTCCTAGCAGAGAGGGTGTGGGAACTGGATTATGTTGAGAATGTGTTTTAGGGATTCAATGAACTCCGCTTTGAGAATAAACCTGCCCCAAGGAGGGATATTATTTAAGCAAGAGAGCCTGAAGTGGATTTCCTGGGGACACTGAAAAGGGAAATTGAAGCAGGCATGCTGGCTGTGTCCTACCTGTTGTGTCATGGTGCTGAGGGGGGGCCTCGTCTGACAGGGTTGTTCTATTACAATATGTTTCAGGGGTTTAAAATAGTGATACAGGAGTGATGTAAAAAGGATTGATGCTTTATCAGATAAAGCTGAGACACTGAACTAGAAATAAGAGCTGGAGGCTCTCTACCTTTCGCAATAGTTTAAAAGCTTAGGGTACATAGATTACCACCTACAATCATTATTTTATGATATTACTTATTAGTAATGTTCATAAAAATATAATTACAAATCTATGCAGTAAAATCTAAAATCATCACTCTACCTCCTGGTGAAAAGGGAGCAGGGATTTTGAATTCAGAAACCTCATCCTACATACCATTGTCCCCTTAATACCAGCACTCCGGAGAGTCCTACAGCTAGATCTCGAAGAGATACAGTCAACTAAACATCAAACTTCTAGCTGATGTTGTATCCACTTGTATTCTTACAACTAACAGCTGAGATCCCAATAATCAAAGGAGATAGCTGGGGTGGGGAGGGGGAGAGAATATTGTCTTAATTTTCTCAGCTTTACTATGTTGATTTGACAGCCCTTAGGGATATCACAGAGATATAATGCACATGGAACTTCATGGAGGCAGTGGAGATAGAATCAGATCAGGTCCTTCTGCTCTAAAAGTACTGAGGTCCTGACCATCTGAACAGTTCTGATTTTATCCAGCAGAGGGGACACACACACAGGTTCACTCTGTTATGTATAGAATATGGACAAACCCTTTATACATTAAGGGGCAGATCCTCAGCTGGTGTAAATTGTAACAGCTCCACTGAAATCAATGCTTTCAATTATGCTTGTTGGCCTCAATGGAATGATGACAACTTACAGCAGCTGTTCCCTTATCTTTCTTGCATACGTTGATTCTTTTAGTGGTTAAATGCACCTCTGTGGCACTTTGTAGGTGTGCAATGGAGCGAAGCTTCCCTTTCTCCTTTCTTTGTATTGGTGATCAGGGAAAGGGTTGCTGAAGGGACAGAAGAATGCCTGTGAGAAGGAAGGGCTCCATATGGATGTGCTGAGCACTGGGTGCTCCCCATGTTAGATTCATCTACTTCACATGTAATGTCTTGCTTATTGTATTTTGTTTGATTTATGCTGCTATAGATTTGCTGATGATGATTACTGCTGTTTTATTTCTGCAGAGTTACCCCACCAGCTCATTGTAAGGCAGGGAATGCAAGGAGGCAAACAATACAACTTGTGATTTATTTGCAAATTCCCAGATGAGAATGTTGACTGAGAGGAAGCAGTTGTATACCAGCTGGAGAATCCAACATTTCACAGCAGACTGTCATCATGATGGCTGGGTTGTGGTCTTGACTTAGCAATTGACATGCTGCATGATCTTGGGCAAATCACTTAGCTTCTCTGTGCCTCAACTAACTCATATTTAAAATGGGTACTTCACAGGTTTGTTTCTCGTTTTAATGTTTGTAAAGCACTTTGCAATCTCAAAAGATGCAGAATGGAAAGCATTATTAGTTAATGAATCCAAGAAAACTATAAGATGGAGCTAGTGGACTATCTGTTCAGAACAAACATTGCCATCTCACAACTTTCACGTGAAATATCCATAGCAATAAATCCTAGGATGGAGTTTTGCAGTATGTCATGAACATGGAGCTAAGTGAGTATGCAGGATACCATGGTAACGGGATCCCAGTATTCAATGATACCCTAAAATACTTCAATTACCTTGGCTGGTAGATGGGGGTTTTTGTGAAAAAGAAAACATTTAAATGTACAGCTGGAGCATGGAACTGTTGTTCCTGACATTCTCCTGAATTCAGTCCCAGAGGATATTCGAAGAAAATGGATTTAAAGCCATTTTTAGCTCAGTCTTGAATTATTGAACATACTGTATCAGGCCTTTAACAAGAGCAAAAACAACTAAGAAAATGCTTATAAATGAAAAGATCAAATTTCAGTGGAGAGAAGGAGGAAAGGGACAGACAGGTACTTTTTTGTTTTTGTTGTTCTTAAGGGTAGACACAGCCTTAAATCTAAATAAAAGGCTGTCTTGTCTCGTGATAATCTGTTTTGGGGTGGTGGGGGAAATGATAGTCTGAATTGCATATGCCAAGAGAAGAAGTCTCCATTTTAGCCACTTTCTCTCTAAAATGTAAGCTGTAGTGTAGTTGTAGAGGTGTTGATCCCAGGATATTAGCAAGGCAAGGTGGGTGATGTAATATCTTTTATTGGATCACCTTCTGTCACCTTTCCATTGAAAGTTTGTCTCTCTCACCAACAGAAGTTGTTCCAGTAAAAGATATTACTCACCCACATTGTCTTTCTAAATTATAAGAGATTCATCTAAAATGTAAAGTTCATTCATCTTTAACTCTCATCCAGGGCATGGAAGAGATAATGGGCCTGATTCTTCTGTCACTTAAACTTGTGACCCTATTGATGACCACAGAAGAGTTATTCCAGATTTACCCTTGTGTAAGAGAAAGAAGGCTTGAGCCCAATGCCTTAAAGAGTGGTCATTTCAATAACAGGTTTTAGGGTTATTACTGGTGAAAAGTTGGGAAGTTTAAAAAAAACCCAGCTTTTAGAAAAATCATATTTCTTAGTGTGGCCAACTAGGGAGAGAACTAAGCCAGCAAAGCAAAAAGCCCCATGTTGTCGTCCCCTGCCCTTGTTGGGGACCTTAGAATCCTACATTGCCATTGCAAATTGTAAGATGGCCCTATCCTTGTCTACTCCCTCATTACTGGTGTGGTGAGAGGAACAACTTGCCCTCCTTCCTGATTTCCCATTTCGGCAGACAGGGAAGTGATTCGTGACCATCCTCTCCTGCCCTTACCTACAGTTTGGGGATATACAAATGATCAGGTGAGCCCTGCTTTCACTCATGAAGTCGAACAAACCTAATCCCAACTGCAGTCTCATATCAACTCATTAAATTTCTGTCCCCAGCCCTCCTGATGCACCCTGAAAAACTGTATGTTTTGAGTTTTGAATGTCTACAAAGAACTTTCACAATTCAGTTAAATGTATTTAAAATTGATGTAGCAGAAGTGTTTAATGTCTCTTTGTTCCAACAAGACTGATAAACTGAGGGAAGTGGGAGGGGTTCTAACATGTATAATTTAGGGGGAGATTCTGCCCTCCTCAGAAAATTTTCACTGGCTTCAAAGGGCCTTTATTTTGCAGATCCCACAGGTGCCATAAATTGAGAACTATGAACAGGGACCATTTTGGGGAGGAAAATCAGGGCCACGCAGAGTTTTTTTTCAGAGGGACAAAGTGGGGGGTAAGAGAAGTAAATTATTTGATAATGTGTTGACCCCCAACTGATCTGGTTCAAGGATGGCATGAAGTGGAACCAGAGGCTCAATGGGTTTGTTTTTTCAGGACTCAGATCCCCAAACCTCACAAGATCCTAGGATCCCTCAATTTCCTTTCCTCTCTCCAGCAATCTTCTTGTCTCCTTATGATGCATGTAGTGTGGGAGTGCTGCTCATGCAGCTCCCACACTACCAGGTCCATTATGGTTATCACCTGTTGATTAGCACTCTGATTCTCTGCAAAAGTGTGGAGTGAAGCATCCTTCATAAGGATAAGGCCTGGTAGCATTGAGGTAAGATGGGCAGCAGCATCCAATAATAGGTAGGATCAGGGAGCAGAGCAGATGGAATGAGGTGCGAAGCACATAGCAAAGATCTGTACAAATAAATGATTCAGACATTTACATGCTCAAATTTCAAAGCAATGGGTGTTCAGCCTTGATGGTGGTTCTGTTCAAATAGTGAAATTTATTTTAGTAGATTTTGATGACTCATGGGCAGCCCCCATGCAATATAATAGCTAATCAGCATTTTTAATGTGATCAGAAATCATTTGAATGTTACTGGCAATTTAAAAAAACAGTTCTGACTGCCAAGCTCATATTTAATTAACCTACAGTACCTTATGTAACTTCTTTTTAAAACTGCTGTATCATGTCAATGTTGAGCTTATGCATGTGAGAGGGTCCATGAATTATACAAAGGCTTTGTGAATCTATCTGTACAACAAAAGAGGACCAATTATATAAGCTCCCTTTTCCTGACATGGAGCAAATTGCTCGGTCTCTCTCTCTCTTTTTAATACAGTTCACGTGGGGCAATTTCCCAACTGGTGTAAAATGTCTTAGCTCCATTGTAGATATAGTTTGTGCCAGCTGACGACTTACTTCATGGTTCTTTACATTTCCACAAGGGTCAAATCATATTTCCTGTGGCAAGCCTAAGTGAATAGGCTTCAGGCAAGGGTTCCCTGCAGAGGAAGGAAATCCTTCAGGGTTGTGGAGTACGTGTGAAGCCACATTCTGGCAGCAGCTGCAGGGCTACACTAGCCTTTGCAGCCACAGCTTCCTTATGCAGAGCAGAGGATAAGTAGATGTGTGGGGTTGCTGATCCAGCATTCACATTTAGACCCCCCCCCAAAAAAACACCCTCTGCACTGCAGCAGAGGGAGTCCTGTGGAGTAAATCTGTATGGTATGCAAGGCATGTAAATCACTGTACCGAGAGATGTTAAGAGTAACAAGAAGGGTTTCTTCAGGTATGTTGGCAACAAGAAGAAAGTCAAGGAAAGTGTGGGCCCCTTACTGAATGAGGGAGGCAACCTAGTGACAGAGGATGTGGAAAAAGCTATTGTACTCAATGCTTTTTTTGCCTCTGTCTTCATGAACAAGGTCAGCTCCCAGACTACTGCACTGGGCAGCGCAGCACGGGGAGGAGGTGACCAGCCCTCTGTGGAGAAAGAAGTGGTTTGGGACTATTTAGAAAAGCTGGACAAGTACAAGTCCATGGGGCTGGATGCGCTGCATCTGAGAATGCTAAAGGAGTTGGGGGGTGTGATTGCAGAGCCATTGGCCATTATCTTTGAAAACTCATGGTGATCGGGGGAGGTCCCGGACGACTGGAAAAAGGGTAATGTAGTGCCCATCTTTTAAAAAGGGAAGGAGGAGGATCCTGGGAACTACAGGCCAGTCAGCCTCATCTCAGTCCCTGGAAAAATCATGGAGCAGGTCCTCAAGGAATCCATTCTGAAGCACTTACAGGAGAGGAAAGTGATCAGAAACAGTCAGCATGGATTCACCAAGGACAAGTCATGCCTGACTAATCTAATTGCCTTCTATAACCAGATAACTGGCTCTGTGGATGAGGGGAAAGCAGAGGACATGTTATTCTTTGACTTTAGCAAAGCTTTTGACAGTCTCCCACAGTATTCTTGCCAGCAAGTTAAAGAAGTATGGGCTGGATGAATGGACTATAAGGTGGATAGAAAGCTGGCTAGATTGTCGGGCTCAACAGGTAGCGATCAATGGCTCCATGTCTAGTTGGCAGCCAGTATCAAGTGGAGTGCCCCAAGGGTTCAATATCTTCATTAATGATCTGGAGGATGGCGTGGATTGCACCCTCAGCAAGTTTGCAGATGACACTAAACTGGGAGGAGAGGTAGATACGCTGGAGGGTAGGGATAGGATACAGAGTGCCCTAGACAAATTGGAGGATTGGGCCAAAAGCAATCTGATGAGGTTCAACAAGGACAAGTGCAGAGTCCTGCACTTAGGACAGAAGAATCCCATGCACCGCTACAGACTAGGGACCGAATGGCTCGGCAGCAGTTCTGCAAAAAAGGACCTAGGGGTTACAGTGGACAAGAAGCTGGATATGAGTCAACAGTGTGCCCTTGTTGCCAAGAAGGCCAATAGCATTCTGGGATGTATAAGTAGGCGCATTGACAGCAGATCGAGGGATGTGATCATTCCCCTCTATTCGACATTGGTGAGGCTTCATCTGGAGTGCTGTGTCCAGTTTTGGGCCCCACACTACAAGAAGGATGTGGAAAAATTGGAAAGCGTCCAGCGGAGGGCAACAAAAATGATTAGGGGACTGGAACACATGACGTATGAGGAGAGGCTGAGGGAACTGGGATTGTTTAGTCTGCGGAAGAGAAGAATAAGGGGGGGTTTGATAGCTGCTTTCAACTACCTGAAAGGGGGTTCCAAAGAGGATGGATCTAGACTGTTTTCAGTGGTAGCAGATGACAGAACAAGGAGTAATGGTCTCAAGTTGCAGTGGGGGAGGTTTAGGTTGGATATTAGGAAAAACTTTTTCACTAGGAGGGTGGTGAAACACTGGAATGCGTTACCTAGGGAGGTGGTGGAATCTCCTTCCTTAGAAGTTTTTAAGGTCAGGCTTGACAAAGCCCTGGCTGGGATGATTTAGTTGGGGATTGTTCCTGCTTTGAGCAGGGGGTTGGGCGAGATGACCTCCTGAGGTCCCTTCCAGCCCTGATATTCTGTGATTCTAAGTACCCACATCCTCCATCTCAAACATCTGTTTGGGCGAGCCACTCTGGTTCTGCTGCCTGTTGAGCCTTCCGCTCAGGGCCGGCTCCAGGCACCAGCTTTCGAAGCAGGTGCTTGGGGCGGCATTGAGAATGGGGCAGCAGTCTATATCCCACGGCGGCAATTTGGCAGCAGCTCCACCGCTCTTTGGGGTGCGGCGGCAATTCAGCGGCGACTGCTTGGGGCAGCAAAATTGGTAGAGCCGCCCCTGCTTCCGCTAACCCCAGATGCTTTTGTTTGCTTGTAACTCTTAAGCTAATCCCCAAGAAAGTTATTTTGGGTGCTTAATTTTTGGAATTGCTCTTTTAAAATCTAGCAAAAGCCTAAGTTCCAGATGTATTTTCTTCCTTTTTGTTTTTAATAAAATTTACCATTTTTAAGAACAGGATTGGATTTTTGGTGTCCTAAGAGGTTTGTGCATGTTGTTTGATTAGCTAGTAGCAACAGCTAATTTCCTTTATTTTCTTTGCCAGCTCTTCTTTGGAGGGGGGGCAGTGAAAGGGCTTGAGGGTACCCATCAGAGAGGAATTCCCAAGTGCTCCTTCCTGGGTCCAAGGGGGTTTTTTGCATTTGCGTGGTGGTAGCATTTACCAAGCCAAGGTCAGAGAAAAGCTGTAACCTTGGGAGTTCAATACAAGCCTGAAGTGGCCAGTATTAATTTTTTAAATCCTTGCAGGCCCCCACCTTCTGTAGTCAAAGTGACAGAGTGGGGATTCAGCTTTGACAAGCATCTTCTTACTTCACAGATCTTTTCATTGTGTAAACTCAGTCTCATCAACTGATTTTAGTGACAAAAATACTAAATACTTTTTATCCCCCTTGGTCTTTCAGTGCCAATGCAGCTAGAAGAACGTAACCTTATCCCTTCTCCTTATTCATCAGCAGAAAGTTCACCAAGTTTAGTTGTGGGAACAATTAGTTACACTTCTGTGCAAATTCAGTGAAGCCAATGCAGTTGCATAAGTATAATAAAGGGCCTAATTTGGCCTGTAAAGCCTTCATTAGGAAAGAAACCAGCTTGATTCTCAGATCCCAGATGAGGACTGGATCAATTAGGAACCTAACTCTTCTTGACTTTCAGTATGACCTAAGTTTGTTAGTGCCCAAGTCACTTTTGTAAATCAGACATAGGCTGACTTAGGTACTTTTGAAAATTTGATGTACAGTAAAAAGGAGATTTCCTTCTACTTAGCTATGAAGCCATTTTTAAAAACATACCTGATGCCAAACCCCCCCCCCCAAAAAAACCCACAACACCCCACACACACGACCAGATAAAAGTTTGGAAGTATTGACTGGAAATTTCTAAATCAAAGCCTCTGTGACTGCTGCATTCTGAATCTCTACCATTATTTTTTCACCTATATATGTTTAAGTGTGTTAGTTATAGTGGGCTTATCTCATATCTTCCTTTATATGAAACAAATTGTCAAGAGGTATTAAATTTCAGGATTTGTGCCAGAGTCTATTTAAAAACAAGACGTTTGATAGAGAGATCTCTATGCCTCTGTGTCCCATTGCAGACAGACTCCAGTCTCTGATCAGTGCCTGATAGCATGATAAGTTTCACTGAGTGGAAGGGTAAGCAGTTCCATTAATATTTCATGACAAGGAAGAAGCAGCTCTCTCCTTATTTTTTTATACTATATAAAGCAAGCAGCAACAGCCACCAATAAAAATTCCCAGTAAGGAACACTCAGTACTTCAAAAACTAAGGGCAAAAAAGAAATACAATGTCAGTAGCTGATTCTCATTTCTGCCATAAACTAATATCCTGGGTCTGACACTGCTGCAACTACACTACATACAATTCTTTAATATTTGATTTATTAATGTTTAGTATAACATCAACATCTAGCTAGGGTTGCCAACTTTCTGATTTCAGAAAGCCAAATACCCTTGCCATGCCCCTTCCCCTCTCACTCTATCCCCACTCCCTCCATCACTCACTTTCCTCCACCCTCGCTCATTTTCATCAGGCTGCAGCAGGGGGTTGGGGGGGGGGGCTCTCACTGTAGGTGTGGGTTCTGGGGTGGAGCTGGGGATGAGGGGTTTGGCATGCAGGAGGGGGCTCAAGGCTTGGGATGAGGGGTTTGGAGTGCAGGAGGGGGATGGGGTGTGGGTTCTGGGATGGAGTTTTGCTGTGGGAGGGGGCTCAGTGCTGGGGTTAGGGTGTGGGAGGGGGTGTAGGATGCTGGCTCCAGGGGGAGGCTCAGGGCTGGGGTGCGGGCTCCAACTGAGTGGCACTTACCTCAGATGGCTCCTGGAAGTGGCCGGTATGTCCCTGGGGCAGCCAGGGGGCTCCATGCACTGCCCTAGCCCACAGGTGCCGTCCCTGCAGCTCCCATTGGCCACGGCCAGTGGGAGCTGTAGAGCCAGTACTCGGGACGGGGGCAGCGCAAGGGGTCTCCCTGGCTGCCCCAGTGCCTAGAGCCGCAGGGACATACTGACCGCTTCTGGGAGCTGTGCGGAGCTAGGGCAGGCAGGCAGCCGACCAGACTTTTATGGCCCCATCAGCAATGCTGACTGGAGCCGCTAGCGTCCCTTTTCAACCAGGTGTTCCAGTCGAAAACCGGATGCCTGGCAACCCTACATCTAGCCCAATAACTGAGGCTGAATACATTGCTACTGCAATATCAATAATTAATAAGTGGTACAGAGACAGAGTTCAGAATTAACCACATACACAGGGAACCCAACCACAAATAAACTAGTAATTTATTATTCACTTACTTTAAAACACATGATAGGAGGCAGAGGTGAATTAAGATTTATTGGGGCCTTGGGCACAAAGACCATTTGGGCCCCCCACACCCTGGAGGTCCTGGGGCACCAGAACTGGGGAGGGCAGGCGGGCCATGGTCACCCACTTTTTTAGCATGGGCATAGTAGCCTCAGGCAGGCATGGAGCGATGGCAGCGACAGGGTAAGGCTCCCCAGCCGCGAAGCACAGTCCCTGCTAGCAGTGCCACCAGCCTCTTCCCGGTGGGGGCTGAGGTGGGCTATTGCTCCCACTCATCACAGGGACCTGCCCCCTGCTCCTCTTCTGAGCACCAGATGCCGGGCCCTGGAAAGAGCTGCCCAGGGAGCCCAGGCTGCTGCAGGGAGCACAGCACCTTCCACCTGCCCTGGGCAGTGCACCCCAGGGGGTAGGAACATAGGCTGGGGGCTGCTCTCAGGCACCCCAGCTCCTGCCCAGGGAAGGTGGAAGGTCTGGGGCTCCCCACAGCAGCCCAGGCTCCCTGGGTGGCTCTTACCCTGGCTCAGCCAGGGGGTTGGGGGCCCATGGAGAAGAGGAGGAGCAGTTCTGTCACCAGTGGCACCCCACTTCTACCCAATTCCATTGCTCCTGTGGGGGCCCCCAAATTGGCCAGGGCCCCTGGGCACAGTCCCCACTGGCCCATGTATTAATCCACCACTGATAGGAGGGAAAAGCTGTATCTCTGTGTGGTGATCCATTTGCTACTCTTCTGGTCCTGTTGTTTTCATCTCTTAGAGCCCAAACCTGCAATTACTTGCCACTGAGTGTAGTACTTACAGCTATGAACAGTCCAAGGTGGATACAAATTGATGATTTTTGTATTTAAATTGGACTTTTTAAAATTGTTATTTAAATTTATAATGTTTTTCTTTTTAAAAATAAATGCTTTAAAATGAAATCTGAATACAAAATATGTTAAGGCCTACATTTATTATAATCTCTTAAACATTTAAATAAAAAAATAAATATGATGAATCCAGGAGCCTCTGTACACATTGAGTTAAAGACTGCTCTTCTATATAAAGAATGAATTGGGGAAAACAATTAACTTGAGGTCAATCTTTATAAATAGGGCACAATACGTCATGTACTGTATTAAGGGCTTGTTTCATTTAATAAAAATAAATTCTATATGCTGTTGTGTGTTTGTTTAATTTCCAGTACCAGCTTAACACGAATTATCAGCAAATATTTAATTATCTAGTAAATAAGCAATATAACATTTACCATTTTTCTAACATGCTAAAAATGTGCAAGTAATTAATAAGCTAAAAATATCTATATAATTGCTTAAATAAATGTATATAGTTATAGCGTACCCATCTAGGAAGCAAAAAGGTGTACCAAATCTAGCTTAAAAGCTCTATTTAGTTGTAAATCAACATGTTTTAATGGTTATCTCAACAAATATGAATGCACCTTTCTTTCAAAAATAAAGAGTATAAACAGAAAAGTTGATTTAAATTTAAATTGAGGCTTTTCACTTGGTGATTTAAATCATGGTTTAACTCAATCGACCCTGGAACAGTCTCACCGAAGTCCGTAATCCTATTGAAGTCCATGGGACTACTCACAGTAATAAGCATGCTGCCTGGTAACAAGTGTTACAGAATAAGGGGCCTTTAGACACTATAGTCATTGAAGCAGGTACTATGCTAACTGGGGTTGGGACGGAATTTGCCCACGGGTCAGATTGGCAGAAACCCTGGGAGGATTGTCGTCTTTTGCAGCAGGGGGCATGGGTCACTTGGGGGTTAAAATGAGTGTAAGTGGTGGATTCTCTGTAATTTAATGTCTTTACATCATGATTTGAGGACTTCAGTAACTCAACCACAGGTTACGGGGTCTGTTACAGAAGTGGATGGATGAGGTTCTGTGGCCTGCAATGTGCAGGAGGTCAGATTAGATGAACATGGTGTCCCCCTCTGACCTTAAAAATCTAGGAGTCTAGGTCTTGCTCTATACTCTGTGTAAGGCTGAGTCAGAGCTCAACAAATAACTAACAATATTTAACCAAAAGATCATTTTGAATAAAACATCTGTAATGAGGAGGAAACTGTCATGTGCTTTGGGGTTCTTAAAGACGCAGAGAAAACCCAAAAGGCTGGATTTTAATTGTAAACTATTGCTTAAATCCTGTCTCTCCAAAGAAGAGGTACCAGGTTTGGTACAGTTGTTACCAGTTGACAAGACAGTGACACAGGTCTAGAAAGCAGTGTGACTGGAGGGAATGGAAAGAAAGCATTTTGGAAGCAGTGCCTTGGAAAGAGGATTAATGGCCACATATGAGGAGGCAGCTAGGTTAGTGAAAGCAATGGAATCAGTTGGGATGAGTCCCTTCAGAAAGGGAGGGTTTTTTTTCTTATCCATACTGGGGGTGGGTAAGAAAAGGAGGAGTTTGAGCTCTGTTCCACAGTCATGAAAGTTTGTTTTGTTCCAGATCGGTTTAATCATACCTAAATATCTATCCATCTACCTAGGGAGTTATGTGGCTCCCCACACTGTAGTGTAATCACTGGTCTAGACATTTCCATGTTAGGTGTCCAAAGTCACCCAGACTTTAGCTTGCCACCTTACAACACACGCAAATGTTGCAGCAATAGAGAAGTAATGCAAACAGATGTTGGGTTTTTTGTCTAACTTGAAAGTCATTGTCAACTTGTCTAGGTTAAAAAACCCGGGGTGTTCGCTACTTCCCACCACCCAACACAGATGTAATGAGGTTAAGTGGTGTCCGTATAAAATAGGTAAGAACTACTAATTTTTCCTCAAGAAAGGCTTTTAATGATTTTTGACTATAACAACAGTCTAAACAAAACAAGAAAAGGAAAACCGAAGACCAGCACTGAATAAGGATTAATACAAAACGCAGATTATATTGAAGACAAGCACAAGTACATGTAATATTGTGGACCATTTGCAAGCTCCTGAACAGTGACTCTACATATGCTGGTACTGGCAGGTTATAATAAAAGCCCCGAAGACAAGCATAAGTAAAGCTATTATTCACCAGCTCTATATTCCTGGTGTTAGAGGCAACATAAAGCTGATGAACAGCGCTACATGCATTTGCTAGGACTATGTAAGAGACAAGCAATAATACATGCAAAGCTATTATGCATCAGCCAGTTACTATTGATTTTGTACTACAGTATCGATACGACTATGATCAATTCGGCTCGAGCGACCAGACTTCTTTACTCCATAGACTTACCCTGCATTCGTCCGAAAAAACACGTTACCCTTCAGTTGGCCGTTTTCCGCACTGGCCAGGTACAGACAGTCGAGAAGTGCACATCCCTTCAGTTCAGAGGGTGTGGGTCAGGTATGACTGAAAACACACACACACCCCCATGCCTTCGTCCTTTTTATCTGGTCTGACGGCCGTGTTTTAGAACAGACCAACCAATCAGGGTGGCCCACATTGCTTATGTGGTTGCCCTAATTGTATAATTGATGCGTATTTAATTTTTATGTCCAATTGTTAGTTGTTCATATAGTTGAGGCCTATTTTCTGTGGCCAATTAGATCTTGAAAGTACATAGGAGTCAGCATAAATTGCTATCTGGTCGCCTCGGTTTCTGAGCACAAGTCACAAGCTTAAGCTTTATTTTTGCAAGGCTTGCATTTTGCAGTCTACGGAAGTCTGAGGCCTAACACTTGCAATACTTCTATTTCGTTTAAGCTTGACAAGACAGTTATTCACTTTATTCACACTCATGCAGCATTCTGGGATCTTGTGCATTATAATGGAGTTATTTTAAAGACATATAAATTTTTAAAACTGCATGACCTTGGCAACCCAAACTTAGAGTACTTGTATATCATCCTTCAGCAATGCTGCCTGAGAGTTACTTTCTTTAACAAGGTACAATGAATATTTGGAGATAGGCTGACAGTATCCCCTTCATGCTTAAATTTAAAGTACATGAACTGCAACCCAATATAACAAACAACAATGATTTCTATAGTTTTGCATATCTTTATTTTTCTCCATAAAACCAGTGAATAATTTTTTCTCCTGATGCTACCAGTTAGAAACATTGCTCAGCAGCAATTTAAGTACACCTGATTACTTAGTCTGATCTCTGTGAGGTCAAGGCTAATCTGTTTCAAAATCCAACCTTCTGCTTTTGTTTAATATAGCCCACTGAGATTAAAATGAGATTAGGGCTCAGACGGTGAGAACAACATCTGTATATGAAATCTTTCACTGTTCTTTACAAACACTACTAGCTGAAATAGTGCCCTGCATGTGGATAGGTTCATGGGCCATTAATCATATTCCCTTATACACACAAGGTTTTTATTTTCTTTGGTCACGGTGATTCTTTTTCCCCTGGACATCAGTTATGCTAAATCTGATCCTAAATCGCACCATCAATATTAATACCAGAATGTTTTTCCCCCCGACCATCTTTACATTTTT
Organism: Natator depressus; assembly: GCF_965152275.1. Lineage (NCBI taxonomy): Eukaryota > Metazoa > Chordata > Testudines > Cheloniidae > Natator > Natator depressus. Next base: position 110,289,946 of record NC_134238.1, on the reverse strand, counting down.
AAAGATCTATATATTGATAAAGCTAAGCTACACCATAAAGGTATATCAGTGGAGACCGTGCAACCATATGTTTACTCAACTTGAAAAATTTACCCCATTGGCAGAGAGCAGACATTTATTTTTCTACAAATACTGTATCTTCTTTAAAGTGAAGATTAGTACTTGTGGATGGTGCTGGACTTAAAGCTCACGACTGAAAACTACCATTTCCACACACCTCCCCTCCCAACAACAGCTACAACATAGGCACCAGCAACACAAATTTCTCAACGCTATCCTATCCGTATGCGTCAACCCAGACCTATGATATGCCAAACAATCATTTAAATTGTGAAAAAAATAAGCTTTTACAAAATCTAAAACTAGTAGCAATGTTTTGATGGGTTTTATTTCCTAATAATTTCAGTAGGAATAGTGGTTCGAACCCAAACTTTGTAACTTTGGGTCAGTGTAAGAGAGAGAACCTGAAGGTGAAAGACCAGAAACAAAACTGAAAGGAATGAAAGTGATTAATGTGTTTTTATTGTTCAAAATGCACCTAATGCGCAAAAATGTAAAACATAATCAGTGTTAAAGTATAATGCAAAGTGTAATTGGTAATGTACAGTAGGTAAAGAAATTATATATATACACATGAATCTCAATCCCTCCCACACCTTCAGATGTAGCTTGAGGCACAATCAACCTTCTGCCATGCCTGGCTCTCATGCTGTTTGCTAGAATGGCTACCTTGTTGTGTTTCTAGAACTTAAGTTTTGTTAAAAGAAAAAAAAGGCAAAACAAGAATAGTAGTTGGGCTATCGCTCAACCCACAACCTAGAGGACCCATAGCCTGCTTTTCATCTGGTCCCCACCCTTTGACTTGTCTAGCTAGTGGCCCTACCAATAGTTAAAACTCCCACCCTGTGTAGCCATCCCATTGTACCAAGCTGCAGTCCCCAGGGAAGGACGTTTATATATATATGAGAGAGAGAGAGAGGACTCCTGTGCATGTGCTGTTGGTGTACAGACAGACCACTCATCTATTCCCCTGGATTCCTGCCTGAGCTGAGCTCATGCTGCACCTGATACTGGAGTCATGAGTACATACTGGGTCTGATCTCACTGCAGTGGGCATACATCAGGAGTGAAAAAACTGATTTTTGTAAGAAGAGAATCAGGAGTATTATCCTTGATAACTGCACTCTCCATTTTGATGATGATGCTAGCATTCATTGGCTTGGAACTTCAGAGTTTCTCAGATATGGGATGATGTTTTCAGATTCTGCACGTACAAGTGGGAATCCTTTGGATCTTATCTTCCAGATGACACTGGATAATAATAAGTGTCTGCAAATCAAATAGTTATGATCTGATCTTTACCTTCTCCAGTTCTCTGTTCTTGTTAGGATGATCAAACTGATTTGAAGACATGATCTTGAAGGCTGAAGGATTCCAGACTTTGGGAGATTATATTCTCAGTTGCTAGACCATTCTGCTGATAGCTTAGTGAGATATTACCCTGCACCGTTTTTCCAGGACCCCAGGCTGTGTTAGGCTATACTGCTCTATCACCCCCTTAGGAAGAGGTTGGGCACTGCTCCTGGCTGAGGCAAGCATACAGCCCTCTGGCATCGGCCCCTTTGCTGGGGGTGTTTTAGTCGTCCAAACAAAAAGTAAATATGCTTCCACAGACCACAAAATGCAGAGTCCTAGGTCTTTGCCGAGTCAAACAGAAAAGTTCCAGCCCATGTCATTTCTGAGAGGGCCTGGGCAGTGAAGGCTCTCAAGCCATTTTCCTGGTCAGCAACACTTGTTTCCAGGGGCCAAGGAGCTCTGAACTGCAGTCCTGCTCCTTCAGAGTACCACTCTGCACTGAGCTGGGGTCCTCCATTTTAAGGACCCACCCATCTAGGGTGACTAGACAGCAAGTGAGAAAAATCGGGCTGGGGGGGTAATAGGAGTCTATATAAGAAAAAGCCCCAAATATGGGGACATCTCGTCACCCTACACCCATCTCTAGGCTTGACAAGCCTCCCAGGAGTGCTGGGTTGGGGCCGATTGTGCCTAGAGGAACTCTAACCCTATCCTGACTGAGGAGAGGATCTGCCCCATCATACCTGGTTTACAGATGACCTGCGATCACTGAAGTGGCAGGGCAGGAGCAGGGCCGGATCTACCTTTTATGCTGCCCCAAGCAGCGAAGCAAAAAAAAAAGGCCTCCGAAGAAAAAAATGGAAAAGCTGCCACCGGAGTGCCGCCCTTTCTGATTTGCCGCCCCAGGCACCAGCTTCCTTAGCTGGTGCCTAGAGCCGGCCCTGGGCAGGAGATTAGAGAACCAATAGCAAAAGATTTTATCTGAATCTGAGTAAGTGTGGTACAGAGGATTTTCATCCTCATGCTGGTGCAGCAGTGAAGGATAACAAATCATTTTTGCCTACAGCAGTGCTGAAGATTTGACCAGCAGAACTGCTCAGGGCGATAAATCCAGAATGCCTCCCCTCTGGAAGAGTCAGATCTTTCTCACTGTGAAGAATTTCCATCTACCTTATTATCTGGAACTGTCAAGCATATCTGACCCTGTCTGCTGATCCCCATGGAGGCAGTGCCTGACTGAGAAGTGGCAAATGCTCTTAGTTTGTTTTGGTGGCATATTATTGAGTTGCTGATAACTACATTTTAATCATCAGTGAATTGGATCCTTGCCCCAGAAGAGGAGACTGAGAAGAAACAGGAGCTGCAGAAGGGGAGGAGTTGATGAGGAATAGCACCAAAATTCTATCCATGGTGCTTGCTTTCTCTGGCTGCCAGTCCAGAAGGAAACAAGAACACTCATCGATCGTGCAATGCTGTTTTATAATGCAGACAGAGGAAAGAATTTCTGTACTTTTACCTACCTCACATAGGTGTCATGTAGATTCATTTGTTAACTACTGGACAGAGATTAGAATATGTAAAGTGCAGTATAGGAGCTAAGTATTAAGAAACAAAAGTCAAACTGACCCATTTTGCTTCACTTTCTAAGATTAATGTGTTCCAAAAATAAAATCTGTGGATGCTGAGAGGGCCTATTGGATTTTTCTAAGTTTTAGTAAACTTAAGTGCTTTTAGTGGCCTGGTTAATTACATTTTCCTAAATACATGGGGCCAAATCCTGAAATCCTTACTCAGTTCTTGCACAGGCAAAACTCTCACTGAAGGAAATGGGTGTTTTTCACTGAATGAATGAACAATGATGTCATGATCTTGTCCACAAGTTTTATATTGGCAAGATAATCCTTTAAAAATTGAAACAAATGATTTTGCAATTACAAAATTCTGAAGCAATAGTAACACTCAAGTTACCAGTTCACTGCAATAACCACTCCTTGCCCCCCCCAAAAGTTATATAAGTTTCCCCCTTCAGCTAAAAGCACAATAAAACAAATTCCATTTTAATGGCTATATTGTGTGTAGAGTTTTTTCTAAAGAACTTCAATATTTTATATTACATCTTCAGGTCTACAACAACATTTCAGCATGTTAATGAATGCAGACATACATTTTCACTCTGGTTGAAATAAGAACCTGTTAGGTCACTACTTTCCATTTCATTACAGAAAAATTCTCATCCTACACTGAAATCTTCACCTACTCAGTCAGATTGGAATCACGGTTTGTTTGATAATGATAAATACTGCTATTGAATAGCAAACAGCATTTTAATGCCATGGTGCTCAACTGTACTCATCTTATAATGAACAATTTACAGGCTGTATAGATAATGTGTTCCATTTTTTTTCTGGCAGTAGTTTAATATAATACTACACTATTTTGGGTCCTAAATTGCTCAGCAAAATGAGCATTGATTAGTTCCTCATCTAAATTTAATGGCTGAAAATGGGACTGCAACTTGATAAGGTAATTTTGTTGCTAAATTTTCATATTATCCTAGCCATGCCAAGAGTTCTCATTGGAATTTTTCACAAATATTGTGATTGCTAATTTACTTTTGAGCTTCAAATACGTATGACTGTAGCTCTACTAGGAAAAAACTCAGAATGACTTCGTTTGGTCTTTCTGTACACTTGATCTAAACATAAGTTTGCTTTCTTGGGGCTGTGTTGGAACTAAAATCTTACATGGCTTTTCTTGCACTCCCAGGAAAGCTGTTTAGGGCATATGTAAATTGGGCCAATCTACTGTGTTTAGGGGAAAGGCCAAAACAACCACCAACTTTGTGGTCAGGAGTTGTGGAACTGCTCAGAGAGTAGAGAGCTCATGTTTCTGAAATTACCTCTGAACAACTACTACTTCCAATTCTTGGTTGTTTTTTCTTTTCCATATAGGTCTGTGCAAATCAGTCAGCCAGAAGAAAAATATGAAACTCTGCCACTCCAACTTGGAAAACATGGTTAGCGTTTACTGTAACGAAGCAAAAACTCACTGGCATGGTATGTCCTGCTGGTCGTCTTGGGAATTAGCTCTCCAGCATATGGAGCGCTTCCTCTTGGCCAGTGTCTCACCTGCCTCAGGCCCGGTGTCCCTCACAGGCACTGGTGCCCCTTACCCTGGGTTCTGCCCTCTGTAGTATCCCCACTCTGGGTCTCTCCTCCCAGCAGAACCCCCAGCCCTCTCACCCACCTTGCCTCAGTGGCTACTGCCAGTCATCATCTAGCCCCCACTCACTGGGGCAAACTGCAGTCTGTCTTGGCCACTCATCATTGGCAAAGAGGTTGGACCAGCTGCCTCTGCCTATCTCTGGGCTGCACCTCCCAGCCCCAGTACCTGCATAGTTCTTTACCAAGGCCTCAGACTGGGTCTCCCCAGCTCCTCTGGCCTTTCCCCAGCCCCGCTCCGCTCCGCTCTGCTCTGCTCTGCTCTGCTCTGCTCCAGGTACCTTTTTCTCCCAGGCAGCCAAGTCCTTCTTTCTCCACAGCTAGAGAGAGACTGACCTAGCTTCTCCCTGAGCTCTTATAACAGGGCCAGGTGTGGCCTGATTGGGGCATGGCCCCAGCTGTGGCTGCTTCCCCAATCAGCCTTGCTTTTTCTCTCAGGAGCCGGGTAACTGCCCAGCTACATTTACTCTCCCATATAAATGCCATGCTTGCAGTCAAGGTGGGTAGCATCAAACACTACCTGGGAAAGATATGTGTTTGGGCAGCCACAGTTGGCTTTACACAGCTACAACTGAGGTGAAAATGCCTCTCTATCTGCTCCGCAGGTAGAAAAAGTAATTTTGGGCTTCATTAAGGACTAGGGAAATTCTGGCCCCCTTGAAGTCAATGGCAAAACTTTCATTAACTTCAAAGGGGCCAGGATTTTAATGCTTGTTTTTAATGTCACAATGTGTTTTAAAAGAATACCCCCTCCCAATATCTGACAGTACAACTTTGTGTTAATGCAGCATTCTGCGTTACTTAAAGGTACGATTTTAATTATTTATTTTTGGCCAGAAAATTGAGAGCATGAACACACACTGATCTCAAATATACAGCACACAATAGTTTCCAGTTTGGTCTGTATTTGGGAAAGCCCTAAACTGGTTGAAATCGGTTTTGGAAAAATAGATGTGGTAATCACAGAAGATTTAAGAGCTGACACCATGAGGCGGATATATGTCTCACACCTGAGGACAGAGGGATGTCTGAGATGAGCCACAGAGTATATCTACTGTCCAAGCATGAATGTCTAATTGAGAGTATAGCCAGACTCCTGCAAGGTGTGTAGAGAATATGGTGATTGACAACAGGAGATGCTACAGTTTCACGAAATCCCAACCTGACATTGGGAAAAAGTCAGAACAGACGTGTTCACTGTTAATGAGAGGATTTACATTGTCACAGTAGAAAAAGCTACACAACAAAGTCCTGAAATCCCACAACATAACCCTCTCAACAAAAATAAAACTTTACAATGTGTTTCTGCTCACATCTCTCTTCTACGGCTGTGAGACCTGGACACCATACAAATGGCATATCAAACAGCTAGGGGCCTTCCACATGCCGTCTCTGCGTGCCGTTATGGGGATTCGCTGGCAAGACAAAATTACTAACCTGGAGGTTCTCCAAAAGTCAAATGCCACAAGCATCGAGGCCATGCTGATAAAAGCCCAACTACGCTGAGTTGGACACATCATTAGGATGCCTGAACATTGACTCCCCAGAAAAATTTTCTGTGGAGACTTGGCACAAGGACATCGGAATCAAGGCCACCCCAGAAAGCACTACAAGGACAGCATCAAGGACAGCATACACTTTGGTGCAATAAAACTGGATGAGCTCAAGAAGGTTATGTCAAATAGATCAGCATGGCAACATACCACATCCAGAGCTTTCCAAGCCTTTGAAGAGGACAGAAATAATTGACTGTTTGCTGTAAGGGAAAAGCGTCATACCCCTGCTATAGCTACCAAGATGCTCACTAATGGCTTTGCCCAATCTGCTCACGAGCATGCGTGTCACGCTTTGGACTTCAGAGTCACTCCAGAATCCACAAAAAGAGAGAGCATGAAAATGTCATTGTTGAAATGATGGACTATGCGAGAGAGTAGATTACTACTTCAATTTCAGGGAAGTGGCCTATCTAGAGACCAGAGGAAGAGTTCTGTGTGGCTCGAAAGCTTATCTCCCTCACCAACAGAAGTTGGTCTAATAAAAAGATATTACCTCACCCACCTTCTCTATCTAGCGAACACTCAGACAAGAACTATGATCTGGAAACTGAAGGTGCATTTCGTAAGGTATGTCATACCTGATACACTATGCTGAGACTATGGGCCCCAGTAAACTGTAGCAGAATTCAAACTGTTCAGCGCCAGATGGGAATTTTTGGCACAAGATGTTTTCGACTGGGTACCCACAATATAATAGGAAGGCAGAGACAGGCTTCACCCCAGACTGCTTTTAGTCAAGAACACATAATAGATTGGGTAATCCAGATGAGCGACAGTGTACTTTTCTCACTCCTGAGCATCACTTAAGTAAATCTTTAGGAAGGTTTTGAATTAAATGATATTTATTATTAATAGTAATTGATATTATTTTCTATAAATAGATAAGGACCTGACTCCCCAGGAGAAGCTCTTGCAGCAACAGAAGCGGAAGTAGGGGAAGACTGAGCCATGCCCATTCATCATCTATGCCCTGACAACAGTAATTCAGTGTTTGGGAAAATAAGCTGTATCATTCCTCTCCCTCATAAAAAAATGTAAGGAGGGGAGAGGACTACATTTCTGCCACATGCCCTCCTTTTATGGTGGCAAGGCTAGAGAATAGGCAGGTATCATAGGGGACATAGCCTGTGGAATGTATGAAAGCTGACAATCTGCAGTATAATATCAGCAGTTACCATCTTCCTTTTGGCTGCCATGTGCACCCCTGTGATCTCTCTGAATGGGTTTGTATGATGTACACTGTCCTGTACAAGAAAACATATGTAACTTTGACTCGTATTATATGCACCGGTTTCCAAGGGAAACCTGGCATGTAGACCAGTATGTTTCCCATGTTCCTCCTCCAGTCCAGCTGGACCTGCTTCCTTTCCCCATGTACATGAACATGTGGTATGGGCTGTGAAGAGGGAAAGATTCCCTCTACCCGCTTTTCCCTTCCTTGCAGACCTGCTGACCCATTTGCTGCAGATTTTTGCTCACTTCTTTGCCATGCAGCATATGGTCCTATATAATTTACTATGGGAAAACTAAGACTTGTTGCAGAGCAGAGAGAAATAGTGGAGTGGAGCATTAAACTGTGTTGATTTAATAAAAGACAACCCTGATCCCTGTTTGTAACAAAGGCTGGAAATAAATAATAAAGGTGACTGTATTATCAGCAGCTTAGTAAAATTATTGTATTTGTTAAAAAACTGAAAAAATGTGAATTGTGTGGAAACAAATCCAATTAATAATTAGTGTTTGCATTAAGGAAACACTTTCAGTTTTGTGACGGGGCAAGGCCAGATGGCTATAGAAAAGTAGTGGGAGATAGATATATTAGCTCCAGGCTAAACAAATCCCTGGTACCAGGTTAAGTGAAATGACAGCTGCTCCAAGTCAATTAAGACACCTGGGGCCAATTAAGAACTTTCCAGAAGGCAGGGAGAATGCTAGGTTGATTGGGACACCTGAAGCCAATCGGGGGCTGGCTGAAACTAGTTAAAAGCCTCCCAGCCAGTCAGGTGGGTGTGCATGTCAGGAGCTGTGGAAGGAAGTTGTGCTGTTGGAGAGGCTGAGTAGTACACACCATATCAGGCACAAGGAAGGAGGCCCTGAGGTAAAGGTGAAGTGGAGCTTGAGGAAGTGAGGGCTGCTGTGGGGGGAAGTAGCCCAGGGAATTGTACATGTCATGTTTCTAAAAGGTCAGCTACCATAGCTGATACTATTAGGGTCCCTGGGCTGGAGCCTGGAGTAGAGGGTGGGCCCGGGCTCCCCCCTGCCACCTTTGCCCCCTGATTAATCATTGAGATTGGGAGACAACAGAGACTGTGCAAGGAAGGATAACTTCTTCTCACCTCCCTTGTTGGCTTATGATGAAAATGGCTCAGTAGACTGTGACACTCTTCTCTAGAGAAAGAAGGGTTATGTGGAGGGTCACAGTGAGCCTCTGAGGCTAGTGAAATCTGCCAGGAAATGTGGGACCCAGGGAGGCAAGGACAGAGCTTTGTCACAGTTTCTATTGCCAGATGAGGCCTTCTATTTCAAAAGCAGCATCCCAGCCAACAAAATCCCTGAAACAATAAAACACAAAGCTGGGATAAAGCTGCTAGTTCTAATTAGGCTGGTAGTACTTCAAACACACACAAAAAATGGGCAACTTGTGCAAATCCCATGACTGTTTCATCCATTTGATCTCCTGGATTAACTAGGCCACAGATTGAATAACATTTAAAATATATCTCATGGGTCTGTTTGGATGTTATGCAAATCATTCATAAAGGGTGCAATTTACCAAAAATATGTTTGGCTTGCACATTTTTTAAGCCCACAGAAGCCATTTTAACTGAGTTTCACCAGTCTTGTATGGCAGGCACTTTTTAAAAACTGTTTGATTTACTGAATTGGAGCCTATATTTATCTGATATGCATGACTTGCAAGCCTGTATAGAAACAACAGAAGCTGATATTTCACAGTTTGTATCATCTACTTAAGTGTTCCTTTAATTGCAGACAGGTTTTTATAAACAAGGCCCAAACCAGCCGGTAAACCTTTCTTCATGGGTGGGCCAGAAACCACAAAGTTAACAGATTGAGTAAACTGGCTTTATGTAGAGGACCTTCATAGGATTGAGAGGAGTAGGATACCATACCTCTCCCATACCATGAAACACCAATGCAGTATAACAGGGTGGCTTGCCCCTTAAGGACTAGAGGTCTGGGTCCAGCCTACACTGATTACTAAGGAGGCATATCTGATCAGGAACCAACTGATTTCCCTATAAGAGCAGCAGGACTCTGAGTTACTACAGAGAGTTCTTTCCCAAGTATCTGACTGGTGGGTCTCACCCACATGCTCAGGGCCTGATTGCCATATTTGTAGTTGGGAACGAATTCCCCCCCCCCCCCCAGGTCAGATTGGCAGAGAACCTAGGGGGGTTTCACCTTCTTCTGCAGCATGAGGCACGGGTCACTATCTGGTCTGGATTCTCTGTAACTTGAAATCTTCACATCAAGATTTGCGGTCTTCAGTAACTGAGCCAGAGGTTATGGGTCTATTACAGGAGTGGGTGGGTGAGGTTCTATGGCCAGTGATGTGCAGGAGGTCAGAATAGATGATCATGATGGTCCCTTCTGGCCTTGAAGTCTATGAGGAGGAAGGCAGGCTGCTGACCCTGCAGAGAGAATTCTTAGGATGCAGAGAGACTGCTTATGGTGAATAGGCTCCAGTGAAGAACTTGTGACTTAGAGCAGAGTGAAATATGGAGGCTGCTGGGAGCAAGTGGACTCCAGCAGAGAAACCTAAAACCTGGGGAGTGAGGCAACTGGCAGGAAAGGCCTGGGAGAATGGGTGGACTTGAAAATGTTATTCTGAATGTTTGTTAATGCGGAGATGAAGGAAGAAGGGGATACGCATCAGGGCCCTAATTGTGCCCTGGGTGATCGCTACTTCCCACCACCCAACACAGATGTAATGAGGTTGAGTAGTGCCTGTATAAGAGAAATTAAAACTACTAATTATTCTTCAAAAAAGGTTTTTAATGGCTTCTGGCTATAAAAGCAACACAGACAAAATAAGAAAAGAAAGATTAAAGACCAGCACTGAATAAGGATTAATATAAATGGCAAGTTATACCGAAGACAAGCACAAGTACATGTAAAGTTATTATTTATTAACTACTTACTACTATTCTGAACACTATCGTATTGATATGAACTTGAGATCAATTCAGCTCGAGCAACCAGACTTCTTCACTCCATAAGCTTACCCCGCATTCGTCCGAAAATACGTTACCCTTCAGTTGGCCGTTTTCCGCACTGGCCAGGTACGGACAGTCGAGAAGTGCACATCCTTTTGGTCCACGGGGTGTGGGTCAGGTTTCCCAATCAAAGAGTGGTCCCCTTATGACCAAAACACACACCTTTAGTCCTGTGCCTTCGTACTTTTTATCTTATCTGTCAGCCGTGTTTTAAAACAGACCAACCAAACAGGGCAGGCCAAATTCTTAGTGTGGTTAGTGTGGTTGCTTTGATTTTATAAGCTATGCGCGGGTGCATAGCTTATCTCCATGTAGCCAATTATCTCAAATGTGGTCAATGTGTGTCAATAATCCATGTATGAGCACATAGATTATCTCAATACATATGAGTCAGCCTAAAGTGTTCTCTGGTTGCAACGCATCCTGACCACAAGTTTCAGTTTAATTCTGCAAAGCTTGCTTTTTGAAGCTTCCAGAAGTTTGAGGCCTAACATTGACAATACCTTTGTCCATTTTAATCTTGACAATACTTTTGTTCATATCAATCACAGTTAATTTAATAAAGTAGAGGCCAAGAAGGGATGGAAATGGACAAAAGTGCTTTTGAGTTTATTGATTAACCAGGAGGGGAAACTGAGGTTGCCATTCACAGCAGGTTTTGCTGGGGTCCTAGTATAGCTACTGCCTCCACAGTGGGTTCTGACCAGCAAGTGCAAGTAGTCACAGATCCATTGACTCTGTCCCTACGCCAGCACACTCTCTGCACTGATGTGACCAAGCCCTGTCTGTGACCTATCTCCACACTATACTTGTCGGGCTTCATGTACCCAGAATGGAGAGAGTGGGATTTGACCTCTAATAAGTAGATAAGACATTGATTAATTGCTTTCTTCGTCATCTGTGAATGTCAATCTTTTGTTAGTGAAGACTCAGTAGACATCCAGTGTTTGCAATTAAGTTTTTAGTACACTATCTTTGTTAATCCACTGCCATTATCTTTCCAGATTCCTACAGAACTTTAATCTATTCTGGTGTCCATCCACTGTTCTACCAAGAATATCTGCTAATAGAATTGACTGCTGGCAAAAGTCATATGATTACCCGAGTATAAGTTATGCATAAGGCTGCGATTTAGTCACGGAGGTCTCAGAAGTCATGGAATCCATGACTTCCAGGGGCCTCCATGACTTCAGACTGTGGGGGTTGGGAGCTGCAGGGTCCCCCGTCGCCCACTGGGACAGGAAGCTGTGGGGAACCCCTGCCCCATTTTGTCAGGGATACTTTTAGTAAAAGCTAGGGACAGGTCACGGCTTCTGTGAATTTTTCTGTTTTGCCTGTGACCTTTTACTAAAAATATCCATGACAAAATCTTATGCATATCTCTGGCCTGCAGACAGCTTCATAATAATCATCATGGAGCAATAATGCTTTATTAAAAAGGATATATACCATATTATACATTTTATTGGTCCATCTTTCCTAATAAGGGCTAAAAATCTTCTGTGGGTTATTGCTAGGGCCCTACCAAATTCATGGCTGTGGAAAACGTATCACGGACTGTGAAATCTGATCTTTTGTCTACTTTTACCCTGTACTATACAGATTTTACGGGGGAGACCAGTGTTTCTCAAACTGGGGGTCCCAACCCAAAAGAGGGTCATGGGTGGGGGGGAGATTGTACGGTTATTATAGGAGGCTTGCGGTATTGCCACCCTTACTTCTGCGCTGTCTTCAGAACTGGAAGGCCAGAGAGTGGCAGCTGCTTGTCAGGCGCCCAGCTCTGCTGGTAGCACTCTGCCAGCAGCAATGCAAAGTAAGGGTGGCAATACCATACCATGCCACCCTTACTTTTGCACTGCTGACTTCACAGCTAGGTCAGGACCCCTACAGTTACAACACCATGAAATTTCAGATTTAAATATCTGAAATAATGAAATTTACAATTTTTAAAATCCTTTGACTGTGAAATTGACCAAAATGGACCATGAGTTTGATAGGGCCTTAGCTATTGCTGTCTAAGAGTGAGGAAACACTGGCTTTCCTTTTAATTCTTCCTTTAGCAAGAAGTTGTGGCTTCCATCTCCTAAATGTACCCTTCTCCCAAGATCGTCTGGGGATCTTAATAGGTTGTTGCAGACTTTGGGCCATATTTTCTGCTGCCATAACTCCAGTGCGCTCATTACAGCAACATCAGCCCAGCAGAGATTTTGGCCACACATCTGCAGTAACTTAACTGGAGGTTTGGGGGTGAGGGAAGAGACTGGGGAAAGCCTGACTGGCCCTCCTTTCTTGATCTACCCTGTCTATACCCACAGAGATTGAAGCCCACAGAGCTCTGGCTGGAGGAATGTGGGGGGGCTGGAGGGAAAGAAAGAATGTACCTTGGAGGCTGCACTCCCTTTTTCATGCTGCCCTCATGCCTCAGACAGGATCTATGGGCACAGATTCTTCTCTGTTTGCAGAAGCAGGGGGGAGCATTTGACCCTAGCCCTAGAGTATTTTATGTTGTTGTTGCTGATTATTTTCATAGCTCCCAAAAGTGTGAACGTCTAAAAAGACACAGTCCCTTTTCCAAAGAGCTATAGATGTGGCATGATGAGTGAGGGTGACAAACAATGGGGCTGTAGCCAAATCATTATAACCATATAATTGAAAAACTTACATTTTCATCATTCTAGACTATTTGGAATTTCGATGTGCAGAATGCATTGAAAAATCTGCTTAAAATGATTGTACTCCCATATTAAGCATAAATTCTGTGCTAAACTCATCTGAAAATGTACCCGATAGTCAGACACTGCAGACTATATTTCTTCCAAAAGTTTTTCCACACTTAGAAATTATTGATTTACTTTTATAGCTAAATTAGCTTTTTGTGTATGCCTATGATAAAGATTTCACAAGCCTCCAGAAAGATCCTTTGTTATCTCTTTATCTAAAGAGCTGTTGTGCAATTTAAGATTTTATATTATTGCATCATTCCTAACTGGAAATTACTTTTACCACTGCCGCTTTGAGAAATACAAAGTACTTGTGTATCAAATGTAATTGAGAACTTAGCAATATTTAATACCATGATTATGCTACTTGATTTCATTTAATTTTTGTGTGTGTGTCTGGTGAATAATTATCCTCTTATTTTAGTAGTGAGGTGGCACATGGCATTATCTGTTGGGTACACAAAAGGGGATAACTCAGATCAAACGAATAAATAATTCTTAAAAGCAAATGATATTGCAGAGGAAACACGGTGATATGTTTCACTAATTTTTGGCATTAAGATAAAGCTAACCTCAATGTAACTTTTTAGCCTTTCTGTATTTTGTAAAATTCTTTGTATTAACAATTTCTAATCCCTTGTGTCCTACACATTCTTTAGAGATAAAGAAAAATATTTTCAAATTCACAAATCAAGCGCATTCATTTATCCCATGCAATGGCTCAATTCAGCTGCAACTTAAGTCAAAGGAAACACTAACATGCTTTAATGGGAGTAAGATCAGGTCTCAACTGAATTGCGAGGAGTTCAAATAAAAGACTGTAAAGCTTCTTAAATCCACGTGTATTCAGTTATCCTTTAAGGACCTTAAGAGTCTTCTGAGCATTGTTCTGTAAGTCAAGACATAGTTAAAACATACATATCATACATTTTCAAATACTGAAATTGCCTTGGGTTCTGTATATTTTTCACCATATAGATACATCTGCCAGTTCTTTTCCTCCATTGTGTTACTGACAATATTGTGTCCTTAGACTGATTCCCTCCACTTGTACTACATCAAGCTGTAATGACATCAGATCTCAAGCAAAATAGCACTGGGCAAGGTCAGTGCCTAAAAGGGAGATTTTTTAGGGCAGAAAGTAATGGTAGTGATTCAGTAAGTGGCGATTGTTCCTCTGAGTCAGTACCAAACCAGCATTCAAACCTGGTGTTATAGGAACCGGACTGCTGAAATTGACATCTTTAAGATATGACACAAAACGGAGGTCCTGATCATTAAAGATCACGCGAGTAACTTTCATCTCTGGCCAAATTCCAACTGAGATAATTACATTCTGCCTTCATAAATTGCCCCTAATGTAATTAACTTGTTGTAGTGACCTTTAGAGTATCAAATGGGTAATGCATCTGAGCTTTTGGACATGTTGGACCCACCTTCCAAAAGATTTCTCACTTGTTTGTTCATTCATTCCTGTCTGAGCAAAAACTGAATTACAGTGTAATAATGTTGGAGTTGGATAAAGTATGCATGGATTTAGCTATTGTATTTCCTCTGTAATTTCAATTGGAGAAGTTATTTTCCACATTTTGTCTTGAACTCTTGTGTAATGTTGTTTTGTTTTGTTAAAACAATTACTGAGATTCACCCCAGGGATGGTGTATGTCAGTGGTGGGCAAAATTTCTCTATGTAGAATTTGTAAGTTAGTAAAATTTTGAAGGGAGTTGGTTTATATTTGGATAAAAGGCACTGAATAAATACAAGAAAATTCAATGCACTGCTATACAGCTAACTATTGAAAGTACCCCCCCAGTAATTTGGTTTGTCATTTATAAAAAACCTGGATATATGACAACTTGTCATTTGAATATACCTTGTAAATATTGTTTTATTTGCACCCAAAATCTCTCTTTATATTCTGTTTGTGTGTACCATGAATTTCCTGTTACTAGTTTGCATTTGTTAGTTTTTATGGTCCTTAGGATTAATTTCATGTGTCACACATGTTGTATGTACAATATTAAAAAATACCATGTTTTACCACTGATCAATATTATCTTGGGGCCTGGCTGGGAAACACTTACTACTAGGCATAGTATTTAACAATATTAATAGTTCACAGTAGCATGCGTTATGCCTGATCATTTTTTTGTAAGGCTGGGGACCAAATGAACCATTATTACAAGAGGTCATAAAATCTCCATCAAGAACACCATTAAGTTTATAGCAGGGTCTTTAATTTCTCTGCTTTGAGATTTCCTGGTTTCTCCCATTTCTTAAGTAAATGTTTGCAAATTCTGCTGACAACCACGGATTCTTGTTCAGCTTGACCTCTGCATATTTCCACTTGTGGTCAACAGGGCACAAGCTCAGAATCTTGTACTCATCAGTGCCCATTAGGGTTGCTTACCCCGGCGCCCCCACATCATATAGGGCTATACCAATCTAAAAGAGGAGTGGCCCCAATCACCTCTCAGTTCCTTCTCACTGCTAGAGGTCCAGTCAGCTTGGCACTCACTCAGTGCCCATGATGCTTTGCTCACCAGTTTTTCTTAACTTCTGTCCCTTTGAGGGCAATTTTTGTTTATAATTAATTAGCTAATCAGGACAATCATTAATCTTGAGTTATACTATTACAAGGCTATTTTGTTTCAGAGGAAACTGAAAGATGTTATGAAGAACAGATCACCAGACAGATCAAAATAAATAGTTCAAAAAACATTAAATATAAGGAATGCAAGAAGTCCGTACATCTGAATGTGTTTATTGCAGACCAACAAAGAAGAAGAGGGAAATTAATGTATAACGGAACAGCAGTGAAGGTAAATGGATTTGTTCAGGGGGTTGGAGTTTGATCCAGCTTTGCTCTGCACGCTGACCAAGGAAATGCTTATTTCAGTCCAAACGTGATTTTTATGAGAAATCCAAGTGTAAGATTGCAGTAAGATTGCAGCCTACAATGAGGAACTGGCGTTGTGAACACCCAAAAGAGAGGGGTTCCAACCAAGACTTCTGAATGAAATAAAATGTAAAGTGGCCAAGCTACTGATGAGAGTATTGCAGTTTATTCATTAAAACAGCAACTGCTCCTGAAGACAGTTAACAAGTTTGCTAAATGCTCACTGAAATCAAACACAAAAGGGGCTCAAACACAGTTAAATCAAATTAACTTATAAATGTGAATTCATATTTATAAAGCATTTTTTGGGGATAGTTGCACAGTTGTAGTGACTTAAGTGTACTTAAAATTTAAGTGCAGATGAACAAGAAAAATATAATCACATTTCCACTGATATAACCATAACGGCATAATTTTTAGAAGATTCTGTTTTTGACAGTAGAAAAATTACTATAAATCTGTCTCACTTAAAGTAAACTGACAGGAAACTGGGAGGAGTGGTAGATACGCTGGAGGGTAGGGGTAGGATACAGAGGGACCTAGACAAATTGGAGGATTGGGCCAAAAGAATTCTGATGAGGTTCAACAAGGACAAGTGCAGAGTCTTGCACTTAGGATAGAAGAATCCAATGCATCGCTACAGACTAGGGACCGAATGGCTCGGCAGCAGTTCTGCAGAAAAGAACCTAGGGGTTACAGTGGACGAGAAGTAGGATATGAGTCAACAGTGTGCCCTTGTTGCCAAGAAGGCCAATGGCATTTTGGGATGTATAAGTAGGGGCATTGCCAGCAGATCGAGGGACGTGAGCATTTCCCTCTATTCGACATTGGTGAGGCCTCATCTGGAGTACTGTGTCCAGTTTTGGGCCCCACACTACAAGAAGGATGTGGAAAAATTGGAAAGCGTCCAGCGGAGGGCAACAAAAATGATTAGGGGACTGGAACACATGACGTATGAGGAGAGGCTGAGGGAACTGGGGATGTTTAGTCTTCAGAAGAGAAGAATGAGGGGGGATTTGATAACTGCTTTCAATTACCTGAAAGGGGGTTCCAAAGAGGATGGATCTAGACTGTTCTCAGTGGTAGCAGATGACAGAACAAGAAGTAATGGTCTCAAGTTGCAGTGGGGGAGATTTAGGTTGGATATTAGGAAAAACTTTTTCACTAGGAGGGTGGTAAAACACTGGAATGCGTTACCTAGGGAGGTGGTGGAATCTCCTTCCTTAGAAGTTTTTAAGGTCAGGCTTGACAAAGCCCTGGCTGGGATGATTTAGTTGGGGATTGGTCCTGCTTTGAGCAGGGGGTTGGACTAGATGACCTCCTGAGGTCCCTTCCAACCATGATATTCTATGATTCTATGATTAAGTACTTTAATGGTTATTAATGACCTACCATGCTTGAAAATCTAGCTGGAGCAATAATAAAGAATTTATTTATTTATTTTTTACAAAAATGTAAACTCAGTCAAAGTATCATTCAGATAAATGTAGTAAATTGCAGGGAGCATTCTGATTGCAAGAGCAGGAAATAAATAATGGTGCTGAACTACCAAATCAATAAATAACTATAGGGCACTAATTGCATAATCCCTTCAGTTGAATACAAACTCTAATGGTATCAGCGTACTCTTCCTTCAGCTGGAAGGACAGACTTTTGTATCTGGTAGAGTTAATTAACCATTATATCTTTTAAGGTAGTGATCCAAAGTTAGATTAGGGGTTAGCAGGTATAACTCGGCTTAGTTTGATCCTGTGATCTTAGGACTCCATGTAACCTACATAATGGACTTATACCAGTTTTACACTGGTATAAAGGAGAACATAAATGGCCTTTTGTGCCTTAAACTCAAAGGAAATAATGTGTCTGTTGCTGCTTGTTCACCCTGTACAAAAAGGAGGAGGAGGACAGACTCGTAGGCCTGATCTCTATGTCCTCTGAGAATTCAATAAATACATGCTAAGTGCCAGATGCTTGTTTCTGGTCTGTGTGTGCCCAGCACAGCTCATTACATGGCTTTAAACGTGTGTGAAGACTCAAGGTATTGCTCAATATCTCACTATTCCAGAACACAAACATCCAGTTCCTTAGCTTGTGTAAAGTGACATAGTTATATTGAGCTACGCTGCTTTGGACCAATTGCAGATCAGGCCAACAGAATGACACTGACAAGTTTCCTCATTAGCAATGAAGGCCAAAGTGAACACATCTCATCAGCAGTTTGCAAACTTTGTTGGCACCCCATTCTCTTCACAGCAGAGTTCAAAGTACTGGTCCTGATCTGCAAGCCACTTCGAGTACATCTACACTACAACTAGACAGTCATGACTGGCCTGTGCCAGCTGACTTGGGCCTGGGCTAAGGAGCCATTTAATTACAGTGTAGACATTTGGGCTCAGGTAGGAGCCTTTGCTCTCGGACCCTCCCACCTTAACCCAAGTCAGCTGGCACAAGCCAGCCACAGGTTTTTAATTACAGTGTAGACATACCCTTAATGGCCTTTGATTAGAGATTTGAGAGTGAAATAAAACAGCCTGGCTTGAAAGCATTGATAACGTGGATCACAGTTGCTAGGTTCTCATTTGTGAGGAAGGTTTGAAGCCTACAAGGCAAAGATGGTAGAAGAAGTTTTTCACCACTTGCAATGTGTGTTCAGAACACTGAGATGTATAGCAGCACCCCCAAATCTTCACACCACCTTGATGATCTGTAGTCTCAGGGTCTCTCTCTCAGGGGTAAAGGTAGTATATTGATAAGTTCCTCAAAGTGTTTTCCCCTTCCTATCTATATCACTTCTGGCTTTTCTGGGCTGAGGTCAGAGTCATCTTCATTTTTCTGCTGATTTCTTCTAGGTATTGGGATATCTTGGTGATGATGGAGGCTACATCAGTGGAGAAGGTGATATAAAATTGTGTTGAGTTTCATCTGCATATTGTCAGCACCTGAATCTGTAGCATGTCTGTCTCTCTGAGCAGTCTCATGTAGGTGTCAAAAGGCGAGGAGAGAGTATTCAGCCCCTCACTACTCTCTGGGTTCTGTCTGAATGGAAAGATTGAATCCAACATAGTACTATCTATTCACACAAGATTCAATGTGTGTACCATGAGCACTATATGATCTCAATTCCCTTGGACAATTCCTTCCTCCTAATTCCCAGTTAGTTCCCTTCACAAAACCTGATTATTCTGACATTGTACAGAAAGGGCTCAGTATAACCCAAAGAGAATAACAACAGGAACAAAAATGTTAATGCTAAATCACTACTGATCCTTATATAAGGATCCCCTCTTGGTGTGCTTAAATAGTTTGACACACTGACTACTAACCTATACCAAAACATTACTGCTAGCATTGCACCCGGTAGTAAATTATTATAATATTTGACATCAGTTGCGGCTGCATGGAGGGTATAATTGTAAGTAGAAATTAGTTCTTTATAGCTTAAGCCTAAAATGTTGTTATGAGAATTGTGTGTAATGTTAAAAACAATATTTACCCCAAGTGCTTAGAACCCACAATGGAATGCAACTTGTAGATAAACACTTTTTGGTTTGATCCTGTGGCTGCTGCCATGAAGGCAAAGTTGTCTAGTGGTTAGAGCACAGGACTGGCTCTGTGGACACTTGGATTCTAATCTTGACACTGACAGTAACGTTTTTTTACTTCATATCATTTCATCTTGGCTTCCCTACCTACAAAATAGAAATAATATCTACCCTCCTAATCTGGAGTAGGTGATGAGGTTTACTCAGTGTTTGTGAAACATCATGGGATCTCCGGAAGGAAGAGTTTCAGTCCATTGCTTGAAGTCTAAAATTCAAATTTTAAGAGTCTCTAGCATGTAGTCTATTGAAAACTGCTGTTAAATAGCAATTATTTTAGATTCATAGAATCATAGAATATCAGGGTTGGAAGGGACCTCAGGAGGTCCTCATCTAGCCCAACCCCCTGCTCAAAGCAGGACCAATCCCCAACTAAATCATCCCAGCCAGGGCTTTGTCAAGCCTGACCCTAAAAACTTCTAAGGAAGGAGATTCCACCACATCCTTAGGTAACGCATTCCAGTGTTTCACCATCCTCCTAGTGAAAAAGTTTTTCCTAATATCCAACCTAAATCTCCCCCACTGCAACTTGAGACCATTACTCCTTGTTCTGTCGTCTGCTACCACTGAGAACAGTCTAGATCCATCCTCTTTGGAACCCCCTTTCAGGTAATTGAAAGCAGTTATCAAATCCCCCCTCATTCTTCTCTTCTGAAGACTAAACAATCCCAGTTCCCTCAGCCTCTCCTCCTAAGTCATGTGTTCCAGCCCCCTAATTATTTTTGTTGCCCTCCGCTGGACGTTTTCCAATTTTTCCACATCCTTCTTGTAGTGTGGGGACCAAAACTGGACACAGTACTCCAGATGAGGCCTCACCAATGTCGAATAGAGGGAAATGCTCACGTCCCTCGATCTGCTGGCAATGCGCCTACTTATACATCCCAGAATGCCATTGGCCTTCTTGGCAACAAGGGCACACTGTTGACTCATATCCAGCTTCTTGTCCACTGTAACCCTTAGGTCCTTTTCTGCAGAACTGCTGCCGAGCCATTCGGTCCCTAGTCTGTAGCGGTGCATGGGATTCTTCCGTCCTAAGTGCAGGACTCTGCACTTGTCCTTGTTGAACCTCATCAGATTTCTTTTGGCCCAATCCTCCAATTTGTCTAGGTCACTCCGGACCCTATCCCTACCCTCCAGCATATCTACCTCTCCTCCCAGGTTAGTGTCATCTGCAAACTTGCTGAGGGTGCAATCCACGCCATCCTCCAGATCATTAATGAAGATATTGAACAAAACTGGCCCCAGGACCAACCCTTAGGGCACTCCACTTGATACTAGCTGCCAACTAGACATGGAGCCATTGATCACTACCCGTTAAGCCCGACAATCTAGCCAGCTTTCTATCCACCTTATAGTCCATTCATCCAGCCCATACTTCTTTAACTTGCTGGCAAGAATACTGTGGGAGACTGTGTCAAAAGCTTTGCTAAAGTCAAGGAATAACACGTCCACTGCTTTCCCCTCATCCACAGAGCCATTTACCTAGTCATAGAAGGCAATTAGATTAGTCAGGCATGACTTGCCCTTGGTGAATCCATGCTGACTGTTCCTGATCACTTTCCTCTCCTCTAAGTGCTTCAGAATGGATTCCTTGAGGACCTGCTCCATGATTTTTCCAGGGACTGAGATGAGGCTGACTGACCTGTAGTTCCCAGGATCCTCCTTCTTCCCTTTTTTAAAGATGGGCACTACATTACCCTTTTTCCAGTCGTCCGGGACCTCCCCCGATCGCCATGTGTTTTCAAGGATAATGGTCAATGGCTCTGCAATCACATCCGCCAACTCCTTTAGCACTCTCGGATACAGCGCATCCGGCCCCATGGACTTGTGTTTGTCCAGCTTTTCTAAATAGTACCGAACCATTTCTTTCTCCACAGAGCGCTGGTCACCTCCTCCTTGTGCTGTGCTGCCCCATGCAGTAGTCTGGGAGCTGACCTTGTTCGTGAAGACAGAGGCAAAAAAAGCATTGAGTACATTAGCTTTTTCCACATCCTCTGTCACTATGTTGCCTCCCTCATTCAGTAAGGGGCCCACGCTTTCCTTGACTTTCTTCTTGTTGCTAACATACCTGAAGAAACCCTTTTTGTTACTCTTAACATCTCTTGCTAGCTGGAATTCCAAGTGTGATTTGGCCTTCCTGATTTCACTCCTGCATGCCTGAGCAATATTTTTATACTCTTCCCTGGTCATTTGTCTGATCTTCCACTTCTTGTAAGCTTCTTTTCTGTGTTTAAGATCAGCAAGGATTTCACTGTTAAGCCAAGTTGGTGGCCTGCCATCTTTACTATTCTTTCTACACATCGAGATGGTTTGTCTCTGTAACCTCAATAAGGAGTCTTTAAAATACAGCCAGCTCTCCTGGACTCCTTTCCCCCTCATGTTATTCTCCCAGGGGATCCTGCCCAATAGTTCCCTGAGGGAGTCAAAGTCTGCTTTTCTGAAGTCCAGGGTCCGTATTCCGCTGCTCTCCTTTCTTCCTTGTGTCAGGATCCTGAACCCGACCATCTCATGGTCACTGTCTCCCAGGTTCCCCTCCACTTTTGCTTCCCCTACTAATTCTTCCCAGTTTGTGAGCAGCAGGTCAAGAAGAGCTCTGCCCCTAGTTGGTTCCTCCAGCACTTGCACCAGGAAATTGTCCCCTACACTTTCCAAAAATTTCCTGGATTGTCTGTGCACCGCTGTATTGCTCTCCCAGCAGATATCAGGGTGATTGACGTCTCCCATGAGAACCAGGGCCTGCGATCTAGTAACTTCCGTTAGTTGCCGGATTATAAAAGCTTTTTAAATTTTTCTTTGCATACCATCCTATAATATAATTACCAGTTTATAGATATTGTGTTTCATATGCTTTTTGGCTTACATTTAACAGGTAACTATCCAATTTATGATTTTGAACAAGTAAATAACATAATATACTTTAAAGATGTAAACTATGTCAACTTCACAGTGTTTACATTTGTCATCCTTTTTTAGTCCTCTCCTTACATTAATTATAAGTTGTAAAGTATTGAAAAAGTGTCTGCAATTTTAGATGTCACCCATTCCCCAGTTACAATTAGCATTTAAAAGACTTAACATACATTTTTATTCAAATATGCCGCCTTTGGTAGTCATGGTAACCTCCCTCATCAGTATCTTCCAGCTTCAGAATGTGCTGCCACAATACTTCTAGACACTACCATTCAGGTTTTTTCACTTGTTTCCCTCCTACCTTCTCCTCATGCACAAAAGACATACACCTGCCCTTGCAAAGTCTAAGCTGCATAACAACAAGAAAGGAGACAAAATAAAAATGTAAAAAAAGAATACTTACAAGCACCACTGCATGAATCTTTCTGGAGATAGAAACTGATGAAGAAGGATGATTTATCTCTTGGATGACTTCAGCTGGTGTCTACATGTGGTACAGTAATTAAATATAGTAAATCCTTTCTCCTCTTTTCTAATCATTCTAACATTCCTACCCTGGTTGGTGCACCTGGTCTTGGCCTCTGATATCCATCTAGACAAATATCCTATAGTCTTCCAGTCATTTCCATAGCACCCCACTGAGACCATAGCTGCTGTCATCTGCTGAAATGGCAGTAGACTTAAAAACATTGCAAATGCCACTACTGGATATGTAAGGTGACGTTATGTCCCAGTTCTACCGAGATAGTCCTATTTTTATTTTGATGTCCCAGTGTCCCAATAACTACTTTTGGGATGCTTGAAATGTCCTGGCTTTTCATTAAATCAATCAAAACATTGGTATTTTTATGTTTGTTCAAGATGTATTGCTATGCTGAGTAGAATTTGCTCTCTGTTTGGCAGGAACTAACAGTCCAGTGGAATGAATATTCAGTGTGATGGACAGCAGAATGAAAGGAAAGCAGAACAAGCAGACATACTTACAGAGCTGTTCTTTAGCTCTAAGCGAACACTAACAATATTTGCAAAAAGAAAAGGAGTACTTGTGGCACCTTAGAGACTAACCAGTTTATTTGAGCATAAGCTTTCGTGAGCTACAGCTCACTTCATTTGGTTAGTCTCTAAGGTGCCACAAGTACTCCTTTTCTTTTTGCGAATACAGACTAACACAGCTGTTACTCTGAAACTAACAATATTTGTTAACTTGAGTTTCATTGTAAACTTATTCAGAAAATAGAGTTATGTTAGTGAGCAATTGAAATCTGAAGCCATTTCCAAATATTTCTCAGGGCTTGTCTGCAAGAACAGTTAGTTCACAGCAAGCTGGGACGTGAATCTAACCCACACTAGCCTGCCACAGACTAACTGTCCATGTGGACACTGCTGACACACATTACCAGTTTGTTAGAACCAATGTTGAAGGCCAATTTAGTCAGGGTGGATGTGGTCCACTCCCAATAATTGATGACGAGGTGTCAAGCCTTCTTGGCCTTCAACATTGGTTCTCCACTTATAAGGTAACTCCCTTCTCTCCATGTGCCAATATATATTTATGCCTATTTCTGTAATATTCATTCCATGTATCCAAAGAAGTGGGTTTTTCACCCAGGAAAGCTTATGCCCAAATAAATCTGTTAGTCTTTAAGGTGCCACCGGACTCCTCGTTGTTTCTTCCATCAAATATCTCAATTCCTTGCTCCTCCCCCTTGTCAAATCAGTAAATTGTCCCTTTCAAACCCATAATTTCCTCATTCAAGTTGCTCCTCCATCCCCGATATGTCCTTTGTGTATCTCCCCTACCCCCATTCTTCCTTTCAAATTTCCCTCCCTGTCTTGACTCCCTCCCTCTGGGTCCTTCACTCAAATTCCTCCCCCTCCCTTCATCCAACTGTCCCACCGTATCCCTCTACCTCTGACTCTCCACATCCTGTCCTTTGAGTTTCTCCCCTTTGGCTGTGTAGTGTTCCCATTCAGGAGAATTATGCTACTGCTCAAGGAGCCCAGGAGTCTCGCACAAATTGGAAGATTTAATAGATCAGAAAATATGAGTAGACTGAATCTTGGCATTTCCAAATGACCCTTTACATCCTGACTCCTCCACACTCACTCCAGAATAATATGAGTGGGATGGGGGGTGGGGGATCTTGAAGTAACTGGGTCAGGTTGTTTTTTTTAATGTTTTGCTCAGTCCAGGTGACATTTAGCCTTTACCATTCACTGCATAGAGTAGCAGTACAATACATATCTAGGAAGAGATTTTGTGTGTGTGTGTACGGATGACCGTCTGTATTTATTATTATTATTTTAATTTGTAATAGGAACAATTTATAACATAGAATTAAAGTACTGTTGATGGGGTGGGATGGCTCATGTTGCCACTATTTGTGCTTGACCTGTTCTTCGGACGGAGATCTTCAGTCTGGCTGGGAATTTTTTGACAGGCCATTTTTTGTGCCCCACCCCCCAATTTGTCAAAGTGGAAATGATATGCAAAACAGGGGGTTTCAAGAACTCTCCAGACCCCCCCACCCCCATTGGAATATTTGTTAATTGTTAAAACATCTTATTTTGACATTTTAAAACTGAAAGTTTCAGTTTTTCCAGTCAAAATGCACTTTGTTTTGAAATTTTAGTAAATTTAGATTAAAACATGGTGAAAGGGGGAAAGATCAAAAACAAATGAAAGGTTACAGAATTATTAAAATGAAATCTTTTGACTGACCCAAACCAAAATGTTCTTCATATTTTTGGGTCTTGAAAATTTTTGAGATTCTGACTTTTCCTCCCAGTTCAGGATGGGAAGGGAAAATTTTTTGCAGGTTGGGGAAAGACATCAGTCTCTGTGGCTGTATGCAGAGTAGTTTTAGCCCTGTTGATCCCAGGATATTAGAGAGAAAAAGATGAGTGAGGTGATATCTTGTATTGGACCAACTTCTCCTGGGGAGAGGGACAAGCTTTCAAACCACACAGAGCTCTTCTTCAGGTCTGGGAAAGTCGCCCTGGCCCTGTCTTTCACCATCCCTAACTTCACTGTATGAAGGGGGAGGCAGGAGAGGGAAAGAAAATAGGAGAGGCTGATAGGCAGGGAAATCTCATTCCATAGTGCAGCGATGTATATCACCCACTGAGCTGCCAGGCTTCGGTGGGTCCCTGTGACTTTGTGTCATAACCTTCAGCTGGCACATGCAGCTAGGCACATGTTCACCTGCTTGCAGCTACAGACTGATGTGGGAGGGGAGCCTCCCGCTCCTTGACTTACAGTGTCCTCTGTGCCAGAGCGAGGGAGGCAGAGCGGATAGGCAGAGGGGAGGGAGGGAGTGGCCGAGGCAGAGGAGAGCGGAGCAGGGTGGAGAAAGGGCCGGCAGTGGATGCTGTGCGGCTGGCACAGGTCAGTCTCACCCGGAGCTCAGCCTCTCACTTAGGCGGGTAAGAGGCGGCGGCCGGCTGACAGCAGCATCCTGCACCAACTAGTCCCTTGTTTGCACATCACTTCCAGGAGGAGGGGAAGGCGGAGGGCAGGGGACCGGTCCCGGCTGGTCACACCGGCGGCGCCGTGCGGGCTGCACTCATGCAAACCACCTTCTGCCCCAGCCCGGCGGGGGAGAGCGCTGCACCCCGGTAAGTGCTGGGCCCCGCGCTGGGGCTGGGGCTGTGGCGGCGGCAGCTGCGGGGAGGAAGGGGCACGGGCGGGAAGGCGAGTGGGGAGGGCTCCGGGTTAATCCCCTCAGCCCCCCCCCGTTGGCCCTTGGCAGGGGTAGGGAATGGGGGTGGGGGGAAGGGGGTAGGAGTGCCCCCCACACTGATCGTTTGGTATCTAATCCCCCCATTCCTTTGAAGTGGTTTCTTTGTGGGGCCCCACTCCCTACCCCCCCCATTTGGTTACCCATCTAAATTAAGCAAATGGAGGGAGCACCCACCTCCTCATAGCAGACAAACCCACCCCAAATGCTTTTCCTGCCCTAAATGGGGCTGCCCCCCTCCCCTTAGGGGACAAGATATTTCCCAACCCACAGCCCCCACCATGGGGTTCTCTGTGATGTCACATGAGATGTAAGGAGACGGTGCAGGTGCACAGCCGTGAAGCTGAAGCTGGAGGTGGGGGAGAAATCAGGAAATAGTTCCCCCTCCCCAAGTACCTCACCTTTATATGAAGTGTTGTTCTGAGATTGGGTGTTGGCGGGGGGTTGGAGAAAGGAAAAGTTTTGCAAAGTTGGAGCTGAGTTAGTGGTACCTATTTGTGTGTCTGAGGCATCTTTGCAATGACCCAGAGGAAGGGTATATATTAAAAAAGAAAGTCAGTGAAAAGGAGTTTTCCCCTTCATATTCCTAGATACGTGTTAAGTGCAGATATGTGTTATCCTACGGGCTCAAATCTCTTGAGTGTGTGTGGCTGTCCATCTATCTAATCAGTATGTTGTAGAATTATCGAAACTGGGGAGGTACAGGGTGTATTTTGTCATTCAGTTCACACATCTAGAATTATATTTCTGATTTCCCTTTATAAACATCTCAAGAGAGAGCTATTTGGATCATTGGTTGTGTAAATTGCAAGCACAGCCACTAATAATATGTTTCTTTATCTTGACTGTTTAATATTATTTGTGGCAGACTGGTAGGGAGTCAATCTAAGATGGAAAACGAAATATCTCCCCTATGGGCTGTAAAAAAATTTTTTATACCCCTGGCATCATCTGGAAATGGGAACAATTTTTTTAATAAAATCAAGAAAAGGGATCTGACTGTGCAACTGCTGTGTGCACAAATGTGGATAATATTTGAAATTCTGTATTTAACAAGACTGTAATCACTGGTTTTAAACGTATTTTTTAATTTATTTTTAACATTTCATATAATCTGTAATAATCAGACATGTTAATACCTTAATGTCCTGAATAATTGGCATGATATAAAGTCTTTCTATGTGCATATTCAGTATACAGTAGTAATAGTAATTATTTTTATTGCTTACAGCATAAAAGATCTAATGATTGTATACATCATTTTCTGTATTAAGATATGTCTTTGAAAAAAGTTTAAATTCATTAATCATACAGCCATTATTCACAGTAGTTGTTCTGTGTTAACAAAGCACACTAATGGGCCAATACGCCAGACTCTTTCTTATGTTCTTACTCGCCCATATACTTCAATGGCAATATTTGTGTTAGTCAAGACTATTTGCTTAAGGGTTTGCAGGATTGGGCACTTAAGTTTTTAGAGGATATATGTCACGTGTGCTTTTACTTTTCAAAAAACAAAGAAAAAATATTGATAAATGATATTTTTGTCTTTGGTTGTCCATACACTTTATGATGTTTCAGGGCCTGATCCAAAGCAGGCTGAAGTCAACGGGAGTCTTGGTCTTGAATTCAGGGAACTTTAAGTCCATGTCTTAATGGGACATAAAGAAGACATAGATGTATTTGATCTTTATTTCAATCCTATTGTCACCAGAGTTATTCCTACTTAAAATTCAATGACTGTTGCAGGATTGTTTAATTTAAATTTAACGTTTAAATTAAAACTGCTTGAGTTGCAAATAGGTCTGAATAGGACCGTATTTGCCCTTAGGTTAATATTTAATATAGATATTCCCACAACATTTGGGAATTAGGCATTGTGTAATCAGAGTGATAAATAATGAAGAAAAGGAATGCTTTTAGTAGTATCCACTAACACAATCATTTATGCATTTTTACATATACTTTGGGGACAGCTTTTAGTCTCCGCTGGAATTATTTGTCATCTGCTGAGAAGCGACTTAGTTATGAATGGCATGAAATGGTCTGATTACTGATGGATTTTTATCCACTGGATTTTCCTCCTGTGCAGAATTTATTTTTGTATTAAAACAAACATTTTGTTGCTGTGTCTGCTGGAAAGCTTAGTTTTGATTGGATGCAACATGACAGTACATTACAATTTTTGTTTGCAGTGTTGTAGCCGTGTTGGTTCCAGCCTCTGAGAGAGACAAAGTGGGTGAGGTAATATCTTATATTGGACCAACTTCTGTTGGTGGAAGAGACAAGCTTTCAAGCTTACACAGCTTTTTTTCAGTTCTGGAAAAGGTAACCAGCGTGTCACAGCTAAATGTGTGGGATAGATTGATAAGTGTAAGGTGTTAACACATGTTGCAGAAGATTACTTAAAAGGAAGTGGGCAATTAAAACCTCTACAGTCACAGGAAAATGTTTAATATTCTGTATTAAACGCTTTGTTTAATCATGTACAGTAAAACATCTTTTAAAAAGTCAGGTTTCTAATCACGTGTTATAATATTAATAAAAGTTGTTTTTCCTTTTAAGCATGAATGACGAATATACTCCATCTGAAGCATAAAAGTACTTGATTCTGGAAAAGCACGTGAAAACACCTTTAGCGTTAAAATCAGGAAGAAGTATGAAAGAACAGTCTGTCTGATACTGAATTTCTGGGCCACAACATCTTGCAGAGAACAAAAAATGGCTCTTTCTAAAAACATTGTTGCAAGTATCCTTGAAGAATGGTGTTTGGAGGAACCACTGTTTAGGTGTAGAAGGCAACAGAATGTCAGGAAAAAACTGAGACTGATAAGAATAATAGGTCTTTTCATGAGTATAATGGCCATTAGCACTTTCTCTCTTTCAATTAGTGCCTTTTTCAAGATGGAGCCACATAGCACAGAGATGACCAGCAGTCTAGGTAGCCAAAAGTCAATGCATGGGCATCAAAGAACTCTGCTGGATGTCAAGGAACAGAATCAAAATGGCACTCCAGATCCACCTATTTCTATGAAATATGAAACTGAACACAATAACGCAAAAGGAGAACACTCCAAGGGAGAGTACCCAGAAGACCTTTTTTCTCTTGCGGAAAGAAGAAGGGGGGCAGTAATCCTCCATATCCTGGGAATGATTTACATGTTCATAGCCTTAGCCATAGTCTGTGATGAGTTCTTTGTTCCTTCACTGACTGCCATCACTGAGAAGCTAGCCATATCTGATGATGTGGCTGGGGCAACATTCATGGCTGCGGGTGGCTCAGCTCCAGAACTCTTCACATCTTTGATAGGAGTCTTTATATCTCACAGCAATGTTGGCATTGGAACAATAGTAGGATCTGCAGTATTCAATATCCTGTTTGTTATTGGAATGTGTGCTTTATTTTCTAGAGAGATCTTGAACCTTACCTGGTGGCCACTCTTTAGGGATGTGTCCTTTTATATCATGGACTTGATCTTGCTAATAATCTTTTTTTTGGATAATTTAATCATGTGGTGGGAGAGCTTAACACTACTGACAGCTTATTTTTGTTATGTGACTTTCATGAAATTCAACGTTCAAGTAGAAGAATGTGTGAAAAAATTTTTAAACAGGAACAAAGTTGAGAAGGTAACAACAGCAGATTCTGAACAGAAGGTTGGTTATTTTTTAATACGTATATAAATCTGAAATGCTTCTGTGTCTTAAGGGTCCTCGATGTGGTAAATATATGTGACATGGAGGTTTCTAGGTTTTACCAAATATTTCTGTGATTACCATACCATATAGTCCACTGTACCAGTCAACTGGCAAATAAGGCATGAAATAGCTTTTTGAAGCTTATTTACTCCCAGTAGTTTTTTACTCCATAATAGTCTAAGCCACATGGGTAACCATTCAAAAGTCAGCATTTACCATATCATGGTGTTTGAGATACTACGGATATCCCCTATACTCTTAAATTAGACAGTAGCTTTAGTATCTCTTGGCAAATGCTGTCTTTTTTATGGCTACCACAGCACTTTCTTCACCAGGAACAAGTAAACAAATTTGGAACAATATACAAAAGTACATCTTTTGTAAATTTATCTGTAGAAGCAACAGAGAGGATCCTGTTATTTTTCCAGTTATTTGGATTTACACTATTTCATCACTTTTAAAGAATTTTTATATGAATTAACTTTTCATTTTTCTTTGCAACATCTCAATGATTACATTGGTATAGGGCTGGGCCTTTAATTTAAACAAATATCTTTATTGCACATTATCTCTCAGCTGAACATACTACAGTTATAAGCCTCATACTTGGGCCTTGTGATGAAAGGTGGGGATGTTTGCAATGGCATTCAATGGATCTGGTTATCATCAACTTGGTGAAGATAACTATAAAGAGAGAGTTTCTTTAGAAAGGAGGTATTTAAGCTAATTAGAAAGCTGAATTCATAAATACTGCATGTAGGCAGCGTGGAATTTTGTCTCAGGGCTTTAGAATACTTGTGCAAACTTTGCATGTTGTCATCTAGGTGGGGTTTAGTCAAGAGCCTAATTGCATATGAATATGAGATGTTGGCATAGGGAGATTATTTACATATGGATGATACAGTCAGATTTTTTCATGAGTTAAAATTGTTGTTCAGTAAAGTATGATAGAATTAGCCACCATTTTGTGTGTGTCTGCAGCAGCCACAAAATGGTGGAACAGAATAAAAATGATGATCTTGATCTCTCTGTGTCTCTGTATATGTATATGTGTGTGTGTGTATTGTATAGACACAGATAGATATACATATGGGCTCCAATCCTGCTGCTGATAGCATACAGTCAGACTGGTGCACCCATGCAGAATGCCAACTAAGTTAATGGGGCTTCACATGGTAGTGCAGTACACCTAGGTGCTATTAGTTGTGGGATGGAGACACAGAAAATGATCAGAAAAATTTCCATCAAAACAACATTCAAATGAAAATAGGGGCGGGGAGTGAAATGTTTTTCATTTTCTGACGAGCTTTAGCATATATATATAATAATGTTTATAAATAAAGAGATTCCTTTTGGCCTTTGTATTCCATCCATTTTCCCAAAACAGAACTGTCAACTTTTTCTGTCGCAACATCTCTGTTTGAAAATGAAACAAGAAGGAAAATAGCAAACAGCTATTTGCCTTAAATAATAAAGGGTCTTTCAAAAGTTGTATAAATATGTCTGCTTCTTAAGAATGAAATCTCTGGTAAGGAATTGTAAAGACAATCACATTTTATATTAAATGTGTTTCTGTAGGAAGCGGCTGCAGTATATAGAGTACTCCTAATTGATCAGTCCATAATTACTTTATCTATTAATCTTCTCATACAAGACATATGATATACTATTTGAAGTTTTTCTCTCATCCAAATAAAAATGGAATCTGTCAACTGATTTGGATTATCCAGGTCGGTCTATTTCAGTCTATAAAGTAACATAGTGTGTTGTACGCATATCATGATAAGGATTTATTTATTCTTTACTCAACTGAAGAATAAAATATTTGAAAGCCAAATGAAATGTTCTGAATGCACACTAAAGTACTCTTGATAGATTTGACTAATTAGGAAAAAGCCATTTTGCAAAGTTCACTCATTTACTATATTTGAATAGTTCATTCATTTTCTTAAAGCTGACTCCATACCCATTTCAGCTTGTGCATTCCATCAGTGGTTCACTCATGTGCGTGTATAGCTAAAGTAAAATGGGTATTAAAGAATCATAAAATTGTCAACTTTTTTCTAGAGAAATTAGCTTTGCACCATATTTGTGAAAAGACTGGGAAAGTGGACTCTGAGAGAATAGTTACATATATATATATATATATATATATATGAGTTAGGCTGTAAAAGATTTTGGAAACTTCTATTAAAACTTTGAAATAATAATCTATTCATTATCAATTCCTTTAGTATTCATATGAAAAAAATGATCAGGATTATCATTATATTTGGTTATAATGGGGATGTCATATAGTAAGTGCTTCAATAAGAATCCTGTTGTTATTCTGCATTCATTTATTTATCATGAATCTAAAGTGTTAGATAATTGCGTTGTATTGCTTTTTAAATGAAAAAAACTGGAAAACACAGCAGTCTCTCCTATAGAAATGTTAAAGGGTTCACTTTGTACAATCATTTCCTAAAGCAGAGAATAAAAATACTTATTGAGTGGTTAATCTCAGTGGCACATGGATGCTTACTTCCCAACCAATGGAGATTAGAAGAGCTGCAGAGTTGGTATTCTTGATCTTTGAAGGCAGAACTGCCTTACTTCCATACTATCCCTTCCTCCACAGGGAAAGTGCCAAGGCAAGGTATCCAAGGCAAAATAATATTGTATGTTATAAAATTAGCATATTTATATTCAAAAGCAACAAATGTAATTGTTCCTAATGCAAAATTGGCTTTTGTTTGATGTTTTTCTGTGAGGCATGGAATAGTGAGACAGCTCTTTGCAATCACTAGATAGTGACTAAGGGTGTTCTCAGGGACTCTTACTGCAAAGCTGTTTCATGCTTTTGGGTTTTGCAAGACTCAGTAGAAAATTCTCCTGTTCCTTTTTGTTGCTTCTTCTAAATGTGCAGTACCAGCTCTACCATGGGTAAGCTGGAAAGTGGTCAGCCAAGGAAACTGTTGTCTATGGTGTTTAACTTTAAGACTTTGTTGTAATCTGACAGCAGGTCAACAGAGTTCTGAGAGGTCTAAATAAAGAAACATAAAGCTGGATAGCTGAAGGGTTAAGTGGCTTAGCAACAAATCTCAACCTCAAAGAGTAAAAAACCGAGATACTCATAGAGATAGATGAAAAACATTTGAAACGGTTAAAAGTCCTGTTGAAGTATATGGCAATACTTTGATTATCAGTCCCTTTCAGTAAAAGTCTGGAAGAAACTTGCTATGCTCTAAGAGGGAAATTCACCCCATTGTGGGAGCCCTCATAATTAAGGCTAAAGCAGGGCGTAAGTAGTGTATATAGCACAGGGTGAATTTCATCCCATAAAGAACAATCTTCTGAGTCTTCTGGTGTATTTTTAGGCTTAAATCATTTTGTTTGTCCATGGTGTAAATCACCCTGTCTGTGTTTAAATATAAATCAATATTAATATCTCCTATCAAATTAAAAATAGGTCTTAATTACATATGAAATCGTCTGTCTGTCTGCCTGTTAGTCTTTCTCAAGGATATTTCTAATGCTTGTGTCCCCAGTTGTGTCTAGGTGCCTCTTGAGTTTCACATAGATCTGAGAAGTATAGTTGGCACCAGTAGATTGTGAGCACTGAAGCACAAACAGAAAGCCATTTTTTGTGGTGTAGTCTTCTCTTGTTGTATGAATTATCTGTGTAAATGCCTGTGCATCTAGTCAGGAGCATCTGCATACTGAGGGGTTTAAATTTAATGTGGGTTCACTTTAATCCCATGTTTTCAAGCTCTTGTTCTTTAAATATCCCTATCCCCTTTACAAAAAGTACAGGTTAAGAAAATCTGGCAGAAGTTGACGTGGCCAAAGGCATGCTAACAACAATTTAGTGAAATGGATGAGAATGGTACAGATTGCAAGCTCCTTGGGGGTGGAGCCTATGTGGTCCTTAGCGTTTTCTACAACACCAAACGTATTGACAGTGCTCAGTGAAAAACTGTGATAATCCTCCTCCTCAGTTCCATTCTGCCTTTGGGGTAAGCACAACATGCTGAGCAGCATGGTGATCATCTTCTGCAGGTGAGGTCTGCAGAGGTGTACAAACAGGAGGGGAAGGAAGGAGGACAGATAAAAGGGGGAAGAGGTCAGAGAAGAGACACAGAACAAAAGTGGACAGACAGATGGGGAGGTACAGTGGGATGATTAAATTATGAACATAAGGGCAAACCTGGTAGTGTAGTAGCAGCACATCATAATTCAGAACCAACCTTGGTCTTTGCTTTCCAGGACAGCAAGGGGCTGGAAGTGCTGTGAATGGATGACACACAGCCTGGCATGGAAGCCTTAAGTTTCTGACTAGTGACCCTATACAGGAGTAGCATGGAAGAGCTTTTAGAAAGAACCACATAGTTGGATGGAGGGGATAAAAGGAAAGAGGTAAGGATTGAAATAAAGGATGGGGAGAGTAAAACAAAAACCAGCCTGGGGGTAAAAGTGGAGAGGTACAGATAATCATACAACTGTACAAAATCTAAGGAGAGAGAGATGTGGACAGAGAAAGGATGAAGGAGAGGAAAGAGAAAATGAGAAAGGAATAACTTTGAAGGTAGTGGAAACAAGAATTATAGCAGTTTTATTGGTTGCCTCAGCAGAGAAACAAAAGATTGGAAAGCCAATGCAAGGGAATGAAAATTGAATTTATCATGCCATCCCTATTAGCGGATCTTGCTTTAGCTGAGGTGCAATAGCTGGGTAGTCTACTCTGACACTGAAAATGTTGAACCTTTTCTGTAGATAGAAGGCTTCAATCTGTTCTTGAGATGGCAACTTCCACCTCATTAAGTACAATTATATTATTACATTACAGTCTTCCTGCACCAATGTTGGCGCATAGGGCAGAAACTAGTCTCTTCCATTCCTCTGTCATTTGCTGCTGCTTCTATCTGCTCTATATTGTTGAAATCAACTGTTCTGCTCTCCCTACTAAAGGTTCTTCTTAAGGTTTTTTATGGGCACCCTTGTTTCCTCACACAAATTAGCTTCCACTTGACAGCTTGGGACTCTGTGTGTTGGCATCTGGAGTAGATGCCCCAAATGTGTCCAGCCTTTCTATCTGATGCTACTGGAAATTAGCTGCTGGTTGGAGATTTCTCAGGTTTCTTCATCGATGATGAAATCTTTCCAACAAATGCCCAGAATCTTTCCTAGGCACTTTCTTTAGAAGGTATCTAGTTTTCTAGTTTTAGTAGATCTCCAGTTCTTGCAGCCATATGTTAGTTCTGAGCTTATGGTTGAATTGAAAATTCTCAGTTTTGTTCTGGTGCTGTAAATCTTTCATTTCCATATGTTGCTGGGTTTAGTAAATGCTGTGGATGGGGTGCCTTTCCTACCCTTGATTTCACTTCCCTCTTGGGGTCTTCATTGGCCAATATGCTTCCAAAGTAGGTAGACAGTTCTACTTTCTTGATATGTTTGCCTTCTAATGAAATGTTAGTGGTTAGTGTCTGGGTTTCAATAATGTTTGTTTTTGCATAATTAATTTTGAGCCCTTCTTGGCCTGTTGTTTTTGCTGGTTTGTTTATCTTTGTAACTTTTTTGAGTTGTTGCTCAGTAGCGCAATATTATCAGCAAAGTCTGGTCTTCTAGACATTTTCCATCTCCCCATCCTATACCAGTGTTTCTGTTACAGTTGCACTATTGCACAAGTTAAAAATTACTTAGACAAGTTAGATGTCTTGAAGTCACCAGGGCCCAATGAAATGTATCCTAGAATACTCAAGGAACTGACTGAGGAGATATCTGAGCCATTAGCGATTATCTTTGAGAAGTCATGGAAGACAGAAGAGATTCCAGAAGACTGGAAAAGGGGAAATATAGTACCCATCTATAAAAAGGAAAATAAGGACAACCTAGAGAATTACAGGCCAGTCAGCTTAACTTCTGTACCTGGAAAGATAATGGAGCAAATAATTAAGCAATCAATTTACAAACATCTAGAAGATAATAAGGTGATAAGTAACAGTTAGCATGGATTTCTCAAAAACAAATCATGTCAAACCAACCTGATAGGTTTCAGAGTAGCAGCCATGTTAGTCTGTATTCACAAAAAGAAAAGGAGCATTTGTGGCACTTAGAGACTAACAAATTTATTTGAGCATAAGCTTTCATGAGCTACAGCTCACTTCATTGGATGCATTCAGTGGAAAATACAGTGGGGAGATTTATATACATAGAGACTATGAAACAATGGGTGTTACCATACACACTGTAACGAGAGTGATCACTTAAGGTGAGCTATTACCAGCAGGAGAGCGGGGGGAAAAAACCTTTTGCAGCTCTCTTTGACAGGGTAACAAGCTTTGTGGATGGGGGGAAGCAGTAGACGTGGTATATCTTGACTTTAGTAAAGCTTTTGATACTGTCTCGCATGACCTTCTCATAAACAAACTAGGCAAATGCAACCTAGATGGAGCTACTGTAAGGTGGGTGCAAAACTCGTTGGAAAACCATTCCCAGAGAGCAGTTATCAGTCGTTCACAGTCATGCTGGAAGGGCATAACGAGTGGGGTCCCGCAGGGATCGGTTCTGGGTCTGGTTCTGTTCAGTATCTTCATCAATGATTTAGATAATGGCATGCAGAGTACCGTTATAAAGTTTGTGGACAATACCAAGGTGGGAGGGGTTGCAAGTGCTTTGGGGGATAGGATTAAAATTAAAAATGATCTGGATAAACTGGAGAAATGGTCTGAAGTAAACAGGATGAAATTTAATAAGGACAAATGCAAAATACTCTATTTAGGAAAGAATAATCAGTTGCACACATACGAAATGGGAGTACTGCGGAAAGGGATGTGCTGGTCATAGTGAACCACAAGCTAAATGAGAGTCAACAGTGTAATGCTGTTACAAAAAAAGCAAACATCATTCTGGGATGTATTAGCAGGAGTGTTATAAGCAAGACAGAAGAAGTAATTTTTCTGCTCTACTCCTCTCTGATTAGGCATCAACTGGAGTATTCTGTCCAGTTCTGGGTGCCACATTTCAGGAAGGATGTGGACAAATTGGAGAGAGTCCAGAGAAGAGCAACAAAAATGATTAAAGGTCTAGAAAACATGACCTATGAGGGCAGATTGAAATAGTTGGGTTTGTTTAGTCTGGAAAAGAGAAGAGTGAGAGGGGACATAACAGTTTTCAAATATGTAAAAGATTGTTACAAGGAGGAGGAAGAAAAATTGTTTTTCTTAACCTCTGAGGATAGGACAAGAAGCAATCGGCTTAAATTGTAGCAAGGGAGGTTTAGGTTGGACATTAGGGAAAACTTCCTAACTGTCAGGGTGGTTAGGCACTGAAATAAATTGCCTAGGGAGGTTGTGGAATCTCCATCACTGGAGATTTTGTAAGAGCAGATTAGACAAACACCTGCCAGGAATGGTCTAGATAATTAGTCCTGCCATGAGTGCAGGGGACTGGACTTAGGGTGACCAGACAGCAAATGTGAAAAATATGGATGGGGGTGGGGGGTAATAGGAGCCTATATAAGAAAGAGACCCCAAAATCGGGACTGTCCCCATAAAATCAGGACATCTCATCACCCTAACTGGACTAGATGACCTCTTGAGGTCCCTTCCAGTTCTATGATTCTTCATGATTTAGTCAGTGGAAATGCCAAACAATAGCAGCGATAAAATTCAGTCCTGTTTCATGCCAGTCTGTTGCTTGGTTATTCACCGTTACAGAGCACATTGCCTTTCTGTATGTGGCTAGGATAATGTTGATGACTTTAGCTGGGATTCTGTAGGACTGAAGAATATTCCACAATGTACATCGGTGCAGACTATCAAATGCCTTTTGAAAATCAATGTAATTGATGATATGGGGAACTTGCCATTCTATATGTTCTTTTATGATGTTTCTTAGTGTGAATATCTGATCTACACATTTCTTGGACCTGAATCCAGCCTGTTCTTCTCTAAGCTTCACATCCACTGTCACTTGCATCCTGTGTAGTATCAGACTGTAAAAAGCTTTCTCTCTATAACAGACAGTAGTGTAACTCCTCTCCAGTTATTCCAGTCAGTACAATCACATTTTTTGTGGTATTCTAGCAATGATTCAGTGTTTCCACTGATCCGGAGGGATCTCTTTTTTCCCAAACTTAATTGAACAGCTATGTCAGTTTCATTTGGGTGTTGGTAACAGGTGCTTTTAGCATTTTTGCTGTGATTTGGTCATCTCCTGCTGCTTTGTTATTATCAGCTTCTTGACTGCAGCCCACTTGTGACATCTACATTGGACCATTGTTAATGTCAAGTTGATCAGGTTCACGTTTCAAAATTTGGTACTGGAGTGGAGCTGCGTCTGTTGAGGACATCTTTGAAATGCTCTGCCCATCTGTTCTATCTCAGTTCCAAGCATTTTTCCATCTTTGCTTTTTATTGGTCCATTTCCTGTTTTGAAATTTCCACACAGGGTTTAGTCACTTGGTAAACAGCCCTATGGTATCCTCCTTTGCTTTTTTCAGTATTTCGTTGGTCTTAGCATTTGGGACTTTTTCTTTTAGTTCTTTTCTTTCCTTGATGAGACACCAGGTCTCTTGGCTTATCCAATTCTTTGTCTGTCTATTTTGATATCCACCTGTGATATCCAAGCTGCGATATCCAAGCTGCAGGTTGAATCACATGGTCTCTGAGCAGTGCCCATTTTTCTACAGGTACAGTCTGTGTCTTGCCATCTTCTGCCTCTGGCAATGCCTCAAATCTGTTCCTTAGTTCAAACTGGAATTTCTCTCAGTACTCTTTTGTTTTCAGTTTTAAGTCCAGTTAAAACAGCATAAGTAAAGCACGTCATTTTAGGTAACGGACCATTTTGCGGAGGGCTATGTTTCAGGTTTTTTGTACAAGATTTTGTGACAAGGATATTCATTGTTGCTGAAAGACTCAAATCTCATCACCTGGTAAATATCCAAAACCAGCTCCGTTTGGCAACTAAAACGGTATGTGGGTGGCACAGAAATGTTATGAAATGGCATCTGTTTCAGAGAGAATAACATTCTTGACAAATAGGCTTAAAGTTATGTACTAGCCTGTTTTAAATAAGTGTCTGCATATTAAGAGAAATTATCTTTAAAATATAAATTATTTTTACCAGTGAGACATGGTTTGAAATTATCTTATTGCTGACTTTCTTGTTTCGAAATGTCTTAATAGGTTACATTCAGTGTCACATATGCTACTTTAAGAGGTGCAGTACTCTATACAGATTTAAAAGACTTGGCACATTACAGTAAATTGCACTATAAGTGACATGCAATTAACAAGTGAAACTTTCAGATATCTTTAGGCAGTGCCCTACTTTCAGATAATTATAATAGAAAACAATTACCCTATTCAATATTACCAGGTTGGATCCAATATATAATTGCTTACGGTAAAATCTTAGTCACCATGCACAGCCAGAGTAAATGTGGCACCTACTAAAGCCTTGTGTTTAAGTACCTGTTGTGGTCTGCTGAGCTTACTTTACTCCGGACTTTTCACCAGTGAATCCACATAGTTTGTAGACCTTCTAGCCATGAACCTACCCTATCTCTTCCCTCTAGAGCGACAATGGAGAGAGAGTTTGTGAAGCACTGTTTTGTGGTTCATAAGGAGTTCGGAATCTCCCTTCCTCAGCCTTTCCACAGCTGGACAGCCCGCCTCTTTCCCCCTCCACACACAGCAGTCCCGCTGCATTTGGGACCTTGCATGCCTACTGAATGAGGAGATTGGCGTTTCCTCACAGTTTGCAAATATCGCATCATTAAAATTAGTGGGCCAAATTCCGGCCTGATCAAGACTTAGTCATTGCGTTTACACCTTATTTGCTTGTATTTGTCTTAAAAAAATTGGGGAAACTTCTATGTAAATCACTGCGGTAGCTCAGAGAGCGATATATGGTGCTACTAAAGATACTAAAGACTATGGAGTGGTGCTAAACCTTACGATTCTCACTGATGTACATGATTCTTACTAGCTGTTTCTAGGCAGCAGTTGGAACCATTATGTAGATATTCTCAGTTTTTCCTAGCATCTACCATTAATTGATCCTCAGAGGAGTAATGATTATAGTGATTTTCACCTTCAGATTATCTTGTTTTTGTATGTATTCCCCCAGGTTAGAAGGCTAAATGTGGCAGCATGAAAATGTGAGACAAATTAAATGCTCTTACATCATGGCCACCCACAAAGTTTTTGATCACATAACCAGTGTTAATTACAAAAGGGAAAGGAAGACTGAAGATTTAACACCTTTGGTCAGAATGGATCCATCATCTTATTAAAACAACCATGCATTAAAAACAAGTCAGGTTAATATTTCTTAAAGCCATAGTAATGGCATCGTAACTTAACGTGTACATGTGTTGTTAAGAGTTTCATAATTGGAACCATTGAAAACAGCATGCATTCCTCTATGACTCCATGTTACAAAATGCTTTTGCCCCATATTGTATCATCTTTGCACATTCGCAAATAGCTTTTTATAGTTTTATTGTCAGTTTTGTTACTGTAGCATCCAGAGGCCCCAGGCTGGATCAAGACCCCATTGTGCTAGGTTCTGTACAAGGTGGGTGAGGTAATATCTTTTATTAGCCCATCTTCTGTTGGTGAGAGAGACAAGCTTTTGAGCTTACACAGAGCTCTTCTTAAGGTTTTGTACAAACACATGTGAAATCACAGTCCCTGCCCTAAAGAGCTTATAGTAGAAGACAAGGGGCATGTGATGGGTTTGGGGAATGAGATGTGATCCAATGTATACAATTTTCATATACTTCTATACATTTACTTATTTTTATTATTATAAATAGATCAAGTGCCAACTGTCTTCATCTGTTCTGCAACCTAGTTATTATTGTGTAGCTGATTTCTTTTTTTCTTGTGGCAGAAGTAGATCTTCAGGAAAAATCTGAAGGAATTGTTATGAATTTCTGTGTTACGTAGCAGGAGGCTGATGTCCTCCAATACTTAATTTAATAAAAGGTAATCTTCTCTTGTACAACAGGAACTAAAACTCGCAATGGAACTAGCACTCTATTTTAATTTGCATGGCTGCGCTTGGAAATAGCTCAAGAGATATTTTTTTTGAAAATGCTCCTAGACTTTAATCCTTTGTGCTAAATTTTAACTAAGAGTAATTTATTATGGGTAAGTCAAAGTTAGTCAGTCAAAATCAGCTGAAATACCCTTAATTACATCAGCGCTAATTGGTGCTGCTAGAAAAGTAGCTCCATTTGATAGGAAAAATATTGTATGACACTATGCATGAATTTTACATGCACCTGCTGTAGAACCAAGCACAATCAACTAACAACTCTTCATTAACCTCTGAAGACAGAGGACCT
The DNA here is from genome assembly GCF_965152275.1 of Natator depressus. Lineage (NCBI taxonomy): Eukaryota > Metazoa > Chordata > Testudines > Cheloniidae > Natator > Natator depressus. The sequence continues at coordinate 110,248,669 of NC_134238.1, read as the reverse complement.
GATGGGACACTAGATGGGGAGGGCTCTGAGTTACTACAGAGAATTCTTTCCCAGGTGGCTGGCTGGTGGGTCTCGCACCTGTGCTCAGGGTCTAACTAAACACCATATTTGGAGTCAGGAAGGAATTTTTCGCTGGGTCAGATTGGAAGAATCCCTGCGGGGGAAGAGGAGACCGGCGGGGGAGTTGCTTTCCTCTGCTGCATGGGGCATGTGTCACTTGCAAGTTTAAACTAGAATAAATGGTGGTTTCTCTGTGACTTGAAATCTTTAAATCATGATTTGAGGACTTCAGTAACTCAGCCGGAATTTAGAGTTTATTACAGGAGTGGGTGATGAGGTTCTGTGGCCTACCGTGTGCAGGAGGTCCGACTAGATGATCAGGATGGTCCCTTCTGACCTTAACGTCTATGAGTCTATAATATCTATTACCATGGGGGAAATGACCAGTTATTTTGCTGCCAGTTAGAGCTGGGCAGAGAAAGGTAATTCTATTGTGTGGATGGATTTTGATATTTCAGAATTTGGTTTTGTTTCAATTAGGAACAAAAACCAAAACTTTCAAAATTCTCTACAAAAGGGAATGGTCCCCATCCCCAAGCAGTCCACATGGCGGGGCTGTCCTGAAACTGTGGGTCCTGGATGGCCTGGGTTTCCTGGCCCCAGGGCAGTTCATGTGTCTGGCTATCCCAGAGCCACAGACCCTGGAAGCCTGGAAACATCAACAGCACATCAGGTGGGTTGCTGAAGAGCCAGGCAGGAAAGTGGGCAGATTTCTGATGGAATATTGCAGGGGTTCCAGCAGAACTTAATCAGATTGTCTCTGTGAAATATTTTGTTTTTGCCAAATCATCGAATTCCAATGAAGCAATGTTTTGTCTAAATGTTTCCAGCCAGCTCTACAGCCAATATAAAATGGTCCCTGTTTGACCCCATTGAAGTCATTGGCAAAACACCTATTGATTTAAACTGGAGCAGGAACAGGTCTTCAGTGATCAATGAGGAGTTATTCTTTTTGATTGTGTTTGGTACAACAGCAGGTGCAAGGTTAAGAGCTCACATTGCTTCCAAAGCAGCTTAGAAAAAAATCCACTACTGTTCTGGAATCAGCTGTAACTGAAAGTTTACTTTGGCAATTTTTACAGTCCCACTGTATGCGCAAAGAGAGCCAATTTTATCAATGAAATTCAGAGAAGAATTATTTCTTCAGTTAAGATATTATGCATTGATCTACTCTTCTCCACCCAGTTACAAATATATTCATTTATGTGGATAGCCATAAATATCTATGACCTTGACTGGTTTTTAAGGTGAGGTGCGGGAACAGGCTTAAAAGACATATGCTTGATGGTATTAACAGCTCTAAAAAGTGCTAACACTTAAAGAAAAAATAGAACAGTGTAGAATTGTTTAATGTTGTAGGAGAAATGAACACATCAGGAAATATTACTGCAAGCTGCACTGGCAATTTAATCATAAATTATGCTCAGGAATTAATCCTGCTTTATCACCTCTTAACTGCTTACTGCTGTGAGACTAGCCTAAAGTAAATGGTATTACCAGCGACATTTATTGCATAACCACCTAGTGTCAACATTTCACCCTTTTACATTGTTGTAGAACAGCTCTAGCTAATGTAGAACACCCTTTAAGGAAGTGGAGGGTTTGCTGACAGACCCTGTATTTGGGCTTCAAGGCCTATCTACAAACACAGGCTTTTGCTTGAAGAACTGTGTGGGAGGAATCTGAGATTCTCTGTGTTGGCAGGGACTGGGGGTGTGAGTCTGAACTTTCTTTAGGGTTGATATTTGATATTACGATAATTTTGTTATTCAATCAATCTACTCTGTAGATGCTTAAAAGTAGGGCGTGGGATAGTTGGAAATAATTCATATTATCCAGGTATCCATTACAAGATAAACCTCTCAAATAATTTGAAAGCATCATGTTGTGCAATAGCTAACTCACATATCTGCATGATGTTATTAATATTACCCTAGTCCTCCTTAATGTTTATTATACCCACTTGTAGTGTCTTGTTTCAATTTGTTGTGTATACTCTTTGAGGTAGGGGGCACGTGTTCATATATGTCTGTACAGTGCCTGGCAAATCGAGACCTTGATCTTGGCTGTGTTGGGTGCTAAAGCAATACAAATAGTAATGAATCATGAAAATAATAATCTGAAAAGCATGAATTAATTAAACAAATGATTCTCTTCCCTATATATTGGATACCAGAAAAAATGGTCTCTGTAGGAATTAAATCCACCAACTCAAGATGCAAATCCAAAGCAAGATTGTTTTGGGAATGAGGAATAATGAAACCAGCCTGGCTGAATTTATAGATACACAGGTGGTACCTACTCCCATTGAAGTCAATGGCAAAATTCCTGTGGCAAAATAATGGGAGAATGATCAAGACCTACAGTTTCCAGGCATCCGGTTTTTGACTGGAATGCCTGGTCGAAAAGGGACCCTGGCAGCTCCGGTCGGCACTGCTGACCGGGCCGTTAAAAGTCCAGTCAGTGGCGTAGTGGGGGCCCAGGGATAAGGCAGGCTCCCTGCCTGCCCTAGCTCCGCACGGCTCCCAGAAGCAGTCACCAGGTCCCTGCGGCCCCTAGGCTCCTGGGCAGCCAGGGAGGCTCCGCGTGATGCCCTCACCCCGAGTGCCAGTTCCGCAGCTCTCATTAGCCAGGAACCATGACCAATGGAACCTGCAGGAGGGGTGCCTGCGGGTGCAAGGGCAGCGCATGGAGCCTCCCTGGTCACCCATGTGCCTAGGAGCCGCAAGGATCTGGCAGCCAGTTCCTGGGAGCTGAGGTAAGTGCTGCTGGGACCCCGCACTCCTTTCTGCACCCCAACCCCCCGAGTCCCGTCCCGCACCCAAACTCCCTCCCGGAGCCTCCACTCTCCCACACACCGCAGCCCTGAGGCTCCTCCTGCTCCCCAAACCCCTCATCCCTGACCCCACCCCAGAGCCCACACCCCCCTGCACCCCAACCTCCTGGCCCAGCTCGGAGCCTCCTCCTGCACCCCAAACCCCTCATCCCTGGCCCCACCCCAGAGCCCACACCCCCAGCCAGAGCCCTCACCCCCTGCTCCCCAACCTCCTGCCCCAGCTCAGAGCCCCCTCCTGCACCCCAAACCCCTCATCCCTAGCCCCACCCCAGAGCCCACACCCTCAGATGGAGCTCGCACCCCCTCCCACACACAGAACCCCCTGCCCCAGCCAGGAACCCTCTCCCGCACTCTGAACCCCTCATTTCTGGCCCCACCTGAAGCCCGCACCCCCAGTCCAGAACCCATACCCCCTGCACCCCAATCCCCTGAGCCAGCCCAGATCCCTCTTCTGCACCCTAAACCCCTTATCCCCAGCCCCACCCCAGAGCCTGCACCCCCAGCCAGAGCCCTCACCCCCTCCCACATCCCAACCCCCTGCCCCAGCCCGGTGAAAGTGAGTGAGGGTGGGGGAGAGTGAGTGATGGAGGGAAGGGGGTTGGAGCAAGAAGGGGCAGGGCTATATAAACCCTGTATATAAACCCTGTTCTCCAGCTTGAGCCCTTCCCCCCACACACACACCTTTTTTGGCACAGGGAAGAAATTTTTCCCTCACTACCATATTGGCCTGGGGGGCGTGGGAGGGTTTCACCTTCTCCACAGCAGTTCAGGGATCAGTGGGATAGGAGAGCATGTACAGTTCAAGTTGTAATTGAGCAGGTGGCATGTGTCCAGTGCAGATACTTGTTCCATAAAGAGTCCAGTTCCCTGACAAACCCCAAATGGACTGGATTTTGGGACAGCCATCCCCTGAAGAAGCTTGGGAAGCTAGGTTAGGGCTCCCATTGCCACAGTGAGCCCCAGATAGATTACCCCAGACAGAAAAAAATCATTTTGTTTCATTAAATCTTATGGTTGTGCTAGTCTACAGTTGCACATTTATGAGGGGTGGCTTTTGTTTGACAAAAGCCATGCAACCTTTTCTGCTATATTGATGACCATGGTGAAAAAATGTTGATGCATAAATACAGAAACGAAGGTAGACCTTTAGTCTTAAAATAGCAGATGACAGCAGTTAGATGTGTATGTACAGTAACAAGCAAGAACCAAATTGCAAACTCATGCTTTAGTTTGGATTTAAGAGTCTAGATGTGGTTATCTCTCTCATTTAAACTTCTTAGAAACCAGTGGCTTTCAAGCCTGGTAGAACATTTTACAATGTGCTGTAGGAAGCTTTATTTCTGCTTGCCTGATTGGATTAATGTCTGAAAGTAAATCAATGGGCAGCATCTTGACTGCAAAATAATCTTGACACAAGGTAGCAGCCATGGCATTTCAAAGAAGGTGGGAGACATGGTAATGGTGCAGCATAGTAGGGACTAGCAAAGAAATGCCTACAAGAACAGGAGATGCTCATTTGAATGAGAGGCTGTTTTTCAAATGCTACTAATGCTGCTCTTTTTCAAATGCTACTAATCCAGATAGACAAGATGGGTGAGGTAATATCTTTTATTGGACCAACTTCCGTTGGTCTGAGAGACAAGCTTTTGAACTTGCACAGAGTACTCAGTTATTGCCAAAGACACCAGTATATATAGGGAAGGACAGGAAAACATTTCTTAATTCTCAATAATTTTCCTGTGCAAGAATATTTTTTGTGATTAACAGCATTTTTTTCCACAGATTATGTCTTTCAGAGTAATGCATGATATTCAAACAAAATAGGGACCACAATTCTTTTCTGCTAAAGAAAAATGTTACATTACTATTATGTGTGAACTACAAAAAAGGCTTGATTGTGCACTTGTTGAAGCAAGTCAGAATTTTGTCATTGATTTCAGTGGAAGCAGAATTGGGACCAAAAGTCAGGACATTCAGAGTTATGATTCTGTTTCCTCCCTCCACGCCCAGTTATCTCATAATTTCCAAGTGGCTGCACTGATTTTCTTCAGACTTTCACAAACAAACCCACACATGCACCAAGACACCACTTCTGGGCTGAAAACAGGCACAAAGGGCTTCATTTGAAAGTACTGAGCACTTTCTGCTCCCATTGACATAAGTTGGAAAGAAGGGACCCCAGCACCCTCACGTGATCAGGCTCAATCATTTCCAGCCAAAATGTAGTTTTTGGAGAAAAGTTATGAATCTCAAAACCAAAGTGACTACTGTATTGTTGGTGGGGTACTCTAGTAGTCTAGTCTGTGAGTGATAGAATATCAAGACATAGAACTGTTATCTTTTATTCTACTTTCCTGGGCCTATTTTGACAGAATGGATAGCATTATTTGAAAACACAGAATTGGAACAGACCAGTAAATGGTATTTTCGTTGGAGGAAATGTTTTCAGAAATAAAGTATTGCTAAGGGGACAGAGCAGGACATTAATGTTACAGTAACCTAACATTTCTTATTTTGCCTTTTAAAACGACTGCTCCTTGGCAAAGTGAACAGGAAACCTTTTTCGTCAAATTAGATACTAAACACTCAAAACAATTGTCAGTGTTTTCTACTGTTATAAAAAATGCAGTTAAATTGTTTATTAAAGTAATAGCAAGGAAAATGACATTATATAATAGGCATCAGTTGGTGAAGAAAAATCATTTCTAAATATTGCTATCAAATATGCTCAGGATTCATTGTAGACAAAATATTTTAGAATGATAAAATATACAGTTATAGGACCATTAAAATGTTTCTGGTAATGTCATTTGTACATCTGTATCCATAACAAAGTGGCTTGAAAGATTGACTTATTAAATGAAATTTGATATATATTCTTACAAATATATAAGTGGACACCTTAGATAATTTAGGTTTTTAAAAAAATCAGCCTTTATATCTAGAAAATGGAGAGAGCTGATTAACTTTTTCTTTACATTAATAATTTGACAGATAATAATGAGGAATCTTATTAGTACCTATTAGAACAGGGAAACATACCTAAATACTGCTGTGCTGATACTGCCACAGCTGTAATCAGTAAACACACTTTAGCTGGAGCCCTCTTGGTACAAGAGAGAGGGACCTATAGGCAGATGTTCTCCACTGGGGACCCTCAACTTTGGAAACTACCTCCCTCCCTTGGTTTGGAATTGTGCTAGTCTGTCGAGCTTTAGGCCATCTGCAAGGCCCATCTCTCTACCAAGAGAAAGTGTTTGTGGTTAAATTAATCTAATGTTTTTCTAACTGTTTTCTGGTTTGGGGTTGAGAGTTGCTACTGGCTCATTCTTTTATTTCATTTTTTATGTGATTCACCCAGGAATCACACCAGAGCCATCTCAGTACAAACACTCCTTTTATCAGTAACAGTCACCTTGATTAGTCCAAATCCAAACTACCCCAGCTTGAGCCTCTGTACAGTGCGCATGTCAAGTCTGGGTCTCTGCATTTAGTATCTGCTGCCGTGGTCCTAGTATTGGCCCAGATTTCTCTGCTGAGTCTCGGCTGCCCTGCGTCTGGTCCCTGGGTCAGCCCCTCACCTGTGGGTTCTGGCAGTTCTGCTCCCTGCTATCTCTCTAGTAGCTGCAGCACTGTGCACTCCCAAGGACACAACATGCATTGCACAGCCGCACTGCACCACCCTGTTCAGTCACTACTTCAGGATGTCCTTCCGTTTGGGGCTCTGCCTCCAGCTGATTCTCAGCTGCCGTGCAGTGCACACTAACTGGGGCCATGTGGTCAGGCTGCTCTCTGGACCTGTCCCCCAGCCTACGGCTGGCCTTTCTCCTGCTGTGTTCCTGCAGAAACAGTAGGTACAGCCACCCGCTGCTTATGCTGCCATGTCCTCCTCCTTCCCCTTTCAAGGTGACTTTGCCACAGGAAATTGAGGTGGAATTTCCTTTCATCTCACTGTCCAGTTCCTGTTTGTTCGTCCCTCTGCCAATCGGGGCTTCAGAGGCACAGCCAGTTTTGATGGCGTGGGAATTCACACCTCCAGGTACTTCCTCTCTTGATCATACCTATCTCCAAGTATATCATTCCCAAGACTGCATCAGTTCTCTGTGTTAGCTATATGGTGACATTTTGTATTGATGTAACATGGTAGGATGATGCAAACTCATTGCCTCGTGCTGCCACTAAGTAAATTAAAATACATTTTAATATGTGCGTCAAGCCTATGGAAAGACTGCTCCACAAATATTCTGACCAGGTCACAAGCACTGCATGTAACTCCACAAAGAGTTGCATATAACTAATAAGCTACTGGTGGAGTAGCATTAGTACATATAAAAGTTAAGTTCAGTGTGTACATGGAGACTACTCATTGTAAAAACACATTAGACAAATTCAATAAGAATTCATGTCTGCTAAACTTAGATAATCATTTCTCTATTACTTTCAGAGAATTACGTTATTGACTGGATTCTCTGTTCATTGCTTTGATTAGCTTTTAATGCAAAAGACTGAGGATTTATAATGGCTGAGTTAATTTGTATACAGCTCCTAAAATAACAATGGGAAGTACTTATTAGCAGTATTTAGCAATTCTAAACCCAAAGGAAAAACTAGCATACAGTTATGCAGACTCAGTGGCATTGGCAAATCTAGTGCTCCACAACTAACTAACATTCTTGTTTTCAAATAACTTGTGGTATATAGAAGAAGCATGGTCTGTATGTGTGGTGCTTAAATCCCAATACTGGGAAATAAGAGAATCATCAGGGTTCTATTCAGGGCTTATTCACACTTGCTGTTTGAACTTGGGCGAGTGATTTCACTTCCAGGTGCCTCAGTTTCCTCATCTGTGAAATGGTGATAATGCCTACCTTAATTATGTTTGTAAAACACTTTGACATCCTTAGATGGATGGCCCAATTAAAGTGAAAAATAATCATTATTGCTATCTATGTAATACAGGAATGTCACTCTCTTGAACTGAAAATGTCTGTTGAGTTAGTGTGACATGACAGAAACAGCAAGAAGCATGGCTGAGAGCTCTTTTTTTCAGAATATCACCAGGCTGAATCATCACTGAGATTTACAGTCTGTTACCAAACCATTTTTCAGTTCTCAGCCATTTTGATGTTATGAATTATACTTGTGCGGTGTACAGCTACAATAAGGCATGTATCTATACCATTCCAAGAGTCCTAAAACATTGTGATATCTCGGGCAGTTCAACGAACTGCTGCCCTTACTCCACAGCTAATTTACATGCAACAGCATAACTGATTGTATGAGGGGGACTGCATAGATGGTGGATTACTTGGCCCAACTGTGAGCCACACAAATCTCCCAGCACATCACCTCAGATACAAATCAACACGACCATCCCACAACCACACAAGTAGCATACACAGTAACCCCAAACACACACAGCCCCTCATTGCAGCACATATCCCTCATATGCCACCTATACAAATCAACACAAATCTTCCAGCACAACACTACCCCCACACAAATCAACACAACTGGCATACACAGTAACCCCAAATAGACCCTCTCCACAACTCACACCCCTCATTTGCCACCTACACAAATCAACACAAATCTCCCAACACAACAAGCATACATATAACCCCAAACATCACTCTGAAGCCTAAAATGGGGATTCAGTATGAAGCAATGGAAACAGCTACAAATAAGCTTGAGAGCTCTTTTTTATTAGAATATTGCCATTTATCACCATCCACTTTTTAAGTTCTGAGCCATTTTTGGCTTTTTTTACGCTCACAACTTTGTGAATTACACCAGTGGTTCTCAACCAGGGCTACGTGTATCTCTGGGGGTATGCAGAGGTCTTCCAGGGGGTACATCAACTGATCAACGTATTTGCCTAGTTTTACAACAGGCTACATAAAAAGCACTAGCAAAGTCAATACAAACTAAAATTTCATACAGACAATGAGTTGTTTATACTGCTCTATATACAATACACTGAAATGTAAGTACAATATTTATATTCCAATCAATTTATTTTATAATTATACGGTAAAAATGAGAAAGAAAGCAATTTTTCAGTAACAGTGTGCTGTGACACTTTTGTATTTTTATGTCTCATTTTGTAAGCCAGTAGTTTTTAAGTGAGGTGAAACTTGGGGTACGCAAGACAAATCAGACTCCTGGCAGGGTACAGTAGTCTGGAAAGACTGAGAACCACTGAATTACATCCATGCAATAGTACGGGCTTTAAGCTACTAATTTTATTATAAAAGCTTTTGGAAATAGGGGGAGGGTATCAAAAAAGGAACTCCATTTGCCTGCACCAGGGCTGATTTTGGTCTCAGACCTCATTCTTAATCATATGTTATTTCATGGCCGTCATGGATTTTGTAGAATATATGAAGTTGACACAAAAACCTGAAATTCAAACATTGCCAATTTTTCAGTTTCCGGAGCTGAGAGAGATGGGTCTGAGCAACCAAACATTTTCACTGAAGTAAGGGTGAAATTGCAGGGAGTAGTTGGGAGTTAAACCTTGGCTGGAACCAGATGACATGTTCTTGGGCTTCCTTAGATTTTAGTTTGTACAGCACTTCACTGAAAGCAGTGGGGGAGAAGAGAAAAGAAAACAGATGATCCTATGAACAAGGAGAACTAACTTTTCCAAATTTTCCTAAGCTCTTGTGTTTTTTTGTTTTCTGTTTTCCTCTGCTGCTGCTGCTGTCAGTGGGTCTACTTTGCTGGTTTCTCAGACTGTAGACCATGAAACACTTCCTGGCAGTCTGCAAAGGACAGTATCTTAAATGTATTTTTTGGAACAGGGAAAAGGGCTAGGAGCGAGCACTCCATCCATTCCACATATAAGCTGGGGATTGCACTACAATGAACTGACTGGTATCATGGGTGCTGGCTCTCCCTGTTTCTAGCTGCTCCATGGTGGTAAGGAAAGCTAAAACACAGAAACAGTTTTCTAATATTACTTGCTCATGTGGGCAATTGCTATGGTTGCCACAGATGTTACAGGATTGTGAATGGGAGGGAAGGTAGAGCATGAGACAGTTTTTCTATTAAGGTGAAATCCGTGCTAATAAAACATTTGTGACCACTGTTCTGTTCTGCAGGGCAGGTTTCTTGTTTCAGCTGCCTAAGTGTGACTTAACTATTCAAAAGTGAGAGAGACAGGAAACATATATTAAATGTTTGGGGAACGAATGCCCTGCCGCAAGGAAAAGTTGGCAATTATGGCATCTGTTGTTTTAAGGTTGAATTTCTCATGCATAAGGTGAGGTGTTCTGCACCTTGTGCACTATCTTGTTTGAACATAAAAGAAAAGCTACAAGCTTCCATTCAAAAGTCCCAATGCATAGGGTTTGAGCCAAAGCCAATGGGAGTCTTTCCATTGAGTACAATGGGTTTTGGATCAGGCCAGGAAAAGAGAAACTGTGATTGTACTGCAACATATTCTGTGGAAAAAGAGATGAGCATGAAAGAGTTGTTTGGCACGCTAGGGCTCTCTAATTGGGTGAAAGCATGCATGTTTACTAGTGTGCCAGTCATCCAGTGCTCAGGATAACTCTACACTCCTAAACATTTATGTCATTACAGTAAAGTTTCCAGAATATTTAAACTAATGTTATTGAAATTGTTGTGGCATCGAACAAGTTATACACAAGTTATTCTTTTCCATATAGAAAATAGATTCTGAATTTTTTTAGAAAAAATATCATTCTCCATCAAATTCTACTGGCATTTAGACTGATTTCTATAGAACCCCATTGGCTTCATTTCTATTAAATTCTGTACAATTTTTCCAAAAAGGAATTTACTTAAAATGTTCTAAGGTTTCGATACAGCATTAAAGTGAGTGGAAATTGTTTCTTCAAGTGTGTACTGAAATATTTCTAGCACTTTATAAGCATTGTTTAGTTTCAGCTGGCTTTTATATACGTTTTTGTGTTTGTATATTGCCCTGTGAGATTTGCTTCATAACATATGGCACTGTGCTTTCCAAATATATTGTTATTGTGGGCAAAGTTGCACATCAAACATGTACATTTACATCCTGCAAATATGCAGGCTACATCAGAGAACTTATTATTTCAGAAAATATCTATGTTAGGAGTCTGTGTGCTGGTAATGGGCATCATTAAAACTAATAGAAATATGCTTCCCTTGATCTGTGACAGAGTTCCTGTTGGCATCAGTGGCAGTTATGTGAGTAGACCAATGGCACTATGTGACCCTTAGTATATAATTTAGGAGAAATAAGATAAATTGATGGGCTCAAGAAATAAGGTTAGATGTGCAACTGAAATAGTGAAGACATGTTTCTAGATGTCCTTTCCAATCAGTTTCTCTAATAAGATTTGCTATATGTCAGAAGTAGCATATGCAGATGATATGCTTGTCATCATTAGTGAACTTTTTATTGAATGCTGCTGTTACATAAATCACATCCCAGATATCAGTGATTCAAATTAGTCACCCTAGACAGTTCTAGCTTGCTGTATGTGCTGACTGGTAATTCCACTGGAGTCACATCAGTATAAAATGTGTGTAAGATAGTAGGGAATGTAGTACTGATACCAGAGGATACTATATTTTCTCACCTGCCCCAGCTCTTTTTCTTTTTGTGCAGTTGTTTTCTGCATGCTGAACAACACTTTTTGCAAATAGTCTCAGAAGAAGCCATATGAAAGGGGTACATGGAATTTAAAAGAATAATTCGCTAAGTCTACTTCTGCATACTTTAAATCAGAAAAAAAACTGAGTTTAATGTATGCAAGGTTTCAGTAAGACACTATTCAAATAAATAAAGAATACACAACCCAACACTATTAGGAAGTCTAAGTTATTGTTCTACTCTAAGTCTGTGTTAGTTCTAATATGGGAGGAATTACAAATTAGTGGATCTGACATTATCAGTGGCAGAAGTGAGAAATTCATTGACACTATTAAATGGACACATCGGCAATTATCCAATTCACTGGTAGCTGTTGCATTAATAAGATGACTTGTGCTGATGTTGAGAGTGGAACAAATTTTTGTCTCTTCCGTGTCAGCAAGAGACTTGAGGTTTATGTTGTCACTATTGTCAAGAGAACTGTAGAGAGTGATCAAGAGAAAAGACCAGTGAAAATGTTTTTCATTTTAACTATCAGATTAATTTACATTAATGTGCAATGATTTGCAGATGCTTTTAAAACTCTTGTTAAAGTTTCAATTCAGGTATTCTGTATATACAACAGCAAAATTGAGGATGGCTCTAGGAAACTGCGTATTTGCAGCATGTGTGGAGTGTTGTCTCTCTGTTGAGTGGTCGGAGATGGGACCTTGCAGGTCAGCTTCCCACTGGAAAAGAAATCAGTGTTGGGAATGTGGTTATATTCTTAGTGTGACTTATTTTAATTACAGATATACACCAGTCCTTGAACAGAGGTGTCCACAAACAGCACACAGGCAATCCCCTTTTTCAAGAGTCTCGGTCCAAAGACCAGAGGCCAGTTCCTAGGGAAAAACTCAGCATCAAGAATTTACTCTGGTTAGAAATGTTAAAGCAGAAAACAAATCCCTTGTGGCTTGCCTCAGCTCCCACTAAAACCATCACAAAACCGACAACACCACCAGGACTAGAACTATGCCTGAACCATAAGAAAAAGAACTTATAAGACTACTGTGACAGGGTCAGGCCAGATGGCTATCCGAGAGTAATAGAAGGCAGATATATTAGCCCCAGGCTAAGTAGGTCCCTTTTTCCCTGGGTAAGGTAACAGGGAAGGTTCCAGAACAATCACGAACCTTCTGGAGACAATTAAGACAGGCTGATTAGAACACCTGCAGCCAATCAAGAAGCTGCTAGAATCAATTAAAGCAGGCTAATCAGGGCACCTGGGTTTTAAAAAGAAGCTCACTTCAGTTTGTGGTGTGCGTGTGAGAAGCTGGGAGTAAGAGGCACTAGGAGCTGAGAGTGAGAACGCAGACTGTTGGAGGACTGAGGTGTACAACCATTATCAGACACCAGGAGGAAGGTCCTATGGTGAGGATAAAGAAAGTGTTGGGAGGAGGCCATGGGGAAGTAGCCCAGGGAGTTGTAGCTGTCGCACAGCTGTTCCAGGAGGCACTCTAGACAGCTGCATTCCACAGGGCCCTGGTCTGGAACCCGGAGTAGAGGGCGGGCCCGGGTTCCCCCCAAACCTCCCAACTCCTGGTCAGACACAGGAGGAGTCGACCTGGACTGGGGGTTCGGAAAAACAGCCAAGCTGAGGGCTGCCGTGAAGCTCCAAGGCGAGCAAATCCGCCAATAAGCGCAAGACCCACCAAGGTAGAGCAGGAACTTTGTCACACTACATGTAACAGTGTCATTGGCAACCGCTGCCATAACATGTAGTATATATGTAAATTATTCACCATATACATTGCATGATGATTTTAAAAAAATTAACAGCTTTTAAAGCAGCACTAGCCTTACATCTAAGTTCTTGGATCCAACCTTCCCCCAAGATTTAGGGATATTTGGATCTAGGGTTTTGGTTTGACTCATTATGATTGAGGAGCAGTTCCAAAATTCTGATCCAGATCTGAATTTCCCCAAATGTTGAGGATGTTTAGATCTTTGGTGGTTTTGACTTTGGCCCATCTCTATTTTAAAATGTCTGTTGCAAAAACTGATAGAATTATAAGGTCTCCTGAAAATGTGAAAACTTCAGTGAATTGTTTCATTTGTATTGGATTTCACTTGTGTATCAGAACACTTTTCATGTGGCATAGGGGATAGTGTCTCCTGTGACCTGCAGATCCCATTTTCATTATTCACAGATGCTTGGTTTGTTATACAGTACATCACCTGTTCAAAGGACTTGAGATGTTGCAGCTATTCAGCACCACTGAATATCAGACCATATTAAGGCCTTGATTTATGATAGCATTCAAGCACATGCTTGACTCTCAGGCTATATCTACACTTGGAGCTAAGAGTGTGATTCCCAGCTTACATACACATACTCACGCTAGCTTTCATTGAGCTAGCGTGCTAAAAATAGTAGTGCGTGGTCAGTGGCAAGTGGCAACATAGGCTAGCTGCCCTGAATACAAACCCACCTGGATCTCATGGGGTACATAGTCCATGTTGCCGCTCACCACTCTCAGGCTACCACAGCTACACTACTGTTTTTATCATGCTAGCTTGATGGGAGCTAGCGTGAGTATGTCTGCTCATGCTGGGAATCACACCTTCAGTAAAGGAGACTTAAGGAGCTTGGCTTGTTTAGCCTCACCAAAAGAAGGCTGAGGGGAGGTATGATGGCTCTCTGTAAATATATCAGACGGATAAATACCAGAGCGGGAGAGGAATTATTTAAGCTCAGTACCAATATGGACACAAGAACAAATGGATATAAACTGGCTATCAGGAAGTTTAGACTTGAAATTAGATGAAGGTTTCTAACCATCAGAGGAGTGAAGTTCTGGAACAGCCTTCCAAGGGAAGCAGTGGGGGCAAAAGACTTATCTGGCTTCAAGATTAAACTTGATAAGTTTATGGAGGAGGTGGTATGATGGGATAACATGATTTTGGCTATTAATTGATCTTTAACTTTTCATGGTAAATAGGCCCAATAGCCTGTGATGGAATGTTAGATGGGGTGGGGTCTGAGTTACTACAGAGAATTCTTTCCTGAGTATCTGGCTGGTGAGTCTTGCCCACATGCTCAGGGTTCCGCTGATCGCCATATTTGGGGAAGGAATTTTCGTCCAGGGCAGATTGGCAGAGGCCCTGGGGGTTTTTCACCTTCCTCTGCAGCATGGGGCATGGGTCACTTGCTGGAGGATTCTCTTCACCTTGAAGTCTTTAAACCATGATTTGAGGACTTCAATAGCTCAGACATAGGTGAGAGGTTTATTGCAGGAGTGGGTGGGTGAGATTCGGTGGCCTGCCTTGTGCAGGAGGTCAGACTAGATGATCATAATGGTCCCTTCTGAACTTAATATCTATGAGTCTATGAGTTCCAAGTGTAGGCATAGCCTCTAAACCAGTGGGATTTAAGTATATGAGTAAGTGCTCTCCTGATTAGGTATAGGTGTCTAAATATGGCTGTAGGTGCCTAACTTTAGGTAGCTAAGTGTGAAAAGTTTGGTTTTATGGCCAGTTCCTGATCCCATTTAAGTAAATGGCAAAACTCCCACTGTCTTATCCATCTTGCCTCGAGACTTTTTTTTTTTTTTTGGTATTGGAAGCATTCATTTGTGCAATGTAGGATCCAATTTAGTTGTCTACGTTTGACCTTTTCATCCTTTTGACATCAAAACTGCTTTTTATAGATTCCAGAATCAAATTTAGCTTATACCATTTTATTTGGCTTGCAGCAGTTGTTTCACCTGAAGTAGGTAGTTAAATTGTACTTTCCCATACAGAAAAAATATCTTCCAATGCTGAAAGGTTCTGTGCTGCTAATTACTAACAAAATGTTTAGTTAAAAGGAACTGTATAATATACAGTGCAGATTAAAGAATACTAAAACAAGGTTTGGTTTGGAAGAGGTGGTTATACCAGAAATTGAACCATTTCAGATTTTTAAGAGTAATTGGATTAAAAATAAAAAGTATAAAATAAACTCCCGCTAACTACTATTTGCTGTGTGGGTAGGGAAAAAAATTAGTCCTCCACAGGGTGAATGTGAGGCAGCTTCACATTTTATAATGCTAAGACTTAAGATTTAGCTAAAGTTTTATGTTGTCTTACCTCACATGCACAGTGCACACCATTAGAATATGAGTAAAATATCTGACAGAGAAAGGAACCACACTGTCCAAGCATACTAAGCTTTATTGGTTTTATACATATGGTGAGAAAATGACTCATGCAATGTTTATATTCTCCAAGTATATGTACACAGTACATATATTGAATGTATCCATACACAGCGTGCTCATACTTTTTGCTATTTCCACACATAAGTGTGTTGTTACCTAGATAACATCAATTTACAAATATTTTATAAGTTGGCATCTACTGTAATATATTTCATGCATTATAATTTTCCATACCTAATGGGTGACATTTTTAAAAGAGTCCAAGTGTCCTTGGAGCCTAAGTCTCATTGAAAATCAACTGGACTTAAGCTCCTAAGTGCCTAAGGGTTTGTCTACATTGCAATGAAACACCTGCAGCTGGGTGTAAGCTAACTAGGACTTGCGGGGCTATAAAATTGCAGTGTAGTGGGGTCCCAGAGCCTGGACTCCAACCCAAGCCAGAATGTCTACATTGCAATTTTATAGCCCTGCAGCCTGATCCCTGTGAGCCCAAGTCAGCTGACAAAGGCCAGCCACTGGTGTTTTATTGCAGTGTCGACATACCCAAAGTTACTTTTGAAAATGAGATTTATGCTCCTAAGTAATTTAGGCATTGCAATGCTGAGTAGAGCAATGCCTAAATATCTTTTAAAATCTGGGTCTTGGGCACTCTTGGAAATTTTACCCACCATCTAAAGCAGTTTGAGACCTGAATGGCAGAGAACTAAAACATATACATTGCATATATGCTAAAACATTATATGTTATTTCCTATATGACATTTATTTTCACTTGTAAGGAGAAGAGATAACATGTTCCTGACCGTGTAGCTAATTAGTTATCCATCCTTTTTTCATTCCTGAAGATAAATGTCAGGACAGAGATCAGTCATCGTGTGCACTCCTATTGAGTTTATTCAAATATATATGGCCTGGTTTTCAGCCATATGTATTTGAATAAAACTGGATATACAAATATGAGGGTGTCATTCAATAACTAATTTGAACACACAGGTTATTATGAGTGTGGATACATAATGGATTACATTCACAAATTCAATTATTTCCATGTACAGGTAGACTAATTGTGTGTATAAAGAGACATAAAATTGCATGATAATTTTGTACGTGCTGTTGCATACTGAACATTTTGAAACTCAGGCTCATTAAGTATATTTAGACATCTTGAAAGACAAGCCTTCTTTTAATTTTATTTTTCAGCTTCTCTTTTATTGAGGGAATTTGATGGTATATACAGACTCCATCTGTACATAGAAGGCAAAAGAGAGACCCACAGGAGAGCTTATTCATAGGAATTCAAATATTTTTAATACATATATTTTAATAGAGTTCTAATCTTTGATACATATAATTTATGCTTCCAGATGGGAACATGGCTTACTCTGGAACCAGAAGTTGCTGGTGACTTCCAAAGGAGCTGCCATGTAGCATTGTAAAAAAAATTCGATTTTTTTTTTATGAATTTTAGAGTTTGGGATAGGTTTTGAGTTGTGAGGTTCTGAGATTCTCTATTGATACACAGAACAAGCATAACCAGGGTAGAAGCAGTGCAAGCTGCTTAACCCTCTAAGGTTAAAAGGGTAGTTTTGGCCACATGCCTATTCAATATTTTAATCTCTCTTTGGACACTGCCAACAAGGTTGACAGTTGTGGAGGATTTTTTCTGAGCTGCGGGGTCCTGATCTAAACTCACCAAACTCGTTTCACATTGAACATCAGATGGAAATTACATTTCAGACCCTACCAACCTAGGCTGCATTTGAACCAGTGACTCGGGGTTGAAACATGTTGTATCCCATTACTAATCCTACAAAGCACGCAGTCCCTCTGACTCATTTTATTTTTAATTAACACTTAGAACATCACTCATATTGAAACACTGATCAATACTGAATGAGTGGAAGGCTATTTTACATAGGTTTTTATGTACAGTGTGCTCAATTGTGAGCTGCTTATGCTCTCATGCAGGGGAATATAGAAACATAAGGAACACTTTTACTCCCCTCCTGCACAATCTACCAACCTCTTGAGTCGCAATCGGGATCAGGACTGGGAAGTAACCATTTCCCCTTCTGTGTAGGTGGGCAGGAAGTTGGTTGGGAATAGGTGGAGCTTTGGTTCTTCCCTGACCTCACCCCAAAATGTGCCAGCCAGTGCTGCTGAATTGGAATGGAAAGGGAAGAAAGCTGCACCAGTCCAGGAGATGGCATGGCTTTCTTCATCCACCGAGTGCAAGGGGGAATCAGGTATTGAATGATGACTGAGCTACAATTCAGCCTCTGGTCTGCTCCTGGGGCATTGGGAGTATGTACATCCCCTTCGTCAGGGTGGATAGATAGCAAAGTGTCAATCCAGCCCCATATGCATTCAAATTCAAAATTCTAGTTTTCACTGCCTTTTCATTTAGGCTTGTTTGAACAGTTGCCCAAAAAAGAAAGAGAGAGAGAGAGAATAATTCAAAACATATTCATTGGCATTGATCACATATTACTATGTATTTTAAATTACATGCCTCTCAATAAATATTTTAGATACTGCAGATGAAATTGTCTCGTGTGTATTATAACCTTAAGTAACTGCTCCGAAATGCTCAATGCAGCATTACTAAATCAAGCCTCTGATGTGAATGTCTGAGGTAACTAAATGTGAAGTTACTTTAGTGGTTCTGCAGTCATTTGTCTGCCTGGACTCTAAGGGTATGTGTACACTACCCGCCGGATCAGCAGGCAGCGATCAATCCAGTGAGGATTGATTTATCACGTCTAGTCTAGACACGATAAATCAACCCCCGAGCGCTCTCCCGTCGACTTCTGTACTCCACCGCCATGAGAGGCGCAGGCAGAGTCGACAGGGGAGCGACAGCAGTCGACTCACCGCGGTGGAGACACCACAGTAAGTCGATCTAAGTACATCGACTTCAGCTACGTTATTCGCGTAGCTAAAGTTGCGTAACTTAGATCGACCCCCCACTACCCTCAGTGTAGACTAGGGCTAAGCCTCCTATGTAAGAAATTCCAGTGAAGGGGCAAAAAATCAAAAAGAAAATTTTAAGCTGCATGGGGGGAAACCTTTAAATTATTTCTGTTGGTGCAAAATGTGAGGTATTTGTTGAAAATGTTTGAGATATTTGTCACTTTTTTCATACCACAGACCAGCTCATTGGTCCTGCTCTGGGTGCTTTGTACAGAGCAACACTACAATCAAATTAATGGCCATTCCATCTGCATTGGCAGATCTTCAGGAAGTGTAGACAGGCCATAGTAGCTTATAGGCAGGTGTGACAGGTTTCAATCGGTCCTCCGAGCCCCTAGGGGGCGATGCAGAGCTATGGTCCCACTGGCAGGCCTTAGTCACACCTTTCGGGCACTGGGGAATTAGCGGGAAAGGTGTGCTGGCTGGAGCCTGCGGCGCGCCCCTCAGGCAGGGGGAGCGCCGGCCCGAGCCTGCGGCGCACCCCTCGGGCAGGGGGAGCGCCGGCCTGAGCCTGCGGCGCGCCCCTCGGGCAGGGGGAGCGCTGGCACGGGTAGGTAGTGCACAGTTCTGCTACCCAAGGCAGGTTGGCTGGGCTAGGGGAACGCAGGCCCACCCAACTCCACTGCGTTCCAGCCCAGGGCCCTGACAGTGGCGGGGGCCGAAGGTCCCGCCGCTCGGTCAGCGGGGGGCCATCCGCGCCCGCTGACCAAACACACCCACCCCACGGTGCAGTTCTGCCCCTGGGCTACTTCCTACCCGGTCTCTCAAGCGGGTCTCTCCGGTCCCTCCAGCTCGTCCGGGTATTCCGCTGCGGGCAGCTCCAGCTCCCCCTCTGTGTCGGACTCACGCTGGCCCGGGCTACAGCCGGGCCCCTCCAGGTCCTCCGGGTACTCAGCGGCTGGCAGTCCTGGTCGCCCCAGGCCTTCCTCCCGGTCAGGTTCCTCCTGGCCCAGAGCCTCCCCTGGGTTGGCAGCAGGATCGCAAGGGAGCAGCCAGCAGCCTGTGTCTGTCTCCCTCCCTGGTGCTCTCCCCGCCCTTTGTACTTCCTGTCCCACCCCTCCCCTTTCGGGGACTGGCGTAAGCTTGGTCTGGCCCTGCTCACTCAGGTTGAGAGGGTGGCTCTTTACCCTCTGGTTCGGAGGGAAGCCACCCTGGCTCCCTACAGCAGGATATCTGAGAGAAAGGAGGCATAGCCAGTGTCCCTGTGTCCCAGCAATTCCAAGCTGTTGGAATGGTCCTTCAGGCTGCCAGGATAAGTTAAAGTAGTTCTCAGATCATTCTAATTTATGGTGGGGCACAAGGCTGGTATCAGGATCAGAAGGCTACAAAGGAAATAGAAAAAGAAAAAGACTTTATATTCTATTGTATTTTTAAGAACTAGTACATTATTATATTTCCAAAACTGGTTGCATAATGCATATATATGCAAGAAGGCAGACTTAAGTTTATGCAGGCAACATTAACTGTGGTATTTCCTAACTTTTCCCTTCTTAATAATAAGCCTAGCATTCAGTTAGCATAATTTTAAAAATATATTGTTGGTGTGTATTGGAAGTTATTTTTGAATACGTGAAACCATCACCCAAAACAATCACATCTTCCACCATGGTAAGAGCTTTGTAATTAGCTAGCAGAAACATTGCTTAAAGTAGGTAAAAAAACCACTTCTTCAGATGGACTCCTTGTTGTTTTTGTGGATACAGAGCAACACAGCTACCCCCTGATACTTGTTGCTTAAAGTGGGCTCAGTTAATCAGTTCCCCGATCTCCTCCAGTGGAAATCTCTTTTTATAGTAGCAACATGTGGATCTGACATACTGGGTTTTGTTGATGCTTGAATCTTAACCTCTTGGGTGGGAGATAGGAGCAAAGCAATGATGATATTTCACAGGATTTTTTCATACAAACATAACTTTTTAAACTGATTAAATATAGTAGATTCTAACAAAATATAATAAAATGGCTTTCTAACAACAATAACTAAATACCTTCTGGAAAAGGTTTTATACCCAAGTGCAAATGATATAGGCAGTCTCTGACAATTGACACTTTGCTTGTGGAATCACACCTTAGTACATAGAACAACTAGACTAGAGAAGAAAGGGATTAAACAAATAGTTGACTACAGTATTATTTTTATGTGATGGTTTATTTTGAGCTGCCTTGTTTCTGAAAACATGCAGAGTGACAAATTAATGTCTGCTGGATTTTTGAACATATGCAATATAAAGAGAAATAGTCTGACTATTTTAAATAACAATGAGCTGGCAACATTCACTTTTAACAATGAAACCTAATAAAAACACTCCATGAGCAATCTTTCTTCAACAGATGTCAGCTTAAGATATCTGAATGAATCTTTTCCCATAGGAATGACATTACATTGAGACCCAGGACTTCCCAGCTAATTTATAATAATTGCTGTTCCGGACCTGATCCCTTTGTTTTCCTGAGTCTCAGTTTTCTACAGCCTAATCATTATAAGCTTTATGTAGTGCTAGATGACTTCTAATTAATTTCTAGGCCGCCTTTATTTTCCTTATGGTGGGTAAACTCAGAGTTAACTTTCATTCATGTATGCTAAAATTCACAGTCACCTCACTGTGCTGCCTCAGTGAACAGTGATACATACCACTCCTCAGTTCATCAGTTTGTTTCTTTTGCTTATAGATGGAAAGTTAGCTTGAATTATCATTCTTATTTTATGAGTTATTTGAGTCTCCAACTCACCTCTTCCCTCTATCCCATATACACACTGAAACTCAAGTTTTTCTTCGGCCTGTAGTAATATTTTTAATTGCATGGGACATTGAAGAGTATCTTAAATGTCATGTCTGCCAATGTTCATTTACAATGAAGGCTTGTCTACATGGCAAAGCTATTGTGAAATAAGCTAGGATGTGAATTTAAAGAGCAATAGCTATTCAACACTAGCTGCGTGTGCAAACACTCTTATTCTGCTCTCGAAGAGTGCACTAAGTTGAACCACACAAAGGCAATTTTAGTGTGCAATAAGAATGTCCACATGAGGGGGCTAGTGCAGACTAGCTATTCTGCAATACCTATTCTGGTCTATTTCCCCCTGTAGACAAGCCCTTATTTAGTAACTGCCAAACCTGTTGAATTAATCTGGGGTCTTCCTTCAGGCTACTGCTGCTGTTCTGTCTATATTCCAATAATATAACCAATCAAATGTTCTTTCAATAGTGCAGAGAAGTCTGCAAACTAGTGAACGTGTACATCAAAGTATCATACCATACCAGTCATGTTACTTGTCTTGTTTCAGGAAGAAATATACCCTGACTGGCCATCTTACTGTAATCTAGAATTCTTGAAATAAAGTAAGACAGCATTATTTTAAGGCTATATAAAAATGGGTTTACCATTTTAACCAGTTGTGGAAAATCAACTGACATAAGCAGGTATCCTTTGAACTTATAATTGTTTAAAACTGGGGGAAGCTTAAACACAGAATTTTTCATTGAGTATTTATAGGCTGCTAAAAAAATCCTGAAGAATATACCAACAATTTCTCCACTGAAAATGTTTCTTTGATGCAAGTACTGTATTGTATAGTACAAGTAGGTTCCATTTCTAATCTGCTCTAAACATAGCATCCATATCTATGATCCTTTCCTGGGTTTTGTCTTTATTAATTTTTATTTTAAAAAAAACCTAAGCAAACTTCAGCCTAAGCTTTCTCTTGAGCCTGGCTGTTTCTAGGATTTTTCCTTGCCCTTAGCTCCCCCTGCCCCAGAGAGAGGTTCCAACCCTTCTTATATTCTATTTGTAGTTAACGTGACCTAGTGGCAGCAGAAATAACTCCTCATATTTATGTAGGTTTCTATCGGCTGGCATTAAGATGACTTAGCCAATGAGCCCTAGAACCTGCAATCCTGTAACTTGTAGTATCAATTACTTTTATTTTGGTTACTGAGCCCACTCCTGAAGTCCGTAATCAGTCACTAATCAACCAGAGCTCTTAATGGGAAACAAATATTTAGAGCAGCTAGTGGGGATAGGCATAATGTAAGTTGTCTTTTTTACAACCTCTCTTCTTTTTGTTCCTCTCTGTGCAGTGACACCATCATAATTCTTTACATGTGATATCACAAATGGTTCTCATGGAAATGACTAATGTTACTAATACAGGATTGACCTCGCTGACATGGAGCCTTAAATCCTTGCTATAGCTAGCAACAGTGCTAGGTAGGACAAGCTTTTCTCCCTAATGCCTGGCAGATATTAAAAGAGCAAAGCTATGCAGCCTCACAGCAAATTTTGTTTTGGTTATTTAAAGAAGCCACTGCTTTCCTCTGCAATCCAGCCTACAGAGCCAAAAGCATTTTAATGAAGTGTATCTCCCTGACCCCCACATCAGCTGTAAACACATCATTAGCGTAGCAGCAGCAGCAGAAAATCATAAAACAACCAAACTGTGGAAAAGTGACTGCCAAATGCACTGTAAATTGTAAATTAAAAATCAACTGGGAGACAGTATAGCAATGCAGTTTTAATGCCAGCCATGTATTAATGATAAAAGCATGTCTTCCCTAATAAATCGTGCCAGAAAAGGTGTGGCTTCCTGAACTGGATGATCAAGATGGACTAATCATTGGTCTAATGCATTCAAAAGGAAGAGGCAGAAACAGGAAATTGTTCATAAGAGCTTTATGGAAATATACATTTTCACTGAGGTAGTTACTTATTTTTAAAATCTTCCTACCCAATACTTTGTGAACATGTACAAATCACAAACGCAAAGGTCCATATAATAAATCCTCTTACTACCGTGTATCCACACCAGGCTCTTCAAGCTGGGACTCACCTGGGAGACATGTTTCACTCTGTGCAGCTATATTGCTGTTACATTTGGCAAGTTCTCTTCTGGTGAGTGCTGTGCACCTTTCCAGCCCACCAGTGTCATCAGAAACAGCGTGAACATTCCAGGATGCAAAGTTTATTGTTCTTTGTGTGTGATGCTGCCTTTTACTGCACAGTTGGATGATCAGCTGGTCACAGCATACTATCAAGTCAATAATGGAGTGAGCAATGTTTAAGGATCCTTTTCTCCCCCTTCCCCAGACTGGGGAGAGCAGCACTATCCCTAAAGAGGTTGCTCTGATGCATGAGAAGGATATAGATGGCAATGTTACTCCAATCAACAACGGAAGACCATCATTCTCACACCACCTGAATGCAGGTTTGTGATTAGGGACCCCCAGCAGCATCCTCTGCCTGTCCCTGTCACCATTTGCCCACTGCCACAGGGCTTTCAAAGAACAGAACAAGTGAAGAGATAGCAAGGAATAAAGACTGTAGACCTGCAAAAAGATTTGTTTAAAGGGGTACTAGGCTGTGCATGACTAGTCACACTCCCTTGGCTTTGTTGGCCATTTTGTCCGCTGGTGCAGAAGGCTGCGATGAGCAGGCTGAAAAACGAAGGGGCAGCACTTCACAAGGTGCAGGCAAAATAATTGAGAAAATTGCATGCCTTTGGAAGGCCAAACCCTTTGAAGGCCAAAGTGATCAAGTAAAGCATTGGCAAAGCTTGTAGACTGAAGCAGAAAGAGCTGCTCCACAAAACTCCAGGGGCCATGAATTGGCTAGCAGGCCAGACAGCCCTGTTTGAATACAGACCTTCTCCTTGACCACCTGCCTACTAGGGCTAAGGAGTCTGGTCTACCCCAACAATGGGCTACTTTATATCTGGCCCCTATTCTGTGATGGCGGCTGAAATGCATCTGTTCACGTATGGCAATGTGCGTATGCACTGACTGATATTCAGTGGTGTTTTGCCAGATCTCTGCATCTGGGTAGTATCAAGTATGTTGCTCCCACATTGCTTGGGATGTACAGGAGCAACAAGCAAATGGAAGTCCTGAAAGTGGGAGATGGGGACCAAACACAGCTTTCATAGTGCTGGGTACCACTCTGGTATAATTGCCTTTCCTATGTTTATTCTGGTGGGAAGTGTTCTACATCCATCTACCAAACAGGACTGATGGATTTTCCTCTGACGTGGACCTCAGACCCTAACAGGAGATGATGAGGGCACAACAATCTCTAGTGTATTTTCCTTTGACACTAAGTCAATGCCTGGAGTATATTTTCTGCCAATGGGCATAGTATTATCATCATATAGAATGCAGAGTGTCTACATACCCACACTCTGACCAAGACCAGCTCTATTGCAGCCAAGAGCAATTGCCTCAGAAAAAGGGATGCAGAGATGCTTCTCCACCCTTCTGGTGAATGTGAAGTTGCACAGTGGAATTCCTTTTAGGGAAACCTGCCCAGAAGCAGTATGCTTTCAAATCGCTTCTGGTACTCTGTATGCGTGTCTCACTAAGCCCAATACAAAGGAAGATGAAGATTTGTGACCAAGTAGTACATGATTGAAAACATTTCGGGGAAATGATGAGCATTCTTGAACAAGACCTACATTTTGCTGGGAGTTATTTTTCTTTTTCTTATCTTTCCTTCTGTGGAAACTTTTCAAAATATCTTTGAAGGAGGTTGTTATAAGATTGACTGAATATCTGATAGTCTTATAGAGAAGTCATAATTCTTTTCCTCCACACATGCAGTGCACTATCATCTTCGGTACTGTATGATAATGAAGATGATAATAAAACAAGGAAATTCAAAACAAGAACATAATAGGATGCGTCAGTAGATCAATCAGTCCCTTCCAGACTTAATCTTCCTAGGTTCCTGTAGTAAGTTATTAAGAACTGTGTGCAGACTGCTCATGCACTGCAAGAAGAGAAATACAACAGCCATCTAACTTCAGTTGCAAAGAATAAAGTCACAATCTAGCCCCAAATGATTTTACCAATTCAAGAATAACCATCTCAGTGGATCTATGCAAAGATGTTCAGTAAAACAATGAACAGTGAATAATGATTTTTAAGTGAGCTAGGCACCTGTGATAATGCTTCCTGTGTTCTATTTAAAGCTTAGAAATCAGTAATTACCTTAAGTGAGTAATCAGCATGGGAACTAGAGAATATGTAGAGCCAAAGTGTTTTATTAGCCAGCAGGTACTCAATTATCAGTGTGAAGGAGAGAAATCACTTTTCACACTCTGTTGAATTCTGAAAAGGTCAGTAAGGTCCTGCTGATTCAAATCAAAACCTTCTCTTAACTGACATGCCCATGTTTTTCAATAAAAGTACCATTTCTTTTTATTACTGCAGGAAGACCATGAAGACAAGGATTGCAGAAATACCTGATTTAGTGGCAATTGATGATATTCAAAGAAGGAATATCATCTTCAGGCGATGGGCTGATCCTGCATGCCCTCTGTATACAAAGCTCTCATGAAGTCAACAGTGTTAGCAGTTCTGATGTTTAATTTGTAAACCTTATGTTACAGAATTAATACCCCATGAATGAGAATAGATTACAAATTTTTCAGGTATAGTTTCAGGTTGTCAGCAGACTCAGAGACAATGTTGCAGCAGTTTATGTTTGGAATGTTATATTCACAACCCTAAGGGCTGGATTGCTTTATTTTTATTTATTTATTTAATTTATTTGGGTAAATGAATACCTAGATTCTGGAGAACAGTTTTCTGGCAAGGTGATTTCTTTGTAAATTGCCCAGCTGCTGAATTATGGAACACACAGGTCCCTCAATATAACAAATCAAAGAGATAACAGATCAGATTTTCCTGTCATTAACACTGGTACAATACCAATGTCTTCTGTGGGGTTGCAATAATATAATTAAGAGGAGAATTACTTATTCAACATATGTACCATTTAATCATAGAATGACAGAAATGTAGGGCTGGATGGGACCTTGGAAAGTCATCAAATCCAGCCTCTTGTGCTGAGGCAGGACCAAGGAAACTTAGACCATCCCTGACAGATATTTGTCCAACCTGTTCTTAAAAACTGATCTTAATGAAATGAGTTCATTACCTACATTAAGCAGACTACAGAATTTTTGAAGACAGCTATACATTTTTAATTAAATATCCTTTGGGTGCTATTTGCCATGGGGATTATCTTGGAGAGAATTAAAAAATGATAATCTGATTTAAAGTGAGAATACAGTAGAACCCCACTGAACCATATGTCACTAATCCAAAAATTGGCAGTGTTTCCACATTTCTCAGCAAAGATTTAAGAGCAGATTGCTATAGTCAAGACTATAGTCAGTCAGTATTTTTACTATATCTGTTGTAGTGTAGTTAGTACATTTTGAAATATTATCATAAATGATTAGTGTTAAACTATAGTCGTCAAATAAGTAAAGTACATTTTAAATGCTTTATTCTTCTCATTGCATTCTTTTAACTTGAACAGAGGCAACTCCTACGCTTCCTCCATGGCTGAGCATGTTCCCCGGCAAAGGAACTGGTGCCATCTCTGTGGGCGGGGGATATATACTCACTGCATAGAGTGGAGTCCCATTGCATGGGGGCTGTAACAACCTGCCTAGAACTTAGAGGGAGGAGCACAGGTGGCCTGAGGGAAGAGTTTGGAGGGGGCACCAGGAAGTCATTCTGCGTGTGCAGAGCTAGAATGCTAGCTGCAGTTGCAGCACCTGTGTAAATAGTTATAAGAACATAAGAGCTGCCACAGTGGGTCAGACGATGGTCCCTCTTGCCCAGGAGCCTGTCTCTGACAGTGGCCCATATCAGAGCTTCAGCAGGAGTGTACAGAACAGGACAATTATGGAGTGATTCACCCCTATCTTTCGCTCCCGACTTCTGGTAGTCAGAGGGTTAGGGTTGCCCCATGCATGGGATTGCATCCCTGACCTTCTTGGCTAATAGCCACTGATGAGCCTATCCTCCATGAACTTATCCAGTTCCTTTTTGAAGCAAGTTATACTTTTGTCTGCCACAACATCTAATGGCAATGCGTTCCACAGGTAAGTTGTGTGTTGTGGAAAATGGTACTTCCTCTTGTTTGTATTAAACCTGCTGCCACGTTGACTCTTTCCCAACAAATCATGTTTATCTATATGTCTGATAATTCTGTTTTTTACTATAGTTTCCACCAGTTTGCCTGCTACTGAAGTTAGGTTCACCAATCTGTAATTGCCAGGATCTCCACTCGAGCCCTTTTTAAAAATTGGCATCACATTAGCTACCTTTAAGGCATCAGATACAGAGGCTGATTTCAGGAATAGGTTACATACCATAGTTAATAGTTCTGCAATTTCGTATTTGAGTCCCTTCAGTACTCGTGGGTGAATTTCATCTGGTCCTGGTGACTTATTACTGTTTAGTTGGCTATATAAACTGCTGTGGAAGTGGTTTAAGATGGCTGCAGATGCTAAAGTATGTGAGGTTTAAGGTGTCCTCAGCCACCCAGATGCTTTGCTGAACCAGCATGATATACAATGTTTAACATGTCAATTGGCTTCAATAGCACAATAGACTTGGGGAGGCATGTCACTGAATACTATATTTCAATACTTTCCAGTGTTTGGGAAGTTTTGTAACTATGAGTCTAACTTTTTTTGCAAGGGGGAAAAATAGGGGGAAGTGGAAGATTTAAGACAATTGAATTTTTGTATTTTAACTGGATTTTTTTGCCCATCATTGTAGTATCTGAACACCTCCCATTTGATTAGGTTTTCTTAGCAAGACCTTAGCAGACTTTAAAATTGCCATGTTCTAAGGATTTCTCTCTTAAATTATTGATACATACTTACAACCTGACCTCCATTTGAACTAAGAGTTTCTTTTCTGGGAATAATGCTTTTAGTTCTGTTGATAAAAGCTCTTTTCAATACCATGGACAGCAGTGTGTTCCTGTATGACACACTTTACCAGCCCTAAGAAAGGTTACTTGAATTCTCTCATGTGTATGATACAGATATTCAAGGTAGAATTCCTCCTCTGTGGTTTTACTTAATGCTGATTTGAAGACTATTATTTCAGGTCAGTACAATCATCTTTGAAGTGTCCAATTGTATAAAATTGAATGCTTGTACACTATCATAAAATATTATGAGAATTACGTGCTTTTGTTTAATCCAGATTAGATATTCTATTTTTAATTGGTTTGATTTACATTCTATGCATTTGTAATTGAGGGGTTTAAAGGAAGAAAACAAATGACATATAGTAATTAAACATAGGGTGCGATCCTCACCTCAGCTCCGGCCCCAGCACACTACATACAAGGGCCGAAGTGGCATAAAGGAGCCCTAAAAGTCCCATATCAGACAGGGAAGATTCTGCTGCTCCAGGAAATATGGAAGTCAGCCATTAGCCCTCTCCTTGGACTGCAAGTTCTGTGCTGCATCTCTAAGAGGCAAATCGTGGAATCTCACTCATACTGTATAGGGTCCATTCTTTTTAAGCAATGTAAACTTTCATTTGTACACAATTTTCAATTGCAGTTACTGAGCTTCCATGCACAAATCAGGTACTTGTGTTCACATGTTACCATAATTTCCCATTTGTGTGGTTTGCACAAAGAGATGTTCTAATTGCATATGCAAATTTCTTGCAAGAATGAGAGAAATTTACTTTTATTAAAATGAAAGTAGGATAATTTATGGATTTCTGTGAAATCCAGTTATATGACATAATATCCATGCCATAACAAATATTTAAACTTTCTGTGTGTCTTGGCTCATATCATTAAAACTTGTAGCTTACTTGCGTGGAATCTGTTCACAAAGCACATGGAATGGATTTTACTGTGCCAACAATGAAAAATGTCATAGTAAATTTTGAATCTACTGTTTCTTTAAGTCAATAGAATTCTCTTGTACTTTTCCCTGTGATTTTGTTAAAGACAGCAGTAGATATTTAATTCACCTAGAGATATTAGGGGGTATGGGTTCTGATAAAATATATTATATTTGCTTATAATAAATCAATGCTATGATTTTCAAGGGAGTGAATGCTATTAAAGCTGTGGAACTTGGAACTGTATTCAACTTAATTTTGATTAAAATGCTTGCATGACATAGCATGGATGAGTCTCTGGACTTGTTAGGATAGGAGGGTTCAGAGGGCTGTGGTTTAAAAACAGTCCCTGCTGACTCTTTCTTGATGGTGTTCGCTAGCTCCCCATGGTTTAAGCTCCAGATATGGGATTCTAGGAATTTGTAAGAAGAAATAACAAGCATTTTAAAAAACCTATTGAGTAGGAAATAAGCCTTGGTTTATCTGGGGTTCGTCACTTTAGAAACAGCCCTAATTAATTTTAAATAATTGTTAATATATCCCAAACTAGCCATAGCTCATGTTACCTCAAAACTGCAGGTTTGCTTTGGGATGCTAAGTCAATGCAGGCACAGCAACCAATAACATGAAACTTATTGTGGTGCCAACATCAGAACCGGTAGCTGCTGTCCTCCATCCTGCTCCAAAGCAGTCCATATGTATTGTAGAGGGGCAAAATTCACTTCCTTCCTCAGGTCATTTACATAGAAATTAATTACATTATAATAAATTCCAAACCCTACCTTCTCCCCAGGCATGGTTGCTCCTTGTTTCCTCTCTAGAAACTGTTCAGATAGTAGATCACCTTTGTGCTGAGAGCACAGGTGCCAACTTTCTGATTTCCCGGGGATGCTCGACCCCTGCTCCCTGCAAGCTCTGCCCCCACTACACCCCTTTCCCAAGGCCCCACCCTCACCCCGCCTCTTCCTGCCCCATTCTCCCCCCTCTCCCAGCTGATCAGTCATGGGTGGGAGGCGCTGGGGGGAAGGAGCTGTATCCAGGGGTGAAACTAAGTTAAAGTTCTTATTGGTATGCTGGAGTCCTGAGCAGGGGGCGTGGCCTCAACCAGAAGAGGCAGGGCCTTAAATCCCCGGACTCTTTAAATCTTGATTTAAAGGGCCCGGGGCTCCCAGCTGCGGTAGGGGCATCTGGGAGCCCCGGGCCCTTTAAATCACCCCTGAGCTACCAGCTGCAGAGGCAGCTGGGAGCCCTGGGGCTCAGGGGTGATTTAAAGGGCCCAGGGCTCCAGCTGTCACTACCACAGTGAAGCTCCGGGCCTT
The DNA here is from genome assembly GCF_965152275.1 of Natator depressus. Taxonomy (NCBI): domain Eukaryota; kingdom Metazoa; phylum Chordata; order Testudines; family Cheloniidae; genus Natator; species Natator depressus. The sequence goes on along the minus strand of NC_134238.1, from coordinate 110,218,023 downwards.
TTAAAGCACTGAGGAGCCCTGGGGGCTCCTGGCTGCCACCGCTACCCTGGGGCTCTGGGCTCTGGGAGAGCTTTAAAGGGCTTGGGGCTCCTCTGTGGTAGCGGCTGCTGGAGCCCCGAGCCCTTTAAATCCCTGCCTGAGCCCTCCTGCCTGAGCCCTGGGGTAGCGGCGGCTGGGCTTCATCAGGGATTTAAAGGGCCCCGGGGCTCCAGCCGCCGCTACCGCCCTGGCCCTTTAAATCCTCTCCAGAGCCCTGCCGCCGCTACCCCAGGGCTTCAGCCCCAGGGCTCTATCGGGGATTTAAAGGGCCCTGGGGCGGTAGCAGGGAGTGGAGCCCCAGGGCCCTTTAAATCTCCGCCGGAGCCCCGCCGCCACTACCCCAGGGCTTTAAATTGCCATCTGGGAAAGCCGGTCCCGGTACGGCACACCAGCTCTTGCCGCTACACCGTACCGGGGCGTACCGGCTTACTTTCACCTCTGGCTGTACCCACCCACTATTTTTTCCATGTGCTCCAGCCCCGGAGCAGTCACAGAGTTGGTGCTTTTGGCCAAGAGCCATCCCCTTCTCCCTTACCTGCAAAGCAGAACTCATGAAGCCCCCTCCAGCTATGTATGAGTCAGCAGGAATCCATGGGCAGTTCCCTGCAAGGTTCTGACACCTGCTAACATGCTGCTGGGTCAGCACAACAACCGTGTCACCTTTTAACACATGCAAACCATTAAACTCAGTAGGCTACGGATAAAATCAAAAAAATCTCCAAATCTTGCTTGTCAAAGCAAATTTCTCTACAAATTTAAACAAACATTTGTGGTAAAAGTTTGGAGTATGTACCCAGTTTGGCTAATTCCCATCTATCTTCTCAAGGTATCCTTTGTTGTTAGCCAAATTATGCCTAATGCATATGGTTAGTGATTTAAAAAAAAAAGACAAAAAGATTTAAAAAAAAAAAGACAAAAAAACCCACGTAACCCAATCCTGCAAATACTCCACCTAAGAAACTCCTGTTGATTTAGCAGGAATAGGATTGGGACCACCCTTTGCATAACTCTTGAATTCTAATGAAAAAATACAATATCTTTCTGGACATCTTGCTACCTTTTCAGTGGTTTGAAATTTGGGTCAGATTCCTAAACTGTGGTTTTCTAGATCTTAGCTGACTGCAGGTATTAGAGTAGGGATTTATCTAGTTATGCATCTCTCTGTCTCAAGGACACATCTGTGGAGACCAGTTCAGAATATATGTATTATTCTTTGGTCAGCAGAGCAATACAACAGGTTGGTGTTCTTCTTTTAGAGTAGATGACCTCTGAAGGAAAATGATTATCAGAAGCAATACACACACCCATGTAATTTTTTTTCTTATGTTAATAAGGAGTTAAAATACTCTGCTGTAATCAAGTAATATAGTGTTGAGACTACATTAATTCCATTTAGCATTTTTTAAACTAGGATAATTTGAACAATCTTTATTTTAATATAGCATGGATACTGAGTTCATAGATAAGAACAGATATCACTCCTGGATATCACAGTAATGAGAGCAGTATAGATGCCTAGAAAGAGCAGTAGATACAAAACATAGATACAATCTCTTCTGTTGCTGTAGGTATCTAGCAGCAGACAGCATGTCTGATAAAGAAACATAGTTTTCAAAGGCCCAGACATACTGGCTAAAGCAAAGATTGTTTTCTGAAGTGTATTTTTTAACAATAGGTACTTTTTGCACTGTCACTATCTTAGCTGTTACTTGGGCCATTAAAATAAATACATCAAAGAATCAGACCAGAAGTTATATTTTTTCACTTCATTAAATAGCCAGCTAGCTCCTTCTGTCTTTCATGTTTATATGATACTAATCACCATAACATCTGGGTGCAGAACCTGGAATCCTCTAAGGTGTCCCTCAGTCGCTACCTTCAAAGTTTCTGCTTTTATTTCCGAGGGAGAAGGCGCCTACATACACTGCTATCGGTAGAGAAGAGACAAGGTGGGTGGACCAACTTCTGCTGGTGGAAGAGACAAGCGTTTGAGCTTTACAGAGCTCTTTTTCAGATCTGAGAATGGTACTCAGAGCGTCAGTGCTAAATACAAGGTTGGACAGATTGTTAAGTGAAAAAGGTTAATACGTGTTGCAGTAAGTCACTTAAAATGAAGTGGACGATTAATACCTTTGCAGTCATAGTACTAAAGAGTGTTAGGTTAAAAATTGTTATAATGAGCCATGAAACCAGTGTCTATACGAAGACCATGATTTTTAGTGTCTATTAGAGTTATGTATGTAAGCTCCCAAGTTCATTTTTTGAAGGTGTGTTGCAGGTTTCCTTTGAGGATGAGGACTGAGAGGTCAGATATGGACTGATCACTCTGTGAAAAGAGTTCACCCACAGGTGATAGAATGTTTTTGGCTTTTATCATTTTTTCTGTGGTGTTCCTTCGATTAGTGTAACGAATGTCTGTTTTCACCCACAGAGTTGTTACTGGAGATTTCATGCACTGGATGAGGTAAACCACATTTTGCAGTAGGTGTATGTAGGACTGATGGATCTTGAAAAGTGTATTGTGGAGAGTGTTGATCATTGTAGCAGTGGGGATACATCTGCAGGTTTTGCATCTGTTGTTCTGGCAGAGCCTGGTGCCACTTTGAGTTGGTGTGTCCAGGTCTGTGGGGTACGTCCTTCGGATGATGAGCTTGGCAAGGTTGGAGTGTTGTTTGAAGGCCAGAAGAGGGGGCTCAGGAAAGATTTCTTTCAGGCTGTGGTCCCCATCATATATGGGTTGTAATTGTTTGACGATACCTTTATGGGTTCCAGTGTGGGGTGGCACATGACAACTGGGAGTGCGCAGTTGGTGGGGTTTTTTTTCTGTATTGAGGTAGGTTCTCTTGTGGTATTTGGGTTGGACATTCCATGATGAGATGTACTTCTCTGGTGGAGCATCCTTGTTTGGTCAAGGAGGTTTTAAGTGTGTTAATCTCAGACTTTTTCTCCTGGACCATATTCTGTGGTATCTGAGGGCCTGGCTGTAGATAACAGATTTTTTGGTGTGTTGGGGATGATTACTGGATCCGTGAAGGCAAGTATAGTGATACAGGGGTTTCTTGTATGTGGTTGTCTATCGGGTTCCATTGTTGAAGCTGATCAGGAAGTTCATGCTGGTGTGGGAGTGTTCTAGAGAGTTTGATGAACGAGTGGCAGTTGTCAAGGTTGTGGTGTAAGTCGATGAGGGAGTTTAGGTCATCTGTCCAAAGGATGAAAATATTATTGATATATTTGGGGTTTATCATTGGTTTTGTGGTGCATTTTTCCAGAAATTTTTCCCCAAGGTGGCCCATGAACGGGTTGTCATATTAGGGAGTCATCCTAATACCCATGGTTCTTCCCATGGTTTGGACAAAGTGTTGGTTGTTGAATGGTTGGTGTCAGGGAGTTGTTGCTTGCCTCATTGACATAGTCATTATGGTTGAGGCCTACAGTAGTGCCCCCTTTGCCTGCTGGTTTGCTCACTCTCTGGTGATTGGAGTTCAGAGACTGCATGGCTGTCATCTTGGCAGTGGAGAGATTTTGGTGGACCAGTCATTAGGGAAGAACAGACTGCAGTGAATGTCAGACCAGCTGCCTTATCCCACACAGTCAGAGCCATGCTATGTCTCATGCAGGCAGGTATTCAGATTGATTTCCAATGCCTTGCTCATACACAGACATCCTCAGACAATCAATGCACCAATATTGTCATCCGTAGAATTTAACCTTCAGTGTTCCTCATTAAGCCCCGTTAAGCATATGAAGTACAGGGAGAAGAGTGAGAAACTTGCAAAGCAGCCTGCCCTATGCTATTTAAATAAGGAGAGAGTAGAGTGTGTGAACTTCAGAAAAATCTCATTAATCTCACATTTAAATAAGGGTGCTACTGTGTCATTCAAAATCACAGTGAGAAGGGCTGGAGTCAGAGGGGAACATTGAACGGCAGGCTTTCTACCAATGTCAAGAAAAGGACTCTTTTGAGCAAGTTTCAGCTTGTGGATTTGATAAGAATAAGACAATTTAGTCAGCCACTAATGATTGAGAAAGTGTTTTATTCTGTCACATGCAGTTGTGAATATCAAAGATTGATGATAGTTACAGAATTTCAGAATGTTTAGAACAATCAACATTCTGTAGCATGCGCACTACCCAGAGATAGATATTAACTAAGACATGTAGAAGAATAAATTCCTTCATCATATATTTAATAGTATTGCAGTAAGGCTAGCATAGCCATGCCTCAATGACCATTAACACAAGGGAACAGAGAAGACTGGTGATACTAATTACTGCTCTGTAATACAAAGTCCATACCAATCTCGCCCTCTGCATACAGGATGGAATACACTACACTGAGTGAGTAAATATAATTTTAGCCTTTGTCTGCAGGGCAGAAAAGCAACTATAACAATGGACGTGATTTCACTCAGATAAGTGTTACAGCCAAGGTTGGCGCTGAAAAACGGACTGACTTACTTCACCTAGAGTCTTTTCAGATACAAAATGTATAGGGCCCATAACAGGGAAAGGAGGATTTGGATTCCTACAGATATGCTGATCTGACAAATGACTTAATGCTATTCTGGCCTTACTTTGTATAGGGTGCAATTTGCTTGCATAAAGCCCTATGAATCACCCAAGCTATAGGTTAAGGGTGTGAGTGGGGCCTTTGTGCTAGGCTAAATTTCACCTTGGAGAGAGGATAGCTCTCTGTTCAAATAACAAGCAAACAAAACTCTGGTGGAGTAATATCAAATTTAGGTATTAGGCTTAACTAAAGCAGAAGGGGTAGATTCATTCATTGAGATTTACCAAATGTGCTGATTAAATAATCTCTCCACCTGTGTACAAAAACTAAGAATAATTGAACAATCCATTTCCAATTAACACAACCAGCATAAGTCTGTCCCGAATCCGACTAAATGTCCCTTGCCTCTGTGAAAAACAGACAGGCCTGTGTAAGGATTGAAGATCACATGTATATTTTGCTATTTGGTTTTAATCACCAAGGGAGAGGCCTACAGTAATGCATGCCAAGGTGTTGAAGCATTTTTTAGAATTCATAAGACACTAAGTTTCCATGATCACCACAATTTCTAGACCCATGGTGGGAGAAATTATGAGTGCAGAGTAAAGAAACTCAGATGTATGTACCGTGAATACATTTCACTAATTAGCGTTAACTGCCTATAAAAATTAAGAACAAAATCCTGATTTTACAGCTACATGGGTTGTATATCCCATGGTTGTATATCTCATATTTCCAAAGCTTTGAAAACTGTGCTTTTAGTCTGTTTAATTTCAGAATCTTTCATCCCAGATTGTTATCAGTAAAGCTTTTTAAAGGGGTAACGGTTACATGGAATTTATTTTCTTGATTTGGTTCCACTACTTTAGAGACCATCCTAATCAACAGCAAGTTGTGTAGCCACTCCTGCAATGTGCAAAGCACACTCAACTCCAGGATTGGGATCTTATAGAAATCAATGGAAGTTTTACCATTGACTTACTGACAGCAGGATCACAGCTTCATTTGGCAGGGTAGGGTAGCTAATTCCTTCCCAGATAGTCTCATTGTATAATTAATACAATTTCAACTGTAGTTGAAGGACAGGGGAATAAACCAGAAGATCTGAGGGCATACATTTCAGACACATCAAAGTGACTATCTGCCTGATCAACAGTCTCGCTGAAATATCAGTCCCTCTAGATTGGTGGAACCAAGTATATCAGAAAACAATTTCCAGGTGAAACTCATTCAGTTAATTAGATAACATACTTTTCCAATATGCTTTGTTCAGAAAACTCAAGGTTGCTAGAGCATTAAATGGAAAGTTTATCTAATATAGCAGTAGAACTCCAGAGAATATAAATGGAAGGTTTTACACATTTATTTCACACTAATGGAAAATCCTCATGCTATAAATTTTACTCTGACAGTTCTAGTTACACTGATTAGGTCCCTGTAGATAGTGTCCTCACAGCTCAAGCTGTTTGTTCATGGTGTTTATTCCAGAAGACTTTCATTAAAGTATTGAAAAAAGAAAAGTTTAATTTTGTGAAGATAATAGAATCAACAGAAAATATTGCATATAAATTTAGATCTATGCCACAGATCTTTGGAATTTGGATGTATTTATGAATTTAAGGAACAAACAGTAGCCTTGAGCATCTGTAATAGCAGGTACTAAAAAGGGTGGATCTTGAAATGTGCATGTCTGCCACATCGAAAAAGAAGAGTCCCCAAAATGGATGTGCTGCCACTAAAAGTGGATGGAAATAGAAACAAAGCACTTATTGACAAGAGTGTAATGAAGGTACTGTGTGACTGAGCTTAATAATATTTAGAACCTTTATTTTTCATCTGTGTTGCCGGCACCCAGTGCCGAGAGGCTGAACAACAGCTTGAGTTGGTTTGTTACCCGGTGTGCTACACCCAATAATCACAACGGGGTGGAGAAGCAGAAAAGTTTATTTGAAGCTTCAAATAGGTACAGGGAGATTTGAATCTCAAATCCTGTACACAGAGCAGGAAGTTACACAGGCTTTTATACATTCTTTTTCCCAGCATACTTATCCAATAGCAAGCTGCCCCAAGTATCCATATAGCCAGCCAATCCAGTTCCCAGCTAGTTCCCTGGTTTTCTGTATCATTTGTTAAACTATACATAAAGCTGCTTTATTCAGCATTGTTCTTCCATATCTGCCCTGTTTGGCCTTGTTTAGTTTCAGGCAGTCTGACTCTGCGGCATATTGTTGCAGATTCTCAGCATAACTGCTGTGTGTGCCTCCAGGCGGGGGGGCCAAGGACACTTGGGCCTAGTACGCAGAGCTGCTGCGAGTGCCTCCAGGCAGGAGGGCCAAGGACACCTGGGCCTAGTGCGAGGGGGCTTCATCGACACTCGTGGTCTTCCATCCCCTCGAGTTACCTAGTGGCCGTGCCCCAGTGTCCCCAACATCTGTAAACCTGAAAAAATTTTACAAAGAAAGATAAGTAGTATCATTATCCTCATTTTGTAGATGGGGAAACAGAGGCAAAGAGAGTTAATCTTTTGCGCCTGTAGGTTAGTGATGGAGCCAGGAGTACATCTTAGTCCTCATGGTTTTCGGTCCAGTGCTCTTTCTGCTACATGGCGCTGCCTCCAAAAACGTTTGGCTGAAGTAATTCATTTATTTTAATGTTTATGGGCTTTGTTCATTTTGGTTTCAGGAAGCATCTAAGTACAGGCCTTGCAACCCATGAATCACCTCACAACTTTTATTTTATACCTAACGATTCCACTGAATGTCCAGTTTTTGTCACCTGTGCTGTGCAATGTTTGCAATGAAAACACTGCCTGTGGGTGGGGAAAGTTTTCCTGAATAGATACTATCTTTTGCAATAATTCAAAAAACAAAAATTCTAAGTTGTCATCTTGTTTGTCAATTCTTCATACTTTTCTAAGAGGGCAGCTGACTTCCTATACAGACAGCCCTCTTAAGGGCTGCATCTTTCCTGCATACATAGAACATTATGCTTCCATGTGGTGAGGCACGACAGAATTGTTGTTTTAATCTCAATTTTTTAAACATGTAACCTCAGAAAAGAGCTTCAAGTAGTTAAGTCTGAGGCTCCAAACAGGCCTAATAATTCCTGCCCAAAAGTCCAAAAATTGCAGTGAAGGTACAGCTGTATTGCAGCCTTCTGTGGAAGGAAAAAAGAGCAAGGGAAAGGTAAGTAACCCACTCTCAGGGCCTACTGACTTCAATGGGAGTTGTGGGTGTCTAAAGTTAGGCCGTAGGTGTCTAAAACTGAGCCTTCTAAAAATGAGGCAAAAAGATTACTTTTGAAAATTTGGCCCCAGGAATTGCAAGCTGGTCACCAAGACTGTAGTATCCACACTTAGTGGACACATTTGAAACCTGAGCCTGCTCCCTTTATATTTGAAGGCCCTATTCAGGAAAGCACTTAAGCACATACTTATATACCAGTGAAGACAATGGGACTTCAGCACATACTTCGAGTTTAGCACATACTTATTGCTGAATCCAGGGCTAAAGGCCAAATTCTACCCTGGGATACCCACACAACAACTCCCATTGGCAGAGAACTTGCAGAGACAGAATTTAGCCCTAAAGGAATATTCATGTCACAGAAATATGTTTTCTCTTGACATTGGTATGATGTATCAAAAGTACTTGTAAGCTTCTTTGAGATCCCTCCTCCCACACCTCTGCTAGAACTGCTAAGGTGATCAAAGTCTTATCTGACTTAATGAAGCTAAGATCCTGATAGTTTAGGACACCATTATCCTTGCAAAGGCCGGACCAAGCAGCTTGAAAAAGTTATAAACATGCAATTTAGTGGCATGTTGCAAATAGCAAAGTGTTGATCCCCCACAGTGTCTTTCTAGGTGTTTAATGATAGTACGAATAGTAGCATTCATCAGACTGATAACGTGTCCCACTTATTGTAAAGAACATTACTAACTTAACAAACTCATGTACAAATTATACATAGGTGCCAATTCAGCCATCACTGAGAAGCTGACACTTCTGGATTGAGCCCTGGGAGCTGTTTAACAGCACATAGCAACACTGTCCATTCTCGGTTAATTGCTGAATTGCTGAACTTCAATTCTGCGTAAATTTCAGCCTCAGTTTCATTCCTCCCTAGCTTGGTTGTTCCTGCAGTTTCCCCAGAAAAGCTCCTCTGTCTTAGCCACCTCTGGCTCAAAATGTTACCCCCACCATCCACTTCATAGCCTCGCTGAAGCCAATTAGACCCCACCTGCCGGTACGACTCAGCAGCATTACTCAGATTCTCAATGTAGGGTTTGAGTGCTGAGTCTGTGGTGACTCAGCAAGAAAGCTCTGCATTTTTCTATACAAGGTCTTCTCATCTGACACCTATTACATTCCAATAGTTGATTATTTCAATTTTAATACCTCAAATGTGACTCTCCTGAGGGTAGATACCCAAGATATATCAGGGATACATGAACAGGCTTTCCTAAATTCTTTTTATAGGATTTTTTTCTTAAATAGCAACAGGGGTAGTGGGGAGGGGGGGTTGTGTGTGGGGGTTTTTTTTGTTAATCAAAGGAAAAGAACACATGACTACTGGGCAGCAGTAGTCTCTTTCCACATTATCACCTTGATTAACTGGAGAAGCACATGACTCAAAATGCTTTCTCCAACTGGTAGGTGGATTGAATTTCACATCCAGAATCTTCCTAAATGCACTATGATACTATTAACTGGGACACCAGCCTTTGTTCACCCAGTAACCAAAGATTTCTGATCCTGGAGTTATTTTCAGGTATTTCAACTTTCCTTGGTAGCTCTAGGCTAGATTGTCCTCTATTATGCACTATTCTGCACTGAGAGTAGCATGAAGCTTCAGTGCCAAATGGGGAGCTCTTGAAGGCATTGTGCCTCGTGAGGCACTGTACTTCCTGGAGCTCCCTTACTTACGGGGGTAGTGGGCTAACTGCAGTTCCCTGTAAGAGGGTGCAACATGTATTCATCTTTGGTTTGGGGTACTCAATGCCACTTGGGGTAGTAGCAGCAAGCAGTCCTTGTGCTCAAGAAATCATAAAAACTGTTAAGTATCTGCCTCTTTTGCAAAGGGTCGCTTCTCGTGCCCTCCCCATGTATTTGTGCACAGCTGGATCTGGCCCTGCATGTCCTCTAACTACATTTCCTGAAACTGCATTAAGACTGCTTGTCCTGGTTCGGACTATTACTTGGTCTTTATTAACAGTTTATAGCTTGTTTTAAAAAAATTAAATTCACGCCTTATTTGGTGCCAAGGAAATGTCCATTACTCAATGCTCCAAAAATAAATAATGGCAATGTCTTCGGCGAGATCTCCGCAAATTCACCAGCTTCCTCAATAGAATCCCTTACTGAGCATAACCAGCATGCAGGTAAAAGGACAAATAGCAGTGAGATACCTGATCTGTATATCTCTTACCTCATCCTAGTCCGTTTTGACTTTGTGTACCACTCAAGAGGTTACTGCCAGTAGAACTTCTCAGGAGCCCTTATCTCCTTAGATGGCATTATTACCAACCACCAAATAAAGGAGTTCCCTACTAGTAGAGGAAATCGGTGCTGGGAGGCTACCATTCCTTTCCACAACATCTCCGAGCACTAGAGCAAACTGTCAGCAGAAGTCTTGAAGCATCATCCCTGCCACTAATTAAATCCAGAATTTTTAAGTGCAGTTTACGCCTGTAAACAGGAAAGCAGGCCTCAGATTGACTGAAAATTTAGGTTTCACTCCTATAAACACTTAAATGTATGCAGCATAACCTACATGTGCCTGGTTGGGACTACTCATATGTGTAAAATGAAACAGATGCTTACAAGTTTGAAGGATTTCTACCCTACCCTAGAATTATTTATGTCCTAGTCTGTACATGCCCATGGCACTACTTCTCTTCCTTATGATTTGTTAGGCCCCAAGCCTGCAACTCTTGCCATTATGAGTAATACTTAGTCCCACAAATCACCCTATTGTTGAGATTACATATGAGAGAAGGATTACTCATGGGGTCAGGGTGACAGGATTGAACGCTTAGTTGGTTTTCACTTATTTTATTTGGGTGCAATATGTGAGCCAAATCCAGAAATCTTTAATCAGTCTTTATTCAGGGAACTCTCTCACTGAAGTAAATAGATATACTACAGATCCACTACAGATAAGCAGACTCAGAATTTTCTTTAAAATAACCTAATAAGGTCTGGTATAATGGGTCAAATTCTGTTCTTGGTTATCGGAGCTGGGTAGCTCTGTTGATGTGAATGGAGTTACTCTGAATGTTCACATAGGAATGGGAGACCTGAATATGGCTCTGCAAAATGGTGGCTCACTTGCCCCTTAAGGTCTGGAACACTGGGGCTAGCTAGCTGACCCTGATTACAGAATGAGTTACACCTGGGAGACATCAGGATGATCGCCCTATAAAGAGCAGCAGCAGGGTGCAATGAAGGAGTGGAAGTTTAGGGAGCTACAGTAGAGAGTTCTCTAGGTAGGCAGGGAAGTCTGAGAGAGACCTGAACAAGCAAGGGAGGTACTGTAGAGTTCTCAAGGTAGGGGGGCCTGGGAAAAGGAAGAGAAACTTTGGGTGTAGAGTTATGAATGGACTTTGTTTTGGGGGTTTGAGTTTTATTTACAGTTTATTTTGTATTAGTAAACCCCGTCCCCATGCAGAGGTATTTTGTCACCAAGAGACAACCTGAAGTGAAGTTTATTTGAAGCTAAGGCAGGCTGCCTGCAGTGTGATCCAAGGCCAACAGTGGGTGCATGGGAGGCAGCTGCCATGGTTACAGGCCCATATACTTAGTCTGAGAATGAATATAGTTTAAACAAAATTGTGTGTGTTGAGGGGAAGGGAATTCCCTTACTACATTGCTGCGATTAGGCTCCCATCTACAATAGGATTCTATGGTAGGTGGAATATCATGCCTAGTGATATCACCTATGGCTCCGGAAAGCTGTTGCAAGACTGGACATGAAGGGACCGTCTCTAAGATGTGCTAAATACCCCTCTGACCTTGGTTATTTGTGCCATTCCACATCCATTTCTTAAACTGTACAATTAAAAAGAACCCCAATGTCTTCCTGTGAAAGTCACCTTTTAATAAATTGGCTTAGATGTTAAGTTCCCTCCCATTGTATTGCAAGCTGTAAAGTATTTAGTAATACACAAAGCTGTAGTTTAAGATGAAAACAAAATGTTTTCCCTTCAGTAATATGGGAAGGCATTTTATTGATAATCATAACAGAGCTCTAAATCAGCAACGCTTTATGAACAGATATTCCCATGCTGTCTGTAATCTCTATTTCACAGGAAAAATACTCTGAGCTACTTCTGAAGCTACATAGGAAATAATGTATGAGGAGCTCAGTAAGGTACTGCTTTGTAAGCGGGGAGTGCTTAGACAGGAGCAAAGACCAGTAGAAGAAAGTTGGCAAGGAACGTTGTCTGATCTCACTGTGTTCTACTGTCAGGGACAGTTATGTCCCAGCTGTGTAGCAGATCATGAGGAAGATGGAGATAGGAGATTAGTCTGATTGCATGCCAGATCCTGCTTATCTTTTTCATTTGCATAGGGACAGCACAGCTGGTTTAAGCAGACTATAAAGCATCTTTGGCAAGAGTGATTTGGACTGTTTAATGATCTTATATTTAAATGCGATTTACATCTGGTTCTAATTTTATTCCTTTTTAAATCAAACAAATTTATGCAAAATGACGTAGAGGAATGTATTTTTCTGAATATACCTATGAGCAATAGGTATATATTTAGCTTTTATCTTCTTGAATGCTTCCCTGGATACAGCTATTTTGAGATCTTTAAAAAGAACACATGGAAACAAAACAAAACAAACTCAAAAATACCAATGGAAGTTAACTTTGATCAATGTTGCTACTAATACTTTTAAAGCTGGATTGGCACTTTGCAATCTGCGCCAATAATACAGCTAGAAAAGATAAGAACCATACAATGGTACTATAACAAAAGTGCTAACAATATATTGGTAAAGGACCAATTCTGCAATCTTACTCATGTTTAGTAGTGCTTACTCATGCAAGTAACTGATTGGTACCAGTGGAGTTACCCACATAAGTAAACACTATTCAGTTGAAGAATCAGGTCCAAATAAAGTATTTTTAAGCATCCACAGTAAACTGAATATTTGTGGGTCCTCAATATTTGCTATCTCAGCCTTAGATTTAATTATCTATTGCTTATTTACAAATGTCTGCATCTGATGTAGTTTATGGTAAATGAACATCACCCAACATAAAAGCTGAAATCAAAGAATGAGGAACAGAAAAATAAAAAATCAGCCATACATTCTGGTCTGATGTTGACCTCTAAAGAAAGGTGCCTTCTTCCCAGTTTCTCTATATTCCTGCAGAATTCATTGTGCCGCAGTTATATTTTGCCATGGAAACAGATCCTTCCTTTCTGCTCCTTATTGGAGCCAATGTTGTTTGGTTGGTTCAGCTGCAATGCATTTCCAGTTTTTACCTGTGGATTATAATTAGAAGTATGTTGCTGGGATTGGAAAGAAGGCTACCACTGAAGAACATTTAATGCAATAATTGACAAAAATGGAGATTGCACATTCAAGGAGAGAGAGCAAATTAGATTATGATTACATCTTTACCAAATAGACATGGTGCCTCTTAAATGATATTTTCTTGCAATCAGATACCACAAAAATTATAAAATAAATATTTTCAGAGTGTAATCATGGGAACATAGTATACACTGCTGCCTCCTGTGGTAAATCCACTACTGCTTTTGTTCACACATGAATAGTAATGGATTTTTCAAGATAAATTTGTGAGTTGTCACATCTAAGATTATAGTACGGCCCCTAATCAATATTATTGTAAAGCATTTCCATGTTGCAGAATGAAGGCTGGTTCTACCACACAAGCTAAAGAGGTGGCTACAAAGGTAGCAAATGTGTCAGTGCTTAGAGGCTATCAGATATGGACATTCACTGTTTTGCGTAGGGCAACAGAACCCTGAGAGCCAACCCGTATGTGTTATAATGTAGTCAAATGAGTTCCATCAAAGTCTTGATACAGCTATTATTGGTTAGCACCAACAGTGTGCTTGATACTGTTTGAGACATAAAAGCCCTGCTCTGAAGCGTTTACAGTCCAATCAAGACAAAGTAGACAGGAAGGAAATCAAAGCCTATAGGGGATACAAATACAGGTTTTATTGTTAGTTGATTGTCATATTATCCACTCATCTCTTGTGGGCAATGCCGAAGTGAGTCCTTAAATTGATCTTGAATTTAAGGGAGGGTCATGGCTTGATGGACACAAAATGGCAAGACATTCCATACTTAGCAGGAAGCATGGAAAAAGACACAGATATGCCTATGGAAGAAGTAGATGAACAGAACTTCAAAGCTGCTACCATTGGTGGAGTACATGTGACGGTGCTGTAACATTCTGAGAAATGAGGTCTAAAGCGTAGGCTGTGGACACAGTTCAACTACTTTGTGACAGGTAAAACTGTGCAAAAGGTATGTAGATAAAATAAACCAGTGAATTTAGACCAGATACAGTCATCGCTTGAAGGGATGTGGAATTGGTTTGACTGGACATGCATTCATTTCTTGACAAATTGAAAGGAATTCAACTCGAACAACTACAAAAATTGGCTGCAGTAATTGAGTTATGATGGAAGATTAAAAGACTTTAATATGAAAAGATATGTATGTCTCAGCTAAGTGATGACTAAAGGTTGTAAAGGTGTGATCACAGTCTACTAATGTTTAAAGGGCATAAACTCCCACATGCAAAAGGAATTATTTAGTATGATAAATAGACAGACAATGTGGGGTAGTGGGATGAAATTCAGAAAGGGAAAATTTAAGCAGAGTATCAGAAGAAGCTTCCTGACAGTAAAATCCATTAGCTTGTGGAATTGCCCAAGGGAAATGGTGGAAACCCATTGCTTGGGGACTTTTAAAATATTCTAGATAAAACAATAGAAAATATACTGAAGGGAACAATCTTTAATTGACAAAGTGATGGACTGAATGATATGATGGGTCTCTTTCATCTCTTGTTTGATTAATTACATTATTCAATTATTGTTATGGCAAACCATTGTCTCTTATTTATATACGGGCTGATTCAACTCTCATGAAGTCAGTGGCAAGATTTCCATTCACTTTAATGGGAGCTGGATTGGATCCAGGATGTAAAGAAAAATTAATTTGTTTATATAAGGGGGGGGCAAGTTCAGAGGTGAGCGTAAAGGGGTCTAGAGCAAGTCTTAAACTTGGTGTAAAATACACCTTCACCTTCCCACAACACTTAAATTACCTCTAAACTCTCTTAGGGTATGGCTACACTTGCAGATGTAGAGCGCTTTGAGTTAAACCAGCCTTTGGAGAGTGCAATAGGGAAAGCACTGCAGTCTGTCCACACTGACAGGAACAAAAGCACTGGTGTGGCCACATTTGCGGCACTTGCAGCCGCATTGGGAGTGGTGCATTATGGGCAGCTATCCCAACATGTAATTGACTGCAACATGCTTTTCAAATGGGAGGGGGGGTGAGTGTGACAGGGAGTGTGTTGTGTGTATGTGGGGGAAGACAGAGTGGGTTTTGGGGGGCTTGGGGGGGTTTTGTAAGTTCAGACACCAGCAGACCTCCCCCTCCTCCCTGCCCCTCTCTCTCACACACAGCATTCCACAGTAATGGCTTGCTTTGTCTCGGAGCCAGCTTCAGAAACGGAGCTTTCAAAGGGCATATCCGCATTCCTAGGCGCGTTCAAAACAATGAGAAGAGTAACCACTTGATTTAAGGGGATTATGGGACATTTCCGGATGCTGATCAGAGCACAGTAATGCAACACCTCATTCACACTGACACCCGGGCGTTTCAGCCACTACGTAACAAGCGTTAGTTTTCTCACCGAGGTGGAGTACAAGGAATGCTCTAGCCATGGAGTCAGAGCGCTCTACATGCCTTGCCAGTGTGGATGGAGAGTGAGCTAGGGTGCCCGGGGCTGCTTTAATGCACTCTACCTCGCAAGTGTAGCCAAGCCCTTAGAGTTGAACTCATTATATCCACTTACTAATATGTCACTGTATACGTCATACCTACATTTGGCCTGCAGAGACTAGTTGAGCATAAGAGAGTCTAAAGGAATGGAAGTTTGTGTAATTTACAGCATAGCAAGAAAATGTAGCTTACTAAGCTCATCTTCCAACTCCTTATTCTGTAAATAATGCCAATTACACCCCCAGCAAACAGGTGTAAGTAGGGTTTAATTTAAAGGAGACAATGCTCAAGGGTGTTACATATTACCTTAGTTTGACTTGGGATATATCAAATATGAATGAAGATACTTCTATACTTTTTCTTTGCTGATCAATAACATTGCTTATTAGTTACATAATCCAAAAGAGCCACAGCATGTATAACAATATTTCATGAGTTGGAATTTGCATGATCAGTTTCTAGGTCTGGCAAACCTAAAACTCTGATGTGTGTGCAGTTAGAAATGTGCACACACAGCTATCGTAATTGCCGATCAAAAGTACACTTTGGGGAGCCTGTTGTTTGTCTATGGACTTCAGGCCTCCAGTTTTGGAAATTTGACCCTGAGTTAAATTTTAGTTGAAAGTGCACTAAAGTAGTAGTTAATTTTTGTATTATATTCATAACTGTCTGAGGAAAAACTCGTGTGGGACTGAAATTTTCCATTCATTGTCTCAGCCCAAAGAAGTTTGAAAAGTTTACCCCAAATCCCTTCACTTGACTTGACCTTGTTCTTCCTTGTTTTATTTTCTCCCTGTAAAATAAGTTATTCAGACTGAAAGTGTATGGTTAATCTTTGTGTATGGAAAGCATACCACCCCCACAAAGCAAATGTTGTAAAATGGCTGAGGTTTTGTGATGTGTCCTCTTATAAGTGAAACTGAAATAAAAAGTAATATTCTTCAGAGAGGAAAGCTCTATTTCTCCAGTCTTCTTTATATCTGTAAGAAAGTGTCATGCAGCACAGTTAGATTGGAGTCAGACCAAAATGCAGATGCTTTATTTGGTTACCTTAATAGCTTAATAGGTTTTAGGGATTATTACTCTGACAAGCCCTTTTGCGCTTATAAAACCCAAATGTATTTGCTCATAGAAACTACAGGCCCATTCCCAGAAAATCTTACTCATCTGAGTAATCTTTAAACAAGAAGTCCCAGTGGATCTGTAAGGCTTGTAGGATTGCATTCTACATTTACAAACATGTTGCAGAGAAAATTAAAGGGCAGAAAACCCTAATTGTTAGTTTTTCAGTTCAATTCTGAAGACTATCATTTTCAATTTCTCTTGGCACATATCCAAAAATATTTAAAGGTCTTTTTCACATTAAAATTGCAATTGAACAAAGATCAAATAGGTTATATCTGTTTGCTATTTTATTGGTTTTTTAAAAATGTATTTAAACACATCTTTATTGCAAACAGATGACAATGGAGGGAAAAGAAGTTTCTTATCCTACAGCATCATGATGTCATTTGTCTCTTTTTTGCCCATCATTAAGAACATTTATTTATTTTTATACTTGTGGGTCTGTCTTTATGCCCTGCTGATCCAAGTTGTATGGGCCCCTTAGGGGCATTTATTTAGCCAGAAATGGCTGAAACATAAGGTCTTATGGCCATTCCCCCTCCAACTCTCGTTGGGATAGCTGGGAAAAATTGATGTAAAGCTGGTTATGCCAAATCTATACCACCTTTGGAACTGAAACTTTTTGCTCCCTTTGTGTCCTAGAGAGACAAAAAGGCCGGAGAGGGGGCCAGTACAGGCCCTTTGTGTAGTTTTGCTGAAGAATGAGAACAATATGTTTGCTGTATGAAAGCAAAGGGGATCTGCCATTTTCATACTGACAGACTATGTGACTCTAGAATAGCCTTTTTTTCCTTAAAATTTCCCATCAACAGTGATGTTGACCATGGGGATGATAAAGGGGCTTGCTGTGGCTATCAGCTTAAATGGGTTCTCCTTTAGCTTAAGTACTAAAAGGCTTATGCATTTGAAGTTAAGGAGGCCAGGGATCTAGTTATATCTCCTTGTATGTATATATGATTTAGTCATAACTGAATCTGTTTGCTGCAGATGTTCCTATCAAGGTTTTTAAGATAACCCTGTATGCTATTTTAAGGAAGTGAAGTTTGCAAAGGTCAGTATTTCACATTTGTATAATATGGGCTGTACCCTGTAAAATCTTTAGAACCAAAGAAAAGGTCATTTATGACTTTTAGTCATTGACAGAGCTTGATTCTTGTTGGGAAATAAGGAGGTCTAAAGAAAGCTCAAATTGAAAGCATGCTCCAAGAAAGGACAGTTCATTTTCTGGTTCTCCAGAGCCTAATAAAAACAGAAAGTCTAATTAAAAACTTATTGAAAAAGTAAAAGAAAAAAACCTGAACAAACCAAAAAAAACTCAAAACACCAAACAGCCCTCTTCCTGAGGATTCTTTACCTGAGGATGGCGATCTGAAAATCAAGCACTTAGGAATCTGACCCCAAAAGCTGAATCATGCTTTTCCGTAGGCAGGCCGTTCATCCAGTTCTAAGCTGGCCAGTCCTGTTTTTGTGTGGCTTGTCCTCTGTCCAGTACTGTTATAAAAATGGACATGGTTTTGTCTGGTATTGTGCATGGAGAATGCCATTTTGAAGAGCACACTACTCCTCCCCCACAGCCATGACATGCGTGCTAGGTCACGCTGGTGGGTATAGAGTGCTCTTTAAAATTGTATCCTCTGTGCTGCATAACCTCACACGAACTGGGGGGGTGGGATGATGCAGTGGGGTTGGGGGTCTCACAGGAGGGAAGTACTCAAATGTCCGGTATTCTGGGGATGCATCAGTGGCCATTCTACTTTTCTGGCCAGGATACGTTGAAATAACAATCATCAAATGAATGATTAAGACCCTGGAATTACAACCAGTTTAGGAAGAGTTTAAAAAGCCACAGGGAAAGTTTTTCTCTCAGAACCTACATGCAAGAATGAGTCACCTATGACTAAAAATAGAGGTACTGTTAAGAAGAAATTATGCAGCAGCAGCAGCTGTGCAGACAACAGTATCCCCCACCTGTTTTTTTAGGAGCATTTGAACTTGGTGCAGTGACTGGTGAAAAGTCATGTTGACATCCAGGGAAAGAGAAATTTCTTGAAGAGTGACCTCCTACCTGGAGAAAACTATTAAATAAATAAGACACAAGCATAAAATGGTTTATCCCCCTCACCGTCTGCTTACAGCAGTGTTCAACTTGAGTCCCTCGAGGCACTAAATTGTGGCTCTTGAAGGTGACTCTTAAGAAGAAATGTGTTTAATTATGAATTGAAAACATGCTCCCTGTGCCACATTTGCAGTTTTTAAATGGAAGTCTTTTGAATCAGCACAATCTCTACATAGAGGATGTAGGAGGTGTTGCCTCTACATCTGTCTCCCTGCAGCCACTTGAGCAGCTATGGCATACTGGGAGCGCTGTCAGCAGCTGCTGTCCCTCCCTTGCCACAGCTCCCTTGTTAGCTGGCTGTTTCATGGCAGGGGAGGAATAATGCATATCTCTAGCTGCTCCATTGTTTCTTTCCTTGTTGGGCTGTAGGAGCCCCAGGAAAAACAGGATAGGAGCTCGACTAGCTCTTCTGGCTCCTAAGGAAACACCTTTCAAAGAATTGCTACTTTCTATGACTCAGCAGCCCAGGAGAGGGAGGGAAATGAGAAGCTGAGAATGCCCAACCACTTGCAGCTCCCTGATTCTCTGCTCCACCCCTGGTGCCACTAGAGCAGCATGGGTACTGCTCTAATTTGCACCAGCTGGCTATGGTTCCCAGGGGTCCACATATGAGCTCAGGATAGCCTTAGCATAGTTCCCTTCAGCTACTGTCCACTCTGCTCACAACATGATCCCAACACCAAAAGTTGCAGGGAAGGAAGACACACAAACCAGCTTATGCCAGCTCTGTGCTTTTTGAGGACCATCCCCATTCCAAGATAATCCTTGAAATCGGAATTGTGAGCAGCATCAGCACAGAAAATCTGCACCAAAGAATTGATTGTGACTAGTTGACTTTTTTGAACTAATATGTCTGGCCCTCAGGTTGGAAAGACTGGACACCACTGGTCTGCAATCAGTCCTTATTGATCCTGTAATGAAGCCATAAAGCAGAATTTATATTGTGATATCCACTTCTATGGCAACAGATTGTGATGTCATAAACATGATATTATGACTTTGCTGCATGATCAAGCAGAAGCAATAATTAATAAATGACTGAGAATCCTAGCCACTAAACTTAACAAACCAAAGTAAAAAAAATATGAATCTAAGACTTGCTTAATTTCAGCATTGCTTCACATTACTTCAGTTGCCTGCTAGTCCTCCTTCCTTTCTTTTTACATCTATTTAGATTGTAAACTTTTCCAGGCAGGGAACTTGCCTTTTTACCTGTTTTCAAAGCACCAAACATATTTGTTGTTAGTGTTACTAAGTGATGCTGGTGCTGCAGTGTTGTTAATGCTGCTAGTGTTCTTGTTTTCATAGAAATTTGGGGCAGAAGGGACCATTATGATCATCTACTCTGACCTCTTGTTCTTGGAGCTCTGGTGTTCTCTCCACTAGCAAAGAGTGCAGCTTGCTGATTCCAACCTTTGTTACTCATAAAGAAAGACCACAAGCTCAGATTGGTGGTGAAAGCACTGGGCCAGGTTTATTATCAGCAAAGCACAGTACTAGCACCCCATCCAACGGGTCATGGGCATTAACACATGTCTGTCCATGACAAGGTAAAGGCTCAATCAGCATAACAGGATTCTGTCCCCAGGCTGATATGAAGTTGCCCCTCCTAAGACTTCACCATTTATACTTTGATACAAACGAGTTAGTGTTACATTCCAGATGTTGTTAATTACCACCACCTACCTTGCACCTGCAAGTGCGAAGAAAACATCCTCATTTTGTTATTCCATTCTTATCTTATGAGAAGTCTGTCCCTGTGCCCTCTCTTAGGAATTTGTTTACATAGTTACTTGAGAATGCTGTGTGTACCTGACCATCTTCTTAGGTCAGGAATGAGTTTATTCGGTTGGCTAATACCTACTTCTATTATTCTAACAAGCCTAATTTGGTTCACTTCTAGCCATGCAGACATCTCCAGCAAGGCCTACACTAGTATTGGTGCGATAACATTCATAATGGTAATGAGAATTTGTACTACGTGGGAGTATTTGTTCATACCAATATATGTGAAATAATAGTAAAGGAATGACAGAAAATTGCTGATTAAAAATTATTTTCGTATTGGTGTTCTCAATTTTCATGTTTGCTCCAGTGGAAAGTACTTCTGTAAGTCAACATTGATAAGTCTTTACACAGACATAGTTTGTGAGAAAGAAAGATTACTTGTATTTGTGGCAATCAGGAGAGACTAGCCCCATATAAATCAAGCTATGCCCAAATTTAAAACAATTCTATATAAAGATGTGAATCCAGACTAGAAGAGGTAAAATCTTGGATGTTCTGCAATTCCTAAAAGGATATTTTTTGTTAGACCCTCAAGAGGTGGTGACTGTTGATTGTGATATAACTGTTAAAAGCTGAACATCTGCCATCTTTCACTCTCAGATAGTGATGTTTTTAAAAAGCAATAAAACTGATAAAGTGTCCATCTGATTATCTAATCTGGAACCTTAATCTGATACCAGGGGCCACATTTCAAGAGCAGTAGACAGAATTATATCTACAAATTTTGCATGTGCACTAACTATGTGAATATCACAACTGCGCTTGAACATGATATTTTTCCCATTCCTCCCACACATATACATATACTCCAAACATAACCAATTACTTTCCGTCATGGTCACACCACTAGGCTAGGTCTGTACTGTCTTTTTGTGCTGTGTTTACACAGTACCCAGCACAATGTAGTTCTGATCCATGTTTAGGGCTCCTAGGTACTACCGCAATACAAATAATAATATGCCTGAGGATTTTTGGACAAAGGACAGCAGGATGATTCTTCGGGATATACCCTCAATTTAACCAACTCATTTTACATAAGTGTGATTGCTGGGTGGGAGAAGATCTTTGGGTGTTCTATTTCTCTCCCAAAGTTCTGGTGCAGAAATGAAGTCCAGCTGCTTGTTCTTTCTAACCCTAGTGACTGGCTTACATCAATTTATGTAAACTTGTGTTTTCAAGGCTATCTTCACAAGGAAAAGGGCTCAAAACTTTTTTAAATAAATGAAAGCTGGGACACTTCTTTCTATTTCTAGTTTCCCCCAA
The DNA here is from genome assembly GCF_965152275.1 of Natator depressus. Classification (NCBI taxonomy): domain Eukaryota; kingdom Metazoa; phylum Chordata; order Testudines; family Cheloniidae; genus Natator; species Natator depressus. Next base: position 110,196,172 of record NC_134238.1, on the reverse strand, counting down.
AATCAGAACATCCCATAGCCACAGGTGTAATAAGCTCAACACGCTGGCTCTTAGTCACATTAATTTACATGAAAGCTGAATTGGCCTGTATTTCAGAGAAAAGAGATTATCAGGCTGGTAAAATGATCCTTTGTCAGATCATCGGTGAGGCACACCTAGTAGACTTTAAACCACAGATTTGTTTTGCTAATGAAAAAGAAAAACAACTTAAGAGGAAAAGAATATATACATTCATATCAAGAAGCCAGCCAACACAAATATCAAAATAACTGTGAGGTCCTTGATGAAAAGAACAAAGTAGATACAACATTAATTCTCTGTTCTGTTCAGAAGCTCATAGTATGATAGATAAAATGCCAGAAATAATTAAATGAAGTAGTATTGTAGTCCCCACTGGAAGCAATACGCTTTATAATGAAGAATTTCCTGTAAAGACTTTTAATTCTTTCATTTCAATTTAATAGTAAACATACTATCATTGCAGGAAGTTCCCCTGGCAGCGATAATACCAGAGAAGTTTGTTTTCTCTACATAAATGTTATGTAAGCAAAATCTGAAGTATTACTATATCCGACTGTTTGCTAAATTATTTTCCACAAGTTTGTGTATAACTAGGATTTGTTCAGCAGAATCCCTTTCTCTTTGTTTTCATGTGTACGTTTAATATATATATATATATGTTTTTGTTTTGCCTTGTTTCTTTTGGATATGTCATCTTCGTCTTTTGTTCAGCTGGTTTCCTGTATTTTCAGTTTGCTTATCAGACGTAAGGATTCCATTTATTGACACTTCCATTGGTTTCATTGTGTCACCCCGTTTCTGTGGGTTCCTTTCATGGTCCACGACATGGCTGAGTGACTCTGTTAATGTTTCATGAGCTCGAAGTTTTACCTAGAGAAAAGACAGGGGTTCCAGTACTCATAATCATCTCTCTGTGTGAAGTGACTGTTGCAAGAAGTTAGCTATGGCTTCCAAGTCTACCTTTGATGACAGAATTCAACCCCCTGTTTCTGCGGTCTATATGGGGTAAGTTAGAGTGCATTCCACAAACTCTAACCTCTGAAGCTTAGAATTCTGTCCACTATGGCATTTTCTTGGACAGAAAGGAGAAGTTTTGACAGATGAATTTTGCAGTCTCTCAGTGTCTGCCCTTATTTGATAAAAGGATGTATTCAAAGTTAGCTTTTGCTTCTGTGGATACAATGTTCAGTTTCTCCATGGTCAAAGAGATTGGTGGGTTGTGTTTTGCTTTCTTACTCGTCGCTACTTTTTTTTTTTTAAAGAAAATTCTAGTCATATCCACTCAGTCCAGAATAATGATTCTGAGAGTGAAGAAAGTAATTTTCACTTTTAAATGTTTGCAACATTGCACACTAATTGGTTTTATTCTGTAGCCAAATGTTTTGTAGTAATGAGTTCCTGCCGTAGGAGCCTCTCTGCTGTTTGTGTCTTTGTTATTTTAAAATATTTGTGTACAGATGAATTGCTGGTGTAACTGATGGCCCTGGAGACTGAAATCTGTTCTTCTACAAAAAAAAGTACAGCATGGCCAACAACTTCCTCAGAATCCTGTTAGACAGGATGTCTCTGCCCTGTTGGTGAGAGACCCACTCAGTCTCCAGGCCCACTCAGTCTTGTACCTTTTTGCTGCTATGCCAAAAAGGATGCCAAATAGTGCCAGCTGGTGTGTCCTTTGTTTTGAGGAAATATTTCCACGAGGCACTAGACAGAGATCAGATTGGAAATGAAAGACATCTATTATTAATTCTGTTTTGTCCTCTTTTTCAAGGGGCCAGTTAATAGTTTTAGTTTAAAGTTTTGGATTTTTGTACTTTTCTTATTAACTTATTTTCTGTGACTTTCAATGCTGTGGAAGCCAATGTGGGGAATGATACTAAGGGCTAATCTACAGTCATTTCCCTCAGTGTAAGGAAACAGTCTTGAGCACGTTTTGTTTTTAAATGGCTACTAATAATGCAGTTGGCTGGTATGGATGGAACATAACGTTAACTGTTTTTTCTAAAAATGTTCTAGAGTTTGATCATGTTAGAGCAACTGACCTATTCTCATCCTGAACCTAGTTGGATTGTTTTAAAGAAAGTGACTTGGGCCTAGATCCTCCAGCCCAGCAGAGCTGTATTTGGTACAAGACCCTGGGGGTGGGGCAAATGTGGCTTTAAGACACTTTAAGATCTCTGGGTGCTGAGGCTGCCAAGGGACAGAGACAGCCCTGAGGCTCTCCAGATCATTGCCACACCCTAACCATACCCCCTTTCTCCTGGGAATGGCCTCTGTGCCAAGAGATAGAAGAGGGGTGGCCTCAGAGCTGCTATGGCAGTTCTACTCCACCTGAGGGTGCCTCTGGGCATTTCCTCTAGGAAAACTGTAGTATAACCACCGGCCAATAACATCAAGAGAAAGTTTGAGATGCAGGAATTGCCAACAGGTTAGCTGCTGTTTCAGTGGTGTATGACCCATTAGCTTGTAGCATGTTGAAGATGTAAAAATAACATTTTAGGAAAACACATACTGCAAAATAAAAATGATCTTTGATGTAACTGTATTTCACATTGTTTAAGTGCCCAGTTCTGATGGCACTAAACATTCTGGGCCTGATTCTGATCCCACACTAGTTTTGCACCAGTGTAGCCCCTTGGACTTCAATGGGGCTACATGGGTGTGAGGGTCAGAATCAGAGCTAAGCTTTGTTTTTACCAAAACAAGAACCAGTTCTTTATTCATTTCTTCATTACTGTTCAGATCCAGATTTTACCTGACCTCCCTACCTTTGTCATGTAATTGCTAAGCCTCTGTGATCCAGAAAGAGTAGCTTTTGATAAATAATTCCTCTTAACCAGAATTCTGAAAAATAATTGAAATCCTGAATGTGTGTGATATGAAGAGGAGATTTCCATGACTAGATATAAAAGAGTTCAAATATGCAAAGGGGACACTATGAACACAAATTAGTTACCAGTAGTCATGGTGATTCTTTCCCATTTAATAAGCTCTGTCTCTGATTAAAAGAAAAATAATAACCAGAATAAAGCACTTTTCAGATGTTGCCTGGTCTTTTAAGAAGTCCAAACAGAGACACCACAAGTATAATTTTTGCAGTGTTTACCTAACATATATAAACAAAGGTATTTCCTATACAATTATCAATAAAACAAATTTATGAGGCCGGTGGATGGAAACAAGAGGAAGTTTAATCTGCTTATTCTTCACATTAGCTGCAGACTATTTTACACATGGATAGACTGTGCTGCTCCAAAAATCAAATACATTTGTTTCATGCTTAGCACAGACTCTGGTTAATATAAAAACTCTGTGTCTAGAAACACTGTGTCATAGGTTGTGGCTTATGCTCATCAAAACTTGATTGGAGCCCCAGAAATTCTTACATGAGAGTAGCACTTTTCATAATGATGTAGCTAGATAGAGATTGCATTTTCCCAAAGTGTAGGTGAAGATTGTGAAGAGAATAGTCTGTGCTGTATGTATTTACAATGACTACTTTTACATCCTTAATAGGTGATTTAAGAGCTGGATGTATGATTAATAGAAATTGGAGTACTGGTTTTTTTTTTAATAAAACCAAAGACTTTTTCATGGGATAGTTCCAGACAGATTAAAGTTGCATAAAGCATAATGATTTCAGAGTGCTTATCTTATCACTTTCTTTGCATGATTAATTCAACAAGGGCAAAAGGTTTCTCTTAGCTAACTAGAGGGGGTTTTTAACTGGAATGACCAGACAATTGTCAGTACAACAGTATGGTACATTACAAGAAAATCTAGGCACTTATATTGAAATATTGGGAAGCGATCAGAACCAATAACAAATTCATCTAAAACAAGGCTGCAGAAGTCAGGGTTCAATTATTCAAACAACTGCAAAGTATTTGCTTGTCCATAATGCAAATTAAAGAGTATTCTTTCTTTTAAATAGACTGCCAGCTATCTCAGTGTGGGTTCTGGCCTACTCTTCAGCTCTCAGGCTTGTTTTTATACACTTCCCATCCCCATTATTTTTCCTGCTATAGGGATGTAGTGTATGAGAGACCATGCTACAAGACTTATCCAGGGTCACACAGGAAGCCTGTGGTGCAGCAGAGAATTCATTAGGGGTCTCCCAAGTCCCAACCTAACACCTAAACACAGGACCTTACTTCTTAATAGACTGTTCTTGTGTATTCATTTGCTACTCCCTGCTGTATTACTCAAACCTTCAGAACTGTAGAACCTCTCTATGTTCCATGAATTATTTAACCCCCACTAGTGGTGTTAATTCATTCTTGGGGCTTTATTCTTGTCACAGTGGTAATTCTCCTCCAAAACTGTCATAACACGTTTAGTGTTAGGTGGTTGTTAGCAGAGCTGAGTTATGCGTTACAACAAAGGACCATGTTACCACTGATAGGCCTTACCAACAAGTTCCCTATCAGCCACCTGTCTGCATATGAGTCGGTTCATTTATGTCTATTAGACTTAATAATATTAGTCTGTTAGTTGGTTAGATTCTGCGCATGTGGGCAAGACCCACCAGGCAGATACCTGGGAAGGAATTCTCTGTAGTAACTCAGAGCCTTCCCCATCTAGTGTCCTGTCTTCGGCCGTTGGGGATTTTTGCTACTGGCGGTCACCGATGGGCCACGTGCCATTGTAGGCAGTCCTATCATACCATCCCCTCCATAAACTTATCAAACTCAGTCTTGAAGGCAGTTAAGTTTTTTGCCATGACCACTCCCTTGGGAAGGCTATTCCAGAATTTCACTCCTCTGATGGTTAGAAAGCTTCACCTAATTTTGAGCCTAAACTTGTTGATGGCCAGTTTATATCCATTTGTCCTTGTGTCCACATTGTCACTTAACTTAAATAACTCCTCTCCCTCCTTGGTATTTATCCCTCTGATGTATTTATAGAGAGCAATCATATCTCCCCTCAGCCCTCTTTCGGTTAGGCTAAACAAGCCAAGCTCTTTGAGTCTCCTCTCATAAGCTGGTTCCCATTCCTTGGATCATCCTAGTAGCCCTTCTCTGCACCTGTTCCAGTTTGAATTCATCTTTCTTAAGGGAAACCATAATTGCACACAGGAAGGGATGAGTCCAATCACAGCTCTGATTCCATCTGTGGCCTTTGTCAAGTTACATAGGCCAAAATTTTCAAATTGAGGTGCCTAAAGATGGATATCTGGATTTAGGTGCTTAATTTTATACCCCCACATTTGATAATGTTGGCCATAACTGTCTGGTGTCTCAGCTTCCACTTCTGCAAAATAGGGCTAATAATACTTTACCAACCTCACACAGGGGTTGTAGGAAATACATAGATAATATTTGTAAAGTGCAAAAATATAAATTCTAAACCTCTTTGGAATGCACATTTAATCCTCCACCTGGTGGGCCCAGAATCCCAGTTTATTTTAGGCTATTCCCAATTTTCCAGGGCACAGGTTTACTTTAGATATGCGTAAAAACTGATGATATGGTGCTGATTCACATTAGTATAGAGTGGGCTGTGATCATGGTGGGAAAGAGTCAAGAGGGAGGGGTTAGGAGTGTGAAACAGGAGTCTGTAATTTTTTTTTTTGAGTGGGGATGCATGGGATTGGTGGCAAAATGTTTTCCAGTTCTGGAGAAAATACTAAGGCCAACTCCGTTTGCTGATGTAGCTGGATCCATGCAACCAAGAAATGGTTGGTTGGTTGGTGAATTTCCTATTTGCTCTAGCGACTCTAGTAGATTCCTTGTTAGTACACTACTTATATTTTGTCTGCATGTTCCTCAGTAAAGTTCAAATCCTGTTTCTTTTCACTACTGTCTCTGTTAGCCATTGTTTTAAGCCCTGGCCAGAACACAATGAAAGTCTTATGGGGTGCGCCTCCTCCAACACATGTAGCCAGAAAGCAGTGGAAACACAGTAGGAGATTAGGCACAAGAGAGGAAACTGTAGTTGGGGGCAATTATCTTTAGAGGAAATGGAAGGACAGTAACTATTGGGTGTCAGTCACAGAGGGAACCAGATTATTGGGCCTGAAGTTGAGAATTAGCATTAAGAGTCAACAATTCTTTTTTGTTGAGATTTAAACTTGATGTTTAAGTTGATATTTTAAAAGTAAGAAAATATAATATGCTCCAGTTCTTACATAAACTAAATAAACTGCTTCTGCTCTTCCTATTTTCCTTTCACAATGTTTCAGAATTAGGTTAACTTCCTATCAGACTAAAAAAGTATAAGCATTTTGTATGGCTTGGTTTCAGTGACTTTATAGTCTGATATGCCTTAATATCAGAACTGAAAATTCTTATCTGTATCAGGAAGGTGGATAGTCCCAAGATATAGCTGGGACTGATGTTTGGTGAGTCACAAAATGTGCCAGCCAGGGCATTTTGATCTTGCACTTTTCAGGTCCTAGTCTCTGAGGAGTGCTGTCCTGTGGTTTATTAGTCCCCATCTCCACTGTGGTGCTGAGTAGAAGATGCTAACCCAAACATAGAAAGAATAAGAACGTAGAAACTTTCATAGCTCAGGAAACCAAAGGGCTGTCTTGTCCAGTATCCTGTCACTATCAGTGGCCAGTGTTAGAATTTTCAGGGAAAGGCTTAAAACCCCATCATGCATCTAAATGTGTAATGCTATGCAGTGGAAGGAAATTTCCTACTGATCCCAAAGAGTGATCACTGTACTTCTTGAAGTATGTTTATTGGTAGCCCTTGAAGTTTTATCCTAGGTCATGTAATGGCAGATACTACTTTAATTTTTTCCTTTTTTAGTATAAATATGATAAATCTTTCTTTTAACTCTTACTAAACTATTTGCCAATATCCTGTGGCAGTGAGTCCCATTGATTATATATTGCATGATTAAAGTTTTCCCTTTTATTCACTGTAAGTATTGTTGCCTTTTAAATTTCATTTGAGTGCCCTTTTGTTCTGATATTATGGAAAACAATAATTGTTAGCTGTGCTCAGCTGGCTTTCTCCGTTCATTCATTATTTTATATGCTTCTGTCATATTTGATTTGATTTGATTTTTCTCCTTTCAGACTCAGATAGATCGAGTTTAGGTTTCTACCAGTTGAAATGTGCAGGGCCCCCAGTGGCAAAAAGTTTAGTGCAGTGGAAAGGATGCAGCAGTGGAAAGGAGGTGACGTGAACACTACCAGCCAGAAAGGGGGCACGACCAGGGCAGCTGAGGGTGCAGTGATTCAGCAGTGTATGCTAGTGGGGCTTCTATACAGTCCTCAGCAAAAATTACAGCTGCCCTCCCACATCAGCAATCCGGAAGGAAGAAAGACCATGATACTGCTGCCTGGCCACCCTTGGGGTGAATCACCTTTAGAGTTCAGTGTCTCTCCTGGTGCAGATATATCATCAATAGATCAATGTGAATCATTATAGTATTAACCTGTACTAAGGTTGAGTAACCACTTTCCGCTATAACAATTGATGCTACTGTTTTTCTGAAGAGCTCTAATGCCTCCTTGCTAGATTTATGGTAATCCATTCAGATTTGGTTGGGTTATGAAAATTCAAATATCACCATCTCCTGTCTGTGGTAGGCACAATACACCTTGTGCTTGGAAGCATCCCAAAAACCATCCACATTCTACAGCACTTTGTGTGTACCCACCTGGAGGTCTCACTTCAGCATGTCACACAGAGGTCAAACTCCAGATGGAGCACAGACAAAATGGATCATCTGCATCCTCCTCCTCCTGCAGCTGCCACCTACCCTCTATTAAAATATCCTTTAGCCCAGGGGAAGGTGCCCTGTTCTGGGAACCAGGAGACCATGAGTTCCAGACTTACAACTTTTGGCTTACCCTAGTAACTCTATCCCCTTAATTTGAGGCCTTATCTCCACTTACAGCACATTACCTACATTGATGGGAGAGCATCTCCTGTTGTCACAGGTACCTCACCTCCCCAAGAGGCTGTAGCTATGTTGACAGGAGAAGCCCTCCCATCGACATAGCACTGTCTGTGCCGGTGTAACTATGTCATTATGTCCACACCCCTGAGTGATGTAGTTATACCGACATAACTAGTGTAGACCAAGCCTTATTAAGCTTTCTGTCCCCACAGAAAATGCTCTAAGTGCATTAAGTGCATTAACTCGGCGGAGCGCTTCCACAGTACTGAGGCTAGTGTCAACTTCCAGAGTGTTGCACTGTGGGTAGCTATCCCACAGTTCCCGTAGTCTCCGCTGCCCACTGGAATTCTGGGTTGAGATCCCAATGCCTGATGGGGCTAAAACATTGTCGCGGGTGGTTCTGGGTACATATCGTCAGGCCCCCGTTCCCTCCCTCCCTCCGTGAAAGCAAGGGCAGACAATCGTTTTGCGCCTTTTTTCCTGAGTTACCTGTGCAGACGCCATACCACGGCAAGCATGGAGCCCGCTCAGGTAACCGTCACCCTATGTCTCCAGGGTGCTGGCAGATGCGGTACTGCATTGCTACACAGTAGCAGCAACCCATTGCCTTCTGCAGCAGACGGTGCAATACGACTGGTAGCCGTCATCGTCATGTCCGAGGTGCTCCGGGCCACGTTGGCCAGGAGCGCCTGGGCAGACATGGGCGCAGGGACTAAATTTCATAGAATCATAGAATATCAGGGTTGGAAGGGACCCCAGAAGGTCATCTAGTCCAACCCCCAAACTCATTTGGAGTGAGTTGACCAGGTCATTCTCTTTAGTCCTGCAGTCAGTCCTATTGAACCGTCTTATGGTGAGCAGGCAGGCAATACGGATTGCTAGCAGTCCTATTGCATCATCTTCTGCTGGGCAGCCATGAGATGTGGATGGCATGCAGTCCTTCTGCACCGTCTGCTGCCAGCCAAAGATGTAAAAGATAGATGGAGTGGATCAAAACAAGAAATAGACCAGATTTGTTTTGTACTCATTTGCTTCCCCCCCATCCCCCGTCTAGGGGACTCATTCCTCTAGGTCACACTGCAGTCACTCACACAGAAGGTGCAGTGAGGTAAATCTAGCCATGTATCAATCAGAGGCCAGACTAACCTCCTTGTTCCAATAAGAACAATAACTTCGGTGCACCATTTCTTATTGGAACCCTCCGTGAAGTCCTGCCTGAAATACTCCTTGATGTAAAGCCACCCCCTTTGTTAATTTTAGCTCCCTGAAGCCAACCCTGTAAGCCATGTTGTCAGTCGCCCCTCCCCCCGTCAGAGCAACGGCAGACAATCGTTCCGCGCCTTTTTTCTGTGCGGACACCATACCAAGGCAAGCATGGAGGCCGCTCAGCTCACTTTGGCAATTAGGAGCACATTAAACACCACACGCATTATCCAGCAGTATATGCAGCACCAGAACCTAGCAGAGCGATACCGGGCGAGGAGGCGACGTCAGCGCGGTCACGTGAGTGATCAGGACATGGACACAGATTTCTCTGAAAGCATGGGCCCTGCCAATGCATGCATCATGGTGCTAATGGGGCAGGTTCATGCTGTGGAACGCCGATTCTGGGCTCGGGAAACAAGCACAGACTGGTGGGACCGCATAGTGTTGCAGGTCTGGGACGATTCCCAGTGGCTGCGAAACTTTCGCATGCATAAGGGCACTTTCATGGAACTTTGTGACTTGCTTTCCCCTGCCCTGAAGCGCATGAATACCAAGATGAGAGCAGCCCTCACAGTTGAGAAGCGAGTGGCGATAGCCCTGTGGAAGCTTGCAACGCCAGACAGCTACCGGTCAGTTGGGAATCAATTTGGAGTGGGCAAATCTACTGTTGGGGCTGCTGTGATGCAAGTAGCCCACGCAATCAAAGATCTGCTGATATCAAGGGTAGTGACCCTGGGAAATGTGCAGGTCATAGTGGATGGCTTTGCTGCAATGGGATTCCCTAACTGTGGTGGGGCCATAGACAGAACCCATATCCCTATCTTGGCACCAGAGCACCAAGCCGGCGAGTACATAAACCGCAAGGGGTACTTTTCAATAGTGCTGCAAGCTCTGGTGGATCACAAGGGACGTTTCACCAACATCAACGTGGGATGGCCGGGAAAGGTACATGACGCTCGCATCTTCAGGAACTCTGGTTTGTTTCAAAAGCTGCAGGAAGGGACTTTATTCCCAGACCAGAAAATAACTGTTGGGGACGTTGAAATGCCTATATGTATCCTTGGGGACCCAGCCTACCCCTTAATGCCATGGCTCATGAAGCCGTACACAGGCAGCCTAAACAGTAGTCAGGAGCTGTTCAACTACAGGCTGAGCAAGTGCAGAATGGTGGTAGAATGTGCATTTGGACGTTTAAAGGCACGCTGGCGCAGTTTACTGACTCACTTAGACCTCAGCGAAACCAATATTCCCACTGTTATTACTGCTTGCTGTGTGCTCCACAATATCTGTGAGAGTAAGGGGGAGACGTTTATGGCGGGGTGGGAGGTTGAGGCAAATCGCCTGGCTGCTGGTTACGCACAGCCAGACACCAGGGCGGTTAGAAGAGCACAGGAGGGCGTGGTACGCATCAGAGAAGCTTTGAAAACAAGTTTCATGACTGGCCAGGCTACGGTGTGAAAGTTCTGTTTGTTTCTCCTTGATGAAACCCCCCGCCCCTTGGTTCACTCTACTTCCCTGCAAGCTAACCACCCTCCTCTCCTCCCTTTAATCATTGCTTGCAGAGGCAATAAAGTCATTGTTGCTTCACATTCATGCATTCTTTATTCATTCATCACACAAATAGGGGGATGACTACCAAGGTAGCCCAGGAGGGGTGGTGGGGGAGGGAAGGAAAATGCCACACAGCACTTTAAAAGTTTACAACTTTAAAATTTATTGAATGCCAGCCTTCTTTTTTTGGGCAATCCTCTGTGGTGGAGTGGCTGGTTGGCCGGTGGCCCCTCCGCCGCGTTCTTGGGCGTCTGGGTGTGGAGGCTATGGAACTTGGGGAGGAGGGCGGTTGGTTACACAGCGGCTGTAGTGGCAGTCTGTGCTCCAGCTGCCTTTGCTGCAGCTCAACCATACACTGGAGCATACTGGTTTGATCCTCCAGCAGCCTCATGACATGGCTGGGGTAGTGGTGGCTGAACCCCCTAAAATGGCATGCAGCTCATCATAGAAGCGGCATGTTTGGGGCTCTGACCCGGAGCGGCCATTCGCCCCTCTGGTTTTCTGGTAGGCTTGCCTCAGCTCCTTAAATTTCACGCGGCACTGCTTCGGATCCCTGTTATGGCCTCTGTCCTTCATGCCCTGGGAGATTTTGACAAAGGTTTTGGCATTTCGAAAACTGGAACGGAGTTCTGATAGCACGGATTCCTCTCCCCATACAGCGATCAGATCCCGTACCTCCTGTTCAGTCCATGCTGGAGCTCTTTTGCGATTCTGGGACTCCATCATGGTCACCTCTGCTGATGAGCTCTGCATGGTCACCTGCAGCTTGCCACGCTGGCCAAACAGGAAATGAGATTCAAAAGTTCGCAGTTCTTTTCCTGTCTAGCTGGCCAGTGCATCTGAATTGAGAGTACTGTCCAGAGCGGTCACAATGGAGCACTCTGGGATAGCTCCCGGAGGCCAATACCGTCGAATTGTGTCCACAGTACCCCAAATTCGACCCGGCAAGGCCGATTTAAGCGCTAATCCACTTGTCAGGGGTGGAGTAAAGAAATTGATTTTAAGAGCCCTTTAAGTCGAAATAAAGGGCTTCATCGTGTGGACGGGTGCAGGTTTACATCGATTTAACGCTGCTAAATTCGACCTAAAGTCCTAGTGTAGACCAGGGCTTAGTGAAGTTACTTTGTCCTCTTGCCTCAGTCTCTCTGCCTGTAAAATGGTGATAGTCCTCCTCTCTCATTTTGCATGGGAACTGTGAAGATAAATTCATGAATGTTTATAAAGCACTTGGATACTATGGGGATGAGTGCCATAGAAAAGAGCATGAAGAAATTCATAATTCTGTATTAATTGCAAGTTTTGGATCATGTGAGTAACAAGGGCCACACATTAAATTATGGGGCTAAAAAGAAATATTGAACAGCTGCCTTACACCCGGAGCACCTCCATCCTGTACATTGAATGAGATAGGGGTCCTATGGAAAAAACAGTATGTGATCATGTAATTAAAACACAAGGGGACCAAATTAAGGTTACACAGGGAACCTTAATTCTGGCATTTCCTAATTTTTGAGTGCTTCACTTGTCAATTTAAATGACATTCTTCCAATGTATTTTTAACCTGTCATATTATTAATACAATAGCAGCATATTAATTAAACATGCTTTAAAAGTAATGAGCCTAGTTTTCATATCTGGGCACCTGAAGCTAGCCAAAACAGATTTATATTTATGCACTTAATCTGACACTCGTAGGCAGCTAATTTGGGTAGGTACATATCTAAGTGTCAGTATAAGAGCTTAAGTTTAGTCTCCCATTTCTGAAAAATTGCCTCCTTTTCCCCTTCTTATAAACTGCCAAAAATGACATTGACTTAAATAACAATTGTAACAATGTCTTTAAAAATATTAGATTGCAATTAAAGCGAAAAAAGAGACAAACCTTTCAATGACAAGTCTTAACCTTAAGATTAAAATGACATCTTAAAACTACATGGTTATGATTGGCATTATGGTAATTAAATAATCACAGGGCCTTTAATATTGTGCTATTACATTGCTCTCCTAAACCAAATATCAAGGATACCTGATTTTTAGTAAGTTCAGAGCAGCTAAAACAAGTGAGCCGCTTTTGACTCTTACTCCTCTTGAATAGGTACTTACTCCAGGAGTGGTCCCATTGACCAACTGAAGGAGTAAGGTACTATTCCACATGAGTAAATGTCTCAAAATTTGGATCTAAAGCAACTGGCCTCAGATGAGGATGTGATTTAACAGCTGATTTCTCCCTAAGCCACCTATTTGTCATTCTCAAATTAACAAAGATGCAATACCTTAATATATCTATGATAAGATACAATTTGTGCACGCACACTGGGTAATTGCAGGAACAAACTGGTATTTAGGAAATACTTGATTTGAAGGCATAAAACCCTTTAGATATGCATAGGACTGGCACTTCTGACAAAACAGAAGTGTACACACATTTTGCAGATGCAATTATGCACCCAAATTTGAAAAATTTTCTCAATATTTGTTCAGGGTCAGGATTCGCTTCAGAAATTTCTTGATGTGGGTGAGTAAAGCAGGTTTGCAAGCTCAACTAAATTCAGGAAACAGCTCTTGTGAAACTTAATTAGTTCATAGAGTAACGATATTTTGTCCCTTGGGAAGCCCTCCTGTGAAAAGGGGAGCTTTAGCTTCTCCAGCTCTTTTCTTAATAAGATCTACAAAGCCTTTTGCTTTGGATTCTAACAGGCCACGTTCAGGTGATGTTTAACTTAGACGGGGTGATATGTAAGTTAGAACACCTCATACGCAGCCTCCCTCTCAATTACTCTCAGTCTAAGGGAATTAGGGAACAGTCTAAGGAAGTGTGATTTACATACTGAGAGTGAAATCCTATGTAATTTACGTATTGAGGGTGGCCAAGCTTCCATCGACTTCAGTGGGGCCAGGATTTCACCCTAAGCATTCAGCAGAAGGTTTAAATTAAAGTAGATTAGGATCATTATAAATTACACTTTCCAGCTTTTGGGCATGTAAACTACACTCACTTAGACTCCCTTTGGCATTAGAAGAGTGGGTATGTGAGGATCATTGAGAAGATACCCACCCACAATTACAGAACACCTCTGAATGTGGTCTGTGAGTCTGAAGGAGTCTAAATAAGTGAGTATGTCTAAGGGAGCTTAAAAGGACGTCTACGTTGGTGTAACAAGCAAACATACACTTGGAGGGGCCTGGTAATTTACTTCAACTTAGACTGTCAATTGGAATTGCTTCTGAATTTAGCCAGCTGTATTTGTATGTTTTTCCTCCCCATAATGAATTTTAGCTATGTATTAATGCATTGAATGCATTGTGGTGTATACTTTAGGGATAAATGGCATAATGGTCTTATGCCTAGTACATCATGCATATGTAGCACATTACTGTCATTCCCTGGGAACCTACATTTTAAGAGGACAATCCACCTCCTATTGAAGTCAGTAGGACTTTCTTCATTATGCTCCATTACGGTTGTTACGCTCCTATGTTCAAAGTGGGTGCTTTAGAAATGCAGTTGTTGTTTTTTATTTCGCCCATTTTCAAATCAAACCTCAGTCTCTTTAAAAGGTTTGGGTACCTTCCATCCTAAAATAACTGCCTTTTATAATTTTCTTCAGAGCCGACAAACAGTGACTTACTGATACCTGTATAATTGCAATGAGCCATATGCTACTTATGAAAAGCAATGCAAGAAGACATCCATAAAAATATACCTGGGATAGCATCTTTGTAAAGCCCCTAACCTTGGTCCCACATTCTATATCAGAAAAATAATCAGAGAAACCAGATTACAGAGTTTAAATACAGTTCGTAATGCACTATACTCTACTGGTCAATGCACATAATGTACTTTCGTTACTTCCAGTAATGGCTCATCCAGTAAATCATTAATCTCTTTTAGTTTATTATAATGTATACAAGAATATGTAGCTGTTTGGTGAGAATTCTTCAAAATTTGGCGCATTCTTTGGGAAAAATATTTTCTGAGAGGAACAATGCCATCTGTGGATTACACAGATTTTTCACTGCACAGATTTCCAGCCAGCATGTTACTCGTGTGTGGACATTGGTTTTATTTAGAGAGAAAGTACAATAAATATTTATATTTTTATTATCTGTAGTTTAGAACAATCAAAAATTTTTTAAAGAAAGAATTGCATGGACTTTAATGTCAATTTTGGGTCTAACTAAACTATGTCACTGTTATAGACAAGTTCTGGTTAACCCTAATGCATGAGCATGAGAAGGAGGTAAGTAAGGGCAGGTGGAAGCAAGGCCATGCTTTTGCTCTTCCCATTCCCTTGTGCCTTTGTGGGAAAGTATTTGCTAACAGTCTATGTAATTTGAGTCAGTTCTTTGGATGTTGGAGTTTCAGAGAGAGAGGTGATGGATAATCTCAGTCAGTTAGGCATTCTGAACAGGCTCTACCCACTGAGTATTAGATTTAATATCTACATGGACCCTGTCAGATATGTGTCAAACAATGTTATAACAGATGGTGAAGGTGTTTATGGTGTCATCATGTAAGGATATTTGTTTAGATGTTTTTAAAGTAAGAGGCTAAACAAAAAAAATTGAAAAACGGATATAAAGCTTTATCTATGAAATATGTAGCCACTCTAAGCCAATGGGAGAGAGCTCTCCCATCAACTTAATTAATCCACCCCCAATGAGTGGCAGTAGCTATGTCAGTGGTAGAAGCTCTCCCACCAACAAGGCACTGTCCACACCGGCAGTGAGTATGTCACTCGGCGGGGGGAAGGGTGGATTATTCACACCCCAAAGCAACATAAGTTATACCAACATAAGTGGTAGTGTAGACATAGGGATAGGTATGGGAGGGCATCAAATGTTCCAGCCTTAATGGCAAGCAGGAAAGATATAGGATTGTTCCTGAAATAAATGCTTGGGGCTCTAAGGTAAGGTATTAAAAACCTTACATATTTAACCATCATATGGATATGAAGATAGAAGAATACTATTGTATAAGCACAATAAGGTATGGTCCACTAGATACTATATCAGAATGCAATTGTATGTATTTTGCATTACTATAAAAACTATCAACAGCTGTAAGTTAATTATGATGTGGAATTGCAAAGTATATGGTGCTCATCTCCTAGTATCTGTTCTAGAACTATCTGCAATGCAGAAATTAAAAAGTCAAAACAAAAGGATGGAAACTGCCGTTTAAAAAGGAGCTAATATGTGGTGATTGTCGTGATACAAGTGCACACATTCTTGTACAGAGCGTTTGTTTTCTAAATAAAAGATTAATAGCATTGTAGCTATGTACAAAAAACTGAATTCACAGTTGGTTTAAAGGGACATAATCAATTTAAATTTGGGCCAAATTTTAAATTTTATATTCAATAGTAAGCTTTTATAAAACCTAAGACTAATAAAAATAGGCTTCTCCAGTTAAGATAACCCAAAGAAAACCATATTTTTGAATGTAAATATTCCCCTGAAGTGTTCAAAATCCAAATGTTGCAGCACTGAGAACCTGACTGGGAAACTGGCTGGAAACAAAAGAAAAATAGGCTTAGCAGATTTTTCGTTGTCCAAACTGGGGAAAAAAAAAAAGATAAAACTAGGGCATAAGTAGTGACAAATATATTTGATTTTGAGACATTATTATAACAAATAATACAATTTGCTTCTGTGCAATATGTGATTTTTAGTTGACAGTGTCTCTTTAACATTAACACTAGTAGGCAATTCAAAAGTATTTTTTTCAAACAGAAATGTTGTATTGGTCTAGTCTTTTTCCACTAGGTTTTTTTTTTTTTGGCTCATACGCTGTACAACACAAATACAGTTTGGTATCATTTGGAGTTTATAAAAAGCTTTATTCATGTCAGTCATCAAATTGAACTAATTGTGCTTGCACTGCAGTATTAAAGAATTTATAATTAATATAAAATAAATTTAAAGGTTTTAAAATAATTGACAAAAATATCTGAGCTCAGTGGGAGCACTGATGTGAATAAAGTTAGTCGTGTGTAAGTATTTGCAGGATCAGGCCCAAAGAGTATGCTCAGCTGTACAAGACTGTTGATCCAGTCCTGCAAGATGTGAAATGTCCTGCCTACCGCTGAAGTCCATGGAAACTGATAGTGCTCAGTAACTCAAATGTGGGCCCACTATTTGCATTGCTGCTGCTAAAGTTTTGTGTGAGCATCTTCTTCCCAAACCTCTATTTATATTTTTGTCATGAACATTTCTTCTGCAATGCAACTTGAAATACAAGGTTTAAGCTCAGGAACAAATATATTATTTACCACATTTGAAAAGATATCCATTTAACAGTTTTATACTTCATGTTGCAGTAGTAATAAGAGAGAATACCTTGGTCATTTCAGAAGTGTATTTCCATCCTATTGAAATCTTTTTAAAAAATGTAAATAGAATATGTATTGCCACAATCCAGTATTTCTGTTTACTTCAATGATTATCTTGTACAAATTAAAATGTACAGGCTATACATTTTCTTTTAAGCAAGGTAGTTGTTTATCTTAATATACCTACCTGGCCTGATCCAGCTCCCATTAAAGTCATTGGCAGTCTTTCCACTGACTTGAAGGGGTGTTGGATAGGACTATGTATTGATCCTACGAAGTGGTAGGTGCTTCTGAGAAGTACTGATCACTCTCAGCTCTTATTGACATTAATGGGAGTCGAGGGTGCTCTGCACCTTGCAAGGTCATGTCCAATAAATGGCTACAACTCAGTAATATTTTCTCATCCTTGATTGTATCTTTTTTCAAAATTCAAGATATGGACCGGACCACATAGCTCCTCAAATACAAAAGCCTTTGTTGCTAATTTTTATCATTCATATTAAGGACCCAGTCTTTCAAACACTTACACATAAGAGTAACTTGACTCACATGATTAGGCCCACTGAACTCAAGAGCTTCTTAAGTGGTCTTGGGCTGGTCCCTGTTCAGGTGAAAATTTCACCTTAGGGTGAATTTTCCCCAGTATGAACACAGATCAGATTTGTGGGGAAGGAATAATACAAAAGCAACCCCTGACAGTATATGTGAATAATATATGTGTACATTTATAGAATGTATAAATGTATGCATATATGTACACACCATTATTAAACAATACCCATCAAAATACTGTCTAAAGATAAATGAGCACATTTTGTTGACCTTTTTAACTGCAGAAATTTTCTTTTCTTTTTTTTAAGTTCTAATAAAAGCTCTTTCCCCTTGTGCTATTTCCCCGTTGTTTGCACTGAGTCAGCCTGGCTTGAGAGATAGGGGGGAATCCATTACAGACCAAAAGATAGTCGTTTCTCACATAATCTTTTCTTCAAATTGATGTTCTCAGCTGGGGACATTTTGGACATAAAGAATTAAGTCCTGTTCTTCCTCTACTCACTGTGGAACAAAAATGAACTGCTTCTGTATCAGTATTTGCTCATAATTATTTCTCTTCTACTTAACCCCCAAGGTTAAATTCGCTAACTGAAAAGGCGTATTGACAGTTAATCTCGATGTGTGTCAAAAAGCTGAGCTCATTGCACTGGATAATTCCCCCTGGGGATTGTGCTGTAGAATACAGCACCATTTGTTGAGCTGTTTGATAGAAAGAAAGAAAGCTTGGTATGGAGGAAATGGTTTACAGCACTGCTTTTTGAGGGAAGGGGCATTATCACATGAGGTTGACTGTAACACAGGTAGAGTATGCAGTGTTTTATTAATCATAGTTCACTGGTGCTTTTGTGTGTATATTCTGGTGAATTAACACTATATTGTGGGCTTCAGCAGATTTGAGAAACCATTATGACTCTGTTTATTGTCCATTATCACAATCCTCCCAAAAGCATTTATAGAAACAAAGAAACCCAAAGTCCTCCCCAGTTTTTCATCCTATAAATGTCATTGTCTTGCCATTATTGTACTCAAAAGAGTGAAAGAATATCTATGGGACACAAGTCACCTATTTTGTAGTTTGCAATGTCTTTAAAATCCA
Source organism: Natator depressus (assembly GCF_965152275.1). NCBI lineage: Eukaryota > Metazoa > Chordata > Testudines > Cheloniidae > Natator > Natator depressus. The sequence goes on along the minus strand of NC_134238.1, from coordinate 110,177,554 downwards.
CCCCAGAGTCTGATTCTTGTACATGGGAGATCAATACTCTGCTGCCATGTTGTCTGCTCTTAACTGTTTGATCCTGTCAATTAGGGCTACAAGGCATTTTGCTGAGTCCCGTTAAGATGAGTATTTAAAATAGTAAGCTTATATAATGACTCAAAACATCTTTTTTTTTTTTAAGATATCAGGATCATCACTTGGAATCATTATCAATAATGATCCAACCCTGATGATCTTACTGTGTTTACTGCACTCAACATTCAGGCAAACTCCCATCAAAGCCAATGTGAGTTTGCCTCACTGAAGACTGTATAAAAAAATGAGGATTTCAAGATTTAGCCCACTGGCTATAATTGAGACCCTGAAATTCAGTGACACGTGAGAGGCAAATTATGTAGCCAATGATAAGAGGTTTCAGGAGCATTTCAGCCTGAACCTTGCAAAAGAATCCCCTATTACCTAGTACCTACAGAATATTTAAGGTCTTCAACATCACATAGTTCGAGACCTGTGAAATCACATTGTAGCCCATAGAATCTATGTCACTCAGTACACAAGTACATGCTGTTTAACTGTGTCTTCCATTGTTTAATGTTCTTCTTTGAAAATGTATGCAGGCGCCATGTAACATTTCTTTTTTTTTTTTCCTATGCATGCAGCCACCTAATGCTGGGGACAAAGATGACCAAACACTGACGGTAGGCAGCAGTTTATATGTTTATGTCTGGGCATTTGTTTCTGGAAGGTGTGGGCGAGACAAATCTTACTTTGCTTTGGCACACTTCAGCATTTTAATAAGCTATCATCCTTCCCCCCCCCCACCCCCAATGCTGCTATACAATTAAAAATAATTAAGTTCCAAAGTTAAAGTGACAAGTTAATTCTGATATTCAGTTTCTATAATTTTTCATTTGGCACCAAGAATTAATGTATGTGCCCTGTAGACGCTTTAACTGAAAACAGACTATTTCCTTCATCTGTTTTTTTTTTAATCGGTTTGGCAGGGGCTTGTTAGTTTTTACAAATTGTTGGTCCTGATTGTTATTTATTATCCAACTAAATGGAATGTTTTATGAACATTGCCATCCACAAAATGGCTGTATTCTCTAAGAATCGTATGGCTGTACAACGGCACAGGAAAGAAACTCTCTTCTAGGTGTTTATAAGCCTGTTAAAACATATTGAAGATCTTTTATTTTTTCGCTCTATTATTTTGTGTGTCTGTGTGTGCACATTATTTATCATCATTCTGAAAGTCCTTTTTTTTTTTCTTCAACCTTGCCAACAGCATCTGATGGAAAACCATAGGCAGAGGCACACATTGTTACTATAACTGACCTAAGGCCTGTCTAAGATGCTATCATATAGATGGGGATTTTTTTTACCTTTCTACATCATTTTGAGGATATCTAATGGTCTGTAATGGAGTGCAGGCATTTGAAATGAGAAGCTGGTGTACTTCAGGACAGAGCTAAACGGTTTCACAGTGAAACTAAAGATTGCCATGACTGTCAGCTGCTCTTTCTCTCCCATAAAAGAATCCCCCCTAGGTTTTAACTTGACAAATTTAGCACACAACGTCTACACTGCCTTGTCTATGTTAGACTTTTAGAACATATTAGTTACACATTCTAACAACATGCCCTTAAATCCTAGGCTGGACAAAGTCAGAGGGGTCAGTTGATTTGCCCAACAAGTCAGGGGGAGTCTGTGGCAGAACCAGGAATTGAACTCACATCTCCTGAGTCCCAGTCTACTGATGAATGACCAGTGGATCCTTTGGGGTGAAAGGGGGTGTATAAGTGATATTGCTCAGTACAAAATGTGACCAGTGGAAATCAGAAATGTTTTCACTCGGAGATGAGTACAACTCGTAGTGTAACTGGATCCATTCTCAAGAAAAGGCTAAATTCCTTTTCTTTTTTCATTCAGACCAAGCCACGGCTCCAGCGAGGCGGGAGCTCTGCATCTCTCCACAACAGTCTAATGAGAAACAGCATTTTTCAGCTGATGATTCACACGCTTGACCCACTTGCCGAAGGTATCCCAATAACTTTTTTTTCTTTCTCTGCTGTATAAAACAAAAAAAGATTTTCCCCTTTACTCACAAAAATGTTGTTTGTACCTGAACTACTTTCTTTTTGCTTTTGGTTTGCTTGGTTTTGGTTTTTTTGTTGTTTGCAATCTCTGAGAGAGGGCTTGCACTCTAATGCCAAAGTATACACAGTCCCATGAAGGATTGTGACATATAGGGATTGCTTTCACTGCGATACCAATAATAATTATGACTGTCTGGTGGATGCACTGTAAGTACTAACTCTCTCTCTCTCTCTTTCTCTGTCTAGTTTGGGCTTGAACAGAGTTCATGTTGGGCAGGGATGTAAAAATTAGAAAGATGTTTTTTACTGCTACTTGTGTGGGATGTCAATTTTCCATTCCTAGCTTTGATGTCAGTATATCACAGGGAAGCTAAACATGAAACTAACTTGTAATATGGAATGTAGATAACTTTGAAACATTGCAATCTTGGCTTTGGATGGATATTCACTGAGACCAGATAGAATGCGATTATCCACAATCAACTCAGAACCATTATTGATCTGCAACTCTCTCCTCCCCCCAGCCCTCCCACACATCCACCCCATCTCCCTCTCCCTCTCCCTCTCCCTCACACACACACACACACACACTTACTTTTGCTGATATTATCAAAGTGCCGAGTAATGTGTACACTGTGTGATCCTCTAGATGGAAAACATAACTATATAATGGTTTGGTCTGAATCTGAGTGTCACCTTGTCCACCACTCCCTTCAGGTGGATTTCCAAAAATCCAAACCCAGGTATTTATTTGTGAAGTGTGTGTTCCGATTACATGACTTTTCCCTGCTGCAATAAGGTATGTCTTCTGCAATCATGTGTTTTTCAAAGTTATAATTCCTCCTAAAAGATGTGAATGGCTCAAATGGTCCTAAATCTCTAAGAATATTGAAAGCCCTGATCACTTCCAAACTTGAGTGATTATAAAATATATGAAGTACCCTAATACATTTAAATTGCTTTTCATGATACATACCAAGAAATCAGATTTCACTAGGTATGTCTTTAAATTGCAAACATTTTTCACACAATAAAAAAAAAATAAAAAATAAACCCAGCTCTGCATCTCTCTGAAGCAGTAAATCTCCCTTTCCATTTCACTCTCCAGACATGCAAGTTAACACTCATTATGCAAAATGAAAGTGTGATATTTTAGCTCCTCTGTTATCCACACCATTAATTCTGCACTCAGAAAGGTTTATAGTACAAATCCAAACCCTTTGTTGCTTTAATCTGCGAAAAAAATATGGCTATGATTTTTGTTAGAATTATACCATTACCACAGGGACACTAAGAACACAAATCATATGACCCTATCCACCTGAAAGCAGCCTCTACTGCTTTTGGTCTTAGAGAAGCCCTATGGTTCTCTCTGTTGATGTAACTGAGGCTGCACTTCTTCATTTAATAGATGCTGCGTTATGTAACTGCCAAAGTCTGCCCCTTTAAGTAGCATACAGTCAGTCCCAGACTGTGCCCAGTCCTATTATCATAACTAGTAAACTGGCTCATAGGAAACATATTGGAGCAACCCACTTGGAATCCTTCACCTGAATAACCATACAAGAGGATAGATATGAATCTATTAATATCAAAGCAAGCAGATATTCTCAATGTTGCAACTCCTTTCCCAATCCCAACTCAGGTCCTATCTCCACCCACCGGTGAGGCAGGCCTTCCATCGTCCAGAAACTTGATATATCAACTACCACAGCTTATAAACTCTCTTTTTTTCCCCACAACCCCTCCGTTTTCCTCTCCCATCCTAAAGATAAGTTTGTAGGTCCCTAGCTGCATCTGTGCTACTGCACACTCTGATTTAACTATTCCAATCACATCACATGCTAGAACATACAGAAATTCAAAGTGGAGGCACCTGGGACTAGAGACAAATGGGATTCCTGAACTCATTTTTAAAGGTAGGAGTTACCAGAGGCTACATAGATTGCTGCAGAAACGTGGGTTAGGGAGAGCCAGTCAACAGGGGAGGGCCTTAGTGAGAGACTGAAGACCAAGGGAAAATTGGAAGGTTCTGGCAGGAGAGGGAGTCACATGGACTTCTTAACTGAACCCAAATACAGGCCTCAACAAAGATTCAGAAGTAAGATTGATGATCATCCAGTTTTTATTTATCTACAACCTGTTTGCCTAGCCCTACTTCATATGTTTGCCAGGCCTAGCTGATTCCTCTTTATACCTGTCAAGGTTCCTCCCCCACTCTGAACTCTAGGGTACAGATGTGGGGACCTGCATGAAAACCTCCTAAGCTTACTTTCACCAGCTTAGGTTAAAACTTCCCCAAGGTACAAATTAAATTTTATCCTTTGTCCCTGGATCTCCACTGCCACCACCAAACTCTAACTGGGTTTACTGGGAAACGTAGTTTGGACACGTCTTTCCCCCCAAAATCCTCCCAACCCTTGCACCCCACTTCCTGGGAAAGGTTTAGTAAAAATCCTCAACAATTTGCATAGGTGACCACAGACCCAAACCCTTGGATCTGAGAACAATGAAAAAGCATTCAGTTTTCTTACAAGAAGACTTTTAATAGAAGTAAAGAAATCCCCTCTGTAAAATCAGGATGGTAGATACCTTACAGGGTAATTAGATTCAAAACAGAGAGAATCCCTCTAGGCAAAACCTTAAGTTACAAAAAAGACACACAGACAGGAACAGTCATTCTATTCAGCACAGTTCCTTTCTCAGCCATTTAAAGAAATCATAATCTAACACATACCTAGCTAGATTACTTACTAAAAGTTCTAAGACTCCATTCTTGTTCTATCCCCGGCAAAAGCAGCATACAGACAGACACAGACCCTTTGTTTCTCTCCCTCCTCCCAGCTTTTGAAAGTATCTTGTCTCCTCATTGGTCATTTTGGTCAGGTGCCAGCGAGGTTACCTTTAGCTTCTTAACCCTTTACAGGTGAGAAGATTTTTCCTCTGGCCAGGAGGGATTTTAAAGGGGTTTACCCTTCCCTTTATATTTATGACAATACCATTGTCCATGATTCTTCCCCATTGCAAGGCTTGCTCCATATAACATGTATCAAAGAAGAACTTAGGATCCTCTCATTAGAATAGTCTCAGAAGGAGAGCTTTCTAAATCTGTGTTCTAATTTGGGAGTAGTAGGTGCTGAGCTCTTTTAAAAATCAGATCATGTAATAGCAAATAACTCAATAATGTTTGGCTGTATATAGTAGTTAATCTATGTTAGTAAAATAAGCATTTAGTCAATACTATTTAATACAGCGTTGCTTAGTGGTTATTGCAGTAATCTGAAATTATATCCGAGGAAGCTTCCTTCAATGTTCCACCATCTCTGTCACCTTTCCCATGTTTTCCTCCATGCCTTCATGTCCATCCTGGCATGATTTTTCTTTACAAATTGAAATTGAACAGTCTCTTGGCTTCCAACTGGATTTCTTAGAAAGTCTATTCACCTTTTTGTTTCATTTAATAGAGACACAGTGGGCTAAATTTTCAAAAAGTAGAAACCTACTGGCACAAGCAAAAATGTCTGCGAAGTGCATGCCTACATTTGCAAATGTAATTACTGTGATAGACCACACTAATTTAATGTACAGATGACAAGTTAGGCACCATAATGACTATCTGCATGTGCAAATATCAAACTCCCATTGACTTCAATAGGACAAGGATTTTAACCCTGGTTTGCCCATAAATATAGTAATGGCTGTTTAGCCTGTGTCTGGGAGAAGCATGTGAAAATAACTATCTGATTTCATATTCCGTTGCTGTGGCTTACCCAAGTTTATGTTCAAACTTCTTCAGAGAGACACTTCAGTCTCAGGGCTTCAGATCTTCTGCATTCCAAGAGGTTTGTAAAACAGACACATGGAGAGTTCTACAGATCTTTACTAAACCTTCTACAACATTGACACACTGGAACTAGAAAATCAAGACATGTTTTTATTTTATTTTTCTCGCTCATATATCAACATCAGTAATAAAAATTCTGCACTTGTAATTCAGTAAACAATGTGTAGAAAATGGATGTGCCAGAAAAGAATCCAGCTCATTCTCCCAGACATCTGATGGCTTTGTAAGGCTACCAAGAGTGAAAAGAAGTCAAATCTTATTTTTTGTCACTAAAGTCAGCAGATGTGGGTCTGAATGCACACACAGAGTTGGTCTATTAAGTAAAAAAAGTTAGTTTGACCTATTTGACCTAATATTTGCCTTGGCACCTAATGTACGTAAGTGAAAATAGTTAATAGTATTCACTCTTGAATAATTCACTTGTCAAGCCACCACTATTACCTGTTCAGACACCTAAAACTTCATTTCTTCTGGGAAGAAAACAAGAAATAAATTACATTTTAAAAAAACAACAAAAGCAGTTTTTACTCACAACAAAATATACATGAATTATTAGTCACGACCACATGATTCTATTGATGTTATCCTGTCCTTCCTCACAACATTTCCTTCCAGTTCGTTGTCACCTTTGCTTGTTGTGTCGTGTCTGAATTCTAGATCGTAAGGTCTTTGGGGGCAGGAATTTTGTCCGACTCTTTGTTTTGCGAAGTGCTAAACACACATGTGGGTTTGATACAAATGATAATAATTAATAACAGCTACTCAGATCTGTGGGAGCAGTTGAGTGCTCTGCACTTTTGAAAATCAGGCAGGTTTCCACATATGGATTTAAAAGCCTAATTTAGGCTTCTGCATTTGAAAATCTTGGCCATAGTGTAGATGTTCACTGCTATCAGTTTAACCACTCTGTCTGGCAAGTGTACAGGACTTTCATTAGCTAGAAATGATCTCTGCATAGTAATTGAAATTGCATCACTAAAACAAAATCAATGTGGCATTGATTTTTTTCCCCATTTTGATCTTATTATAGCAATAATGACCTTGCAGCAGGACATTTCCTGGGGATTAAGATTAATGATTGGCTATGCTTCAGGCCATTAACTATTCCCAGCCAGTCATTAATCTCTAGGAAATGTCCTGTGCCAAATTCGTTACTGCTTAAGTGCTGATCTTGCAACCCTTCCTCACTTGATAGTCTTGGTGAAGTCAGATGAATTACTTGTATCAATATTATTCATGACAGCAAGGGCTGCAGGATCAGACTCAGTGTACTGACTCATATATAATTAGGTCCTGATCCAAAGGCCATTGAAGTCTGTGGAAAGATTCCTATTGATTTTAAAGGACTTTAGATCAGGGCCTTACTGCTGGGAAGCTGCAGAAAATCCCTCAATTTATTTTTATTAGGAGCAATTTATAGGTCTATGAATATCCCACCCCTCCTCTTCTCCTGTGTGCTAGCCTCTTGCCAGTCTCTACGGTTTCTTTCTTGTTCAAATACTGCTGTTAAATGATCACAGTGATTACACAGGTCAAGCCATCTACCATATCTATCTATTTTGGGGGTTTTCTATTGCGCCCATCACTGTAGTATCTAAGTGCTTCACAGATGGAGTGTCTTAATCTTCTGGACACCATACTACTATGGCTTAGTCGTTATTCTAAGAAACTTGTTTTGGTTTTGTTTCTGTTGTTTTTTATGTTTGGAAATAAAAATCTGCCAAATCTCTTTTCAGGATCTGTCTGCAAAGACCTTTCATGGGTTTTTTTGTAATATACAAAAGGGCATTTCATTGTGCCTCTATCTTACCTTTCACACTTTGTATTTAGAAATACAGATCTCATGCTAAAGTAACCTTAGGTATTTTAAATTCTGACCCTTCACCAATTTAATACAGGGAAGCAGGGGTCTTCTTTGAACATCAAATTAAAAAAAAAATAGGAAGGCTGATCTTTCCTCCAGAGAAAGAGCTAAAAACCACTAGGCTGTATGAAAAAATCCAATAGGATTTGAAAGAGAAAGTTATGTTTCTATAGAATTTTTAAACCAACCCATATAATTCTATAACAAAGATATAATTCTCTATTAAATTCTATACATTGATTTTAAAATTCTGTGGAAGGGATATCATTCTCTATTATATCCCATAGCATGCTTCGAATGATTTCAGTAACCTTATTGGTTTCATCCCTACTACATTCTATAGGCTATTTCTATAAATCTGGATCCTTCAGATCTTTCAGTAAGCGTGAGCCTGTTTGCCTTATTTATTTTAACATCAGAAAGTCTGTGCAGGCATTACATTTAGTAACACCCAAGAGTATAACCTCTACCATTCAAACTGTTTCTTTGAAAATTGCCTCCACAAGCCAAAGAAAAGATCAGACCGAATGATTTATTTTTGTGTTCCTAATCCCTTCCCTTTTACCTCTCCTTCCTGAATTGATTCCACGGTAGCTACCTTGTGAGCTGGCCCTGTGAGGTATCCAGCAACTCACAAAATCAAATCCATGGTCATCATTTTAACCATCTAAAAACCTGATTGATGCACACTCAGCATTTGCAGAGACCTGCCAAAACTCTGCAGCCTGCCCGGGCTTCGTACCCACAGAGCAATATTGCATGCAATCATAAGGTGGGAGGGGGGCCCTCCTCACCAACAGCCAGCATGCTGTCAGCAGCTGCTTCTCTCCATCCCTGGAGGTGGAATCCAAGACTCTGTTCTCCCTGTGCTATATATTGCAAGGGGGTTGCCAGGAAGTGACACTGCAGTGAAAAAATGCCTCCCCCTGCATCCCTGAGCTCCAGCTAACTGAGAGTGGAGGGTCCAAATTGGACAGACAGTGAGGGGACCAAGTGGTGCCCTCTCCCTGAGTACCAGCTGACAGTTCTGAATGGCAGGAAACAGCCCATCAACCAACAAGCAACTGGGTTCAGAGGCCAGAACCATAGACTCCTCCAATACCATCCCCACCACTTCCACCAGATAACATTTTGGGGACCACACATTCCTTGAGGCTCTCATCTCCCTGTATAGGCTGCTCCTGTTTATTGCAACTCCAGTGTTACAGTAGCTTCTATAGGAATTCTGCAGGGGAGACTTGGGGGCTGAAACCTGTGGAAGGCTTGTCAGGGTGGTGGGAAGCTTATCTCTGCTTTAGCGGTGCTCACCCGTTGGATGGATGAGTGGCTGCTCCATGGCTAAGAAGCTGCTCCATACTGTGCCCACCTGACCATTCCCAGGATAATTTAGGGTGGCTACAGTTACTCTGAGGGTGTAAGGGGCCTGTGTGCCCATCAGGATTCAGCCTTCTTTGTCAGGCTAATGAAGAATATAAATCCCTACCCCGCATCTCTATTTCCTTATTGAAAAAGGCTACCTTTTTAAACTGTTGTTCTGTCAAGGACTCTCACAACAAAAACAAAGAAGCACTTAGTGTAATTTTGGTGGCAGGCCAACTGCAAATGATACAGAATTGTTCATCATCAAATGCAACCTAAATGATCCAGACATGTTCTAAAGGATATAAATGATTTATTATTTCTAATCAGCTCCACAAGGAAAAAGGAACCCCCAATAAAATGTGCACCAGTTGGTCTCAAGCAAACAACATGAGAATCAATTACCTTTACTGAATTTTTCTCTTATGAATGTCAAACCTCAGATCCTATAAGGTTCTAGCCTTATCTAGAATGACACTTTTCTGGATTAGGAAAACCCAGGAAGATGTCGAAAGCAGTGTTGATGATGCGAACAGTAGTTCTAAATGAGTATGGAAGCAATGCCCTTGCCTGCCACTAATGGGCATTATGTTACTGAGGATACCATCTTTTTGGTGAGATCTCTCCTTTGTTGATAAAGATCACTGTCACATTTTAAAAGTTATAGGGATGCTTGTCTCAATGGGAGCAGGGGAAGGAAATAGCTGCAAGGCTCACTCTCCGAATATTTCTCCCTACTTGTTGTGTTGAGGTGCCAGGTCTACCCTCCCAACCCCTACATGGAACAGGCTGTAGAACCTGTCCACCATCTTACAGATACAGTGAGAGGCAGGACCATCTCACATAGGCTCTGTGTCTTGACAGCTCTGCCTCCTACTCCCTGGCAATGTAGCTGTGGTTTCTCCTACTGGTGGCTGTCCAAAGTGCTCCACTCAAAGAGGGATTTCAGTCATGGTGTGGGGGCTTCAGAAAGTTAATATAACTTGAGGATATATTAATTTTCCTGCAGAATCTTTGCAGGGCTGTTAGGAGGACAAATTCCATCCTCCCCAGTCCGCTCGTTTCCAGCTTGTTGAGACTCACGAATCCCCAGACTAATAAAGGGTTCTGCTTGGGGTCTGGACAATTGGAAGAATGCTCCTATACATATGGCTGACTCCCCTGTTGCCATGTGAGAAAGGTGTGACCCATACACAGAGGGGAATCTCTGCCTGAAAAATCATGGGGCACAATTGCACCCAGTGTCTTGCACAAATTCCCAGATTTATATCTTGCATCTCTTCAGTTGGATGAGTTATTGTTTCCTTCTATACTCCACCTCCAAAATATCCTGTTATATAATGTACTGGTGCTGAAAGGCTGTGATTTATTAAATTTGCTTTTTTTTCCATCACAAAAGTGCCTGCATTTTATTAGTAAAAGAATTAATGGCTACATATACGTAAAACTGAGTTGAGGAGAACTATTCGTAGGGTGAACCTTGCACATATGTCTTTCCGCTGTTCCCATTGAGACAAGCATCCCTATAACTTTTAAAATGTGCCAGGGATCTTTATTGACAAAGGAGAGATCTCACTGAGTTGAGGATTTTGTCATTCCTCCGCAAAGATCTGAAGAGATCTCTAGCATCTAAAGCAAAGAAGCCAGTGGTCTGCAGTTGCAGTGAGGGAGGTTTAGGTTGGGTATTAGGAAGAACTATTTCACTAGGATGGTGGTGAAGCTCTGGAATGGGTTATCTAGGGAGGTGGTGGAATCTTCATCCTTAGAGGTTTTTGAGGCTTGGCTTGCCAAACTCCTGGCTGGGATGATTTAGTTGGTGTTGGTCCTGCTTTGAGCAGGGGATTGGACTAGAGGGCCTCCTGAGGTCTCTTCCAACCCTGATCTTCTAAATATTCAAAGCAGCAAAATGCCCTACTTTCAGTGTTTTTGTAGACTGAACACAGAAACCTCATGACTTTTCAGGAAAGCAAAGGAGAATGAGATTCTAGACATTTTTCTTCAATGGGGAATTATTGGAAATTTTTGCCTCTAGAAATAATATGTTACTGGTTTAGGATCCCAGACACTTTTTAGTTCACCTTAAACTTAAAAAAAAAAAAACCCTAAGACTATGTGAAAAATGTTTGTGGTTAGCTTAGCCAAAAGATGAGCAACAACGTAGCAAAAACAGAGATCTTGGATTGTGTGCAACTAAATGCAAATGTGTTTGGCTAGTTACAGATGGTATTTTAGATAGCCCTGTTAATACCTATCATAAAGCAGAGAAAGAAACAAGCTAAATAGCTCTTCTCAGGGAATCTCAGAGCATTACTTTGGATTTCAAAGCCAAAGATAATAGAAAATTGAATTTCTAGCTTTCCGTGTGGTATATATCAGAAATAAATCTCATTTTGACAGCTGGAGAGTTTGAACTTTCTGCAAAGATATGTGCATTTGGTGCAAGGCAAATGATATTTTAGAATAGTGCAGAGATTTTTGTTTTGAAGTAATATTTTGAGTTGATTTATCAATTTGCATCTGAGGGCTTTAGTTTTGTTCCATTTTTGTTTTGTTTTTTAAAAGTATTTATGAAATAAAATAGAATGTCAAAAAGTATCATTGGTTCCTTGGTTTATTTAGCATAAAAGCAGGAGCCACATGGGTGATGTCTCTTCAGAATGTTGGGGTCTGATCCTGTTTCTACTGAATACAATGATGATGCTCCCTTTAACTTCAATGTGAGCAGGATCACATCTGCAAGCTCTGCATCCAGGAATAATGGGTCTGTACTTCATGACATGACACAAGAAGTAGAAGGTGTGATAAAAGAAAAAGAGGATGAGCATATTGTCCTCAGTACCCTTAAATACTTTTGCTTAAATGTGTTAATGAGATGACATTGGCATCATCGATGCAAAAAAAGATGTACTTTTACAATTACTATTTATTATTTGTATTGCAATAGCACTTTCAAGTTTCACTCATGGACCAGTGCCCCACATTGTGATAGATGCTATATAAACACAGTAGAAAAGTCTAAGTTTTGCAAGAAACATCATGGAAGCTTGAAAGTCTAACAAGAATTTAGGCTTCTGTACCAATACATTTCTTCTCTGGCTTTGAGTACTTCAGCAAATATCAGGAAAAAAATAAGATCTTTTTGTTAAAAAAAATTGTTCCCTTTTCTTCCGCATGCTGTGGTCATAATACATTCCCAGTCATAAAGCAATATCAGAGTCATTGTGATTATGCCATCTGAGACAGATGAAACAGACAATGAATAAACTAAGAAAGACTTAAGAGGTTTATGGAATATGTTAAAGATGGGGAGTGGGATCAAATTTGGTGTGAGATTGAACAAACAAGAAATTATTTCAAAATAACTCTTTCCCCTTTAAATTCAAGAATGCCTAATATCCTTTTATTAGTAGATTATATAGACTTTCAATGTACAAAAGTATTATCTTTTATTAAATCCCTGCTAGAGATTTAGAACTCTCATTTTGCACCTGTGCTCTGTTAATCTTCTCTGCTAGATCTTTAGCATTTTTTCAACTGTGGTGGTTCTTTGTTCTAAATCTAACATCTCTGATGAGACCAAATCCAACTTTGATTCAAATTTAGATTGAATAGCTGCTAGAATAGTGTTTAGTAAAACTTTTGAAGTGGCCTCTATTACCATTTGTTTAGGGGTAGATCTCTGATCACCTAATTGAATTTCCTCAAAAGCAATAATGGCTAGCAGAGACTGCAAAGGGGATTGGGAAGAGAGAGAGAACCTAATCCCTTTTGTTGTCATGATATGAATTTTTTCTATTGCTCCTCCCTCTCTGACCTTTTGTCTTCTTTTAGGAGACATGAATGAAAAGCAAAGAAGACTCCATAAAGCATATAAAAATTTTTAAAAAACAAATGAGACCTTATAATACTAAGGATATAAATGAGAAAAAATGCTCAAAATAGGAAAACTGTATGGTGGATTGTATTGGATTGTATTGGACTGGGAAATCCACCTTAGAATATAACCAAGAAGAAGTTGACTATTATGAATGCGCAAATCTTGATTACCAATCCATAAACAATGTGCAAAGATAAAAATAGTTCTCTACTTCCTTAAAGTCACTTCCAAATATACAGTTAATCAAAATGCAGTTACACACTTCTTTAAAAAAAAACTGTAGGATATTGACACACACAAAAATTTCCATTCAGGAGTCTGACTTTTTGCAAAACTCTTTACATTTCATGTGCCAAACCCACCACCTTCTCACTACAAGACAATGTAATCAAAACACAGTTATCAAAATAAATTGTTTCAAGTTGTTCAGAAAATACATTCCAGGCTTTTTTACAGATCTCTCAATAGATCTTAGCCTCTATTCTCAGTCTTCTCAGTCATAGAGCTAGATTCATCTTATTTATACTGACATAAACCTGATTCTCCACTCCATTAAGACTTGTCTAGATTAGAAGAAAAGATGTTTTTGAGTTAGCTCAATAGAGAGACTTTACCTCAATTGAAAATCGCAGTTAACACCAATGTAGACACAGTTTAACAGCTTTACCTTGATTTTTAGCCAGTCAAGTTAGCTGCTAGGCAAGGCCCAAGCCAGTGGGACTACTTAGGTTCTTAAAGTTACTTGATGAATCAGCACCTTAGAGCACAGAGCCTAAGGACTGGTATACACACAGATTTTACACCAGTATAGCTATTTTGGTTAGAGGTGTCATTTCCCTCTTCTTCGCCCACTCAAAAATATAGTTATACTTGTACAATCCCTGGTCTGGATGCAATTACACCAATATAAAGGTGCCTTCCACTGGTATAGCTTTTTCTTCTCTCATTCCAAGATAGTTGAAATGGTACTTTTGTATGTAGACAAGGCCTAAGAGCTGTAAATGAACATACAGTAGACCTCTCTCATCTGTGGGGTCAGAGGAATGGAATTCCCTTCCACAGATCAGGGAGCACCAGCAGAGCTCTGTCAATACTACACTGTCAATAGCCCACTGCTGTGCCTTCAATCCCTGTCTTTCAAGCCTCCTTCCATATACATGAGGTAATTTAGCTGTTAGATCTGTGTTTGTCACTGACCCTCCAGCCCTCCCATGTTGCACAGCTCTGCAGCATACAGGTGATGCTGAACCTCTTATGTTAGTTCTCTGTGGCATCCCTTTTGCACAGCTGAATAACACCAAGACAGTACAGAGAATATCTTTGACTTTGAGTGGACCAGAATGATAAGATAAATAAAGATTCTTGGTTTTAGGTATATTAGGTCTTCTGTTTTTCCATGGCAAGCTTTAAGCCACGTACAGTCAAGAGGGCACAGGAGAATACACATAAGTTACCAATGGCAGCTACTTGCTGATTCTCACACAGTGGAGTTGTGGGTATATCCTGTTGTATGAAAAATCTCTTCAGTCTCTAATACAAGACTGAGTTTCATTTTCTAAGGGGTATTTATTAATTATTTGTGAAATGTTTGCCTTTGGGCCATACTTCTCAATATCAGCAGGGAGGCCCAGAATCTGGAGATGAACATTTTTCAGAAATGTTTATGTTCTCCAGAAAGTAGAATCACAGATGTTTTAGGGGCTAGAGGTTCATTAACTGAATGCTTATTTCAACTTCACTAACTGAGTCATGTACCATTTTCCCATCATGTACCAATTTTCTTTCTATATTTTCCTTTCACCACCCCCTTTCTTCCCTCCATTTCACAATGATGTGGTGCAAATGGCTCAGTATTTTGGTTCAAAGGTGGATTCTGCTGGAAGGAAAATTAAGAAGAGATCTATGTTAATGATTCTGTGATTCTGAGCAGATCAGTAGTGACTACAGGACTCTGGGAATAAGGGTGAAGCAGTCAGCGGTGTAGGGGTGTTTTTGTCCTTTCTGCCAGTTGAGGGTAAGGAACTAAGCAGAGACAGATGCAACATGGAGATGAATGCATGGCTGCCTAGATGGTGTTGAGAGAAGGGCATTGGCTTCTTTGAGCCTGGGATGCCATTCCATCAAGGAGGACTGCTGGGAAATGATGGAGGTCCACCTGATGAAGAAGGGGAACAACACCTTCGGACACTAACTCTCCAAGTGAGGAGGGCTTTAAACTAAGTTCAAAGGGGGCAGGTTACAAAAGTAAGTATACTTACAAAGTATAATTATAAAAAATGGTGACCTTGACAGAGGGCTGGAAGTTTTGGGGAAAGTAGAAAATTACAATAGGGTCATAGGATGTCTATACACAAAATGGGACTAAACAGAAAGAACTGAAAGTCTTCGTACACAAGGAAAATTATGACCAGAGACTTGGTGGGATAAATCTCATGATTGGAATATGGTTGTAGAAGGGAAAAGCTTGTCCAGGAAGGACAGCCAGGGAAAATAGGAAGGAGTATAAGCTGCATTGTATATCAAGAATGTATACACTTGTTCCAATGTCTAAAAGGAGGTGAGAGACAGACCAGTCCAAAGTGTCTGGGTGAAGATAAAAGGGGGGGGGGGAAATATGGGCAAAATGGTGGTAGAGGGTCTAATATAGACCATGGTCTAATATAGACCATGAAATCAGGAGGATGAGGTGGATGAAGCATTTCTAGAGCAAATAACAGAAATATCCAAAACCCAAGACCTGATAAGTAATGGGGCACTTTAACTATCCAGATATCTGTTGGAAAAAGTAATATGTCAAAACACACATTGTCCAAAAAGTTCTTTGAATGTATTGAGGACAACGTCTTGTTTCAGAGTGTGCAAAATGTAACCAAGGTCAGCCATTTTAGACTTGGATTCTAACTAGCAGGGAGGAA
This sequence comes from Natator depressus, assembly GCF_965152275.1. Taxonomy (NCBI): domain Eukaryota; kingdom Metazoa; phylum Chordata; order Testudines; family Cheloniidae; genus Natator; species Natator depressus. The sequence goes on along the minus strand of NC_134238.1, from coordinate 110,161,602 downwards.
TTGGTGGCAAATCTGAAAGAGGAAGGCAATTTGGGTGAAAGTGATCGTGAAGCGATAGATGATGTGATTCTAAGGAAAAGGAGGAGTCAGAGCAGCAGAATAAAGACAATAGACTTTTAAAAAGCAGACTTTAACAAACTCTGAGAATGGTTAGGTAAGATTCCATGGAAGAAAATCTGAGGGAAAAAGGAGTTAGGAGAACTTGGCTGTTTCTCAAAGAGACAGTATTTAAGGCACAAGAGCAAACTATCCTGATGCAAAGGAAGGATTGGCAGATTAGTAAGAGGTCAGTATAGCTGCATCAGGTGTTCTTTAATTATCTGAAAATCAAAAAGGAATCCTACAAAAAATGGAAATGTGGAAAAATTTCTGAAGAGGAGTACAAAAGAATAGCACAAGCATGTAGGGAGAAAATCTAAAAGACTAAGGGCAAGTCTACACTAGAAGTGCTATAGCGGCGCAGCTACACCACTGTAACATGTCTTGCTTGTAACACTCCAGCTAATACATCCCAGAATGACGTTTGGTTTTTTTGCACCAGTGTTACACTGTTGACTCATATTTAGCTTGTGGTCCACTATGATCCCTTTCTGCAGTACTGCTTCCTTGGCAGTCATTTCCCATTTTGTATGTGTGCAACTGATGGTTCCTTCCTAAGTGGAGTACTTTGCATTTGTCCTTATTGAATTCATCCTATTTACTTCAGACCATTTCTCCAGTTTGTCCAGATTATTTTGAATTTTAAACCTATCCTCCAAAGCACTTGCAACCTCTCCTAGCTTGGTATCGTCCGCAAACTTTATAAGTGTATTCTCTATGCCATTATCTAAATCACTGATGAAGATATTGAATGGAACCGGACCCAGAACTGATCCCTGTGAGACACTACTTGACATGCCCTTCCAGCTTGACTGTGAACCACTGATAACTACTCTCCAGAAATGGTTTTCCAACCAGTTATGCACCCAACCTATAATAGCTCCATCTAGGTTGCATTTCCCTAGTTTGTTTATGAGAAGGTCATGTGAGACGGTATCAAAAGCTTTATTAAATTCAAGATATACCACGTCTACTGCTTCCCCATCTATCCACAAGCCTTGCTACCCTGTCAAAGAAAGCTATCAGGTTGGTTTGACATGATTTGTTCTTGACAAATCCATGCTGATTGTTACTTATCACCTTATTATCTTCTAGATGTTTGCAAATTGATTGTTTTATTATTTGCTCCATTATCTTTCCGGGTACAGAAGTTAAGCTGACTGGTCTGTAATTCCCTGTATTGTCCTTATTTCCCTTTTTATAGATTTGTACTGTATTTGCCCTTTTCCAGTCTTCTGGAATCTCTCCTGTTTTCCATGACTTTTCAAAGATATTTGCTAATGGCTCAGATATCACCTCAGTCAGCTCCTTGAGTATTCTAGGATGCATTTCATCAGGCTCTGGTGACTTGAAGACATCTAACTTGTCTAAGTCATTTTTAACTTGTTCTTTCCCTATTTTAGGCTCTGATCCTATCTCATTTTCACTGGCATTCGCTATGTTAGATGTCCAATCACCACCAACCTTCTTGGTGAAAACCAAAACAAAAGTTATTATGCACCTCTGCCATTTGCACATTTTCTGTTATTGTTTCCCCCCCTCATTGAGTAACAGGACTACCCCGTCCTTGGTCTTCCTCTTGCTTCTAATGTATTTGTAGAATATTTTCTTGTTACCCTTTATGTCTCTAGATAGTTTGATCTTGTTTTGTGCCTTGACCTTTCTAATTTTGTCCCTACATACTTGTGTTATTTGTTTATATTCATCCTTTGTAATTTGATCTAGTTTCCACTGTTTGTAGGACTCTTTTTTGAGTTTCAGATCATTGACAATCTCCTGGTTGAGCCATACTTTCTATCTTTCCTATGCAGTGGAATAGTTTGCTTGTGTGCCCTTAATAAGGTCTTTTTGAAAAACTGCCAACTGTCTTCAATTGTTTTTCCCCTTAGACTTGCTTTCCACGGGATCTTACCTACCAACTCCCTGAGTTTTCTAAAGTCCACCTTCTTAAAATCCATTGTCTTTATTTTGCTGTTTTCCCTCCTACCATTCCTTAAAATCATGAACTCTACCATTTCATAATCACTTTTACCCAGGCTACCTTCCACTTTCAAAATCTCAACCAGTTTCTCCCTATTTGTCAAAATCAAATCTAGAACAGCCTCTCCCCTGTAGCTTTCTCCACTTTCTAAAATAAAATTGTCTCCAATACATTCCAAGAATTTGTTGGATAATCTGTGCCAGCTGTATTGTTTTTTCAACAGATGTCTGAGTAGTTGATGTCCCTCATTACCACCAAGTCCTGTGGTTTGGATGATTTTGTAAGTTGCTTAAAAAAGCCTCATCCCCCTCTTCTTCCTCGTTAGGTGGTCTATACTAGACCCTACCATGACATCACCCTTGTTTTTTACCCCTTTTGTCCTTACCCAGAGACTTTGAACAAGTCTGTCTCCTATTTCCATCTCAACCTCAGTGCAAGTATATACATTTTCATATACAAGGCAACACCTCCTTCTTATTTTCCCTACCTGTCCTTCCTGAGCAATACCAATTGCTCTTCCTTTCTATACCAATATTCCAGTCATGGATATTATCCCACCAAGCCTCTGTGATGCTAACTATGTCATAGTTGAGTTTATTTACTAGCATTTTGAGTTCTTCCTGCTTATCCCCCATATTTCTTGCATTAGTATACAGACATTTAAGATACTGATTTGATTTCGCCCCCCCCCCACAGTTCTAGCTTGTCTCTCCTTTATCCCTCCTACAACAGCCCATAAGCCCCTCAAATTCCGACCCTTCTCTCAGGTCTCCATGTTTTCGACTTACCTGTGGGTTTTGGTCACCTGCCCCTTTTGAACCTAGTTTAAAGCCCTCCTCATGAGGTTAGCCAGTCTGTATCCAAATATGCTCTTCCCCTTCCTTGATAGGTGGACCCCATCTCTGCTTAGCAGTCTTTCTTCCTTGGATAGCATCCTGTGATCAAAGAAGCCGAAGACCTCCTGGCATTCACCTCCAGGATGCATCTGTGTCTGCCTGGGCCCCTACCCTTGACCAGAAGGATGAAGAGAACACCACCTGCACTACCAACTCCTTCACCCTTACACCCAGACTACACACTGTAGTCACTTCTGATCTGATCTGATCTCATCTGAGGGTTATACCTTGCAGTATCATTAGTGCCCACATGGATGACTAGCATGGGGTAGTAGTCAGAGGCACGGATGATCCTTGACAATTCCTCCATAACATCTTGGATACAGGCCCCTGGCAAGCAGCATACCCCCCAGGATGCCAGGGCAGGGCGACAGATGGGTGCCTCCGTCCCCCTCAGAAGAGAGTCACCAACCACCACTACTTTACATTTCCTCCTGGGAGTGGTGGCTGTGATCCTCCCAGCCTTGGAGTTACATGGCTTCTCCACCTCCACCTTCGGGGGTGATTCCTCATCGCTCACTGCCAGGGCAGCATAACGGTTTTCCATCACCATGGTGGGTGGGTTGGGAGTAGGGGTGGAGCATTGCCTGCTGCCAGAAGTAACCAGTAGCCAGTGTCCTCCCTGTGACAGAGCCTTATCTTCTTCCTCCGGTGGCATGACAGCAATCCTCTGTAGCTGGATAGCATCCTCAGCCTTGGAAGTCTCCACGTGAATATTGTCAATGAATTCCTTGTGTGCACAGATGCTCCTCAGCCTAGCCACCTCCTCCTGTAGCTCTCCCACCTGCTTCCTGAGAGATTCCACCAGCAGGCACCTTTCACACCTTTCACAGCCTGGCTTTCTGAGAGTGGGAAATGCAGGCCACAGTCTCTGCAAATCCACACCAGGATCTGGGTAGAGGCATCTGTGGTTAGGTTCTCTGTCTGGAGACAGGAGCAGGTGGAGGAGACAGGAACAGTGTTGGCACTTGCAATGCGTCCCTTCCTAACCATAGCAATTATATTATGACTCCCTCCCACAAAATCCCTCTCAAACTCCCCTGTTTGCGGTCCCCTATTTGTGGTCCCCTGTTTGCTAGCTCCCCTTGGTCGCTTAGCCTCTGGCTTTTAAGGCCTTCTCTCCGAGGTCAGCCCTACCCCCTCATTAATCACACAGGGGAGGGTGATCACAAGGCTGATTGAGGCTGATCAAAGATGATCCAGGATGATCCAGGGAACAAAGGCTCAAACAATCCCCAGACACACAATCCCAACCAGCTCTAATCATAAACAGCATCAAGAATAATTTTTTTCACAATATTTCATTTCCAGTTCTGACTGAAATCAGGAGGTTCAGAGAGATGCAATCTTTTTTTAAGCCTCAAAAAAAAAAAAAAAAAAAAGGTAGTCGAATTCAGTTTGAATTTTGGATGAACATTTGTGTAGGTCCCTATTGTATCCAAACCAGTTCACTCCCTCCCTAATTAAAATATCTTACAATGGCAAGATAATAAAAATGAAAAATCTATTACAATGGGAAGATTACAGATGAATCCCAAAGGTCAGATGCACTCCAGGGATGAGACATGGGTGGCAGTAAGACTGCCTAGTTTTTGCACAATAGGTGTAAAATATGTACTAAGTAAAATCTACCTGTTGGAAGGTTTATGTCAGGTTAATATTAATGTGAAATATTTTAACAACAAATTTGTATGTATAGATTTTGGTGCCTAATTTTTGGCACCCAAGTCTGAATATTTTGGCCTAAATCTTCAAAAAGTAGGCTCAATCTGAGGAGGGAATCTTAAAGTTAGTTATATCATATTGCATCCTACATTGTCTGTGTACTGGATTTTAATCCTCAGATATTTCAGGGGGTCTGTGTCATGCTCTATTCACTGTGACCCATCATTGCTGCAATTCCCATACAAGAGCTGTAGTCTTGGAAATGCCTGCATCCATGGAACTCCAGAGATGACATACCAAGTGGCAACGTGTGACAGAACGGACGTTGCTAACATTTTTACTGTCATTTTTGTTGTATCTATTTAGTATCCAATTCTTTTACCTATAATGATGTTGACTAGCACATACTCACCCAAGTAGTCTTATTCAAGTCAATGGGATAATTCTCATCAGTAAGTACAGGGGACTGCAAAATAGTGCGGTCAGTGTGCAGTGTGCTCACTACCCTGTTGCTTCTGCAAAGCATGAGCAGGGCTATAAAAGCTTTGGGGAATGTAGTCTCACCTGCAAGGTCTGAGTTTCACAGGCAGTAGGTTTTCTAACAATGTGGGAATTAAACTATTTTAAATCCTTTTAGTCTGAAATTACTAGTCTTGGCCGCACACTCGCTATATCTAAAATCCAGGAACGCAACCAGTGCCAGCATCATGCATTCTTATTGTGTAAATGTCTTCTTTCCTTCTCTCTTATTTGTGTTAAGTTTGTCTTTTTTTCTTCTTCCTGTCTCTCTATGTGCCTCCTTTCAGTGGGGACAGCAGCAAACCCAGATCTAAACCTGATCCCTACTGTATCTCCTCTCGTGCCCTTCTAATGTGATTTTGCTTTCTGCTGCCTGGGTATTTGGGTCTACGTTCTTCACCCTTCCATTGTTGGAATCTCCTCTGTGTCTCATCTCTTTCCCAGCAGGTCCCCTGTCTTACACTAATGCCCTTCCACACAATTGTTTTGTCAGTTCCCCAACCCCTCTTGGGTAGATGCCTTCTTTCCCGCAGTGCTGTATTGCCTTCCTGTCCCCTACTCCATTTCCCCGCTCATATTGGACCCTTCTTTCCTGATTACTATATCCATCCCCTTATCAGCTCTCTTGTTCCCAAGCATCTGCTTCCGGGTCCAATTTCACTGCTCCTCTTTCCTTTAGGGCATCCTTTCACTCCTCTCTCTGTCAAGAACCTCCACTGGCTTCTCTCCCCAGTCTTCAGTACATCTGATCCCAGGGGAACTGGGACAGTCATCAGGGAGCACAAGTTTAAAAGAGGAAGAACTGTTAAAAGTTAATTTGAACCCTGTAGTTAAGATAACCAGAGTTCTAACTAAACAATATATCCAGTCCTGGGCTCCGTACTCAGGGAAAATCCACACTGAAATCAGTGGGAGTTTTGCTTGGGTAAGGAATTCAGGTGCTAAATCATCACCTGTATTTATTTAGGGTTAAAACCAGCATGTACAGACTAGAACTTCCTTTGTTATAGAAAGTTTTTTACAAAACTATATAAAATCCTTTCTTTAGTAGACTGCTGTCTTTGCTCTAAATGAGACTAACGATAACATTTATATACATGTATATGTGTGTGTGCCTATTTACATACTCATGGAGAAAAGAAGAGACTGTACAAATATGAATACATATTACATATGATCATTTTTGTTAATATGTTGATTATTCATGTAACACAATCTTTTACAATGAATAAGTGTACAGCACTTTAAAAATCATAGTGATAAAGAAAAGACTGTAGACTTTGTTTTTATGCCATATAGTTTTCCCTGTATCACATAAGTGGCCTCAGAAATGCTCATCTAACAGAATCAAGTGTTTGAAATTGTTAGTATAAACAAAGGATCTTTTTAAATACCAGATTTGCATATCATCACAATACCTTAGAATGAAAACTAAGTTCAAGATGTCTATTGAAATTTACCCAAGTGAAAACTCTTTGAATAGACCATGCAGTACATCAGCTCCAAACAATGGGCTAAGAACAAAATAATGAGCTAGCATTTTTATAATTAATTTCTTAAGTGCGTTCATGAATATGAGGAAAGAATAATTGATCTGAAAATCCCATCATCAACTTGTTAGATATCTATAAATCTTAAGATTGCTATTGCTGCTAAGTGTTGAATACTCAGAAGTGCAATTATTAAAGTTTTACATTAAAGGTAGAACTGAGTGAAATTGATGAAAAATGTCACATTTGTGCAAAATTTTTTTCCAGTACATTTTGCATGATTTTGAATCCCTCAAATATCATTTTACATAACATTTTGGAAGATTGTAAATTATTCATAATGAATCATGCAAAACTTGAAAGAAACAGCTTCACAGAAAAAAATGAACTTTAAAAAACTTCTGGATGAAGAGGAGGTGATGCCTCACAAAAGCCAAATTATCTAGCGGAATAAGCAAAGGCTTGAGTGTCAGGAGGAGTGTCCTCCTAAGTTCTAGTCTGTCTTCTGCCACTGACTGGTCTTAATAAATACTAAGTACCTGTATAGCACTTTACAAACATTATTTAAGTAGACGTCACAGAATCCCCTGGGATAGGTAAATATAAATTCTCTAGCTTTACCGATGATAAAACTAAGTCTAAGTTATGTATCCATGTTCAGACAGCAAGTCAGCAACAGAACCACCATTAGAACCTTTGTTTTTAGATTCCAAACCTGGAGACCCAGTCCCATTCATTAGGGCATACATTTTCAAAAAGTGACTGGTCATTTGGGATGTCTCAATTTTTGGGTGCCCAACTTGAAACACATTAAAAGAACTTGATTTTCAAAGGGCAGGTTCACAGCACTTCTGCAAATCAGGCCTCTTTAAGGTATCTAAAATAAATTAAGGTACCACAAATCACTTGTCGCTCTGAAAGTTAGGCTATGTCTTACACTAGCACTTTTGTCAGTAAAACTTTTGTCAGTCAGGGGTGTGAAAAAACACACCCCTGACCAATATAAGTTTCTCTGACAAAAGTACCGGTGTGGACAGCGCCGCTCATAGTGGTGATTTAATTATGCTGGCAGGAGAGCTCTCTCCCGCCAGCACAGAGCAGCTACACAGGACACCTTACAGCAGTGCAGGTGCAGCGGTACAGCTGTGCTGCTGTAAGGTCTCTAGTGTAGACATAGTCTTAGTCCTTAACTACAGTGCTTGTCCCCAAATCCCATCCAGTCAAGTCACTTAACTGTAGCAAGTGACTTCTGAAATTTGCAGTGAAAAAATTCACGGTTCACCATTTCAACAATCCATGTATGCCTATAATTCTGCAGAAATTTTACATAATCCCTCCGAACTTTATTAAGCACATGTGCAAATGTGTAGATTTCTTGAATGTCTGCTGGTTCCTTATCTTTATGTCTTTTACTGTGATGTTGTAGAGCTTGGATCATATGGAAAGCTAAAATATTATGACACAATGACTGAAGAAGGTAAGAAATATTTTAGAATTGTTTGTATTCGCTTTCTGTAAGTCTTTTTTAGTGCCTTTGGCGTGTTTGCTTTTTCTTTTTTTTCTTCTTCCTTCTTTTGGGGGATTATGTGTTTCCTCTTTGCATGATTTCACTGACAGTGTGATCTGTCATCATTCTTTTTCATATTTTTGTCATTTGCATTTGCAGTTTTGTTTCTTTCAGATAAAGACATACAACAGATAATGTTTTCACTAAAGTAAATAATACATATATACTAGTAAGTATATACTAATATATAATGTATACTTATATCTATATCTTTTATACTGTGGTTTTGACATAACACATTCAATAAGATATGTTCATTTATGGATGACCTAACCACAAAGTCTGAGAAGAATTATTTAATGACCTCAGCTTTCTGAATTATTCAACAGCTATGAGTTAACCTGATTTTTTAAAATGCCCTCCAGTTTTTCTGGCATAATTTTGAGGGCATAGTTAACTTCAACACAGATGTTAGCATTAGATCCCAATCCTGCCAACATTTATAAGTAGGAAGTACTTAGGGCCTATCCAATGCCCAGTGAAACCAGTGGGAGTCTTGCGATTAACTTAGAAGGTCAATGCTTATAGCCCTGACTCAGGAAAGCGTTTAGACACATGTTTAACTTTAATCTTATGTTTAAGTCTTAGTGCAGTCAATGTTTCCTTAATTGGGATGTTTCCCTCAGTTGAGGGGTAAATGTTTGCAGAATCAGAGACTATTGTCTAACTACCTGATTGCATCTGCCAAATGGGTGGTTACAGTAGCATTTGGACTTGTAATTAATGGCACATTCAAAGTCAAAGACGAGCTTGAGGCTGCGTAAAAATTGGCCATGTGTTCATATTCATTTCCAATGCTGCATATATGAGACAAATAGCTCAGGTTTTTTTGTTAAAATGAGATATTTTCAGTATCTAAAATCAAGCTGAATTTTAGGATTTTTGAAGAGAAGCCTTCAAAACTTTTTGTTTCTTGTATATGCGTTAGTTCCTCAGAGAAATAAAACAAGTAGCATCTTATACCCAAAGGCCTGCTCTTGCAAGTCAGTGAGTACTCTCAGTTTTCACAAGCTTCCCCTCCCATGCTGCAAGATGCTGGCCTCTTCCTTAGATGGGGCTGGCTGCCGACTCGCTTGGAAGACCATGAAAGTTGAAGCTTTGCCGCACTTTGCATGGTTGTCCAGCTGGTACGCTTAGGGCTAGTCTACAGCTGTGTCTCTCATGGGTGTGAAAAATCCACATCCCTGAGAGATGTAGTTAAACCAACTTAACCACCGATGTAGACAGTACTAGAATTCTTCTGTCTGCCTAGCGACTGCCTCTCAGAGAGGTGGATTACATTGAAGTGCTGCACCTACACATTTTAAGTGTAGACATAGCCTAATACAATGTGTTGTATGAATTCAAGCTGCTTTATTCCTATTTTGTCAGAATAGCATAGACTTCATATGAAATAAAATAATGTGCTACGTTAACCGAGTTACAAGCTGCCATTAGCAGCATAAGGATTTGCCCAACAGAATCAAAACGTTGTACCATCTAGTCTGATATCTTGCCTCTGTTGGTATCTCAGATGTACCTGAATGTGAAATAAGGAGAGAGGAATTTCATTTCCTACCTTGTGGCAGTCAACTTTATGGCCTGGAGCATAAGATCGGACTATCCTTATCTTGCATGACTATAAATGTTAGCTTATTAATGATCAGTACATTACCCGGCCATAGTATTTGACTTTCTGACAGCCCCTCTTCCCTGCCGCCTCCACCAGCGAATAAAATGCTTGAAAAAAGTTGCTGATTTCAAATATAAGTATACAGTGGAACTGTACTAATCAAAAGCTGTCACACAGCTCTATATAGCCTTTTTCAAATTAAAATATTTTGATTCAGAAATGCCACTGTGGTGCATCATGTCCCCATTCTCCTCTAGAGGCTGGGCTCTCTAATCAAACTACATCTCCCATGATGTACCATGGTCCACCTCTTGATGAGTAGACGCAGTGCATCATGTGAGATAAAGTCTAACTGTGGAGCCTGGCCCATAGAGAACTCCTGGGAGTTTCCATTTCCAGAATAATATATTTTGGGGGTTGATTTTTCTTTTCAGACTTTTGGATTTTTGGGTGTTTGGTTTTTCAACAAAAAATTGAGAACCCAATTTTTCATTGAAAAATAGGTTAGACAGAAACAGAAAAAGCATGGCACCCCGGGCTCATTACTGACCCAGAACAATCAAATAGCATTTGCTATTGAAAGCATAATTCTTCGCTTTAGGCTAGTAAGAATGCTGTATATATTTCTCTCAGAAAATGACTAAGCTACAATGCTTCATGAATTTATCACCTTCAGACTGATGTCGTGCTCTGTAACTGGTCCTAGGTAAGAAGTTAAAGAAGAAACTGTGGCCCCAGGCGGCATGTGAACCACCTGGGCCACGGGGGAAGAGCAGAAAGTAAGCAGGAGCCTCAGGACAGAGCTTGGGTGGGGCCACCCCTGGCTCTTTGGGGAGGCTCCACTTCCCCCGGCCTGCGATACCTGCCACCTATGACTATTACTAAATATGGCAGCTTGGTTCCTATGAAGGATGAGTCAAAGACAACCTATTATGCTTCACAATTTACGCTGCCTCCCCATTCAGGTTTCTGATTTACAAAGCCCTAAATGGAATCTGTCCATGTTCTCAAAGACTGCCTCTCCTTCCAAGACTTCCTATGGCCACTGTGATCATCTGTACTACACTTAGCAGAGCCTGGGTATATATTCAATGAAGCTGGAGGTCAAACCTTCTCAACAGCAGATTCAAGGCTCTGGAATATCCTCCCAAAGGATATTGAGAAAAATCCTTCCCTCTATATCTCCAGGTCATGCAGTAAAACCTACTTCTTCACTATACCATCACTCAAAGAAGCAGAAGAATATTAAACAATTCTTCTAAGCTTAATGGTACCTGATTCTTTTTGAACATTTAACTTCATTTGTAGAAGAATCAGGATAACTTAATTGTGACTGGGACATTCATAAGTCTCCTCTCCACCTTCATGAAGTTAGATACCATAACAGAAATTACCTAGCTTGTACTCTAGATAAACTGGGAAGGTAATATTTGTTCTATTGAGACCAAACTGCACGCATCTGTGTTATGCAGTGCTCCAACAGACAGAGCAAAAGAAAAATTCCACTGCCAACTATAGCTGCATGTTGTCAGAGTGATCTTATGTCATAGCCATAAAATATAGCATAGCATATGCTATGGATGCATAGCATCCGATGAAGTGAGCTGTAGCTCATGAAAGCTCATGCTCAAATAAACTGGTTAGTCTCTAAGGTGCCACAAGTACTCCTTTTCTTTTTTCTTTTTATAAATGGATATACATTCCCTCCCTCCTCTCACTCCTTCACACACACGCACACACACACACACACGCACACGTGATTAAATGGTCTGTCCATTTCAATATTAATCTTGTACTTTTGTATAAAAGAGAGTTCTGTTATCTCTTTATCTGGAAGAACTTTCCCATTTTTAATGTCGTGACAACTGATCCACACTGATGCTTCTATGCTGCACAGGAATGCATTGATCTTCCTTTGTAATGTTATATGGGAATATATACATTTCAAAGTGTTGTGCAAGTTACATGGACCATCACATATCAACTACATTGAGGCAGCAGTGAAACTATTAAGTCACTTCCTATCCTTCCTTTTTAGTATTTTTTCTTCAAGCTGGAAGGAAAAGTAATATGGATGAATCCTGGCTATTGTCTAGACTGGTCATATCTGAATGGTAATACTAGAAGAGCAGAGCAATTTAAATACTTTCCTCAGGTACCAGTTCAGAAAAACTGTGCCCTCAGTTACATCCATCTAACCCAACTGATTTCAATGAAGGCAGAAATTTTGGGGACCAGTGAAGATCAGCAGGCAAGAACCCAAATCTAATATTATATCTGAAACCACAACTTCTGCATGGCTACTCAATGTGCTATTGTCTCATTGCTGTGCCATTGCTATGATCCTTTAAAAATTAGAAGATAATTTTGTAAAGATTATTTTAACATTTAAACTCCACTAGCCTTTAGTAATTTTCATGACATCTGGCAGAGCATATTCCTGCCTTTTTCTTCCTCATGATCCCATTTCCAGATCCAGAGAGCATATCTACACTTGATAGCGATTCTGTTTCCTAACTAGGTAGCAGAATATGACAGGGAGTCTTGCCCAGAATATCTGATTCCCCTCTCTTATGTCTCTCTTACATCTAAGGCTATGTCTACACTACAGATGTCTGTCAGCATAGTTATGGTAGTCAGGGATGTAAATAGGTGTAATCCCTGACTGTCATCTCTTTGCCAGCAGAAGCTCCTTGTGTAGACATATTCAGACTGGCAAAACTGTACTTATTTTATTTGTGGGTGTGGTTTACTATACCAGTAAACAGCGCAGATTTGCTGGGATTGCTGCAGTCACACTCGGAGTGCTTTGCTGGTATCGTAAACCAGTATTCCTATATCAGTAAAATATTTCTAGTATAGACATAGCCTGACGTATCACCAGTATTCTTCATAATCTCACATGAACCAGAGCCTGGAGTCTCAAGTTCATTTTCAAATCTACACCCAGGGACCAGAAAGAAATCATACTGAAGTGCCCAAACCCATTGACTAGAACTGAACTATACTGTATTTTATTCATTTATCATTTCACTTCTTCAGAGTGGCTTGTACCCAGATGGAAGGTCCATTTAAAACTGGTCTCTTCGCTGAGATATGAACAGCGTCATTGAAAGTACAATTCTAGGCTTTTCAGATTCCATTTCACCACAGTTGTTTAGAAATGACACAAGCAATTAGCAGCAAAATCTATAGAATCAGTACAAAATAGCCCAAAAGCTAGAGTGGCCACTTTGCCTTAATGGGAGTGGATTCTGAATGGTAACAACCAGCGGTTACTGCTCTAGTGGCCTTACAAATTCAGACTGTTTAGCACTTACCCCTTTCTGCTGTTGCTCACAGTAAGTAGGCTATTGCTATGTAATGTTTGTAGTGAGAGTGAATAAATGAAGTTGTTTCTAGAATGCTCCCAGCTCTGCAGCAGAGTAGCTAGTTCTCTACTTTTGTCTGTCTCCCTTTTACATCAAATATATACCACAATTACTGTGGTATTTTCAGGGCTGAAAATGTCAACTCATCATAAGATCTCAGCTTTAAAGTCTACTTTCTGGCTCCTCCACCTGCCCTGCTGAGTCTCCAGCTTTGGATAGCATGGGAATAGCCAGGACTGACTGCTGTGATCTGGTTGCTGACTGGTTTTTATCCCACTCCTCCATCAGGCACCCAGAAGCTACTAGGGGAGGAGCCCAGAGAAGAGCTGATCAGAAAATGGGGGTGGGGGCGGTTCTGTGCCAAATGTAGATGAAAACCACAGATGTTTAGTTTGAATCGCAATTGTCCATGAAAATTTCATCTTTCCATTGAAAAACCCAAAACTGCTGCAAACTGAAATTTTCAACCAAAACTGAAGGAAAATGGCTTTCTGATGGGAAAAAATTGAGGTTTTTTTGAGGACAGTAAATACTTTCTGCAAACACTTTCATTGAGTAGAAAAACCCCGTTTTCTAGTGAACAAATGCTTGGATGGAAAACTTTTGACCAGGCCTTGGGATGAGTAGCCAGCTGGGGAAGGGAGAGAGGGGAGGGAGCTGCAGGTATAACAACAGCAATTGCTAAGGCAGGAGCCTCATTGAAGGGGTACACTGAAGGGAGGAGGAACTGAAAGGGAGCGCCTGGAGGTGTGTGCAGTAATGAATTTCAGGGAGAAATAGAATTGATGGTTAAGAACAGCTGAGGAAAGAAAAGTAATGTGTTGGAAGGAGTGGGAAAATTTATGAGGGAAAAGAGAGAATTGATATACTTGTGTGGGAGGATTTATATGTCCATAATCAGGATACATGGCGGATTTGAGGAGGAACTGATGATTTTTGGAAGTACGTGTACTGTTTGCCTACTTCAGAACTTTAAAATTTGCATGATATTTGCATTTTGTGACAGGGTCAGGCCAGATGGCTACAAAAGAGTGGTCGAAGGTAGATACATTAATTCCAGGTTAAGCAGGTCCCCTTTCCCTGGGTAAAATAACAGGGACTATTCCAAAACACTAAGGAACTTTCTAGAACTAATTCAGGCAGGCAGGCTAATTAGGACACCTGTAGCCAATTGGGAAGCTGCTAGAATTAATTAAGGCTAATCAGGACACCTGGTTTAAAAAGGCTCTCACTCCAGTTAGTGAGGTGCATGCAAGGAGCTGAGAATGAGAGGGTGTGCTGCTGGAGGACTGAGGAGTACAAACGCTATCTGGCATCAGGAGGAAGGTCCTGTGGAGAGGATACAGAAGGTGTTGGGAGGAGGCCATGGGGAAGTATCCCAGGGAGTTGTAGCTGTCACACAGGTGTAACACAAAACACTATAGACAGCTGTGATCCACAGGGCCCTGGCCTGGAACCTGGAGTAGAGGGCGGGCCTGGGTTCCCCCTATCCCCTCAACTCCCTATTGGATACAGGAGGAGTTGACTTGGATTGTGGGTTCCACCAGAGGGGAAGGTCCCTGGCCTGTCCCCCGACCCACGAGGTGGACCAGCAGAGACCATGGGGATTGTTCTCCTTTCTTTTCCCCATGCTGGCCAGTGATGAGGTTATCTGAGTGAATGGCTGATTTGAGCCATGAAAGTGGCCAAACTGAGGGCTACTGTGAATCTCTGAGGCGAGCAAAACCCGCCAATAAGCACAGGACCCACCAAGGTAGAGGAGGAACTTTGTCACAATTTGTAAACATTTTGAAAGCTTTTCCAAGGCTTTTTGTTGCACTAATGTAGACAAGTTCGGTTGTCATTAGGCTCCACTCAAGATGGATTACTAACACATTTTTAATATGTTGTCATAGCTTCTGTACAGTTAATTAAGGATATGGGCTTCTGGAGAAAGTCTTTTCCTTGCTGGAAGAGAAATGAGTGGACAAAGAACCAGCATATGGCAGTACTTTTTATTCACATTATGTATGTAATTCTGATCTCCTTGAACAAAGATGAAGAATAGACACAGTGCCTCACGAGGTGTGTCTCAATGTGTTTTAACCAACACCCCAAAGAGTTTGTCCAGATTGGGATTTGTTTGAAACATGTTTGCTGCTCATGGTCAGCCCAGGCCTAGACGAGACAATGACCAACTAATACATTTTTAAATGTGGATCTTTCTATCTATGCTAGGTGGAAAGTCATGTTCAAATTTCTTAGTTAAAATGTGTGTGTGTGTGTGTGTGTGTGTGTGTTTACAAAGCTGATTTGTTTTCTCAGTCTAGATAAACCCAGTAAACTCTTTACAACTGAAGATGCCAGCTCAACCAGGTGTCCAGTCAAAGCTAGCATCCAGATGCAATTAGCTTGTATGAGATTGTCTAGCTAACAAATATTATAAACTATTTTGCTTGAAAGAAGCTTTTGCTTGACATAAATTGGTGGCTAATTTGTTTAAATACACCACCCAATTTCCTTCAGTGGCTCATTAACCCAACCCACTCAGCTATGGTATTTACATTTAAGCCTTTTGCAGAAAATCTCATCTTAGATATTTGTTTCAATAAAGTTACTTATTTCATTTCTTATTATGGGCTGAGGGTTGAAGAGGTTGGTGGGATTTTTTTAATTTTAAAATATTTATTAAATATACCATTTGAAAAAATGCTACAATTGCTACGTTCATTACCCTCTGATTTTTCTTAAGTCTTGCAGTTATAAAGTATAAATACATGAGACAACTTATTCCTATAAATATGCTATGAAGAAAGGAGGTAACTGCTACATATTACCATACATATGTTGCATGTAGTGTGTTATTGGTATTAAAAGAACCTAGAAAGCACCCTTTATGGATTGGCATAATGCAATTTCCATCCCAAAGCTTCATCTACTGTAGGTAATACAGATATATCATCTGAGACCATACTATACATTTTCTACCAATAAAGAAAGTAAGGAGTTCTTAGTTTGGTTTCTCTGTAGCAACATTTAATACTGACGAGACCCTCTGATTCCCTTTAGCTTTCCAAAGAGATCTGTCATCATTGTTTCTGCATAACTTCCCAAAAAACCCAAACAGGAGATAGTGTTCTAGAAACTTAATTTAGATCAAAGTATGGTATTTTAGAGCTTTCCATCTGGATTTTTCAAAAAATAGAATCTCCACTTGCTATATTTTACATAACACCTCCTTTTGTCGTCCTTTTTTTTTTTTCTTTCGCCTGAGCCTTATATCGGTTAGTGCACTAAATAAAACACAGCAGCATGTGGCTTATCACATTGCAGGATTCCTTTTGTAACTCCACTCCCTCGTATAGCTTTCGCTGTAAAGTTGTGAGCCTGTGAGTAGATTTTTGGGGAGTGTTCTATTGGCACCCAAACCCTGATAGAAGCTGTGTACCTTCAGCTCTTGCTGAATTCAGAGGAAGGTGAGAGAGATTAACAACTCAAATGGTTTGCAACAAATCCAAATTCATTTTAAATTCCAAAGCTGTCAGGAAGGTACCTGCTTTGTAAGTAGCTTTTTGTGTATCACACTCTTTTTTCTAGGCATTAACCCTATTTGTGTTTTGTTTTGCTTTGTTTTTTGAATCAGAAAATATGGTTTCTGGGTTTTGGTCTTTCTGGTTCACTTTGCCAGCTCACTTATGGCTCATTGAAGAAACATTTTTTCACTATATACAATAGGTATCTATTTAAGATGTTGTAGAACAGATTTTGTAGAACTGTTCCAGATTTAGCTTACCAATTTTGAGGCCAGTGTGACTTTTGGTATATTTTAGAGGTGTGCTACAATTGGACTTACAAAAGAAACTCAGTTACAATTGCAACTATTGGTTTAGATTCAACTAATGTAAGGATTCCAGCACACCTTGATCATGATTGTAATAATTAAATAAATATTTGGTGATGGTGGAGGCTTTCTAATAAGGCATAGGATATAAATTAACAAATTAGTCAAAACAATCCTCAGTAGCAAACACATACACTTGTTACCTTTGGGAGTCAATGCAGGTTTAGTGATATCTGTAGTGAACCTTTGGAAGAGTCCTGTAGAAGACATATGTTTTATAAGTTCTTTGAACCAAGATTCACGGGCTAGATAGGCAAATAGTGTACTGACTACAAAACTGGACAATATATTTTCCCTCTAATTGGCCAGTAGCAGGTGTCTAAAGTATATTCCAAGCTTTTTATGATTCCGGGGTGACAGTGACCCACTCCCATGAAAGAACAGTAAGGTCTGTAGGACTGTTTGTCTCTGTGAAGAATGTTGCACTACATGACTGAACAAATCTTTGTGCAGTGTGCAATGATAATCACCCCAAAGTTTGTGCATATCTGGAAGAGAGGAGGTACCATAAGTTTTCAAAAGTGGAGGTCTGTGATTAGCAGGGTCCCATACAAACACTTGCTGTAAGTCTGAACATTCTTGGTGAAACCTGAGCTCCATTAAAGTCAATGGGAATTTTCCCATTGACTTTAGTAGAGAAAATATTTCACCCCCTTTGCCAGAAGAGTGAAAAGATCAAAGTTTCAAGAGATATAGCATAGGAGTAAAAGAAAGAGAAATACTGCAAAGCAGAGCTCAGAGACTTTAGTCAGTAATTACATTCTATCATAAGGCATAAACACAAATGGACAAAGTTAAAGTTGTATGGACAACCTGAACTTTGTCATTTCCTGACTTTGAGTCCTTATCTGCAGACTTAGCACTGCATATATGCAGCTTTTTGCATTTTATCAGAGGTTAATGGAGAACAAGGAAGTTGAAAGGTAAATAAATGGTACATTTATTGATTTTTTTAAAAAAAACAGAATTCATCAAAATGGATATTGCTTTATGTATCATCAAAACAGCCATTCGAAAGCCAAATATATTGATTGTACATCTTAATGCATCTTAATGCAAACTCTTAATGCAAACTCAGTCTGACCTGTCTCACTAATGGCTCTCTTAACCCAGTTACACTGTACTCAGTCCTGGGCTTCTCCTGATCACAGATGGAAATTAGCAACAGAATGCCTGTTCTGCTTTTTCTCTTTTTACAATAATTTTACCAAGTAAGTCTTGAATGGATCTGTAGTTCTGTATGGACCTTTGATCTAAATGAATTGCTTCACATGCTTCGCTAGCCCAGCCATCCTTTTGATTGACTTCAGCACCTCACTGAATCAGTTCTCTTGCCCTCCAACAGCGAGTTTACTCAAAATGTCCAGAGCAATGGCGCTCAAGCAGGTGGCTTTTCTGCCTAGCTTAGAATGCGGGTCTTTTTTCATGTATGAATAGGTCCTAACATGGATGGCAATTACTTTGTTTTTTAAAGATACAGAAACTGAAACACAACCACTCAGAAAACACACAGATGGAAGGGTCGAATCTACATTTACTCTGTGATAGCAAACTAAGAGGAGATAGAATTTCTTTCTGATATACTCATTACATATACATTTGTATATTGTGGGCCTGAACCTGGGCACCTCCTAAGAGATGGGGAGCATGCACAATCTCCATTGACTCCTTGCAGGACTGGGCGGTGTATGATGTGTAATTATTTTGGGGACTTTCTGAAGTCACTGGGAGTTTTTTGCTCACAAGGAATGAAGAGTTGGGCCCTTTGTTTAATGAACTAGTACTCTTCAGCTGTTAAAAGTTGAGAGTCATTGGTCTACACTAAAAAGGAATGCGGAAAAAATGTGTGTCCTGTCCCTTTTTGTTCTTCAGAATGAATTCTAATTACAGTACTAAGGCACCAAGTGGTCACTGAGTTTTACATATTTTTAGAAAGAATGCAGGCATCACCTAGTAGGGGAATTGTATTTTTAGTCACTCATCTTCTGTCTCTCACACACGCATGCACATGCACACTCCTGCACATTTCAGCCCTTCTTTAATTTTCTGTTTAAAGAAGAAAAGCGTACATCATCATAACTACTCAGATCCACAGCACTCTGCTGCTAAAGGGGCGCATCTGGCAAGAAGGTGCCATGGGAAAATCATGTATGTCCCTAAGACGGGATCTGAATAGAATTGTATAGCACCCAAAGTGAAATAAAGCATGAGTTACCCCTCAGTGCTTAGGTATTATTTATTTGTATTACAGTAGCACCTGGAGACTCCAAGCCCATTGTGCTAGGTGCTATACAAACTACAAGACCTAAGTAATCTAAGAGTTTGTCTACATGGGAAGTTATTCTGGAAAAGATATTCCTGATTAACACCATATGTGGTTGCTCTTATTCTGGAATTCCACTGATTAGGATAATTCAGAATAAGGTGCTTTAATTCTGAAATAAGACATCTATATGTGGTGTTAATTGGGAACAGTTAATCCATTTTAAATTCACACACTATCTTACTCTGGATTAATTTTCATATGTAGGCAAGCCCTAACTACATTATAATCAATGTAGAGCACTGCTTAGAACTTCTTTCCCCTCTTCCTCCTTCCTTTTATCTCCCTTCCCATCCTATTCAACATCCCTCACCCCATGAAAAAAGCCTAAGAAAGTAGATGAACCCTGCAGCTTTTCTTGTAGGTCATTAGATCTGGATTATATTAACCCAAAGGGTGAGAAATAATTTCTAGGGCACCTGCACTTCCCAAGGGTCTATGAACTCAAGCATTTTGGCTGATCTCAGCTGTCATAGTATTTTACGAGGGAAGGAGCAGTGTCTTAGATAATTAGTCCCACAGCACCTAGCTCTTTATAGAGCAAAACCCATACCTTAAACTCCCCCAGAAATAATTTGGTGGTCAATGCAAATCATGGAGCATAGGTGTAATACAAGCCCCATTTAGAGTGTACTGCACTAATCCAGACTTAAAGTGACAAAGGCATGGTTAACTGTGACAAAATCCAGATGTGAAATGAAAAGTTTTAAGTTTTAAGCATTTTGCCAAGGGCAAATTATTAGAAACACTCTGGCTCAGTCAGGATTCCTTGTTGGGGCTCTGTCTCCCTGTGAAAGGGTGCATCATGCACTCCTCCTGTGCCCAGCAAACTTCCCAGACTGGTGTTGGGGGAGGCATTGCCCCATCTTCCTCCCACCCGTCCTCAGTGCACAGGTGTTCATCTGGGATAGTGTCTCTGCTATGTATTTGCTGGCTGGCCCCTCCACAAAGGCCTAACTCTTCCCCACCCCTTGGGCACCAATGCGAGGCCAGTCACATTGTGGCCCCAAGGGTGGAGAAGGAGGAGGTAGAGTGATATAATGGTCATAACTAGGATTTCTGGGCAAAAAGTAAGAAAGATAACATTTTCTTTTAATGTTAAGAAGCACTTCCTTGAAGTGATCTCTGGATGTAGAATGATTTTGCAAAGGAAGTGATGGATACTTCATCTCTTTGGGCATTTAAAAATAGGTTACAAAATGTATTGGAGAGAAAAACCCAGCACTGGGAGAAAGATTGGCCTGGTCTACAGCAGAAAGTTGCACTGGTTTAATTTAAATTGTTTTTTAAACTGATATCAAACGAGTTCAAAAGTGTGGACAGCTTTAGTTCAGTTTAAGAGTGACTTAGTTCGGTTTGGTTTAAATCCATTCCTAACTGACAGAAACTAAACCACACAAGGCCATTCTTGCACTGAAATAAGAGCCTCTATGCAGATGTTTGCCCTGGTTTAACTAAACTGGTTTAAAATCACACTTTAAATTAAACCAATTCAGCCTTCTCACATAGCTAGGCCTATGGACTAGATCAGCAGTGTCCAATATGTTCGCCACTAGCCACATGAGGCTAATAGGCTATTGATTTGTGGCTAATGCATGTGGCTTTTTTAGAATGTGGCGTAATGTGGCTTTTTTATAATGTGGCTAATAAGAAAAATTTAAAACCACAAGTGTGGCTAGCAGTGTGGCTAGCATCGAATTTCCATTGGATACCGCTGGACTAGATGATAGTCTAATAGGCTTTTTCCATCACCAATTTCTATGATTCTTGCTGAAGGAACTATCATAAAATAGCATGAACATCAGCAGGGATGCTGGGTCTTAGAACACAAGTTAAAATGCCAGTGAAGAATAAATGTTCCACACAAAATACAAGCTGAGACTTTTTAAAAAGACTCTTTCTTTCATTTACCCGTGCTCCCAAGAATATAATAACACACCTGGGACATTATGGGCCAGATCTTGAAAAATGCTTATGCATCCATCTTGGACACTGTGACCCACAATCCATATGTGCAAACTGCCATGTCTGTGTGAGTGCAAGCACACAATCCTCCACAACTTCTGTGCACACCATGATTTTCACTCAAGTCAGGCACGCACAAAATTGTACACACACTTAAGATAACTCCTGTGTTGTAAATAGAAATACTTGACCTTTTCGGCATTACATTATAAAATAATTGGTGTGACTGTTCTCTCCTTTTTTCTTTTCCTTTCCCTCTTCAATTCATCTCACACTGCAGGCTCTTCCCTTTCTCTGTCCTTTTTTCTTTATTCAACTTTCTGTCTCTTCTTCCTCTATCGCTTTGAATGATATTCTCTGGCATTGACCCTGCACAATGAAGACCCTGCACTCTTACTTTTCACTGCTGCTCTGTTCTGCAGATGATTCTGTTTCACCTTGTGCACAATATAACTAAGAATTTCAAAATCCCCAATATACATTTTTTTTTAGCAACTGAAAAAGAAACTGCCTATGATATTCCCTACTGTTCTTCTGGCTGAACACGTTACTTTACAGTGAGATGTTTTTGGAATAATACGTGCAACTGAAAGGGCAAAGCGCATGAATTTTTATAAGGTTCTTTTATTATTTTTTCCCACCAGGTGGATTGTGGTTGACCATTTATTCCATTCCCACATAAATGATTATCGCTGGCCTCTTGGCACATTAATTATTCTGTTATGGTATCCAGCTTTCAAAACATTCCCAATTCTTTTTTTTTTTTTTTTTGGACGGGGAAAGCAGAGGCGGTATTTATTTTATTTTCGAGCTCTGATTCATTTGTCCATTTTATGTAAACAGCAATAGAATATGATTTTATTATAATTATGACTTACATTTGGAAGTGGTGACATTGTAATGTAAATCAAAGTCTGTTTATGCATGGCTTCTCTTTACTTTCTGTAGTTAATCGGCAGAATGTGTCCTTTGGGTCGCATTGCTTGATTTTAATGAAATACCTTTTTGTCCTAAACCATGCAAGTCTTTGCGCCCCCAAAATTCCAAATGATTTCAGTGGGAGTTTAGGGAGAGCAAGAATTGTAGGCTAGGATTTTCATGTCATATGGTTGTTTTGAATTAAGCCTGCATTCTACCTAATCAGTAGTATTTACAATGAGGGAGGAAAGGGAGTGAAGAGAGAAATCATAAAGACATATATTAGGATAAAAACATACAAGGATCATAAACTATGATACCACAGGGCATAAACCAACCATTGCAAGACATGCAGAGAGCTACTGTATAGATTGGAGAGAAGAATGTAGCACTAACTGCCAGGGGTTGGGAATAAAATTAGCCTGTGGGAAGCTATTTAGAAATTATTTAGAAATTGTTCATTATGGGGATTCTTATGAGTTTTTCAGAAGTATCTGGTATTGGTCACTACTAGGGACAAAATATTGGACTAGAGGGACCAGAGATCTCATCTATTATGGCAATTCTTATGTTCCTATAGCAAACCAGAAATTGTGTTTTTTATTTACAGCATTTTAATTTATTTGCTATTCATCTTTAATTTTTTATACTAGCACTTTTGTTATGCAAACTTGGTTGACTGCATCACCAGAAAAATAATATTTTTTTTATTCTCTTTGAGTTTTAGGGAATGAACAAACACCTTTTAAAATTCTTAACTCTTAACAATGAGTTAACTATCTATTTGGGATGGATAGAAATTAATTCTTGATTTTGATTTATAGAGCAAAAGCTGGAAGCTATTACAGAGAAATGTAGCATCTCAGAATGGCTGCACTTGAACAATGACGATGTTTTCTTTTAGGAAAGTTCAAAGAGAAGGCCTCAATTCTCCATAAGATTGCCAAAAAGAAGTGCCAGGTGGAAGACAGTGAAAGACGGAACGGGGCTGCTAATCATGCTGGTAAGTATAGGAGTACAGAATTATTTCTTATTGTTTGGGGTATATTTGCTATGTGTTACTTTACTTACCCAAGAAAATAAATAAACCGACATTTTTTCAGACTTGAGTGCCTGAAGTTAGCCCTCTAAATCCATATCTGGACTCCCAAATGGGAACCTGATTTTCAGAGATGCGTAGCACCTGCAATTCCAAATGGGTTGGACTGGTATAATTGAGTGAAAAATTTGGCTCACAGTTTGCCCAATGAACTATTTCATACAGTGGGTCAGATTCAAGCTATTCAAGTGTAAATGCAGAATAACTCCAACGACATTACAAGATTTACTCTGGATTTTTGGCCCAGTCATTTCTGATAGGCCATTAGAGTCAGTCATGTGAGCCAAACAGGGCTAAATTTTCCTCTCTCATCCATGTATTCTATTCTGACTCCCTAAAGAATTGTGCATGAAATCCCCATAGACATGAATGAGAGTTCTGTGCATGAGGAGGAAGCAGAATAAAACATCCAGAGAGCTGTTGTGCAAGGTTGGAGAGAAGAATGTAGCACTAATTTTGGAAATGTGCTAAAATAAGATTGATAGAAACATGGAGACAAATTCAGTCCTCAGTTATGTCCCTGGAACCCCATTGACTTCACTGATGTTTGGCAGGTGTAAGTGAGGGCCAAATTTTGACAATGATGCTTTATTTATTTATAGCATTACCAGGCCATTTAAGTC
Organism: Natator depressus; assembly: GCF_965152275.1. Lineage (NCBI taxonomy): Eukaryota > Metazoa > Chordata > Testudines > Cheloniidae > Natator > Natator depressus. The sequence continues at coordinate 110,137,594 of NC_134238.1, read as the reverse complement.
TGGTACTGGGTTCTCTCTGTATGTGGAGAATACTCACTGAGATCCACCAGGTGTGCAGTTTAGACACTTACTTACATTTTTCATATACCTGAAATAAATGTGCATTTTATGTGGGACATGTAGCTCTACACTTCCCAGGAGAAGAGAAGAGAATATTGGATTTGAGATCTACCGTGTGGATCTAAGAGCAAAATTTTGCCCTCAGAGAGGTATTATGATTGTTGCTGAGAGCGATTTGATCCGTCAGAGGCAAATCCTGCCTATCTTGCATTGGCACGCAAACCTTGATAGTAATGGTTCTGTTGTGCAAGGGGGAGATTGCAATGAGGGTTCCTAGTAGCCTGCTGCAGAGAACTGCTGCAAGGGAACTTTCTTATGTGGAAAGTATTGGGGCTGGGCCACAGGAGGAGCAGGCTTGTGGTCGGTAGGTTTGCACACACTGCTGATCCACTATTCCAAAAGGTTCGTGGACTAGTTGTATAGTGGGCTACTGTTACCTGCAGTCTGCAATGGCAGCCGCAGAGTTGCTGCACAGCTTCTTCATATCCGGACTATGAATTGGAAAAAATCCATCCTTCCCAGCCCTGTGTATACCCACTACACAAACCCCATTTACTCTGTTTTTCACAAAGAATATTCAGCTCAAAACTTGTACGTTGTTAAAACAACAACAACAACTTAAGTCACCTTCTCGTTTCTTTTAGCCACTGCTTTACCACTTAATGTTCATTGCAGTGGGAAAAAAATACAAAAAATGATCAAATGTATCTGGTAAAAATGGAATCAGTTTGACACTTCCATGACCTCACTCTACATCTAGATGCACTTTGACACTGAGTCAAGCAATTGGATGGAATACTCTGTTAATATAGCATAATGCTGAGGAAAATACCCCGCAAGCAGTTAAATAATCACAGATATACTGCACTCTGCACTGCTGCTGTGATCTCAGATTTTAATTCAGGAAGAATCTGAGTGCAGCAGTAATGCAGCCACACAGCTATATTTACTTCTTTGCACAGCAACATCAGATAAAATACATCTTATTGTGTCAGCTGTTGTTAGAGGCACTTCCTCATGACTTCTGATTGTTCAAGCATTTCTGGCCATTACCATCTTTATCTAATAATAACAGCTGAAATTTTGACATGCCTATTGTTTAGAAGATTCCTTGGATGATCATGGGGAAAGGAATTGCATTACACAAAAATAGGGTCAGATCCTGCAGTCCCTACTCTCTCCCATTTACCTCACCATGAACAACTGCAGGATCAGGCCTTTACTTTGTAGCAGTATTGAAAGCATTGTTTTGTATCTTTATTTTTTCCATTTTTAGTGCAAATAAAAAGGATATGAATATCCGATGATAAAAGTGAATAGTTCTTAAGATAGGAATTGCCACTCCAGAAACAATATTTAGAAATTGAGCCATGGTCTCCATATTTTGAAAAGTTATTTCTTATTTTATCCTCCGAGCAAAATTATGACCCATTGAGGAGATGACGGTTTTGCCAAAAGCCCACTGATCTAGCCCTTGTGTCATCACAGTTGCTGACCAGCCCAAGGTTTACCTTTGAAGCTCTTGGTAGTCTAGTAACATTTTACCATCCATCATTAGCTATTATTCAGAAGACAAATATATTTCAAAAACCACATAACAGTCACAAAATCTGCGACTTTCATGATAGCTGTGACAAAACTCCAGCTTTCTTAACAACAGATGGACAAAGTTCATTAGTTAAGTTTCTGCATCTGTTTATGAGTTTATCCATCCGTCTATCTGCCAGTGCAGCATCCTACATTTTGTTACTTGCTGATAAAATGGTTTAGTGTCAGTTTTGACTCAAAAGTGTCAGACTTCCCATGGGTTTAGTAAGATTTTTGCATAAGTAAAGGAGTCCTTAAGTTGCAATTAAGAACGTAAACATTAAAAAGAACATTTCTAAAACGCAATCAGTTTTTTAATAGATCCTGCAATCCTTATTCAGGCAAAGCTCCCAAAGGTCAAAATCTGTCTCTAAATTACATCTACTGCTTCCATGGGTTTGCACCAGTGTAACAAGGCCAGAATTTCTCTCTCGTCTTTATTTTTTATATATGTGACTGTGTGTGTGTGTGTGTGTGTGTGTGTGTGTGTGTGTATATAAAGGTAAACAGTTCACTAGTAACACTTGATAATTCAAATAGACTGAAATGTAAGTGCAGCGTCACTAACAGATTTGTTATCTGTTTCTTTGTTCTGTTTTTTTCCATTTATGGATGATGTTACAGAAAAAATTGAACTCCCAAATACTGCAAAAGTGGAAGTTGAAGTAACACCACCAAATGATGGTTCAGGACCAGTGCAAAATGGAAACATTGTCCATGGAATTGAAGAGGTTACTGTCTTTTATTTTCTTTCTTTCTCTTTACCCTATAAACATATTCCTGCCTGTTTTTACTATTTTGGAAAGCTAGTGAGTTGGTTTTTACCAAATAGGATCTTACTGTTTCATGCTCTTAGACCTGAACCTACAGCTCAAGGCACTATGGAGAGAGAAAACCCCGTAAAAAGCAATTCTTGGCACTGAAGTTCATACCATGGTTTACTTTAAGTTTAAAAAGAACAGGAGTACTTGTGGCACCTTAGAGGACAAACAAATTTATTAGACCTTTAGCTTTCGTGAGCTACAGCTCACTTCATCAGATGCGTAGAATGGAACATATAGATAGATAAGTTGGAAGTTACCATACAAACTGTGAGAGGCTAATTAGTTAAGATGAGCTATTATCAGCAGGAGAAAAAAAACTTTTGAAGGTTTCCGGTATAGGGTGGTGTTTATGTGACCATCGCTTATTAGCACAGTAGTGTCCAGGAAATGAACTGCTTCTGTGGATTGGTCTAGGCTGAGGTTGATGGTAGGATGGAAATTGTTGAAATCATGGTGGAAATCACGCCATCAGGGGCTCGTTCACCTGCACATCTACCAATGTGATATACGCCATCATGTGCCAGCAATGCCCCTCTGCCATGTACATTGGCCAAACCGGACAGTCTCTCGGCAAAAGAATAAATGGACACAAATCTGACATCAGGAATCATAACATTCAAAAACCGGTAGGAGAATACTTCAACCTCTGTGGCCACTCAGTAAAAGATTTAAGGGTGGCAATTTTGCAACAGAAAAGCTTCAAAAACAGACTCCAAAGAGAAACTGCTGAGCTTGAATTAATATGCAAACTAGATACCTTTAACTTGGGTTTGACTAGAGACTGGGAGTGGCTGGGTCATTACACATATTGAATCTATTTCCCCAAGTTAAGTATCCTCACACCTTCTTGTCAACTGTCTAAATGGGCCATCTTGATTATCACTACAAAAGTTTTTTTTCTCCTACTGATAATAGCTCATCTTAACTAATTAGCCTCTCACAGTTTGTATGAAGAAAAGGAGTACCTGTGGCACCTTAGAGACTAACAAATTTATTTGAACATAAGCTTTCGTGAGCTACAGCTCACTTCATCGGATGCTCACGAAAGCTTATGCTCAAATAAATTTGTTAGTCTCTAAGGTGCCACAAGTACTCCTTTTCTTTTTGAACATAGACTAACACGGCTGCTACTCTGAAACCTGACAGTTTGTATAGTAACTTCCAACTTATCTGTATGTATTCTGACGGGGCAAGGCCAGATGGCTATAGAAAAGTAGTGGGAGATAGATATATTAGCTCCAGGCTAAACAAATCCCTGGTACCAGGATAAGTGAAATGACAGCTGCTCCAGGTCAATTAAGACACCTGGGGCCAATTAAGAACTTTCCAGAAGGCAGGGAGAATGCTAGGTTGATTGGGACACCTGAAGCCAATCAGGGGCTGGCTGAAACTAGTTAAAAGCCTCCCAGTTAAAAGCGCTCCCAGTCAGGTGGGCGCGCATTTCAGGAGCTGTGGGAGGAAGTTGTGCTGTTGGAGAGACTGAGTAGTACACACCATATCAAGAACAAGGAAGGAGGCCCTGAGGTGGAGCTTGAGGAAGTGAGGGCTGCTGTGGAGGAAGTAGCCCAGGGAATTGTACATGTCATGTTTCTAAAAGGTCAGCTACCATAGCTAATACTATTAGGGTCCCTGGGCTGGAGCCTGGAGTAGAGGGTGGGCCTGGGTTCCCTCCCCTTTGCCCCCTGATTAATCACTGACACTGGGAGACAACAGAGGCTGTGCAAGGAAGGATAGCTTCTCCTCATCTCCCTCGCTGGCTTATGATGAAAATGGCTCAGTAAACTGTGACCCTTGTCTCTAGAGAGAGAAGGGTTACGTGGAGGGTCACAGTGAGCCTCTGAGGCTAGTGAAATCCGCCAGGAAATGCGGGACCCACGGAGGCAAGGACAGAGCTTTGTCACAATATATATATATATATCTTAGTATATGTTCCATTCTATGCATCCGATGAAGTGAGCTGTAGTTCACGAAAGCTTATGCTCTAATAAATTTGTTCGTCTCTAAGGTGCCACAAGTACTCCTGTTCTTTTTGCAGATACAGACTAACACGGCTGCTACTCTGAAACCTTTAAGTTTAAACTATACAGACAAATTCTTAGCATTTTCCTTAGGTAAGTTCTAGCAAAAGTTGTTCAACATTGGCAAACTGCAGGAAAATGCTATCCCTGTTGTTACCTTGTTTTGCTTTTTGTTATAAATTATCCATTAGATCTCTACTCTTCAACACTACTCTGCTACTGCTTCCCACCCTAGCCACTTCAGCCTCATTCTGGCAGCTGTTTTGCACATTTCTATAAAGTAGTCACACTGAAACTTAAATTCCTTGAAATCTGAAAGCATTTTCCATTCCCTTACAAATAGGAAAAGTCTTATTTTACAAAAAATATTAATTAAATTTTGAACGTGAACCATTTTGAGAGAGAGTGGCCTATTTTCAAGCAAAAATTATCTCTGCAGTGATAACAGATACGATACAGTTCACAATTGCAGTATGAAAATAGTGATTTTGATGAAAAGCAAAATGTCAGGGTACAAAATATCCTTAATAAATGTTTTAACCATTTTAGCACAGCTCAAGAGTTTATTTTTGAGAAGTATACCTACATGGCCTCAGTCTTGCAAATGTTTAACTTCACACATTTTTGTAGTCCCATTAAAGTCAGTGAAAATTAAGTATGTGGATAAAAGTTTACAGGACCTCTTATGGCAGAGAATGGCATCCTTCCTAAAGGTTTATCTGAGAGCTATACACTATTCCAGCACCTCTCTGAAGATATTATCATGTTCCCCAGAATCTCAGCTTTTATTTTAAAACTAAAGCAGTCTCTTGTGGTGATGAAGAAAACCTGAAATATGTGAATTAAGTGTAACTGAGTTGCAGAGATGAGGAGAGAGCCTGGAACAATAACTCTGAAAGGTGTGAACTGCCCCATTCATCTGAGAGTCTCAGTTCATTACTGAACCAAAATAAATGTTGAGGCTGGTTTTAACATTAAGCAAAAATGTGTATAATAAAAGAAAAAAAATCCAGCGAGTGATATTAATAATTCCATTCCAGTAGGCTAATATAGTCATTGGTGCATTGTTAGGTTTTATTATCCTAGAATAGCACTGAATATTGTGGTATGGATGAATAATAATTTTGTGGCACAAGTGAATATTCTAAAGGATCCAGTTTACAATAACTTAGTAAGGGAATCGATCCTGCCTATAGCTAACTCCTGAGAAATTATTCAGGAAAAACAATAATGGGAGAACAATTGTATCTCATAGAAAGGTTCAGATGTTGTCATTTTGCATTATAATGAAGTGGATTCTAAGCCTGTTCAAAAATGGGTCAAGCAATCTCATCATCCAAGACAGAAAATTTGATGGTTTCATTTCAGATAACTGCAGGACAAGCAGATATTGCAAGGTTACAATACTGAGCAAAGCTTGGTTTGTTTTTGTTTTTGTTTTTGTTTTGTTTTGTTAAACACTTAAAACTTTCAGTAAGGCAATGTTTGAAATTTTCATGTCAGATCTAATAAGCATTAATGTATACTCAAAATGTACTGTACTGCAGTAGAGGTGGGATGCATTATTTATCCCAGCCAAGAGTAGAGAATCTTACAACCTAAAGAATTCATGAGTAATTCTGCACCTTCAGCTCCATCAGTCTTGAAGAAAAGTTTTAGGGGTTCACTTGCGCAGAGAGCAACTCGAATGTGACCTGGCCTCAGTTATTCATGCCTTTGTCACCACTCAGCTGGACTACAGCTGGAAGTTGAAGCTAGATAGACGAATTCAGAATGGAAATAAGGTGTAAAATTTTACCAGTAAGAGTAATTAACCGTTGGAACAATTTACCGAGAATTGTGGTGAATTCTCCATCACTGACCATTTTTAAATCAAGATCAGATGTTTTTCTAAAAGATATATGCTACAAGGTCAGATCAGATGATTACAATGGTCTCTTCTGGCCTTGAATTTATGAATCTATAAATACTACCAGTTACATTTTGAGGCAGTCGTTCCTGGCACCATTTCCACAGTCTCTCTACTTTTCTTCTTTTCTAGTGATTGCCGCTTGAAACAGTCACTGCTTAATTATCCATAAAAATATATTTGTATAAATATAAATTCCATATAAACTGGAATTTTAAAAAATTGTTCTGTTTTTCTATGATTATCATAACATGAAAATGCTTCTGTAAGAATCGGATAAACACTAATTATCTTTTTTGCACATTGACCTTTGTCAAAGGTACCCCTGATTGTCTTTGGCTCAAACACTGTTGGAATATTTGTCCTAGCTGGGCCTGACTGCAGTACTACCCTAAAGCTAAGGGGCAGGAAGAAGGAACAGGCCTTCCTGAAGTGCCCAGTCAATGCTGGGAAAGTAGCATAGACCATACAGAAGGGGGGAAGACAGGCATTGAGTAGAGTGGAAGGAAAACTCAGTGAAGAGTAGGAGATGATGAAGAGGAGAGGCAGAAAAAAGGATATGGGAAGTAAAAAGAGTGGGGGGCAGGGTGAAAATTAAGGTGCAATTTTATGTAAAAGGGGCAATTGCCCCTCACAAAGAATCTTGATAAGAATGTAAAAATGGCCATACTGGGTCAAACCAATGCTACATCTAGGCCAGTATTCTGTCTTCCAACAGTGTGCAGGTGCTTCAGAGGGAATGAACAGAACAGAGCAATTATTGAATGATCCATCCCCTGTCATCTAGACCCAGCATCTGACAGTCAGAGGTTTAAGGACAAGAGCATTCATTTGTGTCTCTGACCACATTGGCTAATAGCCATTGATGGACCTAACTTCCAGGAATTTATCAAAGTCCTTTTTAAATCCAGTTATAATTCTGGCCTTCACAATACAACTCTGGCCTATGGCAATGAGTTCCACAAGTTGACTGTGCTTTCTGTGAAGTATTTCCTTATGTTTGTTTTAAACTTGCTGCCTATTAATTTCATTGGGTGACCCCTGGTTCTTGTGCTATGTGAAAGGGTAAATATCACTTACTTATTCACATTATCCACACCATTTGTGGTTTTATAGACCTCCATCATATCCCCCCCTTAGTCGTCTCCTTTTTAAGATGAACAGTCCCAGTCTTTTTAATCTCTCCTCATATGGAAGCTTTTCCATCCACCTAATCATTTTTGTTGCTCTTCTCTGTGCCCTTTTCCAATTCGGCGACCGGAACTGTATGCAGTATTCCAGGTGTAAGCATTCCACGGATTATTATAGTGGCATTATGATTTTTTTGTCTTATTATCTATCCCTTTCCTAATGGTTCCTTACATTGTTAGCTTTTTTGACTGGTGCTGCACACTGAGCAGAGATACTTTCAGAGAACTATTCACAATGACTCCAAGATCTCTTTCTTGAGTGGTAACAGCTCATATAAACCCCATCATTTTGCATGTGTAGTTCGGATTATATTTTCCAGTATGCATTTATTGGCATTGAATTTCAGCTGCTATTTTGTTGCCCAAACACCCAGTTTTGTGACATCCCTTCATAACAGTTTGCTGTCTGATTTGGACTTAACTATCTTGGGCAATTTTGTATCATCTGCAAACTTTGACATCTCACTGTTTACCCCTTTTTCCAGGTCATTTGTGAATATGCTGAACAGCACTGGTCCCAATACAGATCCCTTGCGGACACCCCTATTTACCTCTCTCCATTCTGAAAACTGACCATTTATTCCTACCCTTTGTTTCCTGTCATTTAACCAGTTACTGATCCATGAGACGACCTGCCTTCTTATCCCATGACAGCTTATTTTGCTTAAGAGCCATTGGTGAGGTACCTTTTCAAAGTCCTAGTACACTATATCCAGTGGATCACCCTTTTCCACATGTTTGCTGACCCTGTCAAAGAATTCTAATAGATTGGTGAGGCATGATTTCCCTTTACACAAGCCGTGTTGACTCTTCCCCAACAAATCGTGTTTATCTGTGTGTCTGATAAGTCTTTTCTTTACTATAGTTTCAACCAGTTTGCCTGGTACTTTATGCTTACCAGCCTGTAATTACCAGGACTGCCTCTGGCGCCATTTTAAAAAATGAGTGTTACATTAGCTATCTGCCAGTCATCTGGTACAGCAACTGAGGGTGTCAGAGGCATTCCCACCTTGAAGGATCAAGCCCCACATTTGCCTTCAGGGGAAAGCCGCTATCCTGAAAACTGATGGCTGGGGAACAAGTGTGCTCAGGATATAATTTTACTGCCAGAAACTGGATTATGGAACGGTATCATAGCCTGTTTGCATTCTGAACCGGCAAGATCTGCAAGGGAAACTAATTGTCTTCTGTCTTGTGCCTACTGTATCATATTTCTGTTATTCAGTTCCCATGTCAAGAATACACAGGGTCCCATTTCTGGAAATTTTAGCCTTCATTAGTCCAAACTGTGATAGCTCAATCTAAATCTCTAGATCAGAAACATAATATTGTGAAGTTCTGTATTTGATGCACATTTATCTGAAGTGAAATGCATCCACAATCTAAATACTGGAATTATCGTTTTCCATATACCAGCCCCAGAAGTGTCTATAGATAAGCTCTTTCTTCTTGTTTACAAATACTTTTTTTAAATTAAAACAATGAGCATAGGTCTCCCAGCAAAGAAGAGAAGAGGGGCTTCTTAGGGTGATCGGAGACTAAAGCTGGAGGAGCAGAGAAATTTTTTTTAATTTATTTTAAAACATTTTGAAATTACACTTTATTTTAAAAAGGTAACTCTGTCTGACACCCCTCTGTTTTTTCTTCCTTCTTTCCCTTTCCTTTTTCCTTCTCCCTAGTTTTTTTTCCCCCTTTTCTTTTCTTTTTGTTTTCTTTTGTTTGGGTACATTTTTTCCTGAGTCTAATTTCTCTTCCCTTCCCTCTCTTGTTTTTTTTTTTAGTGTTGTACACTCTGACTGAAATTCACTCCTATGAAGAGTGCAAGCACAAGGCCTATGAACCACATGTAGAAGGCTAGATGAATTTCATCCTACTTCAGACCGTCTTTCTCTCTCTTGTCTTCCTCATTCATCTTTCTCTCTTCCCCATCCTCAGTTTCTTGCTCCTTCCTTTCTTCCCAGGCCCGTCTTCAAATTCTCACCTCCTGACCCCAGTTTTCTCCAGCAGAGGATCTAACTTCTGCTGGACCTCTTGCCAGACCAGGGCTCCAATCCATGGAATAAGCCCGGATCTCTGCTTATTCTGCCGCTGCTTGCAGGAGTCTTGAGAGACCTTCCCTTGTAGCCCTGTCCATCAATCCAAGCCAGTTATATTAATGTTGGGTCCAATCCAAGTCCCACTGAAGTCAAAAGGAATGACTCCTATTGACTTCAGTGATTGTTGGTTCAGCCCTCTTGAGAGGGAAAAAAATACACTGGGATAATTTTTTTTCTAATCCAATCTGTAAATGTTCCTTTTTTTGTCCTGGCCAACCTGTGCTTTCTTCCCTCTTGCAATGTATTCCATCTTAGTTTGGATTTAGTCCTAGTTATTGTATCTTTCCTTTTGACCTTTAACAGGTTTCCATGAAGGAGAAAGTTCTTTTATATAAAACGATATATTTCTAGCTTAGTACTGAGCATGTCTGACAAAATACAAAGAGGAATAGAAGGACAGTGATGGTATCTCATTAAATAATTTATAGGTTACCATACAGAGAAATGATCTTTCTGAAAGTTCTCCCTCCCCACCCCCCTTAACAAGTATTTGATTAAGCTGCTTGAGCTGTAATCATTCTAACCTGTGGCTTTCCTAAAAATAACATCCAATTTCAAGTTGACACTTTCTCCTCCCGCCTCCCACACACACACACACACCCTTTCACCAGTTTCCATGGAAACCTAATTGGAAAACTTATATATGCCAACCATCTCAAAGATAACTTTTCATGAAAAGAAAAGGCCCCTTGAATGCAATGAGAACACATCACTAAGCCTCCAGTGTTTTCAGTGTGATTACTAAACAGCTTACTTGAGCAACTGTGGTAAAGTGGATTTAGCTTTCTTCACCAAAGAGCAGCACATGGTTAGTGCATTTCAGGACAAAGCTTTTGTCTGCGGCATTTATTCCCTTCCAAGGAACGTGTGATCCTTTTCATCAAATTAATGTGATTTGAATCTAAGTATAGGCATGTTCTCAGTCACTAGATGTGTTTCCCAAAATATTTTAAATGCTTCAGTTTGGGAAAGAAAGGGGAAGAGATGACAAAAGCCTTTGTTGAAAGGTAATAATATATCCCAAAGTGCCTGATATTCTTTTGATCAGTAAGCATATATTTTCTGCTGCCTGAAAATCTTCTTTGCCTTTTCATTGAGCCTGAAATAATTGCACAGATCTCTCTTGTCACCTTAACTTTTATAAAAAGAAAAAAGAAAAGGAGTACTTGTGGCACCTTAGAGACTAACCAGTTTATTTGAGCATGAGCTTTCGTGAGCTACAGCTCACTTCATCGGATGCATAGCATATCGTGGAAACTGCAGAAGACATTATATACACACAGAGACCATGAAACATTTCATGGTCTCTGTGTGTATATAATGTCTTCTGCAGTTTCCACGATATGCTATGCATCCGATGAAGTGAGCTGTAGCTCACGAAAGCTCATGCTCAAATAAACTGGTTAGTCTCTAAGGTGCCACAAGTACTCCTTTTCTTTTTTCTTTTTACGAATACAGACTAACACGGCTGTTACTCTGAAACTTAACTTTTATGTAACTTAGAGATCATTGCACTGCCATAAAATGGGATTGACCATTGTATTCCCAAGCCTATTTACTGATCTGTTCTACATTTTTTCTGCTGTACACCTTTTTCCCTTTTTTTGAAAAATAGGACAGTGGGAAAGAGGCTACAAGACGGGCTTAGTCATCAGTTGCATCTCCAGATCACTATGACTGTTATTTCCATTTGCAGGCCTGCTGAGCATAGTTTGTAATACAGCACTCTACGTGTCTCTTTCCATACGCACCAGTGAATGCTGCAGCGTAACTTTGAGGGAAATAAATGGGTACAAATTCAGGATTTTCTAGTTTCCCAGGATTCCAGCAGTAGACCCGGAAGTTGTACAGATTGCAGTAATGGCATATGGGTTAAAAATCATCCACATATTCCTTATCAGCATAAAATCCAACCAAAGAAATCTAGCCTCTTCTTGGTGGTTTCACAGTACATGGAGGATTTACATACACCCTTGCCATTGATGTGAGTTACCTATGTAAATGGAATGTATCCTAAGAAGAAATAGGTGCAGGGTAGCATAACTTGAATTTTTGCCACATGATTCCACAAAGAAAGGTTGCTCTTCTTTCTGTCTTAGGTATTTATTTGGCCACAGTTACTGTAGGAACTCAGCACCTCACAAACTTTAATTTATTTAGCCTTACTACACCTCTGTTAAGTAGGGGGAAGTATTATTATCCTCCCATTTTACAGATGAGGAATTGGGGGACAGAGGCTAAGTAACCTGCCCAAGGTCATCCAGAAAGTTTATGGTTGAGACCCAGACTAGCACTCTAACCCACTTAACTGTCCTCTCTCTCTGTCTCGGTGAGGACATAAAATAGCCTGAGATTTGCTTTTTTGAAGAACAAAAGTAGATCTTAACATTGAACAATAAGATATCAATTTGAGGCAGGCAACATTTTGAGATGTCATTCTATTTTTATCTTAGTTCCCTCATAAAGAAAGGTCATGTTGATGGCTGGTGTCCACTGTCTAGAAACAAATAGCCACGACAGTCTTTTGCAACACTAAGAAGCAGAAAATGGATAGGAACACTCTTACACATGGTATGATATCTATCCTTCAGCATGATCAAAGGGAATCATAAATGGTCCCTGTCTGCCTCTTTGCCATTTTCACTGGAAACCTGATCCTAATTCTGTGCTGATTAGCTGTGTCAGAAATCCGTATACAGGAGAAAAGCACAAAAAGAAAAATATATAGTCCTTGTCTAATTTGGGGCAATATAATGAGCCTCAAAACTTAATATTTTTAACTCATATGAGATACCTGTTATAAGATGTACTCAATTTATTGTAAGCAGTTAATAAGTATTTTCACACTTGGGAACACTGATAAATTTTGGGGTGGGTTATTTTATTTGTTTTTCAGACTTTTTTACATCCAAAATAAAATGCAGTTTCAGATGCAGTCCTCGATGAACAACTGTTTTTCCTGAGTAATATATTTTGAGCATAAACCTCTAAACAGACAAGTCTTCTCTGCTGTTTGCTAGAAGCAGTGAATACACGATGATTTTGGCAGATGGGAATCGGTATAATCTGTTGGTTATAAACAAAAGAGTTACTGATGAAATGTCACCATCTGTTGGCATTGTTGAAATGCTCTGAGTCACACAGTCATTACTTATTACTGTATAGTTTTCTCAGAAATGGCCTGATTATGAGTAAACTAATAGGAGATGGTGTCTAAGAAGTTACAGGGAAGAAAAAACTACTGAAGTTAGAGGAGAGTGTCATTTTCATTTATTGTAATGTGATACATGCAAGAGCTGAAGTGTAGAAAAACCAGACTCAGACTTTATAGAGAGTATCTCAAAAGACAGTATTGAAAGTAAATTTGTTGTGGAAATTAAAATACGAGACACATTCCAAAATTATTTTCTCAACCTTCATTTCTGTAAAATAAAAACTTGAATTTTTTGTTCCAAAAATACCCTACTGACCCACAATGTAACATGTAAAGGGGATATCTGTCTAGTGTAGTTCTTATTACATTTTATTTATTTATTTATTTATTTATATGTAATGCGGTAGCACTTATAGCAGTGGTCCCCCAACTTTTTCCGTCACACCCCCTCCTAACCCATAATGGAAGCTGTATGCCCCCCCCACCAGAAAACTGTGATCAGGAGCCACAGCTGGGAGTGGGGCCAGAGCTGCCATCGCGAGCTGGGGCCTGTGGTCAGGGACCCAAGCTGAGGATGGGGCCGGAGCAGAGCTGGGGGCAGAATGGGGCTGGCCAGCACTCTCTCCCCGTCCCCCATGGGGGCAGGGCAGTGCCCTGCCATGCCCCCCCAAATGTTTCTCCATGCCCCACAGTTTGGAGATCACTGACCTGGAGGCTCAGTCAGGGATCTGGGCCCATTGTATTAGGCCCTGTTCGTGCACACATAAAAAAAGATGGTCCCTGCTCCAAAAAACTTACTAAGTATAAGATGAGAGAAAACAGGTGAATATAGCATGCAGGCAGAGAGGGCAGGGAGCCTAGCACAAGAGAATAGTGAGACAATTAAGAATAGTGTAGCAAGTAAACCACGCAAATTACCTTTTCATATAATATCTTTGGTACAGTTACTGTTTTATGAACAACTGTAGCAAGTTCACACATTTCTTAATAAAAAAACCCACTTATTTAATACCTGTCGCAGTATAATAAGTTTAATGGGGAAGACTATAAAGAATATAATGGTAAGTTATTCTCTTCACTGACAGTTCACTGAGGCAGTCAATTTGAAAGGAACAGTATTAATATATTCTGATGGTTATCTAGAATACTAAAGAATTAGTTCTATTCATAACATGAATAACATATATAGTTACATTTTCCTTGGCATATTCTGATCCACATTTTCAAATGAGGCCTCTAAAATGCACCTGCAAAATTTGTGGGCACATCCATCTGCTTACACAAATGTATATTTGTATGGACAGATGGACATTTACACACGTATGGCCTGATTTTCAACCTAACCTTAACCTGACCTCTGTGTGACTGCAGTTGTTATTAGGCTGGGTTTAGGAATCCAGGCAATGAAGATATCTAAGTACTTCACAGCACTCACAAATTTATCTTTTTAGCATTCTTCCTTGGCAGTGCCCTTTGTGATAGACTGGTATCGGCTTACATTTTTCTCAACCAAATTTCACCAGACAATGAATCTTTTTGTCCTACTTGCTTTTTTTCTTTCTTGTTGTTTCATGAGGGAAATATACCTAGTATTGTTAGACTGGCACATTGACTTCTGATCATACAGGCATCCAAGGATCATCAAAATGACATTTCATCATTAATTATTAAAAACCAGGAATTTTAGTAAGGACACGGAAATCCATTTACACTTGAAATACTCCCACAAAAATTTATCCCACAGATGGGTTTAATTCAGAAATATTGCAACATCTCTGACTGGTCTAGCTTGAGTTATTTCACTCCTAGAATCATTGAATAATAGAATCATAGGACTGGAAGAGATCTCAGGAGGTCATCTAGCCAAGCCCCTGCACTCAAGGCAGGACTAAGTATTATCTAGATCATCCCTGACAGGTGTTCGTCTACATTGCTCTTAAAAATCTACAATGACAGAGATTCCACAACCTCCCTAGGCAATTTATTCGAATGCTTAACCACCCTGACAGTTAGGAATTTTTTTCCTATTGTCCAGCCTAAACTGCCCATGTTGCAATTTGGGCCATTGCTTCTTGCCCTATCCTCAGAGACTAAAGATAAAAAATTTTCTCCCTTGTCCTTGTAACAACTTTTTATGTACTTGAAAACTGTTATCATGTCCCCTCCCCAGTCGTCTTTTCTCCAGACTAAACAAAACCAATTTTTTCAATCCTCCCTCATGTTTTCTAGACCTTTAATTATTCTTATTGCTCTTCTCTGGACTTTCTCCAATTTGTCCACATCCTTCCTGAAATGTGGCCCCCAGAACTGGACACGATACTTCAGCTGAGGCCTAACCAGCCCGGAGTAGAGCAGAAGAATGACTTCTCGTGTCTTGCTTAGAACGCTCCTGCTAATACATCCCAGAATGATGTTTCCTTTTTTTTAAACAGCGTTACACTGTTGACTCATATTTAGCTTGTGATCCACTCTGACTCCAAGATCTCTTTCCACAGTTCTCCTTCCCAGGCAATCATTTCCCATTTTGTATGTGTGCAACTGATTGTTCCTTCCTACGTGGAGTACTTGGCATTTGTCCTTATTGAATTTCATCTTATTTATTTCAGACCATTTCTCCAGTTTGTCCAGCTCACGTTGAGTTTTAATCCTATCCTCC
Source organism: Natator depressus (assembly GCF_965152275.1). Taxonomy (NCBI): domain Eukaryota; kingdom Metazoa; phylum Chordata; order Testudines; family Cheloniidae; genus Natator; species Natator depressus. Next base: position 110,122,100 of record NC_134238.1, on the reverse strand, counting down.
AAGGCACTTGCAACCCCTCCGAGCTTGGTATCGTCTGCAAACTTTATAAGTGTACTCTCTATGCCATTATCTTAATCATTGATGAAGATATTGAACAGAACTGGACTCAGAACTGATCCCTGCGGGACCCCACTTGTTATGTCCTTCCAGCATGACTGTGAACCACTGATAACTACTCTCTGGAATGGTTTTCCAGCCAGTTATGCACCCAACTTATAGTAGCTCCGTCTAGGTTGTATTTCCCTAGTTTGCTCCTGGATGAGTTGACTCTGAGTGTAACACTCATACTTATCCTGTCTCAGAGGCGTGGTGTTTTTTTTTTTCCAGCCTCTTGTGGGTAACTCAGTGTTGCTTTTCCCCATTAGTCAGATTTTCAAAGATGCTGAACATCTTCAGCTTCTGTTGATTTCAGTGTGAGTTCTTGGAGCTCATTAACCCTGCAAATCAAGCCCTGATTCTGCATCCTTTATTCTTGCAAGTTAGAAATGAAAGATTAGACCTTAAAAACCAAATTGTGCCTACTATAATGTATGCTCAGCTTCCATTATTGCCAGTGGAACTGGTATGTATACGACTAAGGGCAGAATTCAGACCTAGAATGGTAATAATTACTTGTGATGTGTACAATATCTTTCTGCTAAGTATTTTCACCAGAATAAGAGACCTGCAACCAATTGAAGTGTATGCTTCCCTTTTTCTTTACTACGGTATCTGCAAAATCTCTGCTTAGAACCCAGAGTCACATGCAGAATTACAGAAGCTGCCACCTGCTCCTAATTCCATAGCCATTCACAGTGCCATGTGGTTGCCTTGTGGTTCTTTGTATTTTTTTATAGCTGTGAGTTTTAAATTTTTTGCCACATAAACTGCAGACTTGTGCCTAAAACCTGGTGAAGAGAAACCAGAGAATAAAATGACACTGTTTTCCCAGTGTGTGCAAACAGTAAAAGCTTTTGTTCTGAATTGAAGAGACTTTGATTTAGTTCAGATAACTTGCTCTTCATGTCACCAGCTCCACATTTGTCACTATAATTAGCCTCCTTTCCATCCCTCTGTAGAATTATGTGGTGAGCTTCTGAGGTTTCAAAGTTTGTGATATTTTCTATGCCCATGTAAGACAACAATGGGTCTGATTCTGAACTCATCAATACTTGGGTAAATCATGAGTAATTGCATTGCCAGTGGAGTTAGTCCTCATTTACACAGAAGAAAGATCAGAATCAAAAGGCATATGATCAGAATGGACAGTACTGCATGCACGAATTGTGTGTTTAACATCTGCATGTTCTACAAATGTGTGTGTGTGTCCATATACATATCAATATATGTACAGAGTTACAATGATTAAAGAGGATTATTAATCTCAGCTAATCTCTAAATATGATAATTCAGAAAATACTTAGTCATTCAGTGCTGTTTTTGAAACTAATGTTTATGGAGGTTTATTCCTGCTGAGTCTGCTGCTTGAAATATACCCGGCCACTCAGAAAGAGTTACCTAGGCAACCTTTCAATTGCTTCTTTTGTGCTCCTATTTTACCTCAATAATCATTATTTCAAAGCTAGGTATCTAGCCTCATCTGCACCCCTAGTTGCTTCTGCCAGAATCTGGAGACAGAGAGAACAGATTTGGTTTGAAGGAAGTAGTCTTGCACCTGCATACGTTTTCTAAAGAGGTCAAACTGCCATAGATTATAGAAATGAAGTGCTGAGCATCTGCCTACTTTGGCAGTGTACAGAAAGATAAAAGGGCACGCCAATCTCTTAAACCTTTCAGATGCTTAACGTTCTGTGGCGAGTGTGTGACAAATTGTATCCATATCTGTTTGTAAAATCTTGTCATGATAAATACCTGTGACTCTTCAGTTCACTGTCATTTTTTAATCACTCAGATTAGTTGGGAATTTCTAGAAGTATAGGGACTAACAAGATATGGTCTTCTCTTAACATGTGTGTATAATTGGTAAGGCAGCTGCATCTATGAACACATCAAGAGGGAACTGTGGATATTGGCTTGATTGTATCTTTGTAAATCTGGCAAAACTCTAGTGAAGTCAATGGAGTGATACAGATATAAAACTGGAAAAAATTCAGTCAGAATCAGGTTTTGTGTCCCTTAGTGTTGATAGGAACATTTAAAATGATCACTTTATAGAGACGACAACCTTGAGTTACTTGTAGAGTAATCAAACGGATGATTTTCTCGTCAATAATTAGGAATGGATTTTGAAACAGAACTATTAATAAACCCCCAAAATTACAGAGCTATGCAATAAACTAACCAAATCAAGTAGATTCTGAAACCAGCCTCTTGCAGCACTGTTAAAAACCTTAACTAAGCACTGTTAACACAGGGTCTTAACTCATAGAAAGGTTTCAGAGTAACAGCCGTGTTAGTCTGTATTCGCAAAAAGAAAAGGAGTACTTGTGGCACCTTAGAGACTAACCAATTTATTTGAGCATGAGCTTTCGTGAGCTACAGCTCACTTCATCGGATGCATACACATGCATCCGATGAAGCGAGCTGTAGCTCATGAAAGCTCATGCTCAAATAAATTGGTTAGTCTCTAAGGTGCCACAAGTACTCCTTTTCTTTTAACTCATAGAAAGGTGATGATAATGTTCCTCAGCACAGTATAAACTTATTGGAAGAATAGTATGTAATTTTCAGAAAGGTTTGAGATCTCAATTATAATCTCTTTTTAAAATGACTTTTAAAAGTAGGCACATCCTGCATGCTCTGAGGAAAATCCAACTTATATTGTGTATTGCTCTTTGGGCTTTCTCTTACTGAACTCAATGGGAGACTTTCCAGTGAATTCAGGGGGGTTGGATCAGGCCCTTTGTGGGACAGAACCATTCAGGCTGAATTTTGTGTTGGCTTACACAGCAGTGTAAATTGGATCTGGTGTAACCCCATTGACATCGCCTCTTTGAGTTACACCAGGGATGAATTTGGCCTCTTGGGCAAAAAGGCCAGAAAACAGGTGTAAGTGTCAAAGTAGTCTAGGTCATGCCCATTAGCGGCATTCTATGGCAGTCCTAAAGGGTCTTACGTCACCTGCATGCTGAGGAGTGAAAGGAGGGCAGAGAAACAGGAAAAGTGATGTGGCCAGCCGTAAAGGTCCTATGTCACAGGAGAAATCCCTCCAAGCTTATCCTGTGGTAAGTGGCTGAAAACCAATTAACAGTAGGGTGTAAAAACAAACAAAAAACACTTGTGTGTAGAGAGGTTAAAATATTGGAGTGAAGATCCATCATGTGGGTGAAAGTTTTTCCCTAAGGTTTTGCTGGTTAGTTGCTAAAAAATTGATGTGCTACTGGAAGGTCAGAGGGCAAAACATTATGGATGGTCTTGATTCAGACCTTGGTTACTCTGGTTTTGCCCAGTATAACCCAGGATGGAGGAAACAGTGGTGGAAGTCTGTTTGGAGATGTGTCAGAGGCACAAAGTGAATACAATCCCAGTAGCCTGATCTTAGATTATGTATTAATTATATTGATTACGTAAGAATCTCCAGTTATCACTTTGAGGGTTGACAGGTTCTTGCCCCAAGATCAGGCCCAGTATAATTTAAATTATTATATAGTTGGGAACCCTGATGTGCACAGTTGCAACACTCACAATATAGGAACTAATAGAGGAAATACAGTTTATTAATACATTTAGCACAGTTACAAAGACCCCAACTCAGTAAGATAGAGATACTACAGAACGTACATCTGCACATCCGTATACTCACATCATCCCTTGTAGAACAACCTGCAATGTTAGCCATCATCTTCCTCATTAGCATCACCTTCCCCATCATCACCAGTGGCCATCTTTCTGGAACTACCCAAGGACTACATCTCTCTCTCCTACTGCCCCTAGGCTGGGATGCCACTTTTATACTATGTTACACTGACGCCGTTATGTTCCATGCATATTCAGTAGGGGATTTTTCCCTTCTTATTGTTTGTATTTCCTCACCTCACTAATGTTGGAGTGTCTTTTTTCTATAGGTTAGTATTTCAATGATCTCAATTTATTATATACATCACTTTGTTACCATGGCCCTTTTGTGGTTAGGTATCACATTTGTTATTTCTGTCCTAACTAGTTATTTTGATTCTTTTCAAGTTCTAAGTTGTGGTGTACCTGTTAAGTTTAAAAGGGTATGAAAGTTAGGAAAGCCCCTATGCCGACCTGCTGTAACGCATCCTATATGTTAAAGGTCGCAGTTATACATGGACCTTATGCTTTAGCTCCATTTATCTAGGTGAAAGTCCCAGACATAAGTATGCTAACTTGCTGAAGCTAATGTCTTACAGGATACGGGCCTGTAGGTTTCTTGCATTACTGCCGAATATAATGCAAAGCAGTAAATATAATGAAGGTGAGCTAGCCCACTGGGCTACAGTAACAGTGAATATAATAAAGTAAACTAGCCCACTGGGCTACATCCCCACTCTGCCAGGATGCCTGAAGCTGGTCAGTGCAATCCCAAAGAATGGCTAGCATTGGCAATGGAGGGGCCACGGATTCATTGCATCCTCAGGCAACCTTTGCCAGCAGGATTCATGTGACGCTCTAGCTGCAGTTTAGTGCTCCACTGCCCTGGCTGCTATCGCGTAGACTCCTGGCAGTGTAAACATAATCTGCCCCTCTTCAGGGGTAGAACCCTCTGGGGAACAGGCTGGTGCAGCTTGCACCTTCCTGCACCAACACTGGCAATTCAAGCCCAATAGTTGTAATATAGCTAGAGCTAATGAGTCTTTCTTCAAGGCGTGAAGTTCGCATGACTTTCTCCGAAGAGATCGCTGACTTTATTCACCCAATTTACCTTCTATTCATTTCCATGTTTATGACAGAATTCAGAAGATGATGATGAAGAGCAGCCTCTCAGCCTGGCCTGGCCTGACACCCTACGCAAACAGCTCATGTATCTTGCTGTTTTCCCCATTGTTTTTCCATTGTGGATTACCCTGCCAGATGTCAGAAAGCCTGTGAGTACCACACTGTTGTTATAAGTTGATGTGTTTTCCACAATGGGATGGTTTCATTGAACAGATTCAAACTTCTCCATCTTCTTGAACATTTTTAACCCCCTTTGGCATAGTTTTAATATAGTTTAGGATCCCTCTATTTTAAGGCAAAGATGTGATAAAGAACTTTGTGCAGTTTACAAAGCCTACTGAATTAATGTAAAAGTAGAATTTGTGATTTTTCAGCAGTTTCACTTGTGGAGAAAATATAACACCAGAATTCTGAAGCAAACATCAACCTTAAACCAAGTATTAATCTGGGAGGTATCGTTGTGAATGTGTTGCCATTATATGCATAAATATTTTATGGCACAAAGAGAGAAACTCTTTCTTGTGGGCCTTGATAATTGCATTTCTTGATGTCCACTATGCATTACTTAACACCATAGGAAGTCTACCTTTCAGGAACGCACAGACCATTAACAGTTCCTGTATCCTAGTGTCTCCGAAACAGCAGTAAAGTCTGTGCTTTATATAAATACTCACTTTAAGAATTAAACATTCAGATTTAGTCAAATAAAATGATTATATATAACAGTGCCACTTTGCACGTCTGAGGCACCTTTCAATTTAGGCTCAAAATACTTTACAAACAAAGGTCCATGTTGCATCACAGCTTCCTCTGGCAACTCATCAACATGGCCAAAGTGCTAACAGGGCTTCTCCTGAGAGCAAACGTCCTGAGGACCCACATCGTTCTCTGATTCGATGCCACAAACATACTTTAGCCACCCCTAGTGGCGCTTCAGTCTTCAGAGTGGTTGTACTTCCATCTTTTCATGTTCTCTGTATGTATAAATATCTTCTTACTATATGTTCCATTCTATGCATCCGATGAAGTGAGCTGTAGCCCACGAAAGCTTATGCTCAAATAAACTTGTTAGTCTCTAAGGTGCCACAAGTACTCCTTTTCTTTTTGCTGATACAGACTAACATGGCTGCTACTCTGAAACCTATCAGAAATGAATGCAGCCTCAGCCAGTATTACTATCTGCGCTGATTCCCTGTGAGTTAAAAGATTGATGATGCATGTCCTCCTGACTTGGTCTCTGAGTCTCCTACTTCTTCCCTCCCAGCCCACCCACTTCTCAGTCTCAGATCTTGGACCCTATCAAGAAACATGCACAGGAGAGGGGAATGTGGGACACAATACTAGGGAAACAGCTGACTCTCGCTATCAAAAAAGAGGATTGTAATGTTAAGATGATACTGTCTGCCCACGAATGTCAGGGGAACAATCAGATCCTTAGGGCATGTCTACACTACAGGTGCTACAGTGGCGTCTGTTACCTACATTGACATTAAAACTCCTTACAACTCACCTAGTGGTGGTAGCTAGGTTGACAGAAGAATTGTTGCCTCAACCTAGCTGTGATTAGGTCGACATAACTATGGTGTTCAGGGGTATGAATTTTTCACACACCTGAGAAACATATCTAGGTTGATCTAAATTTTAAGTGTATACCAAGGGTGTAGTTAATTAAGCCCCACAACACCCCTGAGAGGAATGGTATGTAATGCAGCACTCGCCTGGATTTAACAGGGCACAGCAGTTTATGGCAAATTGAAGAAGAGTACTATAGACAGACAAGGTAGATGAGGTAATATGTTTTACTGGACTGACTTCTGTTGGTGAGAGAGACAAGCTTTCAAGCTTTACAAGCTACACAGAGCTCTTCTTAGTTAATTAACACTTCAAGGGTTTTAGGAAGGCAGAATATAATTATCAGAGCCAATACACAGGGGTTAACATGCTTACTTTTACTAAAAAGGCCATTAGATGGCTCTTGACCACAAGTGATCAGAACATTTGATTTACATCCCATCCCAGTGATGGCTCCTCGCCCCTGAACACCGTGCTAAGGTATATGTGCAGTATTGATTCAAAGGGAAGATTGCCACCTATTGGATCCCTAAAACCACTGCCTGCAACACTTAGATTTTCCACACAAGTACTGACCCTGCTTAGCTTATCTGACCCTACTTAGCTTGTGACATCTGACAGGGTCACTGCACAGCATGGGCTCGCCCTACAACACAGTACAGTGGAAGATTAAATACATAAAGCCAAATTCAGTTCTGAGACCAGTGCAGGCAAGTTGTACAGGTCTAACTGAAAGAGGGATTAGGCCTACACAAATCAATTTTTAAAAAACATTTTTTATTTTTAAGATGTTTTAACACAAGTAAAATTAAATTTAAAATGGTCATGAATGCCATCAGTGTGAAATCTAGACAGCTTCAAAAAATGAGTTAAAAGTCGTTTCAGTTATTACATCTGCCCCTGAGTCCCCCAAGGCAATTTACAACCCACATTTGCCTTTTATTTTATTTTATTTTATGTCATTTTGGCTTGTTTGTTTCAAATGTTTTATTAAGGCAAGAAGAAAAATAACCAGAAAAAAACAATATCAAAAGATTAATTACTCCTACGGCATAAATTTCATCATCATTTGGCAGTTATGTCCCTGATTAAGGAGAGAGTTAAGCACATGTCCTATGTTAAGTACAAGTCATCCCACTGAAATAAAAAAGAGTAAAAAATATTTTCAAATATATTGTTTTCTCTAGTCTTTTTCAGGAACATTAATCTTAGTTGTTACTTGTTAAACATTTTCACACACAGGTTTGATTCCTAAATATAACTGTCTCTTGAATGCAGTTATATTCATCCTTACTCAGGCAAACTTTCATTAAAAAGAAGTTTAGCCTGAGTAAGGACTAAGTAAAAGCTGAATAAGGTGGATTTAGGAGTTGGCCCAGTTATTTATATTATTTATAATCTTTTGGTTATCACTTTAGGATGAGATCCAGCAGTCTTTCCACATGCAGACCATCCATTAATTTCATCCCGATCTTTGTGTTTGCAGTCACTGAAGGTTGGATATTAATAAAAATGACTGTAATAGTTTGTCATGTCCTCACTCTCTTGTATTTACATATTGAAACGGTCATAGCTGATAGACTCGTCAAAGCTGAAAAATCAATAGCTGGATTAATGCCTCAGTAAGTGTTTTAATCTCCTCTTCTCAGTTCAAAAATATATTTAAAACTTCAAAGAGAGGGGATGCACAAGTTTATAAGGGTCTAAATCAGTGTTCTGAATTCTTCCTCCCACCACATTTCCCCTCCCATGCACTGAAAAGCTTCGGTTCAGTGCAAAGAACACAAACTAAAATAAGACTGTCAAATTGTTCTTTGATAAAGATTTCTCAAAAGGCATAAATTTTCAGTTTTCCCGTCTGTTTGTGCTCTCATGGTTTTTTCTTTTCGAGTTCAGACAACTATGTTAAAATGTGTTGTTTAATAACATAACAGCATACAGCATGATATAGGTTTCAGTTTTGTATTGGTCTTTGTTTTGCAATCTCATTGACTATTCATATGAATCAGGATGTATAAAGTTATTCACAAAGGATTTCAAATTCTATTCTCAATTACACCTAGACATGGGAAGTGGTGTGCATTGTTTTGAATAAAAATCTCAAACTACCCGAAGCACTCCTTGTAATCATTTTATTCATTTGCCTCAAACATTTATATTGTATAACCAGTTGTTAACAAAAATGTTTAATGAAAATCAAAAATCTCATTAATATTCAAGTGACTGTAAAAGTCATGTGAAGGTTTGCATCAGAAGTGCACATGCCAGTTCTGGCCCATTGACAAAAAAGAATTGATTCCAGTAGGACATACTATATCATAACATAAAGGATGAAGTATAAATGTATATACTGAAAGTCAAAGGGTGGCAGAAACTAAAGAAGAATTTGATTCACAGAAAGGAATGGCTTGTCACGAATAGCAGGAAACGGAGGCTAATATTGTATGCAGTTTGTAATCACATGTAGTAATAACTGGAGAGGTAACAGGATGTATCAATGTGACAAACTGTTTACATTGAACATTACTGCGAAAGAATTAACCAGACAGTTGCAGAAACTCTCTATGCCCAGCTGCCTAACTTGTCACAGATGCTTCATTAGCTTGTTTGTGTCTAAAACTCTCTGTCTTACTCCTGCCTGTCACCACCACCCGTGCCACCCAAAATAATGGTTGATTATGATGGTTCAAAGAGCACTTCAGAATTCAGATTTACATGTACAGTGTGAGTCAAAGATTTGAGCAAACCTACTGCAACATTCAAATAGATTTTGAAGGCAAACTAAACACTTTGGACACAATTTGCAAATATGATAATTTTAATAGGAAATTCGAATTCCCTATTTGGAGGCTCATGTTGGCACTTAGGCACATAAAATGAGCACTTGTGTGCTAAGTGCAGATTTGAGAGTCTATATAGAGCTTTGTATGTCCTCTGTGGGTTCCCACTTCTGAAAATTGTCCTCCCCTTTCTTCTGGGTGTTTTTCCTTTTCTCCTTTACCTTCCTTTCTAAAATATATTTTAGCTGAGCTGAAGGGGGAAGTATTAATAGTGTTTACCAGCACTAGAGCAAACTACAGTCAGTTCTATAAATCCTTATAGTCTAATGAATGCCAAATTTAGCAAAACTCTCTAACATGAAATATACAATTTTTAATCAGTAGGATCCCTGCTGTCTTTGTTTTTGTTTTTCCTGAATTTTATCCAGTGTACAGATAATGATTTTTTTTTTAGAAATATAACTACAGTGGTCTGTATATTAGTTGAAAAGCAGCTCCATAAATTAAATCAATAAATGACCCATTTTAATAAGCATTTGCTAGCTTAATAAACTGTTTACTTAAGAAAACCGCTTATGGAGCTAGACCCATCCTCATTGTAATGCTATTGAAGTAACTGGCAGTATGCTAGGGACTGATTTATTCCATGGGGATTTAGTGGTTGGCTTTTTGTTCAAATGCCTTTATTAATAATAATAATAATAATAATAATTAATAATAGCTAGATGTTGTAGTAATAGTAACTTATATTTGTACAGGTTTCAGAGTAACAGCCGTGTTAGTCTGTATTCGTAAAAAGAAAAAAGAAAAGGAGTACTTGTGGCACCTTAGAGACTAACCAGTTTATTTGAGCATGAGCTTTCGTGAGCTACAGCTCACTTCATCGGATGCATAGCATATTGTGGAAACTGCAGAAGACATTATATACACACAGAGACCATGAAACAAAACTTCCTCCCACCCCACTGTCCTGCTCGTAACAGCTTATCTAAAGTGATCATCAAGGAGGGCCATTTCCAGCACAAATCCAGGTTTTCTCACCCTTCCCCCCCCCCCCCACAGACACACATACAAACTCACTCTCCTGCTGGTAATAGCCCATCCCTCTTTGAAACCTCTCTTTATAATGCGCATGATAATCAAGGTGGGTCATTTCCAGCACTAATCCAGGTTTTCTCACCACCACCACCCCCCCACACACACACACACCCCTCCAAAAACCACACACACAAATTCACTCTCCTGCTGGCAATAGCTCATCTTACAATGTGCACAGCAATAATCCAAGTTTAACCAGAACGTCTTGGGGGGGGGGGGGTTGTAGGAAAAAAACAAGGGGAGATAGGCTACCTTGCATAATGACTTAGCCACTCCCAGTCTCTATTCAAGCCCAAATTAATAGTATCCAATTTGCAAATGAATTCCAATTCAGCAGTTTCTCGCTGGAGTCTGGATTTGAAGTTTTTTTGCTTTAAGATAGCGACCCTCATGTCTGTGATTGTGTGACCAGAGAGATTGAAGTGTTCTCCGACTGGTTTATGAATGTTATAATTCTTAACATCTGATTTGTGTCCATTTATTCTTTTACGTAGAGACTGTCCAGTTTGACCAATGTACATGGCAGAGGGGCATTGCTGGCACATGATGGCATATATCACATTGGTGGATGTGCAGGTGAACGAGCCTCTGATAGTGTGGCTGATGTTGTTAGGCCCTGTGATGGTGTTCCCTGAATAGATATGTGGGCACAGTTGGCAACGGGCTTTGTTGCAAGGATAGGTTCCTGGGTTAGTGGTTCTGTTGTGTGGTATGTGGTTGTTGGTGAGTATTCGCTTCAGGTTGGGGGGCTGTCTGTAGGCAAGGACTGGCCTTTCTCCCAAGATTTGTGAGAGTGTTGGGTCATCCTTCAGGATAGGTTGTAGATCCTTAATAATGCGTTGGAGGGGTTTTAGTTGGGGGCTGAAGGTGACGGCTAGTGGCGTTCTGTTATTTTCTTTGTTAGGCCTGTCCTGTAGTAGGTGACTTCTGGGAACTCTTCTGGCTCTATCAATCTGTTTCTTCACTTCCGCAGGTGGGTATTGTAGTTGTAAGAATGCTTGATAGAGATCTTGTAGGTGTTTGTCTCTGTCTGAGGGGTTGGAGCAAATGCGGTTGTATCGCAGAGCTTGGCTGTAGACGATGGATCGTGTGGTGTGGTCAGGGTGAAAGCTGGAGGCATGTAGGTAGGAATAGCGGTCAGTAGGTTTCCGGTATAGGGTGGTGTTGATGTGACCATCGTTTATTAGCACTGTAGTGTCCAGGAAGTGGATCTCTTGTGTGGACTGGACCAGGCTGAGGTTGATGGTGGGATGGAAATTGTTGAAATCATGGTGGAATTCCTCAAGGGCTTCTTTTCCATGGGTCCAGATGATGAAGATGTCATCAATATAGCGCAAGTAAAGTAGGGGCGTTAGGGGACGAGAGCTGAGGAAGCGTTGTTCTAAATCAGCCATAAAAATGTTGGCATACTGTGGGGCCATGCGGGTACCCATAGCAGTGCCGCTGATCTGAAGGTATACATTGTCCCCAAATGTAAAATAGTTATGGGTAAGGACAAAGTCACAAAGTTCAGCCACCAGGTTAGCCGTGACATTATCGGGGATAGTGTTCTTGATGGCTTGTAGTCCATCTTTGTGTGGAATGTTGGTGTAGAGGGCTTCTACATCCATAGTGGCCAGGATGGTGTTATCAGGAAGATCACCAATGGATTGTAGTTTCCTCAGGAAGTCAGTGGTGTCTCGAAGGTAGCTGGGAGTGCTGGTAGCGTAGGGCCTGAGGAGTGAGTCTACATAGCCGGACAATCCTGCTGTCAGGGTGCCAATGCCTGAGATGATGGGGCGCCCAGGATTTCCAGGTTTATGGATCTTGGGTAGTAGATAGAATATCCCAGGTCGGGGTTCCAGGGGTGTGTCTGTGCGGATTTGATCTTGTGCCTGGATTAGTGCTGGAAATGACCCACCTTGATTATCATGCGCATTATAAAGAGAGGTTTCAAAGAGGGATGGGCTATTACCAGCAGGAGAGTGAGTTTGTATGTGTGTCTGTGGGGGGGGGGGAAGGGTGAGAAAACCTGGATTTGTGCTGGAAATGGCCCTCCTTGATGATCACTTTAGATAAGCTGTTACGAGCAGGACAGTGGGGTGGGAGGAAGTTTTGTTTCATGGTCTCTGTGTGTATATAATGTCTTCTGCAGTTTCCACAATATGCTATGCATCCGATGAAGTGAGCTGTAGCTCACGAAAGCTCATGCTCAAATAAACTTAGTCTCTAAGGTGCCACAAGTACTCCTTTTCTTTTTTCTTTTTATATTTGTACAGTGCTTTTCAGCAATAGATCTCAAAGAGCTATACAAAGGATATAAATATCATTATCCCCATTTTACAGATGGGGAAATTGAGAGACAGAGAGGTGAAGTGACTGCCTCAGAGTCACTCACCAAACTAGAGGCAGGGCCAGGAATAAAACCAGGTATCTTGAATCCCAGTCCAGTGCTCAGTCCACTAGACCCTGCCCCCAACTGCCTCCCTCCTTTCCACTCTGAAAAAAGAACAAATAATAAGGCTCAAATTCTACCATGGTGCCAACATGGGGCAAATCGTTATGCCCATCAGTGGCAGATTAGCCACTGGGCCAATGGAGCCTGTGCCCAGGGGCCCCGGCCAATTGGGGGGCCCAGAAAAATAGGTGCCCCTGCACCCTGACCCGCTCCACCCGCTGGGCACTCCAGCCGGGGAGCAGGGTCAGGGAGTGGGGGCTTGCCCCGCTCTGCCTCTCTGGCACTCCAGCTGGGGAGTGGGGTCGGGGCGTGGCGGCTGGAGTGCCGGGCGGGTGGACCGGGGCAAGCCCCCGCGCCCCGACCCCATTTCCCCAGCAGAAGCATCGGGGGGATTCAGGGGAGACTGCAGGCCAAAGGGTTGTGGAGGGGCCCCCATTTGCTCTGGCCCAGGGGCGCACAAAACCCTAATCCACCCCTGGTGGCCGTGCAGAGTCCCATTAACTACAATGAGACTCCATATAAGTGAACATTTCCTTCAACAAATAGAACCATTATCATCTACAGGACTCTGGACAAGGACAAAGGTGTGCCCACACAGACCCAATTTCAGGATTAGAGCCTAAATGAGCAAAATATGATGAATGATAAACTATATCTAATGCCTAGAGTAATAGAGAATAGAGAGTTCGGACAAATATATGAGGTATTAAGATTAAATATAAAATAAAAGCACAGTAATAAAAGTGGGCAAAGGTAAAAAAATCCTTTATTTTTTTTGCCAAACAATTAAAGGCTCAATACCTTGCAGGATCAGGCTCTAAGAAACAACACATTTGCTGAAAACATTCTTTGATTATAATCCTATTCATTTTAAGCTCTGATATTTTTCAAAAACCATTAGGAATTCTATACATATGTGCCGCAGGAAAAATATGTGAGCAAAGAAGGCACTATGCAGAAGCAACAGCAGTCCGACAAATCTAGATTCACGCAACTAAATTCAGTTGACATCTCTAAGTCGAAATGGCATATTTACTGTATGAACCATGCTTTTTTGATTTGTCCTGTTACCATGACCACAGCAGAGCCAACTGGTAATAAAACTGGGTGCTAGTATCTTTATAAAGCAACCATCCCAACAGCTGCATACTCCACTGGAAAGAAATGTTGAGAAACATTGCTGTCTGACAGCTCTGACTATTTCTTCCAGGAAAATTTTTAGAACTGACAGCTCTGCTCGTTCCCAGGAGCTTGTGAATTACTCACATGGATGAATATCCAAAACTTTCACAATAATTACAATCTAATTTTTTTTGAAGATCCAGCCTCAGAAAAAACAGTACTCCCACTCTTTTTTTCAGATTTGTCTGTATGCAAATTATTACCATATTTATTGGATTTGTGCATGATTTCAGCTACTACAATTGGCACAGGTTTTACGTTTCGCACTTTTTCAGTTATAATGTTTTCTCTTCTAAAAATAGATAATTAAACTGTAAAGTCTGTTAAAGTTCACATAGCCTTGAACTACTGCTTATCAGCTAATTATAATGGAACAAAATTGGCTCAGACAGTCAGGGTGCATGTATGCTATAAAGTTACTGACATAATTCTCAGCTCTGCAGTTTCCTGCATTGTGGTTGATTCCTTGTCTGATTTGCATAAACACTATATCATTATTTTACAATAACCATATGGTATGGATAGCCCTGTTCTCTGGTTGACTGACAGCCATTATTGGCCAATAGCGAGAAATTGAATAATTCACAGTATTTTTATTTTTGACAACAAGAATATGCAAATCCCTCTGCTCTCATTGGCTCTCCTTTTAAATTTTAAATTTTAAAATAGAATTTTAAAGCTGATTGCCAACAACACGCATACCACCTCATCTTCTTGCTGCCTTCAGTTGAAGAAAACACTACAAACTTACACAAAACAAGAAAATAATCCAAAAAGTTGAAAATACTGAACAAGAAATGGATGTCTTTACAAAAAAAAAAATCCTTTTGAATCATTTGCCCCATTCAGGCTCAGTCCTACTCCCACTGAAGTAAAATTACATATACTCACTGCAGCAGCCAGAAGTGTTGTTTTGACCGTGTTGGTCCCAGGATATTAGAGAGACACGGTAGGTGAGGTAATACATTGGACCAACTTCCACTGGTGAAAGAAACAAACTTTCAAACTATGCAAAGCTCTTCTTCAGGCCTGGGAAAGGTATGCAGACCTGGCCTGCATTGGGACTGTACTTTGGTATAGCTATGTTTCTGAGGGGTGTGAAAAATCCACCTCCCCCCCACCCCCCGGCCCCGAGAGACAGCTCTACTGACCTAACCCCTGGTGTAGACCAGCGCTAGGTTGATGGAAAAATTCTTGTGTCAATTTAGCTACCACTTCTCAGGGAGATGGATTACATACACCAGTGGTTTTCAACCCAGGGTCCACAGTCTATGTCTCAGGGGGTCCATGAAAGGTTGTCATTCCCATAGAATAGTTGTTTTCAATTTCTGGTCCACAGCCCCATGGGGCATCACACACTATGTCTAAAATTTCCAAAGGCATCCGCACCTCCATTCAAAATGTTTTAGGGGTCTGCAAATTAAAAAAGGTTGAAAACCTCCTGTTGGTGCAAGTAGCATCTACAGGCACTCCATTTAGCTTGCAGTCACCCACACAAAACAGTCCCTGAATATTGTTCTGGCCCAGGAGAATGCCTGTTCTGCCTAATGTGGGTGGGTTGAGTGGGTGCTGGTCTGTGAGGAGTAATGTATAGTAGAACTGGCCTTGAATTTCTGTGAGCTCCCTGAAAAAGAAATCTTTAGACTGACTTAAGCATGCTGAATTGACAATATTGCTCTCTGACTCTAATTGCAGCCATGTTCAGGGAAACTAATGGGAACATTCAGTACATTTCTGAGCCTAATTTTCTCCCTGCAGTTGGAAATTACTCATATGCCTATGTGGGGAGAACTGTGTTCCAGAGAATGGAGGAACAGAGAGAGGCTGCATGTATTAGACATTTTACATTCTGAAATGATAGTTCAAATGGAAGCTGCAGGATTCGCCTAGGATCTCATGGTTTGATCTGAATGCACTGTCTGAGGAAGTTACTGTTTGGAGAGTTTTGCTAAGCAGGAGAATGGCCTGTAGTTAAGGCTAAGATTTTGTCACAGTTATTTTTAGTAAAAGTCATGGACAGGTCCCAGACAATAAACAGATATTCACAGGGGAGCCCGTGACCTGTCCGTGACTTTACCAAAAATAACCGGTGCCCAGGGATAGGTGGGGAGAGGAATGGAGTTCTATAGGGGTGAGGACTGACAGGCTGAGCCCCCCACCATGGCAGGGGGCACAGCCCCGGCTCCAGCAGCCACAGAGTGGGGCGCAGCCATGGGAGCGCACAGCCCTTGCTCTGGAGCTGGCCACAGCTGCGGGACAGAGGTGCGCGGCCCCGGCTCTAACCCCCACCAAGCCCCAGCTGCAGCCAGGGGGCCACTGCCCTGGGAAGCCACGAGGGGGGTGCACGGCCCCAGCTGCAGCCCCTGCCACAAACTGCAGGGCAGGGGCTGCCAGGTTCTGGTTCCAGCCCCAGTTGCAGAGCAGGGGCAGACAGTCTCACCTCCAGTCCTGGCTTCAGCCCCTGACAGTTGAAGCCAAAGTAGTCATGGAAGTCTGGTAAAGTCACAGAATCCGTGACTGCCGTGACCTCCATGACTAAATCGTAGCCTTACCTGTAGTCCATGGGCCCAAAAATTAAAAGTGAAGTTAAAAGGACTTTCACAAACAGAAGTGCTATAGAGTCAAGCCACAATTACACACTAGACAGTGGAACCAGTATTCCCAATGGAGAGCGCTTACTCACACAAGCAGTCCTATTGATCATTCACATAAGCTTGTAAAACATTATCACTGGCTCATTAAAAATAATCTGACGTGAGCGAGAGCCAAAACAACGAGTGACTTTAAGGAATGTTTGTTGTTTAAAATCTGATTCATAGAATCATAGAAGATTAGGGTTGGAAGAGACTTCAGGAGGTCATCTAGGCCAACCCTCTGCTCAAAACAGGACCAAGCCCAACTAAATCATCCCAGCCAGGGCATTATCAAGCCAGGTCTTAGAAACCTCTAAGGATGGAGACTCCACCACCTCCCTAGGTGGTAACCCATTCCAGTGCTTCACCATCCTCCTAGTGAAATATTTTTTCCTAATATCCAACCTAGACCTCCCCCACTGCAACTTGAGACCATTGCTCCTTGTTCTGTCATCTGCCACCACTGAGAACAGCTGAGGTCCATCCTCTTTGGAACCTGTCTTCAGGTAGACCACTATCAAATCCCCGCACACACACACTCTTCTCTTCTGGAGACTAAATAAGTCTGTTCCCCCAGCCTTTCTTCATAAGTCATGTGCCCCAGCCCCCTAATAATTTTTGTTCCCCTCCACTGGACTCTCTCCAATTTATCCACATCCTTTCTGTAGTGGGGGGACCAAAACTGGATGCAGTACTCCAGATGTGACCTCACCAGTGCTGAATAGAGGGGAATAATCACTTCCCTCCATCTGCTGGCAACACTCCTACTAATGCAGCCCAATATGCCATTAGCCTTCTTGGCAACAAGGGCACACTGTTGACTCATATCCAGCTTCTGGTCCACTGTTAACCCCTAGGTCCTTTTCTGCAGAACTGCCACTTAGCCAGTTGGTCCCCAGCCTGTAGCAGTGCATGGGATTCTTCCATCCTAAGTGCAGGACTCTGCACTTGTCCTTGTTGAACCTCATCAGGCCCAATCTTTTGGCCCAATCCTCCAATTTGTCAAGGTCACTCTGGACCCTATCCCTACCCTCCAGCGTATCTACCTCCCCCCCCCCCCGCCCAGTTTAGCGTCATCCACGAACTCGCTGAGGGTGCAATCCATCCCATCATCCAGATCATGAATGAAGCTGTTGAACAAAACCAGCCCCAGGACCAACCCCTGGAGCACTCCGCTTGATACCAGCTGCCAGCTAGACATTGAGCCGTTGATCACTACCCATTGAGCCCGACGATCTAGCCAGCTTTCCATCCACCTTATAGTCCATTCATCCAATCCATACTTCTTTAACTTGCTGGCAAGAATACTGTGGGAGACCATATCAAAAGCTTTGCTAAAGTCAAGGTATATCACATCCACCACTATCCACAGCGCCAGTTATCTCATCATAGAAGGCAGTCAGTTTGGCCAGGCATGACTTGCCCTTGGTGAATCCATGTTGACTGTTCCTGATCACCTTCCTCTCCTTGCAGTGCTTCAAAATGGATTCCTTGAGGACCTGCTCCAAGATTTTTCAAGGGACTGAGGTGAGGCTGACCGGTGTGTAGTTCCCCGGGTTCTCCTTCTTCCCTTTTTTAAAGATGGGCACTATATTTGCCTTTTTCCAATTGTCCGGGACCTCCCCCGATCACCACGATTTTTCAAAGATAATGGCCAATGGCTCTGCAATCTCATCAGCCAACTCCCTCAGCACCCTTGGATGCATTAGATCTGGACCCGTGGACTTGTGCATGTCCAGCTTTTCTAGATAGTCCTTAACCTGTTCTTTCACCGCTGAGGGCTGCTCACCTCCTCCCCATACTAAGCTGCCCAGTGTAGCAGCCTGGGAGCTGACCTTCTCTGTGAAGACCAAGGCAAAAAAACCACTGAGTACTTAAGCTTTTTCACATCATCTGTTACTGGGTTGCCTCCCCCATTCAGTAAGGGTTCCACACTTTCCCTGACCTTCTTCTTGTTGCTAACATCCCTGTAGAAACCCTTCTTGTTACCCTTCACATCCCTTGCTAGCTGCAGCTCCAATTGTGCTTTGACCTTCCTGACTACACCCCTGCATACTCCTCTGTCCAAGTTTCCACTTCTTGTAAGCTTCCTTTTTGTGATTAAACTCACCGAAAGTTTCTCTGTTAAGCCAAGCTGGTCACCTGCCATTTGCTATTCTTTCTGCACATCGGGGTGGTTTGTTCCTGCGCCCTCAATTAGGCTTCTTTAAAATACAGCCAACTCTCCTGGACTACTTTCCCCCTCATATTAGCCTCCCAGGGGATCCTGCCTATCAGTTCCCTGAAGGAGTCTAAGTCTGCTTTTCTGAAGTCCAGGGTCCATATTCTGCTGCTCTCCTTTTTCCTTTTGTCAGGATCCTGAACTCGACCATCTCATGGTCACCGCTGCCCAGATTACCATCCAATTCTATTTCCCCTACCAATTCTTTCCTGTTTGTGAGCAGCACGTCAAGAGGAGTATGGCCCCTAGTTGGTTCCTCCCATACTTGTACCAGGAAGTTGTCCCCAACACTCTCCAGAAACTTCCTGGATTGTCTGTACACTGCTGTATTGCTCTTCCAGCAGATGTCAGGGTGATTAAAGTCCCCCATGAGAACGAGGGCCTGTGATCTGGAAACTTCTGTTAGTTGTCCAGAGCAAGCCTCGTCTACCTCATCCTCCTGGTCTGGTGGTCTATAGCAGGTGGCCACCATGACATCTCCCTTGTTGCTCTCACCTCTAAACTTAACCCAAAGACACTCAACAGGCTTTTCTCCAGTTTCATACTGGAGCTCTGAGCAATCATTCTGCTCTCTTACATATAGTGCAACTCCTCCACCTTTCCTCCCCTGCCAGTCCTTCCTGAACAGTTTATACCCATCCATGACAGTGCTCCAGTCATGTGAGTTACCCCACCAAGACTCTATTTTTCCAGTCACATCATAGTTCATTGACTGTTCCAGGACTTCCAATTCTTCCTGCTTGTTTCCCAGGCTTCTTGCATTCGTGTACAGGCACCTAAGATAACTAGCCGATTGCCCTACTTTCTCAGTTTGAACCAGGCAGCCTCCCCTATTGCACCCTCCTCCTTGTGTTTCCTCCCAGTATCCCACTTCCCCACTTACCACAGGGCTTAGGTCTCCATCCCCCAGCGAACCCAGTTTAAAGCCCTCCTCACTAAGTTAGCAAGCCTGCCTGAGAAGATGCTCTTCCCTCTCTTCATTAGGTGGATCCCTTCTCTTCCTAGCACTCCTTCTACCTTGAACAACATCCCACGGTCAAAGAATCCAAAGCCCAACACCACCTGCCCAACCACGCATTTACCTCCACAATTCAATGATCCCTACCTGGGACTTTTCCTTCAACAGGGGGGATGGACGAGAACACAACTTGAACCTCAAATTCCTTTATCCTTCTTCCCAGAGCCACGTAGTCTGCAGTGACCCACTCAAGGTCATTCTTGGCAGGATCATTGGTGCCCACATGGAGACGTAGGAAGGGATAGCGGTCCGAGGGCTTGATCAGTCTCAGCAGACACTCCATCACATCCTGAATTCTAGCTCCAGGCAAGCAGCACACTTCTCAAGTTTCCCAGTCTGGATGGAAGATGGATAACTCCATCCCCCTTAAGAGGGAGTCCCTGACCACCACCACCCTTCTCCTCCTCTTGGGAGTGGTGGTCATGGAACCCCCATCCGTAGGACAATGCATCTCAGGCCTTCCGGTTGATGGGGTCTCCTGATCCCTTCCCTCAGATGACTCTTCCAAACCATTCTCCACTGTAGTACCTGTGCAGAGAGCCTGAAAACGGTTTCTTGCCTCTATCTGCATTGGGGGCACATAGGTTCTTCTCTTCCTTCTTCTTGAGGGCACATGTTGCCAGCGTTCTTCCCCATTCTGCACTGCCCTCTCTGATTTTTCAGCATGCTGTGCCTGCAGTACCAAATGCTGAAGCATTCATTCACAATACAAATTTAGTCTCAAGCCATAATTTGATTTACACTGTGATTATTCCAAACGGAATTACAATCAAGATTAACCCTGCCAAACTAGTTAACTTAAGCTCTCCCTTTTAAACAGGTATAACTGGCTTAAAAAGGCAGTGGGGGTGTTGAATGACACTGAAAGGCACAGAGACCAAAATAGGTCATGAATTTTAATATAACCCATTAATTTGTTATGAGAATTCTGGTCATTCAAAGCTTGACATTAGTAAAGGAGAAATCCTAATTAAAAATGAATCTGCTTTGGTGTGATCCAGCTTTTGGAACTCATTAATGGGCTTCAAAGACATTATTGTGTGTACAGGCTTACCTTTCTTTTGTAACAAACCTCTCTACAAAACAAAGCAAAGGGGTTCCACAGTAATGAGTACATCTTAATTGCATCCTACCACGTTAATTGAAAATAAAAAGGGTTATTTTTCCAAGCAAAATATGACGAGCTAAAAATTTCAAAATGTACCTCTTTATCGTTCTGGACTCTGCAGCAACTTTTGTGGTGCTGACTGTACAAAAAATGCATTCTCACTATAGAGTTTATTGGCAAAAAGTAACCTTTTATATTAATTGTACCTTGCATATTTTGAGTATGTACTCATGACCTTGAGGATGGGGCACTGGCCTGCATTCAGAAGACCTAGTTTCAATTCCCATCTCTAGCCTGCTGGATTACTTTGGGCAAATCACTTAACCTCCCTGTGCCTCCGTTTCCCCATCTGTAAAACAGGGGTAATGATACTCATTCTTTGAGACCTCAAGATAAGGACTAGCTTGAATATGAATAACTTTTATTCACAAGGAATCAGTTCAAAAGTGGAAAATGGCTCTAAAGAATATCATAGCCTGTTACAGCTGTTTTCCACTTTCAAACTGATTCTTTATGAATAAAAGTTATTTTAGTAAATTCAAAGCCAAGACCATGATTCAGTAAAGCACTGAAGCAAATTTCAGCCTAAGAATATACAAAATGAATGGCAAACCGATATTCACTATTCGGTATGACCAGGTCTGATATTACAATCCTGACGTAGGCTATTTTCCTATTGAAGTCAGTGGGAGGTTTGCCTGTATAAGAACTGCAGGATTAGGGCATGCAGAGGTTCAGCTACTTAACCCTCTTCTAACTTTCTTAGATCACTATGTTTGTCATTTTGAATTTGTTTAGGGACTATATATGCATTGGTCAATATTTAACATAAATGCCCACTATTTCTGTTTTATTTCTCTTTCAGTCCTCTAGGAAATTTTTTCCTGTCACATTCTTTGGCGCAATCACTTGGATAGCAGTTTTTTCTTATTTAATGGTCTGGTGGGCACATCAGGTAAGAGAATGATAATGGTGTGAAATGTAAGCTTTCCAATGTGTCTCAGTTTGTGACTAGTCATTTAGGGCCAGATTCTGCAATCCTACCACATACTGAGTAGCCCCTTATTCTGCAAGCTGGAATGATTCTCAGAGTAAGGTACTACTCAGTGTCTGGAAAGGTGGCCCTGAAAGAGGTGGATTCTTTACACTTTGCTGATAAACATTTGATCATTCTGTTCGCATTAGAACCAGCAACAACCATTCACTGATAGCTATGTAAATAATGCATCTTTGAAAATCTTATAAGGGCTATTCCTCTTTAGCCTGGAACTATGATGCAAAGGCCTATATGGGCTTAGCATGTAGACCCCTTCCTCAGTCACTCTGTCCATGACCCCTCTCACCTGACAGTAACATCATAGGGCTTACTTGGAGCAAAGAGTCTTCCAAGGGCCCTGCATGCTTGCTGGGGAGAATTTCATCCTTAACAGTAGCCCAGTTCCTGCTGTCCCTCCTCAGGCAAAACTCCCATTGAACTCAATGGAGATTTTTGTCTTTTTGTAGGATTCAGCGCTAATGGAAATACATTTGAGTGAGTTGAATCCTTGTAAAAGTGACCTACAAAACGAAATAGCTTTTCCATAGTGCTGATTTTTATTCATTTTTTCCTGTCTTTTTGCCTGTTTCCGCATTGTTTGTCTAATGTTTAGTGTCATTTTCCTTGGCCTCATATTTTTCTTAAGTGTTTCTTCTTGTCTGAAAACCAGAGCTCGGCAAATCATGCAGTGTTCGGTTTCTGAGGGATTCACCAGCTGAACCATGTAGCTTGATTCAACCCCTGCAAGCTCCAGTTGAAATTCTATTGTAAACCCTGATGTTGCCATTAGTGGGGATGGTTTGCCTTATGAGACTTATAAAGAATTGGTCACACTAGTAATTTCTTATTATTTATCTAATGCAGTAGGTTTAAATGCCACTGTACTTCAGTAAAGCTACACACAACTAAAAGCAAAGTCCCTGCCTGTACAACTTGGAAGCTAAGGGCTGCCCTTAGCTGCTTAAGCCATGGTTGTCAAGGAGGAGGAGTAAAGTTTTATTAGCTGTGTGGTGGGTCCTAGAGCCATCTTGTCAGCACAAGGTAGGATGGCTCAGGGTAGCATAAAGCAGTAGGATATGCATTCTGTTGTGCCCTTAAAAACAGCAGTGTGCATATCCTACTAGCACATCCAGGACCCTGCAAAACATGTTAGCCAGCTGAGGGTCTAACCACATGCCCATACTGGCGGGAAATGCTCACTTGGGGCTGTGAGGCACTAGCAGGCACAATAGCAATGTACTGTCGTTAGCACATAGATCTTATGCCCTGCTACCTACAGACCCCTCTCCTCTTACATCCCATGAACATACTCATGCGACTCAGGGCAGTATTTGGCCCTAAAGAAGCAACCAACCACTTCTCCCCATACTGACTGCTTCACTGATAATACAAATATGTTCTTTTTCTCCCTACTAGCAGTAAGTGTTAGGAAAGTCACTCCGTCAGTAGGGTCATATTGATGATTTAATTCCAAAACTAAAAAATGTCATGTTCCAAAAACTTGGGAGCATATTCTACTCTCTTTCCATTGGCATACTACCAAAGATTGAGGCTAGAATATACCCCTAAGTGATTTTCCATTTTAACCAAATTTACAGCAAAGAGCGCCCATTCCTCTCATGACCTCTCTGTATTCTTTTGTACTTTTCTCAATACTTTTTAGGTTGGTGAGACCATTGGCATTAGTGAAGAAATCATGGGATTGACTATGTTAGCTGCAGGCACCTCTATCCCTGACCTAATTACCAGTGTTATTGTGGCACGAAAAGGCCTAGGTGATATGGCAGTATCCAGCTCTGTTGGAAGCAACATCTTTGACATCACAGTGGGGTAAGTACTGCACAAAGATAATTATGGCTAAGTTATAAAAACTTACATTGTTTTGTCATAGTGTTGGCTACCATTACTTTCTGTTCTTTTGCATGTAACAGAAATAGAAGATTTCAAAATACAGTATCTTACACGTGCAACATGCTTTACTGTTTTTCTTGATTTGTATCAAGGTTACTGTATAATCAGGTCAAAAGTGAATATTTGTTAAATAAGCTTGTTATAAATCAATTGGATGAGCCTCCAATTTGCTGTTTGTGTGTTTGTTTTGTTTTGTTTGTTTAAGGAACCATTCAGTCAGGTAAATTTCACATTTTAAAAATATTTAAGAATATTGTTGCAGGTGTCGTATTTAAAGCATGCTTTGCTTTAGTCAGCAGTTTGGGATTTGGTCCCTTTTGTTCACTGTTTCCAAACTACAGCTGTCTGTGTGATCAGTGATCATGAGTGCTTTTTTGTTCTTGCAGTGCCTGCCCAGCTGTAGTCTGTACCACTGGGTGTTCCACCCTCCAGATAAGTCCTGACTAATCCAGACATACAGGCACTGATTCTGTTATTCTAAGGCCCCTTCACATAGTTCTGACAGTGTAAGGAGGCCTTAAAGTGGGCAGAAATGGCACCCTGAGAATACACTCTGTGCAGGGGGCGTCCCTATAGAGCAAAAGCCCTGCTTCCAGCCCCTGGTATAATGGTGATCAGGGGTATGGACAGGTGTAATGCATTGTTTGCCCCCATCAGGACCACAGAAAGCTGAGCACAAGTTAAAGGCTCCTTGAGGCTGTTTTAACTTACATCAGGGCCAGGCAGGTTCCTGGCTGCCTCAGAATACAGGATGTGGGGGAGGGGGTTAAAGTCACCTTTGCCCCCCCATCTGTGCCCTAAGAATAAGAACTGAGAATCTGGCCACCTCTAATAGCACCATCCCCAAAGTTATTTGTTTGCCATCAGATGTCAGCAGGAGGAGATTTCACATTATATTTTTGATAATCAGATTCTAATGTGAAAATAGCAGGTTATTGAGCCAAATGCTCCTCTCATTGACATCCTCCGGTTCAACATCACTGATATCAACTGAGTTACACCAGCATTACTGAGGAAAGAATATGACCCATAAAGTGTAGTTTCTTTTAACAAGATAAAGTGCTGTCATGGGAGAAACTTAAAATTGTATTTGAGTGGAGACTAAACAAACCGTGGGATTGAGTCGTCGCCATACAAGAACTTCCATTTCTGTACTGACTCATAGGAACAAACATATACCACCATTCCCCACTAAGTGTTTTGGGTAAAATTATAGTTAATGCAGGGTAAGAGGCACAATCCTCTTCCCCACACCTCCAGATGAGTACATATAAAAGGCCAAATTCTGCTTTTTGCAGTTCAATGGGACGTTCCTATGTTGTTGCACACTCACTTTCTGGCATGTGAAGTGTTTTGCCAAAAAATTCTGGGAATTCTTTAGGCAGATCCTTGTCCCCTTAAATGTGCTGTGTGTCAGACTCCTGACAAACAGCATACTGCGGCTGAGAGTATTTGGCTGATAGAATATTACCCTGTCACAGGAGGAAGCAGGTGGGAAAACAGCAGTGCAGAGTCAGTGTGACCTAGCCTTGAGATAACGATGTTTTGAGAAGTGAAAGTGAGAAAATGCTGGATTAGACAGGACATAATATAAACAAAATGTAGATGTTTTCAATTAATGCGTGCCACAAAAGAGTATAAATGCTTGTGTGATATTGCTTGTATTTCGGAGAAACTGAAGCAGAGATGCTCTCTGTCAGCTGTATTCTTCCCTTGCAATCGCTCGGATAAAGCTGTCTCTGATTTTGTTGCTTCCAAAATAAGAGTGAAGACTCCGTTTTCTTCCACACAAGTTATGAGAGCCTGGTCCTTCACCTTTGTGGAAACTTGTGATTGGAATAGCCTGAGTAGAGATCAGAGAGAAGATTGGGGGAAATGTGAAAAGAGAGTCAAGAAAGTATAGGATAACTTGGGAGCATGGAGAACTCATTTACCTTAATTCCCTGCCCACTCATCAGCTGCATACCTCCCAACAGTGGAGAGGGCAGCAGAAAAGTAGTGGTAAATATTTATATTTTGGAAGTGCCCAAAGGGCTGCATTGTGCTAGGTGCTGTGCAGGCACAAAAAATAGGCAATCCCATTCTCCTCACCACTTTGTACACTGGGCCCAGTCTTCTGCAACCTGCCAATTTGTGCCTTGGCCTCTGCTGGAGGTTGCTGCTGAGAAACAGGGTGTGTGTCGGCCTAGTCACACCTGCTGCTCAGCCCAGTCTAGTCCCTCCCCCAGGACCCAGTACAGAATTGTTCTTTTTAGTATGTTACCTAATGCCGCTCTTATTGTGTCCCCGCACTAGCCTATCAGATGGGCTTCGTTATGTTTAAATCAACAGCTTTATGTTGAAGTGCCTCCAGAGCATTCTTAATACCACTTTTTGTTTCTCTATGGCATTTCCAATCTCTCTTTGTGTTTTTCAGCCTTCCCTTTCCATGGCTCATGTATGCTGCAATTAACAGCTTCGCCCCAGTGACTGTCAGCAGCAATGGATTGTTCTGTGCTATTGTCCTCCTCTTCATTATGCTACTTTTTGTCATCCTCTCCATTGCGCTCTGCAAGTGGAGGATGAATAAATTCTTGGGCTTCACCATGTTTGGTCTCTATTTCATATTCCTGATCGTCAGTGTCCTTCTGGAGGACAAAGTGATCTTGTGCCCTGTCTCCATCTAGTAGGAAGTGCCGTTTCTCGAACAAAAGAAATATCTGCAATGGACAGCGTCCCCTGAGAATAAACAGTGGATCCACAACCCTTACAAAAATAAATAAATACAGAGGATAAAAAGGGCTGGATTTGAAGTGGAAAAATTATTCGGCTGATGCATTTGCTACTGAACAAAACAGTTACATGTAAGAGGTGAGATCAGCTACCTTTAGGCTTCTTTGCATGTCACTTGGAAGATCTCACTGTTCACTGACAGAGGTCCTGTATGTGTGTTATAACAATGCAAGTTATTATATATACTACACATATGCTATGTTTCCCCGTATCTCTCTTTGTCTATATTAATATATGCCTACATGTGGAAACAAAGAATAATATATACATACAGGTATAACCTTGCAAGGAGAACGCTAGTATCCATTTTGGGGAAACACAAACCTCTAGTTTGGGATTTATCTAGTTACCTGTTGAATGTATCAGTGGAAGATGTTAGCCAACAGCATCTGCGTGAGTAACAGATAGAAAAGGACTTACGCATCGCTTCATTCAGATGGACTCATATGCTGTGAGCTTGCACACGTTTTGGACAGCCACACTGCGGACCTTCAGAAGCCCTTGGCAAAGTGAACATGATGTTTCAATAGAATCCTGCTAAACCCTGCAGCATCCAGACACTCTGGTTCTAGCACTGATTGTGCACTGTAAGCTGACTCATGATAGTCAAAGGTGAAACCCAAACTGGGGATTTGAAACCCAAACTGGCCTCTTCTAGCACCATCCCAGCATGCGAGTAGAAAACACAACTGCTAAGTGAATTCACTACTTTTCTATAGTGCAGCACTACTGTAAAGAGTACCAATGTCTTTCTGATGCTATCACCACTATCAGCCTGCCTTTCCATATAAGAAAGAAGGCTGGATTTGTTTGTGTGGAGTATTTCATATAAAATTTAGATGCAGCTGCATGATGGGATGCTGCCTACTTGCTGAACTGAATATCCTTTTATAGACTATTTTCCACCATAATTTGCTGTGAATAAGTCCTTTACTGTTGCATACTTTCTTATCAGCTTTGGGGCAGATCCTCAGCTCATGTAAATTGTCACAGCTCCATAATGAAGTTATGATAATTTATTCCAGCTGAGGATCTGCCCCTGTAAGTCTGAGAATTTAGCACAGGGGATCTAACAATTGTAATATGGAGGGATTGCCGTCTGAAACCGAGGCAGGAATCTTCTAGAGTCGCTGAAGTGTTAGCATGTCTTAATTATGGTGGTCTAAGGGGGCTCATGAAAGAAGAGAGCCCATTCCTGCTCATATTGAAGTCATGAGAGGAGAAGTAGGTCCAAAACGAGAACAAAAAGGGCCCAGGAAAGAGAGAGAAATCAGTGTTCCTACAGAGAAAGATTTTACATTTCCTATAGTTGGATATAAAACGGGACACTTGAAACCTGAGTAAAAATTATTTTAGGTAATGCCTGTTTGTTTTTTCCAAGGTCTGTGTTTGGTTAGAGTTGATGCAATTTCATTGTGTATCTGTTTTCCAAAAGTGACCCATTTCAGAGTTGTTTCTGGTTTAAATCCCCCCCCCCGCCGTGGAAATATTATGCCCAAGACTATAAATGGCAGGTTCAGCACATTTTGTTTTTTTGATTGTTTTGATGTTATGGCCAGGCTTTTCTTTCTGTATCCCATGCGTTCAGCACTTTTGCCCCTCACTGTATTCCTGGTATGTATGTTTATATCTCTACGTAACTAAATCTGCGTAGAGCATAAAAACGGAGAAAACAACAGTGGATCAAATAGTAAGAAATATATATTTATAATAAAAATTAAAAAGTTTATATAATTAAAGTTAAGATATTAATGAACAAAAGCAAGAAAATTAGGAGTTATAGTTACTACAGAGTCTGCTACTCACTTCTTGTGCCTAGGATTTAATACCAAGGTACAGAATTGCATACAAAGTCAGATTCTGCTCTTAATTATACACCTGCAGTGCCCTTTGCATTTTCAGTGGGACTTGTGCCTGTGTAACGGTGAGCAGAAGTTTGCCCGGTGTATTTCATATCACCTATTGCTCTGAAATCCCCTTATCTGTGCTGCAGTCTTACCTACAGTGGTGCCACTGGCACCATGCACTATTTTTTAAATGGATACAGTCCTGTGTAAAAGCAGGTGTACATACTTACAGTGACCTCAGCAGAAAGCAATGGAAGTCCCTGTGAGGAAAAAATGCAGGGCCCAAATTCTGAACTCAGTTATCCCACTAAAATCCCACTGATCTCAGAGGGTTTTCTCAGGTATAAGTGAGGGTAGAATTGGCCCCAACTCTTGTATGTATCCTGAGGGAACCACCAAATCATTTGTGATATCTTAGATGACAATACTCACAGAAGCTTTATCTAACAAAAACAAAGGTTTCAAGTGGCCCCAGGGCTTCTTCCCTTAGATGAGAGGAATAAAAAGAGCTGGTGACCACAAAGAGTATGTGCAGGACTTTGTGAGTGTGTTGCACCTTTAAGTGAGGTGTCTGTGTGTAATCATATACAATATACTGAGCTGCACAAACTCACAAGAGGACATGCATTTTGCTGAAGGTACAAAACATATCTGAATAGTACCAGAAACATCTAGCAAGGTGCATTGTGATAAAAAGTCTTTTCTGCAATGCTATGAAACAACTCACAAGACTGTACTTTAAAGCAGACACATCATGTTTCAAATGAGATTTAAAATCTTCTTACACTGGACTAGGTGAGTCACTCCTTCAAGTGATATTCTTTCCCTGTTAGAAAATGACATTGACCTTGAATTGTTGGTCCAGGTGGACATACCCCAGGTTCAATGTCTCACATCTCCTGAAAAGCCTAACAGTTTCCTGCAGCTCTTTTTCCCCAGTACCCAGGAGGTCTTGGTGCAGGTACAACACTGAAAGGAGAAATTCAGGGAGGTAGGAAGGAGAGAGAAGAGAAATCTGACAAAAATTAATACATTTTTAATTCAAAAGAAAGTTAGAATTGACCAGTATAATTAAACAAACTAGTGAAACATATTTATTCGGGCTGACCTTCCAAGCATGGCTTACATGCAGATAAGGGGCTTTGCACAGCCACATGAGGCATAAACTGGATCATGCAGGTCAAAACTAGCAGAAAAACTCACAAGCAAGCAGTGGCTACAGAGGTAAATGTAATGTATTGTAATGATGGATTTCTATTTAATAGGAAATTATCTTTCAGGCATGGCACAGAAATCATTTTATAAAGACAGGAAGTATTTAATGTTCAGGCAGTTCTATACCAAGTGACCAACGGAGCCGGCTTACAAAGGCATTTGCTGTTTAGTTTAAAAAAAAATTCAAAGACACCTGTTTGACATTTAAAACAATAAAACACACAAGACCAGATTTTGATCTCAGTTCAGTGCACTAAAGCTCTCAGTGTAGTTACTCCACATTTATACTAGTTCAACTACCATCAGAATCTGTTCCACACACAGAAGGGGAAAAGCCACCATTCCGATTTACATCTACGACAGGAGTTGCAGTAGGAGAGCTGTGACGTGCTCTGGAGAGTAAAGTCATTAGCAGCTGAATATCGTACAGCACTGGGGCCTGGTAGAGAAAGAACAATCATTTTTTCAAGATGGTATTCAGTGAAAATGTTTCAGACCAATGGTCACATAGACAATTCTAAGGAGAGTTTTTGAGGAGGCCTAGTGACTGGCATACTGTAACGGCATTTGTATGCTGTGTTAAAATATCTGACTCATTCTTTCCCTTTCAAGGAAGTTGGTGGAGTTAGATTGCCTCTGCCAACACATTCATCTTGGAAGGCATTAAAAGTGATTCCCTGCCCCTGCCCCAAGAACAAGAAAACTCGCAGGTTCTGCTGCCTTGTGTATATCAGGCAAATCATTATTCAAAGGATGGCATAATAGTGCTGTGGGTGGCAGCTCTGGTCCAGCGGTAATAGGAGACAGCTCTGCTCTCTGGGTGTTTTCTGTGAAGTAATCTAATGTTTTATGGAAGCTGGCTGTGATGTTCTCTTCCATTATTAGTCAATAGCTTTATTGGTACAGAAAGGAAAGAATTGGCATTGGAAGGGAAACATGTCTCTTCATCACACAGAGAAAGAGTTTGAAAGTCTTGAAACTGGAGAGCTGACAGGACATCATAAATTTGCTGTAACTCAATTTATTGAAAATCCAAAATAAGTCCAGGCTTCAGATTCATTTCTGTGAAAAATTTATGATATCTGATAGGAAATCTCAGTTTTACAACTGTAGCAAATTTACTAGGAGCCAAATTCTCATATCTTTACATTAAGCCACACCTTATTCTGTGACCAGTCCCATTGAAATCGATGACTCTATTCAATGAGTAAGTTGTTATTCGTGCATAAGGGTTTCAGAATCTGGCTGTAATGTATTATGATTAACAATCATACAATCAATAAGGTAATTAATCACTCCCATATACATTTCTGAGTTTTTTACCCCGAACAGTAAACATAGATTCCTGCAGGCCTCATGCAGGTAAAACTCTAAATGACTTCTATGGGGATTTGAACCTGCATAGTAATTGCAGGATCAAGCCTAAAGAGCCAAAATTCTGCACTGATTTACACCCCATTGGCTACCTCATGGAGACTGTCTGAGTATAAATTAACATATACGTTGGTACTATGGCCCAAATTTTGTTCTCATTTCTAGAAGTGTCAATCCCAAACAACTCCAGATTTATATTAGTATAAGTGAAATCAGAGTCTGATCCTAAAACGTGAAGTTGAATAACCCAAATGCATTACTTTAGCACAACTCCATTTGACATTACTAGAAATGGACACAATTCTTGCGAGAAACCACCTGAGTTCCCATAGAACTTAAATGGTATCATGGGCCAGATTACCAGATAATGCAAATCTGCATAGCTCCACTAACTTCAGTGGAACTACGCCAGTTTCTACCATTTGAGGCTGTGGCCCCATATTTGCAAAATTCTGCTTAGGTCCTACAAGCGTTTGCTAGTTACAGAAAAAAACCAGTTGCGGAGACAACTGTGCTGGGAACTCTGGGGTGGGTAATTTGGATGCATTGAACTGTGGTGCTTGGAGATACTGCTGTGTCAACATGCAAAAATCTTTACAGGAACAAACACTTCAGGCAACATTAACTGTAATGTTTTACTGTGAGCCAGTTTAGTTTCCAAATGCAGATAGTCCTTCTGTGTCTGTGTGCCTGTCTGTATTCTGCTTGTTTGTTCAATTGATCTCACTGTCTACATATTCCTAGAGCATAGAATTAAAATACGCTGGTGAACCAAGTTATTCAGATGCTTATCAAGAGGTCATGTATAATATCGGTTATGGTAATGCACCTACCATGTAGCTTGCATCACATACTCTGAAGAATTTTGTGGTCACTATACTAATACAGTATTACTGTTATCACTATACGTAAAGATCTACCAGAAAATAAGTTACATATATGATTACCCTGAATTCTATAAAGATTTGACGTACCTAGAAATCTTTTTAAATGGGATATTTTATGCAGCTATCGTTTTTCCCCACTATATCTTTCAAGGAATATGGGAAATATGGCTGCTTAACAGGGATTCTGAAAAATGGCATCATGTCATTCCATATTTATTGTGGGTCATTGATTCTATATCACGCTTATTTTCTAACTGTCAGCCTTAAAACTCAGCCTAGGATCCAAGATTCAAGCTTAGTTCTTTCTTTCTCACATGTCATAACCTGTAATAAAGTTTCTGCAGGCCAAATTAGGCTTTCAGTGACATTTAGGCAACCGCATTGCCTTCAGTAATGTTACCTTACACAGGTTGGATTGGAATGTCGTAAACACTTGTTGATGCACAGAAAGGAACAGAAGCCAACTCACTCATTAATAACTGTATTGGCTGTGCAAAGCTAATGGGAGTAGAAAAAAAAATTTAAGTACCTTGGAGCTCTGACTTCATGGAGTTCCATTAATATGCTGTTTGATATTAGAAATAAACAGGCTGGGACAAATTTTGTTCCATTACACCCATGCTGAAATCACTGGGGTTTCAAAGGTGTAAATGAGAGAAGAATTGGACCTAATGGATGTAGCAAAAAAGATAAAATATTTGACTGTCATTATTTTGGGTGACATTTATTTTAAGAAATGCTGTTTATCCATATAAACATTGTGAAAAATTTTTATAAGGAATTGGGAAAGACTGAGATCATCTTGTTGAGTAAACAAATTATGCATGCTCCCTGAAAGAAGAGTTAGACCCCAATGGTTTTAGATACTGAGTCTTACTATGCTGACCAGTTCAATATTGTCTGTTTTTGGCCTAATATTATCTTGCTCTTAACTAGTCAGTTCATTGAAGCTAATGGATTTGCATGAGGGTATGAATCAGGACACACCATGTCCGGGTGTGAAATCCAGGTCCCACTGAAATCAACAGAAATTTTGCCATGGACGTGTGTGAGGCCTGGATTTTACCCCTGGAATCTATGTGGTTTTGACACACAGGCAAAATAGGTGTAATTGTAATGGGAGTTGTGTACATTTTATTGAAGAGAAAAATAGACAACATAAAATATATACAGGGACAGTTTAGAGCATACAGTCAACACTAATTACAGATAGATGTAATAGTTTAAACACTTGTATTTTGGGAAGTTATTTTCCTTCCCTTGTAAATAAGATGAAGCAGTTAATAAATTGATAGTGTGTGTGTTTTTCTTGGACCAATTGGTTCTGTTTCATATTTTTCTGTTTCCTGGGAAGCTTAATATTAATGAGATGGGTAGCTTGAGGTATTGCAAATGTATAAAATAATTTGAAACTTTAGCCTAGAAGTTTTTTATCCTAATTTGAGCATTTAAGGTGGATTCAAGTTGTGCATAGGTTTTGCACTGGCCTTCTGCACAGGAGTTAATTTCACTCATCAAAATGATCCTTCTTAATTTGTTACCATAAGTACAGAAATGTCAGTGTATCGGTCTCATCACTTCCTGTATGAATGAAATCAAGAAGTAGCCTACCAAAATCTTCCAGACCAAAGTTATACAAATCATTGTACCCATACGACACAGATGCCATATATAAGATGGTCCCATACTCCTTATGTAGACAAAGCTCGTACTAGGCCTATTGTGTGTTTTTATTCATGATTTCATGAAGACTAAATAGCTCTAAACAAGATGCCCTGCAGAATAAGACGTTTATATATATAAAACCTCATGTACAGTAGGTTTACCCACTCCTAACACATATATATGCGCACACACACACTGTGTATATGAGTTAGGAGTGGGTAATGCTACTGTACATGAGTATAGATTTACAGCGAATTCTCCCTATCATCAAACCAGAGTAACCCAAATGAAATGTGTATGTATGTTTAAAGATATTGCACTTTATAGTATTTTACGTTGCATAATTTGCTTAGTGTAAAGTAAAGCCATTTAAAAAAAGACAGCTCATTTTTGGATTTCTGAATATGGGCATTAATTTTTAAATAAATAATCTATTATGCATCTCTGTTACATAATGTTTAATATAAAATCTTGTTAAGTCAGTCATCATATGTTGTCAAAATGCTGACACTTTCTTACAAATATGAGACAATCCTATCTTCTGATGAAAAAAAGACAAAACAGGAATCAAATGTTAATGTGGTAATTAACATAATGACCTCAGCTAGGTAGAATAACACATATACGCTGGTCCATCTTCTACCCTCAGTTACACAAGCACAACTTTACTAAAGACAATGAGGTACGAGAGAGCAGAATTTGCCCATATTCTTAATATTTGCAGCATGACTTTACAAAATGATATGCATTATTTTGCAGCAAGGCATTTAATCCTGCAGCAATCCTGCAGTCCTTGTACACCCAAAACTGGATGTTTTGGGTTTGCAAAGAATTCAGCCTGAGGCCTAATATGGCAATTAAGTCACATCACTACTCTAATATATTCCCCAAATGAAACCTCAGTAAAATAAGCACCTTGTGTTTTAAGTTTACAGACACTATGATACTTCTATCACATAATTCCTAGAGTATCTTAAATTCTCCAGGGTCAAACTATCTGCTGCATCGCAACAACTTCGAAATTATTGTCAAAAATAAGCATTGCAGATGTTACTTTTTTGTTTTCATTATCTGGTCTCAGTTCCTCATAATGGGCAGCCTCCTGCAATCCTGAATCCAATGAGGCTACTCACAGGAGTAAGAACTACTTATGTTAGTAAGAATTTGCAAGATCAGGCCCATATGTTGTCACTTGAAAATTTTAGTAGTATGTTATAAATGACAACTAGATGTTATTTTTGTAATAAAGTATTTTTTTTTAAATGCAGCAGTTTTCAAACTCTTCCTTCCTTTATTTTTAACTTAAAGGAAAAAAAATCTGGAGCCCTAGCCTTATTTATTTATTTATATAAAATAATCTTTTGTCATGGAAAACCGATTCATGTAGCCCCGAGATAATTACAAGCTTGTGAGTGTGTGTGTGTGTGGGTGTGTATGTATTGATCATTATTCACTGAATGAAACTGTACTATAACTCTGCATTGATATATTCTCTGAATACAAGTTTGTACATAGTATGAAAGCTATATTTATTTATACATAGGCTCTTGGAAATAATCCCTTCCTGTCAAATGTATTACTTCTCTATAACTACAGAACTTTTCACTGTGCTTGTGTACTCTCTTTCACACTAATGTATCATCCTTGTACTACTGATAATCAGCTCCTCATATAAGTCACTTTATGTAACTAAGTCTTCTGAGTGTGAAATATAAAAAAAAGACTTAAATGGATGTCATTTTCTTTAGTATTCTTTCTGTCTTGATTCTCGTTACAGATCTGAAAAATACACATTTTAAATGATCTATTGTTACTTTATAATGATATCAGAATTGGGGGATGGATTCGATGACCTCTCCAGGTCTCCTCAAGTCCTACATTTCTATTACTTCTATTATAAGTATAGATAATTATTAATTATTTGCATTACAATAGCACCTCATTGCCTCAACAGAGACTGAAGCCCCATTGTGATACATTCTGTGCATACACAGAGTAAACAAAAGTCCATGCCCCAAAGAGCTTAAAACCTAAGTAGACTATACAGACAAAGGGTCATAGTAAGGAGATATTATTATCCCCATTTTACATATAAGGAATTGAGGCACACAGAGATCAAGACCGAGATTCAGCACGGTATTTAAGCATGGGCCTCACTTTCAACTAACGACCAGTCCCACTGATGTCAGTGGGAAAAGTTAATTAATTTGGAGTTAACACAGACTTAAACATTTTGTTGAATCAGAGCCTAAGTGACCTGCCCAGCATCCCACAAGATATCTGTGGCAGGAGGTGGGAGTCAACCGAGGTCTCTTGACTCTCAGTCCAATGTCTTTGCCAAAAGAGCATCCTTCGTCAGGTAAGTGCAGACCTAAATTATACCTGAAAAATGCACAGATAGGTATATAGGTGGAGGTGTGGTATTATTGTATAGAGCAATGAGCACAGGTACTTGGGCACTCCTATTCTACAAAAGAAGATCAGAGAACTAGCAAGCTAATAGATTCAGTGCCCTTAGGCTGAATTTTTTCCAAATTTTTAATATGCACTTGCAAATTCTATAGACCTCAAACTTCTAATGCTTTGTGTGACTATTAAACTTCCACACCCAGCTAGTGGATGGCAGCAACTTTGAACATTCTATCTTGTGCAATGCACAGTGCTCATTTATTTGCAGGATGACATCTGGCAGACTTCCTCTGGGAGAGGCAGTGGAGTAGGAATTCTGGACAGCTGCCAGCTCTTTAGATCTCTAGCACAGTCCATAGTGAGAACCAGTTGAAATAAAGTTCATCGAGGATGAAGTAGCTTCTGGGAGCTATAATGCAACAGGCTCTTGGGTAGTTCAGTGGATGAACAGAGACCACAGGACACTTGGTGAACTCCCTGGCATTTTGAGGAATCCTAGAAAGTGCATTAGTATTGGGAGCAGGGGAGGGTGTCCAGGCTGATGTCACATAACAGGCTTGGGCCTTCTTTTCACCTGGGCGTAAAAGTCAGAGTAACCTATGAAGGACTAGATTGTGGCTTTAACCCCACAGCCTTGAGTAGGGAGAGATGGAGAATCACATAGCTCAGCTGGAGTACCAGAAAACCTGTGCTTCCAAGAACCCAATCCCTGTCGGGACTGCTCCCTGAACACAAGGGATACGCAGCTCAGTTAGCCATTAGGTTGGCCTAGAACATTCTCCCAAAAACCCCACCCTCACTCTTACTACCCTTTTCACCAGCTTCATCCTCAGGGTGGGGGCAGCTCTTGTGAACAGCCACACAAGGGTAGAGAGACTGGGTGCACCTTCATGCTTGTCCTTTTGTCCTTGCATATCCGTGCAAGGGCCAATCACAATCTGAGCCAAAATGCTTCACATCCTTGTAGGACCACAAAGCAGTCCTCCCCTATGTTTTGTGATTTTTCTCACAGTCACACACCTGCTGGGTTTAAGGCCCCTACAGAGAAAAGGGGAGTGGCATATGAGCAAAGTCTCCTATATTCATGAGCAAATGGTTCAGCAGCTGATGAGCACGACTCACCACTGTCTCCCTTGCCCATTCATCATGTATTAAGAAAATGAGAACTGCCAAACTGGGTCAGACCAATGGTCCATCTAGCCCAGTATCCTGTTTTCTGACTGTGGCCAGTGCCAGATGCTTCAGAAGGAATAAACAGAACGGGCCAATTACTAAGTGATCCATCCCCTGTTGTTCACTCCCAGCTTCTGGCAGTTAAAAGTTTAGGATACTTAGATCATGGGGTTGCATCCCTGATCATTTATTGATGGACCTATTCTCCGTGAACTTATCTCATTTTTTTTAACCCAGTTATAATTTTGGACTTCAAAACGTCCCCTGGCAATGCATTCCACAGGTTGACTGTGCCTTGTGTGAAGCAGTACTTCCTTTTATTTGTTTTAAATCTGCTGCCTCGTAATTTAATTGAGTGTGTTATGTGAAGGGGTAAATAATATTTCCTTACTCACTTTCTCCACACCATTCGTGATTTTACATACTTCTATCATATACCCCGTTAGTCATCTCTTTTGTCCCAGTCTTTTTAATCTCACCTCAGCTAGCAGCCTTCCCATACCTCTAATCATTTTTGTTGCCCTTCTCTGTACCTTTTCCAATTCTAATACACCTTTTTTGAGATGGGGGTGACCAGAACTGCATACAATAGTCAAGGTGTGGGTGTACCATGGATTCATATAGTGGCATTATGATATTTTCTATCTTATTAACTATCCCTTTCCTAAGTGAGGGAATTGCTCGGTTGCATGATTCTAGTAGTATAGGGCAATGGCATTGAATATTGGCCCAGTTTTCCACAGGTGGTGATGATTGTAGTTGAGATCTCCCTCCAGAGCACAGGCACCGACTCCGTGGGTGCTCTGGGGCTGGAGCACCCATAGGGAAAAATTGGTGGGTGCTCTGCACCCACCAGCAGCCAAGCTCCCCACCCCAGCTCACCTCCGCCTCCTCCCCTGAGCACTCCATCCCCGCTTCTCCTCCCAGCGCTTGCCGCCGTGAAACAGCTGTTTCTCAGTGTAAAAAGCTGTGGGAGGGAGGGGGGAGGAGCGGGAATGCGGTGCACTCAGGGGAGAAGGCGGGGAAGAGGCAGGGCTGGGGCAGGGATTTGGGGAAGGAATCCAATAGGGGCAGGGAGGGGGTGGATTTGGGGCATGGACTTTGCGGAAGGGGGCGGGGAAGGGGCGGGAGGGGGCAGGGCAGGGGCAGGGTGGGGAGATGCGGGCACGCACCGGCACCAGGAGAAGTTGGTGCCTATGCTCCATAAGGTAAGAAGGCAAAGACGACACAGCTGCTGCAGGCGTCCTGAAGCCACCCAGGTCCATATGCTGCTAGCCTATGTACTGTAATGAGAAAAGGAGGACTTGTGGCACCTTAGAGACTAACCAATTTATTTGAGCATAAGCTTTCGTGAGCTACAGCTCACTTCATCGGATGCATACTGTGGAAAATACAGAAGATGTTTGTTTTTATACACACAAACCATGAAAAAATGGGTGTTTATCACTACAAAAGGTTTTCTCTCCCCCCACCCCACTCTCTCCTGCTGGTAATAGCTTATGTAGCTCACGAAAGCTTATGCTCAAATAAATTGGACATAAGCTATTACCAGCAGGAGAGAGTGGGGTGGGGGGAGAGAAAACCTTTTGTAGTGATAAACACCCATTTTTTCATGGTTTGTGTGTATAAAAACAAACATCTTCTGTATTTTCCACAGTATGCATCCGATGAAGTGAGCTGTAGCTCACGAAAGCTTATGCTCAAATAAATTGGTTAGTCTCTAAGGTGCCACAAGTACTCCTTTTCTTTTTGCGAATAACATGGCTGTTACTCTGAAACCTGTACTGTAATGGTTTCTGCTGAAATTATCACTGAGTGGTGTGGGAAAGCATCCTACCCTGGCAAAAGAAATAAGGCAGTCCTGCTTAGAAACCATCAATGGAGAATTGTAGAGTACCTCCATGAAAGTGTCATCCCTGAAGGATTCAAGGGATATCCTTGTGCACATAAACAAACTTCTCAGCATGTCCCCGACCCACCCGCCGCTGCCTAACTCTAGAGGGAACTGAAAAGCAGGTAGCAACTCTACCTCTCTTGGTTGTACCACTACATAAGAACGGCCATACTGGGTCAGACCAAAGGTCCATCCAGCCCTTAAACAAAGAGAGACAAGGTAAGTGAGGTAATATCATTTATTGGACCAACTTCTATTGGTGGAAGGTACAGGCTTTCAAACTACACAGGTCTGGGGAAGGCAGCAGAGTATGTGAGCTGAATACTTTTGAAAATACAGTAGTTGAAGTCCTCTTGAATGGGGAGGAGCCAGGAAAGGAAATGCAATGCATCTGATGTTATGGCCATGAATCCTCCACATTACTTAAAATATTTACAAACCGATTTCTCTTGGGGTTTAAGTACTCAACTTTCATAATAATTCAATGAATGTAAACTAACAAAACAAAGAGTAATACCACCAGAATCCCAGTGGCAGAAATAACATTATCATGCTAATACAATCTGTAGAAAGCTGCAGTAATCCAGATTACTATAAATTGTCAAATTAGTGCAACTAATTTGACTTTTATTCTGCTGCTAAATGAAATTATTACATGATCTATAGATTATAAAGCCCTGTGGTGATACAGGATGGCAAAGCTTAGGATACCCAGACCTTGGGGTTGCATCCCTGATCATCTTGGGTATCAGCTATTGATGGACCTATCCTCCGTGAATTTATCTCATTTTTAACCCAGTTATAATTTCGGCCTTCACAACAGCCCCCTGTAAATAAAGCATTGTGCTGTATTTTGTATTTATTTATTTATTTCTGCCTTGATGATAAGGTTATAAATCACTTTGCATATTAGGCGTGAGTAAAGAAGACTGTAATACCTTACTATAATACATTGACTAAATAATTACTTGCCAGGCTGCAAGCATCACTGCGTCAGGAAGAATGCAAAATGTTTGTTCGTTATCAAGGCATATGTTTCTATCAAAGACAGAGGCCCTGGTTCTCCACTTTGTATGAGCAGACGTTATGGACCATGGCAGAGGCAGGAAATTGCTTATGACTCCCTGAACCTTGGATGCCCAGCGCTGGCAGAAGTTAAAGCAACAGGTGGCCGACTCTAATTTCTGCTAGTAGCATAAGCTCCATAAGGAGTCCACACTAGCAGAGGATCAGTGTAGTAGAGCTCAGCACCACCATGCTCCCTGCCACCCCCAGCACACCCTGTTCTTCCCCGTACATTGAATTAGGGTGCACATCAATCATAGGAGGCAACTACATCACCTCTGCAGTGCTAGCTTTACAGCAATGGAAATTCCCCCTGCACAGGAGGAATTCTCCTGTGGGCAACTTAGTTGGCTGAAATTCATTTTGTGTCAACTAGATAGTGCAACGTGGCTGCCTGAAGAATCCAATCCTGAATACTGGAAAATG
Source organism: Natator depressus (assembly GCF_965152275.1). NCBI lineage: Eukaryota > Metazoa > Chordata > Testudines > Cheloniidae > Natator > Natator depressus. Next base: position 110,081,538 of record NC_134238.1, on the reverse strand, counting down.
CACATAAATCAAGAATGATTTTGATAATGGCATAATTAATTCCATTTGAACTCTACAGCTGCCTGCCCCAGTCCCACTGGACCCACAGGATGAAATTCACCCCTGTGCATAAGGCCAGCACAAGACATTTACACCACATATGCCGTGTTTGAAGGGTTTAAATGGTGCATAGACCTGCTAATGGCTCTCTGCACAAGGATGGATTTAATGCATAAAGGCCTGGTGCTTTTCACTCCTAATGCTATACACATTCTCCTACGCCTGGAAATAGAACCCAGGATTCCTGACTCCCAACCCCTTGCTCTCCCCAGTGGCTGAAGAATTTCTTCAACCTTCAGCATTGTAGCAACCTGTATGGAACTTGGAACGAGGAGCACAGGTTGCAGGAGGGAAAAATTTAGAGACGGCACCAGGAAGGCAATCTGTTTGCATATGGCTGGAATGCCAGCTGTTGTTGCAAGGTTTCTGTAAATTGTTCTCATAATAAAGAGCTGGTTTAACTTTTAGAAACATGAAGTCCTGTCATGTGCTGGGTAATAACATGGTATTTGAAACACGGTGGCAGCAGTACATCTAGTGAGAACCCCAGCAAGGAAGAAAGTGTGATTAACAGGAAAACAAAACAGCACCTAGAAACAGAGCAGACAGACAGCACAGAGGGACTCAGGCCACTGGAAAAGCTGGATTTCCAGATTAAAAAAAAATAATCTTGCACAAGCACGAAGCTGAGTCTGTATACAGAGCTGATCATGGGGGATAAAGAGTGGGGGGCAGGGGAAAGGCAGGAAAGCTTTTTTACTGTTTTATTGAGGGAAAGGATGAGAAGTGAGTAAAGCTTGGTACGAGGCAAAATGACTGAAACACTGGAACAGCTGATAAAAGTGTTTGGTGAATAGTGATCCCAGACAGAATGAGACTGTAGAAAGACACTGTTTTTTTACCTGAAACCAAGAACAGAAGAGGGAATAGATACTTACAGAACTGAGAACTCTAGCATCCACATATAACTTTGGCAACATAAAAGATGCTTGATTTAGAGATGGAATCACTTGTGGCACATGTGATTCTGTGTTACAGAAGAGAGCACTGAGAGAAACAGATCTGACCCTGGAGCAATGCCTCCAAACAGAAAGGCAGCCGAACTGTCCAGGAAAAAGGTCTAAACAATGGCTTGTCACTAGTGCAGCACACTTACAAATGTTCAAGCTAAAGGAACTCAGGAAGCAGGATAGAGACAGACTGACCAAGAATGCAGGCATCATATAATATAGTGTATATAATGTGGAAAGCAACATGGAAAGCAGAAAGAAAAATGCCCAGCCAATTGATAACGATGCAGCAGGTGTGGGAAACAGAACCACTTTATGTTTTTAGTTTTAGAACCATAGTCCTCCCAAGTTATGACCCAGCACAAGGTACATGAAACAACCATGAAAGTCATTTGGCCTGCAAGCTCCTGGTTAAATTAAATGAAATGCAAAAGTCCTGAGGGATTGGTTTGTTTGAATTGGTTGAGCTGCTCCTGTGTACTGAGAATTGACTGACACCCCTGCTGATGATTTAAACGGATAACGAGACTATTAAAGTGATCTGACAAGCTTCAGGTTATCCTTCATTTCAGAAGAAGGTGGGTGCATATTGAGTCCTGTGTGTGGCAAGCTGCTGGGGATACCCCGAGCTGTGAAGCACCATGCTCCCCCGCTCAGTCACAGCAAGCAGAAGCTTTATTGCAGCTAAGCTGTATGACAACTCCCTGACATATCAACTTGCCTGTCTTGCCAGTAAACTCCTCAGGGCTCTCCCAGCCCAAACTTCGCCTAGCAGGAAACAATCAGTGAATTCCAGCCTCCGAGTTCTTCAGAGATATCTTTCTGCAACGCACAGCCCACATTCACAGAACATACTAAGCGTGCTGCTTCTTTCAAGAGACAGCTTGTTATCTTGACAGGAGTTAATATTCACTTCAATTCACTCAAATCACTGGGTTGGGTTAGATAACAAGTAAAACACATTTATTTAATCAAAAAGATGGGTATTAAGTGAGTTCAAATTTAAGGGATAAAGGTAGAAAGTGTTACAAACAAAATTTAAAATATGCTTTCTAATGACTAAGATCTAATTTAACAAGCTACAGTCCTTGTTCAAGGCAGTTTCCTCATCAATCTTCCTTTTCCAGCAATGGCTGAGTAGCTCTTAGACAGGATCTCCACAAAGTCTAAGGCACTGGTTTTCCTTGTCTCTTCAGGTAAAGGATAACTTAGGGGTTCTCTGCCCTCTCTCTATAGTCTAGTCTACCTTTGAAATGTATATTCTCTAAGTTCACTGGCTCTACTTCAAGAGGCAGAAAGCCTTCCTGGGTATGCAGTCTCCATCCCCTGTTGAGATTGTCAAGTGATCACTTTTTTCCCATGTGCTCTGCTGATGGCTTTGTTTGCCTGGCATGCAAATGTGCTTTTCTTTGTCTTTGATCACACTTTACTCAATGTACATGGGAGACACATTCATGCAGGTAGAACTATGTTCCTTTGTCAGGAAAAAAACCTGTTTATTAACTCCCCTGATATGCCTTGTTTCAACACATTTTACTGATAATGCCAGCATATCTGTGTAATCCTTTGTGGGTTGACCATACATACACCACGTAAGAATATTAATGATCATGAGTGACTCATTTTCCAATGATATAGGACACGATACCTTTTAGATACCGATCATGAACAATAGTGAGTTGGGGAACACTGAGATGGTCAGGCCAGCTAAAATTCACTGCTAAATACCAGGAAGTCCCTTGCCTTCTGGCATAGGGATGCTCTTAGGGGCACACCATGTCACTGTAAAGCAGTTGTTAAGTATTGCCAGTACAAGACAGTTTGGTTTGTCTTGCTTCACATGCTAGTTGCTCTAAAGGCCTGTGATAAAATGTAAATGGGAATCTGGATTGCTTTCATTTTGTCATGCTTATCAGGTAGCTCATTAAGCTCACACTGTATATCTTTATGCAAGCACTCAGCCTTCTTGCCATTTGTAATCATCTGGAAAAGAACAAACATGTTCTCAAGCCAAATGAACCTTTAATAGGTGGAGTCGGGGTGTCGTCTCAACATGCATTTAAGTGTGTCTGGCCTTGTCTGAAATTCAAGGTAGAAATTACTCAGAGGGGAATCAGTTGGGCTTAGATTTTGCCAGCATTCAAATGCATCGATCTGAAACCTCAGCAGCATTCAACTTTTCAAAATTGCCCACAGCAAGATTTCATGTCTCTGGAACAACATTATATTGCATGGAAGAGAAAGATGTGAGATCCTACATAAGAAACTACTACTCCCACTTCCCCCACCCCACCCCACCCCACCCCACCCCACATACCCACAGACACAGAAAAATGATTAATCAGTAGACATGTCTTACTAACAATCTGTGGGCCTTTGGAATGTTCTCTTTAAATAAGTGAAACTGTTTGTTTGTTTTTGTTTTGCATAGAAGCATGAATGTCCATGCAACAGAATTCAACAATTAAATCTTCTGTGGTTTTATATTATCCGTTGCACATGCTCTCAGGCTTTGGAGTACCTCTGAAAAAAGGAATTGGAGAACAATTTTGTTGGGTATCATAGGTGACATTTGCTCCTCTGCAGAGAGCCAGCACACAGCCTATGCTGCACCTAAATTCCACTTGTATGGTTAAAGGGAGACTTAAGTGGTGCATAGACCCTACGTTGGCTCTCTCAGCAGGGATAGATTTCATCCTCTTTAGACTGTTAGCTCTTCAAAGCAGGACCGGCTGTAGGCACCAGCAAAGCAAGCACATGCTTGGGGCGGCACAATTCCAGGGGTAGCATTCCAGCCGTCCTATTTTTTTTAATTTTTGCTTGAGCAGTTGCGCTCTTGGAGCTTGGGGTGGCAAAAAAACTAGAGCCGGCCCTGCTTCAAAGGCCTTGTCTGTATATCTGTGTATAAAGCACCCATATTACCATACTCCCTCCGTTTGCTGTGTAAATCACAATTGCTATCATTAGCAGGTAGAAAATAATGCCAGGGAAGGTTGAAAGTAGAAAGATTTAAATAGATTTACACTGATTTATACCAATAGATTTATACCAGTGGAGGATCTACCCTATTGTTTTTGCATATTAATCCAACAGTCCATCCTGAATGAGTGGCTATGGAGGAAGGTTATACATGTCTCAAAAGTGTCAAGACAAAACAACATCCTGTAATTTAGTTATTGGCTAATAGTAACGGCCAAAAAAATGAACAGGCCACAGTGCTTTACCCAAGACCCATCAGAGTGATATCCAAAATGGCGAATGGTGACATGCTATTTTTGTTACCTACATATTTCTGCAGTGTTTAATGATTATGGGCCAAATCCTGCTCTTAGCTACACTGGTGTAAATACAGAGTAACTCCACTGAGATGAACAAAATCACTCCAGATACACATCATTTCATGTGATTGTAGAATTTGGGAAACTATAAATCTAATTGAGAAGTAAATGTTCTACGAAAAATAGTATGTTGCATAATATGATCTATATGATTTCCAGAATGGGACTGGAACTGTAATAAGGGAAATGGAGAATTACCATATGGCTGTAACTGGGGAATGTAAATAAAATATAATGTAATGACTGAGGAATCATTATTTTGCAATCTATAGAAGACAGGGGTGCTTAGCACTTTGCTGGATAGAGAAAAAAGAATATTTGATTAGCAGGTTTGATTTAAAAGATTTATTGTCATGAGTTTGAGAAAGTTGCATTAATTATGATTAATGATGCCATTGCAATAATGAGGTGGGTGCAGATTATACAAATGAGCACCAATAAAAAACTCTTACCCCCACATCATATCATCATGTATTGTGTAAATGTCAAGTATGTTACTTATAAACTATTTTTAAAATGCTTTAGACAATCCTTTTAAAAAATGGTATAGGAGCTATTGCATTCATCTGTTAAAATCAATGATGGTACATCAGTGTAACAATGACATAAGTGGAAAATCCCACCCGCAATGAATAAATTTTGTTATTTATGTGGTGACTGAGCTTTTCTTTTTCTGTAAGGTAATTGTGTCTCCGATTTAAAAAAAAACAACAACTGAGAGTTGTTTTTCTTTTTAATATATTCTCCCATTTTTCAAAGTGTAGGAGCACAAATGCTGGCAGGTTCCTCGTAATTTACCCATTGCGTCTGTTTTTCCTGAGCTTGGAGAAGGTGTATTAATACTTCATAACAACTTATTTATATTTATAAAGTTTCAAAGCCAAAAATATTGAGTGTGAGACTCTTATGTTCCAATAACTAGTTGCCCATAAGGCTGAAAGTTAACTGCAATATATACACACACACATTATATAAAAAAGGTAATTTCACTTGAAATAAATTTAGGTTTCAAGAAGCTGAGGGCAATAATTCTAAACTAGACTTTAAAGTCAACAAAATATCAAATAACACATAATAATGCTTTGCGGTTCTGTGACACAACCAATCAATTAAGTCTCACAATATCCCTGTTAGATAGGGAAACAATATTGAAATTGACTTACAGATGCCTAAATTGAGGCACAGCGAAACCAATAGATGTGTCCAAGGTCACAAAGTGAGTCAATGGCAGAGCCAGAAATAGCATCTAGGTGTTGCAACTCCCAGCTTGGAGCTGCTAACTCAGTTTTCACAAGACAGTCTGGAAGAGGGAGAGGGGAGCCTGCTGCAGCCCCTCCGGCCTGGGTGAGGGGGATGAAGGAGGAGCAGAGCTGAATATGGGGTGGGGGAAACTGATTGGTGCCTGGGGAACAGGCAGATGTAGAGGTGAGAGATCCTACAGCCAGCGTCAAAAATCACTTTACTCAATAAGTTAGGGAGCATTGGCAACACGAATGGTCTCTCACACACAAAAAAGATAGTATCAAGCACATTTACTATTAGGTTTTTTTTAAATAAACACTAATGCTGTTTGTATTTTTATTGAATTTTAAATTTTCATCCAAATAGAGCTCGACACAAATTACAAGAAAAAATTGATCTAGTAAATCATTCACCATTGGCTAACAAGAATATAAAAATGTAACCATCTGAATAAACCTAAATTAAGCTATATAATTTCTTAATTTGGTGCTGCTATATTTACACACGTTTTAGTGTAAAGGCTATATTTAGTTACAAATCAACATGTTTTAATGGTTACCAAGCAATGAGAATCAACCTTTCTTTAGTTATTTTTAGGGCGCTCAAGCAATTAAAAAAAATTATCACGATTAATCGCACTGTTAAATAATAATAGAATACCATTTATTTAAATATTTATGGATGTTTTCTACATTTTCAAATATATTGATTTCAATTATAACAGAATAAAAAGTGTACAGTGCTCACTTTATTTTTGATTACAAATATTTGCACTTTAAAAAAAATAAATAGCATTTTTCTGTTCACCTAATACAAGTACTGTAGTGCAATCTCTTTATCATGAAAGTTGAACTTCCAAACGTAGAATTATGTATGAAAAAAACTGCATTCAAAAAGAAAACAACGTAAAACTTTAGAGCTTACTCAGTCCTATTTCTTGTTCAGCCAATCGCTAAGACAAACAAGTTTGTTTACATTTGCAGGAGAGAATGCTGCCCGCTTCTTGTTCACAATATCACCTGAAAGTAAGAACAGATGTTCGCATGCATATGCGCCCATGCTGATGACCGGCTCTGCTCGATAACAAGCCAAACCAGTGCAGATCGTCACATGTTCATTTTCATCATTTGAGTCAGATACCACCAGCAGAAGCTTGATTTTCTTTTTTGGTGGTTCGGGTTCTGTAGTTTCCACATTGGTATGTAGCTCTTTTAAGACTTCTGAAAGTAAGCTCCACATCTCATCCCTCTCAGATTTTGGAAGGCACTTCAGATTCTTAAACTTTGCATTGAGTGCTGTAGCTATCTTTAGAAATCTCACATTGGTATCTTTTTTGCGTTTTGTCAAATCTGCAGCAAAAGTGTTCTTAAAACGAACAATGTGTGCTGAGTTATCATCCGAGACTCTTATAACATGAACTATATGGCAGAATGCAGATAAAATAGAGCCAGAGACATACAACTCTCTCCCAAGAAGTTCAGTCACAAATTTAATTAATGCATTCTTTTTTTAATGAGTGACATCAGTATGGAAGCATGTTCTCTGGAATGGTGGCCGACGCATGAAGGGGCACACGAACGTTTAGCATATCTGGTACATAAATACCTTGTAAGTGCTTGCTACAAAAGTCCCATGCGAACACCTGTTCTCACTTTTTGGTGACATTGTAAAAAAGAAGTGGGCAGCATTATCTCCCATAAATGTAAACAAACTTGTTTGTCTTAGCGATTGGCTGAACAAGAAGTAAGACTGAGTGGACTTGTAGGCTCTACAGTTTTGCATAGTTTTGTTTTTTGAGTGCAGTTATGTCACAAATAAAAACCCTACATTTGTAAAGTTGCACTTTCACAATAAAAAGAGTATGTACATCATACAGTACTTGTATGAGGTGAATTGAAAAATACTGTTTCTTTTATCATTTTTACTATGCTAATATTTGTAATAAAAAAAAAATAACATAAAGTGAGCACTTTGTATGCTGTGTTGTAATTAAAATCATTATATTTGAAAATGTAGAAAAACATCCAAAATATTTAATAAATATCAATTGGTATTCTATTGTTTAACAGTGTGATTAAAAATGTGATTAATCGTGATTAATTTTTAAGTTAATCGTGTGAATTAACTGATTAATCGACAGCACTAGTTATTTTCTTAAAGTGCAAATGCAAAACACTATTAAAATCTATTTAAATCAATGTTTCCTGCTTTATGATTTAAATCATGATTAAAATTGGTAATTTAAAATTGCTTTGATTTACATCAATCCACCCTGATTGCACAAACTGCTTTTCTTTCTACTGTCCTCATTTGCAATCATGTAACATCCTTGTGGCAACTGGAGCAATTGCTTACACAGAAAAGCAACATTAGGAAAGTATATAACAAGAGCCAGAGCCTCAGATGGTGTACTTTGGCATAGCTCTATTCAAATCAATGGATTAAGGCCAATTTATCCCAGCTGCGAACCTGGGATATATATTTTTAGCTGCCTTTAATGCAAGTTAGGCATCTGGAAATAAGGAGGAGAGCCAGCTCTTTTTGGACCACCGGTGATCCTGGGACTAAAGTTTGCTTAATTGGTATAAATCAGAGATTCTCAGTTTCCTTCTGGTTTCCACTGAAGTTTGGGTGCCAGAATAAAGGTGACACTGCTCAAAAGCACACATTGCTCTACCTGAAAGTCGGCCCTGGCAAACTAACTCTCTCACCGGGGGAAAAAAAATCTTATTAGAGTAAGGCTGCTTTGACATCTGTCATGGTTTAGCTTGAGCTAAGCTAGTGACACAGAGCTTGACACAAGGTCTCTGTGAACAGATTTTTCTTGGAAGCAAAAAAAGGAAAATCCAGCAACACCCAGCTTTCCCCATAGGACACAAACTGCCCATAAGGAGATCCATGGCAAGATGAGTTCTATGAGAGGCTTGAATATCTCAGGATGCCAAGAAAGAGGGCATGGCGGCTACAGCAGGTCACCTCTTTACTGCGCACAAACTGCTATCGTCTCTGGGATTAATATATGGCACCAGCAAAGCTGCTGCAGGGGCGCTCTTTTTTGGAATCAAGTCAATAACTAAATGCTTAGCAGTAGGTGCATTCATGGACACATGCAAGAGATCTAATTACTGAAAACAAGGAGATGGCAAAATCCCTAAGCTAGGAGACAACTACACCAGCCTGCTCAGCTCCTTATAAATGCAGCAGGCAGGCTGGTTATAGTGCTTTCAAGTGAGCTGTAGCTCTCGAAAGCTTATGCTCAAATAAATTTGTTAGTCTCTAAGGTGCCACAAGTACTCCTGTTCTTTTTGCGAATACAGACTAACACGGCTGCTACTCTGAAACTTCTCTATCTCTGTTACCATGTACAGGGTTGCATGTAAACGCCTAGGGTATGTCTACACTACGGAATAAGGTCGAATTTATGGAAGTCGGTTTTTTAGAAATCGGTTTTATATATTCGAGTGTGTGTGTCCCCACAGAAAATGGTCTAAGTGCACTAAGTGCATTAACTCGGCGGAGTGCTTCCACAGTACCGAGGCTAGCGTTGACTTCCGGAGCGTTGCACTGTGGGTAGCTATCCCACAGTTCCCGCTGCCCATTGGAATTCTGGGTTCAGATCCCAATGCCTGATGGGGCTAAAACATTGTCGCGGGTGGTTCTGGGTACATATCGTCAGGCCCCCCTTCCCTCCCTCCCTCTGTGAAAGCAAGGGCAGACAATCCTGTCGCGCCTTTTTTCCTGAGTTACCTGTGCAGACGCCATACCAAGGCAAGCATGGAGGCCACTCAGCTCACTTTGGCAATTAGGAGCACATTAAACACCACACGCATTATCCAGCAGTATATGCAGCACCAGAACCTGGCAAAGCGATACCGGGCGAGGAGGCGACGTCAGCGCAGTCATGTGAGTGATTAGGACATGGACACAGATTTCTCTGAAAGCATGGGCCCTGCCTATGCATGCATCATGGTGCTAATGGGGCAGGTTCATGCTGTGGAACGCCGATTCTGGGCTCGGGAAACAAGCACAGACTGGTGGGACCGCATAGTGTTGCAGGTCTGGGACGATTCCCAGTGGCTGCGAAACTTTCACATGCATAAGGGCACTTTCATGGAACTTTGTGACTTGCTTTCCCCTGCCCTGAAGCGCACGAATACCAAGATGAGAGCAGCCCTCACAGTTGAGAAGCGAGTGGCGATAGCCCTGTGGAAGCTTGCAACGCCAGACAGCTACCGGTCAGTCGGGAATCAATTTGGAGTGGGCAAATCTACTGTTGGGGCTGCTGTGATGCTGATATCAAGGGTAGTGACCCTGGGAAATGTGCAGGTCATAGTGGATGGCTTTGCTGCAATGGGTTTCCCTAACTGTGGTGGGGCCATAGACGGAACCCATATCCCTATCTTGGCACTGGAGCACCAAGCCGGCGAGTACATAAACCGCAAGGGGTACTTTTCAATAGTGCTGCAAGCTCTGGTGGATCACAAGGGACGTTTCACCAACATCAACGTGGGATGGCCGGGAAAGGTACATGACGCTCGCATCTTCAGGAACTCTGGTCTGTTTCAAAAGCTGCAAGAAGGGACTTTATTCCCAGACCAGAAAATAACTGTTGGGGATGTTGAAATGCCTATATGTATCCTTGGGGACCCAGCCTACCCCTTAATGCCATGGCTCATGAAGCCGTACACAGGCAGCCTGGACAGTAGTCAGGAGCTGTTCAACTACAGGCTGAGCAAGTGCAGAATGGTGGTAGAATGTGCATTTGGATGTTTAAAGGCGCGCTGGCGCAGTTTACTGACTCGCTTAGACCTCAGCGAAACCAATATTCCCACTGTTATTACTGCTTGCTGTGTGCTCCACAATATCTGTGAGAGTAAGGGGGAGACGTTTATGGTGGAGTGGGAGGTTGAGGCAAATCGCCTGGCTGCTGGTTACGCGCAGCCAGACACCAGGGCGGTTAGAAGAGCACAGGAGGGCGCGGTACGCATCAGAGAAGCTTTGAAAACCAGTTTCATGACTGGCCAGGCTACGGTGTGAAAGTTCTGTTTGTTTCTCCTTGATGAAACCCCCCACCTTGCTTCACTCTACTTCCCTGTAAGCTAACCACCCTCTCCTCCTCCCTTCGATCACCACTTGCAGAGGCAATAAAGTCATTGTTGCTTCACATTCATGCATTCTTTATTCATTCATCACACAAATAGGGGGATGACTACCAAGGTAGCCCAGGAGGGGTGGTGGAGGAGGGAAGGAAAATGCCACACAGCACTTTAAAAGTTTACAACTTTAAAATTTATTGAATGACAGCCTTCTTTTTTTGGGGGCAATCCTCTGTGGCGGAGTGGCTGGTTGGCCGGTGGCCCCCCCACCGCGTTCTTGGGCGTCTGGGTGTGGAGGCTATGGAACTTGGGGAGGAGGGCGGTTGGTTACACAGGGGCTGTAGTGGCAGTCTGTGCTCCAGCTGCCTTTGCTGCAGCTCAACCATACACTGGAGCATACTGGTTTGATCCTCCAGCAGCCTCAGCATTGAATCCTGCCTCCTCTCATCACGCTGCCGCCACCTTTCAGCTTCAGCCCTCTCTTCAGCCCACCACTTACTCTCTTCAGCCCGCCACCTCTCCTCCTGGTCATTTTGTGCTTTCCTGCACTCTGACATTATTTGCCTCCACGCATTCGTCTGTGCTCTGTCATTGTGGGAGGACAGCATGAGCTCGGAGAACATTTCATCTCGAGTGCATTTTTTTTTTCTTTCTAATCTTCACTAGCCTCTGGGAAGGAGAAGATCCTGTGATCATTGAAACACATGCAGCTGGTGGAGAAAAGAAAAGGGACAGCGGTATTTAAAAAGGCACATTTTATAAAACACTGGCTACACTCTTTCAGGGTAAACCTTGCTGTTAACATTACATACATAGCATATGTGCTTTTGTTACAAGGTCGCATTTTGCCTCCCCCCACCGCATGGCTACCCCCTCAACCCTCCCCCCTCCCTGTGGCTAACAGCGGGGAACATTTCTGTTCAGCCGCAGGCAAATAGCCCAGCAGGAATGGGCTCCTCTGAGTGTCCCCTGAAGAAAAGCACCCTATTTCAACCAGGTGACCATGGATTATATCTCACTCTCCTGAGGATAACACAGAGAGATAAAGAACGTATGTTGTTTGAACGCCAGCAAACATACACTGCAATGCTTTGTTGTACAATGATTCCCGAGTACATGTTACTGGCCTGGAGTGGTAAAGTGTCCTACCATGAAGGACGCAATAAGTCTGCCCTCCCCAGAAACCTTTTGCAAAGGCTTTGGGAGTATATCCAGGAGAGCCGCGAATGCCAGGGCAAAGTAATCCTTTCACATGCTTGCTTTTAAACCATGTATAGTATTTTAAAAGGTACACTCACCGGAGGTCCCTTCTCCGCCTGCCGGGTCCAGGAGGCAGCCTTGGGTGGGTTCGGGGGGTACTGGCTCCAGGTCCAGGGTGAGAAACAGTTCCTGGCTGTCGGGAAAACCGGTTTCTCCGCTTGCTTGCTGTGAGCTATCTACAACCTCATCATCAATCATCATCATCTTCTTTGTCCCCAAAACCTGCTTCCGTATTGCCTCCATCGAAGGAGTCAAACAACACGGCTGGGGTAGTGGTGGCTGAACCCCCTAAAATGGCATGCAGCTCATCATAGAAGCGACATGTTTGGGGCTCTGACCCGGAGCGGCCGTTCGCCTCTCTGGTTTTCTGGTAGGCTTGCCTCAGCTCCTTCAGTTTCACGCGGCACTGCTTCGGGTCCCTGTTATGGCCTCTGTCCTTCATGCCCTGGGAGATTTTGACAAAGGTTTTGGCATTTCGAAAACTGGAACGGAGTTCTGATAGCACGGATTCCTCTCGCCATACAGCGATCAGATCCCGTACCTCCCGTTCGGTCCATGCTGGAGCTCTTTTGCAATTCTGGGACTCCATCATGGTCACCTCTGCTGATGAGCTCTGCATGGTCACCTGCAGCTTGCCACGCTGGCCAAACAGGAAATGAGATTCAAAAGTTCGCGGTTCTTTTCCTGTCTACCTGGCCAGTGCATCTGAGTTGAGAGTGCTGTCCAGAGCAGTCAAAATGGAGCACTCTGGGATAGCTCCCGGAGGCCAATACCGTCGAATTGTGTCCACAGTACCCCAAATTTGACCCGGCAAGGCCGATTTAAGTGCTAATCCACTTGTCAGGGGTGGAGTAAGGAAATCGATTTTAAGAGCCCTTTAAGTCGAAATAAAGGGCTTCATCGTGTGGACGGGTGCAGGTTTACATCGATTTAATGCTGCTAAATTCGACCTAAAGTCCTAGTGTAGACCAGGGCCTAGTTAGAGGCACGCAAACCCTGACTTGCATGCATTGAGGGAGTTGCATGCCTAAACTGGGTGCACTGGGAAAATATGGGCAACAGTGACTTTCCCAAGGACACATACAATATGTCAAGACTGCAGCTGGGAATATGCCTCCTAGCCCAGGTAGACAGACACACACTAGCTCTACTCAAGCAAATATGCTAAAAATAGCAGCGACACAGACTAGCCACCCAGGGGGTTGGTGAGCTTGGACTTGGGTGGCTAGCCAGTGCTGGCACCTGTGCTACAATGTCCACATTGCTATTTTTAGCACGTTTGCTTGAGTGGAGCTAGTGTGTGTCGTACCCATAGTAAACCAGCCACAGAGCCAATGAGACCTCATCTATCCTTGGAAAAGTAGGCATGGTTAGCAAATGTGTTCACCTTTAAACACTATTTAGCACCTATTGCAGCCTTATGACAATGGTGCTCAAAGACATGTGAGCTGGTCCTTGTCAACACTATGATTTCCTCATGTGGGTATAGAATCATAGAATATTAGGGTTGGAAGAGATCTCAGGAGATCACCTAGTCCAATCCCCTGCTCAAAGCAGGACCAACACCAACTAAATCATCCCAGCCAAGGCTTTGTCAAGCAGGGTCTTAAAAACCTCTAAGGATGGAGATTCCACCACCTCCCTAGGTAACCCATTCCAGTGCTTCACCACTCTCCTAGTGAAATAGTGTTTCCTAATATCCAACCTAGACCTCCCCCACTGCAACTTGAGACCATTGCTTCTTGTTTTGTCATCTGCCACCACTGAGAACAGCTGAGGTCCATCCTCCTTGGAACCCCACTTCAGGTAGTTGAAGGCTGCTATCAAATCTCCCCTCACTCCTCTCTTCTGCAGACTATATAACCCCAGTTCCCTCAGCCTCTCCTCATAAGTCATGTGCCCCAGTCCCCTAATCATTTTTGTTGCCCTCCACTGGACTCTCTCCAAGTTGTCCACATCCCTTCTGTAGTGGGGGGACCAAAACTGGACACAGTACTCCAGATGTGGCCTCACCAATGCCGAATAGAGGGGAATAATCACTTCCCTCCATCTGCTGGCAATGCTCCTACTAATACAGCCCAATATGCCATTGGCCTTCTTGGCAATAAGGGCACACTGCTGACTCATATCCAGCTTCTCGTCCACTGTAATCCCCAGGTCCTTTTCTGCAGAACTGCTGCTTAGCCAGTCGGTCCCCAGCCTGTAGTGGTGCATGGGATTCTTCCTTTCTAAGTGCAGGACTCTGCACTTGTCCTTGTGGAACCTCAACAGAATTCTTTTGTCCCAATCCTCCAATTTGTTTAGGTCACTCTGGACCCGATACCTACCCTCCAGAGTATCTACCTCTCCCTCCATCTTAGTGTCATCTGCAAACTTGCTGAGGGTGCAATTAATCCCAGCATCCAGATCATTAATAAAGATGTTGAACAAAACTGGCCCCAGGACTGACCCCTGGGGCACTCTGCTTGATACTGGCAGATGCCAACTAGACATCGAGCCGTTGATCACTACCTGTTGAGCCTGACAATCTAGCCAGCTTTCTATCCACCTTATAGTCCATTCATCCAATCCATACTTTTTTAACTTGCTGGCAAGAATACTGCAGGAGACCGTATCAAAAGCTTTGCTAAAGTCAAGATATATCACATCCACCGCTTTCCCCATATCCACAGAGCCCGTTATCTCATCATAGAAGGCAATCTCAGGTTGGTCAGGCATGACTTGCCCTTGATGAATCCATGTTGACTGTTCCTGATCACCTTTCTCTCTTCCCAGTGCTTCAAAATGGATTCCTTGAGGACCTGCTCCAAGATATCCCCGGGTTCTGCTTCTTCCCTTTTTTAAAGATGGGCACTACATTAGCCTTTTTCCAATCATCTGGGACCTCCCCCAATCGCCACGAATTTTCAAAGATAATGGCCAATGGCTCTGCAATCACATCAGCCAACTCCCTCAGCACCCTTGGATGCATTAGATCTGGACCCATGGACTTGTGCATATCCAGCTTTTCTAAATAGTCCTTAACCTGTTCTTTCACCACTGAGGGCTGCTCACCTCCTCCCCATGCTGTGTTGCCCAGCAGTCTGGGAGTTGACCTTTTCTATGAAGACCAAGGCAAAAAAAGGATTGAGTACTTCAGCTTTTTCCACATCATCTGTTACTGGGTTGCCTCCCCCATTCATTAAGGATCCCACACTTTCCCTGACCTTCTTCTTGTTGCTATCATACCTGTAGAAACCCTTCTTGTTACCCTTCACATCCCTTGCTAGCTGCAATTCCAATCGTGCCTTGGCCTTCCTGATTACTCCCCTGCATGCTCTAGCAGTATTTTTAGACTCCTCCCTAGTCATTTGTCCAAATTTCCACTTCTTGTAAGTTTCCTTTTTGAGTTTAAGATCACCGAAGATTTCACTGTTAAACCAAGCTGGTCGCCTGCCATATTTGCTATTCTTTCTGCACTTCGTGATGGTTTGTCCCTGCACCCTTGATAAGGCTTCTTTAAAATATAGTCACCTCTCCTGGACTCCTTGCCCCCTCATATTAGCCTCCCAGAGGATCCTGCCCATCAGTTCCCTTAGGGAGTCAAAGTCTGCTTTTCTGAAGTCCAGAGTCCATATTTTGCTAATCTCCTTTCTTCAGGATCCTGAACTCGAACATCTCATGGTCACTGCTGCCCAGGTTACCACCCACTTCTACTTCCCCTACCAATTCTTCCCTGTTTGTAAGCAGCAGGTCAAGAGGAGCACGCCCCCTAGTCGGTTCTCTCCAAAAACTTCCTGGATTGTCTGTGCACTACTGTGTTGCTCTCCCAGCAGATGTCAGGGTGATTGAAGTCCCCCATTAGAACCAGGGCCTGTGATCTGGAGACTTCAGTTAGTTGTCCGAAGAAAGCCTCGTCTACCTCATCCTTCTGATCTGGTGGTCTATAGCACACGCCCACCACGACATCACACTTGTTGCTCTCACCTCTAAACTTAACCCAAAGTCTCTCAACGGGTTTTTCTCCAGTTTCAAACTGGAGCTCTGAGCAATCCTACTGCTCCCTTACATACAGTGCAACTCCTCCACCTTTCCTCCCGTACCTGTCCTTCCTGAACAGTTTAACCCATCCATGACAGCGTTCCAGTCATGTGAACTGCCCCACCAAGTTTCTGTTATTCCAATCGCATATATTTAGGCTGGAGGCCTGTTTTAACTCTAGTTACTTAACAGTCAACTGGCAGTCCATTAAGTGGCATTAAAACAGAACCAACAACTCTAGTCTAGACAAACTGCCTGTTTCTACTGGACTTTTGCTAGAGGAACAGAAGCCTCAGGAGTCAGCAGACCAACAGATGTGTTGTTCTGTTCCAAAATCTAGCTGTCTAGCTGTAACCAAAATAGGGTCCTGGTCCATGACTAGCGCTCCCAGGCACTGCAGTAATTCATTAATTAATTAATTAATAATTAATACCGACAGTTTCAGCTGGATTTTCCACAAAGGCAAATCAGTACATGCAGACTATCCAATGCCATTACCTTTGCACAATAGTTTCTTTATAGTGAGTCATCATTTGGGAATTACACATACGGATTTAAGACAGATTTAGTTGAGAAAACAAAACCCACCACAGGATACTGAAATGGAAAATAAAATTTTTCAGAAAGGACCAGGGTCAAGAAGGATCAAAATCTCAGCTATTTCTCCTCATGCAAATTTTAAAATATTGAAAATATAATCCAAGAGATTATGAGGCTTCATCTTTCTCCACAAAAATTACCTAAACAAGTCACAAAACACAAACATGTTAAAGGGATGCTATCAGGCTAAAAACATAAACATTCTTAATTACCTTATTGATGGCCTTGCCTACACACAGTTTATGAACTAATATAATGAAATCAAAACCGATGTAGTTAAATTGGAGCAAATCCCTCGAGTAGACAATTTCAGATTAAGAATGCTTTATACTGATTTAGATTTAAAAAAACACACCTTAAAATGCATTGATTTCAGGCATTCAAACTGGCATAAGAGTGTCCCCACAGCATTGTTAACTGAATTAACTAGTTTCTAAGGTGCACAAATTCTGTATAGACAAGAGCTATACTATAAATAACATTTAGTTACTAATGCTTATGGGTGTAATCCTGGCCTCACTGAAGTCAATAGCAAAACTCCCAGACTTCAGCTATGCCAGGATTTCATTAAGAATTTTTCAAAATAGAATTTACTGTCTATGCTGGTTACTTTGTGCATTTTTTGCTTGGCTCTAATTGCATTTATATTTCTAGCCAATTTCCAGTCAATTTCATTTTCAGATTCTCAGTCCAACTCTGCTTTGGGTTGCCAACACCCCAGGGGAAGGTTTGTTTATATTAAATAGTTTCCACTGGAAAAAAAAGTAGTTGATGGAAACATTTATATTGGTTTCAGTTTTATAGACGTTTGTTTTTACATAACCTTAATTTAGGGTCAGATTTAACCTGACTTTACAATGTCCTTTAAAAATTCATATCTAAATTATATCAATGGAATAGAAAAGTACTGAAAGTGCCAAAATTACTGAATATTTTATATAAAGATTATATGGTTCAACTAAATTGCTGTTTCTGGTTTATGTGAGCTCTTTGTACATGCAATGTTTTATAGGTTGGACTACATTTACTATATGTTTAGTTTGTTCAGCCATCAAGGCCTGGTTTACACTTAAAACTTTTACTGCTATAACTATGTTTGTTGATGAGACAAGGTGGGGGAGGTAATATTTTTTATTGGACCAACTTCTGTTGGTGAGAGAGAAGCTTTTGAGTTTACGCAGAGCTCTTCTTCAGGTCTGGGAAACTTACTCTCTGAGTTCTTTACATTTTATATATGCAAAAGCAAAAGCCCTAGTGTAGACACAATTATACCAACAAAAAAATAAAGGCTTTTTGGCAGTATAGTTTATACTATACCAGTTCCCTAAGCCAAATAAACTATTCCAGCAAAAGGACAGTTTTGCCAGTGTACCTGCAACTGCAACTATACTAGGGCTTTTGCCAGCATAGTTATGTCAGCAAAAAAAAAACCAACCAAACCCACATCCTGAAAGTTATGCCAACAAAACCAGGCCTCGGTCATGAATTTTTTTACCAAGATCCCAACCCTGCAAAGACTTATGCATATGCTTAACTGTATGCATGGTGAGTAGCCAGATCCTCAGCTGGTGTAAACTGCTATAGCTCCATTGACAATTTAAATAGGTTAAGGATCTAGTCCCTTAACTTCAGTGGACTCACAAGCCTTGTCTTCATCAGGAAAAAAGGGTTTTCTGTTGTTTTTAAACCAGGTGTTAGCTAATGTGAGTAGGCCTGTCTTGACATAACTAACATGCCTCATTTCTCAGTGAGCATAATTGGGAAGGTGAATGGAAGGTTAAGTTATAAACAGAGGCTTGATAAACAGTATGCTGGAGTCAGGATGTCTGTGCTAGCTAAATTAAGCAGCAACACCCTCATGCTAGGGACTACGGACAAGATAAATTTGGCATGTAAAATCAGGTTCCACGTGAACAGCATATGGGCAGAGCATGCTGTACAAGGATTGGTTCCTGCAAAGTAACCAAGCCAAGCCAAAAATGTGTGATTTAATGTATAGCAAATGCAAAATAATGTGTAAGTATAGATAAAGAAAGAGGTTGTCTATGTAACTTTGGATGTGTGGTACACCCTTTACCCACCCCCCTATGCTTGAGTCTGATCCACTCGGTGTAGCTTTGCTATATGCAAAATAAAGGAACCTGAATGACAAAATTCAGAGTCGAACTGAGTGTTTTGGACTCCTGAGAACGGGATAAAGTGTTCTCCCAGAACTGGGCAAGGTGTCTGGATAAGCCAAGTAGAAAAGGTCTCAGAGGGAATCTCAACAATGTGGTAACTACAAGTGGTAAAATGCTACTGTGGACAAAGCAGTTTGTAGCTTTGACACATATCAAGGCAAAACTTAAAAGTTAATCATTAAAAATTACTTGATAATTTCAATTAGAGCACCTTTCTTTTTCAATAAAATGTCCATTAAACAAATGTATTTCCTCTGCTAAAACATGTTCGAGATATAATAAAATATTTCTGTTTAAGACAAATCTGATTTACTCTTCATTAATGTTACATAGTTAGAACACATTTTATATTCCACTTTAGTTTACTTATAAGACAATTAGAGAGGAGCCCTGGTGAATTATATCTGTCTCTCTCAAGAACCTATCAGAAGAAATACATTATGAATTCTTATAGCTGCTCCTTTTTTAAAGGTCTGAGGCTGGAAAAGGTATTTCTTTTGGCTCTGTGAGGAAAACAAAATCTCAGACTTCACTAGTTTGGAAAGAGCTATGTGTGGGATCTTATCTGGGTCAAAGGCAGTGCTAAAGCCCAGAAGTACAGAGACTCACAGGAAAAAGTCCCTTAAGCAGCACTAAATAAATGTTTATTCAGTTTCCCTTCAATGGTTTTGTCAAAAGGACAATGAGAGAAAGTTGAGGTACCAGAGCCTGATGACGGGATTCTTTAAACCCCTCAGATCGAAGTTACAGAGAACACAGAAATACCTCTGTAGTGGTGTTCATCCCATGGTTACAATACTGCACAATTTCAGGGGGGAGCATTTTTATTTCTGTATGAAATGGTCTTTCATCTTACCCCCTTTTAGTCCTCTTTTTTCCCCGCCCTACCATGGCTTCTGTACTGACCACTCTTGGATTTTGTGTGGGGACAGTTGGTTTAATTTTACAATGCAACATGAGTCATCTTCCAAGCTAACACCATATATAGCACAGGATAACATGGCATGCTATGAAGGTCCTGATTCTGAAGGTCCTGTCGCACTGCTTTGACAGGAGCAGGATTGGGCCCACCGATAGTAAGCTGAAAGGAGTTACTATGTGAGATGTCATGATATAAAGTGGTATCACAAAAGAAGTCAGATGTGAACTGGCATCATCACTATAGTTTGTGCCGATAAGAGTCAGTTATTTATGTACATAAAGAAGCCACTGCAGCAGATTCTCTCCTTGTTGTTTCTGGAGGAAGTTAACGTGTGGATCATGAAAAGAAATCCTGCGACAGAGAAAACCACCAATACAAATACTAAGATCACGACACACCCTTAGTGAGTATGGGATAGGAGGGGGCTGCATCACTGCGCAGTGCACTCTTCATTAAAGAGAGAGCATAAGCTAGCTTTGGCTCGCATCCTTCTTTCCAGTGGTCTGTCTGTAGAGCCAAAATGCCATTTCCTAAGCTCAGCTAGCTAAAGAATCTGAAAAGTCTGGCTTGGATTGTCAGGCCTTGTTGGTTTAAGGCGTAGGTCAGGGACTTAGGAGATGTGAGGTCTAGTTCAAACTCTGCCACCATTTCACTGTGTGACCTTGGATATGTTATGCAGGGCCAAAGTTTTAGTGGGTAGAGGTCCTGGCCTGTGCAGTTAGCTCAACAGCATATGCAAATAGTTATTTAGGTATCTAAACCCCCATTTACACATGTAATTGCGCACACATATTTGAGTGTCCAGACCTCAGGCCTCATTTCAAAAGCTGATTCTTGATATCTCTGTGCTTCAGCTTCCAATCTGCAATGATAATACTTCCTAATCTCATAGGGTGTGTTGTGATGCTTAATCTGTTAACATCCTCATATGGAAGACAAAATCCTCACATAGACAGATATGTGTATGTCACACAGATGCATGATCCTCCTATAGGAATTATTGTATTAGGAATCTTTGGATTGTGGAAGAGAAAAAGAGGAAAAGTTTCTCTCTGTGCTTGCAAGTTTTGTGCTGCTTTGATCTTCCACCCTCTCTCTTTCTCAGTTTCTTATCTTAGGGGAGACACCTGCAATTGTATGGCCACTTCCACAGTGCATCTAAAGAAATGAAAGCAAGACAAATCCACTAATACAGAGGGGGGAAAAGAGAACACACATGCATGCATACACAATCCCTGAAAATTATGCATTTTAACTCTATGTATAGTTCTCCATATAACAAAAGGCATATCTTGTTCAAATTCAATCTATCAAGGTGAGCAAAAAGTAGCAGTCAGCCGTGTAATAACTGTTGACATTAAAACAGTTACATAAGCCTTTTTAAAAGGAATCAAGACATTTCCCGAAAGTATGAAGCTGCTCAATCCAGTGCATTTAAAGACAAAAAATTGGATTATTAATAAATAATTAATGCAAATCTCCCACAATTACCTCTGGTCCCTTTAAAAAATCAGATCCAATTTTTAAAAAATGAATAGAGCCCAACTGTGTAGTTTTAGGCCATGCAGCAACATATGTGGGATAATGGTTGGGCATATAGGCAACCCCATTCCTCAAAAACTAGAAAAAAATGTAGGATGTGATGCTCCTGGGGGAATTCTGTACTACTGTGCATGCACATAATTAATGAGCCATGCATATCTTTAATTTTTTGCATAGAAAAAAGCTTCTGCCAAAATGTTGCTGCAGTTCTGTCTTTTTCCACACCAGAGGGTGCTGTGGCAATAGACCACAGCAGCAGCTCCTGACCATCGAGGGAAGAGAAAAAGCCTGCCTTCTTTGCAGCAGGCCACATCAGGAGACAGGGGCTTTGGGGAGACAGACAGCGTGGGGCTGCTGGGGGGTCAGAAAGGGCCTCATAAGGACTAGTGGGGGAGGACAGACTGGGGCAGGGGCTGAATGGGAGTGGAGGCACAGGGTCACAGGGGGGAGGAAGGTCCAGGGACACATGGTGATGGGGGAGAGGATGTAGAGCTACATAGGTACAGGGAAGTGGCTGGGTGGGGGCACAGAGACACCTGGGGACGGGGGAGGGGTGAAGGGCCACATAGGGATACAGGGGAGTGGGTGTCTGAGTGGGGGTGGAAGGACACATGTGGACAGGGGATGAAAGGACACATGAGGACAGTGGCAGATGTGCCTGACTGAATGGGAAAGGCAAGGGGTCAGCCAGGGTCTGCATGGGGGAAGCTCCTTAACAATCCCTCCCTGGCCCTGTTCCATACTTTTCCCACCCATACCCAACAACTCTCCACGTTCACACCCAGGTTCCTTCCCAGCAATTTACTTCCCTCTCCCTCACCTTCTCCATTATCCGTGACTCTCCCAAGCCTTTCCAGTGCTTCTGAGGCATGCGGGAAATACGGTTCCGTATTGTAGTTTAAATGAATTATTACTCAGAGTTCTGTATTAATATGCCTAGTAAGGAATCTATTTGTCAAAAAACATTTCCTGAATCTTTTTTGTTGTCTGTATTGTTACAGACATACTTGCTGACAGGTATTTTGAAATAAATGACCAAAAATAATTGAAACTGGTGTGATTATATTGTGTTATTTTGACAAATAAAATATACTGAATTTTAAAATATTGTGTGCAGAATTTTCCCAGGAGTAATGTGAATTTGGAGAAACAAGAAAAGTAGGTATGAAATTCAAGCACCCAGTCCAGGTATATCAGCCTACCAAGAGAGAGAAACTAAGAAACCTCTGCACTGTGGAAAAATAGTCCTTAATGTCCAGTACGTGTAACTATCTCCACCTCTGTGTACATATTTATACAATGTGCATCATTGTGGCAGCTGAATACATGGGGGGGGGGGGGGGAGGTGGGAAATTGGTTTTGTTTTAAAGAAGAACAGATTTTTTTTAAAAGGTACAAGATCTGGGTAAATTATTATATACCTATTTGTTATCCCATTTTAATTTGGCTACAGTGGACTGAGCAGCTTCCTACTTTCAGGAAACTTTCCTTGACTCCACTTTAAAAGGCTGATGTGAGTGTTTTAAAGAGGGAAATCTAATTGTTTGTTTACTGAAGGCATGTGAAATAAAGTAATTAGAAATAAAGTATCTCACAAACAGGGACGGCACAGGATTTTTTTTGATCAATAATCTAATTAGAAAACTCTATTGCTGTTGATTTTTAATAACTCCCAGACTGACAAACTGAGGAGACACAGATGCTCTATATAGGAATTAACTTCAGTGCAAATGAGTTATAACATTCCAGCACCACAGACCTTTTCCGCCTACTTTTGCAATTCATCAATCTAAAGACAACCGGATTAGAACCAATGACCTCCATCAGAACCTCAGACCTAATCCTTGTCTCTTGGGCATGCACACCCACACAGTGGAAGAGGCCAAGAAAGTCTACTTTTCTTCTGCCATAGCATCTGCTAATTCATGCTCCACAGAACACCTCTACTTGACTCCAAAACCTAGCACCTCTTGCTGCAAAGAATGATCAGTCTACTTCACAGAGATGACGGCCTGCATCAAAGAGGGCCTGACTGGACACCAGGGACTACATACCAAACCCAGGCCCAATAACCCAATACCTCTTATTTCAGAATTTGTCGCATTCATAGCACTGCAAGAATTCCAGCCACCACCTGTGACTATGATCCATGTCCTTTCTGTCTGATGGAGGAGAGTTGAGAGCATCTGGGATGCTAGTAACAGACATCATTAACACTTTTTAAGAGGGGAAGTTTATCACACATCCTAAAACATACAATAGTCTGAATGGTGCTTAAGAAACCATTGCTAGATGCAGATAATCTCACAAACTACCTCCCCATACGTAACCTCTCTTTTTGAAATAAGCCTATGAAAAGCTTAAAAGAACCCTATCCAATTCCACCTAGTTACTGCCACTGTGTGGTACGCTGTCCATCAGACATGGAATAAACATTGAGTGCTGGATGATCTCTGGTCCTTGGACGAGGACCCTATATTCATACTCATATTCTGGATCTCTTCATGGCAGCTCTGGCTGTGGTCCTGGAGAGAAAGCAAGAGATGCCTTTTGTGTATTTTAGATCCACAAGGTGAGACATGTCTAGATAAACAGTATGCCCAGAATGCCCATCACACATACAGCAACAGCATCAGTATCACTGGATTGCTTGCTGTCTTTTCCAGTAGTGCACACTCTGAGCTGAGTGATTTATGCTGGGAAAAGGGTAAGGGTTATAACAACTTCATGGCTGCACGGGAGCTCAAAACCTTGTGTTCCAGAAACATAGCCCACCATCACCATAGCAAAGGAGATGCTCCATTAGATGACACCAATATTTAGGGCTTTTATCCTCCACATTGGCCAGCTACTAGAGGGTCATATTATTACAGACACTTGTGTACTTTGGTACCCAGATATTATGGTATCCATATAGGCCCCTAGATAAATAAATTACCTAGATCCCCAACATTAGAAGACACTATGTACAATCACTCTCTAGGACACTGCAAGGTCCAGGGTCTTCTAAGCATCAGAGGTGCACTGTTCTGCATTCACGCGTGATGCCAAAGCCACATGACCACAAAATCCAAAAACAGTGTCCCATTAGGAGGTTCATTTTATTTTCTAGGAACAAATGCATCCACTCACTCGAAGACTCACTGAGGAAAGGCAAATACATAAAGAACAGAGAAAAAGACAAGCTCTTCATGGAATGTTTCCATCAAATCAGCCACAAAGCCAATATAGGTTGCCAATCGAGGATTGTGGTAGTGCCAAGGGACCCTAATCACAGACCAGGACCCCTTTGTGCTAGACGCTATACAAACACAGAACAAGAGGACAGTCCCTATCCTCAGGAGCCAGATCTGAGCTCTGCTGTAACTCTTGATTTTATGTTCAATTGCATAACCTTGCAGTTAACTACATCACAGTAATATCTATTGTTTCTAGATTCTTATTATAATCATTCACATATACGAGATACAATGATTCTTCACACAATATCCATGCTTCCAAAAGGGAAAATAATAATAAATAATTCTAGCACTAAATAAGAAGAAACACAGAAAAAGAAAAGTGGTTAAAGTCATGAGAATTATTTCCTTATTTAAATGCAAAGGCTTAACACTCTTAAAAGAAAACTGCGGTACAGTATAAAAGATTGTCTAATCTCTGCATCTAATTACAGAGCAGAGCAAAAGCATTTTAGTGTCTTAAATATAATAAAAAAGAATAATTAACAATGAGCTAGGAAATGCCATTTTACAGTCTGAGGATACAGAGTAGACTTGGGCATGTCTAGACTAACTTATTATGATACAAGAATAATGAAAATGAAAAGCAGGAAATATAAAACTGACAAAATAAATATTTTTCCACACATCACACAATTATCCTATTGAACTCATTGCCACAAGATATCTTTGAGGCCAAGAGCTTAGCAGGATTCAAAAAAAGAACTGGGCATTTATATAGATGACAATATACAGTGTTAAAATAGCAAGGAACTTCAACAAAAAACACTCCATTTTAGAAGAAATACAAACCCTTCATGCTTCAGGGTATAAGCCAACGTCTAACTAATGAGGGTTAAAAAGAAAAATTTCTGTGGCACTCTACCTTTGGGGTACACCCTTTAACCCACATATTCATCATGTACATATAATTGTGATATTGCATTAAACCAGACCATGTCAGGTAAACCAGGGGAAAGGTTATGATCAGCTGAAAGCCATTGTTCTATCTAAATATGTATATCATCAAAGCATATGAAATTATAAGAATTGTGTTGTAGGGTTTTCACTAAAATATACTATGGGTTTGGGAAGTGCTCAGATACTAGCTCTCCAGAGACAACGACAAGGGAGGTAACCAACACTCAGGTGGGTGCTGAACAGACATCACCAGCCATTGTCCAGCCAAGGAGTTACAATTCAATGACTCACTCACAGGAGATGCATCTGGGGTATTGCTTCACCTTGTGACTCAGTAATGCCCACCAGACATGCTTGGACTTGTGTTCTCCAAGCACATAGACTAAGGGTATAAAACAGAACACAGTGGCCCCCATGCAGCTTCACCTTTCCTCTCCCTCCATCCCCCAAGCTGCAAGCAACAAGGATGCTCAGAAGACTCCAACAGAGACTGGCCCAGGTTTCAAGGGTGAAACCTGTGTATTATGAACTGTAACATCCAGTCGGGGGAGAAAACTGCTTTATCTAAATACTGCCTAGTGTCTTACAGGTTTAAGATTTAGATTGTACGCTTATTTTGTTTTCTTTGGTAGCAAACTCTGACTTTTTGCCTAGCACTTATAATCACTAAAAATCTATCTTTTATAGTCAATAAACTTGTTTTACTGTTTATTTTTACCAGTGAGTTTCCCTGACATATTTGGTAAATCTGCTCAGGTTTACAAAAGGTAGTGTATGTCCACTTTCCATTGATGAAGTGGTGAAGCTTGCACTGCTCGTCTTGAGCAGTGCAAGACGGTATATTCCTGAGGTACAAGGCTGGGGGGATTTGGCTGGTGCCTTTCTCTGTGATTCATGAGTGGCTCTGGGAGCATTCATGCAATCTAGCTGGGTGTAGGGCTACACATGTGGTTGTGCTGAGTGATAACAGCGCCTGCAGGGGTTTGCTGCTTGTCACTAGCAAGGCATTGTGAGAGACAGCCCAGGCTGGAGAATTAAGGGGGCACAGCGGTCCCAGAATCCCAGGCTGCACCCTGGGGATCCTGTCACACTTTCTTTATGGACAGGTTATTCCATAGCTGTCTATTGCAGGGTTTCCTGCACCTAAAGTGCCCGGCACTGGCCACTGCTGGAAACAAGATACAAGATTGGATGGACCACTGTTCTGATCCACTATGGCACTTCCTTTGTTTGCTGGCATTGCACATTCTTTCTCAATGCCTAACCAAGGATTAAATTTATTGTAATGTCAGATACAGCCTCATTTAAAGGTGAGATTCTGGCCCCATTGAAATCAATGGGAGTTTTGCCATTGAACTGCGTGGGGTCAGGATTTCACCCTGATTTATATATTTTAAATTTATTTATGGGTACCCCTCAAAAGATTTGAGATACTTCTGCAAAGATATCCGAATTATCTAAGGCTCTAGAGTCTGCACAATTAGGCTGGATATTTCATGAGTAAAATTCACAAGACTTCCAACACATCTACTTCCAATTCTGGTTTCAAAACAATATGAAAATATCCTCCATCACTGAGCACCAACCCTCTTACATGATTGATTCCAGCCAAAATTTGATTCTCGAAATGGGTAAAGGTTCCAACTGGTTCTCAGTGTATCTGATCCAGTTTGTGCAGTTCATGGTGTAGGAACTTTTCCACACGAGCAAACTTCATAACTGTAATTCACCACCGATGTTAGCAAGGGTGGGAGCTGTAGCGTAGACAGGAATCGTGTGCTTTTATGACCATTCCATCTAGTTTATATTAGTTTCCTCTGTCCTGCCTACATTCAGCTTCCACTGTTGCTAACACCAGCAGAGCTGCACAGATAGCGAATTACAGATTGAAAAATGGCTAGAATAGGTACAGCCTTGAAAACTGGAACAACAAGCTTTAATTTGAGGCAGAAAGCAAGAGAAAACTATTGGACAGATTCAAAGAGGGAGTGGCAGACAGCGTATGAGACTCTGTATTTTGGACAAATTGAAAGGAGAGGGCAAAGTAGGAAGGCCAAAGAGCAAGACTGTCTAATCAGAGCCAACTAAACTATCCCTCAGCCCAACCATTACACACACACTTGCTGCATCCCTGTTATAAAGCACCTATAGTCTTACAAAGCTACAGAGCTACATGCATGTGTTTATGGCCATTCCTCTTTTCTATACATTTTTCTCTGTAGTGCCCCCCCCTTTTTTAAATAAATGTGATTAAATCAAATTGGTACAGGTAGAACAGACAGCTGTTCTATTCTGGTTTCTGGAGTGCTTTACACTAAACGCCTGTAAGTTGAATTATTCCTTTCCCTCAGAGGAAATATATACCCTTGTCCATCACAATTTGGGAAATGACACAAAATGAACACAGTATAGTGTAGTGTACTAAATGAGCACTTGTTAGACAGATTACAGATGCCCCTTTCCTGGGGGCATCATATTGTGTTTTATGAGGCATTGCTCTCTTTCATTAAATGACTAGGAGTGTCTGTCTATCTCTCTCTCTCACACACACACACACACACACACGCACGCATGCCACTTCCTCAGTCTGCTGCTCTTGAACTGAAATGAAGAAAGACGCCCTGTGGCAGAAACCTGGCACGAGTTTCTTTCTTTATCCTTAAATCTCTCTTATAAGTGCACCTTCTTTGGGTGAGGGCATCTTCACCCAGTGCAAAGAGAAGCGTGCACTTTCTGGGAATAAATGCCATGCTGCAATTTAGGAACAGGGAGACAAGAAGCAGAGAGGAACTTAGTGACATCAGCTGGCTCAGATTCCCACGCAGATCAAGAAAAGGTTGTTCGAACTCTTCGATCGGCTGGTTTAGTTTTGTATATCTGTTACAGTCTCTGTATCCAAGCAGGAAACATGGACTGATGGACTATGGGTCAAATAGAGAATGTCATTTTAAAAGGATTGGAAATATTTAGGACCTGGGAACAGAATGAAATGACATGTTAACACACACTCACTCACTCCTCAAGGAATTCCAGTTTTTCTTCAGTTACATTTCAAACTATGTATTTGTGACACTTTCAAAATATAAAAAAAAAATCTTGCATGAACCAGAGGTGAAAGTAAGCTGGTATGGCGTACTGGCAAGAGCTGGTACACAGCCAACGGTACCAGCAGGGGGCAGCTTCCCCAGGCTGGTAATTTAAAAGGGCCCTGGGCTCCTGGCAGCGGCCAGAGACCCTGGCCCTTTAAATTGCCGCCAG
The DNA here is from genome assembly GCF_965152275.1 of Natator depressus. Lineage (NCBI taxonomy): Eukaryota > Metazoa > Chordata > Testudines > Cheloniidae > Natator > Natator depressus. Next base: position 110,052,892 of record NC_134238.1, on the reverse strand, counting down.
AGCCCCACTGCCAGAGCCCTGGGGTGGCGGCGGTAGCTGGGAGCCCCAGGGTTCCGGCAGTGATTTAAAGGGCCCCGGCTGCTGCTACCACAGCTGGAGCTCCGGGCCCTTTAAATTGCTGCCGGAGCCCCGGGGCAGCAGCGGCAATGTAAAGGGCCTGGGGATTTAAAGGCCCTTCCCCTTCAGCCTGAGGTCCCCCCCTTCTGGTTGAGGCCCCCCCGCCACTCAGGACCCCGGCCCTGCATACCGGTAAGTCCCTTAAGTTACTTTCACCCCTGGCATTAATTGATATAATTAGCATGGGCCTGATTCTGTCTCCCTTACTCATGCTAAGGAGGAGTTTAGGACCCAATCCTGCAATGTTATATGCCCACATAGAGCCTCACTGAATTCAGCGGGGCACTGTGCCCGTGTGCAGTGAATCAGGACCTTACTATGCTATGCCACCCAGAGGGAGTCCCAAGAGGCACTGTGCTTAAGTTATAGTTTTCAGAGTGTGGCATACTTCCACCCCCACTGACCGAGAAGGAGTTAACTACAGCTGGAGAGCTCTGTTAGCTTTCCCTTGAGACACTGATCAGGCCCAGGGAGGAATTAAAAGGAAGGAGACCCAGGAGAGAGGTGGGTTGCAGTTCCTTCTTTGTGGAGCCAGGCAGAAGGAAAATTGTGGGAAAGCTACAAGAGTGGTGCTGACTCATGTGCTGGGCCTTGAAAAAGGAGCAAGGACTCCAGGGAAGCAGCCCTGGTGGGAGCAGCTTTTCTGGAAGAAGAGTGAGTGTGAAGAGGAGCCCAGGTGGGGTGGAAAATGTTAGTCACCATTATTCCGTTGGACATTACTTGTTTCGAATGTCCCTACCCCAGAAGGGGTGGAAATACAGCACTGCCTGACTTGGAGGCTCAAGTCCTCACCATACCAGACCACTGAGCTCTGAGGAAGGGAGTTAGGCAGAACTGCCGAAACGGTGGGTCACATCATGAGGGGGTTCTCTGCACTGGTGGGTTGACAGAGTTTCCCCACAGCTCTTTTCGCTGGGGAATGGAACCTCCTCCCTGCCCACTTGCTGCTGGGGTTGGGGATTATATTTGCTGTGCAGCCCCTTCACTCCCATACCTGTAGCTATAATGTGTCCCTGTAAGTAGAGGAGGGAACCTTGCCCCCATCTGACTCCCCACACAGCTGCATTAGTGCACAACCCAACCCCAGCTGATTAGACATTTTTCTTAGTAAAGAAAAAAAAAAAAAGGATATTGTGGATTCTAAATATTTCACATGTTAGACAGAGCAGGGGTAGCTACCGAGAACCCTCAGCTCCCTTAGACTTCAATGGGGCTGGTGGATACATTGTACTTTTGACAATCAGGTACTTCAGCTGCCTAAATATAGATTTAGGTTGCCATGATTGAAATTTAGGCCTATTTTTTACTTAAGACCCCAGTCCTGCCAGAACTTTCACCCATGCAGAGGGGTACTCACTGCGAGTAATCCCATTGACATACTGCATAAAGTTAAACATATTCATAAGCCTTGGCAGAACTGGGGCCTTACTCATGAATAACCCATTAAGGATCCCATTGCTGCAAACAAGCTTGAGAGTAAAGTTACTCATGTGAGTAATTCCCAAGGAAGTCAATGGGCTTAGTCAGGTCAGTAAAGTCAGGCATGAATGAGTGTCTTGAGGATTGGGCCTCGGGTATTTTTGTCCCCTCTCGGTGTTTCACACAGCTCAGACCTGAAAGCTGAGGAGTCACTTTCACCGTCTGGAGTGTTCATGCAGTCGCACATTGCTGCTCTGCTTGGGCTGTGAAGACGACGGAGGTGGACTTGTTACATGAAAACGGCCTGTTTCTAAAAAACAGCACTTGTTTCTAAGTTTGGTTCTGTAAACCATTGTTAAAGAAGTCCTAAATCTGGGTCCTGAACTCTATGACAGCACCTATCTAATGCCCTGCCTGTGCTATTGAATCGGCAGTGTAGTGAAATGCTCCTCAAGAGCCAACCTTAAAAACCACTTCCAGCGACACTTTGCCAACCCAGGCTGGCCTGCACAGTTGGGGCATAATTTGTTTCAAAATGGAGACTGAAGCCATTTCAACAAAACCTTGAGTTTTGGTGGTGTTACAAGAACCATAGCCTGAGAGCACCCCCTTACTGCAAGACCTAGCACTGCTGTGCTCTGCCTTAGTTTGCCCCCAGCAGTCTTTGGCCTACTCCAGCCGTAGGAGTGGCTTGGCCCTCCAGCCACACCACTTCCGAGAGTGCCCCCCCCCTCCTTCCAGAGTAATGGAGTCCTCTCGATAAACCCCGCCAAAAGCCAGGCACTGAGGAAACTTCAGCCCTGCTAGGCTCAACGTACAGCTCCCAGCTGCAACAGCCTGTCTGACTCTCACCTGAGTTCTAATGCGCTTAGCAATCCATCCAGTCCAGGCCCATGCTCTTACAAAGGGCTCTAGCCGGTCACAGCCAGGCCTCTGGCTCCCAGTTTTTCTCCTCGGTCAGCCCTCAACTGATGGGTTTTACTCTTCCTAAATCCAGCACACAACACAGGTGTGGCAGGGCTAACTGAACAGGGCTGACTGGCCCTTAAAAGGACAGGCCACCCTGTTACAGACAGCACTTGAAATGAGACCGTGGAGTCACAGATATGCCTGAGCTCTGTTGTGTTAAAGGGGATAAGAGTTTCAAAAGTAGAAAAAACTAGGATGCATGTTGTGGTGCAAACGAAGGGTTAGGGCTGTGCACAGGCACCATATTTTGTAAAACTGACCTGGAAACAGGGACACATGGTCAAGTTAAATCATGTGTTACTGCATCAGTGGTTTCATTAACATTTCAACTAATTTGTTGGCTCTGGAATGGAATGCATTATATCTATGCTTCTCAGCCTCCTTAACACCATGGATCAGATCCACTCCAGCACTCCTATGCTGCTGAAAAACAGGCCCCACCTGGATCCTGTGAGTCACACCTTTATTACAACTTGCTGAGCAAGCAAATTAGCTGGTATACTTATCCTGATGCTCGTATTATTAAAGCTCTGGGGCAGTAATAAATGAAAGTGTACAGGTTCGCACAAGCATCGCCTGCTGCCTCTCTCCTGCCAAAGTATTATGAATGCATTGATGTCCACAGACCCAGCCACTTCCCCCTGAGTCCCCTTTCCCTGTCTGATATCAGTCACAGCAGGAAGCAGAATTTGCAATTCTTTAACAACAGAACAAGGATCACAATAAATCACAGAACTGCTTTAAGGTCACCTCTGAAAATGCATGGGACTGAATGTATCTGCTTCCCAAGGATAAATACTAACAGCCAAATCGTCAGCTGATATAAATTGCCATCATTCCATTGAAGTCAGTGGAGCTTTGCAGATGTCTGCCAGCAGATAATCGGTCCGGAAGAGTCTGACTTGACCTTGGCAGGATATCTGTCTGTAGTTTTGAAAGTCTAGATGTTCTAAACCTGATATTTAGAGTAAGCCATCCCCTACCAGTAAAAAGAGGAGAGAAAACAGGGAATGGGTGGAGGGGCTGTTGAGACAGATGTAAAAATATATATCTTTTGTTAAACCAGAGTCAACATACAAAGCTGGAGACTCACAGGATGAGAAAAGGAGAGTGATCAGTAAAGACCATGACAGCAAGTACAGCACAAGAACTGGATTCTATAGGGCAAAATACACCATCCTAGGAGGAAATTTTATGTGCCTCACTGAATTATAGGTGCTGGTAGAAGGAAGTCAAGATGATGTAGTAGGACAGGGCTGTGGAAAGTGGGGTTATCTGTTTGCTATTTAAGTCAGTTCTATACAGATGTATGCAGGAATGCTCTGTTACCCTTGAGCGCCATCTGCTGGCTCTATAGTAGTTAAAAAGCAGGTAACATTCCCAATGTCAAGCATAGGGAAAAAGAACAAATACAACAATCCAGCATTTTCCCATTTAGCACTATGTTCCAATGCTGGATAGTTTCTGTAAACCATGTCATCCCCTACTGGGAATCATTCTATACATACCGTAAATTTATAGTCAGTACTGAAGTAGAAAATGAACCAGCATCGTCTTTTTTTTGGTTTGTTTGGTTTTTTTTAGGTAAAGTGGTTCCTTAGCTAATTTCATTAAAGATGTTAAGTTTCTCAGCTCTCCTCTGCATGTTTCAACATCAGTTTGAAATCCCTTATGGGTTGTGAATAACTGTATTCATGCACAGCTTGCATTTAGTGCAAGATTGCCATCTTGTGGTGCAAATATCTGATTAGATTTTTGAGAGACACAAACGATCATATTTAAAAATCACATTTTAAACAAATTCCCTTACCTAGATTTACTTTTGTAAGCCCAGGGATGGCCTTTTTGTTCTCTGTTTGTGCTGCACCTCGCACAATGGGGTGCTGGTCCATGACTGGGATTCTAGCTGCTCCTGTAAGTAAGATAAATAGTGAATAAGATATCAACACCACCTTTGATTATTTTAATAATTTCTCAAGTCCAGAGACCTGATCCCTGTGGATGCTGTTTGGCCAAGCAGGGAAATATAAATATAAACAATGACTCAGAGGTGCACCGTTGTATACACCTGTACAATGTGGCACACTGTGCATACTTGTACTATGTGTCTGAGCCTCAAAATGGGAGTGAAATAATTCAACATCATTTCCCTCAGAGTAGTTAGTTGTTCATAAAACCAAAGGTAAAGTGTGTTTATAATCTGTGGGATAAAGTGTCACTATTTTTCTCTTGTTAGAGATAACATCTTTTATTACCTGATGCTCATGTTCTCCCATTGTCCACTTCTGAGATACTCCATTAATGTTGGATGAAGATTCTGCTGCCTGGCCAAAGGGATGTGGAAAAAACATCTGTAGATATGACAGAAACCTTGTATGACAGAGTAGTTTATAATCAACCCAGCAACTCGGTCTGTGACACCTGGCTAACCACAACTGCAGCAACAGCCTCTCTGAGTGACACAGGAACATCTAGGCCTGTGGTTTTCACATAGGTTTTACTATATGTTTGCTTGCAGAGACCTAGAGTTGTTATGAAGAGGATGCTCTGTGAACCCTTATCGCACTAAAGGTTTCTGTGTATTTTTCAAGACAGAAAGAAATACATAGATCTACACAGAAGTGTAGAAATTATACAATGTGAATAAGGTATCCAGCAAAGAGCCCTTTTTTTCCTGTTTGTGAACGGATTCCATTTCTGACAAATAGATTTATTCCTACCTATTCACAGAACAATATTGACTGTTTCTTGTCCACATAATGCAATTGTTCACCAAAAATCAGATGTTTTTGCATCCTGACTGGATGTTTGAAACTCTTAAAATAATAATGTAAATCTTACAAATTCTTGGATGAATAACCTTTCATGCAAAAATTCATAAAGTTCTTTGAGTTACTCACATTTTTGCAAATAGCCAGCAAGTGAGTGCAAACACAATAAACAAGAGTGAATTATATGGGATCACCTGCTTTTATCTATAAGTCATGTCTTGTATTATTTAACCAGCTCCAGTCAAAAGTGGTGTGTGGAATCTAGGCTCCATAGGCAGCAAGACAGCTGTAAGGTGGGTGGAATGCTGTTCCAATTGGGATGGAATGCTACAGGCCATAGACAAGGGAAGAGGGACTTCCCCATGTTCTTTGCATACAGCATCAGCACGTTTTTTTTTTTTTAAAAATAGAACAGTGAAGAGGAAGTGGTCAGATTATTTAAGAGACTCTTGAGATTTTGGTGCCTTGCCAACACTTATGACAAAATGTTCCTGTTGGATCTTCTTAAGCCCTTCCTCACACAGGTTGGACCTGAACAAACAGCCATACAGCATGGAGCTCCTGTGAAGCTATCTGACACTAACAACTAGCAACGGGAAGAGTAAACCCTCTCTCCCCCGCCCCAACACACACACATCGATGTTCATCTTTGTGCTAGCAACCTGGGCGCCTCCCTGTTCCAACATCCAAGTCCAGTCACCCTGTGAGCAGCCACAGGAGAGGTTGTCTCTAAGACAAAAGGTCAGAAAGGAGGTTGATATAGAAAGCCAATGAACGACCATTATTTCACTATGTAAGACACACTGTGTGACAACTGCTTATTTTCTATTTTGAAGATCAGTACCATAAGCTTCCCCGCTCAATCCCCAAATTCTACTTTCCCGATTCTCTTTGGCCTCAAAGAGTTCAAGTCAGCTGGAACTGCTGATTTGTGCACTACTCATTTTTCTAAGTATTTGTTTGCCTACCTTTTTTTTTTATTTTACTCAAAAGCACTAATTATACATAATGTTTCTTTACTTTCTTAAAGAAGAATAAAAAACCAAAATCAGTCCAGTAGGCTAATCAATCAGTAATGGAATCTCCAGCCCCATGTATTAATGGTCTTACCTCCAATCTAGTGTTTCTCTCTCCCCTGAAACACTTGTAAAAGTCTTCTTCATTGCCCTTTACCTTATCCCTACAGCTTGTACCATCCTGTATTAATACAGCTGACTGTAATATGCAATCCTTCACATTATTATAAGCATCTGAAATTTAAAGATACAAATAATATTTGTTCTAAAGGTAATTTAATATTGCAAAATAATTACACACTTTCTGTAAACTTTCAATACATAGTCTTCAAGTAAAACACAAAATACAGGTATTACGTTTACTGCCCTTTTAGAGACACTAGGTCTGATTTTCAGTCCCCAGTAGGTGTACATTTGTGCACATGTTCAGATATTTAAAAGAACATGTATGTGTAAAGGCTGTGTACCTCCAAGACATGCCTGTGAAAAGTAGACACACATTTGCCTCTGTGTAAATGCACATAAATTCCAAGGCCAGAAGGGACGATGATGATAATCTACTCTGACCTCCTGTATAACACAGGCCATAGAACTTCCCCAAAATAATTCCTAAAGCAGATCTTTTTGCAAATATCCAATCTTGATTTAAAAATAGTCAGTGATGGAGAATCAACCATGACACTTGGTTAATTATTCCAGTGGTTAATTACTCTAGCATGGGGTTGAAAATCAGACCCGTTGAAGTCCATAAGGCTTAACAATTTTATATGAAGGAAGTTGTATTTATTTATATACATACATACACACACAGTCTTTATATTAAAATAGTTCTACCTTAAAATAATATTTTTGTTTATAAAGAACACACCCCTACAAAAGTGATCAAGATTCTGAACAACAATCTTAAAAACAATAGTTAACTATAATAATCTTACAGTACACTAGCTGAATCTAAAAACACAAGGCCCAGTTTACCTCCCATGGGAAATGGATTGGGCCCTTTGGCCCCAATCCCATGCACTCAAGTCACTTTACACACCAGAGATTATTCACACATGTGCTTAAGCGTCTGCAGGATAAGGACCTTAGGCTCAGCTCAAGGAAGCACCTAAGCACATATTTAAAGCTTTAGTGCTTTCCTGGATAGGGCTGTCCTGAATCAGGGCCTTAGTTCAGAAAAAAGGTAAAAGTTTTACTTTGAAGTTCACAGAGCTCTGTTTTCATTATGGCTCATAAGGCCACAATGCACAATTAAAACAAAGCAAAGAACCATGTGGCCTTGACAGAAGAGATTAAATTAATTTAATATTTTATAAGGAGTTTAAAGTGCAACAGTTACATTTTGAAAAGTCAGTATTTAAAAAAGGTGGACTGAGAGCACTTATTTAGAGTGGAATTCCTCCTTACACAGTAAGTTCTGCAATAGACTTCTGTACATCAATGGAATGTTTTTTGTTTGCATAAACATATATTACAAGTACAGAAGCCAGAGGTTAGTTTAACAAAACATACAGAGTACATGTACATGCATTCATTCACTTCTGAGATAACTAGGTGCTCAATTGCCACTCATTTACAAAAACTACTTCCCAGTGAACAGTGAGATTAGTGATCAGGATTTCACAGCCTGCCCTTAAAACACTGGAAGTTGGTTTTTTATTTAATAAAAAGCATGAGTAGAATTTATTCTCATCACTTCTAGTAGTGTGAACCTCAGCAATCACGAGTCTCACAAACAATGCTGAAAATGACTTACAATATACAAAACAGTTTAGTACACAGTATTAAAGAGACCTTATCTGAACTGGGGATTTATCAGGTAATATAAAAATGATAAGTTCCAGCAAGTGAACACCATTCTGATGAAGAGCTGGTAGTAAAACTATTTTAATATCTGAGAAGTATTACAAACTGAGTGTTCACTAACTTTATTGAGGGAGGGAAGGGATACAGCAATTGTATAGTAGAGAGTAACAAACATTATTATATAAACTCTAACAAACAGGTTGTGTACAAAAGATTTTAATTTAAAAACTGTTTGTTTCCCACAGTGACCAGAAGAGAGAAGGGCCAGATCCTTGGCTGGTATAAATCAACATAGCTCCACTGAAGAGAATGGGGGTGATCACAGGTCGATCTGACTCTTAGATTCTAGAAGAGCCAAAATATTCAGAAAAGTAGCAAGTTGCTTACCGGCTTCAAACTCCCAAAAAAGATAGCATATGCCTGGAATCTATAGGTTTCCTTTAAGCGTGGCTACAGAACTCCCAATTAACTTCAGTGGGAGTCTGACTCAATTAAGGGCTGCAGAATTTCGCCCCTTATCTCTGAGAATGAATTTAGATAGAAAAGTTATACAAAGAAGATGAAGTAAAAATACTTTAAATCTGCTATTCCACCCAATAGCTGTAATACTGAAAACATTGTTTCCTAAAGCCAGTACCTGCTGGTGCACCTGTTTTTGTCCCTGGGCAAATTCTGTCCAGCAGTAAGAATTCTTAGCAAAGTTGGGGGGGATCTTATTCTAGCACACAGAAAGGAAATATAACACGTCTTTACAAAAAAAGAGGTTATTGCACATAATCTGAAGAGGAATGAGGCCCTAGTTAGCAGGAGAATCAAGCTAAAGTCCAGTGCCATTCTTTGGTCAGTTGCAGAAATGTGCTGCCGGCTACTTTAACACAAAGGGCCTGATCCTCCTGTCTGGCAGAGCTGGCCTTAGTGTAGGACTAGTGGGATATGAGAGGGGCAAATGTGAATTCACAAGTCTTTTGAGTCTTCCTGATCCTAGTGCTTCCCTGGTGTTATTCAGACACCCACCTACAGCACAACTTAGAACAGCTCAGATGTTCAGTGCTGCTCTAAGTTGTACCCAGCTGTTCACAGCCTTAAGGGGCCATGCCAGCACTTGGGTAGAGTCAGAGTGCAGTGACTGTCTGGCCCCATGCTCTTTTCCCTAGGGATGGGGTGCAAAGATGAGAAGCATGCAGCTGTCATTGGCTCTATATCACCCAGGGATTCCCCAAGTAACTAGTTAAGTTGGCTTCACGGCCCTTTTTTACGTGCTGAAGCTGCTCAAAGAAGTGCTGAAGATCTGGCCTAGAATGTTGAGGAAAAATCATATTGGTGGAAAACACTAACTACTGAATTCAGAATTTAATTAAGGATTGAGGGTGGTGTTTATGGTCATTTCTATCTATTCAGGCTTTAATATATTTCAGAAAGCCAAATGCTTAACACCTATTTTTCAAGTTTATGGGAATGTACTATACATTTTACATATAATTCTGATCTGTTCACAATTATTTGCATTTTCATGGTTATTTTGAGTACTACTAAATACTCTGTATCTGAACGCCAATCAACGTTAACAAATGTGGTTTATGTTATCAACTAAAGGCTAGCGTGAAGCCTGCTGGTATGAGACAGCATCTTCGCTTTATATTGCTAAACCACTCATTTTACTTCTTGTTCCACAGCAGATTTGTATTTGTTTTTATTACACATTATTGGAAAAATGTGAACCCTAGGTCTGGAGTGCCCATATTGACACACCTACGGGGAAATCCTCACCCCCACTTTGGCCCCTTTACACTGAGTAAAATGGACTGGACAGGCATAAAGAAGCTTGAAAGCCCCGATTCCTCCTAAGCGATGTTTCCCCTGGTGCAGGCACTACACAAGACATCCATAAGGCTGCCCTGTGAGGATCCGCTCACAAATCCTGACACAGGGGTTTTACTGAGGGTGGGTCCAGGAGTGGGAGGGGTGAATTGGAGGACAGGGACATGACATGCAGTACTGTGGAGATTCCAGGCAATGCTGTGACCCTTAGCTAGGGCCCTACCAAATTCATGGCACTGAAAAATGTGTCACGGATTGTGAAATCTGGTCTCTCCCCATGAAATCTGGTCTTTTGTGTGCTTTTACCCTATAACATATAGATTTCACAGGGAAGACCAGCGTTTCTCAAATTGGGGGTCCTGACCCAAAAGGGAGTTGCAGGGAGGTCGCAAGGTTATTTTAGGGGGGTCACGGTATTGCCACCCTTACTTCTGTGCTGCCTTCAGAGCTGGGCGGCTGTAGAGCAGCAGCTGTTGTCCGGGCGTCCAGCTCTGGAGGCAGCGCCCTGCCAGGAGCAGCGCAGAAGGGTGGCAATACCATACCATGTCATCCTTACTTCTGCCCTGCTGCCTTCAGGACCCCTACAATTACAACACCATGAAATTTCAGATTTAAATAGCTAAAATAATGAAATTTACGTTTTTCAAAATCCTATGACCATGAAATTGACCAAAATGAACCGTGAATTTGGTAGGGCCCTACCCATAGGGCAGTGCCAGGAGTCTGACATAACTTACATAGCCCTGGGGGGGATCTAAGTTATTCCGGGGGCTGTTTCAGTCCCTGGAACAGCCAAGGATCAGGACAGTGCAAAGATGGTTAAGGCTGCCTTAATCACTCTCCCCCTAGATTCAGAGTTATCTGCTGCACTTCTTAGAGGGGCCACACAAAACCTCACCCCTAACATGTGAATTGTCAGAGGTTCTGCAGCTCTCACTGATTTCATCTAGTGCTCTGGGCACCCAACACCTCTGAAAATCAAGCCCTAAGTGCCTCAAATTGGGCACCCCCCCAAAAAAATATCAAAGGATCTGTTGAAAATATGGACCTGTGTGTATCCCACCTCTACTTAGTTTTTGTTATACTTCTGAAATATAGGGAAATAAGGCCCTGCTCCTGCAAACCGATTAGTGTTCTGCCATGGATTTTAATGGGAATAGGACTGGACCATTAAAGTGAAAAAAAGTTGGCTGCAGATCCCACTTAAAAGGGTTTTTTTCCCCCCTCAGCCTAAATGATATATACTGCAAGGAGAGAGAGAGAAAAAACCGCACTGTAACTTAAGAAGATTGAAAGAGTCATTGATTTGGAAAGAGTTTATGGCTTTAGAGTGTGTGGGGGGGTCTGATTCTCAACTGCCCTGTATCTCATGTGGTCATTGACAGTAGTGTTATGGTAGCATTTTGCATTGATGCCAGTGTTTCGGTAGCACTTTGCACTGGTGGAAATAACCACACAAGGTGCAGGGCAGTTGAGAATCAGGCCGTGTCTTTTCATCCCCTTAGTCACTCCTGATTTTTCCAATTAAACTAACGTGTTCATTGGAGCAGAGTACGTTTTGGTTCATACCATGTTATATTTGTCTTTCCTCTAGAACCATGTTCTAATAAATAAAGGAATGTGTTTATTCTGGCACATAGATAGCGGCTCTTGAAATGGGAAGGGCTGATCAATCTAGTGTGACATGTCACTTTCTTCAGACTTTGGGGATGCTTCCTCCCTTTGTACTTCTGTAGTAAAGAACTCAGCAGCATTTGGGCTGAAATGGTCTATGTTTTTCTACAGGACTATTTGTATCAAACCCTCCAGTGTGCAATATTCACTTCATGATACACCACAGGCAGATTTTGGCCCTAAGTCTAGCATAGCTGACCAAGGGAGGTACAGCCTCATATATGGGAACCCTCTGCTGGTGTAGAGCCAAGGTACTGACTCCTTCACCCTCCTTCCCTTCTCTGCTGTTGGGATACAGGGTTTGGTTGAGGCTTCTCTACACCCAGCTGATCCTTCGAGGCTGACTTAAGCTACACCAGGGGACCAGACCAGCATACAGCCAGACCAGCATTGCGGGAGCAGATCTTTGCACATCCTCCCTTGCCCCTGCTCCACAAGCGGCACCATTCCATAGCAGAGGATCTGGGTTTTCATCTCTCAGTAGCATATTCCCAAGTAAAAACTGTTGTAAAGTTCATTTCTGTGACCACAGCAGCCAAGTGTAAGAGGATGTTTAAAGTTCCAGGACCCGGTTCTCCTCTCGCTTAACCGGTGTAAGTCAGAAGTGACTCTACTGAAGCCACTGGAGCCAACACTGATATAAGACAGCAAGAATCAGGCCCTCAGTACGTGATACTGAAGAGTTAGTTCCACCAAACAGCTCTGGAACACTCATCGTAAGTTACCATGCCTTGCTTCCTAAAACTACACAACACACTTCCTACCTAATCCAAATTAAAGTGTTAGGTGTTAGAATAAGGTAAAAACAGAAATATCCCTGAGGCTAGTTATATATGGACCAAAACTGGGTAACAGTCACAACTCCCAAATTCATCCCAAGTAAAGCAATAAAAACTTCAGCTCACTGGAAAAGCATAATTATTACAGCTATAACAATTATTATATTTGCATATTTAACGAACTGGAATAAACTGATGTTGTATGAGCACTTCAGTTTGATTTTTCAAAATATATATTGTAAAACTAAGGATCATCTTTTATCACTGTAAGTAGCAATACGTATTTTAAACAGAGGGAAACTTTCTATATTACAGTAGAGATTATATCACATTGGCTCCTAGCATTGGTGACAAAGTAAGATATTGCTTAGAAGTTAAATATTTTAGAGAGGCAAGCCACAACCAGAACCTCAAATCCAATTCCTTGAAGCCCCACCCCTACGGTTTTGGTATTGATTTGGATCTCAAACAGTAAGGCGCCTATCTCCTGGTTCAGTTGCAGCCAGACTCTCATAAGAACAGCTGATCTCAATAGTTAAAGATGACAGAAGTCTCAGAAAATCAGTGACTCTTTCCTTGCATCATTTTGTCCTAAAAACTTGTGAAAACAGCCTGCAAGATTTCAGTGCAAGTGACTTTCAACCATAGCCCCAACTAGGAGTCAAAAACCAACCAGCAGCTTTAAAACTAAACTGGATTCAGATGATACCCCTTTGGGGTGTCCCTATTGTTTTACAAGACAGGTTGGTACAAATGGCAAAAATTATACCACACATTCCTTCAAAGAATGTAATCATTGAAGTTTTAAACTTCATTGCTTACTGGAAGGACATGCAGGCCCTAAATACAGTTTTAAGTGGTCATTTACCTTTACTAAATACAACTACCAGGGCATTAGGATACAACTGCATTTATTTCTACTTGAAAGGCATTAGTCAGAAACTAACTCTCACCGACTGCACTTGGAGTATAGGGTTTTATTTTATTTATTAATAGTTTAATCCAAATTTTAGTGTTAATCGTTTAGGGTGGGATTTTCAAAATTGGCTGAACACTGCTCCCATTGAAGTTATTGGTACAACTCCCATATAATTTTGTGGGAGCAGTTAGGCAAATATCAAATGCTTATGAAAGTCTCACCCTTAAACTTTACCACATCTGGAGAAAAAAGATTAAAGCCCAGAGATAGAAGGGGATTTTTATAACCATCTCCATATGCTTATTGGGAATATATGTATTTTTAAATAAGTCTGGAGTGGCTACCAGGTTCCACTACACCCCACACGAGCTGATAATCATTAGCATCCTGTAAATAATTTAGCCAAAAGACACCGTCATTTCATTCTAAACTGTTTGAGGAAAACATCAGGAATTTAAGGTTCCTGAATTTCTTATTTGGATTTAAGGCCTGTTCCTCTTCTCACTTACCCTTGTTTTACACCAATGTAACAATTCCGGGTCTGATTTTCCTTTGTTACCACCCTCTTCTGCAGCTCTGCTAAAGTATTTAGCTACTGGGGAATTTCCCATGCAGTGCAGAGCTGCCACAATGGCTCTACACTACCCCCTCTGCAGTCCACATGTGGAGACATGACTGTGATAAAAAACATGTAGTTGGAATACCACCGTGGCCACTTATGGCTAAATGCATCCAGGTGCAAAGTAAAGCACGCTCAGGACTGCTCTAATGTATACTGGGAGCTGGGCACAGAATAGAGGAGGAACAAAGATGGCTTAAAGGCACCTTTGTCCCCCTCACTGTTCCTTCACTAAATAGAGCTCTGGCAGAACCAACATGAAAAGAGAATCAGTCTCTTACAGTCAGCTGTTCTGGCCGACCTTGAAAAATATCCTTAACTTTGATATTTGGAAAGAATTATATCATCAGAGTGCAAAACAAATCCAACCAGTGTCAATACAGAGTTCTAAGATAAATATTCAGGAGCACCACAATAAACCTTCTAGCCTCCTCGCCAGAAAAGTGAGGAAAGGTCATATTTTACCATGTGTTAACAAAACACTTGTGAACGCCATATGCATATTAGTCAGAAAAAACAACCCGAGCCACTACCTTTACCTAAGTACAGTCTGTGATGAAAAAATAAATAGATTGTCCCCTCCACTAGGTGCTTGATTTCATGTAATCTTCACAGGTGATTTCTTGTGTGCGCAGAGGAGGCTGACATAGGGGACACCAATGAAAGCCCATTTTTCACTGGGCCAGAACTTTATGACAGGGCCCTGTTCAGGGATCTCAGAGGCAGCATCAAAGTAGGCAAAACAGACACAGCCTAGGTAAGCAGCAAGGCAAATGAGGATGTGCCTGAGGAGAATGGAAAACAAAGAAAAAAAAACATTAATGTGGCTTCTGTAAAGGTGTCAAATATATCACGAAGTTTTCAGACCAATCAGCCCGTACCCCTTTCTCCTGTCCCTCCTGAGCATGGCTAGTGTCAATCCCTGTCCTCTTTGGATTAACAAGATGTAGCATATAGATAACTATACTACAAATATGCAGTGAACTGTAACATTCTTGCTCCAAACTTGATGACCTTTGAATATGCTGCAAAAGAGACACTTACACAGAGTTTGGGGGAAAATGATGAGATATGGTCTTGAGTAAAAGGGACTTTTGCTCACAGGTGGATAGGTGTGAAGGAGTGGCACTGAGCTCTTCTTTGATCTTCTTTGTCTACCTGTCTGCTGTCATGGATTTTTTAAGGATGGAGAGATTTCTCTCTTCTCAGACCCATTGTTTCAGACTGATAACACTGCATTGGTTTACACTTTGAAGGTTATTTCAGCATTCATAAGGGCTAGAAACTTAGTTTTCATTAAAAGTGAAGTTAGAATCTGCAGAAACTTAAGAGGCCAGGAGGCACATAAATCTATCAAGTGGATGGGATGTCTGAACACTATTGGTTGGGAGTCTTTTACTAGTAAAGCTGTTCATCATCGTGAAAGGAACAACAGTCAATGCACAAGACAGCCTACGTGCATACATCTCTATTAAGGGTTTCTCTTCTTTAAATGAAAGAACAGAGTTTACACACAGTACTTACCATACACAGTGCAAATACGGAAAGTTAAATGAAGACCAGATCTCACAAAATGCTTTGTCACTGATCCAGCAGAAAAGTGCTAA
Source organism: Natator depressus (assembly GCF_965152275.1). Classification (NCBI taxonomy): domain Eukaryota; kingdom Metazoa; phylum Chordata; order Testudines; family Cheloniidae; genus Natator; species Natator depressus. The sequence goes on along the minus strand of NC_134238.1, from coordinate 110,037,378 downwards.
CATCCACCAAAGACCTGAAAAGAGGCCCAGCTTGTACACACGCAAGTTTTCACACCTAAAAAATGACATAAGGAAGGGAAGAAAAGCTGTTATCAGTCACTATGTGGTTTGGCTATATTGAGCTTTGGCGTGGAATCCGGAACGCCAGGCTGCACATCTTTAAGAAGCCTGCAGCTGCTTTGCATCCAATGCAGCATTCTGAAAAAGTGATATGTTGAGGAGCTTTACTTACCATCAATCTGAGGTGAGTAAAGAGACTATGCAAACAAAATGGCACCTTTACTCAGTAGCTCTGCTCCGGGATACTCTTAATTACTGATGTGCAACTTTTGGACAAAAAAATTGTTTTCACTCCTGTTAGGACTACAGCCCAAGTAAAAGTTCTGGAAGCCAGAGCTGGAATCCATTTTCCTTCATACATCAGCAACAGCCCTAATCCTGCAACAAGAACCATGAGGCAGCAGGAATCTGCTTGCCCAGTTCTCTTTGCAAGACAGGGACCTAAATGCCAATTGCAGCATCTTTTTTTTTTTTAAACTGGTGAGGATGCATGAGAAATGCCCAGCTTAACTTTCAGATCTCAGGGTGAGTTTGCATGGTAAGCAGTTAGAAGGAAAAAAAATTACTCTTTTTACTTGTAAACTGAGCAAAATGTATTTGGCGTCACGGAGAAACAATAAACATGGAACCCCCCCATGTCATTATTAGTAAGAGTCACTTTCCAGACAAGAACTACACTTGAATTCTTTATTTTTTAGTTTTTTCTTTAAAATCAAGATTTTAATTAATTGGCACCCCTATAAGTGAAAGGTTTGGTGTCAAAACATGAAACACACTAAACGCATTCTGTCTTAAGGAAAGAACAAATATTTAAGCACAACTTTTACCATTTCAACACAGAGGAGTTTTTCTGATTGTTAGACGCAGTGGTAAAACTGATGGAAACTGGTTACAAGTCTTTGGCACTGGGGTCCATTACTAGCCTTGCCACAAATACTCAGACTGGAGTATGGTTTTCAAGAACTGGTTAAAAACAACTTCATCCCAGCCACAGTTAGAACACAAGGGAAACGTAGCTGAATTTTTAAAATTCTGTCGTTATCAAAACATTTCTTTGGGTTTAGAATTTGAGAACAAGTTTGTAAATTTTGAGCCAAATTTTCACTTGCCCCTTTGATGTAGCAAACATTTTTTTTTAAAGTTATATAAATATGAAGAATTCTATGCTTTCGGGGGGGTGTGTGGGGGGGGGCGCTAGCTGTTTTTTCTACACATTAATGCAAGTAATCTACAGTTCCAAATGATGCTTACCCAAAAGTTTAAACATCCCCAAAGTTTTTGACAAGAACAATTTAGCTGATGTTGCATTCTTCTGAACCTCAGAAACGAAATTCTCAATCTGGGTTCAAAGACAGTTACCTTTTCCGTAACTAGTGTTCTTCGAGATGTGTTGCTGATGTGTATTCCACAATAGGCGTGTGTGCTCGCCACGTGCACCGGTGCCAGAAGTTTTTCCCCTAGCAGCACCCATAGGGGGAGCGCTCCATCGACCCCTGGAGTGGCGCCTCCATGGCGCGGTATAAGGGGAGCTGCGCGCTCCCCCCACCCTCAGTTCCTTCTTGCCAGACAACTCCAACAGAGCGGAAGGAGGGTGGGATGTAGAATAGACATGAGCAACACATCTTGAAGAACACCAGTTACAGAAAAGGTAACTATCCTTTCTTCTTTGAGTGATTGCTCATGTGTATTCCACAATAGGTGATTCCAAGCTATTTCTGTTGGAGGTGGGAAGGAGTTCACAAGTTCCCAGGATGGAGGACAGCTCTGCTGAACCCAGCATCATCCCTGGTTTGGGGATGATGGCATAGTGCGAGGTGAACGTATGAACCGAAGACCACGGCCCTCCAAAAGACCACGGTCCTGGATGGGAACGTGGGCCAAGAAGGCAGCCGACGAGGCCTACGCCTGAATCGAGTGCACCTTCATAATCGGTGGCGGGGGGATACCTGCCAGCTCATAACAGGTGCAGATGCACTAAGTGATCCAGTTGGAAAGCCGCTGAGTGGAAATCGACCGACCCCCCATGCGCTCAGCCAAGGCAATGAACAGTTGCGAGGACTTTCTGAAAGGCTTGGTCCGCTCGAGGTAGAAAGCCAGAGCCCGTCACACATTGAGTGTGTGGAGATGGTGCTCCTCACTGGACGCGTGGGGCTGGGGGCAGAGGACCAGCAGAAAAATGTCCCGACTCCAGTAATAGGCGGAGACCACCTTCGGGAGGAACGCAGGGTGTGGGTGGAGCTGGACCTCATCCTTATGAAACACCGTGTATGGGGGCTCAGAGATCCGAGACCCGCCTGGCCGACATGATTGTGACCAAGAAGGCCACCTTCCACAAGAGGTGGGACCAGGCGCACGTGGCTAGTGGCTCAAATGGGGCTCCGTGACATGGGTCAACACCAGGTTCAGGTCCCATTGTGGGTGTGGGGGCCTGACGTATGGGAACAGATGGTCCAACACCCTGAGGAACTGGCCAGTCATAGCATGGGAGAATACTGAGTACCCCTGCACCGGCGGATAGAAGGCCGACATGGCCGCCAGGTGCACCTTGACTGATGAGGGCGCCAGGCCCTGGGCTATAAGTGGAGAAGGTAGTCCAGGATAAGCTGGATCAGGGTGGCCACCGGGAAGACACCCCATTCAGCTGCCCATCTGGAGAACTGGGACCACTTTGCCAAGTAGGCGCAGCGCGTGGAGGGCAGCCTGCTTTCTCCTCCCTACCTAACCATTGCGCAGCCACGCCGTGAGGTGGAGAGCTGCTAGGTTGGGGTGGAGGAGGTAGCCCCGGTCCTGGGAGAGCAGATCCGGGCGGAACAGTAATGGCCACGGCGGAGCAACCGCCAGGCCCGTGAGGGTCCTGTACCAATGTAGCCTGGGCCGTGCTGGGGCAATCAGGAGGACCCAGGCCTTGTCCATCTTTACCTTTTCCAGGACCTTGCTGATCAGTGGGAACGGGGGGAAGGTATAGAGAAAACTGGCCTCACCAGGACAGGAGGAAGGCATCGGAGATAGCGCCCCGTCCCAGTCACCCTCTGGAGCAGAACTGGGGACAGCGCCGGTTCTGCCGTGTCATGAACAGGTCCACCTGGGGAGTTCCCCACACTTGGAAGAGTTGGTGAGCCACTTCTGGGTGGAGAGACCACTCGTGCTGAGAAGAGAAGTCCCTGCTCAAGCGATCTGCCTGCACGTTCCGGGTGCCCGGTAGATGGAAGGCCTTTAGGCAGATGCCATGGGCTATACAGAAATCCCACAGCTTGAGGGCTTCACAGCAGAGGGCAGATGACCCGGCCCCGCCTTGCCTGTTGATACAGAACATCGAGGACATGTTGTCCGTGAGGACCCTGACCACCTTGCCCTCCAGGTACAAGCGGAAAGCCACGCACGCCAGGTGTACCGCCCTGAGCTCCTTGACGTTATGTGTAGGGTCAGATCCTGAGACAACCACAGACCGTGGGTCCGAACATTCCCCACATGAGCCACCCAACCCAGGTTCGATGCATCGGACACCAGCTCCAGTGACAGGGCCCTGTCCCAGAATGGGACCCCTTGGAGCATGTTGCTTGGGGCGGACCACCACCGTAGGGAGGCGATCACCAAGCTGGGCACGGTGAGGACCTTGTCCATCCTGTCCCTGGCCTGGGAGAACTCCAAGGCAAGCCAGAGCTGGAGAGGCCTCATTCAGAGTCTGGCATGGCGGACCACGTACGTGCATGCTGACATGTGACCCAAGAGCTGGAGGCACACTCTGGCTGTTGTCACCAGGAACCTTGTGATCGTGCCGATGAGCCCCTTCAGGGTCTCGAACCTGTCTGGTGGAAGGGAAGCTGTGGCCGATGAGACGTCCAGGAGTGCCCTGATAAACTCCATGCGTTGAACTGGGACTAACGCGTGATCCCTCACCCGCGACTGGAGCTGCCCTTGACCAGCCAATTGTCCAGATAGGGAAAAATCTGGACCACCCCCCAGCGCCTGAGGTAGGCTACTACCACTGACATACATTTTGGAAATACCCTGGGAGCAGTGGACAGGCCAAACGAGAGGACCATAAATTGGTAGTGATTCTGCCCCACCATGAAATGGAGGAGGCGTCTGTGTCCCTCGAATATGTGAATATGGAAGTACGCGTCCTGCAGATCAAAGGCAGCGTACCAGTCCCTGGGATCCAGGGAGGGGATAATGGAGGCCCGGGAGACCATGCGGAAATTGAGCTTCACCATGAACTGGTTCAGATCTCGCAGGTCCAGGATGGGCCTGAGTCCCACTTTGGCCTTTGGGATAAGGAAATAGTGGGAGTAGAACCCCTTGCCTTTGAACTGGAGCTTTATTGAGGGTGGATCCCTGAGGAGGACTGGCAGGGCGCCCCCAAGCGTTATCGTCTTTTCCTCGCCTGTTTGCCCTTAGAGGACATAGGTTGCGGGGCCTGCCTCGACTGCCTCTGAGGGCGCCTTTTATAGTCCCACGCCTTCTTATAGGCAGCCTCATATTTCGGGTGGAGGCCTGAGCAGGAGTCTGCTGCAGCTTAAACTTAGATTTAGCCGGAGCCGGGACATAGAGACCCAGAGTCTAGAGGGTCGTGCGAGAGTTCTTTCCACCATGCAGCTTTGCATCTGTTTGTTCCGCAAACAGAGCTTTCCCGTCAAATGGGAGATCCTGCATGGCGGCCTGTGCCTCACTGGACAGCCTGGACAGCAGGAGCCACAACACCCTTCTCATGGACACAGTGGAGGCCATGGACTGAGCAGCCGGGTCCGCCGCATCCAAAGCCGCTTGCAGCCACTGTACCCTCCTCCACCAGCGCCTTGAACTCCTTCCTATCACGCTCCTGGAGGGAGTCCTCGAAATTGGGCAGGGAGCCCCACAGATTGAACTCATACCAGCCCAGGAGAGCCTGGTGGTTTGCCACTTGTAACTGGGAGCTCGAGGACGAATAAACTTTGCTTCGAAAAGAGTCCAGCCTCCGTGAATCTTTATTTTCCGGGGTAGGGGCTGGCTGGCTCTGCCGTTCCCTGTGGTTGACCGACTCGACCACCAGGGAGTTGGGCGCTGGGTGGGTGTATAAGTACTCATGTCCCTTGGCGGGTACGAAGTACTTATGTTCCGCCCTCTTGGAGTTGGGGGCCAATGAGGCCGGTGTTTGCCAAAGGGCATTTGAAATTTTTGCCATCCCTTCATGGAGAGGCAATGCTACCCCACCCAGTTCCGATGGGGACAGCACATTAAACAGGGAGTCCGAGGGCTCCTCCATCTCCTCTGCCTGGAGGTGGAGGCTTGATGCCACCCTTTTTAGGAGTTCCTGGTGGGCCCGAAAGTCCTCCTGCGGGACGGAGGAGAGCGGGGCCGTAATCGCCTCATCCGGGGAGGGCGAGGAGGCTGGTGCGGTACTTTGGGTGTCTGCCTGCACCAGAGGGTCCACCACTTGGTCGGTCTCCGGGCACGGTGCTGCGGATGTACGTCCCACCGATTCCTTCCTTGGAGGTCTGGAGAGTGAGGCCGATGATGCCTCTGAGGCTCTGGCTACCGAGCGAGCCCCCACTGGGGCTGCATCAAGGGCCATGGTGCCCACTGGTACCACTGGGCCAGCCATGGGGCCTGGAGCCACTGCACTTGCTGCGGCACCAGTGAGCCCGTTTGCTCGGCCCGGCTGACCTGGCCCACGGAGGGACGACTACAAGCAGAGGCCAGGCTGACAAACGACCTGCCGCTGTCCTGGGACCAGGAAGAGCGGCGGTGCCGGGAGCGACGATGACCACGGGACCGCAATCTCGACATGGAGGACCAGTACTGTCAGTAGCAGCTGCGCTGTGATTGGCTCCGACAGGTGGACCCGCGACGGCAGCGATCGACGCCCGGGGCTGCGGAGACGATGCCTTGGCAGGGTCTTGGAGCGGGATTCTGAGTGGCAACGGCATCAACGTCCGTGCTGTGACTGGCTGCGGTAACCCCTCCGAGACGAGGACCTCTGGTGACGTCTGCCTCGGTCCCGTCGGTACTCACTCCTTGAAGTGGAGCGGTGCCGAGAGTCTCGGTCGGATGGCACCCAACCAGACAGTCTGGTGGGAGTCGAGGGCGATCCACGTGGACTTTGCCCTGAAAGGTTGCTAGATGGCGAACACTGTCGGGAACGTTCCCTGGACCGAGACCGGTACCAAGCCAGGGGCGACTGCAAAGATCCCAGCGGTGGCTTGCCCCTGGAGCATGAGACCGACATCGGCAGCGCTCGTGGTACTGGCATGGACATGACGTCCCGGGCCGCCTGCAGGGCCTCCAGCATGGAAGACATCCAGACACCCGGGGAGGCCTGGTCCTAAGCGGCTGGTCTACTCTGCTCTACATGAGTCATAGGCCTAGAGGCCGGAGGGGATCGAGGACTGCCCGACATGGGTCTAGCCTCTGCCCTGGGTTTTCCTTGGTGCCGCTGTGAAGAAGGCATCTTTTTTGCCTTCTTGTGCCCCGTGGACGGGAAGCGGTGCTGACTGGTCAAAGGCTCCGGAAGGTCGTGGTGCTCAGTGCCGGCTTGGAGCGGCGCGCCAGAGTCAGGGTCAGCGCCAGCTCCATCAGAATGGTCCAGAGCCTAATGTCTCTTTCCCTTTTGGTCCGAGGTTTGAACGACTTGCAAATCTTGCAACGATCGCTGATATGAGTTTCTCCCAAACAGCGTAAACAGTCTGCGTGTGGGTCACTCCTTGGCATAGATCGCCTACAAGTGTCACACGACTTACAACTCGGGGCATGGGGCATGCCCCGGGGCCCACGCGCTCTAACTAACTGAGCAGCTAACTAACTACAGTACTAACACTGAACGAACAAGCAGTTCTGGGGACGAGCTACAGCAAAGCTGGAGCAGAGTAGTTCCGATGCATCTTCACTGGCAGCAAGAAGGAACGGAGGGTGGGGGGAAGCGCGCAGCTCCCCTTATACCGAGCCATGGAGGCGCCATGCCAGGGGTCACTGGGGGGCTCCCCCCAACGGGTACTGCTAGGGGAAAACACCAGTGCATGTGGTGAGCACTCACACCTATTGTGGAATACACATGAGCAATCACTTGAAGAAGAAGATGGAGTTTGACCGTGGATGGAGGAAACAAACCTGTCCATATACAATAATTCCTACTGTGGAGGGAAAAGAGCCATCTGTTGTGGCCATAAGCAGGTTGGCCTGTAGCTGATCAGCTCTGCCTTCAAAAGCAGGTGCCAATGTATGTACAAGGAATTAGCTTAGGCTGTCTTGCCTGTAAAGTAGGAATACTCTTCTTTTTTTTTTTTAAATGTAATGAAATTTGTTCACCTCAGTTTTGGGAGGCAGTACTGAATTCTGTGGTCTCCATAGTTTTGCTCAGGAGCCTACATTCCTTGTGGCATTAAATCTTACTTAGCCAATGAGAGAGTTCAATACAGGAGCTATACAATATGAAATCTCTTGGGACATGACCTTTTTCTTATATGCTGTCTAGGATGAAGTGTAGTTTGGCTTTGTTGGTCTTTCTACAAAAAGAAAATTATGCTTCTGGTTTTTGTTTTTAAAATTGGATGGATTTTCCTGGGGCCCAATTCTGTAAACACTGCCAAGCATAGTTCTTACTACTTAGAGTAGGGCCATTGGTCAAAAACCACCCTCAAAAGGATTTCTGTCCCTTTTTTTCAAGGTTGCATTTTATTTCATAGCAAGAAAACAGTTCAGCATAAGTTCCCTTATAAGCCTGGCCCCTTGCCATGACCTGGAGCTGCCTGCAAGAGCCTGTCTATTCCTTGCAGATCTCACTCCTCAGACTCAATAAAACCTGTGGTATTTCAGGACCAAGGACACAGAGATTTCAGCATAAATCTCAAACATTTAGTAGAAACAAAAAATAAATATTCTGCTTGTGTTGCAGTGCATACTATTATTATTGTTTGTAATAAGGAAACACCTAGGGACCACGATCCTACAAACCCAGGAGAAAGACAGCCTCTACCCCAAGGAGCTAACAGTCTAAGTAACCCTGTCGTTTTACGACTGATTGCAGTACATACAAGTAAAAATTCCTGGTCTCGCACACAAATTTGTCACCCTCAATTTTGAAATTCCAACATTACAACTAAGGGAATTCTGAGTGATTTCCAACATCAGTCATTACCTGTGTGGATTTGAAAGCAGAAGATATCATATATAGGTCAGAGGCCCTCTCCCTCTATTGCTGCTATGACAACCTTAACTCTGTACCCTGGCGAAAGTTCATTGCAACTTCTTCTTACATAATATAATCTCAGCTCACTCTGTATTGAGAGGGGGAATAGAAGGAATGGCTGAAGTGGCAGGAGAACAGAGTCTCCAGCCCATATATGGAGGTTGGGCAGAGTTGTGACTGGCACTGGAATCTTTAAAAAAAAAAAAAAAAAAAAGAAGAAGAATTTTATGACTTTTTTAATGTTTAAATTCTTTTGCATCAGCAAAAATTCAAAACAAAAAAAATATAAAAAACACTTTACTAGGTGACAGTTTTCTAAAGATGTTGGAGCTACAGTGATACAACATCTGAGTTTGCAAATTAAAGATTTAGTAATATATTTTTCCATAAAAAGATAGAAAAGATTCTTCTTACTATTAAAATTATTCTGCTTCATCTGAATTTTTAATGTGCATTTGAGATTAGGCGGTGGACTCCTTTATTAACAGGCATAAGGTTTGGCAGTAGATTCCTTTATAGCCTATAGATTAGCAACAGAAAAGATACCATGCTGCACAATCTTGTTCCTAAGGATTTCCTCTTGCATTCTTTTGCACCTTAATTTTAGGGTCTGATATTTCCTTTTTAAAGCCATCTATAAATAATCTGATATTCAAAATTATTACAACTTCTCTGTTCGTACACAAAGGACTTCATGCTTCCAATGCCAGCTTTCTGTGTTGCTGTTGTATTCGGTTTGTTTCACAAGAAGTATATCAATATAAAGTGATTTTCCCAACATAACAACACCTATATGGCTACCACTGAACTTATTACTACATGTAGAATGCAAACCAGGATAGATTTTTAAAAAGGCTGAATTTGATCTGGCTGACGATCAAAACAAATCCTGAGGAGAGGGGGCAGGACATAAAGGTAGCTTTACACATTTTATATGCTAGCTACTATATGAAATAATAACAGATTTCTTCTGTAGTGCTTGCAGTGATTTTTTCCACTTCAAGGTTAAATAGTTGTAATAAGGCATCAGAAAAGGGCAAAGAGATTTTTGGTCTGCATATGCAGAGGCATCCAGTCAAAGAGCAGGGACACAAGAGTTTTTCTTTATACTTCCCTAGTGAGACCACACCTGGAATGCTATATTCAGTTGGGCACCGCATTACCAAACAGGTATAAAGAGATTGCTTTATTGATACACATGAGAAGCCCAATTCACGACTCATTAATGTCAATGGAAAGATTCTCACTCACTCCCATGGGAGATGGATCAGGTCATACAAGACCAAAAACCCCTATTGCCACTATTCATGTACAAATACCTAGGCATGGATGGATGTGTAGGGATTTACTGTTTGAACACATAACAAATAGACACATGCAAATGGATGCCAAGCTTTGACATTCTGTTAGCTAAATGGTCATGTGCGTGCACACACTCAAAAAAATCAGGTGTTTGTGGTCTTAAGTGTGGAAAGCAAATGCCTACGCATAATTGTGCACATTTAACACAGAAAACCTGGCCTCAACATGTAGCTGCCTTAAGCAATGGCCATGCCTACAAATATTTGTAGGGTGTGAACAACAAAGAAGGAGAGTAATTGTGCATGCTTTAAAGAGCTTTAAGTAGTGGGATGAGCCTGAAAATTTATGCTGAATATCAGAAAAAAAATTGCTGACAGTGAGATTTAAGACACTCCTAAGGGAAGTGGTGGAGACAGTAGTTACAAGATGACATAATGGTGATGGGATTCTTTTCAATTGTTTTTATAAGTCTATAAAATAAGTAAGTGCTTCAGGGGACATTGCAAGAGGGTGTTCAAAGGTAAGCAAGGGCAAACCCCCCAAAAGTAGGATGGTAGAGATGGTCTTTTCTGGGCAACGTTCAAGGATTTTCTGTAATTCCCTGTACAGTGCCTAGATACAGTGATGGGTGCTTTAGAAATACTGATGGGAAGCAGCAAAGCTAGACACGTCTTCTCCACTGCATTCACCAGCAATATGGGTGCGAACTTCAAACCCTAACTGGAACCAGGTAAGTGCTTTGAAGCTGTCCAGTCTTTTTAAAGCAAATATGAAAATGAAGTTTTAAAAACCTGTTAAGGCAACACTAAAATTGAACAGGCCTTACACATGCTAAGGTTCCAGGAGCATTGTTCATTCTGCCATATCGCAGATCTGTAATATTTTTGTCCCTCTTTTTCCTGATAAACGGTAGCTTAATATATTCTAGCGTAAATCTGGCCAAGATAATTTTGCTGTTGAAACCTTACCATTTGCTTTTCCTGATTGTGCAATACATTTGCATAAATGCAGTGCTTGTATATAATCACAGGCAGCATAATTTAAATGTCTGTTAATAGAAATTACCACAATGTGTTTGAGTCTCCTCTGATACTAGCCATCCATAGTTGTTATTCTTACAGGGCCAACCCACACTACCATCATGCTAACACCACAGGGGCTGCACTAGATTACACATGGAATTTATCATCTTCCTCCTGCCCTTTGTTCCTTTGAAAATCACCCATTTTAGTGTTTCCTACCTTACTAGCCATCTCTTCTCCCATTTGAGATCATAATGCTCTTTTTATGGCAGCAATTTGTTCCCAAGGAAAAATTAGAGCAGTGAGACAGCATTAAAGCATTCCCAAACTTGTTCCACCGCTTGTGCAGGGAAAGCCCCTGGCAGGCCAGGCCCGTTGTTTACCTGCCGCGTCCACAGGTTTGGCCGATCGCAGCTCCCAGTGCCCACGGTTTGCTGCTCCAGGCCAATGGGAGCTGCTGGAAGTGGTGGCCAGTACGTCCCTCAGCCTGCACCGCTTCCAGCAACTCTCATTGGCCTGGAGCAGCGAACCGCGGCCACTGGGAGGATCAGCCAAACCTGCGGACGCGGCAGGTAAACAAACCGGCCCGGCTCACCAGGGGCTTTCCCTGCACAAGTGGCGGAACAAGTTTGGGAACCACTGAATTAGAGTAAGAAAAATCTTCATTCGGAAACACAAAAGGCTTGATTCACCACTATCCAGTTTTCAATTTATATTGGCATAAAATTGGAGTAATGCAATGATAAATAAGGCCCAAATATCTTCTACATGGAACAGAGGAAACTATTGGCCTATTAGTTTTTTCCCTCTCTACCCAAAATAGTTTCATAGTGAAGGTTCCACATCGGAGCACTCAGATTTCAACGTACAGCTGGATTACTGACTGCACTTGCATGGAAAAAATCCCACTGGTTTTCAATAATGTTCATATTTTTTATATTGTAAAAAGGGATTAGATGACCTCTTCTGGGTTTAGGAGAATGCGTCTGTATTTAAATCTCCCAGGGATCAGTATGGCTTAAAATAATGCCTTTAATTTTTTGCTTTTACATTTAGCAATTTATCAAAAAATGTTGCAGGTATTAGATCCCACATTGCACAATTAAACTGATATTTTCTTATAAGGGACTCAAGGGAGCTGATTCAAAAGCAGGAGTGTTCAAGCCTTTCATTCTTCTAAAGGTAAATAACAGAGTTCCATACGATCTTCCATGTGAAACTCTTAAAACAAAGGTATTAATTTACTTATAGGCATATCTATGGCACTTGACACTAAAGTGTCTGAGCCCCTAACAAGGTTGTGATTTCTCCTTGCAACTTCCCTGGGAAATAAAGGCAAAATTATTATATGCAGTTTCCAAAAGGAAAACTGAGGCACAGATAGTTTAAGTGATTTGCCCAAAGTCACACAGGATGTCCCTCCAAATGGCTCTCTATGAACATTAAAAATCCCGGGCACTTTCATTAGCGTTCTAGCCAACTCCACCAGGCTCCTTGGTCAATTTCTCCACCCCCTCGTTTATTGTGCAGTGCACTGCTCAGTTCCCACACTCCTCATACCACAGAGATGGCTGTGTTTCAGTGGTGCTTTTCATCAAGAAGGATTTAATGATACCTTTCCAAAATATTACAGTTAGGAGAGGTTGTTATGTAGTCTGATAAAATCGAATGGAAAAAACCCACCCTATTCATACACCATGAATATTGCATATTTAAATACAAAAGAGTCAAGAAATACTAAAGGTTTCAGAGTAGCAGCCGTGTTAGTCTGTGTCCGCAAAAAGAAAAAGGAGTACTTGTGGCACCTTAGAGACTAACAAATTTATTTGAGCATAAGCTTTTGTGGGCTACAGCCCACTTCATCGGATGCATAGAATGGAACAGATAGTAAGAAGATATAGATACACATACAAGAGAAGTTGGAAGTTTCCATACAAACTGTGAGAGGCTAATTAGTTAAGATGAGCTATTATCAGCAGGAGAAAAAAAACTTTTGTAGAGATAATCAGGATGGCTCATTTAGACAGTTGACAAGAAGGTGTGAGGATACTTAACATGGGGAAATGGATTCAATATGTGTAATGACCCAGCCACTCCCAGTCTCTAGTCAAACCCAAGTTAATGGTATCTAGTTTCCATATTAATTCAAACTCAGCAGTTTCTCATTGGAGTCTGTTTTTGAAGCTTTTCTGTTGCAAAATTGCCACCCTTAAATCTTTTACTGAGTGGCCACAGAGGTTGAAGTGTTCTCCTACCGGTTTTTGAATGTTATGATTCCTGATGTCAGATTTGTGTCCATTCATTCTTTTGCGTAGAGACTGTCCAGTTTGGCCAATGTACACAGCAGAGGGGCATTGCTGGCACATGATGGCATATATCACAGTGGTAGATGTGCAGGTGAACGAGCCCCTGATGGCATGGCTAATGTGATTAGGTCCTATGATGGTGTCACCTGAATAAATATATGGACAGAATTGGCATCGGGCTTTGTTGCAAGGATAGGTTCCTGGGTTAGTGTTTTTGTTGTGTGGTGTGTGGTTGCTGGAGAGTATTTGCTTCAGGTTGGGGGGCTGTCTGTAAGCGAGGACTGGTCTGTCTCCCAAGATCTGTGAGAGTGAGGGATCATTTTTCAGGATAGGTTGTAAATCTTTGATGATGCGCTGGAGAGATTTTAGTTGGGGGCTGAAGGTGACAGCTAGTGGCGTTCTGTTATTTTCTTTGTTGGGCCTGTCCTGTAGTAGGTGACTTCTGGGTACTCTTCTGGCTCTGTCAATCTGTTTTTTCACTCCAGCAGGTGGGTATTGTAGTTTTAAGAATGCTTGATAGAGATCCTGTCTCTGTCTGAGGGATTGGAGCAAATGCGGTTGTATCTTAAAGCTTGGCTGTAGACAATGGATCGTGTGGTGTGTCCTGGATGAAAGCTGGAGGCATGTAGGTAAGTATAGCGGTCTGTAGGTTTCTGACAATAGCTCATCTTAACTAATTAGCCTCTTACAGTTTGTATGGAAACTTCCAACGTGTGTGTGTGTGTGCGTGCGCGCGTGTTCTTACTATATGTTCCATTCTATGCATCTGATGAAGTGGGCTGTAGCCCACGAAAGCTTATGCTCTAATAAATTTGTTAGTCTCTAAGGTGCCACAAGTACTCCTGTTCTTTTTGAAGAAATACTAAAGTTAAGCTTGATTCTTCTTTCTTTTACACAGACTTCAAAAGAGTTATTCCTGATTTATAAGGGTAGGAGAGGTGAATCAGATTCAAAAGTTACTTTGTAACATTAATTTGCACTTGTTGCATATACTGGGCCAAATTCTCCATTGGTGTAAATCAGTGCAGCTCCACTGACTTCAATGCAGGTAATCCCGTTTACACCAGCTGAGTATCGGGTCCTATGTATTTAGGTGTACATATAATGACTTAATTAATCATTGGAAATACATGCAGTGTGAGAGAATCCAAACAGTTGGGGTGGAGCAGAGTGAGGGCTTGTCTACACTACCCGCCGGATAGGCGGGCAGCGATCGATCCATCGGGGGTCAATTTATCACGTCTACTATAGACGCGATAAATCAACTGCTGAGCGCTCTCCCGTCAACTCCGGTACTCCACCAGAACAAGAAGCACAAGCGCAGTTGACGGGAGAGCAAGTAGATCCAAGTACGTCGACTTCAGCTATGCTAGTCATGTAGCTGAATTTGCGTATCTTAGATCGACCCCGCGCAGTAGTGTAGACAAGCCCTGAGTTCACACCATTGCCGGTATAACAGAAAGACCAACAGCTAGATTGTGCCTTATAGGCCCGGCCCAGCCCTGCGTTGGGGGCATTGCGCAGCTGCATGGCTGTAAGAGCAGCACCCTGTCTCAGAGGCCTGGTCTGCACTAAGCAGTGTTACCATGCCTCCTCACCACTGTGAACTAGTGTTCTGATATGAGATACTAAACATGTTCAGTAGTCAGTGCAGACCAGGACAAACTGTGGTCATGTCAGCATAAAAACTGTCAACCTTGAACAAACATGACAAAGTTTCATGGCGTAGACCAAGCCAGAGAAGCAGTTGCCAACCCCAAAGATTCACAAATCATAAATCAGAAGCCCCAAAATCATGAGATTGTAAAACAACAATAAATGTTGGGTCTTTTTATTTGCCTTCTGACTTTGGAGCCTTTAGGGTTCAGGTTTTTGAGATTTTCTCTGCAACCATGAAGGCTAGAAAACCATGAAAACTTTCATTTAAAAAAAATTAAGTTGAGATTCCCACAACCAAGTGTGTCCAGGAGCTAGGGCTTTAAGTAAAAACATTAAATGTTGTGAGAGTTGCTATAAAATTGCAAGAACTGAGAACAGTGTGTCCAGTGCTTCCCAGTTCTCTGCCTGCCAGTGTGGGGGTGGAGGGCGGGGGTTTGAGTCCCTTGAGTACCCAGACTGAGATTCTGCCTAGCCCTTACGTGGGTCATGCATCTGGAAGGTGATCTGCCCAAAAGTATATCTGTATCTAGAATGCAACCCTCAGAAAATAAACATCAAAAAAGGCTGCTTCACATACAGAAGAAAGAAGCCTACCTCTTCAACTCGGCAATAAGCAGAGCTGTGCAGGGGACACCTAGTGTCATTAACGAGATGTTGTTGATAGCAGGCTTAATGAATGCAAGACATGTAGTGACTCCAGAAAGGACACCGACTGCAGCTTTAAACCTTGCCCTGAATAATTAAAGAAAAGGTGTACATTTTGGTTTAATTAAAGCCTTACATTAAAGATAAACAAGAAAAGGCAACAAGATCCTAAAAATGTTTAAAATTGTTGTAAACAAAATTTTATTTCTTTGAATAGGCATAAGATACGACACACACTATGATAACAACAACATGGTGTGTACAGAATGCCTACTTTGGCTCCGATCTGGCAAAGACTTTAACTTTGCATACATGTGTGTCTCGTGCATATGTCTTCGCAAGACTGCAACCTTGAGAGTTTAATATTTTATATGCACACTGATCATAAATATTTGAAACTGAGGCCCTATTCTGATCTCTTTTATTCCAGTATAATTCATGAGCTATTCCACTGCATTCAATTGAGTTACAAGGTCTAAAACCAGTGCAGTGTTGCCAATTCTCATTATTTTACGAGTATAATGATATTTATTATTTTCCTTAAAGCCCTATCTACTGGAATCATGTTACGTGAGAATATCAGCTTTTTTTTTTAAATTTATTAAATAAAGTATTTTCTAGCTCTCTTGGTTGCAGAGAAGAGCTTGCAAACCTGAAATCTAAAGGTTCAAAACCTCACAAAGCTAATACAGAGATTTTTTGATTTTTAGATTTTTTATATATGTCATGATTCTAAAACCAATGATTTTGGGGGGCCTGCTTTGTGGTTTTTTTTTGTTTGTTTAAGGTTCAGATTTGGCAATACTCCCAGTATAATTAACTATTTATGTTAAACGATCTGTTCCACTTTGTATTTCACTGTGACACTGTGAGTACCTTTTTCCAGACCTCAAAAAGAGCTCTGTGTAAGACGGAAAGCTTGTCTCTCTCACCAACAGATGATTGTCCAGTAAAAGAGATTAACTCAGGTAAAAATATATCTTAAAGAGCTCAGGATGGTTCCCTGATTGTGTCTTGAAGCTCATTACACTATTTCACTAATGCACCCACCTTGTCTCTCTAACATCCTGTGACTTGACAGAGCTACAATGACACTGCATACATATATATTACCTGTCATTTCGAAAAACCTTTGGAAGGTATCTTCTGGGGAACCACATGGCCAGAGCACACATCAGGACCCAAAGAATAGCCAGCTCATCTAGCATCTGACCCAGGAAACTGAGTGTAGCATGGAAATAGACAGATCCAATTCCTGGATGAATCAATTAAAAAGCCAATATGAAGTTATAGTAGTGTATAGCACTAAAATATGCCGCTTAACAATGGACCTAATAGTACATGCTTTGACATGGAGATCATTCTGCCTGGAAATGGCAGAAAGACTTAAATAACACTACAATCTGTGGCAGCTAAAACTTATTGCAAAACAACTAATTTATGAAAGATGTAAACGTCAGCTCTAAATAGCAAAATGGAGCTTACGTAAAGGAAAAAGCACATCAGGGTATCACTATTAATTGAAATGGGCACAGTATTATTTTTTTTAAAAACCCACAACTCCAAACTAAACAAACAACTAAAAACAGAGATACCCCCCTCCCAGCCAGTGAGAAAGTCAAACAAGGGTAGCAGCAGGTGGTGGCTAAACCTTAGCACGATTTACAGGTGGAAATCCCATGCTTTTTGTCACTGACAGTGTAAACATTAATGATCCTCTGTACATAAAATGAGTAAACATTCACTTCTATGGAGAGAAATTATCAGCATGTTACAAACAAAAGACTCCTGAACTCCTCCCAAATGATGCTAAATATCCTCAACTCCTACTAAAGTAATGGGATGTGGGTGTTCAGCACTGCTTAGCATCAAGCCCAAATGTAGCAAAGGAAGGGCAGAATGGAGCTAAGCAGGCCAGAGTTCCAGCCAACCTCTATTGTCACAATACATTTTCCTTTGTAAAAGTGCACATGCTTCAGTATCAAGTAAGTTCAAACAAACTGCTCACTAGAGTCAGGGTTGCTTTATTTTTCAAAACATGATATGCGGGCAGGAAAAGAACGTAATTTCCTCTCTCTTGCAGTTCATGCATGACCAGACACACACACACACCAACTTACCAACAACAACTAGCAGAGTCCATATTAAGTATATTCCACTGTTGAAGCAGGTTGCATATTGACGAAATAAGCACATACATATTGGTGGCAAAACAAAAAACAAGATGTTGCTTATCTAGAAAAGAAAAAATAAAATAAAATGTATCAAATAAAGGGGGAAAATTAAACAAACTTTTAAAGTTTGTAAGCTGTCAAAAACCATCTAGAAAAGCACATTTGTTGCTTGGTCTGATGATAACCCCAGCTCACCAAAACTCATATGTCCTTCTGTTTTTTCAAAGCTGACCCAGGTTCTGCAGTGGAGGTCTTTACTTTGAGAATGTTAAGCATAAATCCATCCGGACTGGGAACAATGTATAATGTGGATGATCCCTTCCTTAAAATACCTTGTAAATCTATCCCATGAGCAACATTGCTGTGATTACACAAATACATTATCAAATATTCATGTCATTGCAATTCAAAAAGTATATAATGACAACAAGAGGTGAATAACAAGAATCTTAGCTGGTGGCACTCTTCTTAATGACTGAGGGAGCTTTGCATGAAAACTTGTGGAACTGCCTGGATACAGATCATGTGGTCCTCCCTTAGAGGAAGGCGGAGGCACTTGAGCTGGGGAACCCTGCTGCAGCTCTTAGGCTGTAACAGGCAGCTGTGGAGCATCTACCCTACAACTTCATCCTCAGGTGAGAGGCAGGGGAGGGAGACAGAATTCCTCATCATTGCCTCTATTACATTCTCAGTGCCTAGCCCAATTACTCAGGCAGGAGAGAGAGCTTGGTCATAAGAGAGTCCCCCTGAAAAAAAAAAGGGGGGGGGGGGGAATTACAGCTGCCTTTGAAACCTATAATTTATACTGGCCAGTTTGGCCTTTTAGGGCCTGATCATATATTCCCAGTGCCCCTCAACCTTCCACTGAAGTTAATGAGAGTCTGGGGTGGACAAAGCATGTAGGATTGGACCCTTAATGGGTGTGTTTGCTCCTTCAACTATATTTTTCCCTACTCACGTCCTCAAATATAGTCTTCCCTTTACACAAGAACCTAATTCAGAGAGATTAAAATTCAATCACCTCATTTACATTCCCAGGAAGGGTCAAAACGTGTTCCTAAAACCAGCATTCAAAATGACAGGAACTGAAGGAGGGGCTCCTAAGCATATTCATTTGCAAGCACTGTATGCAAGAAGCATTAAATCAAACTAAAGATGCCCCCTCAGAGGGTCACATTTTCTTCAGAAGCCTTGACCTTTGGGTTTAATTAAAGTAAAATATTTAGAAAAAGCAATCTCCCGCTCGGTTTAAAATAGCACACTCTTTACTAGAAACACGGTGAATTTGTGCCAGCAGAACCCTTGGAAACAGCATTCAGCCTGAGACTCAGAAGATAATATGATAGAGATGAGCTCACTTGTACTTTTAAAATCAATTTTTTCTTTAAGAAAAGATTACAATGAAAATGTTGAAAAGGCTGAAATGCAACAAAAACTTACATTAAAAAAATTGACCAACCCACCTCTCCTGTCACCTAAAAATAAAAAAAAGCTAGATCAGCCGGCTATTGAGAAGAGGGAGAAAGGATTCTGTGGCTTTTTTAGGACTGTCATCTAGGACTGTTACAGAACAATATATGGTTGGCAGGAAGAGGTTTGAAATACATCATTAGAAGCCACTGTATTGAATTTCTGATTTTATCAAAATAAACTATATAGAAAAGGGGATCCTGATATACTGTATTAAAAGGCTTAATGTAACCGTTCTTGGCTTTGAGCTACATCACAAACTGGACCAAATTCCATCACTGCAAACATTTGATTCCCTCATTTTGGTCAACAAAAGACCCAAGAGTGTAAACAAAGGCACAATGAAGAAAGATTGTCCAGTTCTTGTTACCCAGGACTTCCACAAAGGTCTGCAATGCCGCAGATAGAGTATAGCTTTACCAAAGCCAAATTAAAAACAAATCAACCTTCCTGTCCCCAAAAAACCCACGACATGTATACATACCTGACTTAAACTCAATTTAGGAGTGTCCACACAGTTTGCGCCAGTCTAACTAAATAAAATTTTAAAATATCTTTAGGTAACTGTTTCAAAATTTGTGTTTAGACAAGGCCTTTGTCCTGTGACTACAGGACTGTGCCATTAAATCTTTGCTGAGAAGTGAATAATATCTGGCCTTTTGGGATGTGTATTAGCAAGGTTCTGCTATAGTACTTTAAGGGCCTGATTCAAAGCCCATTCAAGACAAGGGCAGTCTTTCCAGTGACTTCAATGGGCTTTGGGTCAGGCCCATAGCCATGTTATCCCAAGTCATTTTAGAGGTATGGAGTGAAATCTTGGCTCCAATGAGGTCAGTGGCAAAACTCCCATTGACTTGAGTTGGGCCAGGATTTCCACCATAGATCTGTTAACAGCTGTCTTTTCTTGACCTAATCTGATCATTCATCCTGGTGCACCCCCTGCACTTTCCAGGACTACATTCTATAGTATTACCATTCATGTTTTAGCTAATTTTCTCAGCATTTCACCGTAGAGGGTGTTCACCACCCTCTCCCATCTCACTTCCAGCCTGTTCCAAGTCACATTTGCTTTCATTAAGAAGTGTTCTCTTTTGTTTATCCTAAAAACTTCCTCCCTATGTTTTAGGTTCTTGTGCAGGGACAACACGGGCAAATATAGCAGACTACTTTCCCCAAAGTGCTCAGATATCATAGGGCACCCATACACCAGATCACTCTCGATAGTGGTTCTAGGGAAATCATAGCATCAGCAATGCTGGGCTCAAATGTGGGATTTGCTTTTATTTAAATGTGTGGAGCTAGCAAGAAAAAAAAGACACAGACTGAGATCATGTAGTCCTCACTGATTCGCTCAGCAGAGGGTTTGGTGTGTAAATGTAGTTCTATAACTGCATGCAGTGCTACAATCGGTTGCTAACCTGGAAAGGAAAAAAAAAAAAAAAGCCAGAAAGAACAGGAGACAAAGAGGAAGGAGCTAGGCAAGTTTTTAGGAAGATGGGTTTGAGAAACCCCCAAAAGACAGTGAGGTGGGAAGAAAAGAGTCAGAGAAACTCAGGGTACCATCCTGCCAGCCCTCCATACATGATTACCCATCAAAATTGAAGGAAGCCCTGCACAGAATTTGCAGGATCCCAGTGTACACCACACTTTCCATACAAATCTGTGAAGCTGTACAATGCCCCACTAATGTGGATGCAGTTATAGTGGTATAAAGCTATTCCCTTACAGGAAGGGGATAGGGGAATAAGCTATACCAGTGGAATGCACCTTTATACTGGCTTAACTGCATTCAGGACTAGGGATTGTAACAGGATAATTATTTCAGTTAAAAAAAAAAAATCATAGCCCTAACTGAAATAGTTGAATCAATCCAAAAGCCTGGGTGCAGACCACGCCAACAGAGATGCACTTGAACTGGTCAATATAAATCCAGCAATTTACCAAATTAAAATTTTCTAATATAGATAAACCTATAGACCAGCCCTAAACTTGATACATAAGAAGCTGCTATTGCAGAACTGAAAGGAATTTGCTCAGCTTTGTGTGTGTGTGTGTGGGGGGGGGGGGGCGTGGACGACTTTCAAGAGCAGCAATTTTTAGTTCTTCCACGTACAACATTCTGTGTTCACCTCTACTCCAGTGCAAACACTACTAGCCTAGGCCCCGGGCATGTTGCTCCCAAAAGAAAGAAAAGAGCATCACACAAGTTAGATGGTCCCAAATATTAGAATGTGGGAGTGGGTGGAGATAAAACTCTCTTTTGTATTTTGTTTAGTCTTTGAGCCCGGTTCTGATCTCAGCTATGCTGGTAGAAATGTGGAGTAACTCCAATGAAGTCAAAAAGTTACACTGGTAAATCCAGCATAAATGAGACTGATATCTGACCCTTTCCATATATTGTTGATTTAAGAGAGATATATACACAGAATTAGGATCAGAAAAATTTCCAATCAGCATAGTAGATGGTATTTTTGTGAAAAGAAAAGGAGTACTAGTGGCACCTTAGAGACTAACCAATTTATTTGAGCATAAGCTTTCGTGAGCTACACCTCACTTCATCGGATGCATTCAGTGAGGTTTTCCACTGAATGCATCCAATGAAGTGAGGTGTAGCTCACGAAAGCTTATGCTCAAATAAATTGGTTAGTCTCTAAGGTGCCACTAGTACTCCTTTTCTTTTTGCGACTACAGACTAACACGGCTGCTACTCTGAAACCTGGTATTTTTGTGATCAACCTTAACATTTTCCATTTCATTTTAAAATGAAAAAGTTTTAAAGTTCCAGTAAAATAAAAATGTTAGCCTTATACGATGGTGAAACAAAATCAACAGAAAACAGGCACGTGAAACCAGATCACAAAAGACGCTTCCCACCCCCACCCCCCCACTGTCCAAATAAAGCTACAGGAAAACTGATAACTTGCCATGCAATTGGACAGTAAGACCACAGCCCTAATGCAATAAAATACCAACACTGTCACATGCAAGAAGACCTTATTCTAGCCCTGTGTGCAAAAAGCAAGGGAAAGCTGAGGGACTGCTGCTATTTTCCCCAAGCTAGAAAAACAAAAGATCTCATTTCCTTTTAACTCCCCATGGAAATGCTTTGAAATCAAGGCTAAAAAACTATGAAATACAAAAGAAGATGATGGTATTTTTGCTATATTTGGATAACTTCCTATTAAAGTTAGCAAACAAAAAGTAACAAATGTAAAGGTTATTTGCATTTTATTTTTTTATTTAAAAAAGTCAATGAAAGTGACAGGATGTACCAATAATATTTAAATAATTCCTTAGTCAGACACACACACACACACTATATACATACGTATGTATTAAACATAAGATATAAAAATAAATACCGAGTATACTGCAGGCACTGTAAGACACAGGGTCATGCATACAGATGTACAAACACAAAGCTATGTACTCGATACACACCGTGTTGTAGAACTCGGCTATCGTGGGCACGATAGTGTAGTTATCTTCGCACCAGTCTACCTCGGAGCTGCCGGCTCGCAGCTGATCCCACAAGTAGACGGTGCTCATGACTGGGGTGGATCTGCCTTAGGGCCGCTTCTGCTTTTTCCGCTGCGGCTGTGCTGGGGCTCTCTCTGTGCTGTTGCTCCCCTGGACTAATCAGCAAGACCCAGACAACATTGAGGTAGCACCCGCAGCAGCTTCCTCCTGTTTTCCTTTGCTCCAACCGGATATGGAGCTCCACAAGCAGCACCTCTCAGCCTGTTGGACTCATCCTCCCTCCTCTCAGTGGGTTTTTTAGCTTAATGCACGCTTCCCTGGTAATCAGCCTGCCCGCCCTCAGCCCCAGAGCGCCTGCGCCTTCGGCCTCAGCCAAGCTGCTGCCCTGTATCTACCACGCACAAAACAGAGAGCCGGCTCCTGCTCCAACTGAAGTCCGCGCAAGCTCCTGTTGATTGACTTCTGTCGTGCAGGACCGGGCTGGAGGAGCACAGAAGAGACGAGGGTGTACGGAATAATTCTGCACCGGTCCCCAGCGGAGGCACCAGGTGGGACTTAATAAAGCTTAATTTCTATCTCTGGGATTCCAGGCTGTCCCCACTCCGAAACCCACACACATGTGGGCGGAAACATTTAAGACACAAAGTGAACAAACAGGGAAATAAAGGATAATGCAGACATTTTTTCAATGCAACATCCGCTGCATCAGGGCACCAGCACAAGTAAAACAGACTGATTAAGAAACACTAAAATTACTGAACTGCAGTAATCTTTCCTAGAACAGCTTCTGGATTGATCTTTTTTTCCCCCCCGTTCTCGTGAAAATCCATAGTCTGGCAGTTTTGCAGACTAAAGCTGTCTGTTTACACACAGAAAAAGAGAAAGGAGCAGAGCCAGCTTCCCCACACTGCCCCATCCGTGTCCCTTAGCCTGTTTCAAAGGGATAACCTCTAAGGGTATGTCTACATTCCAATGTAAACCTGGGCTCAGATTCAGGCTCAAACCCAACCTCTCCCCCCCTTCAGTCTACACACAAATCTATCTGATTCAGACCAGTAAGCCTTCTGAACCCAGATCCTAGGACCCTGCAAGGTGGGTGCTTCTGAGCCTGAGTCACACTTAGGGTGACCAGATGTACAAATTTTATAAGGACAGTCCCGATTTTTGGGTCTTTTTCTTATATAGGCTCCTATTACCCCCCACCCCGTCCTGATTTTTCACATTTGCTGTCTGGTCACCCTACTCACACTGGGGCTTGCGAGGGTCCACAATGCATCATTTTGCACCATGAACAGAGCTTGGGACCAGATCCCCCAGTCTCACATCCTGAGAGTCTGCAAACACTATCCCACAATGCCACAGGCCAGCCTTCTTATCCATTCTATCCCAAGATTAGCCAATTGACTCCCAGGAAACAGAAGCCTTGTGCATGTACAGCTGCTTGGCATTTAACGTTTCCATTTTATTCTGACTGCTGAGTTGCTAACAGCGGGAACTGTCTCCTGAGTTAGCTATGGCCACCAGCAAGAAGTCTGTTGCCAAGCACACTGCTACCTGGTCACAGGACTATGGTCAAATTCTGGTAAATCTGTGGTGTGAGGAGAAGAAGACATTCGGTTTCAATAAGAATACCAGAAATGACCATGCGTACTAAGAAATACCAGACAGATCAGTGCAGGGAGTGGATTAAGTGGTTCAAGAGCAACTACCAAGAAAGCCAGGGATGAGGACTGCACCTCTGGGAACTCCCTATCATCCTGTCTCTTTTAGGAGAAGTTTGATCAGATGCATTGAGCACTGAGCCCCCCAGCGGTTCACAATAACCTGGTCAGCAATGGCAACCTTCTGACCTCTGAATCTTGTACACCACCAGAAGGGAGCCAGCAGCTGCCAGGTCAGTGAAGTGATCTAGTGAAGTGACTCTGGTGCTCACACCAGTCCCCAAGGAGACTTTGCTGCCAGAGCAGCTGCAGCATGTCCACACTCAGAGGAGCTGTTCGATGACCCCCTGGAGGAGCAGCCCGCTATGGAAGTAGAAGCAGAAGAGGCAAAAATAACTCCAGTGCCTGGTAAATATTTTGGCTCCATGTTTGTTGTTATTAATACACAAATGGGAGAGATTTGTGATTTATGAGCCAACACAATTTTTATTACAAACCATGGGTAGGAGTGTGTATCCACTAATGGCGGAATGCACGCCTCAGCATTTTGGCATCTGCTCCCTCTATTCACATGGCATTAAAATGGAGACTGAGAAGTGCAAACAACAGTTAAGCGGTTAACATTAAATTTTTACTAGATATTTGTATGTTCTTACAAAGATATGCTGGAGTGTTAAAAGTAAGAACCTTATATTGCCTTTCCTTTTTGTATGCTGTGCAGTACAAATTGGCCACGCCACAACATAACAGGCTACCTGTAATCTGTACGGGAAGAAGGCAGAAATGTAGTTTATGGGTGATTAAATCCACGTCTAATAGGGCTGGAGGGTTGTATGTAGTCCAGAAAAGTTTTGAGGGAGAGGAGGTGGCTGTGCAGTTCTTTGAGAGTCCGTATTATTGTGTGTGTTGACATGTAGTCCATGAGCAGATGTAGTCACAATAGACTGTATCATAAGCCGTAGGGATGCAGTAATCCATGTGGATGCTAACACAGCATCCTGTTCAGGGTATCATGGTCTGCACTTTACAAATGCTATACTTTTAAAATTTCACCTTACCGTTATGTGTACATTCTTTGCACTCTGCTTAACTTAGTTATGTCCATGGAGTTTCTGGGAATCAAATCGCTTCTCTAAGAATATAATGAAAGCTGGGTTTACAAAGCATCAATTTTTGGCCTTGAGATTCCACAGGCACTTTTCTCTGAGGATACAGTGAACCTTTTTTGAAGTACTGCTACAATAATGTGCTGTTTGATGGTGGCTTTCACTCCCTTCCACCTGTGCAGGCCCTTCCACCTCTGCAGCTTAACCACACTCCAGCAGAAGCCTGAGATTTCTAACGGTCAAAGAGAAAGCATTTCTGCGATGAACTTAAGGTGGACATCCTGGACAGGGCCAACAAGCAGATACAGTACCAAAGGGAAAAGAATTCATGGCAAGTGGAAAGGCAC
The DNA here is from genome assembly GCF_965152275.1 of Natator depressus. Taxonomy (NCBI): domain Eukaryota; kingdom Metazoa; phylum Chordata; order Testudines; family Cheloniidae; genus Natator; species Natator depressus. Next base: position 110,011,985 of record NC_134238.1, on the reverse strand, counting down.
AGACAGGCTACTGAGTGCAAGGAGAGAATGGAAGTAGGTCAGTTGAGAGTTGCAGCACAGTTTCGGGAGCAGGAACATTGCTTGAGGGAGGAAGACAGAGCATGGCGGAAAGACCTGTTTGAGAGGCTGTAAGGGCTAATGGCCACAAGAGTTCAGGCTTCTGCTCCACCTGTACCACATCCTGAGCCCTCTCCATGGTACCATGTCATGCAGACTAGGAACACATTGGACAATACAAAAGTTGGGTGGCCCATGCAACCAAGACTGAACGCTAGTAGCTGGACAGGTCAAATACACCCCCAGCAGTCCTCCACCCCCAGGCATCGTCACCAAGTTTACACTAAATGTGCTAGAAAGGGAGGCCCAGGGACATGCAAAAGTAGGGAATTTATTTGTTTGCACTGGCTTCACTGTTGAATGTTTGGGTTATGCACTTTATTTTATTATGGATTTTGGTGTTGGTTTATTACTGGTGTTTTGGTGTTCTAATGGCAGCTGGCCTGGCTGACAATGCTTTAATATTGTTTGGTTGGGTTTTTTTTGTAATAGACATGTTCACAAATAAAGGCTTTTATTTTATTATAAAAGTTTATTGCCATCATTCCATCACATCATATAATGTGTATTTCAAAGAATGAAGACATGATAAGGCACAACTAGGAAGTTTTATCCAAATACAAGTTCTTCATACATCGATTCAGATCAGTCCATAATGAAAATCCACATTTCAAGTCACACAAACCACTGTCTCCACCCCACTGGATAAGCAGTTATCGCATCCACAATTAACCATTCGTGACAATCACACACACTCCATTTGTAGCATTACAGCAAAAGTACTTCATTTATTATAAAAATTACTGTACAAATACACCCATAAAATGTACCATTCTCCCTCCTCTGCTGGTCCAGGCAAGTCCATAACACAAGTGCTCAAAGTATCCATGATTTCTGTTGCCCATGTGTATCCTGCTCCAGCTATGATAAGTGTACCTTCTGGCTGAGTGTACCGGTTCAGCAATCCATTACTGTCATACATCCATTCAGTGCCAAATGGCTCATCCTTTGGATTCACAAAGATTGTGAAGCACACAGCAAGCCACAATAATGCAGACTGCACTGATTACAGTGGTGTACAAACAGTTCTGTAAACAGGGCCAGTGGGATTTCAATCCACCAAATGCTCACTCATTCTATACCTACTAAGGGTGTAATTAAACCTTCTTTTACAGGGTCTCTGTGAGGAGGATGCAGTTTCATAAGCCTAAGCAAGGTGGTTTCCTCTAGAATAACAGTGGGGACAGTTACTCCGTTTGACAATATCATGTGGTCAGAACAGTGTCCATGAAGTTAGACTCCCAATCAGTGGAAAACCCTGGCATCGTGAACTTTTTCAGTGCAGGCCATGTTGGCATCCATATATCAGACTCTGTAGTTCACAAGGGCCTGCATTACGATGTAGTACCCTCTGTGGTTTATGTGCTCCTTGAGGAAGGCAAACTATGGGCACGAGTCCCATTCATGGCCCCGGCACAATCTGGATACCCCATTCTCTCAAAAGCAGCATTTACTTCAGCGATATTGTTTATATCCACCAACTTGGGGTAAGTCACACGCCTGACTGCCTCAGAAACTTCCACCACCACTTTACCCATGGTTGACTTTTCAACACCAAACTAGTTAGCAACAGACATGTAGCAGTCTCGGGTAGCCAGCTTCCAGATGGTTATAGCAACCCACTTCTAGACTGACATGGCTGCCCCCCGTCTGTGTCGTGATGCTGGAGGGTTGGGGCAAGCTGCTCACAAAACTCCACAAATGTAGCTTTCTTCATGTGAAAATTCTGGAGCCACTGCTGGTCATCCCAGAGTGATGAAGTGATCCACCAGTCTGTGCTTGTGGTCCTGTTCCAGAAGTGCTGGTCTATGGAAGGGGCATCAGCGGTTATACTGAGAGTTGTGAACAGCATCAGCCAGTTCAAGTCTTCTATATCTGTATCGTCCTCCTCCTCCTCCGACAGGTGCTTGAGGTAGGTCAGAAAATACCACCAAAATGTCCACCAGCATCTCATGGATACTCTGCCAGTTTCCTGAAACAGGAGTGTAAGCCCAAGCAAGACAAGGTCTTCAAATAGTGACTCCTTCATGTTGCTGGCTCCAGTTACCAGGAGTGTGCAGACTCAAAAGATGGCTCAGCAGGATGTGTTGGTAGGCTGCAATGACATCTTGTAAAGAGCCAGGGGATGGACAGTCAACTTTACTAAAGTGTACCACAAACAAAGGGCTAGGGCAGCTACAGGTGGGGAGAGTGCTAGGAAGCATGGGATAGGCTTGTTTGACTTGGGTCTGCATAGTGTCGTGCTGACGCATAAGTGTGGGTGTAAAACTTAAGTCCAGAAATTCTAAATCCAGGGTTAATATTCAGTGTGGACGCTCAAGCCTGAGTTTACAAACACTGAGCCTGAGGGCTCAAGTCCCACAGACCCCTGGGCTTACATTGCAGTGTAGACATACCCAAAGGGCCAGAGGGCAGTCCATGCTCCATGGCTCATTCAGTCTTTGGTGTCTCTGTTGAACGTGCAAGCAATTAGTGCTGATTATGGTAGTGGTTTTGTGATGTGTACACTTGTACGCTAGGAGCTGAACAGAACCCATAAAAATCTTTCCCCATGGACCATTGAACATTCATCAGATGCTTATAAGTTTTGGTTACTAGTGTCCTGGGCTAGATTGAACCAATGCTCTAGAGTGAAAGATTCCATGTCCCATTATTTTTATGAAATATTCTACAATATATTTGCTAGCACGTTAAGAAATAATATAAATTAGAACACTTGTCAAAATAAATGAACAGAACACATTGTCATGAGGCACCTTGGATGCCTTTTTTTACTGTATTTACTGGATATTTTGCAAAATTTATGAGTTTATCATAGGTGTCTCCATCATTAGTGTGAATTAGCAATGTTCTACACTAGGGGCCAGATTCTTTGCTCTGGGTGAACCATGCTTATTGCAAGACTGGAGGACGAGGAACCAAAGAGGGCAATGGAAACTTTAAGCATTTCTTTTTCTGTTTCCATAGCTGATTCCAGAAAAGGAGACAATTTACATCTTCCTTCCTTCCTACCTTTATTTGGCTCATGCCACTATTTTGTATTCAAAATATTTGTTCACAAAATACTTGGAAAGAAAATAACCGGATCATTACTTCTGCCCTTTTCCAATATGTTGGGTGATCTCAGAGAAGAAAGCCTATCTTTTGCATATCTGCTAACATGTGAAAGCTATAAATATGAATACTGGAGGGAAAATCAATTGGGGCACACCTGTATTGAAATATCAAACACTCAGATATTTGAAGGTAGAGAACGAAACAAATATTACTAAATAACTGGAACTGTCCCTCCAGAACAGGAGTAGCTGTGTGCTTTTAGGTCACTGTGATTGTTGGATATCTAGCACTAGGACATTTCACTTACAGATTGAACTGCTGTATTCCTATTGTTCCATTAGCACGGAAACTAACTCATATGAAGTATCCTTAGGAGGAACCTTTCAGGACACAGGAAAAATCAATGTGTAAACAAACAAATGAGCAATGAAAATGTTAACAGTAAATATTGTTACAAGTAGTGTACCATAAGCGAAGAGCCCACTGTAAGTACATCATATGCTAAGTTCTCTTTAAGCTGCGCAGCAGGCTATCAAGGGCTGCCCAGGCAGGGAGAGGCGCCTCTCCCCCGGCCCCAGCCTCGGAGCTGCCGCAGCCGGGAGAGAGAAGCCTCTCCCCTGGCTTCTATGGAGAGAGAGGGCTGGAGGGAGTCCTCGCTCCCTGCCGCAGCCCCAGGACAGCCTGCACCTCAAACCCCTCCTCCCCAGCCTCACCCCAGAGCCCTCCCCCTCCCCCCCGCACTCCAACCTTCTGCTCCAGCCCTTAGCCCCCTCCTGCACCCTCAACCCCTCACCCCCAGCTGGAGCACTCAACCCCCACACCCCAACCCTCTGCCCCAGCCCTGAACCCCCTCCCGCACACGAAACCCCTCATCCCCAGCCTCACTCCAGAGCCCACATTCCCAGCCAGAGCCCTCACCCCCCTGCATCCCAACCCTCTGCCCCAGCACTGAGCCCCCTCCTACACACCAAACCCCTCAGCCCCACCCCTGCCACACATCACCTCCACATTGGTGCACATAAAATTCATTCCGCACATGGATGTAAAAAATTAGAGGGAACACATACACTGGTCTTAAATCAACATAATCCTGTTTTTACCTTCATTTTGTATCTGTTTCCCTGCTGACACCAACACTTAGCCACAGCCTGTCTTTCTTAAATCTTTCTGAAACTCTCACTCATCAGACTGCACCACACAGCTCTCAATCTCTCCAGTCCCAGCTGTCAGGCATCCTCTCCACCCATTCCAGGCTCACAGGCTGCTGCTCTACTATTTCTGGATCCACAAGCTGTTTTTTGGCAGCTGCAACAGACTGCATTTCCTAGCCCCGTTATGGCTGATCTCTTGGACTCCTACATCTAGTCTCTCAGACCCCAACAGAACCACATGCCCTAGCATCCAGATGTGACGGTTCATAAAGTTAACAGACAGAAAATTGAACAGGGACAGCCACTAGTTCAAGCCAACAGTATGATAACCATTCAGTTTGAAGTTAGGTGAACATTTTTTTCCCTTCCATGTTTTCATTTATTCCTAATAATGGGCAATACTCTCCCCTGTGCCTCCACAAAAGGAAGATATCCAAACTGTTGGAAACCAGCCTGTGTTGTACAGTTGGGGAACAGGGGGTCCCCAGCACGTTTCCCTGGCACACTGAGGAAACTCTTCCGCTGCCTGCAGGTTATTGAGAGCAAATCAGAAGAAGGTGGTGTCAGAAATAATCTGTTCTCTACAACACATCCCCTTCAGACCCAGTGGATAGTTGAGCATGAACACGCGTGGACTCCCAGGGGCACTGGTCACCGGCGGCCAGGGGGAGAGCCCGGGCCCTTTGCTGTGACTTTTGAATTCCGACCTACGTTTGGTGACTGGGGCTCTGAAATAAGGACCCGTCTCGGGCCCAACGTTTATTACACACAGAGGCTCTGTGGATCTTGGGAGAGACACTGGATAACGGGGCGACCCGGGCAGAGGGAGGGGCAAGGAGCAGGACATGTCCCAGTGGAACAAAGAAGCGGGAAATTCCACAAACCGCATCTCACGGAGTTTCCTGACCCTGGCCGAGAGGCAAGCACGACCCATTGTTGAAGCGTTTGGCACCGGTGAGACACACACCTGGGCTGGCGTTACCACTCACCGAGGCACCTGTGGGGCCGCCTGGCGGGAACCAGGCCTGCCGTGGGGAGCTGGCGAGGGGTCTGTAGCCTCTCACCGTAACCGAAGCACCCCCTGCACCGGCTCCGAGTTAACTCTGCCTTGGGAGGGGGTGACGCCATTTATCTGTTGCCATGGCAACAACCAGCTCCCTCCGGGGGCAATGAAGGTACCTGCTAACCATAGAGCACGCGGCATACACCACCACGGGGGACAGAGCGGCCACGAGCATCCCTCCCCTTCCCTTCCGGTGCGAGAAACACACCAGCCGCGGAAATCACTTTTGCCATTGGCTAATCTCGGTCACGTGGCACTTGTGTCAGGCAGCTGCCCAGGACCGCGCTCCCTGTCTCGCGAGACTCCGCCGTGTGTCGCTCGGCTCTCTCGCGAGATCCCTGCGCGCCTATGTGTGTCGGGGTGAGCGGAAGTAGGGCCTCTTTTGCCGTGGCGGAGCCGAGGGGAGCGGCTCGGCGAGGATGAAGGTGAGGCGAGCGGCCGGGCAGGCGCCTCCGCCTCGGCCGGCGATGGCCCCGGCGCTCGGGGCGGGACTGCCTGCGGGAGGCGCTGCCCCCGGGGCTGGGCTGGGGAGTGCGGCCGCGGGGCGGATGGGGACGGATTGTCCGCAGCGTGGGGGCGGGCAGGGAACATGGCGGCGCTTCCCCCCCCCGCCACTATCCCTATGCGCGCCGAGCTCCCCCCGTCCCGGCGGGGCGAAGCACATCCCCTGGGGCCGTTTGAAGGGCGCTCCCTGGGGCAGCCCCCCGGTGCGGGTTGTCGGGCTGGCCCCGTCCTTACTGCGCCTCAGCGGCCTCCCCCACAAGGGCGAGGTGACCGGGGGGTCGCTCTGCGGGGCCTCTGTAGCCTCAGCTCGGGGTCGCTTCGGGCGTTTGGCAGTGCACGAGGCCTTGTCGAGCGTGCCTTGAGCGCCGGGGCGGGGGGGTGTCATAGAATCATAGACTATCAGGGTTGGAAGGGACCTCAGGAGGTCATCGAGTCCAACCCCCTGCTCAAAGCAGGGCCAATCCCCAATTTTTGCCCCAGATCCCTAAATGGCCCCCTCAAGGATTGAACTCACAACTGTGGGTTTAGCAGGCCAATGCTCAAACCACTGAGCTATCCCTGACCCCAGAGCCTGCTGCCTTGGTTCTGCCCCGAGGAGCTTGCAGCATCTGAGCACGTAGCTTTCAGGACATTAAGGTTTAACTCTGAAGCAGTTTGCTAACCAGTTAAAGGAGTGGACTGACTGAGGAACAGAAGTTAGTAAGTCTCTGAAGATTGAGGAGTGGGTGTGATTTTAACTATGTTTTAAAGTAAGAATATTGAAACAAGTCACAAGGAATGTTGCAGTATCAATTGAAATAGTAAGTTGGTTTTCGGGGGGCGGGAGGTAATATGAGCTTCATGGGATGAGAGTTTAGCTCTAGAAAATACGTGGGTTTATTTTGTTGTTGTTCCTAGCTCAACATCTCTTTCCCAGCCACTGGCTGCCAGAAGCTCATTGAGGTGGATGATGAGCGCAAATTGCGTACCTTCTATGAGAAGCGGATGGCCACGGAAGTTGCTGCTGATTCTCTTGGTGAAGAATGGAAGGTAAGAATTAGGCTAATCTACTGAAAACTTATTTTTGGCATATTAGAGGCAAAGTGAGGCATAAGAAATAAAACTGAGTAAATATTCAGTGTCTCACACTACTTGCATAGAGAGCATGGGGTAGGTAGAACCTGGTGTAATGATGCCTTGAAAACAAGTGTCTCAAAGTTATATTTAGTTTGAGTGACAATTTTTGTTTTTTGTTAAGTTGTGTTTAGAGTATCTGTTTCACTGCTCTCTTCAGCTGCCTATTTGCTGTTCTTGGTCTTGCTCTCCTATAGCTTGGCTGTTAGAATGGAGGAATGAGGAAAACAGGCATTGCTAAGGAACATAATTAATGCTCTTTGCAGACCTGAAGTGTCTTGCTGTGCAATGAAACAGTAAAACATTAAGAAAAATGCTTTCCATTAAAAGTAAACCACTAAATCTGTATTTGGAGGATAGAATTTATACCATAAATTGAGCTGTAGGAAAGGGCACTCTTCTAATTTAAGAATGGTATCATTAAGGTTGATTGCACATACTCAGTCCGTGTCTCCCCCCCCCCCCCCCCCCCAAAAAAAAAGTGTGGGCAGCAATTCACTGTTAACACTGTCTACACAACTTAAAGGACACACATTTCTAAAACTAAGGTTTTAGGTTTAATATCAAAGCTTTCATCTGCTTGCTAAAGAGGGTGTTTTTAGAACAGTTTTTCCTGGTTTAAAGAGAGACATGTGAAACATCAGGGCTCTGTGCCTAGCTCTGCCACAGGCTGACCAACCTTGGGCTAGTCATTTCATCTCTACCTCAGTTCCCCATCTGTAAAACTGATAACTTTTCTGCCTTTGGCTTATCTTGTCCCATTAGAGTGTAAGCTCTCTAGGACTGAGGGTCTCCCACTATGTATATGAAGCCTAGCACAATGAGGTACTCATCACCCTTGCCCTCCAAGATGCTGCTGTAACACAAATGGCTAACAGGGAAAAGATTATGGAGAAAGTAAATGTCAAGCCCACAAAGTAACTAGAAAAATGAACCATGTTTTCTGTAATTGCTTTAAGTAATGGTAATCAACCTGGGGTCTGATGACTGTCTAAGTGGTCCATGAAAGGGTATCATTACCATAGAACAGTGGTTTTCAATGTGTGGTCAGTCCCTGGACCCTGGGGAGTCTGAAGACTGAAATTTCCAGAGGGGTGTCTACCCCTTCATTTGGAATTTAAGGGTCTGCAACTGAAAAGTTGAAAACCACTGCTTTAAGTTATAGCAGTCTTCAGTGGTATAAAGTTTCAGACTACTGACTTAATTGCTTGAGCCAGCTGTGTCAAATATATATTTTCCTGGCATAGACATACTAAAGTGTCATTCTGTAAACTGAGCATTGTGTTAAATTAAACTGTACCATGAAGATTGAACAAAAGTTTTTGGGATTTCAGACCATATTGTTTAGATCTCTGATTAACAAGTGTCAAACTAAACATACTTTCAAGTTGCACTAAACAAAATTCAACTTAGTATGACTTTGGCTAAAATTTGCATGTAAACTAGACTTGTGCTCTCCATTGATATGGGGCTAAAATGATGCTAGGGTATTTTTAAAGCTTCCCCCCACACACACAAATTTGTTCTACAAATCCTACTAAATTGATGGGACCCATGGTTTTGCTTATGGTTAGTGTTACTGTCATTCAACAGTCTTAGTTGCAGTGTACTCAGAATACCTATTCCATAGCTCCTAAAGGCGATGCACTAGAAGAGACTTTGAAAGGCCACTAATTCAATGTGAGAGACCAGCAAGACTCTTTGAATAGTTTCTCCTGTCATGTTTGTGTCCAGCACTGGCACTGAAACTGTACAGTACTTTGAATTAGATTTGTTGAAAGCAAGTCTATTCGGCATACTGCATGTAAATTGTCTGGAACACTTGTGGATGGAGGCTGTTTTACAAGGAGGCATTGGTATAAAGAACACAACTATGGAATTTATAAAAGACGGGTGTGCTGACTTTCTTGTTTGATGGAAACAAATCCTTTTAAGGACAATTAAAGGAATATGACGTGCTGAGATGTCGTCATCTTAACAGGGATATGTTGTCCGCATCAGTGGTGGCAATGATAAACAAGGCTTCCCCATGAAACAAGGTGTTCTGACCCATGGACGTGTCCGCCTGCTGCTCAGTAAGGGCCACTCCTGCTATCGCCCCAGAAGAACTGGAGAAAGAAAACGCAAGTCTGTCCGGGGTTGCATTGTTGATGCCAACTTAAGCGTCCTGAATTTGGTCATCGTAAAGAAAGGTGAGAATCTATCTTGAAAGAGCTTGAAACGCTGGTGGACTCCTAAGAATTCTACTTGTCAGATCTGAAATAATTATTTTTATACCTAAGATCACACAGCAAATTAGACTCTCGTCATTTTGTATTTGATGTGAAAAAGTAAGCTGTACTGTACATGGCTTAATATACATGTGGGAGGGGGGTCCATTTAACCAACACAGTAGTTCAGTATGCTTTTGGTGATTAACAGACGGTCCATTTCTAAACGGAAACGTTTTTATTGCTACCAAGGATGATAGGATGAAGTAATCTTGTGAAACTTTATCACAATAATTGATAGCAAAGCTTGGGGGTCGACTTGAGACAATAAAGGCTAGTAGGCTCAAATGTTGCCCTATCTTTAATATCAATGTGAACTTTTTTAAATATGTAACTGTCAGGCTCAAACAAATGTGTGTTGGAATTTTGGCAAGTACACACAGTCTTAGGCTTTGTCTACACTGGCACATTTAACTTTTGTTGCTCAGGGGTGTGAAAAAACACCCCTGAATGACAAGTTTTAATGATGAGAAAAGCATTGGTGTGGACAGTGCTTTGTCAGCAGGAGCCATGCTCCCCAGGGACAAGCTACCACCCCTTGCTGGAGGTGGTTTTATTTTGGTGCTGGAAGAGCTCTCTCCTGGCAAGAAAGAATGGCTACACAGCTCACCTTACAACAGTGTAGGTGCAGTAGCACAGCTACACCATTGTAAGATGCACAGTATAGACATAACCTTAGTTGCAAGCAGCCCCAGCATTAAAATCTAGAAGGATAACTAATCTGACAACTTTCCCAAAGGTGAAAAGGATATTCCTGGACTGACAGATACCACTGTGCCTCGTCGACTTGGTCCCAAGAGGGCTAGCAGAATCCGCAAGCTGTTCAACCTCTCCAAAGAAGATGATGTGCGTCAGTATGTGGTGAGGAAACCCCTGAACAAGGAAGGTGAGACAGATTCTGAACTTTGTGGGTTTGTTACTTGCAACAGGCAGCCACACTTCTGCAGTGATTAGAAACCCTACTTTAAAAATCACACTATCTGAAAACATTCTACCAGCTAGATCTTGAGCTCACTGTCCATAAAAGCACTGACAAGTATCAGTAATTAGTATTGATAAATTTTAGCTAGAGCACCCTTTCTTAGTCCCTAAAAAGTCACTGGGGAGGTCACTGTTAAAGACCTGGTGGACTCTCTAGATGCATCTGTTGGTACCACTGGTTCACAATGTAATTTTCAATCAATGAATGAGGCTGAATCTGACATTTTAATCTTACTGTGGTTGGAAGTCCTCCCACAGAACATTTTTTAAACCCAAATATCTTCTTTGGCAATTTAAGTGCTACAGAGTCAGACCCCCCTCAAATTTAGATTTTCCAATTGCTTCAGTAGCATCTTGGGCCACAAGACTAGCTTTGCTTGGAAGCAGTGCTACTTAAGGGATGTGCTCTTTGTAATGAGAATGTATTTGTCACCTTGAATACTTCTCCCCACAGCTTTTGCCTTTTGCATCCTGCTACTTCTGCACCATATTGAAGGTGACCTGAGAAAATAGTTCAATGTTTCATTGAACAAGTCAAAGACAGTCAACCTAAAGATCACTTATCTGAAATTAGCTATTCACACAACACCTGCAGTTACAATAACCAGAATTGTTGGTTTACTTTGTATTTTACAGCAGTTTAATCTATTTCAGTCGCACACAGGACTTTTTAAATGGAAGATGTGGCTATTCACGCAAATTGGCAGGTCTTGAGTTTGATATACTTACAACAGCTTGATTTCTTTTAAGTTGACTAAACTTTAGGCCTCTCTAGATGCATGTACAACAGATCAGACTAATGCTAAAAGAGTAGCTTGATTAAGATGTACACTAGTTAGGGGAGGGCTTTCAAAAGCAACAAGGGATTTTGAACATAATCCTAACTGACTTGGGTGACTTGTGCTCAATCATTTAAATGTTTGAGACTTCCCCTCTAGTTAAATGGGAGGGAAGAATAGCTGTACTGTTCAGATGCTTTGTGTTCTGAAAAATTTGCTGCAAACAAATGCAACAACTATTGAAAGCATCAAAACTACTATTGACATATTAAAACGAATCAAAGACCTGAGTTTGCAAAATAAGACAGGAAAACACATTGCAGAGGAACTTGGTTCTTTGTTTGTACTATTGAACACTTCTGTTTGATTTCCATAAACACTAAATATAAGCTTTTCTACTAGTAAATTCATTTCCTTCCTAGGCAAGAAACCCAGGACCAAGGCTCCTAAGATCCAACGATTGGTGACTCCCCGAGTTCTGCAACATAAGCGCAGACGTATTGCTCTAAAGAAGCAACGAACTCAGAAGAACAAGGAGGAAGCAGCAGAATATGCTAAGCTTTTGGCCAAGAGAATGAAGGTATGTCTACTCCTTTTGAAGACAGCTATGGAGGTAGCTCTCTAGCACCACAGCAGTCAGTCTATTACAGGACAAAATCTGACTCCTACACTGACTAGTAAAGACTTCTGTGCTGCGCCTTTCAGGAGTTCGCAAGCAGATAGCAGCCTGGCTAGCTCTAATGATAGACTGGCTATTCAGCGCAACTTGTTACATTGCTCAAGCTTTCTTTAACCATTTTAGGAGTAATGAGACCTCTTGTCCACATTACATGCATAAGCTGCGTGTAAATGCTGTTCCAGTTAAACCATTTTCTAACGTAGTTCGACAGTTTGGATTGCACATTCTGGTACAACAGTTTTTTAGCAATCACATTGTAGGCTGGGGACCCCATGTAAAATACTGGCCCTTGAACATAATTTTGTCTTAACTAGCAATGTTAAACTGACTTAACTGGAACAGTCTTTTAAACTCACTTCCCGAACTCTTAAGGCCCAGTGCAGGTAGGGTTGGAGAGTTGAAATCAAGTACCCACCTGTGAAGGGTAAGGATTATTGATTGAATTCCTTAGCTCCAAAGTTGACTAACTGGGATAATATACATTGAAAATACAGATCTTAGAAAAAATATCGTTCAAGTAAATCACCATGGTAGTGTGGTGTAAATCGCTGTGCTGAATAGTAGAAATAATGGAGCTGTTTCCATATAGCAGCCAAGAAAGGGGCATCTAGAATTCAGATGTGGAAGGGGAAAATACTGGGAACAAGAGTTCGAATGTTTAAAAGGGGTTCTTGCTTTCCGGTTGGACACATCAGATTGTGCTTTAGATGTCAAAAGCAAGAGTGTTCCTTCATCTTTACAGAAATATATCTTATTCAATTATAACAGTATTGTGCATTACTCACTGGGTGCTGCTTTTCTTTTTAAAGGAGGCCAAGGAAAAACGCCAGGAGCAGATAGCCAAGAGAAGACGACTGTCTTCATTGAGGGCCTCTACATCTAAATCTGAGTCAAGCCAAAAGTAAAAGATGTAAATGATTAAGAAAATAAATCTTTTATGGTGAAATTGAATTTTTCAGTGTGTTTAGTAAAAATATGCTTGTGATGCTCTGCTCTTAGACTTATACTCTATTTTGCCACTGTTAAATAGGGAAAGTAATGTAACTCCCATCAAAAAGGTAATTCTTTCAGAGAAGGTTCTTCATGCAGTCACATCGAGGGTAGTTAAATTAGTAATACCAATCTTCATAAGTATTAGATTGAATAAACTCACTTTCTAGTCAATACTGCTAGCATTGTTTCCTTTTTACCTCAAATGGGTTTTTACATAATTTTTCCCAAAATCTTTGATGTAGAAGCTTGCATTACAACTTGCATTACAACCTTATTTTTCTCTATCCATGGTCTCTTCTCCTACTTAGCAAAAAGGCAAAATAAACATGCACACAAGCATCTTCTCAAAGGACAGATTTAGGCCAGATGGTTTGACCTGTTTAACATAGGCAGTAGAGGAGTGGTTCTCAACCTGTGGGCCACTTACTGCCCAGTCAGAGCACAGCTATGGCCCCTGTGATATTCTCAGGGTCATAACTAGGGAGGGGCACCTGCCCTAGGTAGTCAGCAGGAGGGTGCAAAAATGGAGTGGTTCAGAATCAGGCCTAGAAACATTGGCAGGAGGCCAGGGTGCTTAGTGCTGTGCCCACACGTGCACGCGCCCCCCAAGCAGGTCTAATGACTCTGGCTGGAGCAGGCTCTAAGACTAGGGGCAGGGCAGGCTGCACTGAGTTAGGAGGAGGGGGCTGGGGATGCAGGGAGGGTGGTATAGCTAGTGCATGGAGGACACTAGATGGTGAGGCTGGGGGAAGTTCCTATTTGAATGTCCAACAAATAGTTCAATGCAGGGAGGGGGCAGTAGAGCTCCTGAAGGGGAACGTATCTAGAACCACTGCCAGTTAAATTTAATTTTTTTCCTCCCTCTAAATGTTTGGATAAAGCCTTTAACTTATACAGTATTGACCTGTTCACAGATTGACCTGTTCACAATTTCACATGAGTTTATCAGAATGTTCACTCAGTCAAATGCACCAACACTGAAATTGCAAAAAAAGAGTGCATTTTATGCACCATTGCAGAATTCTGTTTGCCCTCTTTCTTGGCTTGCAGCAAGTAATTTTCTTTCCTGACAGGTGACTAGAATAGTATTATAGTTAAAAGCTGCAGGAGCTATTTATGGCCATAATTCCTTGGCAAGGACCTTGATTTTTAGAGCCCTCTTCCCACTCCCCAGAAAGAATCATGCCGTTTGTCACCCTAGACACCCTGCTAGTAAACAAGACTAAACTTTCAGTACTTGATCTGTCTAGCATAGCCCATTAAAATAGTTTAACATTGTTATTCTATAGAAACATACTTGACTTCCCAGTTCTCAAGCAAGACTTACTGATTCAAGCAATACTTCAGTTGTTTGCTATGACAAAGCCGTGCCTAGGCTGACAGATTTTCATTATAATTTTCATTAAGGCTACCTTGTAATTATATGGTTGAAATTTCACACATCCACTGAATTCAGGTTTCCACAGCAAACATCTCTGCTAAACTGCAGACTGATAAAGGCATGTTACCATATATAGTAATCAAACATCTGCACAAAGTGGAGTCACAGCTATTGTGGGTATAACACATAGTTTGGGTAATTCAAAGTTAAGTTTTTAGCTATAACTGGATTAACTGGGGAGGGTGGTGACACTTTTTAAAAATGTCAGTATGCTGTACACTTGCCCAAGCTGAACCCACCATTTTAAGTTTATTGCTGTTAAAGCAATTTGACAAAAATAGAACTAAAAAAGGGCATTCCAGATAGCAGTTGTACATATTTTATTTGGAGAAATAGATGTTTTAGCTATACAAAATTCAGAACAAAGCACCAAGAAACATTGTCAAATATACAAAAATATTAGAGAAATAATTGTTAGATCAAAGCACAGTAAATGTCATTTTTGAACAGTTCACAAAGACTCTCTAAACCAGTGCAAATATTGCATTAATAGAAAACTTCCCAACTCATTTAGTAAATTGATAATTTATTCACACTACTTTTTATCCTCATTAACCTAGTTTATTTTTAAGCTCCTAAAAGGAGTTCAGTGTGCTTGTAAAAACAGGAAATAATCCCTTTTTTGGCATCATTGATTGATGCAGAACGAAAGAAAAAAAATATCAATTTGTTTTTCTAATATGCATCACAAAATACAGCACAGTAAAATCAGAACAGTACCCAACTCAACTGTTCAATTTCAGCATTTACGGTTTACAAGGGAGTGTGGTTGTTTCTGAAAAGGTCTACAAGGAAAAGCTGATATACAGAAGGCACCTGAAGGTTTCAAATTGTTAAATGAAAGAATTTTTATTTGGAAAGGCTATCATTAATTCAATAAAAAGATTCAATAGTTAATGAAATACAGTTATTTGCATGAAGAAATTGATGACTGATCAATGTTTAAAAACAAATTTCTACTTTAGGCTGGATTCCTCAGTTATATTTTTTTAAAGTTTTTAAACAGTTAAAAATATAGATTTCTATGGTCTAATTAATACACACTTTGCAAACATACCCCATGTTGCAGTTATTGCTATGAAAATAGTAAACTCAAGCTAAGTAAGGTACATGTATATCCTAAATTTGAGGCAATACAGAAAGTCATCACAATTAGGGTGGAAAAAAAATCTAGTAATTCACAAACGCAATGTGAATTAAGAGTTTAGCCAACGTGTGAAATTCAGCTATATGTACGACTAACTTAGTTTTTTGAGAAAGTGGAATATAATTTAGTTTAAGATACATTTTCTACATAACACAATTTTTCAATTAAGATGTTATTTTCTTAACTAGTATTATATAAAATATGAAGACAATAGCTATCAGCATTGTACACAGATGTTCTACTATTTTCATGGTACGTTGCACAGTATTTTAATTCAGTTTGCTATTTGTTCTATATACACAAACTTTTTGGAATCTATTGCATTTTCATTTACAATAATTACAATTAATCTTTAATGTTCTGGAGTTTATTCACTCTGCACATCCAACACACAAAAAAAGTTCTCTCTTGAGAATCTTGTTTTCAAACTGCTAAAGATCCCATTTAACTTTACAGAAAATGTAGATATTTTGTTTCATAAAGGGAAACAAGGCAGGTTTGGTACATTTACAATTGGATGAACATTGCAAAATACATTGCTCTCTCCATATAGTTAACTAGTAGTCCAAAATTTTAAAGACTACGTAAATTCAAAGAGATTTTCCTGTGTTCGTTATCTGTTTTATCCCAATAAGCTCCTTTTAACGTCTCTCACACACTTCAGCATGCTTGCAACCAAGTTGTGCCCAGCTCCACCTATGTGATCATTTTGGTTTGGACCCTGACTTTGTGCAGCCCAATAGCAAGCTCTTCAGGTAACAGTCATCTGCAACCATTATGATTATTAATTAGGGTTCCAAAATGTATACAATGAAAGCATCTCCATCCCATTCTTGGCTGCCAGTTACATCAGACTAGAACTGTTCTGCCTCTGGAAGCCTGGGGTTCCCAAGTTAACAAGGCATTTATTTTCATGCTTATGTAGAAGGAAAGAACTAGGGCTGAACTCAGATTCCTCTTTGGATGACATCTGGGGGAAGTTCACTCATACACAATGGATGTATGGTAATTTAGATCATTGGGGGATATAGTTCAAAATGTTAATTCTTAGTCAAGCAGCTTCCGATTTTACTCATCTCCCCCCCCCCCCCAAGTTTATTAGGTTATTAATTTGCAGGGAAACATTTATAATGTCTTTAGTGCCTCAAGGGAGGGGTGGGGGAACCCATTTAAAATGCAAATGGTAAAGTTTTAAGGAATTGTCCTCATGCATTTTGGGTCAGATTTTCAATCATATGGGTATTAATGTGCATTCAAGTCTAGTCAGGTGCCATACCTGTTTTCCAAATGCAGTCATGAGGGTTTGCATATTCAGATTAGGTAAGCATTCATCTCTGAAAATCTAGCTCTAGCACAATTTGCCTCAATCTCTAATGTTTGCAGCTAAATATTTCACATAAAGAAGTCAAAGGAGGAGGAACAGGAAGTGATACATGGTCAGAAGGAGGCAACAACTTACAAGGAGCCCTCTTGTGAGCAAATCTAGCTGCATGTTAGATGAAATACTGTGATTACATAATCACCTTGAGGACTTTTACTTTCTCCTGCATAAATCTATTCTAGAATCAGCTAGTTAACCAGCTATTAAAAACTAGAATTAAAAACCAAGCAGTTTAAAAAAACCCAAACTCAACAACAAAACAACAGTCCTCAATGTGTCCTGGATTCTAAGTTGGAAAGTAACTGTAAGTGGGGTTTTTGACTTGACTTCACTTAGTTTCACACAGCGCTTTCAGCTAGCTGGGAAAGAGGTATGTACAACAGAATAGAGACTACGTTATAACATGCAGAGGAATCAGTGTGATGTAGTAAATCCAGGGACATTAAATCCTCTTCAAGAATGATCCAGGATCATAAGAGTATCCTTTTTATCTCATTAGCCTTAGGAAACAAACATTTAGTGCTAGATACCATGACACACAAGCTACTCTGGATGTTTACGCAAGCCCAGTGTCATATTGTTGAAGATCTGCAGCAATGCATATGGGAGGGCTGTTAAAACAAAGCAAATTGATTAAAAATGTCATCTACAATTATGTCTGAGGGTGAAAAAGGAATCCAGTTATTTCATTATTAGCCAATAGGCAAAACAACATGTTGTAAAGATTTTCTGCAGCTGGGGAAAATAAGGGTAGTTAAATATTTAGGATGCTCAAAGAGTATTGCTATATAAATTGCTCCAAGGAGCCATAAGGCTTAGCTGCTTATTATTTAGGACTATCAATGAGAGGTAATAATTTAATCTTTGTGCTGCTGTACTTTTAAAGCCAGTACTAAAGTAAAGTATTAGGTACAATCTTTGCTATTTGTATAAAACTTATTTAGATTAGCAACTACTATAATGCAAGTGTAAGTATTCAAGAGCATGCTTCACAGGGATTTTTAAATTTAAAATATGAACAATTAATTACATTGGTGAGGAGGGGAGCAGAGAAGAAAATCAAGCACCAATTCCACAGGTGAGTATAAGAAAACAGCTCTCTACTCATTGTTGAGTTGGTCTGAAATCTGCAAAACAACAAACGAACTCAAAAGGCTAAAAATGACAGAAGAATTGAGATAAAGTTCTTGTACTGTGGTTGTGCTTTTTTGCTTTTGAGAATGGAAAATGCCGAATATTTTCATGGAGGGAGGATTCCAAATGAACTTAATATACTAACATGGCCTAGGATCACCAATTGCTATGGGTTTTTTTGTTTTTGTTTTTGTTGTTTTTTTATTATTATTAATGTGAGCATCCAGCCTACAATGCCAAAAATATTTTCTGATACAAATAGTGCAAAATCCATTTCTCTGAAGGAACACACATCTTATAAAAATGTTATGTCAGCAGCATGTTAAAAGTACTTTGATGTTTCTGAGGAAGGGTTCAGATACTGGCACTTTCAATGAGATCCTAGTGCCCCTGTAAAGAGTTAAAATGACTGAAGTGTGAAAAATAAGTAAAGATGCTGGCATGGGAGTAGTATGAGCAGATTACATTCAAGCTGAAAGTAAGAACATGCCTAAGTCACATTATTTTAATAATTCTTTCATGCCTTCTCTCAGTTGCTTCTTCCAGGAGTGACCTCCTTAGTGAGGGATGGACATGTACTGATTCAGCTCATTTGATCAAAGCAGAAGCAACAGGGCTATCCACATATGTTGCCATGTAATTTAGTTATGGAAACATTTAAGTCAAAGACCAATGTCTAAGTTTCATCTTGCAGAGGACATGACAAGTACTGTCAAGTAGGTGCGAGTCTTTCCATCTACTGGCAATCAACTAAACATGGTTTTAACTTAAGACCAGTCCTTTGAGCTCTTCAATTTTTCTCTGTATACACAACTTTAAGAGTTGTATATAGATATATGTAGAGTAAAAAAATATTGAATCTGGACCTACAGTGCAAAATAATTATCCCATAGATTAGAAAGATACCAGGTATGGGGCAATAGTGCCTGAAGCTGCAAGTTCACCCCAAGGGGCACTTTTTGGGGGGGGGGGGGAGGGGGGAGGGAATCTTCATTTCTGGTCAATATTTGTTTATGTCAAAACCTTTTTGCACCCTAGTTTCATTAAACTATCTCTGTAGCTTGCAGAAAGACACCCATCTCCAAGCTGCTCAGGGCAGAAGCCCATCATTGTTTGGGAGAACAATGCAATATAGTGAGAGTATATCTAATTTCATGGAGCAGGTCACTGAATAGAGAAAAGCTAAAGTTTTATAAGATTGCCAAAATGGAAGAGTTATTGTCAGTCAATAGAGATTTAAATTATTAACCGGGAAAGGACTACTGTCAAAAAGAAAGATAATAACTAAAGCTATTGTTTGGTATCGTGACCTGTCTAAAATAGCTGCATGGCAAGTCACAATTCAAGGGTTCCATAAATATGTACAAACATGCTGCACCTATATGCAACAAACAGATCCCGCTTTACCAGTGCACTTAACATGCTACTGGGCTAGAAAGGCAATCCAAAACATACACTTATAAAATATCCCAGTATTGATGGTCCTTAAGAAAGCCACCAACTAAATGCTCTTATTGAGCCACCATCTCCCTTCTCAACCACTTGATGAAGAAGATGGCAGACAAGCAAGAAGAAAGAAATATATACAGAAAAATAAAGTTAAAGCAGATAAGCCATTCAAGAACTGAATATCCTTGGTATTAAGAAGTTTTAAGGTATTTTATAGCACTTTACACTATTTCATGAGATGACAAAAGAAAAAATCAGAACTTGTCCCAAAGAGAGATTTGATCTGGATACAGCTTGCTGGATTTAGTCTTCTTTTAGGAACTTGAATCCAAATCTACATATGCTCAGTTTCTGTCCCATCTGTTTCTGTTTTGTGAAGTTCCATCACCTCTTCCCTCATTTTTATATGACAGGTGCTCCAAAGCATTTTCTGCACCACTCCACACTGCTGCTTGGCGGTGCATCTATTTTCTGCATCTTCTCAAGCACCTCTGTCGTTAGACTTTTATATGCAAGTCTGTACTCACTGTCAAAGGCCTCTGGAATACAGAGAGCACAGGTGAAAGTGCTGCTTAAATGACTTCAAGTGCACACCATAAATATTTCCACAAAAATAAAGTTTCTTTTTTTAAAATGTATCACTCTGCCAGATGTAGCTGTTTTAAATAAGCAGTAACTGAGAATCACAAAAGCAAAACTTGTAATAGTATTCATTAGTTCATTCATCCTGAAGTAAGGAAGTCTGCCAGTTGAACAGCTGCTTAGAAACCCCTGAAACAAATGCCAATTTTTTGAAGTTAGCTATCCTATATCAGTCCACATGGACTGTGCCTTCTCTTGAATATATTTGTGCAAATAAACATGTACATTTCACAACGTTTTCAACTTACCAATGTCAATGTTCTCTCTCCCAAGAGACACCAAAGACAGGAAAAGGATTTCTCTATAAAAACTCCTGTAAAATATTTTAAAATGTGAGTCAATTAAAGTACAAACTACACTCAAGAAATCAATGCTGAAAGCATGTTTATCGCCTATAAAAACACAGCTTTAACTATGTTTCCAATCTTATTTGTACTATAAA
The DNA here is from genome assembly GCF_965152275.1 of Natator depressus. Lineage (NCBI taxonomy): Eukaryota > Metazoa > Chordata > Testudines > Cheloniidae > Natator > Natator depressus. Next base: position 109,991,642 of record NC_134238.1, on the reverse strand, counting down.
TGGCTTGTTAATCAGTGTTGTCAACTCATGATTTTATGAGTCCTGCAGTTTTTGGTGTGCTTCTTTGAGCCCAGCTCCTGGAGTCAAGAGCTTATATGAAAAAAATCTCATCTTTCGTTAAAAAATGTTTTAGTCACCATGCTTGTGGAGAAAAACGTGACCCCGCCCCCCCCCAGGTTCACAAACTACAAGGCAAGTGAAAAAAAACCAAAACATATTTTTAAAATTTCATTTTTAAATTTCTCATGATTTTTTGATATTTGGAATCGGCAATGTTATCTGTGTTAAGTTTCAGGATGTCAAACTTTCACTGGAACAGAATTATCCACAAATTAAACAAATAGGTGTATGGAACTAGGAGCAAAAAAAGTAGGGACTGTATTAATGAATAAAGTGATTTCATTTTAACACCCTGAAAATACACAGTTTCTGTATTTCAGTCAGTATGCACTTAAGAATGGGATAGGCTTGAAGAATTAAAGACATATGCACAATATGAGAAACTGACACAGAGCTGGCCTCTTGGTTTCATACAGTCACTGTATTCTTTGTAAATCAATCTAGATTGTGCCTGAATGAAGAAAGGGAACAGCCTAAATCTGGTCTGTTGATTACACTGGAAAAAAACTGCTTTTATCTTTTGCTTATATAAGCCCCTCTACTCCCCAGAAGGGGGGGAAGAGGGGAGGCAGAAGAGAAGAGCCAATCAAGAAGCTCCGGGAGTCATCCCCAAAGGAGGCAACTGACTGGACCTATCCCAGGTCTCCTTAGAGAAAGGGTCACTGAAGTTCTCATGCACTCAGAGCAAGCGTGCAAACAAACATGCACCACTTGGTACTGAGTATCCTTTGTAGGAGAAAGAAGGAAACTGCCAGCCTGGCTACAGAAAGAATGGGAGAAGCACAGACAGGTAAGCCTCATCCAGGCACACAAAATTCCCCTTTACAAGACAGGGAAACCCTGCTTGCTGAGCCAGAGAAAAAAGGAGCCAGAGCCTGCTGCAGGAGAGACTGTCAACCTTGCCCCAGCTACCAATCGGTCCCTAGGCTGCAGCTGCCGGATCCCACCCACCCAGGTCCTGCCTCCAAGCCCTGGGGAGGTGGGAGAGGCAGGGAGCGACCGACGGCTGGTGCAGCATCCTGGGCCTGTGCCAGCCGCCCTGCCACTGAGACAGAGCAACACTGCCCCCACCTCAAGATTGAGGACACAGCAGAGGCTCTGGCTTTTCCCTTTGCTCAGGGGTGCTCAACTCTCGCTCAGGTCCTGCCCCCACTCCACCCCTTTCCCCAAGGCCCCAGGCCCTTCCCCTTCTTGGCCACACCCCTTCTTTCCCCCACCCCTTTCACCAAGGTCCCACCCCCGCTCCTCCCCTTCCCATCCCCTCCCCTGAACATGCCCCGGCCCCCGGTCCTCCCCTTCCCTCCCAGCACCTCTTGCATGCCACGGAACAGCTGATTGCAGGAGCTGGGAGGCACTAGGAGGGAGGGGGAGAAGTTGATCAGTGGGGCCGCCGGTGGGCAGGACTCACTGGGGGGAAGCTGGCTGCCGGTGTGTGCTCTAGCCCTGGAGCACCCACGGAGACGGCACCTATGGGACACAGGTACTCCCTCCAGAACCCCCAAATACCCTCTCCCAGTACATACACCCCTCCAGCACCCCCATAAATACCCCCTCTGGCAGCATCCTCTTTTTGGGAACCTGAAAGTAACCCTAGGAATAAGGGTAGTAAATATTCCTCAGCCTCCAGATGCCAGTTTTTACCCTTAATCAAAACTATTGTGCAAAATGCAGTGCTGACTCCTCCCACCCAGCAACTCACATGCAGCTGAACTTCAGTGGTTATAAAGATAGTTCATAGGGTGCTTTCAGATCCTTTGCAATGTAAAGGTTTCAATGACAAAATGTAAAATCGAGGCCCAAGATCTCCACATATTTTGTATCTGCTTTTGCACGCATATTTACTTCATTTACGTAAAAAAAAAAAAAATCAGTTTTTGTGTACAGAACTGGGGGTTTAGCTACCTGATTTGCAAATAACTGCAGCAACTACATGCACAGGAGGAGATCTACACAAGCCAGAATCTTTATAGATCTCAAAGTGCCCGTATGAAAATCTGACCCTAAACATGTGGCTGTAGGATGTGTATTGACTGGGAGTGTCAGAGGGGGGTTGACTGTTCTATAGCCACATGTGGGAGGCCTTTACAACACTTAAATGGTATGTGATCCTGGTGTAGGTTTGGGTAGGAGAGTGGGGGAAGATAACAGAAAACACTGTCCCTTTACCTTTGTCGTTTGACATCTGGTTTAACTTTCTGCAGAAGGAGCTTGATGGGTTCAACAACATTGTTGTGTTGAATGCTCAGTTTGATGTTCTCCACTAAAGTGCTTGTTGCCTGCTGATCTTCTGAAGCTATGGATGATTTCTTCTCTGCTAAATCTGGTGGGAGAAAGCAACATTTCAGACCAATACAAAAACAGATGTAATTCTTAAACAGTCTCACTCCCATGAAACATGCAGTGAGTACAAGAAATATGTGGTCTTTGTGTGCAGAGAAATTTTGCCCATCTTGCAGAAGTTTCCACTACAATGGAATGGCTTTGCCTATTTAGGCATTCTGTCATCCTTTATTGTGGCAGAGACCGTGTAAAGCATACACACTCTGAGTATGTCCTGACAAGGAAGCACAAGAGACCAAACTGCCTCCAGTTCTTGACATGTATATTTTTGTAACAAAATCTTTGTATATTGATACGGATATACAAATGGTTCTTTTTAGTGCTACAGTATCTTGTTAATTTATATTGAATTCAAACACATTGATTGTGTTACACCTGGAAACAGACACACAATCAGATGTGTTTGATGCATGTGGCTGAAGGCTACCATGTTTCAGCTATGCTGCATTAGTTTGTGGGCTGCAAATTGAACAGACGGTTAAGTGCATTCTAAAGAAAATAAAGTTAGTAATATATATGCCATCAGGCTGCCTTTAAAAACAGTTTGTAAAGGATGAAAAGTGAAGCTGCCATTGCTAAATTTTGGCTACAGGCTACCATTAGTGTAGCAATACTGAAGCTGAAACAGAAATGTTGCAACAATGACCATCAGCAGCTGATCTAGTCAGGCATTTACACATTTACCACAATGTTCTGGTGCATGAACTGGTGTTTCCAAAATGACAATGAACTGACTTAATAAAAACAGTGCATCAAGGGGACAGTGGAGTTTAGATTACAGGCAGAATCAACACATAGCAAAGTTGCACAGTAAGCTGCAAGCAAGGGGCATTTGTTGATGAAAAAGTCACGTCAGACACAGCGATCACTCCAATAAGTTTATGATAACCTGGATATAAAGGATAGCAGGATTCAGTGTATTTGGTGAACATATTTTCCTGTTTTCCAGATATTTTCTGAATTTACTGCAGGTTCTCTCAACGGCACTATTTGGCCAGTTTTTCAGCACAAAAACCATTTAAAACAAACCCTTTGTTCCCTTATTTACATTGTATGAATTTGTATTGGGGGTGTGCGAATTAGAGTTATAGATAAAGTACTGGAAGATTCAAGTTGTCATTCATATTTCATATGGATGTCACCAACCTCTTATTAAATAAAACAAAAACAAAGCAAATGACACTATCATCCTCCTCGGGTTCTCCCAGTACATTTTTTGGTTCAATCAGTTTGCTTAGATTTAAAGCTCCTTTGGGGAGGGAGCTCTTCTTCCTTGGTGTTTTACAGCTCTGAGATCATTTCTTAGAGTTAAGACAAGTAAAACAGCTCATGCACCAAGAAAATATTTGAGACATGTAATATAAGAGTACATAGTACACTATGCATGCATGTTTCAAAACTCTCCTGCTATAGTGGAAAACCATGTGAATGGAAGCTAACGGCATAAACACGATAGCTACACATGGTAAATCAGGGTGCAGAAAGGTGGCCACTATTTATTTTAAAAAACAAAAGCAAAGAATTTTATTTTAGAAAGATTTTCCTTTGTAGCGGTTCTTCCCTTTCATGGTTGTACTGATATGGTAGACAGGTCAGTAACACAGCAAGAAAGTTCAGACCCATGCCCTTACTGAAGTTTATGTACACGCTGCCATCTGATCAAATCGTTCCCCTATTTTATACCTGATATATAAACATGCAAAGAATACTGCAATGTGTATACAAAGGAGGAAGACAACAAATGTTTTCATATCAGGTTTCACATTGTTTACATTGTGTTGTCATTCAAAATGTGGTGGGTGCTTTGCAAACACAGGGGAAGACCATTCTTGCCATGGAGAGCTTACAATCTGTAAAGAAGCCACAAGGTAAAAAGAAATGTTTAGTGTCACCTCTCACTCCCCATCCCACACGCTCTCTTTCACACTTGTTTCACTTACTGAGATTTCTCCAAGATATATATAGAGGCTCTCCAGGCTCTTGGTGAAGGTTGATGTTGTCCCACAGTAGCTGGATGTATACTAACTTACTGTCTTGAGACAGAGATGACAAAGGAAGCTAGAATGAGGGAAACAGAAGTTTAAAGAGGTCAGCACAGGATCACGCAATTAAAAACTTGATAGCAGGCCCAAAAAGTGTTATTTCTTATCTCTGTTGCTGAAAATATTTGTGCTATTCATTTTGAGACACAAAAATGGAGAGGCTAAACTGCAGATTTCATTTGGTAGGAATTAAATAGTGTATTGTCTGCACTGCAGTACTAAGTGGCTTTTTTTGACTTAGCTTAAACCCCTTCCTGCGTGATATAAGCTAAACCAAAAATTGTACTGGGCATCTACACAGGCTGTATTGATATAAATGTATTATTATTTGTATTGCATGAACACTTAGGAGCCTGAGTCACAGACCATGGCCCTAGTGAACTATGCACTGTACAAATGCAAACAAAAAGATGGTCCTTACCCTGCTGGTAGTATGTGCCTGCTAGCAGATGGTGATCCTGCTGCAAAAGGCTTTACATTAACCTTTTGTTGGTTTCCAGGCTCCAAGAAAGGAGAGCATTTGGACTCTATGTAACAGGTGGGACTGTTTGTACAGCAGGTTGGGAAAGGCAGCTGCTCACAGATATTTACTAAGAACACAAATTATCCCTAGTAACACCACACATCTAGTGGGTTGGTTATCGCAGACACATGAAACTTATAATTACAGCTCAATTTTTCATAACTTTTGTAAAATTAGAAGTGCCTTCTGAATGACTATGCACTTGCTGCATGAATTGGAAGTGAGAGATGGACAAGAAAGCTGTGTAGTTCATTCCCAGTCAGTGTAGGCTTTCCCCTGATAATACAGTGTATTTTCCAATTTAGCTTGTAAAGTTTCCCAAGTGATGGGGCTTCAGCCACATCTCGACAGGCTATTCCATTACATAGTTCAAATACCTGATGACCTCTAGTATACACATTTGGCACATGTGCAGAAGTCAGATGTGTACCTATCTTTGAAAAAATCTGGCCCTTAAAAGAAAGGATGAAATGCCAGAAAATAATGCACCTGATTCTCTAGTCTTTTCTTACATTTTTATACTGATGTGACTCAATGAAGTTATGATAACAAAAAACTGGTGGAATGAAGCATGGAATCCAGCCCAATATCTGAAAGAGATTTCACAGTGTGGTAGGGAATCTGCCTTGCTGTGATCTGTTATAACTTAAAGCTGCTGTTCATGAGTTGTTAGAATTCCCCCAGAGCTTCTTTCTAACCCCGGCTATCAGCAGCCATTGAGAAGAATCTCACTTAGTAGCTTTTGAAAATCTATAAAAAGATGTAGTGGCATTATACCCCATATTCTTCATAGAGATATGTTTTAAATATGATTATGGCATAACTAAGATATATTTTATGCAAGATGGTTCATGTATGAGATCACTGGAAAGGTTATGATTTACTGAATATGATTATCCTATTTGTATGCATGTATCATTTTTGTATCTGAAGTTAGAAATATTGTCTATGCATCTATTACAAATGTGTTTACACCTGGGGAATGCCCACTAGACAGAATGTAATCGGTCTGGATGGCCAGCTGGGAAAGGCCACTAGGAAAAACAATAGGCCTTTGAAGATGCTTATCTCCCATCTTCCTGGGAAACCTTCCTGGGGACACTGCAAACAGCCTTTGAGTTATGGCTGCAGGGACTTGTGACCAAGTCACCTGGTACTGGACTCCATGATGATACCAGTGTTTTTCTAGTGATCAGGGGTAGGAATCACACTGGGAGACAAAGGAGTCCTATCATATGCAAAAACTATTTAAGGCAAGGTAGTATCACCACTGTGGTTCGTTATTCATTGACTCCCCACCCAAGAAAGGGGACTCCTGGAAACACATGAGAACGAAAAGACTGGACTAGGGGAGAAGGACTGATCCCAGGCAAGAGGGTTGTCTGGCCTGTAAAAGAATATCCGGAGATTTAAGCTGCAAGCAAATACAGCTTGCCTTCAAGAATCTCTGCAATCTGCCTACAACAACATTTAGGGTGAGAATTTGCTACTTATAACCAGTTTCTTTAGTATATTAAGCTTAGATTGCATGTTTGTTTCATGTGCTAGGTAATCTGCTCTGATCCATTTGCTAAATCTTATGATCACTTAAAATCTATTTTTTGTAGTTAATAAACTTGGTTTTTTTGGTCTAAAACCAGTGTGTGAAAATCATAACTTGGGGCAGAAAGCTGCATATATCGCTCTCCACATTGAGGGAGGGGGTGAATTTCATGAGCTTATGCTGTACAGTTCTCTCTGCAGTGCAAAACAGTACAATTTTGGGTTTACACTCCAGAGGGGGGTGTGCACTTGAGTACTGGGCAGTTCCTCAGCTAAGCTTTCCCATGCAGAGTTGATCTCAGCATCTGTATGAATAGCTGCATCTGGGTGCGTCCCTACCTGTATGTTGGTTAAGTGCAGTCTGAAACCTGAGGGAGGGCTTGCCTTGCCTTAGCAATACAGTGTAAAAGGAGCTTAGGCTGGTGGGTCAGGCGGGCTCAGTGGTACCCCACTCCCAGGCAGCACCCCAAAAGTGGGCGGGGGAGAGAAGAGGAGAAACCCATCAGATGCCATGGCTAGAGAACAGTTTGACCAGCAGCCAAGTGCTCTTTTCACTCATTATCATCATTCAAGATAGCTCATGTAAAAGGAATCTTATTACCAATATTAGAAATAGAAACATACAATTTGGTATTAAAAAAAAAAATCTAGATTTTTTTTAAACTATTGTCAAGCAAGCTTTTTCTGACATTTTCTATAAACAAAAATAATTCAATATGCTGCAATGTTTGTGCATGACCAATTACTGTGAAGGCACCTACCTGCACCCCGTCATTACAGTGTTCCGATGTCAGAATGAGTCCTGGCAAGTTGCTAGGTAGATCCAAGCGCCGGAAATACCAAACTAGGTTCCAGAAAATGATGGGATGTTGGTTGATAAATGTGGATGTGTGAATCACTTGTTCCCCCTCATTCTCTAACAAGGATTCGAGCTCTTTACGTAGCACCAGAGGGCTCAAGTAGGGTACAGACAGAGGGAGCGGATTGGGCCTTTTCCGTAAAGGATCCTGAAAGAAGAGCAGCAATTGTTACTTTCGGCCCCCAGAAATACTTTTGGGGATCATTTCCTATAGCAATCTTAACTTGCACTGCTGCAGAACTAACATTTCTAAGTCTTTGGAAGTAACGAATGCACTACAGCTATACCGCGGCTGTCGGTTTTGATTTCTGAACTTTTCCTTCTCTTTCCTCACAAAAGCAGAGCTTGTTAAAATAATTGCTCTACAGAAGATTAAAAACCAATGTTGCAACACATTATAATGTAAGTCCACCAGGAAGCAGCTTAAATGGGAAAGAAACTTCACCATTGACCAGCAGCCACTAAGTCCATCAGAAGGAGACACATCCTTGTTTAACATGGAAGTACCTACTGTAATGAACTCCATTCCCCCACCCCCTTCTCTCCCCACAAGAGAAACCATCTGAACCATTTTCTGGTGGGGAGGACAGGCGGTAAGTGAAGGGAATGACTTGCATATACCTCTTGGAATAATGTGCTATTTTTGGCACCTTAGAGACTAACCAATTTATTTGAGCATAAGCTTTCGTGAGCTACAGCTCACTTCATCGGATGCATACTGTGGAAACTGCAGAAGACATTATATACACAGAGACCGTGAAACAATACCTCCTCCCACCCCACTCTCCTGCTGGTAATAGCTTATCTAAAGTGATCACACATCATACACATTGTAAGGAGAGTGATCACTTTAGATAAGCTATTACCAGCAGGAGAGTGGGGTGGGAGGAGGTATTGTTTCACGGTCTCTGTGTATATAATGTCTTCTGCAGTTTCCACAGTATGCATCCGATGAAGTGAGCTGTAGCTCACGAAAGCTTATGCTCAAATAAATTGGTTAGTCTCTAGGGTGCCACAAGTACTCCTTTTCTTTTTGCGAATACAGACTAACACGGCTGTTACTCTGAAACCTGTGCTATTTTTATCATTAGATGGTCCATTCCAGAATGCTGGTCACTTGTTTATAAATTTGTGATCCCTTTAGAAAGGTTAAGGAAAAGTCTGTACTTCCAGAGTAAGAATTTCAAATCAAGAAGCACTACTTAAAATGTATACAGGAAAGTCAATCCTTCAACCATGTCGGAGCAACTGAACCATGGAAAAACCTAAGATATCTAGACACACTAAGGGCATGGTTACACTTGCTGATTTAGAGCGCTATGAGTTAAACCAGCCCTCGGAGAGCACAGTAGGGAAAGCGCTGCGGTGTGTCCACACGGTCAGATTCAAGTGCACTGGCGCGGCCACATTAGTAGCTCTTGCAAGGCCACAGAGAGCAGTGCATTGTGGTAGCTATCCCAGCATGCAAGTGACTGCAACATGCTTTTCAAATGGGGTGTGGGGGTGGAGTGTGACAGGGAGTGTGTTGTGTCTATGTGAAGGGAGAGAGTGGGTTTTTAGGGGGGCTGAGAGAGTGTCAGCCTGCTGTCTTGTAAATTCAGACAGCAGTAGACCCCCCCTCCCCTCCGCCTCTCTCTCTCTCTCTCTCACACTCACAGCAAGCAACATTCCACACTAATGGTTGCTTTGTCCCAGGGCAGATAAGCAGCCGGCTGTCAGAAACAGAGCTTTGAAAGGGCATATCCGCATTCCTGCAGCTGATTCCAAAACAAGGACAAGAGTGGCCAACTGACTCAAGGGGATTATGGGACATTTCCGGAGGCCGATCGCAGTGCAGTAATGCAACACCTCATTCACACTGATGCTGGGGCGTTTCAGCCAAGGCGCAGCAAGCGTTCTGCTTCTCGTGGAGGTGGATTACCAGGAGCGCTCCAGCTACAGAGTCCAGGCGCTCTAAGTGCCTCGCCAGTGTGGACGGGTCATGAGTTAGGGCGCCTGAGGCTGCTTTAATGCACTCTAACTTGCAAGCGTAGCCAAGCCCTTAGAAGAAAATACTTTACTCTTAGGGAAAGGGTCGATATACATTTGAGCCGGTAGTGTCCACAGTATTCAAGAAGGCAAGCAGCAGTAGATCTTTCAGGATGTTGTTCAGGAAGCAATTTATTAGCATTGGGTTAGATTCTCTTCACATCAAACATCTTATTTGCAACCTACCACAACTTCTTGCAAGCTATTTGGAAGACTAACTGTTGAAATGCCATGAGATGGTCTGTGTGTGAGATCAATATTTTGCAGAGGGCCTCCGACACTATGGCTCCGAGTCAAAGATGCTCCTCGTTTTGATGAATTGATAACAGACTTCTTCAGAGCCCTGGGGCCTTCACTCTGTTCTTCTGGCACATCACTATTTGGGTTTCAGAAGAGAACACGTTAACATACTGCTACTCAGCAACACCTACTGACAGACAGTAACCAGAGAAAGATTCTCCCATAGGTGTCCCATGTAGTTTTCTATGGAAAGGAAAGCCTCAGTCATTGGGTTGGCACAACACTATTCCACAGAAAAACTCAGCACAATATAAAAAAAAAGTCACATTTTAAAAGAACATTTCTGTATCAACTGTGAAAAGCACTTGAAAGTTTTTAACTAAAACCTGCCCTTATGCAGCCTATTACTCTAGTGCAGCCACCTTGCTTAGAAACAGAGCTGGACAAGAAATGCAAGGTATTTTCTATCAATACATACTTACTATTTAAGATGAATTTATTTTGGTCATGCTCACATTTTACCTCAACTTTCCTTGCGTTTGCTTTCTCTGAACTGTCATGCAATTGAGTTTTATGCACAAATGTTCACAGAAAGCAGGTTTATAAATGGCATGCATAAATGTTTGCAAAAATCCTTAATTTTAATGTCATGCTAGAAGTGCTCCCACACTCTTGCCTTCAGGGAACTGAAGCAACACTGTGTGACTCATCTGACCAGTCATAACTAACCAATGCAGCTCATATCGCAAACAGCACACGATGACTACTCTCAGAACTATTTGGAATCAATGCACTGCACACAGTTGAAAAATCTTAAAAATTCAGTTACTTCAGAACAAATTGATTTTTTTAAAAATCAGTCTTCTTCCAGATATTTTGCAGCAGGAGAGGGGCTAAATTCATGGGATAAAATTTTAGTTCCAAATTATCTGTTTGGCTCCACTGAGACATTTGTGATAGAGTTAAGAGGCACTAATGTAAGATGATAAACCAGTTTAAATCTCTGAGCATAAGATTAACTAATATTACACAATAAAATAGGTCATGTTCACACCTTAGGAGTCTCACTCACAAGGGCATAATTGGTGCTACTCAAATTTTCCAAACATAAAATTTTAAAGTTTTCATTAAATTTGAGTTAGATAAAAATTTTGTTGAAAATTCAATTAACAAAAGCCCCGCACCATGTAAAAAATTGCCTTTTTTTTTTTTAAAACCAGTTCTACACCTCTTCCACACAACATAGGGCTACTGCCCTCATGCTTCTTCACAAACTGCCACAAGAGTGATAGCTTTTCTATGATAGTGTTAAAATTGCATATTACAGAACTGCTTATGCTAAGCAAAACCTCTTACCTTAAAGAGATGATTCCGAACAAATTGATTATTTCCATAATATAATAAACTCTATTAATTCACATACTGGAAAAGTTCATGCTTAAAATAACTTTAAAAATACATGTTAAAATTCATAGGAAATTGCTCCAAGTTCATGTATAACTGAATTATCAGATTCAACTGCAGTTCTATAGGCAGACTGCTTCTAAGGCACGAGATGAACTTAAAGCAATTTGCTAACAATTATTCTTACAAGGTGCAAAAAGTGAGGGAAGACCAACCAATGATAATAGTAAGAATGACTTTTCTATATCATATTTGGCACACTAGCGTTTAATATACAGTGGGACAACAGTCTGCTAAATTTTCACTTTTCAACAAGAGAGACAATATTGAAAGTGCTAGTAATTTCTAATGGTACCATCACAAAGTATTTTGTTTAGAAACTAAGAACGGTTTTCCCCTTTCTCCCCTCTACCTTTGCTCAGTTGCAGAGCTGGTTTCTTCAGCTATGGTCTGGTTAGGCTTTGGGTGATCTGAAAAACTGATCAAATCAGCAACAGCAGGACTGGACACAGGTTTCTGCTCCAGAGGATCCATGGTTAATGGAATGTTTCCACTATGTAAACTATCTCCAGATGTACTTTGTTTCAGAAAAAAGCTAAACAGTGACATGACCAAGAGAAAAGGGGAAAAAAGGCATTAAGCGCATAAGTTTATGTATGTTTTTAAGAAGTTTATTTTCCAAATATTTACAATTACAAACATACAAAAGAAAAAAGAACTGTACATAAAATCCCCTCCAAAATCACAACAGTAAGACTTGCACTGAGCTTCAGAATGCCCCTGAAGTCTTTACAGGATCACAGCCTTAGTTCTTGTTACTGTTGCAACTCAAAAGCACAAATTAGAATATAGCAGATTTTTTTTTCTAATATAGGGTGTAATTTTGTACTGGACCTTTAAGAGTCACAGCACAAAAGTCGCACTCGGGGGAAGATGGAACTAAAGTGACATTAAGATACCTTTTGTGTCTTTATTCTGGGATCTTCTGGTGGCCAGTGTAGCCCCCAGCATAACTTAGGCAGCCCGTGGGGCTTGCCTACATTATGTCAGTCCAAAGTAAACTGCATATGGCTGGCAATCCTGCCCAAAAACTTGGTAGTGCTATGTCTTGGAGCCCCATCTTTCCCACCATTGGCCCCACCTGTGAGAGCCCTGCTTTTGCAGTGTTTGTGCCAGGAGAATTCTCCCCTGTCCAGATCCAGGGATTCTCCTGTCCTTTTACGCTGCCACAGCTGCTTCCAGGGGCCAGGCTGTGCAGGAAGAATCTTTCCTGTTAATTTTAGCAGCATTTTTTCAGGAAAAAAGTGTCCCTATCTAGCAATTTAGTTGGAGGATTCTCTGCACTTTGAAGTCTTTAAACTATGGTTTGAGGACTTCAATAGCTCAGACATAGCTGAGAGGTTTATTAGCGCAGGAGTGGGTGGGTGAGATTCTGTGGCCTGTGTTGTGCAGGAGGTCAGACTAGATTATCATAATGGTTCCTTCTGGCCTTAATATCTATGAATCTATGACATCCCTCTCACATTACTACAAATACAGAGAGAGAACACCAAACATGCAAAGTTAGTCCACATGCTACCCTACTCTGCCATTTGCAGAGATACCCAAACCAAAGTGGACTTTTTTTTTTTTTTAAAGTAACCACTTAAAACAATATTTTGTTATTTCACAATAAAGAGATTTGCTACATCAAGACCACGTATAATTAAGGATGCAACATAAACATTATCTTGTTTTCCTAGTGATCTTCTATGTATAAGCTTTATAGATACTTTGGCTTTCCCAGGCTTATTTAAGTCATAAGGAATGGGTAGCTTATAGCTAGTTCACACCACTAATGACATGGGCTGTGTGAGATCATTTTAAAATTATGTTCAGATTGTGAGATTTTTGTCATCTGTCTTCACCATTCAGTTCAATGAGGCAGAATACAAAGTTGTTGGAAAGGCTGTACATAAAAAGGCGCTCTGGGCTATGGGTCTCATAGTTTTAAATTGGGCTAATTAACAGGACTGATATCCTGCAATAACGTGACTCTTGCTAAACCAGTCTTGGAGGGAAAAGCCTTGCTTGATGAAGTTTACAAAGTGTTCCATATATAAAGCCTTTTTGAAAAGCTAGTTTAAAAAGCTGTACATACATTAGCCTTGATTTAAGAAAAACAAAGCAAAAAACAGACAGATATTCTGCCTTTCAAATGGTAACAGTTATGGGACACACACTCAAGAAAATGAGACATTTGGCAAGTGTAAATGACGAACCTGACAGTTCAGTCCTTTCTAGCTGCAGTTACTATAATCTTCAATGGCTTACGATATTTTTAGTATGCTTTATCCCAATCATGATTGTACAAACAGGGAAACTGCTAGTGACTTGTCCCAGCTGTATATGGTAATAAGTGTCTTTGTTTTGTTCCCTCCCCTAAAGAGCCTTAACGTCTGAATATGAATAATTTTATCACACAGCATACATTTTGAAGTTGTGTAAAGTGGGAAAGGTAAAGTTCTTGGCAAACCCACTAACCTCGCAGATCCACGCAAGTCTTTAAATTCCACATTAAGAAGAGGTAAGAAGGTACTTTTACAAAATGGACATGTGGTGTTCAAGTTAGAGTCATCTGCAGCCCATCCAGCCATAATTTCTTCATCATAAACCAATGCGCCGCAAACTCTGCACTGAGAACAGCTTGACATCAAGACCTACAACAGAGAATGATTATTAGCCTTTTTTAAACAGTTTTATAGGTGTAGCGCACACAGTGGCCCAGCAGATATGGGAAGAGGACAGTCTGAAGATCTGGGTTCTATTCTCAGCCCTGCCACTTACTCGCTATGCTAAAGGCCACTTGGTTAGCCTTTTTGTGGATTGCGGTCTATCTATAAAATGGGAACAACATTCATCCATTTTGTCATGTGATTTGAGATCTATTAAAAGCACTATGTAAGTGCTAAATAAATAAGCTCTTATTCAGCAATTACCTGCCACTTTGACACATTCAACGAACATGAAGCATAGAAACATTAACACTGACAAAATGCCTCTAAAGTGTTTATTATAAATCTGTACATTTCTGTTTTTACTAGGTCTTTACAAATAAGGACACTTTGTAAAAGCTTCACACACTGAAAACATGGATGTGTGGAGGAACACTGATGAAATCTGCAGCTTTTCTCAATCTCTATCACAAGGCAGGAAGGAGTTCAAATGCACATACTTACTCCTTTTACCTCGTCTATAACGAGATACAATACTGCAGAATTATACATAAAACAAATTCCACACATGGAGTTGGTAAATGATGTTGAAACATAGCTTGATGCCAATGTTAAGTTTTGTAGTTCTAGCTGTGATCAGGGATGATCTGGGATACATTCAGATAGTAATGTGAGACGGAGATATGTTTTGCTGTTTTTTCCTTGGTTGGTTGAAGCAAGTTTTCACTGGTGGAAGTTCCAGGACTTGATTCTTTTAAAACTGGACCACACCAAGTACTGGAAGAGAACACGGTGTAGGGAAATAATTTTGCACTGTCAGGGGGGAGGGACTATATGACCTCAAGTCTTTTCAGGTCTATTTTCTAGGACTCCCATTTTCTTGGAGTTTCATTCTTTGAACACAATGGGTTGCACTTCAAAGTCTGTAGTAAGGATTTTCTTTTACTATCCTTTACTTTTCATCTCACTATGTAGTGCAACAGTTAGGCCCTCAATCCTCCAGGACAGGGGTGGCCAACCTGTGGCTCCGGAGCCACATGTGGCTCTTCAGAGGTTAATATGCGGCTCCTTGCATAGCTCCGGGGCTGGAGCTACAGGCGCCAACTTTCCAATGTGCTACAGGGTCTCATTGCTCAATCTCTGGCTCTGCCCCAGGCCCCGGCCCCACTCCACTCCTTCCCCCCAAGGCCCCCGCCCCTTCCCCTGAGTCTGCTGCACCCTTACTCCTCCTCCCCCGACCCCCTCCAGCCTCCTGCACACCACAAACAGCTGATCGCGGCAGGTGGGAGGCGCAGGGATAGAGAATTAGGTGTTGAACGCTGGTGCTGCTGGCGGGTGGGAGACACTTGGGGCGGGAGGGGGCTGCTGATGTGTTACTGTGGCTCTTTGGCAATGCACATCGGTAAATTCTGGTTCCTTCTCAGGTGCAGGTTGGCCACCCCTGCTCCAGGAGATCTAACAGCTGTTTAAAAGAACAAGGAGTCTGGTGGCACCATGTGAAGAAGTGGGTTTTTTACCCACAAAAGCTTATGCCCAAATAAATCTGTTAGTCTTTAAGGTGCCACCGGACTCCTTGTTGTTTTTGTGGATACAGACTAACACGGCTACCCCCAATACTGTTTAAAAGAGAGACTGTTTGGGTCCTAGATATCTGAACTGAAAGAGTTGCAGGAACTGCTATCATGAGGCAAAGCTGTGTGTGTTAGTCATGTAGACATCAAACAAAAGGTAAAAATGCACCAATAGGCAGCGATGGGAGATGCTGAAGGCAGCACACTAATTCAGTTTCCCATTAGGCCTTGTCTACACTACCTCAGTAAGTTTACCTAAGTTACATTACTCCAGCTACATGAATAACGTAACTGGAGTCAACATAGCATAGGTCGACTTACCGTGGTGTCTACACTGTGCTGCATCAACAGGATACACTCTCCCTTCGACTTACCTTACTCTTCTCGTTTCCATGGAGAACTGGAGTCGTCAACCGGAGAGCACTCTGCTGTCCATTTAGCGTGCCTTCACCAGACCTGCTAAATCGACCCCCGCTGCATCTATCACAGCAGTGTAAGTGTAGACATGGCCTTAGTAAGGAGTAGTTATCAAAGAAGAATGATTCTGAGGGAACTTAGTTGTTCCTCCCCTTTGTTTATTTAAATTTGTATTTAAATTATTGTAGGATTTGACGCTGAAAGGTGTTGCACTCCTCCTAATGAAGTTAACAGAATGAAAGGGCATTTTGCATCATGAGAATATAAGCAGCCCGTGTATTGAGTGTGTTTCTTCATACCAAAATATTTTTTTAAATCAAAACTGAGACATCATTTTACCTCCATTGCACAGTTCTGGAAGATGCTGGACAAACTGGTATTGTGGGAGGATCCATGTTCTGACTTCTCAGAGTCCAGACCTTTCATACTTCTCGGGAATGAAACCTCACCTGTATAGGAGTAGTTAGATTCTTTATCCAAAGTAAGTGAAGTTTATTTTTCTTCAAATGGAAAGTTTCACTAACACAGGAAAAAAAAAAGTGACATTGCCAACACTACAGAAGAATTCATTCCAAGGTATGAATTCTGTATGAGTAAGTTTATAGCAGTAATATTGTTATGTAAACATTACGATAGAGTCCGTATTTGTCATCAGCATTTCCAAGTAGTATTTGTGCATCATTAATAAATATAATAAATATAATGTATATATTGGCACAAGAAAACTGGGGAAAAGTAAAAGTGATAGGAATGATACGTCTAACAGATTTAACCAAAGAGAAAGGAAATTGAAGAGCAAAACGAATTGTCCATATATTTGTTATTGTACAATGCCTATCTCTCTTGAATATTGATATACCCACACAAAGAACAAGAAATGGAAACCAATGAGAAGAAACACCAAGCTAGGGGTGCAAGTGTCACATCAGGTGCTCACTGGCCATGGCTGAGCCAAAAACTAGGATAAGCCTGTGGGTGATATTATGGGTTTGGGGGGGGGGGGTCAACTTTTTTTTTGGGGGGGGGGGGGGGTTGAATAAAGAAAACTACCCTAGCAAAAGCCTCAAAATCCTGCTGCCCAAGTGGAGTATAGGCTGGGATCAGTTCCAGAGAGGAAAACCCCATTAGTCCCATTTGTTCAGAGTCCCGGTCAACTTCTGCCACTCACAGCGGGCAGTCTTGACGGAGCCTTTCCTTTCCAAGGAATTCCCTCATCTGCAGGCTGCAATCCTTAGGTCTGCAACCCATCTCCCTCTAGGCATGTGCATTCCCCTGGTTAGGGCAGCTGCTCTCCAAACCTGACTCTTCTCCCTTATATAATAATCCCTTCTGATGAGCAATACGTGGAAGGCCCTCCCTCTAGACTTAACACTTCTAGTAGATGTTGTAGGATGGGGCTAATTTAAGGCCCAATATCCAGGACAGACCATTAGCCCCTTCCTGTCCTGGGCCAGAGTGGTTTGTAATCCTAGTCACTGAGGATATTAAGGTTCATTCAGTTTTAGAATTGAGAATAAGACACCAACAATGTACATACTTAGATATACCCAGTAACCACTTCAGATCTTCACAACAACCCAGCAGCTCCTATTATTCAAAATGGTGCTGAGCACTTTTGAAGATCTGGCCACATCATTTAGATGGCTAAATGAGAGCTCTTTGGAAAATCTGGCTGCTCATTTTTTAATATTAATATTCTGGGCATACTCGTATAGAAAGCTGATTTTACATGAATAAGTAGGTTTAGCATAGCTATAAGAATTAGACAAAGAAAAGAAAAAGATGTAATATCTTCCTGGCTCTCCAGACTCAGGAAATCCTGTTATAGCTGACCATCTTGTACAAAGCACTATGAACATATTTCGTTCTACATAACAAAGAGATGTATTCACTATGTCGTACCTACAAGAGAAGGCTATTTGTCTTTCCAAAATGCATCAACTCACATTTGCAGATAAATTCTCGTTTGATAGTGCTACTGATCCCATTGCATTGAGCCATTTCACTCTTGTACTGATGAACAACAGCTTCTCCTTTTCATTATGTTCCAAAAATAGTGAATTAGGAAGGAAAAATTCAAACCTGTTGTGTAGTGCTGTTTTCCTACATCTCCGCTGCTGGTGCTGCTGCCAAGACTGGTAGTGCTTTGTGTGAGTTCACTGGTTACCAACCCAGGGATTCCTGGTTTTGGTAACAGACTGTCTCCTAAAATACGATCTTCAAAACCAGCAGGAAAGGTGAAGTCTGGTCGATGGGTTTCTTCCTTTAATTCAAAAAGAAGGAACTTAACATTTTTTTCCAATATTTTCAGAACTACATGTACTGTATTTCTTTGCCATTTAATCATTATTAAAAGTAATTCATGCAGCACTATAGGTTTACACTCTTTTCAAAACGGATTAAGTCTCATCCCCTGACCACACAGTACAACTGAGGCAAGTCATACAGGCAAGAAAACACATTGGCCAAGAGTTCATGGAAGAAAGCACACTGCAGACTACTGGTGGTAAGGAGAGCGGACAGAAGAGAGTTTTAAGAAAGGATTTGAAGGATGAGAATATTCTTGACCAAACAGAACACTGATTGTTTCCAGGTGCAGGGATCAGTGAGAAAAACAGGTGCAAAGTCCAAGGTGGGGAGACAACAAATGGGGAGTACTAAGAGCAAAAGCAGGAGAAAAAGAAAGGAATGGTAGTTGAAGTAAAGGAGAGCACAGACATAGGTGAGGACAAGAGTTTGTAGGGCCTTGGAAGTGAGGAAAACTGAGTTTCTGGTAAAAGGAAATAAAAGGGGATCTAAAGAGTGGAGTGACAACAGTTAAAATGGCAGGAGAAGATGATTATTTGAGCAATTGCATTTTGGATAGACTGGAAGGGGACAGAGGAGAATGGCAGAAAGACCAAAAAAAAGCAAGTTACAATTTTGGATATAGGGAAGAGTCAGAAAGATGACCTAGAAGTTGTGATCCTGAGAGACAAGGGAAACAGTGTAGTAGTTAAACAGCAGAGAAGGGTGACAAAGGACAGGGATGAGAAAGAAAGAATAAGAAGCTCAGGTTTAAACAGCCAGAGTTTGTATGTGACAGCCCAGACGGACAGGACAGAGAGGCAGCTATTTAAGATGCAAGACTTGACAGGGGAGGTTGTTCAGATACAAAGAGAGACGGGGACTGAGCAGAACGCCTGAGGGATGCCAAAATAGGATGGGAGATGAAATGATGAAGGAAATACTGAAGGAAAAAATCAGCAAGGTAGAAAGATAGCCAGGAAAACCCAGTCATGGAAGCCAAGTGAGGAAGGAAAGAAAAGGAGTAAGTGATAATTTTCATAGGCATCAGACAGATCAAGAAGACTAAGGGCTTGTCTACATTATCTGCAGGATCGATGGGCAGCAATCAATCCAGTGGGGGGTCAATTTATTGCGTCTAGTCTAGACGCGATAAATTGACCGCCGATCGCTCTCCTGTCGACTCCGGTACTCCACCAGAGCGAGAGGTGCGGGCGGAGTCAACAGGGGAGCGTCAGCTGTTGACTCACCACAGTGAGTAGATCTAAGTACGTCCACTTCAGCTGTGTTATTCACGTAGCTTAAGTTGCGTAACTTAGATAGATCCCCCGCACTCCCAGTGTAGAGCAGGCCTAAGGAAAAAGCTGTGCATTTTGGATTTAGTTAAAAGGACATTAATAGTGACCTTGGTTAGCGCAGTTTCAAGCAGAGTGGAAAGAACAGAAGCCAGGTTGGTGGGGATTAGAAATCTGGAAGAGAGGGAATCCAGGCAGCATGAGTAAATAATATGCTCCAGGAATTTGGAGAGAAAACTTAGGAGAAAGAGAGAGACAGCAGCTAGAGAGGCAAATTGGATCACGAGTCTTTTCAAGAGGGGAATATATTTAATTTACAGATATAAGGACATAACATGCATTGGGAGGTAGGGGAAGGAGAGAGAATAGATTAAAAAAAATCATGCCTCCCCTTTGGATCGAGTTCTAGTGCCTCCCCTTGAATCAGTTTAGTCCCCTCCCCTCTCCCCATTCTCCTAATCTGTTGTCTCCAAATTCCTGAAGGATGCTGTTTAATCATACTGCCTGGATGTCCTCTACCAACTTTCTGTTTTTAAATCCCCAATCTACCACCAATTTATCTTCTTTAAACTCTGGAATTCAAATTTATCTTCACTACAAAAGCCCTTGGGGAAAAAAAAAAATCACATATAGTGTCATATAATAATGTAATAAGTCTTGATCTGGTTTCATGCAGTATTTTGATAAATGATGACCACTTTAAAGTGATTTTTGCTCACAGTTTCTCAAATAAAACAATTGCTGAGGATGACAGGCCATAGTTTTCATCTCTAGTGCTATAAGAACACTTAAAAAAAGCCAAAAAATTATGCTTGACTCATCAAAAAACAAAAATTGAATAAACAGATTATGAAAAATAAGGCACCTTAAATAGTCAAATATCTTGAATAGCAATGCCCCCTTCTGCACAGGAAATATCAAACTAAAATCTACTTGCCTCATCATCCGAGTAGTTATATTGTGAGGTTACAGCACCCCACATCCTATTGGCTGCATTAACTGCTTGTTTCACTCCAGACTTCAGAACATCTATTTTCGGTCCAGAGAGTATATTGTCCAGCTTCAGATTGGATAAACTTGTTACCACAGACCCCAATGAGCCATGCTGTGAAGAGCGACCCAACACCGATAATGATAAAGGCCTCTCCTTTTGGACTCGTGAATGGGTTTGTTGCTTTGGTCGCCCTGTAAAGGTTTTAGACCTGGAAACTAAAGGACTTTTCCGATTTTCACTCTTCTCTGGAGCTGGTGGGACAGAATCTGAAGGTAGGCTTGATCTCCTCTCTAGGGAGCGATCAAGTGTACTAGATGCTGCTGCCTCTCCGTTCTCATGCTTGTGGAGCTCCATGCTGGAAGACTTGCTACCCAGGGGGCTCTTTAGATTCATATAGCTTTCGATTTCATCTGCCAGATTACGTGCTACAACTGGTGACACAATCTTTTCTTCAGGCTCTGGGGGTTTTGGTTCTATACTCTCAGTAGCCAGCAAAGATAAAGGGTCCAAGCCCACTTCAACATCTTCCCTTTCAACAGGCTTAATCACTCCATAGAAGCTATTCCTTTTAGTCACTGCATCTCTGGCATCTGTTTTCTGGTTTGGGGGCTGATCACCATCCAGAAGTTCGGCGTGAATGTTCTCTGCTTTGGCTGCACTGTCCTCACCTCCATTCTCAAGGTGCTTTTGCCCTTCCTCAGGCTCCTCCAGCACTGAAGACGACTTATGCTCTAGTTCCTCAGCACCTTCGCTCACATGAGTCCTGGTGCCACTCCGCCCAGAGACCTGCTGGTCACCCATACTGCCAAAGCTACTGGATTTACTAGTGTGAGGGGGTGAAGTTTTGGCCCCGGATAAAGCTGCTGTGAGGATCTTGGCATCTGCTCCCATCATTATCGCTATTTCACTAGAGCTCAAGTCCAAACTGCCTTTCTTCAGCAGCATACCTGCTCTGCTTTCAGTGCTAAAACTGCAGCTCCTCTCTGAAAAGAGCTTTTGTCTCTTCTGCCCTTTTTCACCTGTTTTCTTGGGAGAAGCATCATTAAAGACTGAATCTTCAACTGGATCCTGAGTTATAAAGAGTGGGCTAGATGCAGTTCCTAAAAAGAAAGCCCATGGCATTAATGTTATACCTTGTTTCCCCCCCAACATATACTGCTAAGGAAATAATTTAAATAAAGGTCATATGGTCTGGGTCATTTAAAAATTTTACAAGTTTCCTAATAAGAAAGTGGTAAATATACTTTAGAGCAATTCTAAAAAGTACCACTGAGTCACAAATTACGTGTGGAAAGATTAAAGTTAAAGTTAGTGCTTTAGTTACTGATGCATACTATTAGCCTGCATGAGCAGGTTGCAGCACCCAAGCAAAGATGGACATTTGTCACTCCCTCTTTCCACCAAGCTCAGTGGCCCACCTGCTTCCCTTTGCATCATTTCTTTTCCCAAAAACGGTGGACTCCACCCTCTCTATGCTCAGTTTATTGCCAATGTTTTTAGCTCTCAGAAGAGTGGGGTTTATCTGCATTGGCTGTGGCACTGCTTCTAAGACAACACTGAAGCATGCAGGACAAATAATTCTGTGGAGTATATAAGTCCCAAAGACATCTACTGCATATGTCAAGAACAGAGATACATGCTTTTGGAGAAAGGACCACCATAACTGGAGAAGGGTAATTCAGGATTGATCTGTCATGAACTCACCATGGTAGTCCTAGCGCTACTCCAGATTCCTTCTTTAATAGCCTCCTTCTTAGCTTATGCCTAAAGTTGCCTTTGCACTGACAGCACCAAACCTCTGAATATTACAGTACACTCCACTTCAGTCAGGATTACCCAGACAATTAATGTAAGCCTAATGAAACTTAATGGCAGTAACAACTGCTTAGCGGGTATAGTGACCCTACTTCAATGGAATTCCATTAGGTGCTTAGGTCTGTATGTGTCTCAATCTCACACTGATTCTGTCTGTTCCTTTAACAGCTGTCAGTTCCCTTAGCTGTCATGTGCAGCAAGTCTATGAGGTGCTTTACCACCACCTGAGTCAATCTTCCCACACCAATTACATGCTGACCTAGCACTCTGGGACTCTTGCAGCTGTCCCTGCCACCAAGGCTGGGGAGCAGGTAGTAAGCTGTATTCCTATCACAGGACAGAGAATGTCCACTCCATGGGTCTTCACAGTAAGGTGACAAACGTGCTACACCTCTGCAAATCCCAGATAGTAACGTTAAAGTTAAAATGGTGTCTTCTAGTAATTGGTAATTCCACTTGTCGGGACAAAAGACCATTCACCAACAATTAGCAATAGTAACAACAACGATACTGCCTCTTACATAGCGTTTTCCATCCATAGATCTCAAACTGCTTTACAGGAGAAGGCAAATATTGCCATTTTACAGATACAAAACAGAGGAGCAGAGGGGTGAAATGACTTACCCAAGGACACACAGCAGGTCAGTGACAGAGCAAGGAATACAGCCCAAGACTCCTGACTCCCCTCTACACTGTCCTGTCCCTGGGACCATATTGTCAGTTCAAGATTCTATTTACCAAACATCCAAGTTAAACAAACAACAAAAAGCCAAAGGCAGTTGCAAATTTTGTTGATAACAGTTGTGTTAAACAACATACTCAGTAACTCACCACTGCTGTTTTTCCTGCCAGTGCTATCAAAAATGCCAGATGGAACTTTCACAATACTGCTTCCCCACGCAGGTGGTTCTGCTGAACTGTGAGGCTCTGCACTCTGCTGATGCTTTTCACCAGTACCACCAACCTCTAGAGTAAGAAAAGCCCATCTTTAATTATGCCATCTAAACAAATAACTTGATCTGCATTGTTTTGGAAGATACATTTTAGACAAAATGTACAAGCTGTTTTCTTCTTAGTACAGTGCCCACAGATGCCAATCCTTCTAGGCACTGAGCATTTCTTGCAATTAATTCAATACATTCCACAGTCTGCAGGATTTGCCTCTATAAGAACAGCTTTTCTCTCACCAGCTGCACTGTGTGGATGAAGTATTGCAGGCGGCATACAGGGAAAGAGGGAACAAACGTTCTCAGACCTTCATATATGGATTTTGTATAAGTGATTATATTATTGTGAACAGCAATAATTGCTTCACAACTCAAGAGCAGGTGCACACAAATTATGCCTATAACTACAGTTTAATATGTTCAAAAAGAAAAAAAATAGATGGTTCTTCAAACTACAGGAAAATGTCTACAGAAAACTAAGAAAAGGACCCATAAAACCAAGAGATAATTAGGTTCTTCACTTGTATTGTGCCTTGGTATCATTCTTAGCATAGACAACATCAGCCATTGTTCTGAGGCACTCTGACACTGAAAGGCAACTGCAATACCTAAGTGTGACATCAAGTTACCTTGGACCTATACGGTAGGCTTCCATGCAAAGCATGGCTAAGCACAGGACAGGGAGCTAGTATAAAGATTCTAGAGCTCACTAACTCAGATTCCATCCACGTTAGTACTACTAC
The DNA here is from genome assembly GCF_965152275.1 of Natator depressus. Taxonomy (NCBI): domain Eukaryota; kingdom Metazoa; phylum Chordata; order Testudines; family Cheloniidae; genus Natator; species Natator depressus. The sequence goes on along the minus strand of NC_134238.1, from coordinate 109,967,762 downwards.
GACTAATTTGTACTATGGTAGCATCAGAGACCGCAACTGAAATTAGGGCCCCATTGTGCTACACCTTTACAAACGCATAGTAAGAGGCAGACACTGCAGTGAAGAGCTTAAAATCTAAGTAGACAAGACAGAAAACGGAGTTCTCCAAGGTCACAAAGCAGGTCAATGACAGAATTGGGACTAGAACCCAGGTCTCTTAAATTCTACTCCATTGACCAATCCAGGGGACCACATCATGAGCAAATCATTTAGCTTCAGTATTTAGGGAACGACTACTTGCCTTGGGTGTTGTGAGGATTAATGTTTATAAAGCACTTTGAAGATGAAAGGCAATATTAGTTTTAAGAAGTGGGCTATCGACTCTAGTCTTACACAGAATAACGTAGAAGGTTATCATGCTAGATATCAAGGCCTGGTCTACACTACAGAGTTAGGTTAATGTAAGACAGCTCATGTTGACCTTATTATGTCAGTGTCTACACTACAGCCTTGCTCCTACCAATGTAAGTGCCCTCCTACACCAACATCATAACTCCACCTCCATGGGAGGCATAGGACTTATGTTGGTGTAATCAGGACGATACACTGCGGGCTACCTACATTGGCTGGAGCCATGAAATTGACAAGGAACCTGGGCTTACAGATGGGGCTGTCACCCCAGAGCAGGTCAGAGGCTCTAGCTAGAGCTCAGCTGCCACCCGGGCTCCCAGCAGAGAGCCAGAGGGGAGGGAGGCAGCCGGGCTCCTGGTGGGCATGTAGCTGAGAGCCCAGGCTCTCAGCCCTCCACACTGCCCCTCTTAAGTCAGTGGAAGCACTCCTGCTGAGGATGTATACCACCAACAGGAGGGCAGTGCGGACACGAACCACTGCAGTGGCTGTAAATTGACCTAACATAGATCAACTTAAGTTTGTAGTGTAGACATGCCCTAAGTATATCCATCAACACTGATAAGCACTTACATACCAATGCAAATGGTCTAGAAGCTTTATAAAGAGCAATGGAGCCTTGGTCAAGTCGCACACATTCTGCCATGGCATCTCCATTTTATCGAATATGGCAGCTTTAAATATATTTCTTTTTAAAATGAATTTAGTGCTGGTGGGAACTGCCAGATTGATAATCCTGATGTTCTCTGCTCACAAAGCAGAGTAACATGACAATGAGAGCACAAACTTAACTATTATTGGAGGTGTATCAATGGGTAAGACTCCTGGGGGAGGGATAGCTCACTGGTTTGAGCATTGGCCTGCTAAACCCACAGTTGTGAGTTCAATCCTTGAGGGGGCCATTTAGGTATCTGGGGCAAAAATTGGGGATTGGTCCTGCTTTGAGCGAGGGGTTGGACTAGATGACCTCCTGAGGTCCCTTCCAACCCTGACAGTCTATGATTCTAGTCTATGATAATATTTCAGTCTCATTTCAGTTGTTGGGTTTAGTATGGAGGTACTGAGCGGTATTGGTGGGCTGGGATATACAAGAGGTTAGACTAGATGATTTGGGAACCCTTCTGGCCTTAAATTCTATGACTATGAGTAAGGCTAAGATTTTGTCATGGTTATTTTTAGTAAAGATCATGGACACGTCATGGGCAATAAACAAAAATTCACGGAAGCCGTGACCTGCCTGTGACTTTTGCTACTGCGGCTCCATGGTTTCCCCCACCACCATGGTGGCTGGGAGCTTTGGGGTTCCCCCTCAGCCCATGGCGGCTGGGAGCTGCAGGGTGACCATATTTCCCAAAGAGAAAATGAGACACGAAAGCAGCTCGCCCGAGGCGTCCCCCTCTCGCCATGCGAGGCTGTCGCCTGTCGCTGGAACCCTGAGGAAGGCCCCCTCAGGAATCTGTCACCTGTCGCTGGAACTTTTCAGGACCCCTATCTCTTGTCGCTGCTGTCTCCTTTCGCTGGAACCCTGCCAGGGTCCCACTGGCTGTCAGCTCCAGAGTCCTGAGAGCCCCTGTGGCTCAAACAGACTTCATGACCTCCATGACATAAACATAGCCTTAACTACGAGCCCTGACACAGGGTGAAACCAGAGGAATCATATCCACACCCATGCTGTGCTTTGCTTCTCTGCAGACAAGAGTGCCAAATGTGATATAGGAACTGGACTTAGGCCACAGAAAAGTTAATTAACAAATGGTTGTTTGTGGTCATTACTGACACGGATTGGATTCAAGCCAGCAACTCAGATATGATATACCTGTACTTTATTTCCTATCCAAGGGATCAATTAAACAAGAAAGAATAATAAAAGACAATCATGTGGTGACTGTAATTTTGTGAATGTTTTAAATGGATTGGACAAATTTAAAAGAAACCCCTATCAATGTATATCTAAATACTTGACCTCCTGTTAGGTCCTCCATTTTACAAGAAGCAGCTTTTTCTGCTAGTGTCTCAGCTGCAAGAAGATTATCTCCATCATCCCTTATGAGTTCATCCTTGGATCCATAGCCTTGGTCTGATTGACCCCCTGTTGAAAAGAATACAAGCAAGTAGTCTAACAGTTTTCTGTTTTAAAGAGAGAAATTCTGTTGCATGTTATTAACATATTTAAGTGCAACTTGTTTGTGCTACATCTAGTTTTTGCTAAAAAAAAAATTGAGTCAGGAGATCACCAATGCCTAGCACACAAAACACACACACAGTATTTAACTGGTAATGGTAAAAGCAGAAAACAATAGCAAAGACAGGAATGAAAAAGCCTATTTTAGGTTTAATAGTCTATTTGCTACAATATACTACAGTATAGTACACTCTCAAAATGACTTGTACACTACAGAATTTGCTAAGTGCATCCCCATCAGTATGCTATGGTAGCTCATTTGAAAGGCAGGTTCTCGAGGGATGACTGACAAATTTTATACACTGCATGAACCAGAACCAAACGCCACAGAAACCAGACAATCACTCTGCTCTGGAATGAACTCTCAGAAAAATGACAACACACACTATATCACCTGGGAGTGCACACTTTTCACAAAGCCATCAGTCCTAACCCTCAAAGGAAACCTGCACAACACTTTCAAAAGACGAGCCTGGGAGCTTAAATTTGTAACTTTGCTAGGACACTAAAAACCATGGTCTTAATAAAGACCCTGGATGTATGGCTTATTACAACAACCTGTAACCCACTACCCACTTTCTGTTCTAGACTACAGGCATGTTAATGGGCCACTCCACCTTGAATGGTCCCTTATAATATATATGCTAACTACCTATGCTAAACTCTGTGTCTGATCTTGTGTTTAGCTTGACATACTCAGCACCTTTTCCAGGCCTGAAGAAAAGATCTGTATACCTCGAAAGCTGGTCTCTCTCACTAACAAAAGTTGGTCCAATAAAAAAAAAAAAATAGATATTACCTCACCCACCTTGTTACTATAAAGTGTTCAGCCTAGACAGCTCGTCAACTTTACAGAAACCCAAAACTCAGCTATCATAACATCTGTGCTCTTTTTGCACCCAAAAAGGAACTTTTATGATGGAAATAGTGTTAACGGAGAACAGATGAGACTCATTCCATAGCATAACATACAGCATGTTGAGATCTATTTCCTAAACCTGCTTATTAGCAAGTCTTTGGATACATGAGCTTGTTTCAAAACACAGAAGTACAATGCAAATTACCCTCAAGTACCAAAGAAATTTCGCACGGCTCCTTAGTTACAAAGCTGAACAACAAACTTGCTCTGAATGCCTGATATAAGACTATACCTATCATGTTATCTCCATAGAACATACATGGAGAATAGCATTGATAAGAGTTAAAAAAGCCTAAGTTACTAACAATTAATGTATGTTTTGCATCTATTCTAGAAGCAACTTGATAAGTAAGAACGTTAGACATCCTTTGATCTTTATTTCCTTCTATCACCACTTTAGCCATGTAGAAATCTCCCCCCACACCCTCCTTGCACGTAAGTGAAAATATCCTATCAATAAATGGGAAATTTACCTGCAGCAGTAACACTCAAAAGGCAGAATTAATGCACATGTGCATCCAAGGCTTCACACCATAAAAGTCTGCACCCCACACCATGACAGTCAAGGACAAATGTAGCACCAAGAGAGCGCAGAGCAAGAAGCAGAGTAACAAAGAGCAGAGAGAAGGAAAATTCAGTCATCTAGACAAGTACATCAGGTGCAGCTCAGGAATCAGTCTCAAGTTCTCTTTAAAGGAAGATTCAAGATATTAATAAATGAAAAAGGGTGTGCGCGACAACCATACGCACAATAGGTCCTGTGATACATATATAGGAGGTTTAGTTGAATGTATGGTCTGGGGTATAATCAGATTTACAGTAAGGAAGAACTGTAACCTGTCACCTCAGGTAATTTTCTGGGGGTGAATTATTTCATCTTAATTTGCCTGTTAGAGTACACACCATATTAAGTGCAGAGCTTCTCTCTGGCTTTTCAAAAGTATTTCCAGTCTCAGGCACTCTCCCACAGATTATATGTATGATAAAGTTCAGATAATTTACAATTTTAATTCTGAAGTTCTGCAAACCATGGTAGCAGTTTGCAAACTGTAATTTGAAAAGTATGCACTACAGTGATCAAACATACATACCAGATTCTGGAATTTTAATTACCCTCAATTAATATTAAAGAGAGATTTGAAAACAATGGTCTCCAGTTATGTCTGAGCAACTTTTTCACCCTCACTTGTAAACACAAATGAAAGTTTACACACAAAGTTTATTTTAGTCCAGTAGATTTTATCATTAGTGTGCATGAGTAATTGCCAGCAAGAATTGCTAATGCTCATAATTAAAGGCTTGGAGATTTCTCTTAAAAAAAAAAACTGTCACAAAATTAAAATACGGACCATGTGACTGCTTCACCAGCAATACAAGTACAAAAAATAAGTTTAAAGAGTTAGTCATTCTGCCGTGGTTTACTCTACATTGAGCATGAAGTACCAATGTGCAATAAAGAGGAATATCCTGCAATTACCGTATATTTCCTTTTCTACAAGTATATTGATTCAGCCATTCATATCGCACAACCTCAGGAAGAGGGGGAAAGTGTTTAAGGGGAAAAAGAATCAGCAGGAGAGGACAGAGAAGTTTGCTGTCGGTGGAACTGTTAGTAGTGAAACCCAGCAGACTCTAGTACCTGTGCTAGAGTGATTATCAATGGAATCAAGCCTGACTAAGTCTCTGACGAAGAGTGTGTGCTCCCCACTGTTAGCATCATTAGAGCTATCCACGCTACCATGGCTCACCGTGTCCCCATCACTTCCACCCGTGGCATTCCGAGGAGCTAGAGATATGAACAAGAGCCAGTTAGTAAAGAAAAGGTTTGAAAACTTGTCAAACTTTAAATAAAGTCAATCAAACCTTTCCAGCTCACACAGATACTTATAGTTCCATAAGTATAATTAGGCTAGAGAGTAAGAGATCAAAGCAATTTAGTTCTCAGTGCGAGACACCCCCTCATACCACTGAGCATGAACTTGGCAGCAGTCTATTTTTCTGCACTTGAGAAAAACATTCCTGACTTGGAAGCATTTAGAACACACACACACAAATATATCACGCTCGCAGCAGTCGTTAGCATGCACATCCTACCCTAGTTCAGCAGAAGTGAGCCCATTTCAGTCACTATTTATACATTACCTGATATCACAGACACCTGTGAGCTCCTTGTTGCTTTTTTTAGGCATTGCCGAAATTGTGCTACACCACGGACCACATTCTGTACCTTCGTCCACAGAAAGATACCACTGCGGTTACTGCTAGGCCAATGACTCTCCAAAACTGCCTGCAAAATCAAAGGCATTACGGTAGTAACTGCTTAGTCAGTAAGCTTTCCCTCTCTCACCCTCTACAGAAAAACTGCTCTCTTAAGATGTGAAATGCAAACATTTTAAAACTGGATTTTTTTTAAAAGCCCTTCTCCCCTGGTCTCAAGGTTGTACACAGAGCACCAGTCTTGAATGACTAACATTCGATTGTGAAAAGCATGATTTAAATAGACCATGGAATGCATATTTGTTATTTACAATGCAGTACCAACAAGAGCCCCACTAAGCCCTCTGCTCCCACGGACTTCAGCTGGAGTGGTTTACTTGCACTGAGACATTCCCGCTCAGCTTCTGCTACTTTGAGAGATCCACAACTGCACCCTTCACCAAAAAAGGAAGTCAGCAATTCTACCTGAAGCGTCACACAATTAGGAGACAGCAGACTGGTGTCCACAGAGTTACAACGTACAATTTGACCCGACTATTTGTGTATTGGGGGGGGAGGGGGGGAAGAGGAGAAGAGGTTACTGCCAGGTGTCTACTCCCAGCTTCACCACCTCTTCGATCCCCCATCCTCAGCCATATACCCTAATTATGGTCCTGTTCCAAGACTTAAGTATGGTAAAAATTGGAAGAGACCGCAGTTAAATTTCAACAGCATATTTGGTTAACCAGCTCAGACAGAAAACTCTCAGACATATATACATACAGAAAAATGTAAAAAGTGATATAAGCACAGAGCCATGAAAATAAGTAAATTTTAAGTCTATGTATCCAGCAAGCCCAATCAGGTAGCCAGCCAATAAACAAAGCAAGAAGATCGACATGAAAACCATTCAAGATGATCAGTCTCCACAACGCATCTGAGGAAGACACGACAAAGACAATGAGAGTGACAACAATGACAAGTAAGTGACTGCTTACCTGCCCCAGCTTCATTAAGAGATCTCTTACCTTGTTGTAATAACCATAGGTGATCGCATTTGGCTGTACTCCAGCATTTTTCATTTCAAATAGGACTCTCACAGCCTGAACAGGATGACCACAAAGTCCGCAGAGCTGCATTACAACTCTATAGCACACCTGATAAGATTGAGAAACCCATAATGTGGTCAATTTTAAGGAACATTCTGAAGCGAATTAGGCATCAAAACATGACCTAGTTTACAAGTGTTGAAGTCCACAAGAGAGAAAAGGCACACAAAAGCAACTATTCAATATAGAATCCTCAACGGCCAGGAGAGGGAGCACAAGTTAATCAGTAAGACAGTCATGATGGCGTCAGGGAACACTGCTAAGGATACTCACATTTACTCCATTATACATATCTGATTCCCAGATGGAAGAGGACAAGTTATAGGGAAAGCTATTTTCAAGTTAAGGATTATCCTGCTTCAGATGTGAGTAACACAAAAATGTAAAACATTTTAAAAATATGTATCAGCATCATCCTTTAAATTTAGCATGGCTTCAGACTTCAATAAATTAATATGTTTGTGACTTTGGGCATACAGATTCTCACACACCAAATTTTAAAAGGCACAAAAACATCTACCCCCATTAAATTCAATCCATGCCCTGAAGGGTCCCCCCTTCATGAAAATGAGATAGTAAAATTATCTTTGCACAACGCTTATTTCTGTGCAAAGCTACAGAATACTAGCCACTGTTACCAAAAATCAATCAATCACTGAATTCTAAAACTGGTCATATTTAGTGGTTTTAGAGAAATTAGTGAAAATAACTTTCAAAATGTTATTTTATGGTAAATTACAGCCTGTTGAGAAACAATCTCATTTCACACTGAAACACGAAGCAAGAAAATAGCAAAAAAGCAATGATTGTTTTTGCACAGAAACCTTTCTGAACAGTGAAAGCAATCCACATTTATGTTAAATGTAATGCAAGAGTAAGGGTAAGAGCAAAAATAGTATGTGAATCTCTCACCAAAGAGCAGGTAGAGCACAGGCAACCTCAGTACTAGCTTCCCCACACTGTCCTACCAAGGTGCTTCAACCCTGGATCAGGAGGGAGAGAAACCCAGTCTCTATGCCCATTAAATCTCTGGGTTTCTCTAATGAGGCACAGTATGAGGTTACTAGTTAATGCAACTGTGGAAGTGGTTTTTGTGATATGGATACTCGTCCACTGGAAATGTACCGAGACCATTAGTCTCATTTCAAGTAGGCCAAGTAGCAGTCACAGAATAATTTCTAGTTCAAATTCAACTCAAATCAGTAGTTCCTATATGCCTGGAGATAAGAGACTTTAGATCAAGGGACTTTTTCAATATATTCACCTCTGAGCCATCCAGAATAGTACTAGTCTATTTTACAGCCATGTCTGATATGTTGGTCACACTTTCTACATAGTTTACTTCAAACAGCAAATTAAAAAACACTCAAAATGTACAGTTTAGTGAGAACAGCCCACTGTTACTTGAAATAGCCTAGTTTTAAGTTACTTCATAGACATTTGAGGACAAAAACAAACACACACTCAACTGTAACCAGTACTGCCCTGTAGAATAAATTCTACATTGGACAGCGACAGATGCTCCCAATACACTTACAACCTGAAAATATAGTCATATTTACAAGAGCTATATGATGCTATTTTCAAGATGGCTCACTCTGGCAGAATCCTAGGTGGATGGTTGATGCTTTCTGCACCAATAATCTCAGGAGGGGTGATAACCCTCACCCTCCAATTTATGGCACAACTGCCTTTGCTAGCATGCTAGTGTTGAAAATTGATTTTAATTTCCAGCTTCCCAAACTAACTGCAGCTTTCAGCACATTATTTCAATATGCCTTTATTTAAAAAAAAAAAAAAAAAAAAAAAAAAGGTTTAAAAACAAAAGTTGTAAGGTAGGTAGCAAGCTTGAACTTTACTTATTCTTAGAAGTGAAACATTAACAGTTGATGATTAACATGTTCTTGTACCTGAATTCCCATTGAATAGGTGCGGGCTTTTTTTTCCCCCTTTGTACTTGCCTCATCTAGTGGTTCCACTTCGGTTTTCCTCATTTTAATAAGAATGTCATATGCCTGTTGCAGTGCTCTGACTTTGGGATGGGAAACTCTGATGTAGGCTGGCAGACAAATGAACCATAGGCTATAACAGTGACTGAAGAGGCACTTAGCCCACAGTGGTGGGTTTGTGTAATACTTCTTGGCTAATTTATGGGCTGTTTTTATCTCCTGTAAAAGGCAGAAAACAAAAAGGATATAAACACACACAAAATACAGAACAGCTTGAATTTGGAGGATAAATTTCTTTCAAACAGATACTAGCTTTTTTAAAATGGGATCCTGCAGCTCATTACCCTAGAGGAAACCATGCAAACATGAACATTAAACTGTATTTCTCAGAGTCTCCCTTCTGTAGAGCTCTTCATAAGGTAACCACGGGGAAGAGAATGCATACTAATCCCACTGCAACTCTGCTCCAACCTTCTTTGTTATAGCATGTATTATACCATAAACACCAACACATGTCTGGCTCTGAAGTAGAGCCTTAGGTACAGGAAGCACTGCCTCTAAATTCATATTTATTTTGATTCGTTCCTCTACACATACATCTGTTTTCAAAGTTACAATATCTATTATTTAAACACCACACTAACTCCTAGCATAAATGGGTGGTAACAATTCTACCCAACACCTACGTAGTTTTTGATGCTCTCACACACTATATTATATAAAGGCAGTACTAGTTAAAAACTAACCTGTTTTGTCCTCTTTGCCATGAGTGCTGGACTATTTGAAATGTTCCCTCCAGCTGGGTGCCTGTTGAACGAAAGCTTGAGCTCCTGTGGCCTGTCGAAGAGCTCAAAATCTAGTCTTGGGAAGTTTTTATAGCTATAAAAAAAAGTTAAGTGTCATATTTAAATTTCCAAATCTCCAAATGTTCTGCTCCAACCTTATACACTTGGTGCAAAGGCCTTCTACCTGCAAGCTGAAGGCTTCAGCACACTGCGATCAAAGAATGTTTTGAAAGATCCCACAAAATGGGAGTGAGTGGAAGGACAGGAAGGCTCTTCCAGTTGAGAGAAGGTTAGGGAGAAGACATCAGAAGGACTCCCCTTTGATCCATGAGCCCAGCAGAGACAGGAGACCAGTGAGTCAACAAGTGGCTAGCAGAGTCAGGAGAGAGAAGCTGGAAGCAGGAGCAACCCTGAAACCTCCAAACATTTCACAGGGCAGGGAAGACAGGAGAATTAGGCATCTCCTGCCACAGATCCTTCCACAGGACTGGGAGTGGCAGAATAGCCACAGTGGGAGGAAAGGGGCAGGTTCTACCACCCTTTAGACCCGTGGGATGCAGTTAAAGAGCACAGGGCACCCACAGGGACAGATCCCTTGCCAGTAGTCTATGGTGTGTATTCACAGCAGGGGCTCAGTGATCCTGTGCAGTTTCACTAGCTACCCTGACTGAAACAGGCATACTCCACTGCAGTTGGTGTGATATGCACACAGCACCAGCAGGGGAGGAAAACCTGGAACATATATAGGGAAATGTAATTAGAAATAAGGATTCCCAGGTGGTGATCAGTAGCTGGTATTTAAAAGAAAAAAAAAAAAAGAAAAACTACTATCAGATTGCAGAAACTGACCAGAATTCAAGTTGTCAGTGTCCTTTTTATACCTAAAATACTGCAAGTTTAGGTAGGGGCTTAAAGCAAGATGCAATAGCTATGTGCAGTCATGTTTGAAGTGATAAGTCCCGATTTCACTTGACTCATCAGTTTTCTAGAGCCTCAGCACCTTTGTTAGTTTGCAATATACCTGTACTTAGGTGCTCGGGCCTGTCCATCATCAGGGGGAGGTTCTGGTGGCATTATAAACACTGTGTGTTCACTCTTCTGTGACTCATCAAGCTCAATTAACCGTGTATCTTCTGCAGAATCTACATCAACCTGCAAATTAGTATCAGGACAAAACACCAGGTTCAACATTAGTAATAGTTCTTCTACATATTCAAACTCCACTCCCACTCACATTATATTTTCACTTCTACTTTGCAATCAGAAACCCCTGAAAACAAATATAAAGGAGACATGTACCTTCTCTCCCTTTTCTGTTCCTTTATCAGGAAAAAGCTAGAAAGAGGAAAAAGTTAGAGTTAGAGCTTCTTGTAAAACAAAAAAACTAAGTATTTTTACATATACATATTTTCATTGAAGTTGTTTCCTCTACTGTGCCACCAAGATGATCAAATTACACTGTCATATTACTTTGAATGCAAATAATCTCCATTACAAATACTCCTTCCTTTTACTGAAAGCTAAAGGAGCAGGCTGTCTCAACAAGCTTCAGGTTGGTCACGTGAGCAAACTAAATAAGCAATCCTAATTCTAGAAAAAGAAACTTTGCTTCCTTTAATTTAGTGTAGGGTTATATTATCTCCAAGAAAACAGTGTCTTCCTACCATACAATACATTAATTCAATAGTTAGGAGCAAAAGATTCATTCCAGGATCCTAAAAAATTGAGCCAGAAACCAAGACACTACCAAAACCAAGATACTATTTTAATAAAAAGCACACACAGGTAAATAAATGCCTTAATTATTGATCATCTAGTTTATTGTAAATTATGCACTTGGCCTTTAACAGATTAAGATATAACAAATCACTGTCCATTTGGACTGGAATTACATCCTGGGAACGGATTACATTTTGAACATGGATGGGACTTGGAAATTATTCCAACACCATCTATATAGCACCAGTTGCATTTACAGATAAGATGGAAAGGTCCCTGCCCCATCAAGATCATCTACACAGACACCACACATAAAAAAGAAATATGTTGGGAGGAACGGATGCAAAAACGAAAAAAGCCTGAGCAGTTGTGTTTGGCACACATGTTGCTACTTTATAAATACATGTACATTCTAATGACAGCTAAATGAAAATTTGGGGGTGAAGCATGACAAGTGGAGTGGATGGTTAGGGATTAGAGACTGACTGAGACAGGTGAATATTTAGAATGCACTTGATGGAGGTATGAGAGGAGCAGGGTGGAGATGGCATGCCATGTACTCAGAGCAGTCTCCGTTTTTCTTTACATGAATCACTGAAACGTCACACTGTGTAGCTTTTAACTGGAGAAGTTATGGGAGCCCACTGCAAGTTTCCAACACTAACCAAAAATAAGATGAACATGCAACAAGATGAAGGGGAAAATGACTCTGAATGATAACTGCAGCGAACTCCATTATCTCACAACAGCTGCTGCTGCTCCACTTTTTATGACTAAAAGCCACAGACATGAAGGCACAATTAACAGCAGCACATAAATACTTTTTAAAAAAAAGAATGAAATACAATTGTTCACCTTTTCTATGCAGTCATCAAAAAATGCCAAGCTGGTATCCTTGTCACTCACAAAACTGCACTCTTCTATGAAGCGGCTAAATATCTGTGTTTTGGTTAGAAGCATGTAGAACTTTGTGTAGGCACGGTCTCTACTTTTTAAAAATCCTGGTTAAAAAAAATTTAGAAAAACTAAATACTAGTTTTAAGATGAAGCCTCAAAAGAAACAGTCAACAACAAAGTCACATTTGTCTGCAGTGTTTCACCTGTCAATTGTTATACTAACACATAAAATCACTTAAATTTCAAGGAGTTGCTTTGTCTTTTTTTTACATAAAGTTTGCTTACTTTGCATTAGACAGTACATGGTGGATAGTCACTTACACCATTTCCCAATATAATTAGTTTCCTGGACTTGTGTACTTCTTTCACACAGCAAGAAAGGAGACACACAAAAAAAAAAATACACATAAAAACATAAGAAAAAGTGACTGTAAAAGGTCACAAAAATGTATGGGTTCTCAGGGGCAGATGTAGGATTGGAAAGTTTTTTAAAACCTTTTTTCAAGTGTCCCATTAACTATCTCCATTAAGAACTTTTCTCAACTCTGTCAAAACAGCAGCCTATCTGAAGTCTACACAACCAGAATGAATTGAGGGGAGTCAGCTGGTGTTCCTTATATTCTTAACCTTTTTCCCCCCTCAAAGTTTTCTATTCTTACCCTGTGTAGAATTAAGAACACTTTCATTTATTCTTTGTGTTATCAGGCCACTAGGGCTTGGCTTCTAAGAGCATTTATTCTCAATACAAGTTGCAAAGTTTCTATAATCCCAAGAGCCGCCTTAAAGAAATGTGCACACCAGAGATAATGTCACATTATTGAGAGATGATTTTGTCAGACCTTCAACAATAGCAAGACCTGCAGTTACATTAGCAGAATGGCCACGTTACAACACACAGATGCTATTTATTACTGACCAGCTTTACTTATATTTTAATCAAATTACAACATTTAAAAGATTCAAAATAACTTAAAAGGGCAAGATTCTGCTTTCAGATGTGATGTTAATGTGAAACGTGCCAATTAAACTGCAATTAAGCTTTTCAGAGCACAGGCCATGTCCACCAATGCATTTGGACAGCGCCTAGCATAACAACATCCTGACCCTCACTGGGCCTTTGGGCACTATTATTATAATCACCACAACACCAACCCTGCCCTCAATGTGATCCAGGACAGCCTCACCTTGAAGGTCAAACAAGGAATCAGCAGCAGTAGTTTTATTTGAAGGTGCCTGAGTAATTGGCTTGAGGAATGTTCTGTACCCCTTTAAAATAGACGCCATGAAGCGCAGAAAAGCCTCTTGGATCTCCATCTCAAGTTCTGTCATCTTCTTCTGCCAAGAGAAATCTGCCTCTATAGGTGTCATCTCCACTGCAGAGCCGTCTTGGGTCTTTCTGTGAACTAGAAACAGGAGCAAAGGGAAAGTGAGCTTTATTATGGATGACATTAAAACAAATTATCCTAGGAACACCCAAGACAGATTTTTCTTTCCTTTTATACTTAGCATTCCCGAAAGTAGTAAGAATGACAATACAGAAAACTAAGGCCTTGTCTACGCTATGAAATTAGGTTGCATTTATAGAAGTCGGTTTTGTAGAAAATGTTTTTATACAGTCGATTGTGTGTGTCCCCACACAAATGCTCTAAGTGCACGTAGTCGGCGGAGTGCGTCCACAGTACCAAGGCAACCGTCGACTTCCGGAGCGTTGCACTGTGGGTAGCTATCCCACAGTTCCTGCAGTCTCCGCCGCCCACTTGAATTCTGGGTAGAAATCCCAATGCCTGATGGGGCTAAAACATTGTCGCGGGTGGTTCTGGGTACATATCATCAGGCCCCCTTCCCTCCCTCCCTCCGTGAAAGCAACGGCAGATAATTGTTTCGCACCTTTTTTCCTGGGTTACTTGAGCAGACACCATACCACGGCAAGCATGGAACCCGCTCAGCTAATCGTCACCATATGTCTCCTGGCTGCTGGCAGACGCGGTACTGCATTGCTACACAGCAGCAGCTTATTGCCTTTTGGCCGCAGACAGTGCAGTACGACTGGTAGCTGTTGTCAACATATTCCTGGGTGCTCTTTTAACCGACCTCGATGAGGTCAGGGGTACCTGGGCAAACATGGGCGTGACTCAGCCAGGTCATTACCCTTTTAAGTTTCGTCTCATGATGATTCAGTCCTACTGCACCGTCTTTTAATGAGCAGCCAGGAGATGATGATGGCCAGCAGTCATACTGCACTGTCTTCTGCCGAGCACCCAGGAGATGACAATGGCTAGCGGTCGTACTGCACAGTCTGCTGCCAGCAAGATTATAAAGATAGATGAAGTGGATCAAAACAAGAAATAGACCAGATTTGTTTTGTATTCATTTTCTCCTCCCTCCCTCCGTGAAATCAACAGCCTTCTAAACCCAGTTTTGAGTTCTATCCTTGAGGGGGCCATTCTATTTCTCGCAAAGCCACCCCATTTGTTGATTTTAATTCCCTGTAAGCCAATCCTGTAAGCCATGTTGTCGGTCGCCCCTCCCTCTGTCAGAGCAACAGCAAACAATTGTTTCGCGTCCTTTTCCCTGGATTGCCCGAGCAGGAGCAGACGCCATAGCACAGCAAGCATGGAGCCCATTCAGCTCACCGCAGCAGTTATGACCATTGTAAACACCTCGTGCATTATCGTGCAATTTATGCAGAACCAGCACCTGAAAAACCAGGCGAGGAGGCGACGGAAGCGCAGTGCTGAGGACATGAACACACTTCTCTCTAAAACTGCATTCCCCCACAATTTGGAGATCATGGTGTTAATGGGGCAGGCTCATGCCGTGGAATGCCGATTCTGGGCCCGGGAAACAAGCACAGAGTGGTGGGACCGCATAGTGTTGCGGGTCTGGGATGATTCCTAGTGGCTCCGAAACTTTTGCATGCGTAAGAGCACTTTCATGGAACTTTGTGACTTGCTTTCCCCTGCCCTGAAGCGCAAGAATACCAAGATGAGAGCAGCCCTCACAGTTCACAAGTGAGTGGCAATAGCCCTGTGGAAGCTTGCAACACCAGACAGCTACCGGTCACTCGGTAATCAATTTGGAGTGGGCAAATCTACTGTGGGGGTTGCTGTGATGCAAGTAGCCAAAGCAATCCTTAAGCTGCTTCTATCAAAGGTAGTGACTCTGGGAAATGTGCAGGTCATACTAGATGGCTTTGCTGCAATGGGATTCCCTAACTGTGGTGGGGCTACAGACGGAATGCATATCCCTGTCTTGGGACCGGACCACCAGGGCAGCCAGTACATAAACCACAAGGGGTACTTTTCAATGGTACTGCAAGCACTGGTGGATCACAAGGGACGTTTCACCAACATCAACGTGGAATGGCCGGGAAAGGTCCAGGACGCTCGGGTCTTCAGGAACTCTGGTCTGTTTAGATGGCTGCAGGAAGGGATTTACTTCCCAGACCAGAAAATAACTGTTGGGGATGTTGAAATGCCTATGTTTATCCTTGGGGACCCAGCCTACCCCTTAATGCCCTGGCTCATGAAGCCGTACACAGGCACCCTGGACAGTAGTAAGGAGCTTATCAACTGTAGGCTGAGCAAGTGCAGAATGGTGGTAGAGTGTGCATTTGGATGTTTACAGGGTCGCTGGCGCAGTTTACTGACTCACTCAGACCTCAGCGAAACCAATATTCCCATTGTTATTGCTGCTTGCTCTGTGCGCTCCACAATCTCTGTGACAATAAGGGGGAGACATTTATGGTGGGGTGGGAGGTTGATGCAAATCGCCTGGCTGTTGAATACGTGCAGCCAGACACCAGGGCAGGTAGAAGAGCACAGCAGGAAGCACTGCACATCAGAGAAGCTTTGAAAACCAGTTTCATGACTGGCCAGGGTACTGTGTGACACCTGTTTGTTTCTCCTTGATGAAAACCTGCCCCCTTGGTTGCCTCTAAATTCCCTGTAAACCACCTGCCCTCCCCCCTTTGATCACAGCTTGACTGCAAAGGAAATAAAGTCACTATCGTTGAAAAAACATGTATTCTTTATTGATTACAAAAATAGGGAGATAGCTCACAAGGTAGCCTGGGTGGGGTGTGGGAGGAGGGAAGGAAAAGGCCACTTTACAACTTGTTGAATGACAGCCTTCTGTTGCTTGGGCTGTCCACTGGGGTGGAGTGGTTGGGTGCCCAGAGTCTCCTTGCCCCCCGCGTTCTTGGGCATCTGGGTGAGGAGGCTATGGAACTTGGGGAGGAGAGAGGGTGGTTAAGCAGGGACTGCAGCGGCAGTCTGTGATCCTGCTGCCGTTCATGAACCTCCACCAGACGCCGGAGCATGTCTGTTTGATCCCGCAGTAGCCCCAGCGTTGCCTCATGTCTCCTCTGACCTTCCTGCCGCCAGCTCTCCTCACATTCATCGTCCACTGTCCTGTACTCTGCTATTGTGTCCCTCCACACAGCTCTGTCAGAGCCGGATGACTGCATGAGCTCAGAGAACATTTCATCGCGCGTGCATTTTTTTCGCCGCCTTATCTGAGATAGTCTTTGGGAAGGAGGAGGGAGGCTAGAAACATTTGCAGCTGCGGGAGGAAAAAAAGGGAGTGAAGTATTTTAAAAGATACATTTTACAGAACAATGGCTATACTCTTTCACTGTGAACAACACTATTCACATTACATAGCACATGTGATTTTGGTACAAGGTCGCATTTTGCATCTTATATTTAGTGCCTGCGGCTTTGGTGTTAGAGATCACACACGCAGTGCTGGGCAACAGAATTTGGCTTGCAGGTGGCCATGGTAAGCCATAGTCTTTCGGCTTCTGCAACCTTCATAGCAGCAGCGCCCTCCTTTCCCATACCAAGCAAAGTCTGTTGAGTTGGACATTTAGTGCTGCGGTTTTAATGTTAACATGCAGCAGCAGAAACCAAACTAACCCCCTCCCCGCATCCAATTCTCTGGGATGATCGCTTTTCCCCTCCCCCCACCGCCTGGCTGGTATCAGGGAAGATCCCTGCTAGCCAAACACGAACAGCTCAGCGCCAATGCCCGCCCCCCCCCAACCCCACCCCACGGCTAACTGCTGGGAGGATTTCTTTTCAGCCACAGACAAACAGCCCAGTAGGAATGGGCACCTCTGAATGTCTCCTTAATTAAATTCCCCTATTTCAACCAGGTTACCATGAACGATATCACTCTCCTGAGGATAGCAGAGAGAGATAAAGAATGGATGTTGCTTGAATGCCAGCAAACACCGGGACCATACGCTGCCAGGCTTTGTCATGCAATGATATCAGATTATTTGCTACTAGCATGGCGTGGTAAAGTGTCCTACCATGGAGGACGGAATAAGGCTGCTCTCCCCAGAAACCTTCTGCAAAGGGTTTTAGAGTACTTCCAGGAGAACTTCATGGAGATGTCCCTGAAGGATTTCCACTCCATCCCCAGACACGTTAACAGACTTTTCCAGTAGCTGTACTGGCCATGAATGCATCCCAAGTCCTCAGGGCTACTTAATCATTAAAAAACGCTTGCTTTTATAACGTGTATTATATTTAAAAAGGTACACTCACCAGAGGTCCCTTCTCCGGCTTCGTTGGGTTGGGAGGGTATTTCAGTCAGGGTGAGAAAAAGATCCTCTTGTCGGGGAGAACAGTGTGCTGTGTGCTCTCCCCAAACTCGTTGTCGTCGTCCTCATCTTCCCCATCTGCAAAATCCTCAGGCATGGCGAAGAGTACCCCATCATCGGAGTCCACGGACAGGGGTGGAGTAGTGGTGCCGGCCCCCCGCCCAGAACTTCATGCAGCTCAGCATAGAAGCGGCATGTCTGGGGCTCTGTCCCAGAGCGTCCGTTTGATTCTTTGGTTTTCTGGTACGCTTGTCTGAGCTCCTTAAGTTTCACACAGCACTGTGCTGCGTCCCTGATGTAGCCTCTGTCCCTCATGGCCTCTGAGATTTTTTGAAATATTTTGGCATTTCATCTTTTGGAATGTAAAGTTCCGATAGCACGGATTCCTCTCCCCATACAGCGATCAGACCCAGTACCTCCCGTTCAGTCCATGCTGGAGCTCTTTTTCGATTCTGGGACTGCATGGTCACCTGTGCTGATGAGCTCGCCTGGCCAAACAGGAAATGAGATTCAAAAGTTCCCAGGGCTTTTCCTGTACACCAGGCCAGTGCATCAAAGTTCAGAGTGCTGTCCAGAGCGGTCACAATGGTGCAGTGTGGGATAGCTCCTGGAGGCCAATACCCTTGAATTGCGTCCACACTAACCCTAATTCAAAATGGCGATGTCAATTTCAGTGCTAACCCCCTCGTTGGGGAGGAGTACAGAAATCGGTTTTAAGAGCCCTTTATGTTGAAAAAATGGCTTTGTTGTGTGGACGGGAGCAGGGTTAATTCAGATTTAATGCTGCTAAATCCGACAAACTCGCAGTGTAGACCAGGCCTAAAATTCTCTGCTAATCATGAGATTACTAACTTATTTCACATGGGCTACTGAAGAACCATTATATGGCACCTATTTCCATTCCCTATCATCATCTGGGCCAGATTAAAAAGGCTACATGCAGACAAGAGATCTCTTTTCCGTAAGCCAGCCAGTCCTGCTTGGATATTAGATAATTAAAGTGGGATCCATCACAACACCTGTCACCTCCTAAACTGAATTTCATCTTTTGCAATGGATCAGTACACAATCAACATTGAAGATCAAGTTTTCACCTCGCTCACCACCTGGCTTCCCTGTTATGTATTGTAAAATTGCATCTGCACCTAGAAGTGCCTACACACATTAAAAATTCTAACATCTCTGTGCAGTAAAGTGTTAGAAACAGCCAGGTGGCACGCAGGGTTTACACTTGTAACGTAGGCACTTTACTGCACAGAGATGTTAGAATTTTTAACGTGTGTAGGCACTTCTATGTGCAGATGCAATTTTACAATACATAACAGGGAAGCCAGGTGGTGCCTCATCTACTTGTGCTTTCGCAAAACTGTGAGAACGCATGCAGGGTTTACACTTGTAATGTGAAAGCACAAGTAGATGAGAGGTGCTAAAAATTTACCCCCAGTACGCTATATTGCTACATTTTTTTATTTTGTCACTCCACAAGTGGCTTTGCTTCAACCCTGTAATATCAATATCATCTCTATCTCAGTTCATTTAAGATTTCTGTGAAATTTAAGAGAGAAAAAACTAGAATACCAAGACATTTTTGTATGAGTTTTGTTTACTATGTTATGAAGGGGCTTCAGTCTTCTAAAACTGAGCGTGGCAGACTGTTTTTCCCTACACACGCAAGAGAAATCCATTTCTATGCTATCTTGATGACATTTTTCCTTAGCAGTGCTAACTTAATATGTGTAGTGCAAAAGAATAAAAGCATTAACCCAATTTGATGTACATCATTGCCTCTGCTCCAGTTAAATTTGGAACTGAGCCTATAGCAGCTTTGTGTTAGTTATAACATCTGACTCTGAATATATCCTGCTGAGAGAACTCAACGCAAGGGCAGGTTGGGCACAAGGCTTTCACTGAAAGCTTACTGAAAATAGAGGGAAAGGCAGAAAGTCATTTAATTCCCTAAATCATTGCATATTATTTCTGTTTGAATGTTTCCTTCATTTTACAGTCTTTATATACTTGTGACACAGGAGCCAGCACCACCTCCTCAGTTCAGTGTAAGGTGTGTATTATTAAACCAACTTAAAACTTCACATTAAAAAGGTCCTATCTATACTCCTAAGGCAGCAGTGTCTGAAAATAGTTTGAATGTGGCTCCTGCCAAACAGTTGGTTTGGACAGGGCGAAGCCAAAATAAGAAATTATTCACTGAACAAAACACAATTTCTCTACAAATATTTGGTCAGAGTTTAAGCTACTTACTGACTTTTATACTCACATTTTCAGTGGGCTATGTAAATACTGTTGAAAACTTATTGCCCTCATACCCTTAGCATTTTTTCAGTTATCTTGGCACTTGTTTAGAGTAATAGTCTAACATGAACCTAACAGACTCATTTCCAAAATGTGGTTCAGTGGGAGCTTTGTTTGAACTGTGTTTTAAATACAACTCCCCTTTGACAGCCCCATCTATGTTGAGAACTGGAAAGAATCTCCATATGGTTTAAAGTTCAGAATGACAGCAAAGTAAAAGTGCAAAAATGTCATGCCATGTACTTAAAGGGATGGCCTTACATTTATAGCCATGGTTCTTATTTGTTAAGAGTTGTTGGTTTATACCAGCAAAATAAATATTCTGTGAAAATTATTGTAATTCCTTTGCATAGGGCAGCTTCCTTTTCCGTCCCCATGCTTTACCTGATGTCAGCTGTGGATGCAATTTCCTTAAGGTGCTGAGTAGACTTTTGCATGGCTTCTTAGGAAGCTGTTTCCAGTTCATGCTCTTCTTATCATCCGATCTACACAGTGAAACAAACAATGCATGCAAAATAAAAAAGAATGGTAAGTGTATGAAAACAATGTTTTGTTACTTCACTTTCAAGATGGCACAATACCAAAACAAGATGGCATTGGAAAGAAGCCTTTTCATCACTTTTATTTCTTTGTAGAAATAAAATACACAGTAGAAAGAACAGAACTGAAAACTATTTTGTTTCCTCCAAATAATATAGCAGTCTAAACTGAGTTTGGATCTGATCCCAGATTCACCTGAAACCAGAACTTTTGTTTAGATTTGGTTTAGACATTTAAATTGGTGCTTTAATAAATCTCGAAGTGGCTGCTTTTATCTCATTGAAGAAAATAATTTAATCAGGCTCCTCTGCACTTGATTGACATGAAAACATACAATTCATCTCACTTACTGACCTTCCTATTCCTAGTCCATTTCGTATCCAATAGCAGTAGTATAAATATAAAATATACGCTTGGTGCATGGCAGAAAAGGGTAAGCATAGCAATTAGTAGGGTGACCAGATGTCCCAATTTTATAAGGACAGTCCCGATTTTGCGGGCTTTTTCTTATATAGGCACCTATTACCTCCACCCCATTCCGATTTTTTACACTTGCTATCTGGTAACCCTTGCAATTAGGAGTAGAGTAATTAGTATTAAAATGCATGTAAAAATTACAATAGTATTGGGGTCCAGCCTGGTATCTTTATGGTCATATGCTGCACTGCCACATGTACCAGACACACTGATTCAATGTCTATTTCCAGTCTCAATACTAGGCCAGCAGGGACTGGGAAGGCTGAGGATTCAGCACACACTTCGGGACCTATGTGGTTGATTAAGCAATGCAGTTAACTGGCCTAAAGTGAGGTTCTTCCTTGGTTAGAAAGACAGCGGCTACAATGCAAGTCCTTGTTTAGCAGAGAAGAAATAAACGGAGAGGGTGGGGGTGAATGCTGAGAACTCTAGGCATGTATGTGCCTCCCTTCTGGAATGCAAGGGGAGAGGGAAGTTATTGTAGCAGGGAATGTAGCAGATATTGCTGGCACAGTACCTAGTCAGTCATTTATTACTAGTTTGGCTGATGCAGACATGCTCATTTGTTGCTTTGCATCAGTAACAGGATTGCTCACCGACTGTTGGATCGCTATTAGTATAGCTGATTACATTCTTGTTTTTGAAAATATTTTAGACATTTTACTAGAGATAAAATTGCCTGCAGAAATTATAAACAAAAGCAACACTTAGCAACTATACGTGTCTCTTCATTCTCAGTGTTTTACAAATAATGAGCCCAACCTCACAGGGGTCTTTGCAAGAACAATCACTCCCATTTTACTCATAAGGAAACTGAGGCAGAGGATCTAAGCAAGAGCTGTCAAAAACTATACAGCAAGTCAGAGCCAAGATTAGAACTCTGTGATCCCTAGCTTGCAGTTGTGTGCTCAGGGAACTCTCCTCCCACTTTCTCTCCCTGATCTCTCTATAGCAACATTGGCTATACTGTTTCTCCAGTGCAACAAATAAAACAAAACGGAAGACTTATTTAAAAAAAAAACAAAAACAAAACCTTTTCCTAACAACCTCCCTCAAAAAGATTGTCATTGTTACTTTTGCAGATATAGTCTGAGAGCAACAAAGGACAGTCACTAAAGAGAACGTTGGATGAATGAAAGCCATTCAACATTTGCTGGCAGTAAATAATGCTTCATCAGTCTATGATAATGGATCTATAGCACTAAATGCTTTCAAAAAACACTTGTCAATGACTAGTTGAGATTGTTGTACTAGAAAACACTGCCTTTCTGAAAAATATTATCCCTTCTATTCAGCTCTAAGGGTCTTTCAAAATTAGCTTCACTATAGCAGCACTGTTATATTTAATAAAAAGTATCTCTCCACAGAAAAAGGAATGGGGCTTAAATAAAAGCCAGCAATAACATTCATTTATAACACTTCACGTTTCTATACAGTCTTCACTGACACAGATACTGCATGAACAAGTTGCTGAGATAAAGAAATACCCCCATTATACAGGTGAGGAAAGAGTTGTCACATGCCTAATGAGAGAAAAGGAGGGTATGTATTTCCAGAAGTGAAGCCACCAACAGCTCCAATCTACTTCAGTGGGAGATGTAGGTATTCAGCACCTCTGAAAATCAGGCTATAGTTACCATCAGTAAAATGGCCAAAATAAGCAAACAATTTTAGGTGACAGTCTTGAAAACATGAACTTATGTGACTGAGCTGGGCAGGGAAACCAGGTCTCCTGCGTCCCAGTCCCCTGCCTTGACCAAAAGATTTTTTGTTGTTTTTGTTTTTTTTTAAGTTTAAGTTTGAGAGGCTTTTTAAACGTTACATTTTGCCACTGTTCACCACCACCAGGTTTTAACCAAGTTAGTGCCAGGAACTACAGGAAGTCCCACAAGAAATCTAGTTCCTAGAAGATTTCCAATCCATTAACTAGCAGCCCAAATAAGGTTTATACTATTTGAACTTTCATCTGCTTATTTGAACTGAACCTTTTGCAATTCATCTATCTCTACTTAATACCACACCACTACACACTGGAGATATGGAGAATCACATCTCCATGACTGAATACTTAAGTCTCCACTGGCAGTGTTTTTAAACAAAAATACCCCAAAACCAAATACTAAAGATATTGTTACAATGAAGAAAAAAACCTTTTAATTCTATTATTTTCCTCTTCCTAGCCACCATTCCTTCTGTAGTATAGTCTCCTAAATGGACTGCTGAGAACAAATTCTGCAATATTTGCATTAAAAAAAATACACAAGCAGCATTGTTCTGCAGTATTTCCTTTGATAGTACCACAGGAACAGTGAGTCTTGCAGTAGTTGAAAGGAAACACTTCTTTTTCCAATAAATATCACAGGAACTGTCTTCTTGACAAAGAAAAAGAAGAAAATGTTCAAACTGAGTCAAACCCACTGACTAATTGTAACTCAAATGTTTAAGCATGAAAATCTGATTAGAGTTAAAAATTTGACATGGAACAATACAAAACGTATTTCTGCAGAGGAAAAGAAAACACGTACAGTGTGCAATTACAGCCAACATCATCATCATTCAAGATTGTTGTTTCCACTAGCCTGGAATAATCCTAAAAGGCATGAGACAATTCACTAAATAATTAAGTCTAAATTAATCACCATCTTATTTTTACATTAATGATTAAGTTTAAATCATTTTTAATAAATACGTTGAGGAGAGAAAAGGTCAACTTTTCCTTGAGAGGGGGAATTGCACAGACAACTGCAAAAAGGAGACAACTACTTTTGGTTAACTCATTCACAATAAGGAAAACACAACAACAGTAACAGTTAATGAAGCATAGTATACCTTATATGTGGTTTAAAAAAATTAAAAGGGACACAGTTAACATGAAATCTAGCCAGCTTTAAAAAAAAAAAAAGTTGTAAAAGTTGTTTTGGGTACCAGAATCCCTCTGAGATTTGTGGTATCATAATTACTTTCTTAAAATTTTCTCTATTGCTAAAGAAGATAAAGAAGGAAATTTAAGTAACTATACAATAGAAACAATAAAACTGACTATATGCAAAATGTTGAGATGCACAAAATAAACAAACTGAAGATAGAAACACTCTACTCATTCAGTTGCAATACTGATAGGGGTCACTTAACACTAGTAGGTTAGCATTTTCAGACGAGCGTGTGATTATTAGATTAATGGGAGTCCTTTATTACAGCAAGAAAAAGGCTTATACAGTCATTCAGCTAGTTCAACATGTACTTCTTTATTATTAGAGTTCTGCCACTTCAGTCACTCCTCCTCTAATTTGTCTATACAGTGCAGTATTTGAAATAACATAATGGAAGTTACCCAGAAATCAAGTTTGTACTGCATTGCATGTAGAAGCAATAGAAAGCAATACAGTTTCAACTGAAATATTTACATCACAAATATTGCCAAGGGCACATTCAGAGCAGCATTATCAGATATTTTTTCCCCACTTCAAAGTTATGGTTTGAATGTAATTCTTGGTACATAAAATGTGGTTTTGAAAAGAATTGCGGTTTGACTAGTGAACATTCAAGAGTTTGAATTTTGTAGTACCAGAAAAATCCTCACATCTGCTGTTCTCCACAGACCCATTTGCCATCATATTCTATACTAAATACAACAGGATTAGAAATGCAACCTAAGGGTCTGAGTTTTAATGGAAGGTGTTTTTTTCCTCCACATTCTTCATACAATATATGCCTCATGTCATTATAACTCTCATCCAGCTAAAGGAACTAAAGCTTCCCTAATGACTTAGAAGACTGAATTCATGCTTGACAAAGGACCTGAAAAGTGGACATCAGCATTGTATATACATTTCTATTTCAGCTGGTAGTTTTACATTAAACTGAACATCTGTATGTTCGTGGGACACATGTCTGGAATTGTATTTCACTCATGCAGACCAAATTCAGAGACTGTGTAAATGGTGGTGCAAGGGTGAGATTGCAGCAAGGAAAGCAACCAACGGGATGGTATAAGATGCAGGCCCTTCCCATAGTTTAGCTTACACCCTCTGATCACTTGCTTCTTCTGTCCTACAATTCCACCTTCCTCACATTATGTTACTGTAACCCTTACGCATTCAGACTTACACCACCACTTGCATCACACTTCTGAATTTAGCCCAAGAGGCCGATTTGGTACATTTTAGTTTTCTATGAAGCATTAGCAGCAGCAGCAGAGAGAGAGAGGCTGATGAAACATTCTTCTATATTATACATGTCTCCTTACTGGTTACTTTAGGGATTTCTGGATCCCTATATAAAATCAGTAAAGTTTAAAAAAACCAAACTTACAGGTATACCATGTTTGTGTCTAAGTCAATGCAAACAACATCCTGTGGTGGATCATACAGATCAAAGTATCGTGAATCAACTCCAACTATAAATGGAACAGGAGCACTGAGCACTGCTGCCAGAGACAAAGGACACAGGGGGATGTATGGACACTGCCATTGAAATGGAAATATCATCTGAAGGAAAAATGAAATGAAACCCATGTATTAAACAGGACAACATAGATATTGTGCAATAAAAAACAACAACAAGTGAAGTTGGTGAATACAGGAAACAAAGATACTAAGAGCTGTGTTACACAGTCAACAACTAAAGCCACCTTCAAGGTTGCCTTGCAGGTTCTTCAGTGCATTTTTTAAAGGGCTGCATAACAAACTGTAGCAATTCTAACAGTTACAACAATTAAAACTGAGACCTAATCGTAACTGATATTCACAAAATGCCATTGCTGTAAAACGGCTATTTAGGGCAATCACACATTAATTTACAGTCAAATATTAAATATATTAGCCACTCTTGAAGGCATCAGAAAAATTCATCGAGGAAGCAGGAATTTCATGGATTTCTGCTACAGTTCCTTCACCAACTGTGTTTGCAATATCCTCACTGATATGCCCACAATTAATTTGCTTTGCACTGGAAGTGAAAATGCACTTGAAAAGTATATTTTTAAGCTGATTTAACCTAATCTGCAAACATTTTGCTAAAAGATTTAAAAAAATGTTTTTAAGATCCCCCCCAGAGGAAAAATATAGCTGCACTGAAGTGTGAACAGTATGGCATTAACAAATGATTTCAGAAGCCATGGAAGTTCTGAGCTTCAAACCTTGCTATTCCCCTACCAAAGAGAGAGATATCATTAACATCATAAGCATAGGATTCAAGGGAACTGTAAAGCCAAAGAGAGAGGTTCAGAGTAGGTTTCTTCTCAAGTTTTAGGCTGAAGTTTCTTGCAGTTAATTTTCGCTCAGAAAAGAGACTGTTTATTTCAACAAGAGTTGATTGAGCCATGTGAGTTTATGCAAATGTTTTTCTGTGTCATTCTAATAACTCAAAAGTGTTTTTTTTTCCACTTTCCATTAATTTAACCCACAAAGAGACTAGTATTATTGGCACATATAAAGATATCTGGTTCAAAAGTACATCTTCAGAGTCTCCTGAGGCATTTGAATTTGGACATACAAATCTCTAGAGAGTCTGTAAGAGTTGGGACCTAACTCCCAGCTACCTTCCTTGTGCCCTCAAATTTTCTGTGGTACCGCCGCTGAAGGACACACAGACCCTTCTCTAGGACCTCTGACCTGCTATTTGTGGTCTCTGACTTCCCAAGAAGTCAGCATTCCATTACCTTGGAAAGCATCAACCATTAAATACCCCAGAAGCAATTGTCAAGGACTGCAAAGAGTCAGCAACTTAAATAAAACAAAGAACAGTGGCATTTAATATAAACACAACAACACAAAGATTACAAGATCTTTCTGTCATAGTTTGGCTGAGACTAGGCATAAGTATTTCCAAGCCAAAAGGAGGGGGTTTGGGGTCAACTCTAGAAGGTGATGAACAAGAGTGGAAATCGTAATGAAAAATTACACTGTGGACTCAGCAATGACTTCATTCATTCACTACTGTACAGAACATCCTGTACTTACAGCGACTACAGCTTCAGCTACTCCAGTCAGTACAGCTGGTCTCAGAGAGTGCAGCAGGATCTTGCCCTCTAGCAATACAAAGAGTAACAAAGTAGCACAGTTTTCTGGTCCAAGATTCATCAGCAAAGTACTGAAGTTTGCTCCACTAGGAAGAGAAGAGAAGATTACTTGGATCCAAACAGTAGTGTTCAACATACAGCTAAAGATATAATAATTGCTACAGCAACAGCAATCAAAATGCTGGGCATTTACTGGGGACTATGACTGGCTGAGAGGAGTTGTTGGCTTCAATTCATGTCATTATGAATAGCTAGTCAATAACCACCACCTCACTACTGGGTTTTCACTATTGCAAACAGAAACTAAATCCAAGGGAACCACTTTAAAATAGCTTCAGTAAATTGTTCTTTGTTATGTTTATGAGTTTCCTGTTACGTGCATGAGCATCCATCAGCCAAACATGCTATGAAATAAAATAGGCATTATGAAAGGAAGGCCTGTTTGGCTAGTGAATGTTCCAGCTATGCAGATATCTGGCATCACAGTTTAGGATGGAATACTTCAATCAGTTCATCAAAAACCTATACCCATTCATGTTAGACCCCTGGAATCACAGGTTCTAACTGCAGCTGGGTCAACTCAATCCTTCATACTTCTGAGATAGATACAAGTTTAATTCCATGCCGTTTAGTTTGTGCGCTTTTTTTTTTTTTTTTGGTAAGTGATGTGTGGACATTAAAGATTCTATGACACTTCATACAAACGATATGGGGTTTACCCTCCTGTCCTGGAGCAAGTGTGTCTCTCTATGCACCACTCTCTGTGCAGTTTGCTGTCTGGCTGCTATTCTCCACTACTAAGGTGGATACATTCCAAAGGTGCTCGACACTTGTCATTTGCAAATAACTCTTTGGGATCCTCCAGCACAGGAGGTACAATATAAAAACAAAGTTTCCAGAGATAATATTGAACAAAGGTTGATTGAAGTGTTAAAATTGAAAAATTTTAATTGTGCGTACAGGGCTCCAGAACAGAGATGGCTTCAGACTGCTTTTGCAGAGAATGTGCCAACCCCCATGGGCTACACAAATACATCTTTAGACTCATTTTTGCCTTCCACTGTGCTTGCACATGTATGCACACTAGCTGATTGTACAAAGCTGGTGGCCACACTCTCCCATGGATTAGAAGGGGGGGGGAAAGGAAGTAGAACAACAAATAGTCTCTGTTGCAAAAGAAAAATATGGAGATCATGACGTATAACTCAGTTCCCAAAATATCAACTATTTAAAAAATAATCACTCTCAGCTAGCAATCTCTGTTCAAAAGAGATCCCACACTGAGCCAGCAAGCAATCATCTGCTGCTCACATATAGTAACTGTTCAAGCATTACTCCCCCCTCATGCATGACGGGGTTTGTACACTACTTTTCCACACAAACTGCATTATAAATATACGGTGTACATATATTTGACCTGTTCCAATTATTTGAGATTTGATTGTATTATGGTAAAGTTTTACTTTCTCTCACGCTTCATCCCCAGCCCATTTGTTTTAAAAAACAAAAACAAAAAACCTTCATCAATAAACCAGATAGAATTTAAACATTGTTAATGTTACCTGAGTGGCAAGGGTGTAGAAACTGGTTGAGACAATATTAATGCATCATGGGCAGAAAGCTGAAAAAGGTGAAAACATTAAATGGATTTATATGGCCAACTCAAGAGAGTACAATATTCCAATCAAAGTTTACGGCAGAATATTCTGATGGCACAGCAGGCACACTAAAGACAGTATGTCACAATGCCATGCAGGGAAATATCACCAGGGATAACTCTTGAAAGTTCTGTTCACTGGGTCAAGAAGACCCAGAGTAATCATTGAGACAACTCACAGCAGTTACAAGAAGCAGTCTGTGACACAGCACTGAACATTCAACCACAGCCTGGTGATTAACAGAGTGGCACTACAGACACTTCAAGAGGGGTGGCTCATCTGATCTAGAGCAGCGGGGTGGATGGGTAGGTGAAAGAAGAAATATGGTACAGTAAAGGGTGCCTACAAAACAAAGAGGTAAGTAATGGAAATTTGAGGAACCAGAAGAACATTCTACTGCCAGTTTCATGACTGTAAATCTGGAAGAGCTCCCATGGACTTTCAAGTGAACTACTCCAAATTTACAGAGCTATAAGAGAGGAGCATTTGGCCCCTTGTGTAAAGAGTAGCTCTAAGGCTGAGGACAGAAGCCCAAAAGGAAGAACCCACACTTTCAGTACCTGGGAGAAGGCCCACCCCACCTTTAGAACCAGAAACAGAAGCAGATATTTTAGTTACCTGTACAAGGATTCTTGGTCTTTGAGGTGAAGGGAAAGGTATATTGTGCATGAAATGGGATATGTGCCTGAAAAGAATATTTAAAAAAAAAAATCAGTTTTCAATTCAGCAAATTCAATTTTAAGTATAGCAGACAACCTTTTATCGGGTTTGTTTTTACAGATTTTCTCTCTTTTTTTCTTTTTAAACTCCTTTATAGCAGTCCAGAGGAGGGTTTGCAAACTCACTCACTTACACACCTAACTGCTGTAGGACAACAAGGAGGAGATTCCTCAAGTCCTACAGCAAGAGGAAACTGCATTTAACTTCCTATAATATTGTGTCAAGCATCAATTATTCAGCGTATGAGACAACAGGTGAAAGGTACACATTTTAAAATTCAAAGTTAAATTTATTTTTAAAACAGCATCTTGTTAAAAGAACCCACTTACCATGCCTACAAAATGCATTCTGACTATTAATATCACATGCTCAGGTTGTGTGTGTTTAGAATCTACGGCAAGTGTAGGTTTTATTATTGTTGTGTTTTTATTGCAGTGAATATTTTTCCAAATACACAACACTAAGCGGAGGTAAAAAGAGTACACTGCATACTACTTGCAAACAGGTACATTTAATCTGGGGATTAAGTGACATGGCATTGTCCCTCTGAACACAACCTCCCACCCACCCCCAGAAAATTATGAAAAATGGACCACTACCATCACTCTTTATTCTATCCATACTCTAATGACAGCAGGGAATTTCTCATTGCCTGCTAGCTCACTTAGAACAGTGAGAGTTTTGTCATGCTTCACACCTATATGCCCCAACCTCTCATAGCAGTAACTTCCAAGAGAGAGTTTCCATGCCAAATCCTTGGCTTCTCCCTTATCAAAGTTTTTAACATTTCATTCATCCCTATGGCATCCAGCCAACAAGGCGGTCAATTAGCACTAACTGTGGCAGTTTAATTAGTCTGACACTTGTCCACTAGGAACTGGACAGAGACCATCCCACTCTTATCAAACACTGTAGTATAGTTAATAGCTGTAAAACAGTGGTAACACTTGGTCATTACAGACCCTGGGCTGGATTCAAACTGGCAGTCTAGAAGTCAAATGCTCTATCTTTCATTGATTAATGCAGCTTCCCCAATATTTTATTAAAATAAGTGGGAGACTGGTAGAGTTATTCTCACCTCCCTCGCAGCTTAGTTTGAGGTGAATTTTGGGGTGTGGAGTGGGCAGGGGTTGTCAGTGTCATTAACTAATCTCGATGGACATTGATCCTACATTTCATCCAAACTAACTTCCTGGATAATAGTCAGTAATACTCCATTCTCAATTAAAATTAAGTCATCGGAGATCTATTCATGGGTCTTGGTTAGGTCAGGAGATTACTGAGCAGATTGGTTCAGTATGATATTCTCCGATTTCAAGCCATTGTAAAATCCTACCTTTGGAAAAATCCCCAGGGAACTGGGAACTATCAACTTAAGGTCATCTGCACTTATTTTTGTTTATATCTTCTGAGACATGATTACACAACACGGAACTAAAAGCTCCAATAGCTTACAGTTTTCAAAGATGAAAAATTCTTAAATCGCTACTTTTAATATTGTAGGTGGTATTTGAATCTAGTTACATTACTAATTCAATTACCATTTTAGCAGTGTACACAATACTTTAACAGATAGAAATGATGGTTTAAGCTACAGTTTATGTTTCAAGCACTTTTAGGCTGTAATTGTACAGCGAAGTTACTCTAACACCAATCTTAAAAGGAGAGATTCATTAGTTATTAATCCAGCCTTAAAAAAACATAACAGCCCATCCTGAAACATAACATATTATTCCATCATCACTAATCTGAATAACCAAAAACTAGAAAATCTCCAGCCTCAGCCTGATAAATTGGTGGTTAGGAGGCAGAGAGGAGAGTTTCACTGATGACAGGAATCAAATATCAGTGCTACAGGTCAGAGTCATCCAAATGTCATCCATTCCCATTAATAGGATTACAGTCTCCTCCGTACTCGGTTAACATACACAGTTGTCTAATACGGTCTTCACTAGTTGCAATGAGCTGTACAGAGATCATTTAGTTAAGATTCATAAAAATGCTCTAAAGGCCTCTTTATCCATACATAAATTGCTACAAAAATATCTCCTTCCCACATTCTTAGTGTGTAAAGAAAGTAAATATTAGCAGCTCTGGGACCTCAAGGGCACAGTGGGAGACACAAAAGATACCACCAAGAGGCATATTGTCTTTTAGATGTCCTTTCCAAAAAGGAAAGGAAACAAAGGGGAAGAGAGAAAGAACACCAAAGTCTGCACTGGATCGTCTGATGAAATGTAACCAATAAACCAATGACACGGTCATTTCTAGAAGTGTGCCATTTCTGTAAGTCTCAATATTTCCAGCACACCTGCCACTTTTTTCAAGTGTTGTGAATTAGTTTGTTAGGCATCTGATGGGAGCCATGAAATCCTGTTCCTTATAGAGATGGTCATGACCACTCTACATTAATTGCTAATTTAAAAAAATAGACTAAATATGCATATTCTTTAAATATCTTTAGAGTACCCTGCTTATACCCTCAGTGACTTCATACCAAATCAATTCATTTTAAAAGAACAGATTTATCTGTCTAAATTGCAGTGCTGCAAATGTAAGTCAGGATCTAAAAATCTAGCTGTTTTTTGCCTCTTCTGTCACCAGTAAGGGAACATGGAGACAGAACGTTAATAAATGAGGCAGCAAAAAATCCAGTCCACTCCTCATAGCACTACTGCAGAGCCCAGATGTCTAATTTTTTTCAATTCAGTAAAAGACATAGTACAGTTAAGAGTACAGAACAAATACATCAAGTAAGAAGGTGCTATTTACATATGGTCACCTCACTTTTTGAGCTACAGCTACATTTAAGTGCCTTGAAACATTAATTTATTTGGAAGATGCCAAACATACTTTTCAATGGGAAGAGGATGAGGCCCAGAGACAGAGAGCTTGTAGATGAACATAAGAAATTTTCGAAAGGCTTCAAAGAAAGGCCAGTGAGAGAGAAGGCAGATGCACGTGTTGGAATTGATGGATTTGGAAGTAACCACTTTTCGCTCCACAGCTGTCAGGAGACCCAGCTGCATATGCTGCTTTTCTGTTAGCAGCTCCCGGGAATAAGGCTCATAAAATTGAATAGCAGCACCGTACACCTGAAGGATGAACAAAAACAAACAAACAAAAACACAAACGAGCAAATGGTTATGACCAATATTAAACAGAAAGTTGGGTTTGATTTCTTTAAAGTACTCTTCATTCTTTTTGCTGAGTGTTTGTACAATGGGGCCCTAGTCCATGGCTGGGGATCCTAGGCACAACAATACACATACACAAATGAAATATTTGATTCTATATTAAAGCATCCTTATGAATATATAAATATGAACTTCTAAGTTTTTCACTATTTCTTTTGTCTCTCCCTCTGCCCCCCAAAAAGTTTATATATAGTAAACTAATAACATCCAGAAGGAACCCGATGAAATGGCACCTTCTACACAACCCAAACCAATTTAGAAAACCATTATGTTTCTCAACATTTCCATGTGAGGGTCGCACTAAATACAAAGGAGCTTGAAATTTAGAATCCATTTTACATGGACTTTTGACAAAAAAGTGACTTTTGCTAACACTCCCAATCTTGCCAACCAGAGCTTCAGGTTAACTGAAATATACTGGAAAACTGATAATGCACGATCAATAACCTATTATGTTCCTTATAAAGGAAAGGTTGATACAGGTTTCACTTGTCCTTTGGTCAATAAGGTTACTAAGTTGGAGAAATGGTTTGGGGCTTCTTGGATGACCATGGAGCAATATTAGAGCTAGGTACTGTGTGATGAGACCAACAGAAACTAAAACTAAATATTATAAATGAGGCAACTGAAGAGCCCTTTTTAGTTGAACAGCTTTTCTAGAGATGGATTAAAACTTCTCTTGCCCACATGGAGTGAGTTTGGATTTCCTGATCCACCAGGTCCCGCAATTTTAGTTCTATGGAACCATAACTGTGTGCTTCATTCCCATGGGACTAAACACCACAAAAAACTCTTCATATTATTTCCTTCCTTCCTGCCTGCCTGCCCGCCCCCTGCCTTCCTGTAGGCTCAGCCACCTCGAGCTCTGCATAGGCACTATCACCCCAGTGTTCATTTTGGGACCAGTTTCCTACATGTTTTTTTGTGCATTTTGGACATTATATTTCAGAATTCCCCCAAAGTTCTAGAAGCAAGACTAATTACTTGAAGGGGAAAGGAGATTATTTTAACTAGTCAGTCAGTCACAAGTGACCAGGGGGATTTGTATTTCCTCTTTCCACAATAAATCCAAAGTGCATCGGTGACAGACATTCAGTAGGATAACTGAAATTTCTCAAATACTGAAGGAGTAATGTATATTTTCTCTCAATACCAATTGAATTCTAGCTTTGGATAAGTCCTGATATCAACCATTAAAAAAACAACAACAACAACAAATAAACCAACACAATATTCAATCATACCTTTTCTGCAGAAGAACCAGTCAGGACAAATGTTGAAAACACTGGTAATGGGTATTTGGTTTGAGGATCCCAGCATTCAATAGTGGCTCCCATAGGAAGGCAGAAAAGAGGTACAGATTCTGACAATGGGAATGACTCATAATCGTCCTCTGGATATCTGAAAATTAAGCCTTTTTGGAGAAAAAGAAGGAAAGATTGACAAGTGCATTTTCAATGCTCTGCAAGCCTTGAACAAAGTAACAGCAGTATGTTTTCTATAGCTATACATTAAGATTTACTGCTAACCAGACATCATAACTGTGTGTATATAAAACCTTAGGTGGGGCAGGGGAGAATTCCTGTTAAACTGGGAGAGACTAAACAATCTAATGTGGATTTCAAATATCCACGTAAGTTTAAAACTCACTTTTTGTAATAGTTCAAACAATTCCAAATTGTAAACTTTGATAACTGAATGTTTGGCTTTAAACTATATAGGAGCTGCTTAAAACTTATTCTAATAAGTAGATGTGCCATTTAAAGTGATTACAAAGGAATTCCCCAGGGAGGAAGCTACACTAAATGCCTTGCTGAGCAAAATTAATGTTCAATTGAACAGAAAGATGAACTCACTAACTGGCTGTCTACTTTAAAACTTCAATTAATTTATATTAATCCTTTGGTAATTTAACTGCTAGTACAGACGTGTGACCATTAAATACCTTTTGGGCAGTATTTCTGGCTGGCTGAGATAGTCCTGAATTACTAGAAACACTGCATAGAAATATCAGCATACCAATGTCACTTATCTAGGTTATTGTA
The DNA here is from genome assembly GCF_965152275.1 of Natator depressus. Taxonomy (NCBI): domain Eukaryota; kingdom Metazoa; phylum Chordata; order Testudines; family Cheloniidae; genus Natator; species Natator depressus. Next base: position 109,933,042 of record NC_134238.1, on the reverse strand, counting down.
TAGCACCATCCACCCTAGTATCTATGGTTTCCAGCTCCACTTAGGAAATAAATGTTGGCAATTTATTCCATTCAATGGGCAAAGGAAGAGGCTTGTCCCTAGACTTCTGATGTCTTATGCTCCATAAGCCCAACTGGGAAGGTCTCTTTTTTGGAAACCTAATGCTACTGCCACTATTTTCATGTAAATTCAGACACAAAGATTTCCCCACCAGTTCTTGGTTGGGACATTCCTCAGCCCCTCTCCTTCACTTAAAACAGGTGAACAGATTGCAGGAGGACAGAAGAAATGCACCTAGCTTCCATGGTATATGCAAAATGTTCTGATGGTTGTGAGGAACACACAAATAAAAACAAAAGGTTGCCTGGAACCTCCAACCACTTCTTACTCCCCACCATCCCCCAAAACACAACCAAAATAAAGACAAGCTTTTTGCTGACTAAAAGCAAATACAAATGCTTGCTAAACTGAGTTAAGGATACCTGGCTGCAGAGTCTGCCAAGGCAAGCCATAAAAATAAAGGAAACAAGCAGCGAAGTCAGTACAGAACACAGCCAATTGCTTGTAATAATGGTAGTCATTTGGTAGTGTATTAGACCTAACCTCCTCAGACTGAACTGGCTTCCAATTTCCTACCAAGTGCAATCAGAAGTTAAGAACTGCTAAGTGTCAGGCATCTTACAAGGCACCCAGACCACTGGTGGTAATTCAATGCCTCTCCACAGCCCTGCTAAAATATAACTTATCCAGGTGGTCTGCTGGGATGCCCTTGCAGTTTCTTCACCCGACTACAGTGACAAATAACATGCAGCCAATATAGTTAATCCTCTGCTCTCACTGCTCCTCCTCTTAAATCCAAGCTAGCTGGGAGGTGGCTATTCCAGGCTTTCACCCTGATTTTTTTAAACCCCTCCTCAACAATCAACACTCCAAGCTACGTCCCCACTCAAACTACCCTTCAGTTTCCCAAACACCACCTCTCCCTGGCATTCTCAGGCTCCATCATCCTGGCTCCTACAAGCCCCACACCTGCTACTGAAGGGTATACAGGACTAGGCTCCTGCCTCATTTCCATCTGCTCTCAGCATGCAGGTCTGTGGGGCATGGACTACTTGTTCTCAATGGCGAGAAACATCACATATGAGAAGTTATGAAGCTGCTTGTGCTCTCTACAGCCCTACATCATTTAATTCCCCTCTGTCTACACACTACATCTCAGGTGCTCCTGCTGGCAGTCACTAGATTTGACCAAGAGGGAGCTAAAATGAGGACATTCCCAGTGATGGGCCCTGAACTCTAATCTTAGCTTGTTCAACAAAGGCCAAGTTGATCTACCTTTACAGCTAGGTAAAAGTGGGATAAGCTGAGGAAAGGATTATAGGAATTCATTTTGGTTGACATTTGTCAATGGCTGTTATACACTGGATCTCTGCCCTGAAAGCAAAGTTAATAAGTTGAAAGAATAATTTAAAATAAAGTTAGGCAGGACACTTATATACTTCTGCGAATATATTTAGGTGCTCTTCTTTGCAAAACTTACCAGCTTTATATGCTATTGAGTTAGAAGCCGGCATAGACTTCTTATAACAGAGGTACACACTGGACCCCCACTGTAAGACACAAATCAAGTCTCATCAAAACCCACAGAGACAGCACCTGAATTGAGCAGTACAGATTAAGTGTTTGAACCTATTTACAGTTATACCCAAAGCAGAGACATTTAAATAAAAAACGTAAGAGGAAACATATTGTTGGCGTTCATCAGCCCAACACATAACAACACATCATGAAATTCAGAGTTAATACTGTGCCTTTGATCAAAGGTCATAAGTAAAAAGACACACGCACTGTCCTGTGGCCAACAAATAATGAAACAGGTACAGGTGAAATAAAGCAACTGCAGCTTTCACTTCTGCATTTCCTTCCTTTTGTCATTCAAGTCAGACCCTTAGAGGGACATCATAAGCTTTTACAGAATCGGAAACCAATGGAAATGCTTCCACGGTGTTTTTTGTGGGGGCTGGGGTATGACAACGTATACAAGTGGTTTTAAAACAGATTTCCCTGCAGTGTTTGAAAACTAAAGGAGTGCCGCACTAAGGGCATGTCTAAACTATCGGTGCTGCAGCAGCGTAGGTATTTCCGAAAAGGGTTTCTCCATCAGTGTAGGTAATTCACCTCCCCGAGTGGCCAGAGCTAGGTCAACAGAAAAATTCTTGTGTTGACCTAGCCAGATCTACACCCAGGGCTCGGGAGGCTTAACTACGATCCTCAGACACTGCAAGTGACATAGCTAGGTCAATCTAAATTTTAAGTGTACTCTACAGCTCAGAAACTGAAGGCAAAGCAGACTATAAACAAAAGTAAAGCTAGTTTCACTGGTGTACTGTCCAACGGAAAGTCCAAACAAAGAATATAAGCAGTGAGCTGGATTCTCTGACTTTTAACAAAGCAGTGTTATCATTAACAGAGGTAAAGAAATGTGTTTACAGTGGTTTTTGTATTGGCCCTCAAGTACCACTAAGGTGGTTTGTTTTTTCCTTTTCCTTTTCAAGGGGAATAGTGTGTCAACGTGCAACTTGAGAAAATGACTAGTTAGTTAATGGAAACAATCCTGGCAGAAGCTTCTAAGGAAAAGCTGAAAGAAGAAGAACTACAAAACAAATATGACGTTAAGTCATACTGAGAATGAAAATATGTTAATAATAGAATACACACACTAATAACAGCATTAGAGAGTCCAAAGCCTTCCTGTTTTGTCCCTTTTTGCTTTAGAAAAGCCTAAACTTTTAAAATGACACATTTATTCTCACCATGCCACAATTTAAGTTCTTATCAACTTTGCAGAACGTATGGGGAGGTGTTTCTCCTTTGCTGGTAACAATAACACAGATATCTGTTACAGCCAAGGAATTCTGAGGCCGTACTGGAGGAGCCCTTCGATAGGTAATAAAGATTCGTTGGGAAGTAGTTGAACTGTTGTTAACATTGGCACAACGACCGTAGGGAGTAGCTTGGATCACCTCACAGCCTAAAATTACACGTTCCTTCCCTTCGTATAGAACTCTGCAGATGAGGGAAACAAATAGAAAGATACAAACGTTACACAAAGATACATCATGTTATTTGTACAGATACATGTATGCTGTCTTTCTAGGACTGCAATCAACTTTGCACATCAATAGTAAATAGCTGACATGTGAGAAGCGTACATTTCAAAGTCATCTTAACCAGAGTCTCACAAGAGCAAGAGCTGTGAGGGATGTGAAAATATACAGTAGGCAACTGGCCTATGCAGAGAAACTTTTAAAAAGGGGACTTCAAGGGGAATGGCAAGTCTTCAGCATTTCTGTGAGGTGCCTAAATATGGACGTAGGTGTGTAACTTTCGGACCCCAAGTCTGAAAGTTTGGCCCTAAGTACTTAACTAAAGGAACAGTGGAGGTGTTGCACTGTCAGTTGTAAAAGGAAGCTTTCACAATGTTTCCTCACACTATATCTAAACATGTCTTATGCTAGGAGTTATTCCTTTTCAGAAGCACTAAAATGTCACCAAATTCATTCCAAGCTCATTTCAATTATTTTTAAGGGACTACTAGAAAAAACAGAAATTTGCTAGCTTGGTCAGCTTTTAGAGAAGTGGGCCAATCAAAGTTTGGATTCATGGTCTCTCTGGCATTTTTTGTAGGGGTTCTTAATCTGAAACACTAGCCAATTAAAAGGATTTAAATTTTCTGTTTAGTTTGCTGGGATAACTGCTAACTTCCAGGAGTAGAAACCTGTAAGTATCCTCAGCATGGAGAAAAAGTTGCTTGGACATGAACAGTGGCAAGAAATATACAATTCAAACTGTACCAAATCATATTTCTAAAATAATAATACAACATGCAAGTTTTATCTTCCCCCATCCAAAAGAAAGCAATTGTTCTGTCTAATCAGACCTCCACACCACTCATACTTACCACTTTCACACAATTTTAAACAATATTCTAAAAATCTTTACATGCCTCTTTTGTTTCCCTTGACTAAACATATTTAGTTATGCTGAGGAGTCTCTTTTTCTTGTTTCCAAGAACACTGGCACCTAGCATCTCATCACATATGTTCCTTTTTGGTAAGTGGATAGAGTACCTGCAATTATAACTGTCCCCAAACATCCTGTGCCAATCACTTCTGTGACACACCACTAATAAGTCTTAAGACCATACCATGCATTTGTGTCCATGTATTAAAAAACCTAGTACCTAGAGTATTACATTCAAGCAAAAAGATCAAGTCAACTGAGAGTATGATATAGCTTTCATATTATGTCAGCATGTAGCAGGCTAAACCAGTCAGTTGAGCCACAGAAGACTCTTGCACAGTGGACTTCAAAAAGCAATTTTAGTCCATTAAAGGTCTGATCTTGATCCTGCACCACTGAACTGGATGGACACTAAGTCAGACTTCGTGCCCCTTACTATGAGATTATTTCTTTGGGTTGCACAGTAATAATTGTATGTACATAAGAACTCAGATGGTGCAGAATGCAATATAAAAATGGATAGAGAGAGCATACCGTGTATCATATTACCCTCACTTTTGACTTACTTGAAAAGTGAAGTGTTCCTTTGTACCTGGCATGGAAAATTTTAACTGAACAAATTAAGTCCAGCAAAGTTTTAAGAAACTGAAGATAGGGTCTTATAATGGAAAAAAGTTTCAGAATCTTAATTCAGACGTCTTGGACAGAGGAGTGCTCAAGAGAGTATTTCTAAAATGCACCCTTCACAGGACATTTTTTATGACAAGATTAAATAAAATGTAAGGGGGGGGGGGAGAATCAAACTATTCCCAGCAAAATATACAGCATTGCCACCATAAAAAAATATTGGTAGTCCCATAATTTTAATATTAGCAAAAAATATTACCTTCTACTTGAGTTTCAGATAGGTTTCAAATTAAGGCCTATTTATAGTTCACAAGTGTTTAATATCACAGATAATTTTTTTTAAATTTTTTTTTAACACTAAAGTAAGTTTATTCTTGAAGCACGTTTCCAACTAGACTTCAGCTTCTAAAAAGGGGATATTGCATCCCTCAATCCCCACGGTAAAGTTCATACATTTCCAAGTGCTACCAGAAAGATGCTTAAAGATCCCGGAATTAATCAATGATTTCAAACATTTTTAAGACCAGATGTTTAATCAGGCTTCGAAACTGCCTATCAGGTTCATAAAAAGAAAATTCACTAGGCTAGCAATGTGACAAAACCAAACCAGGTCCTGGCTTCATGCACAGTAATGAAATCCAGAAGCAGACTATTAGAAGAAAGGTATTTGTAACATTCCAGACCACAGAATCAAAATTTGATCTTTGGGACATGTAACTGTTAACCACAGCACTTCAGGTTTAGGTCACCCTTCAATACGTGAGCAAAGCCCTCTCTCACCAGCGTGTGATAAGTTTGCTTCTATTGAGTTCAGCTTCCACACAACCACCCCTTTCAGATTTATCAGCAGAGGTGCAGCCCTAATCAGAACATACAATTTACTCTTGTACAACATTTAGGAGATAGACCTTTCGAAGGATAAGAACTGTTCCCTATTTCAGTGATCTCATACTTTGGACCTGATCCACCACCTAATCAACGGGAGGGGCTTTCTGCTGACTACAATAGGATTTAGATCAGGACTTTTACTTGGAACGTAGCCATCCATTTCTTCAGGATAAGTGTCTCCTTCTCAAGTGACTCAATGTCTCTGGTCACCAGATTCAATTCATGTCATAGGCATATGTTCGGTCCTCAAATCTACTAGATTTAAGACATGTCACAATGCATCAGTCAACAGCACTTAGAGGAAAAAGTGCTGCTTTCCCACAATCAAGGAAATCTGTAAAAATAATTGATCTAAAAATACTAGGAACAATTTCAAATAATACATGAACTACTGCACTGTTTTATACCATATTCTAGTACAGTAGACCCAGGGCTCACTCTAGTTTGATTCCTCCTCCCGCTTCAAGCTGGACCTCTGACTCTATTGGCCTTTGTATTAAGCAAGTCTCTGCAGCACAGCAACCCTTTCTATCTCTGTTAAAGAGAGTTAGGAAGGCAATTTACAAATATTAAATAGCAGGAGAAGCCAAAGCTAGCGCAAAAGATGTGGTGGGTCAGAAGATTTAGGAATGCCATTAAGTTTCTACTTATACTAGCATTATTAGGTATCACAAAGCCTAAGTCATTATTTGCCTCATGTAATTATTAATTTTCCCATGTAAATGTGAAAAACAGGATGCTGTGAAATGGGCCGTAAGGCATTATGGAACACTACAAGTATTACAAATAGCTCCCAATTGAACATGGTGTAGTCCCATCATTGAGAGTTGGTTTAATTCTCATCTGCTTTGAGATGAAATTTGGTGAAGACAGATTTTTAACCAGTCAATATTTCTGCAGGTACTCTCGTTAAAAAAAAAAGCAGACAGTACGAGATGGGTCCAAGACACAGGTTACAAGGACTCCAAAATTATACGCAGCTGAAAGTCAACAATACTTCTGGAGGATTATTTGTGAAAAGAGAACTCAAGTGCATGTTTTCTGGGCTACCCAGGACAGGTTAGCTTTCCTTATTTGTGCATTCAGTACTGTGTTCAACTCTTCACTATCATTGAATGATAAGAGATTCAAGAATTTTGTCTTTTATTTAAAATGTTTAGAACAGGTTTAGAAGCCCCTGCCAGGTGGTTCTAGGGGAGGAAAGAGGGAACACATGCATACACCCCTCACTTCCTGCAAGGTGGGGGGGAGGCTTCAGATTTCAGACACTTAGCTTCAGGTTGTTAAGATGGAATCGGTCTCTCTCTCACACACACACACACCCACCCACCAAGGCAGCATCCTATTTAGACTCCCAACATGCTCCCCTTTCCTAGAAGCTGAGGGAAGCTTCTATCAGTTTATCTATTCTACCCACTCTTTGGCTGAATGGTTTAGTCCTCTGGCTGTTCAGTGTCTGGCAAGTCTGAGTCAATGGGCGGGGGGGGGGGGAAGAACAGAAGAGAAGTACAGTATTGACAGATCTTGGGAGAGGCAGTCTGAGGGGGAACACAGTCATGACACACTTTGCACAACTCAGAGGTGGAGGTGTGGATAGGGCACAAAAAGTAACTTAAAACCACCTTTGAGATTCCACTGTCCTGGGTCTGCCCTGGTGCCAATGTGGACCCCAGTTCAATTTTGAACAGGCTGGAAGAGGACTTTATAAGTGCCACAGGGGAAATATTTCCATTGTACTGTAAGCCTGAATTTTACAATCCATCCCTCTCCAACTTTTCTGAGACAAGTTCCAGGAGGAAGCAAGCCTGTATGCTTTCTATCTAAAAAAGAGTGGGTTTTGCACATTTGAAGTTTCAAAATTCATCACAGTGTTTTGATATACGAGAAGGTTTACAAAACTTGAGGTTCTCAACTCTGAGAAGTCTAATTTCATGGTCCACATGCAACTACAAAAATATCTTGGTCTAATTAGTCCTCACTAAAGATATCTAGAAATATTTGTGATTAAGGATGTGAGGATAATTTTGGATTTATTGGTTACAATAATATAAAACTCGAAGGAGCTTTAGTAAAGCTTGTCAGTTTGTAAACTCCTTGATTGATTTTGAAAGACATACAAATATCAAAGACATCAAACAGAGCTGTTACAGTTCTGCAAAACAAATATATTTAGTTTAAATACAGAAGCAGAAGTTCTTCAGGAGCATGTAAGCTTCATAAATCAAAAAGCTGTGGTTCCAAAAGAATAAGTAAATTTAGACACCCCAGCAGAGCTCTACACAAGGTCCAATCTCTGCAAAAAAAACCTGTCAGAACATATAAGAAACACAATCTCATAGGTGATCATAGGACAGTACAGTGATGAGGGCCACATAAGTACCTAGATACCTGAAAACCCTAAGGACTCTGGTTCAAGCACTACCAATCATTCTACTCCACTAAGATATTAAAGGTGGCTACTTTCATAGTTTGTGTGCATTTATTCCCACATGTTCATAAGTCTTCTAAAATCACCACCTTCCAGTATGGCGTATAGCAGGGGCGGGCAAACTTTTTGGCCTGAGAGCCGCATCAGGGTTTCCGAAATTTTATGGAGGGCCGGTTAGGGGAGGCTGAGCCTCCCCAAAGAGCCAGGCATGGGCCAGCCCCGGCCCCTGCCCCCTATCTGACCCCCCCTGCTTCTTGCCCCCGACAGCCCCCCCAGCACCCCTCCCCCATCCAACCCCCCCGTTCCCTGACGGCCCCCCCAGGACCCCTGCCCCGTCCAACCACCCCTTCTCCCTGTCCCCTGACTGCCCCCGGAACCCCTGCCCCTGCCCGCCCCCCGCCACTCCATCCAACCCCGCCTCTCCTTCCTGACTGCCCACCAGACACCTGCCCCCATTCAACCCCCCTGTTCCCCACCCTCTGACCGCCCCAACCCCATCCACACCCCTGCCCCCTGACCACCCGCCCTGAACCCCCTGCCCTCTATCCAACACCCCCCCACACATACTCCCTGCCCTTACAGTGCTGCCTGGAGCACCGGTGGCTAGCGGCACTGCAGCCACACAGCCCAGAGCACCAGGACAGGCAGCCGCAGCTCTGCAGCCCAGAGCATTGCGCCGGCGGCGCAGTGAGCTGAGGCTGCAGGGGAGGGGCCAGGGGCTAGCCTCCGGGCCAGGAGCTCAGGGGCCAGGCAGGAGGGTCCCGCGGGCCAGATGTGGCTCACAGGCCGTAGTTTGCCCACGTCTGGCATATAGTATAGTGTTTTCTGTTTCTGGTTTCCTTATGTTGTTAACTATACATTCACCACTTTCCACGATCTTCCCTCTGGACCTCTCTACAATTTCTATGTCCCAGAAAAGAATCTCATGTATCCACTTTTATGTCTCAACTCATCACAGCGTAGTCTCATCATTATTGATTTAGACATATTCCACTTGGTCATTTTGACAAATATTATTTAAGAAGAATGTCACTTGTCTCTTGCATTGAATTTCAAAAAGGGAACAAATCTCTCTCTCTCACACACACACACTCTTCAGAGTTAAGTGACAGATCTGACCAGGTTATTAAAATCAGCATTATCATTATGTAAATAAAAATTCATGCTCTTTTTTTTTTTTTGCAAATCCTTGCTTCAGTAACAATCCAATTCTTATTCTCTTTCTACAAAAAGTCACGTATGATAAACAAACAAATAATTAAAGGACTCTCACCCAACGTCAGTAAGCGGTGGTTTGTCCCGGCCCCTCTTGTAGCAAAGAAAAAGCTCTGGACTTTTAAGACTCCCATAGTTCAAGTTGGCTTGAAGGGCCGTGGGGGTGGCTTCAACACAGGTGTAACCCTCAGGCACCGTTTCACCAGCTGACTTGATGATGACAGCTAGGTCTGTAATTGGAGCCTTTGGACCAACTGACTTTGTTTCAAATCGGTTTACTTCTTGGTCCAGAGAGGTAGAAGTATCAGTGAGTCCTGCCACTACAAAGTAGTCGGCCACTCTTGGACCTTTGTCTTCTATCATGGTTGTCTCTGTACTTCCTGAAAAAAGAAAGAAGTGAACAGGTTGACAACTTTCACATGAATTTTCTATGTTATCTTCTTCACAAGAGCTAAGATTACAGAAATAAAAGTGTTTTAAAATTAATTTTAGTAAATCAAGCATTTCAATATATAATCCCAAAAATTACATGAAAGATGTAGGGCAAGCCCCAGGATTAATCCTCCCAAAGGTTCATACTGCTCAATGAAATACAATATTGTACGTATTGGAGTTTCTAGTTATGTCATCAAAAGGTGAGTTTGGGTATTAAGATCAATGAACAAATGAACTAAGAAACTTGATAGTAGGTACTTTAAGGATTCCTCTGGTTAGGAGCTGGAAGGGGACAAACAAAGAGGGGTCAGTTGGCATTTGTCAACTTTGCCCGACCTTAAATCCTCTCAGGGTCATCAATTCATTCAGGTACCTATAATGCATCTCCTCCAGTTAAAGTGTATATTCTTCATTGCTAGTGTCCTTAAGGCTAATCCATGGCCATACATTAAAAAGCTGTATTGTTCCCTTTTACACACTCGGCTTCAGTGTTACGTTGCTATGCACAACAAAAAGCAATACAAGTTACGTGCTTACTACAGTATCTTTTGCAGACTTCATTTTATTTCAGAGTTGAGAAATAACACTGCAGCCTTCAGGCCTTTGCCCAGCAATTTGAACATCTGGAATTGATTTTACACAACTGCGTATCCGTCATCATATTCCATCAGCATATGTCACCACTCAGTGGCACATTCCAGGCCTGGAATAACCTACTGTGCTGCAGCATAGGATGAATACATCTCTCTTCTGGAATAATGAAGTGCAATTTCATAATGGTGAGAAAAGTAGCTGCTAGCCTGCATTTAAAAATCCTGGGTGCATTGAATGATTAGCTCGTCAGATCTTAGGAAATTCCTAGTTTTGCTCAGAAACAAGAAGAGAGACTTTCTGTAACTAACTTACTACTCATCACAATATCATGCTCTTGTGGGAGCCTCACAAGACTACACACAGAATATCAGAGTTGGAAGGGACCTCAGGTCGTCATCTAGTCCAACTCCCTGCTCAAAGCAGGACCAATCCCCAATTTTTGCCCCAGATCTCTAAATGGCCCCCTCAAGGATTGAACTCACAACCCTGGGTTTAGCAGACCAATGCTCAAACCACTGAGCTATCCTTCTTCTTAAACCAAAGCAGTACCATTGCTCCAGCAGAACTCCTAGGCCCAGTCAGCTATACCCAAGCTACAGCCCTAAAAGAGTGCAGAAGCTGAACTTCTGCCTGCACACCTTAGCATGTCCACCACTAGGGAGATTCCTGGAAACCCATGAGATTGGAGGATCCAGGTGTGTTGAATAAATACAGGGGTAGCCACGGAAATTGAAATTCTTCACATGGGGGAAAAAAAAACACACCTCTTTATTCTCAGGGTTTATAAAGTTCTTATTAAGTCTGTCTGCAATTTCAGTGACACTTTCAGGTCTAAGGCCATCCAAGTCCTCTTCTCCACAACCAAAAGTAATACAAAGCTAACTGAGTGGGGAAGCAGACAGACACCGTTCCTTCTGTTAATGGCACCATAGGGTTTAAATCCAAGATTCCCTCCCCCAGACACCCATCTACCAATTACCTCATATACAGATACGAGGAACGTAGTCAGGCAGCCAGGAAGAGGGAGGAGAGTAGAGGAGACAGTATAATCACCCCTTTAAAACACAATCATTCACATAGGACATGTCTGATGTTGCAGCAGAATACAAAGCCAAAGATTTGTCGGGTACATTTACACCAGCTTCACAGTATCTGTTATGACACAGATGAGGCACGCTTATTTGCTCATCTGCATTTTAGGCTTAGCCACACTGCAGGATAAAATTAAAGTGCAATAATAATTAAGCAAGAACAGGTAAAACATCTTAGCACTCCCCACAAAAACATTCCAACAAAAAGGTATGTCATGATGTCAGCCAGACAACAGAAGTCAAATAAAAATTCTCACATTTATCATCCCCAAGTCTAACAGTGATTGCAGGGACACTAGACCTGCTGGTGCAAGGTGAAGCATGCATCCACCTTCATGTGACGTGCTCATCTCCTTCAGGTCCAATCCTACTCCCAATGAAATCAAGTTTTAAATTGTTTTCCTCTTTTTTACAATTTTACAGACAATTTTCTTTGCTTTCGGGGGGCATTGTTTTCTTCTCTTTCGGGTACATTTCTGAGTTTCCCTACTTCATCTGATAAGAGGTGAGATGGTCAGGTGGCCTCAGTTGTTGATGGCAACTAGTTTCAGAATTCTGAGCAAGTAGCCTATTGAAGCAGAGAAATTTGCGCATTATTCAAATCTCTACACTCTGGTCACTGGTAACCATTCACCAGAGTACAGGGATTTTTTGAACATCCTGTATTGTTTATTATTGAAAAATATTCGGTCCTATGATTATAATACTCATACACCCACAACCAAAGTGCAGGGAATTGAACAAGTGTGAAACAGGCATAATGGTGATGCTTTTGTAACTCTGCAGCAGCCCTGTACTCTTAATTGCGGAGTCTGCACAATTTTTTTGTAATTGTTACTATCCAAGACTTCCAACACTGTATGGGCCAACTTTCTAATGTCTTCAAATGCTGAAATACAAGAGCCTCCGTCCTCCAGATGCCTGAGATAACCCCACAAAGTCTCTCTCAAACTTGTAAGGTACTGCTTAAGTGTTCTCAAACCTCTCTACACGAGACACACCCTGTTACAGAGCTCATAGCCAAGAGATCCTGGAGAAAGACATTCCTATTTTTGTTTCCCCTGTTGAATGAAAATAATGACAGTTTATGCTGCAATTGTCAGTTTAGGGTACTAGGATGTAGTTGCACTACAGTGCAAATTTCCTCTTAGCTTTGCTCGTTTGTGTTAGGATTTTGCAGTGGTGCTGCTACACCACTGGCTGAAATCCACACAAGTGTAGACAAGGCCTAACAGTCAGGTCACATTTACCTACTAGAGTTCTGAAAGACTCTTGGCTGCAAATCTATGGAAAACCTAGAATAGCTATTTGTTTTAATCTAACCGAGAGTACACCGGTTTACATCATAAGAGCATGTCCCAAAAGAGAATAGAAAAGGTAGGGAATATGAAATGGTAGCAAGCTCCGGACAACTAGGTGGATGTTGTACACCAGTAATGAGATGGAGTGGCCAGTCATTGTGTGGAGCAAGCCTGGTCAGCCTGCCTGTCTGTCCATACACTGCATCCTCAGAAAAAGGAAAGATACCAGAGCAAGAGAACTCAGAGGCTTGCTTGCTAGTTACAGCTACAGTATTACAGCTGAGAGTTTCTGGCACCATTACTGTGTGGAAATGCCTAGACTCATGAGAGAGAATTCAGTAGAAATAGAAAGTTAATAATATATATCCTGCCATAGAGATACTCTACACTGCACAAACCTAGAGTTAGACATATTCCCTGGACTGAGACAGGGTAGTAGGGAAATTGCAACAAGGATCTAGCTTAATCAGGATTTGCACCCAAGTGAGTTACATATATGGTATTTCTTTAAATAGAAGAATCTCATGATTTTTCAGTTGTCAAAATAGTTAGAGGGACTCCATTTTGCTCCTGAAATATGATGATTAGCAAAGTAAATTAAGTGTTCTATATAAAAAGCAGGGCTGTCAAGTGATTAAAGAAACCAATTGCGATTAATCGCACTGTTAAACAGAATACCATTTAAATTTTTTTATGTTTTCTACATTTTCAAATATATTGATTTCAATTACAACACAGAATACAAAGTGTACAGTGCTTGCTTTATATTTATTTTTGATTATAAGTATTTGCACTGTAAAAAATAAAAGAAATAGTATTTTTCAATTCACCTAATACAAGTACTGTAGTGCAATCTCTTTATCATGAAAGTTGAACTTACAAATGTAGAATTATGTACAAACAAGTTTGTTTACATTTACAGGAGATAATGCTGCCTGCTTCTTGTTTACAATGTCACCTGAAAGTGAGAACTGGCGTTGTCATGGTATTGTTGTAGCCGGCGTCGCAAGATATTTACATGTCAGATGCCCTAAAGATTCATAGGTTCCTTCATGCTTCAACCACCTTTCCAGAGGACGTGTCCATGCTGTTGATAGGTTCTGCTCGGTTACCAACCAAAGCAGTGCAGACAGACGCATGTTCATTTTCATCATCTGAGTCAGATGCCACCAGCAGAAGGTTGATTTTCTTTTTTGGTGGTTCAGGTTCTGTAGTTTCCACATCAGAGTGTTGCTCTTTTAAGACTTCTGAAATCAAGCTCCACACCTAATCTCTCAGATTTTGGAAGGCACTTCAGATTCTTAAACCTTGGGTCAAGTGCTGTAGCTATTTTTAGAAATCTCACATTGGTACCTGTTTTGCATTTTGTCAAATCTGCAGCAAAAGTGTTCTTAAAATGAACAACATATGCTGGGTCATCATCCAAGGCTTCTATAAGATGAAATATATGGCAGAATGCAAGTAAAATAGAGCTGGAGGCATAAAATTCTTCCCGAAGGAGTTTAGTCACAAATTTAATTAACGCATTTTTTTAAACGAGCGTCATCAGCATGGACACGTCCTCTGGACTAGTGGACGAAGCATGAAGGGGCATCTGAATCTTTAGCTCATCTGGCATGTAAATATCTTGCAGCTCCGGCTACAACAGTGCCTTGAGAATGCCTGTTCTCACTTTCAGGTGACATTTTAAATAAGAAGTGGACAGCACTACCTCCTGTAAATGTAAACAAACTTGTTTGTCTGAGCGATTGGCTGAACAAGAAGTAGGACTGAGTGGACTTGTAGGCTCTAAAGTTTTGCCTTGTTTTGTTTTTGAGTGCACTTATGTAACAAAAAAAATCTACATGTGTAAGTTGCACTTTCACAAAAAAGATTGCACTACAGTACTTGTATGAGGTGAATTGAAAAATATGGTTTTATCATTTTTACAATGCAAATATTTATAATAAAAAAATACAAAGTGAGCAATGTACACTTTGTATTCTGTGTCGTAAATGAAATCAATATATAGTATTTGAAAAAGTAGAAAAACATCCAAAAAATTTTAATACATTTCAATTGGTATTCTATTGTTTAACGGTGCGGTTAAAGATGCAATTAATCGCGATTACTTTTTTTAATCATGATTAATATTTTTGAGTTAATCACATGAGTTAACTGCAGTTAAATAGACAGCCCTAATAAAAAAAAGCGTACCATGGTCAATCAGAGTAGTTTCTTTCCATTCATTAGGTAAATGTAGAATTGTTATATTTTAAATAAAAAAAGGTACAAGTTAAACATAAAACGTTCCCCCCCCCCCAAAAAAAGACCCTCTCTATATTTGTTGTGTAAGTTTCTCTGTAACATACAGCAACTTTTTTTTTGCATGCTACCATGTGTCAGTCAGTACAAAGACAAGAAAATGCTTCGATAACATTATGGCAGTAGTTTAGTATTGCTCAAGTTCAATCTACATACAAGCATCTGGAAAAAGGAATGCTCTTCTCCCATTCTCCATCCCTTGCCCAACATGGCTAGAGTAATTTCTAGATCTTTAATTTCTGTCTGTCTGTCTTTTTAAATGTTACTCGGCTATGATCCCAGGCCAATAGGAAGAAATAAACACCACCAACATAGGACACACCTGATTCATCTACAGTACATTAGGGAGACAGCAGACATAGGATATTGGGATAGATAGATAAATATATATTAACTTTTTTATATCATCACAGTTTAGCATTTTACAAAAAGATGACCACATTTTAAGTGACTACTAGACCTTTTATTTTTAGTGCTTTGAGAAGCTAGTAGTACTGGCTTAGCCAGACAATCCATTTACAAGATACACCACAGTTTTACCAGTGTACCTTAGTCCCAGTCAAAAAGCTGGCTATCCTTATCCTGCAACTCTTAAGAGCAAAGACTGTCAAGTGAGACAAATTATGTTAAATTGAGTAGAGTTTTATAATTGAAGTAAAATGTTTTTATAACATATGGCAATAGAAAAAAAACAAACAGGCAGCATGAGCTTAGAGCAACTGATCCATAACTATGAAACAATATACTTCAGGACTCTATTAGCACACACAGGTATGAGTACAACTATGACACGCAAACACATTGGAATTCTGCCTCTTTGGAGTAACCCCAATTCCCCCCCCCCCACACACACACACACACCCTTTAAAATGCATATCCCCAAGCAGAGTATCCCTAATATATAGTCAGACACATATAGACCAATACAAGAAAAATAATATATAGGGCAGCACTGTTTGCATGTACTGCCTTAAGTCTTTACTTTATAAATTTATATTTTTGATTAAAAAAAATAACAGGTACACATTACCAAACCTTCTGCTATCTGCTGCATGTTCAGACAATTAAATTTCACATCTTCTCAATGCAAGCAACATTTTAAATCCGTATTTTAAGTCTACTTTCAGAGGACAGATCAGGGAAGGACAAAGTGAGAAATGTTTGTTACCGAGCAACAGTGTTCCCAACTCTAACAATTTTATGGCCAATCGCACAATATTTGGTGTTCTTAAAGCTGTAGTTCCTAAAGTCATGTGATCAACAAAGCTAGTCAGAAACTTTAGGGAATAAAAAAAGTGTTTCACTGAACCCATTACAGGAGCCCTGCCACGCAGACTGTCCCAGGGCTGCAGACCCCAGGACTTCAACCTTGGAAGCCAGCTAGCCCCAGAGTGTAGCCCTCCCAGGTCCTGGAAGCCCTGGCCGCAGCTCAGTGAAATGAATGTCAGTTTTGGGTATGTAGTTTTGGAAATACCAGGCTTCAGTATTTCTAAAAGAAAATTTTTGATTTGCTGAACAATGTTGGAAAATTTGGTTTGTTTCAATGCAAACAAACAATCAATTCCAAAACCTCAAGTGTTTAGCCCTCATGGTTGCAGAGAAAAATCCTACAAATATGAATTGTAAAGACAACCAAAAGGCAAATAAAAAGGAGAGGTTATTCACTTGCACATTAACTGGAATTTGAGATGTGTTCCCTTGCAGGAGCTCCATACATTGCCAACTTTCTAATCACACAAAACTGAACATCCTTGGCCCACCCCTTCCTGAGGCCCCGCCCCTCGCTCACTCCATCCCCCCACCCTCTGTCCCTCACTTTCCCCCACCCTCACTCGCTCATTTTCACTGGGCTGGGGCAGGGGGTTGTGGGGTGCAGGCTCCGCTGAGGTTGCAGTCTCTGGGGTGGGGCTGGAGACGAGGGGTTCAGAGTGTGTGGGGGGGGTTCTGGACTAGGGCCAAAGGGATCGGAGTGTGGGGGGGAGGGCTCAGGGCTGGGGCAGGAGGTTGGGGTGCGGGAAGGGGTGTGGGCTCCAGGAGGATGTTTGGGTGTGGAAGGGGGCTCAGGGCTGGAGCAAGAAGTTGGGGTGTGGAAGGGGGTGAGGGCTCCAGGCAGCGCTTACCTCAAGCAGCTCCTGGGAAGCAGATGGCATGTCCCTCCAGTTCCTAGGTGGAGGCATGGCCAGGTGGCTCTGGGCACTGCCCCCGCCCACAGGTGCGGCCCCCGTAGCTCCCATTGGCCGCAGTGAGTAGCAGAGTGAGGGGGAACATGCTCTGCCCTGGTTACTGATATAGTACGTGCACATTATGTTGTCTGTCATAATCTTGATGGACTTGTTTTTCAGTAGGGCAAGAAATTGGAGGTAAGCATTTCTGACCATCCTTAATTCCAACAGACTGATGTGCAAGCACTCTCCTGTTGTGACCATTTGCTCGGATTGTGAGAGGACACAAATGTGCTCCCCATCCTAAGAGGGAAGAGTCTGATGTAGAGCTCTCAAACAATTAAAAAAAGTTAATTGGGATTAATCACAATTTTAATTGCACTGTTAAACAAGAATAGAATGCTATTTAAATATTTTGGATGTTTTTCTACATTTTCAAATATATTGGTTTCAATTACAATACAAGAATACAAAGCGTACAACGCTTACTTTATATTATTTTTATTAAATATTTGCACTGTAAAAGGATAAACAAAAGAAATAGTATTTTTCTATTCATCTCAGATAAGTACCGTAGGGCAATCTCCATCATGAAAGTGCAACTTACAAATGTAGATTTTTTTTTCTTTTAACATAGCTGCACTCAAAAACAAGGCAAAACTTTAGAACCTACCATCCACTAAGTTCTACTTCTTGTTCAGCCAATTACTAGACAAACAACTTTGTTTACAGTTGCGGGAGATAATGCTGCCCGCTTATTTACAATATCACCGGAAAGTGAGACCAGGCGTTTACACAGTAGTGTTGTAGCTGGCACTGCAAGGTATTTATGTGCCTGATATGCTAAACATTTGTATGTACACTTTGTATTAAGTGTTGTAATTGAAATCAATATTTTTGAAAATATATAACAAACATCCAAAAATATTTATAATAAATTTAAATTGCTATTCTATTATTGTTTAACCATGTGATTAAAGCTGTGACTAATCAAGACTAATTTTTTTAATCTAGTTAATTTATTTTGCGTTAAATCACTTGAGTTAACTGTGATTGACAGCCCTAATATGATGTTAATGTCACTGTAGGGAGATTCTGGTTTAACAGAATTCCAGCACAATATTTGGATGGATTCATCCACAAGTAAGTAACTGTAGGACCCAAATGGGCACAGATACCTGCTTGCTGAGACTGTTGGTTGGGTATATAAACAGTCCAAAGCCATCCATGGAGACACTGAAGATGAAATCTGGTGTTTGGGTCACAAAAACACAAGCTGCCATGTGTCCCAGCAGTTGCAGACATGTCCTTGCTGAAACTTGAGGGCTGAACTGCACTCTTTGTATAAGGTTCTGTAAAGCAAGGAACCTGTCAAGAGGAAGACAAGTTCTGCCCATTATCAAATCCAAAAGTGTTCCTATAAAGAATTCACTGTGTAGGGATCAAGATCAATTTCTTGAGATTTATCTACAGGCCTAAACATCGGAATAGTGAAGCTGTTGTATGAACAGCGGATCAATACCTCCTGACATGACTGACCCTGTAGGGGCCAGTCAAAGACAGTTAGTCCCTAGATGAAGGAGGTAGGCAGCTCTGAACTTCATGATGTTTTTAGAACACTTTGGGGCAGACAACAGGCTGACAGGTACGAACCAAAAACCTGTTCTGATAGTGATTGAAAGTGAAAAGAAGAAATCTTTTGTGAGAAGGATGAATCGCTATGTGGAGGTAGGCATCTTTGAGGTCAAGGGTCACAAACCAGTTCCCTAATTCCAGGGAGGATATTACAGCTGCTGGGGACATCATGTATTTTGCGCATCTGACATGCTTGTTCAATTGTCTGAGATCTGGTATCGGCCTCCAACCCATGTTTTTACTTTGTTATCAGAAAATATCTTGAATTAGAACCCTTTTCACCTGTGTTCAAGTGGGACTGGCTCTATGGCTTCTAGACTTAAGAGTGATGAGATCTCTTGTGTCAGCAATTGCTCGTGAGAGGGGTCCCTGAAGAAGAACAGGGAAGGAGACTGGAAGGGTAGGATGGTGTTAAATTGGATAGTATAACGCAAAGTAATGGCATCCAATACTCATTTGTCTGATATTATAGGCCTGCCATGCTTGGGGGGGGGAGGGGTGTCCAAAATGAGAAAGGGGTGGGGTATGTTGTGAAGCTGATAAAACCTGGTCATTCGGTGGTCTGGAATCTCAACCAAACCACCAGAACTGGCATTTGGATGATGTTGAAGGATGGGATGAAGCAGTCAAGATAGTTGCAGATTTTCTCTTATGCACATCTCAATCTCTTAGCCAGTGGTTCTGGTGGCCTGAAATTGAGCAGGGCAGAATCTGTGTGCCAAATGAGACCTGCTAAACTTCCTTTTATTTGCAGGCATGTATATCCCTAAAGACCTAAGTGTTGCCCTAGAGTGCTTTAGGGCATGACGCAAGTCGTCCATGGAATCTGAAAAGCTTCTGGCCATCAAAAGGTAAATCTTCCACAGTCAGTAGTACCTCCTGTGGAAACCTGGACAACTGAAGCCAGGAAGCTCACATCATCATTACTGTGGTGGAAACAGACCTGCTTACAGTGTCCAGTGCATCAACTGAAGCCTGCAGTGAAGGTTTTGCCAACAGCTGACCTTTCTTTATTATGGGGCTGAACTATTCTTGATGACGTTCTGGTGGTAAATGGTCAATAGAAGCATTAAACTTCTCGTAGTTCAGGTAACTGTATTTTGACATCAGTGCCTGGTGGTTAGCCATCCTGAAGCGTTGCTGATGAACAGCTCTTATGACCAAAACAGGTCCATATGTTTCCGGGCCTCATTACAAGAGGTGGCTTTTGGGGTATGTTACCTGCCCCTTTCATTGACTGTATCCACAACCAGAGAGTTTGGTGCTAGATGAGAAAATAAAGACACAAAATCCCTGGCTGTGATGTAGTGGTTTTTTGTTTGTTTTGTTTGTAAAATCAACCCTCGTGCATGTGGGGGGACCTCTGCTGGAATTTGCCAAATGGACTTGGCTGGCTTCAGGAAGGCTTCATTAATTGGCAGTGCCCTGTACTGAGGAAGAGACATGAAATATGTCCAAAAGTTTGTGATGGGAATCCTTGACTTCAAGGGGAATCTGCAGGATATCAGCGACCCACTTCATCAGGTTCTGAATCGTGTAAAGCTATCAGCTAACGATGGCAGCAGTAGCATGGCTGCATCATCCAGTGATGACAATGAGATGTTTGTGGGGTAGCGGGTAAGCCTACTTGTCTGCCCTTGCCTCTTGCTCTTCAAAAGGTCTCCTCTGACTCAGTACGGTGAGGAAGGATGGACGGTACTGGGGAAACAGGTCTTCTGTGTTCCCTGTGGGACTGAACTGAAGTCCTTCAAAACTGCTAGCAGCATATTGCCCACGGATCCTAGTAAGGCCAATGAGGGAGATCATAACGCTTGGGGAGACTAATCCAAAGCTGGTCATCCCAAGTGTTGGAAGGCAGGGGTCTACTGTCCTACCTCAGTTGCATCTGCAACAGGGAATAACTTCTCCTGGAATAAATTGGAGATACATGAACAGAAGTTTAGAGTCTGAATTAGAATGCCCCTCCACATATTGTATCAGAGTTGACAACCCACATTGATAGTTGAAGATAGAGAAGATGATCTTCCAGAAACATAAGCAACAGTGACCAGCCAACCTAGATACCAAGAGGCATCCAGAGACTGCAACGAGTAGAGATCAGGCTCATTCAGTACCATAAGGTCTTTCAAATACCAGAATTCCTTTGGTACTGGAAGCATAACAGAACCAATGGTGTGCAAAGGCTGTTGTGCGAGGCACAGATATGGTTGAGGATTCCATTGAACCCAGTCTCTTGCTAGCAGTAGTCTTCGATACCAAGCCCTTTACTGCTGAGATATGGGACTTAACTGAAGTCTTAGCATATTTCTTGGGTGCATGCGTGGGCAGAATGGACACTGTTACCAAAAATTTCTGACCAAAGGCTCAGGGACTCATGCGCACTTAAAGTGGAGCACCCACAAGAACACTACTTGAATGAGAATCCCAATTTTTTTTGTTAAGGTATGATGATTTCTAAAGTTTAGGGTTAGCAATACTGTAGCAACTGGTTGAGAAATGAGGAATACATTTCAATCCCTAAGATTAGATATTTTCACCTCAGCTAAAGTCATACTTTGTTTCAATGTAACATGCTGCAGGCAAAATTCAGTCACAGGATAGGATTCAGCTGAAAAAACTTGCCACATAGGCCTCGTGTCCTTTTCACTTTCCAGAAGTCTGAACAACAAGACTGAGGGTCGAGGAACAGTGAGCATTAAGTAGCAGCTCTTGAAGGATTTATCTTCCTAATAAAAATCCTATTCCAGCAAATACTTAAAGCAACAGAACTTTTCTAAAGCAACTGTAAGGTAATAACTGTTAACGAAATCACCACCAGCTGCTCTAAGATACAATAGCTTTGTAAATATGAACACATACTCAGATATCTGATGTGTCACCAGTGCTACAGTTTCAAATAATAGCTGCACAATTATCTGTCTTGAGCTATGAACTTCTATGTAGGAGTGAGTTTGTCTATTCATAAGTCTTTCCCCCCCCCCCCTCTTTTTCTCTACTTCAAAACCAAAGCCCCTTTAGAACATAAGTTCAAACAACCTAACCCTTCTGAATCACTGGGGGGAAAAACAACAAGCTTGCTGGGGGTGCAGAAAGAGCAGAGCAAAAGCAAAAAAATCTGTAAGTATTAGTACACATAAGAATGGCCATATTGGGTCAGACCAATGGTCCATCTAGCCCAGTATCCTGTCCTTTGACAGTGGCCAGATGCTTCAGAGGGAACAAACAGAACAGGGTAATTATCGAGTGATCCATCCCCTGTTGTCCACTCCCAGCTTTACAGACATCCAACGCATGCTTCCCTGACCATCTTAGCTAATAGACGCTGATGGACCTATTCTCCAGAAACTTATCACATTCTTTTTTTATCCCAATTACATTTTTGGCCTTCACAGCATCCCCTGGCAATGAGTTCCACAAGTTGACTGTGCATTGCATGAAGAAGTACTTCCTCATGTCTGTTTTAAACCTGCTATCTATTAAATTTAATTGGGTGACCCTTGGTTCTTGTGTTATGTGAAGGGGTAAATAACATTTCCTTATTCACTTTCTTGACACCAACCATGCTTTATAGACCTCTCTCATATTCACACACATCTCTTTTTTCAAACTGAACAATCTCAGTCTTTACACGCTCCCCTCATATGGAAACTGTTCCATATGCCTAATAATTTTTGTCGCCCTTCTCTGTACCTTTTCTAATTCTAATACATCTTTTTTGAGAAGGGGCAATCAGAACTGCATGCAGTATTCAAGATATGGGTGTACCATGGATTTATATAGTGGCAGTATCACATTTTCTGTCTTGTGCTCTATCCCTTTCCTAATGGTGCCTAACATTCTATTAGCTTTTTTGATTGGATGGATATTTTCAGAGAACTATCCACAATCACTCCAAGATCTCTTTGAGCAGTAACAGCTCAATTAGACCCCATCATTTTGCATGTATAATTGGGATTATGTTTTGCAATGTGCATTACTTGGCATTTATCAACACTTAATTTCATCTGCCATTTTGTTGCCCAGACAACCAGTTGTGTGTGATTCCTTTGTAACTCTTCACAGTCAGCTTTGGACTTCACTATTTTGAGCAACTTTGTATTGTCTGCAAACTTTGTCATCTCACTGTATACCCTGTTTTCCAGATCTATGAATATGTTGAACAGCAATAGTCCCAGTACAGATCTATGGGGCACCCCACTATTTGCTACTTTCCTTTGTGAAAACTGAGCATTTATTGATACCCTTTGTTACTTATCTTTTAATCCATTATTGATCTATGAGAGGAGCTTCCCTGCTTACTCTGCTTAAATGCCTGCTTAAACGGTTGGATAGGCGTGGGAGTCCCGGCGGGGCCTGTCAGGGGGCGGGGGTGTGGATGGGGTCAGGGCAGTCAGGAGACAGGAAGAAGGGGGGGTTGGATGGGGGTGGGGTTCCGGGGGTCCTGGGAGAGGGTGGAGCACAGGTGGTTGGATGGGTCAGGGATTCTGAGGGGGGCAGTCAGGGGCGGGAAGTGGGAGGGGGCGGAGGTCAGGTTGTTTGGGGAGGCACAGCCTTCCCTACCCGGCCCTCCATATAGTTTTGCAACCCTTATGTGGCCCTCAGGCCAAAAAGTTTGCCCACTCCTGGTCCACATGCTTGATGACAACCTCAGGGAAGTCTAACAGTGGGGCATGATTTCCCTTTACAAAAGCTGTGTTGACTCTTCCTCAACATACAGTGTTCATCTATGTGTCTGATAATTCTGTTTTTTACTATAGTTTCAACCAAATTTGACTCATACTCAAGTTAGGCTTACCATCCAGTAATTGCCAGGTTTGCCCCGAATCCCTTTTTAAAAGTCAGTATTACATTAGCTATCCTCCAGTCATCTGTAAAGAGGCTGCTTTAATCAATAGATTACATACCACAGTTGTTAGTTCTGCAATTTCATATTTGAGTTCCTTCAGAAATCCTGGGTGAATACCATCAGGTTCTGGTGACTCATTACTGTTTAATGTATCAATCTGGTCCAAAACCTTCCTCTACTGGCATCTTAATATGGGACAGTTCCTCCGATTTATCACCTAAAAAAGAATGCCTCAAATTTGGGAATCTCTCCTCACAACCTCTACAGTGAAAACTGATGGGGGGAAAAATTCATTTAGCTTCTCCACAACAGTTTTATCTTCCCTGAATGCTCTTTTACCACCTTGATCATCCACTGGCCCCACTGATAGTTTTGCAGGCTTCCTGCCTCGGATGCTCTTCAAATATTTTCTGCTGTTCGTTTTTGCTAATTGCTCTTCAAATTCTCTTTTGGCCTCCCCAATTACACTTGACTTTCCAGAGTTTATGCTCCTTTCTATTTTCCTCAGTGGAATTCAACTTCCAATTTGTAAAGAATGTTATTTTGCCTCTAATTGCCTTTTTTACACTGGTTAGCCATGATGGCCTTTTGTGCGGGGAGGGGGGGGGAATACATTTAGTTTCAGCAGCTATTATGTTTTTAAATAGTTTCCATGCAGCTTGCAGACATTTCATTTATGACCATTCCTCTCCATTTAACTAGTTTCCTCATTTTTGTATAGTTCACCTTTTTGAGCTTAAATGCTACCGTAGTGGGTTTTTTTGCTATTCCCCTCCTACAAGGATCTTAAATTTAATTACATTATGGTCACTATTATCAAGCTGTTCAGCTATATTCACCTCCTGGACCAGATCCTGTATTCCACCTAAGACAAAACTGACAATTGCCATTCTCCTTGTGGGTTCCAGGACTAGCTGCTCCAAGAAGTAGCCATTCATGGTATCTAGAAATTTTCTCTCTGCATCCCATCCTAAGGTGACATGTACCTGTAAATATGGAGATAGTTGAAAGCTTCCATTATTACTGGCTCTTCTGTTTTTGTAGCCCCTGTAATCAGCCTGAGCAATTCACAATCACTGTCAACATCTTCACTAGGTGAATGGTAATATATTTCTACTGCTATACTCTTATTATCCAAGCATGGAATTTCTATCCACAGAGATTTTATGGTATAATTTGAAGCTCTATTACGTATAAATAGGGGAATATTAATTAGAAGTAGGGAGGTTATATAATACCTCTATTTGCATTGAGGTGAACACTATGGAATACTGTGTCCAGTTCTGGTGTTCACAATTCAAGATGGATGTTGAAAATTGAGAGGAGTCAGAGAAAAGCCCCAAGAATTATTAAAGGATTGGAAAATATTGAGCATTGAGTAGATCTATTTAGTTTAAACAAAAAGAAGTTTAAGGTGTGAGTTGATCACAGTCTAAATAATCACATGGAAACAAAAAATTTATAGTGAGTTCTTCAATTTAGCACATCCAATGGTGGGAAGTTGAAGGTAGACAAATTCAGACTGAAAATAAGGTGCGAATTTTTAACAGTAATATTCATTAACTACAACAACTTATCGGGGTAAATCAACATTGGATGTTTTTCTAAAAGACATGCTCTAGTTCAAACTAGAATCAATTCAGGGAAGTTCTATGGCCTGTGTTATGTAGGAGGTCAGACTAGATGATCAGAGAGGTCCTTTTGTGGGCTTATAATCTATTATTTATTATGGCTTTAAAATGGTTGGGATGCAAGGCCCTTCATTATTTCAGTTTTTATTTTGTTTACAATTTCTCGTGAATTCATCAGTGTTTATTACCAAAATTAAAAAAGTGAAAAACTAGTGCAAAAAAATTTACTTTACAGCTTTCTGGGTTAATATCGATGGTCTGCAGGACAGAAAAACACAAACAAACAACAGAGAAAAGAGAACTGAAAGTGAAAGCAGTTTAGTGCTGTGGGTTATTTCATGAACGGTACATTAACAGTACATACACATGTATATTTGTGCATTTATCTTCCACTACACTACCATACTTTGACAGCCTTGTTTTTATACTTAGACTAGCTTATTAACAAATACATCCACCTAATGTAATGTATTGAAGTTCCTTAACATAATCAGTATTTTCTAGGGCTGTCAAGCGATTAAAAAAAAAATCACGATTAATCACGCTGTTAAATAGAAGGATACAATTTAAATATTTTTGGATGTTTTCTACATTTTCAAATATATTGATTTCAATTACAACACAATACAAAGTGTACAGTGCTCACTTTATATTACATATATTTGCACTGTAAAAAAAATCTTATTTTTCAAAACATCTAATGCAAATACTGTAATTTTTTTATCTTGAAAGTTGAACTTACAAATGTAGAATCAGGAACAAAAATAACTGCTTTCAAAAATAAAACGTTGTAAAACTTTAGAGCCTACAATTCCATTCAATACTAATTCTTCAATACTAATTTGTTTAGAAATAATGCTGCCTGCTTCTTATTTACAATGTCACCTGAAAGTGAGAACAAGCATTCTCATGGCACTGTTGTAGCCGGCGTCGCAAGATATTTACGTGCCAGATGTGCTAAAGATTCATATGTCCCTTCATGCTTCAACCACCATTCCAGAGGACATGCATCCATGCTGATGACGGGTTCTGGTTGATAATGATCCAAAGCAGTGCAGACTGATGCATATTCATTTTCGTCATCTGAGTCAGATGCCACCAGCAGACAATTGATTTTCTTTTTTGGTGGTTTGGGTTCTATAGTTTCCGCACTGGAGTGTTGCTCTTTTAGGACTTCTGAGAGGGATGAAGTGTAGAGCATGCTTTCAGATTTTGGAAGGCACTTCAGATTCTTAAACCATGGGTCAAGTGCTGTAGTTACCTTCAGAAATCTCACACTGGTACCTTCTTTGCGTTTTGTCAGATCTACAGTGAAAGTGTTCTTAAAACAAACATGTGCTCTGTCATCATCCGAGACTGCTATAACATGAAATATAGGGTAAAACAGAGCAGGAGACACACAATTGTCCCCCAAGGAGTTGAGTTACAAATTTAATTAACACATTTTTTTAACGAGCATCAGCAGTATGGAGGCATGTCCTCTGGAAGTGTGGCCAAAGTATGAAGGGGCATACATTGTTTGGCATATCTGGCATGTAAATACCTTGCAATGCAAACGCCTGTTCTCACTTCCAAGTGACATTGTAAATAATAAGTAAGCCGCATAATCGCCCGTAAATTAACACAAACTTGTTTGTCTTAGCAATTGGCTGAACAAGAAGTAGGACTGAGTGGACTTCTAGGCTCTAAAGTTTTGCATTGTTTTGTTTTTGAGTGTAGTTATGTAACAACAAAAACTACATTTGTAAGTTACACTTTCATGATAGATTGCACTATAGCACTTGTATAAGGTGAACTGAAAAACAGTATTTCTTTTGTTCATTTTTACAGCGCAAATATTTGTAATAAAAAATATAAAGCAAGCACTGTACACTTTGCATTCTCTGTGGTCACTGAAATCAATATATTTGAAAATGTACAAAAGCATCCAAAAATATTGAATAAATTTCTATTTTGTTTAACAGTGCAATAAAAGCTGTGATTAATCACATTTAATTTTTTTTAGTTCATTGCATGAGTTAACTGCGATTAAGCGACAGCCTTAGTATTTTCATGTATTTGAGTGGCTCAAAATTCAGTAAAAACCAAACTTTTTTTAAAACCCAGGATTTTTTTAATTGAAAAAACCAGTAAAAACTAAAAACGAAGGATCTTGAATGATACACTATGTGTTACTATCAGTAGCCAAACCTTGTCAAGACATGTGAACGTATTCCTTTTGCAATTTAAAGGGATACTGTCAGCCTTAGAAGTCTGAACCAAAACTTTAATTTTGTAAAAACGGGCTTTTAGAAAACATAGTATCAAACAGGAAAGTCTCAATTTAAAAAATTCTATCAATGTTTACACAAACTAATTTTCCTGCAGGGTTTGACACCCAAATGCTACAGCAATAAGATTATAAAAGTGAAACTGACTTTATCGGATTTTCATTGTCCAAGCCTGGTGAAATACCCACAGTGAACCAATGTTACCAGTTATGCCTAAGATTATTAAAAGTGATATGATTGTAAAGCCTGAATTTTAGTTGACAAACATAAATGTGGTATAGCCATTGCCAACACACAAGTCACTGGAAAGGCAGTTTTCATTAGATTTACAATAAGGTTTGATTTTGGCCCAATGCCTCCGTCATAAAAATAAAGGGAAGGGTAACCACCTTTCTGTATACAGTGCTATAAAATCCCTCCTGGCCAGAGGAAAAACCCTTTCACCTGTAAAGGGTTAAGAAGCTAAGATAACCCCACTGGCACCTGACCAAAATGACCAATGAGGAGACAAGATACTTTCAAAGCTGGAGGGGGGGGGGGGGGACAAAGGGTCTGTCTGTCTGTGAGATGCTTTTGCCAGGAACAGATCAGGAATGCAGTCTCAGAACTTCTGTTAGTAAGTAATCTAGCTAGAAATGCGTTAGATTTCCTTTTGTTTAATGGCTGGTCAAATAAGCTGTGCTGAATGGAATGTATATTCCTGTTTTTGTCTCTTTTTGTAACTTAAGGTTTTGCCTAGAGGGATTCTCTATGTTTTGAATCTGATTACCCTGTAAGGTATTTACCATCCTGATTTTACAGAGGTGATTCTTTTACCTTTTCTTTAATTAAAATTCTTCTTTTAAGAACCTGATTGATTTTTCATGGTTCTTAAGATCCAAGGGTTTGGGTCTGTGTTCACCTGTACAAATTGGTGAGGATTTTTATCAAGACTTCCCTAGGAAAGGGGGTGTAGGGCTTGGGGGGGGATATTTTGGGGGGAAGATGTCTCCAAGTGGGCTCTTTCCCTGTTCTTTGTTTAACACGCTTGGTGGTGGCAGCATAGGGTTCAAGGACAAGGCAAAGTTTGTACCTTGAGGAAGTTTTTAACCTAAACTGGTAAGAATAAGCTTAGGGGGTCTTTCATGCAGGTCCCCACATCTGTACCCTAGAGTTCAGAATGGGGAAGGAACCTTGACAGCCTCCACATTGGAAATTTAGCTATTTTAATTTGAGGTCATTTTTCAACTAGAGAACTCAGTTTTTAATGTGTAGATGCATCATTGGCAATGGCTGCTGTGTTCCATAGCTTTCTTGGGCACTACATTTTTTAAGAACTATATGACATGCGATCCATAACAGGCTTATAAATTAATGAATTGCAATTCATTCCTAGACACCACAAAGGGTTACTACAAATCTTGCTGTGAAGACTGAGGTTTAACTTCTACTCTTTCAAAAAGCAAAACAAAATATGGAGATCAATGTTAATGGTATAATCACACTGTCACTTGTTAAAATCCCATGCAGATCTCAATTACCATTTACCACTGAAAGGGAACCGTTACACTTCCAAACTTCAGTTTGACAATGGATAAAAGGAAAATCAAGTGTATACAGACTTATTGAAAGCATTTTAATATTAAAGAGGTTAAGTCAAGCTTCTGTTCAGCAAGTAAGTTAAAAATATTGGTGAGGACTGCAAGCTTCCCCTCTCAATGCACTACCAGTTTGCATCAACCTCTACTAGTGTTCAGCTTCCATGTCTACTTAAGCATTGGCTTCTACGACTGTCAACAGGGGTGCCAATACATAATTTGTGATAGTATTTTGTGACATGTTCAGCTGTCCATTCAGAACTGTGATGAGACCTACAAGAAGTTTTACATAGGGTAACTGTACCTTTTACAAAGTTTAGCACAAATCAGTTTACCCAGTGTTAAAGAGTTACCGTGTGGAGGGAAGAAACCCATTGTAAATAAGATCTGAATTTAAAAAAAAGAAAAAAAAAGAAAAAGAAAAAGTTGTGGTCAGTTATTGGTAGGAACCAGTTAGCTCTAAAGTTTATTTTATATCATTGTCTTGAAAGAAAGTCTAGCCAACTGAACTGTATTTCCCTGCATATGCAAACAATTACTAACCAGAACTACCACAGACGGCTTGATCCTACAAAATTCTCATATTAATAAAATTACAGACGTGCATTAGTCCCATTGAACTAAACAGGACTGGGACAGTTCATGTAATATTTGTTCTGCAGTTATGTTGCCTAACCCACATATAGTTACAAGCATTTCAGTTCCAAACTGGAGCTATGAGTCCACTCAAGTTTCCTCATCCTTATTTTAAAAAATCATCATTCTGCAGTAGGTTCTCTTAAGAAGTTTTCACTGTGCTATCTGCAACGCATGGTAAAGAAAGACTTCCTAGAGAATTTAAACTGAAATTTCCACAATGCAGAGCTAATATACTAGTAGCCATAGTGCTCTGGGCAGGTGCAAACACCTAACTAGATTTTGAGACCAACATTCCCTTTTCTACGTATGTGTACTACCAAAACTATCTCTAGCCCTGTTTAACTGAATTCTGAGTTCAGTTCAGGAAACATTTACTTTACAGTATTCTATAAAGAGACGGTAAGTTGCACTTTTAATTTCTCAATCGAGGCATATTTATATATAAAACAAATATGCTCATCAAGAGCTTAACTACATGAAAAGCTTCATATTTTAAAGAGAGACTTGGTCAAG
This sequence comes from Natator depressus, assembly GCF_965152275.1. NCBI lineage: Eukaryota > Metazoa > Chordata > Testudines > Cheloniidae > Natator > Natator depressus. The sequence goes on along the minus strand of NC_134238.1, from coordinate 109,902,863 downwards.
ATTAGAAGGCTAAAAACCTGAATCCCCTTCCCAAAAAGTTTTCCATCTGTTTTTATTTTCTAATAATCTGGTAAGGGTGTGGGGGAGGAAGATGGTGCAGGATATTCCTAGAGAAACCAGCGTACATACTAATACAATACAGATGTGGCATGTGTTTCTATTTACTGCACCTCATAGCCGGCACTGCAATTAGATCTTCTAAATCACTCTTCTTGCTGTTATGTCAATTGGCTGAACATGGAAATATACACTAAATGCTCTGTCAGTCAATCTATGTCAAACTGTTTTTGGTCCTCTTACCTAACTTTGACCATATACTTCGATTAGTGGAAAAATCACACACACACACACACACACACACAACCTTCCAACGAGCAATTGGCAGTGAGGTAGCAATTATCCCAGGGTTATAGAACTATTTCAGTGAGACAGCATATAAGAGTATATTATGTATAATTTCTTTTTCTAAAAGTATCTAAGCAATTTTTTCCCCTTACTAGGAGCTTTTTTCTCCCCCTCCCCCTCTCGTTAGTAAAAGTAAGGGGTCACTTTTGTAAAGAGGCTTTTAACTCACATCTCTCATTTTATTTTTATCACTGGGATAATAGTGAATGATGAAGACCTAGTTATAGGTCTAATACACCACTAAATTTTCTATCACAGCTTGCCCGATCATATAGGATAAATCTAGCAACAGATGGAATACATTAATAGATGACATATTAAAGTAAACTTCCCAAACAGTGTTAGAGGAAGCAGGGAGTGGGAAAGGAAAATAAAGGAAATCTTATGGTAAACAAAACAGCATTACTCAAGCAATAAAGGTTTTATGTCTTTAAAGCAATATAGTGATAATCTGTGTGTATAAAGGTTGGTCTACACATGGAGTTACTCAGGAATGGCTATTTCTGAGTTACTCCATGCATAGATGGGCCCTTAACGTAAGACTTCCTCACTTCAATCCTTAGTAAGCAGTGTTTATTCACCTGTTGCAATCTCCACACTGAAAAACAGTCAGATTATGTCACTGCATGTGTATGTCGAGAGTACAGTTTTGTTCAATTTATTCTTGTCAAAAGCCTTTAACTCAGCAATTTGTCCAAAACTGAGGTTCTACACACAAGGAACAAGTCTCTCTAAAAATAAAGAGAAAACATTACATTTCAAATAATCCTAACATTGATGTAGCTGGTCTTGTCAGAAACTTCAGCCAAAAAAACCTCCATCCTCGTTTAGGTTTTATTCTCTTTTTTTTTTTTTTATTTTTTTGGGGGGGGGGGCGGGGGGGGCGCGGCGGAGAGGAAGGGAGTCAGGCTACAAAGAGTTTTCATTCCAATTGGGAAAATATGTATTATTTATAAAACTCCCTATAAAAACGGGGGGGGGGGGCGGGAGAATCTATCTGATCAAAGAGAGAGCCGTTATTGGCACTGAATTACATAGTCAGATTTGGCAACGAATTCTTTGTTATACATGCACTTCTTAGACTTTCTAAAAATTTAAACCAAAGCCTGCCACAGGGAGATGAACCAGAATAATTTGATCCGGATGTTGCAGTGTGCATCAATTCATCCACTTTTAAACTGATTTCTCAATAATAATAGACAAGGAAAAAATCACAAGCATTCACACACAATGAAAAGTTAGGAATGGTCAGACCTGTGGTCCATCAAGACCAGCATCCTGTCTCCAACACTGATGCTTCAGATGAAGGTGTAAAGAGCCCAGAAGGAATTGCTATTTAGAGCAGAAAGAGAAAAGGAAGGTTTTTTTTCATAATCCAATCTCATAACTACCATGGATGATGCCTTTATGAGGATCGCCATCCATTATACGCAAAAAGAAAAGGAGTACTTGTGGCACCTGAGAGACTAACCAATTTATTTGAGCATAAGATTTCGTGAGCTACAGCTCACTTCATCGGACACATTTCCTCCTTTTCTTTTTGCGGATACAGACTAACACGGCTGGTTCTCTGAAACCTAACCATTATACATTTCTCTCCTAGCTGAGGGTTAACCGATGATGGTACTATTATTAGTTATACCGATATTTAATCCCTTACTTCTACTATAGCCTATTCTCGCAAGTGTAAATCACATTAAGAGGAAATATATACACCCATGAAGAGAGACCAGATGTATGAAAATTAACCACACAGAAATAAGACAACGCAGAGGGAACCATACGAGAGAGTAACTAAAATAGGGTGTCACCTTAAAAAAAAAACAATTAGAAAATTAAAAAGAGAGAAAAGAATTAGGAAGCATTACTAAATCAAGAAAGAGGACTTAAAGACAAAAAACTTTTAGATTAGTCAACTGTGTTCATGCTCCTCAGTGTATCCCTACTAGATGTCCTGGATCTTAGAGAAACATGATCGCTCCCTATTTTGAGGGTTTATTAGAACACAGTGCTTACACTACTGTTAACTTGGGTATGTCTACGCTCCAGACTTCTGCCAGCATAACTATGTCAGTTGGGTGTGAAGAGGTATGATCACCAACCAACACAGCTGTGCCAGCAGAAGCCCCAGTGCAGGCACAATTATACAGGCAAAACTGCAATTTTACTGTTATAGCTTGTTCTCTTCAGGTAAAAACATAGCTTTCCCAGGATAAGATACAGCCATATTAATATAGTATACTGATATACTATACGAGCTAAGTGCTCCTACTACTGACTTGGCCTTAAAGACTTAAGCCATGTAAGCTTACAGCGGCACAACTGTGCTGATACAGCTGTGTCACTGTAAGAGTGCTCATGTAGCCGCATGATGGCGCCAGGAGAGAGCACCCCCATCAACATAATAAAAACCAGCTTAATGAGCATCTCCCGCCAACATAGAGCTGTTGCCGCTTATGCCGGCAAAACTTATGTTGCTCAGGGGGGTGTTTTTTCACACCCCGGAGCAACATAGTTTTGCGAACATAAGTGCCCTTGTAGACATGGCTTTAGCTTTGTCTATACCTTAGGTCAACCTAGCTACATCACTCAGGTGTGTGAAAAACATCAATGTTTACTCATATTAGTTAGTTAAAATAAATGAGCCATGTGCGCTTGTTTGGAAAAACTAAAGTACAGGTACCTATATTTTATTAAAATACCGAACAAAAAGTTGCATGGATCTGAAAAACTAGGTTAAAAAATACACAAGTGTCAGACACTGAAAAATCACTACCTTACAAATCCAGACACACTCATTTATAGGAAATAAAAATGTAAAAACCTCAAAACAGTTGAAATAGTAAAAGATGCATGAGTCTCTTTTTCGTTAATGACCAATTAGCAGTTAGTAAGTGTATATGTGAAATGTCCACTTTCTCAAAAGGAATAAAAAACATATTGCCAACAGTCTTCAGATCAGCGTGTTGATGAAACACCCAATCTGCTTTGGGAACTGTAACTACAGTTTAAATTCCTCCCTGCATCAGTTACAAGTCTACTTTGTACAACACAAAGCTACATTTGAGTACAAGAGTTGCAGACTGCAAGTTCCATATTTGGAATAAAATCTTACATAATAGTTCCTTAAAATGTATTTTTATCTGAGTACAGCATGGTGTGAGATAATCTAGACATGTGCTTTTACCATACAGATGCTCCACTATTTTTAAGGTCAGAAATAAGTATATTCTGTTTAAGGCTTGCCCACTTCACTGTGCTTTTACCACAATGCATTCAGTCTATTAATTATAGATAATGATATCTAGTACACAATAAGAAGTGTTTTCAAAGCCAACCAGAGATCCCTCGCACGGCTGAAGCTTAAATTACTTATTTTACCTGACCAATCTGTGGTCAGTGATTAATGGCACTGTCAACAGAGATGAAACCGGCTATGTGCTTTGAAATTTTATTCTGGGAAGCTACAGAAAAACTTGTGTATACAACCTAAACCAAAACAGTATGAGTTTGCCCCTAATCAGAATGGTTGTGTCCGCACCCACACCCTCACCCCGCCCCCATGCTTCTCTGCAATATCAACACACAAGATTACTGATATGGATACTACAAACAGCCAAGTTGCCTCCTATGTGCCCCTACACAATCACTTCCAGTTGCAAGTGACTTCCTGGGTCTCTTGCATGTCTACACTGCATCTGGGAGCAAGCCTCCCAGCCTGGATCCACAGATTACACTAGCATGCTAAAAATATAGTGTGTAGACATTGCAGCTCTGGCTGAAGCCAGGGATGTGGTGATAGAGAGATGGACTTGAGAGCCTGAGACACAATGTCAAAGCAACATCTACACACAGTTATTGGGAGGTTTGCTCCCAGATGCAGTGTAGACATACCCTTACAGAAAAAAAATCCCCTTTTTAGTTTGTCACATTTACAACCAATCCCTTCTGTGAGAACTCAGTCTTATGAAGTCATTATTTTTTCTCCTTGTTGCACCAAGATTGGTAGGAAGGAGGGGAAGAAAAAAACAAAAAAGATTTCCAAGCGTTGTGGTAAATTTTAGGAAACCTAAGTTGAAATACTTAAAAATTTGGTTGCATGGCCAATAGCAACCCAACAGGTCTATATCAAGAACATTGCCCTCTCTGAAGTAGTACCAAGATTGCTTTTATTTAGCATCACACTGCGTATTCTTCAGGACAGCTATTATTTTGTATTTGGAAAAATACCTAGCACATTTGGAGCACTACCCCCAATCAACTAATTACTATTAATGTCACCATTATGGAACTGTAAGTTGTAATTGCACTTGTTTATTCAGTGTGAAATGCTTGTAAAGGTGTCGGCCTGCACAGTGTTAGTCTAAACAAATAAGTACAATATTGTACACGTTTTGACCTGAGCTGTTAACCAGCAAGACCCAAATATTGGCTGTTTCCCTTTGGAGGAGAAACTGGTATTTCTTTGATGCAATCTTGTTTACTTACAAAGTACCTACACTGTATTCCATTTCCCCGAACACAGTAAGAATCAAAACAGCAGAAGATAGTCTCTTTGCTTACTGCTCCAAGCCTCTTTCCAGACAGCACCCTACCCAAAATCTCTTAGCTTTTTTCTCAGGATCAAGTTACAAGCTTTTTCTCTATGGTTTCCCTGCTGCCTTCTGACTGCTTCTGTGGCATTTCTGTTGCTTCTCTCCTTGACTCACACCCCACTCCATCAAACAATACCCAGGTCACAAGACGACCCCTCCTCCCACATAGCTCAGATTCCTGACCGGTCTTCCATGTTGGCTGTGTTTTGGGTGATGACTCCTATTGTTTCGGCTATCTATTCCATAAAGGGGCTTAACTTGTTTTTACATTTATCCCAAATGAAGGATGACCATTACATCCACCAGCTTCAACAAGGTTTCATTCAACCCCCAAACACACTATTCCTTAAGGTACTATTGTACTCCTGACAACCGTGTTATAGAAGTCAGCTATACAAAACAGAAAATGACTGCAAAAAGAGAATTTCCATTCAACATGTTTCAGAGTAACAGCCATGTTAGTCTGTATTCGCAAAAAGAAAAGGAGTACTTGTGGCACCTTAGAGACTAACCAATTTATTTGAGCATAAGCTTTCGTGAGCTACAGCTCACTTCATCGGATTCAACATGTGTGCTTCTCTACTTCGGTATTCACAATGTATCAGACAAGTGATGAACTGTTATAAAAACAAAAGTTAAGCAAAACCTGCACTACTCCGTCTGTGGAAGAATTTCAAAACAACAAAAAATTTAGAGTCAGGATTAACACCGCCCTTTATAGGTATCTCCTACATGATCAGTCCAGCCCTGAGCCAACGCTAGCCAACTCTTTTTTAATCAGCTAAATTGGTTTTCAAAAGTGCTCAGAATCCGAAACATGGCCCTCCAGGGCATGCACGGGGGGCACAAGCAGGGGGCACAGAACTCCCCTGGGGCCAGGGCAGGAGATGATAGTTCCACTGGCCCTGGGGCCAAGACACAGGAAGGGCGGGGGAATGGGAGGAGAGCCAGCTCCTCAGTCCCCGGGCCAGGGCGGGAGAGGACAGATCCTCCAGCCCTGAGACAGCAGGGGGAGATCCAGCTCCTCCGGCTGCTTGAGGAGATTACGCACCGCCAGCTCCAGGGCCACAGGGGGACGGGGGGAAGAGAGAAAGCTCCACTGGCGCTGGGGAGAGGCAGCTCCTCCGGCCGCAGGGGGTACAGAAAGTGTCCCTCCAGAAGTGGCCAAATTTTTATACCTGTGCACACCCCTGATGGCCCTAACCTCATACTTTGCATGGTGACAAGTTTCAGAGTGGTAGCCGTGTTAGTCTGTATCAGCAAAGCAACGAGGAATCCTTGTGGCACCTTAGAGACTAACAAATTTATTTGGGCATAAGTTTTCATGGGCTAGAACCCACTTTATCAGATGCATGGAGTGGAAAATACAGGAGCAGGTATAAATACATGAAAAGATGGGAGTTGCCTTACCAAGTGTGAGGTCAGTCTAGAGAGACAACTCAATTAACAGTAGAATACCAAGGGAGGAAAAATAACTTTTGTAGTGGTAATGAGAGTGGTCCATTTCAAACAGTCAAGAAGGTGTGAGTAACAGTAGGGGGAAATTAGGTTTAGGTTTTGTATTTATACCTGTTGCTGTATTTTCCATTCCATGCATCTTATGAAGTGGGTTCTAGCCCATAAAAGCTTATGCCCAAATGAATTTGTTAGTTTCTAAGGTGCCACAAGGACTCCTCGTTGTTTTTGCTAACCTCATACTGTATGCCACAGTTTTTCTGAATAAGGTAATAGACAAAACCTAGCAGTATGGGCCCTATATTGACATGCAAAGAGGGTGCGTGTTTGTCAACTGAATTGGCTTTACAAGATTGAAAAGCCCATCAAGTTACAGGTTGATATGTTGGAAGCAGTGGACAGTGTTGCCAACTCATTTTTTTCCATGAGTCTCTATTATTATTTTCCTTAAAGCCCCAACTCCTGGAGCCAAGTGGATGTGTGATGATTTCAGCCTTCATTCCTAAAGAAAAAGTAAGTTTCTAGTCCTCAGGGCTGTGGAGAATGCTTCAAAATGTGACCCCTGAAGGCTCAAAAAGCAGAAGGCAAATAAAAAACACCAAATCTCATGATTTTAAAGCCACTCATGATTTTTGAACATTTGGGGTTGGCAATACCGACACTATAGCAGATGGCACAACTTCAAACGTGTTATCTTGATAGGATTTTTCAGTCCCATTAAGCTTAGTGACTGAGCTAACACACCCTTTTTATTTGCCAAGACAGGGCCTTAGCCTAGTCTACACTTTAAAAGGTTTGCCAGTTTAGCTATACTCACAAACAGTCCTAGTGTAATGCAAATTACACCTGCAAAAAGTTGCTTTGCCAGGATAGTTTACACCAGTTTGGTGTGTGAAATAAGATATATCAGCAAAAGAACTTTTATGCTGGTATAACTGCATCTACACAAGGGCTTTTGCAGATACAGAAGTGTAAAAAAACAAAAATTAAAAACCACACCTTACACTGCTAACCCAGAAGAGGTTTCTAGTGCAGACCATGCCTTCATGTATCAACACTATAGAAAAAAATCTGTGGAGGGAGCTGTGAGAGAAGGAGGGAATATGACAGTCTTCTTTCAAGACTAGAAAACATCCTTTATACCAAACCAACTCTTAAAAATTGATGAGAGCTTTTCAAAATTTACCCCATGCCTATATTTACCCTACCTGTTTTATACCTTAGTCATATTGACTATGGCCAGTGACAATTCTTGTTCCATAAGACTGTACTAGGGTGATGAATTAATTTTAGATGCTGGACTCAGCCTTAGGTGACAGACTTAAAAACCAAATCTTAATTCATTTTGCCTACAATTTAATAGTAAAGAATTTGAAAAGCTCAACTTAAGTTTACATAGTACACCCCACTCAATATAAACCAGTTCTCTGCAGAAACAAACCATAACAGATCAGAAGCAGGTCAGCCTTAAAGACATAGCTGATTGGGGGGGCGGGGGGGGAGACACGGAAGGGGTATGTGTAGCAACTTCATTGATACTTACCAGGTTCAAAGCCACCCCTCCCTGCCCAAATTAAATTAAATTTGAGTTACATATCTGTTCTAGATAGGTTTCCTCATCTATATAGTACACCCTTGATAAAGAGGTAAAGGCTGCTATATTTACACTAGGTGCTCACATTTTCCTTCACCTCAGCTACTTTTCTGAAGTGACAAAATGAGAATTAAACTACTCCCTTCAAATCACAGAATAAGTGTTTTCTAAAAGCCACCAAGAACGTGTTTTTAAGCTCATTTTCATTACAGCTAATGTCCAGAAACCTGTTTCACTGGAGCTGCTCCTCTGCCTAATTGAAAGACACAGAACTGGAATCGTAAATGTGTTCCCCACTAGCTGAGCAGCATTACAGAACTTTTATGCGCTTGAAGAATTTATGCAAGCTAATTCTAGAAGTTTTATTGCTGTACTTTGTTTAGTTATGAAACTAGAGTAACATTCTGACAGCTTTTACTAAGTAACTGTAAAAATAAAAATTTTTATTTGCTAACTGTGAGGTCCGGTGATAGTTTGTTACCTTAAACAGCAACATACTTTGCACAACAAAAATGATGTTTACTACTGCTCCTCTTCCAAATTTAGGACAGAGAGACAAGCTGCCAGAGGTAACAGTATTCACACCAGTACATTTTTCCATTAGTATAACAGAGAAGCTACCTTCATAGCCTATGAACAAAGTTTATCCAGTACACTCAAGGATTTGCTGCGCCATCTGCACCACCTGCTATAAAGTCAGGGGAAAGGTAAGGATGAGAAAATGCACACCAATATGTTTGCATTTCTCATGTGTTTACCAAAACACCTCTAGACCCGGCAAATTGGCTAATTACACCCCCATTGCAAACCAGTTCCTTGTTTGATTTAAAGATAAAATGACTTTAATTAAACTCCTCCCCTCAAGTTAAGAGAAAAATGCCAGCTACACAAGACTTCAAGGTCTTCAGGGCACCAACCATATCTTATAGAATAAAGAGCAATGAGTGAGTAGCACACTTTTGAATGCTGTAAGAAACAGTTTTGTAAATTTGTCACCACAGTCCCCCTTTACTTCTGGCAGCGCTCACGTCTGACAGTAGTTGCTGTACAGAGATAGCATAGTCCCTGTCCCAAGGAGCATACGATCTGATGATCATGCAGAGTCATGGGGTATCCTCCCCAAAAGAGATTTGAATACTAAATTTTTATCCAATAAACTAGGAAACAACATTGATGCTTAGAACAAGTCAACAAGTTTTGCACTTCCTGCACAGAATGTTTAAAACTGTTTAAGTTTTTATGAGCACTTTAAACTTGCAATATGAGTTAGTGAGTGACTTTTGATCATTAACTATGCTATCAAAAAATGGCTTAGATATCCACTGGCCCAAGTTCTTCTCTCAGACATACACCCCCAACCCAACTGACTTAATCAAATGAAAGTCTGAGGGGAAATCAGGGCCTTGAATATGCCATGGGGGAGGAGTTGCTAGAGAATATAATTTTAAGTTAAGGTTTCAAGCACACTTCGAGGTTCTCAAAAACGTGCACAATTTTGATTATATTAACAAAGAGGCAATTGTCAACTGTGGTGGGAGAAGGTAGTCCATGATATATGGGCCTTACTTATTGTAAGTAGGAATTGCTATTCATAAGAGATAGGAAAAGAAAGTTCTGAATAAGGGTGCCGTTTTGTAAAAAACAGCTGTATCTTCAGTCAGATTTTCTCTTAGATTGCTGGAATATTCAATTACTGTTGCTTATATTAGTGCATCACTCATCAGCATTTATGCAATTTATAAGACTCAACTAACAGCTTTGAGATGGAAGCTCTTACAGCAGTGTTTGAGCAGATGTCTACTGACCATGAGTCTGGACCATAGAAGCATTGCTATGCAAATGGCTTTTGTCACAGTGACAAAACATCTGTAAGTCTTCAAAAAACAACACATGCTGATCCTTATAACCAGGTCCAAGAGGCCTAGGATATTAGAGGCTTTACTGACCCTCCATTCCAGCCAAATAAAAAGAACGGAAAAGAACAAAGCTATCCCAAAAACCTACCCTCAGCACCCTACACAGCTGTTTTGTGTCTGTTTTTACCATCAGGTAAGTTCAGACAAGTTGTCCAATCACATCAAAATTAGAAAGGTAACAACTGCAAGACAAAAAAAACCAAATTGTGAAGTGACCTGCACAGATTCCAGCAGCAGCTGGAAGCAGTAAGGGGAGATTTAGTACCAGTAAGTGTGAAGTCTCATAGCCAAGGAGAGAAAAGGGGAGGGAGGGAAGGAGGACATGGCCAAGCAGCTGTACCCAATTATTTAAACACACAGTTTCATCTTGTCTCATTAATGCTATCCTAAGATTGCTTCTTCATCTAACCAAACATTGCGGCTACTGCAAGGATTGGCAAGAAAGTAGTCCACAAGAGGATCTTTATAAAAATGGTCCACAAACACAAAACATTTGAGAACCACTGTTTAATAAGAAGCACTTGCTGCTCTACCGGTGATCTTTGAAAGTTTAGCAGATGCCCTGCTCATTATATTATGTAATAAGTCAGATACCTACATTTTTTAAAGATGAAGATCCCTTGCAGTAACTAGAAACTCTATTGATGAAAGTCAAGTATAGTTAGTCTTAAGTGAAAATAAGCAGGGAAGAAAAAAGTCAAGAGTCAGATGAATGCACTGGTTCAGAGGGGCACCACACTCACAAGCTGGAATCCAAAGACACTTGTACAAGAACTAAAAAAGATGTAATTATCTTCTAATCCACCCATATGAGATGCCACTCCGAGTAAACTGTGCACATGTCCAAGATACACATTATCCTTCTTCTGGCATTCCTCACCCAGCAATGAAAGTTAACTGTTGACATTTAAGTTATCCTTGTTAAGTTAATGTTAATACCCCACTGACATTGATTTGAGTAATTCACACCTCTGACTGTTTTTATTTCAGGCTGCCTGCAACCTTAGGCTTTTTATATATCAATGTTTAGTTTGTGGCAAGCTAGGGGAACCTACTCCACACTAGCCTGCCATTCTCTAATGTCCATGTGCACCTGCACAGTTAGTTAATGCACCCTGATCTAGACTTGTTTCACAGAGGACTAGATCAAAGGACATTAATGTGCTGTTAGAGCACAACATGCTCATGTGAGGGTAGAGTCACACCGCAGCTTGCCACAAACTCCTGTTCCTGTAGACAAGCCCCAAGTTATTTTGCACCTGAATAAACTAATTGTAAGGGTAAGCTGCAATGGGGCAAGTCATCGTTTATACTGGTGAAGCACAACTACCATAGGTGCTTAAATTGGTGCAGTTACACCAATTTAAAAAAATAAAACGTATAGACAAGGCCTCAGGCTGATGTCACTATACCAGTTTACACACAAGGCTCATCTTCCCTAGAAAGTTTAATTGTGTTTAAAAACTGTGTTTAAACAACTGAGTTACGTGGAATGATGCTGATCTTGACAAGTAGTGTTCTGCATCTTGTCACAACTCTGTTGTTTTTCAAAAGTCCTCTTTAAATATAATTAAGCTTCCTAGCAAAGACAAGCCCTTTGAAATATAAACTAAGACTATCTTCAAACACAAGAGCAGAGACTTCAGAAAAAGTGGACCACAAAAAGGCAGCCTCTAGAATTAAATACCAGCTCATTAGGCCACTGCTATTGGTCCAATTTAAAGAAAGGAATGGGAGATAAGAAAGTTGGAAATAATGGCTCAAAAACAGAAGATGTGGAAGATCTACATCCTACTCCCATTTAGATCAGTTTTTAAGTCAAAAGGAAGTCATAGCAAAAGAGCATATACACCAGCCCTGAGCTGATTAAAATTCCTACTGGCAAAAAAAAAAGTGACAACCAAAGTAGTTTTAATCACTCCACCTAATTTATGATATTTCCAAAAGAAAGCCCATTACTGAAAGAAAAACATTCCATACAAAGTCAAGAATCTGAATGTGTAGGTGCAAAACGAGACAGGAAGCAGCAATATCACCCAAATGCATTCATGGAAAGCATTACAAATGACAAGTTCTGCTGATATTTTATCCTGGAGTCAGAACTATACTCCAGAACGTTAAAACATGATTTAAGTCTGTACTGGGAGGGACCAATTTTGTTAGAGACAAGAGGGCCATCACATCCCACAGCAAGCCTGATTAAGTGAGGGGGAAAGATAATCTCCCTCCTAAATTTTTGTTCCTACTGGGCAAGGAATGACTTGATGTTTAACGTCTCAAATATATTTTGTCACAGAAAGGAGTACTAAAATTCATGATTCGCTGGTTTCCAGACACTTTGTGTGCATGCACGTGTGTAATATAGTACATGAAACTATTACGATATTTTTTATAATGCTATACATTTCTGTGTGCAAGAATCAATTTTTTTTTAAAAGACAAACCCCATGATACAAAGAAAACGGTACACAAAGGCAATAAAACACTTAGAGAAACAAATGTTTCCGTAACTATTTTCCACTGAAACAGTTCATAAGTGATGAAAGCCACCTAAGAGAAGCTCCAGCTTCCTATTACTGTGTATGTCAAAGGTCTTATCCGGCACCAGATGGGAAGTAAAGAAAAGTTACGCGGCATATACTTTGTTTCCACGATAACATTAAACACCTAAAATATCCATTGGATATAAATTAGCTACATTGTTGGACTCTTCAAAGTGAAATATGCATCATTTAACAGGAAGCTTGATTACAGTTTGACTTTCCAGGATCAAAAGTACAGATGACTTTAAATAGCACAAGATATATAAACTAAGACCAACTCGCTCCCATCCTTCCCATGCTTTTTCAAAAGTCAAAAGCAAGTATTTAAACAGGACTCATCCTGATGAAAAAAGTACACAGACACTGAAAGTTGATTTTAACTACACACTCTCCTATTTATAAAGCAGCCCTCCTACAAGTTGCATGTCCTCTGGAATGGTGGCTGAATGTTTAGCATATCAGACACACAAATACCTTGCAATGCCAGTTACAAAAGTGCCATGCACACACCTGTTTTTATTTACAGCATCACCTGAAAGCGAGAAGTGGGCTGCATTATCTCCATTAAATGTAAACAAACTTGTTTGTCTTAGCAATTGGCTAAACAAGAAGTAGGACTGAGTGGACTTCTAGGCTCTAAAGTTTTACATTGTTTCATTTTTGAGTGCAGTATGTAAAAAAAGAAAAATCTACATTTGTAAATTGCACTTCACCTCATACAAGTATTGTAGTGCAATCTCTTTATCGGGAAATTGAAAAATACTGTTCCTTTTAACATTTTTACAGTGCAAATATTTGTAATAAAAAATATAAAGTGAGCACTGTAACTTTGTTGGAATTGAAATTAATATGTAAAAAAATCCAAAACAACAAAATATCAATTGAAATTTAACAGTGCGATTAAAACTGCAATTGATTGGAATTCATTTTTTTTAATCATTTGACAGCCCTACTTTTTTTTTTTAAGTGTGTCTCCAATAGTACACAAACTTTTCTATGAACCTGTCAATTTAATAACTCAAAATTTAAGTTGTGTAAAAAAAAAAAAAAAAGAAACCCAAAGCTTTTTAGAAACTTTACACCAACAGAACCATATTCACTGCTACAAAATGCCCTTAAAACAGTTGTTTTTAATCTATGTATACACCTTTCTGGAGTATTTGAAACTTAAAGCCTGAAAGCGAAATTGATTTCATAGTCAATTTAACTTTCATTGTCCAAGTTGACAGCAATACAAAGAGTGAACTGGATTTTAAGTTTCCATTTTTAGTACCCTAATGTACATTTTCATAGATCATTGTTAATCAAATTAAGAGCATTAGCTTCTTTTCTTACTGAAAACTTTTTAAATTAAATAGGTGTGTTTCTTTACTTGTATACAAAATGCATTAGTAAGAACACTAATGTTTACTGTACAAACCTTCATTATAAGTTAAAGGAAATACTACCATAAACATTTCCTTCCTCTGAACTGGTCTACATGATATGGTGCTCACAACACCAGCAGCTGCTGGCACTCTGCCCAACCTAGAGGGTCCCATCATTTCTAACATTAATGGAAATGCACCCGTGGAAGCACTGGTGAAGAGACAATGGCCAAAAATGTGTTTTGAGCACAGGAAGTTCACCCCCAGATTAAGTATAGTGATGCCTCCATAATGCGTAAAAGCAGTCCTTTTTCACCTGGAAAGAAGATCTTGCGGTTTTAACCATATGGCTTAGGTCCTGGACAATCTAGAAGCCTCCTTTCTCTTCAGATGTTATCCCAGAAGCAGAAGGGAGATAAAGCATTTAAGTAGGTAGTTTCCAAATATGACCATAGAGATGGGAATAAGGTTTTCCCAATGGAGGACCTCAAATCTGACTCCCCCTCTGATCCAACAGAACTAGAGAGTCAGCAATATGCCCAGAAAGTCAAGACCCACCTATTTACACAGACTTTTGCTATATTTTATAACTAATGTTGTAGTACAATGGATGAACTAAATAGCTACAGCCATCTAAACACTCAAAGCATACTGCTGAAGTTAATATTTTCCCATGGGCAGGCTACATTGCCTGATATTGTTAGTTCCCATCTGATAAAAGACAATGAGTGCACCAAGTGGAAAATGGTTGGTTCTAGATTATTTAAAAAAAAGTTAAAGCAAACACTGAGACTATATAAGTCTATTATATAGATCTCTATCTCTCTCTCTATATGCCAGCAAAGCAGTCCTAGGATGTATGCACCTTATACTGGCAAAGCTGTGTTGTTGCCGATACAGGGGGTCCCCGGTATAGGTCTCCCCCTTATCCATTGTTATGCATATCCATCACTCATCAACAGGGAAACGTGTTCCGATTGACGTCGGTCCCGATCTGCATATCCATCATTTGCACTTACAGTATTGTACTCGCTTCACCTTTTGTGTCGCTTTTCTGTGGGCGCTTACTACCCACCAGAGGCCAGCACCCCCTGCCCCACCCCCAACACCTCCCGTCCACAGGGCCGCTGATCAACTCATCTCCCTCCCTCCCAGTGCCTCCTGCCTGCCGCAATCAGCTGTTCAGCAGCATTCAGCAGGCATGGCGGGAGGAGGAAGAGAGGGAGGAGCAGAGACAGGGTGTGCTTGGAGGAGGGGGTGGAAAGAGGCAGGGCAGCCATGAGTATGTACAGCTTATTCCAAGCTGCCGCCGCCGCCACCACATGAAACAAGCTATACAAGCAAAAGTGCAGCTTTGCTGGTATAACTGCAGCTATACTAGCTGCGCTGGCAAAAGCCCCTTTGTCAGTCACAATTCATACCTCACCACACTCCTCACTGACATAACTATACTGCCAGAAGTCTGTAGCATAAACCTGACTATGAAATATTAGTTAATACAATTCAAATACACTAGCACACTGAAAATATTCAACCTCACTCAAAAGAAGAGCCATCATGCTATATTTAAAAAAATCCATACAATAAAACCTGAAACCATGGGTTACACCACCATTCCTAAACGTGGACTGCTTTAGACTGCAGGCATGTTTTGAGAGTTCTGAATATGGCTGATCCAAGACCAAAACCACTCCCCTTTTAAACACATGTGCTCATATTTGGCAACCAAATATGAAATATTTTACAATCAGACAGCATAAGAAGTTCAAATACAGCCTTTTGATATTGCTAGCATTCTAATTTAGCTGCTGTCAAGTTTATGTAGGATAAAGAGTGAGAACTTTAATAGCTTTTTTGAAGGGGGAGGGAAGGAAGGGAAGAGATTTTTAAAGGCATTAGACACATAATTCTCAGAAAAGTCCCTCCCCAGAGATTTGTGCATCACCAGTTTATTTAGCTAGAAGAAAACAACTTGAAGCACAGATGACCTGCAATTAGTCTTGACAGTGTTTCTAATCAATTTTGTTAGGCAACTGAGGGGCTATATACAACATTTTTGCTTGAGACTACTAAGAACTGTGGCACTATCACATATCTCATGGGATGGTAGAGAAAGAACAAGCTCTGCCTGAGAATTCATGTGACTCAAAGTAGCCTTATGTGGAAGGGTTTCTGTTTTTTAAAATGAAAACTGGAAGGAATGCAGTGAGAAGCCAGTGACCGATCATAACCCCCAAAATATGTCCTGTAAAAGCCTTAAGTTGTTTTACAAAAAGATGGTCTAATGTGAAAGTTAAACAGTGGGAAAGCAATGAGAGTTTGAAATGACAGTACATGACTTGCATTTCTTCAAAAACATTAAAGCAATCACATTTCTTACAATTAAGATGTGTGGAAGATCTAGCAATTCTTGGATTTCATTGGGTACTACATTCTGGTTACTTCAGCAACTAAGCATACTGTTTCTAAGGCCTGGTCTACCCTTAAATTTTGCTGGCATAAATGGGAGTGGGATGGGGAAAAGTCACCCCTAACTGACATATGCCTATGCTGGCAAAAGCCCCAGTGTAGATGCAGTTATACTGGCAAAAGAAATCATTTTGTCAGTATACAGTTTAATATGTTCAGGGAACTGGTATAATCTACACCAGAAGGATATGCTGGTAAAGCTATACTAGCAAACCCTACGGCAGTGTACCATATTTAAAACACAGAAAATTTTCAAGAGTGGATGCCTAAAGTGTTCTGAAGAGCTGAACGAACAGCTCCCCACTGAGGTCGGTGGGGAGCTTCTGCATGTCCAGCACCTCTAAAAATCTGGCCACTTATTGAAGAGCCTAATTTTAGGCATCCACTTGTAAAACAAATCTCCACCCGGAGCTGTACAAGTGAAATGGACACCCAGTTCCTTCCCATGCAGAAAACAAGATACATGAAGATGTTAAACAACAAACAATAAAGAAGCTCATCTTTTTAGCCCCAGTACATCTGCTACGCATAAGCAAGGACTTTGGTAATGGCCAAATTCATTATTGCTCTTAAATTTTCAATCCTTTTATGATGTTTTTAAACTATAAAACTATCGTTACATTACAGATATGGCTCGTTGTAGGTAAAGACGAAGGGTGGAGTTTTTAAAATTGCTTACTGAGAGCAACACCTTTTGTGTTGGTATTCTCCATTTCCCCCCTTCTGAATTCTAAGATCCACATTTATTTGTAGGCATTTGGTGAAATGTTCAACCCCTGCATGGATTAAGATCCACAAGAAAGGCCACTGTGCATTCCATGCTTATCCTTTTTCTCAGGCTATCAGCATCCTTGAAAGGATTTCTACTGGCAGAACACAGCATTTCTTTACAACGTACTTTCAGGAAAAGTACTCAAGAGACAGTGTGCGCCTTCATAATTCACTTGAAGTTTATTAAAGTGCATCCATATTTCCACATTATCTAGAATGGGGGCAACACAACAGCCTTCTGCCATCTGGAATTCATCTGAACACCAAAAGCTTCACAATTTTTTCCACAGGTCATCACTTACAATACATTAGGAATAGGGAATTCAGGTTGCCAAGAGACTGGAAAAGGTACAGGCATGACTTACTTCCCACTCTGGTCAAGCTGCTGTCACTTCCACTGAGGATTGGTTGATCTGCCATTTGTAGAGCCCACACAGGATGAGGAGGCCTCCAAAAGAGATCTTTCTCACCCCACCCAACCCACTCCCAGCAAAAGCTTTTTATTCAGCTTTAGGCCTGTCCTGTTTCCAGGTTCTGCAGTAGCCCTGACTGATGAATACAGAGAGACAGACAAGTCTATTCCCTTAGATGTAGCCACAAGTTACCTTTGAGTTCAAACATTTAACATTTCAGGAAAGAGCGAACACATTACTCTTTAAATGATAATCCTTGTTAGCTTTACAGCAGCCTACAAATTATTGCAGTTCTCTCCTCCACCTCCTGCCACAACTTACTTAATTGAACATTATCCATTTTATACCCAAATTTCCCTGATCCAAAGAGACACTTGCAGCCTTCTCCTACACAAAATATATAACCTGTTCATTTATAAAGTTACTACTACTTATTCCAACAGCAGGAAACTGGTTTGCACGTAATACAACAAGCTAGGGGGAAAAAATCGTATCGGCCAGAAGTGTGGCACAGGTAGAAGTATCTAATTTCCTGCCCAGTGAATAATAAGGGAGGCTGCTGAGTTGCCAGTCAGATGATTGGTGATCAGAAAGGCTACGAAAAAAAAAAAAGCAGAGAAACAGAATGCCCATGAAAGATGGTGCTACTAGGGAGATGTGCTAATTATAGATGTCCGCCACACAAATAATGCCTTAAAAAGAAAGGGGTGGGGCCAGGGAAAATTGCACTGTTGAGGCTTGGTCTACACTTCAAAGTTAGATTAACAGGAGTGTGAAAAACCACACCACTGACTGACATAGATATGTTGACCTAACTCCAGGGTTAAGACACAGCTATAGTGACAGAAGAATGCTTTTGTCAACGCACCTACTGTTGGTCAAGGAGGTAATGTTCCTACACCAACGGAAGACCCCTTCTGTAAGTGTAGGCTATAGCTACACTATGCAGTTCTGCCAGTGTAGCTATGGCATTGTGCTGTCATACAGGCAGGTAGTTGTTAGTTTTGCCAGAAAGGCTAGCAACCCAAATAGGCTTTGTTACAAAACTGAAATTCATTCACGGCTGCAACACACAGTTTGATTTTCGGAAGGAGATAATGTCTAGCATTTTGTTAAATGGAAGGGAGTCCAGGAGAGCTGGCTGTATTTCAAGGAATCCCTGTTGAGGTTACAGGGACAAACCATCCCGATGAGTCGAAAGAATAGTAAACATGGCAAGCGACCAGCTTGGCTTAATGGTGAAATCCTAGCGGATCTTAAACATAAAAAAGAAGCTTACAAGAAGTGGAAGGTTGGACATATGACCAGGGAAGAGTATAAAAATATTGCTCGGGCATGTAGGAAAGATATCAGGAGGGCCAAATCGCACCTGGAGCTGCAGCTAGCAAGAGATGTCAAGAGTAACAAGAAGGGTTTCTTCAGGTATGTTGGCAACAAGAAGAAAGCCAAGGAAAGTGTGGGCCCCTTACTGAATGAGGGAGGCAACCTAGTGACAGAGGATGTGGAAAAAGCTAATGTACTCAATGCTTTTTTTGCCTCTGTTTTCACTAACAAGGTCAGCTCCCGGACTGCTGCGCTGGGCATCATCTCTTCCCCATTCTGTGGCCAGCCCTCTGTGGAGATAGAGGTGGTTAGGGACTATTTAGAAAAGCTGGACGTGCACAAGTCCATGGGGCCGGACGAGTTACATCCGAGAGTGCTGAAGGAATTGGCGGCTGTGATTGCAGAGCCCTTGGCCATTATCTTTGAAAACTCGTGGCGAACGGGGGAAGTCCCGGATGACTGGAAAAAGGCTAATGTAGTGCCAATCTTTAAAAAAGGGAAGAAGGAGGATCCTGGGAACTACAGGCCAGTCAGCCTCACCTCAGTCCCTGGAAAAATCATGGAGCAGGTCCTCAAAGAATCAATCCTGAAGCACTTACATGAGAGGAAAGTGATCAGGAACAGTCAGCATGGATTCACCAAGGGAAGGTCATGCCTGACTAATCTAATCGCCTTTTATGATGAGATTACTGGTTCTGTGGATGAAGGGAAAGCAGTGGATGTATTGTTTCTTGACTTTAGCAAAGCTTTTGACACGGTCTCCCACAATATTCTTGTCAGCAAGTTAAGGAAGTATGGGCTAGATGAATGCACTATAAGGTGGGTAGAAAGCTGGCTAGATTGTCGGGCTCAACGGGTAGTGATCAATGGCTCCATGTCTAGTTGGCAGCCGGTGTCAAGTGGAGTGCCCCAGGGGTCGGTCCTGGGGCCGGTTTTGTTCAATATCTTCATAAATGATCTGGAGGATGGTGTGGATTGCACTCTCAGCAAATTTGCAGATGATACTAAACTGGGAGGAGTGGTAGATACGCTGGAGGGGAGGGATAGGATACAGAAGGACCTAGACAAATTGGAGGATTGGGCCAAAAGAAATCTGATGAGGTTCAATAAGGATAAGTGCAGGGTCCTGCACTTAGGATGGAAGAATCCAATGCACCGCTACAGACTAGGGACCGAATGGCTAGGCAGCAGTTCTGCGGAAAAGGACCTAGGGGTGACAGTGGACGAGAAGCTGGATATGAGTCAACAGTGTGCCCTTGTTGCCAAGAAGGCCAATGGCATTTTGGGATGTATAAGTAGGGGCATAGCGAGCAGATCGAGGGATGTGATCGTTCCCCTCTATTCGACACTGGTGAGGCCTCATCTGGAGTACTGTGTCCAGTTTTGGGCCCCACACTACAAGAAGGATGTGGATAAATTGGAGAGAGTCCAGCGAAGGGCAACAAAAATGATTAGGGGTCTAGAGCACATGACTTATGAGGAGAGGCTGAGGGAGCTGGGATTGTTTAGTCTGCAGAAGAGAAGAATGAGGGGGGATTTGATAGCTGCTTTCAACTACCTGAAAGGGGGTTCCAAAGAGGATGGCTCTAGACTGTTCTCAATGGTAGCAGATGACAGAACGAGGAGTAACGGTCTCAAGTTGCAATGGGGGAGGTTTAGATTGGATATTAGGAAAAACTTTTTCACTAAGAGGGTGGTGAAACACTGGAATGCGTTACCTAGGGAGGTGGTAGAATCTCCTTCCTTAGAGGTTTTTAAGGTCAGGCTTGACAAAGCCCTGGCTGGGATGATTTAACTGGGAATTGGTCCTGCTTCGAGCAGGGGGTTGGACTAGATGACCTTCTGGGGTCCCTTCCAACCCTGATATTCTATGATTCTATGATTCTAAAGCCTGGTAACTGTAAACTCAGTTGCAGTTGCCAAGGCCAAGCACCTTAATTAGTGTAAATCAGGGACTGACTTGCAATTTTTAAAACTCTTGGACAAAAAAGTCTCTATTTGGTTAATATGTGAAACACGTAAACCAGTTTATTATACTTTTTGGGTTAAAAGGGAAGAAGCACAATTTTTTAAAAAGTGTGGTGAATTAATAAGAACAGCTCAAATTAAAATTAGCAGGCTTGAATTATTACAACAGTGAATGTGGATTGTTTAAATGATGTGCAGGCCAAGTTCAGACAAGATATTGTAACTCATGTTGCTGTTGCACGCTGTATCAGCCACTGCCTTGAGCTTGCTATTCTAAATCAAGACTATCCCAGACTGAAATTTTGAAAATCCTTTTCAAATTCGCTACAATAGGTTTTGATCATTGCCCTGTATCTCGTTCAGGATATACAGCAGAAACTCAGCCAGGGGCTGACATAGCCCAAATTAGGGGCACTCTTAAGGAAATCAAAAGGAGACTCTGTTTTGTTCTCCAGAATATCGGCTTTCATTTTTAAGAGAACAATGTCTCTAGCTTTTATGGTTACAAAGAAAACGTAAGCACCATGAGCCAGATCCAATCCAAGCCTTCTGCAGATTCTTATGAAGGCATCAGTTGTAACAGTAGCTCTAAGGGGTGTGAACTGCCCATTCATTTCATTAACGTGTTAAATCCAATGCCTAGGGATGATAATTTAATTGTTGATCATTTCATTCCTCATGTAAGAATTGAGAGGGAAAGTTACAGGCCTGCATAGTTTTGGTGCCAGACGTGGATGGCATTTAAGACATACAGCCATTTCCCTCATCCCAAAAAATAAAGGAGCTAAGCCCAAGGAGCCTAGCAGGGCACACTGGCATACTGAACCACTACAGAGTGGGAGCAGAACAGATTTCAAGGAGTCCAGTGAGAGCACACACTTTCTGAACATCTGCACAATCAACAAAAAGCAACATTGCATTTGGCAACTCCCAGGGGTGTAGCTTGGAAGAGTACCACCAACTAAACCCCTTACCCTATCTCCCTCCCCATATGCATCCCTTGACTAAAGGCTCTTACTTTTCCAGGACACAATCTCTTGTTGTTCAAGGCTTTGCAAGAGCTAGAAGGTGCTAGGCTGAAATTCCCAGCAATGAAAGACTACCATCTTTAGGCATGGCAAATCTGAGGGGATAACTTTTCTGCATCTTTGGAGACAAAGCTGCTGGGGAGTGAGCAAATAAAATATATATCAATAAGATCTGACAGAGTTGCCAGATTTAACAGGCTACAACCACCACCATTCACATGATTTCAATGCTTTGACTCCACATACTGATTGGATCATAAGAAGAGACATTGGCTCATTGTGGCAGTGCACAGACTGTCTGCTAAACAATTTTACACATGGACTGAGTGAGGAGGAAGAGTGCTCTGTGTCCATGGTTGCCACTGAAATTATACTCAAATTATATAACAGATCTACAAGTGACAATGCACATGCAGGTTTAACAGACCTTTTAACTGCCAGGTGCCAGAAACTGCCTGTTTACAGTGCTCTTATTAGCAATACCATGTTTACTGTCCCCTTAGCTCTGCAGTGGAAGAATGTGGGGTTTTCACAAACTTAAACAAGCCCACACACACACTTTTTATATAAAAGGAGCATATATATGTATATTTTCACACGAACACACATATGGATGCAGCAAAAAGACTTAATGCAGACAGGACTGAGCAGCCCTCCTCTAGTTACTTTGAAACACCAGACACTATTCTCTACTGGCTTGAAGGCGGTCAGGGGAAAAAATCCCAGATCTGTGGACAGATTCACAATAAGCACTCAACTTCAACAGCAGGCAGCACAACAGTAGCGTTGTTCTGAATGATCAAATCTAGATTTCAAACTAGAGGGACATCATCTATGATACCATTTCAGTATTAGAATTTTTTACTTGAGCTTAGTCTCATTTTTAATTGCCACTCTCAGGTGAGCACTGACAGAGGCATTTTTAGTTTATAATAAAGCAAAGACAAAAAAAAAAAAAAAGGGGCAAGAGTCAGACACTTAAAAAAAAAAGAAAAACATGGAAAAATCCTGACACAGTTGTCCAAAACAGAACACAATGTCTTTACACAGTCACAAATGCAATAATATTCCACAAACTTTATTTCAGAGACTAAGACCTCAGCCTGAAAACTGGGACCGCCAAAGTCTTAGCTGCCTGTGGACAATGAAGTTGCCAGCCTAGTATAAAAGGTACACCTTCTTTAACTAACAAGTTGTTCACGTTTCATTTTGCAGATTTTACTAGGCAAAGTTATATTATGTTTTACAATTAAGACTTAAATAATTCATGCTGGAGTCTTGTGCTGTGTCAGCTCATGCATAGTTATGAAAGGTACAATACGTAATTATATTTGTCATATTCACCAGCATGGTAAAAAGCAATTAGCAAGCTCTTAAAGAATAACAAAAAAGATTTCTTGAACAAGATCCAACACTCATGTTTGTGAGGACATTGTCATCAAGCTATTTAACAGATCAGAATTAAAAAATACAACACTCAGCTGTTTGTAATAGTCCCTTGAAATGAGACTGTTCATGAGTGTGCTGGGTAGCTGACACCATACTGTTCTTAAAAAAAAAAAAAAAAATGCAGCAAAAAAGAAGGGTGGGGAGAAATAAGGATTCTAGATTCGGCGGGGTGGGGGGGGGGATGGAGCAGGTAAATAATTTCCATCCCATCATACTTTCTTTAGAGAACAATTATTTATTTCTTCAAATTAAAGAAAAACAAACCACAACTGTAAAGAGATAAAGGTACTAGGAAAAAAAGTTAGACCTCCAATGACAACTCATTATTAAAGCTGATACTTTTCCTCCCACTAACATATACAAATACAGGCTTACAGTTAGCTTTGTAAGGTTGTCATAATAAGCCACAATATTTAAGCAAATAACAAAAGCTTACTCTAAAGCTCCCAGAAATCACACCAGCTAGAATTAAGGGTTAAAAGATCAGACATTCTGTTTACAAGCTAAAACTTGAACTTCAGATCTTCTGCTTCAACCACAGGCAGCAGCTTTGACGTCTCTCTCTCAATTATTTCAATCACAATGTAGGTACCTTTATGGAACATGTTTAATTCACATTTAGAAACTATTGAGTGGTAACAGAGCAAGAAATGTAGTAAGAACCATGTTTAACTCATAGTTACAGCATATGGGTACAAAGAGAGCAAGAAATGAAGTAACAGGCAACCATCTAGATTTTCAGTACGATTTTGTTCAACCATTGGACCCTGTCTCTAGCAGAGTTCAAACACTTACCTTTTGTAGGACATTAGCAACAGACATGATAGGTGCTGTATGGACACACGGTCCCGGCCCTGTTCTCACCAGCAATGTGTTAACCAATGGGGCCAGACATGCCCAAGCACAACTGAGCCACCTAACACCCCCTTGAGAACTTAGGTCGGGTCCGGGCAGGTAGGAGCTACCCCATCACAGGCCGGAGCAGTTACGCCATGGGAGCACCCAAAGCATTCAAAACAGTTCGCTCTTACAGCAGAAACAGAAGGAAGCGCTCCCAAGCGACGCTACAGCCCAGAGGCCACGGCAATCTCTGGGAACGCTATCTGGCCACAGCTCCATTGCAGCGCTGTGCTGCTGGCGGGGTCAGGCGCCACGGAGCAGCCCCACAGCACGGGCGCTCGCCATACTCCGACCGGGACCCGGGCTGCAGAAAACTATTTCAACCTGTTTCTCTGGGGGTGGGAGGAATCACATGAACGCCCTTCTGGCTTACAACGGCGCTTCCGCTTCCAGCCAGGGCAGCGCTTACCCTATGGCCCTGGGGCCGGTGCCAGCAGCGTGCTCGGCTGCCAGGGGGCTGGTTCCCTGCCGGGGCACCTCGGGGGGCTTCCTTGCACAGCGGCGCGCCGGGCAGGGAGGGAGAGACAAAAGGCGGAGGGAGCTGCCCTGAGCCTCACCTGTCACCCCGGCCTCCCGCAAGCATCCCCCGCCCGGGGCGCCCCCGGCCAGCGAGCCGCAGCTGCCGGGCCCCAGGGCGCCCACACACTGGGCGGGGGCTGGACCGAGCCCGGCAGGAGCAGCTGCGGCGGCCGACCCCGGCCGGGCTGGGGCGCGGCGGAGGAAGGAGCCGTTCCCACTCAGCCCGGGCCCCTCCTTCCCCTCTCCCGGCCGGGAGCGCGGCGCTGCCCCCGGGGCACGGAGCCGGACAGTGGGTGTCTCTGGCGGACCCTGCCCCGCGGCTCGGGCCGGCCCCAGCGCTCGGGTACGGGGGCGGGATCCAGCCTGCCGCCGCCTGTCGGGCCCCCCCGCTCGCTCACCTGCCGCTGCCACCCCGCGGCGCAGGGGACCCGCCTCCCCGCCCGGGACTCACCCCCGCAGCCGCTGCGCGCCCGGCCGGGCCAGCCTCAGGAGGAGCCAGACCCGCCGCCGCTGCTTGGGGAGGAAGCGGCCACCATGTTACTTTCACCCCCGCAAGCGGCTGGAGGCGGATCCCAGACCCGCCCAGGACTGGGGAGCGGGCCAAACACTGTCTGCGCCGCCGGCTGCTTCACCGCCAGGGGGCGGCAGAGCGCAACGGCTGCCCCGCGCGGCCCTGCCCCCGGCGTGCGCAGAGCGCCGCGCCCCCTTAGCCGCCGCCTTCCAGGGCCTGGTGCAGGCACAGCTTGAACCCGTGTAATACTGGGCTGGGGCGGTGGGGCTGGTACCAGTGCAGTCCCAGTGATATCCGCGCAAGCCCTGGTGCTGCACCCGCTGGGAGGAGTTATTATTATAGAGGTGTAGCTTATTGCCCTCCCCTCTACAGGGATAAGCTATATCCATATACACACATTTATTCCTGTGTCCTGGTGCCCCCATCCGTGTCAGCACAATAACTTGTGTGTGTAGACAAGCCCTCGGGCTAACATTTCTCACTCTGGTGCTTAAAGTTAGGTACCTAAATAAAAGTGAAGCTGCTGAGGGGAAGAAAAAGATGCACCTGTAGCCAGGGGGGCTGGAATAATGTGTGGAGGGTTTTAGCCCACGAAAGCTTATGCCCAAATAAATTTGTTAGTCTCTAAAGTGCGACAAGTACTTCTTGGTTCTTTTTGCTGATACAGACCAACCCGGCTACCACTCTGAAACTGTAAATCCTGTGTATGATGGAAAACACTTCAAGCTAGTGGTGGGTGCAGAAGCAACCCTAGTTCCAGCACCTACGCCTGCAGCTCTAGTGCTGACTTGATAGAGTTTTACACTTCCTTTGCACTGGTGCAAATGACTGCCTACAGCAATCAAACCCTGAGTGTTTCTGAAAGCAGTTTTGACTCCACATACAGATAGGGAGGCTCTCCTGGCGCAGAACTTTTACAAGCCTACAAGTATTTATACACCAACGTAATCAGACACACTGCACTCATCCATTAAGGCATTTATATTCAGGCTGTTGTAAGTGCTGACATTTTACTTTACCATCAAAGACTAGCCCTGAGACTAAAGAGCTGTGTGTCTTCCAAAGCAGGTACCATTTTCTGCAGTGGGAAAAAAAACATAAGTACTAAACAAATACAAGAGAGCTCATGCATTTCTTCCCTCTGTAAACACAATAGGTCTTTGCACTAATCTTTCAGACAGAAAAAGGAAAGGTATTGAACAGAGGCCAAAAAGCACCAGTTTCCTTTAACGTTAAAGCTCCCATCGTTTCCTTTGAGGTAAGCTCTAAGCTTTGTTATTGTGACCTACAGTGGGTGCACTGCTGAAGATCCATTTACAAATTATTTCAGGCCAAATCTCTGGCAAAACTATTGAAGTTAAAGATTAAGGATTGAGGGCCTGATCCTGTATCCCTTATTCATCTGTGTAGTTTTTAGACCAGATTCTATTACACCAGTGTAAATCAGAAGTAATTCCTCTGAAGTCAGTGGTGTTACCCCAGTATAAAGCCACTGAAAATGAGAGGAGAATCAGGCCCATTGCATGAAATGACACCAAATGCGCCAGAAAGACTTCTTCAAAGCCTCTTCC
Organism: Natator depressus; assembly: GCF_965152275.1. Classification (NCBI taxonomy): domain Eukaryota; kingdom Metazoa; phylum Chordata; order Testudines; family Cheloniidae; genus Natator; species Natator depressus. The sequence continues at coordinate 109,876,066 of NC_134238.1, read as the reverse complement.
ATAGCTATTCCTGTTCATCCTTGGAAGACAATCAGGGAGAAAGTGGAGCTAGCAGGGCAACACAGAAGAGAGAGATCTGTACTTCTTAGCAACTCCCTTCCACAGGGTTAGGAAATGGGAATAACTGCTCCTCCCACTTAAAAGGCTGATATTCTGGAAATTCTCGAGGGCAACCTCAAGGAGCTTCCTATTCTCATTCTGCAGATTCATCATGGGAGATGACGATTTAACCACCAATTGTGTAAAGGCTGCTTGAAAGATAATACCTAAATTATTTACTTTCACCTTCCAGTCAACCCTTGAGTTTTGCTGAGAGCCTATAATTTAAAAATCTTACATTATAATCATCCATTCACTTCTCTTTCTGCACAACCATACGGAGATCTCTATTTAGGGTGGGTTCAGCCAACTGTCAAGAATCCATTACATTAATTTACCACACAATGCTGACAAACCTGCAGCTGCAGGAGGCCCCCAGCAGGGCATGGGCCCCATGCTACAAGTGAGATGTTTACTCTCATGTTTCATTGGTACATGGGTGGAGCATGAGATGATTTTTGCTGATTGAGCTCTTTGATGAAAATAGTTTGAGTTTCCTGGGGAATCAAGGTGCCTTCCCTTTACCATGTCCCTGGCAGACCACTTCAGGTCCCTCTTACCCTCCTGTTTACAGGAAGCATTCATTTACTCAAACACAAACACACCAGTTGTAGACATGTTACTGAGGGCTTGTCTACACTACAGGTTATGTTGGTATAACTTATGTTGCTCAGGGGCCTGAATAAGCCATCCCCATGAGTGACATAAGTTATACCGACCTAAGTGCCAGTGTGGACAGTGCTATGTTGGCGGGAGAGCATCTCCCATGGTGCGGACACAGACATTGCTTCTTGGGGAGGTGGTTTTATTATTCCGATGGGCGAGCTCTCACCAGTCTCGTGTTGGCAGAAAGCATCTTCACCAAATGCGCTACAGTGGTGCAGCTGCATCAGTGCAGCTGTGCCCTTGTAGCACTTCTAGTGTAGACTAGCCCTGAGACGTCTTGATTTCCCAAAGCTGGTATATGGCATAGGAGTTTGGAGCAGAAGTGGGATGGGGAAGATAAGTGAAGAGAAGACCACACACTGAATCTTGGTCCATGCAGCTGGGTAGCCCCATTCAGCTAAACAGCTGTGTAGTATGAAAGAACTGAGCCTGAGTATTTCGTTTGATTGGGCAGCTGGCTATAATTTTGCAACACTTAACTTTAGATTTTGTGAGAGAGGATGGAAATTGAAGGTTTACATGCTCCTCATGGTTCTAACCACTGATCACACAGTGCTGAAAGTTAGGTCAATGTTACTCTTAAGCTTTAGTTTAAAGTACGGTATATAGGACTTACACTGGGTATATAAAAGGAACAACTTGTACAAATAAATTTGAAGAGTAAACCATCAACTTGAAAATCAAATTTCTGTCTGAAACTTTTTGGCCAACAATTATTACGAGTAATATCTGAGATAACTACAACTAAAAGAAATTAGTGGGGGAAAATATTTTTCTCTTTTTTCAGTTTGCTTATTGTGTACTTGACAGCATAGTGTAGTAGAGTTTTAATTGTTTTTCTCTGTATTTTCAGTTGCTTCTTCTTATATCAACTATTGTTAGCTGAAAATGACAGAAATGGCACTCCTTCCCCTCACCAGGCCCCCACAGGGGCTGAGTATGCTGCCTCACAGCCAGGGGACGATGAGCCTTCCTATTAAATGGGTGTACTGTACTAGACTCTTCTTGGACATGATTTTGGGTTGTAGTCAAGGGGGACACTGACCACCCACAGCAGCACCCTCCGCCATGGCATCGCAGCCCTAATGCTGGCCCAATGCAGAAGGAAGGCAGTGGGTAGGAGGGTAGCCCTGCAGCAGTGGCTGCTGTCTAGCGGAGCTGGGCCCAGCTCCCCACTCCAGCTCCAGATATTGCAACCTGGCCCGTGAGGTCACAGCACCATTCAGGTTCAGTGCGGCCACTCCTCCTTCATGACAGAGGAGTGGCTGGGCCAAATTTGAGTGAGTAGTGTTGCAAGCTGGCATACGGAGTCACAGCACCGCTCAGGTTTGGCAGCCTTGATTTTATGATTTCTGTAGGTGCAACTGAACCCATGAACCCACGGTAAAGCTGTTCTGCTCACAGCACTGACAGCCCACAGAAAACATAACTGGGAAACACACACTAGACCTTTTCTGTGCCCTCTTTTTACTGCAGATCTCTATTGTCCCACCCTCATTGTCATCTTTTTGTTTGTTTTTGCATGTATTTGAACTAGCTGCTGTGCAGACGCAGCACTGCCCTCTATGGAACAGAATACCAGACCTACTCAAATGTTTATAGGCTCTCCCTATTGGTTCATCCAGTCCATTGAACACATAAAGGACTGTGTTTTTGCAGCCATAAGTTGCGAGTTCTATTACCTGTACCTCCAGTAAGTGGTTAGATAATTGCAATAAACATTAGGAACTTCCTTTTAAAGTTTGGATCAATTTGCCTGACTCACTCTTCCAGCTGGCCACCAGCTCATTTAACTGCCTTGTGGCCCCTAGACACTTACTTAGATCTCATTGGCTGAGTCTACACTACTCTTTATTCTTAAAATCTCCCACCATTGCTAGCAGGATGACAGCTTCACCAGTGGCAGCAACGGGGAGCCATCATGTAGACTGGATGCTGGCTTTTGAAACACTGTGTTCCCTTGCTCCACTCAGAGCTCGTCTCAGTGACATGCTGGTTAAAATGCTGACAGAAGCAGATAATCCATCTATACTCGGACAGACCTGCCTGTATTTGCATACTGAAAAGCCAGAGATATTTCTCAACATCTCCTCCCATTTTCTCTATGGCAAATTACTGCAAAAAATCTGACATTACTGGAATTTATATATATATACACACACACATAATATAAGTTTGTGTGAAATATCAGATCGTCATGAGATGCCACCTAGTGCCTAGTCAAGTACCAGTCTCCATTCTTGGGGACTTTATTGTTATTCCGTTATGCAGGCTTCTGAGGCAGTCCTTTTTGATTGGAGTAAGGCATACTCTATTGGTAATATTGATCATTTTGAGGCTGGTTTTGATCCCTGTCCTTTAAATAACTATTTTAGTTGCATTACAAAAACCTCATGCTGTGACTGTCATCTGGAAAATTAGCAAATCTGTGACCCATATTGTCTCCAGAGGACTTTGAGTCATTCATTCAAGCCTTTCCTTCATCTCATCTGGACTGTTGCCATTCATTGTTCACAAGCCTCCTTGACTGGTTTACATTGTAAGTTACAACTTATTCAAGACTTCTTTTGGAGCACTAGCTTTCTAATACCCAGCCAAAGCATCAGAACAGAGCTGAATGAGATTTCCACCCTTGCTTCCAATGAAATTTCAGACAGATTTTCTTTTCATGTGGCTGATTTATTGGCTCTTGAGTTTAGCTGTACCAGAGAAATTGTTGGTGCCATAAGCCCCGCATACAATAGAGAAAACCGGTCTGTTCACCATCAGTTGGTCCCCTTAACACAACTGTGACACATCACATGTTCATGCACAAAAATACTGCAGACTGTGCATAGGCAATCACACCAGCAGGTAGATTAGATTTGCTTTGAGCTAAACTAAGCACTGTGCTAGGCTCTCCCATTGTACTGCCAGTGTGAACAGGAATAGCTGGCACAACAGCTCTAACAGTGCAAATAATTCTCCTTCCACCATTCCACAGTGCACCAGTCACTACTTGACCTGTTTGCTCTACTTTTTGAATTCTTCGGAACAAGAGTCAAGTTTGCCAGAAGTTACTTCCTGCGCTCTGCGAATACTGTAGAACTCATTTGCATTCTTATCTGGCTAGCATCAAAGTCTTCCCTAGCAATCTACTCCACCAGTAGCAAGCATGCCTGAGGTAAAAATTTCCTACAGATGGGCTGCGAGCTGGCAAGATGCAGATGTGTGGCACTGGTAGCTACCTGATATGATGAAAACATTCACTGCCAGTTTACCTCAGTCATTCTGAATACTCTGGTCTGTGGCAAATTTTACCTTAAAATTCAGTCTAGTAAGTCCAGGTGCAATAATTGTGTGCCTGGTGTAACGAGGAAAACCTGTCTTTTCTTTGAAGAGCTGGATTGAACCCTCATTATTTGCTCTCTTGGACAGCTCAGAGGCTCAGTGTTGTAGTGATGGATGAGGAAAAGCAGAAGGAGAGCACCAGTTCCATGAACCAGACAGTGCACAGGAATAAGAGGCTGGATCAGGAAATGCCAAAGACCTTGCCAGGATCTCATATTATTCTGGGAGTCTGGGAATCCATACTACATAGCAAAGATGGCAGATGAGCCACTTCAGGAGAAAAAGGAATCGGGAGGAAGGGCTTTCTACACAAAGTATTTATTGTACTATATACAAAACGGGACTGATTTTGCAGGCTCAGGTCAGAATTTTATAGGTTTAAATGAACATTTTAATTAGCACTGTTGCCTCACGAGGTTGGAAGTGTCCATCTCCCCTTCAGCTCTGCTAGTCCTCCTTCTGCCCCACCTCAACAGAAGAGACAACAACTGCTGAGCCTGTCCCCAGACCACTCAGTTCTTCTGTATTTATCCAGGGGGGACAAAAGAATAATTCACAGTTTCTTAATTCTAGGGTTGATTCTGCACCAGCCTAGTCCCTTCTCTCATTCAGAACAGCCTCACCTAAGTAGTTTTCATGATCCTTGCCTCCAAGCTCACCTCTGTAACAACCAAGCTGAGGCGTACCTCTGCACTTCATTCTGCACTACCCCAACCATCCAGAGGATCAGTCATCATGCTGTGCTGCTAGGCAATGTGAGAGCAAACAGCTAACACAATCCATAATCCCACATAGAGACGTCAGGATTTAGCCCTGTGGTAAAACGCAGTCAAGGATATCTCTCTATTTTTGATAGTTGTAAAAGGTCCTTGGTTTATCACTGACTGACTTAATGACACTCAATAAAGGAAGGTTTCAGAGTAACAGCCGTGTTAGTCTGTATTCGCAAAAAGTAAAGGAGTACTTGTGGCACCTTAGAGACTAACCAATTTATTTGAGCATCACTCTCACAAATCTTGGGAGACAGGCCAGTCTTTGCCTACAGACAGCCCCCCAACCTGAAGCAAATACTCACCAACAACCACATACCACACAACAGAACCACTAACCCAGGAACCTATCCTTGCTACAAAGCCCGTTGCCAACTGTGCCCACATATCTATTCAGGGGACACCATCACAGGGCCTAATAACATCAGCCACACTATCAGAGGCTCGTTCACCTGCACATCCACCAATGTGATATATGCCATCATGTGCCAGCAATGCCCCTCTGCCATGTACATTGGTCAGACTGGACAGTCTCTACATAAAAGAATAAATGGACACAAATCAGATGTCAAGAATTATAACATTCATAAACCAGTCGGAGAACACTTCAATCTCTCTGGTCACGCAATTACAGACATGAAGGTCGCTATCTTACAATAAAAAAACTTCAAATCCAGACTCCAGCGAGACACTGCTGAATTGGAATTCATTTGCAAATTGGATACTATTAATTTAGGCTTAAATAGAGACTGGGAGTGGCTAAGTCATTATGCAAGGTAGCCTATTTCCCCTTGTTTTTTCCTACCCCCCGCCCCCCCAGACGTTCTGGTTAAACTTGGATTTATGCTGGAAATGGCCCACCTTGATTATCATACACATTGTAGGGAGAGTGGTCACTTTGGATGAGCTATTACCAGCAGGAGAGTGAGTTTGTGTGTGTATGGGGGTGGGGGGTGAGAAAACCTGGATTTGTGCTGGAAATGGCCCACCTTGATTATCATGCACATTGTAGGGAGAGTGGTCACTTTGGATAAGCTATTACCAGCAAGAGAGTGAGTTTGTGTGTGTGTGTTTTTGGGTGGGGGGTGAGAAAACCTGGATTTGTGCTGGAAATGGCCCACCTTGATTTTCATACACATTGTAAGGAGAGTGGTCACTTTGGATAAGCTATTACCAGCAGGAGAGTGAGTTTGTGTGTGTGGTTTTTTGAAAAAAAAAAAAAAAAAAAAAAGGGGGTGGGGGGTGAGAAAACCTGGATTTGTGCTGGAAATGGCCCAACTTGATTATCATACACATTGTAAAGAGAGTGGTCACTTTGGATGGGCTATTACCAGCAGGAAAGTGGGGTGGGAGGAGGTATTGTTTCATGGTCTCTGTGTATATAATGTCTTCTGCAGTTTCCACAGTATGCATCTGATGAAGTGAGCTGTAGCTCACAAAAGCTTATGCTCAAATAAATTGGTTAGTCTCTAAGGTGCCACAAGTACTCCTTTTCTTTTTTTCAATAAAGGAATTTTATTTGGAATTATACATAGTGGAATGAAGGGAGGAGGGAAGGGAGCAGAGCTCTGGTAGCATTAAGTTTTCACTAGTTTTGGTAGATCAGTCCCTTTCCTGAAGCATATAACTAGCTTCTTGGATTCTTGTAACACAGTTAGGACTATAAAGAAAATGAAACTAGAGGTTAATGAACTTGGTTTCATTTCTCCCATGCTAATAACACTGTTATGTAAGAAACAATGATCAAGGTACAGGATGTATCCTGGGGATTACTGCTAACATGAGGAGTTGAAGGCCTGGGGCAAAGACAGTCATTAATCCTCAGAAAATGCTCTTTTGCCAAAATAACTATTGATCTTTTATACTGAAAAAGGCAGTGCTGGGAGAGATAGCTGTATAGGTTATTTTTATGGGTGATGCAGTTTCAACTGAATGTCTAGAGCATTTCTAGAGAATTGGGGTTATTGTAGGAATCCCAGTATTCAAGTGCATGTGCAAAAATAAGAGTGCAATTGTGTGCCTAATTTGCATATGCAGCTACTGCAATTGTTTTGAAAATTGGGTACTTTTATATACAAATGGCACCAAAATACATACCTGGCTGAAGAATTTGCATGCACAGTTGCATTCATTGCACACACAAATTAGACACACAATGGCAAACTCATTTTTGCATGAACAAGAGTGCTTTAATTTCTGCAACTCTGCCCCACAGCGCTTTGCATAGAAGCCAGATTTCTTGAGTAGATGTCCATGGGGAATCATCATCACATAGGGGCATTTCTAGTGGAGTTGTGCGGGGACTGACGCTATTCAATGTTTTCATCAATGAGAAGTAAACATAAAATCACTGCTGGTGAAATCTGCAGATGACCCAAAGATTGGTGAAGTGGTAAATAATGACTAGGTCAGGATAGTTATACAAAACAATCTGGACCATCTGGTAAACTAGACAAAGTCTTTTAATTCAACCAAATATAAGGTCATAATCTGGAATGGATTGCAGATCCATCAGAATGGGGGATTGTATCCTGGAAAGCAATGGATCTGAATAAAAGATTCAGAGGTAATAATGGTCAAACAACTCAGCATGAGTTCCCAGTATGATGCCGCGGCAAAAAGGGCTAATGCGGTCCTTAAATGTATAAACAGGAAAGCAGTGCGTAAGAGTGGGAGGTGATTTTATGTCTGTAAATGGCTTTAATGATTCTGATACTGGAATATTGGGTCCCATTTCAGCAGCCTAATTTTTAAAAGGATGTTGAAAACCTGGAGAGGATGTTGAAAAATTGGAGAAGAACCACAAAAATTATTTGAGGGCTGGAGAAAATACCCTAAAGTCAGAGACTTATAGAGCTCAGCCTCTTCTGTTTATCAGAAAGAAGATCAAGAGGTGATGTGAGCATGATGTCTAAGTCTCCTCATAGGGAGAAATTACCAGGTGCTAAAGGGTTCTTCAACCTAGCAGAGAAAGGCATAACAAAAAGCAATGGCAGGAAGTGAAAGCCCGACATATTCAAATTAGCAATATGGCACACATTTTCTCAGTGAAGATGTTAAGCATTGGAACAGACTATGTAGCGAAGTGGTGGGTTCTCATCTCTTGATGTCTTCAGATCAAACTGGATGCCTTTCTGGAAAATACGCTTTAGTCAAACACGGGGCTCACTACAGGGGTAACAGTGAAATTCTACACTTGTGTCATACAGGAGGTCAGATTAGAATTAGATGATCCAATTTTCCCTTTTGGCCTCAAAAATCTATGAATCGCTGAATAATCTCAACATTCCATTCAATTTATTAAGAGATAAAGCCCACCCTGAGCAGCCCTTTATTGGTCCAGTAAGAACTGATTGGGAGTGCATGAGATGAAGCAAAACTCACTTAATATGTTTCAGAGTTAACAGCTGTGCTAGTCTGTATTCGCAAAAAGAAAAGGAGTACTTGTGGCATCTTAGAGACTAACCAATTTATTTGAGCATACGCTTTCGTGAGCTACAGCTCACTTCAAGTAGCTGTAGCTCACGAAAGCTTATGCTCAAATAAATTGGTTAGTCTCTAAGGTGCCACAAGTACTCCTTTTCTTTTTTCACTTAATATGCTACCTGTTCTTAATAAATAAATAATAGGCAGGTGGGGAGGATCTTTTAGGTATTAATAGTTTGTTCCTTGTCAAGACTGTTTGCTAGTGTAATGGATGCACTATTACAAGCTGAATAGAAAAGAATATGAGATGGGGGTCAGGTGCGATTTAAGGGGGTTCGCATGCTTTGCGACTAGTCTGTTGCCATGGAGGAGAAGAGTTCAGGCTGATGGTTTCTGAGGAGCTGCCTTCATGGACAGAAAATGCTTCACTTGCACTTGCACATCTAATTGCCATGGGAGCAGAAAGGTGCGGGTGGTGGTCTTCAGAAGGAGCTGCTAGATTCAAACATACTAAGGGTACTTATCTCTGAGATAAACAATCAGTGAGAACAATGGAACTCAGGTCCCTGTGGGTATTTAATTATACCAGATGGATGCTTTTTTTACTGTAAAACCTGTCTGGTTCTTTAATAGTGCTGACAGGGTAAGGGTGCAGGAAGGGACTGTGTCGGGGACTAGCTTGATCACACCAGCTGGAGTCAGACAGCATATAAAATTTTAGTTTTTATTTCTTTTGATCCTGTTAGAGAGCCGCAGAGCACAGCAGTGACTGCTCTCTTTGGGCTTGAGGGATAAACATTTAACTAGAGAAATGCCTCCCGCTCCCACCCCTTTTGTTTTCTCCCTGTATTTATTCAGTTAATGGTGTTTTCATTGAACAAAAGAGATTACAATCTCCACAGCTCCCCCTCAGCTCAAGCTCTGCATTTCTCCTGCATGAACAAACCTGAGGGGAATGACCTTGTAGCATGCTGCTGGCATCAGATGAGTGAAGACTGAGATAGGCTACCTGCCTACCCTATGTTCATATCACAGGTTCAGATCCTATCAGGAGTGACTCAGTCTTTCATCCTTCTGAGGTAAATAAATGGAGTTGTGTGCAGTTTGCCATGTGAAGTGTTTTCAGGTGTGACCTTAACTAACAGGTTTTTTAGGCTGAACTCATTGCACACACTAGGGGCTCCTTGCATCCCTCCATTCCCCCAACAAGCTCCTTGTGTGGCACCCTCCTATTCCCCTCTATTTCAGGGACTTCCTGCAACTCCCTCCACCCCACCCTCATGCCTGGGGCTTTAGGCATCCACCATTTTCCTCTGGCAAGCGGTCTATGTTTTTGCCCTCTGCCACATGTCATGGTCACTCACTTTCCTCATTCCCCATGTCAGGGGCTGTGTCCCCCCACTCTCCCTCCACCACATGGCAGGGTCCCGTATTTCTCTCCATAACATGGGCTCTGTGTGCATCTCCTTCCCGCTATCCCCTACTATCCCCTACATTCCCCCCATTCCCTCCATGCCAGGGGCTCTGTGTGCTCCACTTCCTCCTTCCTCTGTACCAGACCCCCACAATCTCCCTCCCAACTAGAAAAGGAGTACTTGTGGCACCTTAGAGACTAACCAATTTATTTGAGCATAAGCTTTCGTGAGCTACAGCTCACTTCATCGAATGCATACTGTGGAAAGTGTAGAAGATCTTTTTATATACACACAAAGCATCTTCTACACTTTCCACAGTATGCATCCGATGAAATGAGCTGTAGCTCACGAAAGCTTATGCTCAAATAAATTGGTTAGTCTCTAAGGTGCCACAAGTACTCCTTTTCTTTTTGCGAATACAGACTAACACGGCTGTTACTCTGAAACCTCCCGACTAGGAGTTCTGTGTACCCCTCATGCCCCCCTATGCCCCTTCCAGGTCTCAGTCCCTATTCTCCTCCCCATGGCATGGGCTCTGTGTCCACCCCCATTCTCTCTTTTCCCTTCACGTCCCCCATTTCCCCCTTTGATCCTATGCCAGGGTCTCTCTTTCTCACCCTGCCAGATACTTCATGTGCATCCCCTTTCCCACCTTTCCCCCCAAGGCAGGGGCTCTGTGTGCTCACCAGTCTTCCCCCTTCCTTCAGACTAGGGTCCGCCAGTCTACTCCCTGACAGGGGTTCTGTCTGACCCCATTACCTCCTCCCTTATTCCACGGTCCCCTGTACGACTATTGCTCCTTTCACAGGAGTAGGTGTTTGCCTCAGTATACTTGGACTAAATTTGCTCTCCTCTCACTGCTATGCAGTGTGCTGATTGCCAGTTATCCACATGGCTGGTAGGCACCCTCCCCCCCAGAAGCGATTGCATTTCAGTGGTGCTTGCTTGTGAAATGTGTTGAGATCCTTCAAGGAGAAAGGAGCTACATAAATGTTTTTTGGGAAACAGCATGATCTTATGGTTAGAGCATGGTACAGGAATCAGCATATATACACAGCAGTTCTGTTCCCAACTCTTAAAGCTACCTTGGATAAATCAGTTAATCACTCTACGCTTCAGATAATTATGCATACATACTTCTTGTAAAGTGTTTTGAGATCTTTGTATGAAAAGCACTGTATAAGTGCATGATATTATAGGTATTTATTAATTACGTGGAACTTTCAAATAGAAATAAAGATTCTTTACTAACATAATATTTCTCAGACTTATGTTTAACTTTTGTGAGTGTTTATATGTGAAAGGTTCATCCCTCCTTCATCCTCTGCTAGGACTCTGTCCCTGCATGGGGTAACCCAAACACAGAGAGTGGATTTTCCTTGAATTGTCCAAAAACAAATGTTGTTTTACAAATAAAAGGGGAAGAGCAAGGAGGCATGGATTCTTGGCATTACACTGGGGGGGGGGGGGAAGTAGTTCATGAATAGTGTAACTTTACAAAAATATTGCTCTTGCAATGCTTACCTGGGTCATCAGCCTGCCATATCTGCTGTTCAAATTATATTCCTACAAATTAGATGATATCTGGAACTAGCTTAATATGCACATCCAACTTTTCCCAATGTTTTCTTTGGTTTTCATTTGTGAATTGGTTTTCTTTGCTCCTTTGTGCTGGATTAACCCACTCTTCCTCTCAGTCCCCATTTTCTTTTACGCTTTTAGCTATCAGATAATTAATGATATAGTGTGGTCATCTCTTTGGTATTTGAACACTTGGCTTGTACTACTCCTTACTGCATACTAGAGGTGTGTCTCAGCATTCCAAAGGCAGAAAAAATGAAACTCCCAAAACAATGCAGTTGCACAAGCAAAGCATATATAAATTAAAATTGACGTTTGTGTGGGTCATTAATCATTAAAATCCCCCCAGGGCTCAATCTCACCATCAATCTGCTCACACTGAATTTGTTGGTGTCCCCAGTGCATAAAACTCAAAACCTACATCAGCCTATGGTACATTTCTTACCAGCTGTACTCTGGAACAAGCAGCAGTCATAATAAACAACTTCCCGATGCCAACATATATGTTTTCTAGGTTTTCTTCATTATTTTTATGTTCTTATTAAGCACTTTTATGGCTTTGCTTCACACAAACCAACTGATATGACGGTGACCTCAGTCAGATAAGAAATGGGGATCACTTTAAAACAGTGTACCATTGTTTAATGTTTGGTTACTATCATATGACACAATCAGATTCCTGGTTCACTAGTGACTGCTCTAAGTTCTATGATATGTTTAAAGTAACTAGATCTAACTGAAAATGTTGATTGATGCTACATACTCTAGGACTCGCTGCAAAGTATAATTTTGAAGGTGTCAGTTATAATTCTGCAGTGTTCACATTTCCTTTTTTAATATACATCTGATGAAAGTGCAAATCCTATACAAATATTGGATAACTTTGCACTCTTAGAACTCAAAACATACAAACCATCAATCCATAAGGTGGCTAGGCCCACTTCTGTTATTTTTGGGTCTATTTAAAATGGTTGAATGATTCACATTTGGAAATCAGCTTTTACAGATTCAAAAAGCTTTCCCCCATATGTCACGCCCACACTATGTTTTATACTCGGTACTGTGGTATAGTTTCATGTGATACTTAGCTCTATACTAAACAACTCACATTTTCAGAATGATAGGCCTTATTCTTATTTACACTAAGACTCCTTTACACCACTGTGGAAGTATAATGATATTTTATTTAATGCCTATTTACACTGCCAGAGAAGCGTAAATAGGCCTTGTTTTAATGAGTCTCTGGCCCAATAATTGTAAATGGATGGGTATTTCTGTGTGTAAAGATGAAAGGCACTGTTATTTATAATCTAGGCTTTCAAGCTCTTTCATTATAAATTTTATGGTTTATTTATCTTTTCAATTCAGATTGAAGTAATGTGAATTTGCCCAGCACTGCATCTCTAAAGTAATATTAAATACTATCCTAATGAAAATAAGTTATGAGAGCTAGCTAGGGTGTTTACAGCCATCTTTTTTCAAACTGAAAATAAACCAGTAATCTCAAATTAGGTGTTTTTTATTTTGCCAATTTAACAAAAAGAATTTTTCTGATCATATATTAAACCCTACCTCATCTTTTTTTCTTCATCACAGTAATCCTCCATACAGGATTTTTTTGTTAGGAAATGCACAGAAAAGTGGCTGCAAGAAAGAATATTTATTTGGGGCCAGAATGTGGCCTGTCACTCATATCCATGTACAGGTGTAATGGGGTGTAAAGTGCCCCCTTGACCTGTAATGGGGTGTAAGGTTCATAAGGTGCTCTCAATACCATTTTCATTGGTAATATGCAAAAGCAGCCTCTGCTGGGTTGTTATTCCCCCTGCAGGTGAGTGGGCAGTCAAAAGGTGACCCTGGTCAAAATGCCTGGTCAAAAGGTGACCCTGGCAGCCCCGGTCAGTACTGTTGACTGAGCCATTAAAAGTCCGGTCGGCGACGCAGTGGGGACCCGGGGCTAAGGCAGGCTCCCTGCCTGCCCTAGCTCCACACAGCTCCTGGAAGCGGCTGCCTCGTCCCTGCAGCCCCTAGATGCATGGGCGGCCAGAGGGGCTGCACACACTGCCCCTGCCCTGAGGGCTGGTTCCGAAGCTCCCATTGGCCAGGAACTGCGACCAATGGGAACTGCGGGGGCAGCGCCTGCGAGTGCGAGAGCAGGGCACGGAGTCTCCTTGGCTGCCCATGAGTCTAGGGGCTGCAGGGACCTGGCGGCCGCTTCCTGGGAGCCATGGTAAGCGCCGCCAGGACCCTGCACCCCGACCCTCTCCGCAACACCCCAACCCCCTGCCCCAACCCAGAGTCTCCTCTCGCGCCCAAACTGCCTCCCGGAGCCCACCCCCAAAACTCCAACCCCCTGCCACAGCCCCCTCCCGCACCACAAACCCCTCATCCCAAGCCCCACTCCACAGTCCACACCCCCAGCTGGAGCCCGCACCCCCTCCCGCACTCTGAACCCCTTGGCCCCAGCCCAAAGCCCCCTCCTGCACTGCAAACCCCTCATCCCCAGCCCCACCCCAGAGTCTGCACCCCCAGCTGGAGTCCTCACCCCCCACACTCTCCAATCCCCCGCCCCAGCCTGGAACCCTCTCCCTCTCCCACACCCTAAACCCCTCATTTCTGGCCCCACCCAGAGCCCGCATCCTCAGCCCAGAGACCATATCCTCCCGCACCCTAACCCCCTGCTCCAGCCGGAGCCCTCTCCCACACCCCAGACCCCATATCCCCAGTCCCACCCCAGAGCCCGCACCCCCAGCCGGAGCCCTCACCCTCCTCCCACACCTCAAACCCCTATCCCAGCCCGGTGAAAGTGAGTGAGGGTGGGGGAGAGCGACGGAGGGAGGGGGGATGGAGTGAGCAGGGGCGGGGCCTCAGGGAAGAGTGGGGCAAAGGGCGGGGCAGGGGTGTTCGGTTTTGTGTGGTTAGAAAGTTGGCAACCCTACCTCAAGGCGCCAGCCAGCACAGCAAAACTGGGCACCAGAGGAAGTAATCGGTACCAGGTTTAAGGTACTTATGCATTGCCCATTGCTCAGAACTTGTGGAAAAGCCAAAATCTTTATTTTGATTCATCTGGCACCTATCCCAGGCTCCAGTCCATAGGTGCCGACTCCCGGGGTGCTCCGGGGCTGGAGAACCCACAGCGAAAAATGGTGGGTGTTGAGCACCCACTGGCATCTCCCTATCAATTCTCCCCCACGCCCCAGCACCTCTTGCCTGCCAGCGGGCCCTGCAGATCAGCACCTCCCACTCTCTCCCCACACCTCCCGCCCTCCATGATCAGCTGTTTCACGGCATTCAAAAGGCTCTGGGGGGTGAGAGGGAAGGAGCGAAGACGCGGCATGCTCGGGGGAGGGGGCGGACTGGGCAGGAAGAGGTGGGGCAGGGGTGGAGCAGAGGCGGGAAGAGGCAGGGTGGGGTGGGGCCTTGGGAGAAGGGTAAAGTGGGGGCGGGGCGTGGGGCTGAGCTGGGGGTCAAGCCCCCCCGGCACTTTGGAAAGTCGGCGCCTGTGCTCCAGTCATCTCACATCATATAAAATACAACAGTCACTGTAACACTGGAAATCTTCACTGCAACACTTCAGTTGTTGAACTATTGGACTCCCCACACGAATAATAAAACTAACCACCAGACTGGAGCTATGCCAGCCTAAATGCCACAGTTCCACCTCTTAAAAATTCACAGTTTTCTCAAAAGCCTATGAAAACAGATGGGCTTTGCAGCATACCTGGAGGTATGTCTACACAGCCGCAGAGCACAATTTCTAACGCAGGTGGGCAGACACACGCTAGGTCTGCTCGAGCTAGTGTGCTAAAAATAACTCTGTGGCCCTGGCAGCACAAGTCACAGCTCAAGAAAGCCACCCAAGTACGTTCCAAGCCACTGCCCATGCCACCATGGCCACACTGCTGTTTTTGGCTTGCTAGCACGAGCAGTGCTAGTGCATGTGTTTTACTTGTGCCAGGAAGTACCCTACCGTATGCTGTGTAGTCACTCCCAAGAGGGTTCACAAATCCAGACGATGCACATGTCCAGTTGAAAAAGGGTTGATACATTAAAAATCATTGCACTGAGTTGACTACCTATATCCTAAGTTTGTGCCTGGTGAATACAGGTACAAATTATTAATTTCCAATTAAGTGGTGCATAGATTTTATGCTGTATTTCTTAATGGAATGAATTTCCTCCATTAAGAATACTGTGCACTGATATATATATATATTATTAATATGCAAAAACATCAGCAAATAAAATAGCATATGTTGGGCCAGAACTTCAGCTGGTGTAAATTACCATAGCGCCATTAACTACAATGGAGCTATGCTAATTTATACCAGCTGATGATCTGGCCTGTTATCTGAGTGCACCACAGATGGAATAACATTCAGAATATAGTATTCTTCTTATGGAAAGATCACAGCTAAATGGCATAGCTCCACAGATAATGGACGATCCATAATTGTTCCATCTGTGACAGCACAATGAAGTGAGTTACAGATGTAGTGATTTGGCATTTCCTAGCTTTTGTTAGTTTAAATGATAGTCTTAGTGGTATATTAATATAATTATGTCTGTTGATTTAATGCATGCTACAATTCTGGAACCTTGATTTCATATGGAAAATATAAACTGGACAGTAAAATGCTTTTCTTTCTGACCATTAGGTGGGGCTAAATATCCTATACAGTTGAACCTCAGAGTTACGAACACCAGAGTTACGAACTGACTGGCTGGTCAGCCACCTCATTTGGAACTCGAAGTACACAGACAGGCAGCAGCATGCAACAAAACAAACAAATAAACAAATAAATAAAAAGCAAATACAGTACAATACTGTGGAAAATCCAAACTACTAAAAAAAAGGGAAAGTTTAAAAAAAGATTTGACAAGGTAAGAAAACTGTTTCTGTGCTTGTTTCATTTAAATTAAGATGCTTAAAAGCAGCATTTTTCTTCTGCATAATAAAGTTTCAAAGCTGTATTAAGTTAATATTCAGTTGTAAACTTTTGAAAGAATTACCATAATGTTTTGTTCAGAGTGATGAACATTTCAGAGTTATGAATAACTTCCATTCCCAAGGTGTTTATAACTCTGAGGTTCTACTGTAAATGGAAAAGATGGCTTTTTAAAAGGTCCTCTCACAATACCAATGGGGCTTGACCAAGATTTCATTTTTTCTCCTCTGAATGTGGCCTAGTGCTATAGGTTGCATTCAGAAAATTCCATCCCGTATTTCAATATTACCTGAATAATTCTTTAGAAACTTAATAATAAAGTCTTCTTGAGAATGAAACCCTCTTCAATTATACTGTGTTTTTATCTGCCTGTATTTTTTTTACAGAATTTGAAGTGTAGTTGATTGTTTTGATGCTTTAATGGTAAGTCAGAGTGAATTAATAAAAGACATACCAAAAGGAATAGCCAACATGGATGTGTCAAGAATAAATCATGCCAAGCCAATCCAATTATCTTCTTTGAGAGGGTTAAAAGCCTAATGGATGGGAGGAAGCGGTAGTCATGATATATCTTGATTTTAGTAAGGCTTTTGACATAGTCCCACATGATATTCTCATAAGCAAACTGAAGAAATGTGCTCTAGATGTACTTATTATAAGGTGGGTGCACAATTGGTTGAAAGACCATACACAAAGAGTAGTTATCAATGGTTCTCTGGCAAACTGAGAGAGCATATCCAGTGGGGTTTCCCAGGGGTCATTCTTGGGTCCGGTTCTATTCAGTGTTTTCACTAATGACTTTGATAATGGAATGGAGAGTGTGACAGGTTCCCCCGAGGGTGACACCTGGAACTGGGGTACCACTGAGCCCTCTGACTCACCAGCTTGGGCTCCCTCTCACATTGTACTTCTGTGACAAACTGCAAAGCCCTCTAATCTGCACTTTCACCAGCATTCACACAGGTAGGGACATACCCAGCTGCAGTTTCACACAGGCTCTCTAACCACTAGCTTCCCAACCTCAGGCCCCAAAGCAGTATCATCCTGCCCTGGTCAAATCTGGCCAGTATATGGGTTTAATACCCAATCCGCCTCTACCTCAGTGTGGAGAGGCAACAGCCTTTTCCCCTTGAGCTACAATTTTCATACACTTCACTCCAAATCATTGGTTTAGATAAAGCAAAAACAAGTTTATTAACTACAAAAGATAGATTTTAAGTGATAAGCGATCAGATCAAAGCAGATTACCTAGCAAATAAACAAAAAACGCAAACTAAGCTTTATATACTAAATAGATTGGATATGAATAGCAGATTCTCACCCTAACTGATGGTACAGGAAGACTTGTAGGTTCTTAAGGCACGAGCTGCATTAGCTTTACAGCTTGGGTTTCTCAGGTCTTCGCATACAGGCTAGAAATCCCTTTAGCCTGGGTCCAGCACTTCCCCCAGTTGAGTCTTTGTTCCTCAGGTGTTTCCAGAACACTTCTTGTGTTGGGAGTGCATATGGCGGGAACCCTTTGCTTCAAAGCTTGGTTCCCAGACTAGTTTGTGGAAAAATGCTGACATCCCAAGATGGAGTCTAGCATCATGTGGCCTGGTCACATGTCCTTGTAGCGTCGTAGCAGCCATTACTTACAGGTTATCTGTAGCGTTCTCAGGAAGGCTCACCAGGTGGGGGATAAGCTTCTCCTAAAGCCTATTGTTTTTCCTAATGGCCCATGGCCTTGAATAGGCCCTTACCCACCTACTATCTAGACTGAAAGCATCTTGTCTAGTGGACGTTACCCAGGTGTAACTACATTTGAAGTACAGATACATAGTCAGTATTTATAATTTCAGATACAAAAATGATACATGCATACAAATAGGATAATCATATTCAGCAAATAATAACCTTTTCAATGACACCTTACATGACCCGTCTTCCATAAAATGCATCATAATTATGCCATAATCATATCATAATATCACTGTGAAGAATATGGGGTGCAGTGTCACAGAGAATATGCTTACAAAATTTGCAGATGACACCATACTGGGAGGGGTCGCAAGCACTTTGAAGGACAGGATTAGAATTCAAAATTACCTTGACAAATTAGAGAATTGGTTTGAATTCAACAAGATGAAATTCAATAAAGGTAAGTGCAAAGTACTTCACTTAGGAAGGAAAAAATCAAATGCACAACTTCAAAATGGGGAATAACTTGATGACTTCTCAAGGTCCCTTTGAACCCTACATTTCTATGATTCTATGAGCTTTAAAATGCAGTATGGCCCAGATTCCATGAAACATTTAAGCACATGTGTAAATTTAAGCATGTGGGTAGAGTAATTGAAATCAATGCTTAAAGTTATTCATATGCTTAAAGTTACAGTCTATCTCAGTGCATCTTGAGCTTGATGCACATAAATTGCCTCTACATTGAGAATGAATTCAATGGAGCTAAACTCATTTACACCATGCTTTTAAGTGTAAGTGGTTCTAGATATCCTTATAATGCAGGTTTCAGAGTAGCAGCTGGGTTAGTCTGTATCCGCAAAAAGAACAGGACTACTTGTGGCACCTTAGAGACTAACAAATTTATTCTAGCATAAGCTTTTGTGGGCTACAGCCCACTTCATCGGATGCATAGAATGGAACATATAGTAAGAAGATATATATATACATACAGAGAAGGTTGAAGTTGCCATACAAACTGTAAGAGGCTAATTAATAATACTGCAGATTTTATTATTAAGTACCATGAGCTATAACAGTTGTCTTGTGTAAGGCCATGATCTTGTAGATGGATTCACGTGGGTGCACCCTTTACTCTGTGCAGTGTTCTATTGAAGTCAACTGGACTCCCCATGGGCACAGGGGTCTTCCCACCCAGATCCAATTACAGGACCAGGTCATAATTTGGCATATGTGTATTCCAGCTTTGTTTGTGTCTCGGAAAAGATACAACTGCTCCATGAAAATAATAGTGGTCTTGTGATTTACAGGTTTTGTTATGCACTGAGGAAAAAAATTCAGATCATTCAACTTTAGAATTATTTTTTGTAGAATAAGGGAAAATAGTTCAAATTTATAGTTATTTCCCCAAATGCCTTGATCGTATGCTTTAGATGATAAATTATCCAAGGACAAAACCACAAGCTAAGTGTATATTTCTTAATGTTCCATGGAGACAGTACAAAAAATTCTTTCCTATGGGAGAATTTTTGGCTGTTCTTTCTCATCCTTCTATGGTAGCCCTTCATGGCTCTGTGTAATAGTGTTATTTGTAATGTACAGGGCATTCATGTGGAAGTACTTCAAATGGCTTTTAATCCACCAAACAACATTGCAGGCAAAGATTTCTCTTGTGTCTCCAGTGAGACAAACTTATGTATATTTGTGTCACACTGGTGTAGAAGTTAATATTCTTTTTAATTAAAAAGTTTAATTCATGTGTTTTATATGGAAAATATAAATTCGTGCTGCTGCTGATGATTTATGTAAATCCAATATAATAGGGCTGAACTGACAGGGTGACAATTGGCAGTCAGAGCTGAAGCTTCCATCTGGTTTCTGTGACAGTTTTATTGTGGGTGGGCAGAGTTCTAGCATAACTAGATTTGTGTCCACATATATAATTATTCTGTACTATTTTAGGGATTCATCTTGCAAATCATCACTCGCACAAATAGGGCTCAGTACTGCACCCAGTGAAGGCAAAACTTTCATTGTTTTACAGCACTGTAGGATCTGGTCCATAGTCTTTACTCTCTTCAAATGTAACTCATCTCTGTGCAGAAAGCCAGTATAAAGCCTTGACACCACTTACATCCCCTGAGGGACTGAAGTGTTGCATCTGCACTTTCCTGACCCTCTACACTGGGTCAAATTTCCCCCTTAAATGTCCCACTGAAATCCATGGGCATTCTGCCTGTGCTAGGACTACAGCATTTCACTAAAAAGGTTAGTAGTGATTGGACGTCTAACATAGTGAATGCCAGTGAAAATGAGGTAGGGATCAGAGGCTAAAATAGGGAAAGAACAAGTTAAAAATTACTTAAAGAAGTTAGATATCTTCAAGTCACCAGGGCCTGATGAAATGCATTCTGGAATACTCAAAGAGCGGACTGAGGAGATATCTGAGCCATTAGCAATTATCTTTGAAAAGTCTGCACAGGAGAGATTCCAGAGGACTGGAAAAGGGCAAATATAGTGCTAATCTACAAAAAAGGGAAATAAGGACAACCTGGGGAATTACAGACCAGTCAGCTTAACTTCAGTACCCAGAAAGATAATGAAGCAAATAATTAAGCAAGCAATTTGCAAACACCTAGAAGATAATAAGATAAGTAACAATCATCATGGATTTGTCAAGAATAACCTAATAGCTTTCTTTGACAGAGTAACAAGCCTCGTGGACGGGGAGAAGCGGTAGCTGTGGTATATCTTGACTTTAGTAAGGCTTTTGATATTGTCTTGCATGACCTTCTCATAAGCAAACTAGGGAAATACAATCTAGATGGAGCTACTATAAGCTGGGTGCACAACTGGTTGGAAAACTGTTTCCAGAGAGTAGTTGTCAGTGGTTCGCAGTCAAGCTGGAAGGGCATATCGAGTGGGATCCCACAGGGATCAGTTTTGGGTCAGGGTCTGTTCACTATTTTCATTAATGATTTAGATAATGGCATAGAGAGTACACTTATAAAGTTTGCAGACGATATCAAGCTGGGAGGCGTTGCAAGTGCTTTGGATGATAGGATTAAAATTCAAAATGATCTGGACAAACTGGAGAAATAATCTGAAGTAAATAGGATGAAATTCAATAAGGACAAATGCAAAGTACTCCACTTAGGAAGGAACAATCAGTAGCACGCAT
Organism: Natator depressus; assembly: GCF_965152275.1. Classification (NCBI taxonomy): domain Eukaryota; kingdom Metazoa; phylum Chordata; order Testudines; family Cheloniidae; genus Natator; species Natator depressus. Next base: position 109,854,969 of record NC_134238.1, on the reverse strand, counting down.
ACAAAATGGGAAACGACTGTCTAGGAAGGAGTACTGCAGACAGGGATCTGGGGGTCATAGTGGATCACAGCTAAATATGAGTCAACGGTGTAAAACTGATGCAAAAAACCCAAACATAATTCTGTGATGTATTACCAGGAGTATTTTAAGCAAGACACAAGAAGTAAATTATCCGCTCTACTCTGCCCTGATTAGATCTCAACTGGAGTATAATGTCCACTTCTGGGGGCCACATTTCAGGAAAGATGTGGACAAATTGGAGAAAGTTCAGAGAAGATCAACAAAAATAATTAAAAGTCTAGAAAACATGACCTATGAGGGAAGATTGAAAAAAATGGGTATGTTTAGTCTGGAGAAGAGAAGATTGAGGGGTGACATGATAACAGTTTTCAAGTACATAAAAGGTTGTTACAAGGAGGAGTGAGAAAAATTGTTCTCCTTAATCTCTTAAAATAGGACAAGAAGCAATAGGCTTAAATTGCAGCAAGGATGGTTTAGGTTGGACATTAGGAAAAACTTCATAAGTGTCTGTGGTTAAGCACTGGAATAAATTGCCTAGGGAGGTTGTGGAATCTCCATCATTGGAGATTTTTCAGAGCAGACAAATACCTGTCAGGGATGGTCTAGATCAATTGTGGGCAACCTGCAGCCTGCGGGCCACACGCAGACCGTCAGGGTAATCTGCTGGTGGGTCGTGAGACAGTTTGTTTACATTGACCGTCTGCAGGTACAGCTGCCCACAGCTCCCAGTGGCCGCAGTTCACCATTCCTGGCCAATGGGAACTGTGGGAAGTGGTGGCCAGCACGTCCCTGCGGCCCGCACCACTTTCTGCAGCTCCCATTGGCTGGGAACAGTGAACCACAGCCACTGGGAGGCGCAGCCGGCTGTGCCTGCGGACGGTCAATGTATGTAAACAAACTGTCTTGCAGCCCGCCTGTGGATTACCCTGGCGGGCTGCTCATGGCCCGCGGGTCATAGGGTGCCCACCACTGGTTTATATAATACTTAGTCCTGCCATGAGTGCAGGGAACTGTACTAGATGACCTCTCGAGGTCCCTTCCAGCCTACAATTCTATGATTTGGCCCTCTAAGAATATTCAGCCACTAGAGTAATTCAGTTGCTGGTCATCCCCTTAGTGATTTGTAATAGAAGTGAAAATAGCAAAGTTAATTAGAAGAGAGACAAATAAAAAGACAGCCTACAAAGAAAAAAACTGATATCATTAAACACTACTAATGAAGCTGGTTCAAAATACCTTATGCCTAAACACTGACGTAACAAGAAAGATCTTTTCACAGCAACACTAAATACATGCTGAAACAGACAATACCTCTGTCCTGATAATGTGGTTAGAGTTTTCATATGTATTTTATGTAATATTCTTTGATATGCATCACAAGTCAATATTTAGGTTGATGCAGTGGATAGATGGCTGAACATTGAGGGTCACAAGGTGTTGCAGTCCACACTCCAATCGTCTAATGGTGCAGACTCCCATCATGTTTGACCATCTGCACTGCTGCTCTGCACTCACACTGTGAAGACTGGACTAAGCCAAATTTCTGCATTGTGGCAGCCACTCTGGCCTTTCCAGACAGCAGTCCGTTAAGCCTCGTCCAGGACCTGCATACTAAGTGCGAACAGGTGGGTATAAATTAGGGCTTCTGAAGTTCATCAGCATGCCTGACTTGCTATCCCAGAGCTGCTGCCACTCTGAGAGGACATAGTTGTTGCTTCTGATATACCGTTGTTCATCCACAACTGGCACTGGCCCACCTGCACTGGACATGAACACATGAAAGGCTGTGGCAAAAGGATGTTGCAAAATCAGTCATGGCAAGTCATCAGGAATGGCAGGGGAAGGTATTTTCTTCTGGAGTTGAGCAGATCTTCTTGTGGGAAGTGTGCTTATTTGCACCTACTGGAACCATTGTTAGGATTCTGCGCAGCAGGTTATTTTACTCAATCTTAGCCCTCCAGGCATTTTTAAGGGCGATGGCATCTCATTGAATTTTTGTGGAAGCTATATGAGCCAACACATATACATTATATGTTAATGTGTAGCTAATGGAACTACTGATGATATGGTCAGGTGTATTCAACTCTGAATCAACGAGATCATACGCCAACTTCGGTCCCAAACTGTTACACAACATTCCAATGAAATGAATACGAGTGCAAGGATGGAGGTTTGTAGAACATTTGTTCTGCTCCCCAGGAGAGTCCTGCTAGCTGCTGGATCAAGACATTGTGGGAAGTGATTGGGGGACAGGTGTACTGCCTCCTTGTGGTGTCACCCGTGAGTAGTGAAAAGCAAAACAAAAGTAGACAAAATGCAGAACATAGGCTACACTTTATGCAATGTTGCATGGCTGCTGTTGAATAATTTCCTCTTAAAACATTATTTCCACTTTTTATGGTCTTCATACTTTTATGATGATACATGTTTAACTGTACAATTTAACTATTACATAAGTCTTAAACTTTGGTCAGTCTCGTGGCAATTACACATTTACACTGCACATCTACTGTAGACTTTCACCTAGGGTAAAGGTCCCAGATTTCAGTGATGATGCCACTTGTGCTGTGTCAGCACTAAGGGCTTCTCTACATGGAGAACAAGCTCGGAGTATCTAATGCAGAGTAGTTAGTACACTTTATATTCACACCCTAGCTCACTCCACACTAACTGCCCTGTATAGACAAAACGTAAAAAATGGAATAGTTGCTCAAAATGGTTTTCAGCAAGAATCCCCTTTAAATCACAATTGAAAACAATTTAAAATGTGTTTCTATCCTCAAAAGTGACTTTGTAAAAATGTCATTGCAGCTGACTGAGTTCCATATCAAATTAGCTATTTGAAAGTATCTACATACAAACGTATATAACTGCCAACTCCTCCTGGACTCTGACTGTCAAGCTTGGGTTCTTTACATCTCAGAGAACACTAACAATAGAGTTTCTTCAGGCAAAACTATGCCTTTGCCTACAGTTTACCCCATTAACCTTGACTAGGTGTAACCAGGGGCCATTGAGAATATAACCTGAAGACAATGGGGTTGCACAAGTGTAGCTCAGGGTCTCATTTGGCCTGGAAAACAGCTATTACTGGCAATGATGGATGAGATGAAAAGAGTCTAGCTTGACTGTCAGAACCATGTGGAGTTTGTGGGGCTGGCAATTAGAAAAAAACTATTTTTAATCAGTAAGTTTGATAAAGAAATCAGAACCATAGTAAAAAGGAACCTCACAATGGCATTTATAAAAAGTCATTATTGAAAACAGAATTGCACATAAAGTATTAGTATAGATATATAGACAAAACTGTTTACAATACTGTCTGGTTTCAGAGTAACAGCCGTGTTAGTCTGTATTTGCAAAAAGAAAAGGAGTACTTGTGGCACCTTAGAGACTAACCAATTTATTTGAGCATGAGCTTTCGTGAGCTACAGCTCACTTCATGTATGCATCCGATGAAGTGAGCTGTAGCTCACAAAAGCTCATGCTCAAATAAATTGGTTAGTCTCTAAGGTGCCACAAGTACTCCTTTTCTTTTTACAATACTGTCTGGTCTACACTAGCATTTACACTGTTTTCAATATTGGTCCAGGGAGACTGTTGTCAAAAACCACTTCTAGCAACAGAGTAATTTCGAAGGCATTGCCTTAGCAAAATTTGGACCCATAGTTCAGCTCTTGTGTAGTTCCAGCAGCAGTAACTACAGTAGAAGGGGTAGTGTAGGCAAAACTGGGAGCACTATCACATAGATGTTGTTGGCTGGCACAGATGTTTGACATGCTCTGAGCAGGGTTACATGACCTGGTGGTAAAAACAACAGCAGCATCTGATGACTCATCTACTCTAGGGTCCCCAACATTGCTACCAGCAGTGGAGCTGCATAGGTGGGCAATTACAGGTCCAGTAGACTCATCCAAACTGTGTTGTTGCAGATGGGAATACTGTAACACATCCACACTAGTTATCTTATTTTGGTTGCTTATGCTGCATTACATCCACACATAGCACTCCTTATCATCAGCAGAGCCGATCAGGATTGTTGCACCTCTTCCACAATGCCATACACAGATGCTTGGAGCTTCCTTGTAGCAGGTGCATAATATGTCTTTGGTATGTAGGCCTCAATTCAGAGCAAAGCACTTAACTATGCACTTAACTTTAAGTATGTGAGTGGCCTCAGTGGCTACTCAAATGCTTTGTTGCATTGGGGCCACGTCTGGTTGCACCTTGTTCACACTTTTTGGTTTGTTCTATTAGCTAATTTGAATGGTTACATGAAAACACTAAGTGCTGTTTAATGCACTCTTTGGATGTGCCGGAAGCATGTCACAAGGCATCTAAAGTGTACAATAATTAGCACCGTCACAAAGGCTTGTTACCTCTTTTTATTATGTATTTATATGGTAGAAGTGCCCAGAATATGCTACACACTTTCCAAATACAGAATAAGAAACAGTGCTGTATAACTGAATGGAGGAGGGAAAACAAATATTGCATCAGCTACTAGACATTCAACATCAACTTTAATATAGGCATCAACATTCAAATGTTAGAAGAAACATCAGACACCTTTTCATAAGAACATAAGAACGGTCATACTGGGTCAGACCAAAGGTCCATCTAAACTAGTATCCTGTCTTCCAGCAGTGGCCAATGCCAGGTACCCCAGCACAGAGGGAATGAACAGAACAGGTAATCATCGAGTGATCCATCCCCTATCACCCATTCCCAGCTTCTGGCAAACAGAGGCTAGGGACGCCATCCCTGCCCATCCTGGCTAATAGCCATTGATGGACCATCCTCCATGAATTTATCTAGTTCTTTTTTGAACCCTGTTCTTATCTTGGCCTTCACAACATCCTCTGGCAAGGAGTTCCACAGGTTGACTGTGCGTTGTATGAAAAAATAGTTCCTTTTGTTTGTTTTAAACCTGCTGCCTATTAATTTCATTTGGTGGCCCCTAGTTCTTGTGTTATGAGGAGTAAATAACACTTCCTTATTTATTTTCTCCACACCAGTCATGATTTTATAGACCTCTATCATATCTCCCTTCAATCATCTCTTTTCCAAGCTGAAAAGTCCCAGTCTTATTAATCTCTCCTCATAGGGCAGCTGTTCCATACCCCTACTCATTTTTGTTGCCCTTTTCTGAACCTTTTCCAAGTCCAATATATCTTTTTTGAGATGGGGCGACCACATCTGCACGCAGTATGCAAGATGCGGGCGTACCATGGATTTATATAGAGGCAATAGGATATTTTCTGTCTTATTATCTATCCCTTTCTCAATGGTTCCCAACATGCTGTTTGCTTTTTTGACTGTCGCTGCACATTGAGTGGATGTTTTCAGAGAACTATCCACAATGACTCCAAGAGCTCTTTCTTGAGTGGTAACAGCTAATTTAGATCCCATCATTTTATATGTATAGTTGGGATACATTTCATTCCATGGTTGTTCTTGATTTTTTTCCTTAAAAGTCCTGCTCCTGTTCTCATCAATGTAAATTATATAAATTTCATTTAAATCAATGGTTTCAGAGTAACAGCCGTGTTAGTCTGTATTCGCAAAAAGAAAAGGAGTACTTGTGGCACCTTAGAGACTAACCAATTTATTTGAGCATAAGCTTTTGTGAGCTACAGCTCACTTCATCGGATGCAATGTGAGCAATAGTGGGTTTAAAAATCCATCATATTTTCTTATAAATACTGTAAATCCAAATGACATAAACATATAATTTAACACTGAGTATATCTAAATAAAATATATTCCGTATATTTAAACAATACCCATAGATTATTCTGATACTAATAGTTTCTTAGAAGTCAGTAATAAGAAATAAGAAGTATTTTTTGGAAATAATGTTTTAACTTTGTAAGAAAAACATTCATGTCTATAGTGAATTCTGTACGCATTACAACAATTACAAATCTATTGTAAAGTCATAGACAGCTGCATACAAATCACTTTTCAGACCATATAAAAATGTAGCAAATACTTATAACACTGAAATCGCATACATGAAACATGTTATGCAGAAACTGAAATGCTTTGAAAATAGCCTACCATTCAAATACTGTATCTTTCCTTTTTCATAAAACCAAACATTAGTTCTGCAGTAATTGTGAGGCATTTTGGAATGTTCTTTTAATCCATTTCACTTCAGTTCAGCTGTAAGTATGGTCCAAGCACTAACACAGAGTTCTCCAGAGAGAATAGCCATATTTGACTATTACTCAGAATGGCATGCCAGTGATATGTCCCTAGGAAGAATGTAAGAGATCTGGACAACACCTCCAGGGGTGGAATTAAAGTTAAGATGTTGAAGAAAGGAGTAGAATAGACTCTCCTAAAATAATCTGTGTCATTAAGGAAGAGAACAACTTTACTTGGTTCAACTTTATTTTTATACTTTGAAAAAGGCTTCCTAGGAAAAACAGGTCAGAAATGTAGGGGTGAAGAGAATCAAAGAAGGTATCAAAATGCAGTCAAGTTAAGTCAAAAAGATCAACATGAATAATACTTATACATTTGTATAACTAGCTATTACTTGAGCCTTTAGCGCAGGGACTCTCCGTTTTTAACCTAAATACAGACTGTGTTGGAAATTTACCAGGAGCCCAAAATCTGCATCTAATTTGGATAATATTAGAGGTCTAATCACATAAAAAGTTGGTATGTACTATGGGAGACCAGGAGTAGAAAGCTTGTGAATAACTGATTTTTTCAATTCATGGGCAGTTTAAAAAAAAAAAGTGGTTCAACTAGAACAAAAACTGGAATTTTTCAAAATTTTTGGCAAATCAAAAAAATCGTAACAATTTCATTTTGAGTTAAACAAAACATTGCATTTGGGTTATTTTTAATAAAAGCAAAGGAAATGAAGAGCCAGTTTCACAAAAAAACCAACCTCCCCCCCAAAATGCGGAAGTAGTGTCCCCTTTATAATAGCCCAGTGGTCAGGCTCATTTTCCAGCTCTTCCACAGACTGTGTGTGTGACTTCTGGCATGTCACTTTAAGATATCTCTACATTGGGCACTAAGCCTGGGCCCTGGCTTAGGTTCTAGCCCAAGCCCCACTTCAACCCCCACAGAAATCAGTCTGTCTTGGGTCAGTAAGCACTCAGGACCTGCTATAGGGGTGAGTCAGAGGCCAAGTCCTAGTTCAAGCCCTGTCATTTTGCAGTGTGGATGCATCTTAAGCTGCAGATTCAAGTCAGAAGGTCTTTGTCGTGCAGTATGGACATGATAGCATAGCTGTGAGACCCAGGTCCAGCAACTGTAAGCCCAGATTGACACGGCAGGGTGACTGCTCAAGCGTGGGCTTCTAAACATCAAGTCTGCAAGCCTGGGTCCCACAGACCGGGGTTTACAATGGCGTGTGCTGTGGGCCTGCGGGATTGGTCGACACTACGCATGGCTCATGTGGCACTTCATGGTCTCAGACACCATCCGATGGTCGAGGGACATCTACATCGAACACATCACTGGCCACCGACAGTACCAGGAGGTGTGAGCTGGAGCGACATCATGCATCAACTATGAGAAAGGGACCGAGAGACTTTGTCCATTGGACCATATGAACTGGAACCATAAACTCACTGAACGTTAAATCTCACTAAATGAGGGTCAATCCATCCTCATCATCATATCCACTCATTATACTTCACATCTGAACATAGCCATTATATGAACAACATACCCTCATATCTCAGTGTCTGTACTTTGACCCGTCAACCTTTTACCCCCAATCGGGGATATTGCAGATTATGTATTCCTTATGCCATCCGATCCTAAACCAAACTTCACGCCTCTTGATAATGTGTATGTTATTTCCTGATAACAAGAAACTTCTATGCTTCAACTCTGTACCATTCACTTTTTTAAAACATCATCTTAATAAAATTAGGGGGTGATTGAAAGACCCTTGAGGTCATTGACTTCAAGGGGCTTTGGATCAGCATTTAATCTTTGTGCTTCAGTTTCCCATTTGTAAAAACTGGGATAATACTTCCCTTTGCCCACCCTTTGTCTGCCTAATCTCTTTAGACAGTAAGGTCTTCAGCGCAGGGACTGTTTCTCATTATATGTTTGTACAACACTTTGCATAATGGGCCCCTGTTCTGTGGGCCTCTCTGTGCTACTGTACTATAGATAACAATTGTTATGGTCCTCAGCTACACTAATTTACACTAGGGAGCAGACCAATGCTTGACCTACTGAGGAGCATAAGCTTGTAAAAATGGATCAGAACCAGCATTGCAATCTCCTTTCCCAACTGCTCCAGGCACACCTGGCCCATCTATTGTAAATGCAAAGTATTTTTATTGTAGAGGATGATGCTGTTCCAGTTCTCTGTAGAAAGTGCCATCAATGTGCCTAAAGAAAGCAGGGTGAATTTAGAAATATGTAGTGATGCAGAGAGTTAATAGTGGAGAATGAGAATTACGCATGGCTTCCTCCAGTGTATGAGGAATTTACAGCTGTAACTCCCATTAGTTAATAGTTCCTAGATTTAATGGTTTTATGGCATAATTAAAATGACAGATTTTAGGTCTGAGGTTGCTAGGATCATATTGATACAACTGAGTTCCTTTTGGGAAAAATAAGTTTACAAAGAAACGGAAAATATTAGTATGATTCTTTTTGCAATAAGTTTTGGCTGAAGGACCCAAGATTTTTTTCTTTAAAATAAGAGATGCTTAAATCTTCATTACAAATTGGAGGATGGAAAAATATCAACATAGGAGATCAGAGGTGGAGAACAGGTAAGGAAAAGCTGATACTTATAAAATCTTCTTGGAGATGCAACATGGTAAGTGGTGGTGGCGGCTGAGAAGGACACAGCCAATTCTGAAAGGATGGTCATATTTGGGAGGCTGTTGTAACAGCCAAAGGTTTTTTTAAATTGTAAAATGGAACTCTCACGCCAGCAACTTCTTAGGCATGTGAGAGGGAAGGGTTTGCAGATATGTTTGTGAAGGTATTTGTAATGTTTGTTTCTGTTGCAGGCTCCATGATCCTCTAACTTGATAGGAAAAATGGCATTGTTAGTGAAGGCCTACTGGAGGGATATAACAAGAGTTAGGCCATTGACATTGGCTATCTGGTAGTTGTAAAGGGCTTGAGAGGTCAAGGATTATACATTTGTTACCTGAATATTTATGTCCTCAGTATTTGTATAAGTGTGGTTACCATGCAGGCAACTGATAAAGAAAGGGGGTGAGGGTGGGGATTGTTGTCATTAGTTACTCAAACTGTTCCCTTTCCTTGTCATCTTTGGTGATCAATGGACATTGGTTCTGATACAGGAGGCCTTAGGACTTTTGCAAATGGCAAGGAGAAAGGTACAGAGAAGTCAGCAAAAGGTGCAGTGATTAAATATGACACAGTCATAGTAAGGCTCTGCAACAAGCCTGACGTACCCCAGTCCCCACCATATTAGCAGGTGTTGATGCTGCAGGAAAAGAGTGAGTGGGTTCTTTTTACCCACTGAAGCACATGGTTTCTTACCTTCCACATCCAGTAGGCCTGGTCTTTAGAAAGGGAAGATCTAGGATTTAACCTGAGCAGTTTTGAGGGAGAAACCCTAAGAGCCATCAAATCTGGGGAGAAGGGTGAAGGGGTGCTTTGTTATCTTATTGTTTTCTTTCTAAAGAAAGCCACGCCCCAGGATGGGGGTGCATTTTGACTCTACACAGTGGGCAGATATTTTTGTTGAGCAGATTAGCCAAAAACCTGCATGCACAGTGCTACCAAGATTGTGTAGCTAGAGCAGGGATTTTGACAAGCGGAAAAAAGAGCAGTAACTGTTACAAAAGTCCCTGGAGACTTGGCAATTAATGTAATGAAGAACAGGAGAACCTGGGCTCAAGTTGGGTAGTGTTTGTGAGGTAGTGGTACTTTCCCAAACTCTGTCCACAGGCCAATTTCCACCTGCTTGAGCTACCCAAGTGAGTTGCTCCTCACAGAGATTTCACAAATGTTCAGACTGATTGCTCATGCTCTGCTGGCTCCTCTTTGGTGAGGTGGATTCTGCGGGCTCAGCACCCCCTTGATGGGACTCCATTCCCCCTGGGCACCAAAATGGAAGGTTTCTCAGATAGAGTGTACAGACTCCTCCTTGCTTTGGTCAGCAATGAAGCAGCTAACAATATTCACAGGGAAATTATAATGAATGGATATTTGACTTAAAGCCTCATTGAGGTGAATGGAAGAGGTCACACCTCTAAGGCTATGTCTTCCGAGCATAGAGAAGCATAGGATGAAATCCTGGCCTTGTTTTCATCAGGCAAAAAGGTGTGTTCTTACTTCATATTAGTTAACACATGGTAACTAAGGTGAGGTAAAATTCTAGTGAAGGAAAGGCAGTGCCAACACAAGTTAGCACATCAAGATAAACCCTAGGCTTCCCCAGATCTTTACCTCAACCTGTTACTATGAGAAAACTGGCATTCACAAAATGGCAGCCTAATAAAATGTACCAGGTGGCCTACCCAGCCCAATTCAAGCCTTGGGGAGAACCCTGGATCATCTTATATTTAGGAAGTGTGGGAGGAGCACGTATGGTTTGGGGACTAAAGGATCCTGGAAATCAGGTGGATCATTCTCAGCAAGTTCTCAAGCCTGACCTGCTCCCTGTAGTTCTTCACTAGACTCTTTCCAGAGACATAGCTCCTCTTCTCCCGCAAGAGCATGTTCACAGCTCTGTTTAAGTAGTCATCTGTCTGAAAACCCACAGTTGGGGTCAGTCATTATAACTAAATCTCCATCACACTTAGCTAGGTCACAGGCAAGATTGAGCCCAGCTTGTCATAAAGAGCCAGGCAACCCGTCACACTCCCACAGTCTTTAATTCAGTCTGTTAAGTCATGTGAAACCTACAAACTGCCTTGTCTGCACTAGGATTTTATCTTGAGTTAGTTAACTCAGTTGAGAAAACACCTTTTATTTCTGAGTAAAGACAAGGCCTCAGGAGCTGAAGATTTGATCCAGCATCCATTAATGTTAGTAAGAACCTTTCCACTAACTTCAGTGAGCACTGGTTTAAGCCCTGAGCAGGGAGTTATTCCCCTGTTTGCTGGCAATGAGGAAGGGGCACCTTTAACCAGGTTCCAGTGACAGAATGGCAAAAGGAAGAGTGACCAATAGATCAAAAACTAGTTACATAGATAGATAGAATATCAGTGTTGGAAGGGACCTCACAGTTGTATGCACAAAGGGCCAAAACTTGCCTGTCCCACCACTGCAGACCACTGCCCTCTAGCAGTAGAATGAGAGCAGTACCACTGCATAGCCCAGCAGTGGATGGGGAGCCCATGTGGAACCTGTGCACCCCCCTGCATACCACAAAATCCCTGTGTCAGGGTGGTCCCTCCATGTTATTGCACATGAAAGATCTGGGGTATCTGGAGCTGGTAGAGCCACCTCCACACCAATCCACAGACCATTCTGCCACTCAGAGGACCACAAGCAACACAGGTGGTTACTCAAGCCCTGAAATAGAATAGCCATTGAAAAGCAGCTGTTGTGCCACTCTACAGCCCAGAGGGAAGTTGCCTTCTTCCCCCTCTCAGCCCCAAGTGAACTCTTCAGCATATAGTGCAGATGTTCAGGCTGTGTTCAGGATTTGGGTCAAAAAGAGAGTTTGACCAATGGGGCCTTAAAATCTTAGATGACAATATCAAAGTAGAATTTCAAATCAGTGCCAAAAACAATGGTTGTTTACTAACTGCGAATAAACCAGCTGCCCTGGAAAAAGTATCTCATAACAGACTACACAGCAATTAACATTTTGACATCAGGAACAGAATTTCCGCCAGAGGTGAAATTTACATCTTATCTTTACTGCTGTCTCCAATGTCAGTCCTCAGCATTTTGAATTTAAAGCCATCACTCCTAAACTACAGAGCACCCCAGAGAGTGGGACCAATGTAGAAAGGCCTTACAGTGGTTTAAATAGCTCATTGTAGAGTAGATTTGGGCCAGTCTGGGACCCTCCAATCAGGAGACCTCTTTGCCAGTAGCCTCTCCCCTGGTGATTGGTCTGCTCTGGAGTCAGCCATGAGCTTTGTTTTGAATGCAGCTGTTCTCTCTACCCCACAGCCTCTTTGCAATCACTTCTGTCCCAACTGGAATGCCATGAAAGTGCAGCAGTTGGCCAGGGATTGCTTACATGCTTCCCTCTTTGTCCATCTTCATGGTGACCAGGCCAACTTTCACCTTGGGTCAGGCCTCCCTTGTACCTGTGTTGCACAAATATATTGATATACAGTTATAGCTAGGCCTGAGCAAAAACTTTGGATCAGAATTAAATCTTCCTCAAAATCTGATGGCACTTGGTTAGATCTTAGTATTGTGTTTTGATCCACCTCTCTCTACAACACCCATGAAACCCACTCTTAACAGAGTGAGTGCTTTAATTATCCTAGCTAAAACTGTATAAACAACAGGGCCAGCTCTAGGTTTTTTGCCACCCCAAGCAAAAAATTTGCCGCCCAAAGCGCCGAGAGCACAACTGCCCAAGCAAAAAAAAAAAAGAAAAAAGAAAGGGATGGCCGGAATGCGGCCCCTGGAATTGTGCCTCCCCAAGCACGTGCTTGCTTTGCTGGTGCCTAGAGCCAGTCCTGATGAACAAGAAGCCTACAACTGACAGTTTATTCTTATCAATAACAATGACTAATAAATAATAATAATATAATAACAACAATAATAAATATTAATTAATAGTTATATTATCTCTACCTCCGTTTTCCCATCTGTGAAACTGGGATAATTATACCCTCCTTTGTAACGCACTTTAAGATCTATGGACGAATAGCACTACATTATCACTAAGAATGTATTGTTTACAGACCATCTTCCATCAGAGGACCTCGAAGAACTTTATGAGAACTAATTAAGTCTTTGATTAATCAAGCAAACTGATTAAACCCCACAACATTCCTGTGAAACTTTTTACAGATGACACTGAGAAATCAAGTGACTAGTCCAAAGATACACTGAGTTAGTGTTACAGCTGGGTTTAGAAACTTGCTCCCCTGATTTGCAGTTCTATGTTCCACTGGCAAGACCATGCCACCTCAGATACATGCTGTATAACAGGGGTCGGCAACCTTTTAGAAGTGGTGTGCCGAGTCTTCATTTATTCACTTTAATTTAAGGTTTCATGTGCCAATAATACATTTTAACGTTTTTTATAGAAGGTCTCTCTCCATAAGTCTCTATATTATATAACTAAACTGTTGTCGTATGTAAACAAGGTTTTCAAAATGTTTAAGAAGCTTCATTTAAAATTAAATTAAAATGCTGATCTTACACCGCCGGCCCGCTTAGCCCGCTGCTGGCTTGGGGTTCCATTCACCTAGGCCGGAAGCGGGCTGAGCAGGGCCTGTGGCCAGGACCCCGGCTGACAAGGGGCTGGCAGCCAGAACCCCAGACCAGCAGTGGGCTGAGCGGGGCCAGCAGCCGGGACCCCAGACCAGCAGTGGGCTGAGCAGCTCAGCCTGCTGCCGCTCAGCCCGCTGCCAGTCTGGGGTTCCTTCCACGGGCTCCTGCCAGCCAGGGTCCCAGCTGCTGGCCCCGCTCAGCCCGCTGCCGGTCTGGGGTCCCAGTCCTGTCCACATAGAGTAGGTACCTATCTTCTCCCTGGTTCTAGCCATTCTCTTCCTCTCTCTCTGCACTGAGATGAGGGTGGGAGTGTGCTGAGAACAGGGCTGCGGGTGAAGGAGCAGGCTGGGGGTTGGGGTGCAGGGTCTGACCAGGAGCTAGAATGAGGGAGGGGGCTCAGGGTTGGGGCAGGAGCGCTTACCTGGGCAGCTCGCATTTGGTGTGAGGGCTGCAGGTGGGAATGTTTGTGTGGGGTGTGTGTGCAGGAGCTCCCGTTTGGTGCTCAGGGTGGGCGTGGGGATGTGGGGGGTGCAAGAGATGGATCATGGGGTGTCAGAGGGCTGGGTATGTGTGGGGGGTGCAGGAGTCAGGGCAGGGAGCTGGGGGGGCTGGGGATGAGTGGGGGGTGCCGGAGTCAGGGCTGGGGTTCTGGAGGGGTTCAGGGGTCAGGGCAGAGGGCTGGGGTGTGTGGGGGAGGTGCAGGGGTCAGGGCGGTGGGCTGGGGTCGTGGGGGTGCTCCCAGCCCCCTGCCCTGAGCGGCTCATGGCAGGGGGCTGGATGGGATATGCCGATTCCACCCCCTTCCCCAAGGTCCCTGGAGCAGAGAGTGCGCTGCGGCTCCACTTTTCCCTCTCCCCTCCGTAACAAGGGTTGTCAGCTGATCGGTGGCAGGGAGGGAGAGGAGGAGGGGCAGGAACCCAGCACGCTGGGGGAAGAGGCGGGGGGGAAGGGGGAAGTTTGCCAGCCCTGCAAGGAGAGAGCGATGGGCGGGGGGCGGAGAAGAGCGGGCCTGGCCGGGCCAGGCCGGGCAAGATTTTTAATGGCATGCTGCTGTCTGCCGGGGTAGGCAGATAGCAGCGTGCCATTAAAAACTGGCTCACGTGCCATCTTTGGCACGCATGCCATAGGTTGCTGACCCCTGCTGTATAACTTTGGCGGACCATGCCAACTGTTTGCAGTACATTTCACCAACTAAAAATCTGTCCAAAGAACATTGTTTGATTTAGCAGGGTAGTGACCTTTGTATTCCAGCAACAGAGGAGTCATTTCTTATAAATCATACCGTTGGAGCTAAGGTCCAATGGAGTTTAACAAGGTTCATTAACATTTTGACACATTACTTAGTTGCACAACAGTATCTCACGTTGTAAACTGATTTCTTTTCAAAGGGACACTGCCCAATGTCTGTTCTGACAGTGACATGCTGCTGAGAAAACCACATCTGGCCCTGTTCAGCTGAAGAGAGACTAGGGTGACCAGATGTCCCGATTTTATAGGGACAGTCCTGATTTTTGGGTCTTTTTCTTATATAGGCTCCTATTACTCCTCACCCCTGTCCTGATTTTTCACACTTGCTATCTGGTCACCCTAAGAGAGACTTGATGAGATGTGGAGCCTTCAAAGGATGGTGAAGGGAGTAAGTGGAGGGATTGGGGAAGAGATCCCAGAGAATCTCATTTCTGATGCAACAAAGGAATTCTTGCAATGTTGTTACCCCTATAATTTGATTTCCTTTCCAAAGCTTTTAAGGATAGATCCTCAGCTGTTTTAAGTCAGCATATCTCCAATGATGTCCACAGTTACACTGATTTACACCAGCTGAAAATCTGGCCCAGTTTTCTTTTTCTACTCCAAGGAAACCAAGGTATAAATAGAGGGAGTTTGAATGGGTTCATATCACTCAGTCCTCACTGCCCTTTAACTTTTCCTGTCATAACTTTTTCTTAAATATGTTTTCTCCATAACCCCCCTGGTAGCCTTCTTCACAATAGCTTCCCTTTATAACAAGCCCTAGGGAAACATTTGTGGTTATTTGTAACTTTATTAATTAATGCTTTACCCTGATAACAATCACACAGTATATTTAACGGGTATATGTTGCAGACTTCTAAAACACACCCATCCCATGTGTTTGGGGGGCCTTGCGCTTAATTAGGGCTGGTTGGTGACACTGTGATAATGCAGTGTCATATTATCAAGATCTATACCAGTGTTTGCAAAAGCATGTGGCACAGAAGATGTATACATTAAAAGTTGTAGGGTGTTAAGAACTTATGGCAGGACTGCAGGAGGGATGCAATTGGCTTCATTTTCCTGAAGCTTTCAAACATTTGGGAAATACTACTTTAAATAATTCAAAACTGTATTGAACAAAGCACTGGAAAAGGTGCTATAGGGAACAAGCCTGCATTGCTAGAGGAACAGACTGGACTAGGCAACATAAAAGGTCATTTTTATTTCTAGTTTCTCTCATTGCAAAGGTCAGGAGCTAAGTGATTCACAATAACAGTTCCAGTGGAAATCCCCGAGTCACTGACCAAACATTTTTGAAGGATGTCCAGCTACAGGCAAGGATTCAAAGATCATTTCCCTGGGTATCTGAAGTGTTATATTTTCAGTGGTTGTAGTCCTCTTCAAAAGCAATGTCAAAACAAGAAAACACCACTGATAAAAGTTAATACAAACACCAGAATGAACCAATCCACCACACAGTACTAAGTCTAGTAGAATTTAGCAACGACACCTATAAGTAAAGAGAAGAATGTTATGAACTTGTAACGCAGTAAGACTACATTTTCAAAAGCTTTGCACCATTAAAATGGGCTCTTGCACCCACATTTACAGGAGAACTTGGGTTGCTGAATATTTTCAGCTCGGTGCAGTGGAGGCACAAGTGAAATATATTTGCCAGGAGTGGAGGTAAGAAAAATGTGCACACCATGGAATTTTCAACCAGTCACACTGGGAGAAGCAGAATTTACCCTAATCTGTATCCAGTGAGAAGCCCACACTTGCCTTATTAACCCCACCATGTTTTATGGGGCAGATGTAGGGAAACTAGAACCAACTGTCAACTGGTGACAGAGACAGCATGGAGCCTGTAAACATTTTGGGTGACAGCGGACATTGAGGTCCCTGAAGGAAGAAAGATCAGAGAAGGTGAAGGAGGGGGCCCAAATGACCCAGGCAAAACAAAGAATCAAACTGTACTCTGCTAACAGGACCCACAAGGGGAGAGGTGGAGAAGGCTTCTTGGATTTATCTGAGGAAGAAATCATCTGAAGATACAAGTTTAACTCTGCAGTTGTCCTGCATTTCTCTGTGGTGTTGCCCTGGTTTTGAGACTCAAACACAGAAGAGCCATACTTTAACTGTAGTAGTCAAAATCACCTCAGCTCCGGGATTCCTTCACAACGGGAGTATTTCAGAGACTGAGTGGTGGCCATCACAGGAATAAACCAGTCTGTCATCTACACCCATGTTAATCAGTTTCTTCATGCATTTCTCAACAGTTTAATTTATATTGATTTCCTCCCACCAACAGATGGCAAGTCCTATAAGATGTGGCCATCTGTGATGAACGCTGTACTCGTGTTCCCCCTAAGGGGACCTTCAGCCACTGAAACCCCCTTCAGGGACAGAAAAAAGCTCTACTCTATACATGTGCAGATTACCTACCATGCTAATTACATCATCACAGAAAAACTGACCTAGTACTCAGAAGAATGTCACAACTCCTCCATTGGCAGGTTCTCTGGACTAGCTGGGGAGTTTGGGACTGGGTGGAGTGCTAGAGCCTGGGTAAATACAGATAATTTAGCTACAGTAACCTTAGGAGTCTTGGTTATGCGTTTACCATGTGCAAGACTGGTTGATATGCACATTTCCCTTGTGCAGGGGTCAAGGCCCGAGTTATGGATCATAACTCACACTGCAAATCCCCCAGAAATAAACTATAATGCAGCTCTTCCTGACATCATTCTGTGACGCTCTGGGGGTTTCACCCAGACCAGTAAGAGGTTGTGTCACTCCCTGCTCTGTAACCCTGGATGCCTCTATGCTGTGCAGCTTTGGCATCAGCAGCCTGCTTACAGCCTCACCATAGCTTCCACCAGCCTGGTTACTCCTTGTAGGGTGACACCAACAGCTCTTCCAGCCCCGAGTGTCCCCAGAACTGTCTCCTCTGTCGTGCTCAGCCCCTCTCACTGTAGCAGTCACAAAACCTTATCAAGTGTGTTGCTCCTTTAAAGAGACAGTCCACAGCACCAGCTTGTTAGTTTGGCTGAAGATTTTACTCCTCAGTTTGAAACACTGCACTAAGACAGTTGTTTAATAAA
Organism: Natator depressus; assembly: GCF_965152275.1. Classification (NCBI taxonomy): domain Eukaryota; kingdom Metazoa; phylum Chordata; order Testudines; family Cheloniidae; genus Natator; species Natator depressus. The sequence goes on along the minus strand of NC_134238.1, from coordinate 109,837,225 downwards.
ATAAGATTACATTTATTAACAAAGAATAGATTTTTAAATAATATCAAGTAAAATGAATTGGCTACAAACAAACAAACATATATTTTTAAGACCAAAACCTAAATTAACAAACTGGAGTCTTTTGTTCAAAGTAGTTTTCTCACCCCCAGACTTCCAGCATTACTTTACACAGGAGCCAATGAATAGCTCAAAGTGTTTGGTTTCTTTGCTTTTTAGGTGAAGGATGCCAAAATGGCTTTTTCTCTCTGTTTATATTCTGAAAGTTTACCTTTGTTTTCAAAGCCAGGAAGCCCTCCCGGGGGTTCAGCTCGCTGTGTCCCTACGGGAGCGGACGCAATGTTAGTTTTTGCAGTCTCCTCCCCATATCGTGATGGTTAAGTGGCTACCTCCCCCCCTTGCTAATTTGATCACTTTGTTCACCTTTTTTGTAAATGTGCTTCCATGATCTCTCCTTGCTCAATTTACATTGGAAACCAACATTCGAGTAGACAAAACCACATTCCTTTGTCTAGGGCCAAGCAGATTTTAAGAACATATTTCCAGTACACATATAATTCTTTATACGTTAATGATACCTACTTCACATAAGGCTATTAATGATAAGTGAGATATTAGTTTTCCAGTGATATACTACAAGACACCTATTAAATTAATAGCATGACAATACTGTGTGATGTACACTGAGCTGGTCAGGCCAGCTGAGACTCACTCCTGCATACCAGGGAGCCCTCTGACACTGGGGTGTTCTTAGGGTCACACATTCCTTCTAAATTGTCCTTTTTTTGGATCGGCTCTGTTGCATTTGTCCCTGTGAATAGACACAGGAGAGTCACAGTGCTGCAGTGTCAGGGTGTGTGCTGGGGTGGGCTTATTGTGACATGCTGCAGTGTGACATGGAAGCCTGTAGTGATCTTCCTGGGAGGGCATATTGTTGCCATAGCAACATGCTTGTTGCCTGCCCAGTATTCCTCTGATCTCTGGCATGGATGGACAACAGTGGCTGAAGGAATGGTGACCTCCTGAACAATATGCAGGTACGTGCAATTGATATTGTGCTTCCACCTCCAACATGAATGATCCACACTTCACTTCCCCTCCTGTGTGTTTTACTTCACCAGGCTTCTCCCACCTATGACTCTGAGCACTGTGCTGTCCCCTGTATGGACAATGGTGTTTATCTTTACCTAGTGATGTTTTTGTTCATCCATGGCTATTTTGTTTGTCTAGCTGCTATCCTCTAAATCCTTGGAGGTAACCACATTGGAGACGGGTGCATGATCACAGTGGCCACAAACTGGATACTTCAACATTATATCAATCTGCAGATGATACTTCCTTATGTAATCACCTCCACCCTCTGCAGTCCTTTTTGTGTTTCATTTAGTCTTGCATCTGTATCTGTCCTGGGGGAGTAGGTCACTTCCCCTCTTCTTGCCATGCACAGGAAAAGAAATTCTTGAATTACTACATCTGTCCATGGGTCCTTAAGTCATCTGCAGCCCAGTAAATTGGTCTTCTGCCACCTGCTCTTGCAGCTTAGGGACCGATCTGTTCCCTTCCCTTTCTGTGCTATATTTTCTAGAAATCAGATGTGTGGATGAATGTATGCTAGATACAGACAATTGTACAATTCTCTCCCCACTTGCTTTTGCTCCCACCTGCTGTGCTCACAATTGTTGAGTTCCAAACGTTTGTACCATTTTGCTTATTTAAACTGACAGGACATCAGTGTAGCTCTAGTTTATGGTCTCTGCACAAACGACTGTAACTGCAAGCTGGCACTTTTGAAAATTTAGCCCACAAGAAGTAAGCTGTTGGAAAGATTTTGCAGTGACAACCACATCCGAAGGAACAGCATAATGAGACAATATCTAAAACCAAGATAACTTGTGAACAGGACATACTAAAGGTAATGGGAAATCTCAACAATCAAGTCACAAATTAGGATCAAATTCAACCCTGCTATAACTGCACTGAAGCCAATAGAGTTTCACTGTAGAAATAACATAGCAGTTTTGAGGACACAAGTACAAGGCTGCTTTCTTGCACAGAGCCACAAACAGAAATCCACAGGAGGCAATGAGATAGTCAGGAAAACTCTGTTTCCTTTAGTGTTTAAAGAAAGGAAATAGGAAAGGGGCAATTCTCAACTGTCACAGGAACTCAGTTCCAGTAGAATAGGTGACAAAGAAAAATTAGAGTGCCTAACAACTGATAAGACACTTTCCCAGAGAAAGTAGAGGGAATGTCTGCTAAAGCAGGGGTTCTGAAACTGAGGGTCGGGACCCCTCAGGGGGTCACAAGGTTATTACATGGGGAGTTGCAAGCTGTCAGCTTCTACCTCAAACCCTGCTTTTCCTCCTGCATTTATAATGGTATTAAATATATTTAAAAGTGTTTTTCATTTATAAGGGGGTGGTCACACTCAGAGGCTTGGTATGTGAAAGGGGTCACCAGTACAAAAGTTTGAGAACCACTGTGCTAGAAGATGTTTGCAGGATACAGTGATCAGAAAAAAAAAGAGAGGAGGACTTTATAGGAGAGATGCTGTTTGTAAAGACAGTCACCATGGATTCGCAAAAAGATCGTGCCTTAAAATATGACATAATCTTGTGAAGAAAAAACAAAATGAGCATAGCAGGGAAGCTATGGATATGATTACCCTAGATCAGGAAAAAGCTTTTGATACTGGAACACAAAAAGGCTTATCAACAAAGCCAACAAGTACAGTAAAGGAGACAGACTAGTTAGAATAATAAAGAATAAGTGTGGAGTCCAAAGACAAAAGGATGCAGTGCAGGATTGCAAAACCTAGAAAAGGATTATGTGAGACTGGAAAGGATGGGGAAAGTGGGAGGGCCAATGAGGACAATCTTGAGTTAAATTTGATAATGGTTAACATGTCCCAAACAAGGATATGTTTATTACCAACTCAGAAGGACCATTTGTCGCATCTCTGATGATAAGCAAATACTTACAGACATTTGGTTTGAAAAGAAAATTAATTACGCTTTGAAGTTCATAGATTTTTAAGACCATTAGGGACCATTATAATAATATATTTAAGCTATCTGTCTTCTATCTTATGTACTTATAAGGCCCCATCTAAGTGCCTCACAATCTTTAATATCCTCACAACATCCCTGTTGGGTAGAGAAGGGCTATATTTTACAGATGAGGAAACAAGGCATAGTTCTGTTCATAGTGCTAAGGTCCAGATCCCCAAAGCTATTTATGTCTAACCAATACTGATTTCAATGAAATCAATTGATTTTGAAATCAGTGGGAGTTAGACACCTAAAACCTCTGAGTGACTTGCCCAAGGTCACAAAAGGAAGTCTATGGCAGCACAGGGAATTGAATGCAGATCTTCCAAGTTCCAGACTAGCACTCTAACCAATAGATTATTCTTCCTTTCTGTGCCCTCTTTACCATTTGATACAGGGGTGCTGTGGAACCTAGTGGAGACAGGTCAAAACATTTATAACTAACTAAATATTTGGACTACTTATAGTCTTGATTCAGCATAATACTTAAGCATGTGCCCTGACTACTCACATATTTAAATTTAAGGACATACTTAAGTACCTCGTGGAGCTGATGTATGTAAAGGTAAGCACGTGAATGAGTGGTTGCAACATTGGAGCCTAGGGCATGTGCATTTCTCAGGACCAGATGCAGAAGCATGAACTTATGAAGAATATCAACATACTCTTCTGGAGCTAATTTTGATGATGTGATGTCAACTTTGATCTGAAATAATTCGTTGTAGTACTTTGTAACTCCTAGATTGAAATGATGCCATTTATACCAAACAGCATTGTGTTATTACTGCAATAATATTGTGTTATCTCTTTTAAAAAGCACAGATTATAAACCCACTCGGAGAAAATAAAAAGAGTAAAAATCATTTTAAATTGCATAACTATAGTGTTGCAATTTAAAATGTTGCTAGTGAAGGTGAACCCCAGGAGCAGGGCATAGGCTAATTTCCACTAATTACATCAGGGTAAAAACTAGAGTGCCTTGTCTCTACTAGGCTTTTACATTGAGATAGCTTTCTTGATGTAAAGACACACCTATTTTTGCAGTGAAGACTTCATTTGCTGGCTTAGAGTCCTCTCTCACATGCCATGTATACTCTTCAGTAACCCACAGGTCCCATCATCACACCCCCTCACACACTCCAGCTCTGCAGCTCCTTGGCTGGACACTGTCTCAGCTGTGTTTTGTTGAATGGAAATGTAATCTCTGCTCCCTCACCATGTTCCCCATACAGTATCACCCATGCTCACCATGCTCCCTGCTATGTATGCTAACCTGAGCCATTCCCCCTCACCTCCAGTTAATATTCCTCTCTCTGTTACTCAGCTAGTGATTGGCTAAATATTTAGCTCTGAGGAGCCACAAGAAGTTAGTCCGAGTGAAAACAGCAGCAGCCAGCTGAGACTGTAGCAGAAGCAGAGCTGGTAATGACAGATTTCAGAGTAGTAGCTGTGTTAACCTGTATCCGCAAAAAGAAAAGGAGTACTTGTGGCACCTTAGAGACTAACAAATTTATTTGAGCATAAGCTTTCGTGAGCTACAGCTCACTTCATCGGATGCATGCAGTGGAAAATACAGTGGGGATATTTATATACACAGAGAACATGAAACAATGGGTGTTACCATACACACTGTAACCCGAGTGATCAGGTAAGGTGAGCTATTACCAGCAGGAGAGGGAAAAAAAACCTTTTGTAGTGATAATCAAGGTGGGCCATTTCCAGCAGTTGACAAGAATGTGTGTGTGGGGGGGAATAAACATGGGGAAATAGTTTTACTTTATGTAATGACACATCCACTCCCAGTCTCTATTCAAGCCTAAGTTAATTGTATTCAGTTTGCAAATTAATTCCAATTCAGCAGTCTCTCGTTGGAGTCTGTCTTTGAAGTTTTTTTGTTGAAGAATTGCCACTTTTAGGTCAGTAATCGAGTGACCAAAGAGACTGAAGTGTTCTCCGACTGGTTTTTGAATGTTATAATTCTTGACTTCTGATTTGTGTCCATTTATTCTTTTACATAGAGACTGTCCAGTTTGGCCAATGTACATGGCAGAGGGGCATTGCTGGCATGTAATGTGCTCCTCGTATTCCCTCAGGCAGAGGGAATCCTCAGAGCAGGGTTACAAAACATACTGGTAGGAATGCCTGAGTTCATGTAAGTATTGTCTACGCATCAGTTTCTTCCATTGCTACCACTGGTAGAGGTGCATTACAAGGCCCAAGAGACTGAAACCTGAGTCAGTGTTTAGTAGGCAGGAAGCTATGATGAGGTTGTAAGAAACAACCAGCAGGCTAAAGATACAAGCTGGTTATTGTCCTTTTCCTTATCTATAGGTTGGTACCTCTTTAGATGATCTCTGACAGAGTTAGGGCTGGATATGTTTACATTAGGTATGTTCAGCCAAGGTCATATAGTATAGTGATGGGTGTGATATAAGAACTTAGAAGATCTTTTAATATTATTTCTTAATCAATCTTGTTTTAATAAGATGCATGTGGCCTTAGACTATCTTGTTGGAGAAATTCACAGAGCCTGTTGCACAAGTGATAACAAATCTTCAATCACTAAGTGACACTAAAGTAACAAAGATGCAGACTCCCCGCCCTGCAATTTGTTGCATGAGGGTGGAGATTTGCACTCAGAACCACATTGAGTTAAGTGAGGCTCCATGCAGACACAAGTCGCAGGATCTAACCTATACCTCTTAAGGTGTAGGAGGTAGGCAAGGACTATGTCTTACTGTGTGTTCATCTATCCTAGCACAATGGGTCCCTGATTTCAGTTGGGGCCGCAAGCTGCTATTGTATTACAACTAATAATAATAATTAATGGTATCTGGAACCTAACCCTGCTCAGAAATGTCAGACAAAAGGCAACTGTCCTATAAGGTGTGTTTTGGTCCTAGGGATATAATCTGTGTTACACAGGAAATGCCTAATCACTGTGGATGAGAATCAAGTTACAGGAGCTTAAGAACTGTCATGCAAGAAGAGATTTACCGTGCTAGTAGGCAGCCAACGTGTTTGATGTAGGTTAAAGTGAAGAGGCAGAATAGAGACACTATGCTGAGATAAAGGCACCCCACTCTGGCTGGGCCAGGAAAGGATTCAAAGAAGCTTTAGAATAAAAGAAGAGAACCAGCTCCTCTACAGAAACAGCCTATGGGTGCTGTCTGGGGTCCTCTGCTTGGTATCTCCCTCTGGCTCTCTACTTATAGTCCTGTGACCTGTCCCTGTTTTATCATTAGTTGTCTCCCAGAATTGCTTGGGTTTTGGATCCAGTAGCTCCTCCCCTCAGGCTGGGGGGGGAGGAATCTTTAGCTGCGGTCAGGCTTGTACCCACCCACCCCTGGATTCCCAATAGGCATAGAAACAGCGCTGTCTGGGGTTCTCTGCTTGGTGTCCCCTTCTGGTTCCTTGCTTTTGAGTCCATAACCCTCACTCCCATTCCCGCTTAGTCATGTGTTGTCCTCCGACTTTATTTGAACCCTAGATCTAGTGGCGCCTGCCTTTAGACTGGAAGCCAGACATCCGATGCAGTGGGGCGCCACCAACGGGTATCCTTAGCTGCCGGGCCCAAGAGCTGACCACAGGGGAACGCGAACTGATAATTGGCGTCAAGTATCAGAGAGGTAGCCCTGTTCGTCTGTATCCACAAACCCAGCAGAGGAGTCCAGTGGCACCTTAGAGACCAACAGATTTATTTGGGCATGAGCTTTCGTGGGTAAACCCCCCCCTTCTTCGTTCTCCATCCTCGCTTGTGCTCGAGCCGATAGTGACTCGGAAGTAGCAGAGACACACGGCAGGAACGCCAGCGCGGGGGGGACACGGGCAGCCAGTGCCCGTACGGAGAGCACTTCACGACGGCCTGCCTCCCTCTTCTCTTGCCGCCGGCGCCCCACTGCAAAGCACACAACGGCACGACCGCAAGGGGGCGCTGGCTTCTCTCCCCAGCGGTCCCCGCATCAGCGAGCGCCCCAGGCAGCCCGGCAGCAGCGGGGCGTCCCCCGCCACGGGCAGGCCGGCCCCAGCGCTGGCTCCCCGGGCTGGAGCAGCGCACAGAGCAGCGCCCCCCTGCCCCCGGACACCGCCCCGCGGCAGCTAGTCACGTGAGAGGAGGCGGAGGCCGCCGCAGCCGTGACACGCCGCCATCTCGCGAGAGGAGAAAGCGGGCCCGAGGCAGCCGCTCTACATAAATAGCCGGGGCAGGCTGCCCTGGGTCACTGCAGCGTCTGGGAGTCGGTCGGAGCCGCGAGCGAGCCAGGGGGGTCCCAGGGCGGCTTGGCGCTAGCGCAGGGGGGTGTCTCTCGGCGCAGGAAGCCCGGCGTTGGCGGCGGATCCGCAGCGCTCTCCGCGCCCGGGTGAGTGAAGCCGCCCTTGGCCGCCGCCCGTCACCGACCGCGGTGGCGTATTTGAAGCGGCTGCGGAGCCGGGTTAAAGCCCCGGGCTCGCCCCGCTTGCTGCCCGGAGCTAGCCTAGCGCTGCCATGGCTCTCGCCCTCCCGTGCCGCCAGCCCAGCTGCGGACAGCCCCGGGGCAGGGTTGCAGGGGGCTAGGGCAAAGCGTGGGGGGACAGGGGAGGGGCTGCGTTTCTGGGGTGTCCCGCTGTCTTAATCTGGGGGGGTTCCCCCTTTCCGCCTCCATCCTGCGCTCACCTGCGAGGCTGTTCAAGCCCGCCTCCCTGGGGGCAGAGAGGGGGTTTTGGTGTTGCTTTAATGAGGTATAGAAAATTTTCGCTCCTAACGTTGTGTGTGTGTCGCCTCCTTCATTCAGGTGGCCCTAGCAGGAGAGCTCCGTTGACTGCAGTCCTTGCAGTTGGAGTAGCCTGTGAAGGTGACCAGGTGCCCCTCTGCTATTATCACACATGATGCTGGGCCAGTTTCTGCCCAGTGGGTCACTGAGAAGCTGCAGTTGACATCCATAGGCAGGTGTTTGTCTGCAGTTTACACCGAGCTGATAGGAACCAATCCCTGTGTCCACTCAGTGTATTGAGTGGAAAGGGGGTTTCTAGACACCTTGCTTGAATGGTTGAAAGCCATTCGCTTCTGTTCCTCTTTATGAAAGTAGGAACAAAACTTCTGACTCAGTCTGCTTATTCATTTTCCTGTCTAACCGTCTGAGCGGTCTCTAAAGTATGTCTTCATACATGTGGGTCTGACACAAACATCTTGCAAAAGCGCTTCCTTTGGTTAGACCCACATTCCCTTTTAACTAGCAGGGACTGTAAAAGTGGCTGAAAATATACAGTAGAGTTCTTGTGGGGTTATATTCTTGTAGTGAACTCTAAAATATTTTGGGACCTGCAGTAGTTATGGTCAGGAGATGGCTTAAGCATTGGATTAGCTCTTGGAATGAGAGGTTAAAATCATGCCAGGAATGGCTAAACTCAGTTTTTTCCATGAGAGAGGAATTCAGTATGCCCTCTGTGGTGTGGGTCTTTTGGACAAGACCTTTAAAAACTAAGGTCATGTCTGGTCTGCATAGATATTAAAACTTGCATAGCTCTTCTCCTTGCTAGGTGCTGCTACCCCATCCCAGTGTTGCGGTACCTTGCAGTCCAAAGGTGGTGGAGTTTTTTCAGTTGTGTTCTGTGTATATAGATAGTCCAGGGTGGATTTGATTTAAATCACTAGTCAGGAAGACTCAATTTAATCATGGACTTCTACAAAAGTGTGTTCTTTGTTGTAATTACCTTAATACATGTTCCTCACAACTCAGATGTAAGTTTCATTTTTAGAAATACACACTACATTTTAAAAGTGATTTATTTTGAAAACTTTTCAGATTAGTGTTACAGCTGTATCAGAAAAGGAATCATTGTTTGGTTATTTCATTTACCAAAGGTAATTGAAGCAAATATTTATGAATTTATTGGGAGGTGAACTATTGCCAATTCAACAGGTTAATATTAATATTTGGAAGATTTTCTTGCCATGATGTATTAGGAGGAGAATATCACCAGATAGGCATTTAAATTGTTTTAGTTAACTAAAACAACAACATTATGTAGTCTGGATTTTTTTCTTCAATAGCAAACATATTTTAACAAAACAAGCATTTGAATTTAAACATTCAAGTTTTTTTTAAAACATCAGGTTTGTTTTTTATTAACTAAAATAGTTAAATGAAATAGTCTATTTAGTTTTTGTTTTTTTTAAAAAAAACAAACTAGACTATTTCATTTAACTATTTTAGTTAATAAAAAACAAACCTGATGTTTTAAAAAAAAGTTAGCCACGTCAACCTGCAAAACTTAAAATATTTACTTCTGGAGCTAACTCTGTCATATCTTCACTTTTCTTTTCCTGTTTGTTCATAATCTGGAAACAAAAAACAAGCTTTCCTGCTTTTTCAGGTCCCAAACAATTTCTCAATTTGGAATGAATTAGTCCAAAGGAAGAAAATATTCTTTCTACTCCAGCAGAAGAAGCTACTGCTGTTAAAAGTGAGATTATCGCTGCAACAGTCTCTGAATCCAAGTGATTAAGTAACTTCCACCAGTTCACTGGTGTGACTTTCTTTAAAACATCAACAGACCTATTTCTTGAATGGTTCTTATTCCCACACTGGGTCTTTTTTTTTTTTTTTTTTTACAGCCCGCTGCCATTGTAGGTTTTTCCCTTCTAGTGAGAGAACGGTATGGTAGATCGCAAATCAATGAAGGCTCCACTCAGACCTCAAGACTTCTCGAATATGCTGCTCCAACAGTTTCACTCTTGTTTCTGCTGCCTGTCCCTCCCTTCTCACATTTACCTCCAGACTTCTCCTTGTCCAGATCTATTCTGCCCTCAATTTTCTATTCATTGAACTTTTTGAAACTTTGCACCTTTTAGAGAGGTAAGGGATTGACTCTGTGTACACAAATTTGGAGAGGGACAATAGGGTTGAGATCTGTTTTCTCATTTCTGTATATTTAACATTTTTGCTGTTAACAAGCATTTATTTCTCTCTGGAGACACAAATCCACAGTTTGAAAACTGCGAAACTAAGCATCTCCAACAGTATCTTCTAGACTGAGCCCTGAGACCCATTGGGTAGATAGAAAGATTAACCTTAATAATCTGTACAGAAGTCCCTGGGGCTGCATAAGATTGAGTCCCGTGAACTATTGGAACTTATTTACAAAACTTTTCTTTAAATATTACATGAATATTGTCTCCTATAGAATTGGAATTTACAATCCCTATTCCATGATGAGACTACATAGCTCAAAGATATATCTTAATAAAAATTCTCTTTAGATGGCTTTCCTCAAAGCATTTTTATAAAAAAAAAACTGATTTAAATCTAACTTTTTTTGTTAATCAATTATTTTTATCCACCCTGATATAGTCTATAAAGGAACTTAATAACATTTTACATGACTACAGTATTTTATTGTCGTCTGATGTGGAATCTATCCTGTAAGCTTTAACACTCTTTATACTAAGTTTGTGTGTATGTGGGGTGTTTTTTTGCACCTGTCTATTTGTAGTCCTTAATAATAATCAGCTGCATGCCACATTGGTTCTGCATACAAATGGTGGCTGATCTTATTACTACATGGGTGTTACAAAAGGCAGCTGTGCATGATCATTCCCTGTGAGTCTTCCTGCTGTGGCCACTGTCAGAAGGCAGGATACTGGGCTAGATGGACCATTGATCTGACAGGAACTCTAATGTTAACTACTGTACGAACACTGGTGCACGTTAAACATGGAACTGTTTGTCAGGAGCTCCTGACAAACCAATCCACACAGAGTGTGGTGTGTGTGTGGTTTTTTTTTATAGTTCTTTTATGGACTATATGGTGGCGTCCTAATGTCCTGAGGTACACGGGTCTTGTGAGAACAAACAGACCCTTAAAAAGGCACAGTCATGTTTGACTCTAACAAATAAAGAGCACTTGTTCTTGTGTCTTCTGTCATGTCTCTCGACACTATGGAAGTACACCATGATGGATCGTTCAGGAGTACTAGTATATCCAGTCCTAACTGAATTATCTACTCCCTCTATCATCCCAGAGAAAGGGATGAAAACCTGGCAGATTTAGGGGAGTTATGTGGGAGGACTGCCATACTATCTCCCTGGCCCTACAGAAGTCCATCTGTGGAGAATCAGGATGGATGAGTCTTCGTGTGACAGCTGCTTCTCTTCCAACCCAATGTGATTTGGCAATAAACATTTACCCTGCCAGTACTAATTCAGGGTTTTCTCTGCAGTGGGGAAATCCTGCCCTGTATATGGGATAAGTGACCTTGGCACAGATAGCCCAGTCCTAAATGATCTACAGTCTGTGTCTTAGGAGCAACAGGCCAAAACCCTCTGCCATTTCGGTGCAGGTGGGGAAGGAATCCAATACAGATGCCAGCTATAAAGAAAAGGAGGACTTGTGGCACCTTAGAGACTAACCAATTTATTTGAGCATGAGCTTTCGTGAGCTACAAAAGTGAGCTGTAGCTCACGAAAGCTCATGCTCAAATAAATTGGTTAGTCTCTAAGGTGCCACAAGTCCTCCTTTTCTTTTTGCGAATACAGACTAACACGGCTGTTACTCTGAAAGCTATAAAGACAACACCACTCTATGGATTTGTTCATGCTGCTACATTTTAAACCTTTGTAGGAGGTGCAATGACACTACCTCTTGTACAGCAATATGTCCACTAGAATCTGATCCTGCAAAAACACATTTACCTTAATCTCACTAACAACAATACACTAGTAACTTACACTATATACACAACAATACACTAGTAACTAGTAAAGTGACAAATGTGCAAGTGTCTGCAGGATTTGGGATTCTTAGATACATCAATTCTAACTTTTTTCCCAAGATTCTCCTCTGCATTGACCACCTTAAAATCTAGTCCATTTTGAAATATTAGTTAAAAGTAGGTGCAAAACCCATTTTACCCTGGGTCCTCCCACCTACAATCACAATTTTTAGCTCTTCAGTATTTCTATTGCTATGTGGAAGATGCATCCAAACAGGGGTAACCTAGATTAGAAACATAGTGCTGTCAATGAAGTAATCAGTGAAAAACTTGTGTTACAAACATCTCAAACTATTTAGTTGACCATCCTGTTTAGTTTTGTATCTAGAACCTGAATTCCTATTACCTGAACTAGTGAATGTAGCAGAGAAACTAAGCTTTAGCTATGTAAATAATTACAGTATAAGCTCTAATTCATTACAGCCCACACGGTCTAGAGCCTTCTCATGAAGGGGATGGTACACTCTCAAGTATTCAAAAGACTTTTTGGGTGCCTTTCTTAAGAATAACTGCTTTCTTCTCCAGAAGGGAAGGAACTCCAGCGTAGATCATTAAAGTGGAATGGTGGTATGGCTACTGGGGACTTAATGAATTTTTAATTTGGATTATCTTGTTCTTGTAGGATCTACAAGATTCAAGACCTAAAAAAATGGCATTAGTAGCAGCTGACTCTCAACAGGTATGTATGAGTTGATGATTAGTCAGTCTTTGTTATGTAGCCAAGAAGGATGTGAGTTTAACCTTCTCTCTCTGTTTACACAGAATGTGGTAGCCAGGGTTGTCAACCTTCCCTTGGTGAGTTCCACCTATGACATGGTGTCCTCTGCTTATGTCAACACAAAAGATAACCATCCCTATCTGAAATCAGTCTGTGAGATAGCTGAGAAAGGAGTGAAGACCATCACTGCAGTGGCCATGACAAGTGCTATGCCTATCATCCAGAAGCTGGAGCCACAAAGTAAGGCATGACTACTTTTCTGTGCATTTATGCTCAATTATTCCGTTGAGTTCCTATATAAATATATAGGCTTTGGGGGTGGGGGAGTAGGGGAGGGTGTAGAAAAGAATCTGGGGGCACTATGTGAGGTTAAACCTACTTGTAACAAGTCCGTGACAGCAGGAAAACTGTTACCTTGCTTTGTTTATAAGAGCTCATTTAATTACAGTTGCTCATGGCTTATTGCACAAAGTCTGAAGTTAAGTGAGCTCTAGATCTCCTAAGAGTGAACCTCTAATTACTTATTCCTAACTAACATTGATTTCTGAGATGATTGCTTGATCAAGAGGCTTCTTACTCAAGCAATCAACTTCTGTCCTAACCCTTCACACAGTTTTGAGCTCTGCATCATACTTTCCTTTCACCTACTTCTGAGTATAACTTGCAGTTACAAATTTGGCAACTGTTTCATGGCTGCTTGCTCTGGGTTTAGCTCAGAGCCTGTTCTTATGAATTGGCAAATGGCCAGACATTTCATCAGTCTGTTCTCAAGGTCACTTCCTTGAAAGATATGTCAATTGTTTGCTTTTGCACTTTCAAAGTGCTTGAAAGCTGTTGTAGAATTAAGCTGCATAAACATTTTTTCTCCTTTCTTTTAAGGAAGAAACTAACCAAAATGTTAGTTGTTTGGATTGGGCTTCCTGTTTCAACAAATGTTAACCTTTAGCTTTGTGGGTTTTTATTTTAACATCACAAGGGCAACTTAATCATTCTTGAAACTTCTTCTCTAGTTGCAGTTGCCAACAGCTATGCATGCATAGGACTGGACAAAATTGAAGAGAGGCTGCCTATCCTATATCAGCCAACTGACAAGGTAGATTCAATTACTGCATTTAAATCCCTAAGTGGGATAACCAGAGAGATTCAGTAATTACTGATGTAGCAAGGCTAGGAGCAGAGCAAATGTTGAATATTTGGAACTTTTGTTCTAACCCTGGGTTTGTCCCAGACACCCTATGGCCTTCTCTTCCTCCCACCGCCAGGTGTGAGTATCCAGAACTCCAACTGAAGTCAATGGCTGTCTGGCACTATTGTGATTCAGACCCTCAATGTGTTTCCCTCTCCCCACATTTAAATAGGGATAATACTTTCCTGGTTTGCCAGAGCAATATAAGGGTTAATGTTTTTGCAATACTTCAGATAGCTAAGCCTCTAGAAATGGCTTATATGTAATTAAACTTACATTAAAATGACTTAATCACTTCATAGAAAATGTTTTTATAACTCAAAAATGAGCTAACTGGAACTACGAAATGAAAGTTTTGTAGCTTTCACTATCCATTTGGGTGGAAAGGAAAACTAAGTAGTGAAGTTATAACTTATCTATATATTGCTGTAGTGCCCAAGGGTCCCATTTAGGATGAGGACCCCATTGTGCTCAGTGCTGTCCAACACACAGGAAGACAGTCACTGCTCCAAGACCCTAATCTAACCTACTTCCCAGTGGCTCAGCATACTGCAAAGTAGGAAGGTCTGCTTTCCTCCATTGCAAGTACAATGGAAGAATACTGCTTGTGACTGAGCTCACAGTTTTCAAATTTTCATTGCAAAGTCTTTCTAAAAATTTTTCTTGTAAGACTCTTAACACTGCTGCCTTCTAGCCTGAAGTCTTTCAAGGTCTTCTAACTAATAATAAAGCTCATCTCCTGGCCCTCCCTTCATATTGCTACTGTTCTTCCTTAGGGTAGTTGGAAGCTTCTTTGCAGGGGTTTATAGGTGTTTGGTTTGGGGGATTAGGGAACCTGTCGTCATCAAGTAGTCTCCTACATAGCTGGGTTCCTGTCTATTGTGATACTTGGGTTACTTTCAGTAGTGATGCTTCAGTACTACCTGGAAGGCTGGCTAGATATGGAGAGAGACTCAAACATCTATGACTATTTAGTATAAATAGCCTAATTATGACCTGGTAGTGTAAAATCCACTGTAGGAAGAACAAATCTTCCTAACCCAAAAGACTCTCTTGATCAGAACTAGGGCATTAATACTTGGTCCCTCTAAAGAGTTGCAGGTTAGACACCCAAAACTTTTATTTTTTCCTATCTTTCTAGGCTTGCATCAGTGTAAATTACAAATTCACTTTGTGGTAGAAATGCCTCCTCTAATGCTGATTGAGTAGCTGTAGCTTTCGGCTTGCTATGACAGCCAGATTTCTATCACTGTAGTGAATGCTTCTTAAAGAATCCTGAAACTAGTTATACTAAACATTAGTTGTCTCTACTTTTGGAAAGTGTGGGTGTGTGTAAATCCAGAACTTAAATACCTCCCCACTATTAAATGAGGAGTCTGCCTCTCTTCCTTGCAGGTGGTTGCCAATGCCAAGGATGTAGTTGTTGGTGCAAGAGAGGCTGTAACGATCACTGTGACTGGTGCCAGGGATACTGTTGCCCACACAATTACTGGAGTCATGGACAAGACTAAAGAAGCTGTGCATGACAGTGTGGAAATGACTAAGTCAGTTGTCAATGGCAGCATTAACACTGTACTGGGAAGCCGTGTGGTGCAGATGGTGAGCAGTGGGGTGGATAGTGCACTCAGCAGGTCGGAGACTCTTGTAGACCATTATCTTCCACTTACTGAAGAGGAGCTAGGTAAGACTAATTGAGATGAGACCCCAACTGGGGATGGGGATTGGGAGTGGGGGAGAGAAGTGGTGTCACTTGACAGCCCTACTAGTTGAATGGAGTGGCACTGTATTGACACTAGTTTCAGACATGGCCCTTCACCATGCCAACCATGATGCCTTCTTGTCAGCAGGGAAGGCATATGAAGGAAAGTGGCTTATTCAGAATGAAGGGGTAGGGTTTTTTGTTTGCCCTATCCAGATATATGTTGGACTGCTGTGTAATCCTTCAGAGGTTGGACTGCTAACCTAATTCTTTAAGTCTGACTAAAATAACCTTTTTTCTCTCTCTAGCAAAAGAAGTTACAAAGGTTGAAGGATTTGAAGTTGGAATTCAAAAGCCAAGCTACTACATTAGACTTGGATCCTTGTCCTCAAAGGTCCGCACCCGTGCCTACCAACAGGCCTTAATCAGGATTAGAGATGCTAAGCACAAAAGCCAAGAGACCATTTCACACCTCAACTACACTGTCAGTTTGGTAAGTTAAGAATTCTGATTTGGGGTGTAAATAAACTCTTGGTAGTCTTTTGTCTTAGAGCTGGTTTCCCAAAGAAACATGGATAACTTAACCAAAATTGTTTCACTATTTAAATCAAAGGTTTTTAATGGTACAGAACACATCTATTGTCTTTGAAGTTCTCATCTTACACTAAAACTGATTCAGTCACAACTCTCAAAATAAAATTGCATCTCTTTTTTGCAAGACTAATAGAAAATGTACTTAATACCAGTTTAGACCCTGAAGTGAATGTCTTGCAGCTCTATTCAAGAATCCTACTCCATTCCATTAGTATCATAGCAAGACTTAAAGAATCCTACTCTAAGACCTGTACATGATACTACTAGAAAACAAGAGAAGGCAGATTTTTTTTTTCTCCTGCCCCCTCCTTCTCTTTCTCTCCCCTCTCCCCCCACCCCCCACTCTTAATGTCCTTTCACCAACAAAACTGTCTCTTGAAATGAGTTTTTGCAAAAAGTGGGCAGGCTAGAGAACATTTATAATCACCCTAAACTGTGTTTGGGATCCTTGCTTCACTACCTCATTGGTTGTTTTCTAGATTGAGTACACCAGAAAGAACATGAATAGTGCCAACCAGAAACTTCATGATGCCCAGGAAATGCTATATCAGTCCTGGGTAGAATGGAAGAAAAACACAGGCCAAAATGATGGTGGTGATGAATCTCACATCGCTGAGGTAAGTAAATAAATGTACCAAGAGTATAATTTACATATTGCAAAGTATATACATTCAAGTAACTTTTGGTCCTTGTGTTTTCAAAATTATTCATGAAACCTCCTATGCTGCTAAGATGCACCACAAGCATGAAGAACCTGAATGGTGACTCTCCACTGCAGGGCCCCGCTCCCTCCATAATTGCTCTGCAAAATTAAATTCAGCTATATGGTGGCCAGCTTAAGTAGTAGTTGGCGCCAGGCATAATTAGTGATGCAAGCTAATGGCCACACCTACTGAGTTAATTTCAACAACAAATTTTTAGTTTAACTAGATGCAGATCTTTCCTAGAAGAACCCTGAACAACATTGCAGTAATGGCCTAATGTAGTAACTGGGTGCCATCTTCTACATTCTCCAAATGCTGCTATAATTTTAGCAGTCAAGCTTCAGCATACTTGTTTCAGAGTAACAGCCGTATTAGTCTGTATACTCAAAAAGAAAAGGAGTACTTGTGGCACCTTAGACTAACCAACTTATTTGAGCATAAGCTTTCGTGAGCTACAGCTCACTTCATCGGATGCTAGGGGACAAGCTATTGATGACTTTCTCTCCCACACCTAGTCAGGCACTCATTTGTCCTGGACATCTTCTCATCTGATTTTCCAAAGATAAACTAGAACAACTTGGGTGGGACTGACAATGCAATTTTCCAATCCTCTTTCTTCTCCCCACCCTGCTAGATTATTCCCTTTCCTCCCAAGCCTCTTGGCAACCAGTCCTGATAACTGCACAAATGCAATATGAGAGTATTTTAAATTCAGCTAATCAATTAAGTGCTTGAAACTTTAAGCTGGAAGCATTAACTCTGTTTCAGCTAACTGTACTGTAGTACAAGCTCAATTCACTTGGTTTTAGTGAGACAAACAGCCAGACAGTTTCTGTACGTGACATGTAGTGCACTTCAGAGACTTGCAGCCTTCAAGGGTTCATGTATCTTGGATCTGTCGGACTTGCTTTCAAAAGCAAGGACCCTAGTAAACTCCTTCAAGCCAACAGCTTAATAGTTTCTTTCTAAGGGCAGGTCATCACTAACCGCCAGATAGGCGGGTAGTGATCGATCTATTGGGGATCAATTTATCGCATCTTGTCTAGACACGTTAAATTGATCCCCGAACATGCTCCCTGTTGACTCCAGAACTCCAGCTTGTAAGAGGCAGAAGTGGAGTCGATGGAGTGTCAGTGGTCCACTTGCCACCATCCTCATGGCCAGTAAGTCAACCTAAGAGATGCCGACTTCAGCTACGCTATTTTATGTGTATCTTAGGTTGACCCCCCCCCCCCCCCCCCGGTGTAGACCAGGGCTATGAAATGAAGGCCCTGCTCATCTGCCACAGCTTCAATTCTCCACACCATGGAATGAAGGGGAGATGAGCTTTCAGCACTGGTAGGGTTGCTGCAGCAACCAACTCTCTGGTCAATGAAGTGCTTAACTCTAAAATGCTATTATGCTTTGTTTCCAGCACATTGAGTCACGCACACTAGCTATTGCACGGAGCCTGACTCAGCGGCTTCAGACCACTTGCCTCACCCTGGTGTCAAGCATACAGGGGTTGCCGCAGAACATTCAGGACCAAGTCCATCATGTTGGGGCAATGGCAGGAGACGTCTATAGGAACTTCCATTCTGCTTCATCTTTCCACGAAGTATCAGATGATAATCTCACCACTAGCAAAGGACAGCTAAAGAAAATGAAGGAGTCTCTGGATGATGTGATGGATTATCTTGTTAACAACACACCACTCAATTGGCTGGTAGGTCCCTTTTACCCACAACTGGCTGGGTCTCAGCATGCTGAGCACAAGGGTGAAGGGGAGAAAATTGCCAGCCAGGACAACAAACAGCCTGAACACAGCACAGATTAAATTGCATAGCGCACACACTCTGCAGTCTGAGCTATCAAGGTGACTTAACTACTGTAGCTGTCACCTGACAGCTAGGGGGAAACATATCCACAATGAAGGGATGGTGGAGGCCTAAAGATCTGAATGTGTCCTTTCTAACCTAAGAGGAACTCTTTCATTAGAAAATTTATTTTGCTGTCCTGTCTAAGTGCCTCTGGAAATAATGACAAGCACTAAGTGCCTTGAGGCTTGACACTTCAGGAGCTTACAGCAGTGGTTCACCTTCTTACTGGTTAAGAAGCTTCTTGACTGACAGCTGAAGTGTCCAATATCATGACCTTAAATGGAACTCATTGCAACCAAATACTTTGACTAGTCAGGTGATCTGTGCAGGAAAAATAGAGAAGTAGTATGATCTCGTTTGGTGCTCCATTTAAAAGCCCTGCAGCTCAGCGAGAACTTCAAACTTCCACTGATTTGCTTTCACAGATTGTGCACTTGGTTATGATGGCTCAGACTGTACAAGTGTCTTAATCACTTCATTGGACAGCTCATATTAAGGCATTATGCTTTTGTGAATCTGCCACTTTGCTTTCAAGTAAGGACTCTAACTTGTTCAGCCAGAGTTATTTAAATGCCATGAGTTTTCATTGCCCTTATTTTTTTCAAATCTTTCTAAAAAAATCCTTTTTAGTTAACTACACAATAAGTCAACTAAAACCAGTACTGAGAATTAAATCTGCAGTATGGAATATGAACACATGTTTGTACCAGGGTGCCTAGTTTCACGTGTCTTTGTAGTGCCTTTTCACTTTTTTTTGTAATTCATTCTGTATGTTCAGTAATAAATGCTTCAGCAGCCAAAGTCTGTCTCATTTGAATGGTGTAAAAACAAGCATTTTAGCACTTCCTTATTGAATTGGGTCCAGGAGAAGGCAGGCTTGAAATGCAAAAAAAGTAGATATAAACTACTGGTTACTAACCCACATCAGATTTATTACACATATAGAGATGGGTCAGATGTTGCTGCTGCATTTGTTTCCTACCTCTGAATCCCCATCCACCCTTTCACTCCCTCTTAGCTTTATTCCAGCTTGTCTGTGTGTATTGTCTGCCTTTAGAGAGAACTTGAACTGCAGAAATGGCTGCTCAGTAATGTTAAAGGAGGTGGTCTGTGCAGGATGGCCTGGACAGCTGTTTGTCCTGCTTGAAGTATGGGCATTCATGCATGTGACCTCTAATACCTACTGCATTTAGCTGTAGGAGGACTACCAAATACTCTTCATTGGGGGAAAAATCAGAACTGAAAATAGATGGCTGTGATTAAAAACAAACATGCGTTTGAAACTACAACGATTTAAAACTTAATCACACTATTTAATTAGCTTACTACATGTGCTGCATATTGTATGCTCTGGAGAGAAGTGTAATTTAAAAAAAATAACTTCGGATCCAGTACTAATGGACACTAGTTAATTGTTCTACCCTAGGTCAAGCTTGGGCTAACCTCTTCAGCCTGTGAGCTCTCCATATTGGCACAACTAAGTGTGGGTGGGTGAGAGATTTTTCTGCTGTTCCCTTTAACCCGTATTTTACCTTCTGAAATCTCTAATCTTTAGGGGGCGGGGGTGTTTTTGTTTTACAAATCTAAGTAGGACTGTGGATACTGGAACAATTTGTTGGTAGCTCAGACAACATCCTGCATTCTCCCTCATAATTATCAGTGGAGGACAAAGTCCTAATTCAATCTAAGGCACTCCCAAGCTAGTATAACTTACATATTGAGGGACCAAAAAGGTGGAGGAGGAAAAGCCTAACAGGAGGATGTAAATTAAAGTAGGAGTCGTAGTGCCTTGTCTTGGACCCTGTTCTGGGCCTTTTGGCAATAAATTACACACAACTTAGATTGAGGTGAATTCAGAGGATGTATAAGGAAGTGTAGCACACCATGAATGAGCAAGTCTATCTGTGTAAGTTACTTGCTGAAGAGACTTGGAAGAAGGTGTAGAAAATCTGCAGCTACTTAGATCTCTGAATTGGCCCTAAACTTTCTCCATGGTAAATGGACAGTTTAAGAACACCTTTTTAAAATACTTTTTTTTTTTTTTTTTAAATGCACAGGTCACACAGTGGAGTTTCATGATCAGTTGAACTGAGTTGTTTGAAGAGGGTTCTTAGTTAAAGCACTTGCTGCTACAGCAGCAAGGATAAATGGGTTGTAGTGCTAGACTAGGGGTTGTCATTTAAATGATGGGCCAAATCCACACCACCAGACACTGTTCAACAAACTGCAAAATTGTATTTACTTATCATTATTGTTGCAGTATGAAAAGTTTTTCTGTAGTCTGGACCCTGACTATACCTTCAATACATTTGGACTTTGACAAAAATAGACTACCTCTGTGCTAGACTCCATACAAATGGGTGCCTGTGAAAGCATGATGCTGTCAGTTCTCCCAGTCTGAGCACAGACGCAGTCTTAGTCTTCCCTCTACTGCTACTCTCAGGTAGGCTGAGAGATTCAGGATTGAATTTCCAAATGTCAGCTGTTTGGCTGACCAGGGCTGCTCAAGATGTCCACTCCCAGGGACCCACCAGTCTCAGTCTCCTGATCCATAAAACTGAGCAAAAGCATTTGGGTGACTTTCTGCACTGACCTTTTTCCAAGAAGGTGAAGGGGAGCAGTGTGATTCATGAATGCCCATTAGTTGTGATCAGTTAACTGATTCAGCTCTTTCCTTGTGACACAGCAGTCATGGGTATAAGAATGTTCCCAAAGCAGCTCCTGCTCCATGTACTAAGAAGTCAGCTGTGCCTAAGCTCCTGTTTGCTAGCTCCAGTGCTAAATTACAACACCTAGTGTAGGTGCATCTGTAGGCTGTTCTTGGGTTTGACTGTATCCATATTTGCCTGCCAAATCATTCTGAAGTAAATAACATTGTATCGCATTTCCTATGGGTCTAGTTTGAAGCTATAGGCTAAAAGCCTCACAAATGCCCACCTGGGGAGAATTGGTGCAGCCCTTAAAGCCTTTGTAAGGGCAGAAGCTGTTCACATGAATGTCTGACTCTTTAAACCTTTCTCACCATGCTTGCATAATGAACAGCTCAGCTACACTTTATAAAAACTCTCCACTCTACCATCAGCCTGAGAATAAACATGAGATTTAAACTTTTTTTTTTTAAGGCAGTGGGTGTGATACATTGCATAATGACTTGCTGGAATGGTGTGATTTCAGTGACACTTAGATTTTTCTCATACTAAATAGTGTTTTAGCCCATCTCAAACAATCCAATAATCTTCTAGATGTTGGTAGGGGAAAACAAAAAGCCAAACCACCATACATCTCAGCTATTGATTTCTGTGGTCCACTTTGCCTCCTTTCCTACACCATGACAATCATTTGTAAGCTACGAAAGTTTTAAATATACTGACTTATAAACAAGTGCACTGACCTCTAAAACAAAGGGTTAGAACAGTAACAATTTGTAAAGTTATGCCTCGCTTAGTTGTAATGTAAGATCTTTGACATAAAGATGAGCCTGACTGACTCTACACCTGCTTTTAGATACTAGTTACTTTTCCTATTTCAGTTTTTGGTTTAGAATAACCATTTAAAGTTCTAGAAAACACTTGTATGCTGCAATGCTTTTCTACCCCAAATGTGAATACTTAACCTGAGGAAGTTAAGTGCCAGAATCTGTACTTGCATAATCTTACAAAATATCTGTTGTTACTTTACACAGCGCTCTTCAGAACAAAGAGCGTTGTTTCCATCAGTAACAGTCTGCTCTATTGGAGTTGCACAGAACTAGCTGAGAGTAGAATGTGTTCCAAGCTATCTTGATCCAGAGGAAAGATGAAGCTGTCTCTATCTTAATAAAACATATGTTGGTGCTCTTTGTAATATTATTACTGATTATATCAGGACACTTACGCTCCCTAATGCATTGATTGAATGCTGCTTACAAAACTTTTTTTTTTCTATATGAGCTGGAAAAAATTGCAAAAGTCTCATCCACAAAATTGAGGACCAATATTCTAACCTGCAATTATCAATGAATTTTGCTGATTGCTTTCTCAGTAAAGTGTTACACTCAGGCAGTGCAGTATTTTAACAATTGGGCAGTAGCGTGAATACTCTGGATATCAATATTTAACATTCTGAATTTATTATTTTTGTACATTAAGATTGAAACTTGTTTTTTGAAGTTTTCAGTCTTAGATGCATGCAAATAAAGGCTGAATCCATGTGCTAAAACTAAAGTAAGGAACTGCTTTTCTATGCTGATTGTATGTAGTTCTGTTTCAAAAGTCTCTTAATAGCTCCCCATATTTTTCTTACTAAAGTTACAAAATACAAATTAAATTCTGATAAGACAGTGGCTAAATGCACATATACTGGAGTGTAGTTTAACTTTTTATGGACTAAAGTAACTTAATAGACAATGTAACTAGTGTAGATGGAGGGGGAATGGGTGCAAGAGAAGTTTTTACTTGGCTTTTTTTTGGTCATGATCACAAGAAAAATGAGGGTTACATGTTCTCCCATTCCCCATCAAATATGAAACTATAAGGGCAAATACAGAGGTGATGTAGAAGTTAGAGACTCTTACATTAAAGGCTTATCTGTGGTAGGGGCTTTTGCATTGATCTACATGCGGGTTTTCATAAATTTTTAAATATGTGCTCCACTGGTGCAACTTAGCAGATTCAAAATAAAGATAAATCTGATGCAAATCCTGTTGTAGGCTGACATAGTGCATTTATACAGGTTTGCAGCTGGAATCGCTAATGTTAATAGGGCCTAATTTAGAGTCTCTTAGAGCTACTTGCGTCCATTCTTCTAACATCTAAAGGAGTTTAAGTACAAGTAACTTGACAAGGTGGCTGGAGAAGGTGTAAATGACCGACTCCAATGTAGACTCCCTTAAATATGAGTACAGGGGGTAGAAGTAGTTCTGCAGAAGTTTATTGTAAGTCTAAGGCTATGTGTACACTGCACTCCTTACCGCAGCACAGTTGTACTGCTACAGCTGTGCCACTGTAAGGTATTCCGGGTAGCCCCTCTTTGTCGTCAGGAGAGAGCTCTTCTACCAACAAAATAAAACCACTTCCAATGAGGGGTAATAGCTTTGGGTGAGAGAGTGTCTCCCACAGACAAAGTGCTGTCCACACTGGCACTTTTCGTCAGGAAAACTTTTGTCGGTCGGGGTGTGGTTTTTTCAAACCCCTGATCGACAAAAAAATTTACTGACAAAAGTACAGTGTAGACATAGCCTAATTTACCATTCACCTCCAAATGTGGCTCTTGATATCTTGGTTACATTGTTTTAGACTTCCTAGTTAGTTACTAGTGTGGCAAGGAGTGCTATGTACAGATCCTGAAAGTATACTGAGTTATTTAGGTTTCAGAGTAACAGCCGTGTTAGTCTGTATTCGCAAAAAGAAAAGGAGTACTTGTGGCACCTTAGAGACCAAGAGTGAGTTTGTGTGTGGGGGGGGGGGGTGTGAGAAAACCTGGATTTGTGCTGGAAATGGCCCACCTTGATTTTCATGCACGTTGTAAGGAGAGTGGTCACTTTGGATAGGCTATTACCAGCAGGAGAGTGAGTTTGTGTGTGTGGTTTTTGGAGGGGGGTGAGGGGGTGAGAGAACCTGGATTTGTGCAGGAAATGGCCCACCTTGATTATCATACACATTGTGAAGAGAGTGGTCACTTCGAATGGGCTATTACCAGCAGGAGAGTGAGTTTGTGGGGGGGGGGGGGGGGAGGGTGAGAAAACCTGGATTTGTGCTGGAAATGGCCCAACTTGATGATCACTTTAGATAAGCTATTACCAGCAGGAGAGTGGGGTGGGAGGAGGTATTGTTTCATGGTCTCTGTGTATATAATGTCTTCTGCAGTTTCCACAGTATGCATCCGATGAAGTGAGCTGTAGCGCACAAAAGCTCATGCTCAAATAAATTGGTTAGTCTCTGAGGTGCCACAAGTACTCCTTTTCTTTTTGAGTTATTTTAAGCTACTAGGTGGAGTCTTTCTTACTATGTGGATGTTTTAGGCAGCAGGGTGCAGAGTAATTTCTGCCACTAGGGGGACGGAGCCTCATTCTTGCTGCCATTTGGAGTCAGTGGGATTAATGACAGGTTTCAGAGTAGCAGCCGTGTTAGTCTGTATTTGCAAAAAGAAAAGGAGTACTTGTGGCACCTTTTAGAGACTAACAAATTTATTTGAGCATAAGCTTTCGTGAGCTACAGCTCATTACATCACTTCCCCATATGATTTCTTCAGAACAAGATTGAGGCTACTGCCTCAATTGAGTGCAGCGTAGAAGAGCTTATGTTGATATCACCTGTGCTGTATCTGTTCTGTGAATAACCAGGCTCTCCATTAATTTTTTCTCAGTCCCTCATTCCCCTCTGAAGTTTTGAAGTGGACTGAAGATAAAGGTGATATAGCAAAGATATATAACACCTCTAAATTGATGCGAGATATAATATACACTAAGTCTTTGCAAGAGACCAGTCTTATTAGGAAACCTTCTTAACATACCACCCCAAAATATTTATGAAATGTTCTGTGTTGAGTGCAGTTCGGTTCCACCTTTATTATAAGAATGTATCTATTAATACACTAATTTATATTGCTTAAGATGTTTCTGTCACTCTATCTAAAATAAGACTGAGAATGTTTGTTTGATTTGTTTAGTACTGTGGGCCTGATTTTTGAGGTACTGAACACCTGCAGCCCTGGTTGACTTCAGTTGGAGTCCTGAGTGTTCAGCTCTTTTTTTTTTTTTTTTTTTTTTAAACCTTCACATTTATTTGGATTTCTTCTTCTGCAGGTGCCAGATTTCACTATCACAGACTTGTCTTCAGAATCTGATGATATTCCAGACATTTTGGGTTTGGATGAGGAAGACCAGCAAGATTTTTCACGCACAAATGGCCCTATCACCATGGAACCAAGAGCTGAATAAATAGCAGGCACAAAACTGTTCTCTTGATTTGATATGGGTTTTTTTTTGCCATGTTAACTTATATTTCTGCTTTTTAAAAAGAAATCTATCTAGCTCTTGAAGCGTACAGTTTTTGGATCAATTTTGTTTCACTTAGTTGCATTGAAATTCTGATTTGCATCTCTTTTTTTTTTAAGAACTGCATTTAATGTAACGCTATAGCATTGGTGTCAAAATTCCATCCTTCAGGCCTCCTATGGCCCAGTCGTACTGACTGGTGTACACATCCATTTAAAACTGCACTGCTATTTGGTTTGCTGTCAGCAACAGCCAAAACAGCACTCCAGCACTGCACAAAGGGCTGTCAGCAAAAGGAAACTGACTAGGATTTGCTGATAAAAGTTTCCCTTTTTAGTCTATGTGTAAAGCACTTCTGCATCTACCTCTTTGCTGCTGGAAAGGACTACAGGCTTGATCATGGGATCCTAGTCAGTTTTGGTGAGACTCTGTCTCTAAAGAGCTTGAAACAGTGTCCTTTGTAAGAAGTGTTTATAATGAAAGAACTTCATTTTCCACTGCCTCCCTTCCATGTGTAAGTACTTCTGCTGCTGGGGGGAGACTAAGAATGGGAGCTGGGGTTAGAAGAGCCCAAATATGGGGCCAAGTGCAGAAAAATGCAAATAAGAAGGCAGAGAACACAAAGGGAGAAATAGGAATAAAAAGGAAAGAGAAAAGGAGAAAACAAGTATGGAGGAGACATACAAATAATTATGGGCAAAAGACAAACAGAAAGAGGAAAAACTGAACCAAAGGAGAAACTGTGGTAATAGTAACTTAGACCCACACCATTTTTTTTTTTTTTTTGCTGAGTAACCAAATAGAGCAATTAACTTTAATAACTTAATGGCCTGATACTGCACTTCTTGCATGCACCGTTGACTTCAGTGGGAGTTTTGGAGTATGCGAGGAATGCTGCAGGATCAGACCCAGTGTTATGTTGTTATCTATAGATCATGTTCTACTCTTATTCTTTGTGCAAAAATCCTACTGTCATCACTGGGAAGCCATTGTGGATTTGTGGGTTTGAAATGGTGCTAATTTTGTAGACCAGGCCCACAGATCCTGATTAGGTTCTCGCTATAGAATGAGGTTGACACCCCTACTCTATCATAATGTACTATCTGATTTTTGTGAAAGCTTTGAAGTCTAGTCACTGAGATGCCTTGAAATAAAGTTTGAGCTATAAATCTTAGAGTTGGTGTGGTTGGACTTCTCTTCTTTGTTGTCTCATGTACTTAATTCCTACCTAAAGAGCTCTCATTTTGATTATTTGAAGCAGGGGAAAGAATGCATTTTAAAAGGACCAGATGGGCTTCTGATTCACAAATAGTCACACACACTGAGTTGCACCTGACCCTATGCAGGCAAGGGACAGACTCACTTGTGGGGCTCACAGATATCCATTTGTGGGACAAACAAAATTGACTCCTGTATTCTGAATGCAGATTCACAGAGCTAGATAGGTACTGATTATATTTGTTGTAATATAACAGGTGCTATGGCAGGGGTTCTCAAAGTGGGGGTTGGGACCCTTCAGGGCAGAGGTGGGCAAACTACAGCCCGTGGGCCACATCCAGCCCTCGGGATCGTCCTGCCCGGCCCTTAAGCTTCTGGCCAGGGAGGCTAGCCCCTGGCCCCTCCCCTGCTGTCCCCCCCTCCCCCGCAGCCTCACCTCGCTGCGCCACGAGCGCTCTGGCCCGCCACTCCTGCTGAGCAGCGCAGTGGTGTGGCTGGCTCCGGTCAGGCGTCAGGGCTGCAAGCTCCTGCTGCTCTGAGTGGCATGGTAAGGGGGCAGGGAGCGGGGGGTTGCATAAGGGGCAGGGAGTTTTGGGGGGCAGTCAGGGGACAGGGAGCAGGGGGCGGTTGGATGGGGCGGAGGTTCTGGGGGGGGGCGGTCAGGGGACAGGGAGTGGTTGGATAGGCGTGGGAGTCCTGGAGGGCCTGTCAGGGCAGGGGTGTGGAGAGGGGTCGGGGCAGTCAGGGGACAAGGAGCAGGGGGGGTTGGATGGGTTGGAGGTTCTGAGGGGAGTAGTCAGCGGCGGTAAGTGGGAGGGGATGGATAGGGGGTGGAGCCCAGGCTGTTTGGGGAGGCACAGCCTTCCCTACCCGGCCCTCCATACAGTTTCACAACTCCGATGTGGCCCTCCCCTGCCTCAGGGGGTTGCGAGGTTATTACGTAGGGGGTTGTGAGCTATCAGCCTCCACCCCAAATCCCGCTTTGCCTCCAGCATTTATAATGGTGTTAAATATATAAAAAAGTGTTTTAATGTATAAGGGGGTCGCACTCAGAGGCTTGCTGTGAGTTCACCAGTACAAAAGTCTGAGAACCCCTGTGCTGGTGTGATGATTTTATTTGCACAGTGGTAGATAATGTTGTATGACAACAATGTAACATGAATGATTTTGACAGGGTATGTCTATGCTTAAAACGCTACAGCAATACAGCTGCAGCACTGCTCTTGTAGCTCTTCAGTGTAGATGCTCACTACAAGTGACAGGAGCGGTTCTCCCATCACTGCAGTTAATCCACCGACTGAAGCTATGTAGAAACTACAGTTTATGTTGATATGCAAGTGCTGTTGCTTAGGGGTGTGAATAAGCCACCTCCCTGAGAGACATAAGTTACACTGACCTCAGCGCCAGTGGGGAAAGTGTTATGTGGGTGGGGGAGCTTCTCTTGCCAACATAGCTACTGCTGCTGGCTGGGGCTGGAGTAATTAAGTCAGTGGGAGAGTTCTCTCCCATCGGCTTAGAGCATCTGCCTTAGCAGCGCTAGAGGGTGGCACTGTAAGCTATGTAGTGTAGCCATGGAGTGCTGCCTACACTGGGGGTTAGACTGGCATGGCTATGTCTCTCGGGTGCGGATTTTTCACACCCCTCACAGATGTCGCTACGCCAGTGTAAGTTTTCAGAGTAGACCAGCCTGTATTAAAATATTCCAAAAGATGGCAATAAGTCCAGTCTTTTGGGAGTTGCCCAACATCTGCCTGGCTGAGGGAGGTGTGTTTAATATGCATTAATGTTACAAATTGTAGTTTGTAATCTTCTTTAAAGGTGCTGTGTGTGTGTGGGGGGGGGGTTGTCTGTTTGTTTATGACGTATAGAGAAGTCCTGGATGGTTATTGGTGGGTTGGCTATCCAAGTAGTAAACCCTCTATCCCCAGGACAGGTGTGCGTTTTACATTAGAAATCCAGAGCCTTGTTTTTCCCTGCAAGAGTCTCTCTGAGAGCTCCTGATGCACCCTAGCAAAGCCCGGGCTCCCCAGGCTGCTCTGGGGAAACCCCAGCCCCGTGCCACCCATGACCAGAACAGCGGCTTCCCCTTAGTAGCTCATAGCCATCGAGACTACAGTTCCCAGCTGGCAACGCGGCCGAGACTACAGTTCCCAGCAGGCCATGCTTTACCCAGAAGGAAGGGAGTGTGCCGCGTTGCACGCTGGGACCTACATTTCCGCATCTAAGAATCCTCCTGGTAGAGCGTTCTTTCTTACAGCTGCGCGGGAGGGGTTCTCTCCGGGCTGTGATTGGTCGGCGGCGGGCGCGCCCTTATGGCGTCACGTCCGCTGCGAGGGACGCTCCGCGCACTGTTTTTTCTTTGGCGGGTTAAAGGAAATGGCGGCCGCGTTAGGGAGCGGGAACGGCGGCGAGAGAGGGCCCCGCCGGAGAGAGAAACCCTCGGAGTAGAGACGCACGCTTCCTCCGGCCCGCGATCCCGCTCCGAGGCTGGTAGCGCTCCTGGCCCTCAGCATGAGCGTCTGGGAGAAGGAGCATCTCTGGCACTGCCTGCTGGCGCTGGGCTTCGAGCCGGGAGCGGGAGCCGCCGCCGCCGCCGGGAAGCTCAGCACCCACCTCAGCCTGGGAGTGTGAGTGCGCGGGGGGGAAGGGGGGAGCCAGCCGGGCCCACGCCCCTCCCCAACCAGGGTGCCCAGGCTACTGCGAGCCAGGGGGCACCCGAGCTAGTGCTGGCAGATTTGGCGCGGGGGCGGGATCCCTTGAACAGGAGATGCCTTGCTCGGGTGTCCCCTGGCCAGATCACCTGGGAGCATCTCCTGTGGTGCTGCAGGGCGCAGATGCTGCACAGTAGGGTTACCATATTTCATTTTTCCAAAAAGAAGATGCTGTGGGGGTTGGGGAGTTGAAGGGGGTATCTGCGGGGGGGGGGTACTCACTGGAGGTGGGGAGCAGTGCCGCTCCCTAACACAGTGGCAGAGTGGCTGGTGAAAGCCAGGACGTGTAAGTCAGCAACTTCCTACAGGGCCCCTTCCCCAGGGCTGAGAGCCAGGGCCTACGTGGGCAGCTTTGGATACAGGGGAGGGACCAACTAGGAAATGGACCAAGCGAGGTTCTTTCTGAGCTGCAGTGTCTGCTCTGAAAAAATCCAAACATTTCCTGTTTGAAAAATCTGCCCCGACAGAGGATGGATCCTCCAAAAAGAGGCAATAGCCAGAAAAACCTGGATGTGTGGTAACCTGCACAGGGCCTGGCTCTTCTCCAGTAAACCCTGCCCATGACAGATGGTCAAAGGGGGTGGGGCTCCCACCTTGAAGGCAGGGTGGGGTGTGTCCGTTCTTCTTGGAGAAGCCTGTCCCTGACTTGCTGTGGCAGCACATCTCTTCCACCAACCCTACATCTGCCAACATGGAGCTAGCTGTCCCTGCAATCCCTCTTGTTGTGGTTATCGACCACCGAGATGTGATGTTATGCATGGTGTTGTTCACTGGTTTGTAGAAAGGCCTTTCATGTGGAGCAGTCAGACTTTACAGTGCTGTGCACTGGGTCTCTAGTAAACAAAATGGGCTTTTCATTGGGTTGCTTCTCACTACAAATAATAGTGTACATGATATTTGTCAGAAAAAATGAGGTCTGGAAATAGCAACAGCTCTTGCTGTGTGGATTTGACACAATTTGATGCAGTTTATATGGAAACAGTCACCTTGGTAGTGTATTGACATTGAACTGACGTAACTGCTTTCAGGACAATAAACTCTCTTGATGGGATTGTCTAAATGTCATTAAGGAGCCTAGAATGCTGCAGAGTCCTTCATTGGATTAAAAATTGTTAAAATAATCTGGAAGGGTTCTGCCAAATTTGCAGACCAAAGAATCTGAGGGGTTTTGTAATCTTAAATTCACATACAAACTAATTTAAGGTTTGTTCGAATGCTTAAATTTCAATTATTTTGGTTGTTGTCACTAATTACTTTATATTTATCAGGAACATGTTTGACAAGCCGAACAAGGATGCTTTTCATGTGGTTGCGCGCTTCTTGTTTACTAAACTGGATCATTCACGCTCAGTAGAGGTTTTCCGGTACGCACAATTTTTGTGTAATTAATAATAATGTTCTGTGCACACTCGCAATAGAATAATCACTGATGTCTCTGGGGTAGAGGTAACCTGTTTGGAGAATGTGTTACAAAAATCACTTACAAAACTACCATCTGTGTAGGTTTCTCACACTTGGGGTACAGCTTCTTAATGCATGGCAGACAACTTACCTAGCTCCAAATTTTTACGGCAGTAGTCGTAACG
This sequence comes from Natator depressus, assembly GCF_965152275.1. Lineage (NCBI taxonomy): Eukaryota > Metazoa > Chordata > Testudines > Cheloniidae > Natator > Natator depressus. The sequence goes on along the minus strand of NC_134238.1, from coordinate 109,806,181 downwards.
TAGACAATTTTGGGGAAGCTTTCATAGAGATGGCAAAAGGCACATCTCCTCACCTCTAGCCAAATTTCAAGTATCAGGTTCAAGCCATAGAGCCTCTCAATGAAATGACAAGCATTTTTTTAACGTGGGCAAAAGATTTTCCCTGATCTGATTCTCAAACAGCCAAATGGTTTTATCAGAAACTTTCTAAAAAGAAATTCCATCTAAAGCAGACAGCTGGCATGGAAAATTTCAGCCCAAGGAGCTGGGCAAATTTATAAGCAGTTGGAAACAGGGCCGTATAATAGGAAATGGCAACCTGACCATCTTTGGCTATAATGTATTAACTATGAACCCTAATAGCAAAAATCTGTGCGTGTGAACTGTTTCACTGCTAGTCATTTTAGCAAACTTCCAGGTACCCTTCAATCATAGTTTGAGTACTGTTACTTCTTTCCTCCCTTACCTTCCTCCTAAAAGGAATCACTACAAACTTTTGCATTTTTCAGCTACATACTTAAATGGGTAAATTAGATTATTTACAAATATACTGAAACTGACTTTTTTTCTTTTGGAATGGAAAGATTTTGTTGCCCTCCAGCGGATAAAAAGGGAGATGCTGAATTCAGGAAGCAGTGCTGCGAATGGCTAAAAAAAATTTCAGTAAGTATTGGCAAGAATGAAATGATCACTGCAGGGAATTCTTGTCTGTTTAGAGTACCACATGTATAAGTAGCGTTTTAGGTTATTAAACAAAGTACCTGCCACCAAAGAATAACTCTAACTTTCCCAAGTACAATATATGGCATAGGTCAATTTTTTAGACTTATTTGAACTGAAAGTTACAGCATGGTATGGTAAAGCTTAGACTGCAAAGCTGATACATTTGGGCTTCATGCATGCAAAAAGCTATAGCCATACACTTAGCTTTCTGAGTATTTCATGCCTCAGACAAACCTGTAGGTGAACAGGCTTTCTTAAAAGGTAAGTTGGGAAGAGTTTATTTCAACATAAATATTGTGTGTTTCAATTAATTACAGCCATTGTAGAAGACATTGGTATTGAGAATGCAATTTGACTGATATAAGAATCTTTGCAGCTCTAGACTATTAGTTTGTCCTGGGTAAGGGCAAAGCTGCTAAAGTTTAAACAAGCGTCTTGAATAGAAATTATAAACAGGCCCAAAGCAAAATTGGTTCCCTAACTGTATTCTGGGTTCTTCCTCTACGTTAGCTTCTGTCTAAATGGGGTTCTGCTAATCATGGCCTTTATGCTTGGAGGGTTTCCAGTATGTCACAAGATCCTAACCCCTTTCCTTAATGGCAAGTTGGGTGAACTCTGTTATGCAAAATCACTGAAGAAAAGGAAAATAATACAGTGGTTGCCTTTGACATGGAAAAGAAAAAGTGGCAAAAGTATTTTCCAGGACACAGTGTAATTGGAATAGTGCACTTGCCTATTAGTGGGTTGGGACAGCAGAGGAAATCTAACAGATATCCATAACTAATCCCGACCATAGTCTTGAAACAATTTGTTCCCATCCTGGAGATGGGGAGGAGGGGATCCAAACTTTCAAATTACTATATCACGACTGTCTACTCTTTTGACAACACATAGCCTGGGTTTGCTTCAAAGTTATGTAGCAGCTAAAGACCTGTATCCCATTACAATGTTCTTGTATTTAATTAAATGTGTGGTAGTTTTTGCTCTGACAAAATCACTTCTTGGGAGAATTTATTAATAGTAACCAATTTCATTTCCTTAGGATGAATGTGGAAACAGCTTTCCCCCTGTTGTAGCCTCACTATTTCTGTCTCCTGGTGGTCCTAAATTTATTCATCTAATGTACCACTTTGCAAGATATGTAATAGTACAACATATGAAAAAAGATTGTGAAGGTAAGTTTTAGTTGTCTGATTTTTTTTTTTTTTAATCGCTTCATTCATAATATGTGACATAGTGTGAAACTGTTTAGGGCTTAATCTGTTATAAAAATCTTAAAAGGTCCTGAGCTGTTAATCCAGATCTTCACTGGAGGTTGAAAGGGAGTGGGTTCAGATCTGGTCTCATTTTAAAACCCATTTTCAATTAGTATTGGTGCCCCATAGTATAATAGTTTTGTTTGAAAATTGATTTATCTAATATTATCTTTTCTAGTTCCTAATAAAAAGCACTTGCCTGTATCTTGATGCTAAAATTTATGTGCATGTTCTTCCTCCATTTAGTTCTAAAATACTCATCCTCACAGAAGTGGCAGCCATTTAGAATTTCCATTTTTTTTTCTAAATGGAAAACTGGTAATCAGGCAGTACAGATCTCCTTAAGTGATAAAGGTGTGTGAGGTTCTAAGGGTTGATTTTTATTCATATGATGGAGTGAAGTGATAAAAAATATTTCTGTCTGCATGTTTCAGAATATTCTGTGAACTGATCTGGCAGTTTGTCTCCAGTTGTCTGAGTATCAGTAGCACTAGCTGATACACTTGTTCAGCAGTGAGTCAAGATATGTGCATGAGCATGGAGACTAAACTACTCACTTCACTCTTGCAGCTTGTGCTTAGACAAGGTACACTAACTTAAATAAACTGGTCTGGAAACAGGTTTGAGGCACGATGACGCAGCTTAGGAATCTGCTGACTGTTCTGTCTTTATGTAGAGAACTTCAGTCTTCTAGTGTGCACATCAGGTACCTTTTATAAGTACTAAATGCACTGGTATGGGATGAGAGTAGCAAAGCTTTCTTCCGTTATCAACCCCATCTGGTCCAAGCTCAATGAAACTTAATCATAGATTTTAAGGTCAGAAGGGACCATTATGATCATCTAGTCTGACCTCCTGCACAATGCAGGCCACGGAATCTCACCCACCAACTCCTGTAACAAACCCCTAACTTATGTCTAAGCTAGAATGAAACTAAGTGAAAACATGACTTCTGAAATATCTTTTGCAAGTGCTTCAGAAATCATAATTTAAATTCATTCTGATTCTAGTGCAAGTGAGGGAAATGCATAGAGGCTATAGCATTATACAAGTTGTGTAGGAACTTAGAAACTGCAGTCTAAACTCTTAGTAGTGTTACCTGTTTTTGTATTGTTTCCAGTGTTAAACTTGTTTTGCTAATAGTGGCTGCAGGGAGGGTCTTCGGAAGATGGCAGAGTTTTATTACGGTCTAACTGGCGAATAGAACAAGCATGTTGTCAAAAATAAGACTAGCCTGCTATTCTTGGTGGTCTGAGTTACTGCTTACTAACATGCTCTTTATCACTTCACCTGTTTTTAAAATGGGAACTAAAAACACTTAGATGGATGATTGAGATCTCACTGTAGTTTCTTTGGGTAACTCCAGCTCTTATGAAAAGCTGCCTTAAGTTAAAGGGACACTGTCATCTTATCTGTATTTTTCACCTACTATTGTTAAAGTAGTTCTTTGTTCTAACTGAAAGACAAGCTTTCTGTAGTTGGGTTGCTAGGCGCACCTGACAGTGCTTTGTGCGTTTATAGTGGGGTGGTAACACCAGTATAGTTAAGGTGGTTCTTGTGGAAAGAACAAGATGACATTTAAATGTGACTTTTACCTAAAAAAACTGGCAGGGGGAATTTAGTTTCCCTAAAACTAGTTTAATCGCTTTCTGAAATTGACTAAGTTGAGTTTCCCTCTGAGCAAACTTAGTCAAACACAACCAAATACCCCTCTGTTACATGCAAGTACTGTGAAGTAGAGCAACCAGTTTCTTCATGCTCTTATGAGATACTATGTTAGTGTTTCCTAATCTGGGGGTGAGTATTCACCATATTAGTCCAAGAAGGATACTGGCATGAAAGGTTATGTCTACACAGCAAGCGGAAACCCACAGCAGTGAGTCTCAAAGCCTGGATCAACAGACTCGGGATTGCACTACAGTGCTAAAAACAGCTGTGTAGATGTAGCTTTGGCCCTGAAATGTACAGAAGGGGTTGGGATTCAAAACCCAAGCCCAAATGTCTACACAGCTATTTTTAGTGCTGTAGCATGAGTCCGAATCTGTAGACCAGGGTTCTGAGGCTCGCTGCTGTGGTTTTCTGCTTACCATGTAAACATACCCTCTTGTACAGTAGTGCTGGAAGGGAAAAGTACATGACAGACTAGTCCTTCTCCTCCCCACCCCATTGCAAAAGTGTTCATGCAGCAGCAAGTAAGTCAGCAGGCACGGTCTTAAAATCTGCCTTTCCTTCCCAGCTCCTATAGTGGTCCTTGCTGCAGGAGCAGTTTTCCTCTACTCAGCTTGGATAAGCTTGGGCAGGAAAGCTACTATCTTCTCTGTTCTGATGTCACTCTTCACAGCACATGTGGGTCAGCTCTATGGAGTCCCCAAGGAGCAATTTTCCCCCTTTTCAAGGAGCATATAGTCTTCTGGTGAGATGGTGAGGGAAAAGTGCAGAAAGAATAAATGTACCCTGAAGGGGAAAAAGGCGAAGAGAAATGGATAAAAGGACAAAGTGAATAGGGGCCACATATGTTGATCCATCCCATCTAAAGAGATGGGAACCTCTGTTTTATATTTTGCATTTAATTTAAATCACCGAAATTAGCAACATGTCTTGTTACCTATAATTTTGATGGCACATTTTGAACTTTCTGTTTAACTGATTTATATAGACACCAATGTACATTTTCCGGAAGCCGTGAATTCAAGGCCTCATGACTCATATAAGGCAGCAGCAAGATACAGGGTGGCATGTATTAGATTTTTACAGTCTATACAAAGGGAAGATTTTGTAATTCGAGAGTATCAAAGAAAAACACAGTAAGTAACTCTTGTGGGGGAGGATATTTTTAATTGAAAGTCTTCATAAAAATTACTTATTACATTAGTGGCAATATAGATAGACATTTCCAGCTTAAAGTAACATTTTTGCAAATGTCTTGCCTTCTAGTGTTAAGAACTCCCAGCTTTTTGCAATTGACAACACTTCGTGCATATTCGTTTCAGTTGTTCCCTGTATGCTGTTTTTGTAGCCCTTTACACGTAACAGCAGAGAGAAATTTTAAACATTAAAATGTGATTGTTCATCCAGCAAAATGGCTGGAGCACTCTGGGATAGGTATAGAGTAGACTTTAAGTTATAGTGTATTTAAAGCCACTGCTGTTTAAAAAACAAATAGTAACTATTTTGTGGTTATAAGAGCTGTTTGGCCTCTGAGTTTATCAGTGTGGGATATACTTTATCAGCATCATCCTTTAGTTGTCTTACTAAATTATTCTCTTCAGTCTTCACCCGGGACATAATCCAGTCTCTTCCTGCTCGGGAATAATTAACATCCTGACTTGCACTGAGTTACATCTTTTCAAAGCTTCCACTTCTTTATTTTTCTCATCAAAAAACTTCAGAATACTTGAAGATTCTGTTGTACTTCTAAAAATCAGGCCATTTATATATAAGTGGCAAAACAAAAAATCAAGTTAGGCTGCTAGGCTCTTGGGTCTTGAAAAGTTTAACCACTGCAGTTATGTAAATCCCAGTGCTCTGGCTCCTAGTGGGTACTAGTCAATTGGAACACAGGAATTTATATGCCAGACAGTTGAGAAACTGTGTATTAACATGTAAATTGGCCCTCAGCCATAATTTAAGTACTTGGATAGCTGAGAAATAACATTTCTGGTAACTATATCATTTTTGTAGCTATTGAAAACTATTTCAGTATAATGCAATGGAACACCGTCAAACTTTCAAGTCTTTGGTAAGATCTTTAGGAAAGATCTTGCACAAAATAACTTGTGTGAGCCTATACAGTGAACTGTGCAAGGCTTCAGAGCTATCTGGATATTCAGGTTTGGGCTGAAACAGCCTGAAAAGTAAATTACTATCTTCCCTTCATATTTTCCATGTCGATCATTAGAATTGGGATATCAGAACAAAAATGCAAGCCTTCAGCTTGATATAGTAGCTCTGTTTTGCTCATTTGTTTTTTGCAGATTATTGACTAAACAAATAAGAGATGCAAGATCTGAATGTGCAGAGCTGCACAAACTGCTTCAAAAGTAGGTATTCCTTCCTAACTGTTCTTCAGATTTATGAAGCTAAAGGCAGACTATTGGAAACTTTTAATCATAGTTTCATCATAGCTAACTGAATTATCTATTTTTTTAACTAGAATGGAGCAAAATAACCAAAAGCAAAGTAACAAAGCGGAGAGAGTTCAAAAGGTGAGGATTTTCTTCTTGATGGCAGGTGGCTGACTTTATTTTTTTAGTTAACATACTCCTCCAGCAATTATTCCATCCCAGATACTGCTCTCTACTTCAAACATGCTAGCATTCCTCATTTAACTTAATGCATTTCTGGACTTGTCACCAGGATAGTGTGGCAAACGTTTGAGCCATGACATTTTTTTTTCCCTCCCCCATTAAGGTTCGCTCCAGGTGGGCATCTGTAATGGAAACCCTTACATTCTTGGAAAAGGAAAAAGAAGTTGTAGATTCTGTTGTTGATGGTCACGTGGACCAGTATGCTTTAGATGGAACTAATGTCACTATCAACGTTCCAAGGCTGCTGCTTGAAAAAATTGAAAATCAAATGTACAACGTATGTTATTGTCTTTAAAGTACCTAATACTTGTCTCTTCACATTTGTGCTTTTTATTCATAGAACTCCTAGTTGCCTTACAAAACTGACAAGTAAAATTATTCTCACTTAATGGAGCTACACATCTGTTTTGCCATCTGTTATGGGCCCAGAGTAATGCAGCATACTGCTCATAGACCTGGGAACATGCCTTGATTAGTGTTGCATCAGATGCCAAGTACTCTTACGTAGCAAGGGAGAACAAATACATCTGATCTGATTGTATTTAATGTCCTTACTGTAACCTGCCCTACAAACATGCACAAGCTATTCTCTTAAATTATCACATTTAAAAATGTTTAAACTGCAGTAATGATATCATGTTTGGGTGAAGGGAAGGCCTAGATTACTTTTGGAAAAACCCATAGCAGGAATTTCTAAGACATATATGGAAAACATGATCTTTCCTTAAATTAAAAAAAAAAAAAAAAAAGTTTAGAAAGGGAGATGTTGGTCATTGTCAAAATTGAGGAATAAGGAAAAGTAACGAAACAATTGGTTGGAGGCTTATTTTCTTCTACATTCAAATGTACTTGGAGGTATTGAGGTAAAATGTCTTACAGTACGGTGTTACAGATATTCTTTATTTGAAGTCCTGTTTCAAGTGTAAATCTCACTAAAGTATTAAATCAATAACTGCATTGCTAATCCCATATTAAAATGAACACTTAAAACTAATTTAATTTTTTTTTTTCTGATTACATTTTGCATTTCACTCTGCTTGGACAACAAAGCTAGACTGGTCAGACTCATGCATTGTGTACAGTGATGTTCAGGTTCATAGAATTGTTGAGTGGTGGTTACAAATGGTGTTTGTTAAAATGCTTTCATTTCATGTTAATATTAAGTTAATATATAACCCCTTCTAAGCACCCTTAATTTTCTGGAGCTCAACCAAGGTGTGTCTCAATTTTTTTTTAAAAAGTACAGATTCATAATCATAGGAGTTTTGTATCCCTATACTATACCTCCTCAGAGAAAAGGCAGCAATCTAATAACTGATGTATCTATGAAACTGTTTGCTAATTGGTTTTCTCTTTTTTTCAATATTTGAAGTTGCATATAGGAAATATATATGAAGCTGGAAAACTCAATCTGTTAACAGTCATTCAGTTATTAAATGAAGCACTGAAGATTTTAAGACATGAACGTCAACAAGTTGACCATGAGGCACTGAAATTAGATCTTCAGTACATTGAAGGGAAGACCAAATTTCAGAATAAAATTTTATTGGGTCTGAAGTCCATGAGGTAAACTGTTAGAATTTTTTCTGAGGCTCTTTATGCTTATTTTCTTGCACAAGGGAATGTGTAGTCTCCTGCATGTCTCTTCCAAAATAACACAACACTTCATATTTTGGCCTTATTTGCTTTACTGAGAGAATATGCTGATTTCATCAGCTCTGCTCTTGATAGATATTTTGGCTGACAAATGTTTTGGTGTTACTTGGTGTTTTACATCTACAGAGGCATCTGCAAAATTCAGCATTTTCCCCTCTGCTCTCTTTATGAGCAAGCCAGTTGTGCTCCTGGCTGTGTGAAAACGGAAGCTGGGCATCTTAGTTCAGTGATGGTAGTGAAGGATTCTTACTCCTTTGATCTTAAATGATAGGTGAGAAGTCTATTGTACTGGCTAAATTTTAGCATAGTAAACTGAAATTAAGATTTTAAATCTCTTGTATTCATCCTTTAATTATTTTAGGTATTGTGTTCTTTAAAGACTCTAATGACAGTTTTTGGTCAGCATTTGTATTTTTAGTCGGTTATCTATGCTTTCTTTGCAAAGCTTGCATTTGGCATATAAAACTGGTTTGTAAAAAAGAAACAGTGGGACACTTAAATGGGTGATACTCTAGAACCCTGTGTCTCGTTAAATTTCAGTGACTATATATTTACATTATCTGACAACTGTGACAAGATAAACAGAACCAACACCCAAATGCACTTTGGTAGCACAAAGTTGTCCATCCCAAGCAATTGCAACATTACCCAGAAAAACATCTCATCTCTATCAGTCTGCTTTCTATGTAACATGATTTTACTTCCAGTACAAATACTTAAGGTCCATTTGTTTTTAAATAGGAGTACTTGTGGCACCTTAGAGACTAACCAATTTATTTGAGCATAAGCTTTCGTGAGCTACAGCTCACTTCATCGGATGCATACTGTGGAGAGTGTAGAAGATCTTTTTATATACACACAAAGCATGAAAAAATACTTCCTTCCACCCCACTGTCCTGCTGAGTGGGGTGGGAGGAGGTATTTTTTCATGCTTTGTGTGTATATAAAAAGATCTTCTACACTCTCCACAGTATGCATCCGATGAAGTGAGCTATAGCTCACGAAAGCTTATGCTCAAATAAATTGGTTAGTCTCTAAGGTGCCACAAGTACTCCTTTTCTTTTTGCGGATACAGGTTAACACAGCTACTACTCTGAAACTTGTTTTTAAATGTTGCAGGCACAAACTGAAGCGAGAGGATCATGTGTCGATAGTGGAATCAATTGCTGAAAAACAAAGAGATTGGGATATGAAGTGGGAAAACTTCCTTGGGCAGTCTCCCTTTAGTTTAATTAAAGATCAGAATCCAGTAAGTAATATGAGCTTTTTGGAGAAGTAGAGTACGGCTGTTTTCTGGGGTTGGGAGAGCTGAAGCAGACTTCCTAACAAATATATAACTGCAGTAGAATCCTTTTAATGCTTCCAGTGTACCAGATGTTAAAAATGTTCTAGTCTCTTTGGCCTTTTTAAGATGAGTAGGTGTAAGTTTAGTTCAAAGTACACAAGTCCTTTATGATAACCAGTCAAAGTTGGTATCCTTGTAGGTAATTCAAAGTTGGTCCCTTCAGGTCAGGAGTGAGTCGTAGCAGCAAATCAGTGGGCAAACTTGCATAGTAATTACCTCCTGTAACTCCCTGTAGTTAAAAGAGCACTTAATTTTCAAGTGGTGTCTGTCTTTTGAGCATAAAATTTGACCAGGTAAGTTTTTAGTCTATTTCCAGTGAACGAAGGATAACAGTTTCATAGCATCTGCTAAACATTTGCTTGTGATCTCACTGCCTCTGGCCTTTAGTTTTAAAAAAAATACTGAATCACTTTTAGTAGTGTTAAATACTACTGATCTGGAGTTTTTCACAAAAATAATTGTTGAATAATTTATTTTTATTTTGAAAAGGTACTTGATTTGTTACCAGCTATGTCTCCTCTTTCTTTTGATCCTGCAACAGAAGAGGCTTATAAAAGCAGTGTCTTCTGTAAATATCCAGCATCAATTCCAGGTGAGTAAATTGGATAATGTTTTTGGTCATCCCTAGGGTGTTCTTTGTCCTGAAAGGATTCTCTGCTTGCCTTTGATACTCCAGTCCTCAATAGCTTCTTGTCATGGCAGTCGTCTTTCTGACAGATGAGTGCTGAGCACTGTTTCTTTGGAGCCTTTCAGTACTGCTCCTTGTGTCTGCCAAAAAACCTCTCTTGTTCATGGAGGAATAAGGAAACTTGGGCTGAGAGCTCAGCTTTTATCAGAGGAAAACTGCTAATATGTCTAAAACATGGATTTCAGTGCCACTTTCATCTCACTAATGCATGGTGAGCGTTTTAAAGTATATTGTCTCTTGCAATTGTCATGAGCCTTGTTTCTCCCCCACTTAGTCAACATTCATTTAAAAAAAAAGTAAAATCCTTGTTAGATTTCTAACTGCTATAACTTAAACCTGTTTCTAGTAGAAACATGCATTTTTAGGCTGGATAGGTAACATACTACAAAAACCCAAGGAAGTCTCAGAATTCTGGTAACACTTCCATAGCATGTGTGTTTGCCTTGGCTTTCTTGCATACAAATTCCTGGCTGGAGGTTTTTTTAATTTGTAGTTCTTAATAATTCTAGAGAACCATCCTGGTTGTTACTCTGCCTTTGTGATCTATCTGCTTTAGGACAATGTGTTTTTAAGTTGGTTAAAATTGTGTTCACTAACATCCACTTCTACATAGAGCTGCCTGCATATTAACCGTAGCTAACTCCTAGAGCTTAATTTACAATATATTGGCATTGTAAATGTAGTGATATAATGAGAGGTTCTTGTGGTTGAAGGGGCAATATCTTTGATGACTTAATTCAAAAAACCCTATCACGTGGGTTGAATTTTTATGCCTGTAATGAATCAAAAATATTGAATTTCTGTTAATTGAAGAACCCTTGTACTAAATTGTGTATGTGTTTGCTATTTGATATCTGCACACTTTTCTGCCCACCAGCTTCGTTCCATAACTCATCTTCTGGTATTGGCAAATCACTGTAGAGTACATAAGGGCTTTGTTAAATTGACATTTTGAATAGCCTTTTGAACTAGTCTGCTTATAGCACTCCTAGATCTAAAATTGTTGTCACCTCTGGTCCTTCATAATCAAAGAAAATAGATGAGGCAAAAAGTGGTAACAAATCCCTTCCATTCCCTATTCTAGATACGCCAAAAAGGGATCGTCAAGCAAATGACGTTAAGAGAGAGGATGCAGCATTGGAAAGTATCATGGACACAACATCTACAGGAAGGTATAATTAAAAAACTATCTTGGACCATTTAATGCATGAGTAAAAGAGGTCAACGGGTGCAGACTGTTACTTTCCTCATTAAGATTCCTCCTCTAAACACTTTCTTTCATGAAGCCTTTCCATAATCCCTACAAAGGGTGAAACTATATAACTATCCCTATTTTGGGTGTCCTGAGTTGCATGGCAGCTGTTTACCCTAGGAGGTCCTCTATGGCATTTTAAAAGGTTGTATTTTTCATGCACCCACATAAGGACTCCTACAAACACCTGAAACCTGTTGTGTTTGGAAAAAATAAAGGGAGTGTAAATTTCAACAAATTTTGACTAGTTATCTCATTCCTAGAAATCAGTTCATATCATCTGCATCTGAGTTCTCTTCAGATTATCAAAGCAGTTAAAGCTAGACTTGTGTTTACCGAGTGACTTTATATAACTTTCTGAAAATTCCAGTAAACTAAATGTGTAACATGGACAAACAACTGTTATAAAAGTGGTAAAACAGGTCGGAATACTACTATACATAATTAAATTACTTGCTTCCTAGTGAGTGAACTGAATTTTAATAGCATAGTTTTTAAAAGAGAAATAGGTAAAATTACTTAGAAGCAGTGATGGTATTTAGTTTAGCTTTCTTCTGCTTTTCTTTGCCCGTCAGAACTGACTTAAACTTGTACTAGTAGCCAACTATATGACTTCATAAAACACCTAAAACACAATTCAGATCCACAAGCACCAAAAGGCTTACAGGCAGGTTACTTAACACTTAAAGAATACATACTTTCATGTGGTGTGACAAGGGAACTGAAATACATTGATACTTCAACAGTTTGCTTTAGAACTCCAGTTGATCTCAAATTCCCAATATGAATAATACACATCTCTTTATATAAAGTTCCACTCTAGAAGTATGTGTGGGGGTTTCATATTTATTACTGCTTGGGAGACTGATACACAAATAGGGCTAAAAATCCGCTCTAATTGTCACAAGTCCTCCCTATAGTAAAACTGCCTTCTGATGACCGGGATGAATTGAGGGAAATCATAACGGACAGATACGGGGCAGACAATATACTGAGCTTCATAAGACTTTTATATGCAGCATATTTGGTTTAATTTCAATAACTGGAATGTTGTCTTTTTCTAGGATGCTCTCACACTTGCAGTCAGCTACACAGAGCTTTCTCACAGCTGAACCCAGCAGTGTGGTACTTGAAAAGGTCAGTTTTTAATATCTTAAATTGTCTTTGGGGAAAAAAAATAAACACTTGAGACGTTTGTATTCTGTCTGCATTAAGAGATTGCAAGGTAAACTTGGCATACTTTCCTGAGTCCTGCTGATAGGTGTTGATGCTAACATCATAACCATTTTCAATCTATCAGAGGATTCCCCAGGCATTGGGAAAATCGTCAGGCTGCATAGCACCTGTGATAAGTTTCCACACCCGACTCCCAGCATAAGAAGTGTCTGTACTACACCAGTAATATCTGGTTATTGGAACAGCTTCTTATGGGGGCTGTGAAGTGGCAGCTCAACTTCAGCAGCATCAGGGCCAATCCTAAATTATGCTTTGGGGTTTGCATGGTGGTCCCAGGTTGAGGAATGCAAGTATTGTCTAAAAAGCACCTTTGCTGCATCTTGGCTGCACTAGATACAGAAAGGGCAAACCCAAGGGCTTACTGTTATCTATATGCAACACTTCGCCTACGTAGGTATGCTTTGTGTCAGCTTAAAATCTGACTGGAATGAATGTTTGTCAGTGTTTGATTTACTATTTTGATTAAACTAACGCTGACACTACAGGTGCTGTGCAGTTGAGTTGGTAGTTCCTTCAGATTGTGCATTTTCACAATATAAGACTTAAAAACTTTTTTATGTTCCTTTAGGATGTACATACTACAACTCCCAAAAGGAAAGAACGGTCTGTTTCTCAAAAAATCTTAAAATATGCAGTTCACAAACCTAGACCAACAGAAGCTTGGAAGAACGAAGACACTCATGTACTCCAATCACCAAGTGCAGTTAAAAGAGAAGATCCTGTTAAGAAAGCACAAGAGCAACTGGCAGAAGAGGTTAGGAGAGGCTTCGCTTCTTAATTACACTTCATTCACTAATCCTGATCTTCTAAAGATAATTTGATCTTGGTACTCAATTGTTTATGATAACTGTTCTTATTTAATTGTAGCTGTCTAAGCTTCATTTTTGAGTCATTTAAGAAGAAAAGGATGAAGGCTATAATTTAAAAGTACACATTGCTCAAGTACAATAGAATACTCTTAATTGGAATATCCTAGTGGGTGGTAGCCTTTCTGATTTACCAGGAGAAAAGTAATGCTGCTATGCAGGAATCTGTAAATCCCATAATATTACTGGAGAGTATTCACAGTGCTTGGATATTTCTAAGGCACCTCATTTCTGTATTTGTATTGGATTTCTGCAAATAGGCCTACTTCCACGGGAGAGGGCCTAAGCCTGTCCCTCTGTTGCATCTACTGCTGACATTGTGCAGTAAATACAATAATAGTCAAGTATATGTAGCTGCCGTTGATGGAACAAACTAATAGCCCAGAAGAGGGAGGGTAGAAAGTTTGAATTCCTTTTGTATATCACACAAAAGTAGAAGGGACTGAAAGCTATTAAGGCAACAAACTATCAGAGCCAGTATAAGACTCATGAAAGGGTACCAACTAAACTGTGGAGTTAATCAAAGATTACTTGTTCTCATTAAGCAGCCGCCATTGGTCTTCCCTGGGAGACTACGTGATTAAGCATACCCTGGTGACATAGAGCTGCTTATACCATTCATGTCTTTTTTTATATGCTTGACAAAGTTGATGCTTTTCCTTTGTTTCACTTACTGAAAGCTTTCTGCAGCTTACAAAACTGATCTTAGGTCTATAACTATTACATATTTTGGCATTTAACTATAGCATCTGAATATTGTTCGACAAACATTTAGACATGGCAGGTGTGTACAGGCACTTTAAGTCCTTCAAAGGGCTTTTTGTTACAAGAACCTCAAAGTTGTGCTATATAGTGAGATAGAAGACTAAGTGTCTTCATCCCTGAAATGGTGTAGTTAATTGTCAGCTGCACTCAGGAATATTTGTTCATTTATAGAATATTGACATCCCAAGTGACATGATTTTCCCATAATTGTTCAGATTGGAACTCTCGAAGTAAAAGCTTAATGCTTCTCTTAAATGCTTTTCATCCAGGACTCTCAATTCCTGGTTGTTAGTTAATCTCACTTCCTTGTCTCTCAGGGAATCTTGTCTCTATTTTAAAGAAAGATGAATGAACTAAAGCATGGGCTGAAACAAGTCAGTGGTAAATTAGAGAACAGAATGCAGAATTTGACTTCCAGTCTCATATTCTGACCAGGAGGCTTTCTGTTCTTTTTCACACTTATTCACTTTAAAAGGAGCATTTTCCATAATTGTACACACACATTTAAGCCAGGGCTGTGGAACTCCTAATGCTCTGGAGTGGGTGGAGAGAATGGGATTCACTCAGTGTTATTGGCAGGAACAAAAATTTTATAATCTTCCTCAAGAGTTTCCATTCTCTAAACTTTCTCCTACAGGTTGCAGATGTAGTGGTATCAGAATCGACTCAGGGCAGTGGTGGAAAAGGAATGGAGTTAGATGACCTAATTGGCTCATTGGCTTCTAACCCTTTCTTAACAAGGAAACAGATCCCACGAACTCCAGAAAATCTGAGTAAGTTCTGTTTTCATAATGGAGAGTAGTTGAACTTCAGTGAATTTCTGTTGAATAGAGATGCTGCCATATTAAAGTACACCCCCCCTCATCCCAAAAAAAACCCCCACTGCTCAATCAGAATGGCTTTAACTCTTAACAGTCGTCGTCATGATGACATACTTATTATATGTAACACAACATAGTACCTGTAACAAAACAAACATAGTATGACTAAGGCGAGAGAGAGAGAGCAGTGTTTCTCAATGACCGGAGCACGGACTGGCACCAGTCCCAGAGATCTCCCTGACACAGTTTAGGAAAGCAACAAGTGGTCTCTGGTATATAAAAGGTTGAGAAACACTGGTATAGAACTCCTATGCCATCATCTCTGTGCCGTCGGCATTGGGGGCATGGTTGGGAAACATCCATCGTTTCAAAGGTAGCATGTTTACACTTTTATGAAAGTAGAAAAATAGGGGTAAACAGTATGGAATTGCACTTAAATATGTCCTTAATTTGTTTCAATCTTAGTTACTGAAATTAGAAGCTCATGGAGAAAAGCTATTCAAGCTGAAGATCCTTCAGATACAGAGTTGGTTCAGACTAAAATGGTGACAAAAGAAGCTCCATTGGATCTAGAGTCTGCAATTTGTAGCCGAGTAGATTCTAGTATGGCCTGCTTTATGTCTTCATCTCACATGTCTGACCTTAATGCTTCTAACTTATTAGAAGGGAAATCTTCATTAAGTTGGATGACACCTGCACCTAAAAAGCAGTTGGTGGTTAGCCACATCAGTGAATCGCCAACACAGATACCAGCTACAAGCATGCCAGATAACGAAAGATCTTGGGAGCTTGGATCAAAACATACTGTTTCAAGTAAAAGTCTCTCAGAAGATCCAGAAGAATCTGTCTTTCCAGCTGTAGATAAGAGCATGAATCCTCTGGATAATAGTGCAGAGGGATATATTAAAACAGATGCTCTATCACCTTACCTTTGTCAGAATTCTTCAATGCATACAACTCTGTCGTGGGATGCTTCTCAAATGGTAAGTGGTACTAGTTCTGACAGTCATGAAGTTATACAGTTTGGAATACTACATGAGACTCTTCCAGAGGAACTTGGCAACATAAGTCTTAATAGTTCTAAAAGTTTAGAGACTGATGATGAAGTCGAAGGTAATTCAAGGGATAGCAAGTCCTTAGAAAACATAGTAAAAAATGATTGGGCTGCTCAAGAATGCAAACTGGATTTACAGTCTATTCGCAACAGGTATGAAGCACTGAAAAAGACAGTTTTTGGAAATGAGGCAGATTCATTTCAGTCACCTTCTAGAAAACAATTTCTGAGGTGTGGATCTGAGATAAACCTTACTCCAGGATGCACAGAAACAAAAGAAGTATTTAGTCCTCTAGGAAAACTCTATGCATTGGATGCAGAGTATATCAAGACACCTTCACGCATGTCTCTCTTTGAAAGAAGGCATACTCTTTCTCCACTGATTGCATTTTCTCCAGTTCAAGCACAAAAGAAACCTAGAGACTTCCTGCATAACTTGAAGGGTAAGCTTGTGTTTGTGCTTTTGACAGGATTGTGCCACTATCTGTACATGTGGAACTCTTCACTTCTGGGTTTCCCGGATATAATCTGAGCACTTGGCTTCTCCTTTAGGAGTTAGGGGGAAGAAGGGAATCACCAAGGTAGTGGATTGTTGCCACAATTACAGCTACTGTCTTTCTCCCTGGAAGGAGCAATGTAGGTGCATATATATGATCATGGAAGGAGGGAGAAAGATGCAGATCTGATCTTTGGGTTGAGTGCACTTTCTGATGTCTTAGTCTTTTCAGCAGTGAAGCAGAGGGAGCCTTTTAAACTTTTAAAAAATGTATATTCAAGACAGTCATCCTTCAATCTGCTAGTTTCCAAAGATTCACATATGCATAATTTTTCTGTCTTGAAAAATGATACTTCTCCCCAGAGGTGGATATTTAAATTGATAAAGTCCATATCTTGCAAATTACTTTTTCCAGATATGGAACTATGGGAGTCTTTGCCAAACTATAGACACCAAAATGTGAGAGAGACCTAGGTAATACTTACGCTAATGAAACACAGGATAGCTTCCCACACCAGAAACAGAAATACAGTGGCACTAGGCACTTACTGGTACGCCTGTAAGCATCATTCAGTATACTTGAGTATTTAGTACGACAGGAATTAGCCTTGTAAGTGCACTTGCATTTAATGTGGATTTTACTTACTGTGGACTGACAGTTGAGTATCCAGGACATTTTCACTTGAATGTCAAATGGAAAAGTTGGTAAGTTGAATTTAACGGGCTTATCTTAAAGGGACAATGACAGACTTGGACTGCAATGCACTCTATGGGGCTGCATCCTGCAACTATCAATAAACTGAAGATAGTAATGAATGTAACTGCTTGGTTAAGTGGTCCTCCATAAATTGTACTTCCTGTCAGTTAACTTATAAACAGCTTAGATGACACCTGAAAGCTAAAAGTCCTAAATGATTTGGGACCAGATTGCTTATTAGAAATACATGCAGGCCCATAGAAGGAAATCAAGCAGATGCTTAAACCAGTTCTCCCTTGGCCCTACTTGCTGGGAGCTCTGAGGAATCTACATTCAGTAACCTTCTCATTTATTGGAAGTGACTTAAAGATCATCATCCCTGTAGTCCACATTTGATAAGCCTTTTCTCCCTCGGTAGCAGCGGGTCGTTAATATATATTGCTACATAACTGGTGCTGTTACATATACTAAGTAGCAATAACAATTTAACACTTTAAACTGGTTGCATGCAGGCTGTACTGCCAATGCTGGTGCACACCAGAATCCTCTCTAGTTATTAGCTGCAACTTCTTTGGTTGTGCAGATATGGGAATTTTTCCTTTCCCTGATTTGGAACAATTGCATCTGTAGGAAGTGTCCCCAAACACTAGTCTTTTTCCTAAGGGTATTTGGTATGTCAGATTTTTTTAATACTATACATTTATATAACAATACATTCTTTTTCTAGAAGAAGAGAATTTGAAGGAGAAGCTGGATGCAAAAGAATCCTCATCAGATATAAAGACACGTAAAGATGAAGCAGTTTCACACTTAATAGAATTATGATGCACTTGGATGTGTAATGCTTGTGTTCTAAACAATTAGATTCATAATTAAAATGCTATTTGTTGTTTACATTTTTCAAACCCATTTCAGACTGAAATTCTGCCAATACATACATTTAAATACTTATTTTAACTAACCTGGGAAGAAATTTCCTTAGTGTACAGTGTCCATGAAGGCTCAATTCTTTCTTTGGTCATTAGTCAGAGGGACTTGGAGATTTTTGACCATTGATATGAGAAGACTAGTAGTCGGATGTGTGGAATCAAACATTTTGTTGGATTGTGTGGTTAAGTCATGCACACTGAAACGCCTGAGGCTGACGCGACTTCCTAAAACAGTTCACATTTTAATCTGAAGTATTAAATAAAAATAAAAAAACTAGTCAAGGACCCTGTTGAAAAATGACGTTTAACCATGTGCATTATAAGATATGAAGGATATCATCCTTTAATTTTTGAAGTCTAGCAAAATTGGAACTTTAATTACCACACAAATTGTGAAGGGACTTTGTAGAAGAAAGAGGATGGATTCTTTTAAAGGCCACCTCCTACCCAGTTCCCTGTTTGGGAATGACGTTTGCCTCCCAATCTGACCTGTCAGGTTTATTTTATGGAGGCCCTTGTTGGGGCACCAGCTCTGGTGCTCTGACTCCACAGCAGCATGATTCCACTGGTGGTACCCTTGGTTATAGCATTGTTTGTCAGGAGAAATGATGGGGTTATTCAGAAAAGGCCTGGAGACCTTTCCAGGTTGGAGTGAAGGGGGATAAATTTTTATCCATCCTACCCTGGCCCATTGTAAGCCACAGAAAACTTCTGCATATTCAGATCAAGGTGTGGGTATGATTTAGCCTAATTTATTGACTTGCAAGGGAAGAGAATGAATTTGGTAAGATGGAGCACTGATGTCTATGGTCTCCCATAAACAAACCCCTTGATTTAAAACTCTGCCTTTAGTTCTACTTGAACAGTCATGTCCCCAAAGTGTGGAAAGATTTAGGGAGAGTGGAGTCAAGTGGAAGAAAGGCATATGAAGAGTAGGACAAAGGAGTGCTCACAAACACTGTAACTGAGCCCACTAACAAGATCAATTAGAAATCCACTTGTGGGTTAAAGTAATTTAGGATTTTTTTTGTCTAACTTTAGATTTCATGTTTGACTTTGTCTTGTGTTTATTTAAACTTTTTTAAATAGTTAATTAAAGTGAAACCGTTTTCAGTCTTGTTACAGAAATATTTAATTTTATAAACTTCATCCTGCAACCTCAGTCTAAGATTTGTCTACGTGTGTTCTAGGCAATGAAATGGGACTAGATATCTAAAGTGACTCTGCATTACTATGAAATAAAGAGAATTAACAGCATATTTACTCTAGAAATCATAAACTGAGCTCCAGTCTGGCATTCAGCTGAGGACTTTGTAGAGTTGTCTTTATCATTGTTAAACACTAGCCACTGTGCTCATAGTATACAAAATGATATGTTTAAATGAATTTCCATTTTAAATGGTCAAAATAATTGACACCAAATGACCAGGATTTGCTGGTTAAGGTATTCTTGTAGAAAACAAGCAGGTGGTGTTGGAGCAAATACAGTAAGACCTAGATAATCTTTTTTGTCTTCAGGAGAAACAACTGGATATAAAGTTTTAATTACTAAACATGTTAGAAGGGTTGGATTGTTTAATCATGGTTTTTTCCATCAGCCTGCCTATGAACAGACAGTGTGGCTGCCTGCCTTCTTATAATTCTCCATTGCTATAAAAATGCTTACACAAGTATTTCTTCATACTTGTTTTGTTTTTTCAAAATCTGCATTCCATGGACTAGGAAAGATGGAGTTTCTCTTCTACAGAACATGCAAGAGTGAAAAAATTAAGCCCTTTATACAAGTCTTTGAGCTCTTGGGTCCCCCCTGTGAATTTTGCATTATGCCTTTGTGATGGCAGGTGAATTAGCAAATGACCATCACCTACTAAATTGCTAAGTAAAATGTAATCTCAGAAAAGTATATTTCCATCTTTTTGGCATCAACTTTCTCCTACCACATTAACTCACTAGTCCTACTTTACACAGTGAATTCTGATGACCGCTAAGTCTGAATTTGGAAGGCAGAGCAAGACTACTTTCACTAGTTGAAGCTGTTACTCTGGAAAAAAAAAAAAAGTACATTGTGGGCTTGTGTATCCTCAATGATTTTCAAATCAATATGCATTGATCTAAACAATCAGTCACTCATTCTGTAATCCACATTTAGCTGCCGCTGTTGATACATGAATCTAGCTCACTGTTTGGTATTAAACATGTAACTGTCACATTCAATGTACTGGTGCTTTGTGATATACTGATGGGCTACAAGGTGAGGATATGGAAGAAAAAGCTGAACAGTGCCATACTAAAGTTGCTTTAATCTAAGAATCTGAATTATGATATGAAGTACCTTTAAAACTGTGTAACCCGTTCATCCTATAAGCTGTGTGGTCCAGACTCTAGGTGTTTGCTACATTGGCAACATCATCATTAATGGAAGCAGAGTAACTGTGTTGTTCAATAGTCAAAGCGATGTTACCTTTACATTAAACTAGCGTGCCAAATCAAGATTAAAAAAGAACATAGCCTACGTGGAGGCCAGAAGCTGTGCCCTGCAACAGTTGAGCAGCATGTGCTGCTGTCAGGGCTGTTCAGAGTGCCATCAGCAGCAGGTGGATTGCAGGATAAGAATTTGAACAGAGAAGGGAGAATTCAAACATACTTGCTTAACTTATTGACAAACACAGATTTCCTATTACTAGCACTGGTACTACATTGATAGTTGATCCAGTGCATTTACTGTTTAAGTTACATATTTAATACATTTAAATATAGGAAAGGTTCATTATTGTTAAACTACATTATGCGCAAATGCATTTTGCTATGTATATTATAGTGTATGTGTACTGCAGGCTACTGCCACAGTCACAATATGGCAGTAATATTAAGGTTGCAGTGACTTATTTGTAAGACAAAGCTATGGAATGTCCTTGCTGCTGGGGGAACCTTTCCATTCCCACCACAATGAAATAATCAGCTGTAGATGTCAGTTCATATTTTATTGATGCCTTTTTATTTAATCTTATGCTTTAGGTTATAAATGCATAACTATTTTACACAATATTTGATTTTATGAGAAGTGGTTATAAGTGATTTTACTTTTATGTACCTTTGCATTCTTCCACATCAAATGAGCTCTTGCGTACTTCAATTGCTGTGTGTAGTGCACACACTACTGCCATGTATCCATCTCTTTGGGAAGAAACATGTCTACTAAGTACCTAATACCTTCACCAACAATTCAGGACAGAAGAATATTGTATCCCAGTGTTTTCTAACTCTTCTGTAGTTAGATGACTTCTTAAAACAAGAAATGTACGCTGCCTAACCTTCCACTCCATCTCCTCTCCCTGGTGAGGTAGGGGGGCTGCAGTTTAAGAATTACTGCTATATCCTGCGTGACAGGTTACAGAGTGGTAGCTGTGTTAGTCTGTATCAGCAAAAACAACAAGGAGTCCTTCTGGCACCTTAGAGACTAACAAATGTATTTGGGCATAAGCTTTCGTGGGCTAAAACCCACTTCATTAGATGCATGGAGTGGAAAATGCAGTAGGGTATAAATACACAGCATATGAAAAGATGGGAGTTGCCTTACTAACCTGAATCATAGAATATCAGGGTTGGAAGGGACCTCAGGAGGTCATCTAGTCCAACCCCCTGCTCAAAGCAGGACCAATCCTCAACTAAATCATCCCACCCAGGGCTTTATCAAGCCTGACCTTAAAAACTTCTAAGGAAGGAGATTCCACCACCTCCCTAGGTAATGCATTCCAGTGTTTCACCACCCTCCTAGTGAAAAAGTTTTTCCTAATATCCAACCTAAATCTCCCCCACTGCAACTTGAGACCATTACTCCTTGTCCTGTCATCTGCTATCACTGAGAATAGTCTAGATCTATCCTCTTTGGATCCACCTTTCAGGTAGTTAAAAGCAGCTATCAAATCCCCCCTCATTCTTTTCTTCCGTAGACTAAACAATCCCAGTTCCCTCAGCCTATCCTCATAAGTCATGTGTTCCAGACCCCTAATCATTTTTGTTGCCCTTCGCTGGACTCTCTCCAATTTTTCCACATCCTTCTTGTAGTGTGGGGCCCCAGACTGGACACAGTACTCCAGATGAGGCCTCACCAATGTCGAATAGAGGGGAACGATCACGTCCCTCGATCTGCTGGCAATGCCCCTACTTATACACCCCAAAATGCCATTGGCCTTCTTGGCAACAAGGGCACACTGTTGACTCATATTCAGCTTCTTGTCCACTGTCACCCCTAGGTCCTGCTCTGCAGAACTGCTGCCTAGCCATTCAGTCCCTAGTCTGTAGCGGTGCATGGGATTCTTCCGTCCTAAGTGCAGGACTCTGCACTTGTCCTTGTTGAACCTTATCAGATTTCTTTTGGCCCAATCCTCCAATTTGTCTAGGTCCTTCTGTATCCTATCCCTACCCTCCAGCGTATCTACCACTACTCCTAGTTTAGTATCATTCGCAAACTTGCTGAGGGTGCAATCCACAGCATCCTCCAGATCATTAATGAAGATATTGAACAAAACCGGCCCCAGGACCGACCCTTGGGGCGCTCCGCTAGATACCGGCTGCCAACTAGACATGGAGCCATTGATCACTACCCGTTGAGCCCGACAATCTAGCCAACTTTCTACCCACCTTGTAGTGCATCCATCCCCAGCCCATACTTCTTTAACTTGCTGACAAGAATACTGCGGGAGACCGTGTCAAAAGCTTTGCTAAAGTCAAGGAATAACACGTCCACTGCTTTCCCTTCATCCACAGAACCAGTTATCTCATCATAGAAGGCAATTAGATTAGTCAGGCATGACTTGCCCTTGGTGAATCCATGCTGACTGTTCCTGATCACTTTCCTCTAAGTGCTTCAGAATTGATTCCTTGGGGACCTGCTCTTATGATTTTTCCGGAGACTGAGGTGAGGCTGACTGGCCTGTAGTTCCAAGGATCCTCCTTCTTCCCTTTTTTAAAGATTGGCACTACATTAGCCTTTTTCCAGTCTTCCGGGACTTCCCCCGATCACCATGAGTTTTCAAAGATAATGGCCAATGGCTCTGCAATCACATCCGCCAATTCCTTTAGCACTCTCGGATGGAATGCATCCGGCCCCATGGACTTGTGCACGTCCAGCTTTTCTAAATAGTCCCTAACCACTTCTTTCTCCGCACAGGGCTGGCCACCTCCTCCCCATTCTGTGCTGCCCAGTGCAGTAGTCTGGGAGCTGACCTTGTTTGTGAAGACAGAGGCAAAAAAAGCATTGAGTACATTAGCTTTTTCCACATCCTCTGTCACTAGGTTGCCTCCCTCATTCAGTAAGGGGCCCACACTTCCCTTGGCTTTCTTCTTGTTGCCAACATACCTGAAAAAACCCTTCTTGTTACTCTTAACATCTCTCGCTAGCTGCAACTCCAGGTGTGATTTAGCCTTCCTGATTTCACTCCTACATGCCCGAGCAATATTTTTATATTCATCCCTGGTCATTTGTCCAATCTTCCACTTCTTGTAAGCCTCTTTTTTGTGTTTAAGATCAGCAAGGATTTCACTGTTAAGCCAAGCTGGTCGGCTGCCATATTTACTATTCTTTCTACACATTGGGATGGTTTGTCCCTGTAACCACAATAAGGATTCTTTAAAATACAGCCAGCCAGAAGATATTGAACAAAACCAGCCCGAGGACCGACCCTTGGGGCACTCCACTTGATACCGGCTGCCAACTAGACATGGAGCCATTGATCACTACCCGTTGAGCCCGACAGTCTAGCCAGCTTTCTATTCACCTTATCATCCATTCATCCAGCCCATTCTTCTTTAACTTACTGGCAAGAATACTGTGGGAGACTATGTCAAAAGCTTTGCTAAAGTCCAGGAACAACACGTCCACTGCTTTCCCCTCATCCACACAGCCAGTTATCTCGTCATAGAAGGCAATTAGATTAGTCAGGCATGACTTGCCCTTGGTGAACCCATGCTGACGGTTTCTGATCACTTTCCTCTCCTCTAAGTGCTTCAGAATTGATTCCTTGAGGACCTGCTCCATGATTTTTCCAGGGACTGAGGTGAGGCTGACTGGCCTGTAGTTCCCAGGATCCTCCTTTTTCCCTTTTTTTAAAGATGGGCGCTACATTAGCCTTTTTCCAGTCGTCCGGGACCTCCCCCGATCGCCATGAGTTTTCAAAGATAATGGCCAATGGCTCTGCAATCACATCCGCCAACTCCTTTAGCACTCTCGGATGCAGCGCATCCGGACCCATGGACTTGTGCACGTCCAGCTTTTCTAAATAGTCCCGAACCACTTCTTTCTTCACAGAGGGCTGGTCACCTCCTCCCCGTGCTGTGTTGCCCAGTGCAGCAGTCTGGGAGCTGACCTTGCTGACTTTGACCCCAGTGTAGACCAGGGCTTACCCACTTGGTAAGGCAATTCCCATCTTTTCATATGTTGTGTATTTATACCCTACTGTATTTTCCATTCCATGCATCTGATGAAGTAGGTTTTAGCCCACAAAAACTTATGCCCAAATAAATTTTGTTAGTCTCTTAGCCCCGGTCTACGCTGGATTTGGGGGAGGGGGAGGAAAAGATCTAAGTTACGCAACTTCAGCTACGTGAATAACATAGCTGAAGTTGACGTACTTAGACCTACTCATCGTGGTGTCTTCACTACGGTGAGTCGACTGCTGTCGCTCCCCCATTGACTCTGCCTGTGCCTCTCGCAGCGGTGGAGCACAGGAGTCGATGGGACAGTGCTTGGGGGTCGATTTATCACGCCTAGACCAGACGTGATAAATCAACCCCTACTGGATTGATCGTTGCCCACTGATCTATGGTATGTCTAAGGTCTGTGTACACTACCCGCCGGATCGGCGGCCAGCAATCAATCCAGCAGCGGTCGATTTATCGCGTCTAGACTAGACGCGATAAATCAACCCCCGAGCACTCTCCCGTCGACTCCTGTGCTCCACCGCCACAAGAGGTGCAGGCGGAGTCTATGCGGGAGCGGAAGCAGTCGTCTCACCATAGTGAAGACACCGCGGTGAGTAGGTCTAAGTATGTCGATTTCAGCTCCATTATTCACGTGGCTGCAGTTGTGTAACTTAGATCGATTTCCCCCCAGTGTAGACTAGGGCTAAGGTGCCCCAAGGACTCCTCGTTTTTGCTATAGCCTGGTGAAACTCCAGAGGAAGTGCAGGTAAAATGTACTCAGGTTGCAGTTGGGCCAGATCAGCTAGGTTTAATGTGCCACCTCTGATGCAAAGTGCTATCAGATTTTTAAAAGGTCACAGCTGCTTAAAGCCTTGAGTTCATCTTATCCAAAAGACAGCACTTCCAGTACCACAGGGCTCTTTAATAGGAGATTGAGGCAGTCATTCAAGAATGACGCAGCGAAGAGCAGGCACTGGACCGTTTTCTGTAGCTCAGGTCCCTTTATTCTACAGGCTGGGCTGTGTTCAAAAGCGTTTTTGAAGCAGTTTCAGGTAAGGCAGTTTTGCCAGCCTGTGTAGAACATCTTTCCTTTAAATTAATTAAACTGCTCATGTCAAAGACTCTGCCTACCCTAGACTTTGCACTTCAACTTCCCCACTCTGGAGGAGGAAATTCTGGGGCGAGCGCAGGCAGGCTAGTGACTAGATGTGACTACCTCGTTGCTGTCTAGAAGAACTGGTCCTTAAACCATTAGTGGCCAGTCTATACAAGTGTGCGTCTCTCTCCCCCATAACATTTTTAAGTAGTGTAGACGAGACCCAAGTGTTCTGTCCAGGTGCCAATCCAGCCTCCTTGTGCCCAGCCCAGGGGTAGGGGAGTCATGAATTGCCTGCAGTGTCAGCAGAGCTGAGCGCTAGGGCTTGCCCTGGTGACCTCACAAAGGCTCCCTGGGGGACCGGGAGGTTGTAATCCCCTGGACCCCGCAGTGCTGTTGAAGGCTGGAGGAGAAGCGAGATTGAGGAGAGGCTCGAGAGCAGAGGCGGCCGCAGGGAAGCGGACCAGCTGTGCTATGTAGTTCACGCAGTGTCGTTCTCACCTGCTGCAGAGAAGCCGGCTTCTAGCCCTGCCCCTGGCGCTTAGGGGAACTTTCTCCGAACCAAACCCTTGGAGGGGCTGCCACCGGAGTGGCTCTCGGTCCCAGAGCTTTCCGCCGCGGGGAGAGACAGTGGCTCTAGCTCCGGCCCGTCGCCGGGATGTCTCCTCCCGTGACTCCGCCCCAGACCCTGCCCTCCAAGAAGTGCATCTGCCAGCTCTGCTCCTGCGGGTATGTCAGAGAGCCGGCCGGACTGGCAGCTTCAGGGCAGGACCCTGCTGCGCCGCCGCCATAGGAGTAGTCTCGCCCCCCAAAGCAGAGGTTTCCAGGTTGGATTTTGGTTAGATGTTAAATTCCCCTGGGCCTGGGGCAGGTGTGACTGCAGCTCGTAGCCACTGCCCCAGTTGCTAAGATTTCACGGCGGGGGGGATGAGTAAAGGGAAGAGGGGGAGAGAGGAGTTGGAGTAGATTGAAATCTTTTCTAAAATAGTCTTATTAAAATATACAGGGGTGTAATTTTTCTGCGTTGGATCCATCTGCGGCTGTATCACTCCATTATTTATAACTTGTTTTGTTTTATATTGTAAAATCTTCATTCTAATTTTTCATTATTTATTTCTAAACTTTCTTGTATGTAACTGAAATGTTCCCCCAATAAGAGAGCTTTAAACTTCTTGGCTAGAGTCATTCTGAGGGACTAGTATTCTTGTTACAAGTCTTTGCTCTCCTGTAGTGAAAAATGATAGTGCTTCTTAAAATGTGCTTGCTCCACAGGGTATGCAGGGTGAGAACGGGAGAAATGGAGCAGACACCTAAAAATAACACTGTTCATTGGTAACTTTCTAAATCTCAGTTCTCCAGTGGCTGCTTGTTCACAGCAGTGGTCTAGAAATAGGATCCATCCTCCCAAATCTGCAGATGAAAGAGTAAGATCATCAATCAATACAGTCTTTCCGACTGCAGCTCAGTTCCAATAGTCACCATAGATTTAAGATTATAAAACACTCCTAACGTCCCTAGGGTGACCAGATGGCCCGATTTTATAGGGACAGTCCCGATTTTGGGGACTTTTTCTTAAATAGGCTCCTATTACCCCCCCACTCCCATCCCGATTTTTTACACTTGCTGATCTGGTCACCCTAAACTTCCTCTCAAGGCAAAGGAAAGCTCTGAATAATAAATGAGGGGAAATAAAAATACTATAGTTTATACATTTATGTGAATGTTATCCTGAGATTAGTCTATGTTCCAACTTGCTTGGGCTTGTTAGTGAAAAGAATTCTGCTAAACACACTTTTGTATTTCAACTATGAAAATAGAGAAATTTTTGCAAAATTTCCTGCTTTATTGTCCCCCCTTATGGTCTGTCTAGTCTGTCTGTCAACAATTTAAATTATGTTAATTATTTTTTATTTAACGTTTATATTGTGGTAGAAACTAAAAGGTCACAACCAGGTTGGGCCCCATTGTGCTAGGTGCTCTATAAACATAATAAATGTCCATCTCTGCTCCCAAGAATATAAAATCGAATATAATTGTATTAATCTAATCTACCTGTCTAGGTACTTGTATCAAACTCATGGTAATATATGAGCATCTCTGTTCATTCCTTTCATCTTTCTATCTCTACTTAAAAAAAAAAAATCCATGTCGATAACTCCACATTTGGCTCTGTCTGGGAAATATGACTGACTTCAAACAATGGTGAAGCTCTCAGACTGACATTGTGCTTGGGATGTGGTGATGGAGCTAAGTTTCTAGCTTTATGGACTGGATCCACCAAGATGTTGCGCATTTTGTCCCCTGCAGGGCAAAGTACTTAAGCACATATTTATCTTCAAGCACGTGAGTAATCTCATTGAAGTCAATGGAACTACTCACATGCTTTAAGTTAAGCACATGGATGTTTTGCGGATTTGGGCCTGTTTTGGCAAAATCTGGGCCATGTTCTGGTCTCTGGTACATTTATCTTTTGAGGGCAATGAGCTAACTTGCAGGAGTTAAGAGTGTCGAACATCCAAAAATGTTTCCGGCTGGGTTGTGAAGCTCAGGTATGCGGTTAAGACTGTATATTTGGCTCCGAGCATGAAAGGGCTGTTCACTCGTGGAACCCTTTTACTGCTTGCTGACTTGTGGAGTTGTCCATGCTGAAGGCAGCTACTTGCCCGCCCCTTAGTTTAATGAGGTGTGCAGCAATCTTGTTTTAGCTTAACTAATGTAAAGTGTTTTTATAATTATGCAAATTAGCTATTAGCACTTACCCAGTACTAAGCAATGTTCTCACTTACTGAGGATTGTGGTGACTTTTGTCCCTAATGGCCAATAAGAGTTTAAAAGTCAGTCTGGCTGTATCTTTTTCAGAGTTAAAATTGAACCCGAAACAATGCACTCTGCCCCTCTTGGGCAAAGACTGCCTCATGTTGCTTAACTGAACAATTAAAGAGGTGGAGTTGGTAAGCCCCCCAAAAGATTCTTGCCAAGATGTTGGCTGCTGGGTATAGATACAGTGTTGCACACATCTTTGTGCATCTTATTATTTGAAAACCAGGCCTTTAGTGTCCAAAGCTATATCCCACTGCAGCCTAGCGCAACTGTCATGAATATGTCACAGCCCAGATTTGCCCACCTTTAGCATGCTGGTGTAAAAAGAACCATTTTACTTACCTCTCATAGTTTGCCCAAAACATCAGAAAGCTGTTCTTACGTCCCCTCCTCTCCAAAGGGGATAAGCGTTGTCACCAGAGGATGTTCCACAGTGCAGAGTATACATTGGTTTCAACTAACATTCCCAAGCGTTCACTTTCTGTAATATAACATTTGGTGTAGGTAGCCATAACAGAATACATCTGTCTACAATTTTAAGCAGGACAGCAGAGATCAAAATGTGTGGTGTTTCTAGAGAATGTCCTATAAAAACGCTGCACTTCCAGTGCCAATATGTTGGGCCATGCTTTTATTCTGTGTTTAAAAATAAATAGCCTAGAGGACAACATGAGTGAGGTGAGGGTACCAATTTTGAACATGCCTAAGTTTACCCATATGTCTTGCCTGACTTTCAAACATACATTGGTCATAAAAAAGTACCCTCAAAAAGTAAGCGGGTGAAACATCCCCACTCTCAGAATAGGAATACCCATCCTCCTCTTCTAAGGGAGGGGATGGACTGGGCTCGATTGGGGGTTGGGGATGGGGACCACAATAACCCGCATGTGACTTGCAAAGCATCCCCTGATTGATAGAAACATCTAATAAGGGGGAATCGGACTCATGGAAATGGCCAAATCACTGTGTGCCATAGACGTCGGCCCCAAGTGGTGCGGTGCCGTAGGCTGACCTGGTAATAACAAAGCCCCTGCTGCCTGGAGATACTAATTCTGGCAGTAGTAGCTCCGCTGCTGGAGGAGTCAGAGCTGCTATGTTAAAAGCAGCCACAGCAGCAGGCTCCAAATGCAAAGGCACAGACAGGGCTGCCCTGAGCACGCCTGGAGCAAGTCAGCGCTGCAGGGGTCCGTAACTGACCTGGGTGTTGGAGGATGAGCACAAGTCAGCATGGCAGGAGTCTATAACTGACCTGGGTGTTGGAGGATGGGCACCCTCACAATGAGCTGGTGGTGCAGGCTGACAGCTTGGAGCTGTCCCAGAAAGCAGAGGAGCTGGCAGCAGACAGCAGCAAACATGGACACCTGTGAAGTCTTCTGGGCTGCTGCCTCCCACTGAGAGGAGGAGCGAGGGGCTGCTTCTCTTCTTCCTGGAGACAGCAAAGGGTGAGCCAACCCCTTTTCTCTCTGAGGAGGTCTTGTGAGGAGATCTTCCTCTGTGCTCCTCAGAGGAGCGATGCCTGTCACTGCTTGCAGCCGCCACAGAGGCAGGAGCAGGCAGAACTCTGGAGATTAAAGCCATCCTTGGGACACTTTTCACAGAGGACTCTCAAAATTTACAGTTTTTTGGTGGGGGGCAACATCACACCTGATTCCCTTGTACAGAGCAAAAACTAACCCAGAAAAAGCTAACACTTCCTAAAAGCGCTATACTAATCACTATGCTAAATACCTCATCTAAATCAGTAATTAACCATTTACAAAATTGTAATAAAATTTACATTTGGAAAAAAGAGTCGACACTGCTACCTGGATCCATCTCACAGCCAGGAGTGGTTAAAAGGGACTGAGGGTCAGTTGGTTGCTCTGCTCCCTGGCTACCCTCAAAGGGCTAGGGGCTCTAGGGTCATCAGGTGCTACCAATGAGCACTGCTGGCTGTCAGAGCCCTCTGGTCTCCGGTGGTGCATGCGCACCGGAAGTGGAACGCATGTAAACAAGTATTCAAAGCAGAAAAGCTGGCTACTGTGTCTTTAAGAATGATTATAAGGAGAACACAAATGTAGTTGTAGTCTGTCTTCATTCCTCATCCAGAACTTCCATTAATGCCAAGGGGAGTTGTGCATGCGGTTTGAGAGAAGTATATGGCCCTTGAGGGAAACATGCTATAATACACCTGCACTGTCTTGTTACAGGTATCAGGGGGTAGCCGTGTTAGTCTGTATCCACAAAAACAACAAGGAGTCCAGTGGCACCTTAAAGACTAACAGATTATTTGAGCATAAGCTTTCGTGGGTAAAAACCTCACTTCTTCAGATGCATCAGTACTCATCTGGACACAGGGAAGATGAGATTTTTCTTTAACCACCAGGGGGAGTCAGAAGGACACTTTTGAAGCTCCAAGAATCTTATGTTCAATTTTGTTAGCACTTTAAGAGGGTAGGAAAGGAATCTCATTTGATCTAGTTCTAGTATAATGAGTGAATTGCTGGGATGTTGATCCCATTTGGCTTCTCCATATTTTCCAAAAATTGTAATGATACTCAGCACTCATCTAACATGTATCTGCGAATGCTGCCCAGACATCCGCTAATTAATTATAAATAGTACTTATGAATGGTTTTAGATCTGGTGTATATATTTTATTCCTTTAGGGGCAAACCCAGCCTCCCTCCCCCCCACATGAGTTCATGAGGTCTGAAAAAATGGTGGAATGGCACAGACTCTGTTGCCTGGAGCATGTGGGAGATGATGCTGGGGTTCTGTCAGGGTCTGTGCGCCATGGATCAGTGCTCCATGTTGGTTCTCTGTGCTGCACTGCACCACAGTGAGGAGGGGGTTTGGGGTAGGCCAGGGGAGGGAGTGTGGCCAGTGAGCTCACAGCTATGTGGATTGTGATGAGGCCCACACTGAATCAGGGCAGGGAATAGAGCAACGCTGGGCTCGGGAGGCATGTTCTCTGTGGAGGAACAGTTTAAAAGGACACTGATAGCCCAGGAGAAGGGAGGAATTAGCTCTATATGGCACAAAGAAGCAAGACTGATGCTGAGAGCTGTGCAGGGAGTGGCAATGGCTTTGTGAAGGCTGCTCTAGCAGCAAAGTCTCGGGTCCCTGCGCCAGTCAGAGTCCCTCTCTTAGGGCCTGACTGAACTGGATGCTAAGAAACTGAGGGGAGCCTACTAAGCCTGTGACCATGCGCCAAACTGAGGCACTCCAGACTAGGAGGAAGTGACCCACGGGAAACACAATTTTGGGGTAGCTCAGCAACTGGGCTGGACACTTTGAGAGTCCCCTAAGGCCCTGGGTCAGGGCCCAGTGGAGTGGGTGGGCCTCAGTCCCCCTACCTTGTTTTCCCCTATCATCTGCAAGCTCCTTGGTAGTAACCAAGCTCTGAGGGACCAATCAGAGCACAAGGGGGTGAATGAGGCTGCAGCTGGAGTCCCCTCTGGATGACTAGAGTGGCACAAACTGTAAGGCCATGAGCTGACCACTAGGCCAGCTGGCCACCAGAACTTCCCTCTACATGGATCCACTGGCAAAAACACCCCTTGTAAGGTGACCTCAGGGACAAGTTGCTGTGGCCCAGCCAGCTTGATGCTCTGTGGCCTGAATAAAAAGTTCTGTTTTACTTCTCCCTTGAGTATCTTGTGCAAAACCTATTTACTCCCATTGGAGTAACATTTGGCCCTTGATAATTACATTTGCCAATAGAGTGAAGCCGCCTTATCTGGTCACTCAAAGGATGAACAAAACTCAATGGAGGTAATCTTCTAATAGACTGGAGCAGAATTTTGTTCAGTACATTTGGGGATATGTTGACGTGGTCTCCTAAGTCTGGAGCTTGCCTAACAATGACCCTCTGCTTTCACTGAATGCATTACGGGAAGAATGGGCCAAATTCATCTCTGGTGTAACCCTAGTGTTTTTTCACAGGGAGGAATTTGGCCAACAAAACTAACACTGCTTAACTATCCATGATAGTAAGTGGGAATTCTTGACCTGTTGGCTTAAATCCAGTATGGTATGATTGTGTCTGATGCACCCTCTCTCAGGCATCCTTGCCCTTGGGGTGGGATGGACTCAGTGGTCTGATTGGATGTATTCTGCCTCCTACTGCCATGATTATACTTCGGATTAAAAACTAGCAAACCCTGACGTCTTCATTTCAGTCTCCCCCGGGGGCGGGCATTAGCATTCCTTCCGTGGAATGGATTTATTTCAAAAACTATTTTAAGTGTCTGCAAAGTATCATTTTGTGGGTCTTCTCTTTTCATTTTAGAGGGGGAGTGAGCATGAGTGGGATGATGGCCCCTCTGGGTATGTCTACGCAGTAATAAAAACCCCATGGCTGGCCACGCCAGCTGACTTGGGCTCACGGGGATCAAATTAAGGGGCTGTTTAATTGCAGTTTGGCGTTTGGGCTGCAGCTTGGAGACCCTCCCACCTCCTTATACAGCCGCTTAACACCGACCCTATAAGCCCAGAATTGGAGAAACTTTCTCTTCTTCCCACCCCCACCTTACCCTTGTAAGGAGGCCTGGATGTTAGTTGTCTCGCAACTTGTTAACTCCACTCCTCGAGCATGAACCGAGATGCTTCTTTTAATCCTCTGCACATCCACGTATCTATATGGAGTGAACATTCTGGCCCCTCCTTGCTGCTGGTGCAGGAAGTGAATGATGAAAGAAAGCCTTTGCATGGCTGTATGTTCCCTGCCACTAACCCACCAATCCAGATGTTTCCATTCTTTATTTTTATTTTCTAAGCTGGGAAGGAATCCTGAGCAGTTGGATGGCTGTGTCAGTGTCATCTTCATGTTAATTGTTTGCTCTTAAGACCGTCTGTGCCCGGTCTCAGCTGTCTTCCTCTGTTAGGGAACTAACTTTTTTCCTTTTTTATTTTTTAAAAAAAATCCTTTTCACCTAGGAGGTGTATGCGTGCTTTGGTTAGGGGGTCCAATGGGATCCTTGTTTGAAGGCCTGAGTGCATTTTTGGCCTGATAGATAAGCTGTGTCATAAAGCTAGAGGCAATACTCGCCCTGAGGAGGCTGCTGTTAGTTAAAGAGAGAATTGAGCAACTCCAGGGTGGATGGTGGTAGCGACAGGATTTTACAGGGTAATTACACATTGCTGAGGAAGGAAAAAAGTGAAACCTAGAATCTCTGAAGAATTACTCTTGTATTTTGTATCAAAGCCAGGGACTGGATTTCATATTTTCTATCTTGGGTACAACACTGAACAGTTAACACCTGCAGATATAGGGTGAATATGAAAAATGGTCATTAAGTTTAGCATTTATGGATCAAAAGATGAAGGGAGGTTACATGGGTAAATGATGCTGTGTAGGGAGGTGAGACTGCTCCAAAGGGTCCTGCGTGAAGATGGAATTTGTGTGCATTACAATGAGTAATTTGCCCCTTTTGACTTAGGTCGGCGTGGTGCTCATCAGCACAGACCGCACCTCAAAGAAGATGGGCATCCGTAGTCTGCATTTGCAGTTGGGCCAATGCCATAAAGCATGGGGAGAAGGTGTGATCAGAGGCTGGTTTAGCTTGGTGAGCAAAGGCTCAGGAATTGGGGATGGGGGTGGGGTAAGTAGGTTTGCTCATCTGTGTGTAGTATATCACTCGGGTGGAGTTGCCATGGGTTACAGCTGCGCTGTGGCCTGGTGTGAGTTCTGCCTAGCCAGCTGCAGTGCTTGTGTAAGTGCAGCTGGGATAACTGGGGACTACGCCTGGCACTGGCTGACCCCTTGTTTTAAGAGTGCTGCGGCCTACACTGCTTCCATGTGATCTGTGATCACCGGATGCTGTCCTCATCCCTATGCCCTTCCCCCCGTCGCTTGTAAACTGCTCTACAATACACGTAGCCTCACGTGTCAATGGCTGACAGCATTTAGGAGTGATCTGGTTGCCTTGAGCAGGGCTTCATAACCTTGACACCCCAGTCTGTGAGAAGCTGTTTAGCTGTCTGTGTCTGGAGCAATGTGTGTGGGCTCACAGCTGGGGAACTCCCTGTAACTAGCACAGAGCAAAGAGACACACACATCGCCCACAGTTAGTCCATCTGTGTCTTTTTATTTTGGGTATATTAACACTTCTGCATAGCATTTCACATCTGGTGGTGCTTTTCCATGGTACTGACAGTGGTTTCTGATCATTTAAACACAGTCACACCAGCCGTCAATCTGGTCCATGATTGCCTTGATCACTGGTTTACCTACTGTGTGGCTATTCAACCATCCCATCCAGCTGCATGCATTTCAGCAGTTAACATTACAGATGTCATGCCGTGATATCTGCAAGAAGCTGGGTTTGGGTTACATGTACAACGCTGCACACAGCCAGCGGCACCATAACACTATTGTGCAAATGATTTGTGTTTGTGGCAAGACGCTTACGGTGTGCAACACAACACTGCCTAGTCAATAGGCAATATTTATTTTATTTTTAGTTAAGCACTGACAAAGTATTTGATTCTGTACAAGAGGCAAATAGACACAGTTCTTGTCCCAAACATCTTATAGCCTAAAACGTAGACAAAGATCTAACTAACAGACAACCTCCCCTCAACAACAACAACAATAACAAAAAACAACCCACGGCAAACAAAACAAACAAGCACGCACACACCAAAAGAAACCCCACTGGGAGACCCAGAGGATGCATGTATTTTTAAAAAGTGAAATCGGGATGATCTAGTGTTTGAATAAAGAGAGGGAGGGAACCTGGCACCCTGGCCAGAGAGGTTGTTTCAGGCGTAAGAGATGGCATGAAAAGGAGAGTGGGAGAAAGAAACAAAGGAAGAGGAGGGACTGGCATCACTGTTGAAGTGGGCGAAGTAGGACATAAGAGACAAGAGCACAGATGTATGCAGGAGCAATGTTGTGCAGACAATGTGACAAGGCACATAAGGGAGAACTTACCTGGTACTTTGACATGGCCTGGAGCAAGATGTGCTACAGCACTTACACCTCAATGGACACTCTTTCCACATTCCCCACCCCCACCCCCCCACCGGCTCTCTTACGTAATGCACCGCCATGTTTAGGATCTAGGTCAGCTTGTGGTAATGGGAAGAACGCTAAGAACTCTTGAGAGTAACCTCTCCAGAGGTCTTGCTCTGATTTGCAGTATTGGGTGCTATTGAATTCAGGTGAGGGCATACTCAATTTGTAGATCATGTATGCAGTTGGCTGCATTTCTAATAAAGGAAAACCAAATAAGATCCCAATACCAATATGCAGAGCCTTACACAGAAGTTGCATTGCCTTCAATTCAGGTATGTAATTCATTCTTTTCAGAGGCTAGATTGCAGGGGAAAAAAGGTCGTACTTTTCCAAACTTTGTCCACAAAATAAGCTCCCCCCATTTAAGTTGTCAAAACAAGCCTCTATTCATAGTAGATCCTGCAGATGTTCAAAACATGATTGTGCAGCTCTCTGAGCTCAGCTGGGCTCCTTTGCTCCCTCTTGGTGGGGCTTGTATATACCCAGGGCATTGATAGACTCCTTGGGCTT
Source organism: Natator depressus (assembly GCF_965152275.1). Classification (NCBI taxonomy): domain Eukaryota; kingdom Metazoa; phylum Chordata; order Testudines; family Cheloniidae; genus Natator; species Natator depressus. The sequence goes on along the minus strand of NC_134238.1, from coordinate 109,770,262 downwards.
GGCTCTTTCTTGACTGGGGGAAATCAAGTGGGGGTATTGTTCCATGCCCTCTACAGATTCACATAGACCTCTCTACATTGGTTACACTTCCTACACAGTTTTGAGATTTTTCTTCACAAACAGCTTCTTTCTGTCTTTGAGTTGAGATTCTGGAGAACAAGATAGTAGTTTCAGAGAGGTGCTAGCAAGATATATTGGCATACACTGGCTGTTACTCAGTTGTTGTATTTTTTGAAATGATATTGTGGCAAAATTGTTGTCAGTGGGCACTCAGCCCCTTTGAGTATCAAGCCATTTATTTTGGTCTCTAGTAAGAATATAGGAATCTAAATGCAGGTTTCCTTTTCCTTTTGGAAAATCTTGGCCTATAATGTTATGATGGCATTTTGGTACTTCATTCAGTTGTTACAGTCAATGAGGTATGAACAATCAACGCCAGTCAGACAACACTGTATATTTTGATCAGCCTAGTTTTGCATATATAGGCATCTATAATAAAAAACACTTATTTTTTAACAAGCTGCATGTCATCACTCTGTCATTTGCAAGAGAATTCTTCTTCCAATGCTGAATACCAAGTCCAAAAATATTGCTAATAATTCTTCTCCTGACATGCTTTTATACCAACTCCAGACATTCAGTGCAGTGATACATTGCCAGAAGCTGGAGACAGTAATGCTAGGATACTGAGTGATTTCATTCCCCTGTGAAAGGGGAACTTTCCAGATTACTCTTGCCAGTTCTTTCTCTCTCCTCTAGCAGACCTTGCCAGATGGACTGTGCAGTTTTTAATATTTATTTTTAGATTTTTCTTGAGCCTTGCATGGAGCATTTACTCTCTTTTCCAGTGAGGGCTGGTATGGGACAGGGGCACCGGAATGGGGGGGGGGGCAGGGGGCCATGGCCCCATCACTTTTTACCCTCCTTAAGGGCGAGGAGGTGGAGAGGAATGAGCAGGGCCTCAGGGGAAGGGGCAGGGTGGGGCCAAGTTCTGGCAACCAGCGGGGCCGCCCCCCACTTCTAGGGAGCTTCCAGTGCTCCTGGGTTAGGAACCATAAGGCTGAGAAACCTGCTTAAAGTTTAGATAAGCATTTCAGTGTTCAGACCCTTCACCAAACTTTTTCTGAACTGGAATAAGTTGAAACTTCAAAACTTATTGAGGATCAGAAATTCTGAATTTTTTTTCCTGAAACATTGAAACAATCCTTTTACAAATGTTTTGATGTCAAAATGTAATTATATGTGTGTATATGTAATATAATATAATATATAACATTGAATTCAAAGTTAATTTTTAAACATCATTTTGGTTCAGTTTCTAAACTCAGAATAAAATGAAACAAGCAAGTAAGTTGAAATATTGCTGAAATTGACACATTCCATGAAACATTTCAAACAGTATTTTCCAACAGAAAACTGTTCTGCTGGACATTTTTTGAACAGCTTTAGTTATAATAGTGCTTGGGGATCAGCTGTCTGACAGCTCAGATAAGTGCTCTGAGATGCTTTTAGAGGCAGTTTTCAGGAGCTGTAGGTACTGGTACAGTTGTTCTGAGGCTGCTTAAGTCAGCTAGGAGTTTATGGCCCTCAATTCATTCTCCAGTTCCTTTCTTGGATCTTATCTTTCTCTTTGATAAAGTGTAGGTTTGAATTTTTTCAGGAGATATCTAAGTATTGTATTTCCTGTCCCTTGAGGTACCATAATATTTTTGACAGCCATGTGCTGTCACTTATGAGAGCCTCAGCTACATGAGGGGATCATAGAAAGCGTCACACCTAATCCTTCGCTACATGACCTGCCAAAGTGCTGTGGCAGACAGTTCTTCGTTTTGTACCTTTGGTACTGGTTGAGAGTTAATTGACATTAATCGGTAATGTCTCCACTGTGATCTGTAACAGGAACATGTATTTTAACCTAAATGTCTCAGAGATAGTAGCCTTCATAGAACTTACATTTTGATCAATGAATTAAGTTCTAATTAGTTAATTTTTTTTAAAGTGTCTTGAGATCCTTAGAGAAAGGGTCCTAAATTATTTCAGATTATTTTTATTATTTATTTCGTGTTCTGTTTAGAAATTTTAAGCATCTAAACTGATGCAGGAGAGCAAATTTCTGATCCCCATTTCTTATCTCCTCTCCCACTTCTACTGAGACAGAGAGCACTCATTTGGTTGGCTCTGCAGATGAATAGCTGTTCGTTGGAGTTAGGTTTCACATGCCCAAGTCCATTCTTGCCTCCCCTTGTAGAAGGGAATAATCGCTCACAGATTTCTAGCATCCCTCTGTATTCATTGTCTAGTAAGGAGGAACTATGCCCAACTGTCTAAACTAACACAAAGAATGTAAAAGAAACAAGATTTCCTAGCTGGGAAAGTGAAATAATGGACCAGATCCTCAGCTGTTGTAAATCAACAGAAACTCTCTTGAAATCAATGGAACACCAAGTTTCACCAGTTGACGATCTGGTCAGATTTATACTTTAATTTGCTTAGCTTTGAGTAAAGTTAGAATTGAAGAATTTAATTAATATACATCCACAGTAAATGGCAGAATATACTTTTGACAAGTAGCTGGGCTGACTGATTTATTTGGCTTATTGAGTACAGTAACTGGTACCTTTTATATTGAATCAGGTTTATAACTCTGAGCATTTCCATACAAGTTACTTAGTTATGACCTCACTAGAGACGTTGTATCCAATGGGAAAATGAGAGCTATGAAAGGAGTCACCACTTCACTACTGAATGAAAGAGACAGATTCATGCCTGGTTTGTGTCTCATGAGGTCTCTGTTACAGCACCTCATATACTGCTTGGATACTGTAAAGTATGACACAATGAACAGAGAGTAGGACTATCTAGGTCTAGTCTCTAGACTATGGTTCAGTCACCAAAAAGACTCATAGTTGTTTTTAGCATTGTAACTGTGTTGGTCCCAGGATATGAGACAGACAAGGTAAGTGAGGCAATATCATTTATTGGACCAACTTCTGTTCGCTCAGGTGACGCTGGTCCAATAAACTATATGATCTCACCCACCTTGTGTCTCTCATAAAAGTTTCATGCATTCTTTAGCATCCTGACTTCTTCTAACCAGAAGATGGCAGCATTCTACTAACCAACCATGTGCTATAACTCCAGCCAGCGACTTTGTGTCATGCCTGTGTTATCCTCTGGCATATAAGAGAAGGAACAAATAATTCTAATCAGGCATATTTCTGTCACATAGTGTTGTGTGATGGATGGATACAGTGTTAAATACGTTGAGCTGAATAGCTTGTCACAGCTCAACAGTTCACAGTAAGAAAGAGGAAATTGCAAAGAATCAGGTTTCAAAGAGTTCAGTAGGTTTAGAAATTTATAAATCTCTCGGCATCACATAGCTTTAAATGGCACAGATTTTTAAACATAGACTTACTCAATTCAGACACAAAAATGTGCATTGTGCAAACTGATAGAGGGACTGCCATTTACCATGTGTATGTACAGTGACTAGCACAATGGGGTCCTCACATAGTAAAGGCCCCTAGGCACTTCACAAGACAATAAAGAAATAATATAAACAGATTCAAATGGTTTATTAGGCTCTCTGTGGCCAATCCTTAGACAGAGTGACTGGTATTAAAAGGGGGGGAAAAGTTACAATTCTTCTAGGGCAAATTTAATAGATTTTTTTTTTAAGTCCAGAAGGGACCATTGGATCATCTGTTCTGGACTCCTGATGAACACAGGCTGTAGACTTTCACCCAGTAATTTCTGTATCAAGCCTAGAACTTTTGGTTGAGGTAGAAAGTCTTTTAAACTCTTCATTGAACGACCCCAAGTGATGGGGAATTCACCACATCCTTTGATATGTTGTTCCAGTGGTTAGTTACCCTTGCTGGTAAAAATGTGTGCCAATTTCCACTTTGATTTTGTCTAGCTTCAATTTCCAGTCACCGCATCTCATACCTGTGTCTGTTAGATTAAAGCAGAGGTTCTCAAACTAGGGGTCGGGACCCTTCGGGGTCACGAGGCTATTACATTGGGGGTCGCAAGCTGTCAGCCTCCAACCCAAACCCCGCTTGCCTCCAGCATTTATAATGGTGTTAAATATATTAAAAAGTGTTTTTAATTTATAAAGGGGGTCACACTCAGAGGCTTGCTATGTGAAAGGGGTCACCAGTAGAAAAGTTTGAGACCCACGGGATTAAAGAGCCCTCTCCTATTAGAAAGATCCATGGGTTGGTACTTGTAGACTGTGATCAAGTCCCCTCCCTAACCTTCTCGTAACCATTTCTCGTTGGCAATTTGGGAACCTTAGTAACTTTTCAAATGACCTTGAGGGGGAGATTTTCTAAAGCACCAAGGGATTTAGGCACATAAACCCCACTGACTTTCAATTGAACATGTGTTCCTAAAACACTTAGTTGCTTTAGAAAATCGCCCCTTTAGCCTGTATATCTCTGGACATCAAAGGCAGACATAGGCTTATTCAGCCACACATTCGTCCTTTTCATGTCTCATTGACCCACCTGATATGCCAGCCAGAACAGCCTGCACAGTCTGCTGTCCATACTCCCATCTGATTGGAGCCACAGGGCCTCAACAAAGCCAGAATTCTCTAAGGGCCTGATCCAAAGCCCTTTGCAGTAATGGAAAGACTCCCTTTGATTTCAATAGGCTCTGGATCAGGCCCTAAATGTCCTCTCCTGCTTTCTATTTGGAAAGCTCCACCATGTGGCCTCCTGATGCATGTAATAGGATCAAGAAAGGTTGCAGAGCCTCATAAAAGAGAAAGGGGTTCTAACAGCCTGAGCAGGGGTTACAAGAAGACCGTCATGGTCATTGGGTGTCCTGTTAGGGACATCCAGTCACAGGTGTGGGAGAGAGGCCCTGCATTTGTTGTGTTGGAGAGAACCTCGTCCAAGTTAGGGTCAGCTCAGGCACTGTGCATGTCATGAGACAGTAAGGAGTGTGGCACAGGGTTGAGTGTGACATACAGCCAGCATGTAGACCCTGTAGGGATCTAACAAGCAGTAGGCTAGAGAGAGAAACATGGAGTTAAACAGAATAAGATCCTGAATCCAGCATGTTGCTGTTTTATGCTGGGTTTTTCAAAGGGGCTGAAGGGAATGAAGCACCCAACTCCCAAGGAATTTTGATGGGATCTGGGCTAGGGTGGCCAGTACTGGCATTCCAGTCCTGCTTTACCAGAACTACAGGAGGGTGCCATTTAAAGAGCACATCACCATGGCCCTGCTAGCCTGATCGTGTGCAAAGTCATGCTGGTGGGCTGGAGCAGCACACTCTTCAAAGCGGCATTCTTCCTGCATGAAACTGGACAAAATCATGCCTTGGTTGATAGCAATATCGGACGGGGGGCAAGCCTCCATAAAACCCCAGAACTGCCTGCCTTAAAACCAGATGAATGGCCTGCCTGATCTGGCCACCTGACTCCATTAGACTCTTCTGAAAATCCTGGCTTTCGTTGTTCCATAAGAGCATTTCACTGAAACCCGAGAGTCCCTTCTCCCTGGAGAATGCTATGACAGACCGAGAGCTAATAGAGCTGCGGCTTATATCCTATTGCATTGGTTACGTATTGCCTTTTAATTCTGGAAAATGTTTGCTTCCATGATTGGAATTAATTTCCCTGGCAATAAACTTTATTTAGTTAAATACAGTGCGTGTTCACTCTGAAACAAAGAGCGAAAATGAAGGCGAGAGGACTGGAGTTGATATTACATTACAGGAAGAATTCTTGTTTTTAATGAAAAGCCTGTCTAAATATTGATTAAATAAAAGGTGACATTGAACAGCTTTTGCAGATACTGTGCAGTATCTCTGGTGGAAAATCGTCTCTGTGAGCCAAAAAGCAAAAGTTGTTTTTTCCCCTGCAGCCTTGAAGTAACCTTTATTGTACTAGCTGTTTTCCATGTTAATCAACGCGGTATGTCAGTGTCTAGATACATTATGGGTTGTCTCCTTTCTGTATGCTCAAAACAATTACAGATAATTTTGCTGTTGGCAAAATCTCCTCTGAAGAATGTAACCATCTGCATTTTGTTTTACTTCTCGTCTAAGAGAATCCAAAATATAACCTATTATCAACCGTCAGATTTTGGTTTGATAGAACTTTATTTCAAGCCCCGGAATTGGAATGTGCCAGGCACAGGCCCTAGTCCTGCAAGGTGATCCATACAAACAGATGCTCCTGGAGTCCCACTGAGATCATTGGGGCTCTACATGGGCACAGGAGTCTAGATCAGCTTGCAGGATTGGGCATCAACTCACTGACTGAGACAGAGTTGCTTAGTTAGATATCTTGCATAACTGCACCAGACTAGCAATAGCATAGGCGCTGTTCATGGCAGCTGTTACTCCTTCCCACAAGTTGATATCTAACCTGCATCTTCAGTGGTGACATGCCAGCAGCCATTTTTACAATGCTATTTGACCTAAAAATCAATAGTCCCAAAAGAAACAATGGGCCTGATCCAAACCCCTTGGAAATCAAGTCCTAAGGAAATCTTTCCAATGACTTCCATGGCTTCCTATGGAAAATGTGGTTATATGATCATGTAATTAAAGACTACCTCATAATGCATATATACAATGGGGCTGAATTAAGGTGCCACAGGCAAAATTAAGGCATTTCCTAATTTTTGAGTGCTTGATTTTGCAACTTTGTTCTTTTAATGTAGTTTTAGAAAAGGTAATTATATGTATAACCCTGGGTGAAGTCCTCTAGAGAAGTATTATCTAAGTCAACTTTCAGATCCTTAAAGTGAACACATCATTTGCAGTGACGATTACAGCTTCTGATGATTACTAGGGAAGAGGTTTAATTAATTCATGATTTGCAATTAATTTAGGATTTGCACCTTTTCTCCTAAAGGGAGAGGCTAGTTCACGAATGCCCTCACTGCACAATGTGTGTGTCTGTGTGTAATAAATACTCACATTTTCAAAGGGCCTTCAAAAATGTACTTACCTAAAATGTGCCTATTCACCTGTTTGCACACTCAAAACCTGAAATTGCAATATTGGTGCACCTCATTACAAGATATTTGTGCACACATGGTTTTGTCCATCTTTATCTCAGAATTTTTCTCTTTTGGTTAGCCATACAAGCATGGGTATCGCTTTATTGCTGTGCTCATAAAGCTGTTGTTTCATATAAAGCTGGTCCTTTTGTGTCTTGTTTCTGAATGAAATCAAGTTCAGACCTGACTGCCCTAATTCTCTTGTCTTCCTTTTCCCTTCAAATAGGTGACTTCTACTTGTAGCAATTCTGATTTCTCTTTTTTTCTCCTCTATTACCTCTGTGAATAACTGTTGTCTTTTGCCCTTTGTACAACAATATTGGTATGAAGAAACCACATGGGCATGGTAGGGCCAAATAACTGTTTTCTCAATCACATGCAAGGCCTATTTCTATATAAATACACTCACTGCAGTTCTGGCTTGTTTGTAGAACACAGTGGGCACCACTAGAGGGTTCACAAACTATTTAAAGGGATACTTTTGTCTTTTGTTCCTTCCATTAAGTTTGTTGTGTAAAGAACTACCAGGGTTACTAGGCCCTCATTGCACCCAATCTACTAACTATAGATGACGTACAAGGCCTGTCTACCTATATACGTTGCTGCTCTCTGCAGGGTTCTCTGGTGGCTTCTGCCTCACCGAAGAGAGGGAAGGCCCTAGAGGGCTCACAGACTATTTAAAGTGCTACCGCGCAATTCCTATACACTACAACTGATTGCTAAACCTCTCAGGAAAGCTTGTTAACGTTTCCCAGAACATTCCAGGACCCATATGCGGTGTGTAATTATTTGTGACCTTGTCCATTACAGTGTTTGTCTGCATTACATGTGAAGAAGTCTATATCTATCAACAAAAAGGTATTTAGTCTATGCTGTGGAGCCAGTTTTGGGATCTCTCTCATAGCTGTGCAGAGTGCTGGGAAGTGGTTCAGGAATGTGTGTGTCAACAACGTCAATACATCTGTGGTTATATATACCCTCCTGCGTGGCTGTGTTTAAATTTCCAGACTGATTTGCACTTTGCTGGAGAGATTTAATCATATGAGAAGCTATTATCCAGATTAGAGTAAAAGAAAAAGAGTAATTAAAATTCCACTCCTGTACATTGTGCAAGTAATTTGGAAAGTTGGCCAAATGCATAAAAATACCCAGTATGACAGATTAATATGACTTTGTTTACTTTTAAAGAAGTCATTCAGCACCTATGGGGGTTCCCATAATTAATTTGGATGAACAAGCAAAGACTGGACCCAATCCTTCCCACTGAACTCAATGGGAGTTTGCTGGGAACAGGAACAGACCCAGTAGCGGTATATAGAAAAAAGCTAGGTTAGGGCTAGCTTTATCAGCAGTATAAAATATATTAAAATTGCTGTTAATAGAATGATCTGTCATACTGATCCAGAATTCTGAACACCCTCCAAAGATTTGTTGCTGGTATCTGTCTGAGAAGGCTACTTACATGTCTATTATTATTATTTTTATTATTTTATTTATTTTTATAGCATCCACATATGGCTAGGAACTCCTTGGGAAACACCCATCTCTCCCTCCCCAGAGAGCGTGCACTGTACATATGCACCTGAGAGACAAGGGAGAGCAGAACCTTCCACAGGAATGGTTCTTCCCAAAGAGAACAGAGGCCCTGGTTACAGTAATAGGATTCAGAGTAACAGCCGTGTTAGTCTGTATTCGCAAAAAGAAAAGGAGTACTTGTGGCACCTTAGAGACTAACCAATTTATTTGAGCATAAGCTTTCGTGAGCTACAGCTCACTTCATCAGATGCATACTGTGGAAAGTATAGAAGATCTTATTATATACACACAAAAAGCATGAAAAAATACCTCCTCCCACCCCACTCTCCTGCTGGTAATAGCTTATCTAAAGTGATCACTCTCCTTACAATGTGTATGATAATCAAGTTGGGTTATACAGCTATTCAGTTTAGGAAACCAAGATGATTTGGGTTTGATCTTATTGTTTATTATTTGTATTACCATAATGCTTAGGAGCCTGGTGCAATTTCTTATCTTTACGGAAGCCCTCCCTTAATCTCTCAATTCTAACACTTCCTGTCTTACAGTTCCATGCTATTAACTCTGGGCACAATCAATCCCTCCTGCAGGAAGAGCCATGTGGGCCACTGTGGGCTCTCTCTGTGAGCTTTACAGACATTTCTCCCTTGTTGTTCTGCCTTGGGGGGCCTGAGGCCAGTGGACAAACCACAGGACCTGTCTGCAAACCTTATGGGTCCCAGGGCAGACCTCAGGGGATAAGAGAGAGGTCAGAACCTTCCACACAGAGGCTCTGTGCCTCGGTAGCAGTTCTGGGCCCCTGTGCCTCTGGTCTAGCTCCTTGGCAGAGTGGATTCAATGGAGCTGCAACCCTGGCCTCAGCTACACCCAGGGCCTTTGTGAAAGAGAGAAGCCCCAGTCACAGGCTGTATTACTTTCTTTCATAAGCTGGTGCTCGGGGCTGATAGAGGGATGACATATGTCTCACCCAGCTCTGTTCTTGGCCAGCCTGCTCCTCCTCTGACTCATCTTTCCATTGGTGGTAGCTGACCCCTCTTTCTGCCAAGACAGGGAGAACTGTGTAGGGAGTGTCACCTCTGCACTGGGATCTTGGGGCCACATCTTTGGACCATCACCTTAATTATTATCCTGCAGACAAACACAAAGCATCAGTGTCTACCTTTCTGTGGGCTGATTAATTCTCACCATGTAAATAGGAGTCTGTACACCTTACTACCTCTGCTAATTTTTGTTTGGTGCCTTCTGTGGCAATGCTTCCTTTCGTGGTTCTTTTTGTATTCTTCATAAACGTGTAAAACAATGAGAAAATGGCACTGTGTTGTTTATTGTTTGTATTATGGTGACTCTCCATTGCACTAGGCACTGTGCAAACACAGTGAGAGACAGTCCCTGCCCTGAAGAGTTTACCATCTAGATAGTCCAGACAAACAAAGGGGATGCAGGGGAAGAGACACAGAGAGATGAAGTGATTTGCCTGAAGTCTCTCAGCAGGTCACTGGCAGATCTAGGATTCCACTACTCTTTAGTATCACCATGTTTTATCGGCAGTGAGTAGCTTGGGTCTGATTAGTTCGAATAGAGATTAGTGGAAACAATAGCATTTTTTCTAGAGCAGTTTTTCCTATTTCTCATCAATTTGACACTGCAGCGGGTTTCCACAGGGTGGCAATATACACTTTAAAAAGCCAGTGATTTTCTGTAATTGCATTTGCCTACTTTCACTGCACCCATACAGCTTGGTGCATGTATTTTAAACTTTTCTTTATTTTAGAACATTTTCTAAATATTCAAGCCAAAATTTAATAGGAGTTCTGGGTGCTCCTTGCCTCCATCAGACTGCTTTAATTTAGGTGGTTCAATATGGATTTAGGTGCCTAACTTTAGACACACATCCATGAACATTTTGGCCTCAGTTTATATTGATTATACTTTGTGCTACTGATAGTTTATTACACACAAATACTGTTTTGGTTTTTAAAGTAACACAGACTAATACTTGTAACGTGATATATAATAATTTGGAGATTTCATTCCTGGTGGAGAAACTTGGGAAAAAAAAGAAAAAAAAAAGAGAAAATAAACCAATTTCCTCCCCTAAGGATAACATATTTTTACTCTAAATAAGCTCACTTCAGCTTTTAATTAGGAGAAGTACTATAATCTAATGGTTAAAGAACAGATCGAAGACTCAGGAATGGGGAAATGGAACTGATAAAACACCAAATTATGTACCAGTTGCTAAAAGGGACACACCATCAAATTTTAAAAAAAGTGCTTTAACCCATTAGCACCTTAGTTATAAAAAATGGACTGACGCATACAATCTAATTTACTTGTCACTGTTTATGCTGATGATGCTGACAGCCTGCCAGAAGACCGATTCATAGATTTTTAAGGCCAGAAGGGACCATTGTGATCATCTAGTCTGACCTCCTGTGTGGCACAGGCCATAGAACTCCCCCAAAGTAATTCCTACAGCAGCAGATCTTTTAGAAAAACATCCAGTCTTGATTTAAAAATTGTCAGTGATGGAGAATCCACCATGACCCTTGGTAAATTGTTCCAATGATTCATTACTCTTACTGTTAAAAATGTATACCTTATTTCCAGTCTGAATTTGTCTAGCTTCAACTTCCAGCCATAGTATTGTGTTTATACCTTTCTCTGCTAGACTGAAGAGCCCATTTTTAAATATTTGTTCCCCATGTAGGTACTTATAGACTATAATCAAGTCACCCCTTAACCTTCTCTTTGTTAAACTAAATAGATTGAACTCCTTGAGTCTATAAGACATGTTTTCTAATCATAGAATATCAGGGTTGGAAGGGACCTCAGGAGGTTATCTAGTCCAACCCCCTGCTCAAGGCAGGACCAATCCCCAATTTTTGGCCCAGATCCCTAAATGGCTCCCTCAGGGATAGAACTCACAAGTCTGGGTTTAGCAGGCCTATGCTCAAACCACTGAGCTATCCCTCCTCCCCCCCCAATCTTTTAATCATTTTTGTGGCTGTTCTCTGAACCCTCTCCAATTTATCAACATCCTTCTTGAATTGTGGATACCAGAACTGGACACACTATTCCAGGAATGGTCACACCAATGTCAAATACAGAGATAAAATAACCTCTCTACTCCTACTAGAGAGTCCTTTTTATGCACTTCAGGATCACAATAGCTCTTTTGGCCACAGTCTCACAGTGGGAGCTCATGTGCAGCTGATTCTCCATGACAATTCCCAAATCTTTTTCTGAGCCAGTGCTTCCCAGGAGAGAGTCCCCCATTCTGTAAGTATGGCTTACATTCTTTGTTCACAGATTATTCTGAATCTGTGACCTGTCCTCTTCATTATTTATCACTCCCGCACTGCAAGCTTTATCAGTGATTTTGTGTTTTCTTTCTTTATCTTTAAGATAAGATACTGCCAAGAACTATCCCCTGTGGGACTGCACTGGAAACAGTCCTGCTTGATGACAATTCCCCATTTACAGTTACATTTTGAGACCTATCAGTTAGCCAGCTTTTAATCTATTTAATATGTGCCATGTTAATTTTATATCATTCTCTAGTTTTTTTAATCAAAATGTCATGCGGTACCAAGTTAAATGCCTTACAGAAGTCTAAATATATTACATTAACACAATTATCTTTATCAACCAAATTTGTAATAATCAAAAAAAGATATCAAGCTAGCAAATCAACATAAACCCATGTTGATTTGCATTAGTTACATTTCCTTCCTTTAGTTCATTATTAATTGAGTCCCATATCAGCCTCTCCCTTATGTTGCCCGGGACCAATGTCAGGCTTGAGAGGCTTATAATTATTCAGGTCATCCAGTTTATCCTTTTTGAAAATTGACACAGCATCATCTTATTACCAGTCTTCTGGAACTTTCCCAGTGCTCCAAGACTTATTGAAAATCAACATTAATGGTCCAGTGATCTCCTCAGCCAACTCTTTTAAAACTCTTGTATGCAAGTTATTAGGACCTGCTGGTTTTAAAATGTCCAACTTTAATTGCTTCTGTTTAAAATTCTTCAGAGGTACTAGTCAAATGGAAAGAGTGTTATTATCATGAGACTGCATCATCTACTTTCCCCCCAAATACAGAACAGAAATATTTATTGAACACCTCTGCCTTTTCTCCATTATTATTGATAATGCTTCCATTTCCACCTAGTAATGGACCTATACCATTGTCAGGGTTCTTTTTTTTTCTCCAGTATATTTTAAAAACTCCTCCTTATTGTCCTTACCTCTGCTCAATATAGGTTTCTCCTTGTGTCCCTATGCTTCCTTTATCAATTTTCTACATTTTAAACTTCTGATTTATATCCATTACTATCAATATATTAATTACTATATTTGTTACCTTTTTTTTTTCATTTTTTACAACTGCCTTTACTTTCCGTCTAAAGCAGGTTGGTTTTTAAACCCACACAGCCTTCTGCTTTAATTGTGGCTTATTGGGCATCTAGTAAGGTGTTCTTAAATGATTCCTAATTATCATTCACATTTTTCTGATTAAGTTCTTCCTCCTAGTTGATTTGGCTCATAATTGTTTTCAGCTTTGTTAAATTGGCCCTATTAAAGCATCAAGTGTATATATTACTACTCTGTTTAATTCTGTTTGCACATTATTAATGTGATCAAGTCACCATCATTTGTACCTAAACTACCATCAACTTTTAGTTCTGTGATCAGTTCCTCTTTATCTGTTAGGAGAAGGTCGAATATAGAATTCTCTCATGTTGGCTGCAACACTTTTTGAGTTAGGAAATTGTCATCTATAATGTTTAGAAATTCCAAGGATGTTTTAGTACTGGTTGCATGATGCCTCCAGCATGTGTCACTCAAATGCAAGTCCCCCATGATCTCACTGTTTTTTTTTCTTACTTCTAGATAGGCACATAAGGAACTGATCATCTGGTTCCCTAGTGTCATTTGGTGGTCTGTAGCAGATACCAATTAGTATCCCTCTTTGAGCTTTATCTGTTAAGACATTTATCCATAAGTATTCAAGATCATTTTCTTCTGAGTTATCAGTGACTCGGAAACAGGTAATACCATTTTTGACACAGAGTGTCCCCTCTTTTTGCCCACTTGATCCTTCCTAAATAGGTTATAACCATTGATTTTTAACGTTCCAGTTGTGCAAATCATCTCACCAAGTTTCAGTAATACCAACAAGATTGAATTTATGCTAATTCAGCAATTCCAATTTTTCTTTGTTTGTTACTCAGGCTCCTGGCATTAATGTGTAGGCAATTAAAGAATTTCTTCTCTTCATGTCCTTCGATTCCTTGATTAATTGCATCTTGAATTTGTGCTGAGTGCTCATATCTTAAGTATGTATGAGTATCTCAACCAGAGGGGGGAGATCCATGCCTTTTCTCCTGTTCATGGTACCACACATAGCAGATGTTGGGCATGTCACTTAATGCACTTCTGGAAGCCACTCAGTTACTATGGTGATGAGGGCAGTATAAGACCTATATAGACTAGAATAGCAGAGTGGTGGAAGTCTTGATCATATGATGGAGTCTATATAGTTCTAAGCACATAGTGAGTTGCATTTTTATCTTTTGCCCCTTACACTCAGCCTTGTTCTTAAGGCCGGATGGGATCATTATGTTCCCAGATTTAATCACAGGTTTCTTCTCTTGCTTCCAGTTCAATATGTCAGGCACTGTGTTCCTGAACTGGACAGAGACACTGGAAGCTTTAGTGTATGCACAATATCACTCCTGTTTCATATTTATATTCAAACAGTTCTCTCTTGTTTACATATTCTGATGTACTGAGGCCTGTGTCTTGGTAGGCATGGCTGATACAATTGCAGATCCTGAAGGAAGGCAAAAGGGAAATCCTCTCTAAAGTCTAGTTTCTCTTTTGAAAAGATGTGACATACTCCTGTGTGGCTCCTGGGGTCATGATCTGATACCTTGCAATTAAAAAAAAATTATTTGAAATCATATAGTGATAATAGACTTCAGTGGGAACTGGGCCTCCAAACCCCTTAGGTGGCTTTGAAAGTCTCAGCCGTAGTTCTTAAGGCCAGATAAGACCATTATGTTCATCTAGTCTAATAGATGATCTAGTTTGACCTCCTATATGATGATTAGAATTTCACTCAGTACTTTCAGTATCAAACCCAATAACTTGTGGTTGAAATACAGTTAATAACCCTAGCTACTGTCCTGCACTCTGCACTCAGCATGCTGCTGATAGTCCATCTGTCTCTCATGTCAAATGGGATGTGGAGACGGATCCTTTTTCCCTGTCCACCTAGCAGAGGAATGCCAATAACTGAGCATTCTGCAAAAGCAGGTCCAGTCATACAGCTTCAAGAGACCTAGTTTTAGTTGTCTCTTTTGTCATGTTTGTACTCATGAAACCATGTGCTTAACATTTTAGAGACAATTTGAGGTGATGCATACAAATCTTGGAGGGGATAACGACGCAGGCTACGTTCACTCTGCCTGGCTAGCTAGTTATTAGGTGTGCCTATTCCAACAGATTTTTTTCTGCCTTGCTTTGGTAATGGGAGACAATGACCTGTGTAAAGATCTTCTGCTGGATGAGGAGTTCAGGGTGAAGGCAGAAATGGAATCTAGGCACTCAAATCCTGTTGACTTTCAGTGGAGGCTGGACAACTTTCTGCCTTTGAAATTTCCTCTTTAATATATACTAAGATTAATTAAGCCTTTTGTGGGGAATGGCAGGTGAGGCAGGATCCATATATCTGCTGCTTGATTGTGTAATCTGGGGCAAATCCCACAGCATCACATTTGGAGGCATGTACTACACACTCTAATCCGTCTTTGTACACAGTACATGCAGTAGCTTTAGCTGCTCTAGACAGACGCTGTTGCGTCATCCATGGTGTTTGTTCCTCACCTGGACTGTTATACACTCTTGGGTTATTGCAGGTCATTTGAGCGGGATTCTGGCAGGAAAGCTATGTAACTGGGGGGAGGAGGGGAGATAAGGAGGCAGCCTCTAAGCAGCTGGCAATTTAGCTTTTAGTTCTGCTTCCATAACAGCAACTCAGAGGGATGGCACACTGTATGTGGTCATGATCAAAGGTATCCTTCCCAAATTTCATGCATCCTGGGACCTTTACCAGAGGTAGCATCATTCAGTATTGTCAAAGGCCTTCTGGCATCTACTGCAGATAGTGCAGCATGCGACTTTTTCAAAGATCTTCTTGAGCAGGGTATCCTTTTGCCCTCTTGATGTGGTTATCTGTAGCTACCCTCACGTGGATAAAATAATGTGGCCTTTGGTTAGGGCATTGGGCTGGGACTCTGTCATAGGCTTCCTTTGTGACCTTGGGTAAATCTTACTCATGCTGTGCCTCAGTTTCCCATCTGTAAAATGGGAATAATATTTCCTTTGCCTGTCCAGTTTATTTAGAGTATAAACTCTTTGTGGCATGGACTGTGTGAATGTACAGCTCCTAGCACAATGGGGCTTCAGTCTTGGTTTGCATCTCTAAGGGCTGTGCAATGTAATCTCCATTGTACACTCTACAGTTTAAATGATCAGTTCATCGATCTCTTTTGCTTTTCTTCCACTTTCCAGAATTTTTGGACAAAATTTTAAAGTCATTGTTAGGAAGTAAAATGGCATGATAGTCACAGCATTCTGTTAGACGTGCTGCTTAGATGGCGCACTGTTGGGCACCTTGTAAATAAATTAAATTGGATATAAAGTGTGCTTCTCTACCTGCATGTAAGATTTTGCACAATACCCTTATCAAAAACGTGGCTCTTTTACCTAGAAGAAGTTAACAAAACATGTAGTGAGAAGCCACCTGGGCTTATTGTTGTTTCCCCATTCAGTCGGATGTGAAAATGTTGACCATGATAATTCAGAACCCAGCTTTAATTTGACTGGTGAAAGTCGGCCAGTATAATAAACCGGAGATGAAAAATATAAAGGCCATTTTCACACAAGGTGATGCAGAGCTAGAAAATAAATCTCCCCCAGGAGGACTGAATATCCTTCCCTTTGAGAAGCATGGAAATGTTGAAACCGAGCAGCAAAGGAAAAGAAGTGATTGTTTCAGAGAGGAAGAGAGCTAAAGAATTTCAGGATTTCTGACTGATTTCTCATGGCTGAACTTCTTCTGGTCAGGGAATAGGTCAGCCAGAAATGTTGATTTTTCCTGATGTTCGGCCCATTTGTTTATATTTTTTCCTCAGATGATTTAAATTCAAACTCTTTTTTATGACTACAAAACTTCCATCCTGTGTGTGTGTGATTGGATCTTTAATTGTTCGCCAAAAAACTGCCTGTCGCACTCTCACCTAGAAAAAGTCTTAAAGCCGCTCACCACCACTGGGGTTCTCTTTCCATGCTGTTTATATCATCAGTGGTGTATCTCCCTGCGCCTAGCCAGATTTTCCCATATTGAGTCAGCTTGCAGTTGACGAAGTGGGGGTGGCAGAAATAGGGCTTTTCTTTTGTGCTGAAAGGTGCCGTGTTGGTGTAGCGATGAGTCATTTCTAAATCCCTATTCCTGCTGCTTATTCCCGTGCACATTCTGCAGAAGATATTAGAAAGAACTCAGTGCACAGCAAATAGAAGTTGGAGACTGTCCGGCACAGTTTTATCAATGCAAACCTTATGCTTCCAAAATGCTGGGAACAGTTGGTTAAAACAGCTTTGGAAATTGTTTTGGGAAGGCTTTTAGTTTCATGTGGCATCAAACAGCTCAGGTCTAATGGAAGAATACAGTGTCTGAGTCCCCTGTCAGTCACCCGTTTTACACCAGTGTCACTCCATTGACTTCAGATGAGTTACTTCTGACTTACGTCAGTGTGAGAAGAGAATCAGGCCCCCAGAAGTGTAGCCCCATTATCGGACCATCCACAGCAGTTTTTTTAAGCCCATTTAGCAAAATAGTTGTTTTTTCCTAAATTCACTGGGACCCCGCCTCCATTGTAGAAACAACTTTATTTTATGGGGCATTTGTATAGAAACAATATCCCCCATAGCCTTTACAGAACTAAAAATGAAGAGACAGTGATGAGTATATGAATAATTTACAAAAACAGAGGTATCAGGTATATGTGGATAAAGCATCTGCTTGGTCAAAAGAACAAGAACTAAGGGAGCGAGAGAAAAAAGCAAGCAAGCTATGGGGCCTGGTGCTCAGCTGGTGTAAATCAGAGTAGCTCCATTGTCTTCAGTAGAGCTTCAGCAGCTGAGGCTCTGGCTTGTATGTTTTCATGTGAGGTTTGGAAAGATATGGGGAGTCCTTGAGCTCGAGCGATGAAGGAAGGCTGTTAAAAAATTACAGAGAAGCTCTCATAACAATAGCAGTGAGGCTGTGAGAAGAGACATAAAGGAGTACAGTACTGCATGAGCTTGGAGAGCCATCCACCATGCTACTAATTCATTTTCTTCCATGGTGCAGAGGGAGACCAGGGTTTTCCTTTGCCATGTTGGTTGTTGCTTTTCTGTGATATCCAGGGATCAAATCACGGTGTCTGACATTTATATTGGTAGGCAAATTGCTGTGTGTTCCTCAGGAAAATCTTTTTTCTAAGGGCTGCTCTACACTGAGAATTGAGGCCTTGTCAAGTTTTGTTGCCAAAAACTGCCTTTTTTTGACCAAACAGTGGGTGCATACACACTGCGCTGTGACTTGTGTTGGGAAAAATGCCGGCTTTGGTGACCAATTACATCCACCCCGGTGAGAAACTTATGGCTCTTTCCTCTACATTTTTTTGACAAAGTGCCAGTGTAGACACCACGCTTGATTTCATCACTTTAATTGGCCTTCAGGAGGTGTCCCACAAAGCCCATCCTGAATGGTACTGAACCAAAACTCGAGATCTGAACCTTGAACACTTTGCGTAAATCTCAGTCCAGACTCAGGGCTGACCTTTGTGGCTCGAACCCATCTCTTGTACAGACATGTCCAAATCTCTGTTTTAGTGACTACTGTGTGAGAAACATATGCATTCCTCAAAGAATCAGAGTCACGCCCTTTTCATGGTCAGATCATTATCTCCTGTGGCTTGAGGAGGTAATATGTTTAGATGGCCCAACCTCAGGAGATTAATAGAACCAGAGCTCTTTGAGGAAGAATGCACATTATTTACATCCTGGTGGGACACCATGAGTACCCTTTGTCTTATAAGGTGGCTCCTAAAGTTTTCCCCTCTGTTTGTGCGGTCCTCACAGATCACGATAGTTTACAGATAATCTGCTGCTGCTGCTACTCCTGTGCAGGTAGTGGGAAGAGCTTTGGGAGGCAGTGTTGATCAGTGGATAGAGGACCGGACTAGGACTCAGAAGACCTGGGCTCTATTCCTGGCTCTGACGCTGGTCTGCTGGGTGACCTTAGGTAAATGACCTCAACTCTATGCCTCAGTTTCCCCATCTGTAAAATGGGGATAATGCTACCCTTTGTAAAGTGCTAAAGATCTACTGATGAAAAGTTCTATATAGGTTTCCCTCTAGGATAGTGCAGCTATATACACTCCCCTTCCCCAGGGCTAGTGGCAAAGTCACTTTAGCCCTAAATGAATGACAACTCTCATATTAAAGCCCCTTTCCTGTTTCACTGCATTGACATTGTATTCAGTCTCATCTGAGTCGAGGTGACATTACACCTGAGAATTAAATTTACTTAACAGTTTACAGCAGTGGCTCTCAACCTTTCCAGTCTACTGTACCCCTTTCATGAGTCTGATTTGCCTTGAGTACTCCCCAAGTTTCACCTCAATTAAAATCTACTTGCTTTGGCACAAAAGTGTCAAAGCACACTATTACTGAGAAATTGCTGACTTTCTCATTTTTACCATCTAATTATAAAAGAAATCAATTGGAATATAAATATTGTACCTACATTTCAGTGTATAGCGTATAGAGCAGTATAAACTAGGCATTGTATGAAATTTTAGTTTGCACTGACTTTGCTAGTGCTTTATGTATCCTGCTGTAAAACTAGGCAAATATCTAGATGAGTTGATGTACTCCCTGAAAGAGCTCTGCATACCCCAGGGGCCCGTGTAACTCTGGTTGAAAAACACTGGTTTACAGCAAAAAGAGGTAGGACATTCCCAAGTAAGATTTTTCTTTTTAAATTTTAAAATTGATGAATTTCTTTTTAAATTGACATCTCAGATCCAGAAGGCAACATTCAGCTGATTATCCAAGCAGGTTCCGTTTCCCACGTCTAATCCTGCTGAGCACCTGCAGATCAGTTTCTCCATCAAATTCATTGAACGTGCCATTCAGGTCGGCTCATTCCAGAAGCCGTGCCTCCTACTAGCTGAGCCCTTCTGGTTGCCAGGAAAACTGCCCTCTTGCCTCAGGAACTCGGTGATCTCCCACATCCTTCCTCAGGGAAGCCTCTTTGTTAGATTTAGTTTATATTCCTTCCATTTGATGGGTATTTGAGGTCCTAATAGCTGCACCTGCTGGTGAGCTGTACAGTTCAGGCCTTGTCTATGCTGGCAGCAGCAGGTAGGGTATGTGTAGATACGCGCTGCAGTAAAAAGCAGACTGCTGGGTGTAGCTGCATGTGGCCGGTAAGGGCTCTGGCAAGGGGAAGGCAGTGGGGAAAGGCTCCAGCAGTTGGGCACTATGCTGCTAAAAATAGCAGTGTAGATGGGGAGGAACTGATTGGGTGCGTGGAGCCACATAGGTACATACCCATAGGTTCTGGTGTGTCTGTTCTCTACTCGCCAAACCAGCGCCTCACCATCTACGCTGCTGTATATTCCTGTGCTAACTGAGCGTGCGGTGTATGGCGTATACACACCACAGTAAGTGTAGACATAGCCCTAGTTAGCTACTCTCCACATAGAGCCTGGCTCTGGTCCAGTACCCATCTTGTGAAGAGTTTGGCCTTTCTGTAAGATTTTTTTCCATTTGCTATCTTGATTTTAGAAGGCTGCCAGTGTGTTCATTGAATTGTTCTTGTGCTCTTCGCATTGGAACCGTATATGTGACTGACTATTTGCACTATTAAATCACAAAAAGTTCAGATTCAGAGTCCCAAAAAACAACTTATTTTGTTTGGGGCTGGTTGACACCTGCCCTCAGACAATCAGGGCCCTTTATGGTATCTCAGGTGAGGCACCTCAAATCACTAGTCATGGCTTTAGATGAGCTGGGCCAGGGGCAACAGGCAATGAGGGCAGTACCCACCACGGGAAGGCAGAGATTTTAATGAAAATGCCTGCTTTTAGTTCCATTGGACTTAGTTGTGCTTTGCACAGAAGGGAGAGGTGTGCTCCTTAGGCTGCATATGGGGTGGTCTTCAAGATTGAACCCCACTTCCATCTTCCCTTGCTATAAGCGGGACTTTGCATGTACCTTAATGCTGCTTTAGTAGTGTAGGCTTCCATCATTGTTTATGGCTCTTTACCCTGTCCCCATTGTGGGCCAGAAGTTGGCCCATAGCTTTTAACCTCCAGTCAAGCTTTCTTAGGCCAGGAGGGCTTCCAAAGAAAAGTGTTCACATACCTTAGTCTTATCATGATACATTAAATGAGGCTGAACAATGCTTTTTCATTCATTGGTGTATATACAAATATACATAGTCAAAACACTGCTCCATCATATCCTCTGTAACAGTGATAACCCTCATATCTCGCACTGGGACTGGAATTAGTATTATATTAATTTGTTATGGTAGGTCCTACAGCTTTCATTGCCCATTGTGCTAGGCATTCTACAAACAAAGGGCCTGATCAAAGGTCTCTGAGATCAATGGAAAGACTCCCATTAACCTCAATGGGCTTTTGATCAGGCCTATATAGTAAATGATAGTCATTGCTCCAAAGAGCTTACAGGCTACAAGACAAGACATAACAGCTGTCTGCTTGTTTGATTCATCCTAGTGGAGTACAGACAATGGGGTAACACACAATATTTTTAGCAGAGACAAATACTCTGTCTCTTTAGCATACGACTGAATACATAATTTATATGAGGAAATGTTTACTAGTAACCTGGTTTTCTGAGTTCTGTTTGACTTTGCGTAAGACATTTAGCCATTCCATGCCTCAGTTTTCCCATCTGTAAGATGGGCATAATACTATCTACTTTACAATGCTGGGAGGCTTAGCTCACCCCGGGAGATATTTGATTAAAAAGTATCCTATATTTTACACAATAAAACTTATTATTCTGATGCCCTCCCAACGATAGGCTAGTCTCATTAGTTTACACAGTACATTCAGATTTTCAATACCTTCTTTCTTCACCGTTCATCTTAAGTCTGCACAGCGTTATTTGGTATGTGCTATGTTTATTTCCAGTGCAGTCATGACTTATTGTTGCTGCAGATGCTAAATTACTAACATAGAAAGGAGTTACCACATATGCCAATGAAGTACTCAATAGATACGTGGAGGCTGCACTTTTTAAATTATCACTTGGATCACTGGGGTACTCATTTTAGCTTGGACTTGCCAGTATTTTCTGCTGCCTGTAGGGTGCCAAATGAAGCCATCTGGAAGGAGGATCATCCAATAATCCAGGATGTTTCCTAAGCGTGGATATGGGGTTTGTATGACAAACTCACTCCATGTGTATCTGTGCATGCATGAGTGTATTGTGACAACAAAGGGCCTGATTCTTTCTCAATGCTTTTACACCTGTGTCATTCCATTTCTTTCAATGGAATTACTCTCCACTTACTTGGGGGGGAAAGCAGCATCAAGTCCCATTATTCTGAAACTGCTGCATTTATTCCGTTGAGCTGCTTTCAAGTTTCACAGATGTTTCACTTCTCTCAGCCCAACTTCTTCTATTTCTCCCCCTCCCCTTCATCTTCCATGTATGTGTCATTAAACAGGATTTTGCTTTTATTCTTATAAGTGCATACAGCAAAACATGAATTGAAATGAGAAGAGCTGTTAATAAAAATCTAACACGTAGAGATGGACTGGAATCACAAAGTTCTGCTCAAGCTCCAAATCCGCCCCCCAAATCTAGGTGGTGTTAGGATGTTGGGTTTTGGTTCAGCCTGATAGAGGCCCTACATGAAGCTTGGGTCCATACTTAAAGTCTGGGAAGTTCAGACCCAGGGATGTGGTTCACATGCATCTTTAAATACAGAATCTACCCACCTAACTGTGTGCTTGTACGGCCATCAGCACTGAAAAAAAGTAAATCCAAAAATCACCACCCACCCCTTCATGAAAACTGATATTTTCCCATTGATTTTTGTATAGTTGGACCATAGCCTGAACTTTTGAACAAGTAACAAATAGTTTGGGGGGATGGGGTCTATACTTATTTCCCATTTGCGATGGTAAGGTAATTTTACTGCAATTAAATGCAAGTTAACATTTGAAATTTTGCTGTGTGTTTGAGAGTGAGACACACACACTTGCATCCTTCTCCCCCCTCCCCATCTGACACAAAGACCAGTAATAAACTGATCCATGGTACTTACAGGAATTGTTGGTCACCTTTAAGCTAAATCATTTTACATTAGTAACTGTTCAGTATAGGTGCTGTATATTACTGCCATGTGAAACGCCAAATGATCATAGTACACATAGGAAATTAAGCATGAAAGAACCATTATCCATCTAATCCATTCCCCAGGACCAACTGGCCTTTCAGCAGGCACATCCAGAAATGCTGGAAAGCCCAATCTGTGACCTTTGCATTTATTTATATTTCATTATAAAGTCAACAGCCAAGAGCTTTTTACCAGACAGAGAGCCAAATACTGCCCTCTGTGGCCCGCACAGTGCTCCCATACATATCAATGGGACATGCAATGCTGTTCCAAGGGCAGAACTTTGCCCTAGACATATTGCTGCCCCTTCTCCCGACATCAGTGTCCCACTCTCACATCAGCATTGCCTCTCTGCAGTGCAATAGCAGATGTCTGGGACCTTGCAGGTTGCCTTCCCAGAGGAGGAGAAATTAGCAACAAGGAATCTGGGTATAGTCTTAGCAAACCTTGGTTTATTTATACATATAGTTGTCCAGGAAAAAAGATGATCAAACAGCATGCAGAACAATCCCTTTTTTTCAGGAATCTTAGCCCCATACTGGTGCGCAGTTCCTAGAGAGCAATTCTGCTTCAAAAATTGACTCTAAGCAGAGATCAAGGCAGAGAACAAACTCTCCTGATGGTCTCACAGATCTCTCTCCAATGATCACTGGCTCTACACAATGCCTTGTACAGCCCCCAAACTAACAGTGCAGCATGTCTGTCTAAGACTGAACATTTGCTCAAATACTAGGAAAAAGAACTTGGAAAACTATACGTAAATGCACCTCCTGGTGATGCTTGCCATAACAATATTCAATTCATTATATGTCCTCTTTCCATCTATCAGTCCATTTATTATTATGAATAAGTCAAGTTCCCAAATCTGTCATTATGGAAGTTCCAATTGTGGTTCCATAGTGAGGGTTGAGTGAGTTTTGCACGTAAAGCAGGGATTCAACCCATGTGTTGTGTGAGGAATACAGCATATTCTCCACAAAATTACTGCACTTACTCTTTGCGCATAGAATGAATTATCTGAGAATTTACAAGTAAATCTATGAATTAGATTGAATTAAAATTAAATAATTTAAAGGTATTCTTTTATATTTATGAGTTCTCCCTCTTTCATATATACATGAAGGGTGTATGTGTGTCTGTTAAAAAGCTTAATTTATGGTAGAACTATACAAAATAAATCAAAAATATGAGGGCTCATGCAAGAGAGAGAGTGATCCTGGATGTATATTTTCCTTGTTCTGAGAGAGGTGTGTACACATGGGAACAGAGTAGAACCTCACCAGTTTTCACAGCGGTAAGCCACAAAACCCGTCATAGTGAGTTTGTGCAAAACATAATATGCAATGCATGTATTAATGTGTTTAAAATCTAGAAACCATTCAGCCATGACATAAGGAGGGCATTACACCGTGTCATGGCAAACTGTGATTGCTCTCTCTGGGAGGATAAAATCTTAATCCTCAATAGGAAATCACAGGTAAATCAGTATTTTTAGTTTATGAAAATAAATTCCGTAGCAGTTATCCACCAAATTTTAGCATACTTCGGATACTGATGTCTAGCTGCCTGCTGTCAAGATAATATCGTATACCTATTTTAAAAGATAGCTTTCTTGTAAGTAATTTACTTAAATGATTAGAACATATTGTGGGCCTTCCTCTTGCTAATGATTTGAATCCAGCTGCCAAAGCTAACACAGCCTTAATACATTTATTCTGCACTCCCACTGGGCTCCTTGAACTAGTGAAGCACTGTGCTGGCATAATTTCATCACTGGTTGTTATATTTGCTAAGTTTAGTCAACTCTGAAAATCCAGATCAGTCACTCCGCTTTAAATCTACACAGTGTAATGTGATAATTTCCCCACCCCTGACTATGGATAAATGACAGCTAAAAACAAACATGCTAATTTCCATTGATTTCAGTGGTGCTGGATCAATCCCTCGGTTTGTCCCCAGACTCGGAGCTCAACATGTCTGAACTTTGGGAGTATTCAAAAGCTGAACCCAGCTGTGAATTCTGAAAGTGGCCCAGCTCTTATGAGAGGCTGAACCAAAACCCAAGGTCTGGACCCCTCCAATCTTTGGGCAGTTGGCAGGTGCACACGCGCACGCACATATGCTCTGTCACTATCTTTAAAAGATGTAAACCTCAAGGAGAAAGAGGAATTATTTAGGATGGTCCAAGAGGGTATAGCTAGGAGTAATGGGATGAAATGAAGAAAAGATATATTTCAGGCAGAATATCACAAAAATTCCCTATCATTGAGATGTTAGATTGTGGAATAGCCTAAGGGAAATGGTGAAAACCCCAGCTCTTAGCCATTTAAAACTTCCCTTCATGTCTGGAATGCTTTGATGACAAATCTGCTGATCTATGTTAGAACATCCTGTGCCAGAGCAGGGCAAAAATCACTCCTAAGCAAAACCAAACCCCCCATATTCAATTGAGTAGAATATATAAAATTGATGAAAAAATTCTCTCATTATCCCTCCCCTCAAAAAGTGGTTGTTCATTATTACAAGGGGGCCCTACTGGACTGGGGACTGATCCTACCCACAAGAGGGAATGGGCATTTTGCCTTGACTTCAAAGGGAGTAGGATCAGGCTCTGGTAAATGGAGATGATCCCAAAAGTCTGTTCAATCTTTTCTAAGATTATTAGGTCATTTGAAATCACCTGTAAGGGCTGTTACTTTTTGCGAAGCCATCAGTTTTAACCATCATTGCTATGCCCACTGGGCTTTCTGTTTTAAATGGTATATGTAGTTAATCTCTGCTTATATTATTATTTTATTATAACTCCAAAGGGGGGGACATAGCTGTTATAACAATAATTAATAAATACTTACCGTTTATATACATTTGAAGACTGTTAATGGGGACATTTGGATAGCAAAATGAAGGCAGACATATAGTACCCCTTGAAATGTATTGGAGCAGATGGATTATTTTGGTGTGAGACAGTATGGAAAAAAAAAAAAAAAGGGAAAAACATTTGTTCACAGTAGAGACTGTCTGTCCATACCAAAAAGGGATATTTGGCATCTTTGGGAGCAAATCTAGGAAGGTGAGGGTTGTGGGTTGTTGGTTTTTTTTGTTTTTTGGGTATAATCTTTTTTTTTTTTTGACTGCTAGAGAGAGGGGGAAAAGTGTGCATGAAGAAAATAGCTGCTAGGCATTGGGGCTGCCTTGTGAAATATAGTGACCTCATTGTGGATCTTTTGCTGACCCGGTGAACATTCCGCAAAGACGATGACCGTGGCACATTATCACAAAATTCACAATGTTGGTTAACAACACACTGTTGTCCTCTTTTTAGGATGTTGAGCTCATTCTAAATGAATAAAATGTTCCAAATTGTTGATAAGTGGTGGCAGAATCTGTCACGGCCTTCAGAGTTGGTCAAGAACAGAGGCTAAGCTTTTGTCTTTCACAGTTGAACCACACTTAAAGAAAACCCACAGCTTTATTTTGCCCACAGAGTGCAGGCTCTGTGTACGTGTGCATGCACATGCCAGCTTCATGTGAAATAGAATCTCTCTTTACTGTTAGCTTTTTGTGTGATATGACCCATATTTTTTAACATGGGGGGGGCAGAGAAGTGAGGTTTATCATCCAAAGTGTAACATTACACCCATGACATTAAGAAAACTGTTTCTGAGCATTGTGGGAATTACAATTAGCCTGGAAAAGGTTTCAGATTAAAGTCTTTTTTTACAGTTATAATCACAGAAACGTCAAACTCCTGCTCTGCTGAGGGAACAGTTGCCTTTTATTGTGCATTTAAGTCTTATTTAAAACCATGCACCATCTAAAAGCAACATATTCTACATTCCATATGCCTTTATGCACAATGTGTTTCCATTTTCCTGGTAGTATTATCACACCCAGTGTATGTATGTGGTATGTGATATATTTTGACACATTATGCATGTATGTGTTTTTTTTTCCTCCCTAAACATCTATCTATAATCTAATCATATGACCGAACCTCTGATTGTTCCTCCATGGCTTGGGAGAAAGGAGACGTCTATAACTATAGACTGAACTTCAGTGAATTGCTTTGCCGTCTGACCCAACACTAGATTCCTGCAGTAGTGCTAGAATGTGCTCCCCAGTTCTTTGTTACCGCCTCTCTCACGCTTCCTCGGGTGTAGTCCTAGGGACGGTAGCATCGGCTCTGAAGCAGAGATTTGTAGGCCTGGCCAGCGCTCAAATGAGAAACCTCCAAGGAAAACCCAGAGGCTGCAGGAAATAGTGCTGGTGACCCAGCAGGTGAACAGTAGGGGAGATTGTGCTGTTGGATGCAATATAAAACCAATGCTGTGAGAACCACTTCTGGTTAATTCATGAGACTTTGCTCTTCGGTACCAGTCATGGCACCCATTGATAAGTTATCCTCTGCCATGTGTCCAGCTATAAACAATTACACGGAAATGCTTTAATTAATAATAGTAACCCATTTGTCCTGGCCAAATTCTAATGTGGGTACTTAACATTTTGCTTACCTTACATTCTTGCTACAGTTTCAGCTGGATACAATATTCTCCTTCACTTTGTTTATTATTAATAGATTTTTCTGTGGAATCATTGCTCTAGTATGAGACGCTCACAAACATTACTGAATTTATTCTCAACCTTCTGTAACTATGTTATTAGCCACCTTGTACAGATGGGGAACTGGAGGTCAGCAAGACTGAGGTCTTATTTAACCATCAGATGACAGGTTTTAGCTGGCAAATCATCATGGCACAAAACCCAGGCGATGACTTAGTAGCTGAAACATATGCTGTTCCATGTCTAAATAAGCTTTTCTGTAATACCTTGCACTACAGAAGGCATGTTATGATGGAGAGAGAAAGGTATGGCCTGCAGATTCTTCATTGTGTGAACTGACACTGGGAGGCGCTAGCCCTTTTGATTTGAGAGTTTGTAGGAAGCTAGGAATTGCATTCCAGATGACATCAATGGTCCATCTAGTCTAGTATCCTGCTTCTGATAGCAGCCAGCACCAGATGAATCAATGGGCAATTTGAAGTAACCCTCAGCCAAAAGGGAAAGAATTTTCTTATGCCCTGAAGCATGAGAGTGTATCACCATTATATATATTCCACTTTATCAAACAGTAGATGATCTTTCTCATTAACCATACAAATGTCCAATCCTTTTAGGAATCCAGAAATGCTCCTGGCCTAGTAGCAATGAGTTCCACAAGCTAATTACATGTGTGGAAAGATATTTCTCTAATTTCATTTTTAAATTGGTCACCTTTCAAATTCTTTAAACATCCCTTTGTTCTTGAATCACGAGAAAGGGTAAATAGGAGCAGTTTATTTACCTTCCATCCTATGTACCAATCATAGTTCTGAATGCCTCTATCATGTCCCCTCTTATTTGTTTATTTACTAAACTAAAGAATCCGGATCTTTTCAATCTCTCTTTGCATGCAAGTGTCTCCAGGTCTCTAGCCATTTTGTTGTCCATCTCTGCACCCTCTGTATTTCTGATAAAATCCTTTTTGAGATAGTCTGGCGAGAACTCCCCACAGCATTCCAGGTGAGGGCATATCATTGACTTATGTAATGATGATAAAATATTCCCAGTGTCATTTTCTATTTTATTTCTTATGCGCCTTAATATTGTGTTTGGTTTTTTGTCCAATGTTGCACACTGAGCAGAGGTCCTTCCCCTGGTGCACTGCTTTGGGATCCTTTGGAATGAAAGGTGCTGTAGAAACATAAGATAGTATTGTTACAACAGGTGACATCTTTGGCATTTTTACACACATCCTCCCAAGTTGTTTTTTGTATGGGGTGAGCAAGCTTTGACTCTTGCAAAGACATGCTGGATTGGTTTAATTTTTGGTTATGCAATGTTTTGTGTAGAGGTGGCTTCAGGAGAGAGGAATCTGTGTGAGCAGGAGAGGTCGCTCTCTGCTTGGGCTTCTGATTAGAGTTAATTCTTGAAGCACTGGTGTTTGGTGTTTGGTGTTGGGTTAAGATTCCTGGGAGAAGGGATTGCCCTGCATGTTGTTTGACCACCTTCCTTCTAGGACTGGCTTGTATATGTAAATAAAGCAAATTACACTCAGAGTCTATCCAGACTCTATGTGACTGATTTCTCCTCCATTGGGAAGCTGACCTGCAAGACCGGCTACCCCCTCAGTAGAGGGGCAACACAGGTGTCAGAACTGGACTTCTGAATAAGGGAAAACAGTATTTTTACCGGGACATATTCTGCTTAGCAAGATAAGTGTCTTGAAGAAACTACCATAGTACTATCACTAACCACTTATATCACGCATCATAGGCCAAATTTGGCCTTAATATAAGTGGGTGAAATTTTGCTGTAGCACCCTCTTACACTAGGACTGAATCTGACCCTATGTCTTCAAAGATCTGTAAGAAAAAAAAAAAAACCTTAACTCATCAATCCTAGAGTCAAGACCAAGTTATGGTGCTGGGAGAGAAGAATTCAAGATTCTGCCCTTTGTTATGGAGCCCCTGAAATTAATGGGCCTGAGTTGTACCCTACAGTGGGAGACTACAGTTGCTGGAATCCATGGGAGTTGGCAGAAGAGTAAGGTCCTGGGAAAGCTGTTGAACTCCGAAGTGACTGAATCATAATCTCAGCTGTTGGTAGATACGGATAGTAGCGGGCAAGCTACAAAACACTAAGTGATCAGCCACTGTTGTTCTAGCCTTGTTTCAGAGCAACGTCAGAACAAGCATTATTTACAAGCCCTTTTGAAACCATTTCTAGGAGGATGAAAAAAGCAGCCCATGTGTTTAGTGCATCCTAACTGGCTCAGTCAAAATGTGGGGCAAAGCCCCAGTCAGTGTAAACTTTCATTGCTCCATTGATGTCTATGAAAGCTGAAGATCACCCCCACAGTATTTTAAGATGGCTTAGTGGTTGATCAGTACAAAACTTGTGTTCTGTATTTTGTTTCCCCACAAAGAAAATGCCGATATGTGCTAACCACTTTCATGTTGGCAACACATTTACTTGTTTTCCCAATAGTGTCCATATAATATTGACTATGGGACCTGCATTTTTGTTTTCTTCCTTCTAAAAATTACAGAACTCCTATATTTGGCTCAGAGTTAAGTAGTTGTATGAGACGCCATTATTATGACTATCTTATATCTACTGCTCTTCAATATACGGCTTAGCTTTGATTGAGGATCACAAAACAATACTGCACATCTACCTCTAGTAGTGAGGACTCTTTCTTTCTTTGGATTTACATTTGGTTTTTCATGTACGTGCTCTAATTTCATGGCCGGAGGATATAAAATTTGCTTGCTCTGTGTCTAATGGCACTTGGAAAGTTGGCTGCCCTACCATAAGACTTGATCCTGCAATACGATGAGCATCTTCTAAAAGGAGCCAAGTGACCTCAGGAACAAGACTGGGCCCTTTTAGGAATGAGTAGTGATGGCCTTCACTATGCTATTGTCTAATGTATGTGTAATGTGCATTAACGTAAAGATGGCCATGAAGTGGTACTTCTACTGTATGATTAAGATTAAAGCATTCTAGTCTTTTGGGGTCACTGATGAAATGAAAATGTTAGCTGTGGATGGATAGGGTAGTGTGTATTTCTTCTTTTCTCAGAGCATGGCCCTGGAGGCAATTAAGGAATTTATGTGCATTGTCTGAGACTTGCAACCTTAATTCTGCATTTCTTGGGTTTCTGACACTGCTTTTTCATTTTTAGTTTTAATGTTCTTGAAAGGTAATGTGCTCAAATTTCTGATATGTGCCTGCAACCTTAACCACACCATGGTTTTGTGTGGAAATATAATTATTTTGTTTATTCCCACCCCATTCCGTAGCCTCATGACACTGTCCATAGAAAAATTGTTTGTTTGTTTTTTACATGACAAATCTCCTCAGCAATTGGGATGCACTTTGAGGTCTACCGCTGCAAGGAAACGTGCTAGTGATTTACATTTTCTTAAATGAAAGCTTAGGTCTCTAGCACTCCTCTGATGTCCTGACCTAAGCTTGCCCACACTTGTACCCCATAGCTACATTATCACGCTTCTTACAGAAAAAAAATTATGAAAAGCCTTTTTGAACACTACTGAATATCGTTCTGTCTAGAGTTCCACCTTTCAGGAGCCAAGGCCCCACATCCTCAAAGGAATTTAGGTGCCTAACTCCCATTGATAACCATGGGAGTAAGGCACAAAAATACCTCGGAGGAGCTAGGGCCAAGTGTCCAATCCACTCCATATTTTGTAGAAAAATTCTATGTTCTAGGCCCAGACCTAAACTACTAAATTTTGGAGTCAATATTACTTGAAGGATTTTGGGCTGCAAAGTCAGATTTACACTGGAAGCTCTCTGGTGGTACTACTGTTGTTTCCTAATTATTAATAGAAATTAAAAACACAGGGACGGAGTCTCCTATTACTTATACCAGTGTAACTCAATTGACTCCAGTGGAGTCATGTATAATTTGTGCTGGTGTACGTCAGAGGAGAATCAAGACTATGAAGCACCCCTGGGAGCATAACAAATGTCACAGGTTAGGGATAATCACGGGGTTAGAAATTAGGGTGCCATTGGACAAATGTCGTACCAAAGCCAACAGAATCCATGAGGTAATCTCCTATCATCTGCCCAGCTGTATTAACTATTAAACTCTGACTGACATACCGACTTACCATGTTCAGATAACAGTGTCTTCAGTGCCTAATGACCGTGTAATTGTTTTATAAATATTTATAGGGCCAGAAGGAACAGTAAAGTAGAGCTCAAGGTTTGCTTCAGTATTGGTCTACGCCTTGTTTTTAAGTATCTTGCTCTGTGATTTACATTAGTGTCCATTTAAAACATTTTTTTAAGAAAGGCTCTCCCGATGCAAAAGTGGCTTATTTTATCAGATGTCAGTCGTGAATTAACACCAGTTTATCCTTTCCCCTGCTCGTTCTGTGTACGGGATACTGTAAGTGTTACAGTAAAGTGTGTGCATACATCACAATTCTGGGCAAAGAAATAGAAGGCAAAACACTTAGAGATTTTTTTTTTCTCTACCCTGCCATGGATGATTTATTTTGGGTAAGCACTTGCCTCAACAGCTAACTTTCAGACACCTCCAAGTGTAGTTTTCATAATCTGATAATAAATATAAAACATACATTGTATAGCTTGGGGAATGAAAAAATAATTGAAAGAGGCTGAGTGTATATTGAGGCAGGCGAAGAGTTTGGGTTTAAACCCAGGCCCATCTCCAGACCAAGATGGGCTCTGCTCAACACAATGAACGTCTGCCCCGGTCTGCCACAGTTCCATGGGCATGGGATGAGGCTGTTTGCAGGAAATTGAGGTTATTTCCAGGCCCTTTCCCATTACAAGGATCTTCTCCCTCCTGAGGTCCCCCATCACTCAAGCAATACCTTACCACTGTCTTCAGGGGAGCTGATTCCTGTGACCCCTCTGTTCAGCAAATGAATGAAGGAGAGAACCAATGATAGAACAGCTAGTGAGCAAGGTATGAGGTCAGGGTAGAGGAAGGAGTCTAGAAGTCACATGGTACAATTTCAGCTCTATCTGGTCAGGGATTCTGGGGCCGGAGCTCTGAGCAGCATTAATCATTGCGACTTTTTGCTGTGAATTTTAGGTCTCCTGTAATCTTGCCAGGAGAATCTGCAGCTTCATGGCTCTGCACTTCGTTGGCATGGCAAACTCATCTATATGCAATTTGTAGCAGAGCCCTCAAATGACCAATGTTCACATGGAGGGGCTGCTCCCATCTCCAGGCAGAGTGAGGGCCGTGCACACATAATTGCTGCCCCCTTCCAGGCTGTGCAGAGGACAGGAGTATCTGGTACCTATTAGGTGAAATTAAAAAGCATAATGCAGAGCACAGCTTTGTAGGAGGGCAACCAGAGAGGCACGACTGTTGGGGGCAATGTTTAGGAAAAGTGGGGAGTGCGGCTTACTTCTGCTTGGTTACTTTGCATTATTGCATGTTCTGGGTCTCTGTTTATCCTTAGATTTATAAATATCCGAGGAGCTGAGACGGATCAGAAAGGTGTCTCCTGTGTTTTTACAAATCCAGATAAGTAAATGAATGAAATCACTCCTTGAATTAAGGTCGTCAGCCTTTTAGGACCTTTGATTAAGATTGTTATATAGAAGAACAGAGGGGACCTATCTTTCATATCTACTATCAACAGTATACACAGGGCAAGTGGATTTTTAGCTAGTGCTGGTAAAGCTCTGTGTTAAGTATCTATGCTCCTTGTAAAGCACCTACTAGCTTGGCACTACCCCTGCTTAGTGGCATACCCCATACTTTAAAGAAAGTTAGGACCCAGTTCATTGTTGCCCTGCATTGCGTGCAGCCACCTACTCCAGTGTAAAGTGAACTCTTCGCACTTTCTTTGCTCTGGTGTAAAAGACTGCCCATGATGCAGGGCAATGACAAACTGGGCATGAGGCGTCCATCCTGCGCCGAATGCCTCCCATTTTTTGCAGCATAGATGTTTTCTCCATAGTCTGAGTAGTAAATAACAGTTGCTGCAGTGGATTCAGTGTGGTTCTGCTGTAACTGGCTGGGTATCGGGGCCTCATGCACTCCTTGCTCACTGCAAAGCTGAACTCAGCAGGAGTTCACCATGTCCAATCCACAGAGGAAGGAAAGGAGCTTAGGGTCAGGCAGGAGGCCAGCACATTTGAGGCTGGAAGGATCCAGGGGCCATTTACTCCCCTGGAGGGCTAAGGAGGAATTGCTGGGGATGCTATGAGACTGCATTAGAGGTCACTGTGTGTCGGGTGCTTCTGAGTGGCCTCTTGTTTGGGAGGACTAAGTGTTTTTTCCATCCCCTCAAAACCCTCTGCACCAAGGCCAAGTTGGGTTAGGAGTGGGGGAAGATTTGCCCCTTATTCAGTTTCCTTTTTGTCCTCTTTCCATCTGTATAAAATCTGGGATTTTTCAAAGACACCTAAGAGTTGACCTTGAATGGGGATTGGTGCCATTTTCACGAGCCTTTCATTAGGAGATGGGTTCCTACCTCTCTTAGGCTTTTTTGAAATTGCCAGTTTAAACTTAATTCTTCAAACATGGTAACAAACTGGGATGATCTCCTTCATTCCACCATTCATCCAAGCCTTAAAGCCTCTCCAAGGCAAAGATGAATCTACCGGGGCTCTTTCTGATTTACGGTTTCATGGAAAGATTCATAGCCAGAGTAGAAAATTGGCTTGTCAAGCAAAGGCTGAATTTTATCTGAGCGCAGTCTGTCCTTCCCTTGTGACCTGCAGTTTGGAAAATAATTCAGAATCTATGTGACCCCATATATAGCTCAGCGGCTACCACTGTAACTTTGGGTAATCAGACATTTACTGACGCTAGATGGACAAACATTTGATTTAACAGCTACTTTATTAAGTATTGAAGCCCCATTACTTGAATAACTTAAAAGGAGCCTGGATAGAGCATTGGAGAACATACAGAAGGGAATAATCACACGCTGGCAGGAATGATGCACTAGACATAAAAACCATAGGTCTTTTCTAGCTGTAATCCCTGTCGGCCCATTCCTGAAGTCTTTACTCAGCAAAACGCACATTGACATCAACAGGAGGTTGAGTTTAAAAAAGAAAAGAACAAAAGAGGACTATAAACCCCCAAGTGTCAGGGCATGAACTGGTCACTGAGAACCTGGTCAGGAGCCTCTCTGAGACAATACGAGTCTTTCCCATACTGGCTTGTGAACACCGATACTTGGAACAAGGTGTAGCAATAGCTAGTCCCTTCATGCACTTTCCAGCACTCCCAGAGAGATATGTGTCTGCCTCAAGCCCTGGCTTAAAGCCACAAATGAGCCATTAAACTTAATTGGTGTACTCAACACCATTTCATTACTTCTACCATTGTCTAGAGCAATATTATTACAATTTACCAATTAAGTCTTTCATAACACTATTCTGAATCTGGTTTTAGATCCGATGATTTGGATGAATCCAGTTTTCTTTAAAGGGTCACTGCCACCTAGATTTGTAACCCTCTGTTTGGGGCCGTGCCTGTCGTCTTTGTGTCTTGTTTGTACAGCACCTGGCACAAAGGGGCTCCTTGACTGGGATTCCTGGCTGCTCCTGTAACAGCAAAGATAATTACTACAAATAACTTGAAATCTTGTCAATTTCAAAATACAACTTAAAAGGAGCTCCTTTCTACACCTACCTCCACGTCCCTTTGGGCCTTGGAGTGGGGGAGGGGGGCTACAGTTACATTTTCTATGGGACAGTCTCTCCTTTGCTGCAATGTGAAAGAGCCATATAAGCAAGAGGTGAAACTGTGTAACTAACCATACAGTGAAACTGACTATACGTAAAGTGCTGTCAATGCACAAAGAAAATATCAACCCTCCCCACCAGTTTCTTTTCAAGTGATTTCAGGGGCTACTTGGAACCATAGTATGTAAATACTTTCCAGACATAAGAGTGGTTTTTAAGTAGAGGGCGCCTCTTTAAAATTACAGATAGCATCAATCAAGCTTTGGCTAATGGTTTTGAAATGAGTATATTATTTGATGATTTCCATAAAGCCCCTGACTTACTATCACTGACAAATGGAGTGACTTTGACTTTGGTTTTGATTTGCTTAATCTGAAAGAGAATGTTTGTTTAGCTCAGCACTAGATGTAAGAATTTTTTTAAGCTTGTGCAGAGCATACCTCAGGGATCCATCCTGAAAGGTTTATTGTTTACAATGCTGGCTTATGACCTGCATCAACTTGAAAATCCAGAGGTATACAGATGTTGCCATTCATTATGCTGCTTTGACAATGCAAGATGTGGCGAGCGCCAAAGAGATGGTTTTAAGTGTGCTGAATGCGAGTGTGGTTCGTAAATATGTTTAAAAGGAAGTAAAGCACTGTAAATATGCCATTTGGCAGTAGATTGTAATAGAGTGTTTCACTACCTGATGGGCTTTCAGGGTTTCAGAAGACATAGCCATCACGTCTCAATGGCAATTGAGAGCACTCAGTGCCTTGAGTCCCTTTGCATCTGCTCCTATTGATGGAAATGTCGTCACTGTGTCAATGGGAGCAGGCGTATGCTGTCAAGGCTGGATTCGCCCTTGTCTTGCACTTGCGTAGCCCTTTCGCGCTGGTGTGATGTGAGTGTGAAATGCCCCACAGCGGTGAGTGCTGACCTGGTAGTACTTCACACACACTTTGCATAGCTTTGGACAACTGCACAAGGTTCTGGCTGTGGAGAATCTAATCCTTAATCAGAACAATTGAGCAAAAGGGTTTAAATGGAGAGCCCAGCCTGGCACAGTAGGGTGTGTTTAGCTAAATCTAGAATCCGTGAACCTTTTCTAGCTTGAGTTAACACACTGTTCTAACTTATGGCTGGTGGTGTTGTTTTTTATAGGTTGTCATTATTGTACCCAAGGGAAGCGTGTCACTAGTTTCATAGGCCAGGACTTTGCCTGATGATTCATAATGCCCTATAGTTAGTTGTAATTGGTGGGTGATTTGTAACCAGTGCTGCTGAAGCCCTGCACCAACATCTCTGCTCCGCCCTGGGGCTCAGTCCATAACGTCCATGCTACTCTCTTGCACAGGCGCCACCATTGCCCACATCTTCCCACCAGGATCTATGAGAAGAGCGAGAAGCCATGCTTCCTGTCGGAGTACGTGGAGCAATACCCCCTGTATCCCTACGCCCATCCCAGAGACTCGTTCAAGCCCAAGGCAGAGTACCAGAAGCAGTCAGTGGCTGTGGACGGAATGACAACTTTCAAGTAAGAAACAGTGAAAGGGAGGGAGGGTGAGAGAATGAATGTGGGGGTGGGGAAATAAGCATTGCTTCCCTCAAGGAGAGCCTGAGGAGAACAGTTAGTTAAGTGCTCCATACTGTGGCTGTGATAACTTTGCTGGGGGTTGGGGAATAATGTAGGGAGCCAGAGTTTGGGGTGAGATGCTGCTGGGAAGGCAGCTGACCCTTCCAGGATGGGGAGATGTGACCTGCTGAGAGAGCATGTGTGCACCACAGGGGCATGGTTGGGCTCTTGGCTTTCTCCCTAGTTTTTACTCACTTGCAGCACTGGGCAGACTCCCTGGGAAGTCAACAGGAATTCTGCATGAAAAAGAACTGAGTAAGGCTGGCAGGCCGAAGCTCATTGGATCAGGGATTGCCTTTTTATACAGGGGCCTGGTCTGAGAGTGGGGCTTCTAGGCGCTAAGCCGTATGTACAATAAGTGGCCATGTGTTTTTAATGATGATGGGGGAAATGAGATACACACAGAGTACCATGCCGTGCAAAGCTGAACCATTTTTGAATCCCCGCTGTGCTGCTGTTCAGATTGTGAAATTTAAACAGAAGACCTCAGGTTTAACTGTGCCCCTTCCTGACTTCCCCCTAAATTAATCAGCAAGCCTGCTCCCTGCTAGTGGAGCGTGGGGTGTGTTATGCTACTGAAATGCAAGACTCTGAGTCTTCGATACATAGCCAGCAATTTGATTTCTCTTTCCTCAGCTGAAAGCCTCTGGTTGATGTTTGAATATACTGCTGTTTACTTACTCTGTGACCTCAGGCTCTGTCATCAATAATCCCTTCGTCATCTGTGCTCCATCTAATGTGAGACCCAAAGAGCTGCCGGGGAGGGTACTTTTCAAGCCCACCTTCTCTCTTTGAGGGGGATGCACTGATGTGTGATGGGTCAGGTGATCCCCATAGCAATTTGTGCAGCCATGGTTACATTCATTGCTGAAGCAGGAGCGGCTGGACATGGAACTCTTGTCCAGAGCTCATACAAATGCCGGACTCAAGTCCATGTGCAGGAGCCACTCAAGGCTTTCAATCATGGCATCTCTTTGTTAGTCTAGTGGAAGTTTAAATTTCCATCTGAAATTCAATTTCCCTATTTCCAAATTCTTACTCCTCTGGTTAGATTTGGTGACTTTTGTATAACCCGCAAAAGCCAAAGGCCGAGATCCTTGCTACACACAGCACCACTCAGGGTGGGGTGTGCTGTCTCAATACTGGGACAGCTGTTGTGCTGGTTTGGTCCTCTGGCCAGTGACCCCAGGGGCAGATGGAGCAGCAGGGTACAGAGAAGCCCCTGCTGTGCTCCCTCCATCAGCAACAAGGTGTAGTAGCACAATTGTTGCTATATTGTCTGATGTTGGAAAGATCCTTCAGGGGATGGTTACTGTAGCTTTTGGGCTGGTGGTCTGGTGCAAAGTGGCTGTGGTGCCCCAGAGGAGCTAAGCCATGACATAAGACCATGCTAACGAAAATACAATAGACCGGTCACCCAGCATTGGTCTCTGGCTGTTTATATATAAAGTTTTGCTGGAGGAAGGTAACTCTTTAAAGATATTGCATCGATTTTTTTTTATAATGCTACACACAGTAGAAGCAGATCCACACAACCACACTGAGAACAGAAAAACACCAGTTGAGGAAATGGTTAACATCTTTTTCATTAATAGTGCCCCATCCAGAAATGCAGCAGCCCCTTCGTTGGCTGGGCTGCTGTGGAAGGCACCATCAGAGGCTATCTGCCATGCCCCCTGCACAGAGAGGGGTCTTGCACGTGTCCCAAAGTAGTCATGGGGCTGAAATACTTTGATTGGGCTTTTAAATGGCGCCTAAGGGAGATAGGTGCCCAACTCACATTGAATGTCAATGGTATTTGGGTGCCTCATTCATTTAGGCACCTTTGAAAAATTCCAGCCTTAAAGAAATTATTGCTCATGAATATTATGGCTTGATGGTGTTGTCTCAGGCCATGCACATTACAAGCCCCGGCCCAGCTCAGTCCTTAAGAGAAACATGCCCCCCTGCTCCACCAATGTGGACCTTACCTCTAACATGGGCCTCCGCATAGAGTGATGGGCTTTGTGATGTGCACAGATTAGAATGAGTCCACGAAACTCATTGGCTAGATTCTTTCCTGGTCTAACTTCATTGAAGTCCATAATTAACTCTGTGTAAACCCACCGGGTTCGGACAAGGAGGAATTTGGCCCACCTGAAGGAGTCGATGGTCCTGTTTCACACATACTGTAATTACAGGAGTACTGCCAGCTTTCTACCAGTGAAAGTCTTGTGTATTGCACTATCTACCCTTATTGCATTATCCAAACTTTCTCTGGGTGCCCAGCAAAAGGAACATACACTTAGTCCTCAAGACAGACACAAATAAGATGTAGTGCCTTTATTATTCACAGGAGAGATTACGTACCTCATGAAGTGTTGCCCGTGAAATTCAAACCACCTGAAAAGTATGTCAAGAGTGACGAGAACATGGATTTGATCTCAACATATAAACAAGACTACAACCCCTATCCTATCTGTCGAGTTCCTCCATGCTTACCCCGCGAGACTAACTACACCTCCAGTGTCAAGATGGACACAATACCTACGTACAAAGGTATGTACCCTCGCAGCCGTTTTGAAGGAGGGCTGCGCTTGTAACATCTTGCTTCAAGAGAACAGAATAAGGCTACACTGACTTCTGCATTTGCTATTTTTTATATTGGTTCTGCAGGAGCCTTAAGAGAAAGACTGAAAAGTCAACTAACCTGGGCACTTTGGGCTGGACTGAGGCTAAGGAGAGAATTTTAATCTAATTTAACGTTCTTCTTGGTGTCAAGTTTGTCAGGCCCTTATTTCAGGGTGGGAGTGGGCTGGCTGTTGGGTCTTTGGGGAGCCTTTCCCTTCTCTTGCCCCTTGCCTAGGTCAGTGCTGAAGGTCTCAATGATGCTCTAACATCAGCCACGAGGGGAGTGAGGGTGCTGAAAAGCAATGCTGAATGCTTGCCTGTGTGGTCCAGGGTAGCCCGGGATCCTAACTCATTCCTGATTAACTGAGCAACTCAGTCATTGGGGCCAGCCCAGTTCAGAATGCCGTCTAACACAAGGCCAGATTCTGCTCCCAGTGATTGTGAAAGTGACTGCTAGTGTGAATTGGGAGCTGCTCCAGTGCTTGTGAATTAATTATATATATTTTAAAGAATGAATAATTGCTGCTGTTTCCTGTCCTGAGGTGTGTGTGTGGGGGGGAGAGGGGCTCGAATGGCAGTGGCATTCTCCTTGTCCCTCCAAGGTGAAGGAGTCCTTTAAATTCTGACAACTGCGCCAACAAACAACGCTCACAGCTTCTATAGCACTTCAGTCATAGCCCACAAAACACTTCAAATAGGTGTGCAAGTATTCCTATCCCCATGTGACGGATGGGGAACTTAGGCATAGAGGGAGAGATTAAGTAACTCACCTAAGGCCACACACCCAGTCAGTGGCAGAGCCTGGTCTCCCAGTCTTGTTCCCGCTCTACTGGACCATTGCACCCTATTTAATTTTTACTGCCCTCACCAGAAGGTATCTCACTGCAGGGATCATCTTTCTTGGTTCAATGAGTGCTCAATGCTACTTCCTCCCGAACCTGTAAATGCTACTCATGAAACAGCCATAGAATGGCTAAAAAGCCACCTGCACTGCTTCCTTCTTTCCCTAGGGGTTGAGTACACTGGGATGAATACTGCACTCAGTTATACTAGCATGAATCCAGAGCAACTCTGCTGGCTTCAGAGTTGTTTGTCATATGACACTAGGGCATTTTGCCTCTGCTGGATCAGGGACTTGGTCTTAAACAGCGGTCTGCTAACAGCAGCCTGTTATGCTACCACTAGAGGGCTGGGCTAGCACTTTGTGTATTACTTTAAATAAGCGTGGAATATTATTGTTTTTCTGCTGTAAAACAAATAGCCTACTTACTCAGGCTGATTGCTAGTATGAGGGTTTGGCCCTATTCAGCATAAGTAATTCTCTGTTTAAAATAAAAATCAAGCAAGAAAATAAAATGCAAGCAAACCTATGTGAATGCAATGTTAAGGTCACACAATTAAAATGACAGAAAGCCAGAAAATCGGTGTCCATGTAAAAGTAGTTAAAGCACTCGAAGCCTCAATGCTTTATACCAGCGGAGAGTCTGTCCCTATGTGTTTAGATACGCTTACATTCGAACTAAGAACCATATGTAAATCTTTTTGTTTTATCTGTGTTTAGGTCAGGACCTTTACTAGTGCGCTCAAGAGCTCCAAGAAAATGCAGCACAGCCACATTTGGTTGTAATTTGCAGTATTTTTCAAAACACTGTGCAAATGGAAATCTCCATCTAACAACCCCACAAAGATTTGGTTCCATATTGAGTTAATTCATTTTAAAAGGCCATAGGCCACAAATGCAAAGGTTTGCAATGTGCTTTTACCTATTGAGCCTTATGGCATAAAACGGCTTTATTAATCACCTTTCAAGGTGCAATTTATTTGTAATGTGCTGCTCTATGAGGTTTCAAATAATGCCACTTTGGTAATAAATGCCTTTCATATGAAGTCGTGAGTCCACACAACCCAGTGGTATAGGGTGGTTTTAAATGATGCTATCAGATATCACAATTAATGTCTGACAGCTTTGGAACTTGATTTCGTAACACTGCATGAAGCATGGTTTCAAAGTTCTCATCTCTTCTTAGTTGTGTGTGTCTATCTACAGGTATATAATCGAATTAAAACGTTGTCTAGCTTGGTTATATGGAGAGCTGCCTGAGCTTAGGAACATGTGGTTTGTATCCTAGGCTCCTTCCCATACCCCCTAAAGTTTTCAGGACGGTGATACATGGTAAACCATTAATATCTACTGGAAAAGAATTAGTTTCAATAAAACTGTAACATATTTTGAAGGGATAGTAGCATTGTTGGCTTAAACTAAAGTAAATTCATAATGCCTAGGAGGACTCCAAATGTGTGGCACTTACAGAAGTTTAAAATTGAAGACACATGGAAACTATTTTTAATATTTTGCAAAACTATAGTCTCAGTGAACTGCCTGGACTAGATTATTACCACTGACGCTGGGAAGCCCTGAACGGTTTTGGGGTGCAGTTCGGTTTTGATTAGCTACATCTGAAATGTCAAGCCTTTTCAACTGGATCTACACTTGCTTGAAGACTGCATGTCATAAGCAGTGGAGACTCAGAAGTCACCCACTTCTTAATAAGCCCCTACAGCCTCTCTTCTATGATTCATCTTAACATGCGCCCCTTGTTTCCCCTTCTGGACGACCTACCTTGGTAAAGTGATGTGGGCCACCAACCTTTCAGTTGGGTCTGGGAGGGTGCTCACGTCAAACTTCTCAGTACATGCCTCAGAAATCATGATGCATGTGTGTGAGGCTGGAGTTAGCCAGAGGTCCAGCCCCGCTGTGCTGGGAAGTGTGACGCGAGTGCCAGGGCAGCTTTAGCATTAGGCAGGACAGGTTGGCATCGCCAGGATGCTACCACATGGCAGGGGCAGGGGTGATGGGATGACTTTATTTTAACTCCCTAAATCCTTCTCTGAGAACCAAGCAAGGCTGATTAGGGGGCTAGTCCGAGCAGCCCCAAAGGAACGATAC
The DNA here is from genome assembly GCF_965152275.1 of Natator depressus. Taxonomy (NCBI): domain Eukaryota; kingdom Metazoa; phylum Chordata; order Testudines; family Cheloniidae; genus Natator; species Natator depressus. The sequence continues at coordinate 109,727,764 of NC_134238.1, read as the reverse complement.
GGTCAAGTATCTGCATTGGCTTGAGCCAGCTGGAAACAGTGATGAGTGACTCAGCAGTCCCAGGGTTCTAATATTGGGGCTGGTGGCTGGGGGTGGTACCTTATACAGTTCATCTCATCAGAGCCACCAGTGGTGTTTGACAGTTTAGGAACACCAACCACACTAGGGACTTGGGCCTAGCTCTGCCTTGTCTTTGTGCAGTTCGACTGGCTGCAGCCCCCTTGGCGGGGAGGACAAATGACTCCAATGTCTCCCCTCCCTCCATACCTGCATTGCGAGGCTTTAAAGGTAGATGGAAAGGGATCAGCAGAGGGGCTGGAGTAGCTTGGGGATCAGTGGGAGGCTGCAATGGGCAGATGAACTAACTTAGAAAGGACAAGTGGGATAATAGCAAAGGGCATTTATCAGAATGAACATGAGCCTATTTGGATCAGTCCTTATAGTTTCCAGGACTAGTCCACCCATCCATGATCATCACAATTTTACCTTTAGCTCATGACTCTCATCCAGGTGCGTACCGCATCGGCTTTATATACTTAAACTGGTTGTGCAAGCTGCACAGAGTGGGCATGGCCATGCAAATAGTAAATTTCTTGACATCATCAATGCCACTGCTATTTAGGTTCCTATCAGCAATCTGAGCATTGCTGATATCTTTGAGTGCCTGGAAAATTTAGGTGTGCTGTGGGTGGCAAAACATCCTTCCAGATCTCACTATGGCTAGACACCCCCACAGATCTAGTAGTGGAGCCTGATCCAAAGCCCCCTGAAGTCAATGGGTGGCTTTCCATTGACTTGAGCAACATTAGGCCAGGATTTTAAGGCCATATTTTTAAAGGTATTTGGGCACCTAAAGATGAAGATAAATGCTTAGTTTGGGAGCTTTTGAAAATCCCGCTGACTCCCATTGATTTCAGTAGTAGCTAAACTTCTAGGCACTTTTGAAAATCCCATTAGGCACTTATCTACATCTTTAGGTGCCCAAATACCTCTAAAAATCTGGTCTTTAGTACCTAAATACGAGGAACGCTGGTGCTATGTAAACACTTAAAATAAATTAGGCCAGATTAGATTAGACAGATCTTCAAACTGAGGAAGAAAATAAAATCCTGGCCCCACCGAAGTCACTAGGAGTTTTGCCATTGACTTCAATGGGGTCAGGATTACTACTGCCACTTCATGCTGGGCATCTGGGCAGAGGGATTGGAGAACAAATGCTTAATTTAAAAATAACCTTTAATTTTTCAACTTCTCATTTAATGAGCACAGCTCTAATATAATTGTAATTGTGCTGTATTATAGCACAGTCAATACTGTTTGGACTGGAAAATTCAAATATCCTGATGCCTAGTTGCATCATTTACTTTCTGGTACTTTGAAATCCAGACTTCCTTCCTATAAAGAATCAGCTGGAACGTTGTTTGTCTCATGCCTCTCAATGTGGTTTGAAAGCAAAAAAATAAGACTTGGGTTACTGCCAAGGCTATTTCATTTCAACTTCCTACCAGTAACCATATTGCTCTCTAGGGGCAATTGCACAAGATTAGTAAGAGGGAAGAAAGATGGGTTTGTGGCTACAACACTGGTCTGAGAGCCAGGAGTTTTTGCCAGAGTTTTCCACTGTGCTCTGGAAGTCACTTTAACTCCCTGTGCCTTGGTTTCCCCATCTGTGAAATAGGATATAATATGCACCCATCACACAGGGGTCTACAGAGAGTGTACTAATGTTGGCAAAGAGGTAGATTATACTTAGTCTTATACTTAAGATTGTAAGCCGTTTGGGGCAGGAACCAACTCTGTTATATGTTTGCACAGTGCCCAGCACAATACTACTAATTGATAATAATAATTGAGGTCAGGGTTCTGCACATGTTGATAGCACTGCTAACATATAGAATAGTGCAAAGAAAGCAGGAAATACCTCTCTCTGCACTGCTCTAGATGTCATCAAGAAGAAACCCTGAACTCAGTTCTGGGCAGGGAACAACTGTCTAGCCCATTGAAAAAATCAGTTGTCATCAAAGAGGAAGACACAGCGAGGAAGGACTGGCTTGTAGCCGAGGCTCTAGATTGGGACTTAGGAGATCTGGGTTCAATTCCCAGATTTCTCCCAGACTCGGTGTGTGACTCTGAGCAAGCCACTTGACTCCCAGTGTCTTAGTTCATCATTTTAGTAAGATGGGGATGATGATAATACTCCTTTCTTCCCACCATTCTCTGTGTGGTATATTTAGATTGTAAACTCCTCAGGGGCAGGGATGGTCTCTCACAATGTGTTTGTATGGTGCCTACCTGATTGACACGACTAACACAAACAACAAATACTAAGGATAATTAAAACTAATAACCAAAGCATAGGCTGTTATATTTTTAAACTAACTACAGAACTTGTGCATTGATGGACACTTAAATTAGATTCTTACATTTCAGGTGACTATGTGCCATGGAATGAATCAAAACGAGAGATGATTAAACCAGACAATAAATTCCATCCATCAGAAGCAAAATTTGACTACAGAACCACTGTCCAGGATGATTATATATATAAGGGACCAGTCGCCACTCACAGCTGCAAACCTCTAAATCCAGCCCACATGACCAAAGCACCTTTGGAGGACCTGACAAATTATAAGTTGAATTATGTGCCACATCCCTTGGAGAAACGCTTTGTCCATGAGTATGAGAAGTATAAACCCAGTGAAACCTCATTTGATGGCCTCACCACACACAAACAGTCATACAAGGGGCTGGCTGGCCCACCTGCCAAGATGGTGAAACCGTACCAGTCAATGCCGACCCACGATCTCCCATTTTCGTCTTCCACAGAGTTTCGGGAAAAATACCAAGCTTGGCCACAGCACCCCATGGTCACCAGAAAACCTGATGTGTACGTGCCCCCCGTAGAGAAAATGGACCTTCAGACAACTACTCAGACTCATTACACATACCCTAAGGGACAGCCAGCCAAGACATGTCAGCCCTTGGGCCATGTTCAGAAAAACACTGCACCCTTTGACAGCTGCTCCACCATGAAGGATGACTACAAGCCATGGCATGGTAAGAAAGCAAAACCCATCATACATGCCCCAGAACTTACTTTGCCAGCAGAACCAATGGAGAACCTGACCACCTTTCGGGCCCATTACGTCCCTCACCCCCCCACTTTCACGAAGAGCTTTAAGCCGGGTTGGTCAGTTGGGAGGCCTAACATACCACTCGATGGAGAAACCACCTACGCCACCAGCTACACGCCGAAGGAAATTGTCAAGTGCCTTGCCTCCTACAAAGAGCCCCCAGGCTATGTGTTTCAAGAAATCGATGCTGTTGGTCACAAGTTCTACTGCCCCGTATCGGAGGCTGAACGCCCACTGAGTTCAAAGAGTAAAGAGCGAAGAAGCAGCATTTCTGGGAATGGACTATACCTACCTGGCCCAAAGGAACTACCTATGACAGCCTGATTTTGTTTTTTGTAACCCTCTTTTAAACTGATCATTGATTTTATTCCTTTAAAGAGCTTAAAATAGCTCCCAGGGCCTCACTCCTGGTGGAACACCTGAATAATAAGAATCCTAGTGTCCAGGGAAAGAACATTTTAATCTTCTGGTTGTCAGTGTTTTTTCTATCTCCCAAACTCTGTCTTTAGTTAAGCAATGTCTAGGTCATGGTGACAGATTTCTTGTTCACAAACGTATCAGGCAGTAAGTTTCCTCCATGATGAGTGTGGTACAGCAGCCTAAATCGATGGATAGGTAGACAGATCCCTTAAGTTACAATAAAAATAGAGGTTAGATGTGAGTGCAGGTAAATAGCACAAGCCCAAAGTCCAGCCTCATTTACTGAGTCCATAAAAGACAAGAAAAAAGGTTGCTTAAAATTAGATTTTTCAGCATTGTGTCTCCCTTAATAATTACAAAATTGTAGGGCTGGAAGGGACCTCGCAAGGTCTAGCCCCCTGTGCTGAGGTAGGACCAAATACAGCCGCCGCCTTGGAAGCCTATTCCAGTGCTCAACTATTCTTATAGTTGGAAGTTTTTCCTCATAGCTAACCTAAATCTCCCTTGTTGCAGATTAAGCCCAGTGCTTCTTGGCCTGCCTTGAACAGAGAGAGAGAGCAAATGATCACCAACCTCTTTAGACCAGCCCTTAACACATTTAAAGAATTATCAGGTCCCTGCTCAGTCTTCTTTTCTCAACATTAAACAGGCCCAGCTTTTTTTTTTCTTTCATCTTTCCTCATAGTCCAGCTTTTTGTTGTTGTCCTTGGAAATCTCCCCAACTGATCCACATCTTTCCTAAAGTGGGGGCACAGAATTAGATGCCACAGCACTCCAGCTGAGACCTCACTAGTGCTAAGTGGAGTGGACAATTACCTCCTGTTAATATATCCCAGAATATTAGCCTTTTTTGCAACTGCATCACATTGTGATCCACCATAATCCCCAAATCCTTTTCAGCTATACTACTTCCTCGCCAGTAAGTCCCTATTTTGTCCTTGTACATTTGATTTTTCCTTCCTAAGTGTTTTGCACTTCTCTTGATTGAATTTTCACCTTGTTGATTTCAGACCAATTCTCTAATTCGTTGCGGTTGTGTAGAATTCCAATTCTGTCTTCCAGAGTGGAACTAGGGCAAATGCCTTCGTAAAATCAAGATATCAAGTTACATTACTGCCCAGAACTAGAACACTAAATGGGAAATCTTCAAATCTCACAAAGTAGGAAGGGTCAATACTTGGATAGGTTTACCTTGGAGGTCTCTTGCTGCAGGAAGTCGTACTAGTACTAGGAAGTCTAGGTAGCACAGCAGTTCTGAACAGGGGCCCTGCGGCTAAAACCCAGAGCCTCCCACGGGGCTGAAGCCCCGATCCCTGGCAGCCCCCACGGGGCTGAAGCCAGGAGCAGCAGGGCTGAATTCCGGAGCCCTGGTGCTCCCCCTGGGGCAGAAGCCCTGAGCCCATGGGCAGAGCTGGGGGGACACGGGGGTGTTGCCCACCCCAGAAATTACAGTGCAAGAGCAGGGCAGTCCCAGGGCAGCTCCACTCCCCCAACCTCCTTCTCTCCCTGCACCCTGGCCAGGTCAGAGGTGGGAAGCCAGAGCCAGGCAGTGGGGGACGGCTGATGCCATGGAGCAGGCAGCCATGGCATTCCCTTGCTTCCTGCTGCTGTGGGGGGTTGAAGCTACTCCTCAGCTCCCAGCCCCCTTTGCTCACACAGCTGGTAAGAGCTGCCTGGGCAGGGGACCCAGCTCCATGGCTGGCAGAGCCCTTGGGGAGCAGGGAGCCCCTCCCTGCACCCTGTGGTACCCCCCTGCCCTCACACAGCCCCTAGCTACCTGCTGCCTGCACCCTGAGCGGTTTTCAAACTTTCTGAGCTGAGCCCCCCCCCAACCTTTGAGTTATAATTTTTGATTGCCCCTCTCCCCCAACCAGACAGGCTAGGTGGCCTGCTGAGGGGAGTCAGGGGGTGAAGGTGGTGCTCCCTCCCTGGACCCCCCCTCGCGGAGCTGTCTCAAGCCCTGCTGGCCCCTGCCCACCCAAAATAGAAGTCAAACTACGCCTATGCCCGAGGGTTCCCCCACTGGGCTCTGGAATTTTTATAGCATGTTGTGAGGGGCCTCAGAAAGCAAAAGGGTGAGAACCCTGAGGTAGCACATTTCCTTCTGAGTCAGTGCTAAACAGTGCCCATGCATGTTGCTAGGTGGGTCACAGTGCAACTGGAGGTGGCATCTTCTGGCTGTGATGCAACACCAAGGCCCTGACCACCGGTGCTTATGTAAGTTCCCAGGGTGCTTTGCTGCAGGATAGATGCATTAGTTCTGTTATCCAGGCCAATTTCCTTAACTCCCGTCCTGAAAGCAGTTGTAACTTAAGCAGTGGTTCTCAACCATTTCAGGCTCTCAACCCATTTGTAAACCTTGACAGCTTGTCATGACCCAGTAAATAAGTGTACTGTGCATACCCTAGTGCATCTGCTGTCCCGGGTGTCTGGCTGGGCTCAGCTCTCTGCTCTAGGCTTTGAGATCGCTGGAGTTGGAGTGCCATTCCGGTTTGGCCCAGCCCCCTGATGTGGGGGCTCATTGGACCATGTTTATGAGCATGGCATTGCAACCTGGAGCGGGGTTACAGCAGCACTCACTCAGATTTGGCCTGGACAGCTCCCCTCCCCCCAGCATCAAGCAAAGAGGTGGCTGGGAGAAACCTAAGCAGCACTCTGACCCTTCTCTCTCCCTCCCTCCCACCCCCCGGGCCCATTCCCCACAGGTGCAGGAACTCCCTCCCCCACCCCCAGGCCATTGAATCAATTTTGGATGGCTACCCACAGGTTGAGCAATCATGATCTAAAGTAGTGTTAATTTCTAATCTCAAGTGCTAAGCATTGTTGCTGTGCAGTGTTGCAGAGAAGCTCTGTTTCAACCATAGAGGTGGCTCCCTTTAAATAGATTGAAGTGATCCCAATGTAAAATATGCATTTTAGTTATACGCGTGAAGCCCTCTGAAGCCCTTGGGAATGGAAGTTCTATATAAGTGGTTGGAAACTGAAGCTAGACAAATTCAGACAAGAAATAAAGTGAATTTTTTTTAACATTGAGGGTAATTAACCATTGCAACACTTGAAGTCTTCAAATCAAGACTGGATGCCTTTCTAAAAGATATGCTCTAGTTAAGCCAAAATTTCTGGGCTTGATGCAGGAGGAACTGCGTGAGATTACAGGGTCTGTGTTATACAGGGAGGTCAGATTAGAAGATAGAATGGTCCCTCTTGGTTTTAAAATCTGGTAAATATTTTCTCACCTCTGATGGTGCAAGAACTCTCTCCTTTTGCAGCTTGTGCCATCTGTAACAGACTTTATGGCGCATCAACAAACCATCTGAGGTCACATCTCAACTGAAAAGATTTTACTAGTCTCTCTCTTGCTGTTTGCTGCTATTTATTAAACAGTTATTTTGAAAACTCTCTGGAACACAGGTTCTATGAAAGATGCTACTCAGGTTAAGTGCTGGAAAAAGGATTTGTCTTTTTATACAGTAAAGCTCTTTAACACTCTCACTTTAATCTGACAATGAAAATGGAGCAGTGTGTGTCTAGGATGTAAACCTATCTTTTTTACTGTATTTTGCCATATGGAATTTATCAGTATCAATATGGATCTAAGTATAAATGTTACAGCGCGTGAGTAACTGCTGGTTTTCAAACATTAATAACAAAAGTCCAGATTCTGCAAACACTACACCAACTTCCACTCCCCAAAAGCATGTGCCAAATCAATGGAACTGATTTTTTTCCAGGGATTTCACAGCATGGGAGCTAGCTATGTATTTTTGCTGACTTGTACCTTAATAAAATGCTTTAATGTTTTAAAACTAAACCAAAATGATACAAGGAGCCTAATTTATTCACATGAATAAATAATTTGCAAAATCCCACTAGAATGTCCTTTGGTTGGTTTTTTTTGGTCCACATAACACCTTACGTGTACATGGTGCAGTGTAACAAGTAAAATGACAAAAAACAAACAAACCAACATTCCTGCCCTGAAGATCTACAAACTAAACACACAAAAGCCCCCCAAACAACAGGACTGCTACTACTTCTCAACAGAGGTTTCTGCTTAGAGCACAAGGAATTTCATGGAAAAGTTCTAAATTGCACGGTGTCTGTGTTGACTTTTAAAATGAGCTTTAGTGATGGGTCTAGGTTTGTCACATGCATAGCATGAACATAACTAGCATTAGGACTTAAGTTAGAACCGGTGACTCCAGAACAGTGACTTGGTTCTTTTTCTTTGCCCTCGTGTTCTACACAAACTCAGCTTCTTTCCCATACTTGGGACATGGTGTACCCTCCCATTCTCTCCCTCCTGCATGACAGGGTTCCCCATTCTCTGTGTTCCCCCATTCCTGGATTTTTTTGCATTCTCCCCATGCCAGGGGCACTGTGTATCTCTTCCCCTCCCCACCAAATAGCTTTCTTCCCTTGGACTGGAAGGGACAGGCTGAGAGCTGGCATCTCTCCCACTGCATGAAGCAGGCACTGGAGATGTACTTGTGAGCTAGGAGGGAGGAAGGAATGAAGCCTCCTTTACTCTCCTCTCCCTCCTGCTGACTAAACAGCCACCCCACAGGTGTTAGGGATTTTACGGCGAGTTAAAAGCAACTTTTAAAATGATGATAGGTCTTCCAGTTTTCACTAAAGTCAATAGGGGTCTGCCTATTGATGCATAGAACATTGCCTAAACATTTGCCATCGATCAGATGTGGCATTCAGCAGTTATGTTTCATCAAGACATGCAGGCAAACAGAGAAACGCTGGGCCTCGTTTCGCCTGGTCCATGCCCTCATCAACTACTCACCCGCTCTGCCCCTCTAAAAAAAGTAAATAAAATACCCCCCTTGAGCACAGCTGTATTTAATTTGCTGTGATTTGTATACAACGGGTTGATACCGAGGTTTTCTTTTTTTGATATTGAAACCACTAGGATGGCCTGTTGTTAGTTGAAAACTGACTCCATAAATGCTTCAGTAAGTGAAGTGTTTTAACAAGCATCCACCAACCTCAGAGGCTACTTAAACCAATAATGTATGCTTAAAAAAAACAGTGCATGGAAAAGGAAAAAACAAACCTTTCGCACAGCCCAAACCAAATTACTCCTCAGCCCAACCATTAAATGCTTCCTTAAAGAAGGCAAGGAAAATGTCCTGGCTCCTTGCTTGGTGATTAAGCTCTTCGTGGCTTGTCTGGTCTGATCTTTCTGGTTCAGGTTTTATTTTTGTGATTCACCATCGGCCCTGGGGATTTGTAAATGAGGTCAGCCCAAACCCCACATGAGATCTAGAGGCAACAGGCGGTTTTATAGTACTGAGGAGGGTGCTTGGGGAAATGGTTTCCCATGCTGGTGTGATCTTAACCACGTACGTGTATCTAAATGCTGACCATGCACTCAATCACATCCTGCTAAGTGTTCTGCCTAAACAAACCCTATTTATGTGCACCAAGAGTACAGGCTTCCAGTGCCCACTTCCTTCTCAGCCACATAAAACTGCCCTGTTTTACTTATGTCAGAACACAAATAAAACATTTAGTTAGTAAAGACTTAAATGCAGAGTTTATAGAACACATTTATATGTACAGCCTTAGCAGAAAGGCTGGAGGACCACATCCAAAACAAGTGACATTTAGCTTGTTCATCCTCCCTGTAGGGGCATTAACTAATAGCACACCTCAGCCATGCTCCTCCTGTCCCAAGCCAGCCAAATTGCCCTGTATGGTTGAGAGCAAATGCTCTGCAGTGCGCAAGGGGAGTGGACTCTCTGGGAAGTCTCACAGAATAGAACCATACCAGTTCTGCAGCAACCCCTGTATAGGCTGAAGGATTGAGCTGAGTGCATGGACATCTCACTGGCATCAATGGAAAAAAATGTATAACGAACAAATGTGGAATGTCCCATAATGCTCCACGGTGCAATTCCAAGAGGAGAATTTTGTCTCTAGTGAGGAACAAACCCTTAGTGATATCAGGATAACTCCTGTCCTTAATTACACCAGTGTATATCTGGAGTAACTCCCCCGAAGCAAAAAAAAAAAAAAAAAGGAACACAAACCCATCTTGCCCGTCAAATAGCACAAGTGGACACATCACAGGAAGAGCAGTGTTGTGGCCTCCTTCTTCAACCCACTTGATGATGGAGAAGGTAACTTTGGAGAAGACGTGGAGGGTGTATGGTGGAATGGTATTGCGCCTTTAAAACATTTTACTGTGCTTCTGTCTTTAAATGGCTTGGTCTTGAAGCTCATGAATAAGTTCTCACTGTCAACAAAGCAGCAAAAAAAGAAAAGGAAAGAAAAAAAAAAGTAATGGGGCAAATCCTAAGCTGCCTCAAAGTCAGCATAACTGGCCCAGGAGCTCTGCAGATGAGGTGCCTCAGCGGACAAAGACCTAAAGTAGCAACGACTGTACCATCATCCCACCTCCCCAGGACTGGGACAGAGAATGTGGGTAGGGGTTAATGGGCATCCCCAGAGCAACCCAATGGTCTTAGTGATCCCTGCCTGCCATAATTGATCATTAGGGCCATTGGCAACTGGTGCAATTTAGAGAAGCCTTCAAGCTGTTCCAAGTTGTGCTGGGGGACTTACCTGATGTAGATCAGCAGAGAATCAGGGGAGCACAAGAGAGTCTTAAAGGCACCCTTGCACCACTCTGTCTAGGGAGGTGCGCCACGGACTCCTCAGCCACCATGCAGGATCTGGGCCAACAAATGTACACTAGTGTCAAACTGGTGTAAGTGAGGGAGGGGGAAAACCAGGCTCTGTATGCCGGTTGTGAAAAAAATGAAGCATAATTCACATGGGAATGAAGGGTCTCTTTTTAAAGTAATGTGATGATTATATTCAGCAAATATTCCAGCTTTTCATAGAATCATAGAACTGGAAGGGACGAGGTCATCTAGTCCAGTCTCCTGCACTCAAGCCAGGACTATGTATTATCTAGACCATCCCTGACAGGTGTTTGTCCAACCTTCTCTTAAAAACCCCAATGATGGAGATTCCACAATCTGCCTAGGCAATTTATTCCAGTGCTTAACTACTCTGACAGGAATTTTTTCCTAATATCCAACCTAAACCCCTCTTGTTGCAATTTAAGCCCATTGCTTCTTGTCCTATCCTCAGAGGTTAAGAAGAACAATTTTTCTCCCTCCTCCTTGTAACAACCTTTTATGTACTTGAAAACTGTTATGTCCCCTCTCAGTCTTCTCTTCTCCAGGCTGAACAAACCCAGTTTTTTCAATCTTCCCTCATAGGTCATATTTTCTAGACCTTTAATCATTTTTGTTGCTCTTCTCTGGATTTTGTCCACATCTTTCCTGAAATGTGGCGCCCAGGATTGGACACAATACTCCAGTTGAGGCCTAATCAGCACAGAGTAGAGCGGAAGAATTACTTCTCGTGTCTTGCTTACAACACTCCTGCTAATACATCCCAGAATGATGTTTGCACCAGTGTTTCATATTAAGCTTGTGATCCACTATGACCCCAAGATCCCTTTCCGCAGTACTCCTTCCTAGGCAGTCATGTCCCATTTTGTGTGTGTGCAACTGATTGTTCCTTCCTAAGTGGAATACTTCGCATTTGTCCTTACTGAATTTCATCCTATTTACGTCAGATCATTGCTCCAGTTTGTCCAGATCATTTTGAATTTTAATCCTATCCTCCAAAGCACTTGCAACCCCTTGCAGCTTGGTATCATCTGCAAATTTTATAAGTGTACTCTCTATGCCATTATCTGAATCATTGATGAAGATATTGAACAGAACTGGACCCCACTCATTATGCCGTTCCAGCATGACTGTGAACCACTGATAACTACACTCTGGGAATGATTTTCCAACCAGTTATGCACCCACCATATAGTAGCTCCATCTAGTTTGTATTTCCCTAGATTGTTTATGAGAAGGTCATGTGAGACAGTATCAAAAGTTTTACTAAAGTCAAGATATACCATGTCTACCGCTTCCCCCCACCATCCACAAGGCTTGTTACCCTGTCAAAGAAAGCTATTTGTTCTTGACAAATCCATGGTGACTGTTACTTATCACTGTCACAGGCTCGGTCACAGACACCCACTTGGGACTGTCACCTGACATGCTGAAATGACCTCTGAGCCCATTTTCTCTGTTAGCTTGGGACTCCAGAACCCTGCCTTGTTGAGCCAGACATGCAAGCCTGCTGCAACACAGACCCAGGGTCTGAACCACGTCCCCAAAGCTGTAGGCTTTTATTGAAAACCACTCAGCGGGTACTCCTGACTCCAGCACCCACACACCCAGCTCCCAATGGGATTCAAACTCCAAATAAATCCGTTTTACTCTGTATAAAGCTTATACAGGGTAAACTCATAAATTGTCCACCCTCGATAAGACTGATAGAGAGATATGCACAGCTGTTTGCTCCCCCAGGTATTAATCACTTACTCTGGGTTCAATAATAAACAAAAGTGATTTTATTAAAAATAAAAAGTAGGATTTAAGTGGTTCCAAGTAATAACAGACAGAACAAAGTAAGTCACCAAGTAAAATAAAACAAAACACGCAAGTCTAAGCCTAATACATAAAGAAACTGGCACAAGGTGGGAATTCTCTCTCTCTCTGGGTCCCCCCACTCCTTCTAAATGGGAAAGCACCAGGTTAAAGATGGATTCCAGTATCATTTGACATGTTCACATGTCCTGTGAGACTTCATTACCCACTCGCTGGCACACAGGTATACAGGAAGGCTTACAAGTAAACAGAGCCATCTACAACCAACTGTCCTAGTTAATGGGGGCCAACAAGATTCCAAACAACCATTAATGTCCCACACTTTGCATAGTTACAATAGGCCTTCAGAATTATATTTCAGATTCCTAATTTCAGATACAAGAATGATACATTCATACAAAGAGGATGACCACACTCAGTAGATTATACGCTTTGTAATGATCCCTTACAAGAAACCTTTTGCGTAAAGCATATTCCAGTGACATCATATTTACACTTATAAACACATTGCCACAAACATATGGAGTGCAACACCACACCCTCCTCCTAAACTTACTGCCGGAGTCTTGGACGCTGTCCATGGCAGAGGCAGTACATGTAAAAATCCCTGTTTGTCTCTGGTCACACCCCCTCCCAGTACCTTTAAACCCTGTGATGTCATTCATAGGTGTCCTAGCAAAGTTCTGGGTGCCTGAAAACACGTTGGGGTGTATTGCTATCAGAAGGCAGACAGCAGTATCTGTTGAAGTGTAGGTGTCTTGGCCTTTACCCACCAATGCCATGAGGTGGCGTGCCTCAGTTCCCGCTTCCACACAGCAGTGTAGGCCTCTTATGCTTCTGCTACTGTGCCAAGCTCTAAGCCTGTTTACAGGTATAAGCTGAAACGCAACATGCTTGTGGGACTGTCTTGTTGCCATCCCTAGCATGTACAAAAGTTTTTTCCACAAATGAGGTATGTTACACATCTTTGAAGGGTTTACCATTAGTATTAACTCCCTTGTCTTGACCCATAGATGAAGTAGCAAAAGACAAAAGATGAACAGCCAATTTATGACAGGCAGACTTTGTTCACACAGTTTGGCTTGTTCAGTGTCTATTCCATTTTCCAATCCCTTTGTGCACCATGGTAGGTGCTCAGATACAGATTCTTCTGCCCCTATGGAGAAGGCTCTTAATTCACGCATGTGTTTGAGGTTTTGGCAAGGAAAGGGTGCACTGCAACCATGCCTGCCCTCAGCCCCTCCCTCTGGAATCTCTTTGTGTTGGATGTCACCCCCTTGTAAAGCTTCCTAAATGCAAAGTTTTCCTTCTTCCAGCCTTGAAGAGACAGTGTTATCTCTCACAAGGGTAGCAGGAACATTTTTCATTGGAGTGCTTTGGATTGGGAAGATCCCCTCGGTCACCCCATTCTCTGTTCCCAAAACTTAGCTGGGTGGATTTGCCCCTCCAGGAGATCTGACCCCCGGTCTTCCCTTAAAACCTGATCCATAGGTGAGGGGTCTGGCATTTTAGATACAGATCCTTCACCCTCCTCCTGGGGAAAAGCCTTCCTACAAAAGGTGGGCAGATCCTCCTGTCCCCCCTCACCTTCCGTCTGGACTTCCCTCTCTGGGCTCCCCTCTGAGGCAGACACTCCTGTGTACCTAAAAGGGAAAGTGACCCTGATCCAGCTTTGGGCTCACAGCTACCAACTATGACAGGCTTTTCACTGGCCAGCAAAATCCCCCCCTTTCACTCAGGTTGGGCTTACTTCCAGCTACAGAGACCTTGTGGTCTGTTCCCACCACAGCAGTCACCAGGACCCCAACTTCCATCTCCAGGATACAAGTCTCTGTGCACCGCAGGACAGGACCTGTCCCCTGCTGACCTGCAACTTCCTGGCAGTCAGTAGCTGGGAAGGCCTCCTTGTTACAAGGTGGAACATCCCCCTCCCGCAGGTAGATGATCACAGGACAGGAGCTGGTTCTATCCAGCCCTTCTCGCAGGGACCTGCCTTGAGCCCCGGGGCTGCAAGAACTAGTTTTGACCACCCCTGCCCCCAAAGCTGCATTCTCCACTGCTAGAGGAATTAAAGAGACACTCTCCTATTCCCCCAGCAGCACATGTGACTTCAGCCTCCCGCCTGGGGCTTTTAGCACAAGATTCCTTCTTGCTGCTAACAAACCTTGGGGCAGGTTTTGCCACATCGAAGAAATCACTCCCCAGTAGAAACGATGCAAAATTGTGTGTCACCGCTGCAACAGTCAGTTCAGCCTGCAAATCACCAGTTTCCATGTGTACCTTAGCTAAAGGTGCAAGGACTTTGTAACCTCCCACCAATTCTAATTCTGCCATTTTTCCTGCTAACAAATCCTTCTCCTGGATCAGGTCCCTCCTGACCACAGAAATTTCTGCATCAGTGTCTCTCCGTCCTTGGAGCACTTTGCTATTAAGCTTAACAGCATTCATATGCTCACTGCTTGGTTGTGTAGAAGCAACCTTTACAAATCCTGTGTGGAAAAAGGCAGCAGCCTGGGATACCCCTGTGCTCTGAGAAGCAGCAGCTTCATGTGTTACCTGCTGTCTTTTCCCACTTAGCCAAGGACACTTATTCCTCAGGTGCTCAGTGGACATACAATGACAGCACCTTCTGGGCTCCTCTGCTTGTACAGGAGACTTGGGACGAGTAACAGGGGAATGGGGAGGTGAACGCCCTGCCTCCTTTTTCCCCAGGGGTAAAACGGTGATTCTGCTTTCCCCCAACCTTGTGCCCCTCTGCCAGTGGTTTATGTTTAATTGCAGCTTGTGACTGTTCGTAAGAATCTGCAAACCCAGATAATTCCCCCCACTGCACCCACCTGTTTGTCCCACAAATACTGCTTTACATAATCACTACACATATTCAGGAACTGTTGCTGAGTAACCAAATCACACATTTCTTCCAAGCTGGTAATGCCTTTTCCCTTCACCCACTTGTCTAACAAATCTCTCATTTCATTTACATAAGCCACATTACTCAATCCAGATCCCCTCTTAAGACTCTTAACCCTGTAGGTTTCAGGTGTAATCTGAAACTGTTTCAAAACCAGTTTCTTAAATTAACCGTAGTTTAAAGCATCAGCAATAGGCATCTTATTGCCTCTCCCAGTCAATTTTGCAACCAAAGTGGTCATTTTTTGATCTTCAAGAATCGCATGAAGGGTGCACACTCTCTCAAAGGTGATGAAATATTTAGCAAGATCACTGGATCAATCATACTGCGGGCATAATCGTTCCTATTTGTGGGGTTTTTGGGAAGTAGAGCCAGCTGCTGGTGGGTTTTATCTCTTTCACTCCATTACAGCCAGTTCATGCTTCTGGGTCTCAATCTGGGCCTGTATTCCTTTGTCTTTTAACTCCAGCACTAGCTGCTTCTCTCTTTCCTTCTCCACCTGGGCAGCTTTCTGGGCTTCAAGCTCTTTGTCTTTTAGCTCCATGGCTCTTTCATGAGCAGCTTTCTGTACTTCAATTTAAGCCTGTTTCTGGGCCTCCATGGTTTCCCTGGCCACAGCTGCTTCTTTGAGCCTCATTTCTGCCTGCCACATTTGAAACTCACGGTCCTTTGCCTTCTCTTCCACTTCCAGTCTGGCCAGCTCTAGTTTTGTAGCTGCCTCACTGGTAGTCATTTTCCTGCTTTCTTGTGCTTATTTCGCTCACTCAAAATAAACCAACAGAAAATAACAAACCAGTAACCACTTTGTCTGTTTTCCATCCACCACACTTAAAACTCACTTAAAATCACTACCAGTGTCTCAAAGCAATCAGATGTGTACAGATCCTGCTGATGACACCACTGTGACGGGTTTGGTCACAGAGACCCACTTGGGACCGTCACCTGACGTGCTGAAACTACCTCTGAGACTGTTTTCCCTGTCAGCTTGAGAGTCCAGAACCCTGTTTTGTTGAGCCAGAAATGAAAGCCTGCTGCAACACAGACCCAGGGTCTGAACCCACGTTCCCAAAGCTGCAGGCTTTAACTGAAAACCACTCAGCAGGTACTCCAGTCTCCAACACCCAGACACCCCGCTCCCAATGGGATCCAAACAAAAGTGATTTTATTAAGAATAAAAAGTAGGATTTAAGTGGTTCCAAGTAATAACAGACAGAACAAAGTAAGCCACCAAGTAAAATAAAACAAAACACGCAAGTCTAAGCCTAATACATAAAGAAACTGAATCCAGGAAAATCTCACCCTCAGAGATGTTCCAATAAGCTTCTTTCACAGACCAGACTCCTTCTTAGTCTGGGCCCAACCCTTTCCCCAGTACAATTCTTGTTAGTTCCAGCAGGCATCTTAGGTGAAAAGCAGGGGATTCCACATGACTGGGACCCCTTTGTTCTATTCCACTCCCTTTTATAGCTTTGGCACAAGGCGGGAATTCTGTGTCTCTCTCTGGGTTCTCCCCCCCCCTTCTAAATGGGAAAGCACCAGGTTAAAGATGGATTCCAGTATCATGTGACATTTTCACACGTCCTGTGAGACTTCATCACCCACTCGCTGGCACACAGGTATACAGGAAGGCTTACAAGTAAACAGAGCCATCTACAACCAACTGTCCTAATTAATGGGGGCCAACAAGATTTGAAACCTCCATTAATGGCCCACATTTTGCATAACTATAATAGGACCTCAGAATTATATTTAATATCCTAATTTCAGATACAAGAATGATACATTCATACAAAGGGGATGAACACACTCAGTAGATTATACGCTTTGTAATGATCCCTTACAAGAAACCTCTTGGGTAAAGCATATTCCAGTTACATCATATTTACACTTATAAACATAGTTCCATAAACATATGGAGTGCAATGCCACAATCACCTCATTATCTTCTAGGTGTTTGCAAATTGATTTCTTAATTATTTGCACCATTATCTTTCCGGGTATAGAAGTTGAGCTGACTGGTCTCTAATTCCCCGGGTTGTCCTTATTTCCCTTTTTATAGACGGGCACTATCATTTTAAGTGTTTTTAAAACGTTGCTTTTCACATCTAGACAATGTCTAGCTATTGCCAAGTTCAGGTCACAGAATATGGCCTTTACCTCAGTCTCCACAGCAACTGTGCTTACGGGGCTCTTTTATTCTCAAACAATCTTAGCCACAGAATAGCATGAAGCCATTTTACATAGTGCTACCCCGTCCCTCCTCTCATAAAATCACCCATTACAGGTGAAATAATATACAAAGTCTGGACTTTGGGAAGCTGCTGTTGACAACCCTGTGTTAAATATGGCCCCATGTGCTACTTTGTTACCAGATTCCACAGAGCAAGGTAACATCCGTCTTTGTGGAAAGGGGCTTTTGTGGAATCCTTTTGTCACTGTTGAGCCGTATTCAGCTGCCAGTAAACTCAGAAGTGACTGTTAAGGGTGAGGTTTTAATTAATCTGTTTGATTCTGATTTTAGATTACACGCCCCCCAGCCCTCCCAGGCGCAAGTTCCCCCCCCTCTTTTAAACCAAAAACTTTTCCATGTGGAATTTCCTGTGAAACTTACAATTAAAAGCCACCTATTGGAAAAACTAGATCAGGTTTTGAATTACAGGAGAGTGAACAAAATCACAATTCCCTTTGTAAAAGAGCTGCAACCTCACTTGTTTGAAAAGGGCTACAGCAGAAACTTGGCACAGACATTGTCCTAATTGAGGTTAATACCTTTGCTTGCTTTAAAAAGAATATTTTGATTTAACGAATATATCACTTGTATCAGTCTGAGCATGCCCAATGGAAATCAACAGCCGGGCACAAACAGATGCACCATACCTGTGTGTGCTGAATTCGGACTCATTGTTTATTCAGGATTTGTAGGGCTGGGGAGGACAGAATATCTGCCATGGAATGACAATCCTCCTTCCCAGCTGGACCTGGGGTATGGATCAGCTGTACAGTCACTGCTGTTTGAAGCTATTCTAGTGGCTGCAGCATACTACTCTCTTCTTGCACAGCGCGTGTTTGTGAGCAAATCTGTGTAGTTCCTGACTCATGGCCCACCCCCTCTGCTCACATGGGGAGAGTTAGGAACAGTGCTTTTCAGGCTCGGTGTGCCAGTGCAAACAGAGGCAGGATTTTCCCCCAAGTATGCATTTGATTGTTCAAGAAACTTACGAGCTCCACAGGTGATGGCCCGGAGATGATTAGCTTTGCAAACCTGAGCAACTGTGGGGATAGGGGAGGAGGCTGGAGAACCTTGAAAGCTCTGCTACCCTGGTAGCTCCTGTTTTAAGGTTAATAAAGAATGAGTCAGAAAAAAGTAGTTAAATAAATAAGCTGCATTATCTGTACAAAAAATGATATAAATACAGGTTTTTTTAGGGGAGGAAATCCTACTTCTATAATACTCAGCAACCCTCATCATCTTATGGGGATACTGCCAAGTCACAATTCATAGGACAAATATCTGAAATTATATTTATACTGTGTGAAGGGGACACAGTGGCCTGGCCAGACCTTGGCTCCAAATGTTTATCCTAAGCACAGTTACACAGCTAATATCCAACATGGGATTGTCTGAATATGCTTTGTTATTAAAAAATGTAAATACTTTCCAGCACTGCTTTTCATTAGCTATTGTACTAGAAACAACCACCAAATTATTAGCAAGGAATTTGTCCTTCGTTCCATGCATAACTATAGTTTCACAAGTAGGAAAGCCTCTCCCCCCAGTTGTCATAGTTTACGAAGCAATCTGTACACAGTGAAATGTATCCAAAGTTAAATGAAAGTGCTGATAAAAACAGGAAAATTACACTATTACCACTGATTTTAGGGGAACAAAATTGCAGGGAGATCACAAAAAAAGTCCCCAAAATAGTTTTTATCTGGACAACAATGTACAATTATTAATATTGCACTTTTTATACAAGGAATCCTAATAAATATACACAAAAAGATATACATTTACATACATAAAAAGACTTTTTTTGTTTGTTTTTAAATAAAAGTTACACTGATTCTTAGCAATGTGATTTCTCAGAGACCCATTTGTAGAGAGAGTGTTCCCTGCCAGACACACTTTGGAATGACCAAACTGGAGGCAATTTAATGCAATGGACCTGGTGTTGACCTCACAAGAGAACTTCCAGGCTTGTTGAAAAATCCACATGTAAGGTAAGCTGCAACATATCAATACTTGAACAGTGTTTTATTACTGCATCACAGGAAGAGAGTCCCACTGGGGGTGACACAAGAGGCACAGGCAAACCTTACATTCAGAGATAGTCCTAAACCAAAACTCCGGATCTGGGCACCTCTCCCTCAAACTTCGGGGAAGTTCAAATCCAAACTTTGTAGTTCAGGCTGATTTCTGCAAGGTGCTGAGCAACCTGGATTTCCACTGACTTGAGGATGCCCAACATCTTGAAGGATGAAGCACTTAATTTTTGATTATCGATGCAATTAGGCGAGAGAATCACAATGAGCAGGCAAAACCATGTTATAAACGTAAAATTTGACTCTCACTTCTCAGATCACCTCTGACTGCAGAGTTCTATTCATGGATTGCTTCACTTTCTAGCATCCACCTTTTTTGTGTGTCTTTTAGGAATTTGTGCAACCACTTTGGGGACAAAGCTGATGATGCAGCATTCTGTATGTCTACGTGACAGAAAGAACTATAACAAATCAGAGCAGCTGTGTTCTCCTTCTTGATAAATTAATAATTACCACTGGAGGGTTTGGCTGTAATGAGAGAAAAATTCCACACTGGCAGGACATAGAAATGATTTCTACAAATCCAAAGTTAGAAATAGACCAAAACCCCAGATCTGAAAGCCCAATAACTCTGGGATCTCAGGCTTCTCTCTTCCCCAGATACATTTTAATCATGTTAAGATGCAGCATGGTAAGTAGCTCTTGTTGCCACAAATATATATACAACCCCTCCTATAAGTGCTCTGCACAGAGCAGTGATGGCAGGTATGCACGGCGGTCTGTCAATAGCAGATCATTCTGTCACTCACTTTCCTTTTCTGCATAATACTGTACTTCATTTTTTCATGTTGAGGGAAAAAAACTTGGTGCACTTATTTAGATGCATTTTAAACTCATTCATGCTTCAGCACAATGTTTAACCTCCTTTTCAGATCCTAAGTTCTTAGCGTGAGAGAGAGAGAGAGAGGGACAGAGAGAGAACAGGAACACAGCTTTAGGACAGCAATTTTAAAAAACCAAAACCACATGCTTATGTTAACAAACCCTTCTAGGGCAAATGATGTCTCTGCCTATTGCTTAGCTGAATGTTTAGTTCAATCCCTTTTTTCAGTAGCCCATGATCTGTCAAGCTGTTTGATCCATGCCCTGGTGGTCTGATCTGCTGCTAATGGGAGTTTTTGCTTTGGTGTTTTCCGCCCATCTGCTGGTTGATGAGTATCGCAAGGCCTATACAAGGATTCCTAGACAGCTCTGTTCCACTCAGGTCTGACATGTTGCTTGTCTTCTCTTTCTTTTTGATCTCCCACCACAACTGTGCTTTGCTGCATTCCATCTCCCAGTCTCACTGAAGGGAAAACTTGCCAAGTCCTTTACAACAACGATTCAGTAAAGTTAAAAAAAAATAAAATAAAAATAAATAAATAAAATGAAAAAAACTGAATTCTGTCCAATTTGTTTTGTAACAGTCCTTCCTGTAGTGAAGCAAAGGCTGATGCCTCTGATCCCCTATCTCAGTTGCTCTCATCTTCATGCTTTTCCACAAGTCCCACAGCAGCGAGATTTGAACTGGGTGAGCTGGCAGAGTTTGAGCTGCTTCACCTTCTCACAGTACCTGGTAGTGTCTCTGCATTCCACTGGCAAAGGGGGAACAAAAAGGAGATGCAATGAAAGAACAGTAACTTACCTCCCAGTAACTGCAGCAAAGAGTCCTGTGGCACCTTATAGACTAACAGACATACTGGAGCATGAGCTTTCGTGGGTGAATACCCACTTCATTGGATGAATGTAGTGGAAATTTCCAGAATTTCCACTACGTGCATCTGACGAAGTGGGTATTCACCCACGAAAGCTCATGCTCCAATACGTCTGTTAGTCTATAAGGTGCCACAGGACTCTTTGCCGCTTTTACAGATCCAGACTAACACGGCTACCCCTCTGAAGCTTGACTCCCAGTAACTGTGGTTCTTCAAGATTTCTTGTCTGTGTGGACCTTCCCTGGAAGTGCCCATGCGCCTCAAGGATCTACACAGACATGGGTTTGAAGAATTGAACATCCAAAGGTTGCTTTTAGACCACACAATCAGAGAGGGGAGTCCTGGGTTAGTAGTATACTGTTGACTGGTTAGTGGGATACCTACATCTTAGGGTTGTCACTGCACTTGTGGGGGTTTTGCTCTCCAGTACCACAGGAGTTATCCCCATTGCCAAGTTGGCATTAAAAATATAAATAAAATAACGAGCTGCTTTTTAAAGAGAAGGAGTACTTGTGGCACCTTAGAGACTAACAAATTTATCTGAGCATAATTATTCCTCTTCTTTTTGCGAATACAGACTAACATGGCTGCTACTCTGAAACCTTTTTAAAGAGAGTTGCTCCATGGCACCTTTATGTACTTTATCGGCTTGGGAGGTCCACACTGGTTGGTCTGGAGCTTGGGAGGTCGATACTGGCTAGTTCTGAAGTTATCAGGTGAGATTCTGTGCTGTGTTTCTAATGGGTGGAGCACTGAACTTGCAGCCCAGGGACAGGGTTAAGCAACCTTTGCGCTCTCCTAATCCTGGGCTCTTTCGAGGCCCAGCAACCCTCCCAATGTAACTTAGACAGCCCTAGGGGCCTGTCTCATTAACAGCAGCCTCTTGGTGTTGCCCTATGGGCTGCAGCACTGCCTGCAATCTCCACAAGGCTGTATGTCCTGGCCCCTACACACCCTCCCCCATGCCAGCTTGTGAGGGGATCCTCAGAGGGCAGCATTCTTGCTGTCTGCTGTAGTGCTGGTGCCAAAGGAATTCTCCCCTGACTGGAGCTGTGGCTTTTAGGGTCCCTTTATGCCACTCCAAAAAAAGAAGCCAGAGTGCGGGTGAGGGTCTCATGCACCTCCTTTAAACTCCACCTCTGACAGTCCTGTCCTCCCTCAGCAAGCCAAGCCATGCTAACTGTGTTTGGGCTGGCTTTACCGAGCACCTGTATTTGCCTTTAGAGGTGGGAGAAGGCCTGTAGCAAGCCCTTCTGTAGTCTAGTGGTTCTGCTGCTGCTCCACAGTGCCCAGCCTCTGGGGAGATCCCCAGTGCCCAGCCTCAGAATTGCTGGCTGCACACTAGACTCCAGGTTCTGGCCCTTAAACGCAATGCTTCAGAGTACTTGGGAGCCATGACTGGCAAAGAGGTTGTGATTTATACTCATGCTACTTGGTGTTCCCAGGTGAACACTGACATAACAGGGCTTGGTTTCCAAAGAGGCACATCTGTTCCAGATCATTTATTCCTTTTGCAATATTTATAATGTGTGTGTTTTTTGGCAGGCCCAATTAAGTTCTAGTCACCTGAAAGTCACATCCACTGCAGGAATTCCCTGCACTAACCAACTCATCTGCCTCAGGTTTGCTTGATGTTAACATCAACTAACTATCTGTTTATGATTTATTATTTCTCTCCATACCAATAATGGAAATTTAGGACAGCACCTACTACTTTTAGCCCTATTAGCAGGAAGATGAGATCCCAACTCTTAGAAAACAACATCAACAACAAACAATGCTGGAGACATTCCAGTAGGAATACTTGATTTTGCAGACTGCAATTTGCCATTTTTCAGACAAATGTTTTCCCAAGCAGCCCAGCAGCGGGGCCCAACACTGTGCTCTGGGGACCCAGCTCTGCGGTGAAGATTCACAGGTGGCTCCTTTCTCCCACAGGAACGTACTGTTTTCGCAGGGGGTGATGTTGCAGCGTTGCCAGTTCGCAGGTCTTGGCCTCCAGGAACAGTAGTGCTCCTGCACAGGTTTGTTGGTGCGGACATGCACGCATTCCACTCGCCTGGACTGGAAGCCGTAGTTCCCACATGTAGCTGTACACAGGGTCCACAGACTGACCCTCCAGTGCACACCACAGATGTCTGTCCAGCAGTTCTGTGTGCTCAAAGGCCTGTTAATAAAAAGGACAGAGATGATATTATACCACCAGGCAGGAAATAAGAGGCTTAGTCACACTGGGTATTCCTCAAACACTGGGGATACTACAGGCCCGATAGCTCTGATCCTGAACCTCTCTGAACACTTGCTGGACCTGATCCACAGTGGTTGTAAATCAGCATAGATCCATTGTCTTAATGGGCTGTATTGAGGGTCTGGCCCATTGACTTCAACTGGCAATTACAGAACGGGACTCAAAAGGCCAGATCCTCAGCTGGTGTCAATTGGCATAGCTCCAATGAAGTCTATGGAGCTATGTATCCATTTACACCAGTTGAGGATCTGTCTCAAACAACTTTAGCATGCCTTCTATCCATAAAGTAGTTAACGACCAGATACTACTGAGGAGTTGTAATGAACCAAGAAGTGGCTGATGTAAGCCACCATAGCTTTGTTAGTATAAATGCAACAAGCTTGGGTTTCAGGTATTGTTGTTAGGGTTTTACAAATGGCACAAACAAAAACCGGTGTTCAGAACTCATCCTTTTCCTTCTGTACACTTGGTGCTCATTTAGTTATTGCACAGGAGAAATGTTGATATGCTACCAAGCAGTGCTAGTTGGGATGGCTTTGGCAACGTGGATGCTCATCCACTAGGAAAAACTTGAAGGGAGAATTGGGGTTTCTCTGTAAAAATGGTATCAAACATGCACAGAGCCCAATTCTCCTGTTATTCCTGAGAGATGAAAGGAGAATCAGGACCTCAAATCCAAAAACCTCCAAAGGCAGTAAAATCTCTGGCCTAATTCATAGGTCTCTGTACAGAAGAGCGGTTCTGATGATGAGGGATTCTGTAATACCTTGGCAGGGCACTGCACTGGTCAGAAGACACAGAATTCCCATCCCTGGTCTGGCAGAAAATCTGTCTGTGCTGTACAGCTAGTCGCGGTCCGATGCATGGCCCATTACACTGCAAAAGTAGAAAAAAGACATTCAGTGGCATAAAGAGAGAACATGCCCTGCTTTTATGAAACCCTTCTTGGGCGTCAATGAGCAGAGATGCATGTTGCTGAGATGCAGATGCTCTCAGTCACTTCATAGAGATCAGCAGGTTTTGAGTCCAAGTGCACAGTCTTCTTGTATCCCACACAGCCTCCCCAGGGCAGCATTAAAACTCATTTCTGTATCTGCTCTCTAGATTAATTCCCCTCCCTCTTTGCCTGTTTCAATCTTAAATCCATCTGTTTGGACAAATAAAAAGCTCTCATCTTATTACCCCCGAGCTTGTGATCCATACAGGAAATCTTGCTACAGTCCCTTTACTGTGTATTTTACAGCTTGTACTGTCACAATTTATAGCCAAGTGGTTCATAGCAAGACTGAATCGGGCCAGCAATGGTTTTTGATTTAACACAAAGACATCCTAACTTATTCAAACCTGTCAGTCAGCCTCTTGTGGTTTAATTTGTTTCCCCTCTTCCCAGCTTAAATCACAGACAGCTAAAGGCACGAAGCATGTGACTCTGGTACCATCTTTCATCAACCCTTATGAAACTGCCTGGTTTCCTAGGCAGCCAATATCTGGAAACTGGTTTTGGCAGGGGACTGCTGATTTGGAGATGGACAAGAAGGGAAATGAATGTAGGGATCAAGGAGTTTCCATCAGTGCAAAGGTGGAGCAGGTTGGGATTCCTACCTGGCACTAGCTCTGACCCGTGCTACCTGCCTAGTGCCAGAAACCCTCTTCCACCCTGGCATGCCCTCCTCACATCTGGTACTAGTTCTCAACCAACACCTGGACCAGGGTCCAGCAGAAAAAGAGGAAGCTTGGTTGAGCTGGAGTGGGGAGACCGATAAATTGATGGCAAGGAAGGGTGTTTTGTGAAAAGATAAGTAGGCAGGGCCCTCAGAAGGAGGAGAGGGAGTAATCACCAGCTTGGCTGGGGTCAGAGAACCGATTAGGTAGAGTGAGAGGGATCGAATATGCTCAAATTCATCTTGAATGTCCACCAAAGACCTAAGTGGTCTATAGAATAATACTCTACTGTTAGGCAGCCTAATGCTTTGGTGCAGGCGCAATAAGGATAGCACTTCCCCACAGGCTGAAAGAGAGAGACGCAAGTCAATGCAAGGCTTTTCACAGGGGGCGCTGGCTCAGGTGCATGTAGGTGTCATTAATTTGGGTACTTGGGGCAGGACTGCAATAGCTGTACGTGCTGGCAATCTTCATCATAAACAGGCCTGAGTGAATGGGAATCTTAAGGGATGCGTCTTGAAGCTTTGTTGGACTATAAGAAAACCAAGGCTGTGGAGGTTAAATAGCCCACAGTAATCCACTTAAAACTAAATGAAAGAAGATGGGAGGTACAAGAAAGTAACAGGTTTTGAAGTGGGGTAGGTCATCTATTTATTTTCACTTTAGTCTGGGAAAGCTAATCACTAAACCTGACCAATATGAACCTGATGTCCCCCGGCGTGAAACCTATGATACAATGGAGAAATGTCACTGATCCACAGCCAGTGGTCTGTTCCTAATTGTAATTAATGTAATTGTCTTGTAGACATGGCTTGGAACAGAGCTGTATAGGTTTACATGGAGCTTGAGAAATGCTTTTTTCAGGTAGGAGAAATATTATATTATAAAGCACAAAGGTCAGGTATAACAGATGAATTCATGCGTCTTTGATGATTGAGACTTGGTATGACATCATAGGGAATGAGGTAAACCACCCCGGGTTACAACCACCCATTTGAGTTAACTGGCCAACAGCTAGCATTACACAATCCTTACTCGAAATTTCAAAGAAAGTACAAATTGAGCAATTTGCTTTTCTGTTTTGAAAGAATGTTCAGCTCTTTACTCATAAATGCAGCATAACTCAGTCTATGTTCTGAGTGAACTTTCTCCAAAATACACAGACATAGGATTTAATGAAGTTATTTTCAGCTCGCTAGCAGTAACATGTCTCATTTCGATGACGGCACTGGATGCTTTGCAACAACCTTTGTCCTATGAACATTTCATAAAATGAGTTACCGACCTTGATGGAGCAAAACAGTCAATGTTGTATGCTGTGTAACGAGTAGCTTTGGTCTACAAGGCTGTATTTAGTATATTCATATATACTATATATTATATATGAGATTATATATGGTCATATCAGAAATTATAGAATTTATGTGGCTAAGATCTACTATCATATCACTATGAAATCAAACAAAATGAGATCATGTGATTTATTTGCCATTGTTTCCACATTGACTTATCAGGCAGTAATCATGAAAAGCTGCAAAATATTTCATGGTAACTCAGTCTATATTGAGAATGAAGCCAATCCCTGCATGCACAAAGCTGACTCTACATAATGTTTTTATTAGGCTTTTGTTGTGTGCCCCTAAACTTAATTTCCGTATTGTTTCCTGATTAGTACTTTTTAAGGATATTGATTTAAAAGTATGACCTCTTCAGGTTTGTTATAGATGAACTGTTCTTCCATTGAAAACCTTTCGTAGGCCAAAAGTAATGTTAAATAACAACATTAATATCTGACTTTAACTCATATAATCAAGTAAAACTAGCCTGTGGATTAAACTCTGGCCTTCACTTATTCCACTCTGCCCCTGGATGAGTCATCGTCAGGGTGGACTGAACCTCGGACCTTTGCGTCTAAATATATGAACCTCTTCTACCTAAGCTAAAATTCTCACCAGCCTGTACATGTGAGCCAGCTACAGCTGAGAGGGAGGGAGACAGAGTACCACAATGACTGGCTGTGGGTTACATTTACAGCACATATATGCCACAATCCTTTCTGGAGATCTGCTGACCCACAGAGATCCACAGACAATCAGGGGCTCTCCCATGGATCTCCCCAAGAGGAGGATTCCACTCATAATACTATGAATCATTCACTATTTAGAGAACATCTTTTTAGTATCTGAGCACAACATGAAGCAGTAAGGATGGAGTTTCAGACTGACTTGTTTGGGAGTCTTAAAATGCTTTGGACCCAATGTCTTGTATCATCATTGCAGTTTCCCTTACATAGTGGTTCAAATAAATCCTGATTTTATGAGGTGTTAGGGGATATCCAAAACTTTTGTGAAACTGGGGGTTTGTTAAAAAACACACGACAGCCCAGAACAGGACCAGATATAAACATTGCATAACAGAAACAATCAGGGTCTGGAAATGTGTGTGTTTCACTGTGTCCAGATACACAAGAGATAGCAAGGATTGACTAGGCCATGGAAACTGACCAGTTTCTCCAGGTCATTACTGAGGTACATTGGCAGAACAGGATGGGGAAGCTTGAGCTGCCAGTGTCCATGCTGCTCTGAGAGAAGAGGGAGGATTTTGCTCTCCAGGGTTGTGTCCATCACTACAAATAAATAAATACATAACAAGAGGCTGCAAGAAGAAGCCTCTTCTTCTGTGAAGACAGTCCAGTGGAGAGGAGTGAAGGGCCAGATCGTGACTAGCTCTTCTAGGGAGTACACAGATTTGGGGATGGGAGAAGAACTTTTCTCTGCTCCTTGCTTACCCCAAGCAAAGACTGGTCACAACCACAGTCTCTGTACTTGGAGGAGGGCTTGGATTGTTCCCTCAAGATTGCATATCTCCCCAAAGGACATGGGGGAGATGAGGAAGCAGGACCACATCACCTTACAGAGCAAGGTTGGACACTGCAGGGGATAGGGAAAACAGGCCACACTATCCCAAAGGATGACTACTGCCCCACTGAGCACTGGGGAGCAGTTATGCGTGCCGGAGACATAATCCCTCCATGAGCTCCCCCTGGGACAATGTGCCTCCATGCTCAAGGCAGTGCCGATCTAGCACAGTCTAGCCCTGTCTTTTAGGCTGCTATCTCTTTCATGAAATGTGTGAAGTTTGGTTATCCCAATCATCCAGTGCATTAAATAAAAGACATGAGTTGCCTCTTAAAACCTCATGCGATGCATTAATCACAGATGCAAAATTATTGCTCTTGTCTTCAGGCACCTCTTGTCACCCAACTGTACGAGAAGTTTTGTATGTCTGTGTGGCCCTTACCTGACCCCAGGAGGAGGCCACCCACTCCATGCACAGCTGCCTGTTACAGATCTGGGTATCCACTGGGCGTTTGGCAACCTGGGCACATGCCTCATTTGACATGGGGACGGAACTGCCCACAGCGGTCAACCTCTGACAAGTCACTCGCCGGGTCTGGACCCCTCCACCGCAGCTCCGTGTACAAAGGGACCAGGATGTCACCATCCACCTGATAGGAGAAACGCAAAGGGGTCAAGGAGCAGTACAGAATCATCAGGCAGAAATGACTGTCACAGGGATCTCATAACACTGCTCCTCTAAAATCACAGAGGCACTTGCAGAAAGCCAGCCATTTGATCACTTAGGGCTCGATCTTGGGGGATGCTGAGCAGCCTCACCTTCCACTGAGGTCAATGGGAGCTGAGGAAATTCAACACCTCATGGGCTAGGGACTAAAGTATGTTACATTTTAGCGCCTCTGTCAAAAGGGGTTGGGCCCAGAATAGAAACTATTCTATGTTTTCTTGGCTCTGTTTGCAAAACCCATGTAAATACTTCTAACCCTGGGGTGCGGTGTGGTCACTTTGCAGCATCATGTTGGCAGATTCTGGACCTAAGGCCAGTATTACAAGCCATGGGAGGATCAGCCCAATAAGGGGATTCTTCAGTTATGTAAAGACCACACAGCAGCTCCCACTCTCAACTTGCTGCTGACATAGATGCATAACTTGTACGTCTCTAGCCCTGCTGACCCCTGGTCGCTATATTGCCTCCTTGGGGCCACTGGTTTCCTGGATAACTTACAGCAGCTTCTAGGCTGCTCTTACTCCAAGGGAATGGGCTGGTGCACAGCCAGACAGGAATTGGGGAAGCACAAAGGGCATTGTGCCATTTTCCCTGAGCTGCATGGCTGAAATAGAGGATCTGACCCTTTATGTATTGACTTTTTAAAAACACTAAAACAAGTTAACAAAATAACATTTAATACATAAATAAAGAAATATAATACTATTATACTGGTCTACCATCTACTACTAACTGGGTAACAGATTTAGTTGGTTGTTCAGAGATCAGCAACCTTCCTCCAATCCTGGGATAATGTGAAATAGCCTCCCACTCAGCTAGTCTGCAGCTTATTACTGGCTGTTAAAACTGCTATGCGGAATGTGTGAAAGAAGTGAGTCCCTTGGTAATCATGAATCACGGGCCATGTTCAGGCATGCACATGGTGGATAATGGTGATGCTGAACACTGCAAGAGCTGGGCCCCTGTGCCAAGCAGTTGGCACAAGGAGGCAAAGAGAGTTGTTTCCCAATGGAGTGGTGCGATATTTACCCAGATGGTTTTTGAAGAGAGGTTGGAGGGAAGGAGGAAGGGAAGTGATTATTAGTTCCAGGGGGAGAGTTCTGGTCAAGTCAGGAGCTCTGCTGAAATAGGCTTCAGACTACTTTGCAGGATTTATGTGTTCTGGGTGGCGGAGGGAAAGCCCAGCATCTCCCCAACCAGCAGCACCATATTTATGATTACTTTACAAAACAGGCAGTAGGTGCTTTCCAGTCCCTTGGAGCTCTGATACTCAAGTAAAGGCATCCATTATATTTTCATTAACGCTCTGCTGACTGACTCCCACTGTTACAGAAACAATAAAATAAATAGAGTTCTTGGCAAGGACAAAAAATACTTCTCCTCTGCGTATCATAGAGTTTGGCGAGGTTGATTCTGCAGCTTCTCTGCCCTTTGTAAAGCTCAGCTCTGCGTTTCAATCAACTTTTATTTCCAAACATACACTTCAGCAGTTTTCTCGGGAGCCGGGAAGAGAAGCGTGGGCTGCATTATAGCTCAGGAAGGGCATAAAAGGACATAAATCATTCCTGTGGAAATATTCCCATCAGCAAGTCAAACTGCTGATATTAATGAGCATGTTTCATATTTCATCAAGTCTCTCGTGGTTTCAGCTGCTCCTTATGACTCAGCTGGCCATCCAGAAAACATTTGCCTAAAGAGAGGTGCAGGAACACATTATAGAAAGGTAATGAAAGGGCAGCCTAGCTGCCTCCCCAAGCCACAGCCAAAGCAAATGGCTGGAAAGCTGGCTGCTCTCTGCTCATCAGGATACTTTCTGATTCTCAGCTCCTCCGCTGGTGTCAGAAATTGTGGCCAGATTCTGATCTCGAATATATGAGTGCAAAACCAGAGTCATGCAGGTGAAGTTACTGGAGTCACTCTGGATTTTAACCTGAAATTTGCAGTTTGGGCCTATCTCTAATTTTGATCTGTTTATTTCTGATTTGTTACAAATGTCCCATCACATAACATAATATTAATACCGATACGTTCTCAGGGGAGTCACTAGTTGGCACGGTTGCACAAAGTTTTGCAAGCAATGTACAGTCGTTGAAGAAATGGTGTATTGTTAGTTTTGGGATGCAGTTTCATTTGGGGAAGCTGTTGTAGGCAGCTGGAGAATTTACTCTCTCCCTTTATCTTTCTATCTAAAGTCAATTCTTGGGGCAGAGTGGCTTCTTGGGAAGTAGGCATTGGTGCTGGGGCTGAATTTCTGAAACATGGGTTTGTTTGCATGCTGTTTGTGACCACCTCTGTTTAGGGGCTGGAGTATATACAGTATACAAAACAGCCATGCTAAGGCTATGTGTACACTATGGGGACTATCCTGGCATGGTTATGTTGGCATAGCCAACTTCACAGGAGGAGTTTTTCTGTTGATGCAGGAACATCACCTCTCTGAATGACATTAGGTACCCTGGCAGAAGCACATGTCCACCGACATAGATGCATCTACACCGGGGGGCGGGGGAGAGGAAGGCGGGAGGAGTTTTTTTGGTCAGCATAAATGTGTCAGTCAGGTGTGGTTTTTCACACTCCTGCCCGACATAGATATGCCTATATAACTTTGCAGCGTAGATCAAGAGTAAGAAAATAAACAGACTATATATAATTGATTTCCCCTCCAATGGGAAACTGACTTGCAGGGCCCTGAAATCTGCTACTGATTTGCAAAAGGACAAAAATACATATATATTATGGTAGTACCCAAAGACTCCAATCAGGATCAAGACTCTCTTTCCTGGGTGCTGTACAAACAAATAGAAGGGCACGGTCATGCCCCCAAACAGCATATATTTAGTCTGGAGTTGACAAAGGCATGGTTAACTAGTGAGTCAAAGAGGAAAATTCAGTCGTCTAGCCAGCCTCGTCTAACAAACAGCATTCTTGGGCACTGATCCTTCCTGGGAAGGATCCAAAAGACCATTAGGTTGTGAACTTTGCTAATAAAAAGAAGACGATAAACCCCTTTAACAGAAGGAGTAGACATAATCTCTGCCATGTACTGTGAATGTTTTCCCCAATCCACCACCATGCCCTCTAATTTATCTGGATTAAGATTCAGTAAATTCACTTTCAGATACAATTGTTTCCTGGACAGACACTAGAAAAGCAAAGATAACATGTTGTCCAGGGCAGAGTATTATTAAATGCAGGGGTGGGCAAACTTTTTGGCCTGAGGGCTACATCGGGGTTCCAAAACTGTATGAAGGGCCGGGTAGGAAAGGCTGTGCCTCTAAACAGCCTGGCCCCGCCCCCTATCTGCCCCCTACCACTTCCCACCCCCTGACTGCCCCCCTCAGAACTCCCCACCCATCCAACCCCCCCTGCTCCTTGTCCCCTGACTGCCCTGACCCCTACTGACACCCTCGCCCCCTGACAGGCCCCCCCCCACCGGGACTCCCACACCTATTCAACCCCCCCCCCGTTCCCGGTCCCCTGACTGCCCCCCCCCGCCAGAACCTCCACCCCATCCAACCGCCCCCTGCTCCCTGTCCCCTGACTGCCCCCCAGGATCTCCTGCCCCTTATCCAACTCCTCTGATCCCCGCCCCCTTACCATGCCGCCTGGCCGGAGCCAGCCACGCCACCGTGCTGCCTGGCAGGAGCTCACAGCCCCGCCCTCCAGAGTGATGGCGGCATGGCGAGTTGAGGCTGCAGGGGTAAGGGGGACAGCAGGGAAGGGGCCGGGGACTAGCCTCCCCAGCTGGGAGCTCAAGGACCGGGCAGGACGGTCCCGCGGGCCGGATGTGGCCCATGGGCCGTAGTTTGCCCACCTCTGATTAAATGCTTCGTAAAAGCATACACAATATACTACAGTGCAAGGACAAACCTTGAAGGGCAGTCTCTTCTGTTACAAGCAACAGGCTGTAGCACTGGCTTGGGCTTCTCTATGCAGTGGGATGTGTTGACCTCAGTCCCATCCAGTAAGCACCTCAGTTGCGGTTGCTGCATTCCCCTGTTACCACAGGAGGCCGAACACGCCATCAGTCTGTCCGCTGACCACCAATATTCTGCCACAAGCACAAGACACCCCAGTTAACATTTAAAAATCAATCAGAAAAGCTGATTAATGGTAAAATATCAGTGATTGATACCAAGGTGCTCTGCCATTTTGGAGATGTTTTGTAAGATAAAAACAACGAGGAGTCTGGTGGCACCTTAATGACTAACAGATTTATTTGGGCAGAAGCTTTCGTGGGTAAAAAACCCACTTCTTCAGATGCATCCCCAGTCCCCAAATCTGAAACGGTTCTTCAGATGCAAAGTGGGTTTTTTACCCACAAAAGCTAATGCCCAAATAAATCTGTTAGTCTTTAAGGTGCCACCGGACTCCTTGTTGTTTTTGTGGATACAGACTAACACGGCTACCCCTCTGATGTAAGATAAAAGTGACTCCTACAGAAATGTTCAAAATAGGTGAATTATGTATAGGAAAAGTATGTCACCCTATGAATCATCAGGCACTGAGCACAAACAGAGGTGGGATACCAGCCTTTGTTAGACCATCAATCCTCTCTGATATGGTAAATCCTATATTTTGGAACTCATCACGATAAGGCATGGCGACTAAGTGATATGTGACTTCAGCACTGGCCAGTGGATGGGCCAGTAGTTAAGGTGGAAGCCTGCAACTCAGGAGACTAATTTAATTCTCTGCTCTGTCACAGACTTTCTGTGTGACCTTGGACAAGCCACCGAGTCTCTCTGTATCTCAGTTCCCAGTGTTTAAAATGGGAATAATAGCCCTTCCCTGTCCAATGGGGTGGTGTGAGGATAAATTCATTCCAGTTTTTTAGGTGCTCAGATACTGCGGTAATGGGGGCTACATAAGTACCTAAGATATATACATACCATACTGGGGAAACAGGGCTTGGGGACTATTGTATCAGTCCCACATGATACGTATCCCTTATGGAAAAGTCCCACAGAATTTAACAGAAAATAAAAACCTTTCTACAGATTTTTTTAAAATCATCCTGAGGAATTTAAAGGAGAACATCTCTGATACAGAAGAGTATAGGACACTTAAAATAGTATAGAAATTATTTCAATATAAAATTCTATCATTTTTTAGAAGAATTTCTGTAGAACTCTATAAAATTTCTATAGATGCCCTTTAAAGTAATCCTGTTAAATCCAGTAAGACTTTCCCATACTAGATAGGAAATAAGCATATTATTAATCCATGCTGTAAATCAATCCTTCCATTCCTTTGCAGAAAGGCAGCAATCCACACACTAGATGTACTCCTGACAGAATTATGTGCCCCTTTGGGGGTGTAAAATTCATATGGCCCGCATTTGACTGTGCCCCCCATGCAGAAAAATGCAAAAATAAATCTGCCAGGGGACACGTGCCTCTTCCCAGGGTGCGTGACTCTTCCAGCGTGCCTGGAGCAGCCACAGACATGGGGCAGGGGGGTCTGGGCGTGCATGCCTGCGTGGTTGACCACTGTCAGGGTGGGGCTGGGTGTACGTGCATGCCAACAAGCGCAAGAGAGAGAGAAAGAGACACTCTGTTCTTCTCGCTTGCTACTGCAGCTCGCTGGCGTGGAAGGGTAGGGCTTTTTATTGTGCACGAGGCATGCTAGAGGCAGAAATGTAGCAGCCTGCCTGTTAGTTAATTGATCTCATTCTCTGAGGCAGAAATGTAGCAGCCTGCCTACATAGTAACATTATTAATGTTCCTATTGTTAGTTAACTGTTCCAATTCTCAGTCAATTCCCCCAGGAGCATAAAACCTGTGAAAGTTTTAAGGCCCCTACCAGAGTGATGTAAATGAGCCTTATTATAAATGACAGTAAGAGAATCCTCAGCTAGGAAGATCTATGTGCTTTCTCACTTTTTTCCTGTGCCAAAGTGACACAATGGGGTTAGATTACAGCTCAGGATATTTACATACCCATTAAAAAAAAAAGACGCTGAGGGCAAATAAAACATTTACCAAGCAGCCAATAAAATGTCAGGACAATCAGAACCAAGCACTTTCCAAAGTACCCAGCCAGTTCCAGGACAATGATTAGCAAAACTGTATGACTTTCACGTATGAAAGTCTGAGCAATTTAAAATGATGTACTTTTTTTCCTGTTTGGTGTTCTGTAATGTAATTTAAATGAAAATCCAGAATTATAACTGGAATGAAGGGTATTAGTTACCAAGTGTTTGTAACTTAACTTTCATGTGTTTAGGAAATGCTGAATAGTTGTTGTGACTTTTTTCTGTATTGTAATTTAAATAAATTACTAAAACAATTGAAACTGGAGCGATGCATTATTTTGACAAATAAATATGCATAATTTTACAGAATTTTGAATTTTTTGGTGCAGAATTCCCCCTGAAGTAAACATTCATCTTAATAATGGAAAAAGAATTCTCAGTGGGCCACATCCTGAGCTGGTGTAAATCATCAGAGTTCCATTGAAGGCAGTGGAGTTACACAGATTTACAGCACCTGATGATGTGGTCCAGTGTCACTTAGAGATAGGCTTAAATCAGAAAATTTGGACCCAGGTTTAGACACCAGCAAATTATGGTCTTTGAATTTGATGTTTAGGTTTGGTCCTATTTCTAATTTCTGCATGAGACAGTTCACCCACACAGATTAATTAGAGAATGATTGTAAAGCACTTTGAAGATGCAGCTTCACTTACTTCAAGTATAATGTGCTAAATAATATTATTCAAGGAAAACATATCTAAATATAGAAAATAAATCAACATTCTTGATTTTAATTGTGCACTTGCATTATCAATAATTCCTAGATGCAAGAATCTCAAAAGAAAAACACTCAGTAATTTTGATGCATTGTACAAAGTTCTAGATGCACAGGTCGCATAGATGCTATGGGTGTCATGGGGGTGAAACTCCAATGCAATGCTTTCAAGGGACATAATTAAAGGGGCACCAAAACTATTTCATGATTTCCTTTGAAAAAAACCTACCCTTAAAACTTTAACATCAAAGCTTAAATTTAATGGAAATAACTACCTTAAAGAGGTATTTTTAAGAGGAAAGGAAATAACCAAATCACTCATTAAAAGATCAACCTGTAAGATTAAGCAATTTTTTTTGTTAGCACCTAGAAGAGATGCTGCCAAAATAAAATTCACATATTTACATTTAAAAACCCATTACTTGTGTTAATAACAGAAGACTCAGATCACTGCTTCTCAATTGGTGGGTCATGACCCCCCATGGGAGTGATAAAAGGCATTTGGGGGGTGGGAGGTCAGGAGATGTTGAAAAGATTATTACACTCTAAAGGAAAGAAACTCTTGCTCCCCTACTCCTGCACACCCTTACCCTTGAAAGTCAAGTATTCCATAAATTTCTTGGAAAAACCACACATGCACACACACACTATGTGGCTTGATCATTTTTCTCATTGATAAATATTTCACTCTTACTGTTATATCAAATATAAGATGGTAGCAAAATTTTTGGACTTCAGATAAGGTCCTCAGCCTGAAAAGGCTGAGAAACACTGTCATTAAAATTGGTGGCTTCTAATATTGGAGTGATCTGTATGTGCTCAACAACCCTGAAAATCAGGTCCAATGCATCTCAGTGTAGGCCTCTAAAAACCAAGATACCAGAATTATTGGGCATATCTACAAATTCACTCTTAGCGGCTACGGCACCAAAACATCCCTTAGATGCCATTTCTTGTGGCCTCAGAGTGAAGGAATCTAGAATGATGTTGAGCCAGTTAACAGCACCACCCTGGCCATGCCAAGATCTTTTAAGGCAGCAGGATAGAATTATTTTACCTCGGATTGTCAGAGATGTTTTTTGCATAAGTGAGCCAGCTTCATTCTGAGCCAGGCAGCTGAATTCACCCTGATAACCATCACTGATGTTTAGTAGCTGAAGAATCTGACCAGCTGCCAGGATGTTGTGTCTCATGCTGATGGGTTGACCAGCATAAAACCAAGTGATGTTTGGAGCTGGATGACCATCCACTGGGCAACCTAGAAACCAGGGAAGAGAAATAATAAGCCTTCTGCCAGCAAAATGACAGTAAAATCATCCCTGAGTTACCTACAGCAGAACATGCTGTTTTGAAATCAATACAACAAGGAAAAAAAATTGCTATTCTCTGATTTTCCCTCTTCCTCGCAATAATCAAAGCGCTAAGAGACGTTTATAATGGGTGCCTTCCTATCAAAGGAAAAACAGTTTTAAAATGGTCAATAATGCTTTGCATTTCCATAGTGTCTTTTATGTGAAGTTTTTAAATCACCATACAAACCTGAGTGAATAATTCATGTTAAGCCTTGTAACCCTCCTGTGAAACAGGGCAGTATGATTCCCCTTTTCGTGATGAGGAAACTGACGCACAGTGAAGTTAAGTAACATGTCTTTGGCAGAGGCAGAAACAAAACCCACATCATTTGATGCCTAGTCCTGTGCTTTAAACCACATGATCATCTTTCCATTTGTGATTTAATGGGAAAGAATTAGCATCCATAACAAGTGCAGGGATGTGCGTGTGTGCAGGTATGTGTGTATAAACACACAAACACAAAACTAGCAAAGTCAAGCATTCAAAACTAGGAAATGCCAGAATTAAGGTTGTCAGTGCATTTCCTAACTTTTGAGTGCTTGACTTTGCAGTATTTATGTTTTTTTAACACAGTGGCATCATATTGATGCCCACATGGTTCGTCCCTGACACAAAGGCCACACCCTTGCCAAATTTCAGGTTCTTGCTCCAAACATAGAGCATCTCAAAGCAAGGGTCACCAGAATTTTTTTTTAACATTGAAAAAAATATGTTCCCCGCCCCCCAACCTCATTCTTGGAATTGGCTGAACCATTTTGGCTGACATTTACCCTGACCTCCCCCCCAACAAAGAAAAAAAATATTAGCCTGATGCAAACACCCAGCATTGGAAATTTTAGCCTAAATGTTTAAAATTAACCAAAGTTATAAGAAACTGAAAATAGGGTCTTATAATGGAAAGTGTTGGGCAATGTTATTAATAGGCGGGGCCACCAGCACCACATATAACATTCTAACATATATATAGGTTTTTTTTTTTTTAGGTGATTACAAAGAGGTCTCTCAAAGGTCAACATACAGACATGCAGTTAATTCAGTTTTATTGTGTGTGTCTGCAAAATCAACCACCATAGTTTAAAATGAGAAAGTAGAAAGATCAACCCAACAACAAGCAAATACAAAGGGAACTGAAATTAACTACAATCCATAGCTGAGCTCTTTTGTTTCTTTTGAAGATTTTTGTGCCAAATAAATTAATTACTGCTCTTCCCATCACTGCATATTTTATTTCCATCATCTAAATTTCTTTCCCCAGATCTATATATAAAATAATGGGCTACGGGAATAGCTAGTAGCCAATAATAGGGGAAAAAAATCAATCCCCCATTCTTTCCGTATGTGTTACCAATGAATAATTAGTAATTTTTTCCACTTCTAATGAAAAAACCTTGCCTGTACCTATGAGGCTCGTATGAAATGGATATTTCCCATTTGTGTACACAGAATGAGCATCAATCACCCTTCACGGGATGATATATCCTACATGTATTCACTTGGACAGATGCATAAACTGCGGGATAATATGTTAGGCATATTTAGCAAAGATCAGACTGTAATGAAAAATATGTTCTCATAACATCCCTTTCCCGCTCTCCTCCCAGCAATAATATGAATACCATTTAATGCAGATTACCAACACCTATTTTCCATTTCCTCCCAAACATGTCATCGTTGACTGCTTTATTCTTCCAGTGTTCAGCACCTGCCCCAAGCCTGGGCTAAACAGTATGGGAGTGAAAAACTGTTTTCATCTCTAGCCAGTGCAGTTACTAAGGGGTGTTAGTACAGCAGGACTCTTATGGCGGGGAAGCAATATTTGGCAATGTTTCCTGACTAGAGAGAGCTCTGGCAGTAGAAGGCCCTTCTCTATCAGCCCTTCTTAACCAGTGAAAGAAAATATTGCTTTTAGGCCTCCTCTTCCAGGTCCATTGTGACTCTAAATTGATCTAAAGCCAGGGTATGATTCACAGATGTGTGAGATATTTTTTCTCTTTTTTTTTTTTGGAATTGCAAATAAAAATGTATATAAATTATACATTTTTGTGGGCGGTGGGACACCAGGGAGAAATGGAAAGTTAATATTTCAAAGTTAGCAAAAAGGGGTTGGCCGACAGGAGACGAAGATTCTACAGCAATGCCAATGACTGCATGAGAGGAAAGAATAAATTAACACTGCAGGCCAAATCCTGTTCTCAGTTACACTAGTGCAACCTCATTGCATGGCTGTAACTGAAGACCAAATCTGGGCCAGCAGCGCTAAAGCTAAGGGAACAAATCACAGAACAGACATAACTCCTCTTTTTCACCTGAAGGACAGAAACAAATGAATCCAGCCACACTGCAGTTCTTCATTGGGTGCAGTTTGTTACTGCATGTGAATATAGAGCTCCTTTTAGAAGCCTGTTACAATTCCCAGCAGAGCCCTATGGACAGCAGTGGTGAGAACGCCAGATGTAAGCCTTGCATTTGAAAAAATGAATGGAATTTTCTTTAAAACAAAACAAAACAAAAACAAAAAAAACCCCAAACCAATTACAAATTGTTCTTAAGCTCCTGCGTCTGACTAACAAA
Source organism: Natator depressus (assembly GCF_965152275.1). Taxonomy (NCBI): domain Eukaryota; kingdom Metazoa; phylum Chordata; order Testudines; family Cheloniidae; genus Natator; species Natator depressus. The sequence continues at coordinate 109,688,631 of NC_134238.1, read as the reverse complement.
ACATTCTTTGGGATTCTTCTCAACCTAATACTAGTGCCCAGCAGATCTTTCTAATGGTTATTAGAGATAGGCCTAAAGTGCAGTGTTCAGATATGGACTGGATGTGGGAGAAGGGGCCTCTGGATTTTGTGTTCCTGTTTGGGCCTAATAATAATACATAACCTTTATGTAGAGGTTTTCATCCATAGACATTAAGTGGTTCACAAAGGAAGGTAAGTATCTTAATCTCCAATTTAGCAATGCATAAACTGAGGCATGGGGAGGTGAAATGACTTGCCCAAGGTCATACAGCAGGTCAGCGGGAATCAAACCCAGGCCTTCTGAATCCCAATTCAGTGCTCTTATCACTGGACTATACTTCCTATTACAGGGACAGGCCCAAGTGGCCAAGTTTAGATCTAGATCCAAGCATTCCCAAAGTTCATGGTGGGACTTTAGGCCCATCTCTAGCATTTTCCTGACTACTGATGGCTAAATGTACATTTTTGGTCCAGTTCTTAAGCTTCCTAGAGCAAGACAGCCCACAAAGTGAAATGTGTACATTATGTTAGGTTAGAGCTGTTTTAACCAGCCAAGGTAATCGAAAGCTGAGAGTAGGAAGTATTCCAATTGGTCTGTAACTGCGTTGCAGGGCACCTGGAAGCATTTTAATGCACCTTGTTCACAGTTAATGTTAGTCATTCCTGCTAGTCAGAACGTATGACTCCCTACCCCTGGAGCTCCCAGGTACTGGTCTACACAGAACACTTATACTGGCATAGCTATGTCGCGCAGGAGTGTGAAAAAGCCAACCCCCTGATCAACTTATCTGTGCTGTCAGACCCCAGTGTAGATGCAGCTGTATCAACGGGAATATTTCTCTTGACATAGCTAACGTCGTTCAGGGAGCTGTACTTTCTAGAACAGAAGAAAAACTCCTCCCGTCAGGGTATGTTGTGTCTACACTGGGGGGCTATGCCGACATAGCTATGCTGATACAGGCTCTGTAGTGTGGACGTAGCCTAAGCCCTTGTATATAGACAAAAGATGTGCTGGTTTAACTAAATCAACTTTTAAATACCCAATCAAGATAAATTGATTTAAGACCATCCACATAAATGGTTTAAATCAATCAGAAGAATCCTATTTAGCTAGACTGCTAACAATTTCATGTATATTCAAGATCTGAGGCCTGATCTACCTGGGGAAGATTTTTCAGTATAATCTAAGGTGTGAATTTCAACTGATATAGTTGCTGTTTGCCCTTGGGCAAGTCACTAAGAGTTATGTCTACACTAGCACTTTTGTTGGTGTAACTTACGTCACTCAGGGGTGTGAAAAGAACAGGGGAGACGCTCCGGATGGGGAGAGGTGACACACACACATTCACGTACACCTCTCTCATGGGGGTGGGGGAGGGGGGAATGACTGACCGACCGACTGGACCTCTCCACCCTCCACGCTTGGCTGGGCCCCAAGGATGGACCTGCCTCTTCTGGTACCTGGTGCTGCATCTTCCCGAGGCAATATGTGTGTGTGGGGTGGGCATGCAGGGTCACATCACCCTCCTCCCCAGATTTCTGTCAGGGTTCACATCAGAATGTGGCCAGCAGCAGCCTTTCGGCACTGTGCAGGAGGGAATGGATGGGAGCTGCTCCCAGGCACTGGGTGGGGCGGGGGGGAGCGGGATGACTTGGCCCATGTCTTTGCAGAGGTCATCTCTTCTCCCCCACCTCCTGGTGTGGCTGGAAGCAGCTTGTTCCTTCCTGCCTGCACAGTGTCGAAAGGCAGCTAACACCTCCAGGCTGCTGCTGGCCACTGACATAACCAAGCTGCCTCCTGTCCTCCAGCTACAGTGTGGGCAGGAAGGGGTTAAGCCCTAAGGATGCACTGTGCACAAGGGCCCAGAGAACCTGACTCCAGGGGCTTCAGGAAGGATCAGAGAGGTGGCTCAGCAGGGGAGGGTGGGGACAGAACCCATAGTGGGGGGAAGGTATGGGGGGAAGAGGGTGCTAAGCCCCAGCAACAGGGGGTTGCTGTGGAACCTGCAGGTTGGGAGTATGAACAGGCTTCCTTTTCCCACCCGCCATTCCAGAGCTTAGCTGAGGGGTGAAGAGGCTTCCCCGTGCCAGTTCTGTGCGGGGCTTTGGCACACAGAGGGCTCAACTACTTCTGGCCAGCACCCCAGGACGGAGGTCAGTGGGATCTCCTGGGGTGCCGGCCCAGCCAGAGGCAATGGGGAAAGGAAGGAGCCTGCTGGCCAGGCTGTTGGCAAGCTGAGCGCTCTGACCAGGGGCTTGTTCTCTGCACAGCGCTTGGAGCGGGATGCACACCGATGGGGGAGATACGGAGGAGCAGCAGGGACGGGGGTGCGAAGGGGCGAAGCACTTACAGCAGGACTAAGTATTATCTAGACTATCCCTGACAGGTGTTTGTCTAAACTGCTCTTAAAAATCTCCAAAGATGCAGATTCCTAGGCAGTTTATTCCATTGCTTAACCACCCTGACAGTTAGGAAGTTTTTCCAAATGTTCAACCTAAACCTCCCTTGCTGCAATTTAAGCCCATTGCTTCTTGTCCTATCCTCGGAGGTTAAGGAGAACAATTTTTCTCCCTCCTCCTTGTAACAACCTTTTATGTACTTGAAAACTATTATCATGTTGCCCCTCAGTCTTCTCTTCTCCAGACTAAACAAACCCATTTTTTTCAATATTACCTCATAGGCCATGTTTTCTAGACCTTTAATCATTTTTGTTGATCTTTTCTGGACTTTCTCCAATTTGTCCACCTCTTTCCTAAAATGTGGCACCCAGAACTGGACACAATACTCCAGTTGAGGCCTAATCAGTGAAGAGTAGAGCAGAAGAATTACTTCTCATGCCTTGCTTACAACACTCCTGCTAATACATCCCAGAACGATGTTTGCTTTTTTTTGCAACAGTGTCACACTATTGACTCATATTTAGATTGTGATCCACTATGACCCCCAGATCCCTTTCTGCAGTACTCCATTGGGAGTCATTTTCCATTTTGTATGTGCGCAACTGATTGTTCCTTCCTAAATGGAGTACTTTGCATTTGTCCTTATTGAATTTCACCCTATTTGCTTCAGACCATCTCTCCAGTTTGTCCAGATCATTTTGAATTTTAATCCTATCCTCCAAAGCACTTGCAACCCTTCCAAGCTTGGTATCATACACAAACTTTGTAAGTGTACTCTCTATGTCATCAAAATCATTGATGAAGATATTGAACAGAACCAGACCCAGAACTTATCCCTGGGGGACCCAACTCAATATGCCCTTCCAGCTTGACTATATATCTTGGTTATATAATACCCCATGTTATTTTTCTTAGAAATCATGTATGTAGTGCTGTAAATTTATACAATATTTCACAAACATAGATACAGATATGTTCCCCGCCCCAGAGAGATTGCTAAAAATGTTCCCAAATACATAACCACATAGTGGCCCCTTTAAGAGATCAAAGGGGTTTCAAACTGTTGAGGGAAATAAGACATTTGTAAAATAATTCTGAAAAGCAGAATCTTTTACACTGAGATACAACTTCACAATGTCAGTAAGAGTCAGGCTGAAGCCACTTTACAGGTATGAAAAAGGGAAGCTGAAGTCTGAGAGGATGGAAACTGAAGGCTGAAACTCCATCCTTAACTCACTCTGATGTGTCTGTTCATGGAGTGACACAGATTGAAAAAGAATCTGCCATAGTTCAACTCTGCTCCACCACCACAGCAGCCACAGGATAGCCATATATTTATACCTGAGACGAAGGATGGCTGATATTCAAAGCAGGTATCCTGAGGGGCACCACTGCACCGTATGGAGTTCAACAACAAGTCACGGGAAGGAATGACTGCTCAATATGAACACCAGAGTGGATAACCACGGTCAGGGCTGCTATGGAAGTAAGAAGTCCTTTTTGTATTTATTAAGCTGATATAAGCCTGCTGAGTCCTGAGACTCTGGCAGTCCAGAAACTTCCCAACGAAGCAAGGAAAATCACAAGCAAGGAAGAGAGGAGGTGGTAGGGGAGAGCACAGGAAAGCCAGTGTTGTGTGTTTCTAAAGAAGCTGCAGTGTAACTTCTGTCTGGCTAACGAGGTGTTCTGGCAGTGATCGACAGGCTTTGGCAACCAACCCAGGATAGTGTATGGCTTTTCAAAGCCTGTAGCAGAGAAGTCCCAGAGACCACAGCTCAGAAACCCCCCCAGTATCGGAAAGGCCATCTGTAAGTTCTATTCTGCTTATCCTACAGCAATGCTTAGGGTGGGCACAAGAACCTCAACAAGACTGAAAGATCTTTGGACTGTTGTAGTAGGAGCCAAAAGAATGACAGATGCCCAGACTGTGATACACAGGGCCACACTGTGATCTCCCATCAGCTTTACACCAGAGCAATTCCATTGACTGTAGTGGAGCTACACCTGCTTTACGTCAGTGTGAGTGAGAGCAGAATCTGGCCCAGCTAGTCCGGACGGGCTTAAAGCCATGAGCTCACGGGTTGCAACCCTCATACATGGTATTAATCAGAAATGGCCCCAGACACTAGTAACATTATTTAATATGGCAGCATATTGAACCATTAGTGTAGAAAGGGGGTTCCCAAATTGCTTCACTCTTGACCAGTTCTTAAAAATGGAGATCCTCTTCCGGACCACTTCCCTGCCTCTCCCAGCTCTAATCCCAGACCCTGACTATAGCAACAGCAGTGCTTATTACATGAAGACAAAGTAGTACTTATAGGTAAATTTGATCAAATATTTCCCCTTGAATCTTCTTCCCAGTGGAAAACTGGGTTTTCAACTGAACAGATGATTTTTGAGTGGAAAATGTCAGCTTTCCTTAAGAATTTCCTATATTTTGGCCAGGTCAAAAACCTGAAATTTCATCAGAAAACAGAATTGTTTTGGTTTCTGTGCAGTTTTTGGCCAAATTTTTGGGTGTCTGGCAGTTTTGAGATAAATATTCTTGTGTTTTGGATGCTGAAAACTGGAAAATGGAATATGGGTTTCCATTTTGATGAAAAACCAAAATTTTCAGCAGAATGCCCTTCCCCCATTTTCTGATTATCTTTAATATTAGAAGAGTATAAAGGAAACTCCATAAGAATCAGATACTACAGTAGAAAACATAACTGGCTGGTTGGATAGACCACTTATATGTGATGGGTACACTTCTAGAGGGTGTGTCTAGACAGAGGGGTGGCTGGCCAAATGCTTGTGCCTATTAAATTGTCAGTGTGGAATATTGTGGGACGGCTTCTAAAAGTCAACTACACTTGATGTAAGCAACACAGTGTCTACACACACACTGCATCGACCTAACTACATTGACATCAACTCTCTACCTCTAGTGGAGGTGGAATTATTAAGTTGGTGTAGTGGGTGAGTTACGTTAGGGGGAGTGAAATTTTGGTGTAGAACCATAGTTAGGTCATTGTAAGCTGCCTTGCGTCACCATAACTCGGTAGAGGAGACCACGGCTTTGGGTCTGTCCACCAAAATTGACTACACTTTGCAACATTTTTCAGCTTTAGTGTTGTCTGATAATTTGATCATGAGTGAATTCACATCAAAGAAACATCAAGCGATGAATAAAGTTTTGCAGGGAAGAAAAGGACTTTTTAGGGGCTTAACTCAAAAAGTTTGAATGTTTACCTGAATCTATTCAATTTGGGAAACTGTGCTGGAAATCTCACAGGAGCAAGAATTCATGAGAGACTACTAGTGTTTCCTGCTTCCAGTGAAGCTGGTCACACTGAGACCACAGTCTTTCTTAGGGCATTTTGTCTCTTCCACTTTTGGACCCAGCAAGAACGAAGAACTGAAGAGATGAATGAAAATAAAAAACAAAATAAAAAAGGGTAATCGAACTTTTATTTTTTTTCTCTTTGAACCTTTGAAAAGGTTAATTTTAAGTTTTGGACACATACATTCTGTTCAGGTCTTATTTTATCAGAATCTGTCCAAACCTCGTTATATGAATGTGTCTTCCACCTAACTCTGTCCCTGGTTTAATTTGGTCAAATCTGCAGGAACTAAGCCATGTGTGTTACAAAAGAACACAACCACCCCCATTTATTTTGATCTATTTTGACCATCTTAGACAGATACTATTGGAAAATCCAATTACTAGCAATAGGGAGTTGCCATTTAGTGCTAAATGTTTGACCCACCCTTAACTGGGCCTCCATTGTTGAGGATTCAGACTGTCATTGTCTCACAAATCAAGGACTTACCCGTCTACATGACCTAAATTGTGAGTGCAAAATTGTGACTGCAAAAAAGGAAACATGACTGAAAATCTGAACTTTAATGAACAAAGTTCTGAATGAGACTAAAGAAGAAATAGGCCAGAAAAGGCCCATCTCATAATAAGAGATGACTATACCCAAAAGTGTGTTATTTAGATACTGTCATTGGCATTGTGCTAAGTTCTGAGGCCCTTGTTTGAGCAAAACTTCCACAGACTGCAGTGAAAGGAATTTTAAAGGACCTAATTTTTGGCTAATTAAACACTGCCATGTGCTATGCAAGCTATGAAATGTTCCCAAGTATTGAGTGGTTAAGAAGAGCAACTGTAACACCGACAGACCCCAGTCGTTGGCAGGCAGGATCGAACCCGGGACCTCTGAAGCTTAATGCATGAGCCTCTACTGCATGAGCTAAAAGCCAACTGGCCATTAGCTAAGACTGTAGAGCAGACTCATTTTACCTCTCTCTCTAAGTGGTCTCGGTGCCACTAGATGGGACAGAATACGACACCCCAGCGGTGTGGGGATTACATACTTCCCCTGAGGGAGAAGCTGAGGAAGTGCGTCCTGAGCTTCAGAGACTTCCCAGTTAAAATCCTGGATGAGCCCCCACTTGTAATGCCAACAGAGCCCGGTTATCGGTGGGTGGAATCGAAGCTAGGACCTCTGGAGCTTAGTGCATGAGTCTCAACCACATAAGCTAAAAGCCAACTGGCTGTAGGGCCATTTTACCTCTCTCTCTAATTGCGCTGTTAAACAATAATAGAAAACTATTTATATAAATATTTTTGGATGTTTTCCACATTTTCAAATATATCGATTTCAGTTACAACACAGAATACAAAGTGTACAGTGCTCACTTTATATTTATATTTTATGATAAATATTTGCACTGTAATAAAAGAAATAGTATTTTTCAATTCACTGAATATATATACTGTAGTGCAGTCTCTTTATCATGAAAGTTGAACTTACAAATGTAGAATTATGTACAAAAAATAACTGCACTCAAAAATAAAACAATGTAAAACTTTAGAGCCTACACGTCCACTTAGTCCTACTTCTTGTTCAGCCAATCGCTCAGACAAACAAGTTGATTTACATTTGTAGGAGATAATGCTGCCTGCTTCTTGTTTATAATGTCACGTGAAAGTGAGAACAGGCATTCTCATGGCACTGTTGTAGATGGCATCACAAGATGCACTAAAGATTCATATGCCTCTTCATGCTTCAACCACCATTCCAGAGGACATGTGTCCATGCTGATGATGAGTTCTGCTTGATAATAATCCAAAGCAGTGCAGACCCATTCTGTTCATTTTCATCATCTCAGTCAGATGCCACCACCAGAAGGTTGATTTTCGGGTTCTGTAGTTTCCACATTGGAATGTTGCTCTTTTAAGACTTCAGAAAGCATGCTCCACACCCCTTCCCGATCAGATTTTGGAAGGCACTTCAGAAACTTAAACCTTGGGTCGAGTGCTGTAGCTATCTTTAAAAATCTCATATTTGTACCTTCTTTGTGTTTTGTCAAATATGCAGTGAAAGTGTTCTGAAAACGAACAACATGCTGGGTCATCAGTAGAGACTGCTATAACATGAAACATATGGCAGAATGCTGGTAAAACACAGAGCAGGGGACATACAATTCTCCCCCAAGGAGTTCAGTCACAAATTTAATTAACACATTATTTTTTTAATGAGCATCATCAGCATGGAAGCATGTCCCCTGAAATGGTGGCCAAAGCATGAAGGGGCATGCGAATGTTTAGCAAATCTGGCATGTAAATACCTTGCAATGCTGGCTACAAAAGTGCCATGCGAACGTCTGTTCTCACTTTCAGGTGATATTGTAAATAAGAAGCGGGCAGCATTATCTCCCATAAATGTAAACAAACTTGTTTCTCTTAGCAATTGGCTGAACAAGAAGTAGGACTGAGTGGACTTGTAGACTCTAAAGTTTTACATTGTTTTGTTTTTGAGTGCAGTTATGTAACAAAAAAAATCTACATTTGTAGGTAGTGCTTTCATGATAAAGAGATTGCACTATGGTACTTGTATGAGGTGAATTGTAAAATAATATTTCTTTTGTCTATCATTTTTACAGTGCAAATATTTGTAATAAAAATAATATAAAGTGAGCACTGTACACTTTGTATTCTGTGCTGTAATTGAAAACCATATATTTCAAAATGTAGAAAAACCTCCAAAAATATTTAACAAATTTCAATTGGTATTCTAATGTTTAACAGTGCGATTAAAACTGTGATTAATCGCAATTAATTTTTTAAATTGCGATTAATTTTTTTGAGTTAATCGTGTGAGTTTACTGCGATTAATCGACAGCCTACTTTATACCAGTGCTTAGTATCAAATTAGAGTGATAGCACCATATTGGTGAATGAATGATATGGTTCCTATGAAGTAATATATATCCAGTGAACTTCTATTTGTATTTAACTTTGATCTTCATTAATATACAACTTACAATGTGATTTATTATTTATATTTAAAAATCGATATGAATGGAAATGTTATCATTATGCAATCTACAATTGCTCAACTAACATTATTTAAAATGAATTCATGCTTTTAAAATGCACTGAAATCCAACTTCTTATAATAATGAAACACCCAACAATGTTCTGAAAAACAGTCCCTTAGATATTCCTGAATTTATCTCACCCCTAATATGCAATTTCTGTCTCTTCTTTCTTCCTTGGTTTATATAATACTTAGTCCTGCCATGAGTGCAGGGGACTGGATGAGATGACCTCTCGAGGTCCTTTCCAGTCCTATTATTCTATTCCACAAGGGACCCGAGACACCTGATTTATCATAATTACGTGAGCTTTTCCCTATTCTGTTTCTTTGTGCACAGTGTAAATTATTCTGTATTTCTATCTATAGTTTTTTAATCATAAGAGTAATTGCCAAGCCTAGGAAGATTTACATGAGAGAACTGGGAAGGGATGGCGGAGGGAACAGGACAGGAAGGTATTCAGGAAAATTTGGATGTTTCAAGTGGATGAAGTAATCGCTTTTGCGTATATCATAGAGCTTCGCATTGGACTCATATCTACAGCTCTGATTATATTAAAGAGTATATTATTTTGGTTCATTTCACACTGATTTTTAACAAATATTGATACTCCATGTTAATAAGGTGAATTTTGTGATACTCTGATGTCCTAAGTCCAAGAAAGTGTTGATACATCAGTGTGAGCCTTTCCTGGTCAGCCAGCCAATCACACTGGACTGTACTCACCACAAAACACCCCACGACATCCAAATGAGATGAACAAACTCCTTCTGTTCATCACCAAATCCAGCTATACTCCCAAGTCTCCAGAGATGAAAATACTAACAATAGGGATGAGCCAAGCTTCTGGATTTGAACTCCTCTGAACTTTGAGTTCTGCAAAATCCAGGTCTCAATTTTTGCAGATTTATAATTAGTTGTTTAATCATACTGTGTAAAGAGAATGTGCCTATAAACAATAGCTAGAGCCAGAAAAACAACTACACAAAATGACACCTAGCTACTGAACCTGTGATATCTGCTCTCTATGGGCCTTATTCTCCTGCCACATCATCAGAGCATAGGAGAGAATGACTCCAATAGAAAATCCATGTGAGATACTGTTGTGGCACAACTGAGCCATTTGTACCTTTCAAGTGAATTCCGCTTTCTCTACTGATGGAAACAGGGTGGTTGTTGGTTTTTCAAACTAGCATCACCACCAAAGAGCCTGTTTATTTGCAGAATAGGAAATTGTAGTCTAACTCTTCTGTCTCCTGAATCAAGAGTAAAGTTGGCAGCTAAGTTCTGACTCTCCAGTCATTGGGAATAAGGTATAAAATTCAAAAGGAGATTGCTTTCCAAGACTTTGCTCACAGTGCTGGCAGTTAGGAAAATCTTGTTCTGACTTGTGAACTGAGCAAATTTGATATGGAAGTCACCAAGGGAGCTCACAATACATATGGAACAGCAGGATTTCTTTTTTACAGTCGATTGTACTTTTCTGGTCATAAAAAGCACACTTCACCATCTAACTTTACTGTTATTGTTCAGTATCCCCTACAGATAGGAACTTTGTTATTGTTTTAAGCATGCCACACTGAACAGGCATGTCATAGTTTGGACCCCCCCCAACGAGTCCAGTGCCTCCTGCTGGGGTGATGGTCAGGTTTCCATTGAAAGAACGGGTGTATTGTGATAGCCACACATTTTAGAGCTCCTAGTTATATGACCCCAGAGTATCTGGGCACCTCACCACCTTTTGATGTATTTATCCTTACAGCGCCCCTGTGAGGTAGGGAAGTACTATTACCCCCATACTACAGAAGGAAAACGGAGGCACAGAGAGACTCTGCCTGCATAACCTTGGACAAGTCATGGACCAGTGACTGTGGCACTAGCCTCGGAGTTGGAAGATTCTAATTCAGTTCCCTGGTCCATCCTCTTCTCACGCTCTCAGATACCCACTTTGGGTGATGGTCTGTGAAGGCTCCTCAAGGTAGGCGTTGCTCTCCTAGATTTGAATCCAGAACATTATGATCTTTACCCATACACTCCAGACTGGCTTTGAGAAAACCAGTCAGATTACAACCACTTAGCATTAATCTCCACAGGTTCCATGGCCATCATTTACAGCATGATTGCTAAACATACTGCATCCCAGGGGCATTCCTGTGGCTCCCAGAGATTTCATTATGAGTGGCACAGGCACATCTGAGGGCAGCTGAGTCCAGGACAAAGTGAAAGCACCAGAAATGCTGGGTAGAGAACCAGCAACTACAGCTGTAAAAAAAGGTTTTGAAATAAAATATTACACTGAGATTTTTAATTGAAATATCAACCGGAACAACTACAAAATAAAGGCCAAGAATTTTCACAGAAATGCTGCATCCTGTATTTTGGCTAGCTTTGGAGCTAAAATGTTTAAAATTCAGAATTTCAACTCTATTTTTTGTCCAAAAAGTTCATTTCCCCCCTCCCCCATGATAAAATACCATCCTGTTTTTTAACCAGCTCTTCCTGAATGTAGGTACCATGGAAATGTGTGCTTTAAAAATATACACCGACGGGCACAACAAACACCAGTGTCAGAATATATTGTAGGTATCATTAGCAGGGGTATTAAAATACCCAACATTTGTTTGCTATTTTCTCTCTTCTTAAGGATGATGCTTAAATTCTTCTCACAGTTCTAAGCAGTGGCTGGAGCAGATGGATTTACAGCCTTTGTTTCAGTTCCCAGCTATTTTAAATGGTACCTATGTTCCAGTCTCTCTCTAAATATGAGCTTGAGCTTCATTCCAAAAAACTGCAGCATCTCTTCCTGTGGCTGCCTTGTAAATGCCGTCCAAAACATTTATTTGATTATATATTGCGCATGCTGCTGTGCTTCTCCCTCCTTCTATATACTGATCCTCGGGTGTGCATTATATTTTCAAAAATCACTACACATCAGGAAGATTGTATTTCTGCTGATCTGAAAAAACACGTGCAGCTTGTGGACTGATGCTTTGGGGAATGATTTATCAAATGTTTTCATATCCATTTTCCAAGCAACAACAAGCTGCTAATCTACAAGGAAATATTTAAATGAAGAAACAGATGCCAAGTAACCTCACGCTATTTTAAAAAAGTGGTCAAAATATATTCTTCCTCCTTCTAGTGTCCGTCATCTCTGCATCTGATAGTTAATCACTGTTTTCATCTGCAATGCATCTTCAGACTCCACTGAGCCTGAAGGCAAAAGCCCTCACGCAAAGATTATATCTCATGTATACAAAAAGGAGCCATTAAAGATTCTGCATTCAGCATGCCAAGTATCTGCTGTTACCATGGCATTTTACTATACTTTGATGAGGAGGTATCATTATACCACAATCATTGGGGAATTACACATATTATATTTTTAATGGCAACCTCTCTACTTCTACAAACTTCACTTAGGGCCCAAGCAAAGTTTGACTCCAACAAAACTCAGCTTTTCCAGAGTAAGGATTTCAGGAGAGACCCTGACTTTCTAGCTGACATCTTCTCTAATGTAAGAAAATGATGATCTTGGGCCTGAAATGATCAATTCTGTCTCTGTTCTAAACCTGCAACTTTTACGATGTCTGCCCCTTCATAAATGAAGGCATGAACTCTGCTGCTCTGAGATGCATTCTGCCAGGTGCTGAGTGCCTTCTCAGATACATCAATGCACCATTAGACCTCACTGAATTCCAGGGGACCTCAGGCACCTCACTCAATGGGAACTGATGTGTTCAGTACCTGGAGGAGATGCCCAGTATTTTACAAGACCAGCCTCCTTGCTTGCACGTGGAATACAAGCATGTGTGAATGAGTTTGTGTAGTTCCTGTCCCACAAATACACAAAACATGCCATCACTGGTACAGTTTGAGATGAGAGTCCATTGCCCAATTCATTTTAAAGGGTTTTGCTCACTTCCACCATTCATGGGTATGATGTTACTCATGGATAAAACATCAGTCTTCTTTCCCCCTTATTACTGGGCAACCTCATTTCAGCAGCAGCTATCATATGGCATATTGCTCTACAGCATCACTTGCCACCATACTTCTCTGTGACATCTCTTCAGCATTAAGCGTCAGCAGCAATTGTTGTGTCAAAACACACCACACTACAAGCAAAACTGCTTGCTGACTTTTTGAACTCCAAACTCGGATAGGTCATGGAATGATATTCCAATGAGACTGCATCCCAGGGATCCCATGCGGGCAGGCAAAGACTTTGATCTAAAGCATGGGTCTTAAAGAAAGCCCCCACTCCTAGAAATATGGATAAGGACTGACTGACACTCCCCTTGAGGTAACATAGTAGAAAATGTGTGTCTGCCTATTTGCCCAGAAGGCAGAGCCAGAGAGGAACTTTATGAACAATAGAAGTGATTTATTTCCTTTCTAGCTGGGGGAACCTTTGCAAGCACCAGTGCAGAAACAGCCTGCCCCAGAGTCAAAAATAGGCACCATAGCAAGAAGACACTATTCTTCAGCATGAGGTAGAGTGTCCTCCATGTTTTCTCACATATGGGCAAGTAAGAGGGCGTTTCCCACCAAATCTACTACATCTCTTACTATTAAAATCAAGGGGAAAGGAACTTAAAAAAAACCATGCATGAGGAACAGTCAGGCACACAGCAACAGAAGTAGGAACATGGGTGCAAAGATGCCCTTTAAGCCTTCTCTACACAGCATGGCCCAAGTTGCACTCTGTAGTTTGACGGCAGCTCAGACCTGGCCCATAGGTTACTCTTATGATTACATTTTGCCTATGAGCCAAAGGATGGGCAGACTGTGGTGACTCCCAGCAGTGTCTTCCATAGAGCTACTTGTGTGGGTAACTGCTCTCACCAGTAGGAGTAAAGGAGTCACAGCCTGGTTCAGTATAAGCAGAGGTGAAAGTAAGCTGGTACGGTGTACCGGTAAGAGCTGGTGTGCCGTACTGGGACTGGCTTTCCCAGATGGCAATTTAAAGCCCTGGGGTAGTGGCGGCGGGTCTGCGGTGGGGATTTAAAGGGCCCCGGAGATCTAGCCGCTGCTACTGCCCCGGCCCTTTAAATCTCCACCTGAGCCCTGCTGCCGAAGCCCTGGGGTAGCGGCGGCGGGGCTCTGGCAGGGATTTAAAGGGCCCCGGACCTCCAGCCCCTGCTACCTCCCCAGCCCTTTAAATCCCCGCCGCCACTACCCCAGGGCTCGGGCAGCAGGGCTCAGGCGAGGATTTAAAGGGCCCCAGAGCTCCAGCTGCCACTACCGCCCCAGGGACCTTTAAATCCCTGCCTGAGCCCTGCTGCCCAAGCCCTGGGGTAGGGGTGGGGGGGGGACTCTGGCGGGGATTTAAAGGGCCCCGGAGCTCCAGCTGCCACTACCACCCCGGGCCTTTAAATCCCTGCCGGAGCCCTGCTGCCGAAGCCCTGGGGTAGCGGCGGTGGGGCTCCGGAAGGGATTTAAAGGTTCAGGGTGGAAGTGGCGGCTGGAGCCCCGGGGCCCTTTAAATCCCCAACAGAGCCTGGCCGCCTCTACCCCAGGGATCGGGCAGCAGGGCTCAGGCAGGGATTTAAAGGGCTCGGGGCTCCGGCAGCCGCTACCACAGCAGAGCCCCAGGCCCTTTAAAGCTCTGTCAGAGCCCAGAGCCCCGGGGGTAGCGGTGGCAGCCTGGAGCCCCCAGGGCTCCTCAGTGATTTAAAGGGCCCAGGGCTCTGCTGCGGTAGCGGCAGCTGGAGCCTTGGGCCCTTTAAATCACCCCCGAGCCCTGGGGTTCCCAGCCACCTCTGCAGCTGGTAGCTGGGGGGTGATTTAAAGGGCCCAGGGCTCCCAGCCGCCACTACCGCAGCTGGAGTCCTGGCCCTTTAAATCAAGATTTAAAGGGCCCAGAGATTTAAGGCCCTGCCTCTTCCGGTTAAGGCCACACCTCTTCTGGTTGAGGCCACGCCCCCCGCTAAGGACTCCGGCGTACCGGTAAGTCCTTTAAGTTATTTTCACCCCTGAGTATACGCCACATATTCCAATTTTGTTGCCTGCATAAAGTGGTGAGAAAATAAAGTTAAAAACAAGACAAAACAATGTCTTGAGAATTTTTTTTTTTTTTTTTTTTTTTTTTTTTAAAGAGTCTGGTATCTCTGAAAAGTCCCCTCTTGGCAGCTCTCTAGCAGCTATAGGTAGCAGCCCGCAGAAAAGGCAAGCTACAGTAAACACTTTAGGACAAACATATATTTACTAGGGCTGTCAAGCGATTAAAAAAATTAATTGCAATTAATCGCACTGTTAAACAATAATAGAATACCATTTATTTAAATATTTTTGAACGTTTTCTACTTTGTCAAATATATTGATTTCAATTACAACACAAAATACAAAGTGTACAGTGCTCACTTTATATTTATTTTTGACTACAAGTATTTGCACTGTAAAAACACAAAAGAAATAGTATTTTTCAATTCACCTAATACAAGTACTGTAATGCAATCTCTTTATCATGAAAATTGAACTTACAAACACAGAATTATGTACAAACAAGTTTGTTTACATTTGCAGGAGATAATGCTGCCCACTTCTTGTTTACAATGTCACCTGAAAGTGAGAACAGGCGTTCTCATGGTACTGATGTAGCCGGCATCGCAAGACAGTTACATGCCAGATGCGCTAAAGATTCATATGTCTCTTCATGCTTCAACCTCCATTACAGGGGACATGCGTCCATGCTGATGATGTGTTCTGCTTGATAACAATCCAAAGCAGTGCGGACAGATGCATGTTCATTTTCATTATCTGAATCGGATGCCACCAGCAGAAGGTTGATTTTCTTTATTGGTGGTTCGAGTTCTGTAGTTTCTGCATCAGAGTGTTGCTCTTTTAAGACTTCCGAAAGCATGCTCCACACCCCGCCCCGATCAGATTTGGGAAGGCACTTCAGATTCTTAAATCTTGGGTCGAGTGCTGTAGCTATCTTTAGAAATCTCACATTGGTACTTTCTTTGCATTTTGTCGAGACTGCTATAATACGTGAACTATATAGCAGAATGTGGGTAAAACAGAGCAGGGGACATACAATTCTCCCCCAAGGAGTTCAGTCACAAATTTAAATAATGCATTTTTTTTTAACAAGCGTCATCAGCATGGAAGCATGTCTTCTGGAATGATGGCCGAAGCAGGAAGGGGCACATGAATGTTTAGCATATCTAGCATGTAAATACCTTGCAGTGCCAGCTACAAAAGTGCCATGCAAATTCCTGTTCTCACTTTCTGTTGACACTGTAAATAAGAAGAGGGCAGTATTATCTCCTTTAAATGTAAACAAACTTGTTTGTCTTAGCGATTGGCTGAGCAAGAAGTAGAACTGAGTAGACTTGTAGGCTCTGAAGTTTTACATTGTTTTGTTTTTGAGTGCAGTTATGTAACAAAAAAAAAATCTACATTTGTAAGTTGCACTTTCACAAAAAAGAGATTGCACTTCAGTACTTGTACGAGGTGAATTGAAAAATACAATTTATTTGATCATTTTTACAGTGCAAATATTTGTAATAAAAAATAATATACACTTTGATTTCAATTACAACATGGAATATAATATATATATGAAAATGTGGAAGAACATGCAACATATTTAATAAATTTCAATTGGTATTCTATTGTTTAACAGTGAGATTAAAACGGTGATTAATCATGATTAATTTTTTGGGGTTTATCGCTTGAGTTAACTGCGATTAATCGACAGACCTAATATCTACAAAACCCAACACCATTAGAAATGGTTCCATGGGGTTGTTTTAAAAATTCCAGTGTTTTTTTTACTGTAGAGTAGGCATACCCTAAGTACACTTAAATGGTTACTGCAGCTATAGCACTTCAGTATAGACATTTGCTATACTGACAGGAGGGGTTCTCTCATCAGTGTAGGTAAACCACCTCCCCACGAGGTGGTAGCTAGGTTGTTGAAAGAATTCTTCCATCGATCTAGTGCTGTCTGCACTGGAGGTTCGCTTGGCATACCTACATCTCTCGGGGGTATGGATTTTTCACACCCCTGAGAGACAGAGCTATGTCCTTGTAAGTTTCCAGTGTAGAAAAATTCACATCCCTGAGCAGCATAGTTAAGCCAGCCAACCACTGGCATAGACAATGCTAGGTCAATAGAAAAATTCTTCTGTCAACCTAGCTACTGTCACTTGGGGAGGTGGATTAACTACAGAGACAGGAGAACCTTCTTGTCACTGTAGTAAGGCCAGGTTTACACTAAAAAAGTAAAGTCGACCCACACCCCTGAGTGATGTAGCTAAGCCAACCTAACCTCTGGTGTAGACAGCGCTAGGTTAATGGAAGAATTCTTCTGATGACCTAGCTACTGCCTCTTAGGGATGTGGATTAACTACAGCGACAGGAGAACACCTCTCATCACTGTAGTGTCTACACTTCCCACTTAGGCATATTTGAAAACTCCATGTATAGTGCTTATTACCATGAATAGGTCCCAGTGAAGTAAAAGTGACTACTCGTTGATGTTTGATAGCAAATCAATGTTTGATAGCAAATGTATCTGGCATGAGGCCCTTAGTTATTAAAATTATTTTAATTTGCATGAGTTTTTATTGGGACTGTAGGTAAAGAAATTCTAGTTGAAGTGTATTATTATTAATCTTAAATTGTCTTTTCAATCCAGAAAAATAATTCTGCATTTTGATAGTGGCTTAGAAAAGTGCCAAGTGGCCACAAATGTGGTTATAAAATCCCAGCATGTGAGAGTTAACAGTAACAGCTTCTCTTTTTGCCTGCTTATCTCCCTCATAGTAATCTTGTGGTCAACTTTTGAAGAACTGTGTCCAAAATAAAAATATTTTTGTATTCCTCACAGAAAATCTTGTAGAATAGGGACTAATCTGAAAACTTTCAAAGGAAATAAGTGTAATTGCAGAAATTTACTACTGTTTCCCAGATATAAAAATACATGTTAACTTTCTATTGGTTTTCCATGAAATGCTAAGTTTGTGTCACTTTAAAGCACTTATGGAAATATAAAGCAAAGAACTGGACCTGTGACATGAAATCTTATTTTGCACATGCCACAAGTTAAGTAAACCAGAAAATATTGGCATACGTAATATATGGCTCATCACTCATTGCCAATTTCAGTTCATATAAAAATTGGGTAAGTTCCCAAACTGAGAGGTGCTGCAGGTTCTACTATGAGAAAATCTTGTCCTTAATAGTAGGAGCTGAGTTTGGTAGATAGCTGAGCAGGGCCTGCAATAGGGGCATCATAAAAGGGTTGCAGGGAGAATGGATGCATAGCTGGATGCATCTTACTGATGATTTGATAAGGAGCAATGGTACCGTCTGGTCACTACCTGAGAAAGATAACTATGGTGTGCTAACTAGACAGCTGGTGGGCACGGCTATGGAGACTACTGTCCCTTCACCTCTAAAGGTGGTTTGCTTCTGTGACCTCTAAAAAGGACATTGTTTAAGGGCCTGCTCCTCCACCTTTGACGTCAATGGGAGTTTTGCCACTGACTTCAATGGGAAAAGGATGAAGCCCAAAAAGAACTCCCTCTCTGCCCCTGCAGCCAAAATGACACAGTTGGGAAGTGTGCTACTGAAGGATCTCTTTCACCTGGTGAAAAGCAGCCTGTAAAACTTGGCACCCACGTTGTGGCCCCAAGACTCAGAGCTTTACCACAAGGGAGGTCCACAGGGGTTGAGATGGGATGGCAAATGGATCCATGTAGTCATTGAAAATATATTGGGGCAGAC
Source organism: Natator depressus (assembly GCF_965152275.1). Lineage (NCBI taxonomy): Eukaryota > Metazoa > Chordata > Testudines > Cheloniidae > Natator > Natator depressus. Next base: position 109,670,095 of record NC_134238.1, on the reverse strand, counting down.
ACACTAGAAGAACGTATGCAGCATAAATGACGGGCTGCAAGCCATGTCCTTCAGCTTTTAATTCTCACTCAATTAAGTAGTACATTCTTCTTCTCAATGTGCAGATTTAACCTCCTCATCTTCTCATGCTTCACATATTTTCCTCTTCCTGTTAAGGAAGCTGTGTTTAATGAGGTAGCAGGCAAACCTCACCAATTCAGATTCTCATTTCACGTAAATCCTGAGAAGTCTGGATACTTATCAGAATTTATCCAAGGGTTTCAAAGTTCTCTTCTTTCTCTTGTCTCTTAACTCCCTCTCCTCACTGAATCCTTCGCTTCCATGATACCCAACTTTTCCCCAAGAGAATTCTCCACTTACATCCTGTCTTCCAATCACTTGACTCCCAGCTTCCTGTTTCCTTGCAATTCCCAACAGCATCCTCTTCATTCACCACAGCCTCCCATCATCAAGTCTTTTAGAATTAAATTAGAATATCACCATCCAGAGAATTGTGAGATCTCTGTGTAGAAGATGGCTCAATGCTTAGGAGGCATTAAAATGGACCTTCTGGATTACAGAATAGGAAGGACTAGAGGGGACAGCCAGATGGGGTAGCTGTAGAGAGGGGTTATGGAGACAGAATGTCTATTAGATAGTTGCAGAGAAACAGAATTTGGGAGCAAAAGGGAAGGGAGTCTTTTATCCTAGTCCATGCTGACAAAATCCTAAAAATTAATCTAGTGTCAGTTAAAAGAATGGCTGAGGTGTGGACCAATTGTTTTTGCAGAAGTAAGTGGTCTATCTGTAGCTGAATGCAGGTAGGACAATATGTGGTTAACTGCAGACAATAATTGTTTGGATAATTTGCACGTGTGTCGAATGCTTTGCACACATGTTTTGGCTATGCCATGTTGTGTCACCCACTTACATATGGACAGTTTGGTTGTATCTGTATGAATTCTAGCAGACTGGATACTTCAGTCCCAGCCCATCTCTTATTAGAATATCTATCAAGAACTTTCTTAGGTTTTTATAATATCAGGTCAACTTCAGCAATGTGTATCTCCACAGAATAAATAGAAGTACATCAAGAATAAATTTGGTTTGATATTGGGAACTCCTGGAGTTTCCTGTACCCTAAGCAGGAGCAGCAGGCTAGGGGATGATATGGCCCCATGAGACTGAAGTAGAGGTTATTATGTACAGACAGATGCAAAACACATTTTATGACTGGTGCATTATCACTTTCAGATCTCAACAAAAAAACTTCTAAAGATTTTGCTTTGAAAACCTGAGAGGAAATGGATGAAACAGAAGTGACCAAGTCCTAGGACTGCGAATGCAATAAAACCACACCTGAAATGATTTATTGAATGCTATCAAATACCTTCAGATATTTCCCCCCCAAAAGAGCTCCTTAACTGCAGGTTTGGTGGAAGCACAAATGCAATCCAGAGCAGCTTGCTAAGAAACAATTACAGATGGACACAGATGTCAGCACTGAGGGAAAAATAAATCCCAAACAAAAATAAAAATGTAAATAAAAATTCCCCTTATAGAAATATTTGCTATTGAATGTAAGCAAAGAGCTGGTAGGAGGCCTGTGGAAAGGAATACAATCATTCTTATCAGCACTGAGACAAGGTACAGATCCTCTGCTAAAAGATTTACAATCCTGCTTCTGCCAGGTTAAAAATCAGTACTGAACGACTCGATGATTTCAGTGAGAGTCATGATAAGGCTGCCTGAGAAGCTGGTTGTTTAACTGAGCCTCATATTAAATATGACCTCCAAGATATTGGAAGAAAGGGAGCTTAGAAATAACAAGAAAAGAATGAGAATCTTTTTGCAAACAGACTGTGTCCATAGGCCTGAAAACACTCTACAATATACGGTAGGGATTGGAGTGCAGAGGAAAGAAAGACAAAACAGAAACTAACTAGAAGGTGGAGAAGAATGAAATAATGGAAGAAGAAGATCATTTCATTCAGAATTATTTGCTTGTAAAGCTTGGAGCACACTTCAGGTGCTGTAGATGTGGTACAAAGAAGATTAAAAGAAATATCACAATGAAACAAACAGCTTGCAAGAGCAAAGTAAATGTAGAGAGATGGACAAAGCTCTGGGAGAAACCCTGCAGAAAGGACAACAGGAATGGATGACTGAAAAGTAGAGACCAGTAGTTATGTGGAGAGGAAAAGGAGACCAAAGCACAATCTAGAGTACTTTTAACCTCATCCTGACTCCCGCATCCCTCTTTTTGTTACATCCACTTCCTGTGGCTCTTACTTCGTGTATATACAGTGGCCAGCACAAAGGAGCCCCTCATATGCCCCTGATCTGGATGAACATCTGGATCTGAATTTTGCATGTTCAGCCCATTTCTCATACTTTTATCCAACAAACTTTAGAGATCAACTTACCGATGAGGACAGAACTTCCAGGATTTAGCGCCAACCTTGTTCCTGAAGGAGAGGTCAGCACTGAGGGAATATCCGGCCCCGAGAGTAAAAGCATTGTTGTCAAGTCTTCTAATTGAAGGAGGGTTTGTGGGGGGTCTGGAAACAGATTGAGAGACTGAGATGACAAAGAACACCATAGCGGATAAGATATTGAGGAAGTTTTAAATCAGCTGTCACATTATTTGCTGTGCTGGAACATCAACATTCCAAAGGGGACATACTGGGCAGTATTGGACAGCATTAGAGGTGTGCTTTGCCTGATGTGTCAGGCACATGAGGAGGCAGGGAAGAAGTTAAAATAATAATTCAGGGTCAGGCACAAGCCCTCAAATGCTAAGAAAATTTGCATTAAGACTATCACAGCATCCTTACTGTGACTAGCTAGGCACTGCAGCACATTTAGTTCACGAACAGATACAGTCGCTCAGAACAGATGGGAAATTCACACAGCACAGCCAATACAGTATCTAGTCATAGCACACTACTGCTTGAAGTATGCCAGGCCACACTCCAGGACTTTCACTGCTCTGTAGCTGTGTCCACATGGGACTTTACTGAATAGCAAGCTGGTGCAATGTAGATTCACCCGTTGGCTTGCCACCCAGAAACTTGCCACATAGAGAAGTCTCAAATCACAGTGACAATACTAATGGTCTGATCCAATGCCCACTGAAGCCAATGGGAGTCTCTTTATTGACTTCAAAGGACTTTGGATAAGGTCATAATTCAGGATTGTTTTAGCACTGAGCCAAATCTGGAAGGCTACTCAGGCAAAACTCCAAATGCCCAAGAGCCCAAGTTGCAGAGAGTTATTACTGTGAATACAGCTACTCTCAAGTAATATTGAAGTCAATGGGACTCTGTGCAGGAGTAACTGTCTGCGTGAGGATCACTTTTCACAGGATCAGTCCCTAAGGACTGTAGGATTTGGCCCATTATTAATTATAAGATGACAATGATCCAATTTTTGTATTTTGTTTCCTGTTTTCCCCACCACTGTCATTTAAGTGACAGTAAATGTGATAGAGGAGAGAGAAGGTGGATGAGGTGATATCTTTTACTGGACCAACTTCTGTTGGCGAGAGAGACAAACTTTTGAGCTCACACAGGTCTCCTGCTGATAATAGCTCATCTTAATTAATTAGCCTCCTACTCCACCTTTTCATGTTCTCTGTACGTTTGTGTATATATATATATATATATCTTCTTACTATATGTTCCATTCTATGCATCCGATGACGTGAACTGTAGCCCATGAAAGCTTATGCTCAAATAAATTGGTTAGTCTCTAAGGTGCCACAAGTCCTCCTGTTCTTTTTGCGGATGCAGACTAACACGGCTGCTACTCTGAAACAGGTCAAGACATAGTTCAATGAAAGATACTACCTCACTCAGCTTCGCTCTCTCTAATACCCTGGGACCAGCATAGCTACAACAACACTACAAACATTGAACTTGATGTAAGTGAATGGTGGCACCTTCCCATTCAGTTAAATGGGGCTGCAAGTTGAGCCAGGGTTGCTACTGCTATGTGTACTCATTATGACATATATATGGCTCAGGTGTTTCAGACTATTTCTTTTTATTAAAATGATTGTGAAAGTGATTTGCCTACAAATGGGTATAAGCTGCCTGGCGAAACAACAGTAACATTGTATCTTTAAAAAAGAAGCCATTTTTCGTGAGCAGGAAAAGGAAGCCATGTGAGAATTATGACCTGTAAGATGAAACTCAGGTTGTTATTTTTTAAAATCTAGGCAGATCATTTTTAGATCAAGTTTCTAGGGTTGATCTGAAGTCACAGGGGACCCATGTAAACATCAAACAGAGGCTTCAGCGCTGTCCATAAGACTGAGAACTTTCACTTTCAAATCTGCCCCAAGAACTGGAGCCTTTGAGGCAGCAGATTCTGCAGGGCCTAGGTTCACCCTGCAAGATTGAATAGTTGAGATTTAAACAGGCAATATACTAAGCCCTGAAAACAGAGTTCTGTAATGGATGCTTTTTAATGGTGTTGCTGCAGTAATATGTACATGGTTACAAAACGTGCACACTTCATTACCCAGCGTACAGTAGCGTTTACATAGTCCTGCCGGATCTTTCATCTCTCAGACAGCAGGAAATGACACAGATGTGTTATTAGGGAGGAAAATCCATCAGCAAGCACAATAAATCAGCCGTGGGTAAAACTTCCATCCATGCTTTGGGCCTGACAATATCTTTCTAAATCACCCAGCTAGACATTCAGCCTGCTACCATGAAACCCAAGACAAAGTAAACTTCACCCTTCAATGAACTGAGTTACTGTTTTGTAAAAGTGCACAGGGTTTATGCATCTGTTAGTGAGGTGTGAAATTGCTCAGTGTCACTCAGTGTTTTACCGGGGCGGGGGGGGGGGGGCTGCTTCTCGGAGATGGAGCATTACACAGGATATTGCCTTCATTTCACGGGTGCCATTTTGGGGAATGGTCGGGGAGGGGACTGGTTCTTTCCTTAGCCATAAAATCTGAATGTGTGAAAATTACATATTAAAGTTTTTTTTTTAGCTTATTCTTTTTTTCTCTTCTAACCCACGTACCCTTTCCCCCTCCCCATTCCAATATCTTCTGCCTTCTTCACAAATGAAGACAGTCTTGTTCTTGCTTATGTAGGCTGCTAACACAATTAGAGTTCTTTTTTTCACTGGAACACAAAGCGGTTTATATTACTCTCTCTTCTGTTATGTCCTCTGACTAGCTCCGAAGACAGAGGTCTGTTTGGTGCCTAGGTTTCGTTACTACAGTGACACGTGGGAAATGTCATGAACAAATAGCCCTTCCACAGACAACGTGCATTTCTGTAGCTTACCAAGAATCAGCAGCTGTGTGCTTTCAGTCACCTCTCCACGAAGATTGGCTGCCCTGCAGGAGTATAACCCCTGATCAGACAGAGTTACATTTGCAATCAGCAATGAGCCATCATGCAGATGATAGGCAGGGGCCAGCTTGATCCTATTCCTCAACCAAGTAACTTCTGCTTCAGGTACACCTGGAAAGGCATTAAAAAGAATAGGAGCTGGATGGAGGTTTTACTACTAGGGACAGACAAAACAGTTGGGATAAAATAATAATCAAAACAAGCCTTTAACCAAACTTCCAGCCCAAGGGTTTTTGAGGTTCAAAAGAGTTTGGTCAACTCTTTCAATATATTAAAATATATATTAAAGATAAAATAAATGCCTTTGGATTTCCTGGATCCACTCTGGCCTGGAAACAGAAGGGCCACACTTTTCTGAGGGAGGCTTTTCTAGCAGGATTTGTGTTCTGACTATAAGCAGGCAGCACCACTGGAAATCCTAAGAGAAAGCTGGTTCTTAAGAGATTTTCAGTCCAATTTAGCAGAGGGAAACGACACCTTTTTCTATAGCTTCTTCTCATGTCATGATCTAACACATGGGCAGCATACAAGGAACAGAACACTCCCCTCTGCAGCACCAGGATGGAGGTACCACCTCCTGCGTAGGACTGTCTCACCTTCATTGACTGTTCTCTATGTAACATCACTGAAGAATGTTCTGCATTTTACAATGCTGTGCAGATAAACAGGGAAGATACACATAAGGATAAGCAGTTGATTTAGTGGAGCTACTCCTGGCTAGAGAATTTTTCAGATTTCCACGCCTATGGAATAATAATTCCTTCAACTTCCAATTTGCTGTCTGATCCCAAGGTTCTTATACTTTTTTCACAGTGCGAAGCGCACATGAAAATGGCAACTGTCTTGTGGGCCACCCTCCCAATCACGATCATATAACATTCTTGTGGCAATCGCTTACAGAACAAAGTAATATTTAGGAACATGCTGAATGTATTTTTACTGTCTTTTAAGATGATTTAGAAGCTGAGAACACGGAACAGGAGACAGTACCATGTGATGAGCCAGCTGTTCATGGGCCACTAGCAAGTGCTCTACAGACCATGAGTGGTCAATAGATGACATTTTGTGAACCACAGGTCTAATCCTTTGATATAGGCTGAGGAGACTCTTCCTTGGAGCTGTTACCCCGACAGGAATTTGAATGAATGAATGTTTATCTGTGACTATATGTTCAGAAAGGTAGATCTTCCCAACAAACTAATGGTTTGCGGCAGTTGGGAGGGTGCTGTACGTTCTATGGTAAGAAGTCTATTAGACTGGAAGAGGTCAGTTATTTCTGGAGAGTATTAAGATACAAAGTGACCTTTTGAAATCCCCCAGACCTGCTGCAATTGACTATTAATGTGTGACCCTACCTTCCACTTCACTCCAACTCAACTGGCAAGGACAGGGTACAAGAATTTAAATAAGGTTCGAAGTCTGCCTGTCAGTTATCCCAGTTTGTAAGACAGACAGGCTCCACCTCTGATCTCTGTACTCTTTCACATAACAAGGATACTTCTGGCTTCACTGGGTGGCTCAGGGGATAGAGACTTTTGCCTCTAAACCAGTGGTTTAAAGCCACTCCAGCTCAGGTAATTCCTTGCCATCGGACAGCTGTTCAGTAGCGTAGGCGGAAGGAACTGGTGGTCTTGATACAATCCTTGTGGTAATGTGCCCACATCATGAAAACCTTCATACAATTGGCAATTTTGTTGTCAGTCACAGCAGAAAGACAAGGACCCGGGGGCACAGAGAATGAACACATCTCTAGGGACTAGACAGGCACTGTGTGAAGTCTCAGTGACTAACTGATTCTAAATGATTCGTGGGGCCAATACGCAACATACAGTGCTAAGCAGCCAGAGCTTGAAAGAGAACAGTTGCCCACTTCTGCAGCATCAGGGTGCTCTGCCTGTTTTCATCCCCGCTGCACCACCAGCTGACTTTGCCAGCATTTGGCACTTGCCTTCAGTGCCACCCCAATTTAGGCACAATCTATTCTATAATAGGTATTTCTGCTTTCTAGTCTAATACAGTAGCTGCACTACTTCAGGATGCTTACATTGAATCACATCTTCATGTTACCAACACTGCCAACCCCAATCATTCAAAAATCATGAGCCAGGCTTCAAAAAAACAACCCCCCCCGCCCCCAGGAGATTTAAAAAAAATAAGGTTGGAGCTCTTTTTCTTTGCTTTCTGAGCCTTTTGGGTGCACGTGGTCACATTTTCAAACTTTTATCTGCAACTATGAGGTTAGAAATTTGCCTTTTTTTTTGTTAATGAAAGTGAGATCTCCCATAATCACATGACCCCAGGAGCTGGGACTTTAAGAAAAATATCAGCTATGGCAATGCTTGTGATCACGACAGTTGACACCTGTGTTACACTAATTCACTTCTTTGCAGATGATTGCATGGCTGTTCAGATGGGCCAAATCCTGAAAGGCTTGCCCAGCTCTTACTCTGGTAAAACTCTCATTCATGTCAAAGAGAATTTTACTTGAATAAGTACCACCAAGGATTGCAGGATCTGGTCTGTAACACAACTGTACAATCTGCAGCTACCTTTGCAACAGAACAGATAACTTTGTACATCCAGAGTCCAGAACATCTATAAACATCCTTCTCTGACCACCTGTACAGAAAGGTCACTCTTCCTTTCTTCTTTAATCTAAAGCTTTCAAGTTAAACATAAATGTATTGAAACCAAATGTTATAGCTGCACAGAGAAAATTGGATGGGGGAGGATGAGAAGAAATGTACCTCTCAATGAGCAGCACCTTTGTTTTTGTGTATCCTTCTTACATGAGTGGCTTACACAGTTTACACTAAGGAAACAGGTAATGAAACCAAGGTTACAGCAAGCTGGCAAACACTTCAAAAACTGAAATATAAAGATGCAGGTGCAAACATGTGCAAAGCCACTCTTCCAAAGCCTCACCACAAGGGGGAGCAAGAGCATTTCAGTCAGCCCCAGCTCTATGTTTTGTCATGCAGTTGTTGTCCAGAGGAAAAGTAGCCTAAATAATAATGTCCAATATAGGAGAGAATGCAGTTTAAAGAAAATAATAATAGAAAATGAATGGCTGAGAGAAGGGAACTGAAACCAAGTCTCCAGCATGAAGCCATAGTACAATATTTTTCATAAATGTGAAGGAAAGAGCAGCCTAAAATTAAAGTTTCAGGGTCAGATCCTCAGCTGGTGAAAGCTGGCATCATTAATTTGGTTTCATTGGAACTACATCACTTTACACCAGTTGAGGATCTGGCCCTAAGCCATTTAAATTCCCCTTTGGAAGTAAGATTCTTTTGTCTTTGTGAACTTTTCTTTTGTTGAGCCTACTGGGCATTGAATGATGGTGTTTACCCCGGCAAGCCAATACTTGCTAATAGTATTTGTGCCCTCTGAAGACTTTCCCTTTTCTCCATTCTTCTTCAATAGCAGACATCAACAACTTTATTCCTCTGCCTTTCACTGGACTTAGTTTATCCCTCACACAAAAGGCTGACTGCTATAAGTGACAAGCAGTGTGCTAATTCCCCTGCTCCTTTAGCTATATGATGTACATATTCTGTTAAAGGCAGCAGAGCAATTTGGAGATCTTACAACAAAAACTAGTTTTTAGTGCTGTGATGTTCTGAAATAGTGATACTTTTACGGACGGTGCTGTAGTCTGATGCAAGTGATAATGAGCAACCAAGGCTTAAAGGGAAAGCCAGGAGCCCAAAAGAAAACTCCTGCATTTGAACGAACCACAGAGGGAAGAAACAGGGAAGAGTTGGAGGAATGTAAAACATAAAATACAAGGAAAAGAGAGAGTTTGCAAAAAATATTAAGTTGCCCCTTCTAATTTGTCCCGAGTCAGTAGTGACCAACACCAGATTTTTAAAACCGACCTCAACATTATTTCCAATTGTAACTTCGACCATTTTGATATCTAAGGACCTGCCATGCAGATACAGTGAGGGTATTTGAATTTAGGACCTGAGCTGATGCCAATTGTAATGGAAAGACTTCTATTGACATCTATATGACCTAAATTGCACCCAGTAGTCATTATGTGAGTACAACCGAGCCCACAGACATTGAATCTTCAGACACAAAAAGGGTGCTCGAGTTACAGACGGGCTGCAGATTGCTTCCGAAAAGGCACTGCCACCTGCAGGCTGCCTCGCAGGCTAATGGATAGGAGTTGTTTCTCTTTGGCCTGGTCCACATGAGAAAATTAGGTCAGCATAACTGCATCACTCAGGGGTGTGAAAAATCCATATCCCTGCGTGGTGACTTAAGGCCCTTGTTGACAGAAAAGGAAATTATTCAGCTTGTGCGTAATGATTGTGCTTCTAGATGTGTCCCCCCTATAGTGCTCCACTGTAGGTGTATGTGTGTCCCTGCGCTTCTGATCGGAGATGTTTGGTAGCAGTATCTGTTCAGCCCACCCATGTGCTCTCCCCTCCTCATGCTCTATCACAAGACCAATTAGTGCTGCATGGGCGAATCCCCTTCAGTTCCTTCTCTATCGCAGAGTCCTTATCAAGAACTCCGAAGTAGAGGGGAGGAGGGTGGATTGTGGAGCACCCATCGGACACACATCTTGAAGAACCATCATTACTGCACAAGGTGAGTAACTTCCTCTTCTTCTTTGAGTAGTGTCCCTACAGGTTCTCCACTGTAAGTGACTCCCAAGCAGTATCCCTAATGGGAGGTTGGGGCTTTGGAGTCCAGTCTGTTATAGATGATAATACGGTAGAGCCAAAGCTATCATTGGAAGCAGAGTCTCCAGGAAGCGTATAGTGTTCCGCGAAGGTATGTACAGATGCCCAGGTGGCTACTCTGCAGATTTCCGAGAGAGGGACTATCATAATCATACAGCTAAGGGTAGCATAAAATCCCTCCTTTACCTGTAAGGGGTTAAGAAGCTCAAATAACCTGGTTTGCACCTGTCCAAAAGGACCAATAAGGGAAGAAGATCCTTTCAAATCTGTGGGGGGAGGTTTTGTTTGTGCTCTCTCGGGAAATAGAGAGGGACAGGGCAGGAAAAAAACCTCTCCTAAAACCCTACCGGAAATAAGCATCTAAGATTACAAAAATTGTAAGTAAAGCAAGGAAATGGGTTAGATTATCTTTTGTTTTAGCTTGTGAATTTTCCTTATGCTAAGAGGGAGGTTTATTTCTGTTTTTTTGTAACCTGAAAGTTTTGCCTAGAGGGGAATCCTCTGTGTTTTAAATCTTATTACCCTGTAAAATAACCTTCCATCCTGATTTTACAGACGTACTTCTTTTACTTTTTTCTTTATAATAAAGTTCGGCTTTTAATAACCTGATTGGTTTTTAGTGTCCTAAAAACCCAGGGGTCTGGTCTGTGCCCACCTGGTTTACCTATTTGGTTGGTATATTATTCTCAAGCCTCCCCAGAAAAAGGCGTGAAGGGGCCTGGGGGGATATTTTGGGGAAACAGGAACTCCAAGTGGTCCTTTTCCTGAATCTTTGTCTAACTCACTTGGTGATGGCAGCAATACTGACCAAGGACAACGAAGAATTTGTGCCTTGAGGAAGTTTTTAAGCTAAGCTGGTAGAAATAAGCTTAGGGGGTCTTTCATGTGGGTCCCCAAATCTGCACCCCAGAGTTCAGAGTGGGGAGGGAACCCTGACAGGGACATTCTTGAGGAAGGCGACAGAGGAGGAAACTGACCTTGTGGGGTGTGTGCAAATTCCAATGGAGGTACTATATTGTGCACATGCTAGCAGAGCTTAATACAGTTCAAGACCCACTTTGAGAGCTTCTGGGCCAATACTGCTGTGCCTTTAGACCAGAGGTGGGCAAACTATGGCCCGTGGGCCACATCCGTCCTGCCCGACCCTTGAGCTCTTGGCCAGGGAGGCTATCCCCCGGCCCCTGGGCCGCCAGTGGTCTGGGTGGGGGTGGTCAGGGGAGGTGGAACGGGGGCTGTGTTGGACAGGCGTGGGAGTTCCGGGGGGCTTGTCAGGGGGCAGGGGTGTAGACAGGGGTAGGGGTGGTTGAATAGGGGGTGGGGTCCTGGGGTGTGCTTAGGGGCGGGGGGTCCCGGGAGGGGCCGGTCAGGGGACAAGGAGCAGGGAGGGTTGGATGGGTCAGGAGTTCTGAGGAGGGCAGTCAGGGGGCGGATAGGGGGTGGGAGCTGGGCTGTTTGGGGAGGCACAGCCTTCCCTACCTGGCCCTCCATACAGTTTTGGAATCCCGGTGTGGCCCTCAGGCCAAAAAGTTTGCCCACCCCTGCTTTAGATCTTTCCACAATGGAAAGGAAGAGCTTGGGAGATTTGCCAGAAGTCTTCATCCTGTCCAGGTAGAAGGCCAGGGCTCTCCTTAAGTCTAGCATGTGCAGCATGGCCTCTGTTATCACGGAGAGGCTTGGGACAAAAGGTTGGGAGGTGAATCAGTTGGTTCATGTGAAAAGATGAGGACACCTTGGGAATAAAGTTTGGGTGTGGCCTCAGAGTAACCTTGTTGTGAAAGAATACTGTAAAGGGGGTGCGCCATAAGGGCTGCTATTTCCTCTATTCTCCTCACTAAGGTGATGGCCACAAGAAATGCTGTCTTCATTGATAGGTGTGTAAGCGAACAAGTGGCCATAGGTTCGAAGGATTGTCTAGTCAGGCTCTTTAAAACTAGATTCAGGTCCCATGCTGGAGTGGGGCATCTGGGTTGGGGAAACTGGTTCGTTATGCCCTTGAGGAATCTCTTTGTAGTTGGGTATGAGAAAGCTGAGTATCCCTCTACTTGTTGATGGAAAGCCGCTGTGGCCGCCAGGTGTACATTGAGCGAATGGAGGGATAGGCCTGACTTCTTGAGAGCCAGTATGTAATCTAACACCATGGGGAGAGTAGCAGATGTTGGCATAATTTGCCTGGAGTCGCACCAAACCTGAAACCTGGTCCACTTTTGTAGGTAAGTACGACAGGTAGCTGATTTCCTATTGTGTAGTAGTAACACTTCCTGTACCTCCTTGGAGCAGGAGCTCTCTATGTGTTGAAACCATGAAGGAGCCATAGCCTTAAGCCAGAGTATCTGCAGGTTGGGATGGAGAGTGTGTCCTTCGTTCTGTGAGAGGAGGTAAGGCGTGGGTTGAAGAAAGATCAGTGGACATGCGAACACGTCGCCAGCTGTACCATGTCTGTCTCGGCCAGGTGGGAGCAATCAGTATAACATTTGCTTTTTCTCTTTTTATTTTCAACAGGACCTGCAACCACAGAGGGGGCAGGGGAAAGGTGTAAAGAAGGCCCTTGTCCCATGAAAAGAAGGAGAGCGTCCCCTACTGAGTGCTGTCTAAGCCCGGCCCTGGAGCAGTAGTGTGGGAATTTCCTGTTCAGGTAAGTAATAAACAAATTTATTGTTGATGTCTCCTATTGACAGAATAAGCTGGGTTCAGCTCCCACTTGTAGTTGAGTGAGAACTTGCGACTGAGACTCTCTGCTGTTGTATTCTGCACTCCTGGCAGGTAGGCTGCTGATATTAGAACATTATGGCAAATGCACCAGTTCCAGAGCTTTAGTGCTTCTGTGCAGATGGAGGATGATCTGGCATCTCCCAGACAATTTATGTGATGTTGTCTGTCATGACTTGTGTGTGTGTGTGTACCTCTGATCAGTGGGAGAAAGTGAGCACAAGTATTCCTGACTGCCCTGAGTTCGAGGAGATTGCTGTGGAGAATCACTTCCATGGGCAACCATCTGTCCTGAGTTGTGAGGCTGTTGAGGTATGCTCGAAATTGTTCCCATTGTGATTCTGGGAGACAGTCAATAAGGGTGTTTAATTTGTGTGACGGGGCAAGGCCAGATGGCTATAGAAAAGTAGTGGGAGATAGATATATTAGCTCCAGGCTAAACAAATCCCTGGTACCAGGTTAAGTGAAATGACAGCTGCTCCAGGTCAATTAAGACACCTGGGGCCAATTAAGAACTTTCCAGAAGGCAGGGAGAATGCTAGGTTGATTGGGACACCTGAAGCCAATCAGGGGCTGGCTGAAACTAGTTAAAAGCCTCCCAGTTAGTCAGGCGGGGGCGCATGTCAGGAGCTGTGCTGTTAGAGAGGCTGAGTAGTATACACCATATCAGGCACAAGGAAGGAGGCCCTGAGGTAAGGGTGAAGTAGAGCTTGAGGAAGTGAGGGCTGCTGTGGGGGAAGAAGCCCCGGGAATTGTACATGTGATGTTTCTAAAAGGTCAGCTACCATAGCTGATACTATTAGGGTCCCTGGGCTGTAGCCCGGAGTAGAGGGTGGGCCCGGGCTCCCTCCCCTTTGCCCCCTGATTAATCACTGAGACTGGGAGACAACAGAGACTGTGCAAGGAAGGATAACTTCTCCTCACCTCCCTTGCTGGCTTATGATGAAAATGGCTCAGTAGACTGTGACCCTTGTCTCTAGAGAAAGAAGGGTTACGTGGAGGGTCACAGTGAGCCTCTGAGGCTAGCGAAATCCGCCAGGAAATGCGGGACCCACAGAGGCAAGGACAGAGCTTTGTCACATTTGGTATAGTTCATATGTAGTCAAACTTTGTTGTTAAGGCCTGGTAATTTGCAATTCTAAATTTCAGAGTAGCAGAAGAGTAGACCTTTCATCCAAATAAGTCAAGGTGCTCCCAATCCCTATCCTAAAGGGTTGACTTGGAATGATGTTGCCAGACATGGAAGTTCACTGCATCTACCATGATGGAATTAGGTGGAGTGTGGGGAAAAAAGAAATTCTGTATCCCTGGGAGGTACATAATATTGTTTAATCGGCCTGTTTGCATGTCAGTGTGGCCGCTGCTGGCATTTGCCATATAAACTTAGCTGGATCCAAAAGTGCCTCATTGATGGGGAGGGCTATCCTGGAGGAGAATGATGTATGTGGAATATCCAGAAGCTTATGGTGAGTGTTTTTCACCTCCTTGAGAGGTATTTGTAAGGTATCTGCCACCTTCTTAGTCAGATCTTGTAAGAATTTAAAATCATCTGCCATAGACGGTGGCTCATCTGGAGAGGAGGAAGAGATGTTAGTAAGTGGTGTAATCTCCTCCTCTAGTCTGACCTCCTGCTCCTCCAAAATCTCCTGAGGAGGTTCTGAGGCTCTAGAGATGGTGGCTGAGTGGGAATTGCTCACAGTCTTTCGGTTGGTCACGCTAGATGCCAGGGAAGCATGATGACTATAGGCTACCCACAGATCCCAATAGGGCTACTGGGGCAGTGGAAAAGGCATGGGTGGTTGAGCCCATGCTTGGTCATACTACAAGGGTTGTCCATACTCAGGCTATGAGTGGGCAGGCCTGGGTTGATAGTGGGCGGAAGCATGATGGGAGTGGCGGGAGTGGACCATCTCCTGGTCACTATCCGACTCTCCACTGGAAAACAATGAAGCTGATATGGAGAGTGGAGGTGCAAGACGTGGTGCTTATGGTGATTCCTGGGCTCAAGATGCGCACGGTACCGGGAACCAGGTACCAATTAGAGGAGACACTAGTACCTCAGACAATGTGAGGTCCTTAGAGAAACTAAATTGCTGCAGTAGTTGGCACCATCAGTGGTTGCTGGTATTGAGTCGGCAGAACCGAGGGAGCCGGCAATCTTGTTCGCATGAAGCAGTCCAGTTGTCTCGCAGTTGTTGGTACTGAGAATGTTCATACCAATGCCATCTGCCCGAAAGTGGTATGGTTTCAACTTCAGGCCCTGACTGGTGGTACCGCTGCTTTGGTGCCTGTGCCCATAGGGTCTTTAGGCATACAAGCAGTATCTGTTTCACTGGTCTTGGAGGTAGAAGGCTGTGGAGAAGATTCATGTTGCCTGGGAGTCTCTGGGCATGGGACAGTTGCAGGCTGAAGAGCTCCCTCCACGAGGAGCAGCTTTAGTTTCAGAGAAAAAACTAAAGCAAGCCCCCTGAGATTAAGAAGAAAAATACTAAAACAAGCTAGGAACGAATTCCTAAAGAAGCAAGGTATCTGTGAGTGGACTGCTAATTGCTCTATGTCTAGCCAGCGGCGGTTGAGAAGGAACTAAGGGTGGTTCTCCTATGCAGTGCTAATTAGCCTCGAGGCAGAGCATGAGGAGGGGAGAGATCATGTGTGGGCCAAATGGACACTGCTACCAAAGATCTCCGATCAGAAGCGCAGGGATGCACATACACCTACAGTGGAACACCCCCAGGGACACTATTCGAAGAAGAATTCTTTGTCAACCTAGCTGTCAGGGAGATAGATTACCAACACTGATGAGTTCTCCTGTTGTAAGGTAGCACTCCAAGTATAGATAAGCTCTTAGGCTCAGTACCAGAGGGATCCTGGGATTGGTCACAATCACTTACCAAGTCTTGAAACACACCTTGGCCTCTCTAGACTAGGTGCAAAGTCCCATTAGTTAAAATATGTTTTTTCAGTATGATGTATAGTCCCAGTGGGGCCAACCCACAGCAGCGTCCTGGAGAAATGAGAGCAGAACTGGGTCCCACAGCTGCACATGCCTTGGGCCACATTCATCCTTGGTGTAACTCAGTCAAGGTATATCAAGCAGGAAGTTAGCCTCTTTTAAAAACTACTATAATTTTTAACTACTTTTAAAAATATCTATAATTCATTTCAGACCACAGAATTTGTCAGCATTTATGCCTCCTAAAAGAAATTAAAGAGCTATATAAAAACAGTTCCCCAGGCTCTAGTAATGGTCCTTTTCATTATCTCTTATTTTCGAAGAAACCACGCTTATCAGCACCTGTCAGCAACCAGCCCCTATTCCTGTCTCCTGGCTGCAGCAGCTATAGCAAATGTCATAATTAAGCCTTGCAGCTAATATTTCTTTTCTGTGTATGTTCATTCTGCTGCCCTGCAGACTTTTGTTAAAAGCATTTCTCTTCATGAGCCAGAGCTGCAAGTTGCGGCCCGTTAAAGCCCTCCATCACGCCCTCCTCAATTCAGAGCAGTGCCATCTGCACAAAGCTTCTAAGGATGAGGTGAGCTGGGCTTTCAGTTCAAAGGAGAAAATGGCTCCATGGCTGCTTTTTGGAGCAATTCTCCAATTGTTGTGCTACTGGCTGTGGTGCACCCCTGAGATTCATAGAGAAAAGAAATAAGGTTTTACAAACTCTGGAAAGTTTCTGCCTATAGAGTTTCCTGACATTGGCTCTGAAAATATCACTTTGACCTCTGATGCTCTCCTCTTACCTCCAATATTCTGCTTCCTTTCCCTCAGTGTCTATAAACAGGCTGTAGGATCAAGTACTCTATATGAATTTAGTAGCACTTTCCAACCATTCCTTTGCCTCTAGCGCGTTGAACAAGATGTTCTGAAGAGCTGCTCATGACACCTGGGGAACTGTGATATTACATTCTGCCATCAGGTTTGTCTACACTGGGAAAATTCATTGGGTTATAATACATTTTCTAACCAACACGTCACACGTGATTTTCTCCTTAGAGTGGACAAGGGCAGTTGTGTTAAACCACAATCAGATAACATAATCCTTGTCCACTCTAAAGGCAAAATTGTATTTCATGTCATGATAGTTTGCTGACAAGTTTTCTAAGATGGTGCCTTTTCCCACAATAGACAAGGCAGCAGACAGAAATCATTTTGTTTCTATGGCCATGTCTACACTACAAAGTTAAGTTGATTTTATGTAAGTTGACATTGAGACCCCGATTTAAGCAAGTCGATCTTGTGTGTCCCCACTGTGCTCATTGTGTTGGTGGAGTGCATCCTCACTAGGAGGGCTTGCATTGATGCACGGAGCACTGCACTATGGGTAGCTATCCCACAGTGCATGTAGCCAAGTAGAATTTTGGCCTGGGCTTGCAATGCCTTATGGGACCAAAACATTTGCGTGGGTGGTTATGGGAACATGGCATTAGCCTCCCATGATGAACTTACCTCCCTCCCTCCCTGAAATCAATGGCAAACAAACCAAGCATATTTCGCACCTATTTTCATAAGTCTGGGTTACCCGTGCAGACACCATAGCACAATAAGCCCGGGCCATGCTCAGATGTACACTTTGCTGCCAACTGGTTCTGTGAAGGGATAGGCTCCAGAGTTAAAAATAGTTCTTGGCTGTTGGGGAGAATGGATCCTCCGCTTGCCTGTCTCACATTCTCCTCCTCCTCCTCGTTGTTGCTCGAGGTCGCCCGGTGTTCCTGGGAGGTATCCACAGAGTGTTTTGGGGTAGTGGTGAGGTCGCCGACGAGAATCGCATGCAGCTCCTCATAAAAGCGGCACGTCTGTGGGGCAGAACCAGAACGACTGTTCACCTTCCTTGTCTTCTGGTACGCTTGCCGAAGCTCCTTTATTTTCACGCGGCACTGCTGCGTGTCCCTAGTGTAGCCCTCCTCCCCCATGCCCCGCATGTTTTTGGCATAGATGTCAGCATATCTTCTGCTGGATCGGAGCTCTGCCTGCACAGATCTTGTCCCCACACAGCAATAAGATCAATCATCTCCCATGTACTCCATGCTGGAGCGTGTTTGTGGCCTTGAGTCTCCATGATCAGCTGTGCTGGAAAGCTCTCCACGCTGATCAAACAGGAAATGTGTCCTTGGAAGTAAAAGATACTGTGCCAACTTCGCGCTGCCACATCCTCCTCCCTGGCAGCATCTCCACCAGTGTAGATTTGGTTTATGCTGGTGGAATCCAGTGTTAACTCAGGGTGAATTTGGCCATAGTTCCTTAACAGTATTCACCATCTGAATCAACGGCATTTCCCAGGTGCTGCTGCAAAAAGCCCAGCATCCAAAAAAGGGAAAGCTATATGTCCATATTTAATTTGCTCTCTTTTATATTCCATCAATGCTGGTAGCCATGAAGGTGCTTTGGGAAAGTTACCAGAACCTTCGTTCTTCCTTTCCTTAGAAGGCACTGGGAATCAGTCTGATTGCAAGGGACTTTGGCATGAGAATGCTGCAGAATTACTGAGTTTAATCCTCCTTGAGCTGCCAGGAAGAGTAATAGTGTAATTTTCTTTTGTTAATCCCAGAGACAGTAATTAAATTATCTGGGATCCCATCTGAGTGTTGTACTCCACATGCCATTTGGACTGTCTTTATCCCCGCTGACCAGTACCACATGTACCTTTATTAATTTAAAGAGATGACAACGCAGTGCAAAGATGCGTCATGCACTCATTACAGTCAGGAATTTTGGGGGAGGGGACTGGAAGGTGGGGTGGAAGAAGGAAAGTTCACACAGACTATATTGTGGAGAGACATGCTGTTTCTCCATAGTTAAGGTTGAAACAAATCTCCTGTCA
Source organism: Natator depressus (assembly GCF_965152275.1). Taxonomy (NCBI): domain Eukaryota; kingdom Metazoa; phylum Chordata; order Testudines; family Cheloniidae; genus Natator; species Natator depressus. Next base: position 109,651,507 of record NC_134238.1, on the reverse strand, counting down.
GAAGGCAGATTTCCCTCCTCCTCCTGCTCCAATTTAGTCAAAAAGGAAGGAAACAATCAAACTTGGTACTTATCTTCCATGGCCACAACATAAACATTTCCTACCAACTTTGGTGTAGGTCAGAAAACTGGAGTTTGTGTTAGTAGAGCAGATCCAACACCCCCATTCCAGCTGCTCTGCACTGTGAATACTTTTCCAGGTATCCCTTACACAAAGTCCCAGCATGGTTATACCACCTCTGCGTCACCCACTTCTGATCTCCCGGGTGTAGGGAGCATATTGCAGACTGGAGGGGGTATGGCCAAAGCACCCTGGATGTTAGAGGGGGCTGTTACTGTCAGCATAATTCACTGATCACTCTGTATCTGACCTATCAGTCCTCATCCTCAAAGGAAACCTGCACAACACATTTACAAAAAGATGAGCCCAGGAGCTTAAATTCATAACTTTGCTAGACACAAAAATCATGGTCTTAATAAAGATACTGGATTTATGGCTTATCACAACAATCTAACCCACTAAACCCCCATTTTGTCTTATGACTACAAGGGTGTTAACAGGTCACTTTCACCTTGAATGGTCCATTATAATATGTGCTAACTACTTATGCTGAACGATCTGTTCCATATTTAACTGTGACACTCTGGGAAAGGTATTCAGAGGGTATGTCTATACTGCAATTAGACACCTGCGGCTGGCTCGTGCCAGTTGACTCGGGTTCGCGGGGCTCGGGCTAAGGGGCTGTTTAATTGCGGTGTAGATGTTCGGGCTCGGACTGAAGCCTGGGCTCTAGCTCCATGTGATGCCCAGGGTCCCAGCACTTGGGCTACAGCTTGAGCCCAAATGTCTATGCCACAATTAAACAGCCCCTTAGCCTGAGCCCCGCAAGCCCAAGTCAGCTGGCACAGGCCAGCCACAGGTGTCTAATTGCAGGATAGACATACCCTCTGAATACCTTTCCCAGACCTGAGGAATGGCTCTTTGTATCTCAAAAGCTTGTCTCTCTCACCAACAAAAGCTGATTCAATAAAAGATATTACCTCACCTACCTTGCCAGCATAATTTAGAGTAGTTTTGAGCAGCTCAGTGGGTCCAAAGAATCTGGCCCATTGCGTCTGATATTGTAAAGTCCCCTCTTTAAAAATGATTCCAATGTCTTATTGGCTGCTTCTCTTTCACTTATTCCTTCAACTACACGGTCCATAATCATCCTGTTTTCTCTGTCTCCGTCAGAAATGGGGCCTTTCACTGTCCTCTCTCTCCCCAATTTATTGAATACCTGTTGTACTATTCCCATCTGTTATGAAGTAGAGACAGCACTCAACATGCCTTATGAAACATAATTTTATGTGCCCATTTGCATACTTTGCTACTCTGGACAGGTATTTTTCTATATACAAGAATAACTGCAGTGTATAATTAAAATCAATGACAAATTCAACAGGGAACCCATGCGCTTGTATACGTAAATGAAAAAAAAAAGAGGTCACTTCTACACAACGTAGAATAAAAAATGTGTAAGGCATATCAGCGCTCATGCTTCATGATAGAAGTAAGCCACTACCTGTCTGAGATTAGGAGTAAAATTCCCAAATAGGCATAGAATCACAGAAATGCAGGGCTGGGAAGGATCTCAGGAGAACATCTGGTCCAGTCTCCTGTGCTGAGGCAGGGCCAAGAAAATCTAGACCATCCCTGTCAGGCGTTCGTCTAAACTGTTCTTAAAAGCCTCCAGCGATGGGGATTCCACCATCTCCCTTGGAAGCCTATTCCAGTGCTCAACTATCCTTATAGCTAGAAAGTTTTTTCCTAATATCTTACCTAAAACTCCCTTGCTGCAGATTAAGCCTGTTGCTACTTCTCCTATCTTCAGTGGATGTGGAGAACAATTGATCTCCATCCTCTTTATAACAATCCTTAAAATATTTGAAGAACTGTTATCAGGTCCCCCACCACCCCCAGTCTTCTTTTCTCAAGACTAAATATACCCAGTTTTTTCAACTTTTCCTCATTGGACAGGTTTTATAAGCCTTTTATCATTTTTGTTGCTCTCCCCTGGACTGTCTCCAATTTGTCCACATCTTTCTTAAAGTGTGCTACCCAGAACTGGACACCGTACTCCAGTCTGAAGTCTTACCACTTCCAAGAATAGCAAGACAACTACCTTCCATGTCTTACATATGACACTCCTGTTAATACACCCAAAAATGATATTATCCTTTTTCACAACTACATTAATTTGTGATCCTCCATAACCCCAGATCCTTTTCAGCAGTACTATTGCCTAGCCAGTTAATCCCATTTTGTAGTTGTGCATTTGATTTTTCCTTCCCAAGTGTAATAATTTGAACTTGTCTTTATTAAATTTCATCTTGTTGATTTCAGACCAGTTCTGTGATTTATTAAGATCACTTTGAATTCTAATAATATCCTCCAAAGTGCTAGCAATCCTTCCCAGCATGGTGTCACCTGCAAATTTTATAAGCATACTCTCCACTCCATTATCCAAGTCATTATGAAAATATTGAATAGTTCCAGGATGCCCACCAATTCTCCATTACGGGGATTTTATACTTTCATCTGAAATAGTTGTTATTGACCTCTACTGGAGACAGAATACCAGGGTATATGGGCCACTGATCTGGCATGGGATGACAACTCCAATGCTCCCATGGTATGAAAGCAAAGAAAAATGTTGCTTGAGACCCAAAAATCTGAAACAATGGTACCTCTGCACAGACACTGACATGCCAAGGAACTTCAGAGGAAATCTATAGCTAAACCCAAACTTGATACCTGCTAGCTATAAGGACCGAGTCGTCTCTCACCTGCAACTTGGCAGCTAATGGTAACATTTGCACCTGGGATTGTTTTCACTGTGCTTCCAATGTCAACCGTGACAGCGGAGGACTCTGTGTTGATCAGCGTAGCTCTTGATGCTTTGATCAGTGGTTTTCCTGTACATAAGAGACACCTTAGTTCACAAAGCAAAATACATGGTAGTCACAAAGGGAAGACTGTGAACAATATGCTCGATATAGAAATACAAATGGCTGATGTGGGACAACTGACTGCCAGTGTGTGATACTGGAGTATGAGTAATGCAGGCCACCTGCTCTTGGCTTTACTATATTATGGAGGAGTTGCTCAATTTCATAGTTGACGTTGCTTTGAAAAAAATCACTTAAAGCAGTGAATGAATAGCATTAAAGTCATGCCAGCACATCTGAGAACCAGCTGAACTAATAAACAGCAATACAACCGAAGCAGCAGCAAGCTGTTCACCTGATCTTGCAAGGCAGACAGTACCATGTGCCAAGGACCAAACATAGGACAAAGCCCCCAAAGGATGGATACGGGCTCTTTAGCAGGGCAGGAGGCTTAGAACAACATGTGATCCATTTCTTTATCATCAGTCATGTTTTCCATAAACTCCGTTTTAGGTGCACAAAATAATTAATAATAACAGAAGCGAGACAACATCAATTCTGGATGGGAGCAAGGTATATGTGCCAAAAACTGACAGTCAAGAATTCTAGCCCTTGACTGCTGCCATTCTGTTTAACTATGGGGTTGTGCATCATGTTGCTCTGGGACATTCTCTTAATGTATGGCATGGTGGCATCCTAAATGCTAACAGAGGGCAGCTGGCAGAAGAGAGAGAAGGGCAGCCTATGCAGCAAGCCCAGCACTTCGAAAGCTGGGCCCCGCGGGGACTAAAATGCAATGGCAGCTAGCAGCGTGACTGTAAGAGTGGCATGAGAGCAGCCGGTGGTGGAGGTGAGTGTGGTGTGTGTGATGGTGTGAGGGTTGGTACAACAGCATGACCGTGGGGGGAAGCGGGGGGGCGGGCAGCAGGGGAAGTGTGTGTATTGATGTGTGCATTGGGCCATAGGTGTGTTTGAGAGTAGCGGCGTGAGAGTTGTATCACAGTGACACGAGTGCAGGGAAGCAGCAGCCTGTGTATCTGCATTAAATGGGACTTGGGGTTGGTGTGGTGTATGGGTCAGTGCTAGGTTTAGGCAATCTGGGGCTCTAGATGCACAGCATGTGGAGCCCTGGCCCTGTATTTTGGCCCACTCCTCTTGGGGATTGCAATGGCCACCCATAAAATGGCCGTCTGATGGGGGCCCACTACTGCTACATGTTACACAGGTTGGGCCTCCTCTCTCTGTTTTCAGGAGGCCTGGGTCCATCTTAGTGGAGAGAGAACTCCCACAACCAAACAGATGAGGGAAGGGAGTGTCTGTGTGGTCCCTTTTGAAACTTCTGTAGATCCATGACAGGATGGTAACAGCAAAATCCATCCTTCTTGGGTGATGGTAGTAAGGGACCGAGCTGTGGGGTTCAAAGTTAACCACCCATTAAAATAGAAATTTCAAACCTGTCAGAGCTATTCTTTTAGGCTGTCTGCAGGCTCAGCCAGACGACATTGCCTCAGTTACATCTGACTTACATTTTCCAACTCATCTTCACCATCATAAGGGTTAGAAATGTTTTTTTTTAAATGAAAGCTTAGATTGTGACACCATCATGCAACTTCAGGGGCCAGGGCCCTAGGCTAGTGCCTATATTATTTATGACTTAATCTGGCTGTAAATCTGCAATTGCAGCAGAGGAGGAAACTGGCCTAAAAAGCCTGAGTGGAGGTAAGAAAGAGGGGAAAAAAAACGTTCAGTTTGTTTTGGTTGGATGGATGATTTTGCTCAAACTGTTTCAATTGCCCCTAATTAAAATCCATAAACTGCCATGTGGATTTAGAGTATTTCCAGGACTGTTAAAAGCATTTTTGATATAGAGTTGCTAGTGTATCAATCCATCTATCCATCAACCTACCGTGTCTATCATGTGAATGGAATATCCAGCAACAAATGTTTTGCTTCACTGATGAAATGCTCACAAAGTTCTGATGTTTTAATGCAACTACTAAATCATAAAAGAAGGAAAGAGACCTCAAACAGCAACTCAGCTTTTATTTTCCCAGTGGGGGTTTCATGATCTCTTCATTAGATTAAAAATCTGTCAACTGTTCAACCAATAAAAAATAGCAAACCACTCCAAAAATGGAAGCACATTTTCTCTCTCTCTCTGCATATGCGAAATTCATCAGAGAGACCAAGTCCCTCATTTTTAATGAGATAAGCTTTCCCCACATTTCCCAGTTCCTCTGAAGAAGCTCTCTGGCCTTCAATGCATTTGGGAAAATACCTCTTTTGTGCCAAAAAGTTTTGTTGCGTTGTTTCAAAAATTACCCATTATCTCATCCGTACAACTGGGGATCATCTTGCAAGGTGCTGGCGGAAGATGAAGATGCACAGCACCTTACAGGAGGAGCTCAGGGGCCACCAAGATCATGCCCAGGAAGTCTGCAGTTGACAATTCACCTCAAAGTCGATCCAAGTTTTGGATAATTCATTACCTCAAAAGGGCTGCTGGGTCTGTAAAATCCCACGTGCACGTCTGAGTCTATGTGGACGCTTCTATAGCTTGAGAACCATTTGTTTCCATAAATTGCCTGGGATGAAAACTGATTTGACCATAGAGGCTTCCAAATTCACATATACAGAATTATCCCACAAGGAATTCACCCATCAGGACTATAAGGACTGCAAAGCCTCTTTACCACTATGCCACTCCCTAAAGATGCCATTTTAAAACTGCATGTTAAATTCATCTCTGATGTAACTCCAGAACTACACTATGTATGAACTTTGTCTAATATTTTATAATATAGTATCAATACAAAATTTAGGGCCTTGCACCAGTTTTACTGTGACATCACTCCATTGAATTCACCGGAGTACTCCAGGTGAGAGTAAAATCAGGCCCTTTGTTTTTGCAAACTTTAAATTTTTAATTAAAATATTATTTTAGGTCTGATTTAGCTCTTCCCTTTCCCCCGCAAGGGCACCAGCTGCTTCTACTCCATGGGGTAGGTGAGGTGTCTTTCCAACCAATCTTATTAAATGAAAGTGGTGCTTTCAGCCCAGACCATGTCTCGCCCAGTGCTCCCTTGGTCTAGGGTCAGCCTGTGTTCTGGGTTGAAACACTCACTCACAAGTCCAATGATACACCTCTGCCTCTCTATTCAGCACATCCACCACTGATGATTATTATTTACATAGACACATACTGGGGACCTGCAGCAGTGAAACATGAGTGAGCTATACTGTCAGATATGGAATTTCAAACTACTTATTGGTAGTTTTACTAATATGTTTTCTTCGACCCCTCTCTCTCCCCTTGACAAACACATTCCACTTCCCCTTGACCTCTTTGTCTTGCTACAACCCCTGAGCTTTGACTGCCTCTCCCTCCTTCTCCCCATCCTTCGCATCCATTCCCCGTTCACCCTCTCGCTGCTTTGGCCTTCTCCTCCTCCCCCACTGTGGCTCTGAACCTGCTGGAACCCTCTGCAGATGTGTTTCCAAAAAGATGAAGACAAGCACAATCTTACAATTCCCTTGTTTTTCCCAGGGAGGCTTTTATTAGCATTGACGCCTAAATGAACAAAGAATATTTAGTCTGGTGTGGAACTGAACCATTACTAGATACACATGAAGCAGAAAGCTAATCCTTTATGAATCTTTATTTCCCAGTGGGTGGAAGAATGTCAGTCATGATTTGGTGAGAACAGGTTAGAAAGGACATACGGCTTGATTCTGAAAAGTGCTGAGTGCTCTGATCCCAATCCAGTGAAGCACTGAAGCACTTGCTTAATTTTATCTACTTGAACGTTCCCCTTAACTTCAACAAGACCATTACCAGGTTTAAAGTCACGGTTTATGCGCTTAGCTGGATTGGGACTAGAGTGCGCAGCAACTACAGGATGGTGCTAACAGTAACTAGAGTCCCATAGGATGCATTCTGTGCAAGGGTGGTGAGAAAACCACGGATGATTTGAAATAGTCATTGAAAATGCAAATATTTTATAAATGAAAGCTCTCTGCATAATTTGAAGCTTGAGCTTGGGACATGGCCTGCGGCTGTTCAAAATTCTGGATATTATCTGTCCGGCCTCAACACATATCTTCCCTCAAATCTAACTCATTCACTGGGGCACCTAGCTAAAAGAGCAATTTCCAGTGGAACAAAGTGGATTGACGTTATTTCCATACAGACACGAGAGGGAATAATTTATGTTGTCCATTTTGACATTCGGCTTAAGAGATCCCATGTTTTTAGTCACACAAGATTTGGGAGGAGGAAATGTTTTGGGGCACCACAGAAACTGCCTGGCTCCTCTGGTGTTCCCAGGGCAGTTGAGATTGTCCAAGGTGCTCAGGCTGCCACCCCCAAGTTTAATTATGCACATGGGGAAGAGGGGCTAGTGGCAGGGTGCTCTGGGTGTGGGAAATTGTAGAACTGTGGAATGCATTTCCAGTCTCAGTTTGCTACAGCTGGAACCTGCTCATCTTCAGACCACGCTGAAAATGCTATTTGTCTTTCCAGGGTTTTTCTGGCAGGAAGGGATAAATTGGTGGGCTTTGAGGCAGAGTTTGGGGATAATTTTGGTGAGCTTTGGAGAGTTGTTATTGTTTTTAGGATTTTGCAATTTGTGTTTTAGTTACATAATAACTGAATGCGCGTACCCATCGGTACTTGATAACATACCGGTAGCAGAAAGAGTTCTGTATAATTGATCTAACTTTTCCGTTACCTGCTAAAGTGACCGCAATGGAGACAGAGTCAGATCCCAAAGCATTAGTTGCATTGCAGGTGTAGAAACCCACATCAGCTTCCACTGGCGCTAGAATCTGCAAAGAGTCATCTGGCTGAAGGAGTATCCTGGAGCAACAGAGAAATACAGAAGCAAAGGTCTCAGCAAGTCTGTGTGCAAACTCTTTAGTAAGGATTAAAGAGTTATGTTTAAAGAGACACAGAATGACAAGTAAATCACACAGTTTTGCACGTTAGGCCTGCAGATTTTGTTTAAATAAAGAAATAAAGTTATGAAAATCAGGGGTTAAACATCTTATGTGGTGATTGTGATTACATGCAAGTTAATTTCATTCTCAACACTGCTGCACCAGGTTGCTGATGGAAGAGGCAGAATGGTCCAAAGGCTGCGCACTAGTCTAGGACTTGGAAAAGTGGGGTCTCCACTCTGTCACAGACTTCCTGTGTGATCTTGGGTAAGTCACTTAGCTTTTCTGTGCCTCAGTTACCCATCTATACAAACGGGATAATAGCACTGCCTTAAGTCCTGGGGCATAGTAAGGATAAATACAATAAAGGTTGTTTGATGCTCAGATACTGTGGTACTGGAGGCCAGGTAAGTACCTTAGCTAACCAGGACCTAGCTCGCTAGACTAGCTAGACATGCCTTGTAGTGTGGGGCAGGTGTAGCATGTAAGAACAGCTAGCTGAACTTTTTGGACTGTATGAAAGCCCTCTTTCATTTGTCTGTATTGGACAATGACTCTGGTGAATCCTGAAGACCAATCAGCAAAAAATGATGGGTCTGATTCTGCTCCACTGATTTAAGAGGGATCAGGATCAGGCCCTATACTATAAATAACTCAAACATTAAGAATGATTCAATTGATTTTAAAGAAAAAGGTACCTTCACAACTGGATTGTAAGATACAATTTGTTTAAAGTCTCTTGCACTGGAAATCTTCAACGCTACTGTTACTTAAGTAAATCAATTCACACAAAGAGCAGGACTCCAGTCTATGGCATATACTGGTAATAACCGCAAAGGCTTTCTAAACCTTTTATATTTTCCAGTCTTTCTTTACAGGTCACATTTTCAAATAATTGCCAGATTTTCTACAAATGATTTACCCCACCTTTTAACAACACTGCACAATAAGGTGGTACATATTTTTATTTGGTCAAATTGTAACATCAAATTTTGCTTCTTACAAACTATCTCACAGAAATGATATAAATTGGGGACAACTGAGAGGCTTGAGGCACTGCTAAACTGCTACAGTAATTGCACTTTAAAACACTAATTTAGTTTTTAGAGAGATTCCAGATTCCAGCAATATTCCCCATTTTAAGTTTAGGGACTCTCTCTCAAATGGGTAGTATCTTTCAAAATGGAACAAATCTCTGTAATTAGTTATTGTTTGTTTTTTGATGCTATCTGGATGCCTCAAGTGAAACTGAAACCCTACTGTGCTAGGCACTGTACAAAATCATAGCCAGAGACAGTGCCTGTCTCAAAATGCTTACATTCTAAAGAGACAAGACAAACAGAGGGTGCGAGTGGAAATGGAAGCATCACTATTGCCAATGCCACGTCTTCAAAAGTTACGATTCTGGAGGTCCCAACTCATAAGTTTAGCTTGCAAATCAGGAGGTTTTAAAAATAATAAAACCTTTATTTGGGGTTCTCTTTATTTTCTGTCTCTTTTTGGAGCCTTTTGAAGTCACATTGTCAAGCTTTTCTCTGAAATAATAATAATAACCTGCTTTAGAAAAAAAGAAAACAAGAAAAGAAAACAGATTCCCGCATAATCAAAGGGACCTCAACATTGGGGGTTTAAGGAAAACACTGAACATTGAGAGACCTGTGATTAAATTGTGAGAGTTGACAACACTGGGCACAGAGTGGTGAAGTGAGTTGACCAACGCCACACAGCAAGGCAGTGGCAGAGGTGGGAACAGACTCCAGGTCACCCTGACCTACACTGTGGAACTTTGTATGAGCTGAGAGCACAGAGGCTTGATTCTACACCCTCTCAAACTAGTTTTACATCAGTGTAACTCCACTGACTCCTGATTTCTGCTGTGTAAGTGAGATCAAAATGTAGCCCTGAGAATCCAACTAACACGTATATCGAATGTCCTCAACTGCAGCACTATGTATTTCCTGTTAAGGTAGGAATATAGAACCTACTTCCATTCATTCATAGATTTAACTAATGACAAAACCTAATGACAAATTTGCTTTATACTTTCAACAGCTGTTCTGCATAAAACCCTTAGCCAGGATGGTGATTAATACAGACAAGGGTGGGAGTGGGAGAGGGAAGAGAGATGGAAGGAAAAAGCCCATCCAAGTCATGCAATCGAAGTCTGATCCACTAACCCTGAGCTGATGAGGTTTTTTTTCTTGAATGAAAACTGCTGTCTCATGGACCACAAGGCTAGGGATATTTGATCGTGCTCAACACCATGGGTGGTAGTTCTCTAAAACAAACCAGATTCAGGCCACCCATTGAATTCTATTAGGATCAGAGAGGAGTCTGATTTCCTTTAAAACCCATTTTTAAAATAATAATCACAATAATAAAGATTCAGCTTGTGCCAACCATGTCTTGCAAGTGCTTAGTGAAATGCAGAGTCATTTACAAGCCAAAATGTTATTCATATTTAAATTGCTGACATGCTTGTGTAGCAAAAGAAAACAATAGTTGATAGAAGCCCCTCCTCCAGACTTGTTTTCTCTCTTAAAGGATTGTTTTATCTCTTAAAAACCTTTGAATTTAAGGGGCAAATTTTCAGTGAGCCGGTGAGATCAGGCCAGCAATTTTTGCATATGCAAACAGCTGTGCATGCAAAAATTTGGTAGTTAGAGGTCTTTTGGTTCAATCTGCACATAAAAATGATTTTAAACCCACAAGACTTGGCAATTTTTCCCCAGTAGCATCCTTCCAAATAACAACAAGGAAATGGCTTCACCTTGCTTTCGGGGATATATCAAAGAATCCAGACAACAGCAAAGCAAACATGTTAGTGCAAAGCATTGTGTTGATGTCAAAATGAAAAACACTTGATGTTGATGCACAACAGGTATCCTTGTATCTTTCAGTCTCAGTCCATCATATTTAACTGTGGCTGATTTAACTGGTTCAAGCATTTCAGCTGACTCTTGATGAGCCTTTCTGGGCTAAAAATGTGTGTGTTACACACCCACTCACCCCACAAATATAGACTCAGGGCTTTATATAAACTGACAGACTGATTGATCCCTAGGGTTAAAGTAAAACACACACTTTTTTTTTAAACAGATAGGAATCATAGAATATCAGGGTTAGAAGAGACCTCAGGAGGCCATCTAGTCCAACCCCCTGCTCAAAGCAGGACCAATCCCCAATTTTTGCCCCAGATCCCAAATGGCCCCCTCAAGGATTGAACTCACAGCCATGGGTTGAGCAGGCCAATGCTCAAACCACTGAGCTATCCCTCCCCCCCAGTCTTTTCTAAATCTTTTCTAAAAAGTCCACATCACCATCAGGGTAGGAATACATTAATTTAGCTGGTTCTGGTTCTAATGCTACTATAGTGCTGGTACAACAGCTGATTAACTCTGGGTGCTTCCAATCTGTTTTGGGGTGAAGACAAAAACATAAGGGGCTAGATCCTCAGCTGTTGTAATTTGGCTCCATTGACATCAATGTAGCTGATGATCCAGCTTAAGTCCTTTTAGGAACAGGAAAAGGCCAACTGAGTTCAACACACTTGCCTTTAAAAAAATAAATCAGCTTCATTTGAGCTTCTGGTTTTTTCACTATGTCTCTCAATCCCCTCCTTGTCTAGAAATAAATCTAAGTTTCTCTTAAATTCATTAACACTTTTTACTTCAATTGCTTTCCTTGGAAACTTCTTCCACATTATTATCCTTTGCATGAAACCATTCTGCCCTGAGATTCCTATTTACTCCTAGTCTCCTGTTTTTATTGTTAGGTTTTGAGTGTCTTATCTGTTGTAAAAAAATACCTACCAGATGTAACAATCCTTTTTATAACCTAGGTCATTTCAAAAACCTGGTTTTTTCCCCCCTATAAAAATACCCCAGCTCCCTTCACATTTTAATCTGTCTGATCTTGGTTGCCCTACACTGCATCATCTCCAAGAAAATATATTTTGAGCCATACTGACTAATTCTGTAGTTCAGATGGCATCTAACAAATGCCTAATATAGAAACTCCTCATTCTCAGGTTCCCATATTCAAAGGGTTCTTACCACTGGAAATTAGAGAATATTTGGAACACAAGACACTTTTTATAAAATTATTGAAGCTGGAGCAATTGAGCAATTCATAACCTCTTACAAAGATCGGTATTCCTCAGACTCGATTTCTCAGGTAGCTAATCTGACTACCTTCTTTGCCTATATTAACTTTCCATCATTTATAGAAGGCCCAGGTGCTGGAATTTGCACTTTCCGCCTCTGAAACTGAGTTGGCTCTGAATAGTGGATGAAGCTAGACAGAACACATGATGGTGTCAGCCTGGGTAACACTTCTTTTAAAACTATAGTGTAAAAAGTGACAATGTAAAGTCAAGGATCAGAATTCCTGCAAGTGCCATCAAACATATTTGTCCACTGAAACTTTTTACGATGTATGCTTAGTTTGCATGAGCAAATACAAAAAATCACTGCCTGTCCAGTATACAGACAGAAGTAGAACTATATATCAGTAATCATGGATGCTTTTGGGTTGACTAGGTGGCTTGTGGGGCTTGGTAATGGGTTATAAAGTCTTCCATTGGTTCAAACTGAGCCCATATCATACAGTCTGAAAACTGAAAAGGAGTACTTGTGGCACCTTAGAGACTAACCAATTTATTTGAGCATAAGCTTTCGTGAGCTACAGCTCACTTCATCGGATGAATACTGTGGAAAATACAGAAGATGTTTTTAAACACACAAACCATGAAAAAATGGGTGTTTATCACTACAAAAGGTTTTCTCTCCCCCCACCCTTCTCTCCTGCTGGTAATAGCTTATGGAGAGTAGGGTGGGGGGAGAGAAAACCTTTTGTAGTGATAAACACCCATTTTTTCATGGTTTGTGTGTATAAAAACATCTTCTGTATTTTCCACAGTATGCATCCGATGAAGTGAGCTGTAGCTCACGAAAGCTTATGCTCAAATAAATTGGTTAGTCTCTAAGGTGCCACAAGTACTCCTTTTCTTTTTGCGAATACAGACTAACACGGCTGTTACTCTGAAACCAGTCTGAAAACTATTACCATTATTCATGAGTGTTAAGTGCCAACAGTGTGCCTGGTGCTGTGCAAGACACAGGAGAAGACTCAGTCCCTGACACAGGAGCATACAACCTAAATACACAGACAACCCAAATCAGACATCAACAGATGGCTTGGCCACCACGGTCAAGAGCTGATGCAGGAAGTGGTATCCACATTCTTTTTCTCCTTCCCTTTTGTCTTGGGAGGTGGGCTGGCAAATTATGTCCTCTCCCTTGTGTGGTCAGCCAAGCATGAGGAGGACAGACTGCAGACTTACTGGCTACATGCAGGCTGCCTTGTCAGACCTAGTGGAAAACACCACTTTTGCTCCCATTTACACGGGTGATTGACAGCTAGCAAGTGGCTATTTAGCCAAGAAAGGAATGCTGCTTTGAGGAACCTCGCAACTCATCTGTGGCCTGATTTTCAGATGTGCTGTGGTCTCTCAGTTACCACTAACTTCAGAGTTATTGGTCCTCAGCACACCGGAAAATCAGGGCACTGGCATTTAGTACTTCTCCCACCCAATCTGGAGGGAACATGCAAGGGGGGATGGCAGGATGACAAAATGAGCACGGCCTGCCTGGCTGTCTGAAGTAGAGCTGCCAAATGGTACCATGGGCCACCAAATAACTGCATGCCCCTAAGAGCAGTTCTGATAATATGTTTCAGCATGTGTAGTAAGCAGTCTGTTGCCAATCTATCCAAAATGATAGCATATCATTTGATGCTATTTCAGCCAAGTAGAACGGAAAAAAATTGAAAAGCATAATATAGACTATTGCTAGGTGTCCAGTTTTTGACTGGAAAGTCCGTTTTTCAGAGGACCTATACAGTCTCCGGTCAGAAGTATTGACTGGATACCAAAAGTCTGGCTGCCACAGTTTCGTTGTCAAACCAGCCCATGGCCCCTTTAACCCAAGAGTGCTGGGCCCAGAGCCAGGGAGGGGCAGAACTGGAGGCTGCTAGTCCTGGCCAGGCTGAGGAGGGACACTTCATCTTCCCCTGCAAGGGCTACTCCTGGGGCCAGATCAGGCCCATCTCTGGGAACCTCTCTCAGTTGCAGGAAGCTCCCGTGCCCCAATTTCCTGCTCCCATCAGTCCCTGCAAACTCTTTGCCTCAGAGCCACTGCTGGACGGAGAAGGAGAGACATAGTCCCCTTCAGCCTCCCTCTTCTCTTTATGGTGAGTTCAGCCTTTGGACGGGGGGGCTTTGTTTTGTAGTGTCCAGTTTTGAGAAATTGGAAAGTTGGCAACCCTAAATATAGTAAATATATATTATTTAAATTAAATTTTAGAAATCAAAGGCTATTTGTTCTTTACCAACAAAACAGTAAACCATCTGTTGCTAAATTATGGTTTCTTATATGGTGTGGGATAAATATATAATTTTCTCATGAGTCTAATATTCAGCATAAACCACAGGTGGACTTTATGTAACCTATATTCTCTTTAAAGCATGCCACAAAAATCACAGTAGTTTCAAACAGAAGAAATCACTTGATGGCAGATTTCCAACAGGATGTAACCACCAGCAATGGAAATCTGTGCGTGCAACTTTTTGGGGGCCAAAAAGATATTTTCACAGGACTACGTCCAACCAAATGTATACTGTAGACCCAAGTCTTGATTAAGACTGCATGTGGTTTCCACAAGAGATACATTCTTGTTCTCAGAACCAAAAAAATAGTTCTCATTTTTTGTCAAACTTAGCACTCTATCTGCCAGAAAGAGAAAAGAAAAAGAATCAGAAAAAGCACAGTTGAAAGGGCAATGACACTGCAAGTGCCAATAAATTATAGAAACCATTGAGTCTGGAAGTGATTCAACCATGAAAGTGAGAAAGGAGCAAGCAAACCAACTGTATATCTAAACCAGGGACAAACTGCACCTCTGATAAATCAAGAATTTACTAGATGTTCCACAGCAACAGTGCTTGAAATTAATGTTAGCCTTGAGACTACACTCCCGAGTTTCTTCTCATTTCCCAGGCTGACCCTGGTGACCAGACTTAGATGTTTAACCTCACTCCTATAACTTATGCAGAGGGAACTGGCAGCATATTCTTGGACAGCTGGCTTGTACTACATCAGCTAATGTAGCTGCCTCCAGGCACACCATCACTTCTTGTATGCTACTTGGCGTAAACCATAAAATCCTGAGTATACATAGCTATATTTTGGTAACATGCTGTTATCCTAAGTACATAACTAGAATATAAAGTGGCTGTGTGTTTGTAAATAATGGTTAGTATGTACTAGTCTTTCATAGTGCTCCCAAAAATGTGTTGCAAATGGGTACTTGAGGGGTCAGTCTAAAGGTTTATAGGAGTATGCAAATTTCTTTCCATTTAGCAAATGACGGAAGATAGGATGCAGCATTCTTCACACAATGCATTATGACATTTTCATTCAGCAAAATTCTTTTAGCAACATTTCCAATGTCTAAGGGTTAAACAAAAAATGTGGCTTTTTCAAACCCAATTTCCTTTACCTGCCCCTTCATTTGAACTCCTGTCTAGTGAAAACACCCTGAAAAATAAATGATTCTCCCCACATCAATTCTATAGGGGCTAATGATGGCTAGAAACGCAGCTCAACCCAATCTGTGGCTGCCAGTCTGTCACAAAGCAGCGCAAACAGCAATTGTGTATGTTCTGTATATGCAGAATGTATCAGAGAAATATGTGCTATGAAGGTCACTGGAGCAATCAAGGATAAAGGCTGGACTCAGCAGACATGGCAGCATTTCAGCCATTAATACATTAACATGGAGGATCACGGACAGTATTTTTCCTGCAGTTGTTTTCAGGCCACACTCAAGGGCAGATTTTTGCATACTGGCCGTCATGATGCACCTAGTCAAAGCAGAAGACTAATGCCTTTCATGCAATGGAGCATCATATTGTGCTTGTAGCAATGATGTCTGAAAATAGCTGTTAAGCATGATCCTGACATATTAAGAATAAATATGACTGACAATTGTTGGCAAACACAGCAGTAGCCAGCTCAGTTTGGTTCTCTGGTATGGACCATGCTTTGCTAATTTGCCCAGGTTAACTGAAACCAAGTTCAATGTCAAGACAATTACCCTACTGATAGACTGAGTATTGTTTCCAATCACTGTTCTAGCACAACTGGGCAATTGGTGATTGTGGAAGCAAACTATGTTGCATCCATCTTCTAAAACAGTTTTAAATATGGTTACAAACTGTAGGAATATAGCCTCATCAGAGAACCTGGTTCAAGTGCAGTTACAAACATCGCTCCAATTCATAGTGGAGATGGGACCCTAAGCAGCAACCATAGAATTCACTCCTTGCCAGAGAACTGTACCCCAGAATCTCATTTTTACTGTTTCATTGCTGATCATTTTAGCAGAAACATCCAGCAAATGTGTTTAATCCACTACCCAAAATTGCTTCCTGCACCTCCCAATGTGTGGAATTTAATATCAAAATAAATAACGCAGAGCACTGTGCTGATTGTCTCATTTTCACAATTAATTGAAAATTTCATTTTTTTAAAATTTAAATAATTTTTTAATTTTATTTTAAATTTTAACGCCAGGCTGCTCCAGAATCCAGGTACCGAGCTACAGGGTTAAAGTCCAGCTTGCCACTGCATAAGTGTGGCCTTATCTGTGCCATGTAATCAGACTAAAGCTAAATATGGTTCTATTAGTAATGTAGACAGGCCCTAAAAGAAAGGGAACTGAAAGTACTTCTCCTACCTGTCATTGTATTGCACCTCTGCTCCATTTTTAGCCCAGCTAATGGTGGGCTTTGGGTTCCCAACAGCCTCACAGTGAAGCAGCACACTTAGGGTCCCGCTGGCTAAGACAACCGTCTGTCCCAAGTGGGTGACAACTTCAGAGGCTGAGAGCTGCTGAGCTGCAGAAATCTTCCTGAGGATTGCAGGCTTTCGATGGGGCCTGCGTGAGCCATTCCCCAGCTCCACTGAAGTTGGCAGATGTGCTTCGGCAGACGATGTTCTCAAGGAACTGGTGAATCCAGACACCTGTTTGCGGAAAGGGAACTCTGCCATAGCTGAACCAATTCTTCTCCCCTGGACTTTGAAAACAGATTCTTGATTTTCCAAATGGCTCTTGAAGATGTCATCAGCTAGCTGCACAACAAGCTGCTTGCTGTAGACATCCTTAAGTTCCTCAGGCTGCTGAGACAAATTCCTTATGATGTCATCCAAGCGTTTCTGCTCCGTGACCATGGTAAATGGAAGGCTGTACTCCTGACTCTGCTCCTCCTCTGAAGAGGCATTTCTCTCTGTTGACTCCTGAGCCTCCCAGGATTCCAGGTTTTCCACAGGCCAGCCTCTCTGCTCCAGAAGTCTTGAGACAATGTCATCATACTGGCTGCTAGGATCAGCCAAATGCCCTCGTTTCTCGGCCTTGCTCCTGTTGAAGAGAATCCCATTCTGATGCTTCTCCTGAGCGTGCAAGGCTTCATTCAAACTGGACTTCCTTGTACCTTCTTCCTCTCTAATCCCAGCTGGTTGGTTGATGATGATTTTATTGTTGCCTCCAATTAGTTTAATCACAAAATGTTCCCGGGCTGGCCCTGCTGTGCAGGTGTACGTGCCAGCATCCGAAGGCTTTAAACGGTGGATCTTTATGTACCCGTACGGTGCAATGGTAATGTGAACTGAGCTGAGGAGTCGCTTGTTGTCCTTCTCCCAGGTGATCATTGATTTACGGAACCTTCTCACCGGACATCGGAGGACAACAGAAGTTTTGGGCAGTAGGTAGGCATAGCCACCCACAATAAAGTGTAGCTTCTTCTGCTTCTTTGTCTGGATGTAAACATTCTTCAGGGCCATAATATGGGGGCTTTGCTTTTGAGCCGGCCTGTTGTGCCCTGAAATGTAACTAATAATATTAGGATGGGGGTATTGTTAAACAAAACAAGCCACTTATTTTGGCACTGGCAGTAATTTCAACTATTACATTTTATGGGAGTAATTGGTTACCAGCTGCTGAACATCAAGCTACCACCATCAAAATGCAAGAAATAACAAGGTGCCATTTAGCAACACAAATGTCATCCTGCTGAGGTTAAACGTAGAAGCCGAAGTGCCAGGGATTGGACTGAGAAGGGAACTCTGTGAGGAAACAGAGTCCCTGTTGGGTGAGTATTTAAATGAAGAATGTGGGTTAATAGACACGGAAAGAGGACAAAAGGGAAGGAGAGTTCCTCTTGTTAAATATTTACCATTCAGGCCCTGCAAAGCACCACAACTTTGTAGCTCATAGCTCTGAGAAGGAGTGTTACAACCTCAGGGATTCATATTAAACAGAACAAATCTGTTTAGAGTAGGTTTAAAACCCCAGGGTGCATAATATTATACTTAATTAGTTATGTGGGTCCCTCCAGCTTCCAGATCTCTCTGCCAGACAAAGGAAAAACATGCCTCCATGGGAAGCACAGCATAAAGCAGCAAAGGTATATTATTAGCAGAGACGGATTGAATCTGGACATTTGGTTCTGGGTTTGGCTCTGGATTTCAAAGCTTCTGCTTCTCTTCCCCTCTCCATCCAAAGTTTATGAGGTTTTGGATCTGGGATTCTGGTTCAGCTCATTGTAGAGCTAGGGACAGATTTGCTTTTAAATCTCCCTGCACCAGACTATCCTGCTTCATCCGAAGGCAGGGCATACAGGAGTGCTGCCTACTGTCTTCCCAAAGGGTCTCCACCAATGGGAAGCAGCTTTAATTTCTGCTGTAAGGTCCCATAGGAGCCCAGCTGGCACAGGCTGCTGAGGGGATGTGCTAAATGAGCATGTCCTCAAACCACCATGACTACACACCCTCCCCAG
Source organism: Natator depressus (assembly GCF_965152275.1). Lineage (NCBI taxonomy): Eukaryota > Metazoa > Chordata > Testudines > Cheloniidae > Natator > Natator depressus. The sequence goes on along the minus strand of NC_134238.1, from coordinate 109,632,742 downwards.
CCAGTGCTGCCCACTTCATTGGTGGTTCTTACTCCCTATGGGCCCCTGGCAGAGAGGACATTGTAGCTGCCAAGAGGGTACTGTGCCTCTAATCCCTAATTGTGAAAGTTAGATCTGGGTTTCGGTCTGGATCACTCCTCACCAAAATGGAAGAGGTTCCCGTTCAGGGGGTTTGTTTCAGACCCACCTCTAATAATTACCATTAGAGCTCCCATTCCCTACTTTGTCTTGTTGCTAGGTTCACAGCCAACACTGGCAAAGCATCAGCTGCTCAGCTCTCTTTATAAACCATGGGAGAAAGCCCCAAATAAGAAAATACAGGACCCAGTCGTCATTCAAGGTGCTGAGCACCTTTGACTCTCAGTGAGGTAGTTGAGAGCAGAAGGCTCCCAGCACCTTGCGGTGCACTTAGCAATCTGTAGTACCAGATACTTAGTGGTGGAGCTCCTGCCCTCTCTCTACAAACATGCCAAAGTTTCTTGTGCACTCACTTGTGCAAGCAGTTAGTGCACAGGACCTGACTAAAGAAGAGAGAGGCAAAGGTGGGCACATTGAGGAATTGATGATGACAGAACCTCCCGTTTTCAGCATCTTCCTGCAAATGGCATTTCGAGTCTGGGTGCCCTCTCCACAGCTCACTGAACACTAGAAACAAAATGAGAAACAGAATGTGAAGCATTAGGTCTGACATATATCCCCCTGCCCAGATATACGATGTAGTCAAACGCAATGTACATCTATGTTATAGCCAACAAACCTATATATGGGGTCCTGTGGAAAAAGCAATACAGGACAATGTAATTAAAAACTTTATCATAATGGATATGCACAAGCAGGATGAATTAAGGTAGCATGGGTAACCATAATTCTGGCATTTCCTAACTTTTGAACATTTGACTTTACAACTTCAACATTCTTTTAACGTAGATTTTTTTCTGAGTAATTTCCTATTTTTTTAAACAAACTGAAAAAACTAAAATAGTATCATGTGGAACTATACTGACTCCCCAATTTGGGTCTTCAGAAGGGTTGGATCCATTACACAGACTTCTGCCCCTTGAGACAATGTAGTAACTGATAGCAGTAGTAGGTTGTCATCCTCTGTGTAGACCCTGCACTAGCAGGGGGATGAGACACACACTTGCCAGTGGGTTTCATAGCTATTTGCTGAAAGCAGAGGAACGTAGAGACTCAGCCACTCTTGAGATCAACTCCAGATTTTGGAGGGGAGTGTCCTATATTGGTTATTCAAGCAATTGAAAACTGGGTCTTATACTGGGAATTGTCAGGCAACCTTAACTATAGTAGTGATGTGAGTGAGCTGCTCTTGTGAAGGCTGAGTGGCTGTTTCCATGATATATAAAATCCCACTGTCCGTGTTTCTTTCTTTGTCCTCTTCAAATAAGCTTGATTTTGGTACTACATGTACCTTAAGATCTAGCTTTTAAACCACACCTCTGTAGAAGGGGAAGTGTGGAGCCATGCTCCACCAGGAGGAGTGTCAAAGGCACAATCTCTCCCAGCACTGCTCCTTCTGCCTGGGGGTTGAGCAATTTGATGCATTCATTGGCACAGATGCATTCATTGGCACTCCCCTTGGTGCATTAGCTCAGCTCTGAGTGGAAAGAGGGCAGGGCCATAACCCTTCTTCTTTCCTGCTTTCTCTTCAGCAAACACCTCTCTGGAAAGGGGAGCAGAAGCAAGCAGTTACTGTGCTACTAAAGTGTAGGCAGCACAGCTATTGCTAATTGCGTGTGGCTGTTTTGCAGTCACACAAAGTGGAGGGAAAGGTACTTGCACACAGCCATACAAGGGCAACACACAATCTAGCCCTACCTTGTCAAATTTGATGCAAACTGGCAAAAATTCTTCAGACTGCATTAAACCTTTGATTTTCTGTTTTACTGTTGTAGAACTATTAAAAATTAACCTGAGAGATTAATGATGCAATGATCAGATGCAAAAGAGATGCCCGTGTGCAGTTGTCCTCAAATTATGGTCTGTGCATTATGGTCCGTGAAGCACTTGCTGGTGGTCCACTGATATGATGTTCATGCTATGAAAAAGTTTGAGAGCCCTAGCTCAGAAGGCTTGACCCAATCCTGGATCTGGCACACAGTTTCTTGGGAGCTGCCATACCAAGTATTTTTCCACTGTGTGTGTGTGTGGCTGGCAGTCTATGTTAGAGAAGTGGGCATGAGAGACACAATGAGAGGAAGGAAAAGAGCTGAGAGTGATCAGAGAAAAAGAACAAACCAAACGAAAGGCTACTTAGAGCAGAAAAAAAAAATCAATTTTAAAAAGTGCCAGCATGAGAAACATGAGTTGTATGGATTTTAATGTAAATAATGTACAGTAAAAATGTTAAAGCTGCACTCCTTGGGATGGAGGATAGGTTGAGGGGTAGGAATAGAATTACCCTCTTTGCTGCCAGAATGGGTGTGTGTCCTGGCAGCAGATTTCATTAGAAAATCCATTTATTTGACTGGAATGTCAAGACAGATCGCCACATGTGGGGTCGAAGTGGAACAGCTCCCTTCCCCAGCATGACTGGTGCCTCCTTCATGATGAAGTTATTAATCATCTCCTTGTGTGAAGGAGAAAGGGGGAATTTAAAGGGGGAAGAGTTTACAAATATCCTTTCATTAAAGGACCAGAATCTGTTCTCAGGTATGCTGGTGTAAATGTAAAGTAATTCCTCTGAAGTCAAAGAGCCAAGTTCTGCTCTCAACTTGCAAACCATGCAGCCCCTTGACTTCAGTTGGGCCGCAAGAGTGTAAGTGAGAGCAGAATTTGGTAAAAGGAGAGCGGGGGAACGTATCAGGGTGTACTATCCCTTAAAGGGCAGGGACAACCCAGTACTCCTGTCACTTGACCTTGGCCTCTCTGAGGCCAGGTATTCTGGGGGTTGTGGACTCATTAGGGAGCATGTGACTGAGAGCAAGGCTTGCTGGGAAGAGGGAAAGCAGGATAAAAGACGGGTTGTTCCTCAGTAAGAGGAAAGACTAGGGATTTGTCAGGATCTGGGGTAGGGCTCTGCTCTAAGGGAGCTGGAGAAGTAGCCCATGGAGGAGCTTGGGAGAAGGGCCTGGGAGGAGGAAATGCTGGGGAGGCACAAGCAAGTTCAGTGGAGTAAAAGTCTGCTTGTGACACTGAGGGGGTGAGGTTCAGAGGTGCAGGAAAAGCAGGAGAAAGCACTAGCCTGGGATGACAGAAGAGGTGTAGGACTGCGGCTAGGCGTGTGAACCTTTTCTCATTTAGTGGCCCAGGCTGGTGCTTCGACAGAGAATCAGAAGAAGTTCCCTTCACTTCTCTGCATCCAGGGAAAATGCCAAGGTGGGCTCTATTGGCATCAGCCTGCATCCACAGAGGGAACCCTAACAAGGGGAGGAAGCCTGGGGGGGAGGGTAAGCCACTCTTTGCAACCATCAACAGAAGTGAAGGCGGTGGCCCAGGAAAGGTCAGGTTATTGTTTTGTGTTTGGATTCTTGCTTACCCCAGAAGGGAAGGTCTTTAGAGTTTGGCTGAAGGACTGCTTCACATCAGTGGAGCCAGTCTCCAGAGAGGGGCCACGGAGTGAGTGGTTATACTGGATGCCAGTAAGATAAGAACCCCACCACAGGGATATAGCTGGGTAAAACTGACTCCTCTTTTTGCAGTCTGAACATAGGACTCCCATTGTTATAAATAGTTTCTGCTTCATCAGACCCTCTAGTGCTGAGGATTTGCCTTTTTCATTTCTCTTGTCTCAAGAACTTTTACCTGATATTAGTAACTCAAAAAAGACACTAGGAGATGGCCCCTCTGGACAATGAGGTTTATTTCCAGTATTGGACACCCCACTTATACAGATACTACATAACCACATACCTGTGTCCAGTCAGAAAGAAGCCATTCACTGGGACAGTCTTTGTTTTTGCAGGCTTGTTGGGAAACTGGCCTCGGAGTGAAGCAGAAGGTTTCTGGAAGCTCCAAAAAACTTCCATCTGCCATGCGCTGCTTACAGAGCACATCTCGCTTCTGAGTGCCTGCTCCGCAGGTCTGTGAACACTGGGGGAGATCGAGAGAAGCTGAGGGAGTGGGAGTCATCCATTCTGACCTTAAATTCTGACTTGTGGCCATTTCCAAGTAAAGAGCAAAGAAACAAACAGCACAATGGAAACTGCCTGTTGGTCTTTCAGCTCACTCTGAAACCATTCATTAATCAACAAACCCAAACTTAACTCCCCACCTTAAAGTCCTGAATTTGAAATACATACTGCATTGTGGGATTTCTCAGATTTTTAATTCGTGGGAAAGCTGCACATGGCCTCTGATCTGCAGCTACACTAAACAATTGGTTTATAAGGTTAGTATAATAAACCCATTAACCAACCACATAGCCCTTTATATTTACGATTGTCCGTGACAACAGTGTGTGCTGTTTCCAAAAGGGAAGGAGGAAGGTTTATTTGACTCGATGTAGATCTGGGAGATTAATTTCTAGGGATTCCAGCTACCCGCTCTCCTAATATAAATAACCTCCTCCATATCCAATTCCACCCAAGGAGGGTAGGAACTTTAGAACAAGCATATTTAAGAGCTTTCTTTGACCCTCTTCTATAAACATGGCAGCTCAGCCCTACTTCCTGATGCACTTGTCATTTGGCTAGAAATACGCTCATTTTCTCCTGTACGATCCAACTAACACAGTTCCAGGTCTGTCTCATCCTATCAGAGGAGAAAAGAAAACCTGAACTAATCTTCTGAAATCAATGGGAGCTGCTTATAATCTGTAGCAGGGGAATGGGACCTGAGAAGTAGAGCATGAAGTAGAAAAATGTTAACAAACATATTCAAGTAGTTAAAAAATGAATGCTCTATAAAACATTGTAGACATCATGGGGGTCTCTCTCTCTTTCTCACACACAGACATGCTTAAGTCCAGGCCTCATGTTACTAGAATGTAATTGGTCTTGAAAGACAAAGTGGGAAGTGTAGCCATTAGAATTGTGTAAAAAGATTTGCATTCAATTTTGTTTTGCTCTCTGAGGACTGAAAACAGCTTTTGCCCAACAACAAAATGGTTAGAAAGCACAGAAGCTTCAAGAAAAGTTTAACCAAATAAGATACTACTTGAGTTTTCAGCAGATGAAAAGATTGAGAAACCTTGTGTTCAAGAACAGAGAACAAATAAGTTTATTATTATTATTATTGTTAGAAGTAATAGTATTGCAGGTAGTCCAATCAGAGATCAGAGCCTCATTGTGCTACATACTGTACAAAACACCTAACAATAAGATGCTTCTTGCTCCAAAGAATTGACAGTCTAATGTCCGGGAATCACCCCTCCTTCCAAACCCCTTGAATTTATTGAGAGGAGAGGGAGAAAACAGAATTTTTCTACCAATTCTTTTTTCTCCGGCCAGTCAGGTAATCTTGTTCTGTGAAAATTAATCAGCTACTCTATATCAGCCTCGGTATTTCAAAACACTGGATAGAATGCAGAGATGGCAACAGATTCCCTCTCTGTCCTGACGACTCTATCTAATGCAGGGCTAGACTAAAACACGGGCACTATTAGCTCCCAGAATCATGTTATTACTTCAGACTTTTTCTTAATGGAAGTTTCTAGCCCTCATGGCTTGCCCCTTGCATCTCCATGGTGTGCGTTAACTCTTTCTACTGCTCTGGGGCCCTTCATCAACACCACTCCAGCAGAGGACTTTGTGAGTGTGGCAGGAGGAGAAAAGCCTAGGGGCTAGGCCCATTCACTTACGCAGGCACACTGGGTAAGTCCTGGGGGGCCACCGTGCTGCTAATCCTTCTTCCCCAGGGAGTGGTGCACAAACTGTGGAGAACAGAGAGGTGTGGAGAAAGAAGGTGGGGCAATGTCTCTGTGCCCCATCTTTGCCAGTTCATGGAGCTGGCTGAAAGTTCTGAGGGATGGTGCGGCGTATGCAGTTCTCCCTGCCCACTGGGGCATTCAGGAAGATACTGCACCTCCTAAGGACACCCCAACCCTCCGCCCAAGTTCCTCCTGCAGCAATGCAGAGCTGCATTGCCCCCTACACAGTCTAGCCTTCAAGCATGGTTTTTACTGTATAAAATGACTTGCTTCTATGTTCTGTAGCAAGGCAGAGCAGCTGCGATGGGAGCCTAGAGCAGGCATTTTCCTGCCAGCAGCTCTGCAGGATCCAGCTGGCTCCTAAGGCCTGCCACTTCTTAAATTTAAAAAGACATTTTAAAAGAAGGAGAAAAGTAGCTTGGAAAAGTCTGAGGTGGGCAGTGGTTTTCCAGTGCTGATCTAGGTCAGGCAATTGTCCCAGAGTAACCTTAGTGACAGGACAGCACTAAGCACCCACAGAGAGGGACAGGCCTGAGACTTCGGCCTTTATTCAGTAATAAAACCAAAAGAGATTAAGATTTATTAATGTGACATCTCCCACTTGATCTCTGTAGAGCAGATATTTACTAGGGCTTGTAAAAAATGAATACTTATATCCACTTTCCTTCAGAAACACACTACTGAAAACAAGATAAACATCCTAATGGCTCGATCCTAGGGACACAGCATTTTTAAAATAAATATAGTCTTGAATTTATAAGGATGTATTTTTAATCATTCGGAATCTTACAGGCGTTGATGATTATCGGGACTTTATTTGCCAAGGACATTGGGGCTTTTAAACGCATCTAATTCAGACCATCTTCCTTTAACAAACAAATAGCCTCAGAGAAGAAAATATCATTCCTGAACCTTTGTAGGTTAAAACTTTTGTTGTTTAAAAATTACCAGGAGGGACTGCTATGAAAAGCAGAACCATAGACATTACATGGGCAAAATTCACAACTAGTCAGGAGGCAAGCACAAGGGCCTGTGTGGCACCTTAAGGGCTGATGTGGGACCTTAGGGCTTGTCTACACTAACAATTAGCCTGTGGCAAGCTGGGGTGTGAATCTACCCTGCACTAGCCTGCCATGCTGTAGCTGTGGTGGACCCTGCTGACGCATGTTAACAGTTTGTTAATGCGCTTTGATCTAGTTCTGTTCCAAAGAGGATTTCGAACTGCTAATGTGCATAAGCAAGGTCCACATGGACAGCTAGATCATGGCAGGCTAGTGCAGGGTAGATTCACAACCCAGCTTGCCACAAACTAAGTGTTAAAGTAGACAAGCGCTAAGTGATTCATCAACTTTGCATGGGCCCTGCACAGTAGTAGACTTCACCCTATGTAAATTCTACTTTAGATAAAATGCTTATAGGGAAATTGCAGCATACCTTGCTGTGGGAAAGGTGTGTGTTCCGATAGGGGCTTGATTCACCTCTGCTGGAAATGAACCCTCCCCTGCAACCTGGGAGAGGGATTCGCCCTGAGTCAGGGCAGGCAGTGTTTGAACTCTTCATGGAAAGTTCTGCAGCTTTAAACTGTGGCCAGACCTTCACATGAGTCCGCCAGTGGAGGTTCCCTGGGAGATAAGCTGAAACAGCACATACCCCATCTGTCAGGCCAGATCCTGTACCCCATACCATGAGGGATGCACTGGCCAGTTGTGGCTTCCCCAAAGGAGATGTAGCTGCCGACTCCTGGAGCCATCACCATCCAACTCTGGGTGTCCTTTCTACCATTGTATGCTCTGTTCCGGAAGCCAACCAGTGCACTGTACACTCCACAACAGTGAAGAGTAAGAGAACTCACAGCGAGGGACACCAGAGGAAACCCTTACTCTTACAAAAAGGCCCTAGAGTGCAGATAGGGCCTCAGTTTTAAAGCCTGCTTCCAAAAACCAGCCTCCTCAATGTCCTAATGTAGATAAGACTGCAGCATACTGATATTCTGATAGTTCTCAACTACATTAGAGCAGTTTGTACTCTGCAAGAACTTGTTATATGCTTTTGTGTAGGCACAGGCAACTTTAAATCTGGCACTTCCTAACTTTTGGGGCACTCGACTTTGCCACCCTAGCATTCTTTTAATCTAGTTTTTGGATGTAGTTTATAGTTACAGTATGTATGTCCAGGGTGTTGGATAGACACATTTAAAAATATGTGTGTATAATATATATATATATATACACACACACACACATCCCTTCATATTTTAAATGTGTAGATAATGTTGAGTCTTTTTCAAGAGAAAGGAATGACTCATGCTGTGTGGTTTTAGCAAAACAGCACACTGAATCAGAGACTTGTTGCAAAGATGGCTGCATAAGCCCGGAGCTCCCTCATGTATTACTGTCGTACGAGTTTAATAGCACCACTAGGTGAATATATTAACATGTCATCTAACTCAACTGGCTTTTAAATAAGTGGCATACATTACAGCTGGAGCCAGGCATAGCATGGGAAAGTACTGGGTAAAACTCCCACTCATTTCCTATTGGGCAAAATTAACCCACATACAGAGGGCCAGCAAAAGGCTGATGTATCACTTAAATCCTACCCAAACCATATTTTGAACGTTTAAATGGGAGGTGAGTGGTGCATTGGCCTTTTTTCTGGCCTCTCTGTTGGGGAGTGAATTTCAGTCAGTCCTGACCCGCAAGACCTCTTGTTGTGCAGGATTGCACCTAACTCAAGTACTCTCAGTTATGTCAAGAAGCTCAGAGTTTTCTTTTGCATCTAGATGGCAACAAATTCATTTCAGTAGTGATCTAAAACAGATCTTCCAATTGCCTTCCAAAAACACTGACCCAAAATATCACACAATTTAGAAGTAGTTTTTTAGACAGAAGGCAACTCGGCACCCAACTACCACTGAAAGTCACTAAGACTGAACGGCCATTTGTGACTTTGAAAAATCTCACCCTTAATCATTAGGGGACAAATCTCTCCACAACTAAAGTATTTCTTTCATTTTCAAGGAGTGCTCACAAACTTGTTCTCGTCATTCTCTCCTCCCACATCTGGTCTCAATACAATCTCTGTATAGCTCGACTCCTATGGACCCCGCAAGCCGTATGATGGCAGCGAAGAATTGTGTGGAGGTGGCACCTCTTTTCATTCCTCGTGACTCTGATTTATGATCTTTTGGATCTGAAGCGGATTCAGAGGCAGTAATAGTCAATATCTATTTGTGAAAATTGTAATTAAAAATTAATAAAAATCACTTTAGTGAAAAAAATTCTCTGTCTCTTTGTTTTTATATTGACCTTGTTTAAGATGAGATAACAAGATACCACTGTCCTGGGATCTTCAAGACAGACATCTATGTTTCATTTTTTAAATAAACTTACCAGCCTGCCCTGTGTGATAAATGAATCTTCTTGCCTGCACTGAACAACTATGTATCACTGACTAAACTAGATCAGTCTGTTTCATGAGCATCAGATGGGATACAATGGATTAGGGGCACCCTCTTACCTGTTGCCATTGTGTAGGGTACCAGGATGGTGGGCAGTCAAAGCGATTGCAGGCTTGCACTAAGGTGGGCTTGGGTTTATGGCACAGCTCATCTGCCGAAATCACCGTCTCATTCGTCTCTCTTGAGAGGAGGTGAGAGCAGAAGACATCTCGAGTCTGCAGACCAACTCCACAGGTGAGACTGCAGGAGCTCCATTTCCCAATCTCCCACCTGAGAAGGGGCAGAAAGAGGAAGCCTTGAGCGTACAATGAAAACAGCATCATCCACTTCCTATCCCAATGAGCTGGACTGGAGAAGCTATGACTGAATGGAAACCGCTGAAGCTTCACTTTCAGATTAGTTTGGGTTCTTTTGCCCTTCCTCCCCCGCAGCATCCTCATGTCTGAATTAAGAAGCTAAACAAAATCACTGATTGGTTATTGTTGTTTTGTATTGTAAATTCAAGTCAAACGCTCTCAGCAGCCTGCTGTCCCCTGAAAACATTTCTGCCTCACAAAAAAGGGTTATTGCTGGCTGGAGCACTTGAGGCTAAAGAGCCTCAAGATAGAACATGCTAAAACAGATTGGCTCTTTTGTGGAAGGGCAGGGAGGAATAATCTAGCAACAATTTCATCAGTGTAAATGCTGCTGGCGCATTGGGGAGGAATCTCTGCCAGGAGATTAGGTTGTAGGATTCCTAATGACTTGCTGTTGTGGGTGGGAAATGCCATAGCCTTCATGAATGGCAGCAGGACGGCACCATTAGTGTTCCGAGTCACTGGCTGGATGCCGACAGCTACAAATGTCGCCTCTGTATCAATAGAGGGACTGTAGGTGCCAGTATAAACCTGGGCTGAATTTAGCCCTTAAAAATACCCTTACGTTCATCACAATAAACACAAAACTTTCTTGCAGCTGGGTCCCGCCCCATCCCCACAGGTTAATTTAGGGAACTGATTGTTGAACACATTTACTAACATGGTCAACTATGCACAGACCCCAGCAAAAATAGCTGGGGCCCACGCCACAGGAAGCCAGTGACTGACTTAAGGCTCTGACTTACACACACATTATTAAAAAGGAATCTTATGTTCATGATAGCAGCCCAAAATGTAATCTCATCAACCTTCCCCAAAACACTAGGGCTAGCCTTGAATGCTCCTATTTATGTATGGAAGACATGAGGGCTGGATTCTGCCACCTTTCCTAATATTGAGTCATACTTTCCTTCCTGTGTAGTCCCACTGAAATCAGACGGTGTGGGAGTAAGGCAATACTAAGGTGGAAGAATCTGTCACAGAGGAAGCAAAACAAGATAGAAACCAAAGGAAATGATCATCAGGAGAGACACGGAAGTTGGAGACTCTGAATGGGACACAGGTAGAAACTGAAGGAAGACTGATTAAAAGCTGTAGAAGGAGCAGGAAGGAATCATTTAGAGAGCCATTTAACCTCACAAATCACAATAGTTATTCCGCCCATGACAATACAGAGCTGAATTAAACTGAGATCAGCAGCCACATGGAAATGGTGGGAGTCCGAACGTCGAGCACATTAAAGTTAGATAGAACACTGCACTAATAAATGCACTATACAGAACCACCCTGCACTGGCAAGGAGATGGACTAGATAAAGTAGCAGATATATTCCATCTCCAACTCTTCTGGTTCTATGAGAAGGCTAGGTTCTATATTTGTTTTTTCTTTCTTACAATTATGTCTACATCAAATTGTTCAGGTTACAAGTAAAAAGATTCCCTCCCCCAAATGACAGGGCTGAGCTGCTCAGAGTGGGACCCAAAAGCCACAGCGTGCTCTTACTGGGCCAGATCTGTCAACAGGGCTCTGTCATTGGACACCAGCAGAGGCTATGCTTTGTACACCATCAGAAACAATAAAGATTCTGTAGTTGGAACTTAGATGCCCATTTGCTGGTGAAATCCAGCTCACCCTTCTCTAGCTGGTTTGGCTCTGCAGAGCTAGTGGCAATAATAAAAACTTGTTTTTGTCAACAAAATAACCCTATATAACATGGAACACAGACTGAGTAAGAAGTTGCCATTTTTACATAGTCACTTTCCTGACCATAACACATTCAAGGCCAGTAAGTCTGATCAATGCACCAGCAGCTCTATTTCTTTTGAACAACAGTTGACATCTGGCAGCCAGTTCTGCTAATCCAGTGTGCTTCCCTTACAAATGAGAGTATTAAATCAGATTTCCCTATAAAGTTGTCAATCAAAATTAATGTGGATATCAGCTACCCTCTGTCCACTGAACATCTTAGACTGAGATATTTGAGTTGGGTGCTAAAAAGAAGGCATTTTCTTCCTCATGGATCTATTTTGATACAGGGCTCATTATATCAGCTGCCAAAATTTCTTGTCTTCAAGAGTGGTTAGTAGCTGTTGCCTCCAGCAACTCGCTGTTTGTTTTGGTATAAGTGTTTCTGTTGACAGTTCACATCCAAGTGGCTAGAGTGCCACAGTAACACTTCCTAACTCTTGGCTTCTGCAAAAGAGGATGTCTGTTCCTTTATACAAAGAATAATGTCATTTTTCGATAGGAAGAAAAGATTTGCCTTTGCAGCATTTAAATTTTTCTGTTGAAAGTTTCACCTATGTGTAACACTGGCTTGTTCAATTTTCTCCATCGACTCCAAATGGGAGAGTCTTAGAGGAGATCAGGAAATATGGGGTCAAATTCTTCCTTTGCTTACACTTGTGCAACCTCACTGACTTTAATAGCGTTTCAGGGGTATAAGTGAGAACAGAACTTGGTCCTTAATGGGGAGGTCTGAATAACCAGAAAAAGCAGGAGTTATGTGGATAATCAGTAGTATTTACAACCTACCAATGAAAAAGGACAAAGATCAGTGATAACATCACAGAAAATTATCATAGAATGTTTAGTATGGACAGGTTGGTTTCAACACTATTATTACTAGAACTGCCTAACACTTCCCATTATAAGACCCTATTTTTTCAGTTGCTTATAAAACTGTCCCAAACTTTTGATAATGTTCTTTTAATGCGTGTGTGTGTGTGTGTGTGTGTGTGTGTGTGTGTGTGTGTGTGTGTGTGTGTAATTTTCTAGATTTTTAAAATACTATTTTTCCACAGGACCCCTGCCTCATTCAGTGCACCGGATGGGCCTGCTCTGGGGATAAATCGGATTTGTGTGGTGAAGAAGACTGTTGTTTGTAGGAGCCCTGTTTCATTTGTTGCAGAAATTGGAAGGTGTGTAGTGAATGAGGCAGGGGATTTCAGGAAGAGAAAGGATGGTCTTGTGGTTAAGGCAGCTGAATGATGCCCTAGGGAATCGGATTCTATCCCTGTCTCTGCCCCGGAGTTCTTCTTTGATGCCAGCGAATTCACTTAAATCAAACTTCTCATAGGTGGTCACTAATAGTGTGTTCCTCATTTTCTGAGCTTGACCTCAGATCCTCGAGTCTGATTTGCAGAAATGCTGAGCACTCACAGCTGCAAATGAAGTCAATCAGAGTTGTGCTTTGAACATATAAAATGCAAAATAATGCTACATACTCTGAAAAACCAGGTTCTAGGAGTCTCATATTGGGCACCCAAAATTAGGGGACCTTAATATCTGTGTGTCTCAATTCCTCATCTGTAAAATGGGGGTAACAACTCCCCTCTTCTCACAGGGGTGTTGTAAAAATAAATTTATGTTTGTGAAGCACTCAGATACTATAGTGATGAACACCATAGTGAAGGCCATAAGGAAATTAATAATTCTGTCTTCAGAACAGGGTTTGAATAGTGTGCAGTAAATAAGATTTGGAGCCACACACTGAACAATGGGGAGAAAGACAATATTGAATAGCTGCTGATTAAATGAGCATCATCTATTCTGTGCTTCAGTGAGGCAAGGGGCATGTGGAAAATATATCATCTGATCAGGCAATTAAAGACTGTATCATAATTCATATGCACAAGGGGGCTAAATTAAGGTTGTGCAAGCAATCTTAATTCTGGCATTTCCTAACTTTCGAATCCTTGACTTTGAAATCTTGATAATGTTCATTTAATCTGGTTATTTGCTGTGTAATTATATATGTGTCTGTCAAACTGCAGATATTTCAAAGTCCTTTATAAGGATGAGTTAAAGACTGGTACTTCAGAATGGCTACACAGGCAACGATTATACTCTCCCTGAGCTAGCCTTGGGCATTAAAACCTGTTTTACAAAAACAGAGAAAACTGGTTAGGACAAAGGGTTAACTCCTGTTCCTTCTGAGATGTCATGGGATCTTAACTTCCACTTGAACCACCAGTGATAGGCACCTGATGAGTTTAGAGACTCATCTGAAGAATGGCTGCTCTCACGGCACTATGGTGAAAGTTGCTATATTAGGGTTAGATTAGATAGCACAACATCTCTTCGCCCCATGGCTGTGGGCATAACTCAAATCCTGTTGCTGGTAACAGTACTGAATTATTATAGTCAGTTAAGGTCTGATCTTACAGTCACTTATACACATGAATAAAGTGTTTGAAGGATCAGGAACTGAACAGAGAGAGGTTTGTTTAACTGGAACTGGAACTGACTGTGGCAGTTAGAATAAAATAATATATAAAAAGCTATAAGGAATATTTATTCTTGCTAGTTGACAGACCAGCTGACAGTTTTGGCTTTGCACTCTCTCTATTGTTTCCTGAAAGCCAAAGAGAAAGATTGCATGATCTTTGTTTGAAACCCACTCTTTGTCTCTCCTCCCCCGCACATCTGCCAGTGCCCAAAGCAATATCAGTAAGTAGCAGCAGAACTGCAATGCCATTCCAGCTTTTCCCACAGAAAACTTTGGCATGTGTGTGCATCAAGCCATTCGGCTGTGCTTGCTGTAGGTCTATTAGTTTACCTGTAAGGGCAATGCCTGAAACAAGTAACCTCCCCAAAACCTTTCCCCACCCCACTTAACTCCTGGAAAGCAGTTTTATATTTTAAAACACAAATGAGACGCCTAAAAGATTTCAGCGACCATACCTCACAAGGACTAGAAGCAGAAAGCTTTTGACCTTTGCATGGACTTGCATACATACGCCACACTAAACTTTTGAACTGGCTGAAGAAAAACTGTTAATACTGCTACAGAAAAACAAAGGCATTCAGAGATTGCTGAAAAGAGGAAGGGAAAATAGAGGGGAAAAAGACTATTCACAGCGCTTGATGTGTTTGGGATTTTTTTCCCATAGTTACACTTGGCAAATGAGTGTAAATGAAAGGAGGTTTATTTTCAAAGGTTCCTATGGAACTGTAGAATATGCAGATGACAATCAAAATAATACATCCTGATTATTGCCGTTGCTAGGTCGTGTGAAAAGTTTATGACAAAACTGAAACACCTGATTTTGTATCATTACAAACTCAAAACGGATCAGTTTTCTTAGAAGTTTATGATCCTTTCAAGTGAAGCTAGGCCACTTTCCTGCGGATCTTTATTATTATTTCGTATTTGCTCAACACTGACAATGCACTTGGAGCTGTACAATACACATAAAGACAGCCACCAGCCCTTGTATGGAACCTGGGCTGGTTCTGCAATGAAATGGTCAAAAGGTGCAGCTTCCAATACATTTTATTTTGAGGTTATGGGTTCATGTGTATGCAGCTTCAGAGGTACATTGGAACTGGACAAAATGTCCATGCAAAGCCCTGAAAATCAAAAGCAATAAGTGTCATGTATCTCTAATAAGTGTTAAAGAATAAAAGGGGAGTAGTGATGTATGGTGTGATGGATGTTATAAAGTCTGAATAATTACAATTTCAAGACAAATTATGTGGACAGAAAAACCATCCATTTAGGAAATCTAGAGATCAGCTTCTGCACGGAGCTGGACAAATAATCTGTAATGAATAATTTGACTAATTCCACCTTTTTTTCTATTTTTTAAATTGTCCATGAACAGACTGTGATTTTCCTGAATGGATTCATTGTCCAAATTTAGGCCTGATCGAGCCAAGTACTTAAGTCTGTGCTTAGCTTCAGGCATGTGAGCAGTCCCACTGAGTAAACTGAGGACCAGAGTGCTCAGCAATTTGCAGAAGAGAGAGAACAGGATAGAGATACAGACAACTCAAATATAGCAGCAAAAGAGCTAATGCACCAGAAAATGCCTTTACTCTGCAAACCTTCATTCATAATTTGGGCATTAATTATACTATATTATTATTATTACTCATAATGTGAAACTGGATAAGTAGTTTCTAAAGCAGAAGCACAGGTAGATAGTAACTTAGAGCTGCTCTAAATTAAGAGTCTGGTTCTGTAGCTGCTACACAGGAAAAGCTCCCAGCACAGTCAATGGGACTTTTGCCTGCAATCCCTAAATCAAATGTCTTCATCATGTTACAAGGCATTTTTAGTTGTGTAAGGGCCTACAGCTTGGAATGGGAGAGGACCCAAAGGTTTACATTCAACTTTTAAGTTTTACAGAACTTAATATGAATGGAAAGTTTTAAATGGCCCTTTAAAATAATTTCAATAAAAGGGTTTGGTTTTTATTTTTAGATTGAAAGAAAAGTAACAGAAATTATGGCCTTGCAGTACTGGATAGAGTCTCAGGACATCTGGGGTCAATTCCTGGCTCTGCCACAAACTCCAGTGCTGATTCAGCAAAACGCTTCAGCATGTACTGGACTTTAAGCATGTGACAAGTCCTATTGACTTCCATGGGAGTACACAAGTGCTTAAGTGCTTTGCTGGTTCAGGGTCAATGGTTCTGTGCCTCAATTCCGCATCTGTAAAATGGGTATAATGATACTTCTGTTCTTTCACCCGTTGTCTGTCTTAGACTATGTTCTTTGAGGCAGGGACTGTCTCTGACTACTTGTTTGTACAGTACCTAGCACAATGGGACTCTGATCTTGATTGGAGCCTCTAGGCCAGGGGTGGGCAAACTATGGCCCGCGGGCTGGATCCAGCCCATCAGGGCTTTGGATCCGGCCCGTGGAATTGCCACTCCCGTGGTGCCGCGTGCCCCGTGCTGCTCCCGGAAGTGGCCGGCACCATGACCCTGCGGCCCCTGGGGGAGGAGGAGCAGAGGGCTCTGTGTGCTGCCTTCACCTGCAGGCACCACGCCCCGCAGCTCCCATTGGCCGGGAACGGGGAACCACAGCCAATGGGAGTTTCGGGGGAGGTACCCACAGGCAAGAGCAGTGCGCAGAGCCCTCTGCCCCCCCCCCCCAGGGGCCACAGGGACGTGGTGCCGGCCACTTCCAGGAGTGGCACGGGGCCAGGGCATGCAGGGAACCTGCCCTGGCCCTGGTGCATGCTGCTGCCACCCTGGAGCCACTCCAGGTAAGCGGTGCCAGGCCGGAGCCCGCACCCCAAACCCCTCCTGCACCCTGCACCCCAATTCCTTGCCCTGAGACACCTGCTGCACCCCCCCTGCACCCGAACCCCGTCCTGAGCCCCCTTGTACACCCTGCAACCCTCCTGCAGCCCAACTCCCTGCTCTGAGCCCCCTGCCGCACCTCTCCTGCACCCCAACCCCCTGCCCTGAGCCCCCTCGTACACTCCACACCCCTCCTCTGCCCCAACCCCTTGCCCTGAGCCCCTTCCTGAACATCGCACCCTCTCCCACACCCCGCACTCCCTCCCACACCCCAACCCCCTGCCCCAGCCCTACATTCATGGCCCTGCATGCAATTTCTCAACCCAGATGTGGCCCTCAGGACAAAAAGTTTGCCCACCCCTGCTCTAGGTACTACAACAATACAAATAATAGTAAACAGTTAATTTTGTTTTTAATAATCTTCTATTCACCATAAAAATAAAAGGAGTACTTGTGGCACCTTAGAGACTAACCAATTTATTTGAGCATAAGCTTTCATGAGCTACAGCTCACTTCATCGGATGCATTCGATGAAGTGAGCTGTAGCTCATGAAAGCTTATGCTCAAATAAATTGGTTAGTCTCTAAGGTGCCACAAGTCCTCCTTTTCCTTTTGCGAATACAGACTAACACGGCTGCTACTCTGAAACCTATTCACCATAGTGACTGGTGCCAGTATAAGGTCCTAGACAGAGACATAGATCATAGTTTTAAAGATATGGGAATTAGAAAGCGATGATAGCTATTAACTAACTATTCATAGAAGGTGAAACTGACAAATCTAGTTTCACTGTCAAAATTGTGCCAAAAAACTCTAGACTGCTCAGACACCATGGTGATAAGCATGATATAGACAGATTAGATAGGCAGAAGTTTAAAAATGTGAATTAGCTGCTCCAAAGCCTGTTTGAGGCCAATGGAAAGAAGTCTTTTGGATCAGGCCATAAATGAAGAGCAGAAATGACAAAAAAACAAGTAGATTTTAAAACATTCTTAGAATTGAGATGTTATAAGAACGGAATAATTTGAAAGATATACAATTGTCATCTTGACAGTTTCCCTTCAAGTAATGCCAAGAAAATTGAACAGCACACGAGAAAAGCAAACAGTCTTCTAGGCAAAGACCGCCCAGCCCAGTTATAAAAAGAATGAAGTTATCATTTTACTTGGTTAAAACCATATGAAAATGATACAAGAGGACTTATTATTTTTAAAATAAGCATTCTTCAGTTTGGAGTGAGGTTTGTGTGTGAGCCTCTTACCTCTTAACATCTGGTACCTGCACATAGAGACACTCTTTATTGTTCAGGGGCTGCATGGCAACAGTGTATATTCACAAACATCAGACTGAATTAATCACATATTACATCAATACTGGGCTTTTTCTCTCTGCCTCTCACCTACACATCCTGCACCAGACACTGGAGGCAGAGAAATCTCTGATGGGACAGCACACATCCTTTTGATTTCAGTTCCAGTGCTTGATTTGTATTTGTGGCAATGCAACCCAATTCTCTGTGTGCATATATGCTTGTTGGACACTCGGTTATAACATTCACCATGGGGTGAATCAGTTTAGTCAATGTTAGATTTTAACTGCTGACAGGAAATCCAAGATCCAATTGTAAACCTATCAGCGTTAATCCTGCAGAGGAAAGCATTGCCTTCTAATAGTTAGATCAGATCAGACAGGACTCTTGAGTTTTATTCCTTGCTGCTTACTCATACTGGTTTCAACCTAGGATGCTTTAAGTTAAGAACCTAAATCCATATTTGAGCACCTAAAGAAGTGGCCTGTCTTTACAGGTGCTGAATACCCATATTTCCCATTCCTTAGCTATAAGAGCTATGGATCCTCAGCACCTCCAAGAACCAAGCCACATATTTAGGTGTCTAAATATAGATTTTGGGGTCTAATTTCAAGCACCCAAGTTTGATTTTTTTAATCTTAATATTTCCATGCCTCGGTTTCTCCATCTGTAACATAGGGCTAATAATAAACGCACACATACCTCAGAGAAATGTTGTGAGGTTTCGCTAATGTTTGAAAAACTACTTTGAACCTCAGATAAAAAAGGGCTGCATTCATGCAAAAAGTTATTATTAACAACAATAATAACCACAAACAACATTATAACCATTCATGTTTATAGCATGTCAGTGCTAATCTGACAAACTAAGGCCCAGGGACTAAAGGTCTAGTGGTTTGATCACCAGTCTTGGCAATGGATCAGAACTGCTCTGTACAACCTAGTGGGTTCTAGGGTTCTTTGCGAGCAAGGTAAAGAGATATGCTTTATCTCAAAAAGCATCCATCTCATAACTGAGGAGAACCTATGAAAAGTGATAATTGTACAGCATTTCAGCCTCTTTAAGCCAGTGCATGCGGACATATCAAAGACTTACTGAGATTACTTTGGGAGCAGACAGAGGTGGCCTGCATTAACTCTGCAGTTTTATCAGTATCAATGAACACTGCAGCTCATTATGAATAACTGTGGTTGGGAGAAATATTTCTATAACAAAGCAAAATAGAGAAAAACTAATGAAGAACTCTAAAGCCAAAGAGGGAGAGAAGTTACACAGAGCTGGTACTGCTGCTTCCTGGAAGCAGCATCTCCAGTACTGACCATCCTGATTAGCTGATGTTTTGACTTTTTGATGAAAACTAAAATATTTCAGGTAAAATTTTTTTGGATGAAAACAAAAAAAAATTGAATTTGAACATGGTGCCACAGGACATTTTGGCAATAGTAGTTCAGGTGTCTTATGCTCCTATTTCTCTTCTATAGATGGAGCTCCTTGGCTGGACTACATCTCCCATGATGCACCATATTTTCCCCCTCTTGCTAGGCCACCACAGTGCATCATGGGAGTCCCTAACCATAATGCATCATGTAGTCTGGCTGGGGAACATAGACAGTAGAGGAAAATAAGCATGAGGTATCTGAACCACAATTCCCATGAGACACTATGGTGGCATTTTTAAATAATTTTTTTTTCAATTTTTGGCCAGAAATGTTGATTTTATAGGCAAACTTAAAAACCCCAAACCATTGGGGATTTAAAGCAGATACTTTTTGTGAAAAAATTATTTTATTTGAAGATACAATTTTCCATTAAAAACGGTACAGATGGAAAAATTTTGACGAGCCCTAGGAGACACCTCTTTTCCCAGTGTAAGAAGCCAAATAGATGGATGCAGTCTAACACACAATGTGGGTTTCCTAGTGGACAATGCCAGAATTACACACATCACATGGACCACAAGGGAATTTGCAACAGAAATACAAGATCAACGAGTTACAACAGTGAGAGAAAATGGAAACCGCATAGTTACTACACAGAGTTTTGTGACCCAATATAGCAATTGAGGCACTAAGGTATGATGGTGACAAGCATGATAGAAATAGGTAGACAGATTAAGTTAAATAGAGACACCCAACTTGCTGATTCAAATCTAGGCTCTCACCCAAAACAGTAGTGACGGAAAGTCTTTCCCATTAGAAGGCTGTTCAGTGGTATATGTGAAATACAATAAAACCTTGCCTTGCTAACATCTTTCATAAAACATATTCCAAAAGATTTTACATAATTAAATAATACAATAACAAATTAAAATGCAAAATAGGAGCAGCAGGGGAGAGAAATTAGTAGAAATAGGAGCAAAGAAGGAGAACTGGTGAAGGAGAGTTACAGCAAGGCCGTTATTACAGATGACAAGAGCTGCACTTGCACCATCAGAGTGAAGGACTGAGAGACAGCTAGTACAGGATGAATGTAAGGTACAGGAATGACAGAGAAGGGCACAAGGCCTATGAGACAGAGTTGAGGTTTTTAAGATGAAGGGATGGTCTAAATCCAGTTTCCTAGTGGAAAAGTGTCCACACCACAAAACCTATCATCCTCTTGGCATTCTTGTTCAGAGTATAAACAGAAAGGTGACAGATTGAATGGGCAAAGGAACTGTGAAGCACAATACTGTCCTAGAGGTGGTTCCTCTAAGAGTCAGAATGAGGACGTTTGCGTGGTTGCTGTCCACGCTGTATCTGCTTTTTGGATGGAATGTGGATTTCAGCTGCCAAAACTGTCAATCCAATTGATATCCCCCTTGGCAGGGGTCTTTCAGAGACTCCATCTCCTTCTATGGTGGTCAAATAAACCAACACCTTTCCCCTCCACTAAGTTAACTGGAAAAAGTGAAAATGGACAACACAACACCACCCCCGACTTTAAAATGACTATTTGCAAAAGGATCCATTTTTAGTTAACATTAAGGCAGCCAGTAAAAAGTGAATTGACAAAAAGGCTGCCAATACTAGAGAGCAAATGTGTATGAAAGTGTTCAATCGGTGGGGGAGAAGTGCAAGAAACTTATTTCCTTCTCATGGAGAAAAACACGTTTTAGAACCTGCAATGAAATGTTTTTAAAATGAACAATGTACCATGTGTCAGCTTGAATTGTCTGTAAGCTGCATGGAAAAAAAAATCACAAGCAGAGCCTCGACTTCATAACCTGAAAGATCAATATTCATCAACATGAGATTTTATTCCACCATGTAACAAGACACTCATCGAGTCGAAGGATGCCTGTGCTGAAATGGAGTCAGAGAAAAAAGGAAAGAGAGGAGGTGTTACCGAAAAAAATGAACAAAGAAAGTAGATTCACGAATGAAACTGTGTTGGAAAAAGTGGTCTACAGATTGAAGTAACCCCCTGTCTAGTCGCACTTCTGCAACCAGCGCAGATAATGCAACTCTCGGTGACCCTGGCTGGCAGCATTACAGCGATAATATTTGCACTGGGATGAACTGTTCTTGAACTATTTCCCTAGAGTATCAGGCACAAACAGTCTCTCTCTCAATTTCAGGCATGCAGGTCTTTTTGCACATTTTTTCATCATAAAAATATATTTACAGCATTGGAATTCCCAACCTCTGCTTGTATTTGAACTCCCCATCCTGATGCCCCTTTTGCAACATGCTGGTAGTGATGCAGCATAGAGGCTTGTTCCAAAATCGTGTCCAAACCTGGTGTTCTCTCTTTAATTCTCCCTTTGAGATAATGCTGCCATAGCTGGACTAATACTCTGTTTAGTAACCACTTCAGTCTTTTGGAATAGAAATTGATTTTCTTCATCCTGGCATACAGAGATCCAAACACATGCGTGCAGCTGCTCCAGATGCAGAGAGCCAGATTGCAGTCTCAGTTACACCGCTATAAATCTGGAACTAGCTGATGAAGTCAATGGATATATAGCGCTGCAAATGAGATCAGAATCCTGCTCAGAGGGTCTGGAAGCAGCAGCTTTAATGGTATCCAGGATGATGGCAGCTGAAGTATCATTATGAATATGAGTAGACTTATGCTGAGACACTTCTACCAGGTGCCCTGAAATTAGCCTGTTAGGCCTTGCCTACACACAAAATTTGTATTGCTTTAACTATATAGGCATAGTTAAAGTGGTATGATCCAGCTAATGTGTGGATGCAGTTACACTGTATAGAAGTGCCTATTCCCACATGGGACGGGGAATAAGCTATACTGGTATAAGGCACCTTTATACCAGTATAACTGTGTTCACACTAGAGGTTGTACTAGTAGAATAACTATTTCGGTAAAAAAAATTCATATCCCTATCCAACGTATTTATACCAGGCCAAAATTTGTGCATAGACCGCGGGATGTGGTATTATTGTGTCAGTAGAATGGGGGCGGGAGGTGGGGTGTTCCATGGGTGGAACACAAATTTAGGTGTCGACTCCTGCCAACAAAACTCTGTAGCGTAGACCAGGCTTTTAGAGAATTAGATGGTTCAAGTGATTGTAATGAAATATAAATTCTTCACCTCTATGTAAGTGGTTCAAATATCTCTCAAGGGTGTTAATAACCAGAAGTTGTAAACATCTGCTGCTATTCAGAGGTTTGTAAGAAGTGAGTTTGTCTTAGTCCTGTCCCTACTGGCAACAGCGCACATGACAAAATCTACTACTACAGTTGAACCTTTAGGTTAGCAGAGAGGCCAAGGACTTCATGAGAATGGAGCTTAAGGAGCTACATCCTCATCCTCAAAGAAAGTTTGATGGACACGTGTGGGGAAGTAATCCTGCTACTCCCACGCTGCACCTACTTTGTGGATACAGAGCACTTTGTTTTATCAATCTGGCACTTTTCGTGGGAACGTACTTCACTCCAGATTCAGTTACAAATGAAAATCAACCTGTTTCCTCCCTTTATTTGATGAATAAATGTGACTGACTGAATTAATTATACAATTCCTTTAGAGTATGTCAGGTTTGCTTTTATTTGTTCTTCTAATAGAAGCTGCCTGTTTTCATTAGTAAATCTTTATTGATTCCACAAATATCAGACACTCCTCAATTTACTACAGTAACAAGATGCTTTAACAGAGTTGTGATTGGAAGATAACATGATGCCAAGATACCCTACTTCATGTTAGGCCTCACAGAGGCATACTGATGGGTTTTTTAAAAAATTAAAACTGGGAGATCATGCAAGGTATTTTGCAGGATAACACAATAAATCTGAAATTAACAAAGGCCATTGTTGTGCAATGTATTGGACTTAAGCAATTTTATTTTTGGCAGACTCCCTCTTTAGAGCCACAGTTGGGAAATCATTCCTTTTGTAGTCAAAAATGTGAATTCCTTCTGCTGAGGCAATTAAGAGGAGACCAAGAATAAGAAGTAAAAGTAGAAAATGGGAAATGGAGAGCACATGTCTTTCAAATATTGAAAAATATTATATGGCAGCAAGTATTCGGTTCTGATTAGAGTGGGCACTAGAAAAGAGAGAGGTGGAGGTAAATAGACTGCAGCAAGCTGCCTGCAACCAGGAAATCAACAGTGCCAGGAAAAGGCAAATGAGAAATTTTCCTCTACATGGCTTACAAAGACCCTATCACAGTGTAAGCACAAACTCATCACAAACTATGCTATGAGGAAAAGTATCAAATTATACTCCAGTTTGGGGATGTACTAACATGGCTGTCAGTGCCAAGATTTGTGACCATGAGATCTGTGCAGAGAAAGGCATCTATCTAACTATCTGGTTCTCTGACTGAGAAGAGTGATCTGATGTCCTTAGAAGTAAGAGGGAAATGTGGAATGTCCAGAAGTCATTTTCAAAGATTACTTAAAGATGTGCTCTAATATTTCACAAACTTATTGGACTATGAATTGAACACGAGCTGAAGTGAAGGAGAACATCCATGGGTAAAAACCTATTTTATTAAAGAACCAAAATGGCTGAGGAAAAGATGACTATTAATCTAGAGGATTTGGACTGAGGAAAAAACAACTGCAAGGGAGTTTCTAAAGCTGTTTTATTCAAACAGACAATTTGGAAGTTGTTACATGATTGATGTGTAACCTGACTCTTGGTAGGTATCTTAGTGCTGGAAATGAAGTCTCTCTCTGGGCATGATTGGGTAGGCGTACTGGGACTGCTACAGAATAAGATGTACAGGAGTACACATTTGATATTGAATCAGAACTGATGGCTATGAAGCTAACAACATATCCAAGGATAGCTGGGAAGGTAAATTTAAAAAATGAGCAGCTTTCGGCATGGCAGTCGCTTGATATCTTTCGGACAGCCACTTAACAGGATGGTACCCTTGAAAACAGAAGGGTTAACAATGCTTGCAGAGATTACAGAGAAGATAAATGGTTCTCCAGGTCACAGATTTATAGATTTTAAGGCCAAAAAAGATCATTAGGATGATTTAGTTTGACCTCCTGCATAGCAAAGGCCATAGATCCTCACCAAGTGATTCCTGCACAATGCCCAGAACTTCTGGTTGAACTGGAACATGTTTTAGAAGACAGCCAATCTTGACTTCAAGTGAGGGAGCGTGCACCACAGAGGTGCTGCAACTAGGAGTGCTACTGCACCCCCTGGCTTGAAGTCGTTTCCATCATACACAGGGTTTACAGGTTGGTTCCATGGCTCTCAGCATCCTCGCTCTACAAGTTGTTCCAGCACCCTGGTGCACTACATCCCTTAGTATGTTGTTTCAATGGTTAATTACCACCCACCCCTACTAGGCAATAGCACAGAGAGACAGTGAAGACTGGCAATGCATGATATAACTCAGGCTTTTTCTGAGAAATGGCTGTAATGAGAATAAGAACAGGTATTTCCTGCCAGTGGCGCTGTATTGTAATATCAATATACCAGCGATAACACAACAAGAAATCACAAGTCACAATTGTTTTTCAAGGAACAGACTGAGAGGCTTCAATTCAGCCTGGCTGTGTAGGATGGGCAGACTTCTTATGGTCTCCCCCACACACTGAGCACCTGTGTATGGGTCAGAGGAAGTACCTCAGGGTTTGACCCTTAGTACATGCTTAATT
This sequence comes from Natator depressus, assembly GCF_965152275.1. Lineage (NCBI taxonomy): Eukaryota > Metazoa > Chordata > Testudines > Cheloniidae > Natator > Natator depressus. Next base: position 109,607,682 of record NC_134238.1, on the reverse strand, counting down.
CATTTCAGTGTCTAGGTGGAATTCACTTATAGTAGGCTTGACCCACAAACAATCTGACTCCTCCTGATCCCCAAACAAGTAAAAAAATTAATTATTTTTCCTCCTGCATAGCTTGAATTCAATTGGGAAATGAGAAAGAACAAAACAGGGAAAAAATACAGCATCCAGAAGAGAAAACAATACATTCAAATGTGTCCTATGTTATACAAAAATAGAACAGGCAGCATCAGAGGAAAAAGAAAAAAGGAGGTGGTCGCTGAACATTGAGTGGGTGCCCAGCCTGGCTTATGGTGCCTTGACACCTCAGCCATGTACTGGGTCCATCAATTTGCTCTTACAGTCCCTTCTCTGTTCTCATTAGAGCTACAGGCTTGAGAAAGAGGAGGTAGGGAGAGGTGGGAAGGAAAAGCTTGTGTTATTCCTGGAACTGTGCACTTTTTCTTCACTGTTTATCTGTTCTGTACCATTCAGCTGTTCTTTGTTGCACAAGAATAAAAGTTTAGTTCTGAAAGTATGTGAGAACAAAGCTGCAAAAATTGCCTATAATTTCCTTCTTTTTCAGCCATCTGGCTTTCATTGCTTTGCTTCTCTCCCCTCCTCCACGCACGTTTACCAAATCTTTTCAACATGCAGTGACCAAGCTATTAAGAAGTTATAATTAAGAACACAGCCATGGCACACTCTTTCTTCCTTTTGGTAGTGTTCAATGGTTTATCATGAGCCTTTCATGCCATTGCAGTTATAACCCAGGGTGATTACATCTGATTAAATGATGACTGCCTTTGTATTTTGGGTTGGGGAAGGAAATGTTTTTAGACATGGGTCAATTTTGCTGTCAAAAAGAGTGAAGACATCATTGGAAATTAATTATTCAGACTATTTTTAGAACAATTTAAAATACAAACACAGCAATCAGAAGAAATGTGTGTTTTTATCTCTCAAAGAAATCGCCCTCCCAGTGGAGTCGGGGGAAAGCTTTATTTTTAATTGATGAGCTATTCTGAGTCTACTACTGTGTAGATCTAGTCTATCAATTGCTTACAGCTTGATTCTGCGCACCTGTTACACCTGATTTACACTGATGTGAGATCAGAATTATGACCTGGGTATCTCTCTGTTGTGTGCACTCAGAAATAACAAGTAAGGATACCGAAGGATAGAGCATTCTATTCTGTTAATTTCTAATGTACCAAAAACCACAGTATTGAGGCACCAATTTCAAAAATAAGAACTGCCAGTGTCCTCTACATTCCACCGTTCCTTGTTTCAACAGCTATTATTTACGGGGAGGTTTTGTTTAGCTGTATCCAAGAGAAAAGTCATTGGGCTTTTCTTCTGCCATTTTTCTTGAAGGAAAAACTTCCTCACAACAAAATCCAAAACCATGGGACACTCAGCTGCTTTGAGGTTTGAACAAGGAAACAAAACCAGCCAACTTTTGTGTTTAACGTCTCTGGGCTCTGAAAATCTTCTGTCTAAACTCAAAGCATAACTTTTTGTTGACTCCATATAGCTGTGAATTTTTGAAAACTTGAGTTTTGTGGTTTGGTTTTGGTTTCTCACCAATAGATGTATTTACAGTGTAAAGGTTCTAAGATAGCAGGCCAGATTTACAAAGACCTTTAGGCACCTAAAATGCAGGTAGGTGCCTAGCGGTATTTACAAAAGCGGCTAAAGCAGGGTAGGTGCCTCATTCTATTGGAAGTTAGGGGCCTAACTCACTTAGGTGCTCTTATAAATCCCATAAGTCTGCAGTCCTTCAGCCTACTCCCCTTATCCTGACTTAGAGGGAGAAAAGTTGTTACACTGTAAAGATCCCTTCTCCCTGGGCTATCTCAAATGCCCAAGAAAAATGATGGAATAAAATGATGGAATAACAAATAGAGTGAAAGCCGTTCTTTTCAATTCCTCCTGTGGTAAGTAATTTTCTGCTTTGAAAGGGTCTTCTTAAAAAAATGGCCAATTATAAAAAATCTTGCTAGAATGCAATTGTCCACTGCTCTTGCACTTACAGTATGTAACAAATAAAGCTGGTTGTTGCCCAGGAAAAGCTTGTTTTTAAGCCTTATGCCTAGCTGGGATAGCCCTTTGAGAAGCTATGGAGATTGCCATCGGTAACCCGAGAGTGTCTGTAGCAGAGGTAAAGCCCTTAAGCCTACAAATGTTCTCACTCTTAAACCAACAGGAAGTTCTTAAAGTGGATTAGACTCAAAATGTAACCATGTTTTGTCCCTTTGCTGGATGAATCTCCACTGAAGCAGTTTCCCCTGACTGCCTAAATAAAAAGGGAGGGAATTCTCATTTTATAGGGCAGGGATCCCTCAGAATTTTTCACAGTGTGAACTACAGTCCAGTATCTTAAGGGCCACCTGCCACCCCGTTTGCTATGTCCAGTGGACTCCCTCTCTTCCTATTCACAATAAACACAACTACAGCAGTCACTTACATGGCACAGTCATATTAGGAAAGCATTTAATATATTTTTAGCTTCTTTCAATGTAGTTTAGCAGCTGGAAACAAGGAGGAAGAGCCAGCACCAGAAGACGAGCCAGCTCTGCCCATAATTCATCAGCAAGAATACTGGGAATCATTATGGATTTCAGTTTGGGAACCTCTGTCGCAGAGGCCTCAAAGCACTAGAGGTGAAATCCTGTCCCCAGTGAGGTCAATAGGAATGTTCCCATTGACTTCAGTGGGGCCAGGATTTTACTCTAGATTGCCACCAGAACTCCTGCATCAAGATTTCTTGAGTTCAGATTCTGAAGGATCTTTCATTAGGATGATAGGATTAAAAAACAAACAAACCTTTCTGATGTCATCTGTGCCCCTTTGGAGGCTGCGGACTGTTGTTATACTATTACTTGGTAATTTATATTTATATAATGCCATTAGTGTAATGGCACTTTGTAAGCTTCTAGGAAACAAGGCTCCTGTCCTAAGGAACATAAGGTCTGATTCTCATTTACACAGTAAATGTAATTTATGCCTACCTTAAGGCCCCTTTACATTGCCAGAATTGAGTTCAGAAGCCCTAGCCCAAAAGAGAATCAGTCCCTTACCATCTAACCTAGATATACTTATCCAATTGAGCTATGCCACTACATCGACCACAACTGCTGTGGATCTGTCTTATTATACATACCACAACAGGTGATAGTTCAACTCCAAAGCAGTGCTGATAGCAAGAGAGAGGAGATCAGTGTTGGAAACTTTCATGAAATCGTGTGTTAAGGGGGGATTTCAAAGGAGAAAGGAAGGTTGATTGGTGCATGGGGAGTGGGAGGCTGCCCCAAACCAGGAGGCAGTATAAAAAGTTACGAAGCCAAGAGTGCAAGGTGGAAGGTAGGCTGGAGAAATGCACAGGGAAGGAGGGTGGGGAGAACATTTAGGAGGAAATGCGAAGAGAGACATAGGTGTGAGCAGGTTGGACCTACATACTTCCCCTTTTCCCACTCCCATCCTGACTTTCCATCAAAGGAGAGTTAGATATGGCTATGTCTGGAGACCCTATAAATCTGTTTCTTGTGTTCACCAAGAGGTGTCACTACAGAGTGACACACTCTCCCCACTGAGGAGATGAACCGGCTGCCTCCCCAATATTTCCAGCCGCTGCTGACAAGCAAGCAGAACAGAATCTGAATCCTCTGCATACAACTGACCACACACAGAGCAGCCACTAAGGCCAGATCCATTATTAATTATTATTATTATTATATTATATTATTATTATGTGTCTATTGGTAGTACCTAGAAGTCTGTCATGGGCCAGAACCACACTGTGCTAAGCATTTACAAACAGAACAAAAAGACAGCTACTGTCCCCAAGAGCTTACTGAAATTCTTGTTTTGTCTGGATTTTTAAATAATATTGAAAAACCCCACCCTTTATATAATTCAGGCAAATTCTTCAGTGTACACATACCCTCCCACCAGCCGGAAGGCCATTTGGTGGGTCAGATCATCAGCACATCTGGACCAGTATCTCAGTCTATCATATCATCACTAAAAGGAACACCAAAAAGGGAATAACTCTAGATGAGCCTCTCCAAATTATGTTTACTTGTCTATTTCATACTGCCAGCTATATTCCAAAAAGGGTAGTGCTTTCCACCCACATAGCCAGCTGTCGTCATCTAGAAGGGAGGAGAATCAAACTCAGATCCTGCTGGCCTAGGGCATGCTCCAGGCCTCTCAATCAATGGGTATGCCTATTCTCCATGCTAGTCTTGGTAGGTGGGTTAGCTGTTTTCTCTCTCTCTCTGTACTTAAAACAGGAACTCTCCAGCAGTGAATTCTGTCTCCATTAAGGTAAGGGTAAATGTGTGATACCTATGGACAGATATACTACCGCTTCTTAACATTTATATAATGTTTTCCATCGTCACAGTGCTGAATCAGCATTAACAAATGTGTGTGCGCTGTTTATACATCAAGACATGCAGGCTGAATAATAGAACGTAACTGCTCAAGAGTGCAATATTCTGCTTATAAAATAGTTCTTGTACCGTTTTGGAAAAGCGGTTCAGCCCATTTGGCTCTCACTATTGCACAACTCAGAATCTTCATCATCCAACCAAACTATATCCAGTCCAAATATCTTTATTATTCTTGGACACTGGACACACTTGATTTCTAACTTTAACCTCACAGTGCACCCTAAATCTACTGATATACCAGCATAACCATACACCCCTGAGTATACTACTCACACATTTAGTACCATAAATGTGCATACATAAAGGCTAAGAGCTTCTCATTTGCACCAGTGCCCATTTTATACCACTCTATCAATGTAAAGGGGCATTAAAGTGGACTTATGTTTAAACCCATTTTAAGGTCCTTTACATTGCCAGAGCAGTGTAAAGGGGCCTTGATGTAAAAAGAATCAGGCCCTAAATAATTAAACACATATATAGTACATTCACATACATAATATGGAATAATTACTTACAGACCTGGAAAGGCCTAATCACATCTAAACAAAGCCCTAAGAATCTTTTAAAAGCCATTTTGCTTCATGAGTGACATAGATATGACGCCCTGCCTTTTTCCTGGAAATGGGGAAGTCTGCTATCTTTAGGGTGAGGGTTTTCCACAGCATCCTCCACCATAGCATCTAAGCATTGGGAGGAATAGGTTCTGGAGGACTTTTGAGGGCAAGGTGTATTGAGAGGAAGGAGGGCGGCCAATATGGGCATCCAAAAGCTTCAGGTAAGTTTGGCTAAAGTTCAGACAAACAAACAAACATTTGGATGCTTATCTGATTTGAATGTATGAGCCTTCTGAGATATGCCCCTCCATTTTAGCACAGCTCTGTAACTCTAAGGGGTTGTCTACATTACCCGCAGGATCGATGGGAAAGAAATCGACCGCCGAGCACTCTCCTGTCGACTCTAGTACTCCACCAGGACAAGAGGTGTAGGCGGAGTCAACGGGGGAGTGTCAGCTGTCAACTCACCGCAGTGAAGACACCACAGTAAGTAGATCTAAGTACGTCGACTTCAGCTATGTTATCCCCCCCGTGTAGACCAGGCCTAAGCAAAATAATACTATAAACTGAAAAGGTTATAACACATTACATTGTGGGTGTTGTGGTGTGTGTGTTGTGCGCATGTGTGTATTGCAGATATTGTTTAAATAGCTTACACTGAAATCACCTCATGCTAGTATATTTGATTTGCTTCTTCTGTGGTATCTTTAAATCCCATTGAAAAATCTTCAAGTAAGCTCATGCTCTTGACCCTTCCATCACTATGGTACACAGCTAATCATTTTTAAAGCCAGTAGGGACCATTAGGTCATCTAGTCTGACCTCTTGTATAACAAAGGCCATAGACTTTCATCCAGTTAAATTCTCTTTCTTCACTTTACAACAATTAAGAAGAATCATGTGGGATTGAAACAAAACATTTGTTTAGTCCAATTCACTGAATTTATGAGGTGCCATTGGGCTAAAAACCTCAGGCCCTGATACTGTTCTTAGTTATACTCATATACACATAGAATTCCAGTGAAGTCCAGGTTCAAACCAGCAAATCTGGCCCCAAATGTCCTAATTTCACAGACATTTAAAACAGTTTTAAGTGGGAGTTTGGGACACTGCAAACTAGTTTCAGACATCAAATAACAGTAACAACAATAATAATTTCATAATACAAGAACAAGGGGCCACCAAATGAAATTAATAGGTAGCAGGTTTAAAACAAACACAAGAAAGTATTTTTTCATGCAACGCACTGTCAATCTCTGGAACTCCTTGCCAGAGGGTGTTGTGAAAGCCAATATTATAACGGGGTTCAAAAGGGAGCTAGATAGATTCATGGAAGATAGGTCCATCAATGGCTATTAGCCAGGATGGGCAGGGATGGTGTCCCTAGCCTCTGTTTGCCAGAAGCTGGGATTGGGTGACAGGGCATGGATCACTTGATGATAACCTGTCTGTTCATTCCCTTTGGGGCACCTGTCATTGGCCACTGTCAAAGGACAGGATACTGGGCTTCAGGGACCTTTGGTCTGACCCAGTATGGCCACGCTTATGTTTTATATTAACTCTTCCTCTCCTGCATGCACAGGAAATCATGTGCTGCTGAAGGTAAGGATGTAAGCTGCCTACCTTGGGGGGCAGGGCTCCAGATTACAGGCTTTCAGTAGCTGTGGAGGACGGCGGCTGGTCACACACAGAGTTTCGTCTGCAATCTCTCTTGTCTGTTTGTTCAAGCACGTCACGACAGCCTCTTGGACACCTGCATACAACATTCCAGTCAGGACTCAATGCACAGAACCCAAGGGGTGATGAAGTGCAGACATGGCACCAGCAGGGGTCCTGCTAAATTGCTGTGGGGGCCTCTGCACATCAGAAAATACAGTTTGATACTCAGGACCATCAGTGGAGTCAGTTCAGACATTGTTACCAAACCTGCAGCTGAGGGCAAAGGGAGGGGCTCCCAACCCGGATGAGCAGGCTGACATGCTACTGTGAGGTTTTGCTGCTCATGCTTTACAGCCATGTAGTGTGCAGGGCGAGGTGTTCCATGCTGATTGGCAGCTCAATGAGGACACTAACATGAGCACCTAAAGGCTAGGAATGCCTCTCCTGGCATGTTGGCCCTGAAAGACTGGGGTGAATCACAGGCTTCCACTCCCTTCTGTTTTAACAGGAAACCTCCACCTACAATTCCTGTAACTCTCCAGAAACAGACACGCCTCTGGCCACATTCACCATTGCCTCTCCTTTCCTCCTGTTCCCCACCTACCTGAAGGTAGGGTGACCAGATGGCCTGATTCTGTAGGGATAGTCCTGGTATTCGGGGCTTTGCCTTATATAGTTACCTGTTACCCTCCACCCTGGTCATGATTTTTCACACTTGCTATCTGGTCACTCTACATGAAGTTCCAATTAAATAACTAAAAAGGAGGCCCCAGCTTTGTTTCAATCAGCCATTGTTGTCAATCTCATAAAACAACTTTATTAGGGTGACAAATTCCTTGGTCCCGCACCTTCCGCAAGTGTCACTGAAACAAGCAGAAGCACAAAACAAATGTCCTTCTGACACTGAAACAATGAATGCAACCAGACTGCATACCAGCCAAGGCAGCGATCTGATCATTCAATTAAGAGGGGGTGTGGTGTTAAAGATGGCCCATTTACATGTTCTATTTTAAGCAGCAACAGGATTGTTCTAGGTGCAGAAAAAAAAGTGATGTGATAATATTCAACATTTGTGAACAATAGCTGTTGTCAGACTGCCGCATCCAGACACTAGAGCTCTAACTTGCACTCCCCTAAATCTAATCCTTATTGAGGTTACAGTGACAAACCATCCCGATGTGTAGAAAGAATAGTAAATATGGCAGGCGACCAGCTTGGCTTAACAGTGAAATCCTTGCTGATCTTAAACACAAAAAAGAAGCTTACAAGAAGTGGAAGATTGGACAAATGACCAGGGAAGAGTATAAAAATATTGCTCGGGCATGCAGGAGTGAAATCAGGAAGGCCAAATCACACCTGGAGTTGAAGCTAGCAAGAGATGTTAAGAGTAACAAGAAGGGTTTCTTCAGGTATGTTAGCAACAAGAAGAAAGCCAAGGAAAGCGTGGGCCCCTTACTGAATGAGGGAGGCAACCCAGTGACAGAGGATGTGGAAAAAGCTAATGTACTCAATGCTTTTTTTGCCTCTGTCTTCACGAACAAGGTCAGCTCCCAGACTACTGCACTGGGCAGCACAGCATGGGGAGGAGGTGACCAGCCCTCTGTGGAGAAAGAAGTGGTTCGGAACTATTTAGAAAAGCTGGATGAGCACAAGTCCATGGGGCCGGATGCACTGCATCCGAGAGCACTAAAGGAGTTGGCGGATGTGATTGCAGAGCCATTGTCCATTATCTTTGAAAACTCATGGTGATCGGGGGAAGTCCCGGACGACTGGAAAAAGGCTAATGTAGTGCCCATCTTTAAAAAAGGGAAGAAGGAGGATCCTGGGAACTACAGGCCAGTCAGCCTCACCTCAGTCCCTGGAAAAATCATGGAGCAGGTCCTCAAGGAATCAATTCTGAAGCACTTAGAGGAGAGGAAAGTGATCAGGAACAGTTAGCATGGATTCACCAAGGGCAAGTCATGCCTGACTAATCTAATTGCCTTCTATGACGAGATAACTGGCTCTGTGGATGAGGGGAAAGCAGTGGACGTGTTATTCCTTGACTTTAGCAAAGTTTCTGACACCGTCTCCCACAGTATTCTTGCCAGTAAGTTAAAGAAGTATGGGCTGGATGAATGGACGATAAGGTGGACAGAAAGCTGGCTAGATTGTCGGGCTCAACAGGTAGTGATCAATGGCTCCATGTCTAGTTGGCAGACGGTATCAAGTGGAGTGCCCCAAGGGTCGGTCCTGGGGCCGGTTTTGTTCAATGTCTTCATAAATGATCTGGAGGATGCTGTGGATTGCACCCTCAGCAAGTTTGCAGATGACACTAAACTGGGAGGAGAGGTAGATACGCTGGAGGGTAGGGATAGGATACAGAGGGACCTAGACAAATTAGAGGATTGGGCCAAAAGAAATCTGATGAGGTTCAACAAGGACAAGTGCAGAGGCCTGCACTTAGGACGGAAGAATCCCATGCACCGCTACAGACTAGGGACCGAATGGCTCGGCAGCAGTTCTGCAGAAAAGGACCTAGGGGTTACAGTGGACGAGAAGCTGGATATGAGTCAATAGTATGCCCTTGTTGCCAAGAAGGCCAATGGCATTTTGGGCTGTATAAGTAGGGGCATTGCCAGCAGATCGAGGGATGTGATCGTTCCCCTCTATTCGACTTTGGTGAGGCCTCATCTGGAGTACTGTGTCCAGTTTTGGGCCCCACACTACAAGAAGGATGTAGAAAAATTGGAAAGAGTCCAGCGGAGGGGAACAAAAATGATTAGGGGACTGGAACACATGATTTATGAGGAGAGGCTGAGGGAACTGGGATTGTTTAGTCTGCGGAAGAGAAGAATGAGGGGGGATTTGATAGCTGCTTTCAAATACCTGAAAGGGGGTTCCAAAGAGGATGGATCTAGACTGTTCTCAGTGGTAGCTGATGACAGAACAAGGAGTAATGGTCTCAAGTTGCAGTGGGGAGGTTTAGGTTGGATATTAGGACAAACTTTTTCACTAGGAGGGTGGTGAAACACTGGAATGTGTTACCTAGGGAGGTGGTGGAATCTCCTTCCTTAGATATTTTTAAGGTCAGGCTTGACAAAGCCCTGGCTGGGATGATTTAGTTGGGGATTGGTCCTGCTTTGAGCAGGGGGTTGGACTAGATGACCTCCTGAGGTCCCTTCCAACCCTGATATTCTATGATTCTATTCTATGATTCTAATCTGGACACTGGTCATGCAGGGGAGTAAGGCACCTTTGAGAGTTGGAGGCAGGGAACAGAGCAGGAGCAGCTGTGGGAACTAAAAAGGAAGAAGTATAGTCTTGTGATTAAGGTGATGGACTGGAACTCAGGAGTAGAATTCGGTGAATAAAGCATTTTTGATGTTGCTGGACATTTCAAAGAATCAAAATAAATTTGTTTTGGATCAGACTGAAAATGATTTGTTTTTTTGGCAACTGAAAAGTTAAAAAAAATGGTGGGGCAAACAAAACGTTTTGTTTTGCTTCCGACCATTTAAAAACTTTTTTTTTTTTTTTTTTTTTTTACAATTTTTAAAAATGAAATGGAAATTTTGAAACAAGTAGTTTCAAACAGAAAAATCAAAATATCTATTTTTGAGGGTTTTTTCCAAATTGAAAAATTCTGTGAAATTTACATAAACTCACTAAATGTTTTGGTGTCACCAAATCTGCATTTTTCACCTAAACATATTTTTGGATGAAAAATTTCACCCAGGTCTACTCAGGAGATCTAAGTTCTGTTCCCAGTTCTGCCAGCTTCTGACTGTGCTTTTAGGCATGACAGTTTCTCTCTGTCTCCCATTACCCAAGTGTAAAATGGGGATATTAGTACTTCCCTGTCTCACAAGGATGTAGTGAGGTTAAATTAATTAATGTATGTGAAGTGCTCAGATATTGCTGTGATAAGCACCAGAGAAAAACCTACATTTAAGAAAAATCCATGTAAACTAATTTACTCTTTGAGCCCCTTGAACTGGTCCAATACAAGGATTCATGTAAGTTCATGATTTGCCTATGCTACCTAGATAACCCAACCTTCAGTAATTCAAGGGAAATCTGAGCACACTTTCTATAATCATGACTTCACTTAACTGGGAAAAGTTTAACTAGACTTGTCCTTGAATAACTGGTCCACCATCACCACAACAGTAATCTGTTTTCCAAAACACCCCAACCCCTCTGAAGATGACAACGTTCACAAAAAAGTGTTTGACAGGCTGGAGTAACTATGGGAAAGCAGCCAGAATAATATTGCTGTGTGTATAAACAGAACCTGCAATACGCTGTATTATTTTTGAAGCTAAAACCGATGCCACTAGGAAAAAAACAGCACAATATTATTCACCAATATGCAACAACTTACAGTAGTGCTTCTGGAGTGCAGTTTGTTCAAAGTCATAGATCTTCCTATTCATGGATCTATTGGTCTTGCTTCTCTGTCCTCTGCCCCCAACATACACTGCAGGCTAGGGTGGTGATAGCCTCATAAAGCACAGCTCCATAGTATGCAAGGGATATAGACATGAGTGGGCTGCTAGAGTGCTGCACATGCCTATTCCAGGTGTGCACAGGACTCCAGGAGCTACGTCATTCCCAGGTGTTCAGGTTGCAGCCACAGAGAGTCAGAGTAAGGGGAGAGGGAAGGGAATCCACCTCTTACTGAATATTTACATCACGTGGGACACTACTGAAATCCCCAAAGTCAGCCAATATCATTGTGGGGTTTTCCCCCCTACCAGATGGCCCAGAGAATGGTATTTATAAACACAATATTTTGTTAGACACTTAGAATAGCCCCCAAAGATGGTTCTATTTGATTTTTAAAAATAAAACAATAGAGTATTTGAGAGAGTAAAACAAATGTCAGTGATTTATGTGTATGAAGGGAAACCAAACAAATTCCCTACATGTTCCCTACCTTTAAATGTTCAATAACTTTCTAACCAGGTCACTTTTCTGCTGAATGCATTATTATATGCTCTAAAGGGAACACTGTTTTGACCATCCAAGGGTCTTACAAATATTGGCTGAATAGTAGAGTAAAGCATCATTGTGCTCAGGACATTGGGCAGTCCTTTGGGGTGGTTTCTTGTACAGACTTAACTGTACAGAGTGTGTTACGTGAAAACAACAATCAAGGTGAGAAGGGGCTGCCAATCAATGCGGATGGAAACCAAAGAAAATGGTTTCTACCACCTCCTATGAAATGAAACCAATGAGTTTCACAAAGCTCTCTGACAACTGGCTAGAGATAGGCCTGGACCACAACTGTGATAGGAAACACCTTCAAATGTTCAGATGTGGATTTTGCAGCTAAAGTCCATCTCTCCTATTTACTTTGATCTGGTAGCTTCAGTACCTCTTTGTGGCTTCCCCAGGTAGGAGTTTCAAAAATAAATTGCTGTCTAATGTTATATGCAACATAAAAGTGTTAGCATTTTCACTGTGCTTGCCTTGGATTTGTAATCCACAAGTGGTCTAATCCTGAAAGTGCTGAGTCTAATCCCTCTCCCCAACCCTCACTACAACTGAGGAGTCTCTACAGTTCTCAGGATCAGTCTCTTAGGCTACTCTTCACCTTTCAGTATTTTTTTTAAAACTTCCATGCCCTGTTTGTCTCTCCTCCTTGCTTATTCAGTCCATCTAAATTGTCTCTCAGTGTTTGTCCAGTAGTTTTATTGTCTATCCTGCCAGGATACAGCCCCACTCATTAGAAAGCATGCTAACTTTTGAAGAGAGTCCAGATTTTATTTCAAAACAGTTATGTCAATGGAGGGTGAAGTGTTTGAAATTTATTACTAAACATCCCCTATCCACATGCTGTAACACTGACAGCTGGTTTCAGAGGGGTAGTTTGTTTGTATTTTGCTGCAACATGCCATTGCAAATCTAAAGTCATGTCAATATCAAAATATTTAGCATGAACTGCAGACATATGAAGTAGCATGTTCAATTACAGTTGACTGGCAATGCCAACAGAATGTTTAAATTAATATTCCAACATGTACACTATCGTAACAGATGTAGCCAAATATTCAAGATGTGTTGCATGTAGTCTCAAAACCTTCCAACAATTATCCAAGATAGGAGCAGACTCAGGTATTATCTATTGCTTGTATTTGCCATCTAAGCGGCCTACAAGCCAACAGCACTATGATAACTTTGTAAATTGCACCGTACAACTTCTAGGGTTAAAGCCTCCCCCTGCTACACAGACAAATATGGTGGCAGAAGGGGCATAAGAAGTCAAAATGCAGTGTGGAAACTGTGGCGCTCATGATGTGGACTGGACACAACATCTAGTCATAGTGCATAAACTTGAACTTTCATTTCCCTCCACTCCTAATATGATGGGACAGGCACCAGAGCCACAGGGGTCATGATTATTCAAGCAGGGAGCCTGGCTAGCACTCAGTCCAGCAGACATGATTTCTGCCACTGTCAGCAAGTGCAAACAGCAAATACAGGTCACAGCACAGTATGCTGGCCCTGTTGTTACCACCTTGCCCGATGACTGCTGGATGTCTCTTGCCTGCCCTGTACATATCTGGCTCCAGTCTGCCTGCACTTTGCTGCCACAGAGAGTATTTGGATTTGGTCTTGGGAAATAAAAAAATCTCTATCTTTCTAACGAAAATGAAGAATTCCCAAAGGAATTAAAAATTAAAAAATTTTAAAAAAATTGTTTTTATCGCTATGCGTGAAAAGCTGATTTCTCAATATAAATGTTATAGGCTCAATTCACTAGTGTGATTCTACTGATTTGAGTTCCCACAGTAGCACAAAGGAGATGGTTCAACTGGCACTAGGGAGACTCTCCGAATATAGGGGACTTCCAGTGGCACGGAACCACCATCGTGGCTCCAACACGGCCTGCCATCTTGTCTGCCAGTATAACTGTTGTGGAAAACAGGGGTGGTGGCTAAGAAGCCCATGAGTTCATCTAGTCCTTGGCTGCCAGACTGACTCCCGAAGGCTATGGTCAGAGGGTACAGGCTGCAGTAACTTGTTCCAGGAACCAAACAGTCTTCTGGCTTTCCCCAGCATCAGGGGAACATAAAGGTGGCTCAGAACAACTTTTGCCTGCCCACCCCTCCCCACAATCTCACACTTAGTGTGTTTCAGCAGGCTAAAATAAACTGTCCCTATATTTTGGGTAGGCCAATGCATGTAACTGAAGACAAGTGTTAAATCAATACAAGAATCATTGCTTAAGTTCTCCAATATTCTTCTTCCATTACCTGTCAGAAACTGTGCAGCAAAGTACAAATAAAAAATAAGAAAAAGCTGCTCCTTCCACTTTCCAGAGGACACTTGCTTGAAGTTCACTTCTAAATATTATTTATCACACAACATTTCACCATAATGAAGCTGTCCTGCTTCAAACTGTTTTCTTTCAAAATACCTATTAGTTCATGCATGGGAAATTAAAATGTAACAGGGTGCAAGGATGGGACATGAATCTAAGAAGTTTAAATTCACTTTCAATATACCATCAAATGGGATTTTCTATGTTTATATCTACCAGAATCGCATAATTGTTACATGATATTTGATGACAGCTCTGGGAAATGCAGCCACTAACGGCAGACGAAATTACTAACTAGTTCCTTCTGGTTGCTACCTCTCCAAGGTGAAAGGTTACTTCTATGTCTATCCAATTTCATCTCCTGAGAGTACAAAACCAATAAAATTAGCTTGACCTGTCTTGCAACTGTAGCTACAAAAATTTTGATTTAGAATTTATTTCTTAATCTGGCCTATTTTTGGTTGACCAGATAAATAAATAAATCTCCCAACTAACCATCTTTGTCGATAATCCAAAGATCTTAAATTGGTAAAGTGTTTCTGTCATAATAATTTATGTACATTCTATGTGAAAATGTCTACGTATATATATATATATACACTGTATGTATTGAAATGATTTCCTTTTAGTTCAAGGGGACATTGCTTGAGCTAGTCAAGATTCCAGGTTCAAAACACAAGCATTACAAATCATTATTGGCCAGTCAGACTCAAAATACAGCGGCTGCTATTAAAAAGTCAGCGTTTGCCACTAGTCAACATGCACTGGTAAAATTAGTTATAATTAGTGCAAGAAATAATGGTGGTAATTGTTAGAAAACTGTATGTTAACAGCAATCAAATGCCAACTACTGTAGCCAGCAATATATAAGCACTTTGTGATATGCTTTGCATCATAGAATCATTGAATATCAGGGTTGGAAAGGACCTCAGGAGGTCATCTAGTCCAACCCCCTGCTCAAAGCAGGATCAATCCCCAATTTTTGCCCAGATCCCTAAATGACCCCCTCAAGGGTTGAACTCACAACCCTAGGTTTAGCAGGTCAAACCACTGAGCTATCCCTCCACCCTTTTCTATCTTCTGGAACCTTTTTCTATTGTATTTGACTGCTGGAGGATCAATATTTAGCCAATCATTAAACTTCAACCCACTATTGACCTCTTTCCAATTCTACAACATCATTCCTATTTAATATATAAAATTGATTCTTTTGGCCATATTTTTTATCTGCATTCTTTTGTAAATGGCCTGAAAATTGCCTTTAAAAGGGCAGCAGCTGGGAAAGCCTAGGGTTTTAAACAATTGCAATGGGAAAATTTTTCAGAACCAATTGGACAAAAGATAGCATAAACTCAAATTAATACTATACAATGTGTAAATAATTATCATAATAGGCATAACCTTTGACTTTCATCAACTTTTAGACTCTCCAAATGCCAAGTCTGTTAAGCTTTAGGCAATCAAATGTTTGGCTATTTTTGCCATATGTTTTCTTTTTGCACTGGGATCCAAGCTAACGTCAGATGGTAGCATAAGCTACAGAAACCAGCTGAGCCCCCAGTAGTTCAGTAAGCAAATGCATCTGCAGTGGCAGAATTATTTGGTTCTGTATGTGTGTGCATATATGACCATAGCAAGAGACAAGCACAGAAAACGATGCTAGTTCGTCTCACTAGGCTGCTTTATGTTATTCTTCCTTGTGTGAATAAAAAATGTAAGTCATCAAGAAAGAAATGTAAACAGCAGTATTAGCTGCATTAATCATTCACAGCTGAGAGCATGAGCATGGCATTTGATATTCAATGGGCCCAAATGGGAAATACATGTAGTTTATTCTTAATAGCTTCCCATTGAAGCCTTTTTTATTCTTCAAACAGATGTAGCAAAGCCGTCTTTTAGACAGTGCGCATTGCAAAGCACCGTATACCGGAAAAGGGGAAAGCAAATTAACCAGAGCAAAAAGCAAATTGCCCTCACCTCCTCCACAGGATTCTGAGCATTCCGTAAAGCCCTCGTATTCCCAGTCATAGAGTTCATCAAAATCCTGGAGGCCCCCATAGATCAGTTCGGTTTCCTCAGGGTTAGATTCAGCAGCCTCCCCACTGCAGGGGCCGCTGTAACAGGCTCGTTGTGATGCAGGTTTGGGACCTTCACATTCGTCAATTGGCAGGTCAGCCACAGACTGAGAGAAAGACAGGAGCACCTGACATTTCACTGGCCGCACCTGGCTGCCCACCCCACATGTGACACTACAGGCAGACCAGGCCTCAGGAATAAACCTATGGTAAGCAAGAGAGAGGGCAAAGTAAGCAGCAATGTCCAAGATAATTGGGCAGCATCCCTTGTCCAGTGCTTGCAGAAAACATCATGATTTGTCTTGGAAACAAGTGCTTCATCTCATCATACAAGTACTTCTGTAAAGTGCTCATCACAGCCATGCATCTTGGACACCTTACGGTTCTTAGGGCAAAACTCAGTATAATCCTAACGTCTCTCTCACCCCCTTTCTCTCTCCTCTAATCAACACACACAACATTCAGAATCCCAGATGTGAGAAATGAAAGACACCTATTACATCATCTAGTCAATTTATACCTAAATAGATAAAATACACAAGCAGACAAAGAAAGAAATACTATGTTACAGCATCCTGGAGCCCTTTGGAAATGGGAGACGCTATATAAATACCATCTATTATTATATAATTTCACCATGCTTAGCAGCTGATAAGGCAAATACTGGAAATAACTTCAGGAATTTATATTTTTTGTCCAGCTTCCTAGACCCAACTTTTACATTATGAGTTCTAGGTCCTTTCTTCTTCTCTTTCCCTCCCGCTCTTTAAGAGGACTCACTCACTCACTCACTCACTCTTTCAAGGGACCCACTATTAAGAAGAGAAGGGAAAACTGGAAGGAGAGCCCTTGGTGACCTTGTTCTGTTATGACTGACCTTATAGTGTCTGTTGTTACTGAATGGCTGGAACACAGTTGACATTATGGAGTCCAGCTGTGGGAAAGTCTGAAGGATGCCACTGTCTGCCACCCCCCAGAGGGCATCTCTGTATTAGTGGCACTGACTAGTCCGTAAAAGGGGAGGGTTGGGATCAAAAGTGGAATACTTGACAAAGAAAAATATGAGTTAAAAATAAATGGTTCTTTTAAAGAAAGCCATGTACTTGTTCCTTTTAGGTGCAGACACTCATCTGGTAGGCCACCAGCCTTCTCCTATTACAAGAGTTTCCTAGGCTCCTTGCAAAATGACCGATCCTGTATTTAAAAGAGGCAGTGTATTTTCCTATAGGATTTCTTAGTTGCTGCTGTTGGGCATAGTGCACAGGACCCATTTCAGCCGAAAAGATTTTTGCTGTACCATTTAGTATTTACGCAAGGTTCATAAAAATGTGATAAATACAGCAAGCCAAACCGTGCACATTGGTAAGTTGAATAAACCCAGAGTAGCGTCATTGACTTCAATAGATTTACTCTGGATTGATGAGAGTTTGGCTCATTGGTTCTGTAACATACCTAACAAACCTTGATGAAAATATATTTTAACGAAATGTGGAAATTAAAACAAAAACAACATAGAACATGAATTTGTAAGGCAATAAATAACAGTGGGCCAAATGTTCAAAGGTCCCACCATCCAGCCTTCAGTTTGCACATACAATCAGTTGCATGTGCAAGTGAATAGTGCTTGTATGTGAAAACCCAGCTGTGCATGCCAATTAGATACACATCCATTTACCTACTTTGTGTATATTAGCACTGTTTGCATATGTAGGCTTTTGCATGCAAAAATAATTGCACCTGCCAAATTGTGGACACCAGAATTTTTTTGAAAACAGGTCCTCATTAAATTCAATTTTAATTTTTCCAGACTCATATTCAAAACACAAGATGACAGCTCTCTTGTTGTCTCATGTGGTATGATGCGTAGTATTTTATCTCTCCCCCTCTTAATTTAGATAGCATGATCTCAGATCTTCTATAATTATGTAAGGGAATTTATTTCAAAATTCAACATGATTGGCACTCAGAATGTGGCTTTTCAGCCAAAGATCATCTCATTTATAAAAACAACATAATGGACTTTGCTATTTTAAACAGATATGGTGGTGAGAACGTCCATACTTTGTTTTGTCATGAAATGATCACATTAATTTAACTTCAAAACTCTCTAGAGGGCAGCTGAGCAGCAGTGCATACTTAGCTTTGTGAAAGTAGCTGCAGGAAAACTGGTGAAGTGGGAGGCTGAAACATAGAGCCTAATCCAAGACTCACAGTTAACTCATGACTTCAGTGGACACTGGATGAGACCCACATAAGGTGACCAGATGTCCTGATTTTATAGAGACAGTCCTGATATTCGGGGCTTTTTCTTATATAGGCGCCTATTACCCCCACACTCCGTCCCGATTTTGCACACTTGGTATCTGGTCACCCTAGACCTACAGCTTGCCCTGCTGTCTTTATGGGGAGATCCAGACCATTCTGTATGACTGTACTTACATGGGTGCTGCTCCTTGAGAATCTGCGTATCCAGGTATATTATGAAGAATCAGAATGAATATTGACTGACAGAACATACATGATCTAAGGTGCAGGGTGAAAACCTCTTTTCCCTTTCCTCACTGCCACTCCTCTATCTGTTCCATTATGCTTCCTTTTGTTCCTTTCTTAAGATACCATTTACATTTTTTAAAATCCTCTTTGGGTTACTCTGGGGTTCAGCTTAAGATCTGGGTGCTCAGAACCTTTGAAAAATCACAGGTGTCAATTTAGACACCCAAAAAATCAAGATACCCCAAAGCAGTGGCTACTTTTAGTGACTTGCCCAAGGTCCCAGAAGGTGTCTGCGATAGACCCACGTCTCCTGACTGCCAGACCTGCACTTAACCACAATACCTCCTCTCCTTCTCAATACGTGGCACTCTTCCCCTAGAGTAAGTACTGAACTAATGCCGCAGCATTATCACAAAGAGCACTGTGCACTTGGAGGTGCCATTGTTCAGATGAGATATAAAACAAGATCATGATCACTTGTCATTCAAGATCCCAAGGCTCCATTTGCCTGGAATAGCCCAAACACACTGGTCAAATGCCAATCTGGGTAAGTACATTCTTCTTCCCTACATGTTCCTTGCAGTTTCAATTGAATGTAATATTTTTCTTCACGTTGTATCACACCATTTTGTAGTCTCAGTGTTTAGTGTTAAACATTTACTGTTTTTCTCCCCAGTAGTGGATACAGCAATCTGATATACAGTATGTACATACTATACACATTAACTCCCTAAGGCACTGTGGGATCCTTCTAAATGAAAAGACACAAACATTATCTAATGTTAGTTTAACACATGTATGATCTTTTATGCAGCTGCACTTACAGCTTAATTGGATATGATTAAACCCCAATATGGGAAGAAGTTTTCCCTGCTTTTGTTTCTTCTTCTGTTTCCTGAAATTGATGGAGAGAAGCACTGACAGACTGGTCCTGTTGGTAATATTTGTGTGTGTCATTACTGCCATCTTGCTCAGTCAATATATTTGGCAAAAAAATTCAAAAAAATCATATATTTAGTATTTTTAGTCTATGTCAGAACAACTTTTAGTTCACTTTTAACCTGTAATTAGTCAATTTCTATGTATAAATATCTAAAAGATGCACTATTTTAATAGGAAAAAAATATCTAAAAGATTCACTATTTTAATAGGAAAAATGGGATAAACTATATATGAATGTTTGCATACACAAAAATCTTATTGAAGAATGTGAAATAGTGCTTAGGTGACTCTGGTACACTGATCTTTCTGCCTATGTGAAATTCCCTGTGGGTTCTGTTCACACAGATGCATGTCAGGAATTTCCTTTTGTTTCTTACTGAATCAGCCCCATCACTAAGCTGGTGCCATCTGGCATCCAGATATTATTGTTTGCCCTCTGTTTTTTATGGCTCACACCAGGTTTATTTATAGCAATGTTAACATAGAAAAGTGTTTTTCAAGAGTTACACAGCAAAAAACCCACCTTCCCAACAAAACCAATCTGATTAAAAATAGAGCACCCCATACCTTTTCAGTCATGTCTGTGGCTCTTTCTGACTCTGGCTGTCACAGCGTGTTGGTGTAAAACTGAGCCCCAGTGAAAGAGCTCTCACATAGATATAAATATCCCTCATGTATGATTTTCTCGAGAGTGGTGAATGACCATTCCTCAAATGGGTAATATTAGATACATGATATATGTAATGACAAAGGAGCACAAAGACTTCTAGAACTACCTTCTATAGTTTTAATAACCATTATGTGATTTTCTTTTCATTCTAGGTTCATTCATATAAAAGGTGTCTAACTCATTATTAATTATTATTATTATTACATTAGTATTTCAGGAGCATGGCGAAAAGAAATCCTATGGCCTGTGTTATGCATAGACTTGGAAGGATTAGATGCTTATTGGTAAATGTAGATAAACATTAATTTCACCATACACAAAAAAAATATTTCCATCTATAATAAAAGAAATTTACTGATAGGCAGAGTATGAAAAATGATACTTGAGAGCTAGGAGTTTGATGTAAGGATATTTACTTTCTATATTTTGACATGTGATGTTGACAATTTGTGTTTTAAAGGTTATAAAACTAACTTTTGAATCTCAACATCTACGGTCACTAAAAAACTACTCAAATTCCAAGCCCAGAAAGAACGATTGTGATCATCTAGTCTGACTTCCTATACAACACAGACCATAGAACTATCCCCAAATCATCCCTAGATCAGATCTTTTAGAAAAACATCCTATCTTGATTTAAAAATTGTCAGTTGATAGAGAACCTATCACAATCCTTGGCAAATTGTTCCAATGGCTAATTACCCACACTGTCAAGAATATATGCCTAATTTTCAGTCTGAGTTTGTCTAGCTTCAACTTCCAGCCCTTTGATTATGTTATACCTTTGTCCGCTAGATTGAAGAGCCCATTATAAAATAGTTGTTCCCCACGCAGATACGCATAGACTGTAATCAAGTCACTCCTTAACCTTCTAGTTGCTGAACTAAACAGATTGAGCTCTTTGAGTCTATCACTATCAGGCATGTTTTGTAATCTTTTAATCATTCTCGTGGGTCTTCTCTGAACGTCTCCCATTTATCAACATCCTATTTGAATTGGGAGCACCAGAGCTGGTTGTCTGATCCACCCCCATTGTTCTACCGCCTACCCCCCCACCCCAATTATTTCCTGAAACGGTGAAAATTTAAACAAACAAAAACAAATGGTTAAAACCCATAACTTTGTGCATCTATGATAATTTAAATTGATAATAAAAATACTTCTAAACAAACATTGAAATCAAATTCTGCCAAGCCTACTTATGCAGGAGGTAAGACTAGATGATCATAATGGTCCCTTTTGGCCTTACATTCTATGAATCAATCAGACAGCTAGGTCCCGTTATGCTAGATAGTGTATGCATATGAAATTTTTAAAAAAGAGTCACTGCTCCTAGAATCTTACAAATTTAGCATTGATCACAGACAACAAGAGGATACAACAAACAAATGGAAGGGATGTAACTGTGAAACACCCATGTTTAATATAATGCCACAGTCACAATGCAACAGCTGACCAGATTGCTATGTGTCTGGTAGGCAATCAGGACAGAAGTAAACTTTATGACGGATGATGTAGTGGCTTTATGGATTTTTATGGGATGGCATAGAAGAAAGAGTGAAGGTGCTTGGGGGAAATTGGATTAACTGGCGACAATGGCTGGCATTATTAACAAAACAGAGGCAGGAGTTGATGGCTTCATAGCATATTAGAAATGACAGAAGCTATCTTGTCAAATATATTGAAAGAATTACTATTTATTCACAATTAATCATGGGCTGGTACAATGTAGGCAGGAAAATCTCATGGACATGGAATGGATGAACAGAGCAGTCTGACTGGCTGAAGAGACTTCCAATCCTTATAACGGTCTTCAAGAAAACACAGCCATCAAAACTGTATAGTCTCTTCACCAACCAGATCACTACACTTCCAAATCTGCCACTCAATTGAATAACAGGGGCTTCTGTTTTAAAAACCATTCCCCTTCTCTTTCTCCCTCTATTCACCTCTTCTCCTCTCCTCCTTTTCTAATGAAAAGCGAAGAGGGGCTCCAAAGGAGAAGCCAACAGCCCTGCTCTCCTGAGCTGAGCAGGGGGGCTTCAACGGAGAAGTCAAAAAACTTTCTCAGATGAAGTCCTGCTACCTGAGCTCAGCTAAATGGAGTGGAATAATATGGATGGCTTCCTTTTGGAAGCCCTCCTCCTCTCCCCGCCATATGAATAAGAGATGGTGAGGAAAAACTGCAGCATTTTTGGAGCTATTTTGTACAATGTTTACAATGAGTTGACATGTTAAAACAGAACTGTATCTCTTAGGTGGATGAATTTTCATACATATATGATCATATTTCAGTGGTTCAAATTCAGAGCTGGTGTAAGAGGCTGGAACTCCATTCACCCTCTTATACCAGTGCTGTATTTGGCCCAATGTCTAAAAATGTGTCTTTCCCCACCCCACTACCCTACCCAATAAATTCAAGAATAAGGGCAACAGTACTCCAGTGGGTGCTAAAATATGCACACTGTGGATATGCTGAGGTACATGATTCTAGCTTGTGTCTCAGTATACTCGAGAGGTGTGTATACTGACTGTCAGATTCACTGTCATGTATTATTGGGTACTTAACAACGA
Source organism: Natator depressus (assembly GCF_965152275.1). Taxonomy (NCBI): domain Eukaryota; kingdom Metazoa; phylum Chordata; order Testudines; family Cheloniidae; genus Natator; species Natator depressus. Next base: position 109,584,967 of record NC_134238.1, on the reverse strand, counting down.
ATGTTTATGTTTTTTTTTTTTTTTGTAATTCCTGTGTGTTAGACTCTGACAAGTGACTGTATAAAACCAGCAGTTTACAGCATCTCAACAAGTCCAGAGTAAATTTTCCTCAGTTTTGTTTTCGTAACTCCAGCCCAGCAACCCCAGCTTGGGATCTGACGGTTAAGATTTGCTCCTTCTGCCTCATGTACCACCAGATAGGGACCCAAACTAAAACCCAAGATTTGGACATCTCTGCTTGTAGAAGATTGAATATGGATGGACCTTTTGCAACGTTGTCTCACATCTATTAATCACCATTAATAAAAACTCTGTGTTAGGATCTTATTTAATAACTGTGTTGATTATGCAAGGGCCATAAAAGAAACCTGCCCACTCTCCCAGAGTGTTCTACTTTTTGTAAAAGTGTTCTACATTTTACTCCTGTGCTGGCTCTGCAGGGCTAATATGAGTAAAATGTAGAACACTTCACCCTGGTTTCTAGCATAAGCTCAGAATGGTGCGCCATTGATGTTCCACATGGGACAGGATCTGCCTATGCAGATCTCTTTGCAGGAACGGGACCTTAATTTGGTCACTAAAGTGAGCAAATATGACTCTACATACACACCAAGAGCAGATCTGTTCTGTAAGAAGGTATCATAACCACACTTTAAATATTATAAAATTCTTAGCTTCCTTTCATCTTATAACCCAAGCCCTGTTTTTATATCATGGATCATATACTCATTTTTTCTCCAGAGTATTTTGAAAAGACCTCTTCAGTATTTTCTCTGCAATTCATTCACCTTTTCTAAGATCCAGCCATGCTGCAGTTCACAAATCCCTCATGTTAATATTAAAAAAAGAATGTAAAAATATATAAAACAAATTAACACATTTTTTAAAGCAATGTCAAAATTAAATTCTCAAAATTCAGCTTAGAACTGTGGTCAATAGGCTGAAATCACAGCCTCCTCCCTTCGTCACTTTCCAGCAGAAATGTGGGCTGCATTTCAAATCATCATCATATTTCAGTTTAAGCAATATGATTCTTTTTTATAAATTTGCTGACAATACAGCATTTTCATTATGCTTTTAGAGAGCAATTATAGTTTGTTAAATACATATTTAGAGGAGTGGTTTAATATGGTAGAAAAAAAATAAAAGCTGGAAGAAATCACCAACTGTTCTCCACAAGTTAAAAAAGATTCAAATAGGTTCATGTGTTTTTCTGGATCTTGTCTATGCATGAACAAACTGAACATATGAAGCACATAAAAGACTATGTATACACGTCACCATATTACATGCTACAGCTGGAACTCATCTGTATATCGGGGAGATGGGGTAAAAATAATTATTGTCTTGAGCACAATATTATACATTTCCTTTGCTTTATACTAGTACTCCAACTATAATCTACTTCAGTTTGGATTAACTGTGCCAGAACTGCAATTTTACTCCATGAAGGATAACATTTATGAGCCTAATAGATGGCTGTAGTTACGGTGGAAGGAGCCATGTGTTTAACTGCACCATTCTGATTAAAACTATCAAGAATTTATTATAAATACACATTTACCACTGTTCCCATGTCAAATAAAATAAAAATGCAACATGCTCATTCTGTATTAGTAATTTCTCTAAAGAAGCTTTCTTTTCATAGCAATTTAATTGTCCTAAAGATGTTTAATTGTCAATAAACAGATTGTCTAAGAGACTGCAATTTATTAAACATCTTGAGCACAATTCCATTGCTATGAGAAGGAAGTGGCAGTGGAAGTAATGGGATAAATGCGGGCAGTCTCAGCAGGGCCACAAAACTTCTTGAGAGAAATTACAAATACCATAATGAGCATGCTTCCTTCTCCCCCGCCCCCCATCCCGCCACACTGGAACGGTGGTAAATGTGAGTTTCTGATGGTTTTAAAAACCACTCATAATCCCATATTTATTACTGTATTCCTACTGTGAATAAATACCGCACATACAGTATGCTGTAGTTCAATCTGGCTGAAGCATATCTCTTATTATGGCTCTAACTTTGTGTGCATCACGAACTTGCTGGGATCAGATTCCTGCAATCCTGGTGCAATCAAAATTCCTACTGGTTTTACTAGGAATGCAGGTACTCAATTTAAGAGAAAGTATTTAGCATTTTTATCTCCCTTTTTAGGTTCTTGTTGAAATGTTTTGTTTTAATTTTGCAGCATTAGCTGTAACTGCATATTTTCCTTTAGTTACACTGCTAATTTTTCCATAGAAGCATTACAAGCACGAATAGGAACAAAATATCTGTGTGGTGTAGAATGCAAAAAATGCATAGATTTAGAAAAAAAGGCATAGGGACATTCATTCAGGAAATCCTGTGTTCTGACTTTTAATTTATGGATGTAGCCCAATCTGCTGTTCAAATGTGCCTGCCTCATGATGCAGGGATACTACCTGGTCACTGGGGAACAAGGTGTTAACCAAGATCAACTTTGCATAGGCACTATGGGGAAGAACTATAAACCAGATGCTCGGAAGACTAAGGGGAAGAACCCCTGTAGGGGTGACAGGATTGGGTTAAGCCCTAAGGCTGTAGAGTTTTCTGATTTATTTTCTGCTTATGGTAATTAATTTCACTTGCTACTGTTGCATTAGCCCTTGAGGAAAAAAGCCCTTGCTGGATGCTTCTGTATTTTTCTCTGCTAAGTCATTTCACTATCTTACAGGGCTAATCCTGCAGCCTTTCCACACAGAGCTCCCACTGAAATCAAGAAGGAGTTTGCATGTGAAAGGACTGTAGGATCTGTAAAGAATGTGATTGAACATCATTAGTTTTAAAGTGATGCTGGTCATTGGTCCAACCTGTAGTTTCCCAAAACTATTGTGTTGTGTCCACTTGAGAGGAAGGATGGTCCAGTGGTTAGGGCATTAGCTTGGGAGACCTGGGCTCAAGTCCCTGCTGTGCCACTGACTTCCTCTCTGACCTTGGATAAGTCACTTAACTTCTCCGTGACTTAGTTCTCTACCTGTAAAACAGGGATAATAGTGCTGCCCGACCTCACAGGGATGTTGTGAGGATAAATAAATACTGTGAGATGCTCAGATAGCATGGTAATGAGGGCCATACAAGTACCATAGACAGACAGACTTTCCACACAGTATTATTTCAAATGCCCTAAAATAAATGGCATCATGGTTATAAGTTTGCTTGAATTCAGTCTAAATCGTCAACGTACACCATCCTCCTGTACTCAGTTTCTCCAGCTCTTATCTAGAGCCTGATACAACTTCCACTAAAGCCCATTAATTTCATCAGGATTTGAATAAGGCCCTTCTTTCCTAATGAAAGAACCAAATACGATTCAAGGTAGAGTATTATTTTAATGCAGGCCCTGAATCCTGATCTGACCATAGCGTGTTTTCAACAAATGATGTTTTAAGACTTACGATGGTTCTTCAGACACCATTGCTCCTTCTTCCAGCTCTTGTGCCTGCTTGTACCATGGCAGTTTAGCTTCCACAGGAAGTTTCTCTAGAGAACATACACAGGCACATGAAAACAAAAACCATATAGCTATGCACACTGCTTTGTTTCTGTAAGTGACTATATCTGCATTTCTGTAATGTTCTTGTGTGTATGGATGTACATGTGCATACTGAGCAGCACAGAAGGGGGCAAGGGAGAGAAGAGACACTCCACTATGGTACAGAATATACAGTCTATAAAGAAATATAGAGTTTCTATGAAGAAAGAGAGTTTGTTTTTATAATGCTAGAATGGCAAATTAAATGCCATTTTAGAGGAAAGCCAAGTGGTCTACACAGGTGGGCACTTTAGCAAAGTATTTTTCAAAAACTCTTCTAACATCCAGGGGGAGAATCAGATTTTCATCTACACTGCAGAGCTACAATATTCATGATGGCTGTTTTGGCTTTGAGTTCTGTATTTGCACAATACCTGCACTGCCAATAATTGTACTTCCCCCACGGAGACAAATAATTGGAAATTGCAGTGCATCGAATTCATCTGCTCAAGTAACAAAGGGGGAAGTTCACTTTTGTGCAGGGGGCCAGTCCAGGCCTAGGCATGAATTAACCTCACATAAGCCCTCAAAATCAGGCTTATTAGGAGCCTAAGTAATACATAAGCCCTTGTGAAGAACACACCCCAAAAGACTTTCCACGGAGTGTGTGTGTGTGTGGGGGGGAGGGGTGAAGCAATCTCCATATTAACATTGTTGCTGACTCTAACCTTGCATAGCCCTGTGTGTATCCTTAAATTTTACAGCCTCATAAAGTACATTAAATTCACTTTTGATAGATTATGACATTGAAGAAAATCCACATCTGACGAGTGATACTGCAAGAAACAGAGAATCCAGAGTGAAATAGTTCAGTGATGTTCTCTGACTCTAAGCTTATCAGTTCATCAGCTATGTGGATTTAAAAAAATGGGTTGGATATTTTTTCTGTCATTTTTGATAGAAAACAGTACAGATGCTTTTTATTCTCCAAGATCTGCACTAAATATAATAAGTTGCTTTTGGGGAAAAAAAAAAGTCCACACTATGAGCCAAATTCTACTTTCACAGCAGTGTGAATTCGGAGTATCTGCATTGAAGTCAATGGAGCTGTTCTGGTTTTAGAGAGCAAATTTGGCACAATTTCTCTGAAATCAGCTCTGCATTTCTTCTGAGTAATTTGGGTCAGGATTAGGAAAAAACAGATGAAAACACAAAGAGTGGCATTCAGCCCTATACAGAGAACCAGTGCAGGGTCTATGTACCATCTGAGTTCCATTTAAGCCTTTTGGGTTTAAGTGGCAGATACACCTCAAGCTGGCCGGCTGCAGAGAATTAATTTCACCCCAAATACATGAGAATTTTCAGGAACTTGGTGCATACATTGGAATTTTTGCATAAACATGCAAACTACTGGAACTGTCAGTAGCAACATTAGCAATGTACAGGGATCATAACTTGCCATTTGATTTCACAGCTACTGCAGCTTCAGCTGAGCAATACAAAGATTTTTGGGAGTAAACCAGTGGCTGGGGAGAAAGGGTGCCGTAACAGTTATTATGCCTTCACTTCCAGAAATAGCAGGCCAGGATTCTACTCTGATATATTTATTAGTGACATTTAAGGATGAATATGTGCCCACACAGCTCTTAGTTTACTGCATTTGTTATCCAAAATATGTAAGAGATATTTTTATTTATATACTATATAGCTTATTTTTATGAGGTTTGGAAAGCCGTATCTTACTCTTTTGCTTTCCTTTTTGAATGCAAAATCTTGTAAAAAGCAGTTTGTGCTCTTCTACACAGCTGACTGCAAAGTGACTTTTATTTTAACCTTTCCTTGTTTTGGGGGTTGAGGGGGGAACAGTGTTATATGTTGGTGGGGAGAAGTAGGTAAAATCAGTTCCAATAAACTGAACTGTAAAAAAAAACCACTTCTGTATTAGAGATGTTCACTTTTATTAAATAACTTGTTACAAATAATGAAACAAAACCAATTTCTAAAGTAATTTAGTGAAGAAACCAAGACTTTGGAGATAAAACAAAAGCCCCCTGCTTTTACAATAGATTCATGTTTTTAGCCTAATACAAACTCTTAAACTCTATGCCTTGTGTTGTGCAGGAGGACAACTATATGAACACAAAACCAACAAGGAGTCCGGTGGTACCTTAAAGACTAACAGATTTATTTGGGCATAAGCTTTCATAGGTAAAAAAACCCCACTTTACAGATGCATAGCATGCAGAGCCACTGAAGAAGTGGGTTTTTTACCCACGAAAGCTTATGCCCAAATAAATCTGTTAGTCTTTAAGGTGCCACCAGACTCCTTGTTGTTTTTGTGGATACAGACTAACACGGCTACCCCTCTGATATATGAACATCCTTCCTAGCATTAAAAAACACAAATCACTATTTAACTTAGGGATATCTTACATTTTCCCTAGGATTGTCCAGTACATTATGACACACCTAAGAGCTTTAATGAACTAAGAGTGGGATAAGTTACAGCAACTGCATAGCCTTCATTTTTATTTAGCAGACGTATATTAAGATAAAGACTTGCTCTATATTTTTTTCTTATAGTCTTGACCAGCCATAGTCACTGATTTTCTGCCCTGTGGTAATCCATTTTCAGAATGCAATGGCAGGCTTTGTTGAAGCGTTGACTAGCAGATGCATACTTTGCCATAGGTATTGACTCGTTCAACTGTAATTTATAACTTTACATTTATTAAGCAAATCACCTCTTTTTGGATAGATTTCTAGCAAGTTTCAGCCCTGCAAGTGCATGAGGCAGGAAACTGTACCACCCGGCACTTGAAAGGGCAACTGTGAAAGAGGAGGCATTTGACCTGAAAAGGACAGCAGAGTGTATTTTTAAAATCACACCAAGCCCTCCCCACGCCCAAAACAAAACTCTGCCAAACCAAAATGCTACACTGCATGCACAATTCTCCCCTCTGGGGAGATAAGAGAAAGAATGAACTACATGTCACAGATGTTGGTCACATCACTTAATGTGCTCCTGGAAGGCACTCAGATATTATGTTGATGAGGGTGGCATAAGAACCTACAAAGAACAGGACAGAACAGAATACTGGATCAGAAGAATAGCTTTGCCATGTGGATGGGGTTCCATAGGAGCCCCACCAGCAGAGGTTTCAAGGGTTGGCATTTTGGCATTGGTGCTCTCACTTATCATTGGCCATTGAGTATGGAAATAAAAATTCCAACTTTCTTCTTTCCATTTGTGGTCACTAAAAAGTTATAGGCCACTTTTATTCGATTTCAACCATTCAAGTGCCCTTAATGTGTATTATCCGTAGTGATTTACAAAATTATATTAGTTTTATTTCTGAGTGGATCATGTTGGGTCTGGAGCCTCCAACTCAGAGAAATGAAAGTCATATTTATCATATTTTAGCCAGGAAACTTTCCATTAAAAATAAACTGACCTACACACATCACACACATGAGAAAGTTATATCCATGTGGTTATATCCATATATATCCATCTATATATAATTATAGAACCATGTGATAATTTATCAAGGACCTTTGCTGCACCTGCCCCCTGCCCATTACTCCATTTACCCCAGGATTTACTCCTACATTCCAACCCCATGAGCAGCTTCAAATAGTTGCCTTATAGAAATCAATATGCCTCAGCAACATTTCCTCCTCCCCTAAACCAAAGTGGGGAATTCCTCCCAATATCACTTGCTGTCTGAGGCTCAAGACAGGGACTATTCAATTCTGCAGCAGCAAGGGGCTCTCTACACATAAAACTGTTGTGATTTTCAAGTCTGTACAATCTTGTAGCCTGGCTAGTAATAGGAGCTTCTCTATGGGACATACAGCGCTTGCTTCTAGCTTAGTTAAAGCTGCTGATTTGTCTGAATGCTGTTTAAACCTATGGGTAAGTTTAAACCAGTCACTTTAAACATGTTTGTTTCCCTTTAATAAAGCACTGTGGGCCAACTTTAGCCCTGATGTAGTCAGTGAAGTTGCACCCACTTACATCAGGGTTGAATTTGGATTTTTTTCTAGGTTGGTGGATCACCAACTGACAGTAACAAGATCTGTTTTGTTTTGAAAGATCTACAGGTTGCCAGCATTTCAAACACCACCACTTACATCCAAACTGGTACAGCAACGGCAGAGTCTCTTGATAGAAAGTCATGAATTACCGCATTCAGACAGACTTGGGAACTTGCAGCCAACAAGCATAAACAACTCCTTAATGTGGCAGAGCTGTAAAGATTCATCTGCCTTTTTACCTTTGGGTTTGTAGCAAGGAGTGGGTACAATGCATTCTTCTTTTATATGAGGCTTTGTTTTAGGGCTGCAGCCTCCTGTATGCATCCCTCTGTGATCAATGCAGAGCACCACACGGTATCTCAGCCCCTGGCCACACGTTACAGTGCACTGAAAGAAGAAAAGAAAAAGTACAAAGTAGCTTTTTTTTTTTTTTAAACCACCCTGTGGAAAAATGGAGTATACAGCAATAATGTAACAGCATCAGAGGGAAAAACTTGGATCAGAAACAGCCCATACTGGCCCATAGATTACTTGTTTGATACTGGTTAGGGACAAAGTTGACAAATAATCGCTGTTTTTTTCCTTTCTGTTCTGCACAATTGTTTGGTTTAGAGATTCAGTGGCTGGATTTCTCTCTCAGTGTCACTCTACTAACTCTCTCAGCATTGGTCACTTGGCCTCTGGCCATCAGTCCCATACTGGATGTATTCACTAACACCTTGTCAGTTTCAGCTGTGGCCACGTCTGCTCTGCTTGGACAAGGCACTGGAACTTATGGGTTAACGAGTGTAACAACTAAATATTTTGGAACATGGCACTGTATAGAGTGGGAAACGATTTGGGCTTTAAACTCCATGCATTTTCTCAAGTTGAATTCTTTTATATGGCATGTCATTTCCCCCAGGATAGTGGGTTTCTGAAGCTGCAGGCTCCAACCAAACAGGAGAGAAGCAGAGAGTAATAATAATGCTTTGCACGTATCTACACTCTTTAATCTGAAAATCACCAAGCACTTTACAGATAATAATCTACCACACCTCACACTTTGGTAAGGTAGGTAAGTTTTTAAAGTCAGTTTTATCGGTGAGGAAACTCAGGCATAAAGAGGATAAGTGACTTGACGAAGCTCAGACCTGTTGGAATAGGACCCAGACCTCTTTTTCCTCCAGCCTTGTGACTTCAGCACAGGTCTTAAAGAAAAAGAGGTGAGTCAGGGTTAGGCAAGCAGGTGGCGACTATGGTACTAAGCAGTGATTATAGAGCAAAGACTTTCATGACTATGCTTGCATGGCTGCTTATATTTCAGACTGCAGAGCAGCAGTCCAGGATATTTGACTTGTGGACAAAGAGTACAAGATAAATGTGTATTAGAACGTGTCCATTAACAGCTTGTGTCTCTCTGCCTGTGCATATATGTTTCTACTTCATCATTTATATCTGATCATTATTTAACATGACTGATCCGATTTGCTCTTCCATCATTCTCCTCAGCTAATGTTATAAATCCTGAGTATTCACTCTGCAGTGGGATAAATGCCATTGCTTGAAGCAGGAAGATCGGAAAATTCCACAAGGTAAATAAGCTTAGTGACCATTCTTATTCTACTAAATTCTCACACACATTAACAAAACAGAAGATTTGTTCCAAATGCCTGGCTTAAATACAAACAACAACAACAACAAAATCCAACAAAGAACTGTGTACCGGAGACCACTCCTGGGCCAGCCATTTTGGGCAGTCAAATATGTTGCAGGGCTGGACAATGGGCATCTTTGGCGTGTACATGCACTTCCACTCCTCCACAGGGCTGATGTGCCCCTGAATGTCTTCCTCTACACAAGAGACTGTGCGGCTCTGAATGCCCCCTCCACACGAGGAGGAGCACGCTGTCCATGGAGTACTCTCCCATCTGCAAAAAAAAAAAAAAAAAAAAGGCATCAACGAAGGGGTAAAAACACCCCAAATGCTTGACCTTTCCTTGTGGTCTTTTTTTGATAAGATTATTATTATGAGCAAGACTTGTTCATTTATATGTATGGCCCCAACAACCACACACTCTTATATCTGGCTCCTTTAAAAGTTTTCTTGCCATTAGTATTTAATTTACAAGATGTTCCCTTCTCCCCCACCCACCCAGTAGTCCAGGTTATTGCCACAGAGAATTTAATTTATGTTAATTAGGGAGACTATTATATCTTGGCACTATGTGCCACATATTGGGAGACCCAAGTTCCAAAATGCTGAAAGCTCAGGGCTTGTCTACACTTAAAACGTTACAGCAGCATAGCTGCACTGCTGTAATGTACATACTACCTACACTGAGGGGGGGATTCTCCCCTCAGCGTAGGTCATCCACCTCCCTGAGAGGCGTTAGCCAGGGCAGAGAAGAATTTTTCTGTTGACCTAGTGCTGTCTAAATGGGGCCTTAGGTCAGCTTAACGCCTCTGCTCAGGGGTGTGGATTCTTTTACACCCCGACTGATGTAATTGAACCCACTTAATTTTCTAGTATAGACCAGACCTCAGTGTGCTATGAAGTTGATGTCCTTCTTTGCATTGCAAGGGGAAGGAGCAATGCCACCCTTAGCTGCTACAGCCATCATATGCACAGTGGGTGAGGGGAAAACAGAGATGGAAGCAATTTTCTCATGAGAATAAAATGACTGTGTGATGACGTGTGCGCGAACGGGGGATAAAGCTATAGCTAGCGTTACACTGATATGGTTAGTGACTATTAGAGAAAGACAGGTTAGTTTGGGAAACACTGTTGCTTTTGTCTGACTGCTATTGAGGTAACGAGAAGAACTTTTTAATTTGACATATAACAAGTGACATTTTGTTGAGAAAAAACAGTGAAATGTGTGTGCTCTGGCTTATGAGAATGTCTATATATATACATATACACATAGATTTCAGAAAATATATATACTGTATATATGCATAAACAATGTGTGTGTGTGTATATATAGAATACACACACACACACACACACACACACACACACAGAGTGACATTGCTTCTCTTGAAGCAGCTGTATTAGCCATTGTCACACATAGGATCAAAGACTAGATGGGCCCTGGGTCTGATCCAGACTGGTGATTCCTGTATATCTGCCCACACAGTGAATATATATTAGAGCTAGTCAACAGTTTTCAGTGAAACATTTTTCCTGGAGAAAATGCCTTTTCAATTAAAATGAAAGTTTTTGCAAAAAACGAAACAAAACAAAGTCTGCTTTTTGACAAACAAAAACAAAAATTTCATTTTTAGGAAAAACTAAAATCTCCCCCCTCTCCAGTCTTTATTCCAGGAGATAAAAAAATAAGCAATAAAAAAGCAAGAGTGGTGCTCCCCAATCAAAACAAAATCAACATTTTAATTAAAAACAAATGAAAAAATTCACAGAAAAATTCAGACAGGATGAAAAATTTTCAGTTCTTTTCAAATGTTTCACCAACTACACTTACCTTTTTCTGACTAGCTCTAATGTATGTATATCTGCACACACACTAGATAATGGCTGATTGTATTGTATAAAGGTTTTATTGACAACAGTGTGAAATGGCCACATTGTTTACCAGTGGCAAAGCCATCCATGCGTTATGTAGTTTATCTCAAAGGAGTACCAATAAAACTTTTACTCCACACCTTCTATTCTGCAACTGCTGCAGAAGTTAAAGAAAAGGTATTTTTAGAACTTAGTTTTAGAATATTTTGCTAGGAAGTCTTTCCAGTAATGCTCCCCTTGTAGAGCCAGAGTTCCATAGTTATGTTGAGCCCACCTATGCAGGCCTAAAATTGGAATTAATAAACAGTTAAAAAGCCTCTAATAATTACCTACAATAATTTTTCCATACATAAAAGTGTGATGATTAGAGTCTGATATCTTGGGACTTTCCATGGGAATCCAAGTCTGCCCTTTTACGGCAACTTTCCAGCTGCTTTGTGTTACCTCAGCACTACAAAGCAGCACAAACAGCTGGCCAAGAATTTGGCCCTCAGGTACTATTCCAATATAAAATTGTTGAAAGAGTTTCTGGGATCATGGCTCTCAAAGCAGAGGTCACAGTCACCAGAGACTTAGGGAGGATGTACCAACTACCAGGAATTTGGGAAGAAAGTGGTGCCCAATGAGGACTCTGGTACCACAAGAGTGTATTACATGCAATGGACCACGTCATCCTCTCTCCATGATAAAAAGCATGGCAGAGGGAAGTTCCTGCAAGGATTCCCTTCCAGACCTCATCTCAACCTGCTCCCAACCTTTCAGATCCAGTGGAGCCTTGCTACCTACTCCACTTGGTGGTAACCAGCCACGCAGTGATTAGGCTACACAGAAAAGACAATATAGCCTGGGGCTGTAAGCTCTATAGGTCCAGAGGGAAGACAATTTGCATCCCCCTGATCCTGGTCCTGCCTCAAGTCTTCCTAAATCCTCCCTCTGGTCCCTTTAACCTCAGCCCATTCCTTCCCCAAATGGATTCTAGACCTGTCACATCTGGAGTGGGAATGGTGATGCCAAGGAGGGGTCTGACCATGATCCATGCACAGAGGGTTCCAATCCATATGTGGATTTGGGGTGAGCGCAATGATACCACCCAAGTGTAGAATGGTGGTGGGGTTGAAGTAGTGGCTCTAAAGGGATTGTTACAGGTTGAGACCAAAGCCCGGAAAAGCTGAGAAGCACTGCCTCAGGCCTTTGATCATTTCCTATGGACTGATATTTTCTTTCTTTTTGAGTTGCTGAAAGGCAAATACTTCAGGGCATGTCAATCCTTTATTCTGGATTTTCTTTAACTGTTAGAAAACCTCTGTCTAGCTGCCAGGTTCAGGATGCTTTTTGCTCAAATACAGTCCTTCCACTGTTGAGTGATGCTGGTTCATCCTGTGATCTATAAAATTCTGTCTCTTTCTCTCTTTCTGTCAATGTTCAAGAATTTTGTTCATAATGAAGACAAAATACTTTTTTACCACAAGACACTCAGATCTTATTAATGACTATCGTTTACAACCATTTTTAAATCTTTTGTAAATTTTTGAGATTGGTGGGTTTTTGTTTTATAGGAAAGAGAAAAGAGGTTTCCAGAAATGAGGGACAGGAAATGGATATATATTATATAAGAGCATAAAATATAGTGAGATAAATGACCAATATATTAACTCTGTGTACATATATGTAAACATGCAGCCGTGGGAAAAAAATCCCTCACCCACCCAAAATATGTATCTAACGTTAGTAGGAGGTGAGCAAGACAGGCATTTGGCATATAAATGTAAACTATACAAATCATACATCAATGGTGACAATGTAAGCGGCAGCCACAAATGCAGGCAAGAGCTGCTGTCCTCCATGTCCTCCTAATTTCAACTGGGAGGTCTGTTGTGTGGTCCTATACCATATTTCAAATCTGAATGCACTGCCTTTGTTCACACACTACAGCAAAGCTCTGTGGTACCTGTGCTAGGACTCACTGTGGTTGGGGAGGGATCACTTTCTCAGCGAGGTGAGATTAACACAGTGGCTAGTAGGTGCCTTTAGTGCTAGAAGGCCCAATGACACAATAAACTAACAGAAGGAAACAAGGCAGAAAATAATACTATTTCAAGCTATTGCCTCAAGACAGTGCAGATTCTGGTTATTGATGGGGTTGCTTCAACTGGGAGAGCACCTTTGTTAGCGCTTTTACTCTTACTCTATTACTAATACAATCACCAATGATTGTATAACAGACCTATATTTCCTGTTTTTATATTCCAGGTTTCTAATGACACACAGAAACATGGCTAATTACATGAGATTTTCAAGCACCCCCTCATGCTTTAAAGACATTCTTAACCATAAAGTAATTAATAGGATATGTCAGAACTCTCTTGCATTGGCCATATTTTAATGGAGAGTTAATTCATCGCAAGCTGAGGTGTAAATTTATGATGCTCTAGCTTGCTGCACACTAACTGCTGTGTGGAACTTGCTACGGCACACTAAAAATTCCATAGTGCGCTTACTTTTAGTAGATGGTAGCAGGGTCCACCCAGCCAATAAGTGCGTGGTAAGCTATAGCGCTGTAGATTTACATCCCAGCTTGGTCCTGCAAATACATGTGAGTACATTTACCCATGGAAGGCAAGTTGGGTGCAAACATACGTAAAAAAAGTTACTCATGTGGAAATGTTTGCAGGATTGGGCCTTTGAACACTATTCATTTTAAAAAATAGAACCCCTCACAATTAATAAGCTTGTGACTTGTTTAAAAGAGAATTTAATATACAAAATGGAACTACAGAATCTGGAGTTCCACTTTCATAGCAATATAATACACTATGGCACATGCTAGATACTTTTGAGGGGGAAAAGTTGAACAGTTAGTTAGCCACAAAGCCAGTGGTTTAGGTACCATTCATGGAAGGGCGGTGGGGGGAGGGGGGTGGAGACGACAAAGAGAGACAGATATCTAGTAGACAGTTAGACTGAATTACTGCTTCAACTTACTTTGATGTAATTTTAGCTCTGCTTCAATAGTCTTTATAGCAACAAGTTTAGCGCTTGAGCAACTCATGATTATTCCATAGGAGAGTTCAGAACAAGGGGCAGGCAGCATCAATTGTCTTAGTTCTACAGAAAAGCAGCAATGCAGGAGAAAAGCAGTAAACTTATTTGCTAATCCTAGCGTCTGGTTGATTGTTTTACATACCGAGGAAGGGGATGGTAGAGGTCATAGGGCATGATCTGCTTGTATCCATCACTGTTAGGAACAATAATGCCAACCCTCTGAGTAGAAGGTACACACAATAAAACAAACACTAAATGATTACATTATACAATTGTTTTTACACGGTATTAAAAAACTGTCAAAATATTCTACCCACATTGCTAATGTTTTGAAAACAAAACATAAGAAACCTTTCCAGAGCAATCCTCGCAGTTCGCAAGTCGTTCTACAAGTTAACCATTTAGCATACCAATTAACCCTTTGCTTCTTATTAAGCTACCCACCATGTTACCAAAAAGTTGGTTCCACTGTTACAAATGACACCAATAAACACAAATACTCTCTTCACTTACAAAGTAATTACATGCCATGAGGGATCATTTTTATTAGTACTCTGAAAACTTATACATTTAGAGCTTGATTCAAAGTCTGTAGAAGTCAATGAAGAGACTCCCATTGACTTCAGTGGGCTTTGGATCAGGCCCTTACTTAACATTTACATGGTTGTTTCTGCCCTTCAGATGAAAGAGTCCACTAGATTTACAGCAACTTGTGATGTGTAACTAAGGGCATTTTCCATGCAGGGTCCTTGACACTGGGACTCACATCTCTCCAACCCAAAGAAACCCAATTATGTTCCTCTTCAGCCCTCATTTATTTACTTGGGCCTTTTTGGAAGAAGTGTTTTGTGGAGTGAGGAAGACAGCTGTTGTGGTTTTTTTTGTTGTTGTTTAGCGACCGTTCTTTGGGGAGTTTATGGTGTTCTTGTCTGATATATTATTATTTGTGTGTCTATAGATTGTGATAGGCACTTATGTAAATCAAAATATGTAAAACTGAGGATATCATGCAATATATGAAAATTTATGAAGTTGATTATTAAAAGGTGGACAGCACCTAGGAAATGGCCACTTGGGACGGGAGCAGGAAGGTCTAACTAGAGGGGTCCTATTTGGTTAGCCCAGGATTTTAAGTTTTGCTGGGGGGGATGGGATTCGAAGAGCTTCTTACCTGGAGTGACTCCCTCCCTGATCCTTGGTCAGTGTTCCCAATGTCACCCATATACCCGTTATCATTTTGTCAGGCTGGGAACCTGGCAGAGGCTTGAAGTAGGAGCTCATGGAAGAGCTGAAGTAAGTCACATTGGAATGAAGGAGCTGGATGTGGAGGCCAAGACAGGGATGATTTTAGAGAGGCTTCGATAGCTGAGAGAGGTTGGGTGAAAGGGGATGAGGGCATCTGTTAGGGGAACAGGTAAGAATAAAGAATTGAGAACAAGTATTCTTCATCCTCAGTGCAATGTACTGAAGACAAGTTCTCCAAGAGTTAAAAAGGGTCTTGGCATGTTCAGGCTAAAAGGTTCTGTTCTCCTTTTGATGGGCAGAGTGTTTATGTGGATAATTCCTCCACAATGGGAGAATAGATCCTACTGTACTTCCACAGTGAGGAGTCACAGCTAGGTCAGTGTGATGGTATTTTCCAGCTAATGCATTAGAAGAAGCTGAAGCCACTAAAGTGTGTGTGATGAGAACTGGACTGCTCTCTGTCAGGTTAACAACTCTCTGAAATGACAGCAGCTGTGTGTACGCACACTGAGTGGAGTCTGTGCCTCCCCATCGACTTAAAATCTGAGAGAGTTACAAGATTTGGGTAGGGTTGGAAATGGGAAGAATGGATCAGTTAAAGTTTGTTCAGTAAGCAAATCATTCCAGTTTTGTTCTGTCTGACAAGAGAGAGTGGTACTGATTTGGGAAGCTCTTGGAAGTATTTTAAATATAATGGACATTTTGTCATGCTCTTGCAAAGTACACCCTCCTTCCCCACCACTCTACTAGTGCTGCTCCACTCAAAAGTTGTTAGCTCACTCCAGCTCCTCAACCTGCTGAGAAACATTCAGGAAAAGATTAATACCAAGTCCAGAACTGAAGCAATTATACTGCCAATGAGGCTACACTGTTTGAGAGCCAAACGGGTTTCAAATCCTAATTTGTAACTCTTTGCCGTAAACAATTAAAACTTTTTAATAAGTTTTTCTTCTAATAAAACTTGGTTTGAACAGTTAGTCAGGAGACTGAGTCTTGAGGTTACACACTGCCATCCCAGGGTTGTTGTGAGGATTAATTAGTTAATGTTTGTAAAGCACTACAGAAGGGCCAGGCAACACTATTTTTCGGGATGTACAGAGTATTTGACATTGTAAAGCATTTTGGGGCCACAGTTTGTATTTTCATTCACATGTAATTTGTATCATATTGTTTATTAAATTGCTGTGTATTTGGGAAATATTGTCAAGGGACCATAATACCATCTCATAAATTCTGCAGCATAACTGCCAGAGAGAAGCTGAAAAATTTATTGAACTAAACCCCAAGATGTGATGGGTTTATCACAGAACGTATTTATCCTATTCCTTTGACAACTTTTACTACAATGACTTGTTTTGCCATTGTTATATGCTGACTAAATTCCCCCCACCCCTCCCCCCCAAAAAACTACCTAAGGGTACGTCCACCCTGCAATTTATGGTGTGACAGCAGTATGCATACACATACACATACACCCCAGCTAGCTTTGATTTAGCTAGTGTAAACACAATAGCAGTGAAGATGAGGCACCATGAGCTGTAGAAACCTACCAGCTGGATGTGTACTTGAGTGGCTAGCTTGTACAGCAACTTTGCTGCGAATGATCAAAGCTAGCTCAGGTATATCTAAAGGTGCTGTAGTCACATCTCTGACTGCAGTGTAGACATATCCTAAAACTGGTTCTCATACAGAAGTAGGCATACTCCTGGGGGTACACAGAGGTCATGACCGGGGGGGGGGGGCTTGCAGGATGGGTTTATGTGGGGGTCGCAAGTGCAGGGCCAGCGTTAATGGGTGGCAAGTAGGGCAATTGCCCCGGGGCTCAGATACCCTAAGTTACATGCTTCAACCCCAGGTGGTGAGCTCAGGCTTCAGACTCCTGAAAGGGGTACAGTAGTCAGGAAAGGTTGAGAACCACTGTCCCAAAAGACAGAAAACAATACAAGACGATTACTGTAAAATAACTGCATCCTAGCTAGCCAGTTTACACAACATACCTGTTGCTACCAATCAAAACAAACAAAAGCGATTCACAAAAAATACATTTACTTAAAGATCTTCTCTACAGTTCTGAATTGTCTGGTTTCTGACTCAGCAAAGGGTATTTCTGGGTTTTTAAAACTCTTATTCATCAGTTGTAGCATCATTGAAATTAATGATGGAAGAGATCTACAGCCAAATCATGGACCCTGGCTCTGTTCACTTTGTGCTACTCTGACCATGCCAAGGGGAGGCAAAGCTGGTCTAGGAGGGCAGTTGGATATTCCTCTGATGTAATGGAATCCCTAGGTAGTGTGAAGCTGGCATAACTAGCTCTGTTCCACCTGCTCCCAATTTTGGGCATAAGGAGCAAGTGAGAGTGGGTGGAAACAGAGTAAAACATGCACCAGAGGCAGAGAAGTCTCCAGGGAACTGCTTCAGCCAGTATAATTTAAAGCAGACCCCAAACTGCACTAAGATATACTGAGGTCCAAATGGAAAAGTGTCTTGACCCACCATTCCTCACCCCCCAGTTCCTGCACAAAGCACAGCTCAACTAGACTCAGGGGACTGGACCCAAAACTTTTAGGTGACATTTAATAATACTTTGGACCTCTTATATATAGGGGGAGAGAGAGAAAGCTTGTTTTATAAGGCTGCTGTGGGAGTAACAAATGGGACTTTTCATGCACCACATGGCACAATCCTACTCTGGAAGGGGCATAGGCATGGACTAGATTTTAGAAGACTGTCCTCTCTCTAACATGTAGAATTATGTTTTCTCCCAGTTGACAAGTTGCTTCGTTCACATTGCAGTTTTGCTTTATTCTACATGGAACCTAGAAGTTTGCTTTTTGAGTGTATCTGCCCTGCTGCCTTGGGAATGAAACGTGCCAAGGCTGGGTGCACTACAAAGGCTGGCTATCTACCTAGAATGTTCCTTTTTCACTGTTAAAGCCACAGAGTTGGTTCTAGAAGCTGCTGCTTTTCAACTGTATGGAAAAGCACCCTTCACTTCCATGTGATGAATCTACCTTCTAGCCACTTGGGGCCCTATTCAGGCCTATGTCAGTGCCGGTGCCGACACAGGGATACAGAGCAGGCAGTTTGCCTCTCCCCCTGTTCATGGTGAGCAGGGGCTTGAACAGCCCCTGGGTGCTGGTTAAACCAGACCTCAGGGACACAGAATATCTGGGACACAAGCCTGTCCTGGCCATACCCCCTCTTGCCTCTGATCTGTTGCCCCTGGCATCAAGGGCTCATGTGGAAGTGGCTTGGAATATGCCCGTGGGGGGAAATTTATACCTCTGGAGACAGTCGAGCATTGCTGATGCGAAGGGCCAGAGGCTAATGATGACTAAGCCCTGGTCTTTTTGCTTACTATTGGTTTAAATCAGAGATATTCCATCTTTTAGGGGCTGGAGCCCCCCTTTGCGGTGGATCTGCACCTGGGCCACACATGTGCCTAGAGCAATTGCTGCATCCCACCTCTTCCCCATTCCCTCCCTTTTCTCATTTTTAATGATTTTGCTGTCGGTTTGTGACTCTTATTCTTCCCTTTCCGTGCCCCTCTGTGACGCCACCACTTCTTAAACCTCTCTCTCTCTCCAAGTTCTCTCCCCAGATTCCTCTCCCCACCAGTTTCCCTTCACTGTTACTCCTAGATCCCTCCCACTATGAAAAATGTGGCCAGGGACAATTCTTCTAATAATCAAGAACTCTGAAGTCTGCTAGGTCCCCAGCCAATAGACAGTTCTTTTGGCTTGGGGGTGAATTACAAGGGTGTTTTCTTCTTAGGAAGTGAGTGAAGCATGGATAGAAAAATCATTGAAAACTCACCAGCATGCATATCAACCCCCCAGCTGTCCCAAATTTCTGGCTGATGTTTAGTGTAATTCCCTGAAAAAAGTGTTAGCCCCTTTCTCCTCCTATAGTTCCCTGGTCTCCCCTCCATCCCTTGTGGCTTAACTCATCTCCCCAAATGGCTTCCTTCCATAGCTCAGCCCATCTGCCCTGGAGACTCTGACACAGAGAGTGCAGGCTCCTCTCCTGGCTGTTAGTGGCCTCTTCCCCCACTTCATTACATGCGTCTGGCACCCAGAACTGCCACCTGTTGAGCTGAGCACAGTTCTAGAGGTAGCTGCAGAGGGTTGGAGCTGGGAGCATCAACCAGCAGGAAATAGAGAAGGGGACTGCAAAACAGCTGTCTTCCTCACAATCTCAGGATAGATTGTGAGGAAAACTTCTCTGTGATGGGCTCCAATTGGGTTTGTTCTCACCTAATCTGGCAAGAATGCTGGTAGCTTCCCCAGCACTGCTTACTGGAAGGATCTATGAAGAAGGCAAGGGCAGGATCTCTCGGTGCCTCTTGACTATCTGTGAGCTCCAAAGGGAGCAAAGAAGGAAAACCTGGCATGAGCAGCTGCTTGAAGAGAAGTCAGTTTGGCGGCTAAAAAGGAACCACTGGACCATCTCTTCTCCCTGGTTTCAGCCTTCTAGCTAGAGAGCATTGGAGGGCACGTATGCACAGAGGGCAGGAATCCTGCAGATCCCTCATCCCCACTTCTCTCCCCCAATCTCTGCAAGCCTTTCTGCCCCCACCCCCAAATCGCATTGGGCTAATTGGAGACAGAAGCAGCCCCCTTAGACACTACAGCTTCTTTTTGTTTGTTTTTTACCCCGTGCTGCAGGCTACATGGCACCAGCAGTCATGCAGCTGGAACTGCTATGTTTCCTACCCCAGGGTTTTGCACCGAGGGAGTTTAGATTGTAAACTTTTCAGGGACTTTGTCTTTTAAATGACATTCTGTAGGTCATCAAGCATATTGCGAGCAATTGAAAAGAAAAGAGCCAATGGTAGTTCAACTTGGGAGTGGAGTGTCACTCCTGTGGAACTCCTTGCCAGAGGATGTTGAGAAGGCCAAGACTATAACAGGTTAAAAAAAGAACTAGATAAATTCATGGAGGATAGGTCCATCAATGGCTATTAGCCAGGATGGGCAAGGATGGTGTCCCTAACCTCTGTTTGCCACAAGCTGGGAATGTCACACTTCCACTAGTGGTCTGCACCTGAAAAGGCTGTAAAAATGCTGCCATATAAAACTAAAGTTACTATCGAGGCCAATATTCACAGGAGAGTCATGATTTCATTGCACTGTCCCATGAGAAAGTCTCATATTTTAGGTTAGGCATTCTGCCATTAAGTCACAGTGTGATGATGCTGCATCCTCATATTATGAGGATGTGACAGCACGACCATGTGAGACAATTGCATTGTGATTGTTTTGTCCTGAAGAACAGATACAGTACTCACCCTTAAAAAGGAAGCATTTTCCGTATATTACTATCTGAGATCACCACTCTTTCCCTGCAGTCTTAGGAGATATCTGTGTTAACTGTGTGGTAATGGTTGATAATGGCTTTTTCATTCAAACTTCTGTATGTGAGCAGCCTACTTCCAAAGTAGAAGCACTCCCATTTCTGGAATCTGGATCATCACGCTTAATCCCCAACTATATAGCCAAAAGACAAGTGCCTTGCACTTCACCAGTGTCAAAAAGCCACAAGTGTAATATTATATTTATTAAGTTGACAGTGCCTTACATCTGTCCGGTGCATTACAGATAGGTAAAAGCCAGTTTCAGCTCTCCAAGGAGCTTACGAAACTGAGCTGATTGTCAGTGGCTACTTAAATAGTCTTATAATAAAAAAACCTGCAGATGATCCTTTTGAGAAAGCCAACTTTTTCATATCTCTGGCTCAGCATTCTAGAGTGTCTCATATCTAGATATTTGTGGATTCTCATCTCATTGATCTAGAGCTAGAATGTCTTGTTATCATAACAAATGAAAGCGACCTCCCTGGGGTGCATTTCTTTCATTTTCCCTTGCAGAAACGTGTGGCTAGTATTTACAGGCCATCGCTATAGACTTCTGAAGACCAGTTCCAGAATCTGTATCAGACCTTTTGAAGCCCTTGTAACTGAGGTTAATCAAAAGTGGCAAACTGATATTTTTTCTTTTAGAAAAGTGGCAAAGAACTGATTTTTTTAATTATTTTTTTCAGAGGGTAATGTTGTGCGTTCTGATTAGGCTTGGCAGTTTATTTAGATGCCCTGGAATGGGTATCTTCAATTTAAATTGGGAAGCAGTAAAAGCACAAAAGTTACTTTTCTTTCTGTGGCACATACAATAAAGCCCCTTAAAATATGCTGTGCCACCAATTAAAACAGAAGGTGTCAAAAACAACAACATTTTCATCTAGTTTAACTTTTCCATAGTGATTTAGATGAAATCTGACGCACATAGGGATTAAAATTTGCGATATCTTCTTCCACTAAACAGCTACAGCAGAATATCCAGCGCAAACCGGCCATGTCTACGCTGGCAAGCTTACAGCGGCACAGCTGCACTGATGCTGTTGTGTCACTGTAAGAGCGCTTGTGTAGCTGCTCTGTGCCGATGGGAGGGAGCTCTCCCGTCAACATACTTAAACCACTTAAACCAATGAGTGGCAGTAGCCGTGTCAGCAGGAAAGCATCTCCCACCAACACAGTGCTGTCCACACTGGTGCTTCTGTCGGTGTAACTTGTGTCGCTCAGAGGGGTGTTTTTTCACACCCCTGAGCAACGTAAGTTATATTGACAAAAGTGCTATTGTAGACACAGCCAATCCCAGCAGCCAACTGTCCTTCTATATTTGCTGGAGTTTCATTCTCAACAAGTAACTTGATTAGAAGAGCCTACAATCAACTTTAACATATCTTCTGCTAGGACAGACAGAAATCTGAGTTTGGTGCTAACACTAGCATGGAAATTGTTCTCTGCCATGTAGCTTATTAACTGCTGCTGATGGCACTCGCCTTGTTTCCTTTATCTTATCTCTTCCTTTAACATTAATAGCCACTTTCACACTGATGTTACTCAACCGCACATAGCTTTTAACACCTTGATTAACACCTCCCAACCCACCCTTCCTACCTGTCCTAACAAAATCATCTTGTGGCTTCATTTCACATTCCTTCAGCTCTATGCAGAGTTTCTGGTTTTTACCTACATGTCTGCAAAAGAAAACTTCTTCTTGAGGCAAGCAGAGCATTCCCAGGCACAATTTTATTTTATCCATCTTCCTGTACAACTCTAATGACCCACTTGCCACTACTCCGGTATCATCCTTGACTCTAACCTCATTCTCTTCCCATATTTCCTTTGCCTACAGACAAGGTTACACCGACAGAAGCGCCAATGTGGACAGCGCTATGTTGGTGGGAGCTTTATTGTATGTGCCACAGACAGGCCAGTCCTTGCTTATAGACAGCAACATTGCTTTATTGCATGTGCCACAGAAAGAAAAGTAACAGTAACAGTTACAGACAGCCGCCCAACCTGAAGCAAATACTCACCAGCGACCACACCCCCCCTTAGTTTAACTTTGCCAGCCTCATTTCTTTAATCCACACAATTTCATCTGCATTGATGTGAGAGCCACCTTCTTTGCATGTCCTACCATCTGGAAAAGGCTTCCTTTGTTTCATCACCTCATTGACTTGATCTATTTCTAAATTTAATCCAAAATAATCTTTTTGCCTCTCTCTGGTTAAAGTCTGCAATTAAATTATGTACAGTAACTGTAAGGCCCTTTGGAGCCATTTTATATGGAAGACTATTCAAAATAAAGTTTATTGTACATCCCACTGGAGGGCAATAGGGATAAGTGAACCATCATCTCTCAGAACCTCATCATCACAGATTTATTGCTGCTACTGCATGCATCAGAGAAAGCAAGCCCCTTCTCTTCAGAAATGTGCCAGAACTCTAATTTCATTTATCTTCTGACAAAGAGTGCAGTGAAAACAGGAATACTGATTTACTGCGGTTGTTGCCTCATAATTGCTATCAAATTAAATACATTTAAAGGAGGTGATGACAAGCTAAAAGGAAGGCAGTTGGCAATTTCCTGCACTGGCTGCCAATTTGTAATGAACCAGAGACCTTTATGATTAGTTAAGAAAATATCTTAGTCCGCTTTTTAATTGTATGTATTCATTCATGATACTGAAACACTAGCTGCCTCTCTGATGAGATTCACAAAAGGTCACCACACAAATGTCTTCTATTGTTTGTTGAAGAAATACTAGTGACCTTCACAATCAAATCATCACTGAGTGAAGTGGACTATAAAGTCCATGCGATCCTGTGCTCTGATGGGTTTCCAAGTACTTTGGTTTGATCTGAATGGTCATGACATACTTGGAATGCTTTCATGTGCTGTGATTTGTAACATGCTGCTGCTGTTAGAATAGCTAAAAAGTTAATAACAATTACAACTAAAAAAAATAGGGACAACAATTTTTATTTAATATTGAGGTTTCATTTTGCTTCTTGGTACCTATCAGACACTGTACCAGATTAATATTACATATACTACATACACGCACATGTGCATACAGAAATGATACGTCAGAATGCTAAAGGAAGATGGTTTGTTGCAATTTTGCTGGGAATGCTAAACACCAAAGGTACGTTTGGGAATGACCGCAGGTATCCAGGTGTTGAAGGACATGTCTGAACCAGAAAATCTTCCAAAAAATTCCCATTAGTGTTAGCACCAGTTCTGGTGGGAACCATAGAGGCAAGGCTTCAAGTGACCTCTGGCATTTTTACCAGTGTCAGTTAAGCAGGTTTAATTGATGAAGTGGTCCAGCTGCCAGGGGCTTGTCACAGGGAATACTTTTTAAGTACAGATAAGGCTTATAGGTGAAATTCAACTTGGTGAAGAGGACCTGCACAAAGCCGTACATACCATTTATACCACCCAATAAAGCGGTGGCTCTCAACCAGAGGGCCAGGGCTTCCGGGGGGGGGGGGGGGCGGCATGAGCAGGTTTCAGGTGGTCCTCCAAGCAGGGCCAGCATTAGACTCACTGGGGCCCAGGGCAGAAAGCCAAAGCCCCACCGCATGGGGCTGAAGCCCGGGAACCTGAGCCCCGCCACCTAAGGCTGAAGCCTGAGCAATGTAGCTTCATGGGGGTGCTGTGGCATGGGGCCCCGGGCAATTGTCTTGCTTGCTACCCCCTAATGCCAGCCCTGGCTTTTATATGCAGAAAACCAGTTGTCGTGGCACAGGTGGGCTGTGGAGTTATTATAGCACGGAGGGGGGGCGAGGGAAAGCTCAGAAAGAAAAAGGTTGAGAACCCCTGACATAAAGGCTTAAGTAGAGCTTAAATGACTCAAAGGACCCTAGGTTCAGAAACAAAGGAGATAGCAATGGTATAAGATCATGGAGTATACAGAAAGAGTTCTATGCATCAGTGAATGTCACCTGAGATAGCTTCGGAAGCTGGAATCTAAATGCAACGTCAATGCTGGAAATGGGGGTAGGGTTCATTGCCTCTAAACAGTGACCTGGAATGGTGTGTGAAGTGAAAACCTTTCAAACTCTTGTTATCAACACTGCTTTAAAGAATGCCTTTGAATTATGAAAGGAACAGTTTGTTCAGTTTACAGTACCTCAAAGATATAAGCAAGTCCACAGCACACATAGTCCAAACAGACTTCCTTTCTCAAACAGGAATAAAATTCCATTCTCCGGTCATTAGAAAAGGGAGTCATTTTATGCAGCCATCGGGAGGCTATCGGAGACACCTGAACTTCCCATCAAGTCTTTTTTCAGCTGAAAGCTCTCCATCATGTGAATGTTTTGGAAAGTTAAAAGAGGGCTGCTATGAATTTAGTGTTCATGAAAAACCTCAGAGACTGAAGTCCTGAATTTTGCCCAGATCAGGTACAGCACAGGATTTGGCAGCGTAAGCTTCCCCATGCCGCTCCTCAACTCTGAGCTGGAGGAACCACCCCTAAGGAAGAGTGGATGGTTCGTTTTCCATGTCCATTCAATTCTTGGCCTCTCTGCTGCTGACACTGCCAAAAACGGTGCTAATTATTGCCAATAGGGAGCAACAAGCTAGAGGTAAAAGACCGTACGTTATAGGCACTGTAAGTCCCCAGAACCACGGAACACAATTATTAGAAAACAATGCTGTCCTTCCCTTTCAGTCTAAATTCAGATATAAACTACACTACAGTAAAACCTCTTAATTTCTTTTTTCAAAACCACTTACTTTTATCAGCTTTTCTATGGCACTTATCACCATAGTATATGAGCACCTGGCAAACATTAGTAAATTAAGCCTCGCAGCAACCATGTGATATAGGGAAGAATTATTATCCCATTTTTACAGTTTGGGAAATTGAGGCACAGAGATTGTGTGTTTTAGTTACTCATATAGTGAATCCCTGGTAGAGACCAGAACCCAGAAATCCTGATCCCCCCAGCCTATGCTTTAACCACAAGACCATCCTTATTGTCTATAGTTTTCTGAATCTTATTTTCTTCTTATCAGACTGTCCTTGATTCTGAGTCTGGGTTCCTGATTCTGTGTGTTCTCCAGAAAGCCATGGTTGTCAGTAACTTGGCATTCTGTGGAGACACTTCCATTAAGTTGAGTCATTTCTGGTACTCCCTGTACATTAGGATAGCATAGCTTTGTTTCTAAATTACTCTCCTCCCCAGGGTCTTTATGTCAACAGCTCTGCCTAGTTATGTGCCTTGGACAAAACAAAAATTACTTCCTGACATCTGCCCAAAAGTTTTTTTCCCTCTCTCTTTCCTCCCACATACCTTGCAGCCACCTGCCTTAACATTTGAGCATGTGCAATTTCAAATTATTGAAAAAAAAAAGTCTTGGGGTAAATGCCAGAGAGAAAAGACATGTGTGATCCAGAACTGGATTAAAAAAAAAAACAACAAAAACCAGGTCAGGTAACAGTTTATTAAAATCAATGCCAAAGTAAAATTATCTCATTACAGTAAAAAGAAAAGGAGTACTTGTGGCACCTTAGAGACTAACAAATTTAGTTGAGCATAAGCTTTCGTGAGCTACAGCTCACTTCATCAGATGCATGCAGTGGAAAATACAGTAGGGGGATTTTATATACACAGAGAACATGAAACAATGGGTGTTACCATACACACTGTAATGAGAGTGATCAGGAAAGGTGAGCTATTACTAGAAGGAGAGAGAGAGAGGGGAAAACAAACAAACAAACAAACAAAACCTTTTGTAGTGATAATCAAGGTGGGCTATTTCCAGCAGTTGAGACAAGAGCGTGTGAGGAACAGCGGGGGGGGGGGGGGGGAGGGGAAATAAACATGGGGAAATAGTTTTACTTTGTGTAATGACACATCCACTCCCAGTCTTTAGTCAAGCCTAATTTAATGGTGTCCAGTTTGCAAATTAATTCCAATTCATCAGTCTCTCGTTGGAGTCTGTTTTTGAAGTTTTTTTGTTGTAATATTGCCACTTTTAGGTCTGTAATCGAGTGACCAGAGAGATTGAAGTGTTCTCCGACTGGTTTTTGAATGTACAATTCCTGACGTCTGATTTGTGTCCATTTATTCTTTTACATAGAGACTGTCTGGTCTGGCCAATGTACATGGCAGAGGGGCATTGCTGGCACATGATGGCATATATCACATTGGTAGATGTGCAGGTGAACGAGCCTCTGATAGTGTGGCTGATGTGATTAAGTCCTATGATGGTGTCCCCTGAATAGATATGTGGACACAGTTGGCAACGGGCTTTGTTGCAAGGATGGGTTCTTCGGTTAGTGTTTTTGTTGTATGGTTGCTCGTGAGTATTTGCTTCAGGTTGGGGGGCTGTCTGTAAACAAGGACTGGCCTGTCTCCCAAGATCTGTGAGAGATCTGTGCCATTAAATTAGGCTTGAATAAAGACTGGGAGTGGATGTGTCATTACACAAAGAAAAACTATTCCCCCCCCTACTGTTCCTCACACACTCTTGTCAACTGCTGGAAATGGCCCAGCTTGATTATCACTACAAAAGGTCCCCCCGCCCCTCTCTCCTGCTGGTAATAGCTCACCTTACCTGATCACTCTCGTTACAGTGTGTATGGTAACACACATTGTTTCATGTTCTCTGTGTATATAAAACCCCCCTACTGTATTTTCCACTGCATGCATCTGATGAAGTGAGCTGTAGCTCACGAAAGCTTATGCTCAAATAAATTGGTTAGTCTCTAAGGTGCCACAAGTACTCCTTTTCTTTTTGCGAATACAGACTAACACGGCTGCTACTCTGAAACCTCTCATTACAGTAGGTGCTGCTCACGCCTCCCTTTGAGCCAGTGGTGTGATTCCCAGCTCAAGTAAACATACCAACACTAGCTCAAATAAAGCTAACCTGCTAGAAAAATGAAGTGTAGCCATGGTGGTGCAAGTGGTGGGAGGGGCTAGCCAACATGAGTACGTGTCCATGGGAGATACTAGGTACGTATTGGGGGCAGCGAGCTTATGAAGCCTCGGCTGCGTTTTTGCTTTGGCCCACAAGCTGTGAGAGAGCTAGCCTGAATAGGTTTCCTTGAGCGGGGAATCACGTCGCTAACTCAAAGTAGAGACATACTCACAGTACTTGAGGTTGTAAAATGGATTTCCATTATCACCTGCTGTTTTTCCATAGTCACACTTTCTGAAATATTTTAGATTTAATAGTTGACCATGGTCGGTCTGTGCTCACTGGAAAATTTGTTTTGAGGAAAATCACAACAGATTGTAATTGTTTCAGTGGAAAACCACAGAGAGCAAAACCCACACAAAATGTTGCCTTAACATCAAGGACAAGAGAACACTGAATCCATGGGAGGGAGTGGGGGGGAAACAGATCCAGCAATTTCAGTCTGTCTGCCTTTATCTAATCTATGGAGGGTTTTAGATTGCTGCTCATTGCTGTAGTACCTGAGAGCACCTTCTATTTAAAAATCAACAGCCATAGCAAAGTCCCTAATGGACTTCATGGTATCTCTGGTTCTTCTCTCTTTCCGGGGTATGAAACCTCTGTTTGGAGCATGGTTATGGTTTTTTGTTTGTTTTTTTTAATTTGTTTGTTACTTTGAGGGGTTGTTTTTTGTTTATTTTGATCGAGGGCGAAGGCGGCAAGTAGAAGTGTGTGTTGACAGTGAGTGTCACTCTTGTTCTGGTGGAAAGGCTTTGTCAAAGAGAAGGTTTTGCAGTGTTTCCTAAACATGGCCAGCCTTTGGAAGGCCTAATCTTCTCTGGAAGTTTGTGCCATAACCTATTCTCAATTTGGCTGCATTCATCAATATTATGCTATTTTCTAATCTTTCATTTTTTTCAAGATAATGCTGCTTCTTGTACTAAAGTTTTGGGCATTGTACTCTAATCCTGGATCTGTAAGAATCACCAAGGGAATAGTGAGAGATTGCAATACTATGACTTCCTTCTGCTTCCCAGCTCATTTCCCTTTGTCATGCCTAACTAAATACAACCCCTTATTAGGGTTGAGACACTGAGCTAAATTCTGCCTGTAGATTAGATGCACATGACTGAGAGCCAGCGCTGTGTGTTAGGGTGTGACAGAAACACACGAAAGCCAGGAATATCAAGTCCATCATCTCCTGTTGCACACTCCCTTCTCATCACAAGGGCAGTGCAACTTAAGGAAGGTTGAGACCAAATTCTACCTTGACTTAAATCACCTGCAAACCTCCTGACTTCATCTTTCACTTTGGATTTCCTGCTTTTACACCAGTCTGTGTCACATCATTAATCATATCTGTGTGTTTTGTTCCCCTCTGTCTTTTTGAAAGATTCTACAAGGTGTATTTATTGGAGTCAGAGTGAATGTACTTCAGGTTTTTGTCAAGTGTGTAACACTACCTGTTTCCATGACTGTAGGAACTTGAGTGTTTTCCCAGTTGTGATGAACCATCCACGCCAATGGCTCTATGTAATTTTTTTTAAGGGATCAAGGGGCAGAGTCACCTAATGTGAGAGCAGCTTTGTGCTCCTCTGCTGGTGCAAACCTAGCCAAAAGCCAGTTTATCTGGTTAGAGGAGCACCACCCACTATGGAGGGCTCCTTGGGTGGTGAAGAGAAACCATAAGGGCTCCAGACCATCCTCCTCCTCCCTGCAGCTGGTGCTGGGAGGGGGTTTGGGGGTGTCCTTACACCCTGGTGTACCAGAGGGTGTGCATGCAGCGGGGCCACTGGCAGCCATTGAGGCTGCTTTGAGTGTGGTTTGAGCCTGGCACAGAGCAACCCCAGGGTAAAGGGAGAGAGTAGGTGTCTTTAAGGCATCTTTGTTCCTAAGCTGTATTGAGCACACTTCTTGCAGAGCCATGAATTGGGACACAGACGTTTAGAAGATACATGTAATACATGATTTGTGAACAGTTACAGCCCCACCATTCAGGGTGCTGAGCACCCTTAATTCTCACTGAGTTCAGGGTGCTCATTACCTCTCAGGACTGACCCCTAAGTGGCTACCTGTTGAATTTTAAAGGGATCAGAGAGCTCTAACAAGCTAGTGGATGCCCTGATTTTGTCCCTCTCCTGTTTCTGCAAGTTCTATGGGAAGGGGTTCTTGGCAGGGGACAGGGAAGAGGTCTTTTGCTTTTGGTGAAAGGTCAGAGGATGTTGATGATTAGACTACGTTCTTGCATTAAATTTTCACAAGCAGCTGTTGTGGCAAGCAGTCCTTTTTTCAAAGGCAAAATGTAATGCCCATAAAAACAAGATCTACCCCCTGCTAGCCACATGTTTTCCCCTTCAGGATTTGTTATGATCTTACTAACACTTTTAATGACATGTGGTTATCATAGGATATTATCCTGGGTAGTTTGTTTTCCCACACTTTACAATACATAATGAGGCAGAAAGTAATCTGGAGGGAAGAAACAACCATCTCTAAAACTGTTCTTTGCACTGTACATGGGATAAACACGCCAATTTTACTTTACCCAGTACACACTGCCCAGCGAAAAAGGCGGAGCTATTCTATAGGTCAATCAACAAACAGGAAGAGGAATAAATAGATATTTGGTTTTGCTCAAGTAACGCCTGGTCTCTTCTAATGCTAGAGCTGACTGACCTGGCAGGACAAGGGTCCAAGTTGCACTCCTGAAGTTTTGGCTTTGGCTTGATGTTTTCAGGGTAGTAGTGACAGTATTGATCAGCCACCACCCGGCTGCTTCTCAGATCATAACATTCAGCAGATGTCAGCTGGTAACCTGTGACATTCAGACAGTCAAAAGACAGAGCATCTGAGCTAAATTTCTTTCTCTGTATATGTATTAAATATAAGTTAACTCTGGTTTTGTGAAATACTATCCAAAGTGACGCCCCCGGCCCCCAATGTAACAAGAGGCTTACCCCATATTTAACAAACTTATTTTACAAAAAGATTAGGTGTCCCCCAAAACCTTCATAAAACAGACTTCCCCCCATACATTTCCCATTAAATCTATTAACTATACATAGGATCAAGGTATATAAATAGATCTATAAAGACACACACATACTTTAACTCACAAAAATGCCTACGCTACTGAAATTACTTCTTAACTTTTATTTATTAATTTTGTTTTAGAGCCACAGGAGCAATATAATTCAGTTAACACTGCAAAGATAATAGTCATGTTTCACAGTTCATATTATTGTATTAAAAAAAGCACATACATTAAAGACTCAAGAGCTGATTTGGCTCTGACATGTACTATTATTTGTAGAGCCCTGCGTGGATACAAATTTATACCTGCGGATGCAGATATCTGTGGATATAAATTGGTATCCACAGAACTGCAGGGCTCTCCCGGGCACCACAGTGGTAAAACCAAAGCATGGGGACGCCGCTCCCAGGAGCCCAAGGTCCCACTGTGAGTCTGTGGCAGTCAGGAATGGAACCCAGATCCCTTGAGTAACAGTCAAATACCTTAGCCACAAGACAATATTCCCTGTTAATGGTGTTATGCTGGTGTAAAATTTATTTCATTTATGCTCGTGTAAAAACAGTATAAGTGAGATCTGCATTAAGGCAAGAAAGCCCGGTTTTCAAAAGCTTATGCCTAAACTGCATGTGCAAATGGGCATTTAAAGGATAACTGTGCACCTCAGTGGCCATTTAACGCATCGACTTTAAGGTCAGAAGGGAACATCATGATCATCTAGTCTGACCTCCGGCACATTGCAGAACACACAACCTCACCCACCCACTCCTGTAATAGACCCCTAACTGCTGGCTGAGTTACTGAAGTCCTATAACCATGATTTAAAGACTTGAAGTTACAGAGGAGCCATCATTTACACTAGTTTAAATCTTCCAGTGGTGTCCCATGCTGCAGAGGAAGGTGAAAAACCCCAGGGTCTCTGCCAATCTGACCTAGGGGAAAACTCCTTTCCAATCCCATATATAGTGATCAGTTAGACCTTGACCATGTGGACAAGTAGTAACTCGGAGCCCTCCCATCTAGTGTCCCATCAGCAGCCGTTGGAGACATTTACGTGAACAATAGTAGATATACAGTTTTAGTTAGTAAGCTATCCTGTGTCATTCCTAGCATTTCAGTCTGCACTCTCACCTTCCTCTCTTTTGTAACTGTAATGATGCCAGACTCACTTCATGATCATGTAATTTTGTGGTTTTATTTTCAACTTTAAAAAATAGTTCAAAAAATAAGAAAAAAGAAGAAGAAATCTACCATGCAAGTGTTGAAACACATGCAGCACCTAAATGTATGTACTGTAAACAATAATTTTTATGACATTATTTAAAGATACAATGCATGTGCAGGACAGAACTTTGAAGGCTCAGTACTTCACATGTGTAACTATTATTTAAAATATGAAGGCAGTCAAGACTGTATTTTTAGTTTCATTTTAAGAAATTTTACAGGAGCCAAAGGTTTACCAATACAGTATTTAATACACTGCAGCAGAGGTGTGACTAAGTAACAGACAGATCCAAAATGCACTGATGTCAAAGGCAGTCTTTCAGTGGGTTTGGATCAGGGGTAAAATGTTCAGAAATGCCTATGTGACTTGCGACCCTAAGTCCCATTTACAAAAGTGATGTAGGTACTTTGAAAATGGGACTCCTAAGTGCCGAAGTCACTTTTGAAAATTTTTACTTCAGACCCTAACAACCCAATAAGTAACACTGTACTGGCACTTCAGGGAATTTGCATATTTTCTTTTCACTGAGTTCCTTTTGATTTATGTAGTGGGGTGTTCACCCCACTCCGGCCCTGAAGGGGTTAAAAGCGGCCCTGGAGAGGGTTGCAGCAGGGAAAGGGATTAAGAACAGCTGGGGGAAGCTGACTATATAGCTGGTTTAATCAGGTGTGGCTGGCTTAATCAGGGCCCAGATGGCCCTCATAAGAGGCCTGTGGGCCAGAAGCTGGAGCAGTCTCACTCTAGCCCTGGAGTGGGAAGGGCTAGCTGCCTGGGAGCAAGGTACCTGAAACTGGAGCAGTGCTGGGGAATAGGGCTGGGGAGCTCCAGCCTGGTAAACTCCCAGGCTGCAGGCCTTGGTGAAGGCCTACACAGGTAATGGGGTTGCAGAGGTGCAGCCCAAGGTTAGGCAGAGGCAGCTGGTCCAACCTCCTTGCCAATGATGAGTAGCCATTACACTGCAGTTTGCCCCAGTGAGCAGGGGCTAGATGATGACTGGCAGTAGCCACTGCAGCAAGGTAGGTTTAGAGGGTTGGGGGGGTTCCCTGGGAGGGGAGACCCAGAGTGTGGGGACACTGCCAGGGGGCAGCACCCCAGGGTGAGGAGGCACCCGGGTCCGGAAGAGACATGGGGCCAGTGGCAGGCGAGACACCAGCCTAGAGAGGATGCCCCGGGCTGGAAGAGCTAATTCCTAGGACAACCAGCAGGAGGTGCCATGCCAGTGAGCTGTCACATTGCTACAATTTGCCTACATATCTAATTATCTTATATATTCATTGAATTGTGTTATCTATTATTGTAATTTACCCATATGTAATCAATGTGTGATGAATAGATTAAAGTTGTAGGTAAGAGTATAAGAATACATAGGGTAGTATTATGGAGGTATAGGATTGATAAGGATGTATTATTGGTAAGAGTTTGTTAGGTATATAAGTAATATAAGGCAGTAAAGCAAGACTTACTTGCCTGAGGCCTGCCAAATTTCCACTTAGCCATATCTGGCCTTAAATCTGAAAGAAGTTGACATGACTAGCTGACCCAGGGGTAACCTTGTAACAGTAAAGTTTCAAGATTATTGTAACAGATGTGTTAATAGGTGATGGGAAAATATGCCACAATATGCCCATCACTATTGCAAGATGCCCAACTGTAACATTATGGGAAATTCTGTATTGACTGCAAATTACCATGGGGACTTGTTGATTTAAATCTTAACGAAGATAAGGGCAATTAAGAAAATGGCCTCTGCAAAGTGGAGCATCCCAATATTTATGCATCAGGGTTATGAGCATGAACGTAACTCAGGATAAAAGGAGTTCCCCAGCACAAAAAAGGGAAGAACCACCCATCAAGGTTACTTCTGGCTGAGGCGTGCATAGTACAGCTGTGGAAGGGGAAAGTAAAGAAGACCTTTGCACTCCCAAGGTTCTGGGCCTGCAGAATGGCACCCTGGTCCCAGGAGTAACAGTTCTAAGGGGCCCAACAGAGCAGCCACAGATCACCAGGAAAAGGAAGTGCCTGCCTATGTTCCATTTTTCCTTAGTCACATCCCTAGGTATCAGCAAGGGAAGAGTGGAGCTATTGACTAATATATAACATGTATTATCCACATCATGTATGTATGTTAATCATTCTGTTAAACAATAACAGAATACCATTTATTTAAATATTTTGGATGTTTTCTACAATTTCAAATATACTGATTTCATATATACGTTATTGATATATTGATTTCAACTACAACACAGAATACCAAGTGTACAGTGCTCACTTTATATTTTTTTATTACAAATATTTGACTGTAAAAAACAAAAGAAATGGTATTTTTCAATTCGCCAAATAAAAGTACTGTAGTGCAATCTCTTTATCATCAAAGTTGAACTTACAAATGTAGAATTATATGAAAAAAACTGCATTCAAAAATAAAACAATGTAAAACTTTAGAACCACTCAGTCCTACTTCTTGTTCAGCCAATCGCTGAGACAAACAAATCTGTTTACATTTACAGGATATAATGCTGCCCGCTTCTTATTTACATCACCAGAAAGTGAGAACAGGCATTTGCATGGCATTGTTGTAGCAAGATATTTGCATCACAAGATATTTACATGCCAGATGCGCTAAAGATTCATATGTCCCTTCATGCTTCAACCACCATTCCAGAGGATATGCATCCATGCTGATGATGGGTTCTGCTCGATAACGATCCAAAGCAGTGTGGACCAATGCATGTTCATTTTCAACATCTGAGTCAGATGCCACTAGCAGAAGGCTGATTTTCTTTTTTGGTGGTTCTGGTTCTGTGGTTTCCACATCGGAGTGTTGCTCTTTTAAGACTTGTGAAAGCATGCTCCACACTTCGTCCCTCTCACATTTTGGAAGGCTCTTGAGATTCTTAAATCTTGGGTGGAGTGCTGGAGCTATCTTTAGAAATCTCACATTGGTACCTTCTTTATCTCTGTCAAATCTGTAGTGAAAGTGTTCTTAAAATGAACATGTGCTGGGTCATCATCCGAGACGGCTATAACATGAAATATATGGCAGAATGCGAGTAAAACAGAACAGGAGACATACAATTCTCCCCCAAGGAGTTCAGTCACAAATTTAATTACAGCATTATTTTTTTAACGAGCATCATCAGCATGGAAGTATGTCCCCTGGAATGGTAGCTGAAGCATGAAGGGGAATACGAATATTTAGCATATCTGGCACGTAAATACCTGGCAATGCCGGCTACAAAAGTGCCATGCGAATGCCTGTTCTGACTTTCAGGTGACATTGTAAATAAGAAGTGGTCAGCATTATCTCCTGTAAATGTAAACAAACTTGTTTGCCTCAGTGCCTGGCTGAACAAGAAGTAGGACTGAGTGGAGTTGTAGGCTCTAAAGTTTTATATTTTGTTTTTGAATACAGTTATGTAACAAAAAAATCTACATTTGTATGTTAGACTTTCACGATAAAGAGATTGCACTACAGTACTTGTATAAGGTTAATTGAAAAATACTATTTCTTTTGTTATTTTTACAATGCAAATATTTGTTATCAAAAAGAATAATATAAAATGAGCACTGGTACACTTTGCATTCTGTGTTTTAATTGAAATCCATATACTTGAAAATGTAGAAAAACATCCAAAAATATTTAATACATTTCAGTTTGGTATTCTATTGTTTAACAGTGTGATTAAAACCGCAATTAACCAGAATTTTTTTATCACAATTTTTTGAGTTAATCGCATTAGTTAACTGTGACTAATCGACAGCCCTAGTAAAGAGATTTATAATGTGTAAAATCATCACACACATTTCAGCTGTTATTATTTATAACTTGGGAAGCACATAACGCTGTAATGTAACGCTGCACAAGATGGCTTCCCAGAGACTGGTATCATATAGACCCTTTTTCCCTGTACTATATTGTTGTTGTTGTTGTTAGCTTAGAGCAATAAACCTGGCTGACATTGGTCATTTGGCATCTTGAGTATATTTTATAACAAACCAAAGTGAGGTCAAGCAACTGACTATACAATTAATCAACAGTAGCCATCACACCAGCTTTATACCACTGAATCTGGGCCATTATTTGATAGCTGTGTCATTCACTATGGCCACATGGACTTCAAGGTTTCAGCAACCATAGAACTTAGGACCTTCTAATCCAAAAATACAGGCTACTACCATGGAAGTGACAGGAGAATCTCCCTTCCCTGCAGTAGTATTCGTGCTCATGTTTTCTGTAGACTAGCCACGAGAAGGCACAATCACAAATAACTGAGCAGATCTGAGCTATCTTGTAGGTGGGATCGCGCACACACACACACACAAAATATTACCTCCTCCACAAGATGCGGAACAAGGAAAGAAATCAGTTTCCCTCCATCGGTGAATGATGGGCTGATAGAAGATAAACTGAACCGCACTGTCAGCAGCACCAGCATAGCGGACCTGAAAAAGATATAATGGGAATGGAAAAGCTGCCACAGTTTGACACTAACAGTCATTTTGCTGGAAGGATCTTGTAAATACCATGCATTACATGAAATACCAGAGGCATTTTGTAATTAAAAAATGAGAAGCACAAACAGAATGTTGCCTCTTGGCATTCAGACTGAACCACTGCCAGAAATTACACTCTCACAAACTGTTAGCGAGTTGGGTCCATAGTGTTTTACAGCCTGTGTTCTGTGATGAGGAAGGAACAGAAGTGTTATTGCTATTGGAGAGCTACCATACAGAGGACCTGGACTGAACTTCACACCACCAGGAGATCATCCACCGGCATTTACTGATTTAAAACCAGCACCCCTTTCCCCTGCCTCATTCCAATGAAGGTTACATTCTTAAGAGCAGGAGTGGCTTCAAGACCATGAAAAGGCTAAATACTGTAGTAGCATAGAAAGAAAGACAGCGGATTGTACCAAAGAGAAACACATGTGCATAAAAGGAACAGATGCAACTATCAATGTTACTTTAACATGTAAAAGGAAGTAAAATACTTCAACTAGAGCAAACTAAAGCTTTCAGGCAGGTCTAATTCTTTACTGTGCCAGGAGTATCTCTTATTCTGCCTGTAATACATTCATATTCTCTCTCTCTACTGTGGTACTGTTCTATATTATAAACTAGTCCTTTTATTGAATTTAATTTTGGATTCCCACATACAGTTTAGGATCCTACTTGGGATCCGATTGCATTTTTAATTACAGGCTCAGGTTCTTGGTCTTGGCCAAGGAGCATATGCTGACACTCAGGAGGGGTGCACGCGCATGTGTATTAGTCATTCTTTGTGCTCCTCTTCCCCCCCATCTTGGGTGATCTGTGTGCAGGACTGGTCCCCTGGCATAAAGCACAGTGCCTGCCTGATAATGGCCCCACGGGGTTGACCACAGCGAGGGACTGTAGGGCACAGGAAAGCCCTGGTGCCCCTCCTTTTCCCCCAGTGATGCTCCTTACACTGACAGTTGGAAGGGAGATAGCATGGGAGCTGCTGTGCCACTAGGGAACCCCCTAGGCTGGGTGTCATTGCCAGGGCTGGATGTGTCAGTGTTGCTAGGGCTGCTCTGCACCAGTGTCATGGTGCAAAGGGGACACAGCACAGGGGAGAATCTGACTCAAGTCAGAAATGGAGGCGGCTTATTAGGTCACCTAGTCCTTCCCCTTGCCAGTGCAAGATTGTTTCCTGAAGTGAGTTATCTAGTGCTTTATCCAGACTAGTTTTAAATGTGTGTGTGTCTCTCTCTCCATATAGTCAAGTAGTTGCCCTGATTTTAATCTTTTGGGCTCGAATTGTTTTTAACGCTGTCTTTATTTCTCCCTCCAAAAATTGAGAGGCACTGACAAAGGGAAAGGGACTAGACAGAAAAACAAGAATGAAAAAAAACCACAAATCAAGTTGAATTGAACAGCAGAGTCTGTGTTGTGGGTTTCTCCCCTGCCCCTCCGTAGATGGACAGAAACATGATAACAAATCACAGCAAATCTTGAACTGCATGAAGGGGGAAGGAAGAAAACGGAAATGCTGCAGGATATGTTGGGGGCCACAAGAGTTCTGGTCCACTGAGAGTATGCTGGTCTCTTCTAATTAGAGTAAACACTGAGGTAAATTCCCAACAGAAAAAATACAGCTGTGGCAATACAGGTTCCTCAGCAAATGAGAGGCCTCTTGTATGGATTCATATCATTTAGTTCTGTATGTCAGAAACAGGATATCTAATTCCTTGTGCTGGGATGGTCCATTAATCACACTCTTCAGAAAGACTTTTCTTAGTTCACAAGAGCCCAGCACGCTCCTGGGACTAGCACAGTATCATGCTGGAAACCATTAGAGAAGGTCTCTGGTTTGAACACACAGAAACAAAATTCACCTGGGAGAATTTACTTTTCCTCTTTAAAATAAAGATCAACAATGATGCTTAAACCAAAATGATCCACTCAGCTGTGCGGTCTTAAGTGGAACGTGATAAATGAGAAGATAGATTACACAGAGCTTAGTAAAAGGGGGGAAAAAAGGGTTTCACATCAAAAGTCAGGAAGACATAATAACCCATCTCCCCAAAGATTAGCCGTGTGTGTCTGTGATTGTCTGTCTGATCCGACAGAGAGAAAAGGCAGATGCGGATCTTTTCCAGAGCTAGGTGGAAGTTACCCACACAACCATGACAACCACATGGGTACAAAGGAATTGCAATGAGCTACAGATGCGAACTGGATGATACTAAATACGTCAGGTGAAAGAATGAGACAAATCACTGTTTATTTTCTCTGTTGAGTACTATAAGCATAGGAAGACCAGTGTACACTGATTCCATGCAGCAACGTCTTTTGAATGTTGTTTGACAATTTGTTAAAACTAAGGGTTTGATCCAGCAGAAAATATCAGTGGTTGTCTAATCCAGGCAAGATCCAGAGCGTAACACATGCTGGCTCTGTAGCACATCAAATGCTTCAGGAGACCGTTCAGATTGTTCCATAGGGCGAACTCCCACCCACAGACAGTCCAAACTGGAAGACTGGGGAACTTGTGAAGCTGTCCCATCTCCAATAGTCCAGCTGTCCCCCTCCTCGACTCCGCCCTGCCAATGGTGGAAGCCACCACCCTGACAAGAGGAGGCAAAGTCTTGTGTATCTTTTAAAACAATAATTAGAAGAAACTCTTTAATTGACGTTGATTTGCTGTGTGGTCCTAGGGATATCATTGAGTCTCAAAATGGAGAAAATGGTACCCATTTCATAACGGCATAGAATGCTGAACAAGTGCATAGCACTATCAAGACCAGAAGTGGCTAAGATGGTAAAAGCATTTAGGATGCTAGGCTGCTAGCACTGTGCTTAATCCTGGTAGCTGTGTGCGTAGGTAGGTTGAGCACCCCAGCCTGTTGCCCTCCACTCCCATTGAAGTCAGTGGGAATTGGGGGGAGGAGGCTCAGCACATCAGATAGGTGCTTAGCATCTTTCAGGAACAAGACATAACAGAAGACCACCAGTTCTGTGAAGATTTGGGGAGAATGCATATGCTCGTATCTGCCTCAGGGGAACCAACTGGTTACTTCCTCTTTGACAAACAGTCACTATTGATTTTTTTTCCCCTCCAAGGCAGAAAGGAAGGAAGGGCCCCCGTAATTAATTCTTACCCCATATTTCTCCGTTTTTTAAAACTGTTTTTGTAAATCATTTATCAAAGCGGTGCGTGTGTGTGTGTGTGTGTACACAGGCACCAGCTGTTCAGTTCCCTGTTGAATAACTGCACTTTGACTTTGATAATATACAATACTGATCTGGGAAAAACTGCAACATCCTAAATGAAAACCAACAAATAACCTAACATTTGAAGCACAAAATTAACTGTGTTTTGGAACAATTACATTTTCAAATGGCCCTTCTGTAGCAACTATCAGCAGATTGAAATATTTAGGCTTTATTTTACATGGTGCTGTGCTGTCCTTTGAGTCATCAGAACAAAATTAGCCCATATCATTAAAAAAAAACCTCTTCAGTTTTTTGCCTCTGCAATCTATTTATGTCTGTTATAGATCACAGTAATCTGACCTCCAGGACTGTACTAAGTTTACATCCGCAGTTGTGCTGTTTAATCAGCAGGCATTATTAATTCATCCTTTCCTGCCCATCAGGTAGTTGTCAGTGTACGATATATGGTCAAGTAAGGATGTCTGCATTCTAATAAAATGCCCAGAGACTTTATGGAATCTGTGCGTGTGCATGTGTGTGTTTGTGTTCTTTTTATGTATAATCCAAACCAGGGGTTGCATCACTCGCACTCTCTTTTGTCTAGTCAAGTTTGATCTGGCATGTTATGATCTAACTCAGTCACCACCATCCCTATCATAAAAGTTCTGAAGGATTTTTCTGTATCATTATCACAGATGCTTTTGCAAGTGCCAAATCCCAAACCATCATGTTTGATTTCTTAATGGCATACTGAACATTAAAGCCTTATATTAAATAACATATAAAGGGGGGGGAGAGAAGAGTGAGCCACATCTGGCATATGTAATTTTGACCTTTTTATGTTAATAAAAACAAAAATGGCAAGATTCTTTTGTACAAAACTTTCCTTTCTATAGTTACAGTGCTTTAATATTCCTAATTATAGCTACAATTAGAGAGCTAGGGTGTGTAGGAGATTAGTTGCTGTTCATAATTTGTATATGAATTTATATAGGCAGGAAAAACAATTTTTAAGATGATAATTTAAAATAAAACAATAAGCACAACAGACTAAATAAATAGAGATGCCAAAGGCTTTCAATTGTATAGTATAAAATAGAACTAGAGGCTGATTCCTTTAATACTTTTTCTGTCCTTGGAGGAAGAAATGCATGACCTTTGAGCCCCCGGATTACTCTTCCAGTCCATTTTTGGCCTCAACTTCCCTTAGTTTCAAAGGTCCCCTGAGTGGGGCCAACTCTCTTTCTGACAGAGGAGAGCTCCCTCTGGTGCCTGTCAATGTCACTTCTTAATCAGCCAAAGGAATCACCAAAAAATGACAGGAGGCACTTTTACTGACCAGGGACCAAGCACAAATCTTTGTAGTGGTGTCAGCCTCTGCTCACCAGGAAGAAGAGATGAAGCAAGAGCACTGGGGAGACTATTAAAACGGACTCTTTAAAATGTCTTTGAACGTAAGCTTTCTACAAGTCTAAAATAAAAAGCTATCAGGTTCAGATGACTGCTTGACTCTCAGTAAAGTCCCCAAGGAAAGAACCAGCATGCAAATGAATGGAATGGAATGAAATGGGGGAGAGGGAGAAACAGATAACTGCAATGAACAACCTACATCACTCACACTCACACATCCATCAAGCAGGCCAGGCAAGTTTTTTGTTTCATTTTTTTTTTCAATTACATTACTGAAATAGGCCCTTTTTTTGTTACTATGGACTTCATGAAGAAAAGCAAAAAATATTTGTGAGGGTGTTTTAGTAAAGTTAATTAGCAGGTATTCATTAAATTGGTTGTAATATTCTTTACAAGGCAAGTAGTCCATATTTAGAAAGGCAGTAGAATGGGTAAAATTCAACCCTGTGCAGAGGGACAGCAGCCCTGAAGATTCACGTAGCCCTATCACAGCTGTGACTGACAGAAGGATTTCAACATCACCATCATGGGAATGTACCCTTATCACCCACCTATTTTGTTGGACTCCTGCCAGGCCTATTCCCCACACCTCAATAGCTCAACTCCCTCTCCTGAGTGACTTCTCTCTTATTCATAGAATCATAGGACTGGAAGGGACCTTGAGAGGTCATCTAGTCCAGTCCCCTGCACTCATGGCAGGACTAAGTATTATCTAGACCATCCCTGACAGGTGTTTGTCCAACCTGCTCTTAAAAATCCCCAATGATGGAGATTCCACAACCTCCCTAGGCAATTTATTCCAGTGCTTAACCACTCTGACAGTTAAGAAGTTTTTCTTGTCCAATCTAAACCTCCCTTGCTGCAATTTAAGCCGATTGCTTCTTGTCCTACCCTCAGAGCTTAAGAAAAACAATTTTTCTTCCTCTTTCTTGTAACAATCTTTTACACATTTGAAAACTGTTATGTTCCCCCCCCCCAGTCTTCTTTTCTCCAGACTAAACAAACCCAATTTTTTCAATCTTCCTTCATAGGTCAGGTTTTTTAGACCTTTAATAATTTTTGTTGCTCTTCTCTGGACTTTCTCCAATTTGTCCACATCTTTCCTGAAATGTGGCGCCCAGAACAGGACACAATACTCCAGCTGAGGCCTAATCAGCGTGGAGTAGAGTAGAAGAATGACTTCTCGTGTCTTACTTACAACACTCCTGCTAATACATCCCAGAATAATGTTTGATTTTTTTGTAAGTGTCACACTATTGACTCATATTAAACTTGTGATCCACTATGATCCCCAGATCCCTTTCTGCAGTACTCCTTCCTAGGCAGTCATTTCCCATTTTGTATGTGTGCAACTGATTGTTCCTTCCTAAGAGGAGTACTTTGTATTTGTCTTTATTGAATTTCATACTATTTACTTCAGACCGTTTGTCCAGATCATTTTGAATTTTAATCCTATCTTCCAAAGCATTTGCAACCCCTCCCAACTTCGTATCCTCTGCAAACTTTATAAGTGTACTCTCTATGCCATTATCTGAATCATTGATGAAGATATTGAACAGAACTGGACCCCACTCATTATGCCGTTCCAGCATGACTGTGAACCACTGATAACTACACTCTGGGAATGATTTTCCAACCAGTTATGCACCCACCTAATAGTAGCTCCATCTAGGTTGTATTTCTCTAGTTTGTTTATGAGAAGGTCATGCGAGACAGTATCAAAAGCCTTACTAAAGTCAAGATATACCACATCTACCACTTCTCCCTATCCACAAGGCTTGTTACCTTGTCAAAGAAAGCTATCAGGTTGGTCTGACACGATTTGTTCTTGACAAATCCATGCTGACTGTTACTTAACACCTTATTATCTTCTAGGTGTTTGCAAATAGATTGCTTAATTATTTGCTCCATTATCTTTCTGGGTACAGAAGTTAAACTGACTGATCTGTAATTGCCTGGGTTGTCCTTATTTCCCTTTTTATAGATGGGCACTATATTTGCCCTTTTCCAGTCTTCTGAAATCTCTCCCATCTTAAATAACTTTTCAAAGATAATTGCTAATGGCTCAGATATCTCTCTCAGATATTAACTCTCTCTGCTCACTTCCCAGCCATCTAGGGATGTCTGCATTGCAATGTAAGCCCCGGGTTAGCAGAACTCAAATTAGCAGAGCCTGGGTTTGTTAACCTAGGACTTGAACATCTACACTAATTTGTAACCCCAGGTCAGGAATGCTTGTATCCTGGGTCCCAATCTAGGTCTCCAGCAGCTACACTGCATAATGTGGGCTCGAGTCCCATCACCTGTATCCCAGTCTTCCTAGCACCCTCCCAAAATGTGGCCACTCTAGCCAGAGGTGACAGGTGGGGGGGGGAATACATGGGGCCATATTCCTCCCAGATTGCTTGGTCATATGATGTGGCTGGGTCCCCTTCCTGGGGGGGAACTGAACCAGTGAGCTGTGAGCTATGCTGGTCAGGGAGAGGGAGAGGCAGGAGAAACAGCTGGAAGCTGAAGGGAGGGGGAAGGGTCATGACTCGAGGTGTTCCAGGGTTGTGCCCCCACCCCTTCACTATCAACAGGCATGGGTCATCTCTGGCTTTGTTCATGTTGCAGTGTGGGAAAACTTGACTGTCAACCAAACCTGACTGT
Source organism: Natator depressus (assembly GCF_965152275.1). Taxonomy (NCBI): domain Eukaryota; kingdom Metazoa; phylum Chordata; order Testudines; family Cheloniidae; genus Natator; species Natator depressus. The sequence goes on along the minus strand of NC_134238.1, from coordinate 109,541,364 downwards.
CCAGAGGACAAAAAAGTCAGCCTGTGATACTTTTGGCAGACTTTCAGAATATGAGTCCAGTGGGGTTGAGTCTACACTGCAAAGGTCCTGGCTTAACTCAGGCTTGGACCCCATACCCCATGAGGTCTAGGGACCCTGGGTCAATGCGATTTGTGTGTAAATGAAAAGGGAATTAGGTTGGAGCCCGAGTTCAAACTATGGACTTTCACTGCAGTGTAGACTTACCCCAAGAGGTTTCCAGACCTGATGGAGCTGGCTGGTCTGTTTTGTTCCTCTATTATTGGAGCCAGTCAATTATTCAGCTACTCTCCCTCTTTGGACACTTGGGGTATGTCTACACTTCAATTAAGAACCCATGGCTGGTCATGCCAGCTGACTCATGGGCTGTGGGGCTGTTTAATTGCAGTGTAGACTTCTAGGGTTAGGCTGGAGCCCAGGCTCTAGGACCCTGTGAGGCCCAGAAATCTACACAGCAATTAAAAACAGCCCCATCGCCTGAGTCCCAGTAACCTGAGTTAGCTGGCATGGGCCAGCCATGGGTGTCTAATTGCAGTGTAGACATACCCCCAGTCTACTTAGCTCTTTCCTCCTCTCCAAGAGCTCTATTTCTCCCAGCAACCAAAGCTGGTAGTAATCACTGGCTCCCCACACTGCCTGGCCACCAACTGCTTAAGTGGGAATTAAATGGAGCATTGGCCTCATGCTGGCCACTGCACAGGGGTGAGGAGTTTCACACATTATGGACACTAAAAACAACAACATGGAACTAACTGTCAGGACAACTCCAGGCTTTCCCTCCTACATTTCTAGAGACCAGGATTCTTTAAAAATGGAGTTGGAGTTTGCATTCAATTCTCCTGACCATCTATGACCAAATTGTGGAAGCAGATGATGGGCGACTGGACAGCGCACATCTCTCTTCCAGTGATCTATGGACTCAAATACACCACTCACTATTACAAAGTAAAAGAAACCAAAACAATTATTTCAGTACAACTCCTGTAGCATTTGCATGCAGTTGCTTCCTGCAATTCAGAACAATCAGTACCTAACCGTAAATAAGCCCAAATTTCAGCCCTCCTTTGGTTTCTCACTTCTGGTTAGCAACTTTTCAGCCAGTGGGAATGTAATGCTTGCATACCTGGGATTATAACAAGCTTGCTAACTTGACTCTTCTAAATGAAAACATTTTCAGCCAATCTAATAAAGATCCTAGGAGTGTTTCAAGAGACAACAAGCCCCTGAACTAGATCCCTTTTTATTACATTTTCACTTAGCTCTGTTTGCACAAGAATTGCTTTTCCAGGAAAGTAAATCAGGGCACCCTTTACGAGGAAAGCTGGCTGCCGCCACTGTAGGGCCTTTAATTGGCTTTTCAGAGATACATTCGCTCTGCACATTGCAGGCAAAACACTCAGCGCTGTTGCGGGCAAGCCTGGTTTGGTGTGGGGATGCCTGCATTTGTATATTCTGCCTTCTGAAGAGTTAGTCTCAGGGTAAGCCTGACAGCGGGAAAATCTAGCAACTAAAGATTAAAAAAAGGGGACTAATTAAATAGCAAAGAATAATGGGGCAGGGTTTGTTGTATTTGAGGATAGCTGTTGGCTAAATACACATTCATCTAGTCTGCTTTTGCTCTTACACTTACTGTGAGTAAAAACTGAAATTGTCTACATATTTAAATAATGAAGTGTGAGAAGGATTTTATTCCTGCTTTAAGGGCCTGATCTAAAGCCAATGCAATCCTTGGAAAGATTCCCAGGGACTTCAAAGGGCTTTGGTTCAGGTCCTATATGCAAATTTCTATGCAACCTTAATGAGAGATATGCTAAAATGCCTCCATAATTTTCTTGTGTGAAAAAAAGAGGACAGAGCCTGTCTTTGCTTTTTGTGTATTATGCAGCACCAAGTACTTTATCAGCATTTATCAAATATCTCCTTTTCTTCGTTTCTTATTCTGCACTGAACAATTCCCTTTTTTATACTGCAACACAGGGACATTGTTGAGTCAAATTTGGCCAAAAATTTACCAGCAGATTCTGGGAAGATAAGCCTTTACATAACCTAAGACCAATAGAAACGTTTCCCTGCATTTATTTATTTTTAATTCCAAATGAATATGTTATAAATAGAAAGCACAGCCATAACTTTCCCCTGGTACAACTGGAGCCCGTACATAGTGGCCTGGTGCTAGGGAAAACCTGAAAGCATTATGGACTAGAGACACATGATACCTTCCATTGAAATCAATGGCAAAATTTCTATTAAGGTCAATGGCAAGCAGGAGCAGACTGCAGAAGCTAAGCATTTGCAAATAACACCACCACTTAGCTCTTATATGGCATTTTTCATCCATGGGTCTCAAAGTGCTTTGTAAAAGGATGAGGAAATGGAGGCATGGAGAGGTGAAGGGACTTGCCCAAAGTCACATAACAGAGCAGTGGCAGAGCCTGGAACACAATCCAGCTCTCCTGATGCTCAGTTCAGTGCCCTGGACCATGTTGCTTCCAGCTATTATATTTCAATTGTCCAAGCCGAATGAAATTCCCAAACCACTAGTAAATAATGAAAAGTAAATTAAATCTAACAATCTAAGCGAGGGTGTAATTTGTAAAACAGGAAAGGATTTTTTTAAATATATAAAACATTTTTAACTGAGAAAAGTCTTTTGAGTTTGGATATATTCATTCAGTGCTGTGGGGTGACATTTCAAGGATTGAACTGCTCTCTTTAAACTATTCCCGCCTTTGACCAGGAAGATATAACTTCAGCTTGTTTTCCTTTGGCTCTTTGTTCACCAGACACTTTTGGTTGCGGGGTCTGGACTGGATTAGGGGCCGCTACCATGCTGAGAGAGACAGAGGACAGTGCTTTAGTGCACTGCTCCAATCCAATCCAATCACCTATCACATTTTCCAATACAGCATTCATACTTCCAGCTGCCACAAGGTCATCAGCATTAGCTTAAATCAAACGTCCTCTGGCTCTAGGTCCCATGATGAAAAATTTATGGAGTCCTGGACAGGGTACAAGTTTTATAGCTTTATGGATGAAATCCTTCAGGTCTCTCTGACCTACTGAAAAAAGGATTACAATAAAATAAACCCCCAAATGTTCAGTTTTGTGTGTGCATTTTTCCTACAGAATGTGTGCATTGCTTCCAGCAATGTGTTTTGTATTACCTGGAAGAACAGAAAAGCACTAATGGGAGGAAACAACTTGATTCTTATTGCCAGTGCAACACAAAACAGAACCTCCAAACAATACAACGGCTTCTCGACCAAAGCCATCTTGCTTACTTTGGGGTCTTGGGGCCTAGTTCTCTACTCTATTACACCCATTTTACACTTTCAGTGGAGCTACACTGGTATAAAAAACAAACAGCATAATGGAGTGAAAACTTGGGACCTCAGTCTTTTTTTTCATGTCACAAGCTTGGCTTTCAGTTTATACCTATCCCAGACAACATCTACTGAAAGTAATCTGCCTTCTCTTGCCATTAGTCCATCTTTTCTGAGTAAGACACACATGGCATGTGTGTTCCTTTCCATAAACTCAGTCTCCTTCCCAAAGAGCTTCCAGTGAAACTTTTATAATCTATTTATCAAGAAATCCAGAGAGGGTGCAGGAAATAGCCCTCTCTAAGCCCTAGATATAAACATTTCCTGGCAAAGGATGCTCTCTAGGAAAGATCCCTGTGGTCTTTCTGCTGCACCAACCTGGTTTCAATTTGGGTTTTTGTTTTTACAAAGCCATGTTTGAGCCACCTCACCTTGACTGTGAAGTCTGCACTGAGAGGCCCAGATATTCTCAGTATCTCCTTGTCCGGAAACTTCTGGAAGTCGACGCTAGAATTGTCCACCAGGAAAGAGCCTGTGGAGCTGAGGCTGTTTTCTCCCTTCACGCCTTGCAGAGTCTTGGTTTCCAAATCTGACAAACACAAAAAAAGATTACTCAGAGCAGGCGAGCTCATGACAGTTACAAAATAATAATACCATGGGGATGGAGTGTAATAAATAGTAAAGGAAAACCAGGCCCAAATTAACCAACATGCACTCAGTGCCTCTCGGGGGCAGGGGGTTGGGAGGTGGGGCAACCACCAGATTTGTGTTGCTGGCATTGGAAATGACCAACACTGATTGCCGTTGCGACCTTGTACAAAGGGTCACAGAGCCACTCAGGTTTGGCCTGGACGCCCCTCCATCATGACGGGGAAGGGTGCGGGGGAGTGGGATTGGTCAGGACAAATTTGAGTGAGTGGCATTGTGCCACGTGATCCAAATCCAAATCACAACCTAGTGATTTCATCTGTGCCCCACTGTCCCAAATCTTCGCTGAGGCAACATCTCATTCCAAAATAAAACAGGTCCTGGATCAACCTTTTCTCTCTTACTTCTAAAAATTGCCTCCCTTGGCTGCTATACAGCTTAATTCCATTGCAAAAGTTTGCTAGCTTGGGAAAGAGCATGTTTGCTGGGAGAGAAGGCAGGAGCAAGGGAAGAGGGAAAGTCATTCACAGGGAAAGGAATAACAACTACACTAGAGCAGGCCAGGAATACCCAAGGGTCCACTTAAAAATTATGCATTTCAGAGGATTTGAACTTTTAAGAAAATGTTATGTATTTTTTGTTCTAGTTTATAACCTGTAATTTGCTGGTGATTATTCACAGCTCTAAATCTAAACAGCTACAAAAATATTAAGTAACTACTGCTATCTCAACACAAATGGCAGATCATATACTGGGATTTCCAAACACACCCTTTCCATTGTACAGGATGCAAGCACTTTGGCGTGATTTCCTATGCATTTCAGCTCTGTGCTATTACTAGTGCTCTGTTAACGTTGACATATGGCCTGCTGTCTCTTACTGGGTCTACGTTGTCAGAAAGTTGTGTCCGCACTTGGGGGAGAAAAACCACTACAGTATTTTGTAATTTCCCCAAATGCTACATCTTACCAGTTACACTCCTTTGAGTGTTTGGGGCTATTGTTAGAGAATACTGCGGTATTTTCTTCTATAAAAGCAGGGGAAGATTACTTGGCTCACTTGCATTTTGATCTATCTTCAGTGCCACTGCTGAAAAAGAGGCAGCAGGTAGTTGGCTACTGCATAGGTATGCAAGAGAGGGGAAGAGTGCAAAGGGCTTTACCGCCCTGCCTTGCGTCCTTGCTCACAGACCAGTCAAAAGTTATCCACTGTATGACACAGACCTTGTGTTCTCCTGAATGCAGCGAATGTTCTCTGCTTGCACAGTCTGGGGTACATGGCACTCCAAAAAGTGCAGGGAGGAAGTAGGGCCATCGTCCCCTCTCCTGCTCCCTCCACACCAGCTGCAGATGTTGCAACCATGAAGGGGTTAGTCCAGTCAGTGGGCTCATCCCCTCTGGGGCAGGGTGACTCCTTAACTGAACAATTTGGCTCTACACATGTGTATCCTTTCCATTCTTCTCACTGTGGATGAATAGGGTGCATGTGGGATAAAGAGAGCAAGAGATTTAAAGAAGAACAGAAGCATGTGCTAAACTCATGAGCAGTTTGATGACAGAGCTCAGCAGCAGGGAAGCCTGTACTCTAACCTCCTCAGTATCTCTGCAGTCAGTGGGATTTTTTTTTTTAAACAGAAGTGCTTGGCATCGAATGAGTCAGCCAAAAGATGAATACACAGAAACGGTTGAAAAATTGTGGAGGGACAGAAAAAGTCTGAGCCTCTGGCCACATTCTACTCTCTGACGCATGTGCAAGTCCACTGATTTCACTGGGATTGTCCAGAGCACCCGAAGGCAGAATTCTGTCCCGTGTTGAAATCAGTGATTTGAGAGAAAGAAACCAGACATTCCTGTTGTAAATAAAACACCAGAGGATACCAAGGATCTCATAAAGCAACACCACACTGGCTTTTTCTACTTACGTAAGTGATCAGGTCCTTTCAACACTAGACGAACATGCCTACTTCCATAGGGAACAGCGACAACAGTATCTTCCGCTGCAGAGAAATGCAAAAATGCATGGACTCAGTAAGCAAAGGACGCCCTCCTGTCTCCAACCAAGCATTGAAAGAGCTGTTCGCGGGAAAATTAAAAGCCGAGCTTTTGGTACCATAACCCCTCGTCCTCTCCCCGGCAAGTCCCGACGAAAGGCAAAGGTCAGCAGTCATCTTAAAGGGATGTTCGCATTCCGACCTACTGATTTCATTTATACTCCACTGTTACCCAAGTGTCTAAAGAGGGACTGACAGCTTTTTATTTCACCTGACCTCCAATTAAAACAAAGCATCTCTTACTCTTCCAAATTATTTTGGCATATATATTTGTGCTGAATTAGGGAAGTATAAAAATATTCAAACGCTCAAAGGGAAAAGTCAAAACACTGAACTCTAGAACTCCCTGTTCCTTCACATACTACATGATCCTCTCCCAGCTGAACCCTCAAAACCCTTTCCCTTCCATATGCCTTTGCATGCCACATGATCTCCCAGCTAAACTCTGCAACTCCTTCCCTATCTCACGGCAGACCCTACTAAGACATGCCCCTACTGTGGTGGTATAATTGTGTTTTCCTTTCCATACCACCCACAACAAGCCATGGTAGTACACGGGCCCATTAGACCTTCAGCATAAACAGGCTCTTGGGGCCTGATCCTGCACCATTGAAGTCATTGGGAGCTTTGCCACGGACTTCAGTGGGAGCCAGATTGCGCCCTTAATGAGTCCAAGGCAATAGTCACTAATCTGCTCTCTCCTGCAGTTTACATGCTGCTGTTAGATCAATGATGCTAAAGAACCAACTATCTGAATAGTATCTTGGTGCTCTGCAGGGGTGCAGGAGGGGAGAGTGTTGTGGCTCCAGAGAGCAGGTTCCCCACCTTCCCGCTAATCAGCTGCTAAGCCAGGCAGGCAGGAGAGTGCTCAGCTGCACTCAGTAGCCGCCTCAGGCTGCTCCCTCCTCCTCTCTCTGCTTCCTGTCTCCCCCGCGCCTCTCGAACTCGATGCTGACCATTGGGGGCAGGAATGACAATAGTGTTGTCCCCCTCAAAACTGAAATTTGCAGAGGATAAGCTATTACCAGCAGGAGAGTGGGGTGGGGGGAGAGAAAACCTTTTGTAGTGGTAAACACCCATTTTTTCATGGTTTGTATGTATAAGAACATCTTCTGTATTTTCCACAGTATGCATCCGATGAAGTGAGCTGTAGCTCACGAAAGCTCATGCTCAAATAAATCGGTTAGTCTCTAAGGTGCCACAAGTCCTCCTTTTCTTTTTGCGAATACAGACTAACACGGCTGTTACTCTGAAACTAACAGGAAGATCTGTACTGTCACTGGGACTTTCTGAACAGCAGTCAGACATAGGCAAGGAAAATAAAAAAATTTACAGTACTCAGGCGCAACCCTGGATCCTAGAATGGATCCTAGAATCCTGGATCCTAGCATTTTTATTCAAAACAACTAATCATGAAATAGTTAACAAGGTCAACATTTTAATTGTCATTATTGTGGTTCAGAATCAATGCCCTGTTGAGATGACTAGGGCAGTTCGAACATCTCTTAGAACTATTCTTTCAGTCTGCAGGCTCAAGAAGATGACATGTGCTCTGTTCTCTCTTCTGTTTTATTCATAATCATAACAGCCAAAAAGTTATCCACTGTATGACACTGCCTCACAATGATTTTCCATAAAGGAAAGCTTTGGGTTCTTCGTAGATATATTTAAAATGCTGCAGACAGTGGGAAAAAGGTTGATGGAGCCTTTAAAATTACATCTATGAACATTTTTAGTACAAATGTATGTTCATAAAATTTAATGGACTGAGAGTGCTGAAAATAGAAAGTCTCTGTTTACCCATAGGTCATGGAAAGTGCAAGCAAAGACAAACTCTCCATTTTAGCCCTCAGTGTGCTCAGTTCAGCCTTCAAAGGGCTCCCCCCCATGATTCCCCACCCTTACTCTCTTGCAAAAAGTGATTCAGTGTCCACACTACTGTATGACCCTCTGATGACCAGATATTAGCACCTCTGTCAAATTCAGTGCATAGTTATGGAGTTTGTTTATAAGCCAAGTTAAAGTCTTGTAACTCAGTTCACTGAGTCATGTCACCGTCTAGACTTGTAGGTGTAAGACCAGTTCAGTATTTACAATAATTTCTATCTAGCTGCCCGATCAATAGGCCATGAATCTCATCTGGTCCAGACACCACAAAACTGTTCCCTTTTTTGGCCTGGTGCAGCTTTCATAGCATGAGTGAAACCCTGAATAGAAGATACAGCTTTCATTTATGATTGGTTGGAATATCACTAAAGAAAGCTTTCTTCCTAGGGAAAATATTTGGGAGCCATTAAGTCATAATCAATTTAGGACTGTCAGTGCTGGGAAAAAGTTCAGCAAGCTTCCCTGCTGATGTCCTAAAGGATCTTTTATCAGCTGATGCCAGTGTGTTTTTGTGGAACAGTGGCCAAATAAGAGCTGACAGTATGTGTACGTGCATGGCGAGGAGAGGTGGAGTAGGAGGAGTGGGAAGCCAGAGGAGGAAAAGACAGGGATTCTTTTATACAGTAATGATAGTAAGTTCATTCAATCAAAATTTGATTATCCAAACCCTGGTTAACTAGAACACTGTCTTATCAAAACTTTGGATATGTCCCTAAGGGTTTACTGAAGCCATTGTCCAAAAGATCTCCCAAATACTCTATTACCAGATCCTAGAAGCAGCACAAGTCTGAGCTGGGGTCCAACAGTACTGGACTGATCTCTTCTGCAGCACAATTGTGCAGAACCCTTAAGTGCTGCAGGGCTAAAGCTCCAGTCTCATGGAGCTCCTACACTTTGCAAAAGAGAAGCTTCAAAGCCAGCTAGACTTGGTGAAGCCAGCTAGTGTCTGTAATTGGGGGAGCAGCCCAGAGGATTTGAAGAGTATTGTTCAAGGTTTCCTGATGCTAATTAGTTTTCAAAATCTGCTGGGACAATTTTCTCTATTACCCTAACCCAATATTATCCAAAGGCTTCAGGTGTCTTCTGAGACCTTTGGAAAACTGAAGTTAAAACAGTCAACTGTGTTCTGTAATGTATCCTGCATGTGTGTGTGTCTGGTATCATTCATGACAGCAAACACACATTTCTTTCATTTTTACACATAGGTTCTTGTTCAATTATTTGACCTGCTATAGATTCTTACCTGTTTCACTGTATATTAACTGATTTCCCTGTTACCCTCGTGGCAATAATGTTTAAGGAACCCAGTAGCATAAGTATCTTTTCTTGCATGAGGCTCATGACTATGACATGTAGTTTCCCTGCTCATCCAATTTTCGGAGTGGGTTTCAGAAAACAGAATATAGTGTCACATTTCCAAAAATGTTAATATTCTGTTTAAAAATGCTATATTTAAAAAAATCACTAGACCTCCCCATCTGTATTAGAAAGCTTATTGTTATTGTTCAGTAGGTCACACTGACAGCGTTCCCTTTCTTTTATGAGTTTTGTGCTGAAGAAAATAGAGAAAATTGTCCCAACAGATTTTGAAAACTGTGATTAGTGGCAGGAGGCCTTGAACAGAGTCTCCAAATTAAAGACCTACTAATGTGCCATGGAACAATTGGAAAATCTTATTGTTTAAAGACCACTCAGATTATATCACATAACTTCTTTGCATTCTTTCTCTCTCCATTTTATTACTAGGGATATAATTCACTTGCTCCTATTGCTTCTTCTCCATGTGAAATCATAGCACATTCTTTGTGAAATGGCATCTCTCTAGGGGATTCCTTATTATCATAGCACATCGTGGAAAGTCTCAGCTTATGTAAAGCAGCAGCAAGACTGTAGTACCACTTCTTGGGGCTTATGAGGAGGAGAAGGGAAGTGGACACATTTCTCCCTTGTCCCCAAGAAGAGACATGGTGGGAGTGGAAGAACACCTGGTGACTGAACTCTCAGACAAACAATGTGGCGAGAAGAGGGCCAACTGGCTGCCCTATGAAGCTGAATGGAGAGAGGGTGGGAAGAATATGAGGCCTCTGGCTTCTTCCTCAGAAGATACATAGAGATATTGTGAAGGGGGAGCCCCGGGCTTGCTGGGTGGAGGGAGACAGAGGAATTGTGAAGGGGATACAAAAGTCCATGATGCACCCAACTCTTGATGTTTCAAGACCATGCATAGAAATCCAAAGTCAGATCAATTCTCCTGGCTTTGGGTTTTGATGCAAAAAGTCTGCACAGTTCTATCAACAATACTCATGCTTAAGGGCAGGATCAGAAAAATAATCACCCTCCCCCGCACATTATCTAGTAGTATTGTATAAGGATGGGGGAGCTGTAACTACATTTGAAGATTATGAGAAAGACAAGGTAGATAAAGTAATATCTTTTATTGGACCAACTTCTGCTGGTAAAAGGTACAAACTTTCCAACTTTACAGAATTCTTCTTCAGGACCTGAAGAATGAATGCGCTTTTTTGTACCAAGATCTTTTAATTATTTTAATGGGCGAAAAAGGGCATCGGCACAGGGGTTTCTCCTGTAGAAAAATGCAGGTGGGAAATCAAGGACACATCTTTTCCTACCCTGCTGCATTTCAATTGCTGATGCCTTTGGCACAGATAGACTGTCCCTATAAATACTGAGGAAGCCATTTCCGTAGCAAGTGCTAACTGTTTTAAAGCTCTGTGAACTTCTTCCCTTTCTGGCATTATCCTTTCCTCACCCATCTGCATGGTATAAACAGTGTGGAGAACAGAGTTGGATACAAGCACCAAGAGAAAATGAATTCAGTGTGACGAGCACAACAGCACGTTTGGGATGGTTTTGAGAAAATAAACCATTTCCAGCAACTCTTGGCATAGTAGAAAAAAGCCGCTGCCCAATTCCTCCTGCACATCCTGAGAAATACGTGTTTGTAAGTGTTCCAACGTACATTAAGGGAAATAAAATCATATACATGCCCATGGGAGACCTACGATGACTTCTAGCCACCTGCTTCACATATGCGCCTACTGATTTTTCCTATCTCACATAACAACATGGCTCAAAAGTCTCTTATTGCTGCCCTCAGATCTGTTCCTGGGGGACACAGGAAAAAAGCATGAGAAAGGAAATGTGTCCTTCCTGGGCCAAGCAATTCTTTTTAAAGAGAAGGCCTGACAGGGCCGGTCCAAGGATATTTTGCGCCCTAGGTGAAACTTCCATCTTGCGCCCTCCCCCTCACTTTCCCCTTCCCCGCCCGACAATCTCCGAAAACTAGTAAACTTAGCATCATAAACAACCTGTCACAAAGCATAACGGCTGTTGTAATGTTTCTTTTTTACCTTTAAGGCGTTTCTGTTTGCCATTGCCTCTGATTGTGTCCCATTCAAAGTCTTACTATTGTGCAAAGCTAAGCAACTGAGCCTTGCACTGCATCACCAGCCAGGTTAGGCAGGGTGACAAATCCCCCTTGCCCCAAAGGGCCATTATCCCCTGGTGACTAATTTCTACTCCAAGTCTATAAAGCAGACTTTTAAGGTAAATACATTATTCCTTCAATATTACCCACGCACACATCTCACAAAGATTCTCACTCTTGACAAGTCACCAGTCTTGTGTAGATCCCTTCCACATTCCTCTTTGTGGGTAAGTGCCCTGTAAGACACGCGGGGTGCAGCGAGTTTGTCAGGCCTGTGGTGGCAGCTGTTTGTGAAGATCGGGGGCCCTTTGCCAAGGGGTGCTGGTGTCACAGTGAGCTTGGGGTGGCTGAGAGTATGGGGCAGGGCACTGAGGCTTGTGGGGCATGTAACACGCACTGGGCTGGAGGGCAGGCGGTCCTGGGATGGGGCAGAGGCAGGTATCTGTCAGTCTTCAGCGCTCGGGCTGCACCAGGGTCAGCAGCCTCTTCACCTAGGAGTCTCTCCACTTGCCCGGGGGCCACTCCTCCTCTCAGGCTCCCCGGACGCTGCCGCTGCAGCCACCCGGGAGGATGCGAGCCGGGGGGGGGGGGGGGGGAGGAAGCACTATGGAGGAGACGTAAGGGGCTGGGCTCGGCTGGGGCCCCGCACCTGCCGGCCGAGAGCAGCAGGAACCGGGTGCCGCTCGGGGGGGGGGGGAGCCGGGTGGCCCAAGCCCAGGGTGGCGGCAGCCTCCGCAGCAGCAGGGGCAGGCGGGCAGCATAGCCCGCCATGGGGCAGGAGAGGCTGCACTGTTGCTGCTGCTGTTTCGAAGGCTCCTGCACCATACGGCAGGGCCAGGGAGCCTGAGAAGAGGAGTGGCCCCCGGGCAAGCGGGGGAGACTCTGAGGTGAAGAGGCTGCTGGCCCTAGCGCGGCCCAAGCGCTGGAGACTGACAGGTACTTGCCCCTAAGCAAGAGTGTAAAAAAAAAAATTGGGGGGCACCGCTCTTTGATGCCCCCAAATCTTGGTGCCCTAGGCGGCCGCCTAGTTCGCCTAGTGGTTACACCGGCCCTGAGGCCTGAGATTAAACTGGCCACTACTCAAAAGTCACCACCCATCCCAGAGAACAGATGAGGCCCTGATCCTATGAACACTTAAGTACATGTATACATTTTACTCTTGGAATTAGTCCTACTAACTTCAGTGGGGCTATTCAGATGAGCAAAGTTATCCATATGCTTAAGTGCTTGCAGGATCAGGGCCTAAGGGCCTAATTCTGTCTTCAAACAGGCATGCATGACTTGCACTGGGTGAAATTTTTGGTCAAATAGTAAATTTGCTGAAAAACACAGTTTTGGGGCAACTGAAAATATTTGCAAATGTTGGTTAAATCAATTATTCCCTCAGTTCTATGCATGACTCCAGTTTGTGCCTCTGGAAGTTACACAGGTATATCTGAGAGGGGAATTGGGTCTAACTGAGTTTCTTAACCTGGTTTTTCTTGTCAGATGTTTGATGCATGCTGAATGATAATGGAGAGAGGTTACCTTGTACCTCTCCACCACATACATGTATCTGCCTGTTGTTTCTTGTCTTATACTTAATTGCAAGCTCTTTGGACCATGGACTGCATTTTAGTTATGTGTTTGTACAGTGTCAACATGATCCTTGTACCATGATCCTTGATGGGGGCCTTTACGTATTACCACAGTACAAATAAATGATAATAAATATGAGCTATTCATAAAATACATTTGTAAATAAATTCAGAAGTGATTTCAAGTCTGAGGACTGCACAATCTGCTCATGAACATTTCAGAGGTGAGATTCCACTCCTTGCTTTATGAATTATTCCCTCGGCTCTGCCAGATGCAGTCCTACCTCAACAATGCCAACTCCTTCCACAGATGATTCTTTTCCCTCCTCCATACAACAGAAGGTCTCAGCCCTCTCCCTCCTGCCTCAGCTAGCACATTAAGATCCAGAAGGTCACTATGTTAATGAGTGGTGTGTGCTGTGCTCCCTGCTTAACAAGTTACTCTCTGACAGAGCAAAGATGATTCTGTAAACAAATGCCTCTTATTGTTCCCACAGAAACCAAATGCAAATATAAAGAGCAAGATATCCAACAGGAATCCACAAATGTACGTACACACCCTCACACGAAATTACAGTGTTATTTAAAACTTTTAGATCACATACCATGTAGCATTAAAAAAAAAAAGAATGATAAAAATATAGATCTGGCTCATGTAACTCCAATGGAACTCACTGAAAGAGTAAAGAACGTGCAGGAATTGTAGGACAGAGCATGAGCTCCCTTAGAGTTAGACTCAGCTGATAGCGTAAAGCATAGCTATACCATCCCAAGAGGAGCTCTGGTGTAGAAATGTGCCCCAGAAAGACATGACAATTCCTCCCCCGCTCCCTCTGGTGCTGGTGGGGTGACATAAGTTACTTCTTCACCCCTAGTCAGAATGCAACAAACTCCAGGCTATGTTCCCAACCAGCTAACCTGAATAGTGAGTGAAGTGGATGAAGCCAACACTCTTCCCATTCCCTACCCACTACCTCGAAAGGGGGAGTAGCGGGCAAGAAAGAGAGGCTTTCCCATTCTCTTCCCTCTGCAGACAGCACCACAATCTGAGCAGTCCTTACTTGGCCAAGGAGGGGTTATTGAGGATGGGGAGGACATGACCTGACTCCACCTTACTCACCTGCATGGCTTAGTAAGGCCTGGGGACAATCTAGCCCTTAAGAGGCTTGTGTACTTCACTAAGAAGAGGAAAGTTGGCACTTTACCCACCTACTTGTCCCTCTGACACCTCATCACCACTTTCAGTTCAGAGGGCTTGTTCTACCCTTTGAGGTTAAAGTCAACAGCTTACGTTTATTTGCTGAGAGCTGGGATTTAAACTGGCCTCGAACCAGCCGGCAGGTGGACCCATCGCCATTGCAGACCCCACAGTTATCTTCCTTGACAGTGCTTCCCAGCTGGTGATCACAGCCAACGATCTGACAAGAAAGAAAGATGTGCAGTTCAAACTGAGCACCTACGGACTGCTGGATCCATCTCTGCAGCTAATTACCGCCAAATTTCTCTCACATCATCTCCAGAGGGCCATAAAGTACATTAGCAATGAAAGAATCTGAATGAATCTGGCTGAGAGCTTGAATTGAACTCAGGAGCTAGATACTCAGCAGGTCTGCACTAAATGGCTTTTGCAGTTCAGAGAAAGAAAAAGCATGTTGATTTTTTTAGGGTCTTGTGAATGCTTCTTGGTAACGGTCCTATCAGAGATAACATTTTTAAAAGGTTTGTAAAGAAAAATATATGATTCTAGTTAGACTGATAGATACTTACAGAACAGATAACTAAAAAGCTCTGCTGTGATCTCAGTGGTGTCTTACCTGATATGCAGTTGGGAAAACCATGTGGTTTTAATTACATTTGACAATAATCCCATTCCACACAATCAAAGCCTGCATTCGGATAATGTTAAGGATTTGATGAAGGAGGGGAAGAATAGTTAAAACAAAGAACTGAGAGCCAGGAGATCTGGATTTTATTCCCAGCTCTGCAATAGGCTCTCTCTCCTTGAGCAAATCATTTTAGTTAAAATTTTTAAACTTGGGTGAACAAACTGGGCTCCTAAATCCAGATGTAGGCTCCTAAACAACCTGTAGTGCCCACTGAAGTAAATGGGATTTAAACTTTTTTAAGCCTGGGGTGCATTTGGCCTTTTATCTGAACTGATCCTGGACATGAAATTATGGAGTTTCACCCAACATTGCTTTAAAGCCAAGAAAATAAGCAAGTCCATATTACACATATTAAATAAGCATGAAAGGCCTCCTAGCACTCTGGCTTCCAAAGCCAGCCATGGACCAGGTTTGTACATAAATTTCTTTTCTACAGTGTTTGTGCTAAATTTAGAATAGATGTAAACAGTAGTGAGTTATGAATAAAGTGTTAACCTTAATGCTAAATCTGCATGCTTCCGTGGGCTTCACTTAAATTCAAAGTGCCAAATTTTAGAAGGCGATTATAACAGGTGCGGCTGTAACAATGTATGCTCATCAGCTGGGCTCATAAAAACACACATGTACATGTGCAAATTGGGTTACTGAGCACTACAATAATGGTGCATGCAAATGGGTTTTTAGACACAAGTCCCTGACTTATATGTGCATATGGTTGTGTGTGTTCTGCTGGGCTTTGCTGAAACAAGGGGTGTTCCAATTATTTTTGTCAGCTCCCCCTTTATGCTCTCCTGGGAAATATGTGGAACCTGTTTAATGTTATGACTTAATATTAACTTTTTAGTGGTTTAGTTTCTCTCTCTTTTTCTCTTTTTTTCTTTAAACTTAAAAATTGTGTAGTAATTGGCCCTCAATTACTGTCCCAACTGGCAGAGGGCACACCGTACCATAACCCACATCAGGCCTGACATACTCATTGCCCCAACACATTCTTTTCATAACCTGTATTTTAAAAAAGTGTCCTGTTAGGTATCATATGCAAACTAGTAACATGCTGGTCAAAAATGTGTATGGAGGTGTATAAAGAATTAGAGATGTGTGATGGAAATATGGTCTCAGAAGGGGTTTTGCAAGCAGGGCATACACACAGCCTGTCCTAGACAAAGGACTGCTGTTTTGCCTGTCTTCCTGCCCATTCACTGAAATTCAATTGAAATTCATTTCTGAGGACAATGAAAAGCAATCTACATAGAAAGGAAACAGAGCCATAAAGCTAAACCAGCAGGGGGAAAGACCTCTGAAAGATCACAGGGGATGGAGCCTACACCCTCAGGAAGCCTTCTTGGTTCTTGAAATGGAGACAATAGACTTTGGGAAACATAAGCAAAGGCAGAAAGCCATTTTGGCTTCCATGATAGGGGACAAAGGATGAGCAGCATCCTAAGAGATCACGAAAAGTGGATCCTCTTAACCTAACAACAAAGAATAGCTGGAATTGACTATAGGTGAGAAACTGCTTGGATAAAGATTATTAAGTGCTGAAATTAAGTTTTAGTCACTAGAAAGCATGTGTTGTTTGACTTATAACCATACCTGTGTTTTCTGTTCTACTTATTGTAACTTAAATATCTGTTCTTTGTTAATGAACATATTCTTGGTTTTATTACAAAACCATCTCAGTGCTGTATACTAAACTGAGGGGTGAAGTGCTCAGCTAAACGAACAGGCTGGCGCGCTCTACCTGTTTGGAGGCAGTAAACTTAATATCTTCTGTGAGTATCTAGTGAGAGGCACTGGACGCTGCAGGGGAGATGGTTTTTTGGGGGGGGATCAGGACCAGAAGCGCTGTTGGTGTCACCCTGCCAGCAGTAACCAAGCTGGTGGAAGTTGGGCTGAGGCCATTGTGCTGCGAAGAGGCTGCTGGTGTCAGGGCTCTGATCTAAACCTGCACAGCACAGAGGCACCCAGGGTTACAGGTCACATGGTGACACAACCCCTTACTGGTCTGCGTGAACCCCCAAAGTGTCACAGTAATAATAATGATATTACTCCCTGTACCATGAAAGCTCCTTCAATTAATGTTAGTCACAACACACTATGTAGACTTATTTTAAAACACAATGGGGTCAAATTCAGACTAGACAGAACCAGACAACTTCTTTGACTTCACCCACTTCAACCCTGTTCAATTTGGCATATATATTTATGTGTGAAGCCATAATGACTCTATAGAAGCTAACAAAGGCCACGGGGTAAATGTTAAACATTTTTGATCAGATATACATGTACAAAAACTGCCAAGATAGAAAGAGACACTGTTCACCTTTGTAACAATGGCAGATAAAGGTGAAATAATCAAGTTTATAAAGTTACTTCTAACCTGAGTGGAAACTACTTACTCCATTTGAAGCTTCTGCATATAGGTTTATGAATCCTGTGCGTGGAGCCATAATAGACCTAATTTTACATTGTCAATCTTGACCATAGGTCTAAGGCCTCGTCTACATGCAAACTTGTACAAAATAACTAAGCTGGCTTTAATTGGCACCTTTTGTTATTTCAGTACAAATTCTGTGTGTGGACACTTTGATTCTGAAACAAATATCCACACACACACTTGCACTGAAACAACAAAAAGTGTGAATTACAACTGACCAGTCAGGCTATATATGTTTTTTTTTTTGCCCCTGTATTAGGACACTAGGATATGAAATCAGACAGATATAACTGCATGATTGAAATACTTTTGCATGGAGCTGGATAACAGCCCACACCCACATACTAGGCAAAAAGGCTCCTGTTGAAGATCCTGATGCCAGAGGAACTGCAGGCATTTCCCCTTCCTCGATCCTGGCACCACACAATAATTTAAAGGTATGCTCCACAATGGAATGCAAATCTAAATGTGCCCACGCATACCTCATACTGTAAAGCACATCTGAATTCCTTCGGTGTGAAAGGGCCTGGATATAAAAACAAATTCTGTTCCATCCATCCAATTTCAACATCAACTTTTATCCCCATAAGCCTTCATAACTTTGCTTGTGACTCATCAACAGTCATATCACCTCTGGCTGTGATCTTATGATATCTCATTTATAAATTGAGCAATGTTGGACCAGGTCAGTACTTGGATGGAAGACTGCCAAGGAAAACCTCAGGTGCTGGAGGAAGTTGTGTTTGTGATTCATTATTCTTTTTGAGATGATATGGAGTCATTGACCCAGCAAGGCACTGTTCTGCTGGAAGTGCTGTATTTTAAATGGGACAAAATGGCGTTCTCTAACCGCTTGTATTCACTAAAAATCCTATGGCACCATATACAAGATCAGAGGTGTTAACCTCACTGTCCTGGCCAAATTCTAGTTTAGATCATTATATTCTGCCTGAGTAAATTCCTCTGCAGTTTTAACTGGACATAGTATTTTCTTCAGTTCTTCTCCTAAATTGCTGCCCAGTTTTGTTGTACTCTAAGTTATTTATGTCAAAGTATTTAAAATATCCCCATCCAAAACTCCAGGCCCCTTTTAAAGGTTATAATAAAAAAAATCCTTATAACAGATGGACTGGACCAATTGTTCCTTTCAAGACAACAACTGGACCAAAATTAAAAATGTTCCCCCCCCCCCGAAAAAACTTTCCCTCCATCTCATTCTTCACCCCCTCCCGCTCGAGGAAAAGCCTGGGAAAACAGATGTGTTATCTGTTAAATGGCTGCCACGTTCCATTCCCCAGAAGTATCTGTATTTAAGTGAGGTGGCTTGGGGGGAATGGGGAGAAATGATTTCTGCAGAGTTTGTAATGAGCTTGGTGATTCTTTAGGATGAAAAAAGATGTATAAAATCCTTTTGTGGCGTTTACAGGAAAGAAACTGTACAAGTTGGGTCTGTACTTGAATATGGTAAGTCAACTTAAAAAAACACAGAGCTCCTGAAATACCAAAGAGGCTGAAGCAACTCATCTATGAGTATAATCATTCCTTCCTCCGCTAGCAGAGGGAATCTAGATCTGGTGGAGTTGGGGTAGGGGCGTGCCAGCTCTGTAACATTATTTTCACCTCCCTAGGACCTCACGAGGTCCTCTGCAAGGATCAAGAGCAGAAAGAGGGTGAGAGCAGGGCTATGGATATAACCACTGTCCATGGCATTGTATCCCCAGAAACCTGCACAGAATCAATGAGGAATGCAATACTCACTCAGTCAGCACTCTCTCTCTTCCTTGTCCATCTCTGTGATATGAATCAATTCTAGAGAAGAGGTTCTGGGGTAATGGACATCAGTGCAGTAATAGGAGCACAACTCCTAGATAAATCCTTCTGCCTTCGAGTCCAGGTTCATTTGGGTTGAAATAGCTATGAAGTATTGCCAAGGCACAGGGCCCCCAGGCAGATTATTCCCAACCATCTGTCATCAGGACTAACTACTGAAAAGTGTACCATTGGAGATGTAGTATGGCCAGAGTTTGGCCCATGAGGGAGAATGGGGCTATGAGGCACTTGAACTGCAACTCCCCTGAAGCCCCACGACTGCTCAGGTGGGCAGAGATTAATGTAGCCATGACTTGAACCAAAAAACTTTTTGACATTTCTGAATGATAATATTGCATGATTTTCATTCCACAAAAAGTTTTGAAATTTCTACATTTAATCCATGACAAAAACAAATGTCAAAAAATTGGAATTTCCCTTGGATGGAAATTCTGTTTTTTTTAATCAACTCTAGCCCTGACCTTCATAGATCTCAAGAGAACATGGGATATAGGGAGATGAAATCCCTGCCCATTTCACAAAGGGTGAGGTAAGGAAAACCTGCCTTCTCCCACCCAGATAGAGTGATGAAGTATAAACTTTGCAAGTTGGAATTCTTGGAGTTTCTAATCCCTTCAGTGTGCTCTCACAGTACTGGGACAACCTGTGCACTGCGATATGCTATAGCATAAAATGTCACAAGTAGCAATCATGCCGTTCATTTTGGGCCTGATCCCAAACCCACTGAAATCAACGCAAAGGCCATTACATTAGTGAGTTTTGGATCAGGCCCTTATTTATTTGTATAGGCATTTCTATGGGGCTTATCGCTGTAGTACTTTTAATAGAGTGAGGCGCTTGAATACATCATGTCAAGCCTTGGAGGCACCCCAGACTTTGTATAATATAAGGAAGATGACAGCTACTTTGCACACCCTACAACGTTGGGGAAATCACCAGTTTGATCAACAATGGTGTTTGCTCTCTGCACAACAGTTGTTACCAAGTGTGTCATCTTCCGACAGTGCACACCCTTAGCTGAGCTGACTTTTAACTCTCCTTTTCTGGTTAGTTAAGAAACAGCCCAACAAGAAAAAGCCAGAACAACAACAGCTCAGCCTTAGTTGGCTCAGACTGTATTGTTCTCTGGATGCAGCACAACGGCTCTGCTCAGAGGTAAAAATTCAATATTGCATTTTAGGCTGAAGTCCCATACTTCGTGCTGCGCTGGATTCCTTCCCATCACCATATTTGACTGAACTGACAGCAAAATAAGCTGGAAGAGTTGGGATACTCCTGACATTTAGATACATACCTAAAAATATTTTTACAAGACACTACATGAGAAAAGAAGGCCATTGAGCTAACAATTGAGCAAACTGCTTACGTGCAGTTTAAAGATCCCAAACGGAAGGTCTGAGAAGATGACTTGGAGCTGAGTGTGTGTTGCCCTGGTGGACATGAACTCTGGCTCTGCTTAGCAGACTTTTCCAGGAATAAAACTGCACCAGCAATGACATGTTCTGGTTGAATCCTGCCTGCCTGTAAATGCCCTGGAGTAAGAAGTTTTCATAATCATTTCTTTTCAGCATTGAGAAATCTTGTGCAGGAAATAATATGATAAAAGTAAGCTTGCAAATCTAGCCAATTATAAATAAATCTGCTTTCCAAAGACCCTCTCTACACTACAAATACAAACTGCTAAGACCCCATTAGCAACACTGTTGTCCCTAAGCTGGTTACAAATAAGGGGCCAAAGCCTTGATTTGTGTAAATTGTCATAGCTCAATTGAAGTCAATGGAGCTGTGACCATTTACAAACAGCTGAGGATCTGGCTCATGGGTTCAATTTGGATCTTAACCATGTTTTATAATAAAGCTGACATATTACGTGCCCTTGAACTTTTGTCTGGTTATGAAATAGGACTAAGGTCCAAGTTACTCTGCAAACTCACACCATGTTTGTTACTGAGTTATGGGACCACTGAGTTGTATGCCTTATATTCCTGGTCATGGCTGCATCTGCAGTGCAGCTATGCAGTCCACTTACATTCTGCATTTGCACTTCTTGCAGTCTCTCTCAATATTTTTAAAATATTTGAAAAATACAGCCTTAATATAGTAAGTATGAGAGCCGAATTTGGCCTGCAGAGCCTTTGCCTCAGATTATTTATTACTGGCGATGACGTCCAAGGACGAAAGAACCCTGTTTGCGATACAGATTCCAAGGTGAATTTGCAGAGTTAGCAGTAAGAAAAACACTTTTGATTTGTAAATCGAGTACAGATTCTATAGAATTTGTTGCAAAACAAACACAGAACCCCACAAAGTCATTTCTATAATTACTTTTTAAAAATGAATTGCATTTTAATATTGCTGCCATATTTCTCTCCATCTTCCACTGTCACGATTATTATTCATTATTTGTATTATAGTTGCACCTAAGAGTCCCAGTCATGGACCCAGGGTCCCATTGTGGTAGACTCTGAACAAACACGCCAGAAAGACAGTCCCTGCCCCAAAGAGTTTACAATCTAAGTTTGCTCTGCCTTTCTAGCTATTATTTATTAATCCTTTGTTAAACCCAGACCATGACCTCAAGGAGCTGCATGCAGATGCCGGCGTCCACCTACCCAGACCATGCTGCAGAATCAAAGCCCAGGAGACAAAACAGCTACTGTTACAGTACTAGGAAGAACGCTGTAGACATTCCCAGTGGTCAGAGAAGGGAGCCATGGTGGCCATCATGCATCTTTGGTTCAAGTTACCCCATATTTAGAGGCTGCACATTTACTAAGCAAACCCCATCAAAGAGAAATATAGGATACAAAGATGTAGCCTCCTTGTGAAACCACCCTTGCTTTAAAGGAAAATCATCAGAGGTGACCCTTCCTATGTGAAAAATGTTGCCTTTTCAGGCTCAGTCATTATTAGCAGAACATAGCCAACCTATCCATTGGGGCCAGTCCACAGACGAGGACAGAAGAGTCTGGGAACAGAAAGCCAGAGCTGGTTAGCTCTCTGGTTACAAAGAAATCCAGAAGCTGTCACATTCTATAATAGGCACCATTTAAACAGGAAACAGTCCCCAATGGCTTATAAGCAGAGGATGAGAGGAAAAAACTGCTGTAGAAGAAAAAGGCTTCTGTAGTGTTTAACAACTCTTTTCCTTTATTTTACTTGGTCACTTTGTTCACAGTTTTTTTCTTTGTTTTGCTTCAGTTTGTTTCCGTGGACTCTACTTTGCCAGAGCAAAAATAAGTTTCTGGCCTTATCCCCTGGACATTCAGTAAAGTCTGTGGGTTGCATTTTAGTGCTAGTGTTGACAAGTGAGAATGCAAGTGACTTTTAAAAAAAAATAATAACTCGACTGTAGTAGATTCCTACTGAAATATTTATTGATTCCCTCTGTAGGAATCCTGCAGGTCCCTCCCTTGGGTATTTAGCTCATTTAACTTTTTGAGGGGAAAAAATTGCCAGGTTTTCCAGAAGAACAGGAAAATATTCCAGCAGAAGATCCAAGAATTATCTAGCACAGGACAGTTTAAGTTAAAACACAATGTCACAAGATAGTCAGGGCAATTCTGCACCAACATCCTCAGAAAAATGTGCCCTGAGAAGTTGAAAGTTATATAAAAAGTCTGCCCTCCAGTATCACTCTGGTCTCCCAGACTGTGAAGTATTATAATAGTGAGAGCATTTAATTTGCCCTTGTTTCACATTACACTGAATGTGATTCTTTGTCAATGGTGATGACTTCATAGCATACTTGGATATCACCACTGATATCCCCTTTTCTCTTGGGCATACATGCTTTCTGTTTAAACACAGGGCTCTTTTGTTGATAGGAGCCAGTCTTCTGATGATAATGTGGGTTCTGCTGGAGTACGTCGTTATTGACAGAGACAATGCCAATGCAGGCCTTTCTGATGCTGCAGTCCAACAAGCAACCTGTCTTCTTGAGGAACTAATTGCATCCACAGCTCACATACTTAGAGATCCCAGTTCACCGAGCCGTTAATAAAACTCTTTGTGCTGTATCATTAAGCAATATGGTATCACAGCCTAACCTCCATGTTGTACAGGAATAAGTGTGTGAAAAAGGAATGAGATTCTCAACTATTTCAGAGGACTATGGCCTAATCCTGGGAGCTTTGCCATCAACTTCAATGAGAGTACAATCAACCCTAGGTCCCTTTCTTTGGAGATTTTTAAAACTGCTGCTCATTACAGACATCTCAGTGCAGGTCATCACAGCATTCTGTACATGACTTTAAGTTCATTACGAAAAGATACCTTCTGAGGAAAATAATCAGAGCACCTTCTTCCAGCTCAGCAGGGGATGACAGAAACATTCCCGACTCTATCATGACCCCAAGAGAACGGGGCTCACCTAGAGCTATCATTTTTTAAGCATCTCCAATTCTTTTTTCCGAGTAGAAACTTCCCCAGGAATCCTCACAACACCAAATATTGCAACGTCTTTCCCTCCAGAAAAGGAAGGTGTGACAGGTCTCTCTCTCTCCCTATGGTGCTCTTCAGCGCTGTACCTTGCAGCAGACATAGCGCTCACTTCTGAGCAACACAAAGTACTTGTTCTATTGAGTCACACGAACGCATTGCTCCTGCAATGCTGCCAATCCCGACTGGTTTAGAATGGGGAGATCTAAGCTCCGGGCCTGGAGAGAAAGGACCAAGCTAATGACTCAAATTCAGATTCTTCCACATGGCAGGGCCAACATGTCTCTTCACTTTCTAGAGCGCCTATCCTCCTGCTAGCCCATACCACATGTATATTGGTAGCTGGCACCATGATGGTTATATGTGCATGGCCCTGGCTGACTAGAACACCTGTTGTGCTCTCCGCTTCATTCCTTTAGGAACGGTGCTGAAATTGCACTGAGAAAAGGCTATTTCTCCATGACAGAATGATGATTTTAAACAACAAACTCAAAATTAAACTACCTTACACACAAAAGGTCTTTAGATGTGGATGAATGTAACATGGAGAGTACTGGTCTAAGGATACGTCCAGACTCCTAGCTAGAGGCATGATTCCCAGCTTGAGGAGAGCAATGAGCTAGTGTGCTACAAATAGAATGTAGCCGAGGCAGTGTGAGGGGTGAGATAAGCGCCCCAAGTGCATGCCCATCAGAGATGCTAGGCATGTACTCGAAGCAGCTCATCCCTTCTGATGCCCAGGCCACTGCAGCTACGCTCTGTTTTTAGCACGCAAGCTTGATGAGAGCTAACACGAATGCATCTCCTCGAGCTGGGAATCACCTCCTGCCCCCAACTTGAAGTGTACCCTAAACATTCAAATGGCAATTAGTGATTTTGGGTGCCTCAGTTTTCAGGTGCCCAAGCCAAGACAACATAAAAACACCTGATTTTCAGAGGGTGGGTGCTCAGCACTTTCTGAAAATGAGGTCCCATTCAGATGTCTCAAGTTGGCAACTAAAAATCAAAGCACCCCAAAATCATCAGTAACTTTTTGAAGATATAAGTCTGGGAGCCTACCACATACTTCAAGAGTCATGAAGCTATCATGATCAGCACAGGAGGATGTTATGCCAAGATAAAACTGATTAAAGACTGATCCCATCAATAATGCCTTCTACATTTTTGGGAAGGTAGCCACCCTGGTACCTAGGAACTACAGTAATGGGTGCAACCCAAATGTTAATGTTTCCATTTAAGAGGAAAAATTAAATTACCAAAAAAGGAGCCAAGGCAGCTGAATTACAGGAGACTGAAATCTCTGCAACATTTAACTAACTATGCTTTGTTTTCAATGCTTTCTTTCATTTCAGTCTGGGCTTCTGCACTACTTCTGTCATTGCCTTGAAAAAAGAAAGAAAATGTATCAACAGTAGCAGCTGGTACAGGGAAATCAAGTCCCTAAAAATTAACAGACATTGACAGCAGCCCAAATGCTGCTTGTTAGATAATTAACCAGAGTGTGTTTATTTCCAGTTCGCCATCAAAAGGCCTGTGATAATTGTTCCACTCCAGCCTTTCTCGCTATGGGAAGTGAAAAGCAACAACCCAAGTATGACAATCTCAGGGCTCAGTTACACTGAAACTTCAGTCTCACTTAGTTGTTATGGATAGTTAACATGCTGTATTTAATTATATGGACATCTGCCATGCCTGGTCAGAAAATAATGGTGATAAGTGTTTAACAGCACTTTGCTGAAGCATATAAGAATATTTGCTACAATCATAGCCAAGATTTTGCAGGGTGTGCAAGGGTAACAACAACAAAAGTGAAAAAAAAAACACTGGTGAAAAATGCACTTACATAAAAAAGAAATCCTTGAAATGAATGGTACACATAGAACAAGAGAAAGAGAATGAAGAGAGGAAGTAGAAAATAAAGCAGTCTGGAACTTTCAGTACTCTTATACAATTATAGACAATTGTATTCATTCTTCATGTGTTCTGTTTTTTTAAAAATTCTTATACCACCCCAAATCTTACCACGTTATCATTCAATCAATATATCATCTGAAGGGAAGCCATTTCTCCCATCTACTGAAACTAATCTTTTACCATTGGCGGATCTGGATTCCATTATCTAGGTAGTGGTACAACAACTTTGCCAAACATAATACTGGTAGTGTTATATGCTTCTTCAACTGTGATACATTCTGAATTGCGATGAAATAACGCAAGAATATTAAACTGTAATACCTGATGTCAAACCGGCTGTATCTGTGATCAAATCCAAAGGATAGGATTGTCTACTTGAAACCTCCCACGATATATTTAGAGCTCAATGCACCTGATGCCTTATTTTGGACTGGACTGGACTAACCATATTTTACAGACTAGCTGAGTGTTGAGTGTTCTTTTGAGCACAGCTAGTACAATACTATTCCTCTATTTGCTTCAGAAAATCATTTCAGAGGACAACTGCGCTAAATCTTCCCTTATTTTAGATGTTTATTAGTTGTTCCATTAAGACCAGTTTAACGCTACTGAAGAATATTTTACATTGAAAGTGGATTAATTAGTTCTGAGAATGTCATGTACGTTTTTCCCCTCCCCCCGGAAAACAGAGCAAATGCCAGAAGAAGCAGACAACAGGGACATTGTGCATAACAAAGCAATCGTAGCTTAGGTCACAATTTTATGAATACAAGCTGCGTCTGGTTTGTGCTACTACAAAACGTACCACATAATATAGCCAAATGCAGATTGACAGATCAGTAGCTAAGAGGTCCAGGACTGGAGCAATCAATGGTGTTGCAAGTCAGGACTGAGGAACATTGGCAGAGTTTGATGGGAATCTTGTAAAGTCCCTGCTCACAAACTCAGACCTGCCCAGACTTTTGCCTGAAGCCAGAGCGTCTTACATTTGAAACTTGATGCCTCACATGCAAGCCTTGTCTAATTTCTCATTAGCCTCTTTTGTTAGCTGGACAAGCACAAGTCCATGGGGCCGGATGCGATGCATCCGAGAGTGCTAAAGGAGTTGGCAGATGTGATTGCAGAGCCATTGGCCATTATCTTTGAAAACTCATGGTGATCGGGGGAAGTCCCGGACGACTGGAAAAAGGCTAATGTAGTGCCCATCTTTAAAAAAGGGAAGAAGGAGGATCCTGGGAACTACAGGCCAGTCAGCCTCACCTCAGTCCCTGGAAAAATCATGGAGCAGGTCCTCAAGGAATCAGTTCTGAAGCACTTAGAGGAGAGGAAAGTGATCAGGAACAGTCAGCATGGGTTCACCAAGGGCAAGTCATGCCTGACTAATCTAATTGCCTTCTATGATGAGATAACTGAATTGCCTTCTATGATGAGATAACTGGCTCTGTGGATGAGGGGAAAGCAATGGACATGTTGTTCCTGGACTTTAGCAAAGCTTTTGACACGGTCTCCCACAGTATTCTTGCCAGCAAGTTAAAGAAGTATGGGCTGGATGAATGGACGATAAGGTGGACAGAAAGCTGGCTAGATTGTTGGGTTCAATGGGTAGTGATCAATGGCTCCATGTCTAGTTGGCAGCCGGTATCAAGTGGAGTGCCCCAAGGGTCGGTCCTGGGGCCGGTTTTGTTCAATATCTTCATTAATGATCTGGAGGATGGTGTGGATTGCACCCTCAGCAAGTTTGCAGATGACACTAAACTGGGAGGAGAGGTAGATACGCTGGAGGGTAGGGATAGGATACAGAGGGACCTAGACAAATTAGAGGATTGGGCCAAAAGAAATCTGATAAGGTTCAACAAGGACAAGTGCAGAGTCCTGCACTTAGGACGGAAGAATCCCATGCACCGCTACAGACTAGGGACCGAATGGCTAGGCAGCAGTTCTGCAGAAAAGGACCTAGGGGTTACAGTGGACGAGAAGCTGGATATGAGTCAACAGTGTGCCATTATTGCCAAGAAGGCCAATGGCATTTTGGGCTGTATAAGTAGGGGCATTGCCAGCAGATCGAGGGATGTGATCGTTCCTCTCTATTCAACATTGGTGAGGCCTCATCTGGAGTACCGTGTCCAGTTTTGGGCTCCACACTACAAGAAGGATGTGGAAAAATTGGAAAACATCCAGCGGAGGGGAACAAAAATGATTAGGGGACTGGAACACATGACTCATGAGGAGAGGCTGAGGGAACTGGGATTGTTTAGTCTTCAGAAGAGAAGAATGAGGGGGGATTTGATAACTGCTTTCAACTACCTGGAAGGGGGTTCCAAAGAGGATGGATCTAGACTGTTCTCAGTGGTAGCAGATGACAGAACGAGGAGTAATGGTCTCAAATTGCAGTGGGGGAGGTTTAGGTTGGATATTAGGACAAACTTTTTCACTAGGAGGGTGGTGAAACACTGGAATGCGTTACCTAGGGAGGTGGTGGAATCTCCTTCCTTAGAAGTTTTTAAGGTCAGGCTTGACAAAGCCCTGGCTGGGATGATTTAGTTGGGGATTGGTCCTGCTTTGAGCAGGGGGTTGGACTAGATGACTTCCTGAGGTCCCTTCCAACCCTGATATTCTATGATTCTCTTGCTTGCCCAGCAACTCCCCTTCACCACCCACCTCCAACCCTGTATCTGCAGAAGTTATGTGCTGCTCCATTAATCAATTCCTCTCCCTACTCTCACAATGGGCACCCTAGAAGCTGAATGCCCATCTGAAGAGCGTTCTATGGTCAGTGTTCCCCAAATTACTCTAGGTTCCTTCTGATCCTGTGTTTCAGGAAAAACAGAATGTGCTGATGATGGATTCCCTGATAGGAAGGGGTCTGTAGGAGGGTATAGGAGGGTAGCACTCTTACCCTGACAGCAAGAAAGGAGGCAGCTACTAACAACGGAAGAAACAAATACACATCTACTGCGAGCCTCTGGTTGGAACCGGACAGCTCTTTGAATATTGGGTCTAATTCTGCACTTTGGTCTACACTATGAGCCAAATGCTGACCATGGTTACACCAGGGTAAATGTGGAGTAATTTCATTGACTTGAACAACAGGCAAGACTGTTAGCATCAAGCAGGTGTTTGTCAATGGGGACAAAATCATAGATTAGAGTGGAATTGTTCCAGACTCATAGCAGTGTAACTGAAGGCAGAACTTGGCCTCATGCCTCTTCCTTGATTCCTTGTGATATTTTATAAAATTAAGCAGTTGTTTTCTGCCTGCTTGTGTATGTACCAATCTACCTACATTCTTCCAGATCCAAACATGCACCTCTTCATGTCTGTATGTACATTAGTGACACTCCAAAAAGAAGCAGAATACTAACAGGTTGCAATTCTTCATATGGTCGATTTTTTGTAAGTGAGATCAGAATCTGTTTCATATGCATCGGTTTATAGCTAACAGATTTTTGACAGAATAACTTACATGCTTGCCCCTCTTCAAATATTTAGCTAACAGGGAGCTATCTGCCTACATGTGTTTCAAAGTCTGATCCTTTAACCTGAAAAAGTTGGAAGTTTCAGAATGGGACTTCATTTAATGTCGAGACTGTCATCACAAATGGAGACAGATAAACCTCCCCACAACTTGGAGCCTCACAGATACTGAGTATAACACTGATTCACGTACTTAGTCTTGGGCTGAGTTATCAAGAAGACTATTTGTGGAGTTAGCAAAAGTAGGAGACAAAGTGAAACAGAGGGAGAATAATGTGTGAGGGTTATGAAAACAGGAGGGACAAGCAAAGGGAAAACAGTGAAAATAGAAAAGGCGAGCAATGAAGAAGCAGCATTTCCCTGCTCACCAGAAGCAGAACGAAATCCAAGGTTTTTGGTGTAAGAGAAAACAGGGAAATGCTAGAAAGAAATTGGTCACTGTATGACAGGAGATAAGTTTTGTTTTTATTTTTTAAAAGTCTTAGTAACTTTCATGGAATATTGTTATGTGTACGCATCAATCAGAGAGGCCATGCTCCTCTCGGCTTCTGTGCTACAGACATCTGGCACTAGCTTATGGTACATGTAGGCTGGGATTACCAGGGAAAGGAGAACTCCATAAACAGGCAGTTGATTGTTTGGATAACCAAGGAAAATGCTGCATCAGTTACAATGGGGACAACAGATAAGAACTAAGTCCACAAACTACAGAAATTTACTGAATGAATGCAGAGAGAATATGTAAATAAAAAACTATATATGAAACAGTTCAAGAACTTATAGATTGTTACTGAAGAAAACAACAATTCTACATGCAGTGCAATGTGACTGAACACTGACTGGGGCCCAGACACTACGTGGGGGCCTCTTGGTGCTACCATAGTACAAATAGCGCAGGAACACCCCCATGTGAACCTTACAAACTTCCCTTGGAATACTGCCCTTGCAGGAGATCAATTTGGAGTGGGGAAACGGTGGAGGAGGGCGAGCATGAGACTTGCAAACTCTTCCAATCCTGGGGATCTGTGGGAAAAGGAAGCTGCAGAAATTGAATACTTATTAAAAGGGATTAACAGTCGATTTAAAAATCACACTTCTGCCTGCAAAATGTTCACCCGATTACTGCTTGCTAGAAGATTTACTACAGCTTACTGGAACTGAAAGATTATAGAAAAAAAATATTCCACTGCATTTTCAGTTTGGTTCCTTTCAGCATATAAGAACATTTTTCATTCTTTTCTTCCGAACAGATAGTCACACTTCCCCAATCTTTGCGTGGACCCTTCACACAGCAACTAGGGAGAGAAAACCATTTTAAAATGCAGGAAAATATATTTGTACAACCACAAAAATTGGGCAGGGAGGACTCATGGGCAGGTATAAGACCTGAAACTATTTTAAATTCATTAAAAAAAAAAAAAAGATTGTGAGCTGATGGTATGTACCTTTAAGTCTGCTTTCACGTTAGGTGTGAGTTGCATAAAACAAAGTGACAATATAAGTGCTTTAACAAATTCTCAGAGTAGTTGGCTCACCCTCTTTGTTGCTGCTGGTGATGACGATGATTGAAGTATGATGAAAAATGGCAACCTTGATTTCAAATAAGTGTAATATGATATTTTATAAGAAAAGCAGAATGAAAGAACAAAGAGCCCTGTTATACAACTTAACCATTCAGCAGCCAAAGGAGAAGTTTCCACTTATATTCAAATTCCCATGTATTTTTTATTTTTTCATGCAGAATATTCTCTTTTTTAAAAAATACATAGCTAAACTGCTTTCATATCAGTTTACTTTGCTGTAGCTTATGCCTTTCTAATGCCAGGACATCTTGATCCTTTGACAGACTGAAAATTGAAAGTTATCAGTTATCATGACTCTAGCTAGAGTGACTGTTTCTGAAAGCAATTAGCAACTTCATTTCTCCATCAGCTCACAAGCAAAGTGTCAAAGGTAGCTACTGAATCAGAGATGGGAAGGCACCAACGATATCTGCACACAGTAGAGTCAGTGGATTTCTGATGTTCATTATGTTGGTGTAATTAAGAATCATTGGTGGAACAGAGATCAGAATGTAGCCTGTGATGCCAGGAAATCAAGATGGACCCATTAGTAACTCAAGATACTAAAGAGAGAGCTTCCAACAACCTTTTGAGGAAAATCATCTTCACCCTCCCAAAGCCCAGATATATAGACTAGAAATAGGAAGAGCTGAAGTTAAAAAAGAAAAGGGACAGTTTTAAATTTCTCCCATCTTTTTCGTGTGCCAAGGCTCCACTTTCAGCAAGTCTGTAGCCCTCCAGACACTTTCTATTATAAAAACTACAATACTGATCCTGTAAACACATACCTAACTTTACTCATGTGAACAGTTCCATTGACTTCAGTTCAAGTACTCATGTGGGTTAAAGTTTACGGTTTGCAGAATGGGGGTCTAAGCTAAGAACTGCTCAGTATTTCAGATCTGGATTTTATGACAGGAAAATGAGTTGAAGATAGAGACAAGAAACAGCTGCTAAAAGGCAAGATGAGCTTCTAGACGATTGGAGGAAAGAGAAGGGGTTGAAATACTCCTGAAAACCAAAGAAAAAAGGAGATTTTAAATGGTTAGAAATAACAACAAACACGAAGGGTGGGATTTTCAAAAGTCCTCAGTGTTGACCAAACATTGCTCCAACGGGGGTCAATAGCAAAACTCCCAGCAGCAATAGGCCACCGTGGAGCGCTTTTGAAAACCCCACCCTAAGTGTATTCTAAATATTAAGGAAAGTCTGTTTACAACATTATTCACATGATTCCTATCCTTCCACTAGAATCTGCCTTTCCTATCGATGGACACATTGCATGAAACACAATAAAGCCACAATTAACAAATAGAGTTATGGAGGATAGGCAAGGTAGGATTCTTAAACTACTACTACTGATAAGAATGTACACTGTCACCGAGGTTTATGTGCAACTTCCATTTGCTTTAATGGGTATTGTACATCAGAACAAAGGCAAGATATGGCCCTTATGTGTTAGCAAATGGTTGCATATTGTAATCAAAGGGATCTGAAAAAGAAAAAGGGGGATACTGTGTATCTTGTAGGACTCCCTAAACAGCAGAGCCATCCTCTCTGCTTGCTACCATAGAAAGAAATAGTCAAAAGTGAAAAGGAAGCATTCACTGAATCAGCAACAACAACTAAATGGTACATTTCTCACACACACACCCGCCACATTGTAAATAAAGATAACGTACGCATCTCTTCAACAACATCTAAATGTTCTCCTAATGAGCCTAGGATTCCTGATACAGCTGCTTCTAACTCCATAACACTACACATGATGCTAGCTTTGCTTATTCCGAATATAGTCAGAAGTCTGTGTTGATTTTATGCTAAACTGGTGGGTGGTCATATGTACAGCAAAAATGTCAACTTGTTTGTAATACTTATTACAAAAATCCTCATAAATATGACACTTAGCTACTGGGATCTCTAAACCTCTGAGCAATATGAAAAATAAGGGATAAAAACAAAAAAAAATATATCTTAAATTCTGTATGGAGCATCTTGAGAAGGAAATTAACAAATCCACACTCGCCAGTGGGGGGCAGAGAACACCACCTTCTACTTAGGGAATGGTAGTGAGTCACACAGAATGAAAGCTAACTCTTTATTCCTGACATTATTACCTTTGGGAACAGCTTGTAGACACATGATACGCCACAGACTGACCCCAGTCACATACATGAAGAAAGTTATCTAGCTGGGCTGGAAATTTGACACATATAGCTTATTGTTGGATCCACTGGAAAAAGTGTACCATTTCTATAAAAGCCCATAGCTATCTTAATGTCACTGACACCAATGCAGAATTGTTACTAAGACTCATTAATCTTAGTAGCAATGTTTATATGCTTTATAAAGTGCACACATTTTTCTGTGTGCTATGTTGTTTCTATATTGTTTGTGACTTATAGAGAGAATAATTTGAATAGCAATATTCCAGGGCAGATTAATTTCCTCAACCTTGGGAAGTTCTAAAATACAGCAAAATATTAAATTGTTCCTTTTTAGGATATTTTTTCAATAGGATCAGCTACTATAGCTAAATGTATAAAATGCAGGAACCATAACCACATTTTTTTCAGGTGAAAAGAAGGGAAAGTCATCACCCCCAACCCTGAAAAAAAAGAAAAGAAAAAAGAGAAAAATCCCTTTGTTTCATGAACCAGCCCATCTCTTCCTATAGTAGTTTACAGAAAGCATATTAAAATGATTGTGAAAATAGAAATGCATAAAAAGAAAACCCTACAGCTGTGCAAATAAAGAGGGGGGTGGAGGAGGAGAGGAACAAGGAGTGAGTGACAGCCAGATATTCAGGAAAAGAATCATTACTACACTTGCTAGAATAAGAACTCCCTGCTTACTTGGCACATGCCGCTAATGCACATATCCAGTGACTCAGTGTAGCATCGCGTGCCGTCAAGAACCTTGGGAGCCAGTTCCACAACAAGGGTTGTCCCTTTGGCCTGGCACTTCAGCGAACATGGGTTGTCAGGGTCATTCGAGACAGGAAGCCATTCATAAAACTGTCCCTGGTACTTGACATCGTTATGAGCAGAACACTGCTGGGCCCGAAAATCACCGGCTTCTGGAGGGCAGTCCTGAAGAGGAGAAAAGGGAGAGAAAAAGAGGTCAGCTCAAAAGGGGCTCATTACATCCTTGTCAAAGGATGCACAGCTGGCAGCACTGGAGTAACACACTTAGATGTAGGAGTTTTTCACTTCGGCACACACACTGGTCAAAGTATTCCTTGCCATTTTATCTGTCAGTAGTTCACCAGACTACTATGCATTCAGGCGGTTACTGTAGCAATACTGAAAAACATCAAGGCCACTTGGAAATATGTTTTAGCATAGGACAGACATGTGCTTGTCTTACCCATAAAACTTATCAGTCATGCAACATTCTTATTAACTTTAAAACTACATACACACATGAATCTTTAGTGAACTTTTCTTTTTCCTTTGGGGAAAAAAAAATCACAAATTACTCAATTCAAATGTTTGTTTGTATAAGCATTCCTAACTAGCTCCCCCCTCCCCACCCCCCAGTGACCTAAATCAGTCAGTGAAGCAACAAGAGCCAGAAAAATGCTACGTATATTTGTATTACTTCAACCTGACTAATACAGGCACAGATTTCACAATCCACAGAATCAGCAATTTTTTTTAGGTTTTGCTGTACAAATGTTAAAAACAAAATCCTTTGTTAAGCTCTCTAGGAAGGTTTCTGAAACATTTTGGGTGCAGACATAAATGCCCTAATTTGCAATGAATTATGTGATAAGCACTGCTAGCTGCTGACTATTCAGACCACCCAGTACAGATTTCACTTATTGGTGAATACAGATCTTTTTTGAACTGCTCTCTCTGCGATAACAGTTGAATGCTTTCCATAGACAGAGATATTGTATCAGTATTGCTAAGCCTTAGCATTCAAAAATATTGAGTTGAGTCTCGTGAAGTCATGAGATTGACTTAAAATCATGAGATTTCTAAAAATTGTAAAATTTGGGTTCTTTCTATTTATCGTCCGCTTTTTGATCCCTTAGGGTTCACATTTTTAAGCTTTTCTCTGCAACCAGAGGGCTAAAAACTCCTCTTTTTATTAAATGGAAACAAAGAGTCTTGAAGAATCACATGATTTCAGGCAATGGGTCTACAGGTCAAACACTAAATATCACAAGAACTGTGATAAAATAGCAAGAGTTTGCAATGCTGCTGCATTAGGATTTCAGTGGCCCTTGAGTCCTCCCTAGCTCATCCTGTTTCTGCAGTCAAGGCTATTCTTCTTGGAGTTTGTTTAAGTGCTTGTTCAGTGTTATATCCGTTACGTCCTTTATTTGGAGGCTATATCTTTTATCTACTAAGGAGTATAAAAATGGACCCTGGTCTTGATACAGTAGGTCTTTAGCATATCTAACTACAATGACCCTAGTACTCACAAAATTCTACAGTATCCTTATTAGCTTCCTGTATATCTAGTCTTGCCTTGAACTAAACCTCTTCTCTGATGGAGATTCCAACATTTCTTGACAGCTTTGTCCAAAGAAAAGCCTTCCTGCTATTTAGGCAAAATGTGTCCTCTCCGTTTTATACCATCACTCCCAGTTTCTGTTGTGCTAGCTATTTACAATACTTCCCTTGCACTTCCATTTGTTAACTCCTTGCTGGTATTTTTAAACAGTTCCAATTGCTACATTGTTCAGTAGGAAAGGAATAGTCATTGTGAGTGTTGCAGGTAAATTTTAAAACTTAAAATCTTTATGGCTTGTATTGATCAGGTTCTAAGAAATAGTATTTCTTACTTGGCAAGCTTTCAGATTGCTCTTGTCAGCAAAGTGGGAGACATTTTTTTATTGGTGCACTGAAGCTGCACAGAAAACAAATATTCTGTTTTGTGAAAAAATGCAATGTTTCGACATTTGTTTTTGTTCCACTTTGGAACTAGAACTAAAACTAGACCTTGCAAAAAAAAAAGTGTTAAAAAACAAGCAAGAACAGCCAATGGCCCTGTGTTTATGGCACTTACCTGGGATGTAGGACATCTGGGTTCAAGATCCTGCTCCACCTGATTCAGAGTAGGTTCAATGTCTCCTGTTGGAGCTATTCCACTTTGTATAAATAATTAACTATTCATTGGGCCAGAAAGAAAGACTGACACAATAGCCAAGTGGTCAGGGCACTTGCCTAGGAATCCTGCAAAGCAGGGATTTGAGCCTTAGTCTCCCATATACCATTCCCACACTGGGAGGGGATGGAAGCCTTCCATGCTTAGAGTGTGAAATGAATGGTGTTCCCACAGCATACCACAGACAATAGCACAACTTTATGACAGTCGGAGGAGTGGTGGGAAAAGGGACTTTGGCTGCCCCCTACTCTAGAGTAATGTACATCCAAGTTCTAAAATGAGCCTCAATCACCCTCTCCCTGTAAGTGTAGGGGATGAGGACAAAGTGGGTCTACTGCAGAACTCAGACAACACACAATTTCTGTTAATCCATAATGGAAGAATACAAGAACACATACTGTTATGTCTGGATGCATTTATTTTCCATTCTAAAAAAAACCCTGTAAATTTTATACACAAGTTAGTTGTGCCCTTCCTCATGCTTCTGGCAAACTGCCAATGAGGCTCTGCTTGGGGCAAAGTTTGGGCACCCTTTACACAGACCGAACAGAACAGATTCACATTATAGGTCCAGCTCTACCTACATAGATGTGTATCTGCAGGCAGAATTGGGCCTTTGTTTTGCTTTTAAACAAAGGTGAACAAGGCAATCAAAGTTTGATCCAAGATCTGGTTTAACTATGCGTTCACTAACTAAGGAAGGGACAATCTGTGGCCTCACTTCCTGCCACAAAAACTTACAGTGCATATCCCTCTGAATTTTCCTGTCCATAAGTGGGGAGAGTCAGGTCTAATAGCTTGGCTTATGCTTTAGCTCACAGAGCCAAGCCAGAACTCTTGTTTGGTTCTAGCTTGGCTCTGCCTTCAAAACTTCCTGGCTTGTACAGCTTTATTTTTATAAAGACAAAAGGCCCAATAAAGTGCACAACATGGAGAGTTCATAATCCTGCTTTGTACACGTTTCACTACATTTGTTTATTTGGGTTTTATTTTTAAATCAAATAAATAAAAATACATAGTCAACATAACAAGCTCTCAGGACATTGCAGGTGACCAAGACCAAATGTTAACTACTTACAGTCTTTGATTTCCCTGATCAAAATATAACAATGGATTTAAATAGCAGAGCTAGTTTTTAAAAGAAGTTTTCATGGGAAACTTTAAGCCATTCAAAGAATAAATGTAAGCACCCATACATATACTGCATAAGCATACACATACTGGAACGCACATGCAAAAGAGGGTGAGAATTTGACCCTATTGTGCAGAGAACCAGTACAAGCCATATACGCCACTTCTTTCCCATTAATGCCCTAAGCCTGGCACTAAACATGTTTGAAGGCCTTGTTTGACCCTCTTCATTGGGCTTGGGGTGAATTTTACTGCCATGTACACGTGTACACACACACACACACACACACACACACACACACACACACACACACGTTTCTTCTGTGATTCTGCTTGGAAATGTAACCAATTAGTATCTTTTTACATCCAAAGGGAGACCATTACGAAAAGTAACAGCCCAAATTCTTTCTTCCATTATATGGAGTACAATGAGGACACATGGAGTGAAAGTCAGTACAAAATTTGGCTCATTTTGTTTTCCCCTCATGTCCATACATTGGGTTTTTTTTTCGTAAGTATTATTATTTGTTGTTTGTATTATGGTAGAGGGCAGAGCCTCATTGTGTTGGGCATTGTGCAACCATTTAATTAAAGACAGAATTCAGTCCCTGTCCCCAAGACCTTAGAGGCTAAAAATTGGTACTGTAGCTGCTGAATGAGCAAGCAAGACCAAGTCGTGATAGTTGGCCACATATTTGTTCCACCCTGTAAAATGTGATTTACTTCTAAACAATTATTACAACTTCATATAAGACAATAAGCTTTCTTTTCTTCTCTGTCACAATCTCCCTGCACCTCACTGTTTAAAATTTAAATGTCCGACCAGCAGGTTTTCAGTCAGCAGGAACCATAGGGTTTGATTTCATGATGCTTTCCCGCTTCTGAAAATGCTTTGCACCAATGATTTTCTAAAAAAAGTGAAGGTCAGCTGTTGCAACTGGATGGGGTTGGAAGAGCTGGAAGATCCTCCGCTAGTGTAAACTGGCTTAGCTCCATTGCATCCCTGCAGCATCACACGGTTTTATACCGGCTAAGTATCTAGCCCTGGAAGAGTAACCTGCCAAACTGACTGAACCTGAGACGGGAGTTACTCTAGCTTAAGCACTACATTCAAATTTTAATATTTTTTAGTAAAGATGGCTGTGGGCTTGTGTAGAAATAGGGCATAAAGGCCTTTCCTGGAGAATCAGAAAGAGCTGGATAAGATGGAAAGATTCATTCAACTTAAGTGTCTTTTCAGCTGCTTTCCCCTCCCTCCTCATTAAGGCTTCTCAGGGCAGGC
Organism: Natator depressus; assembly: GCF_965152275.1. Classification (NCBI taxonomy): domain Eukaryota; kingdom Metazoa; phylum Chordata; order Testudines; family Cheloniidae; genus Natator; species Natator depressus. The sequence goes on along the minus strand of NC_134238.1, from coordinate 109,503,336 downwards.
AAAAGTCTAGTGAGTTTAAAAAAAGAAAAAAAAAAAGGCATCGGCTCCTGAATTAACTTTGCCTAGAATCACTCTGCTAGGTGTTGAAGGCTGTTTCATGATCATCAACATGCAAAGGTTTGTGGAACATTTCTGACCAATGGAGTCAGTGCAGGATGTCTATAAACTCAGTTCATCCAGTCAGGTCGAGAATGTCTCCATCCCTGTGAAAACAGACTTCACTTTAAAGATGATCAGAAATCCCTTAGGTCTATGAAACCTACTATTTTAAAATAAACACAGAAGTTTCATCCTCATCTCTTACGCACCTAATCCTGACTGCATTATTAAGGCTTTATTCACTCCCTCCCCTTCAAATTGTTTTTTTAACCTGACCTCTTATTTGCCCCTATTGTAATTCATAAGGTCCGTGGAGTTCTGCCATAGTTGAATCCCATTCAAAACACTTTCTATTAATCAACGAGCCAGTGGAAAAGATAAGATGAATCCCAGATGTCCCTTGATGGCGATAGGTAGATCAGATTACATGGGACAAAAGAGGGTCAGGCTTTTTAAAGTTTACTTAGTGGGTGAAATGTAAAAGATCATATCTAGGCTGTTATAAGGTGGAAGCAGTTGTGGAGTCTTTAAAACAGTTTACAGTATAGATACTTGTATATTTTCAGAGGCCAAGAGAGATTTACTGTAGATTGAGCTTTTCCTTTCCACAAAAAATGGCTAACAACTGGACTATTCTGTGTAGCATCTGACATAACAGTTTATTGAATCAGTTCCATGGCATATATGCTGTAGTTTGACTCCACAGTCAAATCCTGAGGTCCTCCTGCAGTGGGAGTTGGTCTGAGTAAAGACTGAGTAAGCACCTGAGAGTATGTCTACACAGCCTGCAGTAGTGAGCCTCCGAGCGCAGGCTGACACACATGAGCTAGCAGGGCTCACACTAGTAGTCTAAAAACAGCTACGTAGACAGCGCTTTGAAGTTGCAGCTCGGGCTGGAACATGGGCTCTGAAACCTAGGAAGGGGGTGGGCTTCTCCACACCTATTTTTAGAGTGCCAGAATGAGCCCTGTTAGCCCAAGACAATCAACCCGGGCTGGGAGACTTGTGGCCTGCCCCAGGTTCTATAGACATACAGTACCTGGAGATGCAAGCAATGGGAGAAGAATCAGCTGCAATAGGGGAGATTTTCTATAAATGTAGGACTAACATTACAGAGCTCTCACTACTGCTTAGCTCACTACTATTTTTCCCTCTGTACTATTCTAATTATTTTGCATAGCATCTTTGGGATTACACAACCTTAAGTTTGTTTGAGCCTTCCATAAAAAGTCTTTAAAAAGAGAGAAATTCATTGCATGATGTAATCCAAAGAAAGAAAGACCCACCACAGTGAGGGGCATTTTTTAAAAAATAAGGTCAGGTTTGCACCTATATTCTCTTTTGTTTGTTAAAAGCAAACTATCTAGAGGCTTTATCCCCACACTCTGTTCACATTGACACCAACAGCAAAATGCCCTGTGATGCAGTGGAACCTTCACTGGTCCCTAATGCCTTGTCTATACTGGAGGTTTTTTTGCGCTGGTGTAGCTACTCTAATTCAAGTGCAAATTCCTAGGGCCTGAATCTCCATTGTCCTGCCCCTTCTGTTGACTTTTGTGGGACTTATGCACACGTTTAAATGCTTTGCTGAACCGGAGCCTATATGGCAAACTTTCAGTGAGAACCACAGCAGAACTGCATCATCTAAAGAAGACGACAGCAATGCAGAATAAATAAATATTTACGAATAAATGAGGAACTGTCAACAGAAGCTTTTATTCTGTACCAAACTCCAAGCTCTGTGTCACCACACAGTGACAGCACAACTAAGATAACCAGCCAAATAATGACTAAAGTCAGCCATTACTCACATAAACCCACTAGGATTACATGGGTCTTATGTTAGGGTAGGATTTTGCTGTGAGAAGGCAAAGCTATGGTCACATATTTTTAGTTATCTTCAGAATAAATACACTTCCACTGCCTTTCCCAAGTTCATCCCTCAATGAACCCATTGAACTGGATATTATCAAAGCAGTTTCCAAGGAGGTTTGTTATCAGAGCTAGTTTGTTTTGTTTCTAATTGTAATGTTCATTTTCCAAAACCCAAAATACAATGAACATTTTCGCTTTTTCTTTTCTAATTGAAATTGTTTCATTTCTGTTTTCAAAATGCAAACCAAAACACAATGTTCAGTTCAAAATGAAAATTTTGTTTCACACGTTTTTTGTTGAATAATTTAAAATGTTATCGAAACTGAACAGGTTTCATGAAAAAGTTTGAACCGGATGAAACAGTTTTTCAAAAAAACAAACATTTTCAGTAGAAAGGTTTTGACTAGTGATATGAGTTTTGTAGCTGGGATAGTACTATATTGTGCACTAAGCATTTGGAGTTTATCTATATAGAGACCTAGTGCACGGCAAGCTGGGGTGTAAAATCTATGCTCTTACACTGTCTACACTGCATTTTAAAACCTACGGCAATGAGTCTCAGAGCCCGGGTCTACAGCACTAGGAACAGCAGTGTAGACATCTGGGCTCAGGCTGTGCAGCCGGAATCATAGAATCATAGAATATCAGGGTTGGAAGGGACCCCAGAAGGTCATCTAGTCCAACCCCCTGCTCGAAGCAGGACCAATTCCCAGTTAAATCATCCCAGCCAGGGCTTTGTCAAGCCTGACCTTAAAAACCTCTAAGGAAGGAGATTCTACCACCTCCCTAGGTAACGCATTCCAGTGTTTCACCACCCTCTTAGTGAAAAAGTTTTTCCTAATATCCAATCTAAACCTCCCCCATTGCAACTTGAGACCATTACTCCTCGTTCTGTCATCTGCTACCATTGAGAACAGTCTAGAGCCATCCTCTTTGGAACCCCCTTTCAGGTAGTTGAAAGCAGCTATCAAATCCCCCCTCATTCTTCTCTTCTGCAGACTAAACAATCCCAGCTCCCTCAGCCTCTCTTCATAAGTCATGTGCTCTAGACCCCTAATCATTTTTGTTGCCCTTCGCTGGACTCTCTCCAATTTATCCACATCCTTCTTGTAGTGCGGGGCCCAAAACTGGACACAGTACTCCAGATGAGGCCTCACCAGTGTCGAATAGAGGGGAACGATCACATCCCTCGATCTGCTCGCTATGCCCCTACTTATACATCCCAAAATGCCATTGGCCTTCTTGGCAACAAGGGCACACTGTTGACTCATATCCAGCTTCTCGTCCACTGTCACCCCTAGGTCCTTTTCCGCAGAACTGCTGCCTAGCCATTCGGTCCCTAGTCTGTAGCGGTGCATTGGATTCTTCCATCCTAAGTGCAGCACCCTGCACTTATCCTTATTGAACCTCATCAGATTTCTTTTGGCCCAATCCTCCAATTTGTCTAGGTCCTTCTGTATCCTATCCCTCCCCTCCAGCGTATCTACCACTCCTCCCAGTTTAGTATCATCTGCAAATTTGCTGAGAGTGCAATCCACACCATCCTCCAGATCATTTATGAAGATATTGAACAAAACCGGCCCCAGGACCGACCCCTGGGGCACTCCACTTGACACCAGCTGCCAACTAGACATGGAGCCATTTATCACTACCCGTTGAGCCCGACAATCTAGCCAGCTTTCTACCCACCTTATAGTGCATTCATCTAGCCCATACTTCCTTAACTTGCTGACAAGAATACTGTGGGAGACCGTGTCAAAAGCTTTGCTAAAGTCAAGAAACAATACATCCACTGCTTTCCCTTCATCCACAGAACCAGTAATCTCATCATAAAAGGCGATTAGATTAGTCAGGCATGACCTTCCCTTGGTGAATCCATGCTGACTGTTCCTGATCACTTTCCTCTCATGTAAGTGCTTCAGGATTGATTCTTTGAGGACCTGCTCCATGATTTTTCCAGGGACTGAGGTGAGGCTGACTGGCCTGTAGTTCCCAGGATCCTCCTTCTTCCCTTTTTTAAAGATTGGCACTACATTAGCCTTTTTCCAGTCATCCGGGACTTCCCCCGTTTGCCACGAGTTTTCAAAGATAATGGCCAAGGGCTCTGCAATCACAGCCGCCAATTCCTTCAGCACTCTCGGATGTAACTCGTCCGGCCCCATGGACTTGTGCACGTCCAGCTTTTCTAAATAGTCCCTAACCACCTCTATCTCCACAGAGGGCTGGCCATCTCTTCCCCATTCTGTGATGCCCAGCGCAGCAGTCCGGGAGCTGACCTTGTTAGTGAAAACAGAGGCAAAAAAAGCATTGAGTACATTAGCTTTTTCCACATCCTCTGTCACTAGGTTGCCTCCCTCATTCAGTAAGGGGCCCACACTTTCCTTGGCTTTCTTCTTGTTGCCAACATACCTGAAGAAACCCTTCTTGTTACTCTTGACATCTCTTGCTAGCTGCAGCTCCAGGTGCGATTTGGCCCTCCTTATATCTTTCCTACATGCCCGAGCAATATTTTTATACTCTTCCCTGGTCATATGTCCAACCTTCCACTTCTTGTAAGCTTCTTTTTTATGTTTAAGATCCGCTAGGATTTCACCATTAAGCCAAGCTGGTCGCTTGCCATGTTTACTATTCTTTCGACTCATCGGGATGGTTTGTCCCTGTAACCTCAACAGGGATTCCTTGAAATACAGCCAGCTCTCCTGGACTCCCTTCCCCTTCATGTTAGTCCCCCAGGGGATCCTGGCCATCTGTTCCCTGAGGGAGTCGAAGTCTGCTTTCCTGAAGTCCAGGGTCCGTATCCTGCTGCTTACCTTTCTTCCCTGCGTCAGGATCCTGAACTCAACCAACTCATGGTCACTGCCTCCCAGATTCCCATCCACTTTTGCTTCCCCCACTAATTCTACCCGGTTTGTGAGCAGCAGGTCAAGAAAAGCGCCCCCCCTAGTTGGCTCCCCTAGCACTTGCGCCAGGAAATTGTCCCCTACGCTTTCCAAAAACTTCCTGGATTGTCTGTGCACCGCTGTATTGCTCTCCCAGCAGATATCAGGAAAATTAAAGTCACCCATGAGAATCAGGGCATGCGATCTAGTAGCTTCCGTGAATTGCCGGAAGAAAGCCTCATCCACCTCATCCCCCTGGTCCGGTGGTCTATAGCAGACTCCCACCACTACATCACTCTTGTTGCACACACTTCTAAACTTAATCCAGAGACACTCAGGTTTTACCACAGTTTCGTACCGGAGCTCTGAGCAGTCATACTGCTCCCTTACATACAGTGCTACTCCCCCACCTTTTCTGCCCTGCCTGTCCTTCCTGAACAGTTTATAACCATCCATGACTGTACTCCAGTCATGTGAGTTATCCCACCAAGTCTCTGTTATTCCAATCACGTCATAGTTCCTTGACATCACCAGGACCTCCAGTTCTCCCTGCTTGTTTCCAAGGCTTTGTGCATTTGTATATAAGCACTTGAGATAACCCGTTGATCGCCCCTCATTCCCAGTATGAGGCAGGAGCCCTCCCCTCACAGACATTCCTGCCTGTGCTTCCTCCCGGTATCCCGCTTTCCCACTTACCTCAGGGCTTTGGTCTCCTTCCCCCGGTGAACCTAGTTTAAAGTGCGGAAAGCTTCAGATCCCATGCTTCAGCCCGAGCCACAACACTGACACGACTGTTTTTAGCATCATAGTGCGAGTCCAAGCCTGTAGACCCAGGCTCTGAGACTCACTGCAGTAGGTTTTAAAATTCAATGTAGACATACCCTAAATATCCATGTGGACCATGCTGCCATGTGCTAAAAGTTCCATAGTGCACTTTGATCTACTGCTGTTTCAGAGGACAAGAACAGATTATCAAAGTGTTTCTAAATAGGGGTAAAAAAATGTTTTCCAGGGGGGCAGTACTTTGTTTGTAGACTTCTAAATTTATTTCATTTCCAGTGCTGCTTATTTGTACACAGTGGTAATTCAACAGTTTTCCAAAGAAACATGAATCACTTCTGTTATCAAGTGAGATCAGGACACTAGTTTGTACTTTACAGATGTACAGTAACTTGGTTTGTAAGCCGCACTACAGATACCCCACAAAAGTCAACAGTAACTCAACAGCACATACATTGGGAGGCTTTGTCTTTCTGCTAGCAGAAGCACCTGAAGAACAAGTTGATTAAGAATTCCCAAATTATCACAACATTGAGATCATATATGAAGACTGCTTTTCAAAGTCTAAGGGGAGTTTTTTCCCCCCTGTGATACATAGTACAGCACAACATTCAACTTCTAATACCCAATGAGGAGCTTGTGGCTGACTATTTGAGGTCAAACCCAAAAAGTCGAATAAAAATTCAAAAAAATTAATGAAGATCTTGAGAAAATTGTCTATCCAATTCTCTGACACAACCTTTAATTCAGGTTTCAGAGTGGTAGCTGCATTAGTCTGTATCAGCAAAAAGAATGAGGAGAACTTGTGGCACCGTAGAGACTAACACATTTATTTTGGCATAACTCTCTAAGAAGAGTTTGCCTTTACCTATTATGACAATACTCACAACTGTAAGTTATGGTATAAATGTAGGTAGCATGCTGTCAAACTGAACTGCGCTGGGGCGTGTGTGTGTTTCAGGGGTTGGGATGGTGGGAATCTGGGGACACTTTTCTCGTACTTCACTGAAATAGAGTAATTAAATGTGCAGTAAAGAATCACTGATTTGATACAGATTTGTATCAAATTACCTATTGTAGACTCTCTCATTTGTTATTTCATGTTAGCTGAAGAAGAACAGTGGATTCCAACCTGCATTTGCTTTGGGCTCTTGCTGAGTAGCACAGCTGTGTTGAGAAACAATATTCTCTCCAGCCGCAGAGCGATCTTCAATATGCCACTCTGGACACTTTGTGGTCTGAAGGGTGTATGACAGAATAATATACTACAGAAAATGGAAATACAAGGGTTTGAAATGAAAGACTTACCAGACAAACTGAAAATGAATCCTATTAAATTATCCAGATCAATTATAGTCTGATCAGAATCCTAAAATGCCACTTGTGTAGAGGGGGCAGAGAAGAACACCTGCAGTGGTCCCCCTAGTCTGCCCTGCCAATCTTCTTGATGTATTTATTTAGGATAAAGCCTTCCTTAAAAAACAATGGTTGTGCAGGATCACAGTTATTTTGCTAGATGACAGGGAAACACGAATTCAGACCTTAAAGCATCTATCATTACAATAACATGGTTAATGGCACTTGTTCACTAACAAAGAAATAATTCTTATGCAGTTACTATGAAAATAACTTCTGAAAATGGACATGTCCAGAGGAAAAACACAAACCAAACTCCTTCCACAATAAGGGATGTAGTCATAATAAGTGGTCTGAGTGCAGGAGAACTGTCATTTAAAACATAATTCAGTTCCTACTCTGGGGGTTTAAGTAAACTTGGTGTTAATAAAGAGATTCGAGTTGGCTTATGGTTGCCTTCTTTACATGAGCAAATTTGCGCATGTTGGCAGCCTAGTCAAGTGCCTTACAGAATCATCCATGTGAAGGAAAATGCCTACGTTTGTAACAAAGCCCCAACCTAGGTGGTTTTGTTACAAAAGATTTTATTGATATGCCAGCCTCAGGAAGGTGGAAAACCTACACACTGCTAAACACCTGAACAGATCTGACATTCCCTCCGGCAAGGACAGTGCTGCCCACAAGTGCAAGCCAGTACAACCTGTCTGAGAACATTGCACATCCCCTACAGGTTTGATATTTTGAAGTGTACCTATGTAACAACATTGCCCCTTTAAAAAAAAAAAAAGACGAGAGCGGTGTTGATGCTTGTTCACACAAAAGGAGCACATGGTGGTAAGAAGCAGGAAGGGAGGAAGTCTGTATGGGAGTCAGAAGGTGGTGTAGTCAAATAAATAGACTCAGATTACAAGGCCAGAAGGGATCACTGTGATTATCTAGTCCGATCTGCTGCCTAACACTGGCCACAGAACTTCCCCAAAATAATTCCTTTAATAAAATCCAATCTTGATTTAAAAATCATCAGTTATGGTGACTCCACAACATGTTCCAATGGTTAATTACTCTCACTGTTAAAAAATGTACGTGTAGTGTTGTAGCCAAGCAGAGAAGGTAAGATTTAGGGGGAAGTGGTTATGGGCAATGCTCAGAAGGTTTGGTGGTTTGGTTTGAACTAACATCTATAGGTTCAACCTTGGGTCTGTATAATTGATCTAAAAGGTATTACAAATATAGGCATTCTTGTGAGATTTCTGGCATGTGCTTGTTTTCATTTGAGGAAAACACCACAAGAGCCTTATTTGTGGTGTTCGAATGGCCGGGAAAGATTCTTCAGTGTGTTATAACATACTGGCATGCTCGTGGGAAGGTGGAACAGGGTGGAATGTCAAACCTGCTCAAGTGCTCATCACTGTTTCTGTCTAGAACCAAGAAGCAGTGTATCAAAATGAAAAGTATTTGTGACAAATCCGAACATTTCAACTGTGCAAAAATGTTTGAATGTTGGGGACATCAGATGTTTGGGTCAGACAGAGAAAGCAGTGGACAGTGGTCAGACAGAGAAAGCAGGGTGAAAGTTTGGTGACGGAGAGGCGGACAGAAAGGGTGACCAGGAGATTGAATGATGGCCTTGACATGATAAATAGGAGAGAATCCGGTAGCTGAGAAATAGACTGAAGGAAAGAAAAGGCACAACTCATCAGCTCAAAAGAAAAAAAAATCCATCTATAATCTGCCCACAATGCAGCATTGCAGAAGAATCCAGCTCCAGAAATTCCACCTAGAGTGAGAGTCACTTTTTAAAATGTTTATTTTTCATACCATAAGATGTATAATTATCAAAACATATTTTTATTGCATTCAGAATAATTTTCTAAAGAAAACCAACTGGCTTCCCCCACCCCTCCCGAATTTCTACAATGGTTGGAATCATATTTGGAATCAATATTAGTGTTTATATTAAAATGTTTCTAAAGTAATTAAGAACCCAAATCATCTTCAGAGTCTTTCATTCCTACTTTCAATATTTACACATGTGGCTTCATATTCATAATATTTCCAGTTTCTGATGGACATAAGGCAGTGTAACTGGTAAGCGTGCCAAATCAGATGTGTTCCTTTACAGGACTGCTCAAAAGCTTCCTAGACAACAGTGTCAACCTCTCTCACAGCCCCCAGCTGTGACTGGGGCTCTCAGAAGAATAATACAGGTCACTGAAGAAATAGATGCACTTCTCTATCCTCTTTCCTCTCCTCTCCCTTTTCCCGTTCTACATTTCCCCCCTGTAATCTAATTTCAGGATGAATTAAAAACAGCTGTGGCAAAAATCCCACAAATGATAATGTCTGTGAAAATGTGTTCATTGCCAAACTCCAAGAAGTACAGTTCCAGTTCTCTAATTTCATCGCCCCAAATAAAGAGTTTGCTTTTAGCATTTATAACTGCCCTTCTCCAAGAGGGGACAGTCATATAAACAAAGGCACATGAGCTCTGAGAGATAAGAACAAATAAAAAGACTGGCTAATTTTATGTCCAGTTATACCACTAGTGCAGAAGTTATCCATGCTAACGTAGTGGTAATTGAAGCTCATGCATAAGTTGATCCCTCCAAGAATCAGAAAGGAATTTTTCCATGTGTAAAAGAATGAAGAAGTGGCTAGATTCATTATGGATTTTGAAAACCCTTGCTAGAGGCAGAATGTTCATCCAGGATGGTACCTTCTCTGTTTTCCAGGTTTTTATGGAACAAAGTTTCAAAGCTGGATACTTGAGATTTGTGAGCAAAAATGCACACCCAACTGTGTCTCTACATTCCTGTACCTGGATACATAAGTAAGTAGCCATTTGCAGGACCAGTTATTGCATTTGCTCATATACTCATGATAATTGAGCATGCAAATACAGAGGGCATAGGTCAAAAGAAACATATGACTCTTACTATTTTCAAAGACATTAGGGATATCCTACTACCAGAGCTATATAGGGAATACATCTCAACCTGTTAAAAGAAAAGGAGTACTTGTGGCACCTTAGAGACTAACCAATTTATTTGAGCATAAGCTTTCGTGAGCTACAGCTCACTTCATCGGATGCATCGGATGAAGTGAGCTGTAGCTCACAAAAGCTTATGCTCAAATAAATTGGTTAGTCTCTAAGGTGCCACAAGTACTCCTTTTCTATCTGGAAACTATTTCTTGTTAATCAAGTATGCTAAGCATTCCAGTTAGATGCTAGGACCATCCAGATGACCAAAAGCATGCACAGTGGAGGTCTGAGTACTCTAAGGTCTGAATCTAGAAGGTCTAATTAGGTTTATTTCAAATAGGTTTTTGCAGTGCTTGCACTATCTATTTATTGACAATAAGTGAACAATGGAGCAACATTCAGCATTGCACCTTCTTCAGAATAAGTTCATGTTAGAGTCACACAGTAGGAGTGAGATCCAGGCCCTACCAAAATCAAAAGCAAAACTTTCATTGACTTCAGTACGGTCTGGATTTCACACCAGGAGTTTAAGTTTTGGCTAATTGGTGTTGGATAATCAAGTGATTTTTACATTACTAATGTGATCAGAAGTTTGGAGCCAATATTGTTAAGTATTAGGTAAGTCAAGATATTTCTTCTAGGCAAAACTACAGGAGCTTTTATTCTAAAGAGAAACCATCCAGGTCCACAGGCCCAAAACTGAACCTAACCTAAAAATAACATTTACAAAAAAACCAAAAACCCTGTGTCTTGGAAAATCAGCTCAGCAACTCCAAAACACAGGGTTATAATCTACATGAAATAACAGCTTCTCAGAAGGGTGATCCAGCAACAGCAAACCCATGCAGAGCAGGATCCTTGTACATTTCACTTCCCTCTCTGCTTACAGGAGCCGACCAGGCAGGGAGGAGGGCTGACACGATATGCATGCACTTCAAAACCAAACTAAAGCCGGTGGGTCTAATTTTAGGCCTATCAGCCTCGACAGTGTCTCTTCCCTTTGTTCCATGTCATATTCCGTGGAGCTACAGCTATGTGGCTTGACTGACACAAATTAACCTTCCTGCTCTCCTCAGTTCTGGTGTAGTGTAAGTGCCTCACAGTTGGAAAACAGCCCATGAAGCAGCAGGCAGGCTTATTTACTGAGGACTCAAGTTGTTGTCAGTTAGTGCAGCACATGTCTAGACTGAAGGAAGATTTCAGTGACCCAAAGAAAACCCCCCGGAGTAGCACAATTTTTGACTGAAGCAGAAGTGAAAGTCAAAGGGACAATAATTCTCTCTGCATGGTGATGCTAGAGCTGTGCAGAAATGACCAATTCTTTGAATTGTGCTCTGTGAAAAACATGAGCCAAATCCAGAGTAATTTACTCAGTTTTTTACCCTGCTGTTTCTGAGACATAGCTCCCATTGAGAGGCCTCTCCATCTGGCCCTGTGAGGTGTGAAAATTTGACCGAATGCATGACTGGCTTTAATTTAGATTTTTACCAGTGAAATTCTTGCTGACCCATGTAATCTGGGAATTTTTAGCATAATACAAGACTTTCCACATTATAGTCCACCAGTGTAAACAGCTCTTTGTTCTGCTGAGAGGAGAAGTTAGAGATGCTTATTTTATTGTATTGAAAACTGCATTTCACCACCAGGTATAGCTGAAAACCTTTAGAATGGCAGACAATGGCAAAATATAATAGGTGAATGCAAGGGACCATCGCAAAACATCCTAATAAAATGTTCAAAACAGATTTCAACCCTAGGGAGGAACAGAAGAATGAGAGAGAGAGACGCACAGACACATATTTCTCTTCAGCCACCACCTTCCTCCCATTCTCTGTGGAAGTCAGTCCTGTAGAGCTCAGTCCTGCAGCCAGACAAATCTCCTACTGAGGTCAGTAAGAGTTTTACCAAAGTAAGGACCAGAACAGGACCAGGCCCTTGCCTCCACCGAACTAGCTATACAGAACAGTGAATCCACTTCTCCGTGCTTTATGGGTTTGGTCCAGTTTATAAAGGAAGTAAATAATCATGGCTGGAACAACGCTAGTATCATGGTTCTACCACGCCTGCTCCATACCCTCCAAATTAGCTCTAGAAATGGCGAGGTACATAACAGTATTCCCAAGGCACCCGTATTATTTAAATAATTACATTATTAGTGCTACCATCCAATTTTTATTACTTACTTATTTTACATAATTATATTAATTACAAATACATTTTATTAGCATTACCGTCATAAGTAAGGTTCACTTACCACATTGCTGCATGTTCTGTATCTAATATTTCGCCCTTCACAGCTCCTGTGTCCAAAAAGAAAAATACCCCCACGCATTAATAACTTAATACCACAATAATACTTAGTGTTTACTGTATATTGCAACTTTTCATCCATAGATCTCAAAGCACTTTTTACAAAAGAGAGTAAGGATCATTATGCCTATTTTACAGATGGGGAAACTGAGGCATAACTGTTTCTTGAATGCAATTGCTTATTTGTTACTCCTAGCATTGATACTCCTAGCATTAGTTTCTTTTCCCCATTCCTTCCCTAAAAAACTCTCTCCTGATGTAGAGTGGGTTTCCTGAAGAAGTGCATCAACTACGTAAACAAAGTAAAGAAATGCAGCATCAGAAACTGAGCTGGAAGCCTATCCCTGAATTTCATCAGTAATTTTTCACACCTCCCAAGAATGCATAAATGTCCTTGCAGCAGCGTGTATCTGGCTGCATAACTATACTTCAGCTCCACTTCAGCCCAAATCCTAACACTGACGCATAGACCTGGCAGCCAGACTGCATGAGGGGGTATTCCTCATGGGCTAGGAGGAAAGGAATCCTTTCACTAAGCCACAGGGCAGCAGTAGAACCGTACAACCTCCTCAGCTTGCCTCACATCTTACCTGGGAGGGCAAGAGGATCTGTGTAAAAACAGATCCCGCAGCCCCACTCTACTCCCAAATCTGTGCTGCAGAGCCACTGGGCCCTACGGAGCTTAGGGACTCCGCACCTCTTATATGGACTTTGCTAAATCTTTCTTTTTCCTCCCACACAGCAGAACCACACGAGCAGGGCCTTGTGTGTGTGTGCAAAAGACAGCTCCAGATCCGGATGTCTTCTCAGAAGTGTGGCTCCAGAACACACATCCCAGCTCACTGACCTCAAGGGGAGTTTCATAGGCTGCAGGAGTTCAGAATTGGAGCTCTGAAAATAAGGGATTTTTCGGTTCTGGAAAAATCAAAATGTTTAATTTCAACAAAATCAAAATGTTTCACTTTGATTTTTTCCCCTCATTTTCAAATGTTTTGAATTTTTAAAATAAACTGAAAGGACATTTTGAAACAAAAAGCATTTGAAACCAGCAAAGTCATTATGTTTTGCTTAAGAAAATGTTGAAACAAAGCATTTTGATATTGGGGGAATTTGTAAAAGGTATTTTCTGACCAAAACAATTGAGTGAAACAGACACAAATTTGCAAAATAGTTCAATAATGTTGAATCTGCATTTTTGCCCAAAAAAAGGTTTGGGTTGAAAAATTTCACCGAGCTCTATTCAGAATATTCAGCAGAGGTTCTCAGTGAAAAACAGAATGGAGAACTTGGCCCTTACACTGTTCTTCATCTACACCAGAATGGAATTCCCTTCATTTTTAATTTCTCAGATTGAGCAAAGCATGCATTCCATGAGGATTACACGCCTGCCAAGTCAAAAGTTTTAAACCCAAACCATTTTTGAATTATCCAAGTGCCAGGACAGTATCTGCCTGATTTTGAGGGTTTTTTTTTTAATTATTAAATGATTGAAAAACTTTTTCCATTCTGAGTTAACTCTAAAGTCACCTTATAGGTTTTCTTCAACCTACTCAAACAAACCAGAAAACTCACAAGGCTTAATGCTCTGCTGCCTTGCACTATGTGTAGCCATTTACACTTAAGTGAGTACAAAATGCTACCAGATCAGAATGGGAGCTTTACACTGTATAAATAACTGCACCAGGTGCTAAGGAATGGAGAAAAAATACCCATTCAGTCTTCTGGGATGAGAATGAGCGTGAGAAATTTCAGCCCAAAGGTAATAAGTTCTAAAGTAATTAATATGTAGGAAAATGCTGTGTGAACCATAACTGTAGCACTGCTGGTGCAATGCTTTCATGGTGCAAGAAAATTAATTCAGAGAAAAGTTTGACCATTTCGATATAAAAATTAAGGACCTAGTTCTCCTCGTAGGGCTTGTCTACACATAAAAAGCTGTCCTGCTTTCAATATACGTTTAATTTATATAACAGTATATTTAAAGCAGTACAACTTGCCAGGTCTGAGCACAGTGCACTAGTATAAATGTACTTATACAGGTTTAGCTTATTCTGGTTTGGGAAGCAAAATAAGCCATATGGGAATATCTTTCTATTGGCAGATCTGTGTCCACACTAGCGCTCATTCTGATATATTAGTAAAAAAACCACAACTCTAACTGACATAGCTATACTGGTAATTTTTTTTTTCTAGTCTAGGGCCATATACTAGTTAAACTGCACTATCAATAAAAGTGAGGGAAGAATGAGTCAGAAGACTCCCTTACTTGGTTTACAAGGCAGATTTTAGAACTTTTGCTCCGTGTAAAGTCACTTTTTTTCCTACTCCAGCCACACCCTTTTCTGAAAGCATAAATGACGAGCATATAAGGCAGCGTATAGGCAAACTCAGCGCAGGCTTTGCAGCAAAAACTTTCATCAATCATAACAGAGCAACTCATTTGGCAGGCCTGATACATACCTCATTCATTAATGCCATGCAAACCATCAAAAATCTCTACCTCACACAGACCTGCTGTTATTGCAGCTTCAATTACTATAATTTATAAACCTCAGAACTGATGAACAACCATGGAAATGTAAACTTCTTTGACAGAAGCCTTCCCAAGGTTGGATCTCTGTTTTTTCGTATTGTCTGATCTAAAAATCAAGAACAACACTCATATTCATTCCCTGTATTTGGTGGAAAAACAAAGTGCTGTACTTTGATTAGCCAACTGCCCCACCCCCAGCCATTTTTTCCTCCCACTTTCACTCCTTTGGCTGGCAGCTGTGCTTGTTCTGAACAAGTGTGCAGATCTGCATGGAACTAGAGCCACTATGATTCATGAAAACTAGGAGTCGGTCTTGCAAAATCCTAATTATCCACTTGCCCAGAGTATGTAATTTTTCTTCTGTATGACTACAGCACCTTTCTTTATTATCACCATTCATCATGATCAAGAGCAGGCAGGTAGATTTTTGTCTGGGCTGGTGCTTTTTCCTGGCACCTTTGCAAGGCTGCTAAGGTTACTGAGCTATACAGGACAAAGTACCAGATAATCTTAAAAATGAGAGAGACCTCTGTAGTCATTAAAATTTTATTCAAAATGGTGTGGGCTTAGGGAACCTCAAACCTGAAAAAGACAATGCTAGTAACCTCTGTACTTTAAACACGAAGTTATGTCTCGGAATATCTCAGCATTTAAAATAGGGCACCATGAGTATTTAATTTAGTTTGATAGAAACTGTTTGCACAACACTGACATTTATATAATTTCCACATCTGTTTTTCACCCTGTCTAGATGCTGTGCTGCACTGTGGCTGCTTTGCAGTACACCCAAACCCAAAACTGCTTGAAAGCTGGCATGGTGGGATTGGAAGCATGGTGGGATTCTCCTAGACCAGGAGGAAACCTCTGGCGGCACAGAACCTATGTAGCAGTGTCTTGACTCTCCTGCCATTCCCTTAGCCCCTGCTGACAAAGAGGTGTGGCTGAGAAATCCTTATGCCCCAATGACTACTAGCATAAATATTACACTGAGAGTCTAGCCCCATATCTGGAAAGTGCAAAGGCTACTGTTACACCTCTCCTCTTGAACTGCACTGTGCGCTCCTTGGCCAGACCTGACTATCTAAGACAATACATGCAGCAGAAGGCTGCCCTCTGTTGATGGATGTTGAAAGAGGTTGTACATTCCCCTGAAGTCTTTGAGACCTCCAAATCATTGTATTTTTTCAGAAAAAGTGTCCAAAAGAACTGTATGTGCTGCAAAAACACCTTATCGCCAGGAAGAGCTAAATGCAGAGTTGTGGTCTAATCCTGCTCCCATGGATGGTAAAAGCATTATTAACCGCTGTGGTGCAAGATCAGACCCTTACTTCCATCAAAATAGGATTTATTATGGGTAACTGCAGCTATCTCCTGAAACTTGGTGAACATTCTAGTATTTCTAATGATACCCTTTTGTTTTCTGAGAAGGCATGTATGAGAGCAATGATGATCCACAAAGTGTGCATCTGTACAACTGGGGCTGCTATCAGTAGGAACCAGACAGCAAATGTAAAAAATCAGGACAGGGGGTGGTGGGTAATAGGAGACTATATAAGAAAAAGACCCCAAAATCAGGACTGTCCCTATAAAATCAGGACATATGGTCACCCTAGCTATCAGGCACAAGTTGTAGTGGATTTTACAAAGGATGGGGCATGTTGGAGGGTGTGGCTTGATATGCAAATCAACTTGCAGGTTGTATTAATATGCAAATATGGAGGAAAAAACCCAGGCTGCTTGGATTTGAACAAGCAGACTTTTAATGGAATACTAACAACTTCAAGTTTGTTAAAATATCCACCCCTATTTAAAGTAAACAATGCCAAAGCTTTCTTACCATATTTTCTTACAACACTTTCCCACAAAAAAAAGAAACCTCACTTTTTCTTTTTCTCTGCAGATTCCTGTCTGCATGGGGCTTGGTTCAAAGTCCCCTAATGTTCACAATGGAGATGGATATGGTGCTCCTTGTGCTTAGCTGGATTTAGAAACCTTTCAATGGGTCATGTAGTACAACAGCCCTTCTTCCAATGCTGCAGTGGGCCCCTTTTCCTTGTATCTAGCAAGGGTGACACTAAGATTCGCCGAGACGGTATGACACCAGAGCCTATGGAAGTGTCCCTTCGCCCAGAGTTGCCAACATTTGAAATGTTTTTTTCCAGAAACAAATTGCCACATATGCTGGGGGTCTGGGCCACTAAGCTCCAGTCAGTGATGGGAATATTAATTTTATTTTTATATGAATATCCAGCACTGGGGTCTGAAAACGGATTTTGTTTTTAGATTGTTCTCATTCTCCTTTATTTGCATACACCTCCCCCCACCTTCCTTACCCCTTGCCCGTGTTGCCTAGGGAGATGTCTGGTAAGGTCCTATGTCCTCTGGGATTTCAGGGAAGTTTGAGCAGGCTACCTCCTTCCTTACCCCTGGAGGGGTAGATGTTAGGCATGCCCTTTGCACCATATATGGGCAACACTTCAGCCCTCTCTTTCCCCACAGCGAGGCCCTGACTTCTCTTGTTTAAACTGTTCCCTGGTATCATGTCCTCTCCACATTCCTGAAGTTCCCCATCTCTCACCCTTCCCACACCTTCACTTTCCTTTTTTCCCTCTCCCACAGATTTCCCGCTCTTCTTCCATGTACAGTTCTTCTCTTTCCCCGTTTTGTGTTCATCCCCTATTCTTTGCTGCTTCCTGTGTCTCTGATCCTTTTTCACCTCTCGAGCCACCCAGGACAGCTACCAGAGCATTCTCCCCTGCTATGGATCCCACAGGACTGTAGCAGTGGGGCACGTGGCAAGAAGGTAGCAGAAGCCAGCGAGGACTAGAAAAACAGGCAGCTTGTGCAGCCTATAGAACGCACTTGAGAGTGGCAGTGGTCCTTGCTGGTGCGAGGCAGGACTGCAAAGGAGACTTCTGTCCTGTTCCAAGTCTTCAGAACAAGGCGGTATCTAACCGGGACCCCAAACCGAAAGATAGTGCTAACAAAAAAGGGTCTATCAGTAAGAATGATACCCCTGGGGAAGAGAACTCAAGTTATAGCCATGTCCTTCCTCTTAGGAAGAGGTATGAAAAGACAGCAGAAGCTCATTTCCTTTGCTGTGTCCCACTTCTCCTCAGCAAGGAGTAAGGAAACAAAACGGGTGGCTCATTTCTCTTATGTTCCTTTTCCTAGTCATGAAACATAGTGAGGGGGTAGGCCCAAGCGCTGAAAATCAAGGCAAAAAATTTGTTTTTTTTTAAAATAACCTGGTGAGGTGTGCCTATATTGTGTGTGCAAAACATGCCATTAACATGCTCAAAATAAGAAATTGTCCAAAGAATTTACAATTTCCCATTGTTATGTTGCCACTGAGCTGCCCTGTGGTTTTCACATGCAACTTAGCGTTGCAGATTTTAGAAAATTTAGCTCTTGTAAGTTTAGAAGACTAACAGCTTCTGCTAGACTCCCACACCTTGTGCCATGAAACATCAGAAATGTAATGGGAATAGGTTTCAGAGTAACAGCTGTGTTAGTCTGTATTCGCAAAAAGAAAAGGAGGACTTGTGGCGCCTTAGAGACTAACCAATTTCTTTGAGCATAAGCTTTCATGAGCTACAGCTCACTTCATCGGATGCAACATCCGATGAAGTGAGCTGTAGCTCACGAAAGCTTATGTTCAAAGAAATTGGTTAGTCTCTAAGGTGCCACAAGTACTCCTTTTCTTTTTGTAATGGGAATAGTTAATTTTAAGACAAGAAAAGTGGGCAGGGATAGACAAGCCAAAATGCCCTGGCAAATTTAGAAATACATCTTATGAATAACTTTCTGTAGCAGTAACAAAATAAACAACCAGAAGGCAAAATGCCAACTTCACTCACTGCAGTCAGCGAACTGGCTAGGAAAATCAAAACACAAGTCATATGTCTCAGGTTGCCAAAGGCCCACATGTGGGAAGCGGAGTAGGATAATGACCAGAAGTGAGAGCAAGCCTAGAAGTAGTAATGCAGGAGACTTAAAATAATTAGAGATTAATACCTGGGCATAAATAACATTTCCGACGATCTCAATTTTAGGGAATCAGCATTTCTGGTGTAACTAATTTATCATAATTAAAATGAAACAAACACTGGCCCTGTGTGTGATGGCAATAAATATGGGTTTAAAAGGGCGACTCCATGCCAAATTCTGCTCTGTGTTACACTGATGTAAATCTACTGAAGTTTACTGAATTACTCTGGATTGACCCCAAGATCACTGAATGCAAAATAAGGTTCTGTACTATAACAAGGGACACATTGTTATACAGAGTAAAAAGAAATAAATTACTTTAACTAAATGGCCTGAACCAAAATGAGGATGCAAACACCTTGAGATCTTGCGAGTTAAAATCTCAATTGCGCATGTAAAAATCTGCTTTTCAGACACTGAGGGTCTTTTTAAAATTTGATATTAATGCAAGGAAAATCTCTCTTCCCTGGTGTATGTCCTTTCATAGATAGGAGCTGACTGACTTAGATCAGAGGTTCTCAAAGTTTTTCAGTAGGGCCCACACTTTAGCAATAATCTTGTGGCTTATGTCATGCCCGACCTCTCCCGAACACAGAGCATTCCTACAGCAACTACAGCAATTGTTTCTATGGAAAAGTAATACCGCTAGTTCATTTTTAGCTGTTTTTAAATCCTCCTCAGTGGCACCATGGAGGAAAACCAGCCCCATGTTGACCAACCATCTCTTCACAGGACCACCAGTCACAGAACCACTGACTTGGATATAACTACTAGTAGAACTGATTGAAAAAGAAAAAAAAATGTTTGCAAAAGTTTTTACCTTTTGAATTCTGAAGGCAACTTTTATCAAAATTTGATTTTTTTGTTTGACAACTCTGCTCAGTAGAGAGCCTGATCAACAGTCAGGTATAAAAATTAGTGAACTTTAATAGTTTAATATCTTATTGTTACGCAGCGTTTTCAGAACCCACAGCGGGGCAACTTAACTATTTTACTCCAGGTGGTGTCAGGAATAAATTAATAGGAACACAGCAATTCCATTTGATAAGATTTATGCAGGTAAGCGTGCTTTACTTAAAACTGCAGTTTATTAGATTTAAGTGCACACAGACACAAATCTATAATAATAGATTTAGAGCATCCCAGATATTTACCTATATTCTGAGATGGTACTGAGTAATTAACAACAGGTCAGTGCTGGCCAAACGCCTCCTTGCTGGGGAGTAAAGATGTCAGGAAAAACATCTTTCCCAGGATAGCTCCAGAGGACGGTTTCAAAGTATACTTTTTTATTTAATCTTTTTATAACTTTACAAAACACATAGGTTATAATGACCCCTATGAAATTATCAAGTTTTTTTAACTTAACTTTTAATATCAGACGTTTAAGACTTAAGGCTGTTTATTTACATTTTTTTTTCATTTTTAGTTATTTACTTTTTCCCCCTTCTCCCATTCTGATTAGCAAAACTGCCAGTAGTTATGGCCTTGCTTCTGAAGGCCTGTTTTAAAATTAACCCTTAACTATGTAGTGTTTTATTTCATTAATTTATAGTGGCTGAGTGCACAAATATGGTTGCAACTAGCTTGATTACATTCTGGGGTATATACACCCCTCAAATTCAGGGCGACATTATAGGCATGATCGCTGCATCTTCCCTTAAAAAGCAGACACATTTTAGTCACCAGTGGAACAGCATATGAAAATGGGAGCACATACGCAATGCTGCTGAGCAGAGGAAAGGGAACCAAAATTGCTATTACTTTAGTCTATTCAACCAAAAGAAAGCGATGAAGATAATGGTTAAATAAACTGCATTACCTGAAGATGCTAAACATGTGTTAAAACCCTAATCATTTATCTAACCTCCCTTTGAGCTTTGAGAATTCAGACAAAGACCCTGGTCAATACCACCCAGAATCACAATTTGGCTAACCAAATTCTTGACCAATGAGGTCTGGCAAAACCCAAATCACACCCTTGGTTTTGAGAAAAATGGGTCTGAGACCCTAATCACATTAGTTTTGGTTTTCTATAATCTTAACATGAGTTACGGGACTTCACAAAACCAAAGCCATGTCTGGGTCTTGCCTGTCTCTACTTTATAACTCAGAGTGGAATTTTCAAAACTGAGAGCATAGGTTTAACTCCACTCCCAGTGAAGTCAATGGGGGTTTTACTATGCACTGCAACAGGAGCGAAGTTAGACCAACGCTGTACATTTGAACACCCCACCCTAAAAATCTAATCATGAGAAGATTTGCACCAGGACTCCCACTGATTTCAGCAACAGTTGCAGAAAGAACCTACTGGAGACAACGAATGACATGGCAGTCAGCACAGTGGATGTTGCTATCCCTTTGAAGTGTCAAAATCAGGGATGGGTTGGGGACACAATTTGGATCCATATTTCAAACACCGTGATATTTGCGGGCAAGGAGGGTTGAGATCCCAGAGTTTCATTTGGCCCATTACTGAAATAAAGATTAGTTGCAAAATTTGGATCCTAGTTCAAATTCTAATGTACACACCACACTCGTGTCCAGATGTGGGGTTTGGTCCCATAATGCTCTAGACCATAGTGTTTTGCTTTTTTCCCCCCCATATGTGCCAGTTTCTACTTTCAACAACTCCCTTTGCTGTCTTACTAGCTATCTGAACAGTGAATGTTAGACTATAGTAATTATCTTCAGTAAGACATCTCTAGTCTGTCTAACTAAATTGGCAACAATAAAACTTGGGAGAAAGTTAGAGACTAATACAGATGGCTAAAAAATAAAAAGTGTCCACAATTGGCCAGATTGCTTTTAGACTTCTGTTTATTTTCATATATTTAGTCTCTCTCTGGTTCGTTCGTCACTACAGTATCTTTGCTTTCCCTGAGAACAGTTTAAAACAATGCCTTTGGTTTTAGACTTATCAGTAAAATACACATACAGTGCATAGTGTATATATACACAAAGCTCATTACATTTGCAAATATTTTTGCAGTTGCTCACTAGCCAAGAGAGGCAGAGAATGAAAGGGTTAGAACTAAAATAAATGTTTTTCAGTAAAAAAACAATTACAGCTTTCTCCATCACTCCAATGGAAAGCAAGTACAGTATTAGAGGTTACTCTTGGAAACCTAAATGAATATAACCTGGCCTACTGTAGCACAGAGATGGGTCTGAGCCAAAAGCATCTAGAACATCTTTGGGACTCAGAATAATAAAATCCCAGATCTGACCATGCCTGACCTCAGTAAAATCTCAGATCTAGATCCAAATTTTGTGGCTGGTCCCAATGGGCCAAACTAAATCCTAGACTCTAAAACACAGGGGCCGCTAACAGGGAGTTTCAAGAGGGAGTTCTCCAGGTGAAGGAGGAGCAAATACAGGACCCTTGGGGTAAGTGACTGTCTGTAGTGTGTGTTTGTGTTTGGGGGTTACGTGCTGTGTGCTGAGCTTGTGTTTGGCTGTCTGTCTGTGTTTGTTTGTTTGAAGGATCATGTGCTGTGGCCGGCAGTTGGAAGCTGTGAGCTTCTAAACAAGGTTTGAAATCTAGAAGCCTTTGTTCATTGACTGAGCCTTAGTCAGGGGGTGGGGCTATCAAGGAGGCCAGGGCTTTATAAAGCAGCGAGCAAGTGACCAGGGGCCACTAACAGGGAGTTTTGAGAGGGAGTCTGGAAGGGGAGTGGGAAGGGGTGAGGTACACTTCTTTAAAACCTTTAAACTATAATCAAAATTTCTTGATTTAAACAAAAACCCTATCATTAACCTAGGTAACTGTAGGAGAAAATGCAGGCAGAAGCCCAGCAGCAGAGTGGGAGCTACCCTGTTTATTGCACTCAGCGTAGCATGTATGATTACCTGCCCTGTGGGCGGGGGGCGTATGTGTGCATTTGGTACAAGGAGCTCCTGGCCCTCAGAGACCACCGTGTACGGACTTTGGAGGCCAGGGTGGCGGAACTGGAGGAGCTAAGGGGAGGCAGAGGGGTATGTTGATGAAGCTTTCCAGGACACTGTAGATTTGTCCCACCTCCGGTCAGACAGCCCCTGAGCTGTTGAGGAGGATGAAAGGCCCAGAGAAGGAGAGCAGTCAACAGTAACAGAGGGAAACCTTCCTATAGTTGGGATCCTCCTTCCAGATGATGTTGGGGTATCCTCTCGCACTGAGGTTACCTCTCTGGGGGAGGGAACTCCAGCCATTAGGAAAATGCAGGTGTTAGTAATGGGAGATTTAATCATTAGAAACATAGATAGCTGGATTTGTGATGACCAGGAGAACTGTATGGTGACTTGCCTGCCTGGTGTGAAGGTTGCAGATCTCTCGAGGCATCTAGATAGACTTATTTGTAGTGCTGGGGAGGAACTGGTGGTCGTGGTACACGTAGGTACCAATGACGTAGGGAAGGGTAGTGGAGACGTCCTAGAGACCAAATTTAGGCTGCTAGGAAAGAGACTGAAATCCAGGACCTCTATGGTGGCATTCTCAGAAATGCTTCCAGTTCCACGCGCAGGGCCAGGTAGGCAGGCAGAGCTTCAGAGTCTCAATGTGTGGATGAGACGATGGTGTAGAGAGGAGGGGTTTAGATTTGTTAGGAACTGGGGAAACTTTTGGGATGGGGGAGCCTATACAGGAAGGATGGGCTCCACCTAAACCAGAGTGGATCCAGGCTGCTGGCACTTCACAGTAAAAAGGTTGCAGAGCAGTTTTTAAACTAAGAGATGGGGAAAGCCGATTGCTGCAGAGGCGCATGTGGATCGGACAGAGACTTCTCTTAGAGGAGAATCTATTGATAGAGATTCTCTAGGTTTTAGTCAGGAGGAGGGGATGGAAGAGAATAAAGTATGGGCCAGATCAGACGAGAAACATTCACATAAAGAATCTGACACATCAGAAAAGGGCAGACAAATAAACAGCGACAAGTTTTTAAAGTGCTTGTACACAAACGCTAGAAGTCTAAATAATAAGATGGGTGAACTAGAATGCCTCGTGTTAAAGGAGGATATTGATATAATAGGCATCACAGAAACCTGGTGGAGTGAGGACAATCAATGGGACACAATCATTCCAGGGTACAAAATATATGAGAAGGACAGAACAGGTCGTGCGGGGGGATATGGGGAGTGGCACTACATGTGAAAGAAAATGTAGAATCAAATGAAATAAAAATCTCAAATGAATCCACACATTCCATAGAATCTCTATGGATAGTAATTCCATGCTCTAATAAGAATATAAACAGTAGGCATCTATTATCAACCACCTGACCAGGACAGTGATAGTGACGATGAAATGCTAAGGGAGATTAGAGAGGCTATCAAAATAAAAAACCTCAATAATAGTGGGGGATTTCAATTATCCCCATACTGACTGGGTATATGTCACCTCAGGACGAAATGCAGACAAATTTCTTGGTACTTTAAATGACTGCTTATTGGAGCAGCTGGTACAGGAACCCACAAGGGGAGGGGCAACCCTTGATCTAGTCCTGAGTGGAGCGCAGGATCTGGTCCAAGAAGTAAATATGACAGGACCGTTTGGAAATACTGACCATAATATAACAACATTTAACATTCCTGTGGTGGGAAGAACACCTCAACAGCCCAACACTGTGGCATTTAACTTCAGAAAGGGAAACTATGCAAAAATGAGGAGGTTAGTTAAACAGAAATTAACAGGTACAGTGACTAGAGTGAAATCCCTGCAAGCTGCATGGACACTTTTCAAAGACACCATAATAGAGGTTCAACTTAAATGTATACCCCAAATTAAAAAAAACACAGTAAGAGAACTAAAAAAGAGCCACTGTGGCTTAACAACCATGTAAAAGAAGCAGTGAGAGATAAAAAGGCATCTTTTAAAAAGTGGAAGTCAAATCCTAGTGAGGTAAATAAAAAGGAGCATAAACACTGCCAAATTAAATGTAAAATTGTAATAAGAAAAGCAAAAAACGAGTTTGAAGAACAGCTAGCCAAAAACTCAAAAGGTAATAACAAAATGTTTTTTAAGTACATCAGAAGCAGGAAGCCTGCTAACCAACCAGTGGGGCCCCTGGACGATCGAGATACAAAAGGAGCACTTAAAGACGATAAAATCATCGTGGAGAAACCAAGTGAATTCTTTGCTTCAGTTTTCACGGTTGAGGATGTTAGGGAGATTCCCAAACCTGAGCCATCTTTTGTAGGTGACAAATCTGAGGAATTGTCACAGATTGAAGTGTCACTAGAGGAGATTTTGGAATTAATTCAGAAACTTAACAGTAACAAGCCACCAGGACCAGATGGCATTCACCCAAGAGTTCTGAAGAAACTTAAATGTGAAATTGCAGAACTATTAACTATAGTTTGTAACCTGTCCTTTAAATCAGCTACTGTACCCAATGACTGGAAGAGAGCTAATGTAACGCCAATATTTAAAAAGGGCTCTAGAGGTGATCCTGGCAATTACAGACTGGTAAGTCTAACGTTAGTAAGGGGCAAATTAGTTGAAACAACAGTAAAGAATAAAATTGTCAGACACATAAAAGAACATAAATTGTTGCGCAAAAGTCAACATGGTTTCTGTAAAGGGATAACATGTCTTACTAATCTATTAGTGTTCTTTGAGGGGTTCAACAAACATGTGGACAAGGTGGATCCAGTGGACTTAGTGTACTTAGATTTCCAGAAAGCCTTTGACAAGGTCCCCCACCAAAGGCTCTTATGTAAATTAAGTTATCACGGGATTAGAGGGAAGATCCTTTCATGGATTGAGAACTGGTTAAAAGACAGGGAACAAAGGGTAGGAATAAATGGTAAATTTTCAGAATGGAGAGGGGTAACTGGTGGTGTTCCCCAAGGGTCAGTCCTAGGACCAAACCTATTCAACCTCTTCATAAATGATCTGGAGAAAGGGGTAAACAGCGAGGTGGCTAAGTTTGCAGACGATACTAAACTGCTCAAGATAGTTAAGACCAAAGCAGACTGTGAAGAACTTCAAAAAGATCTCACAAAACTAAGTGATTGGGCAACAAAATGGCAAATGAAATTTAATGTGGATAAATGTAAAGTAATGCACATTGGAAAAAAATAACCCCACCTATACATACAATATGATGGGGGTTAATTTAGCTACAACTAATCAGGAGAAAGATCTTGGAGTCATCATGGATAGTTCTCGGAAGACATCCAAGCAGTGTGCAGCGGCAGTCAGAAAAGCAAACGGGATGTTAGGAATCATTAAAAAAGGGATACAGAATAAGACGGTGAATATCTTATTGCCCTTATATAAATCCATGGTACGCCCACATCTTGAATACTGCGTACAGATGTGGTCCCCTCATCTCAAAAAAGATACACTGGCATTAGAAAAGGTTAGGAAAAGGGCAACTAAAATCATTAGTGATTTGGAACGGATCCCATCTGAGGAGAGATTAAAGAGGCTAGGACTTTTCAGCTTGGAAAAGAGGAAATTAAGGGGGGATATGATAGAGGTATATAAAATCATGAGTGGTGTGGAGAAAGTGAATAAAGAAAAGTTATTTACTTGTTCCCATAATATAAGAAATAGGGGCCACCAAATGAAATTAATGGGTAGCAGGTTTAAAACAAATAAAAGGAAGTTGTTCTTCACTCAGCACACAGTCAACCTGTGGAACTCCTTGCCTGAGGAGGTTGTGAAGGCTAGGACTATAAAAGGGTTTAAAAGAGAACTGGATAAATTCATGGAGGTTAAGTCCATTAATGGCTATTAGCCAGGATGGGTAAGGAATGGTGTCCCTAGCCTCTGTTTGTCAGAGGATGGAGATGGATGGCAGGAGAGAGATCACTAGATCGTTACCTGTTAGGTTCACTCCCTGTGGGGCATCTAGCATTGGCCACTGTCGGCCGACAGGATACTGGGCTGGATGGACCTTTGGTCTGACCCAGTATGGCCATTCTTATGTTCTTAATTTTGAATCTGGATCTGAACTACATGACTGTACTATAATGCTTGCTTTCTTTAAAGCTCCTACAGAGAGAAACAGATTAGATGTGTAAGAATGACAGTATAACTTCTTGCCTGTAGATAAAACAGTTGTGCAAAATATTTACAATGAAACTCCAAACCACACAAAAAATTTGGCTGGTTTCACACGTTTTTGTTCAAAAATCAGAACAGGTTTGTTGAAAGGATTATGAACATGCAGAAACTCTTCAGGTGAACCCAGGCATATTTACGAGCTAAATGAGGGATTCCCAAGCATTTTCATAGTGTGGGCTACATCTCAGTAGACAGATTGTTTTATGGACACCACTCCTATCATTCGCAGTTGCAGGAGCATCTTCTATTCCCATTCACAATCACATGGACCTCCTCTCCTCTCATTCACAATCATGTAACATCTCTGTGGCAACTACACCAACTGCTTACATGGAAAAGTAACACTAGGAAAGTATTTCATGTACTATTACATGCTTTTTATGTGGTGCAGCAGCTGAAAATTAGGAGAGCCAACACCCTTTGACCAGCCAGCTCCCCAAGGACCATTAGCAAGTATGCCACAGATCATAATTTGGGAACTGATCACGTAAATTATGAGAAATGTACAGGTTCGCAGACTTTTGACTCAAAACTATGATTTAAAAATGGGGTTTTTGACATTATCTTAGTTGGAACCTGTAACATCTATGGAAAAATGGGGATGTTCCCCCATCAAATTAAAACAATGTAAGTTCTCCCAATCACTATGAAACCTTGTTTAGCCCACAGCGATTAAAACAAACAAAACAAAAATGATGCTAGGATGTTCAAATTAACCAAGTGAATTCTACCAAATAATGATATCAGAGTTTCTTGCAGATTTTAGATCTGTAACCACAGGACAATATTATGTGTACACACTCTCAGTTTCTATTCTAGGATGATGGTGTCAGTGAGAATCATTCTCCCAAATCAAATAACTTTGCCTGTACAAGCTGCTTAGTGATTCCACAAGTGTTATGATGACCCTATTTAATGATCATATGCGTTTTATTAGAACACTGTATCTAAACTTTTGGATACATATGTTATTAATAACAATGCCACTTTTACCCCGTAAACATTTCTGCTATGTACAGTATGGAATTTGTAATCCAGTGATAACAGAGGGAACATTATAAAGAATACATTTAAAAAGTTATTTTAAAAAAATCATTCCTACTGTGCTCTGAACATTTAAAAAGTGACTTTATGTAACAAAGGAAGCAGAGGGAATAATAACTAGAAGAGTTATTTATTTTAATTAGGGTGTGCACGTGTTACTTTCGAAAAGGACCCACCTCTAAATACAGTAACTGGGATGTCGTGAAATATGACTTAGAATAAAACTGGGACCAGTCCAGATGTAACCAGCCAACATAAATGTAGGAAAGAAAATAAAATTCAAAGGAAAGAGATGATGACATAAGTAATTAAAAAGTGTCTCAGAGGGTGCCAACCAACATAGAAAAGCCAGCCACAAAGCCCTGGAGACAACCATTGATGACTACATTGCAATTAAACATCCACAGCTGGCCCTTGTCAGCTGACTTGGGGTTGTGGGGCTTGGGCTGTGGGGCTGTAAAACTACGGTGTAGATGTCTGGGCTCGGGCTAGAGCCTGGGCTCTGGGACCCTCCCCTCTCATGGGGACCCAGAGCTCAGGCTCCAGCCCGAGCCCAAACAACGACACTGCGATTTTACAGCCCCACAGCCCTACGAGCCCAAGTCAGTTGATTTGAGCCAGCCACTGTTTAACTGCAGTGTAGACATACCTTCAGGGACTCCAGATGTCATCCTCAGGGTAGGAGCTCCATTAAGAAGGTCCCTGATCAAAGAAGGCCCTACCATCCAGCGTACCCTCTTGGAAAAGTCCCATACCGGGTTTTTGGAAACTACACAAAGGAAAAATAAAGCAGAGCTTAACAGAGAATGACAGCCATGTTAAAGAAGGTGTCACGTTCAAAACTGAGACCAGGAAACCTTTTTCCATGCAAAGCATAATTCGGCCTATGGAATTCACTGCCACAAGGTATGATTCACACCAGGAGCTTACCAGAAGTCAAAACAAAATTAAACATTTCTAATGAATAATAGAAATATCCAGAGTTAGAACAGTAAATATTAAAACGATAAGGAGTCATGGAAGGGCTATAAATCCTCATGCTTCAGGGAATAAGCCACCCTCTAACTAGATGGGGGAGGAAGAAGGAGACTTTCCTGACGGCAGTACAGCAAGTGTGCACCCTCCTCTGAAGCGTGTTACTAGCCTCTGTCAGCAAGAGGGTACTGGACCACATGGGCCACTCTCTGATCTAATATGGAACTTCTTATGTTCTTAGAATTCTAAAGGTCGCTTCAAAAAAAAAAACTATAGAAATTTTATTTCTAAAGAAATTTTTTCATTCTCTACTCAATAAGTTCTGTAGATAGTCTCTTGGGACAGAGAGAAAAAATCCTACCCATCTCCATTGTACTGGAAGGACACATGCTTTATATCTTCCTAAACATAAGGTTTCCTTTACACTACAACAAAAGAATTCTTACAATTTGTGGTGATCTGTGTTAAGATATTACAGATAAACCTATCTTCAGTTTGTCATTTGGTTTTTATGCTATTTGTTTCATGCTGCAAATATGCAAATACACTCATTGTATATGATCCAAGGTACAGTCTCATATTGTAAAGCTATACAAGGGCACCTCAGAGATGACCATCATCATCGCCCTCCCACCTTGTGATTATTATTCTTTACATCAATAATATCCACCAGCTTTATGTGGCTGCATTTCTAGCCCAGTATTAGTTCGGCCTACATTTTTGCAGGTGCTCTGGCAATTGACATTACTGAGACAGCTAAGTCCATGATTGCATCCACAAATCAGGAGTATAGACCTCAACAGTTATTCCAAACTGAGGCTTGGAAAAAGTGCTGGAGCACCAAGGTTAGTAATGTGATAGCAGACTATGCTATGGACCTTAGAACCAAGGATATATTGCAGCAGTTCTTAAACACGATGTATCATAACATATCTCAAACTCACAAGTACTTGGTGTACCATCTTCATAATGTTAATCAGTGTTGTTATAATGGGTTCTTGTTCTGATACTGCCTTTTAAAGCAGCCAGCGCACCACGTAAGTGCACCATACACACAGCAGTTTCAGGATCACAGGTCTATACGAGGTTGGGTTATTTTAATTCCTTAATTGATAATCTGCACTATCAAGAAGAGATGGCATCTGGTGGAACAAATCCACACCTAGACACTGTCCTGGAAAAATGTTACACAGGATACAGGCATCATAAAAGTATGCCACTTATCCTCTCTCATGCCACAAAGAAAAGGTGTCTATCAATAGTTACTATACTGAGTGACTGAATCAAGCTGGAGTAGAACCAAGGATCTTTCCAACTTAGCAGAGCCACTGGATCCGCTTCCCTAAAAATCCAACCCACTACGTCACTAGCTTCAAGCCCTCTGAGTGATGTGCATCTGCCAATCTGGCTCAATGAATAGCTTGCACCACTTGTAACAGCTAGTGAAAAAAAGAGTGGGACTGCTCCCCAATGCCAGCTGAATTCAGAGACCCATTTTAGTTAGCAAAACAAGTGGGGCTGGTGCAGCTGGATTTGTGGTTTGGACAGATTATGAAGGAGAAGTCACCCTCAGGAAGGAAGGGAGGGATTTAAATGAATTCAAACAAGTGACTGGACCAGCATGAAGCCGCTAAACAATACTAGGATTGTGACTCACTCGTGTGGATTCCCTCCCTTTCTCACCCCCATTACTTTTATTGCTGAGGAGAGCTTGGCAGGAAGATGTTAATGTTTACTTTCTTTCCCTACCACACATATATCACCCATCTAATGTCAAGAAAACCTCCATCCTGTTAAGCAGTTTATACAGGATTTCCTAGAAGAAAGAATGATGATAATGGATTTTGACCCTTAAACTCGGATTCAGCAGGTCAGTATCCATGGGATTTCACATTCCACTAAGCATTCTGCTTTACATTCACACAGCCTAGCCCATGTTCCATCCTTCTGCCGGAAACAGCAGCAACAATAATGGCTCGGAATTCTAAGTAAATACTCTGGATTTTCAATTAACCTATTATCTCCTAAAATCATTCCTACAGCCCCATGAGTTTCAGCTTTCTTGCTGTCTCCTCCTTACTTACTTATTATAAATTCATGAAGAATCTGGAAGACTGGGGCGGGGGAGGAAGAGGAGATCACATTTACCTTCCAGCCAAGACCAGAAGCAGCAGAATAATTTTAATATTATGGCAACACTTGCTAATATGTGAAGTACAATTCCAGAGCTCCCTGTGTATTTATAGGATTAGGGTGGGGTGAATTTAGATTAACAGAATTGATGTGACAGCTCTTTGCAATTGTAAGATATTTCCAATGAAAGTTGGACTCAAAACAGATTTGATATATACAAAGAATTCCCAGCTATTTATTTTTCTGTGTAAATCCACTTGCATCAACACACGCGCTGGGAATATTCTCAACCTTGATTGCAACGTACACTTATTCTGTCGGTTACAAAGTTGAAGGACATAATGTTATTTTCACTCCAGCTGGGTGCTGAAATAGCTTCAGTTTCTATAGTAGGCAATAAATAAGGGCTAGATCCTGGGGAATGGAGCCAAGCCAGTGTATAAGGGCTTTTCTATCTGGTCTATCTATGTCTTTCTAGGGCTCCCATAAGCACAGTATTTAGCAGCTAATAGAAATTTGGTCTGTGTGAAAGCAGTGCCAGGGCTGCTACAACAAGGCATAGGAAGGAGCAGCAGATGTGACTTGCTGCTCTCCCATACCTGTGAATGTTGGATCAGTGGATGCATGTAATGTGGGGACCCACTGGACATTCCCCGGGCTGCCATGTGTCAGCGTAATCTTCCTCTCCCTCTCAAGGAAACCTATAGAGATACTGCACGAAGATCGTCCCCACAGTGCTAGGGGGTGTGGAATCTCCCTTCATCAGGTCTCAATTGCTGATACTGCCTTGTGCCACCAAACTGTAATTTAAGTACTTTATGGCATTTTGTTGGCATACAGTGTGCCTTACCTACCCTCTTTACCTTAAGTCTCAAGAATGAGATCCAGAGACTGTGTCATCCCTTCTCCATAGCTCATGAATTTTAATATTGTGATGTCTTATTTTTTGATGATAAAACTACTAATCAAATGGCAAGTCGCAGTACAGACAAGGCAGGTTGGAAGCTTCTGTTCTCCCTGTTTCCCAACACAAGAATAAGGGGACATTCAATGAAACTGAAAAGGTAGCCAATTTAAAATTGAAAAAAAAAAAAGAACTACTTTTTCACTTCATATAAAATTAGACTGTGGAACTCGCTGCTGCAGGGCATCGTTGAGGCAAATAACTTTGAATCTTACTAAGAGGTATTAGACATTGATACAGAGAACATGAATATCCAAAGTTACAAAAATTAATACTAACAAAGAATATTTGAAGGGATTAAAAGCCTCATGCTTCAGGATTTAAATCCATCTAACTACTATGGATTAGGACAATGTCTTCATGGAGCAGATTAAATCACATGTGGGAGTTCCTACACCTTCATCTGAAGCATTTGGCACTGGCCACTATCAAAGACAGTATATTGGACTGGAGGGACCTTGGGTCTGTACCAGTCTGGCAATGCCTGTGTTCCTAATTTAGTTATATTATTATTGGTATTACAATAGTTCCTGTAGTCCCCAGATGAGATCAGGACCCCTTGTGCTATGCACTGTCCACACATGCATTGTATGACAGTTCCTGCCCTGAACAGTTTATAGTCTAAAAGACAAGCCTGAACATGTGGGAGAGGAAACAGAGACACAGAGAGGCAAAGTGACGTGCCCAAAAGTCGCAGAGCCAAGATTAGAACGCAGCTCCCCTGACTGGCAGCCCAATGGGCTGTCCACTGCAACACACGCAAATAAGGATCACACAACTGGGTCCCACCTCTTAAATGTACTGCACATGCAAAATACAATTGTGGGGGGGGGAGGGAGAGAGGTGACAGAGAGCTCAAAATCCACATCTTCTCATGATTTCTCCTTTTCATTTTGTAAGAAGTGTTAGAAGCAGTACAGCATAGCCCTTTTGTTTTTGAGGATATTATTTTCCCTCTCTTTTCTGCTCATGCAATATAATAATATATATTTGGCCAAATTCTTCTCTCATTTACACATGTGCAAGCCTCACTGACTTTACTAAGGGTTGTAACCATATAACTGAGACCAGAATTTAGCCATTATATTTAAAACCATATTTTCAAAAGGAAGTGGCTGCATTACTAATTAATTATATCTTACTTAACCACCAAAAACCTTACACCAGAGCTCAACTCCAGTATTCTGCTCCTCCTATAATACGTGTATTTATATCCCACTGGTATCAAAAGTAGCTCTGCACATGCAGAATATTAGTTTGGAGATAAACCAGGCAGCTCAGAGAGGAGAATTATGTCCTACGTACCCATTATGTTATTTTATTGACTTATGCAAACATTGACGTTAATTGGAGTTTGCTGAATGTAAGAGCATCAGAATGTCAGAATTAGGGTCTTCCACAGGGATCTGAAAACAGAATTTCAAGCTAACACTTCGTTCTTGCACAATTGCCACAAAGGCTTAACAGCAAAACAGTACTGGACCTAACAAATAGCAGGAGCACTGTGATACTAATCAGAACATTGGCAACTGCAGGTTGGAAAGAAATTGATTTCAGTTAGTCAGCTGCATTTTGTTTAAAAATGGAGCAAATATTTTTTGCATAGCTTCAAAGCTGACAAGATGGGCTCCCTCTCTGTTTTCCCTTGCTGTTCTGGGAGCCATCACATACCATGAACATTCCTCACAGGAGAAGAAATCTTTAGGGTTGCTTTGTTCCACAATACTGAGCTAACCTGCCAATTTTTGATTTGTTAAAAAATTTCTCGCTTCCTCCTTTTAATTTGATTTGTTGTACAGTTCTCTATATCATGTACATTTCTGTAATGTGATCAAATGTATTAAGCAATGTTCCACACATATTCACTCAGGTATTTCTTCATATAGTCTTGCCAAGTTGTCAACTGTCATATATTTAGGGGTTTATTTCAAAATCCCCAATGTTTGGGTGTGTTTCTTTCCTCCCTCCCTTACGCCCCACCGGCCTTTTTTTTTTATTGTAAAATGCTTGCCCAGCACAAAAATTAATAATTTAACACTTTTTAAATTTGGAACTGCATACAAACCAGAAAAAAAGGAAAAACAGTTCTGCATTTATGACCGTGCTAGTTCAGGGTCAAATTTTACTGTTTACAATTTATTGTTACCGGCTAGCAGAAGTTGGTCACATAATAACCCCCTGCATTCCACATTAAAAATATGGATATCAATCTCTGATTGGACACAAGCTCTCATCCGGTTTCATAAGGCAGAAAGAATAGATTCTGTATGAACGGGGCAGTGAAAACCTACTGTATTAAAGACAAACGGAATTGATTTATGAGTTTATTCCATAGACATTCTCTGACTCTGCCTTCTTCCTTCTCCTTATGTAGACACAAGGACCTGAAGAGCAGCAGACCCACTGGGACAGGAGGCTGCATAGGTGGATTCCACACACCCTTGTGCACTATGGAACACTGATCGCTGCTCCTCCCTCTATCACAACACTGAAGGTAGCTGGGTGGGGCGGGGGACACAGATGTGGCCAGGAGGCCCAGACATTACAAAGATCCTCTTGCCAGACATCAATCCCCACATAAGGGACATGTGGCATGTAACAGATGCTACCTTAAGCTGGACTCAATAGCATTCTTGATGTCCTGCATGCTTGAGAGTCACTGTGACTCCAAAGTATGGTTGGGTAGAGAAGGTTCCCATCCGGACATCTCCTGAGTGGATCTCCTGAGGAAAGCCTATGAGCTGTGGCTTTGCACAGGGACAAGAATTTGGCTCCCAGTATAGAAGCAAAACAATCCATTGGCACTTTTACCCAGGGAGGGAATGGAAATGTACAGTTTTCTCTTTGACTTCATGGGACACTCCCTTATCAAACAGAGCACTCTACGCATCAACCTAGTAATCAACAGTCAAGATCGTTGGGGTCAACGGGTAGTGATCAATTTCTAGTTGGCAGCTGGTATCAAGCGGAGTGCCCCAAGGGTCGGTCCTGGGGCCGGTTTTGTTCAATATCTTCATTAATGATCTGGAGCAGTGTTTCCCAAACTTGGGATGTAGCTTGTGCAGGGAAAGCCCCTGGCGGGCCCGGCCGGTTTGTTTACTGGTTTGTTCAGCCGATCGCGGCTCCCACTGGCTGCGGTTCGCTGTGCCTCGCCAGTGGGGGCTGAGGGAAGCGGTGGCCGGTACGTCCCTCGAACCCCACTGCTTCCCGCAGCCCCCATTAGCCGGGCACACTGAACCGTGGCCAGTGGGAGCCGCAATTGGCCGAACCTGCAGATGTGGCAGGTAAACAAACCGGCCTGGCCTGCCAGGGGCTTTCCCTGAACAAGCAGTGTGCCAAGTTTGGGAAACACTGCTCTGGAGGGTGGCATGGACTGCACCCTCAGCAAATTTGCAGATGACACTAAACTGGGAGGAGTGGTAGATACGCTTGAGGGTAGGGATAGGACACAGAGGGACCTAGACAAATTAGAGGATTGGGCCAAAAGAAATCTGATGAGGTTCAACAAGGACAAATGCAGAGTCCTGCACTTAGGATGGAAGAATCCCATGCACCGCTACAGACTAGGGACCGAATGGCTAGGCAGCAGTTCTGCAGAAAAGGACTTAGGGGTTACAGTGGATGAGAAGCTGGATGTGAGTCAACAGTGTGCCCTTGTTGCCAAGAAGGCCAATGGCATTTTGGGATGTATAAGTAGGGGCATTGCCAGCAGATCGAGGGACGTGATTGTCCCCCTCTATTCGACATTGGTGAGGCCTCATCTAGAGTACTGTGTCCAGTTTTGGGCCCCACACTATAAGAAGGACCTGCACTGGATGTGCCATGTTTGTCTTTCTTCCACAGGACAGAAGCGGCTTTGTCTGTACAAAGTGCAAGCTGGTCTCCATATTGGAGGAGAAGATTGAAGGTCTGGAGCAACAGATAACGACCCTGCGTTGTATACGAGAAACTGAGGATTTTCTGGACAAAACTCAGGATAGGCTTCTAGGGGCACAAAGCTCTAAAGATATAGAGCAGGTTGCACAGAGGAGCCAAGAGGCCAGTGAAGAAGCTTGGCAACATGTGACCTCCAGAAGAGGTAAGCGGAATGTCCGGGTTCCAGTAACACAGACACAGGTAACCAACCGCTTTCATGTTCTCTCCACAGGTACCATTGCGGAGAGTGGACCAGATGATATGTCTGGGGGGAGAAAGCAGAAGGAGACTCCGCTGGTTGGAAGGCATGAGATGCTATGTCCTGAGGTTGGGGGTTCCACGACCACCACTCCCAAGAGGAGAAGGCGGGTGGTGGTGGTCGGGGACTCTCTCCTCCGGGGGCCTGAGTCATCTATCTGCCGCCCTGACCGGGAAAACCAAGAAGTCTGCTGCTTGCCAGGGGCTAAGATTCGCGATGTGACGGAGAGACTGCCGAGACTCATCAAGCCCTCGGATCGCTACCCCTTCCTGCTTCTCCACGTGGGCACCAATGATACTGCCAAGAATGACCTTGAGCGGATCACTGCAGACTACGTGGCTCTGGGAAGAAGGATAAAGGAGTTGGAGGCGCAAGTGGTGTTCTCGTCCATCCTCCCCGTGGAAGGAAAAGGCCTGGGTAGGGACCGTCGAATCATGGAAGTCAACGAATGGCTACGCAGGTGGTGTCGGAGAGAAGGCTTTGGATTCTTTGACCATGGGATGGTGTTCCATGAAGGGGGAGTGCTGGGCAGAGACGGGCTCCATCTTACGAAGAGAGGGAAGAGCATCTTTGCGAGCAGGCTGGCTAACCTAGTGAGGAGGGCTTTAAACTAGGTTCACCGGGGGAAGGAGACCAAAGCCCTGAGGTAAGTGGGAAAGCGGGATACCGGGAGGAAGCACAGGCAGGAATGTCTGTGAGGGGAGGGCTCCTGCCTCATACTGGGAATGAGGGGCGATCAACAGGTTATCTCAAGTGCTTATATACAAATGCACAAAGCCTTGGAAACAAGCAGGGAGAACTGGAGGTCCTGGTGATGTCAAGGAACTATGACGTGATTGGAATAACAGAGACTTGGTGGGATAACTCACATGACTGGAGTACAGTCATGGATGGTTATAAACTGTTCAGGAAGGACAGGCAGGGCAGAAAAGGTGGGGGAGTAGCACTGTATGTAAGGGAGCAGTATGACTGCTCAGAGCTCCGGTACGAAACTGTGGTAAAACCTGAGTGTCTCTGGATTAAGTTTAGAAGTGTGTGCAACAAGAGTGATGTAGTGGTGGGAGTCTGCTATAGACCACCGGACCAGGGGGATGAGGTGGATGAGGCTTTCTTCCGGCAACTCACGGAAGCTACTAGATCGCATGCCCTGATTCTCATGGGTGACTTTAATTTTCCTGATATCTGCTGGGAGAGCAATACAGCGGTGCACAGACAATCCAGGAAGTTTTTGGAAAGCGTAGGGGACAATTTCCTGGCGCAAGTGCTAGGGGAGCCAACTAGGGGGGGCGCTTTTCTTGACCTGCTGCTCACAAACCGGGTAGAATTAGTGGGGGAAGCAAAAGTGGATGGGAATCTGGGAGGCAGTGACCATGAGTTGGTTGAGTTCAGGATCCTGACGCAGGGAAGAAAGGTAAGCAGCAGGATACGGACCCTGGACTTCAGGAAAGCAGACTTCGACTCCCTCAGGGAACAGATGGCCAGGATCCCCTGGGGGACTAACATGAAGGGGAAGGGAGTCCAGGAGAGCTGGCTGTATTTCAAGGAATCCCTGTTGAGGTTACAGGGACAAACCATCCCGATGAGTCGAAAGAATAGTAAACATGGCAAGCGACCAGCTTGGCTTAATGGTGAAATCCTAGCGGATCTTAAACATAAAAAAGAAGCTTACAAGAAGTGGAAGGTTGGACATATGACCAGGGAAGAGTATAAAAATATTGCTCGGGCATGTAGGAAAGATATCAGGAGGGCCAAATCGCACCTGGAGCTGCAGCTAGCAAGAGATGTCAAGAGTAACAAGAAGGGTTTCTTCAGGTATGTTGGCAAAAAGAAGAAAGCCAAGGAAAGTGTGAGCCCCTTACTGAATGAGGGAGGCAACCTAGTGACAGAGGATGTGGAAAAAGCTAATGTACTCAATGCTTTTTTTGCCTCTGTTTTCACTAACAAGGTCAGCTCCCAGACTGCTGCGCTGGGCATCACAGAATGGCGAAGAGATGGCCAGCCCTCTGTGGAGATAGAGGTGGTTAGGGACTATTTAGAAAAGCTGGACGTGCACAAGTCCATGGGGCCGGACGAGTTGCATCCGAGAGTGCTGAAGGAATTGGCGGCTGTGATTGCAGAGCCCTTGGCCATTATCTTTGAAAACTCGTGGCGAACGGGGGAAGTCCCGGATGACTGGAAAAAGGCTAATGTAGTGCCAATCTTTAAAAAAGGGAAGAAGGAGGATCCTGGGAACTACAGGCCAGTCAGCCTCACCTCAGTCCCTGGAAAAATCATGGAGCAGGTCCTCAAAGAATCAATCCTGAAGCACTTACATGAGAGGAAAGTGATCAGGAACAGTCAGCATGGATTCACCAAGGGAAGGTCATGCCTGACTAATCTAATCGCCTTTTATGATGAGATTACTGGTTCTGTGGATGAAGGGAAAGCAGTGGATGTATTGTTTCTTGACTTTAGCAAAGCTTTTGACATGGTCTCCCACAGTATTCTTGTCAGCAAGTTAAGGAAGTATGGGCTGGATGAATGCACTATAAGGTGGGTAGAAAGCTGGCTAGATTGTCGGGCTCAACGGGTAGTGATCAATGGCTCCATGTCTAGTTGGCAGCCGGTGTCAAGTGGAGTGCCCCAGGGGTCGGTCCTGGGGCCGGTTTTGTTCAATATCTTCATAAATGATCTGGAGGAT
Source organism: Natator depressus (assembly GCF_965152275.1). Lineage (NCBI taxonomy): Eukaryota > Metazoa > Chordata > Testudines > Cheloniidae > Natator > Natator depressus. Next base: position 109,464,511 of record NC_134238.1, on the reverse strand, counting down.
GGTGTGGATTGCACTCTCAGCAAATTTGCGGATGATACTAAACTGGGAGGAGTGGTAGATACGCTGGAGGGGAGGGATAGGATACAGAAGGACCTAGACAAATTGGAGGATTGGGCCAAAAGAAATCTGATGAGGTTCAATAAGGATAAGTGCAGGGTCCTGCACTTAGGATGGAAGAATCCAATGCACCGCTACAGACTAGGGACCGAATGGCTAGGCAGCAGTTCTGCGGAAAAGGACCTAGGGGTGACAGTGGACGAGAAGCTGGATATGAGTCAGCAGTGTGCCCTTGTTGCCAAGAAGGCCAATGGCATTTTGGGATGTATAAGTAGGGGCATAGCGAGCAGATCGAGGGACGTGATCGTTCCCCTCTATTCGACACTGGTGAGGCCTCATCTGGAGTACTGTGTCCAGTTTTGGGCCCCACACTACAAGAAGGATGTGGATAAATTGGAGAGAGTCCAGCGAAGGGCAACAAAAATGATTAGGGGTCTAGAGCACATGACTTATGAAGAGAGGCTGAGGGAGCTGGGATTGTTTAGTCTGCAGAAGAGAAGAATGAGGGGGGATTTGATAGCTGCTTTCAACTACCTGAAAGGGGGTTCCAAAGAGGATGGCTCTAGACTGTTCTCAATGGTAGCAGATGACAGAACGAGGAGTAATGGTCTCAAGTTGCAATGGGGGAGGTTTAGATTGGATATTAGGAAAAACTTTTTCACTAAGAGGGTGGTGAAACACTGGAATGCGTTACCTAGGGAGGTGGTAGAATCTCCTTCCTTAGAGGTTTTTAAGGTCAGGCTTGACAAAGCCCTGGCTGGGATGATTTAACTGGGAATTGGTCCTGCTTCGAGCAGGGGGTTGGACTAGATGACCTTCTGGGGTCCCTTCCAACCCTGATATTCTATGATTCTATGATTCTATGAAGGATGTGGAAAAATTGGAAAGAGTCCAGTGGAAGGGAACAAAAATGATTAGGGGACTGGAACACATGACTTATGAGGAGAGGCTGAGGGAACTGGGATTGTTTAGTCTGCAGAAGAGAAGAATGAGTGGGGATTTGATAGCTGCTTTCAACTACCTGAAAGGGGGTTCCAAAGAGGATGGATCTAGACTGTTCTCAGTGGTAGCTGATGAAAGAACGAGGAGTAATGGTCTCAAGTTGCAGTGGGAAAGGTTTAGGTTGGATATTAGGAAAAACTTTTTCACTAGGAGGGTGGTGAAACACTGGAATGCTTTACCTAGGGAGGTGGTGGAATCTCCTTCCTTAGAAGTTTTTAAGGTCAGGCTTGACAAAGCCCTGGCTGGGATGATTTAGCTGGGGATTGGTCCTGCTTTGAGCAGGGGGTTGGACTAGATGACCTCCTGAGGTCCCTTCCAACCCTGATATTCTGTGATTCTATAATTACAGGTACCAGGAGAGTCAGCTCTAGTCTCTGTGCTGTTTAGTTCTGATGCTAAAACACACAATGTTTTATTTTTGTCTTGTGATGCAATGTCTTATGCCACCTCATGTCTTTGCTAAGCAGTGTTACGTGTTGTAATATCAGACCTATGCAACATGTTCAGAGAATGCTTTTCTTGATTTGTTTTATTACGTTTTAATTTCATCGGTATGTGAAAGTAAACATATGCAGGATGGAAAATTATATTATGTTCAGATGCTACAATATAAAAGGTGTCAGAGAGAAGTTTTAAGCCACAAAAGTTGCAGCTGGAGTTTTTCTTCATATCCTTCTCTAGCAGATGTCTATTTATACCTATCACATAGGCTTGGCTTATGAGGGTTATATTGACTTGAGTAGATGTAAATAATACTTACTGGAAATATTTCAGAAATAATGCTCATCAATAGTACAAAGTGCTTTCATCTACACTTTACAGAATGGGAAACTGAGGTACAGATAGGTTAAGTGATTTCCCCAAGGTCCCACAGCATATCAATAGCAGGAATAGAACCCAGGTCTTCCATCTCTCAGCCAGGTGTCCTGACTACTGGTGCATGCTGCCTCTCAGAACTATTTGGTAATTTTATCATATCCTGTGATGGAAGGAAACTTTATTGCATGAACTGTCTTTAGGGAACTCTGGTAAATTTGAAGAATACCATCTGTAGTGCTGTTATCATTCTCACTTATACAGCCCAATATATTATTTTGTGTCTATATGATGCATTCACAATCTCTATGCAGTGAAAGGTTTCAGGGTGCTAAACCTGGAGAATTAACTCCAGTCCAGGATGTGGGTGTGAAAAGGATTACCACTCAAACACAGATGGTGCATGGGAGTTTCACTTCTCAGTAGCTGGCAGGGTACAGTACTGTGCAGAAAAGTTTGGTTCCTCTATGGGTTTCATATTTTAAATGGTTTAGTGGACTATCAAACCTGCTGGCTGGTCGCCTGAGTTAAAAAGAAATATGCAACCTTCTTCCACTGAGGCTGAAATTTCAGCACCATCCAGCACATCCACTGCTCTTTATGCTGTGACATGTCAGCATGTTGCGTTCTCCCACTGCTAAGATAAAAGCATTTATCAACTTACTTGCTGCTCAGGCAGCGTCTGAGCGAATAGGAAGCCCCTCCTCCACAAGTGCGTGAACATTCGCTCCATGAACCCCAGGCATCCCACAGTGTATCTCGGTCTTCTTCAGATCGAGCTGTTCTGGAACTCTAGAAGAGAAAAAACAACACCACATAACCCAGGAGATTAGTGAAGAAAAAAATTGTTTTAAATAAATCTTACTGTAATTCACTTAGCCTTTCTGCATATCAGATCTGCTGCAGGCCTTAGACCCTGCAAAAAGCTGTTTTGCTGAAATTCCTAACTGCTTGGGATTAATGTGGTGTTCGCAGTAGATGGTGTTTAAGGTACCTAATTTCATCGTTTTAGTGTTCAGATTCCATCCCAGCCTCAAGACAGGGGAGGATTAATATGAAAGAGCATTTTATACAGCAGTGAGACCGGGCATTTTCTGTGCTTGTGGGGAAGGAGACTGTAGTAGGGCAGAAGAAAAAAATTCGGGGTTATTCATATGAATATTTTTGCTGCACTAGAAAAGAAGAAAACAAAGCTCATTTGGACAATTGGTTTTTCGAGGAGAAATTCCATAATCTGAGCAGGTGATTGGGCTTGTAAAGTATATGTGTACAAATGGAGGACAACTAAAGTATGCATTGAAAAACTGGCTCATTGCACTTTGGGCCGTCCCTAAAGAATGCTGCATTTTTATTTTATTTAGAACAGACTAGAGGAATGAACAAAAATAGGGGGAAAGCTTTTGTGGAGGACCATTTTAAGCATCATTACTAACCACTGGTATAGCAGTCTGGGAACCTGTAAATCTGCAGGGATTCTTCTCAGAAGCAGAGACAGATCAACATAGAAATCAATCAATCACCTAAACAGAGATATGTACAACATTTGTAATGAAATCTGAAACCTGGCAAAGACTCCAGTGTTATTCACAGGCAGAAGAGAAAGTACGGACTGATCTGGGGCAGTGAACAGTTACATGTATGTCTCTTCAGAACAGACTTAGAACATATCACAGCCCTAGACCCAAATTCAAACCCTCAGTATCCACTGAGTTGGGCATTATGCCTGCTGCCCTCAGTCTTTAAAACTGTTAACCACCTGGGTCTTACAGTGTGAGAAATGTGTTATTCAGTGTAAAAGTACCATTGTTTGTATTTGTAATGCAGGAACCAAGAGTTTATTATTTATCCTAACTTTTAATACTGAGGGAATGTTCTAAAATGGGAATTTTCTAATCCTATCAGAGATGACAGGGTGTGCTGTAGCATATGTTCTCACAGTCACATATTATACAGGGTAAGCACCCAGCACCAAGGCTGGCTGAAGAGAAGACAACACTTTTACACAATGCCCCAACATTGAGCTCAGCTGGCTCTGCTCAAGCATCTGGACACATCTAGATTACATGGGCATGCTCAGAGGCTTAACTTTGGTGTTAGTGTAACCCCTCTCATATTAGTTACTTGAGTATAAACAATTTGCCATGACTTAGTGGTACATTGTATGTACTTAACAAAATGTGGGGGAAATGAAAACTGAAAAGCAAACTGCCTTCAATGGAGTTGCACCCATTTATACGAAGATGAATTTGGTACACTGTTCGTGCGTGAGAGAGAGTATGTTCCTACGTCTGTGTTAATTCACGATATTAAATAGATGAACATTACAGAAATGTCTGATTTTCACAATGATCAGTACACTATTAAACTCCCCACTATATTACAGTATGAGTTCACATTAATTGATGGGTCTCTATTCTTCCTACTTTATTCTATTGGTTACATAGTGGTTTCTGCATTTGTTTTCCTTTAAGAAGTTACTACAAGTGTTTTACAATAAGACCCCTTATTACTTTGACATGTGTTAAGAAAATTTAGAGGTAGCTTACACTTTGGGAAATTATTGATTAACCCTATGCATGCTGTGCTGCAGAGCACATAGGAAAGCATTACACCTTTTTTCAAGGCATTCCTTTTAGTTTTATTGCCACAAACATCCATATGGCAATTCAGGTGTTGCTTCTCTAGGAACACAGTTAATCTGCAATCTCCAAAGGCACTGAAGGGCTAAATTGATTAATAAAGGATAGATGTTTTCTAGTTCTCTGATGCCTTCTGAAGAGCCCCTTTCAGAAAAAAGTAACAAGTAAATTTTTTAAAAAATGCTTAAGTTTTGAAGGCTCACTTTTGCCCTCAGTTACATTAATGAGGTATATGGGAATGCACTTGACTAACAATTTAGTTCATGTCAAAATACTTAGACTTCACAGGGTGAAGTGATAATCAAATCGTATTGTTATATTCACTCCAAAGGCCTGATTCCACTTTCACTGATACTGATGTGAATCAGCAGTTACCCTGTGGAAGTCAATGGTGTTAAACCAGTGTGAGATCAGAGCCAGGCCATAAATTGGCAACTGTTAAGAAAAATTAAGATTTTCAGGGCAGCAATCAAGCCAATTTTTCTGTCTCTGTACTTGTCTTTTATCTTGCCCAGTCTTGGAAAATGAGTCACATATATATGGGTGAAAAAGCAAGTTGTTACTCTCCGGCAGCAGCACTGAATACAGCTGTTTATTTTTAAAGAAAGCCCTGAGTAAGTGGTGAGGCTAAGGCGCAGGGCTGACAGACAAGCCATATAACATCATTGTCTGCTGGACCCTTGCAATGGCACTGGTGCTGCATTCCTGGCACTATTGCTCACGTATTCTTAGAGGCATAACAGTTTGTTTTTTTTAAATTAGAGTATACATTTTGAAATATACACGTGTGTAGAGCTCTGCCCCCCCAAGTAAACTGAGCTGGATATATTCGCCTTTTCAATTCTGAAGCCACCTCTATCCACTTGACACAATTCTCATGATACCAGATCCTCCTGATATACCCCTTTCAAGAGGGTATTAAGGGCCTGATCCAAAGCCCACTGAAGTCAATGCAAAAACTCCCCTATTATGTTTAATGGACTTTAAATGGATCAGACTTTAAAATTATAGGCTGCAAGCAGGCCTCAGCACAATTTGTAAGGTGGAGTGCAAAAGAGAATGTGATGAGTAAATGACTTGGTTTGGATCTTCTTTAAGAGATATGCAAGTGAATCTAGTGACTGAGGGATCATTGGATTGAACCAGACGCATACAGTGGGCAAACTTTTATCATGCAGGTCTACTAAAGCACCTCAATTGTGACCCTCCTACTCCATTACCGGACCTCTCCCATGCTAAGGTTGCCCATCATGCCAAATTGTGTGGTGGTTTTGAGGATGTGGCCAGCCTCTATTTCAACTCTGCTGCACGGCATGGGTACTAGAAATGTTTCTTAAACAGGTGCAGTACTTTCTTCCCCAGATGCAGCTTTCTTAAGAGCAGGTTCTAATTTATATGGGTAATTGAATCATGTTTAAACCACCGTGACCATGCAGGACTATATTGTTTTGCTTCGGATCCACCAGCTGTAAAAAATAGACTGAATTAATTTAGTGAGAGAGAACACTGGATCCAAACATTGTGTGTATTATATTGATTAGTCACACTAAATTCTATTCTCTCTTTCTCACCTTTATGAAAATGCAGCTCAACTTAATTTTGAATCAACCCTATAATTGCTTGGCATAAATGCAGCAATTAACATAAGTATAAGGGATTAAACTCTTGACTATAGCCAATCTTCCCCCCAGCTGCAAAAGATCACACATGCAATAGATTCCCAGATGCATTCCATCCCCTCGATGCAATATTATTAGCTTTTACATGGGAGATCAGAATAGCTGGAAGCCAGTTTACTGAGGTTATTTCAACTGGCTGTTTTCTGGCTACCGGCTTCATAAAACAAAATTGTGTGCTGCTTGTTTTTATTTTTCAAAGAAACAAATGTCTTCAAATTGCATACAGATACATGTGCTAATTATTCAGCATTGGTAATAAGTCCTGTCTGAAGAGCAGATAAACAGGGTTACAAGGTGAAGCCACATAACTGAGGACTCTTACCTCATCACAAGTTACAAGCAGCCCAACTAGACATGCGAAGGGTCCAAATTTCTCTGAAATAAATTGCACACCCACCCAGAAGAGAGCCATGTGCCGGTTATTTGCATTCCAAGATTTGTTATAAGACCTATATATTCCCAGAAAGCATGTGATCTCAAGCTGGAAAAGGCTCCAAGTTTTCTTTTAACAAGTGGAATAAACATAGTTCATTTCAACTCAATCCATGTTTAATGTTAAAGTAAAGTGAATTTCCCTCCTCTGAACTATGCATTTGAGACTGAAATCCTAGCATTGCCTTAAAAACCATTTGAAATCTAAAATCATTTGTTTATTGCAAATTTGAAGAGCCTGGAATATAAACATACAACATGTTTAATCCAGTTGAATCTATTTTCTTTTTTGGTTTATGGCATTAACACTTAAGGATTTACTGTACAGTACAGATTTAAGACAAAAACTTATACCCCAAGGAAAATCATTTCAGTCCCACATAGTCAATGATTCTAGAAAGCAGATTTGACTAAACTGAAGAATGCATATTAAAAAAAAACAGCCTCTACATTGTTAGCCCAGAACATTCTAGTTATGCTACTATACACTTTTGTAATATTTCAACCATTACCATAGAATTCTTTAGCAGATGAGAAGAAGCAGGACTATACCACGCCAGAGCAGCTGAGAAATTCTACCACCATCTGAAGCTCCCTTCAACTAACACTTATTTCCTTCTTGGAAAAGTCTTTATAAGACGTTGGTTGCTTTCCTTCAGGTTGATGTTTCTCTAAATAGCACTAAATGCCAATTGCCCAGAATGCAGACTCTGGGCATGGCTCATTATATGTTTCCATTGAGATCAGAAGGGTTTTCCTCACGCTGGCAGTCATAAGCAGGACTCAGTTTGATCTCGCTTTTAGCCATCCACTGATTTGTCTACAGTCATTTCTATTATTTGTCCCAACAGCTGAGATATCAACTGCAGAAATATCACCTCATGCAAGAAATTCCCAACAATATGGTTACGAACGACAAGCATTAAAAAACGGCCAGGAATAACTGAAAGCAAATCTTTCCTTGGACCTCATTGCCTTAACATACACTTCACCTAGGACTGATCCTGCAACTACCATGTGAGATAGCAACAGACCCCTGCCAGAAGAAAGGAAAGTGAAAACTGAAAAATTCTTTGAGTCGTCAGAGAAATCCCCATCACTATTGATTATGAAAGCTGGAAGAATCAGGCACATACATAAAGAGTGGTGAATGCACAGGGCTTCTGGTCCCAGAGCCTTACAAAGGAGAATCAGGTTTTAAACTAGAGGGCTGTACAAAACCTTTGCCTAACAGATAAATAAATAGACTGGGTTTTTCAAAGGAGTCTAAAGGAGGTAGGCACCCAATCACAATAAACTCAGTGGGAGCTGGGTGCCATGAGGTACCTCAGGGTCTCCCTTAGGCTTCTCAGAAAACCCCATCTTCATTGTTTAACAATCAGCGTTGTTTATTACAGTCTTCAGGTTTTCATGTTATTTGCAGAACAACAGGTCTTCCCTCCCTTAATACACAGCACGTAGTAGTCACTTAAACCATTTGGGAATAGTATGTGATACAACCCAAATGTCACACCTCTTGAGTTACAGCAGCTGCGTCCACGGTGAGAGAACCATGTTTCTTCAGAGAGAGAGAGAGAGAGAGAGAGAGAGAGAGAGAGAGAACATGCATGAGCATATATGCGACAGGAGAATGGGATGGGGAGCAAGACCTCAATTTATATTCTAAGCTCTATAAAAGAAGTCTGAATTGTTCACATACTGGAATTCAATTGAAAATTCTGTTTGGAATGTGAGCCTCCTTATTGAAACCAACTATTTGCTCGTGTCAAACAAAGACTACCACATGCAAACGTAGATCACGTAAGTTTAGTTCCTCCACCAGTTCCAAAGGTTCAGATTTTCCTCCTCCTCCAGTAAATTGCAGCTGGAGTCATATCCTCCAAGCAGCCAGCAAGTTCTAGAGATGAACCAGTAACACAGCCCATTGAAAATGCCATTAACCCACTGACGGTTGAGGATGCTGATGTGGAATCGGAGTCACAGCTATTTCCCAGATGATATTTGCTGCTGGTTTTGGTTAGGAAATTCAGATCATCTGGTTCTTATCACAGCCCCAGTTTGGGGATATGGTGATATGTCAGTGACAGCACTGAAGGCCATTGCCCAAACTTATCTTTTGCTACTGCAGAAATGAAGCCAGTAATAGAAAATAATATTTTCTCTATATAAAGCCCTCCCTCCCTCCTGACACACACAGTTATACCCCTACCTGGGTTTCTGCCAGGTTATGTATTCTCTCTCTTTTGCAATTGTTGGTGTTTCTTCTTCTTCAGGTATGTCTGACAGGTCAAGAATTTGCTACAGTAAAACGATCCTGTCTCTAGTGTGTCAAGAAGTAACTGCATGCACGGCTTAGCTAGGTGCATAATGTCAGGAGACAGGAATAGTGACTTCATCCCTTTTTAAGGAATAAAAAATTCACAATTTCCCCCAGTGTAAATATAGGTTTTACAAATTTTCACTTGCAAAATATTGTGCATCCTTCTTGCATTCCATCCAAGGTGACAACTGGATTAAAGCTCTTCTAGGAAATTGCTTGGAAATCTGTTTTTTGACAGAAGGCAAAGCTAGAAGATAACTTCACAGCCAGATAAATTAATATTGATAATTACTGTCAAACAAAATGTTAGCTGCTAAGGCATTTCTGACTAGTGGTTGGAACTTCCTTGGCTATTATCTCTGGAAATCTCATGAATCAAATATTCTAACAGAGTTTCTAGTGACCAGAACATATGTTTAATATATTTAGGCACAAAGAGTTGTACACTGTCTGATACAGTACCACAGTATTGAGGTACATCAGCTGTACCAAAATATGTTACCATTCTCATATCTCATCGTAGCAGGGAGCATAATGGTTTTCAAGAATCACCAGGCTCTTCTGTGAAATGCATTAGTGGTCTCAGTCCAGCTTCTAGTGGACACATGTCTATTTCATGGAAACCACCACCACAACGGGTGACCCTCTGATGGCAATCTCAGTGGAGTTGCAAGGACTGAATGGGTGTGAAGACTGAACTAGCCTCTTACTTCAGAGGTGCTTCCTTCAGCTCAGGATGGAAGAACATTGGGAAGGTGGCGTGAGGTTGCTTGAATTGCTGTTACCCCTACCGTTTCTCTTCTAAGGCGAAATAGAAGACTCCAGTCTTCACTGCTGCTAGCCCGCCAACTTTCAAGAGAGCCGCACAAACGGTAAGAGCTTGATCTTGAGCTCCTTGCACATACAAAGTTACTGAATGCAAAGGGAGTTTTGCTTGCACAGAAGTTTTACTTTAAAAAGTAAAGAGTTAGCTGTCCACTGTTGTGGTTAGCAGCCCACACGTGGGGTTGTTTCATGACAACAACTCTGTTGGAGGAGGCATGATTTACTGTGTATTGCCTAATCAAAAGGATTTTGCTGCTTAGAAAAATACACAAACCCCTGAAAGCTCTTAGTTTTCTGGCAAGTACCATGGAAGGAAAGGGTAACGTTGACAGTAACAGTGAAGGGTGTCATTTCTTAAAGATAGAAGTCATCATAGTCTGCTTGCCTTGTGGGTCTTCCACTTCATGGTCAGCTGTAGTTTCCTCCCATCTGCCAATGTGCCGCTGATGCAGCACTAGTTCAGTGCACTACAACTCAGCAGCCATTCAGCCTGGAAAATCCACTTCTCAACTGTGTCCCCTTTTGCACCAGCTTAACTCGGGCAAAGGGATCACAAGTCCGCCCTGTGGAATATCTTGGCACAGGACACCCCCAGTGAGCTCTCTCTGATCCACAAGAGAGGCTCCAGGGCAGAGGCATGGAGGGCATGTGCTGGAGGTGCAAGGGACAGCTGGCTATTTTGTGCTGGTGCATTGTCCTATAAGCCCATTTTTTAAGAGGGCCGAGTTTGTTCTATACTATGAATGTGTTAAAAATTTCTAAACAGAAGATGCCTAGTTATTTCTAGATTTTTATTTTATTCTTTATTATAATTTGTTTGGATCATCCCTCCTGCAAAACAGGGAGAGGCAACTCAGTGGAGGAAATCTCCATGAGAATCCCTGGGCAAAAAAGTCTCTCTTGACTATTCTCTTTGTGTTCATGTGGGACAGAGATTCCCCCTTCCCCCAGTAGAAAAATTTGGCAGACCTGCACCAGCCCCAAGCTCCTGGCAGTGGAGTTGTGATATCAGGGGCTTCCTCTGGCTGCAGCTACTCCAGAACTCCCATGGGGGGAGGAAAGAGCTCCATGGAAAAGATATGCCACCCTCCGGTTATACTAGCTTTCCTAAGGAATCGTTGTGAGGGCAACTGGGGTGCAAATGTCCCCTCCCCTGCACTCCTGTCCTTAGCCTGTATTAAGACCGAAGTCACCCTCTGAGCATCAGTGTCCTTAACACAGGATGACTAACCATAAGAATGGATGGACACACTTACTTCCTCTACTTATTCAGCAGCTCAATATGCAGAACAATATTTAATGGGAGGTGGCTGAAGGGAGCACATGGTCCATGTCATGCCCATTGGCTTAGCCTCATGAGACTCCCATTGCCTGAACATGTGCCATGTGGCAATACGGCCACACAGCACTTCACAAATTGTATCCCTTCATGGTTTATAATGCATGCACTAGTTCACAGCAATAATTAAAAAGAAAAAAAAAGCTCTCTTTAAGAGCCAGACAACCATTTCCCACAGCTGGACTGGTGTTCGTATCCCAGGAGAAGCATGCCAAAGGTGCTCTCACTTGTTCCCCTTTAAAGAGCAGGAGCCAAGCTGGGGGCGGGGGTGGGAAAAGAGGGAGGTTGGGAGATTGGCAGAGTATGGCGCGGACACTGTATTACCTCAATATGTGGCACACTATGCTCACCGTAATATGTTATAACAATGTCTTATAAAATCAGTCACACACTCATTCCGCTTAACCATGTAAAAATAAACACCAGTGGGGCAACACAAGTGAGAATAAGGGTATGTCTACACTATGAAATTAGGTCAATTTTATAGAAGTCGATTTTTAGAAACTGATTTTATACAGTCGATTGCGTATGTCCACACTAAGCGTATTAAGTCAGTGAAGTGAGTCCCCACTACCGTGGATAGCATCAACTTACAGAGCAGTGTACTGTGGATAGCTATCCCACAGTTCCCGCAGTCTCTGCTGCCCATTGGAATTATGGGTTAAGCTCCCAATGTCTGATGGGGCAAAAACATTGTCACGGGTGGTTTTGGGTACAAGTCGTCGGGCCCCCCTCCCTCCTTCCCTCTGTGAAAGCAACGGCAGACAATCATTTTGCACCTTTTTTCCTGGGTTACCCGTGCAGACGCCATACCACGGCAAGCATGGAGCCCGCTCAGCTCACCGTCACTGTACGTCTCCTGGGTGCTGCTGGCAGATGCGGTACTGCATTGCTGCACAGCAGCAGTTCCTTGCCTTCGTGGCAGGTGGTACAGTAGGACTGATAGCCATCGTACGTCTCCTGGCAGACCTCGGTGAGGTCAATCAGGGGCGCCTGGACAGACATGGCCATTCTCCTCTTAGAGCACTGAATGGGAGCCAGAGATTCCAGGTCATTCTCTTTAAGTTTCGTCTCATGGAGAATCAGTCCTGCTTGGAATATCATGCGAGCTGGAGGCTTCTGCCTCAGTCTGCTCTCTCAGCTGGCAGCACCACGCGGTTGCACCTACCCCAGCCTACCCCTTGCTCCCATGGCTCATGAAGTCTGGACAGTAGTAAGGAGCAGTTCAACTATAGGCTGAGCAAGTGCAGAATAGTGGTAGAATTTGCCTTTGGATGTTTAAAAGCTCGCTGGCGCTGTTTACTGACTAGGTCAGACCTCAGCGCAACCAACATTCCCATTGTTATTGCTGCTTGCTCCATAATATCTGTGAGTAAAGGGGAAGACGTTTATGGTGGGATGGGAGGTTGAGGCAAATTGCGTCCGATTTTGAGCAGCCAGATACCAGGGTGATTAGAAGAGCACAGCTAGGCGCGCTGCGCATCAGAGAGGCTTTGAAAACCAGTTTCATGACTGGCCAGGCTTCGGTGCAACAGTTGTGTGTGTTTCTCCTTGATGCAAACCTGCCCCCTTTGTTGACTGTAATTCCCTGTAAGCCAACCACTCTCCGCCCTTCGAAATAAAGTAACTATTGTTTTGAAACCATGCATTCTTTCTTGATTAATTAAAAAAAAAAAAAGAGAGAAAATGGACAAGGTAGCCTGGGTGGGGTGGGGGAGGAGGGAAGGACAAGGCCACATTAGTTATTGTAGCCACTCTAAAAATCAAACTGTTTGAATGACAGCCTTCTGTTCCTTGGGCCATCCTCTGGAGTGGAGTGGCTGGGTGCCCGGAGCCGCCCCCCCGCATTCTTGGGCATCTGGATGAGGAGGATATGGAACTTTGGGAGGATGGCAGGCAGTTATACAATGGATGCAGTGGGGGTCTGTGCTCTTGTTGGCTTTCCTGCAGCTCCAACAGATGCTTCATCATGTCCGTTTGCTCTCCCATTAGCCTCAGCATCGCATCCTGCCTACGCTCTTCATGCTCACTTAATTCTTTCCTGGCCTCTGCCTCTTAATGCCTCCATGCATTAAGCTGTGCCCTATCAGTGTGGGAGGACTGCATGAGCTCGGAAAACATGTCATTGCAAGTGCATTTTTTTCGCCTTCTAATCTACGATAACCTCAGGTACGGAGATGATAGGGGGAGCGTAGAAACATTCTACGCTCTACGATTCTGGGGGGACTGCATGGTCACCTGTGCTGCTTAGTTCGCCACACTGACCAAACAGGAAATGAAATTTAAAAGTTGCTGGGGCTTTTCCTGTGTACGTGGCTAGTGCATCGGAGTTCAAAGTGCTGTCCAGAGCAGTCACAATGGAGCACTCTGAGATAGCTCCTGGAGGCCGTTACCATCGATTTGCATCCGCACTACCCCAAATTCAACCCAGCAAGGTCGATTTTAGTGCTACTCCTCACCGGGGAGCAGTACAGAAGTTGATTTTAAGAGCCCTTTAGGTCGACGGAACAGGGTTGGTTGTGTGGACGCAGTCATTTTTAAATCGACCTAATGCGGCTAAATTTGACCTAACCCTGTAGTGTAGACCAGACCTAAGAGAGAGCAAACTCTCACACAGATGAAAGTTACAATACTCTCCTGTATTTTACTCATTCTTCACAAGTGTAAACACCAGACATGGGTGATCCAATAGAGAGAAGAGTACAAGCTGGCTCAATGTCAGCCTTTTTTTCTAAATGAATCAGAACTGTTTTTAAGGCTTGGACTGGTTCAGTTTCAGTATGGGTGAAATCATTTTTGCAGAATTCTGAACCCATCCAAACATTGCCGGGTTCAGAAGTTTACCTTAAACTCCAGCCTTTTGGGTTCATATTCCATTTTGGCGACACTGGGGAGGAAGGGAGAGGCAAAGAAGGAGCATAGAAAGGCAGGGTAAAGAGTAAATTAATTATTGTTTATGGTAGAGCTAGGTGCTTTGCAAAAACTCAAGAAGGGAAGGTGCTCCAAGAAGCTCACAGCCAAAGGACAGAGACAAGTGGAAAGAGGAACAACAATGAGAACAACAACAACGGGCAACTCAATTCACTGTAAGTAGCACAGAAGATGTGGGTAATTCCCAGAGACTTAAATATGCACAGGGCAGATCAGGCATGTAAGGCCTGCTACTGGTACCACATAACTGATTATAACCTGCCACAGGTTGGGTGCTCCGCAACTAAACTAGGACCCTCGCCACTCGTTGAATGATGTGCAGTATCCCAGACACCCACTGGAATGAAAAACAATATCCACAGAGGAATAACTCCATCTGGCATTGCTATCTTACAACTAGTTCTTGACTGAACAAAGGATAGGGGAGGAAAATCCTGAACTAAGTCAGCTCTGGAGAAAACATCAGGCAGTTAGCCCTGCAAGTCAGTTGCGCCCTACAATGTCTGCTGCAACTGTGCTGGCTTCCAAACATTGTGGTCGCCAACCTTTTGGGCACAGTCCGTATTGCTGAGGGTTCAGGGGAGGGCTTTGGTCTGAAGGCAAGCCTCTACCCTCCTTATTTTTTTTTCTGACTAGGCATAAATGCCAAAAGGTTTCTCATTAGTATGTCAAATGTTCTAGAGGAGATCAACGACACCATCACCAACAGAGAGCTGAAGAAGCTTGACATCAGTGTAACTGCTCTCTCTGAAACCAGATTAGCTGACACAGGCTGTTGATGCAAGATGCATTACACCTTCTGGTGTGGAAAAAGCAAACAAGACTTCGAACACAAGGTGGGTTTTGCAGTCCAAAACGCATTAGCATCCATGGTTGAATGTCCCATTGCAACATCAGAATGTATCATACCACTAAGAATATCTACAACAGGTGGTTTTGCCATCATCAGTACATGTGTCTCACCACTTTCCTCCATCTCTCAAGAGAAGGACTTGTTCTAGCAGCACTGTCAGTAAGCTACCACTGGGTGATCAAATCTATCTACTGGGAGATTTCAGTGCTAGAGTCAGCTCAGATCACAGGATGTTGCCACTGTGAAGCAGGAAAAATGGCTTATAATGGGCAAAGATTACTGGAGCTCTGCACCCACATTACCAGAACCTAATTCCAAGGGGTTCACCACTGGACGGTCTCATGGAGAAACCCTAGATCTGGACATTGGCACCAAATGGATTTGTCACCCATAAAAAAAAATATACAGGATGTTCCCCATACTCACTGTTTTTCACAGTGTAGACTATTGCACAGACCATGTGCTTGTGTGCTGCAAAATAAGACTTTCATCATGGATATTTCATCATGCCAAACAAAGAAGTTGCCCATACATTAACTTCAACACAAAAGATGACTAAAGAAGGTATCACCAATTCACTATGAATCTCAGGGAAGCTATGCCATTGATTGCACCTCCTCTGAACGCTGATGCAGCATGGAACACACTCAGAATGAATATCCATCTAGGTGCAACCTTTTTTTTGGTAAAAAGACTTTACAAGATAAAGACTGGTTTGCAGCATATCCTGAAGAAATACTTCCAGTTATTGAAGCAAAATGCACAGCACAGCACCAACGCACAATGAATCCCACTCCTGAGACACATGCTAACTTCAGAGTGACTATGAGCACATTACCATGAACAGCAAGGCAATACATTCAGTCACACTGGCTCAACCTGTGCGAGAAGACACAAACATCCTTTGAGAATGGAGATGTAAGATGTATGATGGAATCAAGAAATGAACAGGTGCCTCAACCAAGAAGACTGCCCCACTCAAATCTCTTAAAGGAGACAACATTATTGATACAAGCAAACAGATGCAATGCTGAGTGGAACGTTATCAAACTCAATTCACGAGAAACCACTGTTTCTGAAGCAGCACTAAATGCGATCCTCAGGCTCCACACTAGATCAACTATCAGCATGGTCTTCACACTGAGGCAACTGCAAGAAAAGTGTCAAGAACAAGGAAAACCTCTCTACATGGCCTTCACAGATCTTAAACAGGCTTTTGACCTGGTCAGCAGAAAGGGTCTTTTTTAATTGCTAGAGAGAATTGGTTGCCCCCCAAATCCTCCTCAGTCTGCTTTGATCCTTCCACAATGGCATGAAAGCTAGCCCAATATAAACAGTGACCAATCTGACAGCTTTGAAATCTGAAGTGGTGTCAAATAGGAATGTGTTTTGGCAGAAACACACTTTGGTATATTCTTCTCTGTGCTGCTGTGTCATACTTTTTCCATCTAGCATCGAACATGTCCATCTCCATACAAGATCAGATGGAAAACTCTTCGTGTCTAAAGACAAAAAGCAAAGTCAGACACCTGCAGATAAGAGAACTTCTTTTCCCAGACGATGAAGTGCTCATCACACACTGTGAAGAGGAGCTCAAGCAAATATGCAGTAGCTTTGTGCTAGCTTGTGATGAATTTGGACTACCCATCAATCTAAAGAAGGCAATGATTATGGCACAAGCTGTGTTGACTGCACCAGAAGTTTCAATAGCTAGACCACACTAAGACAAAGTTTTGCTATCTGGGATCAACTGCATTGAATAACTTATCTCTAGATGATGAGCTCAATTCTCACATTGGGAAGGTGGCCAGTCAGTCAGTCAACTGACAGAGCACGTATGGGATAACAGAAAATTAACACTGAACACTTGAGATGTGGATTTACCAGATGTGTGTTCTGAGCATGCTACTGTATGGTGGCAAGACCTGGACCACCTACAGCAGGCATGAGTGGATGCTAAACACCACCTTCCAGATCCACTGCCTTCATTGTATTCTAAATATCAAGTGCAAAACCAAAGTTCTTGATACCAAAGTACCTGAGAAATCAAAATTGCCAAGTCTAATCCCTATTCTCAAACAGATGTCTCCATTGGCTTGGTTATCTGTGCGGGATAGATGACGGATGCATTCTAAAGGATCTCATGCATAGGGAACTTGAGAGACCAGTAGGCTGACCTAGGCTTAGGTTCAAGGATGTTTGCAAGAGGGACTTGAAAACTTTCAACATGGACACCACACACTGGGAAGGTGCAACTAGTAACAAGCTACAGTGGAGAGTTGCACTGTGCCAGGGAGCAGAGAGGCTGAAGAGAGGTGACAGAGAGAGGAAAGCACACCAGGCCTCAAGTGCTAGTCTTGCATACTCTATGCCTTCCATATCAGAAGTGCACAATACATCCTGGGAAGGCCTCTGATTTGATATTAAATTTGAAAGGGAGAGTGAAGGCTGTGGAATCTGCTTTCCAGGTAATATAAGAAGTAGAAGATCAGGTCACGAGTCCATGAGGTGGAATTCAAGACTTGAGTAAACAGGTATGGCTGTAAAAGAAGGGTGATCACATGGAGGCTGGTTGATGGTTGGCAGAAAGAGTGGAAAACCAGGGAATAAAAGTGTAGCAGACTCATCAACTTTTATCTGCAGCTCAGCCATCCCTAGAGGGATACAGAATATCACACTGAGAGGGTGAGAGTTATGCACTTCTGCCTGGCTGGGGAAACTCATCCTGAGCTTTATAGGTTCACCCAACTCAAAGCCCTATATGGGCTACTATCTGTAACACCCCCCACCCCACATGAGTCATCAAGTGCAGAACCTGAGATCTCGGGACCTAAAAGCATGAGTCTGTACTGCCTCAGCTGAAAATAGAGTGCTACACTGAGTAAGTGGGTGTTACAATAGGATGGAAGGGAAATAGGGAGACAATCTCTGGACAGTAGGTGGAAAATGTTTTGGAGTGGGGAGAGAGATCTCCAAAGATTTGTATAATTTCAGATAAGCAGCCACAATTTTGGGGCTTATCCAAAATAAATCAAACCTCCCAATCTTTTGAGCATCTCCCATCACTCACAGTTACCTCATGGACTCATATTTGTATTTATTTTAATGACGATGGGCCATTCAGAGGGTTCAGAACTTTAGCCCTACCAGAGCCAAAAAAGGGAAAGGCATGTGTTTATGTAAAAAATAAAGAGAAATAAAAAAAAAATGCATGAGCTAAGCTCAAGTTCCCGCATCAGAATTAAAATATAAAAAAAAGGGAGGGGGATGCATACAGAACACAAAGGAACTACTATAAATCTTGGAGTTTGTCTACCACATTTTTTTCCTCTTAAATCATTGTAAAATATAGGTATGTTGACCTCATATTGGTGTGTGTATTTTTTTAAAGATGGAAAATACACCTTATCTCATTATTAGTTTATATATACACCAAGCAAAGCAAGGTTTGCTATGAGTAGCAGGGTTTTTTTTTTTTTTAAATTGAACAACATAGAAAGAGAGAGGTAACACACACATAAATTACCGGGATTTAAATTATAGCTGCCCTTACGAGTTCCCTCTGATATCACATGTGGAAAAATACATATTTGCACGGCTCGCGCACTCTCTCTCAAAAAAAAGTGACATATCCACACATTGGAGTCAAAATGTTTTTCATAAGGAACTGTTCTCCTATGTGTTCTACTCACTTTTGATATAAATCTTTGGTAAGAAGTTTCCACCCCTCTTCCCTCTTTTAAATCACTAGCTCAACTATTTAGTCTTTGAAAATCGCTGCCTGGGCTAGATCTTTAAGCAACACGTTGTTGATATCATTCTGACTTGAAATTTTCCGCTCTTTTTTTTTTTTTTTTGAAAGTTACAGTAACTATGAAAATGTCACATCCAAAGTACAATTATAATCATAACCCACCCACACACTGAAATGAAAAAGAAAGGCAGGGAGCGGCATGCATATCAGACAGTTATATTAGCCCTCAATGACAGATGGTTTTAACAGTTGGATGAAAGAAAGAGATTTAAATAAATAAATGAATAAATAAATAAAATTCTCTACTCTCATTTCAGTACCAGAGCTGTAGGAGTCCTTATTGCTTCCTTTATTCCTTTTCATTTCTGGTTCTATTGATGCAGCACAGGATTTGAACAATACTCTGGCAGACTTCAAATGGAAATGAAAATTATATCCAACTAAGTTGGGAGGGGAAATCTGACACCCCTACGGTACCTTCATGTGGAAGCAAAATGACTTATATTTATTTTATGGGACAGTTTAAATTTATTATATGTTGCATATAATTTCCTGTCTCATTTCTTTCGTGTTCTTGGAATTTATTCTAGGATGTCTTACTTTATCACATACCCCCACCCCTCTGCCCTGACACCCTCTGTTGAACTTGCTGTAAAGGAAAGCTCAGAAAGGCAAAAAGCCCAGAGCACCATTCTAAGAAACAGTTGAAGCCTTAAAAGAAATTCAGTAAAACCAATGAAGATGAAAATGGAAACTGTGTGAAAATTAATGTACTGTAGAATCAGTGTATATACCACTTATTTCTCTACGCAAATAGAAAAAGGAACCCGCTTATGAGATGTATCCAAATAATTCACAGGTGGTGAAACTATTAGAGAGAGTTCTGCAGATGCTTGCCTCATAAGAAGAATAAATCTCACATGCTACATACACGGCTCTCTCTCCCTTTTCCCCGGTCACCCGTCCATAATGCCTTCCGATTTCACCACAACTATTTTAGTTATTTTTACAAGAAATTGGGACAACGTCTATATCTGGCAGGCGAGAGAGGCTGCTCACATGTGAAAGGAAATTCTAACCAGTGTGTTTAAAAGGAAATAAAAGTGTTTATCCATTTCTGAGAAATGCAGCAGAATCTGGGTACAGTGAAGTCTGATATGGTGAAACTCCATTGGACAGTGAAATAGAAGGAAAGTTCCAGATTGTTTCAATGGATTGCAGGGAGGCCTATGAAGTTCAGGTTATAATGAACCCCCAATTTACATACAAATTGTTCTGTGAAATAAAATGTCTCCACAATAAGACGATTCACAATCAAATAAATACAAATCATGGTAATTGTGAATGATCACTTTTAAAAAATGGATACTCTCTGTTACATGCACATGCTACACATATAAATGCTCACTTGAAATAGGTATTTTAGGAAGATACTTAGGCCCAGATCCTAAATTGGTATTTATCAGCATAGCTCCATTGAAATGAAGAGAGGCAAACTGATTTACACCAGCTGACTATCAGTTTTCAGCTAGCACCACATTTACAAATGTCCATTTGAACTTAGTTTGGGCATTACTACTTTAAGTATAATATTTGCAGCTTGAATAGAGATGGGCAGATGTTTAAACACCAACTAACCAAGTCCAGTCAAGGGAGACACTTCAGTGACACCTATATACAGAGTTTTCTCTGTCATTCTTGATGGGAAGGTGAAGCATTTGAGAATGGCATTGCAGCACCATTAAATGGCATTAAATCTTTCCAGCACAACATAATCCCCACAAGAATCCTCTTCTGGATGTGTTCCTACAGAATGAATATGGAACTACTTCTCCACAGGTAACTAGATACAGAAGCTATGTTAGATTTCCATAGTGTGGTCCAAAGCAACACATAGCCTCAGGTTTTGTTACAAATGGAAAACCTCAGGCCTGCTGTGTAAGTTTGGAGAAAACCTGGAATAGGGTATATGTTTGGGTGGAAACTACGTGACACTCAGTAGATTTTTCATGGGTTTCAGCAGAAACTAGGCAATGCTAGGCGCCTTTAGCTGAGGCTTGGTTTGAACGTTTGGGGTTTCCCAAACCCAAAACCTCAAGGTTAAAGTCAAGAAGTAAGAACTTATGTGCATTACATCTTCCAAGTTCCTACACAGCTCAGCAAAAAAGCCAACCTTCTTGATGCTGGGGTGTGTGTATGGGGACAGGTAATACCCCAATGTTCAGAAATATCAAAATATATTTGCAACATCATGTCTTGATCATAAAAGTGAAATTCCCACCCAGGCAGAGAGACAGCACAATAGAAGTTTCCACTATGATTAACACTGCTCCACAAGGAGGCTTCTACCCCTCCCCCCAACTCCTTCATGTGTGGTTGCATCTCCTAGGGATGGATGGATTAGCCAAACTTTAGCCCAATCCCAGATTAAAATATTTTGTTTTGAGATCTTGATTTGTTCCAGAATCCTCTCTCTCTCTCTCTCTCTCTCTCTCTCTGCTGTCCACCAAAGACATCTCTATCTTCAAGGATAAAGATACAGGTCTCAGCAGGTGCAGCAGTTTCTCTGCTGGGCCCCCAGCACCTCAATGGCAAATCTCCCAAGCTCTAATATACAGTGAAATCTCGGCACTCCTGTCAGAAGGCAGCAAACCATGAGAGGGCATGATATCTCAAAAGATTCAGGTTCGGACAAGAATCGGCCATCACCAACCACCCAAATAAAATCTTGCCCATCACTAACTACCCCTTGCAAAGCTTTCTCCATCACTAAGCAGAGATGGGCTGGAACCTCTAATAGATTAGAGTGCATCTTTTAATGATTTATCTTCTCTGCCTATTTCTTCTTTTCCTTCTCTCTCCTTGGACGGTATTCTTTTTTCCGCTCACTCTCACTTTCCCTAAATTATATCTTCTCCCCCATATTTTCTGTATCTTCTCTATATTGTACTCCTTTATTTCTACCTTAACCCATATCATGCTCTCCTCCTACGCACCCCCATGCCCATCCTTGCACCCACACACACAGAGTTTGGAAATGTTACCAGACACCTAAAACCTAAAGGACTAAACCTAGTAGCCAGCAACTGATATGAAAGAGGATTCCCACTGACCAAGGGGATGGCCATGTGAGAAGCCAACTGCTAGAAAAGGGGAAGGTGTTGTGATTCCTAGCTGGGTGCTGTCCCTCAGTCCTATTTTGATGACTCCAACTTGTCTACTAGCGTTTGGATACATTTGAAGGCTGCCTCCACAACTCTGACTAGCTACCGAAAGAAAGATGGAACATTCTCTTTCTGCTGCTCTGTTTCCCATCTGGCCCCAGAGCATCCAGGTTGCAGCAATTGGTGGGAACTGTCTTCACTACTCTACCCCAGATCAGCTTGCTGGTTGTTGCTATGGGGATGGCCTTGATACTCCATCCCTCTCTCAACCTCTGTTTCTGTGCGGGCC
Source organism: Natator depressus (assembly GCF_965152275.1). Taxonomy (NCBI): domain Eukaryota; kingdom Metazoa; phylum Chordata; order Testudines; family Cheloniidae; genus Natator; species Natator depressus. The sequence continues at coordinate 109,442,411 of NC_134238.1, read as the reverse complement.
TCTGCTAATGCTCAATGCCATAGCAGAGTGAAATTGATCTGATTTTTCTTTTTTTTTAAAAATCAGCTTCACTGCTGCCAACAGACTGTACAGCAGTTTGAGAAAGCAGCTATGAGCAGCAGCAGAGGCAATGCAGCTGTCTGCAGTCTCAGACAGACAGCACTGCACGAGATATTCTTGGTTCACATTTGGATGGTTATCTTCACAACCCTAAAGGCTGGAGACTTTTTAAATGAAAGCATATATTATGTAGAAGTCTCCTCAAAAAGTTTCTTATTTCCTCCTGGTGAGTGGACTGTTCAAGCACTGCACTAACTGATTAGTCCATTAAGTTAATTATTGATTGACTAGTTCATTCAGTTAACAAACAGCATCTGGACCAACATTATTATGGCTGAATATGTTCTAGGCTCCAGATTCTCTAGGGTGTTTTATTGCCTGGCCTTTTTTATTTTCTCTTGCCAGGCCTAAGAATTATGCTAAAGACATAAAACCACCCGAAAAACCCAGCCCCTAATCCTCAGGAGACTAGTGACACCACTGAGCTAGCCTAATAGTCTTTATTCAGGTCCAAATCCCATTAATTTCAATGGGCATTTTGCCTGTGTAGGGATTTGGACCCAAAGAACAAAATCCCACCACGAACTCAGTTCATCTGATTACAGCAGTTCTCACAAATCCTTGCCCTCAGTTAATGGAGGGACAGTAAATGATACACTTGGAAAAGCAATCTGGAAAAGTTCAGCAAAGCAAGTCTAGACATGAAACTCTAGAACAAGATATCAAGAAACTGACATATTACACACACTTACTAGTTGACTTGGCCATTCATATCAAGAAACTGACATATTACACACACTTTAGTTGACTTGGCCATTCATATCAAGAAAATTGTATGTTGTGTGTATAGATGTGAAACATTCAGATTGAGGGTTTATTGGCCAGGTTTTCAAATGCCCAAACTGTGCAAAGTTTTGAATGCACCCCATTTGCATGAATAAAGACTGCACTTGTACGTACAAACTGTGTAGTTGAGCGTGCGACTACCCAGTTGGAACGTTCAAATGCCAGTTTGTACACACAAATGAGCATGCATAGAAAGTGTACACGTGCAGGTTTGGAGGCTGCAAAATCCATCCTTATACAGCTATAAATGTAGAAACAGATGGGCATACATACAAGTGATAGAGAGACGTATCTGCACGTGAAGAGAAATGAGAGAGTCAGCCTTTCTATATTCAGCTGTAAACAAGGAATTTAACATTCATTCCACAGACTAATTGTGCTTATGGTCATCCAAGACAGATCAAGTTAGATAATAGAGAGTAGAGTGCCAGAGAACCTGAAAGGAATGGACTATTTTGCTTGACTAGTTTCCATGTATAAATTAGTGCAGAGGAAAAAAAAAAAGAAATTCTACAGACACATGTACTTTATTATAATTCCTAGTGTTATTCCTGCACAACTGCCACAATAGCAGGCCAGAGAGCTAAAAACCACTAAAAAGAAGCAAAGAGCAAATGCAAATGTGATTAAATGCCTTTTTGACAAGAAGTGGCTTGACTTCAGGTTTGGATGAACACACATGTCAATGGCTGGTCTTAGACATTGTGGTTTGCTTGTGATGGGTTTTTATTTTTAAATGAATAGAAAGGGAAATCTTTGGAATAGGATGCCTGCTCATTTTTGTTTCCCTCAAAAGAGGTGTGTTACAACTTCCTCAGCATGCAAAAGTCTGTAGGACAATGAGCAAAATTCCCCAAATATCTCATCTTAGTCTGGAGAGAGGAAAATATATATTTGAAGTAAGTATCAAGTCTGATTTAACTCTTACAGACTCAGCCTCTGAGCACTATGTTCCAGGGCAATTAACAAGTTAAAAACCTGACCCTGTGGTCCTTCCTCAGGGAAAACACCCCATTGAAGTCAAAAGGAGTTTGCCCTGACTTAATCCTAAGGAGCCCTAAAGGACTGCACACATCAACACCAATTGTTACATCTTGGGGGGAGGGATGGCTCAGTGGTTTGAGCATTGGCCTGCTAAACCCAGGGTTGTGAGTTCAATCCTTGGGGGGGGTGCCATTTAGGGATTTAGGGCAAAAATGGGGGATTGGTCCTGCTTTGAGCAGGGGGTTGGACTAGATGACCTCCTGAGGTCCCTTCTATGATCTTTTTAGAGGGTGCAAACTGGTCTAATGGTCTGCCCTGTACTGGCTCAGCTCTGCTCATTGGTGTGAGGAGGCTGGGAGACTAGCACAGCAGCTGGCTCTAGAGTCCTCCAGTCTTTTAGCACCAGCAATGCAAGGGGTGGGGTTGTATCTGGACTGTGCCAACCTTCCCTGCTGGTGCACCCAGGCAGACCAAGCCACTCGCTAGCCTTGAGCATGCTTTTCTTTCAGGAGGGTTTACTGCACACACATCTCACACAGCAACACGTGGGCTAAGTGACTTAAGAGACAGATCCTATGAAGGCTTTCTACTGGGCGTAAACTGCTTACTCCCAGGAGCAGTCTCATTATAGTAAACGGGGCTACTTGCTGTAGTAAGGACCTCTCAGAGTGCTAACTTTTTGCAAGACTGAACTTACTCTTTAAGTACAGGTCCAAACTCTGACTTTACTTACAGCTGAAGTCAAGGGGAGTCTTTCCATTAATTTCAATGGGCTTTGCATCAGTCCCTTTATGAATATACTGTCTGGTATACTCTGGCAGTGACACATATATAAATATATCCCAACACTTCACCATATTAACATCCAAGTCAAAATCCTGTAGTCGTTACTCAGTCAAAACTTTCACTGAAACCATATAAGGGATTTGCCTAAGTGAGGACTGAGAAAAAAAATGCCTGGACTCTGAAAAAGAAAGTTTTGCTTGTTTCATGTCACTATTCTTAAGGCACAAAAAGAGTTTTATTTTAAAAATCTCTGATGGGGGAGGGGCAAAAAATCACACAAACTGGTATAGTATTAAATATAATGCATAATGGTTGGCAGCAGAATGCACTATTTATTTTCATGAATTAGGGATTGAGTGTACAATTCACAAGCAGTGGAGTGAAGTAAGTACAAGTGGTGAGGCTAGGGTATTAACCTGGAGTCAAATCCTCCAGCCCTTACTCAGTCCTAACTTAGGAAAAACTCCTCCTGATTTTCCCTGAGTTAGGACTGCAGGATCTGGTTCATAATGCATAACAGTCGCTAGGCTAATAAACTTTTCATTTGTTAGGGAGAGCATGTTCAATCCTCTCATGCCTCTCTACAGTAATTTGTGTGGCTTACATTTCATTTTATATTTGAAAGAGCCTTTTTAACCATTTTTTTGTGTGTGGAAGATATTCACATTTACAATTATGTTGGAAACTCATATTTAATGATCTGCGACTAGCTGTTATTGAGACCTGACAAAGATCCATAACATGCATTCTGAATAGGGATATATTGATTTTAATACTCTCGTGGCTATCAACATAAACATTAGCATACAATAATTAGCACATTTTGTTTCATTCACATGTATATGAAGACAAACTCAGTTTGATCTTAATGGAAATAGATAATGAATTTGGAATAAAATAATGATTCTTCAGTTATTAGTATATAAAATATGCACTTTGCATTAGAGTCAAAGTTGTAAATTAATGTTTTGTAAAAAAACAAGAGTTTTTGCTTTCGATCACTATTTACAAATTTAATCTAATCTTCAGATGAGGTTTAGCTAATGTGCATGCCCAGGACACACTCCTGTTAAAAATGTGTGCATTACTATTAATGTTTTCACTGCAGACTTTCTGGAGAGTAAATGCGCAGCTCATACCCATAAAATTAAGTATGAGTCACAATGGAACATTTACTTTCAATCAAACAACGCAGCAATGGTGTTTAGCTGCAGAGCATCTTATCAGTCTCCTTGGGAGACACAATAAAATAAACAAACATCCACAAAACAATAACCACCAATTTTGCTTCTCTAATGTACACCTGAGATCACAGAACAATATTTTGCTTCCAAAACTTAAGAGTTAACTTGTCTCTCTAATAACTTACAGTAATTATCAGAGATAATCCGAGCTGGCTGCAGAAGTCCCAGTACATGCTGTACCTGGTTTCTCTGCATTTGCAGAGGAAAAAATAGTTTTTAAAAAGAGAAGAAAAACCCAACCCCCGAGTACATAAAATTCCAGGAACACTACAACATATTACAGTTTGATTTCAACAGGGAAAAAAGGCTGTTGTCCAAATTCCAAGCACTCAATCCATCATTCACAGTCCATCTCTCCCCACGTTTATAGAATCTATGCCAACTTTAACCTTTTGGTTCTACCTGGAGCAACCTATACTACAAGACCCCTCATAGTGTCCCGGAGCCTGGACATCTACAGTTTTATAGCCCCGCAGCCCAAGCCCTATGAGTCCAAGTCAGCTGACACGGTCCAGCCCCGGGTGTTTAATTGCAGTGTAGACATACCCCTAGAACCCCTAGTTGGGTTAGAGGGGTTGATACCTGCAGAATCATTTCTTTTTACCTGGGTCTTAAAGATTTAGAAAAATGGATCTCTCGACTGCAATGGCTAAGTATTTATATAAAAGAAATGAAATTTACCAGGAGCAGAGACGCCAGAAGCAAGGTGCCAGCAGTTGCCCAACGGCAGCATTCCATGCTTGGATCCTTGCCGCAATCTGAATCGGACACTGAATAAGCTGCTAAGTGCTCCTCTGCCTGCTGTCACATCCAGTACTGGTGCTAACACTTCAGCCCTGCCTATCAGCTTCCATCAGCTCTGCTCACATTTCCTGACTAAGGGGTGGGTGGGTGGGGGGTGAGCTGAATGGAATCTCTCTCTGAGCAGGCAGCCAGCCAATCAGGCTCTTGCTAATCAGACATGCAGAATAACAAAGCCAAGGGGTCCAGGGAAAGTATAAGAGAGAGAGAGAGAGAGAGAGAGAGAGAGAGAGAGAGAATGGCAAAGCTGAAGGGAGTGCTCTGCCTTTAGTTAACCCTACTCAAAGAGATCTAGTCCTTTACTTGCCACAAGCTGTTTGTGGCTGTTGCGAGTACAAAAGCGTTCCTTCTAACTGTGCATTGTTCCATTCAGGAGAGAAACATAATCTGTGTCAATATGTAACACATGCCAGAAAGGGCACAAATCATAAGAGACAGAAATTTTCCAGAGAAAAATAAATTCTACTTAAATAAGGTCCTCCTGTATTCCTTAAGGGAACATGGACTGTGCAAATCTTTTTATGCCACTTTGTGGCAAAGGAGCATATCTCCCCCCTCACCTCTTGTCATTCACATATCTATTTATTTTTAACTGGTTTCAGGATTTCCTGCTTTACATGGATGGTGGCTGCAATGTTGTGGTAACCAAGTCAGCTGGTAAAGATGCTGGTCTGTAAAACAAAGAATTAAGGAAAACAAACATTCTCCTCATCACCTAAAGAAAAGCAATTTCAATTATCCACATGCAAAAGGGCCCCAGATACTGACTGAGGGATGTGCTTGCTTAGCTCCTTCAACAGAGGAGTTAGGTAACTACCAGTTTAGAGCTATATTGACCAGTTTCTCACTGACGTCTGTGATGCCTATTATAGGTGCCTGTTAGAGCATAGTATCACCACCTATTAGTAAAGTTGCCACTTCCCGTCATAATACCTTGTTTTCAGTGGCTTATGAAACCTTGCCAAACTTTAACTGTTTAGGCACAAATTTTCCCTGCTGGGTGTCTGCCTCATGCTGTAGCTTCCTGGAGAATTTCAGCCAGAATGAGTCAGCCATTGCTAAGAACAAGACTAAGGGAAAATAAATTGTTTTGCCCATGTTAAAAACTTCTGGGAAACTTTTCTTTCAGTAGCTCTAGCACCTTCTGGTTTGGAGCAAGGGCCTGAAGTTTGCCACATGGGTGGCCTTTGTGTCTGTGATGGGCCTCTTGCTGTCATCTTATAGGCTTTTTTTTTTTTTTTTTTTTTTTTTAAATCACAGGTCACACATGACTTCCCACCTACCTATTGGCTCCCAGCCTCCCCACAGCTGGTCCAGCTCTTGTCCTCTTTGCATTCAAGTGAGGCAATTTTCTCCTCCATGCTGCAGGAGGGCCTCTCCAGTGCTCTCAATGACACTCCTGTGAGTAGGACAAGAGCTGGACCAGCGGGGAGCGGGACTGGCATAAGGAGCCCCCAGGGGAGGATACTGGGACTGGAAGCTGGCAGGAGATGGGGAAGAGACTGGAAGCGACTTGGCAAATTGACAGGGACTGGAAGTCAGGAAGGGAAATGTGAAGAAAGATGGGGAAGCTAAGATAGGAGGAGGAGCTGTGGAGGGAGAATAAGTCAATGGTAAGAAGACTGGGACTGAGAACTAGAGGGATGTGTGCATGTGTGTGAGGGGGTGGGAAGGAGAGATAGATCTGATGCAGAGCCAGGATGCAGGGGGAAACTGGCTGGGTGAAGAAACTGATACTGGGAGCTGAAGGGTTTGTGGAGAAGATTAGCTGGAGCAGGAGACTGGTACTGGAATGAGGAGTCCAGAGGGGTGAAACTAGGATTTGGGCAAGGAATGAGGGAGTGGGGCTGCTTAGGGTAAGAGAACGGGACTGGGATGAGGACCCAGGGGTGGGACATGGATGGGGAAAGCGCAAATGCAGTAAACCTTGAGGGAGAATGAACCAAATTGAAAGGTTCTAGTCCTGCTGATGAGCCATGTAGGTATCAATATATGGACTTTCTGGTTTTTTTCAGTTTGTTTTTTTTAGGAAGAAGTAAGAAAATACACAAGTTTAAAAACACCATGACAAAAGTACATTAAGGTTGCAAAATCAAGTACTCAAAAGTAAGGAAATGCCAGAATCTAGATGGCTAGCACAACCTTAATTCGGCGATCTTGTGCCACATTACAATGGCAATCATGTAATTAAAGATAGTATCACAATGCATACACAGCAGGGGTCTGAATTAAGGTTGTTTGTGCAACCCTCAATTTTGGAATTTCCTAATTTTTTGAGTGCTTGACTTTGGAACCTTAATAATGTTTTAACACATTTTTGGTGTATAATTATAGTATTCTCAAAAGCAGCTTCTTTTTAGTGAGTTAATTTTGGGGCACTCAACTACCAGGAAACATTGTCATCATTAATACACTGGCTTGCAGTAGAGTATATGAAGTGATCTCAGTAGGATGCTTCCAGACATGCACAAAATTCTGCTTTTATTTTTCAAAATCAAACTGCTCAATTCCTGACTACCTGAATGGTAGGGGATGTACCAATTAGAGATGGGCATGCCCTTTAAAATTCCAGTTCATATTTCTGACTGAAGCCAAAACACAATAATATATTCACTTGTTTGGTAGCAAACAGTTAATGTGGAAAAGCAGATACTGATGCTACACATGCCCATCCCAGATTTACTGACCCATTGAAATGCCTTGTTCAGCTTTGGAAAAGGTAAATTGTTGCATTTTTTTAAAGAAGACTCTCAAAAGGCAAATAACATCCTCTAACACTAGTAAAACTGGAGCCTACACATGCACAATTTATTGTCCCACCATTACTCTGTGCATGGAACTCCCATTGAAGTCAATGGGAATTTTGCACGCAAAATCATGGCAGAAGAAATACATTGGTAGCGGCCAGATGGTGTTGCCTGCTATCCTCAGATGCCTAAAAAATGTGATTTGTCTGAAAAGAGCTCTTTTTTGTTCAAGATTGATATTTAAAACAATAGCAGATCTGTCCAAGACTTTCATAATGAAACAGAAAATGGTGCAAAAAACTCACATGACTTTGGATTTTGTTGCACATTTAAAACTCAGACCAGGTTCAGGAACTTAGGTCCATTTTTGGTTCCAAGAGAAAGTCATGTAAAACCCAAGGTTTTGACATGAAGCCAGGTGAAATGTCACAGTTCTGAGAGTTTGGCTTTGAGTTTGAATGCATTTGAACCAAGAACTCAAAGTGAACCTCAGGGAGTGGAAACTCACATGAATCAACTCCAAAGTAAAGGTCCATGCAAATCTTGCATTGCAAAAACATTAAGTTTCATAGACATTTCAGTCCAATCCTGAATCCATATCACTCAAAAACAAAACTCCCATTAACACTAGTGGAAGCAGGATTGGGCTCCAAGTCACAGGTGAAGGGCATTCACTCACAAGCCCTGAAAATGACCACTTCTGGTATCCATGTTGACCATTAACTACACTCCTTTCCCCCCCCCCTTTCAGGTGTTTAAATTAAAGCAGTCTGCATATGTCTGTAAGCAGTGGTGCTGGTTAGCAGCACTACACAGCTATGGCAGATTATGTGAAAGGAGAGCAGTAATGAAGGAGGGTGTCAGGACTGTCTGAAGCATCATTCCAAGCTGTACAGATTTCAACAATCCTTAATTTAAAAAACTTTAGCCCAGGAAGGAGAAAGTTAGTAACATCAAATATGCTTTATATCAGGAAAGAGTGAACTAAACTGTGGAGTTGCTCTCCCTGGGGAGAGTATGTTACAGTTTTCACTCAGAAGCCGCCTGTCTCTTCCCGGAGCTGAGCCTCCTTTTTTCCCCCCCATCAGATCTGCAGCAACCAATATTTTTTATTTCATTTTATTTTTCAGTTAGCAGTTATTCTTAGATTGCCTCCTATTAGTCTGGATTGGTTTCTGGGATGTTGGATGCTCACATAACCATGAAAAGTGGGAGGGAGCCAATACTTACATAACCCTTCTGCCCATCAGAGTTGGCAGCAACAAGGGCCGGGTTCAGTATCTAGGGGTTCCATTCCAATAACACAATGCAAAACCGGCTCGAGCCCCCACCCAGTGACCTGGGACAAATATACACCATCCCCGCTGGGCGCCTCTAAGAGGCAATACTTCCCCTCTCGCAAGCAGAGTCTGAGTGTAGCAAAAGCCTTTTAGCAACAGAGAGAAACAATGTGGCATTATGCTGGGGAAACACCACCAACAGGATTCATAACACAACCCATAAGCCAAAAGCCACCCCAAGCAAATTGGGCCATGTCCTCTCCCTTTGGTTCACAGCAACCCAAAAGTCACACAAAGTCCCAAAAGTCCAACAATCCAAAAGTCTCTGTTCCTGGTCAGTGCAGCCCCAGAGTTCGAAAGTCTATTTGCAGAGTTTTACCTCCTAACATGGGTGGAAATGGGGGGGGGGGGGTTTAAGGGGCACCTTATGTGGTCCGAAGCCAACTGCCCAACCTCTCCATGGGGCTCCACTCTGCTCTGCTCCACCAGCCGCCCCACGAATTGCTCTGCTCCGCCAGCCATCCCGTGAGCCATTCCAGCCATCCCGCAAACTGCTCCGCTCCGCCAGCCATCCCATGAACTGCTCCGCAATATATCTTCAGGACCCCCCACTACTTAACACAACACTCAGTGATTTCAGCTTGTAGTAGGGGAGCCTCAGGGCTGGTACACCATTGGCCCAAAGTGAATTCAGCTCAGCAGCCTGTAACTAGACTCCTAGTGGAATCAAAACTAGCACTGATATTCCACCATGGAGAGAGGAGACAATGTAATTGGCATGTAGGGCCCTCACCAGGGCCCATACCACCAGCTATTAATACCTGTCCCTAGCATCACTCTCAATACGCTGGGTTTTGGAACCCTAGCCTAGCGAGTGCTGCTTAGTTGATGGTGAGTCCTGCTATCATAACAAAAGACCAAGTACTATTCCACTGTCCTTGATTCACATAATCAGGATAATAACAGTTTATTCTTCCTGCCCCAATAACAGAGAAACTGGGGTTCCTACAGGAAGCCAAAGTGACCATCTAGGCGGGGTGGGTGTGCCTATGCAAATGAGATCAGTCCCTGAAGTTCTTTTCCATAACCCACCACAACTGGCCACCAGATGTCAGGGTAGAGCTCATCCTGACTCTGCTTCAGACAGGATGTGTGTGTGTGTGTGTGTGTGTGTGTGTGTGTGTGTGAGAGAGAGAGAATTTAATGGCTGTGAAAGATGTCAGATTGACAGCTGTGGGGACCACAATCTCCTGCAAGTTCACCCCTGTGCGCAAGGCTGATACGGCTCTTAAATCCGACATAAACCCTTTCTTGAGGCTTATGTGATGCATAGTCTTTGTGCAAGCACTCCATACAGAAAGAAATGTCTTTTCACTGCAGTGTGCAGGTTTCCTTGCTTTTACCTGTAAGGATCACCTCCAGGGGTGAAAGGATAGTTCAATCTCAAGATCCACTTGGTCCTTGGCCTTTATGCTGAGAATAACTCCCAAAAAGACTGCCAAATAGTACATAAGAACATAAGAGCGGCCATACTGGGTCAGACCAAAGGTTCATCTAGCGCAGTATCCTGTCTTCCGACAGTGGCCAATGCCAGGTGCCCCAGAGGAAATGAACAAAATCAATCATCAAGTGATCCATCCCCTATTGCCCATTTCCAGCTTTTGGCTAACAGAGGTTAGGGACACCATTCCTGTCCATCCTGGCTAATAGCCAGGGATGGACCTGTCCTCCATGAACTTATCTAGTACCAGTAACCTGCAATGAGGAAGCCTGGGGATTGGATTGAGACTGTCTAGTTTAGGTACTTTTATGGCCCCCATCAGAATAGCCACTGAGCACCTTATAATCATTAATATATTTATCTTCCCCACTCCCATGAGGTACAGACTAAAGAACACAGCAATACATGCATCTATATTTAACTGACTAGATATCAAGCTAATGGTATACCTTTAAATCATATGACATATTGTACCCCAACCTTGAAGAACTACAGTCTGCTTCATCCTCAAAAATGTTGGGAACATTTGAGAAAAGGAATGGTCTCTCTTCTTTCTTGAGACGTGACTACATTGATCTAATTGGCGAGGTTGGAGCAATCCCCTGCATATATCATAAAGCCACCAGCAATGCTATTTCACAGCTGGCTCTGGCCATTTTGAAAGGTTCTTAGCATATCCAACAATGAGCCTGATATCAAGAAATAGGACAATTCCTCTGGATTACAGTTAAGGGAGGGAGTTAGTGGCAGATCAGGGAGGTGGACTGTGTGAAGTGGCTGTTTGTACTGCCTATTGTACAACCTTGTTCAGTGGTAACAGTTCTTGAACCTTTGATAGCAAAAAGACACCTCCTCTCACACACACACAAGGAGCGAGAAAGATAAATGAATGTTAAAATAGTTCATAAAACTTGCATTGCACTCTTCACAATAATGTTATGCTGTATTCACAGTTTTTGCACTGGTAAGGTGTGGTATCTTAGTGGCTTAGCCAAACACCTTGATCAAGCGTGCTTCAGATCCGAGTCACAACATCAAAACAGGGAAATTCTGCAATAGAAAATACAAAACTGCTTTTCCATTCTATTTAGTAGGGGAATCTCAGGTACAATAGACAAGCAGATTTCCATCACTACACTTAGGCATGACTGGTTTATCCCCACTTGGTCTTCTACTGCACTGGCACCATTCTCTCTTGCATACCCTTAACACCTCTCCTCCCTTGTTGATAGCCCACCATCTTTCTTCTGGTCAGACCGAAAAGGTGAACACAGGCTTTTAACTCAATTTCAGGGCCAATCTGTGAGCTAACACAATGTAATGCCCCGACATCAGCTCTCTATCAAGGTCTCCTTCAGAATGATTATGACATTTCTTTAATGCTCCACATTTAGCTCTGTCTCCTGATCACCTGACTACTTTCCCCCATCACTCCCTTCCTCCTACCCCCATACCTAATTAATCACATAGTGGGAATTCCAGCCATCAGCTTGTCAGAAGCTATGCATTGCCCACATTTATGGTGCTGGTTCTAGACAACTGAAATATGTGGAGTTACTAAAAGTAATTAGTTTTGTAACCCTAACAACAAGTGCATTAGTCTTTGAAGTTACCAGATCATCTTAAATGTCTTCAGCCTCCTTCCCCTGCCATTCTTAATATAGTGCTGCATATTTTACAATTCTGGAAACACTTGCTTCCTATCTTAGGTACTTTTATGGCCCCTCAATACCACAGTATCTGAGCATCTTTTGAATGTATTTATTCTCAGAACAGCCCTGTGAAGTAGGGAAATACTTATTTCCCCCATTTTACAAATGAGGAACTGAGGTACAGAAAGAGACTAAGTGATTTGCCCAAGCATGGTGGGGCAGGGAACTGAACGCTGGTCTCCCATGTCTACCAAGCACTCTAACCACATAGTACTTACTTTCATGTGTACTCCCAATTAAGTGAATAGGACTACTCGTGATATTAAGCACTGCACCAGGGACAAGCGTTTGTAAGATCTCGCCCTTTATTGTAGCTCTTTAGGGCAGGGAATTTCTCACTCTATTCTGTAAGGTGCCAGGCATACTTATGGCATTATATAAATAATAATACTGAAAGGACTTAAGGCCCCAATCCTGCAGTGAGCACTGTTCACACAGATCCCTGTGCAGTGCTGCCAACTCTTGTGATTTTGACATTATTGTTTGTGTCTATGTGGAGCTCACTGAAAGAAAATGGCACGCACCCTTCCCCCTCCCCCAACATTTGGTAAGCTTTCAAGTTAATTTGGACCCAGTTTGGGTTTTGAAAGTTATACCTGACTTTATTTAAAAAAAACAAAAAACAAAAAAACCACACACACACACACACACACACTTAAGCCTCTTCAGCTCTTTAACCTGCAAGGCTGTGCATTTTCCCCCCTTGCAGGAGTTTGTGACGCCTACGTAATTCTTCGTGTGCTTTTTTGCTTTTCCAAAATGATACTCTTCTTTTTATTAACACAAAAACAAAAAAACAAAGCTAAAGACTCACGAGTAACCCTCAAATAAATCAGCGGAAACTGCCAAAAAATATCAGTTTTAAGCTTGCAATAAATAAAGAGGAAGAGAAAAGAGGTTTTAAACTAGAGAAAGGCTCAAACTGTGCATTTTGGATCTGGATTTGAAAAACCCTTAGGAAAGGGGAGGCAGGACTGGTGTTTGGCCCAGCTTAAAGACGGCCATTTGCAATATTCACATCTGCAGCTAGATTCAGATTTCCAATGCTTCCAGAATCCAGGGGAGGGGTTTATGGTTTGGGCCCATCTCTAGTGTTAACAATTATGAAGAATGCCTGGACAGCATGAAGCAGATTTTGAAATGATGCAGAAGGATTTTTGAATAGAGAACATTCTAAAGGAACCCCTTTTGTCAACTAACAGCTTTCATATGCCACGATATCAGTGAAGTGCTTCTGCAAATGGAACTCCCACCAAAGCTAATGGGAGCTCCGCCTGTAGAGGACTGGCAAGATTGGACATCAAGTCAGTAGAATTAATGCATATTAGCATTTGAAATAAATAGGATTACAGATTACAGCATGGTCAATTTAAAGCTGGAAACATTGTAGCTCCTGTGATTTGATGATAATGATTAGGGTTTAGTACTGGCAGAGAAGCCCACCACCCCCAATTTAAGTCAAAGCACATTTATATTAAAAAAAAACTGCCATAAAACATAAAAAGATAAGTGATAGGATTTTGGAGCAGCACCAGGCTCAAACTGCCTGCAACACATGCACATAAATGGAAAAGGTATTTGGTGAAAATATTTGAAACATATGGTTTTGTTTGTGTTTCTCGCAAATGTTTGAGAACAGTGAACAATTCCTACCTGTATACAATCGTGACCATGAATGCACTATTATGTTGTAACAAAAATGTATTTGTAAGCAACCAGTAAAATACTGGAAGAAATCATAATGTTAATAACTAAGAGGTTATCAAGTTCCATATCGAATTTCTCAGTGCTAAAGACTGCCATGCAAAGAGTAGCAATTTTTACTTGATGGATTAAACAGTTTCAATATGGTAGAAATACAGGAAATGATTAAATAAAACAGATAAATTTCTCCCCTTAAGCTGAGCATAAAAAATTTTCAGCCTCAGCTAAACAGGTGAAAAAGCAAATCTTTTCCGTATTCTAAGTTTCTCTCTATAACTGGAACCCCAGTTTGAACCCAAAAGTTTAGGGGCTCTAAGTCCAAACCCAAACATGGATCAGAACTTCATCACTTAGGGCCATCACTCAGGTTATTGAAAACCTATTGCTGCTGATGCATCTGTGAAAGACTAGCTTAGCTTGAGCCATGCAGTTTGCAAGCTGATCACCCTCATCCTACACCTGCTGGATCCAACTCTTCTCACTTACAAAGAAGAATTCAGGAACAATTGCACTGCAGTAAATGGAGCTTTAACAGTCAAAAATTGATGTAAATGGGAGGAGAATCATGCCCTCCATTTATATTTTAGGCATAAAAGGATCAATTAATCATGGAACTCTATATGTGCAGGTACATTTTATTGGATAAAAGCCTATGTTATATTAAATAACTGAGCTGAAAGTCAAAGACCCTCCCTCATATTAACTGAAATAAGTGGCAACAAACATGACAAAGACCACCCCCGCCCCCAAGTAATAAGGCTAGTGAAAGAAATGGACGTGACCAACAGTGTCAATGCCTTTCAACCTTGCATGAGGCTAATGTGACATTCCAGAGAAATACATCTGCATAATGGACAGGATCAGGATCCTGTGCCCTGCAACTGGTGGGAGATGAAAACAACTGATAATGAAGGACCATCAATGAGAAAATTCTTCCCAGATTTGTTTTACAAAAATGCTTTTACTCTCCTGCAACATGTGTGTCTGGATCCAGCTGTGTCCCCAGATTCTGGGGGAAAACCACTTTGAGCTAGTCGCGATTTTTCCATCAATGTTTTTTTTTGGGTGGAAATTTTTCATTTTGATAAAAAAAACTTTTGATTTTCTACTAAAATTTAAAACTCATTTTGGCTGAAATCCTACCACTTTTGACTCCCCCCACCTTTTTTGCACTGGAAATAATTTTTATTTTTTGTTCCCGATTTAAATTTCTCCCACATCAAAATGAAATGAACATTTTAGAGGGAAAAAAAATCACAAAAATTTGTTTCTTCATAAAATATATGCTTTTATGCTTTTCAAACAGCTCTAATTATTATTATTTGCATTTCAGTAGCACCTAGGAACCCCGGCCATGGGCCAGGACCCCACTGTGCCAGGCGCTGTACGAAAACAGGACAAAAGGGCAGCTCCAAAGAGCTAACAATTTAAGTATTAGACAAGAAACAACAGGTGGATACAGACAGACCCATAAGGGAGCACAAGGAAACAACACCACAATTTTTAAACCTCCCCTTCCTTAAAACTGCAATAGCAGCATTCTTCTTTCACCTAGCTAGGAGAGAGGTGGAAGACAGCACTTCACAGACACCCCACAGGAACTGACTGGAAGGAGGTACTTATGTAGTAAATATTCACAGCTCTCTTACAGCCAGAAGCCAAACTCCACATCTCTGTGGCATTCCTGATTTCCACTAACCTGAGAACAAATAGTCCCAAGATTGTCCCTAAATCCAAATTCCAGGACTGAAACCTTTGCAGAGTCAAGGCTTAGCACTCATTTCTTCTCCCACTGATGTCAATGAGCATCACAGGCATGAAGCCAATCTTACCAACACTTTTCACTGTGTGGAAATGGGAAAGCACTTTGAATCCACTATCTCACAACGATTCCATTTTTGAGACGACAAAGAAAATCTGCACTCAGTTACACTGGTGTAAATCCACAATAACTCCACTAAAACCAACAGCATAACTGTTACAGGATTTGACCTAGAGCTGAGTGAAAGTGGGCAGGGTTCATGCAAGCCTGTTTTGAATCAGTTTCATTTCAAGTATTCTGTGACAGGCACCCTGCAGTCAGTTCTCTTGATTCTCCCAGTAATTCATTTGCAAGCCCAAAGTATGTGAAGTAACATGTCCCAAATTTATTAATCTAATTTATTAAGTTCTTACAGGCTACAGTTCTTTCTGGCTCTTCAGGCCCAAGCCTTTCTTCTTGGGGCTTCCAATTCACCTTTATTCCGGGCATTCAGGTCTCATGTGCCTCCCCCACCTCTGAGCTCTGCAAGTCCCACTGTGGCCTGGAACCATTAGGTCAGCTTCTACTTGGTCTATTTACATATATTGCTCTCATCAGTGCAGAACTGAAACACCCCACAATCATTACTAAATCTAGTCTCACAACAGCCCTGTGAACTAGGAAAGTGTTACCCCCATTTTTACAGATAGGGAACTGAGAGACAGAGAGATTAAATGATACACCAGAGTCTCTGGCAGATCCAAGAGTTGACCTCATACTTTCTGAGTCACAGTCCAGTGCTTTGACCAGTACAGGCCTTTAGGCACAAGACCATCCTTCAAATAAATCTTTGTGACAGTCTGAGCTGTGCCAACCACCAATGACTCCTGCACTACAGAACGCACAAGATGTGGGATTCTACCTCCCCTGCACAGGCGTGTAGAGACAGAAGGGAAAGGCTATCATGCCTTCCCTTGTCCTCACAAAAGAAACCAATAGCACCATTCCCACATAGTCTCCGTTTGTCACCGATTCACAGTTTGCTCTCACTAGATAGTCCCTAATTTGCTAGTACATTTGACTTTGCTAGTTGTCCTTAGTTTTGCATCATCTAGCAGCTTGGATGCAGTCATAGTTATTGTAGGGTCTTCATCCTACACTCTTCTATATTCCCCATTACATATTATAACCCCCCATCCTTTTAAAGCCCCCTGTCTTAGAGTTTTACAACTTTTGCTGTTTGAATCTGATGCCATCTATTGCATCAGGGTATTTTGTGTATGTCAGTGTGTATTTGTTTCCAGGTGCTACTTCTGCCCAGAACACAGAATAGCCTGCTGTATTTTTAGCTTGGAAGCATTTTATGCAGAGCCATCTTAATGAAGTTTTTGGCTTTGCCCGCTTCCTTTTATTTGAGTCCTGATTTATAATTGGCTTTTATGTATCTTTGACTTTAAGAATTGCTCTGAGCACTGCAGTCCATAATGTTATGCACCTGCAAATCAGCATTTGAGCTGGTAATCCCTAATCTACTGCTCAGGTATGCCTATATTCTAAAAGTGCAATGAGAGCGTGGGGCAGGATTCACTTTTCTGCAAAAGTCTTGCTGCAATAATTAGAAAGAAAGAAAGAAAAGCTGCTGAACCAAGGAGATGAAAGGAGCAGAGTCCGCTATAGGGAGTTCTAGATTAATCTTAATTGTTTATTGTATTTAGTATTATGGGGATACACAATTTTTCTGCAGCACTCACTGTATTTTATAATATAATCACCGTGCACGAATTTACATTGCTGAACTACAAGAGCTGTCACTTTTTGCTTCCCACTTTGACCATTCCACCTATACAGCCTTGTGCCTCTGCCCGAGTTCAGAGTACAAGGAAAAGCAATGCAGACATGTTTGTACTGCTGGCCTCCACTGTAATTGGTCTGTGGATAACCAAAGGATTGTGATTTCCTTTGTTGGTAATACTTTAACATTTATGAGCACAGACCTACATTACTCATTAAAAAAAAGAGAGAGAGTGTAAATCATACACTGCTGGGTCATAAAAGGCTGTCAGCTCATCAATGGCTTCCTATGATGTCATCATCAACTGTGATGCTAAAGCAGTTAAGTTATAAGAAGCTGGAGATGAAATTACAGCTTTAGTATTGACCCAGCAATAGAGCTCAATAAGGCGAACAGAGTACAGTTTAATATGCTTCCCTATCCCTATAAAATACATCAAAGGCTCGACTTTCAAAGGCTTGAGTATAGCTTGCCATTTGGAAAGACGTATCCAGCACAAAAGACCTCGTTTGAAAATGCAGCCAGCAGTGCAATGTAACAGGTGAAGTTTAGGAAGTGCAATGCTCTACAGGATTGTAAAATTACTGAGTATTAGCACGGACTAGAACACTGGACATAACTACCGATTTTAGGTAATCTTAATGTACCTATCACAATGCCTTCTAGATAGCAGTAATACTTTGCACATCTAGGGCCTTCTAAGAGAGAACTGAAAAGGGCTTGGATGCCATGAATTAATGTGGCCAATAATAAAACATTACCTTATTTACCACTGTGAGGTAGGGAAGTACTGTATTATCTGGATTTCCCAGATGCTGAAAGTGATGCACAGAAAAATAAAATGACGGACTTGCCCAAGATCATACCAGAATTATCTAGCAGAGTTGTGAGTAGAACCCAGATCTCCTGACTCCCAAGCCTGTGCCTTATTACAATTTGTATTAATGTACCCAAATCACACATGTAGTCTCTTCCTCCTTGGCTGTCTGGAATGTAGCTAGAGACCACTGTTTTAAGAACAGACTTAGGTGTAGCATGCTTTATGTACAACACTGGAAAAGTAAAGCTCCTCATAGCTACCTTAATTAAACTGCAGCTATCTCGATTGGCTATCCCAGATACCTAGGAAATCCAAACCCACAAATCCACACTCACCAGTGGGGAAATTTAACAACAAAAATAATTAGTTATGAGTAAATCAGTTACATGAAACAGTATTTTAAAACACCAAATTTAGCCCTGAGATGGGGGTACCTCTGGCTCCCTCTGCAGGCAGATTTTTGGTCCTTGGCAAAGTGTTAATATGTTGGCCGGAGCTCTCTCAGTTCTTGGCCTGATTCTCCTCTCACACACGTTTGTGAATAAATTAGGAGCAGCTCCACTGGCATCTAACTGGTGTGGGAGAGAGGTAGGGTGACCAGATAGCAAATGTGAAAAATTGGGACAGGCGGTGGGGGTAATAGGAGCCTATATAAGAAAAAGACCCAAAAATTGGGACTGTCCCTGTAAAATCAGGACAACTGGTCACCCTAGAGAGAACTGAATCAAGATCCTTAGTTGCTCACATTTTCCTGCATTTTTAGCAACACTTTAAAAAAAAAAAAAAAAGGATTTTATTGGGTAGCAAAAACTAGTGGACCCAATTCTGGCCTGACATCTATCCCCTCTGAGTCCAACAGGGATGCACTTGATATCAGCCAGGGCAGACTCCTACTGTGTAATTTCAAATTCAACGATTTGAAAATAAAATCCTTTCCCGCCTATATTTTTGTTCAACTCACAGTTCTTGTTCACGCTTATTCTTTTGGGGAAAATTGCATCTGCGTGCTTTTACCTCTATATCCCCATGCAACATGTGGACTCTGCTATGAGTCTGGTCAGCAAAGTTCATTGAACCTGTGTGGTGAGGAACCATGACATCACCCCAGTTTTCCAACACATATTTTGCATTGCACATAAGAAATCTTATGCATGTTGTTCATGACTATAGGTAGCTTAAAGAGAAAGTAATTAAAACAACATTTGTTTAGCAACAAATTAGCAAGGGTTTAATTAAACAACATACTTTTGAAAGTCCAAATAATACCTTGCTTTGGGAAAAGTTTCTCTCTCTCTCTCTCTGTACTTCAGTTCTTCTGTTTGCCATGCATGAAACGTTTCAAAATTCAGGATCACTCTCACTGAATTTGCAATTCAGAAACTTGTACAGTTGACTGCATTACATTAAGCAGCATTCTGGGACCACGTTCCCAGCACTTTGGGTCAAGAATGAGGCATGAAACTCCTATCAAGAATAATAGGGAATTAAAAATAGAGAGCCAAATTCAAACCAACTGACACCCTCTCCCAACCATACTAGCCTCAAAGACATGACACAATATGCAGAATTTGACCCATATGCGTTTACTTGACAACAATAAAAGGATTTATCTTCAGAATTCTATAGTATGTATTTTCAGAGTAAAAAGAATTCTATAGTATGTATTTTCAGAGTTTACAGAATACATACACGGCTACTGAATTCAGCACACAAAAATTTAGATTTATTGTCACACATACAACGGAAGTACCTTGTGTGACTGAAAACAGTCCACACATTTCTGAACATGCACTAGTACATCTCTCGCTTCCTAATTGTGTATTTTAGCTTTTGCTGCGACTTGCCATGGTTCCTACCTGCACATTTCACATCTAGATGTAGGCTTTGTATGGAGCAACTGAAATCAGTTGAACAGTATTGAGCACAATGGGCCAATTTTTCAAATATACTTGTGCAAGAGTGGGCATGCAGCTTTGTGCACACCCAATGACTGGTGCTTGTGCCTGATTTGGGAGGTTTGCACAGGCATATGCCTAGGCACGTATGCAATTCTCACGTGCAGGCCGATTTTTGAAAATGTGAACCTAACTTTGCAAAGTCCACACACTGCTGACTGTCATGCCACTGCTGAATATGATTCCGATCCTGTGAAGTGCTGAGCACTTCCTGCCATGTGCTGAGTGCCCTCAACTCTCAGAACAACAGGATCAAGGCCTGCATCCTCCTTAATAACCTCATTTGAGTATTCCCAACTAGGAGTTTCCACAGCAGGAGTGTCTAGTTAATCATATGATGTGATTATATAGTTATGTGATTGATTTGTGTATTCACCTATTCTTGCCGTTAGTTTACATATAAATCAATACGTGGTTAATAGGTTTAAGCTGCAAGATAAGGATAAGTAAGGTAAGGCTACAAATTAAGGCCTACAGGCTTTCGGCCTGTAAGTAAGATCGTTTGGCCACAGAAGGTCTCAAGCCTGAAACAGGTTGACACGACTAGATGACCAAGGGATAACCCTGTGCCAGTAAAGATGAAAGATTACAGTAAAAGATCTGTTAATTGTTCATGTTCTGGAAAATATGCCCGAATGTATCTGTTAATATGGCACGATGGCGGATAGCAACTTTTCTGGGAATTCTGTAAGGACCTCATGTTACCATAGATTTCAGAGTAGCAGCCGTGTTAATCTGTATTCGCAAAAAGAAAAGGAGTACTTGTGGCACCTTAGAGACTAACCAATTTATTTGAGCATAAGATTTTGTGAGCTACAGCTCACTTCATCGGATGCATCCGATGAAGTGAGCTGTACCTCTCGAAAGCTTATGCTCAAATAAATTGGTTAGTCTCTAAGGTGCCACAAGTACTCCTTTTCTTCATGTTACCATAGTAACTCAATGCATATGTTAATGAAAATACGGGAAACTAAGAGGATCAACAATGAGAAATGGGGCGCCCCTCGATCAGCGTGGTATACAAGTACAAAGAAAGAAAAGGGGCTGATATTTTATGCAAATACAGAAGATTAACACAGGATAAAATGTGCTGTCCAGCCTGTGTGGGGGGGGGGGGAGGGGGGGAGGAAGCACATGAGCAGACACCCAACAGGACGGCCATGGCCACCCGATGATCATCTTACTCATCTATATGGTTTCCCAAGGGATGAGAGTATGAAAGCACGGATGCTGGACATCCTATGGTTTATTTCCATCTCTGTGTATGTTTCAGTAGTTGGGGCATTGTTCATCTGCTTAACAGCATTGTTAATAAAAGGACATTTGAGAACTTGTGAGTGTATGATGTATGGTCACAGTTCCTTGTGTATATCTAGAGTCTCTAAATCTAATGCTATTCCTAAGGGTGATTCTCATCCTGCTAATTCCAACATTGCATTCATTCAGGAGACGAAACCCTTCACAAAGGTCTCTGGTTTAAGATACCCATTACTAATAATTGGTATTAGTAATGCCAACCCAAACATACCAATATTATAAAGGCTACAAATACATCCTTTTCAAAATATAGCACTGAAGATTAATTCTATAATGGTAGCATTAATAAAGCACATGAAATACCCGTACAATTGATCTGCCTCCCACAACAAGTTTTGGATTAAGAAGCGATTTGCAAATTGAAATAGTACTTTCCTTCTGATGCCATAAAACCTACAGAGCAAGACTTCTGAAGCGGCACCAAATAGACACATGGATTCACGTTACATATACAGACACCCTAGTCCTGCCTGCACTGTAAGAAATAATGGAACCAGCTACCAAAAAAAGTCCGGAAGTGCTGTGCAGAGAGATGCAGCAGGCAAAGAGTCATCTTGGTGATTATTTTTATACTTATTACCATACTTATTCCATCTGTTAGGCAGGAAATATCCCTGGACTATCATTTAAGGTTAACACACCTTTTCTCCTGTGGCATGCACACACTCAAACATAAACATACGTTTAAAAACTGCTACATGTTTGTGGAAATTTCAAAAGATACGGTCACTGTGCTTTTCAACAGCAGGGCCAGCCAGCTGTGCTCTGACTGCAGACCACAGCTAGGGAAGGGAATGCTACGTGATAAAGACAAGCCACAACTCTGTAGAATGAGAAAGCCATGCAGGAGCTTGATTTGCAGAGAGCAGTTCCATTAATGTAGACAGAGTGGCCTAAATTCATCGCTGGGGTAACTCCACTGAAGCCGCTCAGGGTAGGTACGCCAGGAACGAATATGGCCTTATGTGTGTATGCAAGCACAGAAAGTGTGTAAGTGCATGATTAAGGGGAGAGCAAAACTTCAGCACTGATGTGCTGGCATGAACCTCACACTAACACCCAACCTCACACTAACACCGTGCTACAGCCCCCTTCATGGTACCACTGAGGAGCTGAAGAAGAAAGCAGTAGCAGGATTTGGTGGTGAGGAAGTGATAGTGGTGGTGGGAGACTTGGAAAGGGAAAAAGGAGAAGGAAAGAGCGTGCAAGAAGACAGGAGAAGAGAGAATAAAAATACTTCTAGGGAGGAAGTCTGCGAAGTCTGGCTGGACATATAAGGAATAAATCCTCCACTGCAGTATCACGGGTATCTCAGTGATAAAGGTCAACAGCACAGTGGGAGTTTGGGCTTCCCCAGTATGTGCCACTGGAGTCAATGGGAACAACAACTGTTAAAGAGATCAAGCAAGACTTCTCCAGGTTAGGGAAAAAACCCATCATGCAATAAAAACAAGTTCCAGACAGGAATATTTTTAATATGAATTCCCATTAAATTATTTTGTCTCCACTGGGTTGGAGGGGGATTTTTTTTTTCCAATTTGGCCTTTAAATATGTCATTACTTAGAAGTGGCTTGTCTGGGTAAAAGAAAAGTTTGGCAATTTGGTGCATCAGTACAACCTGTCTTGTCCCTTTAGATGAGCACAGCCATGTTTACTTGATCTGGCCTGGAATGGAAAGGTGGGAGGGACTCATGTAGCAGGCTCACTAATGAGCAATACTGCTCTCCTTCTCCTCCCTCCTTCCCCAGAATGACTTGGGAATCCAGTGGAGATGGTGAAGTGCCCTGGAAATGCCATCTGGTGCTGGCTCTGAGATGATAGCAGAGATAACAGCTGGGTACATAAGTCATTTTCAAAAAAGGATTTAGTGGTAAAACTCAAGTGTTCAGATTAGGCTGTATATCAGACAGCTGTTGCTTTCTAAGCAGCGCTGGACAGTGGAAATGTCACATGGTTCCCTGGGATCAGTACCAGTATTTATTAAAATGCCTCTCATCACATTGTTAGGTCAGTGGCTGTG
Organism: Natator depressus; assembly: GCF_965152275.1. NCBI lineage: Eukaryota > Metazoa > Chordata > Testudines > Cheloniidae > Natator > Natator depressus. The sequence continues at coordinate 109,419,100 of NC_134238.1, read as the reverse complement.
TTTCTAATTAGAAGATCACTTCTACAAATAAACCAGGAGACATGGCAACATGTGCTACTTGTCTAACCTTTCAGCATAGCTTATCCATTCACCCTTGACCATAAGCAGAAAGCGAGTGAGCATCCTGGACACAAATCCACTCAGCCAGATCCCCAGCAGCTGTAAAGCGGGGTAGCTCAACCGACTTCAATGGTGTTGCACCAATTTAAACCAGAGGAATATCAGGCCCAAAGTGTTTTCAATAGCAGATGAGTAAAAGAACTCATAGCAGGTTATACTGATTCTATGTCAAATTAAAATTTAGACTGAATTGATTCAGAGGGCATCCCACAATACATTACACTGTTATTTGCAGTTGGCCAAATTCTCTCCTCGAATGAGTGCACAACTCCAGGTAAAGTCAATAGGACGTGGGCACAGGAATCCAACAGGCAGAATTTGGCTCACTGTACAATAGAATTTTCTTGCTAGCCCCTTCTTCCTAAAGAAACTAAGAGCAGGAAAATATAGGCTAAATATGAGGAAATGCTACCTGACAGAGAAATCTATTGGACTGGTAAGCACAAAAAACCTGGTAAGCACAAAAAACATTTCACTTGAGATAAGAGACAAAGCACTTATGCAGCTCTTAGGGGCAGGACCATCTTTTTATTCTGTTTGGGTACAGCAACTACCACAATGGGGTCCTGGTTTGTGGCTGAAGCTCCTAGGTGCTACCACACAATAATAAATACTGTACGCAGCAGGAAGATAGGAAAAGTCACCTAATAGGTCTTCTCCATCTCTAATTTCTGTCATTTCTTCTCTCTTGTTCAGGAGGAAAAATTAAAAAGAACTTTGTGAACTGACAGAACAAAATCGATGCAATCCTGTCAGCTCAAAGAGGTAACTTTCTTCACAAGTAATGAAGAGATAATGTTGATGCATCAGAATATTGTCACAGGATAATGGTTTCCTGCTGCTGGATTAATGCTATGGTAAAGCAGGGATGTTTATTTGCCCAACAGAAGACAGGAATCCTACAACAGTGATCAATTAAAATGACACTGTTTCTCTTGTATCAAATGATGAATGCAGAAAGAGACATTTTTGTCTCATAACGTTGATGTTGATACTATGGGGTGAAAGCTGGTTCCTTTTACTATGATTGATTTTGAATTGGTTTGGGGAACACATTGTACGTGTGGATCTGTGTGCATGCACATATGCACTATAACCAGTAAGAAACTAGCTTATCCAAACACAAGGCCAAGCTTCATCTTTGGATATGCACAAACTGCTTCAATGGATTATAATGAGAGCAGCTCTGAATGCAGAACTTGGCCCATGGTACTACAATGAGCATGACAATTCGGCTCAGTAGAAACACTCTTCCCCTCCCACTTACAGAAGCAGGGGTCAGATGGCCAGCAACACAGATTGCCTGGCAGAGAAATTATCTTTTCGTTTGTACATTTCCAGGGCTGACACGGTCTTGATCCTTGTCATGTTCAGCACCCAGCATATTGCTGTTTTTTTTAACAAATAAATAAGTGATTATCCTCCATAGCACCTCAGAGCTAAGCCGGTTTCAGTCCAAGAGCACCAGCTCTCCAAGACTGCGTTGAATAATGTATTACTTGTTTTATGATATAGAGTGTTATTAAGTGGAGAGACTCCTCCTATCTTAATCAAATAAGTTCTATAATGTGGGGCTACTATTTTGGGAATTTCAACAAAATAAATACAAAGTTAATGATGAGCTTGACCAAACACAAATGGGGGTTTTAAAGATAACAAATATGGGTTCATTTTGATAATATTTGTATGAAAAGTTCACATATGTTAATATTGATTAAATAATTTTTTTCAAAAAAGGGAAAGGTCTATATTTTTGCGATCTTCTTTACAAGGAGAACAATGCTGTTGCTTTTCTGTCAGGGTTTACCCAGCGTTCCTTAATTATTTTTGGCACTGTGCCAAAAGCTAATAATTTTTCTTATGAAACTGACGAGCAATTGCTTTTTTTTAATCCTCTGAGGAGACATTAGGAATAATAGACGAAATGTCAGGAATAAGTAAGAAAAATAGTGCTGTGTATATATCCCCCTCCTAAAAGAAGAAATACATCCCTTGCCTTTAACCTTATTTTTTTTAAAGAATATAATCTGGGCTCAAACCAAGAGCCCAGTCGGGACAGATTATTTTTTACCCACTAAATCAGCCTGCAGCATTTCATGACTTTCCTTCCAAAGATTACAATGATAATGTGATTGACACAAAGCGTAACCTTTATAGTGTACGCAGGAGACCATGAACAGCAGTGGTCAATTAACAAGCAGATATATGGTGAAAAACAGAAACTCATGAAAAGTAAATTTAAAATTTGACTTATTTTAGGTAGTAGTTCTGAATGGCCAAAAATGCTCTCATTACAGCTGGATATCTTGGATTCAGGACTCCAGAGGTCACAATTACTTCCAGACATCAGAGATTTTAGCAGCCAAAGATACATTACACAATATTCCAATCACACATACTCCAGGATTTTCTCTTGGTCAGAGAATATTTTAAATATTAGTGATGCCATGGCACTGTTCAGAAGCATAGGTTGCTTCACTACCCTGGCCCAAATGTTATCCCCTGTAATTATGTTGTACCAAACTACATTCTCTCCTTTAAGACTAACAGATTAATAAATCTGTTAGTCTTTAAGGTGCCAGTGGACTCCTCATCGTTTTTGTGGATACAGACCGACATAGGTACCCCTCTGATAATTCTCTCCTTTGCTTCAACTGCATAAGTTCTTGTTCACCTTCCCTTTTAAACCCACTTCTTGTTCACTTTCCCTTCTAAAGTGGCTGTTTGTTGCTAGTGGAGAACGACTGCTGCATTCCATCTCAGAGTGGATGCACTTCAACAGAGGATGGCAAATTGATCCCTACATCTACAAAGCAAGGCACTTTGGGATGGAACACATTATAGCCATTTGAGAGATCCTTACTTTTCTGTTTCTCCCTCTAGGCATTTCCCTGTTCATCCTGTTCCAGTGCTTCTGTTATAAAATGTAGGACTCTCAGCCCTCTGTACACTGGAACACTGAAGAGTCTGAAATGAACATTGCTTACTTATGGTCCCCATGTCTTCAGGTGGCAGGTCTATTATCCTAAGGTAGCAGCTTTCAAGGCCACTCCCCATCTAGTCCCCTGGAAGGCAGAGAGGCATCTCTTTCTCTCTTTTTGTTTTTGAGGTTCTCATCTCTTTCCCCTCCACACGACCCCCTGAAGTTCACTCCTACAGTCCTTCCAACATGGGAGAGAGCAGCTTGTAATGAGGTAGAAGGCCAACCTCTCTTTTTAAAGGAAATTCAGTTTATAGTTATGTAAAGCCAGAGATATTAGCAGCAGACAGGGAAATCAGAGAACTGGGTAGAAGGCCTCAAATTCCAGCCTCATGTCAAAGGTTAGCCAAGCCTCCACACGCAACAGAGTTCAGGGGTCTCATATCTGGTCGGTGTTTCTAATGTTGGTGAGGATCAAGCTGCTCTTAGAGGCTGTAAATAAATAGTCCTGAAGAAAGTGACACTAGACCCTGATGCATTAATGACTAAAAAAGTACCACAAAAATATCTGAATCTAACACAAGGCCCCTCCATTTGCAAGACTGGACAGCCAGGTACAGCTGGTTTGCCTTCTGCTGCTGCTACTTAGATCAAAGCAGTGATTTCTAAATATGAGTTACTGATTTATTTGAAAAGAAAAACACAAAACATAGATTGCAAATATGCTCTGGTTTTCTGCATTTTTAGTGAGCTCATGATCCTAGAAGAAAGAGCCTCATTCTCCTCTTGGCTTTTATCCATGTAACTCCATTGACTTCAATATGCCCTGAAATTTGATGGAGGCAGGCTACATTCATGCTTAACTCATTCTTTATCAGTGCTTATCAGTGAGTGGAATCAAGCACCAAGAATTAATATTTAGGACACAAAACCCTGTTTACAGCATACAGTTGGTGGTGCTACTAAAAAATGAGATGTTTACTAATCAGAGGAGGTACATTTACAGCAGTGTTAGCGATATTTCCCATTTTAAGGTGTACATTAGAGCATCCTGTGGCAAACCAAAATACCAGGGCATGGCAATGGCCCAGTATCAACGACACCCACAAATATGCATGTATTATATTTATTGTTAATGATGCTCTGAATGCCATTCACCAGGTAAAATAATTTGGGAGTGTTACTCTTTGTGCAACTGCTCAGGATGTGCAAGATTCTAACTGATGCTTCCTAATTGTAGTATATTAATTTGACTGGATTGTCTGGTGCTACGGAGACAATGCAATTCGCTTATGCCCTCATTATACTAATGTGAACACAATATTTCTAGAAGCCACGATTTTCATTTTCATTGATACCAAGTTAACTGAAAGCACCTCACAGAGTATTATTACAGATATTATGGAGAGTCTTACTGCTTTGGTTAATTGTTCATCAAGTAACTCCAAACCATTATCTCCTCCTCCAGTGCCCTAAAGAAAAAAGAAGAGAAAAGTAACCACAAGAGGAAAAGCTTTAAAAAGTAGGAATTAAATTAACATTTGGAGTGGAGGGACAGATCGACAGATTTTTTTCAATCATTCCTCATCATCAGTATAATTCTTTGCACTCCTACTACTTTCCGGTTGTCTCAAAGACATTTGCTGGTGATATACTGCAGCCTTTACCACAGCTAAACTAAGTCAGCTATGTCACTCAGAAGCCAGCCTGTGTTCTTGTACTGGAAACCCAATGGGAATTAGTTTATGCAGGACATAGCTTCCTTTAAATAAATTATAACCTTCCCATCCCATGAATGTTCAGATCCTGCATCTTAACATTTATTTTAGTTGAAAAAACACTGGCTGAGCCAGCATGGTCTGGATCATGAGGCATATTCGTAATATAACCTACCCAGTTTAGAAACCTACGCTCTTTAAAGGGAAAGTTCTGCCTGACAGAAAAGCTATCAGAAAACTGAGGGAATGAGCAGTTTAAATATTGTGGACACTGAAGAACAAAATAGAAAAAGAAGAGCATGAATATGGCACCAGAATATTCAGATCTTAAAAGATGTATATACACAAGGGAATATGGACAACAACTCATAATAGATTTGCACACGACTAATTTAAAATAAATTTGCGATGACCAATGCGACAAACTTTTGGCGTCATCCAGGATGCAGATACAGGATTTGATCAAAGGTTCAGTGAAGTCAATGGAAGTCTATTGACTTCAGTGGGCTTTGCATAAAGCCCATAGCATCCCCGTCTTGCTAGCAGACACAGGCACCTTGAAAGTCAACAGTCTCGAGCATCTTGATTTGCATAGTGGCTTAAGGTTAGCACCCTTCAAGCATCTCCAACAAGAGATCCTTAAAATTAGATTAGTCCATTCTCCCTTTTCACAAATATGGGAACAGGGTTTTCAAAACACAAATCTGAAATTATTTGCAAATTGGAATGAAATAATCAGTTTCTGAAATTTCCCATCTGTTATTTTGAGAAGGGCTGGGTGGTAAGGGAATTTGGGACTGTTACTGTGCTACCTTACCCAAAACATGCCATCACCCCTCTACCAAATAGAGATATATATTTACATGCAGGTCAAAGGGCAACCTTTCTTGGAGTGCCTCCCTGATGCAGGCCATGGTATGACAGGCACAGTTTTCCCTCTCAGAGCCACCAGTAATTCCATGCAGGCTTATCCTCTCATTCAGCAATATGGTTATTACTAGAACATAGTTCAGAACAGTCCACAATAAGAGTCCCAAACATGTAGTTAGTTTCCCATTCCAGTGCAAATGGTCATTAAGATCCCCTCACATCTCATCCATGATGCCCGACGTATCATAAACCAGTGCCTTCGACCATGCCTAGATTCTGTTGGTCCTCCTCTGTCCTTGTACTAGGACAGCCACCCAGGCCTTCCAAATAGAGTGAAAATCTGCTCTTCCCAATGGGAATCCCCCAGCCTCTCTGCTGGGAGATCATCCTTGCCAGGGGTGCATCCTTCACTTCCTCTGGCCCTCTCATGGCGCTTCTGGATCCAGCTCTCCATCTGTGGAGATGTCAGTGGGTAAGCTCCTCCACTACTCCCCTGCCTTCAACCCTATCCAGGCCTTCGCTCCAGCTCTTCAGCTTAGAAACAGCAGGTAACTTCTTTTTCCACTGCTCCTCCTCCATTCAGCCCCGTCCAGCCCTCTGATCCTGGCTTGGGGATGCCAGCCAGCAAGTACCTCTTGCTAATGTCCTGCCTTCAACCCTCTTCCAGGAACCAAACATACAGTCTCCTAGGCAATTCCTCTCTCTGCCCAGGGAGAGCCAGCAGAGAGCTTTCTGCAGCTTTCTCCAGAGAGCTCCTCCAGTCTCCTGACCTTTCCTGCCTCTCACCAGGACTCCCCAGATCCTTTATAGCTCCCAGGTACTACTCTAATTGACTAATTAGGAACACTGGCTCTGGCTCAGGGGCACTGGATCTACGTTATTTACAGGGGCCAGCCACCCTATGACACATACACATCATATAGCTCACTCTAACTCTATATAATCATTATTTGTATTAATATATAGTTTACTTTTTGTACACATTGATGTTCAATGTCAAAAAGAAACCTAAAAACAAAAAGATTAAAAATTATTTCACTTTCCTGGAAACATGTTCACATTGTAGAGTTATTTTCTGTTAGTTTTTTAATTATTTGCCTTTCTTTACTCTCCGTCCCACTCATGGGTTTACTTGTAACCAGCTGAGCTTACCTATTATCTCTTAGTTTTCTTACTGAAAGTGCTTTAATTATTTTTCACTTCCTCTCCCCTGAACTCATTTTTAGTGACAGGATAATCACTTGGCCACTACACGATACAATTCTTAATCCTTCATATAAGTTCTATTTGTCTTCTGAAAATAGGTATCATTAGCTGAATTCCATTTGAAAAGAACTGTAACCCCAACTATTTCCTCCCCCCTCCCTGCCTTTTTTGACACAAGCTTGTTTTTGATTTTGAAATTATGAAAAATTGATACCAACTGGTTTTGAAAAGCAATGGAGCAATACATGCTAACAAAGCATCCACAAAATTGAAGAAAAAAAACCAAACCCAGCAGTACAATACATGTTTCTCTCTCTTTGAAACATGAAGAGAAGTAAGTGAAGAGAAATGGAAGGTCTGCATGATCAGACCCTATGTGGGACTTCTGTCAACTTCAGCTGGAGTTCAACATGCAGTGGGCCTGCAGAATCAAGCCCCAAAAATGTATGTGGAACCAGTAGGTGACTTTTGCACATGAAATCTGAGGCAATTAACTTACTTCACAGAACACAGAGAGGCCTTCAGGGTACTCTAAGTGTGATTTAACTTAAATCAAATTAGTGGCTGTAGAACTGAAAGATGAAATTTCATTTCAACTTAAAGACAACATCTCCTTCCTACCCTCAATCTTCCCCTATCACACACAGAGACACAAATTCCTCCCAAGCAAAAATGTAAACTATTTTTGGGGGGTGGGCAGGGGAAAAAAGAGGAGGTGTGCACACATTTCCATTGTGCCACAAAAATCAATCATTTATTATGCAATAAAAATAAAGTTTTTGCAAAAGTAATACAATATGTGATCAAAGCTGCGAAAGCTATTAAGTCAAATTTAGAAAGTCTAAGCTTGTGGATTTCCAAGTGGAGTTGTGTAATATTGCCCAAAATAGTTCTGGTATTCTAAGAGTGATCACAGAATTTATTTATTGTATGCATATGTATAAAAGAATCTCCTTGAGGAAACTACTATTCCCTTTCATGGGAACATAATTTGGTATATTATGTACATTACAGATCTCACTTAAAAAATTAGGAAGACATTGTAACCTGTAGTTTACTTTTGATTCATTTTTACATAGTCCCAGCACATATAGTTCCAGAGAAACATTCACATATAGGTAACAGAAGAGCAATAGCTGAACTATGCAGTCTTTGAACTACTCTAACTGTTTTCAATTATATTTGGAAGATTTACAATGGGCACAGTGAGCTTTTCATGTATTTAGACGCCACATTTCAACAATACAGACTGATAAAAATATGAAAAAACCTGGCTCGATTTTTTGAATACCTAAATATAATGCACTCTAGCATGACAACATGACAAGCCATACGTAGCCCTTTAAGCTGTAGCTAGTCACTTAGGTTGTACTTGTGACAACATGGCATGGTGCAGGTGTCATTCCACAAACAAAACTGCCTGGTGGTTGGGTGGAGACACACAAACCTTGACATGTAGTCTGGAGAGCCGGGACATCTCTAAAATGGGAGGGACCAATTCAGTCGGTGCTCCCCTCACCAAAACTCCCCAAAAAAGGTTATTGAGTAACAACATACTCAGCCAGTGAACTGTAAGATGGAAACATTACGTCGTCAGAACACACTTTCACTGCCAAATAAGTGATTTTGAGAGCAACGAACTATTGGCTGACAATTTCAAAGTGTTCTCACTTGATTACCATTTTTGTGGGTGTCATTTACTCCCCCCGACATGCCATATACAGTACACAGATGACATGCACGACAAATGCCACAACATTTTGCAGCTTCATCTTCTATTTTAGATAAATAAATCTTGTCCCTGTAGGTTTGCCCACACTTGGTCCTGGGAACTCAAAAAGAAAACTGCACCCCTCGTGCTCCTTCTGGAAGCTATAAAAGATGACAAATTAAGTTCATAAATATATCTTAGTTTATGTCTCCTTTGAACAGCTTTTTATCTTTTGAAATTTCAAAGTGCTGGTCTTCTGAGGAAAACGAGTCAGGTTTCCTTTGACATAACGGGAGCAAGATATAACTGTCATGGAGGAAAATACTATATTTATGTCTCCACATAATCCATTCGTTGCTTTATGGAACTAAGGTCTTCTAAGGAGTGTTACAAATCCAGTTAATGCTTCTGCATGCTGTATTTTGTGTTTGGTTCTGTGATTGAGCTGACAGATGTGGAAAGCACATAAAGGTCTCTAAAGTAAATGTATACATATGCTGATGAGCTCAGCTTATTTCTGCTAAAGCTGGCATCAACCTGAGCTTAATTCTTTTCCTCCAGATAATGTTGCTTGGCTTGATGTGCTTTTTCTTACAGTAATTCCACACATTCTGGGGCTCAACGAACATGAAAACAGAAAACATTGGGATACCATGTTACTGCATGAGCTCATACTCAGTCATCTCCCTATAGACAGGAGACAATATAGTTGAAAAAGAAATCTAAGTTAACCACTCCATTTCAAGGTCACAACTCAAACCCACAGCATTTGAGTTTTCTGCATTCAAACATCAGTGCCTCTTGTGATATCGGTGATTCACCTAATGTCACTCAGGGCCACCTGATCCTGTCAGAGCTATACTGCCTTTCTCCAAAATGTGGGTGAGAGATGTTTCGGGCCTGGCTTTCAAAGACACACATGAAGTGACATGAGACTAAGTTCCATAGGATCATACACAGGTCATATTTGTACAAATGAGCCCAATGAGCATATTTTAAATAATAGATTTTGCACACATTAGACATATATTTCTGACTATCTTGAATAGGGAAAGCCAAATTTCAAAGAAGTACCTTGTGTACTTCTAGTTGCGCTCTAATATTTCTAAAAAAGCTTAGGCGATATAGATTTCTTAATCTTCTCCTACATTTCCTGTCTCCTGTAGATAGAAGATCATAATAAAGAATGCTGTACTCACATGAGCATCAACTACCATGAGCAGAATATGGAGGACAGAGGACTTCATGAAGCAGGGCAAGAAGGGCTTGGATCCACGAGTTCTATTCATACTAACTAGTGTACAAAAAGCTACAAAACATGACTGACCAAAGTGGAGCTGCTATGTAATAATGTTATGAATACTGAGCTGTAACAATTGTATGAACCCTGTCTGTGATCTGGACAGTGAGGGTAAGTTGTTGTAAACTGGGGTTATAAATCTTTCCTATGTGAATGCATTGATTTACTAAGACCTGAAGAACCACCAAGCATGGCTTCCCAGATAAGGACATCTAGGTCATCACTTGAAAGACAATGGGGAAAGTTACTGGCTTTATAGATTCTGTGTCCTGTCACCAACATGCTCTAAGCCTTGTTTTCCAGGAGCTGCCCAGAGAGTGCCAGCGAGCTCTGACAGAAAGACAAGGTAACACAGTGCAAAGCTCTGCAGAAAAGCCTATAGGCACTTAAACATTCCAAAGTCCACACGTGGCAGATGGTCAAACATCTGGAAAACAGGCATGCATATAGGCTGTTTTATTGTTTTTAAGATCTGTTTTTCCTCATATGCTTTTGTTCTAAATAAAATGATACTTTGCTTTAAGAAGGCTGTTTGGTCAATGATTACAACTGTCACTGCTGCATAGGGAGTGGAACTGCAAAGTCTGAGCCTAAGGCCTGGTCTACACTACAGAGTTAGGTTGACATAAGGCAGCTTATGTCGACCTAATGATGTCAGTGTACACACTACCTGCCTTGTTCCCGCCAGCGTAAGTGTCCTACTACTCTGACATAACCCCACCTCCATAAGAGGCGTAGAGCTTATGCCAGTGTAATTAGGGCGATACTGTGTCTGTGGAGAGACTACTTTCCTTACATCAACTGTTGGCTGTCTTGTCAATGTCACAGCTCTGCTGGAGCCATGAAATTGGGAAAAATGCTGGCTCCTGACTCCCCAACTGGTCTGCTGCCAGGTCTCCACTCCAAGTTAGGCTACCACCCAGGCTCCTGGCTTTGCCTGCTGCCCCCTGGGGTCCAAGCTCCCTGCTGGGAGAACGGCAACTGACTAGACTCTGGGCGCGGCAAGAAGTCCTGGGGAGGGGGGCAGCTGGACTCCCAGCAGCCCCCCCCCACTGCCCCTCTTCACTGCGTGGAAGCGCTCCTGGTGAGGATGTGCACCTCCGACAGAAGGAAGGTAGTGTGGACATCGGGCCAATTTAAGATTGTAGTGTAGACAAGCAAAGTCAGACCTGCTGAAGTAACCATGGGGACTGCAACCGAACACCTGGACTGAGAGTGGGAGAATCACATGATTCCACCCTGAGAGACAAGTGACTGCCAGAAGCCAGAGACCTGCAAGGGAGCACTTAGAGACACTAAAAGAGGTCAGAGGTACAGTTTGTCCAGTAACGGACAGTGACATCTGTGGTGAAACTCTCAGGATGGCAGATAATGTGTACAAACAATTTTTTTTTTTAACTGAAACCAAATTAGGAATGAAGTCCAACTGGAGAAACTTCCTTTCTGTCCCTGCTTGATGGAAGAGAAATCTCACATTGTCAGCATGATCTCCCTCCCCCAAAAGGATGTCTGCCACGTTCAGGAGAATGCTGCAGGCACGAGAGTTGCTTCAGGGGAGCTGGGGGAGGATGAGCCCAGAGAGAGAAGCGAGTGACTAGATACATTGTATAGCAATTTGAAAGCTTTTCTTTTAGATTACTCGATTCAGGACAAAACCTTATATATATATATTTTACACACACACACACACACAGAGTGAATTCCTGTTTAAATTGAGCAGAAAGTAATTTCTCTCCATGAAGCAATAAACCACCATGAGGATTTGGGCATGAGGCCAGATTTGCTCCTGAACATGAAATCCCTATGGGCCTTTAGGTCACCAGTGAAACGCCCTGGAAAATTTAATTAAAGTGGGTTACAGGAAGAACTATGGGGCTGATATCGTTAGTTAGCTACCACTAAATAAGAGAGTGTGTCTTATAAGCATGACATGCCCAAGTCCGGAATGAAAGTTAAATATTTCAATGACCTTGCTACAATACAAGTAATATGGTAACCAGATGACAACACACACCATTTCTAGCTATTCTTAAATACAATTTTGGGGGGTAAAATTATTTCCTGCCTTTCCTCAAAGAAAACATTATTATTATTAGACACACAAATAACGCTGATGCTACTCATTTTTAAAAATGACTGTATTTTCTCAGAGTGAAATTATTATTTGAACTAATCAGCAGAAGTGGAATCAACTAACCCCTTTATATATGAACTAGGTTTCAAATGATTTGAGAACCAAAATATCTGCCCAATGCACAGGGCACCCGATTCAAACAAACTATTTTATACAAAGAATATTAGAATAAATTTTGAATGTAATTTTATTGTGGGAGCGGGGGAAAGAGGAGGTGAGACTTGATAATGTCTCAGTAATGAAAGAGCAAACAATAATTGGATAGCAAGAGCATAGACATTTATGAGGTATTTCATAATATTAATTAATCCTCAACTGAAGCAAAGCGGTGTGTTTTGTTTATCCATACATAAAGAGCAACCATATACTTTCATCCAGAATGTCCTTAATAGAAAATAAAGAGAACAACCAAAACAAGAAAACAGCAGATTTTCATGAGACAACACACAGGATTTGAGTCACTTTGGAACAAGGGGCCCACAAAATACAAATTGCTATTGTATGGGCTGATGGAACTTCTCTCCACTTAAAATACAGTACATAGCAAACACATCATAATAGAAACAAGGAACATATACCAAAGTCAGCATTCATCCTTAGTCCCCACAGACTGATACCTGGGATAATACAATTATTTCCTAATTAAGTGCAGGGAAACTATTGTGGTATTCCAAATACCTTGGATAACTCTGCCTAAATGATTTTTTTTCAATGGCAACCAATTTAAGACATTGTATAATTCAATAGTTGTAATAGGTTTTTGCCTTGAATAAACAAAAAGAACAGGGTGATCTTACAGGACCCCTGAGAAATCTGTATCCAAGTTAACATATATTTAGGGCTGTCAAGCGATTAAAAAAATTAATCGCAATTAATCGCACCGTTAAACAATAGAATACTATTTATATAGAGATTTTTTTTGACAGAACAACTCGGCCACCCATTTGCAATAAAGTAATTCATGTATATCTCTCAAGATTCAGAAATGTAGCTACAAAAAAGGCTTCTTGTTGCAGACATAGTATTTCCTCCTCAGATTTCTTCCTGCTCATAATTGCTTAATTTACCAATAATTTCTGGTTATCTCAGTCCTGCAGCAGGGGAGGGAGGTAGAGAGGCAGCAGGCCCAGGCTTCTAGTCCCTGGAGCTAGAGGAGGGAAGCAGAGAATCAGGGCACTCAGCTTGGACAGCACTTCCTGAAAGCTTTGTTCAGTTTCATGGGCAGAAAGTGAAGTTGACAAGAAGCCTGCCAGGTGGGCAAGTCCAGGTGTTTTCATGATAAATCAAAATGTTTTGGAAAAAACAAAATTTTCTCTTCGAAAATTCTGGTTTTGCAAAAAGGGCATTTTTCATCAGAAAATCATTCAGATGACATTTTTGACCAGCTCCAACTGTGATCCAATATTCCAGATTAAATGCCTCTAGTAGAGGTGGACCTAACTCATGAAATTTGTATCTGTATCAAAACTTCTCCAAACTCTTAATGGATTGGTATCTGGTGTCAGGGCCGGCTCCAGCTTTTTTGCCGCCCCAAGTGGCAAAGAAAAAAAAAAGCAGGGCCTGCCGCCAAATTGCCACCAAAGAGGGAGAGAGGGAGTGAAGCACCCGCCGCCGAATTGCCGCCGAAGACGTGGACGTGCCACCCCAGTCACGGACAGAGTGCCGCCCCTTTCTATTGGCCACCCCAGGCACCTGCTACCTTCGCTCATGCCTGGAGCCAGCCCTGTCTGGTGTTCAGCTCAGAACCCATCCCTATTCTTGATTTGTACCTTTTGAGGAAGAAATCTCTGCAGCTAATTTTAAGGCCTATCTGGACACATTTTCAAAATGTGGCCTACACATTTGCAAAAAATCATTTGCTAATACCAATGCTGGAATATACCCATGCAAAGAGAATTTGTACATTCTAGATTAGATGTCTGGTTGAGCCTATTTTAATGTCGTCCTTAATGCATGTTGCATTTGAATGCTCAAATTTGCTTTCCCAGCACAAGATGAAGAGGTGAAAACCTCTGCAAACTACCTCAAAGTCTTCCTCCTGAAGTGGAGCAAATCCAAGATGGCAATCAGGATTTCATTGTTCCTGCAAAGGTGCATATTTGCTGCTGAATAAGACAGGACTCTAGCTACAGATGAATAAAGTGTATTTTAATTTGCCTCACACCCAGATAACACAACTGCAAAAAAAGGTTTGTAGGGCCAGATCCTCAGCCAGTGTAAACCAGCATACTGAGCATGCTAGAAGCTCAATACATATATTAGCACAGTCACATCCATTTTAGTGTTATATCATCTTGTTTGCAGTCACCCTGATAGCAGTAATTTGATACCTGTTTCACAACCATGCTTCATTAAAGGGGGAAAAAAACAGCTTAATTTTCAGATATCATTTATTGGTTTCTGAGTGAGGGCGAGTTTGCTGTGCTGGCACTTAGAAACATGTTTTAACTTGTAGACTGAGGACTTTTGGGAAGAAGGCAAATGAGGGAGAATAAATATGGATCAGGAAAGTGATCTTTTACTGCCACTTTTTTAACTGTATCTACCTTTTTTCAGATGTGATACTTTTCCTACAGAATGGATTACAGCTGGAGCAAGTCATTGGTTATTGGAGGAGTTAATTTATCATTATTTCCTATTACAACCCCCCCGCCCCCAATCTTAAAGCAGTTATTGTCTCTTTGCATTTTTAAATGGCATCTGTCCAAAGAGAGACTCTTAGGATCGCTAGGCATTAGGAGCTCAAATCCTATTTTCAGAAGTGATTTAGGAACTTGAAAGCCTAATTCCCATTAACTTGGAATGAAACACAGGCTCCTGAGCACCCAAGGCATTTTTGAAAATGTCATCCTTTGTCTCTGATCAATACTGCTTAATTTCCCATGCTAACAACCTATGCCTAAAGTCATCTAACTTTTCCTATATGGGCTTTCTCACCAGTTCTTATTTTACGCAGGTTTCAGAGTAGCAGCCATGTTAGTCTGTATCCATAAAAAGAAAAGGAGTACTTGCGGCACCTTAGAGACTAACAAATTTATTAGAGCATAAGCTTTCGTGAGCTACAGCTCACTTCATCGGATGCATACAGTGGAAAATATAATGGGGAGATTTTATACACACAAAGAACATGAAACAATGGGTGTTACCATACAGACTGTAACAACAGTGACCAGGAAAGGTGAGCTATTACCAGCAGGAGAGCCGGGGGGGGAGGGGGGAGGGGGGGCTTTTGTAGTGATAATCAAGATGGGCCATTTCCAGCACTTGACAAGAACAGTAGGAGAGGAAATAAACAAGGGGAAATAGTTTTACTTTGTGTAACGACACATCCACTCCCAGTCTTTATTCAAGCCTAAGTTAATTGTATCCAGTTTGAAAATTAATTCCAATTCAGCAGTCTCTTGTTGGAGTCTGTTTTTGAAGTTTTTTTTATTGAAGAATTGCCACTTTTAGGTCTGTAATCGAGTGACCAAAGAGATTGAAGTGTTCTTCTACCGGTTTTTGAATGTTACAATTCCTGACGTCTGATTTGTGTCCATTTATTCTTTTATGTAGAGACTGTCCAGATTGACCAATGTACATGGCAGAGGGGCATTGCTGGCACATGATGACATATATCACATTGGTAGATGTGCAGGTGAACGAGCCTCTGATAGTGTGGCTGATGTGATTAGGCCCTATGATGGTGTCCCCTGAATAGATATGTGGACACAGTTGGCAACGGGCTTTGTTGCAAGGATAGGTTCCTGGGTTAGTGTTTTTGTTGTGTGGTGTGTGGTTGCTGGTGAGTATTTGCTTCAGGTTGAGGGGTTGTCTGTAAGCAAGGACTGGCCTGTCTCCCAAGATCTGTGAGAGTGATGGGTCATCCTTCAGGATAGGTTGTAGATCCTTGATGATGCGTTGGAGAGGTTTTAGTTGGGGGCTGAAGGTGATGGCTAGTGGTGTTCTGTTATTTTCTTTGTTGGACCTGTCCTGTAGTAGGTAACTTCTGGGTACTCTTCTGGCTCTGTCAATCTGTTTCTTCACTTCAGCAGGTGGGCATTGTAGTTGTAAGAACGCTTGATAGAGATCTTGTAGGTGTTTGTCTCTGTCTGAGGGATTGGAGCAAATGCGGTTGTATCGTAGAGCTTGGCTGTAGACAATGGATCGTGTGGTGTGGTCTGGATGAAAGCTGGAGGCATATAGGTAAGTATAGCGGTCAGTAGGTTTCCAGTATAGGGTGGTGTTTATGTGACCATCTCTTACTAGCACCGTAGTGTTCAGGAAGTGGATCTCTTGTGTGGACTGGTCCAGGCTGAGGTTGATGGTGGGATGGAAATTGTTGAAATCATGGTGGAATTCCTCAAGGGCTTCTTTTCCATAGGTCCAGATGATGAAGATGTCATCAATGTAGTGCAAGTAGAGTAGGGGTGTTAGAACAATGCTTCCTCAGGTCTCGTCCCCTAAGTCAGCCATAAAAATGTTGGCATACTGTGGGGCCATGCAGGTACCCATAGCAGTGCCACTGATTTGAAGGTGTACATTGTCCCCAAATGTGAAATAGTTATGGGTGAGGACAAAGTCACAAAGTTCAGCCACCAGGTTTGCCATGACATTATCGGGGATACTGTTCCTGACGGCTTGTAGTCCATCTTTGTGTGGAATGTTGGTGTAGAGGGCTTCCACATCCATAGTGGCTCAGATGGTGTTTTCAGGAAGATCACCGATGGATTGTAGTTTCCTCAGGAAGTCGGTGATGTCTCGAAGATAGCTGGGAGTGCTGGTAGCATAGGGCCTGAGGAGGGAGTCTACATAGCCAGACAATCCTGCTGTCAGGGTGCCAATGCCTGAGATGATGGGGTGTCCAGGATTTCCAGGTTTATGGATCTTGGGTAGCAGATAGAATACCCCTGGTCGGGTTTATAGGGGTGTGTGTGTGCAGATTTGTTCTTGTGCTTTTTCAGGGAGTTTCTTGAGCAAATGGTATAGTTTCGTTTGATAACCCTCAGTGGGATCAGAGGGTAATGGCTTGTAGAAAGTGGTGTTGGAGAGCTGCCTAGCAGCCTCTTGTTCATATTCCGACCTATTCATGAAGACGACAGCACCTCCTTTGTCAGCCTTTTTGATTATGATGTCAGAGTTGTTTCCGAGGCTGTGGATGGCATTGTGCTCTGCACGGCTGAGGTTATGGGGCAAGTGATGCTGCTTTTCCACAATTTCAGCCCGTGCACGTCGGCAGAAGCACTCTATGTAGAAGTCCAGTCTGTTGTTTCGACCTTCAGGAGGAGTCCACCCAGAATCCTTCTTTTTGTAGTGTTGGTAGGAAGGTCTCTGTGGGTTAGTATGTTGTTCAGAGCTGTGTTGGAAATATTCCTTGAGTCGGAGACGTCGAAAATAGGATTCTAGGT
This sequence comes from Natator depressus, assembly GCF_965152275.1. Taxonomy (NCBI): domain Eukaryota; kingdom Metazoa; phylum Chordata; order Testudines; family Cheloniidae; genus Natator; species Natator depressus. The sequence goes on along the minus strand of NC_134238.1, from coordinate 109,401,734 downwards.
CACCACAGAACTGTATCATGTTCGTAAGGGAGGAGGGGCAGAAGGAGAGGCCCCAAGATCGGACAGATTCTTCTGCTGGGCTAAGAGCATAGTTGGATAGGTTAACAATATTGCTGGGTGGGTTAAGGGAACCACTGTAGTGGCCCCTTGTGGCATGAGTAGTTTAGATAGTTTAGTGTCCTTTTTCTTTTGTGGAGAAGCAAAGTGTGTGTTGTAAATGGCTTGTCTAGTTTTTGTAAAGTCCAGCCACGAGGAAGCTTGTGTGGATGGTTGTTTTTTTATGAGAGTATCCAGTTTTGAGAGCTCATTCTTAATCTTTCCCTGTTTGCTGTAGAGGATGTTGATCAGGTGGTTCCGCAGTTTCTTTGAGAGCGTGTGGCACAAGCTGTCAGCATAGTATATAAAATCTCCCCACTATATTTTCCATTGTATGCATCCGATGAAGTGAGCTGTAGCTCACGAAAGCTTATGCTCTAATAAATTTGTTAGTCTCTAAGGTGCCACAAGTACTACTTTTCTTTTTATTTTACACAGTATCTCCAATCTAGCGTGCCACAATCAAATACAAAGCCTGGTGATCAATATTACTTGTCTCCAAGCACATGATCATAGTTGACAGAGATGTCATAGCCAATGTTAATTAGCATGCAGTGGCCTCCAAAGTGGACAGTGGCAAGATGAGCTGCAGAGACTCATGCACTTCCAGATGCCAGCTGCACACTTCAGGTATGAAGTAAGGTATCAAATGAGTGGCCACTGACTTCAAAAGCCAGATTGCAGGTAGCAACATTTTGACTAGGATTTCAATTAAATGAGAGTTTGTTAGTAATTTATAAACATATGCTTTCCAGCAGTCAGAGCCCTTGACATGGCTTGGAGAAGTGTTGCTTTTGTTCTTCAAAGCCTGTACATCACTGAGTATTTGTCCCAGTAATTGAAGTGAATTGAATATTGATGATATTTGCCATATTCATAACTCAGGACACTCAAGTTCTCCATTTACAAAACTGATGCAGCACAGACATACAAGCTTCCCACGTTGCCTTAATGTGACTCAGCTTTGCCCTGGAGAGATCAGAGGGGAAATCCTGGCACCACTGAAGTCAATGGCAAAACTCTGATGGATTTAAAATGGAGCTAGAATTTCTCTCCCAGACTGGGGTGACTGGGTACTTTTCCTCCCAAGGTCCAGTCAATCCTTGGTCTCTTTACTTAGATGGCCATCAAGTGTGTCCACTGAAATAAAATCTGATCTTAATATCTGTTCACTAGGAACTCCCTGCCCATGTGAAAAAGTTCTATAGCATTTAATAGAAAAATGATAACTTTTTATTGGTTTTTATTAAAGACCTTATGTTTATATCCCTGCTGAAAAATCCTACGAGAAAGCTCAAAAATCCTATAGAATGGATTTCATTGCCTACTGAATTCTGTAGTATTTAGAGTAATTTCTATAGAACCCACCTGGTTTAATCCCGGTTACATTCTATAGGATGTTCCCATAACGAAGGATTGAGACCACCAATTTCATTCACATAGACCAATGAACCACCATAAAATGGTGGTAACATTCCATGACTGCCAATCTGAGCCTCAGTCCTGCAAACACTTACCTGCGTGACTAACCCTTTGCTGATGTGAGGAGTCATCCCATTGAAGTAACTAGGACTACTTGTGTACATAAAGTTATACACATGCTTAAACATTTGTGGGCTCAAACTCCTAGGCTTGATTTGAACCTGTGTCCTAAAGATGAAAATAACCAAAGATAAGCCTTTTGCCATCCTTAGTGTTCTTTGTGGAGAGCAGCGGGCACCATTAGTAGATACAAGGGGAAGGTGTAGTAGCTAGGAGAATTTATTATGCACTCTATTTCTTCACTCTGCTAAAGAACTAGACAAACAACAGCAAAGCAGTACACAAATTCAAAGAAATTACACAAATATATAAATGGTAACACCCCCTTTCTGGAGGTGGTGGGGTTTTTCCTGACTTGAGTCATCCAAAAATTCCTGAAGACTGTTAATTGCTATAATTTCACAACAGATTTTGCAAGAGTATACAAGCTTTGAAGTATCTTGGGTGTAATGATGCCTGTTTCATTTTTTTAAAAAAGGGAATGATATATGGCCTTTAAAATTTAGCAAACTTTTTTTTTACTAAAGGAGTTCTGATTTCATTCCATCAGATGCTTAAAAACGAAGCTGCATCAGCAGAAGTAGTTAACTGTTACTATACAGAATGAAGGCAACACAGTAGATGGATGTCTGGTCAGCCTATGGTATTAAAGGATTTTCTGAAGAAATTCTGATGACCACAGAGCTTAAAACAATAGAGAATTAATAAAATACTTATGCCAGCAATAGTAATAATGTATATTGCTAAAACATCTTTTATCCTGAAGGATTGCTAGAGCGTGGTTGCCATGCCTACTCCCAGTTCATCATCTGTGGATCCAGTATATGTCTCCACTATGTTTTCCTGCCAGCAAACCTCATGCTTAACTCCATTCTGGTCACCAAGATGCTCCAAAATACACTGCATAGTACACAAAAGTGCTGCAAAACTGGTGACCGGACATCTTTCCAGTCCCCAGAAGACACACTTATTGTTGGGAGGAGCAGAGCTCTCTTTATCAACCCTCCTCAAAAAAAAGGGGGTGGAGGGTTAGAGGCAAGATGAACAGTGGGGCAAGCCAGCCAGTCCCCCGCTGAAAGCCCCAAAAAGTTGGGAATGAGCCATCTGTCTTCTCCTTTGGTATGTCTTGGCCAAAAGATAGAACTTCTTAGGATAGGAGTGACATTTATCACCAGATTGGGGAAATGGTTCAGTACCAACTCAGAGGTTCACCTACTGAACTACAAACACATCTTGATTTTTTTCTGGAGGTCTCCCATACAAAGCCTAACCAGGCCTGTTCCTGCCTAGATTCTGAGCCTAAACTGAAGGTGAAAAAGAAGGAGCCCAACTCCTCAGTCCACACTGGACTATCTGAAATGTAGTATTATCATACATGAAAATTCCCACTGTTATTCATAGTATAGATTAGGTTTAAATTTTGTAGGTCTGGTGTTGTGTATAGATCCAGGATACACTGCACAATGGTTTTGCTTTATAATTTACTCTTTTAAAAAATGTACTAGCTTTGGAAGGAATTCAAATGGAATCCTATATAGTATGCAGCCAACCTTCAAAGGTTCCATGGTTTGATTTGGATCTGACTTGAAAAATTGGGACCCTTATATGAATCTTTGGGAAATGAAGGAAGCTTGGAGGAAAAAACAAAAACAAGAACACCAGGACCTTCTAAATAGTGACATGCCTAAAACAGTCTTCAATTAAACCCACCATTAGAAGAGTGTGAGGAAAAGTCCATCTTCATTTGAATTAGGAACAAAAGCTTTCTTCAGTACAGAAGCAGTGCCAGGCTGAGAAGGCACAAAGCACCCTCTGTTATCAGGGAGGTGATACTATTTCCCTCTACAACACACACAGGGTGTAGGAGGAAGAGGGACGTGCCAAGATGCTTATAACAAGAGAGGCGGGATCTGTGCTTATATGAGTTTATGGAAACTAATAGAAAAGCATGGGATGTAAGTTATAGATAACACTGCCTTTGGAAGGACAAAGGGATGTCCTAGGTTGGCTGAAATCTGACACTATCTGGTGTCTAATATTCTAGCTATAATTCAGCCTCAAGCATTTAGCTGCGTCTCCGAGAGACTAAGGACTGAACAAGCTTGGAAACTGAATTACCCTCTCATCCTGTAGGGGGAGATAAAGGTTGGGAAGATTTTATTGCTGTTGCCTACTTGGTACAAGTTCTGTGGGTAAAAACCCAGGGATGTCAATCTTGGACTTTTCCAAAGAATTATATTGCCTTTTTTAAATGTATATACACACATATATAACTTCTGCACTTAGTGTGTATATATGTGTGTGTATATATATACACACACACACATATATATATATATATATACACACACACACACACACACATATAACTTCTGCACATAGTGTATATATATATATATATATATATATATATATATATATATATATATATATACACACACACACACACACACACACAGACACACACACACATACATACTACTGTGTGCAGAAGTTATTAGAAACATTAATCAGGGATTGTATTAGATAGCTTCCAGTCCAGATTTATACACTAATATAGGCAGTGTGGTCCAGTGGACGGAACATTAGCTTTGAATTAGGAGTCCAGAGTGCTATTCCTGACTCTGCAGCTGACATATTGGAGTTTTTTTAGTGTACCTCAGTTTCTCCATCTGTAAAATGGGGATAACAGTACCTGTCCTTCTTTGTAAAGCATCTTGAGATTTGCAAATGAAAAACATATACAAGAATTAAATATCATTAATTGAAATCAAAGTGTTACAAAACTAATGTCAACTTTGTGTGTATTAGATTTAAAATACTATTATATTGTGGTTTTCTGCCTTTTTTAGGAAGCAGATGGAGTTAAAAATATTTTTAATATATATATTAAGAATAATTGCTAATTGTAGCTTTTTTAATGTTCCAGATCAGAGAAAACAAAACATCTAGCATCCATGCTACACCCCTTAAAGAAACCCTGAAACAGCAGTTCACACAGTATAGGAACTGGCTGGATTATTGTTGCTCAGCTGGGCACTGTTTAACATCAGTAGCAGATGAATAGCTTTTTTGCTTGCAGGTTTGGGCATTTTTCGTTGCTTTTTTGTTTAAAATGTATGTATTATCGTTATTAGTATGAAGGATACTAAAGAGAATGAGTAATTATTTTATTTTATTGCTTTTAATCTTTGAGAACCAACATGGCTAAAGAGCAATGCAGCGACAGAGCTTTACATGCCCACTAATGTTTGGTTAGAAGTGTGCTTGCTTTTATATAAAATGCATGAACGATGTCCCATTCTGCCTCAGATTCATTAGTGATTCCGCAAGGTATAAGAAAATGTTGTTTTAAAAGGTATTCCAGGTGTGCACGTGTAAGTAGCTGCACTCATACTACCCACCCTGCAAACCTGTGTACTTCATAGTGAGTTTTGTTGATCAATTGATATTAAAATATTACCAACTTCACGCTTCTGGCAAATGTCATTCTTCTACATAAAAATGTGTATCCCAAGAGCCCTATATTGTAAAAATGCTGTTTAAACCTTAAGACATTTTACTTTCCCTACTTTATTTGTTCTGTTTAAATAGTCGAAACTTAGACCCAATATTGCAAGATGCTGAGCATGCTCAAATCTCATAGACTTCCATAATCAGCATCTTGCAGCATCAGACTTTATGCAAGCTAACTGGTTTCTGACACAGTCTCTGAAATGACAGAAAAGCTCCACGTCCCATAAGGGAGTGTAATCTGATTGCTTTTACTGTGGTGAAGGTATGCCCATAGGTTCCCCATAAATTTGCTCATAGCTCATATGTGTAAGAAGTAACCTTGGTTTCTTTAATTCCTGGGGGTAAGGGTGGGGGAGGTTGTACTTTACATATGTTGACGATTGCTGTACAGTTTTCCCTGAGTGCCAGATACTCGTGCATTTTGCTTATGGAATACTTGCGATGTAACATAGCACCATTTATAAACATTAATAAACATTTATTTAACCAGTTAGACCGAAGTGCTCATTAAAAAAGAAATGTAATTTCCACACCATTTATGTCCACTCATAACTACTTCAGCAAAGATTCTTTAACAATCTGTTCTCTTGATTTTCTCAAATTAAATCTATATTCAAGGGAGGAAATCTCATCCTTGTTACAACGTGTCAGTCAGCAACCCTTATGTGGTTTCTGTTGCCAGCGGAACAGTTGTCCTTGAAAAGCCACAAATCACTGAGTATTGTTCTCTGGGGTCTCTCGAAAATCATTTTGCATTTATATCTCACGACTCCTCATTAAAACACACTTTTCTAGAAGCCTATAAGCCCTCCTCCACCTCTCAAAAGAGTGTTTACCCAAAATATACAGATAATGTATTATAGAAAAAACAAAACTCATGGAAACAAGACACATGAGAAACTTGACAGCTTCAGCATTTTATTTTTTGTTGCATCCCATCTCCATCTGTACATGTTCTATTTTGATTTTTAAGCTCTTTGGAAGAGGGATTGAGGGCCAGATCCTCAGCTGATGTAAATCAGCACAGTATACCCATTTATGCCAGCTAAAGATTTAGCCTCATATCACCTTATTGGCTGAAAAGTACCAACCACACTTTTGGCACAACATAGCTGTATCAAAATAATAATATAATGGATGCGTTTTTGAACAAAACAAAGGATGAGACTGAATGCTCCATACTGTGCTCTGAAGGCAAAATTTGGCTCTGAAGCAGCTAAAATATAAGTTCTCCACTTATTCAGCTCCACTGGAGCAAAGCAGATTTAGGCAGAACCTTACAAAGTCACGTGTGGTCAGATGCATATTAAACCTATGTAAACTCACACAGACTTAATGTGAGATCTTTTGAAAACAGGTTCACAAGACACTATTTCTTATTTTCCATGACATAATGCATTTGGATGAAATACTACTGAACCTGGAAATGGCTCAGAATGAGAATCAGAGAGAAATGACTGACAAAACTGTTTTGGGAATTGCTTGAGCTATTTACAAAATCTGAAAGTCAAACCTCCCAGCACACAAAGATCTAGTTAAATCTATATTTTCCAATATTAGCCATCAGTCAACTCTTTGTACCTAAGAATAGCATACAGAAGAACCAAGGAACAGTAAATGTAACATTATAACACTAAAATCTGCCAGTATGTTTATTCTCTCCCCCCCCCCCCCCCGCATCACAGTGTTTATAACTTGAATATAATGGGAAGCTTTCTTTTTGGGGGGCGGGGGGGAAGAGAGCTGATTAAGTGTTCCATTTAATAGTGTAATGCAAAGATGCTTTCTTCTGTTACTTTACTGACCAAATGGAGAGTTATCAACATTTTTGTTTGTACTTGTTCAACTTGTATACAAAAGAATCAAATTGAATAATTCAATTATACATACACCAAGGTAAATCTTTCTGTGGCTAATACACTAAGTGCCAAATAGATTGGACCTACTTTCTTCTTTCAGCCCTCCTACCACCTAATCTCCAGACACATCTGACACAGCTTAAATCTGATTCCCTTTGGAACTCATCAGTGCCACTTCTTAATAATGCTAGAGGAGGTAACTTGAGTAATGTGGGGCAATTCACTCTCCCATTTTCTCCACACAGCAAACACAGAGCTTAAGTGTGCTGTTGCCTTTCTACATCTACCTACTCTTGCTGGCCAAAGCAGCCAGGCTCACAATCACCTGGACCTAGGTGATTTACCACGGTCACATAGGTAGCCTGTGGCAGGGCTGGGCAGTGAATCCATGCCCCCTAACTCCCACCCTAGCACCCCAACCACTGAGCCACCCACCCTCTCTAAGCCTTTTAAAGGTTTTCATCCACATGTACTGCCCTTCCCCCATTCTCTGTTCCTTCCCATTCCATTTTCCCCACCCTCCCATTAAGAATGTTTCTCCCTTGTGCAGTCTGTTCCCACATTATCCAAGCAACCAACAGGTACATGGCCCCACATGATTAACATACCTTCTTCTCAAATACCTCAGCACAATGTCCATGTTCCCTCTACGTTGTTGGCCATGTCCTCTGGAACAAATGCTTTCATTTGATTCGTATCAGCCACATGAAATCAAAATAGGGATGGAGGAAAATTGGGAGCCATTGTGATTCATTTTGATTTATTGTTTTTCTCTCCCCCTTTCCTTCATTTTCTCCCATCTTGTGTGTCCGCTTTCTCAGTCTTCTCTCCCCCATTTGTGGCTCTATTTTCTCTCCCTTTACTGTCCTTTATCTTGTTTTCCTGCCAGCTCTGCCATCATTGCCTCCATTTCTCACTATCTGCTGACCTTTGATTGCTTCCCTCGCTACCCACCATCCCCTATTCTCCTGTATCTTGCTTGTAATCAGAACAACATGTTAGAGGTTCTGAGCCAGTAACATCCCAGAAATCTGAATCTTCACATAAAACCAGCAAACTAGAGTTGATGAGGCAGTAATTGCACAAAGATGGACTGCACCTTGACATCATACCACCCTACAGCTGTTGGTCCAGTAACCCTCATCGAGGCCTGTGTCTTGAGATCAGACCAGCTCTTAAGAAGTGCAAAGGCATTTCCCTCCCAGAGGCTCTTCCCTTGACATCAAACCAGGAGGCAGGTGGTGCTGATAAGCTAAGGAGCTAAAGAGAACTTGACATAAGCCCTGCAAGCTAGAGTCGTTTAGCCAAAACCTCAAAGAAAAGCCTTTGCCTTGATATCAAATCAGCAAGTTAGAGGCACTGACCCAGAAACATTGAGGCTAGTATGTTGATCTCAGAGAAAGAAGATAGAGATTCTGAACCAGGAACTTCAAAGAGGTTTCAGTCTTAACATTGTTACAGCAAGGTAGTTGTATTTACCAAGTAATCTCACAAAGACCCGTGCATTGGAATAAGCCCAGCAAGCTAGAAATGTTAAACCAGTGAGCTCAGAGAGGCCTGTCACTTGTCCAACTAGAGATACTCAGGAACAGCAGCTTGTGAGGGAGCCTGTGGGATCGTTGTTCCATCTCTACACCCTCCCTGAGACTTGGTCAGCTTAGGTCCCTCAGAACTCTCCTGCCCCTTCACTGGCTGGTGAAACAAGGACTCACCAGGTGGAAGAAACTTAAGTGGGAACAGCAGGAGAAGCTGGTGCCTGGCTGGGGAGTTTATGGCTCTCCAGAGCTTTCCACTAGAAATCTGGAGGCGCACCAACACCTGATGGGAGAAGAACTGTCCAAACTGGGAGTCCAACTCCTTTCTTTTAGAGGAAGATTTCTCACTTTCCTCCAGTTCTCCATACCCCACACTTCCCTCCCTTGTTTGGCTGGAAATACTTAGCTAAGGATTTTATTGCAGAAAACACTGATCATGTAGCTAACGAAAGGCAAAAAGATTCTGGAAAATGATCTGCTGTTTTGTCTTGACAAATTGGTCTGAAAGACAGTAGCACTTGGAATGCCAGTTGCCCCAGGCCCACAGTCTAACATTTAACTATCCAAACTTTGTGAACAGTCTTTCTAGCACAGCAAAGAAAAATGATGCCTAAGAACAAAACAATACACTTACTGTATTGTTAATAAATTCCAAAGTCTCATGCCAAAACTTAGAGGAGGAATGAACTGCAGTAACTAAGATGCAGATGTACTGAAATAAGGGAACTCCATGCAGGTGTAAAGATCTGTCCATATGAACCAGAATGCAAGAGCTTTGCTTTGGACACTATGTCAGGTTGCTAGTTTCCAATGATAAATGCATTTATATCTCATAAGCCAATATGTATTTCTTTATTTTACCACCACAGAAAGGCAGGTAGGGGAGAAGTGGAGGACAACTGAAAACATTAAGGTCAAAAGGTAACTGAAGTGACAGACAGTCCCATATCACTAAAACAAAATCCTGCCACTGTATTCTTAGAACAGTTTTCTTGTGCCATGTGTTGCTGGTTAGCAGCTCTAAATGTGGCAAGCATCAGAGAAAGTGAAATGTCAGCCAAGTTCTGCTTAGCAGTGAAGTACAAACAAGAGCCAAAACGACATTGTTAGATACTAGGGACTTTGTTTTTTAAAGTAATTAATAAAATGCTGCTTGCTGCAAGAATCTCAGGTTGTGATAAAAAAATTAAGCTGCACTGATATCTCTAGATTTATTTTAATCACCACTGTTTGTTATTAATTCATCTGTATATGCAAAGTTCCTTGAGATCTTTCAATAAAAGAATGTATTTTTGTGCAGAGAGCTATTATGTATGTATTTCTTTTGTCACAATAAGACTGGGCAAAGTGAATACAACTAATCTTACAGCCCTTAATCAGACATAACTGTCATAGCCAACAAAGGACTCAGTCAGTTGGATCAGGCTTAAAGATCACCTATTAATTTTGTGAAGCTAACTAAGGGCCTGGCCCTGGTCCCACTGAAGTGAATGAAATAATTCCCATTGACTTTGACAGTAGAAGGCTCAGGCCTTCTGTGTGAATAAAGGGCCAAATTTCCAAAGTGAATTTAAATGGCCTCTCAAACTGTGTCTGCTATTTCTCCGGATAACATTTTTGTGTATTCAAAAACTTATAGATGGAAAATGCACCAATGGAAAGTGAAAAGTTCTGGGCTACTTTTGAAAGAAACTTGGCCTTAATAAACACAAGGTAGAACGATTAATTATTATTAAAGCAACACACAGAGTGAAAACAGAAATACTTTGCACTTTACAAATATAGGCCTTGATCCTTACGCATTTGAGTAACTTTAAGCACCAGGGGCCCCAATCCAACAAAACACTTAAGCATGTGCTTAATTTTAAGTACCTAAATAGTCCCACTCAATTCAATGGGACTTCTCCCAGGTGTAAAGTTACTCACAAGCTTGAACTCAGCAAAATTAGGATCACTGTGCAAGACATGGTCCCTCGCCCAAACTGCTTGAAATCTTTATATTCCTTTTACAACCTAAGTTTAAAAGTGGGATTTTCACCCTCTGCTTTTACCAGGATGACTTAAACACACTGATTTTTAAATGAGAGGCAGTTTTATTTATAAACAAACCAAACATGGACTTTTTTTAAGAGAACAGAAAAGACTGAAGTTCTTGAGGAGGAAAAAAAGAAAAGGAAACAAGATTTAATGTTTACTAAACCTTCTCTGTTGTATTAAAATCATTTATGTGATGCACCTAGTGCAAATAGCATGAGCCGGAACCTCTTACGCTGACAGTCATTTGTTGTTTCCATTTAAATTGAGTTTCCTCTATTCCTCTGGCTCTTAATGCTGTTCAAGATGACAATATAGAGTGTTTGGATTCAAAACACTCTTTTCTAAATCATCAAGCAAAATGGTTCCCATTGAACTGTTGCTTCCTAATGGCTGTAAAGTACTCTTTTGTTCAGCAGGATATATTGGCCAAAGAAAATTACTGGCCCTCTACCATTAAAGAAAATTCATTCTCTCAGATACCCGATCCTGTTCCCATTGAAATCAATGGCAAAACTCCCACTGACTTCAGTGGTGCCGAGACCCTAGATGAACTCTAAATGTTATGCCCTTCTTATTTTCATGCTGATTCTGATATTTCTGATATGACAATAAAATATTATTCATAATATTTATAACATTTATAAGCAGGCCTCCTCCTGCAAAGCAACCCAAATGAACATCCATATTCTGTGCACACAGCCAGCAAGATGCTAAATGGCTATGTTTATTAAAGGAAAAATGAAGTCTTTACATTACAGCCAAAGAGGGGAAATGAATAAGCTTCACATTTGGTCTGGATTTTGGATTCAGACCCCCAAAAACAATTGGCTGAATTTAAAATTCCAAATTGATACTAAGCCTGAAAAGAATGCACAGTGTGTGTGTGTGGCGGGGGGGGGGGGAATGATGAACCTAAGAAAGGAGGAATGGGGTGGGTGTATACAATGCAGTGGTTAGCAATGGATTTGGCAAACAAATATTAATATCACTAAGATACAGCGTGATTATTTTCTCTGTTCACTCTTAAAACATTCCGATGTTTAATCACTGACCCTTCTGTACATCTGCAACAACCCAGAACACATTCCCATAGCCACTGCTGCTTTAAAAGCAGTGCTGATCCACTCCTGAATTTTGGCAGGAAACTGTGTTGCTGAATGCTGGAATTTTTCAATGCTGCTCCACCACTCTGCCCACCCCCGCAGTGAAGAACCAGCTCCCTGACATCTACTAACTCCTGCCAACAGAGATGAGAACTGGAAGCTCACTGTACTAACAACATGGAGTATTAGCTTCTCATATAGACAACTATCCTGGGGTGTAAACTAAAGCTGCCACAGACAGGAAAAAAACCAAACACACCATTTAAGGTAAAAGAGTAAGTTTAGCCCCACTTTATTTAACAAATACAACTAACCCCTGAATGTGGGCAATTTAGACCTGCAAAGCCATTATAAGGATGTCACACCTTGCAAAGTCACCATAGGCCTGTCACAATGCTTACAGGAGGTCAGCACCTGAAAGAACAGCTGGTTCAAACAGCCCAGCCAACTTCAAAGAGATACTGGTTGGAAAGGGACCTTCAAAGAACAAGCCAGAACACTGTCCTCCACTGCCATGAAAGACATCTGGCCCATTCATCAGAGTGAAATGAAGGCTTGAGGACCCATATAATTCATTTCTAAACCTATGTGATCAGGCAGAGTTTGTGGCGAAAATTCATTTTTCCCTACCTCGCTCCTTACTCTCTGCTCTCAGTTATCCATTAACTCAACATCTCAGCATTCTGCCTGGACATCAACTGAGCAGGCCAGTAACCCCAGACATTTGTGTCTTGATATCAGCCAACTATGGTAAAGCTGTTAAGGTAATGTCCTTACGGAGAGCCTTGTGCCTTCATAGCAGACCAGCAAATAGACATTCTGAACCAGTAGACTCAAGAGCCTGTGCCTTGAGAGTACAACAACAAGATAGAGAGAGGTACTTAGCCCATGTCCTCACCAAGGCCTGTGCCTTGACATCAACCAGAAAAATGAAGGAGCTCAGGCAGTGAGGTCACTGAGGTTTGATCCATGGCATCCGGCTCACAAGCTTAAGCTGTTGCAACAGAGAGTTTAGAAATGTTGCTTTCTAGTTCTCCCTTCTCTGGAGGGAAAAAAGGGAGATCCTGCCACCCGATTCCCTAGCTAGGTCCCAGAAACAGAGTGGTCCTATCTGTTCTTTCTGCCCTCTTGGCACTGTAGTAGGGTATATGGATGGGAGAATGAGAGTTGATCCCTAAGAACTGCACACACTGTGTGCACACCTGCATGAACACACATCTTTGTCTGTCTACGCGCTTGCTTGAGGACATGGACTGTTCAGGTACAGCTTGTGCCTACTCTCTTCTCCCAGCCTATCCCATCTGCCAAACAGGGACATTGTGAAATCGTTTACAGCACATGGGACTTATGCAAATAACATATTTGAAAATAGATGGAAAGTAAAATAAAGTGGGTCAAAATTCTCACGTAACTGCTGATTCCCATTGGCTATAAAGTCAAAGACCAGTCAGTCCTTACTCCTGGAAATCTCCCATTAGTGTCAGTGGCAGTTTTTCCTAAGGATAGGAGAACTGGCCCCACGGAGTGCACCCAATTGGCCTTTAAACTGATCTTAAATGGATAACTTTGGAGGTTCCAACATCCTCCAACACCCTATACAGCATTTCTCATGGGCTGAATGGACACATCGCTCAGGGAAGTCAGAGTCAGTGATTCCTTCTCCCATCATCAGCGATTTGATTCTGTATTCTCAGTTTTATCTTTCCTTCATCTTCCAAGAGCAAATGACAGCAAGGCTATGGAACAAAAACTTGTCTCTCAACACTAAGAGCTATACTAACCCAAAAGGTAGCAGTGGAATGTGAATAATGGCAAGGACAGGGGGCTCTGGGTAGTTGGGGCGGGGGTGGGGGGAGAAAGAGGGTATGTAATAGATGGAAGAGAATGTTTCATTGAATAGCATGAAAGTGTTCTCTCCCCATAGTGACAGATTAAGTATAGGTCCACAATCCCACACACACAGCACTGTGATCCTTATCTATTCATTGCAAGCTCCTGTACAGTACAGTAGTGGCCAGTGGGTTCCTGTGATTCTGCACACAGGAGATAGCTTATGCTTCTAACTAGCATAACCTCTCATTGTACTTCTAGCTTGGCGAATACACTGGGCAGTACATTCTCACTAGATCGCCTCGCCAGAGTCATCTCAGTCCCACTCGAATACAGAGAAGAATGTTTTCAGGCCTCCATTAGGAATGCAGTAGGTACAAAACTTAAGTAACAAATGCTAAAATATTAATATACTGTGACCTCAATTATGGTTGCCCCCAGGATCCTCTCCCTCACATCAGTGTTCTAATGCAGAAACCAGTCAGCATTCATGTTGCTGTGGGGCTTGTTAATGTATCTAATACTACTGCTCAGACAGAAGCTGAAAGTGTGGCTAATCCTCATATGGCAGCGGTCTGGTGCTGAAACACTGCAGGAGGCACTGCCTCCAAGACCTCCCGAAGCCATTTTAACAGTATCTGACCTGCACTTGCAGAAAGATTTGGGGAGACTGCTGCTGCTCTGTTCCCCTTTCCTCCCAGTGCACTTCTGACAACAAGATTTCAAAATACTGACTGTTCTCAGTGCCAGAAATCAGTATGGTACTTGCTGTAGCTAAGCCAAGCTCCAGGGCCCATTTTATACACACTAGTCCTGTGGCTCCAAGAAAGCGATTGCTTTCCTGAAGTCAGGTCCCCATTTAGCTAGATGCTATACAAACAGACGACGACACAGTCACTACCTTAAGGAGTTTACTTTTCCTGTGTACTGTAGATCAGCCTGCTGCAGAGCAAGCGTCAGAAGCCATTTTCATCCATACAGCTCAGATAGAGCCCTTAGTTGGTAAAATAGCTTTTAATTTCTTACTCTTGCTAACGGATTGTGATTATTGTTTGCTTATAGCCAGCTTCACGTAGTTACCACAGCACTGATTATTATGTACAGTCTCAGCGTTGCACTTGGAATTCAGTGAGAAAATTGCATTCTGTCCATGTACAATACAGCTGCAGGCTGCCAAAGTTTATTAAAACTAACATTCTTTTGCCTGCTACAAACATCCCTTTCTCAAACATAGATGTTACATTGAGAACGTTATTGGTCCCTTTATAAGAAACTGACACCTTAAGACAAAGAACTTCCTAAGCTACTAGGTGTAGAGCCAAAAATGTTTAAAGATAATTCACTCCTTTTATAATGCTAAAAAGTGTTTGGTCCTCACCAGAGATGTGGCATTTAGATTCGGAGCCAAACTTCCCCAAATATCCTCCAAAATTTGGATCTGGTAATCTGACCCAGGTTTATCCATGTCTATTATGCAAGACACAGGAGAGCATCTTTATCGAAACAGAGTTCTTTTGAAACCTAAAACAGATGACCATGAAGGAGTAGGGATGGTCTTACAGTTAAAGCCTATTATTAGGACACAGGAAATCTGGAGTGCAATTCTGGTCTCCATAGAGCTTTGGACACAGAATTCAACATAGCAAGATTTCACCCACGGGTCTATTCTGAGCTCTGCCACGGACTTCCAGGGTGACCTTAAGCACACCAGTTTCCCCATTGGCAAAATGGAGTTTAAAACATTTAATCCATTAATATTAGAGCCAGTTGAATAATGCTAAAGACTTATGAAGTTTTGAAATAATTTTTGTTTCACAGGCTCTGAAAAAGGATTCAAATTTTGTTTTAGTGTCCACATTTAAAAAAAAAATATGTTGAAAAATGGGAAAGGATATACAGAAGAGCCACAAAAATTATTCGAGGGCTGGAAAATATGCCTTACACAGTGAGATTTCACGAGCTCAATCTGTTTAACTTATCTAAAAGAAGACAAAGAAATGAGTCGATTAAGGTACAAGTACCTTCACTGGAAGGAAACACGAGTCAGTAAAGGACACTTAAATCTAGTGGGAAAAGGCATAAGAAGAACTGATGGCTTTAACTTAAAGCCAAACAAATTCAAATTAGAAATAAGAAACACATTTCTCCCCCTCCACTATACATTTGTGGTTTTCTTTTGGGTGAAACATAGGAATTTGATAATGTTTCTGATTCCATATTTGCTAGTGTGACACACATGGCTGCCCTTATCTATACAGATGGAGATAGTGTTTTTCATTCACATTAACAGTGTGTAGTGTGAGCACCAGAGCCAGATTGTTTGAGGTTTTTTAGGGGGAAGGATGGCACAAGAGAAATAGTCTTTATTTCTTTGAGCAAGGGATGGAATGGGGCTGAAAGGCAAAACTTGCCCTGGACGTGTCAGAAAATGCTACTGCTGAACGTGGATAGGTCTAATATTGTAACGAGGAGTGTGCTGATGAAATTTGCTGATGATACAAAGTTGGGAGGCATCGTCAATACAGGGGAGGATCGGAATATTATACAGGAAGATCTGGATGACTTTGAAGACTAGAACAACAGAAATGGGATGCAATTCAATAGTACAAAATCCCAGGTCATGCACTTACAGTCTAATAATAAGAAATTCTGCTGCATATGGTGGCTCATCTGTTGGAAGCAACAGAGGCGGAGAAAGGCCTCGTCATATGTGTTGATCGCAGGATGACTCTAAGCTACCAATGTGATGCAGCTGTGAAAGAGGCAAATATGATCCTAGGAGGTATTAGGCAAGGTATTTCCAATAGACATACAGGAGTATTAATGCCATTGTACAAAGCATTAGGGTAAGACCTCACTTGGAATACTGTGTACAATTCTGGTCATCCATGTTCAACAAAGATTAACAGGTGCAGAAAAGAGCTACTATGATGATCAGGGGAATGATCTTGAGAGAGGAAACTGGAAGAGTTTGGCTTGTTCCATAAAGCAAAAAGGTGGTTGAGGGCAGATATGATTACTCTCTATACATGCATTAGCAAGGGTGAAGAATTTAAGCTCAAGAACAAATGGATATAAACTGGCCATGAACAAATTCAGGATGGAAATTAGAAGGTTTCTAATCATTGGAGGGGTGAGGCTCTGGAGCAGCTTCCAGGAGAAGTTGCAGGGACAAACAACTGAATTCATTATGCGAGGGCTGGATAAATTTATGTGTGACTGTATGATGGGGTTGATTTTGATGGTAGGGGGCAGGGCTCAGCAACCCTGGAGCTCTCACTTCTGGTTTATGTCTTAGGATTCTAGAGCTCATGCTTCAGGGTTCCAGCTGGCCCCCAGCAGGGTGTCAAGGAGGGACATTTCCCCCCAATGTATTCTGGGAGCTTTTTTGTTTGGTTGTATATCTCCTTCCTTTGAAGCATCAAGGATGGCCACAGCCATCTGGAGATGGGACATTAGGCAGGGAGGACCAGAGCTCTGAGGTGGCACTGACTGCTTGACTGACTGGTTCTTGCTCATATGCTCAGGGTCTCACTGATCACCATATGTGGAATAAGGAAGGAATTTTCCCCCAAGGTCAGATTGGCAGTGACTGTTGGGGGGAGGTTTCACCTTCCTCTGCAGTATGTGGGTTTTTGTCACGTGCCAGGATTATCTGGGTGTATCTCATTTACCTGCCAGTGTGGGGGCCTCAAGCACCTAGGTCCTTCCTATTCTCTGCCTGTGAAACATAATAGTTGACTCTCCCAGGGGTTGGCATACTTTGGTCTCATTTCCATTGCTGGGTATAGTGTGTGGGTGCCGGGTGATGTTGGTGACCTGTGATATATAAATCAGACTAGATTAGGTAGCGGTCACTTGTGACCTGAAACCATATGACTGTGAGGTATAACTCGAGTTTTCGAGAAATTCAAATGGATTTATATAGTCTACAAGTCATTACACAAATGATTGCTACATGCTTTAAGGGGCGGGACAAACACAGTGGCCCCTGTGCCCCTTGATTGGAGGGTGTACGAGAGAGCGCACCGTCACTATAGCCAAGCCAAAAACAAGAAAATGTGCTTCAATCTCAAGTCCCCGCTACGCTTAAGATGCTCTCATCCAATCGCCTTCAAATTACCACGATACCCAGGTCACTGTAGACAGCAGAGAGTTCTTCCCACCCGCTGTCCAAAATAGCAGTTAGATTGTGTCTAAAAAAACAACTCCCTTTAGCCATGTACGGAGTAATTTTGGCTTTGGATATAGGGGTGTGTTATGCCACACTCTCCTGAAAAATAAAACTAACTAAACAAAAGCAAACAAAAAAAAGCAGCAACAGTGAATACACGTAAGTGAAATAGAGGATTTTCCCAGGCTTTGTCCCAGTCTGCACTCATGTATCCAAGTCAGAATGAAGCCATACATATTTATCTGAAAGGCAAGCAGACTTCATAACTGGGTTTTTTTTGTTTGTTTGTTTGTTTTTTAAATCACCACTACAAAGTTATTATTGAAGCAAAGCAAATCTGGCTCAAGAAACCTCTTTCAAAAACCAAAAGATGGTCACTCCACCCACTCCTACTGTCCAGATATGTGGTAAGCAATGGAAACTTTTATCTGAGATAAATGAATGTCAGCATTCAGGGTCATGTAGTAAAGAACAGATTTCAGAATGTCAATCTCATCATGCCTAAAATAATTGCCTGTTTTTTTCCATTGCTATTTATTGTTTTGTATCCAACACTACTTGGAATTTCCAAAGGAGCTGTATAAAGCTGTACATCAAGAATGCACTACATTTTAACAAACACGTATTTATAAGCAAATAAAAATTCCAAGCAAACCTAACAGTAACAACTAAAATAATATCAGATTCCATTACAAAAATCCTCTAGTGGCTATAGCTTGTATTTAAGGTTTGGCAACATAAGCAGTTTGCAATGTGATATAAGTTTCAGATGCACTCCACCCTTGTTAAAATACCAACTTTAGGAGACAGGCATTTTGCGTGTTAGCATAATGTATTATTCTATTGATGGTATGTATGATAGCTCTATTGGAGCCTTATACCAAACAGCATGTTAAAACAGAGACAGCCTCATAATGAGGGGGACAGTGTTTGTGTATGATAGATTATACAAACCTTCAGCTTGTAAATGGGATTTATTTGAAAACCTAACAGAATCAGGCAGAGTATGATGGTAATGTATTGTTTAAAAATGCAAAATAATTTCCAGATTGTGGGGAAAGTTTTGCCTTTCATTTAGAAATCTACAAATAGAAATCTTATTCATAAAATAAGGTTAACACACATTAACCAGTCAGTTCTATTTCTTAGCGAAGGTAGTATTTTGTAATTTAAAAACAAACATACATCGCATATTACAACAGGTAATTTGTTGTTTGCAATATCTTATTTCATCCTGAAAACATTTTTCCTGATCTATTTCTTTTATTTGCAAACTGGGACATACTCTAATACAAGAACCAAACTGGCTCAGTGTGGTTTTTTTAAATGGAGCACTGGCCTTCTGGCTTATTGATGCCTCACTTTCCAGCAGCCTGCCCTCTCCCACCCATTCCAATACATTCACCTTATTTGATATAAGTATCTATATACCTAGAGACACACAGGATTTTTTGAACCTCAAATATCAAAATCTCCATGTTGAAAATCAGTGATTGACCAAAAGTATGTGTGAAGTCAGAACTTTCCCCCCACCTAGTTAGAAACAAAATTAACCACATGGACCCAGTCCTGAAAACTCAAGGACACAAGAAACTTCCAAAACTCCTGTGCAGGGAATACTATATACCCCAAAAGGAAGGCACTGATGATCTGGTAAAATACCATGATGACCCCACCTATCCCAATGTAACCCACACACCCCCTGTGTGTGGTGTTCTGTCCCATCTAGTGGCACCAAGACGAGAGAGAGAGAGAGAGAGAGAGAGAGAGAGAGAGACTACTCTACAGCCTTAGCTGCCAACTTATGCAGTAGAGGCTAATGCTTTAAACTCCAGAGGCCCCAGGTTTGATCCCGCCTGCCGACGAACGGTGTCTGTTGGCATTACAAGTGGGGGCTTGTCCGGGATTTCAGCTGGGAAGACTCTGAAGCTCGGGACGTGCTTCCTCAGCTAGGGGAAGTACGTAACCCACACATCTCCTGGGTGTGGTGTTCTGTCCCATCTAGTGGCACCAAGACCACTTAGAGAGAGAGATAAAATAAGTCTGCTAACAGCGACTTGTTTTTTAGCTCATGGGGTACAGGCTCATGCACTAAGCTCCAGAGGTCCCAGATTTGATCCCACCTGCCGATGACCAGGGTCTGTCAGTGTTACACCAACAACTGACATACTGGTTCCTAAAAGCTTTCTGGGAGCACACCCTATTCACAGGATCCTGGTTCTCTGATTAACTCAGACAGCTAATGTGTGAAGAGAGGAAGCTAGAAAGCTGGCGAAGGGAGTCTGGCTGTGAGTCAGACTGCTGCTGTCTAAGCAATTGTAACAAAACTGTCTCAGTAGCTCACCAGATCCTTCTTTGCCATCAGCCAAATGCTGAACAAAGGCATTGTTTGTAACAATGTTACTAGGTGGCCAACAACTAGGCCACCTAGTAACCCTGACTTCTTTCAACCACAGGCCCAACTACTTCATGCTGTGGGGAGGGAACACACATCCTCGATCATTGGGGTGGAAAAGAGCAAATCCATGGAGATAAACATACTGGAAGAGAAAACAGCAAGAATGCAAGGATTCCAATCCTCTGACACATAGGCCCAGTGTGGTATTAAAAATACTGAAAGAAGTATGTGATGCTACTATGGTGCAAACAAAATTCATGATCCTCCTGGCTGGTCAAAAGCAGTGAGGTCTACCACTGATAGAAATACCTCCTTCATGGAAGGCATGCTTAACTGCCCTGAGATACTGGCCTGTTCTCAAAACTCTTAGGACTTCCTTCGCTACTGTCTAGTTTCAGACCACTCATTCCTCAGCAAAATTATTGCAGAGGACTCGGAGTGAAGCAGCTCCAACAATACATGACCTTCAGTTATGTCCTAGTCCCCCCAAATCTGACTTCAGGCCAGGGTATGACACAGAAACAGAACATAAACTGATGGACAAACCTCCTCATAGCACTGGAGAGTTGTGAAACACTATGCTGATATTACTTATTTGCCTTTGCCACTGGCGATCACAAAGTGCAGCTGATCCACCTCCATGACCAAGCAGAAGATGACAGAATTGTATTAAAGTGACTACACTCATTTCTTTCAAAGAGTTCCTATGATAGGTTATAGGCAGCTGCTCCTATCCTACAGAGATCTGACAGGTAAGGCCCAACAATGCTCTTGTCACCACTCTTATTAAACATCAACATACAACCAGATAAAGGATATAATGAAGTGACAAGGAGCAAAGTGCCACCAATATATGAACAACTCTCTCATCTCTGTGTATCCTCGTCATCCACTATAGCTAGGGGTCTCCCAGCTGTCTCAGTGCACACAGGAAACTTCAAGGTGAACTTTTGTCCCTCTCTCTACGGAGGTCTCGATAAGAAGTTTACAAAGAGCCTGCAGTTAGGGTATAATGTAGCAGTCTGTGCCCTGAGTGGGATGATCTGTGACAGGTGAAGAGAGAGAGAAGATAGTGCACCAGTGACAGAATCTTGTACTGAAACTGATCGGCTGCAGCAAAGTAATTTTTACCATGGCTATGCAAAAGGGTGCCTGCAAATTCTCCATCAGTGTATTGGTTCAGAGTGGTGGGCACACGATGTTTCATTTGACTTTTTTTCAGCTGGCTGATGCATTGTGAGGAAATTTCAAGTTACTGATTGATAAATTTGGACTCAGAGCAGACTGTTTGTAGCAGGTACGTCAATATCTGGAGGAGTCATATGTTAAGTCTTCCCTGCTTGAGGTTTGAGGGGAGACATTCTGGATGTGTTGAGAACTTTGTGCCACACCTCGTGCTTTGGATCCTTGCCCTCCCTGGTGAAGCCTGTGGGAAAGTAGCAAGCCCTTTGTTGGGGGAGCCTGTCTTCACTTCCTTTAGAAGAGGGCAAGGTGCCAATTGCTTTAAAGGAAGCATGTGTTTGACCTCTGCTCAAAAAGTGATCCCTTGATGATAACAGTTTGTTTAATTTCTGACCAGCATCTGATTAGCTCTCTTTGTTAAGAATATGGAAAAGGAAATGGTGAGACAACTCTTGCAGTATTAAAATGCCTCCAATCTCCTTCATCCTTATCACTTGGGTTCCAACCAGCAGATAGCACAAAGACTACACTTGTAGCACTGGTTGATCTTCTCTTGGCAATGGATAAAGATCAGTAATCTCCATCCTCATATGATTAGATCTATCAGCTGCCTCTGATGCTGTGAATCATAAGGTGTGCTTGACTCACCTTTGATACTTGGTGGGCATGGACAGAGATGCCCTCAGGGTGCGTACATGCCTATTTCATGGGAAGAACACAAGGGTTGGATTTAGGCAATTGTTCTTTGTTCCTAGAGGTCCTGTATTCACCCCCTCTATGTAATATATAAATAGGAGGCCATGCAGGCTGATGTACATACACTTTGCTGATGAGAGCCAGCTTAGCACAGCACTGAGTATTTTCAAGTCTCTCATTGACTGGGCCAGATAGGGAATGGATGAGAACAAGTTGGCTGAGTTTCAATCCAGATAACACTGATGTCATGATGGTGTGTTGAGGGGAAAAAAACCAGGAGGATTTAGCTGAGATTATACTAGTCCCCTCCAACTCACCCATCAGTTCACCCATAATTTGTGACCAAAGTTTGCAACTTGGGTCTAGCTAAATTTCCAGGTGCTACTGATAAAATTGCAGCATCAATCAAGACTGTTTTTTGTTGTTGTTGTTTTTTAACATCAGCAGCCCAGCACATTGTAACCGTGTCTCTCAAGGTACCAATATTGCTACTGAGATCCATTCCTTTGTCACCTCCAGGGTAGGCTCCTGCAATGCACTGTCTGGGAATAGAACCTACCATCCATTCGGAAGCTGAAAAGGGTGAAGAATGCAGTGGACCACTTGCTGAATACTCTTTCAGGAGCAGGTGGTGCCAGTTTCTGGTGTTGGCTTTTTTAAAAAACATATAAATTCTTAATTGGCCTGGTACCTGCCGAACTTAGAAACTCTCTCTCCTCCCAGGCCTTACTAATGCTACTTATGGGCTGTGGCGGCTATGAGTAGGTGCATACAAGATGTGCCTCATTGTGGATGACCCAGGGTTCACGACAGTTAAAAGCATGAACTGCTGCAGCCTGAGCTAAAGAGCCAGGTTCTGTATCTTAGCCCTGGTCTACACTATGGGGTTAGCTCAAATTTAGCCATATTAGGTTGATTTTGAAATGAATGTATCTACACAACCAACCCCGTTCCGTCGACCTAAAGGGCTCCTAAAATTGACTTCTGTACTCCTCCCCGGCGAGGGGAGTAGCACTAAAGTCCACCTTGCTGGGTCGAATTTGGGGTAGTACAGATGCAATTTGATGGCATTGGCCTCCAGGAGCTATCCCAGAGTGATCCAATGTGACCGCTCTGGACAGCACTTTGAACTCCGATGCACTAGCCAGGTACACAGAAAAAGCCCCGGGAAATTTTGAATTTCATTTCCTGTTTGGTCAGCGTGGCGAGCTCAGCAGCACAGGTGACCATGCAGTCCCCCCAGAATCGCAAATGAGCTCCATGCTGTATGGGGAGAAGAATCTGTGCAGGCCGAACTCCAGTCAAAAAGAAGAAATGCTAATATATAATGCCAAAATCTCACAGGGCATCCAGGAGAGAGGCTACAACAGGGACACACAGCAGTGCCGCGTGAAAGTTAAGGAGGTCAGGCAAGCCTATCAAAAGACAAAGGAGGCAAACGGTCATTCTGGATCAGAGCCCCATACATGCCGCTTCTATGATCAGCTACATGGCATTGTAGAGGGGGACCCTACCACTACCCCACCACTGTCCGTGGACACCTACAAGGGAGGAGTCTCACGCAACAGGGAGGAGGATTTTGTGGATGAGGAAGAGGAGGAGAAGAAGGAGAAGGAGAATGCGCAGCAGGCAAGCGGTGAATCCAAACTCCCTGGCAGTTTTCAACACCCTGGAGCCAATACCCTGCCAAGGCGGGATTCCCGACCCTGAAGCTGGAGAAGGCAGCTCTGGTGAGTGCACATTTGTAACTACAGTACAGGGTTTAAAAGCAATAGTGTTTAATGTTTGATTTGGCCTGAAGAATTGGGATGCATTCGCAGCCAGTACAGCTACTGGAAAAGTCTGTTAACGTGTCTGGGGATGGAGTGGGAATCCTCCAGGGACATCTCCATGAAGCTCTCCTGGAGATACTCTGAAAGCCTTTGCAGAAGGTTTCTCAGGAGGGCTGCCTTATTTCGTCCTCCAGGGTAGGATACTTTACCATGCCAGTAGCAAGTAGTCTGGAATCATTGCAGCACAAATCATGGCAGCAAATGATCCTGGGTTTTGGTCTCATTCAAGCAACATTCGGTCTTTATCTTTCTGTGTTAGCCTCGGGAGAGTGATATCATTCATGGTCACCTGGTTGAGATAGGGGAATTTTTATAAGGGAATAGTAAAAGGACCCCGTTCATGCTGGGTTGTTTGCGCTCGGCTAAAAGGGATCATCCTAGAGAATAGCCACGCGGTGGGGTGTGGAGGGGTGTGCTGCACATCCACGCGAAAACCGCAGCCCCTCCTTTTAAATGTGCAACCCAATTGGCATTGCTTGCTATGGGAAAGGATGGCGCTGCAGTTTGAAACCATTCCCACATGTTATGAAGGCATAAGAAGCCAACCTTGCATACCAAAAGGCTTACCATAGCTGCCTGGAAACCGAATTCTGTTGCCCAGCCGTGGGTGACGTGTCACCATACTGGCAGGCGCTCAATATAAAAGGCAAAATGCGACCTTGTACCTAAAGCACGTGTGCTGTATGCTGTGAATTGCTTGATTCACTGTGAAAGAGTCTCCCTTTTGTTCTCAGAAATGTATCATCTTAAATTTTACTCTCCCTTTTTATCTCCCCCCAGGTGCAAATGTTTCTATGCTCCCCTCTCCATCCCTGAGGTTATCGCAGATTAGAAGGCAAACAAAAAACAAAAAAAAAACCGCACTCGCGATGACATGCTTTCCGAGCTCATGCAGTCCTCCCGCGCTGATAGGGCACAGCTTAATGCATGGAGGCATTCAGTGGCAGAGGCCTGGAAAGAATTAAGTGAGCGCGAAGAGTGGAGGCAGGACGCGATGCTGAGGCTAATGGGGGAGCAAACGGACATGATGAAGCATCTGTTGGAGCTGCAGGAAAGCCAACAAGAGCACAGACCCCCACTGCATCCACTGTATAACCGCCTGCCGTCCTCCCAAAGTTCCATATCCTCCTCATCCAGATGCCCAAGAATGCGGGGGGGGGGGGGGGGGGAGGAGAGGAGGTGTGGCTCCGGGCACCCAGCCACTCCACTCCAGAGGATGGCCCAAGCAACAGAAGGCTGTCATTCAAACAGTTTTGATTTGCAGTGTGGCTACAATAACTAATGTGGCCTTGTCCTTCCCTCCTCCTGCACCCCACCCCACCTGGGCTACCTTGTCAGTTATATCACTTTTTTTAATTAATAAAGAAAGAATGCATGGTTTCAAAACAATAGTTACTCTTATATCATAGAATACCAGGGTTGGAAGGGACCTCAGGAGGTCATCTAGTCCAACCCCCTGCTCAAAGCACGACCAATCCTCAATTTTTACCCTGGATCCCTAAATGGCCCCCTCAAGGATTGAACTCACAACCCTGGGTTTAGCAGGCCACTGCTCAAACCACTGTGTGATCGAAGGGGAGAGGGTGGTTGGCTTACAGAGAATTAAAATCAACAAAGGAGGCAGGTTTGCAGCAAGGAGAAACACACACAACTGTCATACCGTAGCCTGGCCAGTCATGAAACTGGTTTTCAAAGCCCCTCTGATGCGCAGTGCACCTAGCTGTGCTCTTCTAATCGCCCTGATGTCTGGCTGCTCAAAATCGGCTGCCAAGCAATTTGCCTCAACCTCCCACCCCACCATAAATGTCTCCCCCTTACTCACAGATATTATGGAGCACACAGCAAGCAGCAATAACAATGGGAATGTTGGTTGTGCTGAGGTCTAACTTAGTCAGCAAACAGTGCCAGCGAGCTTTTCAACACCGAAAGACACATTGTACCACCATTCTGCACTTGCTCAGCCTATAGTTGATCTGCTACTTACTACTGTCCAGGCTGCCTGTGTATGGCTTCATGAGCCATGGGAGCAAGGGGTAGGCTGGGTCCCCAAGGATAACTATTGGCATTTCAACATCCCCAATGGTAATTTTCTGGTCTGGGAAGTAAGTCCCTTCTTGCAACTGCTCGAACAGCCCGGAGTTCCTACAGATGCAAGTGTCATGCACCTTTCCCAGCCATCCCACGTTGATGTCGGTGAAATGTCCCTTGTGATCTCCCAGTGCTTGCAGCACCATTGAGAAGCACCCCTTGTGGTTTATGTACTGGCTGGCAAGCTGGTCCTGTGCCAAGATAGGGATGTGTGTTCCATCTATCGCCCCACCACAGTTAGGAAACCCCATTGCACCAAAGCGATCCAGTATGACCTGCGCATTTCCCAGAGTCACTGCCCTTGATAGCAGAACGTCAATGATTGTGTTGGCTCCTTGGATCACAGCAGCCCCCACAGTACACTTGCCCACTCCAAATTGATTCCCGACTGACTGGTAGCAGTCAGGCATTGCAAGCTTCCACAGGATTATCGTCACTCGCTTCTCAACTGTCAGGGCAGCTCTCATCTTGGTATTCCTGCGCTTCACGGTGGGGGAAAGCAACTCACAAAGTTCAAGAAAAGTGGCCTTACGCATGCAAAAGTTTCACAGCCACTGTGAATCATCCCATATCTGCAACACTATGCAGTCTCACCAGTCTGTGCTTGTTTGCCGGGCGTTCCACTGTATCAACCAGCTCCACTGCCACCATGGTGTCCCAATTGCCACAGCCCGTGCTTTCAGGAACACGTGTCCATGTCCTCATCAGAATCGTCCTCGTGCTGCCGCCTCTTAGCCCGGTTCTGCACATACTCCAGGATAATGTGCGAGGTGTTTACAATGCTTGCAACAGCAGCGATGAGCTGAGCGGGCTCCATGCTTGCCATGGTGTGGCATCTGCATGGGTAACCCAGGAAAAAGGCGCAAAATGATTGTCTGCCGTTGCTTTCTCAAAGGGAGAAAGGGAGGGGCGACTGATGACATGTACCCCAAACCACCCTCCTCAATGTTTTTGCCCCATCAAGCATTGGGAGCTTAACCCAAAATTCCAATGGGCAGTGGAGACTGCGGGAACTGTGGGATAGCTACCCACAGTGCACTGCTCTGTAAGTCGATGCTTGCCACAGTATTGAGGACACTCCACCGACTTAATGCGCTTAGTGGGGACATGCACAATTGACTGTATAAAACTGATTTCTAAAAATCGACTTCTATAAAATCGACCTAATTTCGTAGTGTAGACATACCCTAAAGACAGAGAGACCCATATCCTCTGCAGATCTGGTACTGAGGGGCACTGTAACACACACTCACCACCGGTTACATGCTTTTTTTTTTTTTGGTCAGAAAAAGTATGCCCTGAGTATCTGAGGAGCACACCAGTTAGAATCCTGGATGTCCGACTTATGTGACAGCCTCCAGAGCTAAAAGGGTGAGCTGCTACAGCTTGATCTAAAAGCCAGAGAGTCTAGCTGAGACCTGCTGTAGACAAACATCCTCTGTGGATCAGGCACAGCGGGCAATACATCACAAGCAAAGACCAGTGGGTCACATGTATGTGCAGCAGCAGTTCATAGGGACTCAGAGATGGGGTGGTTCTGTTTTGGAATATTTTGTTGCTGATTGTCTATTATAAGGTTGTGGGGATTTGCTGCTGTTTTGTTCTGCTCTAATTTTATCATGTTAGTATTTTTAATTTATGACAGGGTGCCTAGCGCCTGGCACGGGTGCTTTACATTTAAATCAAACTTAATAAATAAAAACAAATCCACAGCAAATGACAGTTCTCAGAAGACATTAAATTTGCTTTCAAGAAGAGTTTGCATGCCCAAGAAGTGCAGCTAAATGTATTCTTTTGATCCCTTGTCTGGCCCAACTTGAGCTGTGATGTTTCCCCACTCACTTTGAAACTGAAGCGTCTCGGGATTGATGCTGCTACTGCCTTAGAAAACAGCGTTTGACATACATTTGATTTAAATTCTGGAGCCAAGTTTAAGTGTGGCTCCACAAATTGAAGAGGGGGGGGGAAAGTATTAAAACACTATTTTCTTCATCCCTGAGACGCATCAGTTTCAAAGCTAATGGGCAAAAACTACAGTGCAAGTTGGGCCAGGCCAAGGATCAAAGAAGCAACATTACTGACTTTCAAAATGCAAGCACTTCTCAAAATACACTTAAATCAACAACAAACCGACCTACACAAAATGAGGAGTTCATTTTATACATTGTTGCATTTGGCTCTGTATAGAAAACAAAACAAAAAACAATCAAATCAAAACGAAACTGAATAAAAAAGGGATTGTTTTTAGTACACGAGCAATATCCCGAAGGCTTCAGAATCTCTCATTTTAAACCCTGTTGTAAATACCACAAAATGGTTGGGTGGGGTGAAAATGTCTTATGACAGCTGCCGTCAAAGATGGAATAAGACATGAGTTCAGAACAAAGTTGTAAGCTGTTGCCACCAGAAATTGGGTTCTAGAACAGCCCCCAAGAATCAAGAATTAGTGAGATTCAATACAGGTGGCCACACTACTACTTTTTAACATAACATACAACACATGGGGGGCAAGCGCCTCGCTCCCCCCCACTCCAGACCATTTACACCCGGTAAAAGAAGCATAAAGGGGCTTGTGACGGGGCAGAGTGGCCATGCACTGGTATCGCGGCGGTTAACCCTTCCTGCCTGGCAGAGGAAGCCCCGCCCCGGAAGCCCTACTGGGCATGCTCCAACTGGGGAATAAGAATAAAGCCTGCAAAGGTGCTCAGTCTGGGCTGACCACCAGAGGAGAAGGAGGCGCACCGCCTGCTCCGGAGGAGGGACAGCCAAGCCAGGACGCACCTGACGCCCAAGACGGAGGTTTCGGCCGTAGGGGATGGACTGGAGGACTCCGTCCCCCCCCAGGAGTGGAGAAGGTGACATTGAGGGTAGGAAGTGACCCAGGGGCATCTTAGAGACAGGCAGCATCAAAGCTGCACTGACGCTTGGCATGTTGCGGGCGGATCCCCAACGTGCTGAGCGTGAGGGGAAACCCCACCAATAGGAGAGCCCTGGGTCAGGACCTGGTGGACAGGGCAGGACCGGGTTCCCCTACCCTTTCCCCCCACCATTGGGATACACTCCCCCGCTTGCGAGGGGGATTGTATGGACTCTGGCCGCTAGGCTGCACTACCCTGCTTGCGAGGGGGATTGTATGGACTCCAGCCACCAGGCCACACTGCCACAACATGGGGAGCGATTTATGTGGACCTGGTCTTCGGGCCACACTGCCCGATACTCGGGGTGACACATGGACTCAAGCCGGTAGGTCCCACTACTCCGACTAAGGGACGAGCACAGGGAGACCGGCCGTTGGGCTACATTGGAACATCCTTACAGGACGGATGTGAGAACGTAGGAGTGGTGAGGCCCCGACACCCCATCCACCCCTGCCACAAAGGGGCCCTGTGGTGCCGGACCTGTCACAGGGCTCTAAAAGCCTCCACTGAGAGAATTTCCTTGGTGCAGGCACAGCTGGAGACAGCAGTAAGGTTGCCTTCCAACGCCTTGTGAAAGGGGTGTTCCATGGTGCAGGGGCGGGGGGGCACGGTGAGGTTGGGACTGCAGGTCTGTGGCTTAAAGCCACCTTAATCTTCTCTTGTCCTGGGCTGTGAATTCTGTACTGCAGGAGATACCATCTAAACAGAGGGATTAGATTAACATCGATCTCTTATCTATGTGGATGGTCATGGTTGCATATAGAATCGTAGGACTGAAAGGGACCTCAAGAGGTCATCTAGTCCACTCCCCTGCACTCATGGCAGGACTAAGTATTATCTACATCATCCCTGACAGGTATTTGTCTAAGCTGCTCTTAAAAGTCTCCAGTGATGCAGATTCCACAACATCCCTAGGCAGTTTATTCCAATGCTTAGCTACCATGACAGTTAGGAAGTTCATCCTAATGTCCAAACTGCCTTGTTGCAATTTAAGACCACTGCTTCTTGTCCTGTCCTGAGAGATTAAGGAGAACAATTTTTCTCCTGCCTCCTCCTCTAACAACCTTTTATGTACTTGAAAACTGTTATCATGTCTCCTCTTAGTCTTCTCTTTTCCAGACTAAACAAAGCCAATTTTTTCAATCTTCCCTTATAGGTCATGTTTTCTAGACCTTTAATCACTTTTATTGCTCTTCTCTGGACTTTTTCCAATGTGTCCACCTCTTTCCTGAAATGTGGTGCCCAAAACTGGACACAATACTCCAGCTGAGGGACAATCAGCTCAGAATAGAGCAGAAGAATTACTTCTCGTGTCTTGCTTACAACACTCCTGCTAGTGCAGCCCAGAATGACGTTTGGTTTTTTTGCAGCAGTTTGTATGTGTGCAATTGATTGTTCCTTCCTAAGTGGAGTACTTTGCATTTGTCCTTATATGGATTAACTGGTATCCAGATTACACTGGGGAGCTGACTATGTGGTTATGTATCCTTTCTGGGTGTTGTGGGGCCTGCCTACACAACAGTTCCCACATTTCTCTATTTATTATTATTTATGAAGTCCCATATGCATAAACTATACATATAAATACAAGACAACATTCACGCAGGGGTGATGGAAGCTTCCTAAAAGTCGGGGGGAGAGGGAGGCCACTGGTGCCCAAACTGTGGCCCTGCTCCCCGGGCTGCCCCTTCTCCCTGAGGCCCCACCCTCATGCCGCCCCTTCAAGGCCATACCATTATGCCGCCCCTTCCCCCACGAAGCCCCGCTTGCTCCTCTCCACCCCTTCTCCCCTGTCACTCAACCTTACAGCTGGTAAAAAGTGATGGGATCATGGTCCCCTGCCACCTCCTGTTCCAGAGCTCCTGCATTCACATCCCAAAAGCAAGGGCATGAATTCTCACTCCCTTGAATAGGCTTTTTTCAACTGAATAGTCTCAGTGGCTAGTGAAGGACTGGATTATGGTTTGCAGGATCTCACCTTAAGTTGAGATATTCTTTCAAAAGTGACGGCAACTACCCCTAGAAGCCATAGCGGTGCTTTGAGCCATTTGAAATGGAGTTTGAGGGTCACTGCCCCAATGAAATCACTAAAATCCAAGATTATATAGACAGAAGATAAGTGGGGGTATGGTGGATACTCCAAGTCTGATGGTGAAAAAGAGAGAGAGAGAGAGAGAATGAAAAAGGAGAAATGATAGACAGCATCCTTCCTAATAAGGCCTGGTCCACACTACAGGGTTAGGTTGAATTTAGCCACATTAGGTTGATTTAAAAATGACTGCGTCCACACAACCAACCCCATTCCGTCAACCTAAAGGGCTCTTAAAATCGACTTCTGTACTCCTTGCCCCCCGAAGAGGGGAGTAGCGCTAAAATTGACCTTGCTGGGTCGAATTTGGGGTAGTGCAGATGCAAATCGACGGTATTGGCCTCCAGGAGCTATCCCAGAGTGCTCCATTGGGACTGCTCTGGACAGCACTTTGAACTCCAATGCACTAGCCAGGTACACAGGAAAAGCCCCAGCAACTTTTGAATTTCATTTCCTGTTTGGTCAGCGTGGCGAACTCAGCAGCATTCAGCAGCACAGGTGACCATGCAGTCCCCCCAGAATCGTAGAGCATAGAATGTTTCTACGCTCCCCCTATCATCTCCATCCCTGAGGTTATCGCAGATTAGAAGGCGGGAAAAAAAACGCACTCGCGATGACATGTTTTCCAAGCTCATGCAGTCCTCCCACACTGATAGGGCACAGCTTAATGCATGGAGGCATTCACTGGCAGAGGCCAGGAAAGAATTAAGTGAGCGTGAAGAGTGGAGGCAGGACATGATGCTGAGGCTAATGGGGGAGCAAACGGACGACGAAGTGTCTGTTGGAGCTGCAGGAAAGCCAACAAGAGCACAGACCCCCACTGCATCCACTGTATAACCGCCTACCCTCCTCACCATGTTCCATAGCCTCCTCACCCAGACGCCCAAGAACACAGGGGGGAAGGCTCCGGGCACCCCGCCACTCCACTCCAGAGGATGGCCCAAGGAACAGATGGCTGTCATTCAAATAGTTTTGATTTGCTGTGTGGCTACAATAAGTAATGTGGCCTTGTCCTTCCCTCCTCCTCCACCCCACCCGGGCTACCTTGTCCATGATCTCATTTTTAAAAAATTAATAAAGAAAGAACACATGGTTACAAAACAATTGTTACTTTATTTCGAAGGGCGGAGCATGGTTGGCTTACAGGGAATTAAAATCAACGAAGCGAGCGGGTTTGCAGCAAGGAGAAAAACACACAACTGTCACACCAAAGCCTGGCCAGTCATGAAACTGGTTTTCAAAGCCCCTCTGATGCGCAGTGCACCTAGCTGTGCTCTTCTAATCGCCCTGATGTCTGGCTGCTCAAAATCGGCTGCCAAGCAATTTGCCTCAACCTCCCACCCCACCATAAATGTCTCCCCCTTACTCACAGATATTATGGAGCACACAGCAAGCAGCAATAACAATGGGAATGTTGGTTGCGCTGAGGTCTGACCTAGTTAATGATTTCATTTAAACGTCCAAAGGCACATTCTACCACCATTCTGCACTTGCTCAGCCTATAGTGGAACTGTTCCTTACTACTGTCCAGGCTTCATGAGCCATGGGAGCAAGGGGTAGGCTGGGGTAGGCGCAACCGCACGGTGCTGCTGGCTGGGAGAGCAGCCTGAGGCAGAAACCTCCAGCTCTCATGATATTTCAGGCAGGACTGATTCTCCATGAGACGAAACTTAAAGAAGAGAATGACCTGGAGTCTCTGGCTGCCATTTGGTGCTCTAAGAGGAGAATAGCCACGTCTGTCCAGGTGCCCTTGATCTACCTCACAAAGGTCTGCCAGGAACACCCAGGAGATGTACGACAGCTATCAGTCCTACTACACCGTTCGCCATGAAGACAAGGAGCTGGTGCTGTGTAGCAATGCAGTACTGCAACTGCCAGCAGCACCCAGGAGACGTATGGTGACGATGAGTTGAGCAGGCTCCATGCTTGCCGTGGTATGGCATCTGCACCAAAATGATTGTCTGCCATTGCTTTCACGGAGGGAGGAAGAGAGGGGAGCCTGATGACATGTACCCAAAACCACCCGTGACAATGTTTTTGCCCCATCAGGCATTGGGAACTTAACCCAGAATTCCAATGGGCAGCGGAGACTGCAGGAACTGTGGGATAGCTACAGTTCTGTGGGATAGCATCGACTCACTCTGTAAATCGATGCTAGTCATGGTAGTGAGGATGCACTCTGCCGACTTAATGCACTTAGTGTGGATATACACAATTGACTGCATAAAATTGGTTTCTAAAAATCGACTTCTATATAATCGACCTAACTTTGTAGTGTAGACATACCCTAAGAGTGATTAGGAAGTGTTTTTAAATAGGACTCTAGCATGCTGCAATTCTATCAGAAATAGACAAACCCTGAAGTTGTAAAGATTGCTTTACGAGACTCTGAACTACCATCAATCAGACCAATCATTTGATCGCACGCATCCACTTGATAATCCTCTCTCTCTCTCTCTCTCTCTCTCTCTGAATTTAGGGTTACACTCTTTCTCCTTGGCTTTCACAAATGTGAAGTCAGGGGTACTTCAGTTCATTACATCCCCATCTCTTAGAGTCTCTCTAGCTGTGAAAAGCTTATTATTTCTGCCAGTTCAGGTTTCCTGCTCATACGTAATCTCTCAACTCTCATCTATATTTTAGTGTTCTTCTCATATTTAAATAAAGATATTCCATCTCATTACAAGCTACATTCCTCAGCGATATTAACAGAAGCCCCATCTGGCAGACCCTCCCTGTGAGGCTGAGCATTGCTTTTGCAAGGTTACATTGTTTTCCCTCCTAAGTGATATAATTTAAAGGACAGTGTATTTTTAATGAAGTTCAATTGTTGAGTGTAGAATTACAAGTGCCTTCTCTGGATCTAATAAAGCAAGTTTAACCTTCATATTAAGAGGAGGCAGAGAACTGACTGAAGGGGCAGGTTCAAAGCTTTTGCCTGAGAGGGTAAGACATATATTGTTTCATCTTTCTGCCTTACATCACCTTTTGTTATTAATCATTTCTTCTATAATTTGAAATAAAGCCAAAACAGCACCTACAAAATAAGAGATCATTCTTTGCAATAGTCTTGAGTATTAGTTATATGGAGAAAAATGAAAGAGATTCAGTATGTTTGCTATGCCCAATATTGCCAAGTCATCCAGGTTGGGACATCCAGTTTTTCTTCCCCATCAGGCATGTGGAAGATGCACATTCCAACTGAAGGGTTCAATTTTTTAAATGTAAACAACTGGTCAGATCTAGTGCTTTATGAATGTTTAAGATAGCCAAGATCTTGGCTAACGTAATTCCAGTGGTCAGCGGGGGTGTCATGTGTTCTTCTCTGTGGCTGATATACAGAGGAAACGGAGTCTGCGTCAGCCAAAATGGCGGCACGCAAAGTAGCTATGTACATGAGAGCAAGCCACCCCCCTCCATTCCTTGTGCAGGGGCCAGCCATACTACTGCTGAGAAGTGTTGCCATTGCTCCATGGTAATGACATTGCAGACCCTAGCCTCCCCAAAGGGGAGCACTCACTACACCTGTTCAGAGGGTGGCACCGCTACCACTGCAGTGCATGCTCACCGGAGCTCCAGGAGGGGTTCCGGTTGAGTTGCTTTTTTCCCTCCGCCCTTTCCATGTCTTTGCTTCTCACTCTGTTCCCCTGGAGTAAGTCTCTTTCTAACCACAGGCAGTTAGTGGTCGGCGTATGAGAGGTATACCCAGTCTTCTTTTATCCTGTCCGAAATATGGATACTCACATTACCCAGATAATTGTTGAAATCTTTTGTGAATCTGATTCCTTGACTGCAATGATATCTTAGCACAGCAAGTCCCACAGATAGTTATGCTTTGAATAAAAACAGTACTTGTTTCCTATTATCAGTTTTAAATGCGTTGTTTCAGTTTCTTTGCATGTCTAACTTGTACTATGAGAAAAAGTAAATGAGAGCACCTAATTTACTTTCTCCATACCAGTCATTCTATGTCCATCTTTCATACTCCCTTTTAGTCTCCTTTCAGACTAAACACTCTGAATCGCTTCTTCCATGCTTCTAGTCATTGTCATGATGTGCTGCTGGCGCCCTTCTACTTCTGTAGCGCTTATCTATTCCTTCCAGGCCTCCAAACACTAAGGGGGCAAGCAGTTAAAAACACCAAGTACTTAAGTAGATCTAACATTCACCACAGCAGAGTGCATTGGCACACAAACGCAAAAGCCAGCCAAATACACCATGTTTAGGTCATTTGAGCTACATTACAAGAAAAACAAAACAAGTTACACAAGCATACAGTAACAACAAAAACTGCTAAGATCACTTTGCGACATGGGAATTCCTGCTTTTTTTTTTTATGTCCATGCTTTATCTATCAGCATGCCACTATAATGTGCATTTCTTTAAACAGGCAAAAATGTTATGCTGCAAGATAGAGAGTTGATTGTTGCAGGGGTTCTGACAATCTTATTTGGTTTGGTGTTTCAACAAGAGCTGTTCAGATAACCTGCTGCAGTAAAGAATTCCCCAGTGAGCCTACATAAGCATGCCACCCTCCACACTACCAGTGCATGTGATGCTACATCTGGGTTTGTAAAGTATTTAAGACCAACATGCACAGGATATGAATTTAGTGATTTTTTTTCAATAAAAAAAATATTTACCTAAAACATCACAACAAAAGAAAAGGTTGAAGAATGAGGCAGCTCCTCCCCACAAATATGCAGAACCGTTGAAGAGGAATATAAATAATTAGTAACATATTTCAAAAGATCTTTCTTTCATACACATGCACTATCATAATATAGTTTCCAAAGAAGCTATTTACAATATTGATGTTCTTGCATATCTCCAACAGACTGGTGGTAATCTGAGGATCTGCTTGCAGTTCTCACCACCACCTTTCCTTTTAATTTTGTGGATATCACTCTAAATGTACAAATAGTCTTTGGTATTCCAAGACTATCACTAGATCTAATTCTGGAGTCAAGGTGTTAAGAGGGCTGCTCCACTAATGCAAAGAAAAAATAGGCTTAATTGGACAAAGCAAAAGAAACCTCTAACGGTTGTAATCCAGTTCAAAAGGTTTAAAAACCAGTCTCTGCAAGGACAAACAGAGAAGCTACAAATGGCTGGTTCTATTCTTCCCTAGAGTAACAGTGGTGAAATCAGCAGAGTTACTCCACTGATTAACTTGACCTATTGTCCGATCATTTAAAGTGCTTTACATTTATATAGCACTAAAGGATTTACAATCTATTGAAATCATGATTTCCCAAACAAAACCTCATTTTAGAGGTTGAAAGTGTATTTCAGTGGAGTCCACCTAATTTCTTTCCTTTTGCAAAAAACACATGAAGTCTCAGTTCTGTTCCAATGTGGAACAGGAAGTGTTTTGAAATCTTGTCAAGTTTTATGGGAAGACTATGTCCTAACCAGCTCTAGTTGGGATTCTCATTTTCTTAACCACACTTGGACAATACTGAATCAGGGCTGGTGACATCTGAATGAGAGCTAATAAAACTGCCATGTAGAGGTGAATCCAGAGCTAATTTAATAATCAAGTGAAGGGCCTAGTGAACCTGACTTGAACAGGAAAGAGAGAGGCCTGCTGTGAGCACCCTCCCGTGATTCCTAGATTCCAGCAGAGACTTCACATTTGTCCATTGTTCGGATACAGCACAACAGTTGCTAAATCAACAAGTGCTTGACAACACTGTTCTGTGTCCATAATATACCTTTGACCCAGGATTGCTGCTCCCTCTAGGTATGGGAAGTAATTCAGTCTTCTGTAGCTCAGTCCAGAGGGCCTCTTCTAAACAGGGGCTGGCAATTGTACCAAATTGCACATAATTGCATGTGATGAATTTGTAATGCAGGCTAAAGCTTGCTAGCAACTTAGCTGAGACCACCACACTCGTTTAGCTTGGTTTGAGGCCAATCCTTTATTCACTAAGCTACAAAGTCTCTGAAGATTTTTTCTGCGCCACAAAAGTATCTGGATCCCAAACCAGAGCCTTCCACTCTATGAAAACAAAATCAGTTTGTAATGTGCTCTGAAACCACTTCATCAGTTGACTATCTATAACAGAGTGCTACATGATTTAAAACAAAACAAAAAAGACAGCACACTACTGAATTTCACAGCAACTAAGAAACCCGATTTTTTTTCTCCACCTTGGCACAACACAGCGGCATTTATGGAGCAACTAAGCAACATTTAAGAATGATTCCTTGAAAAAAATTCAGGATCTTTTTGTTTTTAACCACATGCTTTGGTTTTGCAGTTGTTCATACTGAAAAGTGCAGTATAGAAAATAAATGGGCTAGGTTTTGAACGAGGGATGAGTGAATGACTACAGAAAACTAAGCAACAGCCTGAATGCTGAACCGAATTTCACGGCTTGGACAAAAGTAAGACACCCCTTTCACCTGGAACTAAGATCTACTCTGCATCCTAAGCTGCCTTTGGTGTTGTTCTGCCACATACTTTGCAAGGTCTTAGCAGGTCTAGCAGATTTCGATGAGTCCGATAATATCTTTGAATCTCTTTAGTTTTACAGGCACAAAATGCATTTTGCGGCACCACTGGCCTTGAGAATCCCAAGGACACTGCAAGATTTGGAGGCATCAGAGTGTGCTAGACGAGTCAAGATCCTACAATTGATGTGGTTGAGTATCAGCAAAGGTAGAGAGTCTGCTCAAGGTGATGAGAAGTATTAGTGTTATGTAGGAATAAGAAGGGGACACAGTCTATGCTTGTTGGGATTGACTTCCACTATTCTTAAGTACTATCTGAGTGGTATTTAGGGAAGGATCAGGCAGAGGGAGGGATACCAGTGATGAGCACCATATACATTCCTAGATTGACGCATACATCCATAGATGGGAAGAAGACTTCAGTGGGCATCCAATCTTGTGAAGCAACCCCATAACATTTAGAGGTTTGCCTGTTATTTAAAACACTAATTGTTTTGACACAAAATCCAAGGTTAGCCCACCCTTGCCAAACTACTCTTTTAAACCAGGATCAGGTCTTGGAATGAGAATTCTGAGCTTATAATAAACTATTGACATTACTTCAGCTTCACATGGGAATCTGTAGATCTTCCAAAAATTCTGTGAAAGGCAAAAACAAGAGTTACCTAATTAGCCCCCAGAAGTCAACCCTAAGCAGAGAACATGCTGTACCTTTTAAAAAGGTGTACTAAGTGCTGCTTCTGAGCCATTCTCTCCAGTTCTGCCAGAGCCATTCTATCCTTCTTTGCTCTCCACAGGTATAATGCCACCAGCTGGATTTTGCCACCAGACCCCCAGCTATAACTGATTGTACACCCCTTGGTGTAGGGATTTTGTCTCCTCTGTGTTTTCTACAATGCCGAGAACACAACTGGCACTAAATAAGAAATGATCATATTAAGCTGTCGCCTGATTAAACACTTCATTTCCCGCCCCTAACATTTTAAAAACAAAAATCTGAAGCGCATACACCTTGTTAATTTCCACATTCTAACTTTGTATTTTTTTTTAAAAATGACACATTTTAGCACAAAATATTCAGTGTAACAGACCTAGTAAGTTTACTGAAAATATTGCGGGGGGAGGGGCGGGGGCGGCTTAGGACGGGAAGAGGGGGAATTTGCCAAGGGAACTGTCCGGTCACA
This sequence comes from Natator depressus, assembly GCF_965152275.1. Classification (NCBI taxonomy): domain Eukaryota; kingdom Metazoa; phylum Chordata; order Testudines; family Cheloniidae; genus Natator; species Natator depressus. Next base: position 109,363,196 of record NC_134238.1, on the reverse strand, counting down.
GATTGAAAACAATTGTGTGATTTAGGCTTGTAAGCAGACACTGGATCCACGTACAGAACTTTCAGTGGCAGCCTTCAGCTGATCAACCAAGAGCTGATCAAAAATTAGCCAAGATTTGATTTAAAAAAAACAAAACTAGTACAACAATCAGCAAGGGTTTTGGCTTACAGACGATTATAACCAGAAATCTATTCCTGGTTCTCCCAATGACCTGTTGTGTGAACCTGAACAACTGCTCTATGCCCTGGTTTCCCTGTTTATCAAATGGGAATAATGATACTTACTCTCCTCTGCATAGTGCTTTGAGACCAATAAGTTAAACACACTGGATAGAGTTAAGCATTAACGTACACACTGTCCTGACTTAATGGTGGTGTTATGGTAGTAATTAGCTTACTGAGGCAAAGCTGCAGTTGCATGCAGCAGGTGTTTTACTGTGTGTAAGGGGACTGTTGCCCCCTTCCTAACATTCAGTGGGGGTATTTTAGTTGCTAGCTCCCAGTACTAAAAGGGGGAGGGGTCGATGGGGAATCAGGACCCTGAGACTGCCAGTCCCTAGCAGCAATGTGGAGAGGCCAATGCTCCAGATCAGCCTGGATGACAAGGCAGGCAGGCTAATCAGGGAGTCAGGAGGCCAGGGAGGTCCCGTCCTCCGTGTGAGCTGGAATTGCCTGGGGCAGATAGAGTGGGGCGGAGCTAAGGAGAAAGCAGGGGCCCAAGCTGAGCTGGGGAGCAGAGCTGTGCCAGATCCAGAGGGACCAGAAAAGCAGCCCAGAGAGAGCAGACTTGCCCTGGGAGGAGAGCTGCAGCAACCAGAACCAGAGGGGCCAGAAAAGCAGCCCACGAAGCAGGTCAGGGCTGGGAGCAGAGTCACAGAAGCAGCCTGCAGAGCAGACTTGCCCTGGGAGCAGAGCTGCAGCAACCAGAGCCAGAGGGGCCAGAGAAGCAGCCCAGGGAGCTGGAGGCAGAGCAGCAGCAGCAGTGCAGAGAGAGTGGTGGAGCTGGGGCTGGAGCAGTCTGGAGCTGGGTGCGGTGAGCAGCTGGGGAGAGCGAGGGGGACCCTGGGCAGTGGGCCCAGCACAGGGAGACGCCTCAGCCAAGAGGCTCTGCAGGCCAGGCTTGGATCGTAACCCCGACAGGGTGGGGGTGACACTGGGCAGAAGGGTCCTACCACTTAGAGCCTGAGAGCGTGTGGCCACCAGCAGAGCAAGTGTCCAACCTACAGCATCCCTACAGCACAGCCAGGGCCTGAGAAGAAGGCCTGGGACTTACAAGGAACAGACTGTGAACTGCCTGGACATTCCAGAGACACTGTTTGTGATGTTCCCTGCCACAGAGCGGGTTGATGTGTTTCCTTTAACCTTTCCCATTTTTCCTTATTCTTTTTAAAATTAATTGTTGATTAAATAACTTGCATTTGCTTTAAATTGTATGTAATGGTCAGCGGGTCAGAGAAGTGCTCAGTGCAGAGAGAGTACCCCGGAGTGGGGACACCCTAGCCCCTGTCCTAGGTGACCACAGCAGAGTTGGGGGTCGAGCCCCCCGGAATCCTGGGGCCAGCCTTGTTGGGGTTACAAGGACTCTGCCAGACAGGAGAGTGGAAGGGGAGCCTTCAAGGGCAGGGAGACCACTGGGTAAAGGAAGTGGGAGTGAGGGCTCAGATCCTTTCGCTAGCTCACTTCAACTGGGGTAGTGCAGAAGCCAGGAAAGTTCCCCACAATAGTGGGACTATTTCCCCGCTTACATGAGCATAGACTGCAGGAACAGCCCCAAAGGGTGAAATCCTGGCCCTACTGACGTCAAAGGGAGTTCACCCATGAACTTCAATAGGGCCAGGTTTTCACCACGAGTGTTTAATGTCTGATAAGGAACACAAGAGGCTTACACCAAGTCCATCTTCCCACAACTGTCACAACACAGTTCACTGATTTTACAGCATCACCATTTTGGTGTCCCTAACACACACAGTCTCCTTATACAAGCAATCACCAAACGTTTTATGTGAGAATGGTGGCTTCCTTAAGGAAAGATAAATGTTCCTTTTTTTCTGAACCAATTCCTTTCTTTGTGATTTTAGAAGTTATAGAACAGAAGTGGGGAAAAGGAATAAGAAAAATAAGACACTGCTTTTACATTGCATGACATCTTTATGAAAATGACCAGAACAATTAGCTAAAAGAAAGCACTGGCTCCAGTTGACTAAATGTATCACGGGACATCTAGCTGCATTATAACAACCTGTTTTCCATTTAACAACTATTTTGATACTACAGTAAAAACGTAGGGTACGCTTATTAAAGTATGCCAGGACATCATATGACAAAGGGCTGTACCTAGCAGCTACAATAATACATTCTGCTTTAGGAGGTTATCACCACTCTGTCTTTGAAGCCCCCCACCCCAATTTATTATGAAATATAACAATTCTCTAGTGTCATACAAATGTAGGGGAGGGGGGGAAACTGCAGCTGATATGAGTAATTTGTCTGCTAAAAACAAATAAAACCTTATATTTATTATATTCAACTCCCAGGGCTTATTAGGATGATGTACAGAATGTGTGTGTTTTTAAAAATAATTGATCTATGTAGCACGTAGTGAAGCAGACGCTCAGCTGGTGTAAATCAGTGTAGTGTCACGGAGAGCAGTGCTATAGGGGTCCACAGAAGGGAGAATATCACACGCACTAAATAAATACAGGTTTGTAGGAAGGTTATGTCTTTAGGTTATGTCTTCTTAAAAGTATGTCTGGATTTTTCAAAAATCAAGGGTGTTAACTGCCCAACACCCAATTCAATGGAGTGAAATTTGGACACCTTACTCCGATAGGCCACTTTGAAAATCCCAGCTACACATTTTGAGATGTCTGAAGCCTTCCGTTGAGAGGTCAAAGAGTTATTTTCATACAAGGATGCATTTTAAATGTAATACTGTCTTTTTTTGAGCACTGGGGAGATCAACCTTTTGCAGTGCCCCTTTAGCGCAGAGAGCCACAGAGTAACCACCGCCAACATATTACATTATCTGCAACAGTCACTCAGTGCAGAGATTATGTTCAGGATGGTGGCTTTTAGCTCTAAAGGTCATTGCATATAAGTCTGCAACATATTTGGAATGTGATAACATTTGTCTGTCTTAACAGCTTAATTAATGGGCCCAAATGTTTTCTTTCCCAACCAGCTCAATTAGTGGCACATACTTTATCTTTGACTGCAAGGAACCGATGGTTAAGTTCTGGCACTGAGCAGTGTCAGCCCTTATCAGCTCATTTTAACACCCTGCTTAGTACAGCATAATGCAAGGTGAAATATAGGGAAGTTAAGCTGGTTTATTCTAAGGACAGTTATGTTCACTGGCAGTCTGAACCTCTCTCTCACAGGACCTCATTATGGTGAAATACCGTGCCTAAGGTTGAAAAGATGTGCCATTTTGTGAATACAGCAGTTGCTCTGCTCCCAGGATCATCCATATGTGCAAGAGTAAATTGGGATGTCACTCCCCAGGACTGCTATAGGTTGCTTTCTTGGTCAAATATTCAATATTTGTAATAGGAAGCAATAATGTACAGAGTCATATACTCTATTCCTGGGTGACCCATGTTTGCTTTCCAAGAGACATGTATCATACCATAGAATCTCTTCTATAACCCAATGGCTAATATGTGGACTAGTATTGACCAAAATGAAGTAGATTACTTTTTCCCTCCCAGCTAGCTCCTTAATGCCACAATATTTCATATAGCGACTTCTGTCCAGTGAAATATATAATTCATCCTAGAATTGGTGTAGCATCTCCATGCAGACTGGGAGAATGCAGAGGCCAGACTGCACATTACATACAACCAGGAATGCAGTTTCTCTTGGAGGTTTCCTTAAGAAAAGCAAATATTTACGGTGGGCTGTTTAAAAGTGCTCAAGTGTGGACTTAAGTGTGCTCCCACTGAAGTCAATGGTAACACTTCCATTGGCTTCAAGGGGTATAAAGTTAGGCCAGTGCTGGGAGCTTTAGAAAATCCTACCCTAAATATTTCAATACTCATTATATGGTCTCATTTCAGCTACCTCAGTGGGATATTACAGGTAAGAGTTTCTGTAAGGAGGACAGAAAATTCACTTTGCTATCGCATGGAACTCTGTAGGCTGAGTGCCAATCTGGATGGAGCAGTTTAAATTTGCACATGTCCAATTTCACCCCCAATCTACACAACTGCTGAGTAAATCTTTGTAGTGAAGTTTGGGGAAGCAAAACAAACACAGATTCTCTCCTGTGACCCGCGGTAAAGAAGCCACCCAGAAAGGGGAGAAAATATTAAGGGCTCATCAGGAGCGTAAAAGAAATGTAAATGCAAGCTCTTAAAAAGCCACACAAAGACAATGGGATACTACTGTACTGTTTCAGAAAAACACAAAACTTCCATTTAAAACACATCTTTGGTAAGATCAGAAATAGTTAATTTACTTAAGTTTTAATGTCAGACCGCACACAATGACAAGTACAGTATTTAAAGCTAAAATGCCTATTTTTTTTTTTGCCAAAGAGAAAATACTTAGTGAGCAAAAAAAAAAAGAATCACACTCCCATTTAAACTGTTTTATTTGCAGAAGTCAAAACTCACTAATGCCAGTGTGCTAAATATAATCACCAAAGAACAGATACAGTTGAAAGTAAAAAAAAAAAAAAAAGCTGTCCATAGCACACATTGTCTTTTTATATATAATGTAGCTATTAGAGTAAGAGGTTTGCAAAGAGTGGTTTGTTTATTAGCTAATGCAGTTTGTTCTACGGAACCAAATGGCAATTATACAAGACCAAAATACTCATGGCCAAGGGGGAACACCAAGACTTAGAGAGATCTATCATCAGCGTTGGTGAGTGCATGAAGGGTGAACTCAGGTGCATGGAAATCTAGCACCAGTCTGAAGCCCTACAGGGTGTAGGGTTGCCAGGTGTCCGGTTTTTGACCGGAATGCCCAGTCGAAAAGGGACCAAAAAGCACTGCTGACCGGGCTGTTTAAAGTCCAGTTGGCAGCACAGCGGGGCTAAGGCAGGCTCTCTGCCTACCGTGGTTTCACATGGTTCTGGAAGCAGCGGCATGTCCCCACTCTCACTCCTTCGCGTAGGGGCAGCCGGGGGCTCTGCACGCTGCCTCCGCCCCAAGCGCTGGCTCCAGAACTCCCATTGCCTGGGAACCGTGGCTGATAGGAGCTGTGGGGGCGGCGCCTGAGGATGGGGCAGTGCGCAGAGCTGCCTGTCTGTGCCTCCAAGTAGGAGCCAGAACGGGATATGCCAATGCTTCTGGGAGCTGCTTGAGGTAAGCGCCACCCGGAGCTAGCACCCCAGCCCTAGTCCCCATCCTAGCCTCTGAACCCCTCAATCCCAGCCCAGAGCACTCTCCTGCACCCCGAACTCCTCATCCCTGGCCTCATCCCAGAGCCTGCACCCCCAGCCTAAGCCCTCACCCCCCTGCATTCCAACCCACTGCCTCAGCCCAGAGCCCCCTTCTGCATCCTGATCTCCTCATTTTTGGCCCCAACCCAGAGCCCGCATCCCCAGCCAGAGCCCTCACCCCCTCCCGCTCCCCAACCCCTTGAGCCAGCCCAGTGAAAATGAGCAAGGGTGGGGAGAGTGAGCGACAGAGGGAGAGGGGATGGAGTGAGCGGGGGAGGGGCCTCGAAGAAGGGACAGGGCGGGGGTGGAGGGGAGGGCAAGGGTGTGCAGTTTTGTGTGAGTAGAAAGTTGGCAACCCTAACAGGGTAGTGAGCTGACACAAGGATGAATTCCATCTACAGAACTTCCACTCCATAATTCCCATTCTTTTGCTAGCTGCTCCTCCCTCAAACTAAGAATGTATTTATTTATAAAATGATTCCATCCACACCCTTCACTCTTAGTATTGTTTTTATCATGATATTTGTGGGTTTTCTTAAAGCTCTTGCTCCTGGAAGTCAAGTGAATTTGTGAAAATCTCAGATTTAATTAATTTTTAAAGGACATTTCTAGCCCTTGGGGCTCAAGAGAAAGGCTTGGCAACATGAATCCTAAAGGCCCAAAACCCAGAAGGCAAATAAAAAGAACGCAACATTTATTATTTTTAAAATCTCATTATTTTTAAACCAATCTCATAAATCTGGGGAGTCTGCCACATGATTTTTCATTGCTTGGGGTTGGCAATACTTCACTCCCCTTCCTGTCCTTCCTTGCTGGGTTACATCTATTTAAAGGCTGGATACTGTTTTTTTTCAGACAGAGTGCAGAGGCTGCACGTCAGCCAGTGCCGTCAGGAAGACTAGTGGCTGACTCAGGACTTCTGGGAAATGCCCACCAGTGTGGTGCCCCCAGAAGACGCTTCTATGCCTGACCAGCTCCTTTGGCCACCTTTTGAGGGATGGGAGGGTCAGCCAAGACCTCATTCTCACCTTATTCCCTCACAAGCACTTTCAGGAAGCCAGCATCATCGGGGTCCCAAAGGGACTGGGACCGGCCTCTCTGTAAGAATGCAAGAGTCAGGGAGACGCACTGACTTGCTGGAAATATATCTGGAAAGTTGGGGCATATTCAAATTCCCTGCTGGGAACATAGGCAGCATTCATTTTGGGGAGGAATGTATGGAGGCAGCAAGACATATTGGCCCAGATTCTCATCCCACTTACAAAGCAAGGTATATCAGTAACGTCACTGATGTCACTCCATGCTTGGAACAAAGTAAGCAAGATCAGAATCTGGTCCCTTATGTTTGTAAGGGAGTATATACCAAGTCTCATTTAAAAAAATAAATAAAGACAATGTTGAACTGAGAGATAAGCCCAAACAAAAATCCTGGTTCTTAACCCTTCTGATCTTTGCAAGGTTTCTGATGATCCTGATCTGAACTTTGCAGCTGGTTTCTAGCTCTGAACAGACCAAACAGAACCTAGAAGTAATTTCTTAGCTAATGCCTGCAGCCCCTGGGCAGGAGCCGGCATCTGGCCTGCCAGCATCACACTATCCCCACACTTTGGGGAATTTCAAATCCAGATCCAACCTCGTGGCTTGGTCCCATCTCTAGCTGGCAAGGATTGCTTTGATGTGGTACAAGATGTCAGCAAGAGTGAGTCAAATTCAAGGTCACAAGTCCTTATCTTCAAAGCCCTCAATGGGGTGAGGAGAGGATGCTTTCACTGCTACTGTTCGTGCTATATGTATTCTATGGGGAGGTCTTCAGTTTCCAGGGCTGTCAAATCCTGCCCCTTTCATCAACTCTGAATTAATGAATATTTATAGAGACTAAAAAGTCAACATTTTAAATGAAAAAAATTGCCACTTCTTGCTGTGATAGAAGAGTTCCTGATGAATCAGGGTTTTGCCAATGCTCACTGCTACTTTTGGTTGGTTATTTAACAAACAGCACCTCTCTCCCCAGAGAGCAGATGACTTCCTATGACATTTCTCAGGGTGTCTAGGATGGAGAGTCACCATGCTACCCTCCTGCTTTCAGTGAGAGGGAGTCTTTCTGTCAGCTCCCTGACTCAGCCAGCCCTTCAGCCACTCAAGCGCTCTTTTCTGGGCTCTGCCACCCAGCTATGTTACCATGGAGATTAACACTGGGCATACCTCCATCCCCAAACTTTTCCGAAGCATCCCCTGTAGTGGCCAGCACCTGTCACTAGCCACTGACAATAATTACCAGGTTCGCCACTCCCAAGGGAATTGATTCAGCTGAGTATCATCTCCAATAACATGACAACACTGTAATCTATTTATAGTAAAAACAAGTAGAAGTTTGTTAACAAAAGTAAAGATTTAAGAGATAGTGAGAAAGAGTAATAAGAACAACAGATTACAATTAAAACAAAAAAGTATAAACACACTTCTACCAGATGAAGACTTAACTTTAATAGGCTAACCTTAAGTAAAGCAACTTCTTACCACACCCAGTTTTGCAGCATTTCAACCAAAACTGGTTGAGATACTGTTCTCATGAGCACAATCACACTGCCTGGTTACCCTCTCAAGTGCAGGATAAAAGAGGGATCCTCGTGCTTTCCTCTTATAACATTGTTTATAGTCCATTGTTTTGTCCCCTGTGGTTTCTTGCCCAGAGTGCTGGCTCCAAGGTGTCTTCCCATAGGCCTGCTTGTTTCACCTCCCTCCATCAACCTGTTTCTCCTATTGACTTTCACATGTAAATGATGCTTCCTTTGTGGTGGCTTTACAATGATTAATTTACATATGAACTGAGGCAGGTGATTTCACACCCCTTTGTTGAGCAAAACTCTGTGAACCCTGCCTGGGACAGATTCTAAAACAGACTTTCAGTACATACCGACAACTTCTTAAATATCACCCGCACATACACCACACAATGATTATGAGGACCCGTGAGACATAAGTTTCCACTAGACACCTGACAGGATGCTTTTGAGGTAAATTCTATGAAAGCCGAGTGTTAGGAGTTGCTGCTACAGAACAGGGAACCCTTTTGCACATTGGCATTGAGGGGTTCTTAGGGTTACACTTCATGAATTAAAAGCATAAGTGCTTTAAACTAATGTGCCTAATCAAATTAATCGCAATTTATCGCTCTCTATAAAATGAAGACTGAGCTCTGTATATATCTCAGGTGGTGTTACCTATTCAAAAATCACAAAATCTATGACAGCAGCTATCATTGCCGCTCTCTACTGGAATTATTTTTAAAAAAATAGTTTAGTGGGGAAGGAGGAACAGAGCTGAAGTTCCAAGGCAGGCATTGCAAGGGACACCAATATTCTCCAGGAATAATCCCTGAGGATTATATATTCTCCTGGTTTACCAGCTGCGGTTGACTTTAAACTAACCTGGTTCCTGTTGGGCTACAGTTTACAGTTAATGCTCACTTCATTTATCACTGCTCAGGCACAAAATGAGGCACAGGAAACCTCATTTTCAAATAGTAAAACTGGGGAAGGAGGAAAAAAGCAGGAATTAGGTATAGTGAAAGAAGAGAAGCTCTTAAACCTAACACAACTACTGGAGGATGGGGGGGAAGGGGACAACTCCAAAAGGAATATTCCAGTTGCATATGGGTCTAAATCAAGCTTCCACTCCACAACCCACCCATCCAATTTCAATCAGAGTTTGAAGCTTGGACTTTTTTTTTTTTTTTTTTTTTTTTTTTAACTATACTGGGCTAAATCCAAACACCATACATTTCAGGAAAGCTCAGATTGGGTACTAGGTTCCAAACCCTCAAATTTAGATCCAGGGTTTGGGTCTGTGCCCATCTCAAATTTCAAAAGCACAAATCACCTGCTTCTTGATTGAATAAACAAGCCAGGCTGTTCATCAAGGAAGAAAGAGCATTTGAGAGACAATAAAATCATACAACAGGGACGAGCCATGCCCACCCTATTTACTTTACGATAAAATGCTTCCTTCTTCAATGGCCATGCTCTGAAGCGGATGGAAAATTAATTTTCTGCAGTGAACTGCAAAACAGAGAAAGTGAATAATCTGAGAGTCAGAGAGACAGAAGCTGATTCTGTGGTGTATTGAAAACTGTGTTAGAATGATAAGATATCCACTTTAAATTCTCAAGGATTTTCCTGGTCCCACTTGCCAGCTAGGGGGCTCTATAAGGAAGCATGCAACTGGGTCTTCAGAGTCAGTCTGAAAAGAGCCAGCTAGAGCAAGGTGGGGTGAGCCTCGACTCTCTGTCTTAACAAGCCGCTTGCCTTCTGTGTCTCTTTCAGTTCTTGTATGTCAAGGTTCTGGATTTTAAGAAATAAAGTAATGTTATGTTGCAACCTTCCAGGAAGAATATTTGATGTTTTTTATCTAACTTCTGCTTGTATGCTGCAAACATAAGAGAGTCATAGCTCATTTGTTTTACCACTCATTTTCAGTTAGAATACAACAATAGCACTAGGACAGGGGAGGGCAAACTATGGCCTGCAGGCCGGATCTGGCCCATCAGGAATTTCAATCCAGCCGGCGGGGCTAAGGCAGGCTCCCTGCCTGCCCTGGCCCCATGCCACTCCTGGAAGTGGCCAGCATCATGTCCCTGAGGCCCCTGGGGGAGGGGAGGAAAGAGGGATCCGTGCGCTGCCCTCGCCTGCAGGCACCGCCCCCCGCAGCTCCCATTGTCCGGGAACAGGGAACTGTGGCCAATGAGAGCTTTGGGGGTGGTACCCACAGGCAAAGCAGTGCATGGCAGAGCCGCCTGCCCCACACCACCCCCAGGAGCCACTGCCGGATATGCTGGCCACTTCTGGGAGTGGCATGGGGCCAGGGCAGGCAAGGAGCCTGCCTTAACCCCACTGCATGCTGCTGCCACCCCAGAGCCGCTCGAGGTAAGCAGCGGCTCCGGGCCGGAGCCTGAACCCCGAACCCCTCCTGCACCCTGAACCTCAACCCTCTGCCCTGAGCCTCCTAACCCACTGCTGCACTCCTCCTGTACCCCAACCCCTGCCCTGAGCCTCCTCCCGCACTTTGTAGGCCTTCCTGCACCCCAACCCCCTGCCCTGAGCACCTTAACACCCTGCCGCACCCCTCCTGCACTCTGTACCCCCTGCCCTGAGCCCCCTAACTCCGTCGCACCCCTCCTGCACCCCAACCCCCTGCCCTGAGCCCCTCCCACACCCACACCCCTCCTGCACCCCAACTCCCTGCCCTGAGCCCCTTCCTGCACACCACACCCCCTCCCACACCCAGCACTCCCTCCCGCACCCCAACCCCCTGCCCAAGCCCCTGCCCAAGCCCTACATTCATGGCCCTGCATACAATTTCCCCATCCAGATGTGGCCCTCGGGCCAAAAAGTTTGCCCACCCTGCACTAGGACCAGATTACCTCTCACGGGTGTAATAGTAGTTGCTGGAGTCAGTGGACACGGACACCTGTCATGTGACTGGGTCCAGGACACAACTTCCTGCTGGCACCCCTGTAACCTAGCAGATCTTTATTACAGCCACCACTGGTAGAAGCACTCATCCTCAGGGGAGGCAAATGACTGTACCAGTGAGAAGGATGGTTTATCACCCGGAGGTACTTATGACTCCACAACCACAGTATTTGAGCATCTCACAATTGTTAAGGTATTAGTCCTCAACACCAGGCGAGGTAGAGAAGTGCTATTCACTGTATTTTACAGGTGGGGCACTGGGACACAGAATGGGTAAAGGCCAGATTTTTAAAGGGATTTAGGCTCCTAAAGAAGAAGATAGGTGCTTAGTAGGATTGTCAACAGCCCCTAGGCACCAAGATCTCATCAATTTCAATAGGGGTTAGATGCATAGGCTCTCAGAAAAATTCCACAGGCTTCCTATGTGCATCTTTTGATGCCTGAATAGCTTTGTAAATCTGGCCCTTAGTGACTTGCCCAAGGCCATATGGAAAGCCTGTGGTGGAGGAAGAAATTGAAATGAGGTCTCCCAGGTGTCAGGCTGGTGCCCTAACCACTGGATCACACTCTAGCTCTAATATTTAATGGCTAGGGTAATGGACTGGGACAAGGGGACCTTGGCTCAATTTCTGCCTGAGCCACAGACTTCCCATCTTACAGTGGGCAAGTCACTTAACCTGTGCCTCAGTTCCTCCATCTATAAAATGGGAATAGTATTTCCCTGTTTCACAGGAGTGTTATGACGCTAAACCCCATTGATGACCGTGAGGTGCGCAGACACTATGGCAATGAGAGCTAGGGAAGTATATAGATGGATATGACCACAGGACTCCTCCAAGGTAGAAAAACTTTATTTTACAGCCAGGACTCCAGAGAAGCCTGGCTGGTGGAATTTATCAAGCAGAGATTCTGAATCATTTAATTTCCAGGTCAGCCCTGTTCCTTCCAGGGCTCTCTGATTGAGCTGGATTCTTGTTTTACTATGTATATGTATTTATTCTACCACTGTCCCTTTTCTCAACATCCGAGACCCTTTGGAATAATTTCTAGTTGTGATACAAAATAGAGAATTAGTTAATGGATACTTACCTTTCCTATACTCAATGTGCTATATACATTCCAGAATTTTTATTAAAACAACTTGATTCCAATTATCTGTATATTCTTTGTCCTTTTTTTGGAGTTAAATTCACAGAAGAGTTTGTACAACCATACTAAACTATACATAGAATATATACCCTCAGTGCTGATGTGTTTTTTTGTTTGTCTCTCCCCTCTGGTTGTTTTTTAATAAAAGAATTGTGTTGGTTTGAAAGCAATTAATTGAAAGCAAACAGAGCCCTGCAAAGCAACAGAAAATTTTCTTATACCTTTACAGGGCATCATCTGCACCAATCACAATCACCTCCTAGCGTTGCAAGCACTGCACTCCCGAGGATAGCAACAAATATTAGCAAAAACAATGAGGAGTCCTTGTGGCACCTTAGAGACTAACAGTAGGAGGAAATTAGTATCGGGGAAATTAGGTTTAGGTTTTGTAATGACCCAACGACATCAGCCACACCATCAGGGGCTCATTCACCTGCACATCTACCAATGTGATATATGTCATCATGTGCCAGCAATGCCCCTCTGCCAGGTACATTGGCCAAACCGGCCAGTCTCTACACAAAAGAAGAAATGGACACAAATTTGACATCAGGAATAACATTCAAAAAACAGTAGGAGAACGTTTCAATCTCCCTGGTCACTCAACAGACCTAAAAGTGGCAATTCTTCAACAAAAAGCTTCAAGAACAGACTCAAACATGAAACTGCAGAACTGGAATTAATTTGCAAACTGGACACCATCAGATTAGGCCTGAATAAAGACTGGGAGTGGTTGGGTCATTACAAAACCTAAACCTAATTTGCCCCATACTAATTTTCCCCTACTGTTACTCACACCTTCTTGTCAACTGTCTGAAATGGGCCACTCATTACCACTTCAAAAGTTATTTTTCCTCCCTTGGTATCCTGCTGTCAATTGAATTGTCTTGTTAGACTGACCTCACACTTGGTAAGGCAACTTACATCTTTTCATGTATTTATATCTGCTCCTTTATTTTCCACACCATGCGTCTGATGAAGTCAGTTCTAGCTCATGAAAGCTTATGCCCAAATAAATGTGTTAGTCTGTAAGGTGCCACAAGGACTCCTTGTTGTTTTTGCTGATACAGACTAACACGGCTACCACTCTGAAACCTGTCAACAAATATTAGTAGCTTTCAGCTTCAAATTGCTGCCTTAAGGCATCCCTGATCCTTATGGCCCCATGCGGCGCCCTTCTAATAGCCCTGGTCTCTGCCTGTTCAAATTCAGCCTCCAGGCGCTAAGCCTCAGTGGTCCAGCCCTGAGTGAAGCTTTCACCCTTCCCCTCACAAGTATTATGGAGCATATAGCATGTGACTATAAGCATAGGAATATTGTCATCAGCCAAGTCCAACTTCCCATATAGGCAGCACCAGCAGGCCTTGAAATGGCCAAAAGCACACTCAACAGTCATTTTGCACTTGCTCAGCCTGTTGAACTGCTCCTTGCTGCTGTCAAGGTGCCCCATGTATGGCTTCATAAGCCACTGCATTAAGGGGTAAACGGGGTCTCCCAGGATCACAATGGGCATTTCAATTTCCCCTCTGGCGATCTTCTGGTCTGGGAAGAAAGTCCCTGCTTGCAGCTTCCTGAACAGGCCAGTGTTCCAAAAGTAGCGAGCATCATGCACCTTTCTGGACCAGCCTGCGTTAATGTCTGTGAAATGCCCACAGTGATCCACAAGTGCCTGGATTGAGGAATACCCCTTCTGATTAATGAACTCGGTGGCTAGGTGGTCTGTTGCCAGAATTGGAATACGCGTGCCATCTATTGCTCCTCTGCAGTTAGGGAAGCCCATTTGCACAAAGCCATCCACAATGTCAGGCATGTTGCCAGAGTCATGGTCTTTCAGAGCAGGATGCAATTAATGGCCCTGCACACATCCGTCAACATAAGTCCAACGGTCGACTTTCCCACTCTGAACTGGTTAGAGACCAATCAGTAGCAGTCTGGAGTAGCCAGCTCCCACAGTGCAATCGCCACGTGGTTCTCCAGTGGCAGGACAGCTCTCCTTCTCGTGTCCCTGCACCGCGGGGGTGGGGCGAGCTCATCATACAGTCCCATGAATGTGGCTTTCCTCATCCAAAACTTCTGCAGCCACTGCTCATCATCCCAGACATGCATGTCGATGTGATCCCCTCATTCCATGCTTGTTTCCCGAGCCCAAAAGTGGCGTTCTACTGTGGTCAGCACCTCTGTGAATGCCACAAGCTTTTTCTCTTCACTAAAAGTTGTTCCAAGTATCTTTATAAATGTAGGTAAGAATCATCACTATCAAGGGGGATGGGATGGATGTATGAAATCCTGGCTTCATTGAAGTCAAAGGCAAAATTCTCATTGGCTTCAATGGGGCCAGGATTTCACTCAGACTGACTTGCCACAGGTTACATAGGGAAGCAGTAGCAGAGCATGGAATAAGTTCCACCTGTCCCAATTTCGAGAACTTTGCTCCTACCACAAACTATGCTGCTGTAGGATGTCAATGTAGGCAAGATGCATTTGAGAATGAACCTTGGAAACTGGTAAGTCACTACTGAAATACAATTCCGGATAGCAGTTGAATATTTAAACAAGTCTCTCGATTGCTTTGTAGCACTTTGTAGCAGAGAAGCAGGAGGCACCGGAGAGAAGGACCTCTTTCAGATCGCACAAGGGGGTGCTATGGGTGATGAGTGCGCTACCTTACAATGCACCACAAGTCAATGAAGGTAGTTAATATATACTTAGCCACAATATGAAAAAGAAAAATAGTAAATACTTCTTAGCACTTAAAGTTTTACATTTCCAGATCACTGTGAATGCAACTTATTAACTTCAGAAAACAAAAATCTTCCCTTTCTCCTCCAGGGTTTTAAAGAGGTGTATCATGGTAGTGACAAATGTCTAAGCAGACTTGGGAATAAATATGGATCTACTCACTGTATGAAATAGTCACTGATCTAGGGCATGGCTAGCATGATGGGACTAGAAATCTAGGACCCAATCCTGTAAATCAGTCTCTCTTTCTCTCTTTTGCGCGCACACACACACACACACACCCCTCTCTCCTATGATTAAGTCCATAGGGTTTCTACATATGGGTGGCTTGCTGGATCAGGGCCACAGTGCAGTTTGTCAGAATGAACTGGCCAAAGTTTGCATTAAGTGTAATGTAAACACATGGAAAGGTGGCCTTGTTTTACAAGTGTAAAATCACACACTAGGTTTTGAAGATCGCAAAGTACCCTGGCCCCAGTCCAAAGCTCATTGAAATAGTCCATAAATTTCAATGGGCTTTGGATCAGGCCTTGTATGATTATAAGTATTTGGACACATTTCAGCATGCAAAAAATTGATGTATTTCACAGTATATTTATATGGTGATTTTCCAGGAGAGTATTTTTACTTTCATATTCTCTCAGGCTTTAGTTCCATGTTCACTATATGGAAGACATTAGTACCTGAATAAGCAAGCACTCCCTTTCTTTTACTGGATCATTAGGCATCAATGAAGTAGTTTAGAGCATCCAATAAAACAGGAGCAGGCCTGCAATTTTGTTCAAAGCTTAAGTCTAATCCAAATGAACCTCGTCTGAGATCCTAAAAATCTCTGCTTACATTGTTAATTTTACATACCTCTGCACTTCCTGGTTCTAGTTAAGACTTGAAGCAAAGTGGTAAAATACCAAGAGAAATCCTGTTCTGGTGAGAAATGCCTCAGAACAACAGGGCAACCTGCTACCACATCAGAAATGCTAAACAGACCTGAAGCATTACTGCACAGCTTGTTCCTAGACAGACAGTTGAAGTAATTGATACACTGATAATCTTTTGGCTGTACTGTAACTTGTGTTTATTGTCATACCAATTAAGAGCCTGGAACTGAACTTGTGCAATTTCCATCCCCAACTTGCTGATCAAGATTCTCTCTTGTTTTGGATCATAGCTGGAGTAAAGCATCTGAACATTTGGGGGTTTTTCCAAACTGAATCCAAATTCCAAACCTTTTGTGGTTTGTCTGCCTTAAAAAAAAAAAAATCACAATTTTAAAATACTCTGCCGCCCAAATTTTCAAATGCGGGTGCCTCATATTAGGCACCGAATGCCTGATCTAAAACTGATTTTTGGACCATAATAACTTTCAGTTAGTGTTATTTTTTTAAAACCTATATAGTTATACCAGTAACTATTGGCATTATATGGGTTTAAAGGAACCTTATACTGGTACAGATTAATCCCCTTCCTATACAGGAATAAGCTGTACTGGTATAAGCCACCTTTATACGGATATACCTGCATCCACACAGGTGTGGAGGATTAAGGGGGGGGTTGTATTGCTTTGTAGAAACCAGTATAACCTGTGCATGTAGATGAGGTTTAAGTAGTTAGCCTGATTGTCAAAAGGGCTGACAATCTTCAGCTCCCATTAACTTTACTTATTAAGCTGCCAAAAGTATGGATTTAGGCACCTAAGTTTAGTCACCCATTTGAAAATGATGGCCTATATGCACAAGTCAATGTAATTGACAAGGATAGGTTAAGCAATCTGGAAAAAAGAATAACCAAAATTTCTCCCCACAAAAACAAATGACCTTTTAAAATTAGTTTTAAAAAAATAATTTGTGCACCTCTGCATTTCTTGATTTTAGCTGACTGCATATATAATGCAATATCACAAAAAAGCTGTCATCATACAGTATTTCGGAATCAGGCAAAAGCAGAAAAAAAGGGATATCTTTGGAAATCAAACTGATATCCCAACCCTCTTTAATCAGGTTTTGAGAAGTTTTAAGTAAAACTCCAAACTTCAGGATGCTTTTCCTTAAAGCAAATCCTTAAAGAAAGTTTAAAGTGCCATTTTACTCTGAAAAATAACTATAACATCTTACTCGCCTGTCTGTTGTATGTGCACATCAAAATCATATTTTTGTCAAAGTTAGAAGTCTTAATACTTATTAGTCTAGGTAGCACTGCATGGCCAACATAGCTGAGAGTAAGCTGGGTTCCATTTCTCTTTCTGCATCATCTCCAGAATTCTTCATGAAGTTTATACTTGTCCAGATAATGAGGTTGAACAGATGTGGAAGACTGAGTGGGAACAGATATATCTGAAGGCTTGAGACAACGTAATTGTCAACACAGATGAAATTGGGGTGGAATTTTGAAGAGTGCTTGGTGTTGGCCTAACTTTGCTTTTCACTCTCCATAGCCTTTACTACTGGTGGTGATGAATGAGAAAGAATAAACCAAGCTTGGCTGTCAGATCCCAAGTTGAATTGTCAGAGAAAGTAGTTAGGAAAATACAGAGGTCTTTGCACTCACTTTAAACAACTCATGGGGTGGGAGAGAAGCACACTCTTATACCATTCCTGCAGTGAAAGGCCAAAGAGGGCAAAGCTTCTATACCCTGCCAAATTTTTCAACTTAACATTTCTGCACTGGAGATTCATGTATTTTTAAACCCTCTACTGATGGGGAGAGAGTAGGTGAACCAACAGCCTCTTCATTGTCTATGGTTCTATGAAGATGTAAACCCCAAGATGCCCACAGGGGCTGTTCACCACCTGTAGAGAAAGTCTCAGCCTTGTTCCACAAAGCATCCAACAAAGTGAAATGATTTTGCTTTTTTCCTCCATTTAAAGGAAGTTAGCCAATTTAAAAGTTGGACTAACTTTTCATTCACCTGCAGGTCACCAACAGAATTGGGGTAAATTACAGAGCAAAATGCTAAGAATAATACACAAAACCCCACTCAATCTTTTGATTGAATCTGATTACACCCTAAACAGCTCTGGCACTATCTCAAGTAAATAACATGGTTAAATTAAACCCCCAAATCATCAACCATCCAAGCAGTCCAGTGTTACATTTAGATAACACAATGGATCTGACTTTAATTTGAGTTCCCATGCAAAAGTCTGAAAATCCATTAGTCCATCCCACTCTGTTGAAGTAGAACAAGCAGCACATGTGGTATCTAAACTATGCATGCTTGAAAGTGAATGGCAGCGTCAGAGTGCAAAGCAACTGGTTGAAGGCATTATGTCCCACTAGAGGGTTAGTTTTGTTCCTTATGTTGGAACAGTTCTCTATAAACCAAAAGTCCCAGTAAATATACATTTTATTATATCGAACACATAAGACAAGACCAGGATGCACTACCTCTCTGAGCAACTCCTTCCCCTCTCTCTCTTGGGTTTTTAAATTCCTACTTCTCCCCCAGCTCCCACACAATTTCTTACTTGTCTGAGACTCTCCTACATCCTGTGGAGCAGTTTTGTGTAGTTACTGCGTTGGGGGCTTCCCCACGTTTTTACACTAGCCAGTTTTAAAGGCCAAGCCACAGCAGCTGGTGGAAAGAATATCTTGGGAAATGAGCACCACAGAGGTGGTACTGGTTTCAGAGTGTTAGCCGTGTTAGTCTATATCAGCAAAAAGAACGAGGAGTACTTGTACCTTAGAGACTAACAAATTTATTTGAGCATAAGCTTTCGTGGGCTAAAACCCACTTCATCGGATGCATGCCGTGGAAAATACAGTAGGAAGATAGATATACACACAGAGAACATGAAAAAATAGGTGTTGCCATACCAACTGTAACGAGACTAATTAATTAAAGTGGGCTATTATCAGCAGGAGAAAAAAAATTGTAGTGATAATCAGGATGGCCCATTTCAAACAGTTGACAAGAAGGTGTGAGTAACAATAGGGGGGAAATTAGTGTGGGACTGCTGTGACTGAATAACAAAAAGATCTAAGTAAAAGATGGGTGGGGGAGCCCTTGGAAAGCAAGGTACAATGTCTTACTAAAACGTTCAATTTGCTAGGACAGAGTTATGTGACCAGGTTCACATTCTGGGCCAGAGGACTGGGCGTCAGTCAACAGACCTTGTTTCTATTTGAAACTCTGATGCTGACTTGTCAATGTGATCTTTGGCAACTCAATTAACCTCAGTATGCCCACCTGTAAAATGAGACAAATAAGCTTATCCATTTGTGAAGTATAAGCAGTCATAATAAACTCAAAGTCCTACTTTCCCAAACCATGGCAATTTTACTGATCCATTATATTTTATATTAGAAATGGCCCTCCACCAAAACGCTAGACAGTAAGTCTCCATAACTCTGAGGACTCAAGATTCGTAACCAAATGTTTTGGCTCATGCCTGTAAGCTATATTATATAAACTTAGTCATGTTCATAAGTGCAATAAAGTAAGTTGAATCCACATCAATGACATAGTTGCTTCCAGGGTAAATAAATTCCTTCAAAGGGGAAAAAGCAGCAGCAAAGTTATTGCCATTTGTTTGCAAGGACCTTCCCAACTCAGTGATGCCATCACCAATTGTAAGTAAACAACCATCCTAAATAGAATGCATTTCAACACTTATAGTATCCCACATCACATTCTGTCCCTCATTTCTACCAGTATTACAAGTAAGAAAGGAAAGTTAATCTATTCATGTCTGAATAGTGGTGACGTAGCAAAATTTTCAGAAGTCTTCTTGATCCACTGCTAACTTCATACACTCATCAGCTGACCTCTAAGTGATCTACCATACACTGTCTATCCATCTTTAGGCTGGTCATTCCCTGCTATGATGTCCTGCCACCACTCCCTCCAAGATAACTTTCTCAAGGTTATTCCCATCTCTATGCCTGATGCAGCCAAAGTACGCAAGATTGAACCGATTTCCAAGAGCAGAGTCTGCTTTTCTCCAATAATAATTTCTAATATAAGTAGGGCTGTTGATTAATCACAGTTAACTCATGAGATTAACTAAAAAAAATTAATCATGATCAATCGCAGTTTTAATCACATTGTTAAACAGAATATCAATTGAAATTAAATATGTTTGGATGTTTTCCTACATTTTCAAATATATTGATTTCAATTACACCACAGAATACAAAGTATACACCTCTCATGTTATATTACTTCTATTACAAATATTTGCACAGTAAAAATGATAAACAAAAGACAGTATTTTTCAAGTCACCCAATACAAGTGCTGTAGTGCAATCTCTTTGTTGCGAAAGTGCAACTTACAAACGTAGATTTTTTTGTTGTTACATAACTGCACTCAAAAACAATGCAAAAAACTTTAGAGCCTACAAGTCCATTCAGTCCTACTTCCTGTTCAGCCAATCATTAAGACAAACCAGTTTGTTTACATTTAAGGGAGATAATGCTGCCCACTTCTTATTTACGTCACCAGAAAATGAGAACAGGTGTTCCCATGGGACTTTATGTGCCAGCTATGCTAAACATTCATACGCCCCTTCATGCTTCGGCCACCATTCCAGAGGACATGTTCCATGCTGATGACAGTCGTTAAAAAAATAATGCATTAATTAAATTCATGTCCAAACTCCTTAGGGGAGAATTGTATGTCTCCGGCTCTGTTTTACCCACATTCTGCACTATATTTCATGTTATAGCAGTCTTGGATGATGACTCAGCACATGTTCATTTTAAGAACACTTTCACAGCAGATTTGACAAAAACATAGAGAAGGTACCAATGTGAGATTTCTAAAAATAGCTACAGCACTCAACCCAAGGTTTAAGAATCTGAAGTGCCTTCCAAAATCTGAGAGGGATAAGGTGTGGAACATGCTTTCAGAAGTCTTAAAAGAGCAACACTCCGATGCAGAAACTACAGAACCTGAACCACCAAAAAAGAAAATCAACCTCCTGCTCGTGGCATCTGACTCAGATGATGAAAGTGAACATGGGTCGGTCTGCACTGCTTTGGATTGTTATCGAGCAGAACCTGTCATCAGCATGGACTCATGTCCCCTGGAATGGTGGTTGAAGCATGATGGGACATATGAATCTTTGGCACATCTGGCACGTAAATATCTTGTGACACCGGCTACAGCAGTGCCATGGAACCCATGGTCTCACTTTCAGGTGACATTCTGAACAGGAAGCGAGCAGCATTATCTCCTGCAAATGGACACAAACTTGCTTGTCTGAGCAATTGGCTGAACAAGAAATAGGAATGAGTGGACTTGTAGGCTCTGAAGTTTTACCTTGTTTTATTTTTGAATGCAGTTATTTTTTGTACATAATGCTACATTTGTAAGTTCAACTTTCATGATAAAGAAATTGTACCACAGTACTTGTATTAGGTGAATTGAAAAATACCTTTTTTTTTTATAGTGCATACATTTGTAATAAAAATAAATATAAAATGAGCACTGTATATTTTGTGTTCTGTGTTATAACTGAAATCAATATATCTGACAATGTAGAAAACATCCAAAAATATTTAAATAAATGGTATTCTATTTTTAATTGTGCAATTAATCGCGATTAATCTTTTTAATCTCTTGACAGCCCTAAATATTAGCATGTGTTGTATCTCCTGCATGGAAGAGATGCAAGAGTTGTCACCAGCACCACATCTCAAAGGCTTAAATTTCCTCTTGTCAGCAACATTCCCAGGATTCACATCCATAAGTTATGGGGGAAAATTAAGCTTTCCACCAGTTGAGCCTTTGTATATTTTGAGATGCCACAATTTTTCCATGCTTTAGTGAGGTAGGTCATGGCTGAACAAGCCATCCCTAGTCTTCTTCTAATTTCTTTGGAGGAGCCTCCTCGGTTGGATATATGAGATCCTGAATTAATCTACTGCCTCTACAGCTTGACATTTATTCATGAAGTTCACTTGTATCCATGTATGTGTATTTCATTTTTGCCACATTCAGAAATACTCCATATTCTTCATTAACTATTTTTACAGACTTTAACATTCATTGCCTTGCATCAATCATTGCAGCAAAGAGTCGTATAATCAGCATATCTGAGATACAAAAATATAGATCCATGGTTAGTCCAATTCAGTTTCAGGTGGTTCTAAAACAATTTAGACACACACACACACACACACACACACTGTACAGCCAACAGACTACTCTATCAAAGGTCAATTAGGACTCCAGAATAATTTTTAATCCATGATTTATGGACAGTAATCCTAATTATTATATTACTATTATTCACTGATTATTCTGTGGTAGTGCCTAAAATGTTGTAGGCACTTTCCAAACACAGAAGACACAGTTCCAGCCTCAAAGAACATATATGTCAGACTCGAAACAAGACACACCTTTTAACTATAACCATTTGAACAATTTATCTAGGGATGTACATTCTCCATCGCTTGAAGTCTTTATATCACAACTGGATATCTTTCTAAAAGATATGGTATAACTCAAAGGAAGTTATGGGCTTGATGCAGAAATTACTGGGTGAAGTTTTATGCCCTGCATGATGCAGGAAGGTCAGACCGAATAGTCACAATGGTCCCTTCTGGGCTTAAAAAGCTATGAAGAAACAATTGACATTCTGATGAGCTGAAAGAAATGAAAGCAAGGAGAAAAGTGATAAAATCGAGGATGACCAACAGAAAAAGAGAATGTTTGGGATCATTTGCTGGGTGTGTGCAGGAAGAAAAGTATAGTTTTGCAGCAGACCTGATCCAGGTGGTGAGCATGAAGGTGAATCCTCACTGTTTCCATTCAGTAGCAGAGTTGAGTATTTCTGATTGTAAGGTATTTTAAATTTTAACTTCACAAATTGCTTGGATCAGGACCAAACCTTCAATATCCATGTATGTGGGGGAGAGGGGGAGAGAGGGAGCGTTTCTCACAAAGACCACATTACACCAGCACTCCCTGATCTGTACTGGTTACTTGCTTATTTCTAGTGGCAATTTAAGATGTGCGTGTCATAACTTAAAGCCTATAATGGGTTGGACTCTGGTTACCTCAGAGGTTGATTCTCTCTTCATATGACAATACAGTACAGTAGCTGAGAGAAGCTGAGGCACTTGAGCTAGCAGTCCCCTGAGTCATGAAGAAAGCTAGTGGCAGAGTATTTTCAAAGAGGAATCTCATTGATTCTCCCAAGCTCAAATTTGTTAACCATCAGGCCATGATCACAAGCCTGTCTGTGCTCCTGGGCCTCTCTTCAAGGGGAAGGAGAAAGTGCTGAGTAGATGGGAGCTGGTGGTGGAATGGTTTTGGATTTGATTTGGAAGGGTCTGTCTCTTGGACACTGATCCTATTTGTTATGTAGTTTTACTGCCGAAGCTTGGCGGGCACCTGGAGCATCAGGTGAATCTTTATTTTAATACATTATATTAAATAGTGTGTGCGAATGAGAGCAGATTGTACATACACACATGCTTATGCTGAAGACAGAACGGCTTGTCAAGTCATATAATGTTAGGGTTTGTTCGACAGGAATTATTCCTTGCCTCCAGCTCTTGAATTTACTACAGCTGCCAAACACTTCCAAACCTCTCAGTCTCAATCCCAGTGCCGAAGAAATTCCATAGGCCAGGACGATCAGATTTCACATCAATATTTTGGTGGGCTGCTTGCCAGAGCCTTATCAAGAAAAAACATAATTACAGGCGAGACGGTTGCAAGTTGATTCTCCAATACACCCCCCTTCTGTCTCCACAACTAATACAATAAAAGCGTTATGAGATATGGTATCTGTTCTTTCTTTAATCTTATTTTCATTTTGGTTCAATTGCTGAACTGGGGAAGGCTCAAGGTAATGTCAGAACTACTGACACCCATGTGCTTTAATACAGAGGCATCTGATTTAGTAATATTAGATCCTGAAAGTTAACCTGATAATGATGAGGGAAAATATTTTGTGGGGGAAGATCCTTGTAGAGAACTTACAAATACATGTAACTGTAAACATGATATCTAAAACACCTACAACTTTGCTGCAATCCCTGGCATTCTGCATTTCTTTCCTTCCTCTGTTTGTATGTCAGAAGGCTCTGCGTTACGTGACTCAGAATTTGGGTCTCTACAAATCCATTTGTTCCTGGAAAGTTGTCATTTGTAAATGCACTTACCAATGCTATACTTCCCCATTTCTTTTTCTTACTCCTTGCATTATGTAGCATTGTTTCTCTTCATATTTTGATAGTGACAGTTCCAGTCCAGGGCACCTTGATGCAGGCCAGTAATATCTGTTTCAGCTTAGAAAAACAGCCAGTGGGTAGCATGATTTCGGACTTCCTTTCCTCCTACACACCGTACTGGCATAATTATTTCAGGTGCAAGCATCCATGAATGTCCTTGTGTATCTTTAACGCCAGTGATCTTCTTTAGCAGCAACATGTGCCTTACTCTTTTTGCAGTATCTTTGTAGAGATAATCATCTTATGGGGAAATGTAGTCACACTGGCAACTCAGTGAGATGTAGAGTTCAGGCAAGAGTTGCAACTGCAAGCAGGTCTGGCCTGGAGCTGAAATTCTGAGTCTACTTGGGACCTTTATAAAGATCCTGTTTTAGACAATAGGAGAAACAATTACCCCTAAAACCATGGGGGAGGGTGGGAGGAAGGAGATGGACTACCCTGCACTCTGCCTTAGTTAAACCATGTGTCCACTGAGCATAAATAATCACATCTGGGTTCCTCACAGGACAGCATAGAACATATGGCCATTGGGCAGGCCTCACATTTTATAGATAGGTCTTTTGCACCGCTTCTATGTATTAGCAGTATGTGAAAATCTGATGTCACTGGAAACTAAGTCTGCTTCCATACATCCTCCAGTACATGGGGAAAAAATAGCTGTCAATGCCCTCTTGCACTGCTGGCTCCTGCATAAACCAGGAAAGCCCTGCTGTTTAGAGAGGGTTAACACATAATTCAGAATGACACATGCCACATAAATATGGATACAGGCACGTGAACTACTTAGTTGTCCATAAAAAATACCAGCATTTAATGTATCAGTTTGTTACTTTAATCTACCATCAAAATCTGATCAAATACTCTTTACAATGAAGCACTAAGAAACAAACCTTGAATGCAACACATTTATTTATATATTTTGCCGAGTAAGTTTTTCATTTCTGTTCCATCCAGGACTTTGCGGAGATAAATTCAGATGCCTATTTGACGCTACTTGTCGTGCCTTAGCACATAACAGGGCAGACCATGAGGAGGTTGTCGTCCCCTTCTCCTACAGAAGGCCTAAATAATATACCAATCCAGAAAACACTTTGGGCTTGTAGTGCAAGACCTTAAAGAGGTTTTCCTGAAGATCAACGACAAGTAAAGTGGAAGGATACCAACGTTCTGAATAAAAACCTTTTCAAGGACCCAACCAAAGGACCTAGTGGCTTTTCACTCTCCTGGAAAATAAAATCCACTTTGAATCTTACCTGCACATTACCTGGCAGATGTGCCTACCTTCTCCATAAATGGGGACTGAGACGCAATCCTATTTGTGACTGAGGAAACAGACTTCAAACTATGGAACACCTCATCAATGTCCCAAACAATTATATAGGGGTATCTCTTCCATCCATGCCAGGTGACCTGCAGCAATCAAATGGATCACCAATCTAGACTTGGACTTCTAACATTCATATTTCATATGACTTAAAAGCAGCACTTTTTTTTTTTGCGAAGCGTGGAAATGTAGCATTATTTTTCTCTTACTTGGACTTGTTAGGCAAGTGTGTGTGTGTGTGTGTGTGCGCGCGCGCGCGCAAAATGAAGAATACCCATTTTATTTTAATCAGGGCTGAAAGACAAAGACTGTACTTTACCCGAGTAATGACTGATAGACTTATTGTGTAGAAATTCTTACATGAGAGTTCCACAGTGAGGAACAAAAACAAAGTGAAAATGCAGCATAAATGTGGGAAGTAGAGTTCTGATCAGCAAACCAGTGACAATCACCTGCATTCATGCTAAAATGGTGGAAAAGACAAGTGCGAAGGCATCAACAAAGTTCTGGAAAAATCCATAAATCACTTTGCAATGCTTTATATTAAAGTACTGCATGTTAAATGCAAACTGCATGTTTAAAAAGACTTTTCTTGAAGGTGCAAGGAAGATTCTTGGCCCCTGCGCAGTGGATCAAGACAGCCAAAAATGACGTACATTACAAGATGGGGGAAAACATTTGAACGTACTCCCCAAGGCGACAGAGCGGAGAAAGGAAGCATTTTGATGATGCAGGTATTTTTTCAGCTTTCTATTCTGGAAGGTGCTCAGATACCACCATGACAATCATGGTAAAAGAGTCTAAACAGAAGAGAAAAGGTATGGGTGGTGAGACCAGATTGCCTGCTGTTGGGCTCCCCCAGGCAGAGCACACAAGTCAGACCCTCAGAGCACTGGGTAAGAAAAGAAAAGAAAACACTGGAGAGGGGCTTAGGAAAAACGACCTTTGTTTTCCCCAGAGAAAATGGCACTATTCTCCTCTAAGTTATTGTTTTATTTGTCCATCTCTATAGGCCCCATAGCCATAGTATCTGAGTATTTTCTTTTCACTCCTCTCCATACTGCTCTAAGTGGTCTACTCTGCATGCTGTCTGTTTCACCACCTGAGAGGGACTAAAACAACGGTCACCAACCTGACCGCGATTGACTGGTCAATCCTGGAGCCTCTGACAGCTGATCACGATCTCCAGGCCACTAAAAGTACAGTGGTGCAGCAGGGCTCAGGCAGGCTGCCTGCCTGCTGTGGTCCCATGCAGCTCCTGGAAGCGGCTGGCTGCTGGCACATCTCTGCACGCCCCTGTGGGGAGGGGGGCAGCGGGTCTCCTGCGCTGCCTGTGCCCACAAGTGCCGCCCCCACAGCTCCCATTGGCCTGCCTAAGCCCCGCTGTGCCGACAGCTGGGAGATGTCTGTGGTAAACACCTCCCAGCCAGAGCCTGCACCTTGCACCCCCTCCTGCACCCCAACCCCCTGCCCCAGTCTGGACCCCCTCTGGTACCCAAACTCCCTCCCAGAGCCCCAGGCTCAACCAAAGCACACCCCACAGTTGAGAATGTTACACTGATTTGTGACAATCCCTGAAGGATTTTGGATTTATAAACCACAAATGACATTAATAAAAAGTAAAATTCATGAAATGTGCAGTGGATTCTATGAGATTAGGTGCAGTGTGACCATATGACCCCTGCACCCAAACTCCCTCCCAGAGCTTGCACCCCTCACTCCTGCACCCCAACCCACTGCCCCAGGCTCAGGCCAGAGCCCCCTCCACACCCCAACTCCCTGCCCCAGCCCAGTGAAAGTGAGTGAGGGTGGGGGAGAGCGAGCGATGGAGGGAGGGGGAATGGAGTGAGCAGAGCAGGGCCTCGGGGAAGGGGCAGGGTAGATCCTGGGTTGAGCTTAAATTGAAAAAGTGATTGTGCACAAAAAGGTTGGAGACCACTAGACTAAAACATTCAGAATTGGGGGAATAAGGCAGGGTCTGGAGAGAGAAATCAAGAATTTGGGGTCGGGGGCGGGGCGAGAAAGAGAACCAGACCCATGCCTTCTCACCCTGTAGCTACCTAGATAACACAGTACTAGGCACAAAAGGAAAGTTCCAACATGGGAGAAGGTAAGTGGAGAAATAGTTTGTTTCTTTCTGCAGGGATGTGCTGAAACATTTCTTTAGGAAATTTAATATTGCCATGGCATTTAATGGTGAAATGCGTTCTATGAATAAAAGGTACAGTCTGAAGTAGAGTGAATAAACATAAAACCAAATATGTTCCCTGTTCATCTCACCTCTTGTGTGATAGTAGGGGGGTATTAGTCACTAATGGTGCATAATCAAGACCATCCAGTAGGTGCTGGGTTTCTGGGAAAGTCCACATGAGCATTCTGATTTCTCAGCTGGCATAGTGGTTGATTCTGTATCAGACATTTAGAATTGCCTGTAGCAGAGTTTATTGGTCGGTGAACGTATTAGAAGTTTGATTTAACATACAGAGCCTTTCCGTACTAGAACTGCTTCTCTACTACAAGAATTACATAGTACTGGTGTCAGCATCCTTATCATGCTTGAAATGTTCCTGCTCAGAAAAGGGATGGTTGTCTTTTGCCATCTTATGAACTTTCATAACCTTAATCAATTTGAATATTTCCCCCCAAACTCCTGACAAATGCTACTTTTCATCTTCCATTAGTGTTGCTTCCCTTCTCTCACAGCCAAATTGAAGCACAGAAGATTTCCCTGTTAGCATAATACCAATTTCTCTCATATGTAGGATAATATGATCTTGTGGTTAAGGCAAGGGACAGAGTCATGAGATCTGGGTTCTACTCCTTGTTCTGATACGGGCTGTATGACCTTGTATAAATTCACGTCTCTCTGCTTTGCTTCAGTGTCCCTGTCTCCCCACTGTATTTTCCACTGCATGCATCTGATGAAGTGAGCTATAGCTCACGAAAGCTTATGCTCAAATAAATTTGTTAGTCTCTAAGGTGCCACAAGTACTCCTTTTCTTCCTGTCTACAAAATATTCCACTACTCCTGGTAGGCTGTTGATAGGCACTCAGATACTATCCTGATGAGCACAGACATGCCAGTCAAACCATAAATCCCTTAGAACTCGAGGCAAAATTTGCAGTGGCAAAAAAATCACTTATGCAGTTAAAAAACAAAAGACAGGGTATAAGAACTGACGATAATTATTTGAATCACACACACTTTCAGGGATTTCTAACTTCATATTAGAGTTAACATCTGAGAAACTAGAGCACAAATACGGCTTAGGGTCACTTAGTTTGCATTTTTCCATACTCAACAACGGCATCTGTAAGGAGTATGAAAGAATTTAGAGCTAACTTTTAGGAACTCAAAATGGTAAAAGAACACTAGTATCTACATTTTACCTTATTTAGTGCAGACATGCAAGTTATTACTGCATTCAGTTCTTAGCAACAGAAGGAGGCCTGACGGATAGCAGCTGACAGATTGCTCAGAGCACACGATTATAAATGAAACAAAAGGAGCCAAAACAAAAAACGAGGGCTTGGGTTTTTTTGGTCTCCATAGCTTGCAACATTGCTTAGGTTCATATTACTAATAAGGAATCAATCTCTGTGTTACTCCAGGTTTTCAGCCAAAACCGTTAACTTAAATGCATATTGTATCAAATAATATTTAATGTCTGTAAACACATTCTGTAGTGTTGTAAGTTTATGTACATTTGTACACGTACACACACACACCCCTCCCCCATCGTCTGAAGTTTTATAAAGAGTATATTGGTGAGAGTTTGAGATTGCTACATTACTGGCAACACACAATGGATATTGGAGATACACATGTAACGCTGACAGACCCCGGTCATCGGCAGGCAGGATCGAACCTGGGGCCTCTGGAACTTTGTGCATGAGCCTCTACCGTGTGAGCTAAAAGCCTACTTCCTGTAAGTTTAGGCTGTAGAACAGACTCATTTTATCTCTGTAAGTGGTCTCGGTGCCACTAGATGGGACGGAACACCACACCCAGGAGGTGTGGGGGTTAAACACACAACCACATCCCAACCTTTCACAAATCCTCTATACCTGTCAAAAATGCATGTGTACTGGAACATCATATTCAGTGCACTCTCAAAAACTTAAGTATTACTAACTTTCCTTCTCCAAGCCTGTTGGTATTACTGGTTAACATTAAGAAATGAAATTTTTGCAGTAACTTTTTAGTTGCCAAAATAGTTATTTTGAGAAAATGGAAATCTGCATTGATTCCTCCCTCATACACAGACTGGCTTTGTGATCTCTCTACTACTACATTAATAGAAAAAAAAAGTGACTCCATCTACTAGGTTTTAGAGTAGCAGCCATGTTAGTCTGTATCCGTAAAAAGAAAAGGAGTACTTGTGGCACCTTAGAGACTAACAAATTTATTAGAGCATAAGCTTTCGTGAGCTACAGTTGCATCCGATGAAGTGAGCTGTAGCTCACGAAAGCTTACGCTCTAATAAATTTGTTAGTCTAAGGTGCCACAAGTCCTCCTTTTCTATCTCATAGAAACACTTGAAAAAATGAGGATGTCTGTTCACACACAAAAGTATTGCATACTTTTGCAGTTTATTATATATTAGTCCTGGATACTCCTAGTTATGTTTTCATTTATCTGTTTAATCATTTTAACTATTGATGCCCTGCATGACCTCTATGGGTTTTTTGTTTGTTTGTTTTGGTCTAGGTTTTAGAAACAATGAATGCTGAATAGTGTGATTTAATGCTATTTGCATCATGCACATGTATTTATATGTTTTGTTTTGCTATATGTTTACTTTATATGAAAAAAAATTTAAAAAGGTAAAATCTTCAAATACCTTCCAATTTTCACACATAGTGTAGTTTAAAAAATGAGAGCAAAACCATGTAACACCTCATCTTTCTTAATGATGTCCCATGGAAGTACCACATTTTACTCAATATGACTCCTCCTAGCAACTAATCTTGTCCTACATCACAGTTTATTGAATATAAAATGAAGGAGGGAACCCTGCATCACTACATAGCTATGGGGATTCTGGTGGCTAACAACTCTGGAAATCATGATTGGACTTAGAATCTGGTAAACCCACTGATTTTGCCATTAGAAGATGGGAGCAGAACTGATGATTGAAATCTGGTTATTTCAGCAAATTGAGAGGATTATTATTAAGATATCTCTGATAAATTAACAGTTTTTCAGTCCACGATACCTTTGAGATCATGCTGTTCTCAGAGAATAGTACTTCAGATTCTCTTTCCTGTACTAAAAGCTATTTCAGCAGCCCCAGTGAGTTCACTCTTGAGATGATCAATATCGGATGTATAAATGCTCCATAGGTTTCTGTAGTACAGGAAGTCCCAAGTCTTTGAGAAGCTGTTTTCCAGGAAACACATTTTAAAACCAAATTCTCAAAAAAGATAATCAGTGAGTAAAATTCAATATTCTCCAAAGCAACATAAATCTAACAAATGTTAAACGTTGTAATCTAATAATATTCAGTGTTCTCCTGGCGGGTATAATGCTTCCTTCTTATGATGAGGAAAGAGAAAATAGCTTACTTACTCCATTTACATATTTCCCTGTTAACTTAAAACAAATTACTCCAAAGTCTACCTGAAAATATTAAGAGCATATTAGGCACTTTAATGCCTTTTTGTCATTTAAAAACAAGCATCTATTTCAGAAGCACAATTTCTCTTCAGAGTAATATAAAGTGGAATATGGTCTCAGGTTGAGAACATTCACAGATCTCTGTTGCTTTAGTCTTTCACAGGTGGGTTTTAATTTTTTCAAAACATACTAATTTTTTTCTCTTACCTCAGCTTCTTGTTCCATCTTAGCAATATTTTGTTTCTCTTTCAATTCAATTTCTACCAGTTTTTCTTCATGTTCAAACTGCTGTTTATTTGCCACCAATTGCATTCTAACTGCTTCTGCTGTAATTGCATCTGAGACAAACCTTGTTTTCTGGTCACTGTCTCTTAGCAGAGTTTTCAATTCTTGCTCTGGGACTTTCTTAAAGGATAATCTCCTTTGTAAGCATAAATCTTCAAGGGCATTTCTGTCAAGACCCTTATATGATCATGACTCACTCATTGTAATTAATCTTTAACCCTTAAAACACTCAATCTCTGTCATAAATATAAAGGGAAGGGTAAACACCTTTAAATCCCTCCTGGCCCGAGGAAAAACCCTTTCACCTGTAAAGGGTTAAGAAGCTAAGATGACCAATGAGGAGACAAGATACTTTCAAATCTGGGGGGGGGTGAAGGGGGGGGAGAAACAAAGGGTTCTCTCTGTCTGTGTGATGCTTTTGCCAGGACCAGAGCAGGAATGCAGGTCAGAACTCCTGTAAAAAGTCAGTAAGCAATCTAGTTAGATATGCGTTAGATTCTGTTTTGTTTAAATGGCTGATAAAATAAGTTGTGCTGAATGGAATGTATATTACTCTTTTTGTAACTTAAGGTTTTGCCTAGAGGGATTCTCTATGTTTTGAATCTGATTACCCTGTAAGGTATTTACCATCCTGATTTTACAGAGGTGATTCTTTTACTTTTTCTTCAATTAAAATTCTTCTTTTAAGAACCTGATTGCTTTTTAATTGTTCTTAAGATCCAAGGGTTTGGGTTTGTGTTCACCTACGCAAATTGGTGAGGATTTTTATCAAGCCTTCCCCAGGAAATGCGGTGTAGTGCTTGGGGGGATATTTTGGGGGGGGCGACGTTTCCAAGTGGGCACTTCCCCTGTTCTTTGTGTAACACTTTGGTAGTGGCAGCTTTTAACCTAAGCTGGTAAGAATAAGCTTAGGGGGTCTTTCATGCAGGTTCCCACATCTGTGCCCTAGAGTTCAGAGTGGGGAAGGAACCTTGACAATATCAAAATTAAATTTTGAATTGCGTGCAGGTTTTAATCCAAATCCAATTGACCTTGTTCTATGGATCCTGCTGACTATGCCAAATGTGACTGGGTGCCTGGATGGGCCACACTGATAATGCTATACTCAGGGCAGACTGCAAGGAATAGGGCAGACAATCCTTCAAACTAGTGGTTTATTCTATAATTTGATTCACCAAGCCAGTAACAAAATAGTGTCTGTGATATCACACTAGTCATCAAGAAGCCAAATACAGTCCCTTTAAAGCATTCCAGTCCTCAACTTCCATCTAGACAGCAAAGTCGAATATAGTGAGGGGTATTGAAAACCTGATGCACCAAATGCGAGGTCCATCAATCCCAAAGGACCAGACACTTATCCCCAGGTCAGTAAGAGTCTCAGATTTTATGCAGATGCCAATCCTTTAATAACTATAAGACTCAAGGTTTAATAATAAAAGGAAAAAGAAAGAACAGAGTTGCTGTGGTTAAAAGATCAATATACATACAGATATGTGAAAAGCCCTTAGATCAGTTTCATAGCAGAGAAGGTGAGGCTGTTGATTTGTAAATATATTTCTGGAATAAATTTAAAAGGCTATAGTCCAATAGACGCTCCATTTGTTCAAGTTCCTCCATTAGAATTCCAGGGTAAATCCAGAGTAAACCTGGAGACTTCAGTCTTGTGGTTTAGACCTTCCCAGTTAAAGTTTAAGCAGAACTGAGATAAAAAGGATCAGGCCCTAAACTTTCTCTAGAGTTCTCTAGCAAGCTGATAAGGCTCTTGACAGCAATTGTCACAGCAGAACCTTCCCTCAATGAAGAATGGGTAGTGCAGACGGTTGCTTTGAAGCTAAACTTCTATTTTCCATGCATACACAGGTAAACCAGTTGCATTCATTTAGATAAGGTGTCAAGGTTCCTTCCCCACTCTGAACTCTAGGGTACAGATGTGGGAACCTGCATGAAAGACTCCTTAAGCTTATTCTTACCAGCTTAGGTTAAACACTGCCACCACCGAAGTGTCTAACAGTAATAACAGGGGAAGTGCCCACTTGGAAACGTCTCCCCCCGAAAATATCCCCCCCAAGCACTACACCCTCTTTCCTGGGGAAGGCTTGATAAAAATCCTTACCAATTTGCATAGGTGAACACAGACCCAAACCCTTGGATCTTAAGAACAATGAAAAGCAATCAAGTTCTTAAAAGAAGAATTTCAATTAAAGAAAAAGTGAAAGAATCACCTCTGTAAAATCAGGATGGTAAATACCTTACAGGGCAATCAGATTCAAAACATAGAGAATCCCTCTAGGCAAAACCTTAAGTTACAAAAAGATACAAAAAGAGGAATATACATTCCATTCAGCACAACTTATTTTATCAGCCATTTAAACAAAACAGAATCTCACGCATATCTAACTAGATTGCTTACTGACTTTTTACAGGAGTTCTGACCTGCATTCCTGCTCTGGTCCTGGCAAAAGCATCACACAGACCGAGAGAACCTTTGTTTCTCCCCCCCCACACCTCAGCTTTGAAAGTATCTTGTCTCCTCATTGGTCATTTTGGTCAGGTGCCAGCGAGGTTGTCTTAGCTTCTTAACCCTTTACAGGTGAAAGGGTTTTTCCTCAGGCCAGGAGGGATTTAAAGGTGTTTTCCCTTCCCTTTATATTTATGACATAAGGCAATTAGCCATTCAAACTATCAAGACAGATCACAAATGGTTTACCATGTGGAATTACAAGTTTTGAGGCGAGATTAGGACAATAATATTACTACACCACAAGTCCCATCTAAATGATAATATCCTCTTCTGATCTCTGAAGGAATCGATAGAATAAAGTAATGAAGCATTATGAGACAGGAACAGTATTTAGCATCTATAAGCTAACTAGATCCTGTTGTTAAATTTCTAAGATACAGGTGTAAACAAACAAATATACTTAACACCTATTCTTGATTCTCTAACAAGATAGGCCAACATAATAAAGATTCGCATTTACTTAACATGGCTTTGATAACTATCTACAAGGAATGGCCCTGTTTACTATTTCAATACCCTTTTGATATGTTCTTAAGGGCTGCTTCTAGGTCACCCAGCTTGCTGATTTTTTAACCGTCACTGGCGCAGTGTCGCACTATGTTAAAACAGTAAAAACAGCAAACACTACAAGAAAAAAATTCTAAACTTTTTAAGGTGTGTCATACACAAGAGGACACTAGGAGCTCTGACTCAGACCAAGTGGCCTTGAAAAGGAACTGGAGATGCAGTCCGTACCCTCTGTCCTTTATCACCTTGGACGAAACCATGGGGAGAGGCGAGGGTGTATGTGCAGACCAATGGACACTATTACTTTCAAATTCTCTGGCTCCAGACGCATGACATGCATGCGTGAACCCCCCCTCCTAGTGGAATACAATAGGGTCCATTACTTGAAGAACTATGCCTTTTTGCAATCAAGTATTTCTTCATACAATGCACAGTCAACTTGTGGAACACCTTGCCAGAGGATGTTGTGAAGGCCAAGACCATAACAGGGTTCAAAAAGGAACTAGATAAATTAATGGAGGATAGCTCCATCAATGGCTATTAGCCAGGATGGGCAGGGATGGTGTCCCTAGCCCTGTTTGCCAGAAGCTGGGAATGAGCGACCGGGGATGGATCACTTGATGATTATCTGTTCTGTTCATTCCCTCTGGGGCACCTGGCACTGGCCACTGTCAGTAGACAGGATACTGGGCTAGGTGGACCTTTGGTCTGACCCAACAGAGCTGTTCTTATGTTAAACACAATTCCATATTTACACACAATCTCAATAGGCAAAGAAAAAAAATCCTTTTTAACAAGAAGGCCTTTATCCCATCAATTCTACTCAAGGGTTTGAACAGGAATTATATGTCTGTGTTTTCAATGTGTTTTTTTTCCCGTGGACTTTCTTAATGCCACAGGGATGTATAAGACTTGAGGCAATTTTTTTTGTTCCACAAACTATTTTAACATGTTTCCGTCATGCCAGAGTGTACTATTTCTTGCTTGCAAAAGGAAATATGTCCTTAAAAAAAAAGAAAGACTAGTAATTAAGGGTATGAATCTTGATTGTTAACATGGTTAGATGCATGGGCTCAGATTTTACAGCTAGATTCACTATTTTTGCAAAAAGCCCAAAACAAAACCATAAACAAAAAGCACAACATTTAAATCATCATCATGATACATCCCAAGTGGACATGGCCTACTTGCAAACCAAGAGTCACCTGAATCTCTCTCTGGCAAGGTGCTAAATTGGTCTGATTGTATATTCAGTTTATGTTCATCACTGGCAATCTTCTTGCGTCACCAAAGCTTTTGGCATCCACATGACTGCCAGCTGTGTAGCAGCTTTGGAATTTGTTGGTCTTCCAGTCTTATGTCATCTTCATATCAATAAATTTAAATAGGTAAGCGCCTCTATTATTTACAGGACATTATTTAGCACTTATCACTGCAGTACCTGAACACCTTAAAATCAATGTATTCTCAGAAACATCACTGGGAGATACGTTGCTGATATAATCTCAATCTTACAGATTGGTGATTGAGGCACAAAGAGCTGAAGTGACTTGCCCAGGGTCACACTGAATACCACAAAGTCACAAGATAGTATACCGTACTAGTTAGATGTAGTGTGTAACCAGAACTATACACAACCCCCAGAATGTATAGCCATTGTGTTTATTTGCAAGGACAGATATGGAGAGACAGGGGTCTCTGTTCATTGGAATAATACATGGAATGATATAAAAATAAAAGTCAAATATTCAAAAACATCTTCACACTGAAATATACTGGTATCCTAACCCCATTGTTTTCATTAGCACCAATAGTTTGTACTTTATAGAACTCGGGACAGATCCTCTGATGGCATAAAATGTCATAGCTCACAGTGTAGCTATGACAATTTGCTTTGAGGATCTGCCTAAGAGATGGAAATTGCTGATGTTATTGTGAGAGAGTCTGAAGACTACTGATTTCAGGCTCTATTGTGGCATTTCAGTTCCTGACTCAGATCTGTCTGTCTCTCTCTCTGTATACAAGGTGATAGGTCAGCTCCCAAACAGGCTAAATGAAGTCACAAGATGTGCCAAGTGTTCCCAGTTCCAGCCCAGGAAAAAACCAATTCATTGTCATTGGCAATCATCCAGTTCCCTCATGTCTGATCAAAGATAATCTTGGAGGAGGATGCAGCAGTGTCCTCTTGTTTGCTTCTTTTCCAAAATGTCAGTTTTTGGTTTAAAAAACAAGTTGGTGTTTGAAAACCAAACTTTACCAAAACAGTTTGCAAAAAAAAAAAAAAAAAAGCAGGTATGCTTACTGTTTACATCCAGTTTTAAAAGGATGATTCAGAATAAGATAGAACATCAGCATGTGTACGAGATTTTTCCCTAGGGCTCCCACGATAGCCTACTCTAGATCAAAAGTGCCTCCACTCACATTCTTCCCTCATCTTGTCTAGGTTTTCCTTTGAGTCTTGCACTGACCACTTGTACAGATTTTCTTGTTTTTTATATAGTAATGTGTATTCAGATCCACAA
The DNA here is from genome assembly GCF_965152275.1 of Natator depressus. NCBI lineage: Eukaryota > Metazoa > Chordata > Testudines > Cheloniidae > Natator > Natator depressus. The sequence goes on along the minus strand of NC_134238.1, from coordinate 109,326,486 downwards.
AATTGATTTACAATACATCTGGAAACAAAAAACATATTCCTCTAACCCATCTCTGTTATTTCTAGGGAATGGATAAAATGACAATGGTCCAAACTGTCAAAGAGGCCTCTCAACACAGCTTCTAAATTTGTATGCACAGTTTTACAAATGCAGTGACTTGGAGCTAAGCAATATACGCTGTGCTCACAAATTGGGTAATCTACCTGACCAGTTTCAGAGTAGCAGCCGTGTTAGTTTGTATCCGCAAAAAAGAAAAGGAGTACTTGTGGCACCCTAGAGACTAACAAATTTATTTGAGCATAAGCTTTCGTGAGCTACAGCTCACTTCATCGGATGCATGCAGTGGAAAATACATTGGGGAGATTTATATACACAGAGAACATGAAACAATGGGTGTTACTATACACACATCTCATTACAGTGTGTATGGTAACATCCATTGTTTCATGTTCTCTGTGTATATAAAATCTCCCCACTGTATTTTCCACTGCATGCATCCGATGAAGTGAGCTGTAGCTCACGAAAGCTTATGCTCAAATAAATTTGTTAGTCTCTAAGGTGCCACAAGTACTCCTTTTCTATCTACCTGACAGGCATTCAAAGACTGTAGTTTGTGACTTCCTGGTTTGCAAAACACTATTTATATAATTTTTGCTCACAACATTATACACGAAAATAGAAGCAATTTAAAAAAAAAAATACCTCACATCTAGTTGGTTCTTCTAATACATTTAAATCTCTTCCTTTCCCACCTCATGGCTGTCCATGCTCATCTATTACCTGGTGATCTCCACCTCAGCTACTGCAACCTCAGTCCTTCATCTCTGACCTGTCTTTTTCTCAATCTTGCCTCCACTCACCTATCCAAAACACCACTGCTGAAATCATTGTCCTCATCCACTGTTCATTCTTCATCCATCCTGTATTTGACTCTCCACACTAGCTTCCTCTCATCTTCTCTATCAAGGTCACAGATCTCATCTTCCTCTACGAAGTCCTACTCCTGCTTGCTTCTTTTCTCATTTCTTCCTCCTCCTGTCGCCTCAACTCCCGTCAAATCACCATCCTAACCAGTCCCTTTGTTCCTTTATTTCCTTCTACTATTCAGGCCTTCTTCCATGCTACCTATTATGCTCAAAACTTTCTTCCTTTCATTGTTCAAGTGACCATTCTTTCCCAGAGATATTTTAAAGATATTCCTTCTCTGGAGTTTAAGATTAATCTGTAAAGCAATCAAAGAAACAGCTATAGAAATAAATAATGGTAATGCAACAAACTAACCGCATTGCTAAACTTATGAGATTCAGGTTATCTGGTGCATAACACAATATGGCCCTGATTCTGATCTTCCTTATACCAGTTTTACACCTGTGTAACTCCATTAATTCCAGTAGTTACACTCCCAAGTCATGCCAGTGTAGGCAAGATCACATTCAGACTTTGTGTCTCTACCATATGGTTCACTTTAGAAAGTAAGTTGCTTGCAGAAGGGAACTCATCTTCCTCTTTTGTTCGGTACAATTCTGAGTGCACTGACACTATTTATATGAATGATCATTTTAAAAATGAAAATAAAGAATATCTTTTTCCATCTCTAGGTTCTTTTTATTCACTTTAAGGACTTATCTATACTGTTTAAAACGTTCCTTGATGCCATCCAGCAGAAAAACAGAAAAAAGTAGCAGGAGGGGAGGGACGGAATTGAAACATGTCTCAGGTTTTAATCATACCTTTTTCTCTTAGCTGCACCGCAACTGAATTAATCAAACAGTATCAAAAACAAAATCCTGATAAGCAGATCAAATTACTGGCAAACTTAACTGAATTTTATCTTCTTAAATACAGATGCACAACCTTCATTGCTTTTTAAAAAGTAAGGGTTTCTGGAACAATGCCAGAATTTCCTTCTTATTTTTGGATTAAAATTGTACCATAATGCTAGGTACACTGCAGTCCATTTGTTTTTTTTCCCCCTTGGTGTTTCCTGCATCTTAGCAGGCCAGCATCACCAGTGATGATGCTTAACAAAAAGCAAACAAAAAAATAGCAGACACAGCAAAATATATTAAATTAGAGGCCCACAGCATGTGCATTTAAGAGAAAATAGAAGAGGGCAATGATTCTGCATAGATGTATTTAAATTTACCACAATTGTAGAGATCAAAGTTATCTGTCTTTGTTCCGCATTTTCACCTGCCTCCAAATGAAGACTGCCAGTGTTTTCAAAAAGGGTGAAAGTTGTCTGGTGCCAGGTATTGTTACACCTTTCTATCACCAACACTGCAAAACATTGTGCTACAAATGATAACGATACCTCAGCATAAGGGACAAACAGAACTAGTGGAAACGGTGTGGGTAAACTACGGGGTGGTGGGAGGAGCCAAGCAGGATCTGAGCAGTGCGTAGGGGAGAGAAGTACAGCTCCATGGGAGAATACTGGGTATTCCAGAGCAATCAGGTCTGGATTAAGGCCTTCCAGGGCCCTAGGCACATTAAAGCATCACATCATGGCTCCACCCCCACACAATGGCCCTGACTGCACCCCTGCCTGGAATGGCAATGGCAGAGGAGACCTCCTTCCTTTTCAGAGACAGAAACTCTTCTCCCTCTCTCTGGGAGCTGCAATAGAGCAGCAGGAGTGGCAGCAGAGGGCTGTACTTACCCCAGCAGCTTGGTGTACAGCACGGACACTGCTGGGTGGGTTTGTCAGCAATGGGGATTGACTTGGGACCTCTGGATCTTAATGCAGGAGCCTCTATGGCCTGAGCTGAAAGCCTCACCTCTTTTAGCCAAGGCTGTATCATCCTCATCAATTGCTAGATGACCTAGCCACAACTTGACGGGGACATAGTGTGATACTGAGTAGGCATAGTTTATAGGGGGTTGGGTTGGGCTCACTGCACTCCTCACCTCTTGGCACATGCAGAATCCTCTTCTGGAGCAATATTGACAACCCATAGAGGTGAATGGGGCAGTTCACACACTTCTCACAGCTATAATTTCAGGCTCTAGGCAGGTCCAGACAGATGTTACTGCACTGGTTACACCTAGTATAACATTTTTCAAGCTTCATAAACACAGCTGCTAAAAACGTACCTCTTTTAAAAATGAAAGTGGAGACTCTGATGTAAACACATGCATCCAGGAGCTAGGGCTATAGGCATGGTTTGCAATGCTTATGCCTCACTCCAGTCCTGTGTGCCATAAGCACTGAGGGGAGTAGCTTGGGGGGAGCCACTGGCTCTTCTTAGATCTGGATTCTCTAGTCCTTGTTCTGGTTGGGTAGAGACAGTGCAGATGTGACAGAGTCTACCCCAAGCCTGGGGCTGGAACAGCTGCTGCATGTAGGTCAAATGACACTTCATGTTGGGGGGGGAAAGAAGGGGGTTCCTTCCTTCCAAGACCTCCAGAGATTCCCACTGCACAGCCCAGCTACTCAGACTGTGCCCTACTGAAAGGCCTTTGGCATCCAAGAGAAAACCTTAAACAACAGGAGTTTATGAAGATCCATAAGGATATTTGGTTTTGTTCTGAGCCAACTTTCATCCATCATAACCACAAGTTCCTCTGGCCTCATGCCATGGCTCCATCCCAACCCTCCATTCTTCCCCGAAACAATGCTCTTCTGGGAACTAGGAAGCAAGGATTAGGCAATATAAATTCTAAGATTAACATCAAGGCTGCATGACAAACTCCTTTCCAACAGAAAAGCACTTCTAACTCACAGCAGCAACCATCAGCAGAAGCATCCATGTCCTGGCTTGCATCAAATCCGTGCCACAGCATTGTCCTCCTTAGGCAAAGGCCTCCTGCAATGTACTATTCCATATCTAATTCTGCCAGTAGAGGCGGTTACAATAGCAGCATTTAACACCCTACTCCCCATCAGAGCAGACTGTACAAATTCGTCTCCACAATGCTCCCACAAGGCTCTGTACTGAAAGACCACAGGGTACAATGTGAACTTTGATCTATTCTCGCTACCACCAGACCAATCCCCTGTACCTCACTTTAATTCACTTCAGAAGCTACCACTTTTAATTTTAAAAGCAAAAGGCTCTCCTCATGTAGAGGGAAATGTTGGCAAGCCAAATTTCTACTCAGAGTGCTTACTTTCGGCCAAGGTACAACCCCCTGAAAATATAGGTTTATAATGGAAGCGCTGACACACAATTTCAGATACAGCTTTGTGAATGGTATGCTATTATCTTTTATGAAATTTCCATTTCACTGCAACGATCTACCTCATTCAAGGGTTTTGTTGTTACAACCTCAAAAGAGTGATGCTAAGCACCTATTGCCAGGCGCTTGCAAATTAACCCTGAGTGCCTCAGAACAAATATACTCATCCAAAGGGCATGCAGGAAAGCCTGGTACATTTAGCTCCCATTTCTCTTCCTCTTTCTCCTCCCCTCTCTTTGCCACCAGCTCCACATTGCTCCCTGCTCTTCCCTGAGCCCCCATTCCGACCTAGCCCCCTGTGCTTCTGTTGAAACACTGTGCAGGCCTTTTTACTTCAATGACTATATAGTCAACCATGCATTTGTTTAAATGTGTGGTCCTCTATGCCGGTGAGCATTCATAGTAAATGCCTGTATTTGCATTTCATATTGCAAATTTGCACACAGCCATTGCACATTCAAATTTTTTTGAATATGTGATCAGAGTTTTCTTACATTTAAAAAAGTAAAGATGTTTATGCAAAAACTGTCTTAAGCAACATGACAGTTGAAATTCTTCTGGGAGCAAAGTGTTATTAAAATTTTAATAATGTGAACAATGATCAAAATTTTCAAACATAGGCACCAAAAAATTAGGCATTTAAATCCATAATTAGACACTTCAGTAAGTGACCTGGTATTCAGATACTGAGCACCTTCTATTGTCTTTGACTTAAAACTCTTTCAAGTTCTCAGCTGGTCAAAAATTAGACCCCCACCTATAACTTGCTAAAGTCCAAAAAGAGTTGTTATTGTGAACATCCAACAACTGTGGAATTTGCTTTAAAAAATCCCTTAGGGAAGATATCAACATTCTCAAGATGGCCATAAACCCCAGGATAAGTTCTATGAGCTGAATGATCCCACTTTACACTTCCAGAAAGTACATTAAGGCATATTGACAACATCTTCAGGGTTTTTCAGTGGGATGGTAAGAAAACAAGACTATATCCAAATAAATAATACTGTATTGCTCGTGTGCCAAAGGAGGCCAAAACCTATCCGATATTCATTTACACCAACTAGATTTTACATAAAACATTCTTTGCAATTGCAAGCACATCTCCTTGGATCCCAGATAAACACTGAAAATATAATGGATTACAAACATCAGTGAAATAAGATGCCCAAAAAGATAGAATTGCAGCCTAGGAACATTTATGATGATTCAAATGAAAGATTGGTATGTCAAAGCCATCAAGCTAATCCTTCATCAAATTTTGTGGGCACCATTCCTTTTACAAAGAAAAAGTCTACTTGCCCCTCAAAAAATGCTGGAAATTTTAAGGTTGAGATTTTAAATACTAAGTACTGCTTCCATATACCCATGCCTTGCATATGTTAAAGCACAAAAAATACCGTAACAAATAGTAATTTATCCCCCTTGCTTTGTATTTAGGACCCAATTCTCAGATTCAGGCAAGCCCTACTTGAAGTAGGAGACGGTTTTTGGAGATTTGTACATATGGAGACAAAGATGGCCCTTGCAGCTACTGCATTCTGGGGCCATCTGGAGGCCAGTTCAGTCCTCTTTGTTTATGGCAGAGCAGCCTATTAACTATTATCATTAAATTATTGTATTATAATAGCACCTTGCAGTCCTAGTCATAGACCATGCATAGTTTCCATTGGCAATGGTACCACAGAACCATCTTGGGAACCAGACATGAAAACCTATTCCAAACACTTACCCTTTGCCCCAGTTTACACCAGGGCCACAAAGGGATGTACGTAAAGACGCTATGTAATATAGTGGCACAAAGGAGACAAAGTACACAGAATCATACCCATTTAAGTTTGTATTTTGTATATTTTTAGTGTTTATTTGGGATCCAAGGAGATATGTTTGCAATTGCAAGGATAAATTTTAAATATCTTAGCATGTACAATGTTATTGTTGCTGTGCAAATCAAGCTGTGTTTATTTAAAATCTTTAAGGGCCTTCCCAAACAAAGTCACATCAATGATTAATATCTAGTTATGTATATACAGAAACTTAATATCCATTAGTGGAGAACTGAATAGCTATAATTTCTAGATTGCAGATACAAACCGAATTCAAGGTGGTAGTGATCAAGGATTGAAAAGCCATCAGATGGAAACAATGTAAAATGGAATAAATCTGTAGTCTGTTTCCAGACTCTTGAGGACACGTGTCTATAAAACGGACATCACCAGAAGTGAAATATTGCCAACAGTCTCATTCAGTGCTTGTCTTCTGTAGAAACACATTGTAGTCCTCAAGTTCAGCATGGGGAAGCTTTCCTCGTGGACCAGAAGAGGACTCCAGGTGTTCTCCATCGCTCATGATTAGAGCTAATCCAAAATTTGGAACTATTAATAACTTTTTGTGCATGTGTTTTTCAACCAGTTACACTGGTCAAAGTTTTTTTGAAAATTTGTTTTAAAAAATTGTTAAAGCTTTTCTTGATTTTTTGACAACCTCTCCTACATAAGCACCTCCAAATGTACTCTGAAACAAAGTTCTTAGGCTCAGTGAGGAGTTCTCTTCAAAGACGGCGTACTATCTATGGCCTCTATTCAGCAAAGCACTTCATATAATCTTAACACCACTGAGGTCAATGGGATTTAAACGCATGCTTACACTTCAGTAGGTACCTAAGAGCTTGGCTGAATTGGGACATATTTTCCACACTTCTAGAGCACATCTAACTAACATTTAAACACCACCTTGTCTTGTTTGAAAAGATTGGAGCTAAAGGCAGCCAGAAAATAGGACACGGCAAGTGGCACTCTAGTCATCCAGCTCCAGCAGTAGGCAGAGTCAAAATCCACTACAAATACCAGTCAACTGCTGCCATATTCACAAGGCAATATCCCAAGTTCACTGCATATAGAGTACAGTTTCATGCATGTGAAAACAGGGTAGAACTAAATATATGGTAGGGATGTATAATAAGTGACGAAGAAAAAGAGGAAATGATTTCTCAGTGGAGTTTCCCCACTTTGGTTTGTGGTAGCAATTCAGTTTATTTCAAGTTCTGGGAAAGGTTGAGAGTGTTTTGGGTTTGAATGTAGCCCAAACCTAACTTCAGAGGTTTGTCCATCCCCTTTTTCATGGAAATGGCATTTTTATGGCTCACCACCCGTTGAAACAGATTTGTTGTAAATTGAACCCTGACCTTTTTTGTACAACCAGTTAGTGACTAACACTGTCCTGTTGTTTAATAACTGTACACACTAAAAAAGAATATTCAAAATGTCCATAAACAAGCCATATTTGTATATTTTGAAACTAGCAACCCTCTAACTTCTAAATAGCATTCTATTATCAGGAATATTCATAGTGTCTGATTCCATCACCTGAGGACAGGGGTTTTTTTTGCCTCTATGTACTGGTGCTTAAACTGACCCAACACTTCTAACACAGAGGATGGGGCCATCCATTCTCCCCAGTATATTAATACTCTCACAATGGTACAATTTATGCTTTTCAACTGACTGTCACTTCCTCCACCATTAAATTGTTATTGGGTGATTCTGTTTAGCTGCAAAGCAAGGCTATATATCTCACCATCATTGACACCTAGCTCTTGAAAGCTTAGGTAACTGTGAGGCCCTTGATATTCAAGGTTATATATCAAAAAACAAAATGTCAGACTTGCAGGTTTTCCAGTTCTCTCATCTTTCTGCATCCAGGCAAAGTAAAGAATCCTCAAAGTAAAGCTACTAGACACTGTGCGACTTTCAATAATCTAACGTCATGCTTTCTTATCTATGATATACAGTGAATCTCGCCAGTCAGTTAGCTACATGTTCATGGTTTAGGGAAGAGTATGTTGCCCTTTCTTTCTTTTTCTTTCATTCTTATTTTAGTCAAGCCACTCTCTTGGAAGGAAGCAAGAGAGAATTCCCAATAGTGCATAGGGAAATGAATAGAGGTATTGTTAGCCCAAAGAGGATCTGAATGCTTCATAAGAATATCAGGGTTTGCTTGCCATTTTCCTCTACTTCCTTTACGTGTTTGGAAATTACTAAGTTGTTACCAAGAAGAGCCTTCTTAAATCTCATCCAGACTAATTAACCAGGGCTCCCCTTATGTCGGCAACCAAAAGAATAATTTAACAGAGTGTGTTAGTGGTTGTGCGCGTGTGGGTAGTTTTAGGTGTGGTTTTGTTTTTCCCCTTTTAATAACATGTTGAGCATAATTATACTCCTGTCATCTGCACCTACAAGACAAGTTTTTAGTCACGATATCTTGCCTAGCATGTAGATGTTGACAGGCTCCTGTGACTCTATTCCAGGCAGTCTTACTCTAAAGATGACAGGACTCTTGCCAAGATCCAAGCATCAGAATCCCTAGGATGACAAGACTGCCCTAAACGACTAGGATAAGAGAACATTACACTGGAGAAGGGTACGGTTAACTTTTGGGACCACTGGTTAGTGATCAGTCTAATTGGGATGAGGGACTTTGCTTCAGGATGTTGAGTGTAACCTGCCTACACTTAAATTTTAACAGTTCAGAGTTCTGGGTAAAATGCTGTCAAGGCACAGGTTCAGTGGACTACACCACTAATACACTTTTGTAAGATCCTTAAAAATAACTTAAACTGGCATGTGAAAGGGCTATCTAGAAGTACCACAAGATCATAGCTTAAATTTGCAAAAAGTCATTACTGTTGTAAGGAATGGAAGTTCAGAATGCATGAAGCACCACAGCAAGTGAAGTCACCTAGCAATGAGTGTTTGTGGTTTGATGTCATTATCCATGAGGGGAGGAGGGGGGAAAATCTACATACACACCTCCACCAAGGACTGAAATATTCACCAAAACATTAAATATCTTAGTGCCTTCTGGAAAAGGAGAAAGACAGATTGATGCATATACATTAAAACACCACAGCCTACATCACACTGTTCCTCCACTGCCCTGCTAGAGGTACTATTGGCTTTCTAATTAAGAAATACATTCATTCAGATGGGTTAAGGGATGAGATCTCCCAATGCCCCGAGAAAAAATATTTTCAGTCTTGAACATTCTGCTTGAAGTTTGGAGAGCAAATTTGGATGTTAATTAAGAGGGAATGCTTGTGGCTGATTTTGCAAGTCACACACTTAAGAATGGAAATGCCTGACTTAAAATTCCCTGCTGTTTGTCTTGTTTTGACTGATGGCCTGTGCATTTCTGATAAGCACTTGGCAGTGAACCAATATGAATTTGATTTAATCACTTTACAGACTCATCCTTTGAGCATTTAAGGCATTACCACCTCTAAGGATAAATGATACCTGAAGAACCACAGTTGAGAGTATTGCTTGCTGTTATATTCAGTGTTCTGCAAATATACAACATACCAGATATTGACAAAAAATCCTGCGAGAAATGCACCAGCCCTAGAATTACCCAAAAGGCATAAAAACACCTGATTGAAGGCTTGTACTAGAACTACACTTGAATTGCTTCTGGCTCGCTGTAGGTTGGTCTGCAAAAGCAGCCAGGCCATGAGATTAACAGAAACTTCATGTTGGATGAGATCAAAAGCACGTTCTGCACTAGTGGTTTCAACTTTATCAAAGTTTGATAGCTCTCCTTGGAGATGTCACTGACACTAATTCACAGCAGTTCTTGAATTGTGGACAGCAGTGGGTCAGGTTTTCTTTGGCAAGTTCCTTACTTTATGGTATGAAATATCAAAAATAAATACCATATAGGGAACACATGATGGCAAGGCATAAAGGTTTTATCAGCATCAGTTAGAGAAGGCTGCGTGAACTCCCAAATGGCAAAGCCATGAATTGAGCTACGCAGGTCATCCAACATGAGCAACAATAAAATATTTATGCCCCACCACACCATCTTATTTTCTGTATTGTTGGCTGAACTTGGTGCTTTGCAGCCAGGCCAAAGGCAAGAGGGAAAAACACTACATTTTAATTACAAACATTGCTAACCACTGTAGGAGCAGTTGTCACATAAAGAATGGACTTTATCAAGGTTTGTGAAGCTGACTCTTATAAACAGAATATACTGGGAAACCAGTTCTCACAAACAGAATTAACCATCAAGAATTGCTTACTTAGTAAGTACCAGACAATAGACTGCATCAGCTCACAAGCAAAATTTTATTAAACAAAACATGGGATTTGTTTGTTGTTGTAGTTATAAATATTTAAAAAGAGATACGTAACCAGAATAAGAAAGTAGTTATTAAGGAATTAGTATAGTATATTTAGAATGCTTTATATTCATGTTAAATGATGTTACTCTAAAATCATACTATAGTTAGGTCCTGTAAACTTTGGACGATTATTTCTCTGTATACTGCAGGAAAATACAACAAGGCTTAAGAAATATACTCAACCCTCTGCCTTTAGGTATTCTGCTATATTTGGCTACTACAGACCTCCTATCTTGCAAATATGTATGGAGTCAGATAAGAGAAAGTCTGTAAGGATTATAGTGTTAGCCAATATCATATACAATATTATATATAATATCCACATATGTTTTGTATAACTGTGCATTTTATTCATGTTAATCTCTTCCAAAATGCTTTTTACTTAAGTTAAACTATCTAACTACAGGGAACTGTAAAATGTTGTAATTTTGATGCTAGGTAATGAGACATTCCAGAGGGACAGGACAAGGCATAAATTCTATTAATGCATAGCTAATGTGCCCTCTATGTCAAACTATAGCTGATACAGGACGTCTCGAAAGGTTTGCTGACTTTTGGTATGCTATGGTCAAAAGTAGATCAACTGGTTACAGTCTCTGCCCAGTTTATTGCAGAGTTTGTGCCAGCTAGCAAAAAGTTTCCAAAGACATGTCAGAAAAAGATAGAGAAGAACAATGTGTTAGGTTTAAAGTAATGCAAAGAAATAGTGAAACCCTCATCTGTTGTAAACAACCCTAGTATATAAAGAGATAAATAGAAGCTCAGATTTTGAGACAGTTGACCAGCTGCACTGCTGCCTCCCAGATCAGCTGGTAAAGTACTGGCCTTCCTGTCTACATTAATTTTTAACTAATAACCTATATGAATCAAAATTGATTAAGCTTACCTATTTGACATCTTGTTATTGAATTAAATTGAACCCGTAGCACTACATACCACATTACACAAACGAGCTATTTCAAAACAGAATTATTGGGATTATCTTGCATATCCTTCCACTTATAAAATGAGGCTTCCTTAATACCATGAACCCAAGTGTACTACAGTCATATTTGAGTTCCTTTAGAACTCTTGGGGGGGAATACCATCTGCTCCTGGTGACTTACTACGGTTAAATTTATCAATTTGTTCCAAAACCATCTCTACTGACACCTTAATCTCGGACAGTTCCCTAGGTTTGTCACCTAAAAAGTATGGGCTCAGTTATGGGAATCTCCCTCACATCCTTCTGCAGTGAAGACATATGCAAAGAATTAATTTACCTTTTCTGCAACGACCTTGTCTTCCATGAGTGCTTCTTTAACATGTTAATCATCCAGCAGTCCCATTGATTGTTTGACTCCCACTTCTGCTGTGCAAATTTTTTTGGTGATAGTTTGCGTGTCTTTTTGCTAGCTGCTCTTCAAATTCTCTTTTCGCTTGCCTGAATTTATGTTTTCCTCAGTAGGATATGACTTCCAATTTTTAATGTGTATCTTTTTGTCATTACCACTTCTTTTACTCCGTTGTTTAGCTATGGGTATCAATAACCATTTATTTTTAGAAGGGTGGAATAAGTTTCATCTCTATGTTTATGAGCTGTGTTTCAATATACTACTACACTGGGAGTAAACAAACCTCGTGGCCAGTCATTTATGACAACAACTCACTTTGGTTGGGCTTACCTTGAAAAATTTCACTTCATGTTAACTTTGACATATAGAAAATTATACATTTTGCCTAGTTACCTGTGATGTTTGAATGTATTGTATGTTAAGTATATTAGTTACCCTTCTTAAAGTATGCGATCAGTGTTTGTGGTTACCATCTTCCAGCAATAGACCTTCCTGTTAAGATATCTTTTGTCATTTCACTGAGTTTGTAACCACAATAATTTAAATATCTTTAGTTTCTCAAACTTAATCAATTTTTTAATAATAAGTCTGATTTCTTATGAAAGGAGATTTTATTTCCTCAGTCTTGACTACAGTACCTAATGACAAATTTAAACCACCATACCATATTTCAATGAAAACCAGATCACAAAGAGTCTGATCCTCTTACGTAAGTGTTACAGAACTGTGCACTTAGCAAGGGAGCTGTTTCTCAGTCTGAAAACTCATCTTCTATGAGTCACAAAAAACAGCTTCTGTTAGCTGGTTTAGCAGTTCAAGCCCAGAATCATTACTGATATACAAAGCTGTCTAATTATTATTAATCAAATCAATATTTTCTGGGTACTAACACACCATCCATAGAAAAGTTTTCCGGTACTGAAAGTTTTAGCAATATACTAATTCCTTGTAGCGTATGAAACCATATCTATTAAAAAAAAATCACATCTTTATTGCCCTCTTGCTTTTTCCTTCCTGCCGACTCCAACTCTTTTTAAGAACCATTCTCTCATGAACTCCTTGAATTAGAGATTAGTGCTTCATGACCTTTGAAAACTGGGCTTTAGTATTTTATATGGGATACACTAGAAACTACTTCTATACCTATAACAAGATTTTGGGAGAGGGAACATAGATTGTAATGGCCTAACTATGCTCTCATCAACTTCAATGCGAGCAGCGATAGGTGAGGGCTGAGCACTTTGAAAATCCCATCCTAAAATCATATTGGAAGTGGATAAAGTCTGACAGGAATCAGAATATATTATATGATTTTTAAGGTTTGATGTCTAACTTGCTAGGAATATTTTTGCTGACAGTACAAAAATGTTCAGGACCAGTAAATAGGTTAATGTTTGTAAAGCACTTTGAAAATGTCAAGCACCATATAAATGCTTAGCAGTATCATTCTCTCTCTAAAACTGTCAAGATACGAAACCTTAGCACTAAAAATCTGACAAGATCCCAATTTTTCAATTGTATACAACATTCGTCCATTACTTTGAAAGTAGGTGATATTTTATACTTGAAAACTGTCACTGATCCCTTACTCTAGCAGTGGTTTTTTTTTTTTTTTTAGCACATTGAGCCAGGTTTGACCATAACAAAGTCCCAGCCTCTGGACCAGTTTAATTTCTTGGGCATGAGGGTATTCAAAATTAAATACAAAGGTGAGTTCATAAGCTCTGCTTGTGAGAGAATTTTTCTGAATGAAAAATGCCCTTCATCTGTGCAGCAGTGCTAGAATTCTATGCACTAGATGTGTGTCCATCATTATTTCTATTATCGATAATTATTGTGGGGGAGTAAGGCTTTGATTTTGACTTTATTCCTTAATCAACAACAGCACACAAGGTCTTAGTCAAAGATTTACCTTTATCCCTTTTTGGTTGTTTTTGTTAAGCAATTCAACAGTTTTTATAAACACTGACGTGTGCTCGTCCATGTATTGAGACAGTCAACAATGGTGATATTTGTTATGCTAGTTATTCCAATGGGAAGTGGACTGCATTCAAGAACTTCACATTTTTTAAAATGGGAAAAAAAAACCCGGAAATCAAATGGGTTCATAAATTAAAAATGGTCTCTATATATGTTCTAATATCAGCTAGCGCCAATAAACTGTATGTTCCACAAAGAAAATCATACGTAGTGTGTGGCCAAGATACAGTAGGTCATTAAAAAAATCTGCTTGGGTTATGAACAGTGTGGGCAAATACCTTATTTAACCAATAGACTCAGAAGGAACTGCTCCAGTTCATTCAGTATATACATCTTTTAGAAAATAAATATTTATGCTCAACATGGACTGGAAACAATAGATTCTGGGGATCTATTGCATAAATATGGTTTGTTAGGGTTTCTCTACTCCTCAAACTGCCTAATTAATGTAATTAGGTGAGTTAGGGAACAGGCAACAAAGGAGTTCACTTCTGGGTCATACCACTAAGTGTGCTTAAATGAAGTTGTTTCTGCCACAGTACCTGCAGCAGGGCCTATGCATTGGCATGGCAATTTCAGTCCCCTCTGCCATGACTCTGAGTACATCAAGCTCTTATAAATCAACCTCAGTGATCGGTTCATCCTTCGTCCTGGTCAGTAATAATGTAAAGTAGTTTACACATGATGGCTGTCCAGTGGCTTGTATGAGACTTGTCTCAGTCCATCCCCTTGTGGACAGTTGCCAGGAACAGAAAACCACACCACAATTGGCTTTAACTGACAACTTGTGGGCAGGCTGAGCAGAGAGATTGAGGAGTAAATGGACATGGAAACTGAACTACTCTCCCATCGCTTGTGCCTGCTGCATATCTTTCTTGGGAATAAACAGATGACATCATGACTACAGTCTACCACCTTCAATGAGCAAGAACAACAAGACTCCTATCTAATTAACTATTTACCTGAGGGACCAATGTCTAGACTTAGGGCAACTCATGTTCGTATAAAATAAAGACAGCACTTTTGACTTAGAGCAGGGGACTGAGAATCAGGAATCCTATATTATATTCCCAGGTCTGAGCTTGAGCAAATTATGTAACTTCTCTGTTCATCCATTCATAAAATAGGTCTAGTGGTACTTACATCAGAGGAGTGCAGAGATTCTTAATGTTTACAATGACTTTAGAAGAGAGACACTAAGAGCACAATCATCATTAAAACCTTGAAATAAGAAGGTTTTTTTCCCTTAATTATATACACAAACCCCAAATCATTTCAATTTAAAACCAAGACTTCAAATGAGAAAAAGGCAACAAATCACAGGCTAAGGATAGTGGCTCTGTTCTTGACCTGAATCGTTGGACTTTCCTGCCCTATCATTATACGTATTCACAGGCTACGAACAGGATATCAATGTTAAATCTACCAGAGCCAGGACAGTCAAAGTTAAGTCAGATTCTAAATGTTAAACATAGTATTTTATATTTAACAAGAAACACATTGTTTCCTTAGGAAACAAAAAGAAAAAAAATAAAGGTTCTTAAGTAGAACAGCAGAATCTCTTTACTTTTATCTACATACAACTTGCTAAACATACGGAGCTGAAAATAGCCAGAGCTGAGCGAGAAAAAACGGAAGAGTGTTTTAACAGTGAAGTAAAACCACAAGTAATGACTTTAGGAGACAGGAGCTAGGTGGACAAGCAAAGCATTAGGGGTTTTAAATATACGGTATTTGGCTTCACCTCCCAAGTAAGTGGGCTGGCACAAATTCAAGTAGGCTGGTCTGGCATGCTACAACCTCTGAAAGGGACCACACTGCCTGATGGAAACAACCTCAAAAGCCACAGAGAGCACTGGCTTCCAAAGCCAACAAGGCGGCAACCAGACTGGCAGACAAACAATGCCAGAGGTTCTGTCTTGGCAGAGAGGAGCCAGGCATTGGGGATGGGTTTCTCTGTCTATAAGAAGGATGACCAACTATGACCAATAGAGGGGACACATGGCCATCAAGTAATATCATCAAAGGCCACAATGAAAGTAAGGTAGTTAAATCCAAGTATACTCCCAGGAAAAAAAAAACAAACAAACCTAAACCTTAACACCCTGATTGCAGAAATTAAAGAAATCCTGCATAAATTTAAACTTACCACTATTTTGTCAATTTTTTTTAAAAAAAGATGTCTTTTTCATCTCACTGATGATTGCCAAACAACTTTTATTGAACTATTTTCCCCTGTGCCATGTGATACACTGCACTGTTGATTAGCTGCCTTTGTTGCAGATACCTCCTGAGCATACAAACCAAGCACCATGGTTTCCCATGAACTTCTATAAAAAAATTCTGTTTTTCCCCATTTCAACTGAAACTAAAATTTTCTTAGTTTTATTTTAAACTTGATCTTTCACTGTGCCATATCAGATATGAATTTGTAAAAATTTGATCATGACTGATGAAATAAGTGGTGTGATAAACCAAGAGCTTTCATGTTTTATTACAACTTTGCAGGCAGCCCAGAATTTTGAGAGGTCCCAGTTGGTCATCCCTTTATATATAATATCCAAAGAACACAGGTGTGTCAAACTACTGGGTAGGGGCTAGGATCTAATCCATTGGATACATCTGCAGAATCCCAGCTTCAGTTAACAAATAAATTATTTCTAGCCTTTATGGTTGCCAAGAAGATGTGAGTTGACAGAGCACCGTATTAGATAGCTTAAAACAACATCTCTAAAAGAAGCATAAGAGTACAACCTTTGCATCACAGTAGTGTGTTATCTCAAATGTAATTGGGACATTTGAGGGCCATATTTTCAAATGTTTTAGGCATGCAACCGAGTGCCTAATTTGCACAAAGTTATTTCAATTATGCATGTAAATCCACCATGCAAACAGCCAAATAAAGAAATATCAGAAACAGTGCTGATGCTAAGAACATCCTGGACCATGCCTTCCCAGAATGATGCTGAATAGAGCAGTGACTTTGTATTTGGTTACTACGCAAAGGCTATATTCTACATAGTTTTAGTGCGAGCCTCCCCATTGTCATCAATGCAATCCACAGAGGATCAAAAGTAGTATATGGCCTTAACTTTACAGCTCTAACCAAGACATCATAATTACAAATATAAATTTGGCCCTCTACAGAGTGAGTTTGACACATAAGATGTGCCGGCACAATGGTGTCAACTTCAATGAGACACTATTCACTTTCTGTAACAGACAAAGTGTCACAATGAAGATGGGTGTGTGAAAATGATGCAGAAGTATAGTCAAGATCACAAATAATCTATACAAAAATTTCGAGCTGAGCAGTTCAATTTGTTGCTCTTATGTTTCCATAGTAACATGATTGCTTTGGGTGTTCCCAAGCAGTCAGGTGTCTCTCTAGTCTAGTGATGGGATTTTGAGTGGGAGAGATCCTCTTGGGAAGAGGTTTCGTTTGGTCACACCTCACACACACAATTTAGCACTTTCCCAATTTATTTTTAACTCTCTGGTAATAACCTCTTTACCCAAGTAGCTTACTCCCTTCTTCCGGGGTATAGCTCACTTGGGAGGTAAATGACTAACAAAGACAATAATCTTTCTTTAACGGTTTCAGAAGCAAATTTTGGGTGCCCAACTTGAGACATGTTAAATGGGCTTGATTTTCAGACGGTGAGTGGTTAGCAATACCTGAAAGTCAGGCTTGAGAGAAATCATTGACACAGGTTGGGCACCAAAAAATCACTAGTCACTTTTGAAAGCACTGACTCCTCTCCTTCCCCTTGCTGACAGGACCCAGTAGTCACTTCATTGTAGTATTTGGCAATTTGATGAGTGTGCCTTGAGTGTAAAACACCATGAGAATCTATTTTCCCTCTGAATCTCTCTACCATTTGAAAGGTGCCCAGTGGGAGATGGGTGCAGAAAAGAAGGGGAAAGGACTGGAGCATTGTGGTCAGCAGACTGGGTTTCAATATCTTACTAAGTAGTCTTTTGGTACAGATAGAATTTTTTCTTTAAAAACTAGCCTACAAAGGAGATGTCATTTTGAAACTCTGAGTTACTCACGTGAATGGTTACTTAAGTATAAAGGAGTGGAAAGACATTTATTTTAGTTTCAGAACTCAGAGTCAAAAGTGTGCCAGGGGAACTAAGTGTAATTTGTGTTCCACTGACAGTTCTAGAACCAGAGCCAGGATTTCTTAAAGGGGGAGGAAAAAAGGTGGTAATAAGAATGCTTGAACTTTAAGGTCCAGTACCTGATTATTTTATGCACTCTGAAAATCAGAAGTGTGCAAAGTAAAATAGTATTTGATTTTCAGAGAGGGGATGAATCCAAAACCAATCATGGCTTTGCAAAACCAAAACCTAACTGAACACATTTTGGTAAAGCCAAAACCACCCTGGTTTTGCTTATTAGCTATAGCAGATGTAATTAATTTGAAGAAAGTGAAAGCCAGAGAAACCTCAGTGTTCTCAAGTAATGGCACAAATAGTGAACAAGTGCAAATATTCAGCTTTTATTCATATGTACTTTAATTCCTATCCATGTTCCAACTAATTAAGTACATGTACTTCAGTTATCCATAGCGCCCTCAGTAGTAGTTTGTTTTGGTTAGTATTTCTAATGGCCAGTTTTAATCCCTCACTTCAGTAGCTTCTGAAGTAGCTCAAAATGGAAAATCAAAATGGCTAGCTTCTTTTCTGTGGATATTGTCTGACTGTAGCCCCCTCTAATTTTGCCAGTAAATCAGTCTTCAGACTGCCATATGTACACTAACTTTACTACAAAAAATTAATATACATGGAGTAGATTAGGTAGTCAAGTTAAACTACTTCAGTTGACTTTGAATTGCCTAAACCTAATTCTTGATTTTCAGCACAAAATGACACACATTTTGACATCCTTGGTGCTGCGCAAGTTCTACCTACAGCTGATCAAAACTTTGCTGTCTTGAGGGGCAGTTCGTTCTTTAAAAGTTTAGATTTGCATTCTCAAATTCACACACTTCTGCCCTTGCATGTCAGTGCTTTCTGACTCTTTGAGCAGGCAAGTGGGAAATTATATGATCTGTACACTTTTACATAAAACCACTAAGTAACTTTGTAACTACAATATTTTTGCTTTTCACAATCTTAATCATGATGCAGTGCTCACTGAAAAGTAACAGCATTTTTCTGTTTCACGTTTTGAGAATTAAACACACAAAGTTTCATCTGTTTTTACTCTCAGTCTATCTTTTTAAGTTTGAAAGTAAACGTATATCATATGTAAATTATTACTGTGCCACTTTATCACCAGTTACAGCTAGCATATTCTACAGTAAGTATATGTAACAGCACCCCCTTGTGTCTGATGTATTTGATGTTGTAACTTGTGCAATACATATAGAACCTAACTTTCATTGTTTATCATCAAAGCCTCTAAAAACCAGAACTACTCTTTGAAATCAGCATTTGTAGGAAGTTAAAATGGCACAGAAATTACAACTACAAAAGAAAGTCTAGTTGGCTCCTGAAGAAAGACTAAAATAATTGCATAGTGTATAACTTGACTCAAAGACAAAAGTGAAGGGAAATAAAATTGGGCAAGAGTATTTGAAGGGTGTAAACATCAGTTGTGGAGAGAGATGTTCAGGATGCTCCAAAGTGGTATAATTAGAAATAATGGATATATAAATAGCAAAGGTTGACTTTCAGGAAAGCCTTCCTAAGAGGCCAAAAGGTTTGTGGAATAATTTCCCAAGTGACATGGTGAAAGGGCAGACACTCAAGCCATTTACAAAATGGACAATACAGTCAATTATATGTGGTAGAATACTCTTTCACTGGTAACCAGCATCTACAACAACCTAATTCCACAAGGGCCTGATTTTCAGATGTGCCAAACACTTGCAACTCCCATTGCCTTCAACTGGAGTTGGGGCTACTCAGCACTTCTGAAAGTCAAACTCTAAGACTTTTTAAACTAATTTCTTTGGTCCCAAAATATTTTAAAAAAAGAAAATATTCAATTAAAAAGACCAACAATGAACTATGTGGCAATGCAGGGTGAATACACTTCTCTACAAGCGAACACGATTCAGGGCCACATCAGAACTCTCTCCTTCCAGACTTAGACCTATTGGAAGAAGGGTGAATGCGACTGTCTGGGACCTATTACACAACAAGCTTCTTTGGAGCACTTTGTTACAAACTATGGACGAAAGGATAAGTATGAGCTTCAAAACAGCTACCTCCACAGTGGGATATGGCCTAACCAGTTCAACTGGAGAAGGGAATCTATTCAGCTGAACAACACAATCCCCCAAAAGATACTTTTTCTTAAGCAGGAAAACAAATTCAGGTATGTCAGAACAGAAGGTTTAACACTGGTCCCGACGAACCCCTCCGTGAAGGAGTAACCTAGACAAGACTGGGGAGACTGAGTTTGTATGCATGCTTTCTATCAGATTTTTCCATTGGGAGTGTGGAAAAGGATTTCAAGAGAATTTGCCATTGTTAAAGGAGCATTCACCATGAAGAACCCACACATCACCAATTGCCCCCTTGTCCCAGGCTTCTAAACATAGCTCTTGAGATGTTCCAACCCAGAGCTTTCCCTGGGACATGGCCGCACAGGGGAAGGCTTAAGGTACTACAGTTGTAAGTCCATCAGACCCCGGTCATGCATAAGCCTCTGCAGCATGAGATAAAAGCTAACTGGCTCTTAGCTAAGGCTGTAGAGCAGACTCATTTAACTCTCTCTCTCTAAGTGGTCTCGGTGCCACTAGATGGGACAGAACACTACACCCAAAAAGTGTGTGGGTTACACAGTCACAGAGATAATATGCTATAATTAAAAGCCAAGTGTATGTCTTGAGAAATGTGACCTGTTATAATTCCTAAGTAATTTCTGAGGGAAGTGAGGGTCCCATAGAATATGTAACTTGATTGACATTGATCGAGGAGGTCTTCCACAATACAGAGAAATAAGGAAAATTAAAGGAGGACTATTAGGTATTGTGGATTCTTACAAAAAAAAGTTTCAAAAATATGCCACTCAAAACATTTGGTTTGGAGGTAAGCATTCCTCTACAATTCCACATTAATTCATGAAAACAAAGTGAAATGACTAGTCTATTTTTATTATTCAAGCTGAGTGAATAGAATCTGGTAAGAAAACAGCATAAATTAAGGGCTAGCCTCTGAGTCAGGCAACCTACATTCAATTCCCTGCTCTGACACAGACTTCCCGTCAGACCTTGAGCAAGTCACCTCGCCTTTGTGTGTCTCCGTTCCCCATCTGTATAATGGGGATAAAAGAACCTCCCTGCCTGATACAGGTGTTGTGAAGATAAATATATTTATGATTGTGAGCTGCTCAGATACTATGGTGATAGGGGTCACATGAATAAGAAGGATTAGAGACATTTGATAGCCTGATATTGTCCCCTTCAACACAGCTTCAGGTTTCACAAGCGTCTATTCAACAGTCATTTTCTGCACTGCCCATTATGTATAGAACACCATCCTCGAGCCAGCATATAAGGCCACTCACCTGTCCTCCTCCAAAATGCTTTACTGCGATGCATTCAAGAAACCAGACAAATAGCGATAGCCCAGCTGAGAAGCTGGTTTTTGGCTGATATTGTGTTTATTTTTTTAAATGTAAATAAATATTTGGAAGTGATTCTGAAGTATCCATTTATGCCTTAGTCAGCTTAATTTACCATGTGATCTTATCACGGTTACTCTCATCCTCTCCCCACCTTCCCTCCTACTGTTTGTCACCATCACTTGCTGTGCTTCTCAAATTAGACTGTAAACTCTTTGGAGCAGGGACAGTGTTTTTCTGTGTGTTTGCACAATGTAGCCATGATCCTAATTATATTGCTGTAGTTCCCAAAGGCACCAAACTCAGCACACACAGTCTAATCAGCACTGATGGGAGTTCTGGTACATGGGTACTGTGACAGATGACGGTTACAAATTGTGAACTTTATTTCACTTTTGTGAACACTATTTATTTTCTGGGACTTCATTTGTGGATTAGTAGAGGCTTGATGTCTAGTTGAAGGGCTATGTCTGAGAAGCTGGCACAGACCAATCTAGGGACATCAACTCTGACTGTTTTTGTGACTGGGCTGGTAGTTGACAATGCCATTTCTACACAGAAGCCAATGGTGGTGAGAGGATGGGGGAGAAGAAGCTGGAACCTGTAATTCTCCCAGTTCATTCATATGGCCAAAAGGATGAGAGGCTATATTTAAGGGGGAATGTGAAGGTGACCACCTCCCCATACAAGAAAAACAGGCTAAGGAGATGGTCTAAGGATGCTGACCAAACCCTGGACTCATAGGACAGGTTGAGATAAAATACAGGGTGTCGGATTCAGGATGGTTTGTTATTTTTCAAAGATCAGTAATTCTCTAGCGTGCTTTGTTAAGAGCAAAGTGGTTTTGGTTAGGAAATTCCTTTGTTGTTCCTTGCTTGCCTGCCATGTTGTTCCTGAAGGGGTTAATCGAGAAGCTCAGAGCGCCCACAGAGAAACAGAACTTTGAGGGAGCATGTATAAGAAACTGGGGTTTGGGAGGGATGGGGCAATGCTTCGGAGGCCTAAAGCAGCAGGACTGGAGTGCAGGGTCTCATTGCCCAAGAAGTGTGTCAGACGTGGGGTTTGCAACTGGGAGTGTGCCTGACAGACCCAGAACTAGGAATAGTGATCAGTAATTGGGGGCTTAGAGGCACAGTGGATTCAGCAGTTGGGTCCACCTACAATAGACTGGTGTCCTTCCAGAGAAGGAGACTGGGCTAGGTTGTGACAAGTACATTAAAAAAGTGCTCTTAAAGTATGTTACTAGGTGGCTAAACAAAACCACTGGTGCCAAATTCTGCAGTCCTAAAATGAGGAAAACGCCAGGAGTTTCACCTAAGGACTGCAGAATTTGGCTATATAGAGGAGCATGGACAGAAGTCATATTAAAGAGGACACAAACCTATAAATACTCCTCAGTCCTAACGAGAAAAGGGTTTAAATTTGTGTCTTTCCTCTTCCTAGACACCTCCATAAATGCAACTGGATAAACAGTTGTGTTTTGCCACCTTTCCCCGACTCCATCTTCTAGACACCAGAGGGAAACCTCTAAAAATGATCATCAGTAACACCATTTTGGAACTTTGATTTTGTCATCCGTCCATCAATTAATTCATTCCAGAATTTACACTTCTCATATCAATGAAGCCATTAATTGCTTAATATTATACAACCAAATTACTGACATTAGTAGCATTCAAAAACGTTAAGAATTTATCAGGTTTTTGCGGGACGGGGGGATTTAGCACCATGAACCAGACTTGTTTTTTCTGGTTTGTCATTCCAAACCTCCTTCCTCTTAAAAACAGAATACTGCAAGAAACAAAAACAAAGAGCCATATCATCTCTGTTTTTAAAAAATACCATATTATGATCGCACATGTATTTCCTTCAGCTTGCTTCAGCACAAGTATCGTTAAAAAGTACTGCTCTTAAAAAATTAGTCTCCATCCATATTAGAGCTCTGCCACCCAAATCATGTTGTGGTAGCCATTATTTAACCTAAAAAAAGTGTATACTATGGTCAACTATAGCCAAACTTCATGTGATATGGGATCTGAGCTAGAGGTTCGGAAAAATCATTCAACTAAAATGTAACTGAACACTTGAAATTGTTCTGCCCCATGGGAGTCTGTGCTTAAGAATCAGATTACAGTACTTGTAATCTAGATATCAACAAGAGGTGCAGGCTGTCACTGTGCCCTCAGCATTCATACAGGAAAAATAAGAGAACCTGCACTGTGATGATGATATAATGCAGTGAACCTGTCCATTTTTGAGTTGTTGGCATGAAACTGCACCTCTCTTGGATAGATCTCAGTGTAGGAAGAGATAAAAACAGAGACTATTGGATTTTTAGGATTATTGTTCTCATTAAGATAAAGTGATGTATGCATTTTTGAAAGATTAATAGTCTCATTTAAAGAGAAGTGGTGTATATTTGTCGACATTTAAAGCCACAATCACATAACTGATAACAGATGTTGCTAGCCTTATTTTCATGTCATGATGTCCAACTACCTTATCTCAAACCCTTGGAAAGATGTTTATTTTTATGGTTTAGTTATTTCTTGTTTACATAGTGTGATATGTTTGGGGTTTTAGGGTTTCTTTTAATTACTTCCTCTAACCCACAGCATGGAGAGGATGTGATGAAATAATGTGACCATACATTCACACTGGGATGAGGAATTAAATGGTATGACAGAGAGGAACCAAAGTTATATTTACTGGTGTGAGAGTTTCTAAAAACAATAGGCACCAAAAGAAGTGGCCTGATTTTCAAAAGTGCTGAGCACCCAACATCTTGCACTAATTTCATATGAAAATCTTGGTTTATTCTCCCTTTAGAGCAAAATTTTCAGACACTGCCCTCCATTTTTGCAGGTGCAGGCTTTAGGAGGTAAATTATGGATGTGACTTTGTGCCCATTATTTAGACAATATAATTGATCAGCTGAGACAACTCAGTCTCTGGTTTGTGGGACTTAAATATCTGGCTGACCTAAACTGCAGGCACAAAAAAAAAAAATGTAGAAGAATTTCATTATTTACTCCGATTATTGTGGGACTGCAGATATAAAGGGCTGCTGAAGGCCAGGCTGAAAATTTGATTGCAGGCCTGAAACTTTTAGAGCACTTTAAAACCATTAATTAATTAAGTTTTACAACACACCTACTAAATACTGTGAGTACCATTAAAAACACATTTGCCAACATTTACCACACATTGGCATCTTAAATACCACCATTTTCCCTATCTTAAGGGTACTGCAAATATCTCTCAGAGATCTCAGATGCCACTTGATAGCAAAGGTTTGCTAATGCGGACCTTAATATAGATCAAAAGAGGTTAAATATTATTGATAAACTGAGAAAGAGGTTAAAGAATTGCTACTTCTCCCATTGAAGTCAATAGAAGCTATATTATTGATTTGATGGGAGCAATATGAGGCCTCAAATGACTTTCCAAAGGACACACTGCTGTTCTGTATCAGAATTGGTTTCAATTCCTAGGAATTCTGACTCCCAGTCCTTATACTAACCATTAGACAATACACAGTGAGTGAAATCCTGGCCTCACTGAAGTCAATTGGGATTTTGCTATTCATTTCAGTCGAGCCAGGATTTCACTCAACATATCTGAGACAATAGGGACTGTCTTTTTGTTCTCCATTTGTACAGCACAGAGCACCATGGGGTCTGGGCCATGATAAGAGAAAATAAACATTTTGTTGCCTCCCAAAAATGTACAGTAAAGCATCCAAAACAATTCTCTTACCTCTGTTATCTATATACTGTATTATAATCTTACTTCTACTTTTTAAAAAGAGCTGAAAACTAGTCATTAGAGCCTTAATTCGGGAAAGTTTTTAATGTGAGTACCCAGGCACAGGCTTAAGTACCTTGCTGAATTGGGGCTTAAATAAGAACCTATACTGTACAGAAATTACTCAAAAGTAAGATTTTTTTTCTTTCAAGCCTGACAAATCATTGCAGCTCTTGCCCCAAAGCTGTGTACCTAGGAAGCAGTTCTAACTTCTTGCTACAATTCTGTTCTCCTCAGGATTTAGGAACAGTAATTTCAATCACATCTCCATCATGACTCATTATAGACTCATTCTCCACTACTAAAAATGCCAGCTAGTTCTGAAGAACCACTATAGTGGACTGCAGATTTGCAAAGCCCAAGCAAGTTCCTGGTCCGTAGCACATACTGTAAAGTAATTACAAAGAATTATGATGCTGTGGTTTTAACATGCATGCACCTGCCCCCTTGTTTTGTACAAACACACACCACATTTCCTTTGCAAAGAACCACCTTCTTTAAGGTGAAAAAAATTTAATAGAACAAAACAGAACCACCATCTTTTCAAAGTGCTCTCTCTGTTTTAATGAGGAAAGGCGGGAGGTGGGGGTGTCTTCAAGTGATATCTCTTCTTTCACAGAGCCACAAGAAGTTCCTTTCCAGACCCAGCACTATTAAACAAGGCCCAGGTCTGCATGGCTTGCATCAGACCCACTTTGCTCCCTCATACTGGGGCATCCAGGTGCAAAACCTGCAGACATCTCTCTCTGTACAAATAAGTTAAAGGGGCAAAGAAGCAGAGATCACCTTGGGAGAGGTAAGATTGTAGTTTCCCCCACTCCCTATTTTCTCTGCCTGCGGTGCCCCTCATGGTTATCTGCAATACAAAGAAGCCTTAGGTGGCTAACCTATTACTTTTGACCACAGTGGTCAGGACTGCTTGTAGCATTGGCAGTGCCACAACCAAAAACCATTGCATCTTTGATCAACAGAGGTGCCAGCTAGAGTCAACCACAATGGCAGCTTTTGTGGTGCAGACATGAGACTGATACTACCAACTGACAGATGCTGTGAAGATGTCCCAGTTTCACTGGGCTAGTTACATTAATTGGGAACGAAGCGGTTATGTGGATGATTAGAATTCTATAGCTGGGAGATCATTAAGAATACAGAATAATACAAAACTCACGAAAACAGCAGACATTTGCTTTGGCAGGTCAAATGTAAAACAGCGATGAAGGATAAAACTGAACAACAGTAACAATATAAAGACAAATTCTTTAAGTATATCAGATCCAGGAACCCCACGGGAGATTTAATGTCTGTAGGCCATCAGGGTGTTCAAAGAGTAAAGAGGATATAGAGATTTCAGAGAAGCTAAATCATTTATTTGCATCAGTCTTCACCACAGAGGATAACAGGAAAATAGCTATCCGGTGGTTGCCCTACAGTTAGAGGCACTGTCGATGACAGCAAAATTAGTGATCCAGGTGATGAAACTACTCAGGAAATTAAACTGGATAATTAATAAAAATATGTAACTTATACACCCAGCCTTTAGGTGAATTAGCAAAGTACATTTGGGGGAGTATCACCTCCAGAAGGAGTTAGCTGTTTTTCCACAGGAAATGGGAAAAGAAAGGATGCTGGCAACACCCCAAATTAGATGGTGCCAGGCAATGGGGGTTCTGAAGCTTACCGGGGTGAGGCTCCTTTCATGGGTGGGGCTCTGTTGATGAAACTCATTTTCATTCCATAACAAAACAAGTACATTTTCTCCACTGGAGTGTCAGAGTTCTGGGTTTATGTAAAAGCAGATCAAACCCACTGTTGTGTGATATTATACATACCTAAAGCTATTGCTGTCATAACCGCAACTAGGAAATGCATAACTGTTCAAAGCTAGTCTGCTCCAACAATCAGCCTTAAGAGGGTTTGTGTTTTATTTAAAAATTCCTTCTCCTCGGTCTTATTCTATATAGGGAATGTGACAAGTACTGGAATACAGAAAGCTTCACTGCAGCCCTGAGTGAAAGCAAGCTGTTGGCCGGATATCCTGATCAGATGGCTATTGTCACTCTTGCCTATGGCTCTCCACAACACCGCCAACACCTATTAGTCTAGAGACACAGAGAATTCAGAGTTCAAACCCTGCCAAAGGCAGATCCTTCCAGGCCTCTGCAGCTGCTTAATCACCACAATACTGAGTAAAGCACTGCATAACGTTTG
The DNA here is from genome assembly GCF_965152275.1 of Natator depressus. Classification (NCBI taxonomy): domain Eukaryota; kingdom Metazoa; phylum Chordata; order Testudines; family Cheloniidae; genus Natator; species Natator depressus. Next base: position 109,299,209 of record NC_134238.1, on the reverse strand, counting down.
CACTTTATGATTTAAGGTTCGCAAAACACATGACATGGCTATGTATGTCAACATCTTGGAAATATATACATTTGTTTTTCCAATGTGCAAATACATATGGGTAACATTTTCAAAAGTACTTCAGGGCTAGATTTGAAAGGTGTTTAGATATCTAAAGATAGGTACTTAGTGGCATTCTCAGATGTGCCCAAGTACCTAATTCCCACTGATTTCTACTTAGGCACTTTTGAAAATCCCACTAGACACTTCTCTGCATCTTTGAAAATCTGGCCTTAAGAGCCCAAGTTTTGAAAAATGTTACTCATAGTATGTAATTTAGAGAGACATTTATACCATGATGTATGTGTATGTATACACTTACCAACCCAGGAACAAACAATAAAAGGAAAAAAATATATTCCTAAGAACAATGTGAAATTACTATTAGTCTTCTGATTATAATGATTTCTGTGGGAATACAGTGATATTTACTCTGCCCCTTATAACGATTTGTAAATTGTAAAAAGAAACACAAAACAAAAATCTTTTTCACAAGAGGTTTAACTGTCTCATCTCATAGTTTTGTGGGTTTCAAAGAATCCAGAAATGCTTTTGCTATTACCAAATAGCGAATGTTACATCTATGGTATGTATAATCACTATCTGAGTTATAGCATGAGCTTAAAATACGAAGAGAATAGTTGTTTTTGACTGAAATTCTCTCATACAGCACATAATTTTACTGATTCACAAATATTAGCGCTTTCTAAAAAGCTAAACATAGAATATTACCTCTATCTGCCAAGTACTGATTGCTTGATACCAGCCTACTACAAAAATTGAACCAATACCAAAAACCAAATCATAAGAACAGAAAATTGCAAGCAATGTATATTCTATATGTACCAATACTACCGGCCTCAGATAGGCAAAACTCCCACTGAACTCAATAGTTTTGCTTGAGCAAATGAGTACAGGTTGTACATCAATGTATAACATTTTTATAACAGCATTTTAGCATTTCCAGAAGGATTAAATAATAGTAACACAAAATGAGACAACAGCAGGTCTCTGTGGAACACTTGGACCCCGAAGTCGGAGGCTGTATTAGATAATGAGGAAAGAGCTGTATTCTCCGGAGTGAAATAAACGCTGAAACTGCAATGACAAGACTCAAAGAAAGGAGCGTAAAGTACAGCTGAAGTATGCATGGTTATTGTGATTCTAAATCTGGAATTTATCACTAGCCACTACATTTTTATGCAGATGTATATCAAAATGCTTCATATGCTGACTGATAGCTGTGGCTACAACTATCTCAGTGATAAATATCTACATTAAACAAACAAAGGGAAGAAGTTCTCCATCTATGGTTACCATAGCTGCTTTGAATTTAGGCATTATACATACGGTCCTTACTCCCACTGAACAGTTTTTCAAGCCCTGTGCGGCTCTTCACATTTGCAATTAGATATTATACCCAAAATTTTCATGTGCATCCCAGACATTCAATATATATTTTAATTGTCATTTTGATATTTTACCAGTAGTACTGTATGTAGCATAAACTAGTGTTATAGGACCCTCTAATGGAGGAACATATGAGCTGCAGTGCCTACAGCTAAGAAGGTGCAGGGGTAAGAGGACTGTGTCAAAATTCCCTAATCTATGTGGTTCAGGGACAGACCCTCATTATGTTAATGCATTTTTATATGTCTTTCCTTTTTAAAAAACAAAGAAAATACATTTATTTTAAGCCTTTTCTTTTTCACTTATCATCTTGTTAGACTTGCACTTGAAGGCACCAATGCTGCAGATTGTAATAAATATTTGAAGATGCAGACTGAACCACCAGCATCATATGCTGGCAAATGCCTGCACTATCCCATCTATCCCTAGTTTCTTCGCTAGAGCACCCTGAAGTTTGGAGCTGAGCATCTAAGAGATAGGTGGCACAACAGTCATTTTGCAGTTCTTGACACTCACCAAGATAGCTTAGGGTCAAGTCACCGAATTTGAATATGGATGGCAGCTTCCTCAAATCTTTAGTGTATTTGGATCAAAGCTTTCACGTTGGGCCATCTATGCTGTACTATTTTTGTCTGTTTCTGATTATTGTACACCGGTGGCTAGGTGTCTCAGTCTACTGAAGGTCTCACTAAATTGGAACAATTAAGAATATGGATTTAATAGGACGAGTATCAGAGTGACTCAAGCTGCTAAGATGTGACAAACATATTCTTTTTCACAATAACTGCAAATCTACCTCAATCCTTTTGTACAAGACAAAGAAAGTTATTGCAACTGATGGCAGGCTCCGGATAATTCTCCTGCTTTTAAAAAACGACTACAAAAACTTCACACAGTCTCAAAACTTGTTTTCCATGAAATGCTTTGGTGTCTGTAAGGAAGCCGGTCACCACCCGAGCACCTCCTCACGGTCAAAGGTTGCTCTGCAACATCTTGCCTCTCTTCCCCCACTCCACTTCTATGGGCACCAAAAATCCACCTCCCTCTCCATCAGTTGCCTGCATTCTCCATCATGTGACATACAGCAGGGATTCTCCTTCGCTTAACAAGGACTCTCTGCAATGCCCAGTCTCCTTTATGTAGGTTTATTTGTCCAAACATACTCACATAACAGACAAAAATAGTTGCTCAGCTCACCCTTTGTCTCAGGGGTCTCTGGTAACCCTGCTCTTCCAGTTTCTCAAGCAGCTCACTTCTCCCAGTCAGTTCTCATTCGGCCAGCTCTGTTCCCCTTCTGGAACACCAGGCACAAAGCTACCTCCCTGAGCTCCTGGCCCCTTTTTCCATGGACTCACAACCAGAGTTAGCTTCACTCCTCTGTAGTTCCCATCCCCAGGCACAGCCTGCCCAGACACTACTTCTCTTCCTGCTTTCTCTCAGGCCTTTATAGCCTCAGGTGTAGCCCTACCCCACTTAATTGGCTCAATTCGGTCCACCTGCTGTGACACAGGGGCTCTGGGCCTGGTCTACTCAAGACCAGCTACCCTATCACATCTTAAGGACATAAAAAACAAGAACAGGGGGAGGGAGGGAGAGTCAGAGACAGTGCTGTAGAAAAGTTGTTTTTATATTTGCTTTCTTGTCATTTTAATTTTAAAAATACAATGTCAATACCATTGTTGGAAGGTAAACCTTTGTCTGCTGCTCTCCTTGGTACCCCATGTCCTTTAGAATCATTTACCTTACATGCTCTGCCACATGACAGTCAAAGGGCAATACAGGCCTTCTTATTGCTGAATGTGTAACGTACACATCAGGATGCTCAAAGGTTGGGGCATAAAATAACAAAAAACAAAAAATACTCTTCAATCCCAGATTGTTCAAAAGAAGGTTACTTCACTTGCTTTTTTTCATCAGAATTGTAACCCCTGTTCTCTCTCTCTCAAAAATTTAACGACACTACATTGTACAAATAGGGATTTACATTAACTTTGTATGAGTTCCCCTCCCCTCCCCCTTTTCTGCCAAAGCTTTGCATTCTACAGACACATTGAGATACAGCCAGATTTTGTCCGACAGCACTGAAATTAATTATTTGAGTCAGATCCTTTTTAACCTAAGGCTTCAGTGAGGAAAAGTGAAGGGAAGAATAAAATGAGGGTAACTGCCATTTCCCTAAGACTGCCACTCACGTGACATACTGATTGAATTTCCAGGCCTATGATGTGCTGTTACTAACCCAACCAGCATTGCTCAGTACGGCATTTGTTTTGTAGTTTGACAGATAGGGGGTACTTTGACCTCTAATCCCACTAGAGGATGCTGGGTCATGAATTGTGTGTTTTGTGCTGGACTGCTACCTGCTGCAAATTCCCGTCTGAACATATGTTTTTGTACATTGCTTTCAACACTATCAAGTAATTTGTAAAACAGGCCTCATGTCATCATAGAATAGGCCCAGAGGTGAGACTGGGGGGTGGCAGGAATCAAGTAGAACTCATTTTGATGTTGCTCAACAATGAACAACTTTCTTTGTTAAACAGACAGGTTCAAAGGTGAAATAAACCAAGGTAAGAATTTACAAGGAGCTGGCAAAAAAGAGCTCAACACAGGACTTAAAGTTTTTGGGTTTTGCTTAAAAGAAACTGAGGAAGTGTGTGCACTCATTTCAGTGGCTCAGTATCAATACCTTATTTTTAAAACCTGCCCCCTTTTTTCTGTGGTCTGGTCTACACTTAAAAGTTAGGTCCACATAGCTACAGCACTTGGATGTGAAAAACTGAGAGCTGTAGCTGTGCTAACTCTAATCCTTGTGTTGATGCAGCTAGGTCAATGGAAGAATTTTTCCATCAATCCATCTACCACCACTCAGAGAGTTGGATTACCTACAGCAATGGAGAAAACCCTTCCATCAATGTAGGAAATGTCTATACTACATCGCTTCAGCAGCATAGCTGCAGTGCCATAGCCATTCCGCTATAATGCCTCTAGAGTTGACATGGCCTCTCTCTTTGATGCCACGAATTCATCTACCAGCTGTAAGAGGATTCAATCTTACAGGAAAGCTGTGGCACATCTCTAGATCACAGCTGAGCGGGCACAAGAATCAACAGGAAATGTAACCGTCAAGGTTAGTATTCAAGTACTTTCTTTAAAAACGAAAAAAAAAAAAATCTATCCTGCACCAACACTCCACTCATCAGTGTAAGCTGGTGTCTTGGGGAATTTGTAATGGGATACTGAGACTTTCACCTACAGATCACAAGCTCAAATATGGCCCAGACTGGTGATGACCAAAAGTTGTTACCCCATCTGCAAGTGGTTTCTAGTGCCTTGTGTCAAACAAGGTGGTGGTCTCAATCCTGTGCTTGGTGAGAGAAATCTCCATCACCATGGAGCACTGGATAAGTAGGCAGCAGACCTGGTTTCCATTATTGGCTCTACCACAGGCTCTCTCGGTGAGCTTGGGCAAGCGGATTCACCTCTTTGTGCCTCAGTTTCTCGCTATATAAAATATGGGATAATGATACATGGATAATGAGAGCTACAAATGAAAATGCTATATAAATATAACATGTATTATTGTATTATCAGAGAAACCATGAACAGAATTGGTACAACCCCACATCTGTGGCACTGTCATCAAGATCCGAATGGGTTAAGGAAACAGACATCCTTTCCACTCCTAGAGGTAACCCTTCCAGGTCAGGACTGAGTTATATGGGTAGGGTGATGTGAGGTAGCTTGCACAGCTGCTGCTCATGTTGCCCCTGTTCCATGGTGTGATGGGGCAGAGTGGCCATACACTGGTACCTCAGGGGTTAACCCTTCCTTCCTAGCAGAGGAAGCCACGCCCCTGAGGCTCTGCTGGGCATGCTCCAACTGGAGAACAGATATAAAAGCCTGCAGAGCTTCTCACTCTGGGCTGACTGCCAGAGGGGAAGGAGGCTCCTGAGGAGGGACAGCCTGTGCTCCAGGATCTGGAAGCCAGCCGAGCCAGGACACGCCTTTACGGAGTACATCACAGAATGTGAACAGACCAGAGGACCCTGCAAAACGGAGGACTCAGAGGTTATGGTAGGAAGTGACCCAGGGGAACTTTAGAGGAAAATGGTGTTAGAGCCTCACGGAGGCTTGGCCTGTTTCGGGAGGATCCCCGCTGAGCCGGTGGCAAGGACCCAGTGGAGAGGGTGGGCCTGGGTCCCCCTACCTCTCCCAGCCATCTGCCCTGTCCCCCAGTCAGGGGAGTAGCCCAGCAGAGGAATTCTATGGACTCTGGCCGGTAGGCTGTACTATCCTGTCTGAGAGGGGTGATTATATGGGTGCTGGCCATTGGGCCACACTGCCCTGATGCTAGGGCAACTTCCATGGACTCTGGCCATTGGGCCACACTGCCCTGACACTTGGGGTGAGCCACATGGACTGCTAGGCCGCACTACCCCACTTGCGAAGGGGATTGTATGGACTCTGGCCATTGGGCCGCACTGCCTGGATGTTTGGGATGAGTTACATGGACTCCGGCCGCTAGGCCGCACTACCCTGCCTGCAAGGGGGGGATATGTGGACTCTGGCCACTGGGTTGCACTGCTCTGATGCTGGGAGCGATTTATATATATAAATTAAGAAATTAATACAAGTCAGTAGGTGCATATTCTTCCCACTTTTTCTTCTCTCTTTTAAAAGCTAACCATAGCACACATTGGCACTGGCTTCCACAAGCTGATATGTAGAATGTTGCTAAAAAAGTATCCATCTATATGAATGAATGCTGTAGGTATTCACTGCTTCACACAGTATTGGTAAATATTCTATACTCTAAGTGGTGTTGCAAGAAAAATTCACCAGGTGGCTCCCTGGTGACATTTCCATTGAATAGAGCCAACATTAATACTCTCTTCAGAACATGTTTTAGAATATGTATTTTGAAGCTCTGGATGAAGACTTGAAAATGCATGTTGTTATTTTTAAGGCCTGGCTCAGTGAGGAGGACAGAAGAAAGGAAGGAAAAGAAGCAGACAAAATATAATCTTAACATAAACTGCCATTTTCAGAGTTACGGATAAAACCAGAACCTTGAATATGAGAAAACAAAAACCTCAAACGAGCCAGAATTGATGCTTGGGATGAGAGGGACAAGTCACGTTCACATCTCCAGATGCTAATTTGTTCCTGTGCCATTGGTTCTAGATTGGATACAAAACCAGAAGAGAATGTCAAACTGATACATGTACAATGAAGAGTGAATTCTCCTCTATGAACAATAGGGAACTGGTAGTCATAGGAGAAATTTCCACCACGTCAACTGGAGCAGTGTAATTATCACATTATTTCAAACCACCTCTTTGTATCCTGGTGATAGGATAGAGTAAAGCAAAATAGAAGTAGTAGCCACACTCCTCCAGATAAAATCATAAAGAAAAAGATTCTAAGATTGGTAAAATGTAGGTCCCGTTGAAAATTCTACAGCCACAGAACCCCACGGCACTTAGGAACATTTGCTTACAATATGTAGCACTGAAACACTGGTCAGAATAGACCTTTTCTGAGTCATAACCATGAGCAAACCTCAAAAGGCTCCGAGGTCTGATTAGGTTGCGGGGGAGCGTCCAAGAGACAAAGATACTCATCCAAATTTTTCCATATTACTTGGTAGAGAAATTTTGCACAAACCGGTTCTTGACAATCCTGTTCAATCAGAACTACTGCAAGAGCCTCCATTGTATTATGTGAAAAGCTGATAGAGAAATAACCCTGTTAAATCCCTCAGCAATTTAAAATGAAAAATCTTTTAAAGGGGTGTCATCAGTGGATAGGGCACTGGACGGGGAGTTTTAGGTGACAAGTATTTATTCCTGGCTCTCTCACAAACCTACTGTGTGACCTGGGCAAGTCTCTTCACCACTTTACCTCTGTATTCTCTCCTACCCTTTGTTGTCTTATCGATTTAGAGTAGAAGCTCTTTGGATCAGGAGCTGTGTCGCACCCCAAATTTGAAGAGTGCCCAGCACAATAGGGCCTCCATTTTGCAATTTAATACCAATCATAATAATCTTCCATGGCTCCAAACCATTCAAATGCAAAACAACATTAATTTAATAAAAGCAGCAACTCTGCTATTTTCTAGGGAGCAAACCAGAATAGATCTCGTAAATCAGCCGTATCCTCTTGAATGAATAAAAACAGAAATGGTGCAATAAATTTATCTGTAACTAGTTTTCTATCATAACAGACAAAAATTAGGAGCATGGACATTCGTTTATATCAGTCATGTAATTACCTCTAAATAATGAAATGCAGTCTTCTCCACTTAATCAGGATGCAACCTAACCAAGATGCAATAAATCAGAATGCCTCCAATTTAGCTTAATAGTGAAATTATAATGACTGCTCTTAATCATCACTGAATTACAGTAGCATACGTTCCATCAACCTGAACCTGCTGCTCTTATGTGACTTGTAGAGAATAAATTATGGACAACTACTGTTATACTCCACTTTCCCTCATTTTAGCTTAACTCTTTGCTGAAGCACAGGCCAGAAGTCCATTGTTTACATTGTGGAAATGCTTTTCCAGGGTTTTTGTAGTGCAAAGTCTTCATGTCCACGTTAGTAACGACTATCTGACAACTTCAAAGAGAGTACTACGCAACTGCTTAGTAAACAGATATTTACATTTAAGATACAAAACCATTTGTTGTGCCCTTGCTCTCTGCGCAACATTAAGAACAAGGGAAAGCCACACTGGTACAGATGGATTCCAAATAATCCTGTTTGTTAACTCAGGTTGCCCACTTTCTAATCGCCCAAAACCAACCACCCCTGCTCTGCCCCCCGCTTGCTCCATCCCCGCTCCCTCTGTCACTTGCTCTTCCCCACCCTCACTCACTTTCACCGGGCTGGAACAGGGGGGTTGGGTAGAGGAGGAGGGCTACAGCTGGGGCTGCAGGCCTTGGGATGCGGGCTTTGGGGTGTGGGAGAGGGGTCCAGGTTAGGACAGCGTGTTTGGGTGCGTAGGGAGTATGGGCTCTGGGGAGGGAGGGTGGGCTCTGGGTGGGGCCAGAAATGAGGGGTTCGGAGTATGGGAGAAAGCTCCAGGCTAGGGCAGTGTGTGGGGTCTGGTGCAGGCTCTCGGTGGGACCAGAAATAAGGGGTTCAGGGTGCAGAAGGTGGCTCCGGGCTGGGGCAAGAGGGTGGGGTGAAGAGTCCAGCTGGGGGTGCGGGCTCTGGAGTGAGGCTGGGGATGAGGGGTTTGGGGTGTAGGGGGGGCTCAGATGTGGGGCAGGGGATTGGGGTGTGGGGGGTTGAGGGCTCTGGCTATGTGGTACCAGCTCTGGGGTGGGGCTGAGGGGCTTGGGGTGCAGGAGGGGGCTCAGGGCAGGGAGTTGGGGTGTGTGTGAGGTGCAGGCTTTGGGAAGGAGTTTGGGTGTGTAGGGAACTCCAGGCTGGAATGGAGGTTGGAGTGGGGGTACAGGGTCCCAGCAGTGCTAACAGAGGCTCCCAGGAAGTGGCCGCCATGTCCCTGCAGCCCCCAGACGCATGGGCAGCCAGGGAGGCTCCATGTGCTGCCCTCGTGCCCACAGGCACCGCCCCTGAAACTTCCACTGGTCGCAGTTCCCAGCGAACGGGAGCTGCGGAGCCGGCACTCAGGAAGGGGGCAGCATGCAGATCCTCCCTGGTCACCCAGTGCCTAGGGGCCACAGGTGGCCGCTTCCAGGAGCAACACAGAGTCAGGGCAGGCAGGGAGCCTGCCTTAACCCCAGGCCCCCGCTGCACCACTGACTGGACGTTTAACTGCCCGGTCACTGGTGCCGACTGGAGCAACCAGGGTCCCTTTTTGACCAGGCGTTCTGGTCGAAAACCTGACTCCTGGCAACCCTATTATTAATTATATACAAGACCTAGCTACCCATGTACATACCTCCTCAACACTGCTTTTCTCTCTCTTATTTTAAATACTACAGTATAAAGCACTTACACTTAATGAGGCAAAACTCTCATTAAACTAAGTAGGAGATTTGCCTGAGTAAGGACTACAGGATCAGACCCCGATTAGGGATTTATTTACTGAGTGCCAAAGGGTTAAACAGTGTTTAACAATACGTTTAAAAGGTGTAAAATTCTAAGTTGTAGGTTTGGTTTTATTTTTAATGCCACAGTTCTGAAGTAAGATAGAACAAAACAAATTCATTGTACTGCATTTTCTTCATTACGGTATTTTATTTAGTTTCAAAGACTCTCTGAAAAGATTTTAAAGGCTTCTTAACTGGGGCAATAGACTTTCCACTTGGCTGTCCAAAATAAGAGGTTTCTACTGTAATTAAATATAGGAGCAAAGTCAGCCTGGCTATTCTAAATGCTATTCTAAGTAAGTACATTTGTTTTTCTGAAACAGGTCCTTGACGATTGCATCACTTTGTGTAATACTATAGCAACAAAATGTACAGTCACATTTGGGATTTGTTCCATCAACACTCTATTCTTGGAGGAAAATTGATATAATTATAATTGAAAATGTCAGTATTAATGAAAAGAAATGGTATCAATTAAGAGGCCCTGAACAAAAGGTATATATTTGGTCATATTAAGCCAATTTCTCACATTCCTAAAAAGCATCAGTTATAACTTCTGTCATAATTACCCTAATAACAGGACCCCCTACATCTGCATCCAAACCCAATTATATTATATGCAGTTATATATCTTTTCAGTTTGTTTTTTACTTGTTGAAGTAAGCAAATATGTCCCTAATGGTATGTTGTGATGGATTAGGGTGTGTGTTTATAGTCTGATATATGCATATACAAACTCCATTTTGCTTTGTGAATCCCATTTTGAGTATAAACTGCCCTGTGTCAGGAACTCAGCTGCCTCTGGGCTTGGCTACCAAGCAACCCAATGAGCTTGGCTGTGCCCAATAAACCTGCACTAAGGGACTGTGCAAAAAAGCCCGCAGTTGCACCAGACCTGCTTTCTGTCCAGCCCTTGCTGCACCCTCTTCCAGCTCCACTCCAGCCCTAATCCCTGCCTGCTTCTGAATTCCTGATTCTTAACTCCTGGCTCTAAATGTTGGCTTGTCTCCTGACCATGACTCTGGCTCTGCCCATTGGGTCTCTTTTGGCTGCTGACTTCAACCTTGGGCTCGAGTCCTGACCACAGCTCCAGCCCTGCCCTCTGATTCTGCTCTGACCACTAGGTCTCAATGGCTGGTCGCTAAGTAGACCAACAGCTTTCCTTGGCTATTGCTCTGATGCCACGACATGTAGCGTTCCCCTAGCTACCCTCTACTCTCCTGGGGAATCTGGGAATAACTAAATGGAGGGGAACCAAACCAACCAAACGTAACCACATTACTGGATGCCTTTAAGAAACGATCTTGAAACGGTTTAACAGGAGACTGGTGATAAAAGCTCTGCATGTGCAGAAGGAGTGCAGCAGGACAGTAATCCAGTCACCTTGTGAAGCTACTAAATGAGAACAGCTAATGGAACACGCACATACTCCAGTACCATGCATGGAAGGTACCAGGCCAAGTGGAGAGTCCTGCTACAACACCTCTATATTCTGCCAGTTGCCAAGCAGCAGCAGGACACTGTTTTGATCCCCATCAACCTAAATTAAATCTACAGTTATAAGAGACTAATGAAAACATACATGGGCTCCACTGTGTTGTATAATAAGGGTCCAATCCTGCTCCCAGAGAGGTCAAAGACCAAACTCCCATTGACCTGAATGGAGGAAGATCAGACCTTTAATGCCCAAGAACATGTTCAAATGACGTTCGGAATGCTAATAAATAAATCTGATCATTCAGAACAGCCACTAGTTTTTGTTTTTTTAATCAAGAGGTTAAGTACTGCCTGGTCCAAGTAATTATGAACTCAGTGTGAAAATACTAAGCTACAAAAGCTAAGCCAATATTTAAGGCTACTGGAAGAGAGTCAAGACTGGATCCTCAGCAGGTGTAACTGACAAACTCCATTGAAGTTAAGGGAGTTATGTTGACTTACCTCACTGAGGATTTGGATATGACAGCCCAATCCTGCAAGGTGGTAAGTGCCCTCAACTCCCATTGCATCCACAGGAAGATTAGGGCATTCTCAGCATTCCAAAAGAGGCACTCAGGAGCACGTTGCAGGATCAGGCCCTTGTATATGCTAATCTCCTATAAGATGACACTGGAGTCGTTCTTATTCAGTTCAGTCTTACACAGGTGTCCAGCTGCAAGTCTCATAGTTTCTTAGGGAATCTGAAGCTCTCCAGACCAATGACAAGATCTACTAATGATTTTCAAAGCAAAAGAAACACGCACGGGGGAGGGGCGGAAGAGAATGAAACTCAGGATCATTACGTAACTCAGAGTAAATCATCCCTGTGTTTCTTGTAGTGGTAAAGGAAAATCATTGTGCTCTGTGCAAATCTTCCAGTGGTAACAGTAATTTATATTGCTGTCACTGGTAAATGAAATCTAGTAATAAAATACAGAAACTAAAGACAAAAGGCTAAGCTTGGAATCTTGCTCTGAAATCAAGGGAGTAGCTAGATGAAAGCTTATAGCACAAGGGGTAAAATCCAACAACACAGCAGGATGCAACACCATATGAATTATTCCCCATTGTAGCATATCATTGTTGTGACACCCCCGATGTCTCAACTTCCTGTGCTTTCAGCTCTGCTTAAAACACAGTGAAGCAGCCACAAATCAAGGAAACTGTTGATAGATGGGGAATGCCATTGAGCCTTTTCTCATGCACACATGCACAATTTGAGTCATGAGAAAAATTGGCTGGTTATTAGAGAATCAGAATCTCACTCCTGGCTATGATGGGGGGGCAGATCTGATTAGGGGAAAAATATTTTGGAAGTTGTTCAACATTTACCTCGTGTCTGCAGACAGAAACGAAGTGGAGGGAAGCCGGAGGAGAAGAGGAAAAATGCTTGCCTTTATGGAAAGAAATATAAGATGGCAAGCAACATTATCACATTAAGATGAAGCTTGCATGTTGTTGCTGCATGCCTGGATTAATTATATAACCTCTGGTCTGTCACTACCAGGAATTACACATTTCTGTACAGTAGCTGTAGGGGTTTTCCTGTCAGTCATCTGCTGCTGTTGCTAACCCTCAGAAATTGACTTATATTGGCGGCAGACAAGTTTGTGTCAAATTCTTTTACCTTTAAAACTTTTATATGGTTTCCTCAGATAAATGACTAAGCGGGTAGAGCTTCTGTCCCTTGCATCCAATGGAATCAAGGCTCATCAGACAAACATATGTAACTCTGAGAAACGGGGTTACACCAGTTTCTTTTGACAAAGTCCACCACAGGAGGATAGAAGTGGTGGTACAGGCTAAAAAGTGTGCAGCATTGGCCTGGAAGAAAATATGGACAAGATAGAGAATACAGTGAAAGCAATGTGGCCCAATAAGCTGAGTGTGGGTTTTGATCTCAAATTTACCACTGGAGAGAGAGTTTTGATGGCCTCACCCTCAACAGAAGGAAAACCAATCTCCTCAGCAACAGGCAGGCTAGAGTCGTCAGGAGGATGTTACGCTCTCCTTTTTTTTTTTTTCTTAGTTTAAGAGATGAGCACTCATTTAGCACAAAATCAAGATGTTGAGGAAAAATATTATTCAGAGACCAAAGAATATGAAGAGAAGAAATTATTTAAAAGCTGATGTGCCGATATTTAAAAAAGGGTAAACAGGATGACTGAATAATTACAGGGTTGTCAATCTGACTGTAATCACGGGCAAGATAATGGAGTGGCTGATATGGGACTCAATTTATAAAGAATTAAAGGAGGGTAATATAATTAATGACAATCAGCATGGGATTATGGAAAATAGATCCTGACAGACTAATATTTTTGACGAGTTTATATGTTCATAAAAGTAATGGCATTGATGTAACATATCTAGACTTCTGGAGGCATTTGACTTGGTACCATATGACACTTTGAGTAAAAACTAGAATAGAAAATTAACACCACATTAAAGATTAAAAACCAGCTAACTGATAGGTCTCAAAACCTAACTAAAAGTAGGGAATCATCATCAAGCAAGTATGTATCCCACAGGGATGTGTTCTTGGCCCTATGCTATTTAACACTTATCAGTGAACTCAAAGAAAGCATAAAATCATCACTGATAAAGGTTGCAGATGAGACAAACTGGGGGAGTGATAAACAATGACAAGACAGGTCACTGATATACTGCAATCTGGATCACTAAGCGCAAAAAAGCAATGCACATTTTAATGCGAGGGAGTTCTCCAGGTGAAGGAGGAGCAATTACATGTCACTTGGAGTAATTTTGTTGTCTGTAGTGTGCATGTTTGTGGTGTACTTGCTGCTTGACTGAAATATACTGTGTGGTCTGTTCGGTTAGGGGTACCATGTGCGTCCTGAGCCTAGCAGCCTGCTAGGCAAGGCTGAGAGCTTCTTAACGAGGCTTTGATCTCTAAGCCCTTTAGCACCCATCAACCCTTAATCATGGGGCGGGGCTACTCAGGAAGACCAGGGCTTTAAAAAGCCTGCTCCTAAGTGACCAGAGGAGCTAGGGAGCAGGAGCAGTTAACAGGGGAGTTTTGCAAGGGAGTTTAGAGGGTGGAGTGCGTGGGAGGGGGCTAGATAAGCTTAGCATTCTTTAAACTTAAAGCCAAACCACCCCCGATAAAAAACAACAACAAAGGAACAAGCTTCAGGAGTAAAAAGATAATGAAGGCAGAAGTCCAGCAACAGAGTGGGGGCTATCCAGTTTATTGCACCCAATGCAGCATGTATAATTACCTGCCCTATGGGCAGGTGGCATATGTGTGCATTCAGTGGAAGGAGCTCCGGGCCCTCAGAGACCATGTACGGATTTTGGAGACCAGAGTGGCTGAACTGGAAGAGCTAAGGGACACAGAGAGGTACACAGATGAGACTTTCCAGGACACAGTAGAATGGTCCCACCTCCGGTTTGACAGCCTCTGGGCTGTTGAGGAGGATGAAAGTCTCAGGGAAGGAGAACATCCAGCTGGAGCAGAGGGAAACAATCCTATAATTGGGACCCTCCTTCCAGATGATGTTGTAGTACCATTTCACACTGAGGATACCTCTCCAGGGCAGGGAACTCCAGTTATTAGGAAGAGACAGGTAATAGTTATGGGGGGGATTTGATCATTAGAAACACAGACAGCTGTGTTTGAGATGACCAGGAAAACTGCATGGTGACTTGCCTGCTTGGTGCGAAGGTTGCAGATCTCGAGTCATCTAGATAGACTTATGTGTAGTGCTGGAGAGGAGCCGTTGGTCATGGTACATGTAGGTATCAATGACATAGGGAAGGGTAGGAGAGAGGTCCTGGAGGCCTAAATTTAGGCTTAGGTTAGACTCTAGGTAAGAGACTGAAGTCCAGGACCTCCGTGGTAGCATTCCTGAGTCAAATGAAAAGTCCCATTCAATTACATGATGTAATGGCAGACAGCTAAAAAGTGACAAGTATTTAAAGTGGTTATATACCACTGCTAGAAGTCTAAATAATAAGATGGGTGAACTAGAGTGCTTCGTATTAAATGAGGATACTGATATAATAGGAATCACAGAAACTTGGTGGAATGAGGATAATCAGTGGGACAGTAATACCACGGTACAAAATATATCGGAAGGACAGAACAGGTCGGGCTGGTGGGGGAGTGGCACTATATGGGAAAGAAAGCATAGAATCAAATGAAGTAAAAATCTTTTATGAACCAAACTGTACCATACAATTAGAGCATGGATAGTAATTCCATGCTCTAATAATAAGAACATAGCAGTAGGAATATGTTACCGACCACATGACCAGGACAGTGACAGTGATTGTGAAATGCTCAGGGAGATTAGAGAGGCTATTAAAATAAAAAACTCAATAATAATAATAAAGGGGGATTTCAACTATCCCCATATTGACTGGGTACATGTCACCTCAGGACGGGATGCAGAGATAAAGTTACTTGACACCTTAAATGACTGCTTCTTGAAGCAGCTAGTCCTGGAACCCACAGAGGAGAGGCAATTCTCGATTTAGTCCTAAGTGGAGCATAGGATCTGGTCCAAGAGGTGAATATAGCTGGACCGCTTGGTAATAGTGACCATAATATAGTTAAATTTAACATTCCTGAGGTGAGGAAAACACCATATCAGCCCAACACTGTAGCTTTTAATTTCAGAAAGGGGAACTACACAAAAAACAAGGAGGTTAGTTAAACAGAAATTAAAAGGTACAGCGCCAAAAGTGAAATTCCTGCAAGCTGCATGGAAACTTTTTAAAGACACCATAATAGAGGCTCAACTTATATGTATACCCCAAATTAAAAAATATAACAAGAGAACCAAAAAAAGTGCCACCATGGCTAAACAACAAAGTAAAAAGCAGTGAGAGGCAAAAAGGATCCTTGAAAAAGTGGAAGTTAAATCCTAGTGAGGAAAATAGAAAGGAGCAAACTCAACAAAGGAAGTATAAAAATATAATTAGGCCAAAAAAGAATTTGAAGAACAGCTAGCCAAAGACTCAAAAAGTAATAGCAAAAAAATCTTAAGTACATCAGAAGCAGGAAGCCTGCTAAACAACAGTGGGGCCACTGGATGATCAAGATGCTAAAGGAGCACTCAAGAACGATAAGGCCATTGCGGAGACACTAAATGAATTCTTTGCATTGGTTTTCACAGCTGAGGATATGAGGGAGATTCCCAAACCTGAGCCGTTCTTTTTAGGTGACAAATCTGAAGAACTGTCCCAGATTGAGGTGTCATTAGAGGAGGTTTTGCAACAAATTGATAAACCAAACAGGACCAGATGTTGTTCACCCTGGAGTTCTGAAGAAACTCAAATGTGAAATTGCAGAACTAATAACTATAGTCTGTAACCTATCATATCAATAGGCTTCTGTACCAAATGACTGGAGGATAGCTAATGTGACGCCAATTTTTAAAAAGAGCTCCAGAGGTGATCCCGGCAATTACAGGCTGGTAAGCCTGACTTCAGCACCGGGCAAACTGGTTGAAACGATAGCAAAGAACAAAACTGTCAGACACAAAGAGGAACATAATTTATTGGGAAGAGTCAACATGGTTTTTGTAAAGGGAAATCATGCGTCACCAATCTGCTAGAATTCGTTGAGAGGGACGACAAGTATGTGGAGGGCGGGGTCCAGTGGATATAGTGTACTTAGATTTTCAGAAAGCCTTTGACAAGTTCCCTCACCAAAGGCTCATAAGCAAAGTAAGCTGTCATGGGATAAGAGGGAAGGCCCTCTCATGGATTGGTAACTGGTTAAAAGATATGAAACAAAGGGTAGGAATAAACGGTCAGTTTTCAGAATGGAGAGAGGTAAATAGTATTGTCCCCTGGGGGGTCTGTACTGGGGACCAGTCCTATTCAACATATTCATAAATGATCTGGGAAAAGGGGTAAACTGTGAGGTTGCAAAATTTGCAGATGATACAAAACTACTCAAGACAGCTAAGTCCCAGGCAGACTGCAAAGAGCTACAAAAGGATCTCTCAAAACTGAGTTACTGGGCAACAAAATGGCAGATGAAATTCAATGTTGATAAATGCAAAGTAATGCGCATTGGAAAACATACACATATAAAATGATGGGGTCTAATTTAGGTGTTACCACTCAAGAAAGAGATCTTGGAGTCATTGTGGATAGTTCTGTGAAAACATCCTCTCAATGTGCAGTGGCAGTCAAAAAAGTGAACAGAATGTTGGGCATCATTAAGAAAGGGATAGATAAGACAGAAAATATCATGTTGCCTCTATATAAATCCAAGGCACGCTCACATCTTGAATACTGCATGCAGATCTGGTCGCCCCATCTCAAAAAAGATATATTGGAATTGGAAAAGATTCAGAAAAAGGCAACAAAAATGATTAGGGGTATGGAAGGCCTTCCATATGAGGAGAGATTAAGAAGACTGGGGGACTGTTCAGCTTGGAAAAGAGATGACTAACGGGGGATAAGATAGAGGTCTATAAAATCATGACTGGTGTGGAGAAAGTAAATAAGGAAGTGTTACTTACTCCTTCTCATAACACAAGAACTAGGGTCACCAAATGAAATTAATAGGAAGCAGGTTTAACACAAACAAAAGGAAGTATTTTTTCACACAATGCACAGTCAACGGGTGGAACTCTTTTTGCCAGAGGATGTTGTGAAGACCAAGACTATAGTAGGGTTCAAAAAAGAACTAGATAAATTAAATAAAAATGGAGGATAGATCCATCAATGGCTATGAGCCAGGATGGGCAGGAATGGTGTCCCTAGCCTCTGCCAGAAGCTGGGAATGACCGACAGGGAATGGATCACTTGATTACCTGTTCTGTTCATTTCCCTCTTGGGCACCTGGCATTGACCACTGTTGGAAGACAGGATACTGGGCTAGATGGACCTTTGGTCTGACCCAGTAGGGCCGTTCTTATATTCTAATGTAAGGTCCCACACCAAAGATTCTTCAAAAACGTAAGCAGTCATGGAAAAAGTCATCTCATGGATCAATAACTGGTTAAGAGAGAGGAAACAAAGGGTAGGAATAAATGTTCAGTTTTCATAAGTAGTAAATAGTGGGGTCTCCCAAGGATTTACAGTGGGACCTGTGCTGTTCAACATATTCATAAATTACCGGGAAAAGGGAGTACACTGAGGTGGCAAAATTTGCAAATACTAATAAATTACTCAAGATAGTTAAATCCAAAGCTGACTTGGAACAGTTGCAAAGGGTTCTCATATAACTGGGACACTGGGCAACAAAATGGCAGATTAAATTCAGTGTTAATAGGTGCCAAGTAATGTATACTGAAAAAAAAAATCCCAGCTATACATACAAAATGATGGGGTTCAATGAGCTGTTACCACTCAAGAAAGAGATCTTGGAGTTAGTGTGGATAGTTCTCTGAAAGTATCTGTTCAATGTGCAGCAGCAGTCAAAACACCTAACAGAATCATAACATTAGGAAAAGCATAGATAATAACACAGAAAATATCAGAATGTTACTATATAAATTTATGGTATGACCATACCTTATATACAACATGCAATTCTGGTCACCCCATCTCAAAAAAGATACATTAGAATTGGAAAGAGTATAGAAAGGACAACACAAATGATTAGGGGTATGGAACAGCTTCCATAGGAGGAAAGATTAAAAAGACTGGGACTGTTTATCTTAGAAAAGAGTCAAGTAAGGGCAGGGGGAATGAGAGGTCTGTAACATCATGAATGGTGTGGAGAAAGTGAATAGGGAAGTGTTATTTTCTTCATCACACAGCACAAGAACCAGGAGTCACCCGATGAAATTGATAGGCAGCGGATTTAAAAACAAACATAAGGAAAGTACTTCTTCACACAATGCACAGTCAACCTGCAGAATCCATTGCCAGAGAATGTTGTGAAAGCCAAAAGTATAATGGGATTCAAAAAAGAATTAGATACGTTCTTGGAGGATCAGTCTGTCAATCACTATTAGCCAAGAGCAACTCCATGCTGTAGACCTGTATCTGAAGTGCCAAGACATAACATACTCTATGATCAGGGTTTCTCCCCAAAACTTCTACTCCTTAAGCACTGAAGTACATTTATACAGAAGCTCTAGGCTCTGATGAGGTACATATACTAGTAAAAGAAATGTAAAACTGCCAACATTTAAAATAAAGGAGAATCAAAAGGAAAGAACTAGAGCCTGAAGTATATAAAGATTACTACCCAACCCAAATGTGCCAGTGAGAACAGACAACGAAGAAACCCATCAGGATCTTACTTGTACATAGATATCACATGCTAGACAGTTCAGTGTCTCCCAGGTATGCTACACCAAATACTTTTATATATACTGGTACATAATGCCGCACTGAAAGGACTCTGCCTGAAGTCTTCATAATAGAATATGTTTAAGAAATGCTACAGCTCCCATTACCATTCTAACTGATGCACAAGGCCCCATCAGACTTCTACAAAACTTAAGTCATCTATTTATGTATCCACCTACAAGAATGCTACACTAAATATTTGTGTTTATATAGACACAGGCATGCTGCACCAAATGCATGCACTATAAGCAGCAATCTGGTACCGATAATGTTCAACTACAGAGTACCAAGAATCTGTCTAGCCACCTATTGAAAACCTTTACCTGTGTGGCTACCTGTGCTGTACATTATTATATAAAAATAACTCCATATAAATTAACACTGTATGTACCTGTAAATGTCTATGCAAACACAAATATTGGTGGGGGAGGTCTATACTATTTGTTCTTATCAGTACTTCTCAGGCAACTGTGGTTTTATTACATATTTGCACACTCTACTGCAAATGTGTGCTACACATTTCCCCCCATTTGTGTAATGAAGCCAATAAAGAGAGAGGTTGTTGGGTGGGGTAGGTAGAATGGAAGCCTGCTCTGATAATTTTTTTTTAAAAGTACAATTAATTCCCTCCACTGCAGGAATTACTGAGTGAAATTTTATAGTTTGTATTATGCAAGACCTCAGGCTAGAGGATTAGAATTTCCCCTTCTGGCCTTAAAATCTACACAGGGAGAAGAGAAGACAATACTCAAAACAAACAGGTGTGTGCAAAATCAATTTTAACACCTTAATCCACCTTAATCCATGCTGGCAAAGACAATCCAAGGATTTTCTGCCAACCAACACTCAAGACAGCAGTTTTGTACTGAAAAATCTCAACCATAGACATTACATTTCCAGTGTTGCCAACTCTTGTGATTTTACTGTGCGAGACTTGAAATTTTGTATTTTATTTTAAGCCTCAACTACTGTAGTCAAGTGATTGTGAAAATATTTTCATTAAAAAACAAGCAAGTTTCTAGCACTCATAGTTGCAGAGAATAGCCTGAATACATGACCTAAATGCATCCTAAAGGCTCAAAATCCAGAAGAAAAATAATCCCCCCACAAATTTATTATTATTAAATCTCATGGTTTTTAGTCACTCATGATTTTGGAGATCTGACTCTTGGTTTTCGAATGCTTGGGGTTGGCAATACGGCAATTCTTCAGCAAGCAGATAAACTACATATGGAAACTCTTTCTCTGCTTTCCTATTCCCAGGTTTACTATCTTGGAAAGAGGGGAGGATGAGACTTATAGAAGGCAAATTTACTGCAAATGTCATGTAAAATTATATCCAAGCTGAATTTTATAAAGCACCAAGAATAAAATGTTTCCTACCCTAATTAAAAAGAATTAATCTATACATGGATTTATGCCAGTCATTCGAAGACCAAGCCCTGAGATTTGAATAGGCTCATATAATCCAATTTTGTCAAGAGAATGTAATTGGCAAACAGTATTTCCAGGTTTAAAAGTAAAAACATGCAGACATTAAATTCCTTTGGGGACTTACAATAGATACCAATGTATTATAATTAATGTTAAATGATTTATTATATGACTCAGTATAACAAACTGCAATTAAAATTAACTAGACTCAGCACCAGAAATGTTTTAAAAATGAACACTTCTGGATTTGATCTTTGCCATCAGTTCAGCAAGAGATATTATCTAATGAAAGGCAGGTTGTTGCTGCAAAACTGTCACTTTCATACACTGCAGAAAAAAAAAATGTTTTTAAATCCTGATTTTTTCCCCCCCTTCTACATAAGTCGATGGCAAATTGATTGACTTTATTGGAGAAGGACCTGGGGTAACATGATTTATGTACAGCATTTAAGTATCAGCTAGGGATAGAAAAATTTAAACTACAGGGTCAGTTCTTCTGTCTGCGACACAAATTGCACACAACAAAAGGGTGCAAGCTACATTAAATCGTCTCATCAGGTGACAGTCACCCTGTGCAGGATGTCATGTGCAGGAGTGCAATCCAGACCAGCGAGGGGTTGTGTCACTGCTTGCCTTGTAACTTTGGGTGCCTTAAATTGCTCTATTGCTGTAGCTCTCTTGTCTGGATGTTCAAAGCAGATTACAAGCTCACACTGGCTGGCTGTGTGAAAAGCCACCCCGGACCAACAACTCTGACTCCAGCAGCCTGCTTGTTACACCCTAGCCACACTCTGGTATTCACTAGCTTTTTGGTTACACCTGGCAAAATGACCCCAACACACCACCACCCAAGTCCAAAAACCATGTGTTGCACAATGTCCAGCCCTTTCCTGGATCATTCAGAGGAAACATAAGGTTTATTTTCGCCTCTCATGAGACAAATGCACAGCTTATCATTTTAACTGGAGCTAACTATCATTTCAATTCAGATACAGCACTGGGTTGGTTTAGATTAAAAGTAAAACAAAATGTATTAACATCTGGAGATAGGATTTTAAATGAGTTCATGTACAAAACAGAATTAGAAATGGACAGAAGAAAATAAAAGAGAAAAATGCTTTCTAGAGACTAAGACTTAACAAAACTACAGTCTTGGTTCAAGGTAAGATTCTTATCACACTTTCTTCCAGCAAGATGGCTGATAGACCTTCTGATCAGAATCTCCTACAAAGTCCAAAGTGCTTGATTCCCTTGTCTTCCTAGGTGAAAGATCACCTGGGGTTCTTTGCCCCCTCTGAAATTCATTCAAGCTGTGAGGAAGGAGACCTGGAGTCTGGTGGTGAAGGAAGTTCCTTCTGGTTTCTTACCCCCACTGGAATCTGCTAAAATGCAAATTGATCAGTTCTGGCTCTAACCCAGGCAAATGAATGACCACCTTGTGACGGGTTCAGTCACAGAGACCCCCTTGGGACTGTCAACTGATGTGCTGAAATGATCTCTGAACCCATTTTCCACTGCCAGCTTGGGACTCCAGAACCCTGCCTTGTTGAGCCAGACACGTCAGTCTGCTCCAACCCAGACCCAGGTCTGGTCCATGCCCCCAAAGCAGCAGGCTTTAACCAAAAACTGCTCAGCAAGTCACCTATCTTCAGCACCCAGACATCCAGCTCCCAATAGAATCCAAACCCCAAATAAATCCGTTTTACTCTCTGTAAAGTTTATACAGGGTAAACTCAAATTGTCTGCCATCTATAACACTGATAGAGAGATATGCACAGCTGTTTGCTCCCCCAAGTATTAATCACTTACTTTGGGTTTATTAATAAAAGTGATTTTATTAAGTATAAAAAGTAGGATTTAAGTGGTTTCAAGTAATAACAGAAAGAATAAGGTAAGTAACCAAGCAAAATAAAACAAAACATGCCAGTCTAAGCCTAGTACATTCAGAAACTGAGTACAGGTAAATCTCACCCTTAGAGAAGTTCCAATAAGCTTCTTTCACAGACTAGACTCCTTTCTAGTCTGGGCCCAATCCTTTCCCCCAGTACAGTTCTTGTAAGTTTCAGCTCAGGTGGTAACTAGGGGATTTCTCATGACTGGCAGCCCCCCTTGTTCTGCTCCACCCCCTTTTATAGCTTTGGACCAAGGCGGGAATCCTTTGTCTCTCTGGGTTCCCACCCCTCCTTCTAAATGGAAAAGCACCAGGTTTAAAATGGATTCCAGTACCAGGTGACATGGTCACGTGTCCTGTGAGACCCCAAGCCTCCATTCTTTCTGGCCTGATCCATAGGAACACAGGAAGGCTTACAAGTAAACAGCCATTTACAACCAATTGTTCTGGTCAATGGGAGCCATCAAGATTCTAAACCACCATTAATGGCCCACATTTTGCATAATTACAATAGGACTTCAGAGTAATACTTCATATTTCTAGCTTCAGAAACAAAAATGATACATTCATACAAAGAGGATGAACCCACTCAGTAGATTGTAAGCTTTGTAATGATACCTTACAAGAGATCTTTTGCATAAAGCATATTCCAGTTACATCATATTCACGCATATTTCCATAAACATAGGGAGTGCAATGTCACACACCTGATGCGTGATTGCCCATTGATTCTGACAACACCTGGCTGGAGGCATCTACTTGTCCTTTGTTTGGGAGAAATCTGCTTATCCACTTCCCAGACTTACCCAGTAAAACACATTTCCTTCATATTTGTATGGTCCCTTGGACGCTTACCCCACACACACACACACACACACACACACACACCATGAAAAAATATTAATGATCAGTGTAGTATTAGTATTCCAATGATACTTTACATGGCACATATCAGACACAGCTTGTACAGTAATGAATGGGGGTACACTGAACTGGTCAGGCCAGCTGAAACTCACGACCAGACACCACTGAGCCCCTTCCCATCTTGCATGGGGACGCTGTTAGGTCACAGCAGGATACCAGCCCTTAAGTCTCTCATAGAACTTATATCGGACCTAAATGCTACAGAGATCTTGGGGTGGCCCCCTTCATGGGGTGAATTTCACCCCAAAGGAGTAAGGTAGATCAGAAAAGAAGTAATCCTATGCCCAAAAGGGGTAGATGGAGCATGACGGTTTGCTCATATTTTTGGCACCACGTAGAAAACATAGGTGAGGCTAAAGTAAAATCCCTTACTTGGCATGCTCCCTCCAAACAGTATGAGAAAGAGGAACAAGTTAAAGCTGCACAGTTTACAATCTGCATATGCAAGATCATAGCAGACGTTAGTGCCAGTGCAGGGCCATATGTCGAGGAACTGTGGATACCTGACAACTACTGTAACTAAGTTTAATATGACCTCCACAACACAATTTCACAGTGACAACACATAGACAATGAAACCTCTGTGTGTTGGGGTGCAGTCCATTTGGAACTTGAGAGGAAGAGTAAGCAGCTGGAGTGCTAACTTGGCCAGTAGGAGAGAGACATTCAATTTCTGCTCCACCACAAACATCCTGTGGGACCTTGGGCAAGTCACTTAGTCTCCTGCTGCCTCAGTTTACCATCTGTAAAATGGGGATAATAGCAATACCTTAAATACATGAATGATAGTGAGGAGCTCAAATACTATGGTGATAAAGGCCACATAGGTACATACATAAATAAATTGGTATTTGGGAGTAACTAATGCAGTGTGTAATGCACTATGATTATTAAACATTTATTTATTTTTATTAGTCTCCGAGTAGGTTAGATGCCTGTAATAGACGTGATTCTTGCTCATTTTACTGTGTTGCTGAATACTTTGGTGGAATGCCATACGCTCCCTTCCCAGCAACACGTGCATCATTGAGATTATCAAGCCAGAGCTGGCAGCCAGACACTGCACAGCAAATTTAATATTGTACATGCAGCACTATTAGACATGGTACATAGCATCAGTATCTGGACACATTCATACCTGAACCAAAGGAGCATTTCTCCTTGTACAACTCTGATTTACCTCCATTTTTATGGTTCTCTCTCCTGGGAATAAGTACAGCAGCCCCATTTTTCACTCATCCTCCACACTTTCTCTATCTGTTTCTGCTCCTATCAGCTGCAACTATCCTTGTTCTCTGCATGACGGGCTTTCACATGCAGACTGACTGCTGTAGTTCAGGCATTCAGTTGTGCGGGGGGTTTCCAAGAGCCATAAAGAAGTGTGCTTTTGCATCATTTAAGTACACATTATCTCTTTTCTTCTTTCCTTACATGGAAGATCCACCCTCACTTAAACCACGTCAACTGTTGTCATTACTGCAATTTTCTGTAAGTCAGATGAATGAATAAAATGCAGTGATCACTTTCCTGATTTGGAGCAATTTTTGGAATTTTTTTTCCCCTGCTGCACTTTTTACTGGAAAAAAGATGAGTTAAATGCTCCAGAAGTCCAGGTGAATTTCTAAAACTGACACCACAGTAAGAAAGCAGAAAGGAGAGAGAGGGTGACAGACAGGCAGACACATACAAATGAAGTAAGGGAGATAAAACTGGGCTAAAGCAATCCATCACTAGCTATAGCCAGTTAAACTCTTAGTATCAATACCTGGTAAATTATTTAAAGCTATTTCTCAAAACTGTCACTAGGCGGCTGTTTCACAGTATTGTAGGCTGTGATATGGCACTTTGTGTTATTTAACTGTTAGCATGTGTCTGAATTTACAAGAGCTGTAATGCCATACTGTAAAATGGTAGATATTATGAAATTCTAGGAGATAACCTGGTGGTGTAATAGTAGCCAAGAAACTTGGTGCTAATTCAGAGTATTGCATTTGATCTCTAGTCTCAGTCTCGCAACTCCTGGCCCAGCAGAGAGTGCTTCAGAGCCAGCAAGCTCAGATAAAGGAATGCCTTACACCATTCAACAGCAGCCCCGCTGACAGATGACGTATGGGCAAGCTCTAAAAGGATACCTGTCTAACCATTGTCAGCGGGAGAGATGTTAGGCCTCCAAAAGGTACAAGGGGTGGGTAGGAAAAACAGAGGTCTCTCTCTCTCTCTCAGATACTTAGGGAGTGCCAATCACTTTGGCCGCAAAGGAAACTTCAACTGCAAAGGGACTCATACCATAAGTCTTCTAATCTGAAGCCAGATGCCTAATCCATTAGGCCATGCAGACAGCTGTCAGGGAAGCAGAGAACTACAGGAAGAAACAAGGGAAATCAAATGGACTAGCAGCACGTTGTAATGCTATTATCCAATATCAGTGTTTAAATAAAGTCACTGTTTATTAAACCTAGCCTCTGTCTATCATTGATAGATTCTCCCCAATAACACTTCCATTTTAAGACCCCACAAAATATCCCTCTAGCCAGCTGACTGTAAATACTGTGGTCCCTGAGTGAACAGTTTAATTATACTTTCACCTTAATTCTTCTGATCCCAATAAAAAACCACATTATGTTTTGCTGACTTTCCATGTTTGGCCCAGACCAGGTCAAGAGCTAACTGCGTAGGAAGACTAAACAACTATATCATTTCAGTGAAGGGCTGACACTTCAAGTCAGGACTGAAGCAAATGGACAATGCCAAGTGGAGATGCCTCGCCCTGCCTTTAGACTACCTGCCAGTTGGCTGTTAGAAGGAAGGTTGATCCTCCATTTTTCACACATCATCAGAAACACAACAACAAGAATGAGCAGTTAACCCTTTGTTAATTCAAACAGTTCATCCTTAAAGTCATAACCACCTCAATAAATGCTGGAATAGAAGGCACCTTTATAATGTTCCTCACCCCACCCCACCCACTGGGACAACCCCAATGTAGAGAGGAACTCCTGTACTACTCAGAAAATACACCAACACTTTCCTTACACATACTCTAGCCTCCTCTAAAGTTGTGGTTTCCCACTTGACACTTCCCTGTAAGTTCACTGGTTTTTCCAAAGACACCCCAAACCTTCCGATATGTTAATCACAACAAACAGGGGGCACATACTCCCCCTTTAAAAAAAAAAAGAAGAAAACTCACATTTTGGTGCAGCTATTCCTTGTTTTAGCTGCATCCCATCCTGTGATGGCCATGTTACTGCTTTTCAGCAAGACTGCTGTACTGTGAACCTGTACAACTGGAGTGTCCAAGTCACCAAGAAGCTGCTCATCTGGACTGTTGAGTCAGCAGAAAGGCATGCTCCATTTTTAGCTGCCCTAGGCAAACATTGCTCACATTCCCTCACACAAACACAAGCATCTTGGTGCTTTTGATATCACCTACGCCTCCAGGACGGGTGGCTCTGGTCAGCAGCATGCACTGATATCTTGCGGCCTGTCATGGCACAACTCTGTGCTGTTCTCTTTCCTGGTGGAAACCCTTTCCCGGTGGAAACCCTTTCCCTATACGACTGAGTGCAGTCTTCCGTCTTTCTCACAGGCATGGCTTTTCCTTGATAGCTTCATCTAGATAAAATTCACAGGAGTGGCTAGTGGCTAGAAAAAGGAAACAGACACACGAGCCACACCTTGCTAATTCAGCCATTTCTTAATTCAGGAAAAGGAAAAAATGTGCTCCCTATTCCAACCACGATGTAGAACTGACAGAAGGCGTTAAGCTGGCAGCGTCTGTACCATCACAGCTGTAGCCGCCCATTATTTCCTTTATTTACCCTGCATAAAATATTAGTTTCGTACCCCGAACTAGGTTGGTAACCTCAACCTTGGCATTTCTTCAGCAGAACAGCATTCGTAATTGCAGATGTCATGCTTTCTTTTCTTTGGACTAAATCTTTGGGCCTGGTTTGGAAGGCATGACAGTAACTATCCACTCCCACGAATGCTGAATCAAATAAAACCCATCCAAAGCATTAGTATAAATGAAACCACAATTTAAATCCACTGGGCCCAGGTTATACCACCAAGCCACTTTCCTTTGCAGACCCCTAAAATTTTGAATGGAGGTGTGAACCCTCCATAGTCTGCAGATTCCCAGGGATCCACCAACTACAGGTTGAAAACCACTGCTCTAGGCAAACATCAGAATGATTTCCTTTTACCTTGGAGTTCCGGTACTGCCCTTTCCCTGGAGGCCTTTGATTCAGTTCCTCTGTGGTAACAGTTTTACAAAGGAGGGTAAGAAAGTCTGTGTGCTTACTAAACTCCTGGGGAGGTAGGAATGAGGCCTCTCGATCTCCCGCCCCACGAGGATGGAAGAGTTGAAAGGAAGTCCTAATATTCAGCAATCTGTGTTAGCGGTCTCAGGTCACACTCCTCCCCAACTGTATCTTTCTCTCTGTCTTCCAGACCAACCAGCTTCTTCCTGACTAACTCTCCTAGATTACTTACTATTAGAAGGAGCTGACCATTGGGATTTAAAGCCACAGTATCAATTGGGTATAGATATCACTCCATGATGTGTGCGCATGTGTGCGTATAGACACACAAGCATCAGGGCCAATCAGAGGGGAGGTCAGGAGGGCCATTTGGCCTGGGCCTCAAGCTCAAAGGGGGCTTCAGATTTAGACACTTGTTAATTTTTTGACATTTGATAAGTTTTGCAACTTGTTTTTATGCACATCCCTTTCAGACAAAATGTGAAAACACTCTCTCAGCTTAAAGCTGCAAATTTAAGCAAATAAGAGATGTGATTTGGTAAAAGACATAATGTTTTTTGTTAACGGACATAGATTTTTGTCATGTTAAAGAATTTAAAATGTTCATAAATATTAATAAAAATGTATTGGTTCTGATGGCACAAGATTAGACCGTGATGAGCGTGTCCTCTCAGATTAGCTGATTATATAAACAAACCACTACTAGTGGCTGGTGCTGGATCAAGTGCATGTTGAAAGGTAGAGAGTTGTAACATTTTAGTGTCTTTATAGTTTTACGTTTAGTTGATGAAGGAATTATTTGTGTGAGAATTCCTCATTATTATCTTCATATGGTAGCTAAAAGAAGTGACTGGTTGGTTGAGCCCTAGCCTGGCCATCATCATAGGCTTTCATAGTCTATAGGCCCAGATTCAAGGTGAACATTTGTGAGGACAATCTTGTACAGTGAGTTTTGTGAGGATACACGTTTGAAATTTTTGGACATTATCCCTCTATCTGTAGCCATGTCTCTGTTTACACTCTCTCTCTCTTTCTCTCTCTCTATGTATATATATATACACACACACATCATCCCTTTGTCTTCAGCTCAGCCTGTTATACCTTGCGTGCTTGAGTTTTGATTCAGTGATAAGGATAATAACCTGACTGTTTCATGTTGTGTTCTTAATTAGTATTCCTTCGTTTTAAGTCTTTTCAGCATTTGTGCACCATTCAGCATTTGTGTACATGTTTATAGTAGAAGATTTCAAGTGTAGATAGGCTACATATTTACAGCAGAATATTTCAAGTGTGGATAGGCTACATATTTACTTTAGAACATTTCAGATGTAAATAGATCAGGTCACTCTGAAGAGGAGATTTGAAAGTGGTACAAGCAAGAGACAGCGAAAACAACTGAGTGAAGCAGCAGCTAAGAGCTCAAAGTCAATAACTTACTTTCTCAATACTTAGTGCATTTGCACAGAAAAAGGCTAGAAAAGCATTTGTTAAATAAAAAATATTCAAATTATGTCTCACTCTTTATTTGGTGCCTTATTTTGTTTTCATGTGTTGCCATTTTTTATTTTTATTATGGCTAAGGGCCTCAAAAGCTAGAAGTGGCCCAGGCCCCTCTGTACCTCTGAGAGGGCCTGACAAGCATCAGCTATGAGGGGAAACATGACTTCATGGCTAAGACATTGAACTGGAACTCAGGAGAACTGGCTTCAGTTCCTGGCTCTGCCACAGACCTTAGTATCTATGAATCTATGAGATTAAGTGACTTGTCCAAGGTCACAGAAGTAATCTCGCTGTTCCTCATTTTTCCACCTAAAACGTGGATAATGCTCCCATTTCCCCACTCTCTTGCTTGTCTATGTCAATTGTAAGCAATTTGGGAGCAGGAGTGTTTCTTACTGTGTTTTTGTACAGTGCTTACAATCGACATAGACAAGAGAGAGTGGGGAAAAGGTGGGCATTATCCCCACTTTAGGTAGAAAAATGAGAAACAGCAAAATTATGATAATGGCCAAGGTCACACAGTCTGCGGCAGAGGCAGGAATTGAAGCCAGTTCTCCTGAGTTCCAGTGCAATGCCTAAGTCGTCATCATTTTGACAGACAGATGCAATCAGACATGTCCAATATCCATCTTGTGATCATATCTAGTCTTAATATTAAATTCTCCTGTTGCCATTTTCATTAACATGAAAAGCAAAAGAACCCTCCCAGTCTCTCTCTCTTTCCCTTCACTTGCACATAGATCCAGCCCAGAAACTAAGACAAGCGAGAGAACCCAGCTTGCTGATAGGAGCTGCTTTAGTGTGGAATTTTTTTGCCTCCAGTTACATAGTTCAGTGCATTTTCCCCAGTGCATTTTTTTTTTCTTGCCAGGACATTTGACATTGTTACATCTGGAAATCTTTTCAGTGGCCAAGTTTTATATTATCATCTATGCCACATTTAGTTGATATTTCAAAACATGATTCAATGAAGAGAATAAAAAAGATATCACTATCACAAAATCTCAAAGCGCTGCTAGTTATGCAGAAAGGACCCTGTGCTATAAGCAGTATAAAAGTTGACATCAGAAGAACTGCATGATCACTTGCAGATGTCTGAATTTGCCCCTTCCTCAGTGTTAGCTTAAATATTAAATTTAGATAGTTTTTCTTTTATTCACCCAACCAAACTGGGCTCTCTCTCACATTTCTCTAAAGTAAGGTCTGGTACATGAAATTAAGCCACAATACATCTTTCTTCAGCACTAAGTTAATGGAATATTTTCAATAGATGCACTGAAGCTCTAGCTAACTCCAAAGTTTAGAAGTATCACTGAGATAAAGATTAATAGCACCTTTTACTGCCAACACAGAAAGCATTCGTATAAATGTAATCTACTTTTCACCTTTCTTCATCGTTCCCATTCTCCAGATTCAATTTGGACAGCGACATTGACCTGGTCACTTTCACCTTTTGGTTCTTATGAACTTGCATAAGTTTCCAAACACTGTTTGGAAATGTTAAAAAAAAAAACAAAACCCACACACACAAACCCCACACCTTACACAGATATTTTTATTTTTAGCTGTTTAATTTTAGTTTAATAAAACTTACATTTCAGTTTAGAGCTGCTTTAAAACTACACAGCCCTTTAATTTGAAAACACACTTGCATGAAACCGTTTCCTACTAAAACCTTTCTGCCAAAATCATTAGCCAGGCATAGACTCTGCCAAGCCTTACACCCACAGATGGACCCACTGAAATTAATGTGACAAGTTGCATCAGTTAGGATTACTCACAATGGAATGGTCTTGAAGGATCAGTCGCCTAATGCATACAATAAAAAGCTGAGCGCTAAAGCTAATAAAGTAATGAATTTGATTTGTTTTACATAGTAATCACTCAGATTTATATATTTGAAAGAGGTGCTCTCTCCTATTAGCTTTACGAGCTCTTTACAAAACAAGGCTATATCCTTTATTATTTGTTCTGGATATCTGAGGGACTATAAATTGAAGTCTTGCCTAGTACAGTACATCCTGCATAGATTCAGGTACAGTACCTCAAAACAGAAGTTGTGCATTTGCCTGCATGTAAAGCAGAAAATATGCTATTTATAGACTTGGCATGCAGCCAATTTAATATTTATAATTGTGATTTTTTTTTATTACTTGATGTAAGTCATTCATGCATGATGTCACAAGGAGTTAAATGTGGTATGCAAAAAATAAATCATATCTGTTGGGCCAACATAGTACCTTGAAAAAACCTACATTTCAAATACTTGCAAGGGACTTTATCCAGAATCCACTGAAGTCAATGAAAAGACTCTGATTAATGTCACTGAACTCTGGATCAGACCCTCAGAGAGAACAAAAGTATTAGTGTAAAATATTTTTATATATAAATTTTTAACCACAAAGCAATGATTACATGAAGATGACTATTCGAGAATGTATGTGGTGAAAATGCCACAGTGGCTCTGAAAACTGCTAGATGTTTATTGTTTTTTCATCAGAATGTTATTTGTGATGTCAGAAATAAATGAATAATTTATTATACAGTAGAATTTAGTATCCTTTCACACTGTATGCAAACTACCTGACTGTGAAAATGCCATAAAAGTTGGTCTGAGTTCTTCTTACACATTAAGGATAATATTTAATAGTACAAAAAAAACCCAAACAAACAAAATAAAAACGAGGAGTACTTGTGGCACCTTAGAGACTAACAAATTTATTTGGGCATAAGCTTTCGTGGGCTAAAACCAATGCCCAAATACATTTGTTAGTCTCGAAGGTGACACAAGTACTCCTTGTTTTGTTTTGTTTTTTTGCTGATACAGACTAACATGGCTACCACTCTGAAACCATTTAATAGTACAGTACAACCTCCACAGCCCCTCTGATTACACTTCATCGTAAGAAGAAAACGTCTCGCTGTTGCTCAGGGACAGCTGTTGAGTACACCATATAGAGTACTGTGTATATAGTCTATAGTTACTCCTGCACAAAGTCTGGTCCCTGCACGAAAACTAAGGAGGTGGGCTGCAGTGTGATTCACTGGTAATTGCATGGGAACAGAATCCTTCCTCCATCTCTACTCCTAAGGGCATGAAGCAGTAATATAGTGGCTCCGCACCCTACCAGTGGCAGCTGCAGTCCCTGTGTAGGGGAGAAGGGGAAACTGGCTGGTGTATATGCATCATTGTGGATCTGCCAGCTCCATCTCAACCCCCCATGCTCCACCCTTCTGTCATTAAACCATTCCTATGACAATGCAGATGGGACTCCCATAGAGTACCACCCTCCCTGTGCTGCTGTTCTTGCAGCTGTGCACAGTTTCAGCTATCAGACAAGTGCACACCCTTGGAGAGAGGATTTGCCCCACTGGACCAAGTTTTCGGAGTGCCCTTAACCCAGGCTCTGACTTCACACACTAAGTGTACCCCTTTAGCCATGTTTTTTCACACCCCAAAAGTGCTGTCACTCATGCCATTGTATTCACAAACTGGACATGCAATTTCAAGGGCCCAAAATTAAAAGCCCCTTTCGAAAAGCTGCCGCCTCTATATTTGTGCACACCGTCCTAATTCAAAAAAACGCTTTTAAACAGACATTTGTTAGCTGCTAATTTGAATGTTACATGCAAACAATGCCTGGACTCGCTCTAGTAATGAATGTTGTAGCATATCAGATTTACAGCATTACACAAGTTTTAAATGAGGCCAACACAAGAACATAAATACTTGAAACGAGACAACTCTTTCCCCTTTGATAATACCACTGTATTGAATAATTCTACATGAACGAGTGAGAGGCTTGGCCAGATGCTCAGCTTCAATTAAGCAAAGGTACACAAACCGGTGATGCAGCTCCTGACATTCATGCACTTGGCAGTCTTGTCAAACCAGTCCATATATCAGGTAAAAGCCCACATATTTGAGAGATAGAGACCAAGATCCTTCCTGAATACAGAATCCTGAAGCCCACTGAAGCACTAGGTTAGGAACCCAGAGACCATGGGTTCTGGTCTTAACTCTTTCTGCTAAGTGCCCTTAATATTTATGTGCAATCTAAAACTTTATTACTGACTAAGGACCTCTCTCTCTTCTAGTACTAGTGGAAATTTTCCAAACTCAATTTTACTCAGTTTTTCATCAGCAACAAAACTGAATGATTTTTTCATAAAAATTGTGAGACATTCACCCGTGTTTTCGAACAGTTAAATAAGTGGTTGAAGTTTTCCAAATTTTGACAAAACATTTAATCAACATTTTTAATTTTGATAAAAAGGACTTTTTTCCTCTCGACATTTTTTTGCCAACTTTTTTATTTTTTGAGCAATGCTAATCCCAACCCTACAGGCCAGGAACTATTTTTCAACCTGTTTGATATACCAGATAAGAGAGAGACTGCACAGAATGAATTCAGACAGAACTGGTAATGGAGCCCCAGTCTCATCCATTCAACAATGTTGGTCTTTCAGAAAATAGTGCCAAATCTGTGTGCTTGGTTTTCCTGACTGTAATCAATGCTCTAACCATCAGATACTACTCCCAGAGCCAGGATTAGAACCCAACATTCTATTCCCGCCTCACAAATAATGCATTTTATATCTCCATTTGGTAGGGACTGGTCCTCAGAGGATAACAACCTACTTCTGCTGGCAGTTACCCCATTAGCCCAAATGGAAGAGGTCTGTGTTGAGGATCTGAAGGTTTCAGGTTCAAATTCTGCTGGCCATCATATGGGGGGAAATAGTATACTATTAAGTGATTAACGATATATCGTAATGCTTATGTGAAAGAAGACATAATTCAGGGTGCACAGAAACTTAATTCTAACATTTCAGTGCTTGACACTGCAAAGTTAATATTCTTCTAATGGGTGGGTGGGTTGTATGTACATGTGCTCAGGGTCTAACTGATCACCATATTTAGTTTTAGGAAGGAATTTTCCCCTGGGTCAGATTGGCAGAAACTCTAGGGGCTTTTCACTTTCCTCTGCAACATGGGGCACGGGTCACTTGCTGGTTTGAACTAGAGTAAATGGAGTATTCTCTGTAACTTGAAGTCTTTACATCAAAATCTGAGGACTCCAGTAACTCAGCAGAGGTTATTGGCCTATTGCGGGAGTGCGGGGGGATGAGGTTATGTGGCTTGTGATGCGCAAGAGGCCAGACTAGATGATCACGATGGTCTCTTCTAGCCTTAAAATCTTTCAGCCTATGTAATAATAATATTGTGAAAAAATACTTAGAAGCAAATATTGGCAGCTCTTCCAGGAAGATTAGGGAGGGCACATGGTGACAGAGTGGTTTGCAGGAGAATGGGAAAAGTGGCAGGGTAGGGGAGGAGATTTTGTGGGAGCAGCATACGGAAGACCCTGCCTCACTATGTAAACTCCAATCTCATTTGGGACTGGCTGACTCAGAGAGTTGCTAATGAGCTGCTAAGCCTGTCACCTGTGCATCACCAGTTTTAATCCAGACCAGCTCCACAGAGATGTTTCCATCTGATAAATGCTGGGACCACTAGGAAAAGTCATCCCTCCAGATTAGTGCTGATGTATGTTGGCAGGGCATCATCCAGCTAGCAAAACGCAGGACTTCTTCTACCAGAACTATCTGATGCCTTTCCCCAGTACTATATCCACATAATTATTTTTCAGCAGCAGTTTATGGTCACATGCAAGCTCTGTGTATTTTAATATGCAAGTTAGCGCATTATACAATTTACATAAATGTCACATGGAATTGCACAAATCTTGGCATCTATGAGTACACAGAAAAACAAACTACTTATTGTAAGTAAAGAATCTTATCTCTAGATCTGTAAAGAGAGACCTGTGATAGGACAATTGTGAAATTAACATTTCATGTTCATGGCTCAGTTTAATTTGCAGTGCTATCACTAACATTACACAGTGCCTGAGTAAGAAATGATAAGGAATATGCATGAATGTTAATTTTAAGAAAAAGGTTAATGTTGCTGTAAAAGCTGAGCCCTTAAAAAGCTTGCAATTTATGGCGATGACTTAAATATTCCTTGAAATTTTAGCAATCATTCCTCGTTCTAGGAATGGCGGTTGCCACAAATAAAATAAATAATGGTAACAGTGTTAAGTAGCAGGTTTCTAAGGGCTATGGATATGTGAAATACAAAATAGCCAATAGCGAATAACTTTGTTGTATAGTTTTGGGAAATTGTCACGTGCAGTAATATAACGTAACACTTTTTTTCAGCTCTCCTATCAAAATTCCCCAGCATTCAAATAGATGTCCTGGCTAGTCGAGAACCACCATTGCTAGATGAGATAAAGTAATAAAAATTGGCAAGACCGAGCAAGCAATCTGATTGGATAACTGGACTGGTAAATCTGATTACCTAATGAAGGGTCCAGCCAATCTCATTATGGGACAATCCGCACATAGATCGGAAGGTAGCCCGAGTCCCTTCCTCATAAAATCCAATCCATATACCCAAAGAGAAAGCAATGTTTTTCTTTTCATTTATTTTCCTATCCATTTTAATCCATTTCAAAATGCATTAAAAAAAATTGGAGGCCCCAGGATCTTTAGGTTTCCTCAAACTGGTTGTTACAGCTTCAGACTGAGTTGTGGTGTCTGATGTTTGAAGCCTTTGAAGTATCTGCAGATTGGACTGACACTGCCCTAAGCAACTCAAGGGTGGAACTAGTGGTTTGAAGGGGGGGGGGGAGGGGAATGTCTGCTAACAGCCAAGTTTTGACTTATCCATCAGCTTCTTCAAATGGTTTCAAAGTGCAGACACAGCAGGGTTGGGACTAAACTAGACACTGGAAATTTTAGGATCCTAAGCTCAGTAGTGGTTTTTAAAATTAAATTATAGGAGAGAGAGAGAGAGAGAGAGAGAGAGAGAGAGAGAGAGAGATTGATTGATTCCAATCCTCTCAGATCTACTGATGAAAAGCACTAAAGAAGAGGTAGATATTATTATAATACCACAGCCATTTAATTGTTTTTTTTTGTTTTAATTAATAATCTGTTTTATAAGTGAATTAACTTGAGGGGTGAATGGTTACTACAAGATAACTGCTTGCCTCAGAAAGAACCTGGCCTGGTGCCTCACGATGACACTCAAGCAAGCAGCTCTTGCTTGTCAGGTTGTTATATATACACATTATGCATGTTCACTTTCTGTTTACAGAAGTCTGAACTCCTGTGGCAGATGCATCAGCTAAGATATATAGGTTGTAATCAATACAAGAAAGAACAAACAATGTTTTTTAAAAATATATTTCATCATACCAAGATGAGCACATGCCAAAATTAAGTAACGGCATGTTCTTACTACTGTAAGACATGTCCCTCCTTGCCTTACACCCTCTCTTTAGCTTGTTATTTTCATTTATCACATCAAATCAAAATTTTGGCTGTGATCCACACATGAACCCGGACACCTACAAAAAGCCCCACTGAAGTCACTGGGAGTCCCTGTGGGTGTAAGGATTTCTTTGTATAGATCAAGGCTTTATATTGTAAGCACTTCAGGGCAAGGACATTGGGCCTGATTTTGATCTCATACTATCGTAGATCAGGAGACTCCATTGAAGTCAATAGACTTACACTACCATAAAACTGATGAGATCAGAACCAGGCCCCTTGTCTTCATTTTCTTCTGTAAAGTACTGTTTTCTGTAATGTCTCTCATGCTAGTATATAAGTGATAGAACACTTTTGTATAATATAAAAATAGTAAATCATAGGTATTTATTATAGTTATGCCAGGATTGGTTTTTATTTTAGCTAGAATTCTCAAGAAGATTCAATTGTATAGAATGTGCTTTTTTTTTTTAAAAAAAAAAGTACAAATTATTTGACTTGGAATAGACAGAAATTCAGGCAAAAATGATAACCAAAATATTGTTTTGCTGTGCCCCGGATCCTCTGCGATGTGCTTCATGCAGGCAGCCCCTGGTGCTAGTGAAAAGTCACATTATGGTGCTGTGTGCAGAGGTGGTATACCATTACAGGTCTCCAGGCTAGAGCAGGATTCTGCCTACACAGGGCATGTCTACGCTGCAAGTAAACACCAGTGGCTGGCCCATGTCATCTGACTCGGGCTTATGGGGCTCAAGCTCCAGGGCTGTAAAACTGTGGAGTAGATGTTTGGAGTGGGAGGGTCCCAGAGCCCAGGCTCCAGTCCGAGCCTGAACATCTGCACTGCAATTTTACAGCTTCGCAGCCTAAGCCCTGTGACCCAAAGTCAGCCAACATGAGCCAGCCATGGGTGTTTAACTGCAGTGTAGACATACTCATAGTGCTCGTTGCAGGATGGGGCCCATGTGCCTACCTGTTATTCAATATATTAACTCACATCATTGCACTGTATTTTAATAGCCCTTTAAAATCAAACTGGGATGATTTCAGCTTATATCTCTACATCCATACATTTAAGTTTAAAGGCAATACTATATAAGATGAAAAGCCTGGATCCTTGTAGACAGAAACACTCCATTATTGAGATATTCTGTCACTTCTGATCGTAAGTGCCACCTTCATACACAAATCAGTACTCAGCATTCTATATTCTTATACATCTGTGGAGAAAAAATAAAACTTTTCTTCATACATTTAGGTACTTCAGTGCAGGAGGCAAGTATAAGCAAGCTACAAAGCAAACAGAATTAGCCAAAATTCTCATTTGTAGCAAATGTCCTGAGTACCTATTACAGGTCCTGCAACAAGACAACTCCCTAGATTCAACAGTGTGTTACTAAACGGGGACTTCTAAAATTGTATTGGTAACCACTTATGCCAGTTTCTCAAATGGCATAGATGAATTGTTACCACACAAGTGGGAAATAGTACATAAACCTCTAAGGCCTGATCCAAAAAAATCTATTGAAATCAATGGAACAACTCCTACTGACATCAATGAGCATTGGATCACATTCTTAGAAATTCATTCCTTCCATATCCTGGTCTTGCTTCCTATCTTGAGAGTTGGACTCCCTACTGAATGAATGAAACCAATTCAGATTTACTTAATTTCCAACTGTGAACACATGCCCCATCTCTCTATCAACAATGTGCTGGCCTATAGCTTTATGTTTCTGACATTGCAGGTGCACCTGAACTAAAGCCTCACTAAGACAATTTTAATAAAATAGTCAATACACAGAGATTTCTATACAATGTATGAGAGAGAACAATGTCAGATAATATTGGAAATATCACTATGTACTGGCATGGGTCCCTCCTTTCAAGGATCTAAGTATGGGTTATGGTCAACCTCATTTCAATACACTCTGATGGCCAGATAGTTTAAAAGTATCCTCCCACCATCCAGACCTATATGCACAAAAATCAGAGTTATACAAGCACATGTGCACTTATACAAACACGTAAGAACTTGAGCATGTAGAAATCAGGTGCACACGCTTCAGAAAATGTCTGAAACACCACACCACACGCAGCTTAGGGATGTGCAAGAACTAAGACAAAATAAACAGGACATTCCTATAACATGAACCTGTTTCTAAAATTGAATTCAAACTGACTTTCGTACATGGTATAGCACAGAAATAGGACTGTGGAGAAATGGAACATTCATACTCATCATGAATCCAGCTCAGAAAACTGCCCATTTTAAGGACAGGTCAGTACAGTTTCAAGTGATTTCTTAAATCAGGACACAGATTGGCTCCTTATGTGTTTTTAGTCATGTCTGCAGACTTCAGGTTTTCTTTTTATTTATTTATTGTTTTTTTTATTCCCAGTAGCCTCAATATGTCTAAGGATTCTACTCTCACATCAACAGAATTGTTAGCTCAATTTAAATTCCAGGGCCAGACTTTGCCCTCATACCTCTTCAACCCTGGAACTCTTTCAAAATTATGCCCTCAGTTTTACTTATGCAACCCCAATGAACCACAACATAGTGGCATAAATGTAAGTGAAAACAAAATAATTTGAAGGCAATGGAGCTGCACATGTGTAGCTGTGGGCAAAATATGGCCTGTATATCTATTATTGGTGATGATAGAAGGAACACAGTTTGTCCCTCAGACCTCAGGATTGGTTTGGAAGTTATGGAATTAAGAAAAATCATCATCTTTTTACACTTATAAAAGCAGCACACTTGATCTGGAAGTTATCAACAATGTCATTTTCAGAACACTGCTACATTCAAAAGTTTCTTAACTATACAAACACGAGTCCAGTTTTTCAAAGGTGCTTTCTTTTCAAACACCAGCTCAGATGCTGGGTGTAGAGTACTTTGAAAAGCTGGCTGCTTTAAATAGGTGCCTGAATAGGATCAGAATTCTTTGGACCTTCCAACCACTAATTAGGTACCCAAACGGGAGCTATATAGCTGTTTTGAAAATGCAGACCATATTTTTGTCTTGAAATGGAAATTTCAATTCTCAAGTGATTGCCAACTCTGTTTTGAGATTCAAGAGAGTTGGACAGTTCTGGTTCCCCGAATAAGCGTCTTTAAGTATTGGATGCTTATCGGAGCCATACCTAACAATCAAACATTAGTGTAACAACAACAGGGTGACCTATTCTGCCATTTGTTGTTAATGTACCCACCATAACTCGTGAAAATAAACATCACACTGTTCCTGCAGTTAAGAGCCTCCATAACCCATAATCCAAGC
The DNA here is from genome assembly GCF_965152275.1 of Natator depressus. Taxonomy (NCBI): domain Eukaryota; kingdom Metazoa; phylum Chordata; order Testudines; family Cheloniidae; genus Natator; species Natator depressus. The sequence continues at coordinate 109,259,284 of NC_134238.1, read as the reverse complement.
AGTTTCCACCCCTCTCAAGTCAAATGCCTGTGGGTGAAAGGACTTAACTAGCCTCAAGATAAATACTAAACATGTCAGTTTGGTATTTTACCATACTCAATGCAACTCTCAAGAGATGTAATGCCAAGTCACTAACCAGATATGGAATAATGACCTGGATATTGATATAAATATGGATCTGACTGGTAACAGATGCGAACATCCATGAAGTTATGATCTATAATAAATTTGTTCAGATGCAAGATTTTAAAATCACCCACAATCTTTTATTTACCATCAACCGCAAATGAAGGGCCAAATTCTGATCAGGGAGGGAAAAATGACATCCGAGTCCACCCTCACACAGGCACATCTATATGCTGGAAAAATGTTAATGCTTCCCATCAGTTTCGCCAACAGTGACCTCATCTGTGACCATCTGCAGCAGGATACTTATGGCAGGAGCAAGAATAATGCGTACATGAGGGTCTGCAAGTAGGTTCCAATCCTGTGTCAGGGCACCTGTGCACATCCACCCATGCTCCCTCTGATCGTGCTGAAGAATGCTGCACCTGGCTGTTGTGGAAATGACATGAGGTGGCCTCTCTGTGGGGTTTTGGGGGCGAGGAGGGAATAACAGAGCTGATTTCCACCCCACGCTTTGCCCACAAGCTGTGTTTTTTCTGGTATGCACGTCTGCCAGAATTTGGCCCAGTATTTGGAAAGACCTGCAACAACAGCCTCACTTACCAAGTACCACATACCATGAGTCTCATTATTCCATCATTTATGGGAATGTCCTCCCATTAAAATTATTTCTGGCCACAAATTCAGACACTTTATAGAGCTAAAACAACAAGCCCCTAAAATAAACCCCGTGCTTTATCTGCTATAGGCGTGAGTTATATGAAACCCTAAATGGAGCTGGAGATACTTAACACTCTTCCCCTGAAAGCCAAGAAACTAATCCTGAATATTTATATTACAGTAGTGCCAAGAACCCCCGCTCCCCCATCAGGATCAGGGTCCCATTGTGTGAGGCCCCAGTACAAACATAATAAAGGAAGACATGGTCTCTGCTCCAAAGGGCTTACAGTCTAATATTATTACTAGAAACAGTAGGACGCAAGAGCTAAACCAGTTACTTTGTACCTACACATCTGAGACAAATTCTGTAATGCCTGGATTTCATTCATTGACATACTACAGCTGGAGTGACACTTGGGATGGACAGAAACATAGGATATTAAATCTTCCAGTAAGCATTCCCAGGTTTAAAATGTGTTCCTTTTTTTTCTTTTTTCTTTTTTTTTGGGGGGGAGGGGCTTTGCTTTTTAAATTTATTTATTTATTTGGGGCGGGACTGAAGGGGTGTTAAAAATTTATATCTAGATTTTTGCATAATTAGGAGCAAAGCATACATCAAATGAAGCCGAAGATGGAATATGTCACAATCATTGTGCATAAAATGTCACAGACTATTTACAGAATACATTGTATACAAAGCTTTCCAAGATTATTTTGGCTGGACATGTCTAATCAACAGCCAGCTACCTGGTACAGTTAGTATCTCAAAGGATTGGTGTCTTCTGAAATTTAACTACTAAAGTAGTCTGGTTTTCCTCAATAAACTTCTGAAATGGCAGCATCAGTACGTGGAAAACAACTGTGTATTATTCTTTGCATCCATCAGCGTTTCCATGATTAACATTTCCCAAATTCCCATAAACCTTTTATTAAGCTTAGAGCCATCCTTCCACTTCCAATTGGCTGTGATTTCATATCAGGTTGCCACTAGCTAAAAAATGCATAACTAATCTCCCATTTAAGTTCTATTTTCCTTTAACTAGCATCCTGTGTATAGCAGAGTGACCACTGGGTTGAAAAGAATGTGAGCTTCAGATTTTGGCCCAGATGTCACTCCAAAAACAGAGGGGATTGGCTCTAGATCACCTGGCTGATTCTCAGTGAAACAGCTGGCCCAGAGCTGGGGGGTTAGTGGAAAGCAATTGCAGCTGTCTGGACTTTCACTTTGTGCCTGGAGAGAAGAGGAACCAAGGGAGCAGAAGGCATGCGGCTATAAGCAGCCACAAAAGTGCTAAGCCAGGAGGGCAGAGACAGCACAGCTCAGAAAATAAAGATGCAGCCCGGAAGCAGGGACCAACCCAGCAGCAACAGCACCAGAGTCAACTAGTGCAGAAGTAACAAAGACATGCCCCTCTGAGCTCATAACATACCCCAAAGAGTATCAGAAAGGGAAGTAACAGGTCTCTTTGTCCAGAGTCCAAGACGCTGGGAATCAGGTTGGAAAGCATTAATATGTATATTACACATTGCTCTGTTGCTGGGGTAGGATATGTGTAACTCCCTTTAGGAATCTCCTCTTGGGATTCCCCTGGTACAGCTGGAGGGCTACTCCCTCCTCTGATAAAGGTATTGCTCCATGGGTAAGTGTAGTGTTCATTCCTAGGGATTAACCACTGCCTCCTGAAAAAGGGGCTGCTTTTCAGTTAGAGGTGATCAGGGCTCTGGGAACCACTTCACCAGCCCCAGGGGTCCTCCACCTGACACTTTATAGCTATTCCCCACAACATTTCATTTACTGACAGGGTGTTCGAACAGCTGACTCTTGGCTGTTGAGACTGTAATAAAGGGATTCAGCCAATGAGCATACTGCTGATTTAAATTCATTTATTTATTACAGTCCTATTGGTCAAAAGTGGCTTGTGGGGGATGGGTTCAACACTTGGCTTTTCAAAATGTTGTATTTCATAGCAAGGTGGTCAGAGGCATGAAAGAGAACTTTATAATGACATCGGAGATGAACTCAAACTTACTTGCCATCTGCCATGCAATATGGCTTTATCTTTTAAATATGATACACATATATAGATCAGTGTAGGTCTATATCAAAACTACCAACTCCTTTTGATTCTACTATGCCTATGCTTTGGCCTTTTACCTTCCAACTTGTGCTGAAACCTCCAGGGAGGTGTCAGGAGAAATATTTACATCTAATAGATGGCTAAAAATGCAGAACAATCAAGGGTCATTTATCTGGAGTGTCTCCGATTCAAATGCAATCACCCTAAGACAAAGCTAGTGCCACTCAAGGGACCAGTTCAACTAGGTGAGCTTGTAACCAAGCTATGGGTCATCAGATGAGGGACTTGAAGTTACTGAGGACAGTCACTCTGAGGGAGAGCAGGGAGGACTGGAACCTAATAACATGGAGGCTTTTCTCACCAGAGGGGAGCAGACCAAGACCTGAAGCAGACAAGGCTGAGCAGGAGGAGAGGAGGTGTCCTCCGTTCAGGTGTCCTGTGTTACTTGCTTTCAGTGTCACATAGTTCCTGATGGGGGACAATAAGCCAAAAGAACAAAGTTTCAGTGGAACTCAGAAGGTGCAACACCTACGGAAGAGGCTTGCGAGAACCAGCTCTGGCCTCGGGGTCTAGATGATTGAACTGAGGGGTGCTCGCTGCCAATAGCAGTATCAGACACAGGGAGTGTAGGCACAGAAGTCTACAACCAGAGTGATAGTGCCTAAGTTCTGCACCACCCCAGCAACCCAAGAGCACACGGGACCCAAGGTTTGTATCCATGAGGGAGAGCTCCTCTAGCACTGTAACAATGTCGATATAGTTTAAAATGTTGTATTTTCTGAAAGACAACATTATATTTTCACTTTTTATCAGTAATGGCCAAACGTTGAAGGGTTTGAAGGCTCATTTCAGCTCCAATAACCAAGCAAACATTTGGGTACCTATCTCAATTCACAGAAACTTCTTCAGTCTAGAAATCTCATGAGAACACAAGATCTCAATACACCACTTTGTAGTAACAGGAGGCTAGGAATATTGCAAGAATGTTCTCTGTTTTTATTTCAGTACTGTTATGAATATAAAAAAACAGGAAACGGGCTCAGAAAAGTTAACTATGCTAACTTGTTTCAGAGTGGTAGCAGTGTTAGTCTGTATCAGCAAAAACAATGAGTAGTACTTCTGGCACCTTAGAGACTGACTAAAATGTATTTGGGCATAAGCTTTCCTGGGCTAAAATCCGAGTTCTCAGGTGTGATCATATTGTACCTGAATTGGTCCACTCATCCTAAAAGAAGAGTATTTTCAAAGGGGCCAGATCAACTACAAATATTGTTTCACAGAGTCCTGGATTAATTTGTCAGCTATGGCCCATGTGGGGGAAGCAATTGAAGGATGGCACACAAAATAAAAGACGAGCAAGGAGAATTGTAAAAATATGGATGCATAACAAACTCTCCTCTTCTTTAAGCAAATGTAGCAAAGCATTATCTCAAACAGTAAAATAAATCTTTAGGCCAGAACTACTATTTTTCAGACAATTTCTCACATCAATACAGACATTTTCTTTGCAACGTGGATGTGCTGTTTTCATTTCTGGACTTGTTCTCGCTTACCGTGGAAATCCCTTTCTTTCCTCTAAATCCCAAAGATAATTTATCTGTGCTGTACTTTCTAAGAGAACATTTTGAGATCAGTCCAACGGGCAGGGCGGGCAAATTTTCTGGGGATGAAACCAAAAATATTTCCAGATTGCACGCTGGCCCTCTTATGGGGAAGAAAAGCTTTGCAAAAGGTGCAGAAATAAGTAAAAATGGGAGTAAAAATTATCTGGCACTGTCCCCTGCCAGACTTCAAATGAGTTTTAGGGAGCCACAATTCTAGCCTTAACGAACTAGGGATGAAAGGAAATGAACATATTCTCTAGTGTCAAAAATCTCAGCACCCTGGCCCCACTCCTTTACAGCCTTTTGAGTATATTGCAAAACACTTATCCAAGATTTAAAGAACAGAATAAAAAATAAAATAGAAAAGGAGAGACTTTTTTTTTTTTTAAGTACAGAACAAGAGCCCGTTTAATTATGTCTCTACTTGTTTCCAGGTTCTGAATCAAAGTACAACATTTTGTAAGACAGCCATGAATAATTAAGTCATTATATCTGAGTGATCAATTAAATTGTTAAATTAAATTGTTCCACATCCTGCAAAATGTAAGCACTTTTATTTACTGTTTAGGGTGTATCATATGATTTTTAAAAGCTGACATTTTTTCCCTTCAGGTAAACGATATAAAACAGTAGGTAAATTATCTAATGCCCTACAGCTAATAAAAGCCAAGACACATCCTAATTAAGATGTTAGGATGACTCACAATACAATACACAATATTCCCTAAGTGATGGGATTAAGTGTGGAGAAGGTTTCCAATACAAGATACTTAAAGAGATGCCAAAGCCAAATGTTTATGTGCAATATCGTTTACCAGAATGCGGGGTTTCAAAATCCATTGGGTAAAAGCTCTTCTCCTTGACTGTTAGGAGAGGTAGTATAGGGGTTTTAAAAGTACTTTATATCTTTTGTTAGCCTGGGTTAACTACCTGAATAATTCTCTTTTTGGTGGATGCCTTTATACTTGCTCATTTACACAAAACGTCCCTTGCTTCACAATAAGATTTCAGCTGCATTTGGTTAAAGTTCCAGGGAAAGAATAGCGTTAGAGAGTAAAACAAGGACACAGTAAAACAGCATAAACAATTTTTTTAAATGTATGAAATTCAGTGTGGATTTGCATGGGGTATTCTTTTTTTTAATTTTTTTTTGCAGGTTGCTCGTAAATTCACATCCATATTTCAGTCAAAAACTAAACTCTACCTTGGGTTAAAGCTTTTCCTTGAAAGTGAACTAATGATTCTGAGAACACCCATATGCAGAATTCCTAATTACAGTCATGATTTGTTTTCATGGTATTACAACCACTATTCCATTATGCAAACAAAGACTCTGAGTTACATATTAGGACTAATTTTGCAAACTAATCCGCTACAGCGCACATTCACAAATGGGTTCTGTTTGCTGTCAAATTAAATAGATGTACATAACTAAAAAAAAGGACTACAACTTTTTATTTTTTTTAAATGATCAGAAATAAGAGATTGAAACATTTAATTCCAGCTCCAGCATAACCTTTTCCCAGTAAAATCCTACAGACACAACGAAGGAAGGATCTAGACTGCCATTGTAACTGTCCCTTTATATATAAGGGACAATTACTTTTGCCGGGGACAGAACAGAAATGGAGTCTTAGAACTTAGTAAGTAATCTAGCTAGAGATGCGTTAGATTCTGTTTGTTTCAATGACTGAGAAAATAAGCTGTGCTGAATGGAATGGATATTCCTGTTTTTGTGTCTCTTTGTAACTTAAGGTTTTGCCTAGAGGGATTCTCTATGTTTTGAATCTAATCACCTCTGTAAAATCAGGATGGTAAATACCTTACAGCTTATTTTCTCAGCCATTTAAACTCCATTCCTGTTCTGTCCCCGGCAAAAGCATCACACAGACAGACCCAGACCCTTTGTTTCTCCCCCCTCCAGCTTTGAAAGTATCTTGTCTCCTCATTGGTCATTTGGTCAGGTGCCAGCAAGGTTATCCTAGCTTCTTAACCCTTTACAGGTGAACGGGTTTTTCCTCTGGCCAGGAGGGATTTTAAAGGTGTTTACCCTTCCCTTTATATTTATGACAACTATCCTGAGACATCCCAAACGAGCTAACACAACCCCCCCCCCCCCAACCCCCAGAGGTCCATGATGAAGCTGTACATTTATGGAAAGCTGAACTGCCAGGACACACTCAGCTCAAGTAGCTAATTAAAACCTTTTTTAGAAGTCTGGTAAACTGCCACAAGGTCTGAATTTCATCAAGGAAAACTCATCTGGGGGAAAACAATTTGAAAGAAAAATAAGATAAACAGATTGTCATCTGCAAAGCCAATGTCGCTGCACTCGTTACAAATAAGACTTACGGAGAACGACATCTGCTTTATACAGAATTCTGTCCATGGTGATGAATTCACCCACAAAGCCAAACTTCAACAGTTACTAGACCTTTGTGATCTTTAGGCCAAACAAACAGAGCATCACTAAAACTGTTCCTTCTGTAGCACAGAACGTTGTAGTATTAAGTTTCCAAATCTCAGACCTTTTCTACATGGGAACGTACTCTCAGTATAATCTCAGATGTCATTTAATCCAGTGTAACCCCCTGTCCTCCTCCAAATTCACACTCTGATTCTGGAATAAATGTGACTTTTTCAGTTTGGCATATGTCGGCTGGGAAATGGTTTAAGCTAAATTGAAGAGTAATTCTTCTACCAGGATAAGCGTGTCCACATTGGTTTCTATACAAGTAGAGTTATAGAAGTGTAAATCTGGAAAAACTTCCCCATGTAGACAAGGCTTAAAGTCATATGTATTCCTTGCCCTGGGGAAAAGGAACTGGTGAGTTTCCACTGACACAGGACAGATCAGAGTTTAGCATGGCTTAAAAACACAGTTCAGTGAGTAAAGGGAATCAAGCCCCAGATATTCAGATCACTTCCTTCTCCCTTCATCTTGTACTGTAAAAATGAGAGTTATGAGGGATGTGCTTAAGACAACTAAGGTTCAGATTAATCTTGGCCTTTTTTCCTTCCCAAGCCCCAGACATGCACAATTACCCCCCAGCTTTCCCAACCCTGCCAATAGACTCCATTAAAAAGTCATTCATTTTTTTCCCCCAAGAACATCTTGGCTGGCTCTCATTTCTAGCTCTTTTCCTTGCAAAGACAACCTTGAAAACATAAACCGCTATAAACCAGAGTAAACTGATCACTAGTGCTAAAAAGGAAAGAGCAGCTGGAATTAGTACCGCTTCTGGAGCTGGAGACTAGGGAGGGAGTCAGATCTGAAGATCCTCCATCTACAAAAAGCACTTGTGTAAATCAAAACTATCCCAAACAACAGAACTGGCTGAAAAATGCAGAAATATTTTCATCAGTAGTTCAACATCTCTCTTTTCTTTTTAGCAGTACTTTCACATTTTAAAAAAAATTTGACATCTCTATAAGTTGTTAAAAATAGCAAATATATTTCATGAACACTAGTCTCTCTGAGCAGAGAACTCATCCACCAGTTAAATCTAGCCTGTAATTTGTCCCCTGCTTGTTGAAACAACCGTTCTAGATGTTAATCAGAAAAGGAGATTTCAGACAGGATCGTTTACTAACCAGACAAGTTCTGATATTGGGGGAGGAGGAAAAATTGAGGATCAGAGGTCAGTATGAAATTCTATAATCTCCACCATAATAAAGCTGACTTGCTTGAAAAATAAATGTAGTTTGTATGGACTAAATGGAGTTTCTGGGCAATCTTATCTCATTCATACAACATTCTACTCTTTTTGCCATGATTTCCATCCGTCTCCCTCTGAAAGTAAGCTGCCTTGTCGTGTGCTGATGTCTGAAAGCAAAAGTTGACACTAAACCACAAAGATTAATTTCTGCCAGATTTAAAGTATTGTGCATGGCCTATTTCTTTAACATCCTTAGCCTCTGCACAGAAGGGCAAGACATTTCAAGGAACATCATTAATTTTAGTCCTGAAATTACTTAGGTTCTGCACTAATGTGGTGCCTTCTCTGTTTCACCATTGAAAATTATTTAAATTAGAAATAAAGAACATGAAACTGAAGTTACAGAGTTATTTACAATAAAGGGACAAATAAAAACAGCATTTTAAAGTTTCCTACATGAATAACTTTGTACGCCTCTCATTTTAGACCTGTCACAAATTGCATCCCACATTTGGGATTCGGCAGGCTGAGAGGTGTGTGCCTGCAACTGTGCATCACACAACACAATTTGCAGTGGTGGCTTTTCCCCAGTAATAAGCTCACTAACCACATTCATTCTATTTTAACCAACTGATTGCATTTATGTCCATTCTAGACAAATTTGCTAGCATTAATCGGACAAATTCACTGGCGCACAATATTTAACAGACATATCTTAAACCAGCACAAGTTTGAAAATGTCCGTTGGACTTGCCTGTCCCTAAAACAAAGCACAGTGGTAATCATGCATTTTTCAAAAGGTGCTTCTGACTCAAAGGGTAATAAAGTAGGTGCCCAGTAAGAAACCAAAACCTGGTAATCATCTCCTAATTGATAATTTCACAAAAACCTCCAATGGTCTTTTCCCGACTGTCATCTCATTCGCTGATGTCCGTTCCATTTTTAATTACCTTATGAAACAATTTAATTGAGTCTGAACTCTCCTGTCTCTGCCTTGACATTCTTTATGCCCACAGACAATTTCAAATCAAATACATTATTCTAGCTTTCTGCTCACACAGACCCTTCATTTTGTTGCTTTCTCACCTCTTGGGTGGGTTCTGGAGACATTATATCACATGCACCTGAGGCAAACATACATCTTCTGAGATATTTAAAGCATGCTCATCAAAGGTAACAGTGCAGAATTCTAAAAGGGAATCACACATTAGAACTAATTAGAGAATTAGACAGCCTAAGAGGTAATTAGGAAGGAGTCACCACTATCAATTGTACAGTCTTGTGAGAGCAGTACACCTGTAATTAGATAAACTCAGAAGTTTGAAAGCAACCTCTTCAAATCCATGCAATAATTTTAAATACTTAGTAACATGTTGTCAAGTTGTCTATCTGTGTTAGGAAAGTAATCTCTCTTGCCATGTAGCTCTGAGGAAGAGCACACATTTTAGGAAATGCAGACTTGTAATCTCAAAAGCAGGCATTCATTTTTCCATATTTGAAAGCCAAGGCCAACATTTTAAAGAAGTGGTTACCTAAAGTTAGTCTTCTAAGCCCATATTCAGTCACTAAATAAAAGGCCTGATTTTCAAAAGTGCTAGAATACACTGCAGTTCCCACATTACTGCACATTAATATCAAGTCAAAAATTAAAGGGGCAAATTTTGCCCCTCGTTTCTGGCAACAGAGGGCTTTTGCCTGCAGCAAAACTAGTCTAGTTCTGTTAAGCAAGAGCTTGATTTGAAGAGGCAAGACTGGTTTGCAATTCCTGTTTGCCCTTTAGCTCCTCTCCACAGCTGGGTTGCAGGCCAAACCCGGAGTGAGTGACAGTAAAGTCAGATGATTCATGTGTAGCTCAAGTCAACAAGCCACTGCAGCCTACAGAGAGGGACTATTACACACTCAGAGTTGCTGTAGCTGACATGAGTGCCTCAGACGTTGACATTTTATCACACGCTGTTGCTTCATCACCTAGGGAGAGAGGATTCCTAGCCCTCCTCTCAACAGAATCCCCCTGCATCAAACCTGTCTCCTTAGTTTCAGAATGGAGAACGAAGGTGGATTTAGTCCAAAGAAGGAATTATACTGAAAAGTTATCAAATGGCAGATTTTCCTAGCATGAATCTGGAGATTAATGCAGTAAAAACATTCAGTAAAACTACTTCTTTTCAAACTGTGACACTAATCTTACATGCTCATTACTTAGTCAAAGTTGGACTTTGCACTAGGCCTTGTACTATAGTGGCAATAAACAGTGATGTCTTTGTACAATTACATTTTTAAACATTACAATAAATGAATATGACCTCCCTTCCCCCAAACTGTTTTTATTGTAATATCAAATATGTTTTATTATAAAATAATACAATACATTAAACATATAAAGCTGTTCAGAACATTGCTTGCATGCTCTTTTGTTGGCAGTTGTAACAGGATGCTGGCCAGAAGGTCCTGAGCCAGTCCTCTGTTAGCCCAGCTCTAATTAAGAAGCATTAATTGGGGCTGGCTGAGTATGCCACACCTAATTGCTAGAAGGGAAGCACCTGCGGGCCTCATTAGCCGGGGGTAATATAGGGCTGGCAGGAAGGAAGTAAAGGGAGGGAAGAAAGGAAAAGGAGGAGCCAAGGGCTGTGCATCCCTGCTGGCTAGAGAAGCTAGCTGTCTCCCGGGTTGCTACTTGGTAGTGGTCTGTAAATAGAAGGCAGTGGGAGCTGACACTGTAAATAAAAGGCACCGGTGATTGCACTCCGAAGAGGTCTCTGGCTGATTTGTTGTGAAGGGAAGGGAACTCCTTGCTATACAGTATAATTTAAGAATGTAATCAGTGTCTCCTGCCATCTCTCAATTCCAGTAAATTGGATGATTAGCTGGTGGTTTACCTATTATATATTTGTAAATAAAACATTTTCCACTAAAAAAATACTTCCCTATGTTCACAGTTATGCTAGATTACCATATGAACAGAGCCAGAGATGTGTACCAAAGTCAGTTCAGAACAAAACTTGCAAAAATATTATGAAAAAGCCATTCGCTGTGGTACAAAAGAAGATGAAACCAACATGACAAGATAGCTAATAAGTTAAAATGGCTTCAGAAACCCAACTTTATTCCTCAGAGTCTATAAAAGTCACATGGTCCCATAAAACAGGAAGGAAAATACGGATTTTTTAAAAATTGTAGCTCAGTCCTGCAGTCCTTCAGAAGGAGTTTTGCTTGAAAAAGGACTGCAAAGCAGAAACCCAAATGCATGTGTGGTGGTTGGGAGTGGTGGTGAGGCTTATTTATTCTTTTAAAATCAACAAATGACTAGTTCTAGATATTCCACTGGGAATTGTTATTTAAAGACTGGAAAAAACAGATCAAGTTGAAGGGTCTGATCCAATACTCTCTGAAGGCAATAGGAGTCCCTCTGTTGATTTCAATGATGTGGGATCACGCTGCAATTGCACAAAGAAAAGACTTGACCCTGAGGAGTCCTGAGCACTGGCCCCTCCCACTGACTTCTCAAAGGAAGGTCCTTAGAGATGGAACTCCATTCTACCATATATCAGAACAAAACTTGAATCTTACCGCTTTCAGAAAAAAAATCTAATGACCCCACAAAAACTGGCCTCAATGAGAAAGCTTATGAACGGTCCCAAGTATAAATGGGAGGAATGGAGTGATGTTGAGCTAAGACATATTTTGGTGGATTCTCAGAAAATCTTATTTTCTTGTAAGATGTTTTTATTTTATTGTGAGAGAGGAAGGAAAGGGAAAGGAAGAGAAATAGATGATGAATAAGTACAGGTGTGCATAGAACTAGACACATGCATAAAAGTTAGACATTTACTCAGTAAATTAAGGTTAGAAAAAGAGGCAAAATAAACTTCTGCTGACTTCAGTGAAATTGTATCAGGAATGAATTTGGCCCAGTATGTTTAATATGTAAATAATACAAATCACATAGACCAGAAACAAAGGACCATATTCCTTCAAAAAACAGCTTATCCTTCAAACCACATGACATCCTCTCTAAAACTCACCCCAAAAGCTTTTGTTTCATTATGCAATTCAGATATATTTAATCCAGATGCAGGCTTCCATTTTTTTTCCACTGCTGTGTATTAAATTGTGCTGTAAGGGGCACTTTCAACAAGAATTATTTATGTAATTCATTTTAAGACATTCATTTAAAATACGGATATTTTCCAAGTCTTGCAAAACAAAAGTTCTTAGATTGTTCAGAATATCACGATTTCATATACCACCAAACATGGATCTAATCTTTACCCAATGTGCTTATATTAGCACGCACAGGCAAAGAAGATTCTCAAATCCCTTTTCTCCACTCCACAGTTCCAACAGATGTCACCGAGCCAAGGGAGTTACACTTGTGATTTATTTGGTACATTAAGTTTGTGGAGAATGAGGTGGATATCTATTATTTTTAATGAATATTGTGTACTTCAATTTACCTGCTAGATATTATTGTATCTGACTACATGGAATTAACTCAAAAGGGGTTGCTAGGCAGAATAGGGAGGAAATGAAACAATAGCTAGAGACAAGACACCTCTGTGTAAATAACTTCAAGGACTTAAGAGAACATTGGCTGGGCCATTAATTGGCAAGATGCTATTTCCAGGCACCAGCCAAAAGTAACACAGCTGGTTTGCCAAGGCTGAGGGCCTAAGGTCAAAAAGACAATGGTTAAAACCCCTATCTAGAGATGGAGAGCAGTTCAGCCATCAGCAGCTGCTCAAGGGGAGACACAGGCAGACCAAAACATAGGCCCTGAGGAAAAGATCTGTGGCAACTTGTTGCCCAGGCTTTGAGGGAAATTATAAATTTAGGTAAGACCCAGGTGCACCTAGGTCTTTGTCATTTCAATCCTTTTCTCTGATTGCTAGCACCTTTGGGTGAAAAAAACAATAGGTTTGTTTTGAAGAAGTTGTTTTAAAATCATTTGAGTCAACCACTGGTCAGAGGCTCCTGGAGAGAAGTTTCTTGCAGGTGCAAAATGCAAGTTGGGGCCGTTATGGTGACATGGTTTACAGGGGACTGCAACCCAGATATCTAGTCAAAGAGTGGTTGGACCATGAGGTTCCAGTCTTGAGAAGAGTGAAGGAAACAAAGTCTGCCGCAGTCAGGAGGGACTATAAAAGGGTCTAAAGACACAGCTCACCCTGTGGCTGACAATGTCTATTGAGCATCTGTTTAGGTAACCAGTGGGTTATAAAACTATTCCTGTTATGGTAAAACCCGGAGGTGCAATTAGGGCCCCATTCTGCTAGGCACAAACAAAAAGTACAAAACAACCCTGCTCCCCACCCACCAAAAGCTTACTGTCTATGGCCCCAGTCAGCATATTATCTGGGCGTCTCACAGAGTTTAAAGTATTTATTCTCTCAACACTCCGCAAAGTAGGGAAGTGTTATTAAGCCCATTTTACTGATGAGGACAGAGACACTAAGTGACTTGCCCAAGGTCTCACAGGAAGTCTGTGGTACAGCAAGGAATTTCCTATATTTTAGCTATAGGAAATATACATTTCCTATATTTCAGCTAGAGCCTGAACTAGTGAACCATCATTCCTGTTTCTAAGATCCCAGTCCAGCAAATCAGTTATGCATATTCTTAAGTATTTGTAGGATTTAGGCCTAAATTAAGACAAAGTGCAACTGTGGATGTACCAAACAATAGATAGTACTGGGGTGAGGGGGAAACAAAAACAAGACGAGGTGTAAGTACAGGCCAACTTTATGCACAGCTAAATGGCCTGGAGTGAGTTTTTTCCAATTATTACAAAGCTATAAATAACAGAAAATGAGATATGAGGTTGTGTGTTTGGTTTTGCTGAATTAAACGAATCTCTACACCATGAGCTGAACTTTTGACATTCTGACATGTCCTCTGCAAGTACAGATTTTCTCATTAGTCCCATATGCTTCTCAACTCATGCATTTCACACCTGGATTAAATTAACATAGTTAACACTAATAATCAGATACAGAGTATATTCCTGAGTAGAGAATTAAGAAAAAATCTGTGCATGAAATTTAGGCCAAAAATTCCTACCAAGTAACAGAGAACTGCCTGGCTGTTCTTTTTTGGAGGTATTGCCAATGCTATCATTACTCCAATCAAAGAGCTATTCTGAACTATCAGAAGGAAAGCAATTTATACATTCATACTAGGGTTGTCAACACTGAAACTATTCCGGGAGATTTTTCCCCCCAACGTAATGTAATGTCATTTTCTTAAAATATCCTATTAAAATCTCCCAGTACTTTCAATAGTCACCGGGAGATCGATGCTGATTCCAGGAGACTCCAGACCAATCCTGGAGGGTTGGCAATCCTAATTCATATAATTCCGTTTTTTATCCAGTTAACTCCAAAGTGGTGTTCTTCTCTAAGGGCAAGGTCTTCGGCGAATTCATTCTTACACCACAGACTGCAGGACAATCAGTGATAACGCACAACTGTTGGTCTTTTTGCCCATGGGTCTGACTAGCTGGGTCTCTGTGCTCGAGTGATGCTAGGATGATCTTCCCAGTTGGCTGCACTGGAGACATCTCATTCTCAACTTTGTGAAAACAGGAGTCTCATGGCTGGGTAGGGGTCATCAGCACGAGGAAGCTCTCTCTTCTATTCATAAGGGGCAAATGTTCATAAAGGGGCACCAGGCAAGGACCTTGTTGTCATTTTCAGATATACTCTTTCCATATAACAAACATGATACAGAACTCGTACAGGCTGTATCCTTATGCATCCTATAATTATATCACAACATATGTTTTCATGGACCGTGGGAATCTGTTATTGTAATTCCCTCTTAGAACATTCAACAGTGCTTTCCCATTGCTTGAAGGTAGTGCACAATACCACAGAATACCTACTCACAGGACTGAGGAGTCATGATCTTACTGTATCTGCGCTGGATTCTTTACACTGGCTCTCTTAGAAATGGTGCATTTATTTTATACTTGTTCTGTTGGCTTTTAAAGCCCTTAGCTGGATAGTACATGGTTATATCTAAATTTGTGCTCTTGTATGTATACTCTAGCCTCACATGCCTTATAATAAGATGCATTTACATGGTGCTCATCACTGTAATATAAGGGTGCATTTTAAAGGAAACCACCGTAGAAGGTACCTGAACTTTCACTGTCGTGGCCCCTACAGTAAAGAATTCTTCCCTTTTGGTTATCCCACTCAATCCATCCATCCCCAAAACTTCTGAAAACACTTCTCATGTGATCTAGTGTGACTAAGTTCTCTGAGCATGCTAAATATTAACAGTCAATTGTATTTTCTTTAAGGACTCTACTGAAAAAACAATAAATAAGCCATTTAATATATTTCTCCTCCAAAACAACTCATCCTGGTAAACAAATGTAAAATTTGCCGCATGATAGATGTGACGTGATGTCACCTAAAATTAAGGAATTTAAAACACTCCAAATCAGCAAGGAAGAAGTAGAAAAGAATTTCCTCTAACAGAAAGGGAAAACAAGACTTCTTCCCATGGGTCTGCTACAGTTTGTGAAATGGATGCCAAGGGGAAATGGTGGAGGTTCCATGGCTCAAATCATTTAGAGCTTGACTAGGCAAAACACTTGAGAATATGCTGAATAAAGCACTCAATTCCTTTTCCTGCTGTGGAAGTGGGAGGGATAAGATGATTTAACAGACCATCTCTTTATTTAGTATCTACTATTCCACAAAGAGTCCTGTGGCACCTTATAGACTAACAGACGTATTGGAGCATAAGCTTTCGTGGGTGAATGCATGCATCCAATGAAGTGGGTATTCACCCACAAAAGCTTATGCTCCAATACGCTTGTTAGTCTATAAGGTGCCACAGGACTCTCTGCCACTTTTACAGATCCAGACTAACGTGGCTACCCCTCTGATACTATTCCACAGTCACCAGTGCCTGAAAAGTCAGCCTCTCATGGCAGTTGCTCTTCAGCAGTCCCATTTTTCCCCCATTAAATATTAAGGCTATTCACGTCTCAGTTTGAATGCACATTTTTAAAATACCTTTGCTAACAGCAGTCTTTTTACAGCATCCACCATCATTAATCTCCATTATTATCTAGTTACATGTCTCTAAAGCACTGTGCTCCTCTGCAGTTCACCCCATATATCATTTCACACACTGTGCTGTGACATTACGTGTCTTATGAGAAGAGCAAAAAAGGAAAAGAGTTTTAGCGTACAGCCCTTTGGTGATACGCAGCTGCAACAGGTATCTAGATATTTTCTAATAACCTGATTTTGTGGAGTCAATATAGTGAGTTAAAATTAAAACCATGTCACAATCTTAAGTCTGAATTATTCCTCCCCTTCCAACGTTCTATCCCCAAAAAAGTTTTCTTTCCAGACGTAATAGAATGCTGTAGATATATTCTATGACCAGAGAAGAATTTTTCTTTAAACGTAAGGTTAATTGGACAAGCCATTTTTGAATTATGAGACTTTGAAAAAGTCCTATGTTTTCTCCTTGTTAAAATTTGTCTTAACATTTTTGTTTTCCATAACAACCTTCCATCAAAAAAGCTCTTTATGACAAAAGCTTCTATCATGTTTTGTACACTAATCCTCAATGATAACTACTGCACAGCACTATTGCTATAGAGCTGGAGTGCCAATGTTCTTATAGATTGTTGAGATTGTATTTTTTGCCCGCCCTTGGTTGGTATTTTAGACATCAAGGAAAGGTCTAGTGAACATTACAAATGTCAATAAGTAGCTGGCTACTAGGAAGTAGTGAGTTTTAATTATTTCCAATCAAAAGATGCCTTACTGTTCATTCCTTTTCTTTTTTTAAATGGAACCTGGCAAATCTCTGTAAAAATTACAAGCAGTAAACAACCTGGGCTAGCATTATTGAAGTGCTGTTTATCATTGAAAGTGGCAAATGTGAATAACCAATATCCTAGTTGGATCTGCAAAGGCTTACGTTTCCTGTGGGATCTATCTAGGAGTTAGCATATGTTCTTATGACAAAAGTTTCATTTTTTGCTTTGTTTTTCATTTTGCTTCTGATTATCTGACCGTTTCCAACATTGTGATGCACTCCTACACAGTAGAATATAGATCAAATTATCTGAATTTATTTTAATCTCATTTTTCTTTTCCCTTTGTTATCTTCACCCTGTAGGTTCAGGAATAGGTTTGCACAAATGTACGTGACAGCAACCTTTGACCCGTAGAATCCTTATTGGTAGTAATGCTCAAAACAGAAAGAAAACTTGACTTTCAGATCCCAGATGGACTTTGAGGGGTTGCGTTTTAGGATGAGTAGTTTGAAAAAATGTTTTACTTGTGAAATGATTAAATCTGATGTGGAAACCACCGAGACACATTAAAGCTGGAACACTGGGATGCTGTTATTACAAAGTGCAAGTCAACCCAGGCTTTAAAGTAGATATTCTTCATTTGAAAGGGGAAGCAAAGAGATAGTAGGTAACGTTACCAAAGAATACCAGTTAAGGAAAAAGCTGGGATAAAATAATTTAAAAACTGTTAGATATAATTAAAAAATAGAAACAGAAAACAGGGAAGCTTGATCTCATTGATGGACAGGTAGAAGATAGTTACATGCATATTTTTCTCATCTATAACACCTATTTCACTCAAAGAGTTTTTCTAGTTAATAGGCTGCTTTAAGCAGCCCCAGAAAACAGAAACATTTCTCTGGATATAATTCATATTGTCAAACTGTCAAATAAGTCATATTACCTATCACTGCTCTCAGGGTCCATTCTACTTAAGCATTATTTTCTCACATACTTACGAAAATAACAGGATTTTCCATTGAGTGGAAATGAAGCAGCAGGAGACTTCATTATAAGACCAAATCCTTTCAGCAGCCCATTTTCAGAATGTTATCACGGTTTCATCAAGAGAATGACTTTTCTCTTCAGATAATGGACATTAAATTTGACTTATAAAATCTAATCTAACTTTATGTCTGTTCATCATTTTTAGACGAACTATTCGACTATATACTACATTTCTTCTGCTTAAAAAAGGAAACTGAACAGAGATCTAAGAGTTAGTAGCACATTTATGAGTTCATGAGCAATATCACCAGGGTTCAGAAGGAGATTTTAAGGATCCTTTTGAAGTCCTGTATTTTGCACACAATTCAGCAATTTTATTTCCAACTGCAACATGCCCTGAAAGGTGACAGAACTTTTAACTAGAAAATATATGGTTTTCAATTTTCAGTTCCCTGTACTACCAAAGACTTCCTGTATGACCCTGAGCAAGTCACTTAATTTCTCCGTGGAAGTATTTATTCTTGAATTTTTTTCCTCATTCTAATGCAAATAAAATTATTGCCTTAGAAAGCTTTCCCCACCTCCATGCACTTTCCCAGCCCTTAGCTTTTTTTTTATGGATAGTGGATATCATTACAAGTCAACAGTGCTCTATACACTGCACTTTTCCATGCATAGTTCAGTGTGTTGGTTTTAATTTATAAAGCCCTATATAGCTTAGCTCTTAGCCACCTTAGACTTCCCTCTTTCTTTGCACTGTATCCCAACAGTTGAGATCATTTAGGGCAGTGGTTCTAAAACTTTTTTTTCATGGACCACTTGAAAATTGCTGAGGGTCTCGGCGGACCACTTAATGATCTTTTCAAATGTTGTTTGTACCATTAGCTAACTATTCTAAAGTGCTTTGGATAAAAGCGCTATATAAAAAACCCTTAATAATAATTAATGTTTATTTGTTCTACAAATAAAAGCACACCACTCATATTTTAATATCAGTAGTCTTACCTTTCTCATGCAATGGATGTGCCCTCTCTCCCCCCACCGTGGCACCCCCAAGCTGGGGCTGCAAAGGAGGGCATTCTCTCCGTGGCAGCCACAGCCCTGGATCTGGGGAAAGTCACCTCCTTCTCTGGCCTCCGCAGCCCTGCACATCCCGAATTCCCACCGCCCCCTCTTCTCACGCACTGCCCCCTCCGACCTATTCCCCCCAAGGCCACCATCTCACCTAACATGTGAGTCTGCTCCAGGGTCTAGGCACCTAATTAGTGGCTCCACAGGCATGGCTCCACTAATTAGGTGGGTGGCCTTTCATTCTCTTGTATGAGGCTGCCTAGGTGTGCACCTTAGAGGAAACTATCCGCGGATCACCTGAATGGAGTTTGTGGACCACTGGTGGTCCACAGACCACAGTTTGAGAACCTCTGATCTAGGGGGCTCCATTTAATGACTAATGTCAGTAGAAAGCCCTTGACTCTAGAATGTGCTACCCCCCATGGGTCAGACAGAATCCATCTATTCACCAAGCTACTTTTGGCATAAATGGAGTAGATGAATATTAGGACGGGATGCGGGCATGAAATATACTACATTTGGAACATATGCCCAGAGTTATCACTTATAGGTACATTTAATAAATCAAAAATAGCCAATACATACTAAGACACCCTAGAATCAGAGCACTGGAAATCTCATGTAATTAATCCTTTATGATTAAAAACCATATATGTAGTATCATACATTTACACAGGGCTTCACAAGAGAATAAGACACAAACTTTGACCTGAAGAATCTTAGTGATGGAAGTCAAAGAACACCACTGCTCCTTTCTCAAAGTTTACCCCTACCCCTTCACAGGAAAGTAGACAACCCCCACTAAGGAGAAGTCTATACAGCACACTAAGCCCAGGTCTGCTACACCCAGGCTTGTGGACTCACATTTCCAAGCCCACACATGAACATCTGGACAGCAATAGAAACCCAGAGTTCACGACCATGCTGATGCAGCCATACTGCAGTACGCAAACCCAAGTCAGAACTTCAGCTTCGGTGGGAGTGTACAGTCTCTGGGTTCCAAGTGCCCTTGCCAGCTGAAGCTGGTCTGGGGCTTTTTTCATCGTGGCTTGTGGAAGAACTTGTCTGTCTGTTCTGCGGAAGTTGACCAGAAGTGTTTTGTATGTTTTTATAGCCCACAAACACATCCAGCTGAACTATTTTGTAACTGAACACTCCCTGCAGCCAGAATCAATAGGGATCCCACCTTGGGGAAAGAACATCTCTACCTAATGGCGACCGTCCTGTTTCAAGACATCGGTGGAGCATCTTAAAGATACTGGTGGACATCTTTGAACTGCCAAAAGCACCTCTTGGAAGAGGGTGCTGACATGCCAGCTGTGAATGAGCTGATGCTGATCATGCCTGTTATTGCTTTAGCCACAGATTCTCAGGGCCACAACCACAGACTGGTGGGATCACATATTCATGTAGACCTGGTATGACGTGGAGTGGGTGCAGAACTTTCTCATGAAGAAGCAGACATTCCTGCACATGTGGGCAGCCATGCCGGTCCAGAGGCAGGTTGCTTTAGACATCTGGAAACTAGCCACCCCAGGCTGCTACAGGTCCGTGACTAACCAGTTTGGAGTTGGCAAATCAACTGTTGGGATTGTTGTGGCAGAGGTTTGTGAGGCAATCAGGACTGTGATTTACCCAAAGGTGATGGGCATAAGAAACATTCCTGAAATAATTGCTGGTTTTCTGAGAATGGGCTTTCCAGTCTGCACCAGAGCCATTCCTGGGACTCATGTGCCTACAGTTTGCCCACCACAAGGATGACAAACTTTTTATCTTTTTCAGACTTGTTTTGTTTGTTTTTATTATTAATGATCCCATTTCAAGAGAAAACCATAACCTCACAGCTCCAGATGGAATTATCTGCGGTGGCGGGGGAGACTTGTTTCAACATCACATTTATCTTTGACACTGGGAACACGTGCTTTAGATATCCTCACAAGCTCCTATAATTAAAGGCAATGGTACGTTTCCCTCAGTGCTCCTTATTAGTGAGAAGCAACGTCCCTCACCATCCAAGCTGAACCCAGTAAAGAGCCTCGGAATGTGTAACTGGTTTCTGTATATCTGAGAGTCAGGAACAAATTTATTCTTCTAAAACATGTTAAGATATAACTATTAGAAAGGCATGCACCAGAACCACAGAATTGGCACAAACAGGGAAAACATGGATCCAGATCCCCATTTTATGGCTTAGGACCATCTTTCACATATTATCTGTGTGTGTGTGTGCATGTGTGTGTACATTCATAGAAATCTGCATTAAACTACCCCTAAGGTCTGAATTACAACATGCCCGTGTGGATAGAAAAGTCTGCTGTGATTTTAGCCCCTACCATTGCTATTTAGGTTCCATTACACTTAAAATTTGACTGTTTCCTCTCACCACCTTTTGGTAGGTCACTTTTCTTATATTGGAAGCTATTTCCCTCCTCATGTGTTTAAAGCATGTAACACAGGAGTTTAATTCTTCATGTTGACAGTTCCAGTGGTATGTAGCTGCTGTAGAAAATCCTGATCAATCAGAGTGAGGCAATCCCTCACTTGACTTGGGCCAGTCCAAAGTAGGCCTTTAAAAGTGAAGCCTTGAAGCACTGAATTTGACACAGTATACCATGAAGAGAGGCAAGCACAGGAGCAATTTGCTTTTAGTGGTTAGTGTGACTGAGCAGACAGCAGTGGCGGATTAGCCAAAGCGGCCTGTGCCCAGGGGCCTCGGTCAGTTGGGGGACCCCTGGAAAAATTTCTTCCCTGTGATAAGCTAGCTCCCTCTGTACCCAATTCCCTTCTCCCTCTTCCTCATCCCTCCAATGCCTAGATATCACTGCAGAGACCAAGAGTATGCTTGAAGAGCAGACTGCCAGTGTGCACTCCTGGTGCTCAGGTATATTACTGATGCTTCCGACAATGTGAAGGTAGTCGACTGTACATCCATAAGGAAACAGAGCAATGGTAGCACAACTCAAATGATGATGAGCTGAGGCTGAAACAAAAAGCCTCCTTTCACCAACAGTCCTAGATCCCTTTTCCCATTGAAATTAGTATTAATCATAGAATCGTAGGACTGGAGGGGACCTCGAGAGGTCATCTAGTCCAGTCCCTTACACTCATGGCAGGGCTAAGTATTATAGATATTACAATGTGTAATATAATGGCGTTTCTCCAATCTAAAATGGAAATTATCATCACCAGGAACCACTAGGAAGTTAATTTTACACTCATAAAACAGACTAGGAATCTAATCTATTTTTTAAACCATTCTAACTAGCCACAACCTTATTTCAGTTAATTCTCCCTCTGCTATCAACTGTCTAAAAGCAAAAAGAAAAGGAGTACTTGTGGCACCTTAGAGACTAACAAATTTATAAGCTTTTTTTTTATTATTATTATTATAAGCTTTCATGAGCTACAGCTTACTTCATCGGATGCATTCAGTGGAAAATACAGTGGGGAGATTTATATACATAGAGAACATGAAACAATGGGTGTTACCATACACACTGTAACCAAAGTTATCACTTAAGGTGAGCTATTACCAGCAGGAGAGCGGGGGTAGGGGGGAAAAACTTTTGTAGTGATAATCAAGTTGGGCCATTTCCAGCAGTTGACAAGAACGTCTGAGGAACAGTGGGGGGTGGGGGGAGGATAAACATGGGGAAATAGTTTTACTTTGTGTAATGACCCATCCACTCCCATCCGATGAAGTGAGCTGTAGCTCACGAAAGCTTATGCTCAAATAAATTTTAGTCTCTAAGGTGCACAAGTACTCCTTTTCTTTTTGCGAATACAGACTAACACGGCTGCTACTCTGAAACCTGTCATTATGCAAGGCACTGATTTTAGCCGTATGGAGTGGAAATCTATCAATTTCATGAAAAAACTCATATAGATACAGACGGACATCATCTTCCTTTCCAAATGCAAACAGATGGACATCATACCAAAAGGACTGAAGGTAAAAAATCCATTACAATCTACATACCACACAGACTATGCTGACAGCTTGTGCCACACGCTCTCAAAGAAACTGCGGAACCACCTGATCAACATCCTCTACAGCAAACAGGGAAAGATTAAGAATGAGCTCTCAAAACTAGATACTCTCATAAAAAAACAACCTTCCACACAAACTTCCTCGTGGCTGGACTTTACAAAAACTAGACAAGCCATTTACAACACACACTTTGCTTCTCTACAAAAGAAAAAGGACACTAAACTATCTAAACTACTACATGCCACAAGGAACCACAACAGTGGTTCCCTCAACCCACCCAGCAATATTGTGAATCTATCCAACTATACTCTTAGCCCAGCAGAAGAATCTGTCCTATCTCGGAGCCTCTCCTTCTGCCCCTCCACCCCCACGAACGTGATACAGTTCTGTGGTGACCTAGAATCCTATTTTCGACACCTCCGACTCAAGGAATATTTCCAACACACCTCTGAACAACATACTAACCCACAGAGACCTTCCTACCAACACTATAAAAAAGAAGGATTCTGGGTGGACTCCTCCTGAAGGTCGAGACAGCAGACTGGACTTCTACATAGAGTGCTTCCACCGACGTGCACGGGCTGAAATTGTGGAAAAGCAGCATCACTTGCCCCATAACCTCAGCCGTGCAGAACACAATGCCATCCACAGCCTCAGAAACAACTCTGACATCATAATCAAAAAGGCTGACAAAGGAGGCGCTGTCATCATCATGAATAGGTTGGAATATGAACAAGAGGCTGCTAGGCAGCTCTCCAACACCACTTTCTACAAGCCATTACCCTCTGATCCGACTGAGGGTTACCAAAAGAAATTACACCATTTGCTCAAGAAACTCCCTGAAAAAGCACAAGAACAAATCCGCACAGACACACCCCTGGAACTCCAACCTGGGGTATTCTATCTGCTACCCAAGATCCATAAACCTGGAAATCCTGGATGCCCCATCGTCTCAGGCGTTGGCACCCTGACAGCAGGATTGTCTGGCTATGTAGACTCCCTCTTCAGGCCCTACGCTACCAGCACTCCCAGCTATCTTCGAGACACCACTGACTTCCTGAGGAAACTACAATCCATCGGTGATCTTCCTGAAAACACCATCCAAGCCACTATGGATGTAGAAGCCCTCTACGCCAACGTTCCACACAAAGATGGACTACAAGCCGTCAGGAACAGTATCCCCGATAATGTCACGGCAAACCTGGTGGCTGAACTTTGTGACTTTGTCCTCACCCATAACTATTTCACATTTGGGACAATGTATACCTTCAAATCAGCGGCACTGCTCTGGGTACCCCCATGGCCTCACAGCATGCCAACATTTTTATGGCTGACTTAGAACAACGCTTCCTCAGCTCTCGTCCAATAATGCCCGTACTCTACTTGCGCTACATTGATGACATCTTCATCATCTGGACCCCTGGAAAAGAAGTCCTTGAGGAATTACACCATGATTTCAACAATTTCCATCCCACCATCAACCTCAGCCTGGACCAGTCCACACAAGAGATCCACTTCCTGGACACTACGGTGCTAATAAGCGATGGTCACATAACCACCACCCTATACTGGAAACCTACTGACTGCTATACTTACCTACATGCCTCCAGCTTTCATCCAGACCACACCACATGATCCACTGTCTACAGCCAAGCTCTACGATACAACCACATTTGCTCCAACCCCTCAGACAGAGACAAACACCTACAAGCTCTCTATCAAGCATTCTTACAACTACAATACCCACTTGCTGAAGTGAAGAAACAGATTGACAGAGCCAGAAGAGTACCCAGAAGTCACCTACTACAGGACAGGCCCAACAAAGAAAATAACAGAACGCCACTAGCCATCACCTTCAGCCCCCAACTAAAACCTCTCCAACGCATCATCAAGGATCTACAACCTATCCTGAAGGATGACCCATCACTCTCACAGATCTTGGGAGACAGGCCAGTCCTTGTTTACACACAGCCCCCCAACCTGGAGCAAATACTCACCAGCAACCACACACCACACAACAGAACCACTTGCCCAGGAACCTATCCTTGCAACAAAGCCCGTTGCCAACTGTGTCCACATATCTATTCAGGGGACACTATCAAAGGGCCTAATCACATCAGCCACAATATCAGAGGCTCGTTCACCTGCACATCTACCAATGTGATATACGCCATCATGTGCCAGCAATGCTCCTCTGCCATGTACATTGGTCAAACTGGACAGTCTCTACGTAAAAGAATAAATGGACACAAATCAGACATCAAGAATTATAACATTCAAAAACCAGTTGGAGAACACTTCAATCTCTCTGGTCACTCGATTACAGACCTAAAAGTGGCAATACTTCAACAAAAAACTTCAAAAACAGACTCCAACGAGAGACTGCTGAATTGGAATTAATTTGCAAACTGGATACAATTACCTTAGGCTTGAATAGAGACTGGGAGTGGATGGGTCATTATACAAAGTAAAACTATTTCCCCATGTTTATCCCCCCCCCCACCATTCCTCAGACGTTCTTGTCAACTGCTGGAAATGGCCCACCTTGTTTATCACTACAAAATTTCCCCCACCCACCCTCCCCACCGCTCTCCTGCTGGTAATAGCTCACCTTAAGTGATAACTTTGGTTACAGTGTGTATGGTAACACCCATTGTTTCATGTTCTCTATGTATATAAATCTCCCCACTGTATTTTCCACTGAATGCATCCGATGAAGTGAGCTGTAGCTCACGAAAGCTTATGCTCAAATAAATTTGTTAGTCTGTAAGGTGCCACAAGTACTCCTTTTCTTTTTGCGAATACAGACTAACACAGCTGCTACTCTGAAACCTGTCTAAAAGCAGTGGAGCTTATGGAGCCGTTTTTCTTCTATTTCATCAGCCGAAGCTGATACAGAAGATGGAGTATGAAATAATGCAGTCAACATTAGTTTACAGTTTCCCATGGACATTTATTCACATGCACACACAGATATTGTAGAGAACTGAAAAACTAAGTAGTAAAGACAAGAGGGCAAATTTTCAGCAGACTCTCCTCAACTGTGCTCTCAAAATTATGTGCTTACAGGAAATTTCTATGTGTGTACTGAAATGTGGGTTTGTACATGCACAAAAAGAGTAATGGAGCAAATTTTGCAAGTACAATTTCAGAGGCTCCTTTGAAATTTGGCATGTACAGAAGAGGAAAATGAATGTAAAACACAGCAAATATATTTTCCTGTGATTAAAATCCATGTTTCTCCCTTCAGTGGAGATTCAATTTCAAAATATAAATTCCATCCTATTTTTGTAGGTCCAGGGAAGCCTGTATTTTGGGTTAGGGATAGTAGCCAGCCCATTCAAAAATATAATACAAGTAGCTGTCCTATTTGCAGGGTTTATTTTTCATTAGGATTTCTCTTCCCACACAATCTCACCTAAGCAGACTGCAACCCTGTTTGATTTGGGGCAAGACTTGTGAGTCCATGATAGTAAAATGGGTTTAAAACTGATCAAAACAAGTTCACCCACCCTTACAATACACACAGACAGCCATATTTTACATATTAATAACCTGCATTTGAGAAACCAGTCAACTCCAACACAATAGTAGCATGGTCTGCATTTTCTGTGAGAAAAAATAAAAATTGAAACTCTTTCATACGGCTGCTCCTTTAATAAATTACTCAGGTTTCCTCCTCTCTGTAGGCTGGAAAAAACTCTTTTGGGCCTGTTCCAAACACAGCAGGAATAACTTTACTACATCCCACCCAGCTTTATTACTAAATCGGCCTTTAATCTTTGGGATTTTTTCAAAATTCTACACACTTTTCTTAATACATTTGAAATATTAATACTTTGCACTCTTACAATGCCTTCCATCTGAGGATCTCAAAATGTTTTACAAACACTAATAAACTTAAAAAAATCCCTATGAGCTATTTTACTCCTTTCCCATTTTACAAATGGGGAAACAAAGGCAGCAAGAAGTCATTTGCCTGTGGTCACACACCAGATCAGTAACAGACCTTGAAATATAATCCCTAACTAACTGTCCAATGTTCAGACATTTGGTTCCCCAGGAACTCAGTTCGCAACTCCAGTCTCCTTACTCAGGTTCCTTATTTGCAAAGCTATGCTGAGTTGATCAGACTCAAGCAGAGAGATGGATATGGGGCTAACCGCATATTCAATGTTACATAGCAAATCTCTCCCTTTATATACATTTGCACATTACATTGCATTTACTATACATTGCATTAGACTTGGTTGCTTTGTAGGAACCAGTCCCAGTACAGCACGCACTGTACATGCACGACTAACTCTTTACCTCATCTTATGTTCCAGGCTTACCTTATCCATTATCAATTTGTTCATTGTAAATGGTTCCCTGGGTGGTCCCCCTTATCTTAACTAGTACAGACATTCTGTTTACAGCCTGCTGATCCATTCACCTCCCTACCACTGTCTCCCAAGAAATGAGGCCTCACCCATGTCCAATTACTCATGTTAAGACAGGCACACATCCTGTGATAAAAAAAATTGTTCCCTCTCTGTAGGGGGAAAAAAAGGAAATACCCTTCAGGATAAAAAGAGAAGGCCAAAAATTCCAGTACACTTAAAGGAGTTGGGTACCTAACTCCTTTGAAAACTTCCATTTAAATGATCCATCCCCTATTACCCATTCCCAGCTTCTGGCAAACAGAAGCTAGGGACACTGTAGTGGGGTGGCCGCCCCACTCCTATACTAGAGGGGGCTCCAGCAGGCCAGAGGGGCTGTGCGGGTGGGCGGCCAATCAGAGAAGGCCTGCTAGGGAGCCAATCAGAGGCTGAGTAAGAGATAGCCAATCAGGGCCAGGCTCAGCCCTATATAAAGGTGGCCCAGGAAGGGAGCAGGCAGTCTCTCCCAGGCCTTCAGAGGGTGAAGGTCTGTCTCCTGTGAGAGGGAACTCGCACCAGGGACGGGACGGGACGGGACGGGACGGGACGGGACGGGACGGGTGAGGGGAACAGAAGGAACTCCAGCCCGGTATCTGCCAGCCTGCAGGCCCCGAGGGAAGGGCCAGGCTGGTGCAAAGGGGACGAAGGGGAAGCGACCCAGGGAGAGAGGCGGACAAGGGGAAAGGAGGAGGGCAGGAAGGCTGCTGCCAAAGGGTCCCTAGGTCGGGACCCAGAGTAGAGGGCAGGCCTGGATCCCCCCCCTTTCCCCTTGTACATACACCCAGCCATTGGATGTGGTGATAGTGTACTGCACCAGACCCCTGGCAAAAGGGGTTAGACTTTGGGGTGTGGTTGGCCGCTGTGGCTGTGCGAAATGAAAGACTGCTGATAACCCCTCCCCCCCCATAAAGGAGTGAACGAAGACTGGGGGCACTGCCGGAGGGCAGTGTCTTGAAGAGGACGCCACAAGAAGGGAGCAACACGGGTCCAGGCACCAAGAGAGGGCGAGAGATGGATGGGGCTCCACCAGTGGAGAGCGCTCCACACTGGACTGAGCTAATTCCCTGACGAGTCAGCAGGAGGTGTTGCGGTGGTGAGTCAGTGAGTCCCAACCCCATCACAGACACCATCCCTGCCCATCTTGGCCAATAGCCATTGATGGACCTATTCTCCATGAATTTATCTAGTTCTTTTTTGAACCCTGTTATAGTCTTGGCCTTCACAACATCCTCTGGCAAGGAGTTCCACAGGTTGACTGTGTGCTGTGTGAAAAAATACTTCCTGTTTGTTTGTTTTAAACCTGCTGCCTATTAATTTCATTTCTTCTTTCCTAGTTCTTGTGTTATGAGAAGGAATAAGCACTTCCTTATTTACTTTCTCCACACCAGTCATGATTTTATAGACCTCTATCATATCCCTGCTTAGTCTCTTTTCCAAGCTGAAAAGTCCCAGTCTTCTTAATCTCTCCTCATAGGCCTTCCATACCCCTAATCATTTTTGTTGCCCTTTTCTGAACCTTTTCCAATGCCAATATATCTTTTTTAAAGATGGGGCGACCACATCTGCATGCAGTATTCAAGATGGGGGCATACAATGGATTTATATAGAGCCAATATGATAGTTTTCTGTCTTATTAGCTATCCCTTTCTTAATGATTCCCAACATTCCGAACATTAATGCTTTACAATGATGGCTGGAGTACAGCACTGTGATATACCCATGCACGAAGACTTCAGCACTTAGGAAACGTCAACTAGGACAGAACACTAATGCAGCTTCTCAGCAACACGGGTTATTGAGAACATCAAACCAGTCCTCCACTCTCTACACTGGCTTCACATAGAATTTCTAAATAAGTTCAAGGTCCTGGTCCTTATTTTCAAGGCACTTCATGGGCTGGGTCCAGGATATCTAAAAGAACATCTAAACCTCTGGGATGAAGACCAGAGTCAACAGCTACACTCCTCTGTGGCACAACTGAACTCCCTATAATAAAGGTGAAGCTTATCTGTGAGAGAGACTTGGTGGCCAATCCAAGGCTGTGGATAGAACTCCCTCAAGACCTGTGGGCCATCACAAACCTCAGCACCTTCCACTCGAAGTCCAAGGTGCATTTCTTTGACCTGGCCTTCTCTAACAAATATGTAGCAAATTTGTTTTAAAATGTAACAAATTTTTTTAAAAAGCCCAAACCCTACCAAAAACAGACACTCCACTCTACACACACTTCTCCCCATGGATAGAGGGCAAAAGAACAAAAACAGGTGACAGCTTTTAGTCACATACCTCAATGCAGTACTGGAAGGCATTCAGATACTGTGGTGATAAGTGCAGTATGAAAACCCTATAGAGAACAGAATAAGATATTCTATTCAAATCTTTTAGATCATGCTGAACAACAACTGCTATCCTGTTGGATCAGAATCACAGGAATTCCTCGGCAGGAAAGAGGGGTGTGCAAAGGATTGCCTTGGCCTCCGAAAGAAAATGCAAAAATCTAAATGGCTCTTGTTTCCAAGTTCACTAACTATAGCCTCTATACAATAGAAATAAAACTACAATGAACTGGCACTTCGTAACTAGAAAGTTTATTTGTACTAGATCTCTTAGGAAAATTCTTCTGAGACCCCAAGGTCAGACTGCATCAAGAAGAGCTTACTGTCTGCTTTTCCTGAAAATATGAATCTGGAATCTTACAAACATCTCATGATAAGGATTGATGGAGCAGAGCCAAAATATTTGGATATGCATCTGTCTCACTGATCTGCATGCATTGCTAGCTGCCCGTAGAGAAAAGCTTCTAAAAATAAAAATCTGGGGCACATATTAATGTAATCATCGGATAAGGATTTAATAAGAATTATGGAATGTTAATTAAATACCATTTGATTAAATACATTGTGAGGTAACAATTACGGCATGTAGCAACTCATTATTAAAGCCACATTGTTATGTTTGACTGTACTGCAGCAGCAACACTGTATTTAAAATGGAGATGATCATTTTATTCCAACTCCATTCATAGCTTTCTCAATCAATTACTTTTTAAATAGGCATAATGGAAGCTGGGCAAATACCACCTAAGTGGTCTGCAAGCATCCACTTGATTTTAATAATGGATTTGCTTTAGCCACACTTGTACTCTGTTTCCCATTTCTTTATGGGAACATTCAGAGGACTGAGTTTTGCTCACATGAATGCGTGTGTGAAGTGTTTCATTAACTACTTGAATTATGGTAGCCCTGAGTTCAGGATCCCATTTTACTAGGCCTTGCACACATAATGAGTCAATCCCTGCCCCAGAGAGTTTATAGTCTAAATAGACAAGACCAAAGGATGGCAGAAGAAAGAGGCACAGAGAGGCAAAATGACTGGACTAAAGTTACACTGGAGGTTAATGGCAGAGCTAGGATTAGAACCCAGGTCTCCTGACTCCTAGTGCAATGCAATGCCCTCTCTGCTTTCATAGAGAACGTGCCAGCACTGAAAATGAGGATACCCTGCTTAACACAGCAGAGCAGGGTTCCCAATACCCCTCATTAGCTTCCTGGATCAATGGCAATTAAATGAGCCAGAGCAGGATATGACAGCACACTTGACAGCTAGGAAATATATAGGCATACACAATTACTTTGTGTGAATGTTACAAGAGAAAACTAAATTTAAACTCTGAACCCTGCCAATAAATTTTACAGTACTATAATTTTTTCTAGGAATGATGCCTTGGCAAGGCTTTGTGTGACCCACAAAGGAAGAGGTTTAAACATTTCTAATATTCTCTAATCCTTTGCAACTGCTACCTCTCCCTGAGTCTAACAGCACCAGTGGCTTCTCAGGCCCCCTTATTAGCTATAAAAGTCTTATGCTCATGCAAACAGGGAATAGGAACAAATATTTATTTGCTTTATAGTGCTCAGAGGCTCTCGTGAGGATCAAGGTTGCACTGGGCACGTTATATATGAATAGCAAGAGACAGTCACTGCCCCCAAAGTCCTTACAGTCTTTGGCCCCAACATTCAATTTAGACAGAGGAACGCTTGGTGCAATTTGGGATGATGGAGCGAAGCATTTTGCAAAGGTGACTCTCAACTCCCCTGAGGCTGCTCCATCCCCCAGGCCAAGTTATAGCAACTTGAAGGTTGGCACTGGCAGGCAACATCTCCAGTTGGCTACAATGGCAGCTGGCGATCACCAGAGAATAAGGTCCTCTGGTCACACCCTATGCCAGCCACAGGGTGGAGGGCAGCATAGGGGCTGCTATATTAGTGGTGGATGACCAATTAAACCAGTTTTTGTGCCAGCAGAGCAGCACAAGGCTGCCCTAATGCAGAGGAGAATCTAGGCTTACATGTATGAACACCACAATATGGTTTATATGATTAATTACAACTAAACAATACAGATCAATTGTCATATATTACAGTATCATACTGCTCACAAGAAATCCATTGAGTAAAAATTTCTGGAAACACATTGATTGGGTTAATTTGAATAATGGATGAAGTACAGGAGGAAATTGTGATCTGCTCCTCTACGCATTTCTAGACAGCTTAGCTGTAGCCAGTTTGATTAAAGGAGATTCCACGATGTTCCTATGAAACTTCAGAGTTCTGAAATTCACACTGTAGACATGACATATACCTGCTATCTGCTCTTTTAAAAACTATCAAGCCTTCACAGAAAAGCAACAAAGTTGTATGCTGACTGTAACACAGAAATAAGAGGGCATAAAGAAATGCAAATTTGTGGGCTCTGAAAGTACTGCAATCAGTTTTATACCTGTTAATGCCCGTAAAGGAAGGGGGGAAAAAATAAAAAACTGTCCTACCAAGCAGGCACAAAGTTTTCCTGTTACTCTGGATTAATACTAAGTCCCACAAAAGAGAAAACTGATCACCAAAACATTTGAATTAGCAATTTGTTACACCATACTACCTGCTGAAAACTTTTAGCTGTCAATATGCAGGTTTTCATTTACTCCGGAAAAAACGGAATTTGTAATTCACCACCAGTACAGCTCCAGTCGTGTTAGCAACGATGGAAGATGTAGCGTAGCCACAAGTCAGTGTTCTTACCACTTTATCATCCAGCACTACTCAAGAGTCTTTTTGTATTATTTGTCTATCCTTACTGGTATTTGCATCTACATATCATAACAATAATCATACTGGTTCAGACCAATGGTCCATCTAGCCCAGTATCCTTCTTTCGACAATGGCAGGTGTCATACCTGAGAGGGAATAAACAGAACATGACAATTATTGAATGATCTGTCATCCAGTGCCAGCTTCTGTCAGTTAAAGTCTTAGGGATACCTAAAACATGGGGTTGCATCCCTGATCATCTTGGCTAATAGCCATTGATGGACATACCCTCCATAAACTCAGCCAATTTGTTTTTCAATCCAGTTATACTTCTGGCCTTCAGAACATCCCCTGGCAATGAGTTCCACAGGTTGACTGTGTGTTGTGTGAAATACTTCATATGTTTATTTTATATCTACTGCCTATTAATTTCACTGGGTGACCCCTAGTTGTTGTTTTATATGAAGGGGTGAGTAACACTTCCTTATTCACTTTCTCCACACAATTAATGATTTTATAGACCTCTATCATATCCCCCTTAGTTGTCTCTCTTCCAAGCTGAACAGGTTCAGTCTTTTTAATCTATCCTCATATGGAAGCTGTTCCATACCTTTAATCATTTTTGTTGCCTTTTTCTGTACCTTTACCAATTCAAAAATACATGTTTGACATGGGGCGACCAGATCTGCACGCAGTACTCAAAATCTAGAGTGTACCATGGATCTATATAGTGGCATTTATGATATTTTCTGTCTTACTGTCTATCCCTTTCTGAATGGTTCCTAACATTGTTAGCTTTTTTGATGGCCACTGCACATTGAGCAGATATTTTCCACTTACATCCATTTTGAATGTTTCCTCTATCCACATGACTCCAAGATCTCTTCGAGGGGAATTTAGACCCCATCATTTTGTATATATAGTTTGATTGTGTTTTCCATTGTACATTACTTTGCATTTATCCATGTTGAATTTTATGTGCTATTTTCCTGCACAGTTACCCAGTTTTGTGAGATCCCTTTGTAACTTTTCAGTCAGTTTTGGACTTAATTAACTTGAACAACCTTGTGTCATCTTCAAATTTTGCCACCTCACTGTTATCACTTTTTTCCAGATCATTTATGAATATGTTGAACAGCGCTAGACCCAGCACAGATCCCTAGATCCTGCTATTTACCTCTTTTCATTGTGAAAAGTGACCCCTTGTTTAAAAACTTTTAACCAGTTACCAATCCATGAGAGGACTTTCCCTCTTATTCCATGACTGCCTACTTCGTTTGCGAGCCTTTGGTGAGGGACCTTGTCAAAGGCTTTCAGAAAGTGTACACTATATCCACTGAATCACCCTTGTCCACAGATTTGTTGACACCCTCAAAGAATGTTAATAGATTGGTGGGGATGATTTCCCTTTACAAAAGCCCTGTTTACTCTTTCCCAACAAATCATGTTCATCGGTGTCTGCTAATTCTGTTCATTCCATAGTTTCAGCCAGTTTGCCCGATACAAGCCAATAAGCCTAACTTCAGTAAGTGCCACAGGATCTCCTCTGGAGCCTTTTTAAACATCAGTGTTACATTAGCTATCCTCCAGTCATCTAATACAGGGACTGATTTAAGCAATAGGTCACATATCACAGTTAGCAGTTGCGCAATTTCATATCTGAGTTCCTTCAGGTATCTTGGGTGAATACCATCAGGTCCTGGTGACTTCTTATAGTCTCTTCCCAATTTAGCTTAATCAGCAATTTTCACAAATACCATTTTAACAACCATTTGCTGAGGATATCAAATTGGCAGGAGTTGCAAATACTAGAAGACAGACTAACAAAAAGACAGTGGGAGAGGGGTAGCAGTGCTTAGAGAGGGGGACACTGCAGCGAAGGTGGTAGTTTGACGGAAAGGGGCCCACAGTAATTTCATACAGCAAACAGAAAAGCTACCCCATACATACATACCCATACATACATACTTGCTGTCTACACATTAAGGAAATTATCCATTGCTGAGAACAGATGTCAGTGAGAGGTGCATATGAACCCATTTGAACACCGATTAACTATAAATGTAGACCAGGACAAACTGTGTTCTAGATTGTTTCACAAGTGGTCGTTAAATCATGCTCAGAGCACCATAGAATATCAGGGTTGGAAGAGAACTCAGGTGGTCATCTAGTCCAACCCCCTGCTCAAAGCAGGACCAACACCCACTAAATCATCCCAGCCAGGGCTTTGTTAAGCTGGGCCTTAAAAACCTCTAAGGATGGAGATTCCACCACCTCCCTAGGTAACCCATTCCAGTGCTTCACCACCCTCCTAGTGTTTCCCAATATCCAATCTAGACCTCCCCGAATGCAACTTGAGACCATTGCTTTACCAAAGTCAGTAAAGGGTAGCTTTCCTAATTTGGACAAGGCTAATAACATTGTCTTTCTCAAGTCATCCTCCCTTTTCTCCTATGTCAACTCCCACACTAGATAGTTTTGGCAATTTTTGCAGCTACGGGACTTGGGAATGCAATTTTCATTCAGCAGTGGTATCTTGATTGGCTTTCTAACAAAAAAAAAAATATATATAGCCACAATAATGGGTCCCAAACATTAAAAGGGTCATACTCCCATTTTTAAAGAGACATAGAAAAAATGTCATTGTAAAGAGCAGAGCAGGGAAAATGGACGAGAAAACAATAAGAACCTTTAAAGTCTGAATAGATGTAGAATGGCTGGAATTGAGACACATGGGAAATGCCAGTTCTCTGTCTACATTTTTGAAGATTCACAGATCCCTAAACATATTTTTAAAACTTTGACTTTTCAAAGCAGATAAACCATTAAGATAACAAAAAGCTTTAGCAATTTAAAAGTCATTTAATCTGCAGGAAGCAAGCAACATTTTTGTAAAGTAAATATAGACACAGAAATATTTATTGGAGACATTTATAAAGGAAGGTTCTTTAAACAGGCTGTTCGCAAAGCACAGCTTATATTCAAAGAACTGTGTGGACACAGGGACACCCTAGTCCAACTCATGTTCATGAAGTTTAATGCAATATGTTTTCCAAGTACGTTGAGGGACGTCAAAGTGGAGAGCAGTTTATCACCTCATTTGAACTTTAATGCAACACATCATAGTACTGACTGGGCAACAATATGATTTATGAGATACCAGACTACCAGTTCTCTCACATGATGAACGCAGGAACAAGCTCAGATGGAAGAAAGAATTCCTTTAATTAGAATTTTGTTCAAATTATATGGCACTTTCAGGTTGCACTCATATGGAGTGATTTTCAGATTCTCTTCCAGCAGTGGGGACCAACCTGTGGCCCTGGAGCCACCGGGGGTCTTGAGGGTGACTTCATTAAGAAAATGTATATTTGGTTATGAATTGAAAATGTGCTCCCTAAGCCTCAGCGTGGAATGGAAATTAAGTGCTTGAATCAGTCCTATTGATAAAGAGAGGAGGTAGGGTGTATCACCTCCCCAATTGCCTTCTGATGCTTCCCCTATCGCCCCAGGAGCAGCTGTGGCATGAACTGGGAGCAATCTGAGCACCTGTTGTCCATTCCTTGATTCCTTGCCAGACTTTTAAGCCAGTCTCATGATTTTGGTGGGCCTGACTAACAATTTTCAAATGCAACAATCAGGGTCCAGACAGCCCCTGGAGAAAAGAGGGGGTCTGATCCCCACAGAACAAACCACTGAATCGGCCAGTTGTATACAGTGTTATTGTGTATAAATAGATCACAAGTAAAGTCTTATGAATGCACATAATGTTCTGAATCAGATGGCCACCAGGAGGTGTGTGTGCAGGGTAGGGTTATGAATGTATGCGTGTTGTAACCAGGATGCTACTACAGCATCACCTCACAGTGATGTGGGGACGCAATCAGGCATGTAGAGGCACCTCTCAGACTAGTGGCTCACATGAAGCACCTAGCACTGTACAACCTGGGAAGGACAATGGGTGGACCATTCAAGTTAATAGAAACTGAAAAGCAAAGCCCAGTCTTGGAACACTAAGGAGGGAGTTTCCTTGCACCATGTAACCATGAATGATCATAGCCTGAAAGAAGGAAAAAACATCTGCCAATCTTGTTAAAAGGGAAGGGGTTTGAAGTGAAGGCGATCCAGAAATGCAGGGCCAGCATGTAAGCAGGGTGCTGTCTATGAAACTCCAGCTCTCCTCTATAACAGAAGGCACACAGGAAAACTGTTCAGAGGCAACAGATAACTTGTAGTAGAGACGAGAATTTAGCTATATAGAAGCGTGAAGCCTGAGGTGACATCTCCGTGTTCTTTTTTCCATGTAACTTGTATGTGTTTGCTTTGTCTTACTATTTCATCTCTGAATCTGTGATTTTTCTATTAAACACGCTTTTAGATTATTTTTACCCTACGCAGGTCTCTGTTGTGCCAACTGGGTGGAGCGTGCAATCCCAAGTGGACTGATAACTGGGGGAAGTTTTCACTCCTTCAGGGGTGAACAACCATAAGGGAAAAGTCTGGTAGTTAACAACCCGGGGGCGGGGGATGGATCTGGGGGGACTCAGGACAAGATGGGCTATTGGGGTAACGATGCAAAGAGAAACTAGGCCGTTGGAAGCCAGTACGAAACCTTTATGCTTGTAGGCCGGCTACTGGTGTCAGAGCTCTGAGCCATGGCAGTGTAGCATTAAGGCACATAGTTACAAGGCAGGCAGTGACAGAACCCCTTACTGGTCTGGGCGATCGCCAAAATGTCATATTTCGGGTTGGCAGCACTGCTGGTTCTAACACCCTGGGGATGCTCTAACTAGCATCCAAGCAATGCTATACATCACCAGTGGATAGTTAGTAGGATACTGATGCCTCCACTCCCCCGTCTCCCCAACGCACTCTTCTTCATCTCCTGTGCCAAGGGCTCTGGGGAAGAGGGCATGAGAGCAAGCTATGCTGTCTCTGCACCTGCTGGGGACTCCCCCATTACCAAGGAATCACTAGCAGAGAATTTAGAGGTCATTTCCATTCCCTTTGTGCCACTCAGGGCAGCGAATCTGCCAGAAAGTATCAATTGTAACCTCAACCTTTTGGAAACAATGCATTTGTACCTCTGCCTAGAAAGGCCGGACACTGCTTACCTGGAGGGTAGGTAAGTGTTCTCTACCCTTCCATATCACTTAAATCAGAGTAAAGTGTTTTTTTAAGAAATCAGGAACTAATGTATCAAGAAAACAAAGCCAATGCAATAGCACGTGTGTGTGTATTTATACACACACACACACACACACACACACACACACTTAAAATACTCTAAGAATTGTCCCCTCCTTGTAAAATGAAAAAGCAATAATATATTGGAAGCATAAGATTAAACTAAACACTATAAAAAACAGAGTAAAACCTATGCTAAGATCCAATTACTGAACACAGAGGACTTAATTCTACTCCACTTTACACTGGCGCAAGCCCGGAGTAATTCCACTGTGTCGAAATAAGACATATCCATAGAATACTTCAAATTTTAACTTTGCCTTTGTTTTAAAAATCATTGCTTGCTACAACAAAGCTTGGTAATCCCTGTACTGATACCTCCAAGTCCCTGTGTGGGTGTCACAGACATGATGACCGCTATTTAACAACATGCTGCAACATAAAGAGTAAAGCAGTTGGAAAAACTATAAGACAACACTATTTCTAAAAAATAAAATAAAAAAACCTAACAAGTCTGCAAACTGTTTGTATTTGGTTACCGCTAAAGCCTCTAAATGCATGTGCACTATTACTTTGAATTCTGTCCTAGCTTCCCTCTGTCCGTCTCTCTTTTTAATAGTTCTTTTGTTTTCTCATTTTTCAAGAAAAAAAAAAAACCACCGTTCAAGGGATAGGAGAGCCATCACTCTGCTACATTCGTTATTTTAATTACTGGCTTAGCACAGAATGGAAAATACTCAAAATGTAAAATCTTTCCCCAGCTAGAGAAGCCTTTTTTACATCTCAAGTATCTGGGGTTAATGTTCTCAGTGCTATGTTAACAGGCTTGTTTCTCGATGATAGGATCAAAAGGGGAGTTAAAGGCCACAGTGTCAAAAAGCTCAGATCTACTGCACAGAAGAATAGGCAAAAAATAAGAAAACAGAAACATTCATTCGAGGTCTCAGGCCATTGAGGAAGTGGTGCACAAGCTCATGTAACTGGGGTTCGTGTAATACTGTAGTTGAAATATGGGAATTACTGCACTATACCGGGTGTTATATGCAGTGAAGTAAAAAGTTGGGCCACTCCACATTCTACTTAACTCAAGAGTCCCCATATGGTTGCTAATAGGCAGTGACTGCACAACCCACCAGCCACAGTGGCTGCAATAGTTACTTACCTGTAGCACAACTATGCTTGACCACCACCCAGCCCTTAGGCAGAGGCTAGATGGCGTAGTTACAGAACCAGTGCTAAGTAAACCATATTATCCATCATATAGCCACACACATTTCCCTTATGAATGACAGCACATTGGGGCCACTGACCTCATCGACTGTGGCTGTCTAATAAATAGACAGTCACAGCCTTTGGCCAGAGACACGTCCCAGAGAGCAGAACTCCTTTCCTAGCACATTGTGGTCAATACCCCAACTGTGCCAGGTAAAGAAGATAATTAACTGCTGGTTAACATCTCTCTACTGGCTCCTCCTCCAAAAGGATTCTTGACAGGGGACCTTATGGCCTACCGCTGTCCGAACTGGAATAACTTCTTGGGCTGCCTGAAACATATGCACAATCCTTAGGTTAGATAGTGAATGTGTTAATGGCAAGTTCCTCCTTTCCCATAACATGAAAACTCGAAACAAATTATCACATTAAATGCAGTGATTTTAATGTCTCAGCACAGTTTGCAGTTAGTAGTTAGCTTGTTGATTTTGCGAATTCAGAAGATCAGGAAATTAAATACAGTGGATGGATAATTCAGGTGAACACTAACAACATTTATTGCTCTGCTATCTGAAATACTGAAGAGTAATTAAATCTAAATCTTTGAGGTAGAAAGCAAGGAAGCCAGTTCTCTGCAGGAATCAGAAGAGAACTCCCTCCTCCCACACTCACTCATACAGAATTTCATAAATATATGGAGGGTTTCACAGTTCCCTCTGAAGCAGAGATATTGGCCTCTGTTGGAGGCAAGATACTAGAGCAGACAAATTATTGCTCTGATCCACTATGGCAAATTCTATGTTACCAGATACCCAAGATGAGCTTTCCTTGTATTAAACTGTCACTTCATTTTTTGTTAGAAATGTTTTTATTTGAAACATTATCTGCTTGCATTTCTTATTCCAAAAATGTATCAGGATTCATTACATGTTTTGCTGATGTATCATTAGAAGTTGTACAAAGAGTAGACAACAGACACTTTCAAAAAGAATGTCTTATTTTATTATATGTGGTGCAGGTAGTGCTGCCTATGGTTAAGATCAATCCACCACTTTCCATTAAAAGAGCTTGTTTTCTACTTACTTAACAACTTTGTCAAACTTGAATCACCCAGCCTGAAATTTACAATGTTTGGTATCTGGCTCTTGCAATTTTTTTTTAATGTCTGCAAAAACAGTACAGCTGTTTCCCAGAACGAGATTAGGGAAAAATGTTTTGCCCATGTTTTTTTTTTAAAAAAAAAGCTTACAAACATTTTGTTGAGAAGCTGTGCATACAACCTTAATTCAGACCCCTTTGTGTGTATGCATGTATGATAAAGTCTTAAGTTACATGATCACAGATTTTTTTTCCACAAGACCCCTGCCTCAATCAGTGCACATTATGAATAAG
Source organism: Natator depressus (assembly GCF_965152275.1). Classification (NCBI taxonomy): domain Eukaryota; kingdom Metazoa; phylum Chordata; order Testudines; family Cheloniidae; genus Natator; species Natator depressus. Next base: position 109,219,024 of record NC_134238.1, on the reverse strand, counting down.
GGTTGTGCAGTGAGGAAGGTTATTGTCTGTAGGATCCCTGTCATTTGTTGCAGAAGTTGGAAGAGGTGCAGTGAATGAAGCCATAAATTACAGAAAGAGAAAGGATGGTTTCATGGTTAAGGCAGTTCAATGTTACCCTGGAGAACTGGATTCTATCCCTGCCTCTGCCACACAGTTCTTATGTGATGCTAAACAAGTCACTTAAAAAATGAAACTTTCCACAGCTGGTCACTAATTGTGTGTTCCTCATTTTTGGAGTGCTTGACTTGAGATCCTAGAGTCTGATTTGCAAAAGTGCTGAGCACTCACAGCTGCAACTGGAATCAACTGGAGCTGTGCTTTGAACATATTAAGTACTATATAATGCTAGGTCTGAAGTGCCTCAAAAATCCACTCAAAATTAGTGGATACTTTTGACCTTAATCTCTCTGTGCCTCAGCTCCCCATCTTTAAAATGGAGGTAATACCCCTCTCATTTCACAGGGGTATCATGAAGATTGCACTCAGATTGGTAGCAATGAGCAACTTGCAAAAGCCTAGGAGGATATTAATAATTTTGTCTTCAGAACAGGTTTGCATTATGTGTAGTAAATAAAGCCACACACTGAACAAGGAGAAAACAAAATATTGAATAGCTTCTCACTAGTTAAGCACCAGCTATCCTGTATACTGAAAGAGGCAGGGGTATTGTGGGGAAAAAACAGTATGTGATCATGTCATTAAAGACTGTGCCAATATGCATATGCATAAGGGGGCTGAATTAAGGTTGCACAGGCAACCTTAAAGCTGGCATCTCCTAACTTTGGAGTGCTTGACTTTGCAACCTTAATAATGCTCTTTTAATGTAGTTTTTTGCGGGATGGAGGAAAACTTTGGGTAATTTACACAATGTTTTCACTTGTCAACAATATCCTAATACACTTGCAATCAGGCACAAGACCAAGACATTCCAAGACACAACAGGCCAAGTCAGTGATACAGACAAAACTGTAATAAAAAAGCTGCTTGCTAGACTAGCCTGCATGGCCTCAATAGTTCTAATACACAGTGATTCAGGCCCCACATCATTAATCATTTCAAGGGGTGGGGGGAGGAGGGAGAAATTATACTATCTTTACAAAGAATCTTTATTGCACTGGCAGTAAAGCAGTTGCTTGATACTGCTCTGAACTCCCTATAAAATTACAAACACTGATAAACGAAAGTGTTGATTTTGCCCAATCTGTGAACTCTTTTAGTGGGATTGTAAAACGCCAAGGACAGTTTGTCAGAAAGCAGATGGATTAGCACAAACATAGTGACTGTTTAATGTTTTGTATTCCCTTTGTTCACTAGGTTCTTTGACCTAAGAAACAAGATTTATCAAAAGTCATCCCTCCAACGTCCCAGTACAACTATGTTCTCACAAATGGTAACTGGCTAGTCTTTCATGGCCTAGAAAAGATAACTTGAGGCATTGCTTTCCTAGACTACTAGATAAGTAGATATAGTATGCAGTAAACATAGTCACTCCAACACATGATTATTCTATGCTGAATCTTCTTTTCAGTTTCTTGTTCTCTTTCCCTCACCCCACAGGATCATTATTCTGGGCTATAACCTCTAAGACACATCAGCAATCCCAGAATATATCAGCTGCTGATTTGCCACATTCCAGTTTAACCACAATGTATTCGAAAACATGAAGACACCCTTCGAAAGGATTAGGCCAGCAAATTTACTGTCATAATAAAATCATCTGATTTGTTTAGTTTCAAATGAAAGCATAATTCAACATATCACTCAGAACTGTTTTGCTCTGTAAATTTTTTAACTTAAAAGTATCAGAGAACAAACTGCTAAATATTCAGTTTGAAATCCCTCACGCTTTTAAACAGAAATCTTGCTCAGACACACAAGAGGTAGTGGAAACAGAGTCCATCATACTTTGGATAACAAGAAAACTTTTTTTTTTAAATCCATTCTTCTCTCTTTCTTTTTAGTGCCATTCCATCTACTAACTCTTCGCAAAGCGTCATTTATTTTATCTATTGTTCCTTCAAAATGAACTTAAATACTGAAGTAGTTTTCAGGATGATATTTTCAAATAGAGACTCTGAAATAGCCAGTGTTGTTTTCCACATCTAAGCTTCTTGTGGAACACAAAAATAATTGTGCAAACTGCCTTTGCGTGAGCAAATGAAATAAAGGCAGAAACCTAGACACCCAAAATCTCAGAGAAAGAATATTGCTACCATAATTTTAGGGACCAAATTATGGCTCCTTTGAAAAAATCTGTCCTTAAATGTACAGGAGGTATATCAAACACCAGCAATTTTCCACACAAGCCTGTCACTATTCTAATTGCATTTCTATTCTAGTCATTTGTTGTTTTCTTCATAACATCTAAGGCCTGAACTTTTCCATAGAGGGACAACAGAGCAAAGGACCAGATGCAAAATTTCACAGCCCAGGAAATGTTCATTTCAGTATGAAGTATTAATAAAATAAATATTTTCTTTTAAAAAGGAGTGTCCTACCGGATCTTCAGTTTTATGGTTATTCAGCAAGTCAGACAGGAAATCGTCATGGAGGCTCTCTCTCCGAATCAGTGTAAATTCACGCAGAAAAACAGCTCCTTGGTTTTGGTCTCCATAAACCTAGAAAGATAATAGAACATTAAGAAAAGCAATGCCCCAACATTGCCACCAGGATCATCTCCAAGAAAGAGAAAGAGGAGGAGACCTGGTGAACCAGGATATTTGTTAATGGCCTTTTTTTGTCTTTTAGATTAGAAAATTAATTCCAGCTCTGACCAGAGTGGCCATTAATGAAAACGGAGACCTGCATTTAAAAGAACGAAGTAGTTAATAGTTTGCTCCGATGTCCAATGATTCGAAAGGTTTGTTGGTGGAACAAGCTGGAATTTATTTCTCAAAAAGTATGGCATGCAGAGCAGTAGTTCATAGTTAAAATGCTATGTGGTGAAGTGATATCTTCTTAAAATACATTCTGAACTATACAGACAGAATTCCCAGAGGCGTCCTAATCCATTGGGCCTATGTAAAGGTTGGGTGGTAAGAAGGGGAAATGTTTAGGTATGCGTAGAGATGGGTGCTACTAAGGCCGAAATAATGTATGTGTACAAGTGCATATGCATCTTAATGGGTAAAGAAAATAAAATACTGCAAATCCATGGTTGATCATTTTAATTTAATTTCTGATTTAATTATTTCCAAGCCTAGCAAGTTTGAAAAGCTCTTTGAGGCACAGACTGTTATTTCATTACATGTCAGAACAGTGCCTTAGGTGCTACTGTAATGCTTACAACAATAATTAATTTCTCATTGTGTTCCTTGGTGGTGTTATCAAAGCCAAAAAGAATCAAACCACATTTTTTAAAATTAGAACACGTGTTTTAAATTCTCAAAACCAGTGGTACTTATGGGTTTTTTCCTTCAAAGTTCCCACAAACAAAAAGCTGCCTTTGGGCTGAAACAAGGAATTCCACAGCAAAGAAAAATGTTTGAGGAAGTTATTAACAGAAAATAGGGAACTCATTATCAACCGGAATTCTAGTAACTTTTCCAATTTAATTTCTGTTGCAACATGTTTTGAACAAGGCTCAACTTGCTAAAGTAAAGTCTCACTAGATTTGTTTTATCTATATAGGTCCAGGTCTGTATGTAAACAACTACATTTTGTTTTTATATTTTAGTAATTGGGACTACAGCCTATACATCTAATATAATATACATCCTTCAAGGGTCAACATTTATGATCAGATACTAAAGCATGTTAATTGTTGGTTTTGGAATGGGAACCACTTTGGGTATATATATGGAATACCAGGTGCTGTAGTAATATATGATATCAGGGGTAACTGCTTGTGAGCTTGAAAAAAAGCACATTACTTACAAATGGCAAAGTATTACTCACAAATCCCTTATTAGACACCTGTCTGCCAGCTATTTTGTAAACAAGAAAAGTTATTTCTGATTTTTTCCCCTGCTTCTGTTGATACTGTTTCTTATATCCCTGCACTTGCAAACTAGATGCCATAATTACCATGAGTCTAGCTCTAGCTTTAAAAGGCGGAGCAGGAGAGGAGCTTCTGGGAACACCATGGATATGACATGAAGTATGTCCAATGAGAGGATGAAGACTATATCTACCACTGCTTGACAGCTTGCTGGTATTGCAGTCTGAGAGGAGGGAGTCTTCCCTTCCAGCTGGGCAGTGAGAGCAGAGATGCTGCAAAGTCAGTATAACTATAATGGGGTGACTGGAAGGAGAAGAGCTAATAAGGAAAGAGGGAAGGAATTAGGAAATAATACAAAAAGGGCGACGGATGGAAAAACCTGGTATCTCTGCACAGAACAACCTGAATTATATGCTTATAGTGCTTAGGAGAGCAGATAGCCGCTTCGGGATACATGGTAGCTGCAGTCAGATCAGTAAGGGGCACCTTACTCCTTTGAGCTACTTAGCTATAAAAGTAAAAAAAAAAAGTTTCTATGAAAAGGATATGGTTTTAAGATGCAAGGTCTAATTTATATCCATCCTGACACACTGTAGTAAACACTGAGTAACACACTCTTGTATCATTGTGTCATAGCAATGATGGATACATGAAATATAGACGTTTTCACGACCAAAAATTACCACTAAATTACATTTTCCACTAAAAAAGATTATGGATTATAGATTTTATGATTACAAAATCTCCCCAAAGTAGCTCCTCATTAGTCCTCATTCATCCCATTCGTGACAGCTGTGATTCAGTGATAAAAAGTGACGTCGGCAATAGAAATGATATGGTTTGGGGTTTTATTTTTTTTAAAGTGCCTTTCTCTACCTGTGATTTAATCACTTAAGGTAAGTGAAGCTAAGAATATAACTCAGGTCAATTAATGATTCAGGTCAAGTTTTGGGAAGCTGAATACAGGAGCTGATAAGCTCAGGGTTAACACACTTCACTAAATTTGTGTATATGTGTGGCCCACATGACATGTTCAGATTCTGCAGAAACTACGTTTTCATTTAAAAAGCAGTGAGTTACAAAGGAAATTTTCCAAGTAGGAACCTTGCAAATATAAACAAACCTGTGGTCATCCTCTAGACAGCCTGAAATAAAGGCTCTGGAAGCTCCCAACTTTCCCAGCCTTCATTAGTATCATTGTGCTGTTAACTCTAAAGCCTAGCAATAACACCTGACATGTCAAGTGTTAATGATTAACTATTTCAGTGCTAATCATTTTAGCAGATTGGATGAAAAAGGGGGTGGGAGTCTGAAGCTGCTATAGGGTAGGAGATGCTGAAGGAATTAAGGAGAAAGGAGACAGTGACAAGGCCCTGCAAACAACTTTGAAAGCAATGTTTGATGAACAGGAATATGAAAGGAGGGGGAGAAAAGCACAATTGTTGCTCACTATAAGGAAGGAGATCACTTCATGATTGTTTTACGGCTCTCATTGGTGCTATTAAATGATGAAGGTGCTCTTCCATTCCTTAAGGTTGCTCAACATTCAGTAAAGTGCTTTGCAGTACAGTATGTTAGGGTGCTATTAAAAAAAACAGAAAGCATTGTTTTATTAGATGGGAAGGGGGTAACATTAATTGTGTAAAAATCAAAGCAAGACTTATTTGGCTCAATTCCCATCTCCTTCAGATCCGTGTAAACCATGAGTAACTATTACACCTAATGGTGTAAACTCAGTGCAGATGAGAGCTCCGATCAGCCTACAGAACAAATACAGAACAGCAATAGAAATGAGTTAATGCTAACTAGGAGGGAAAAGATGCAACTTCTACTTCCATTGAGTAGTACCTCCCTCTACAAGTAGTCTCATTGACTTCACTGGGACTAGTCATGGAGTAAGATACTATTCATCCTGAGTAAGAATGGCACAGTCTGGCCCATATCAAATATAAGTATAATAATATAGGGCTAGATTTTTATATCTGTATTAATGCATGTAGCCCCATTTATTCCAGTAGGGCTACTCACAAAGTATGAGTAGCCAAATGTGGTCCAAAATATATATATTTCAAACACTTTTTTATACCTACCAAGAGAAATTTAAATATAACTGATCAGTCCAGGGGACTCAAACTATTTAAAGTCTATTTTAAAAATCAAACAGGAAACTCATTACTGTCAGAATTCTGGGTACAAAATATACAATGCTTGTATTATAAAAAGCCCCCATGGAAGAAATTTCTCAGCTTTATGTACCTGCCTTCTCCTAAGTGAAAGAGTGCTATATTCTTCCTCTTCTATAAGCACTAAGTGAAACTCTTGACTCTATACAACAGTTACTTAAACAAGAAAAGGCACTCTAGAGCAGCCACAAGTATGTCCACATACCTGCTGGCTGCCAAAGGCACTTGTTGATTAGCACTGCTATGTTGCCTCAAAGGAGGATTTAACAAAAATTCCCTAAGAGGAGTGCTGAAATAAAATGAAAATTATTATTACTGCATTTAATCTCTGACAATTTTGGACCCTGGTTTTGATCTGAGCTCTTCTTTTTTGTCCTTGACTAGACCTGGATTCAAAATCTGAATCCAGCTCTGAATTTTGTAAGTTGACCTCATCTTTATAATGGGCCAAACCAAAATTGCTGAATCCAAACACTGCTTAAATGTAGAAGGGAGGCTTCAATTTTGGGGCCTGAGTCTGTCACCCTTAATCACATTGGGTTGATAGCCCACAGGCTATGCACTGTGAAGCCCTATTTTGAAGGTTGCCTATTGGGAAGTACCTTACTTGTACAGTCCCACTGTCAACAGTGCAGTTAAGGTTGGCAGAATCAAGCCCCCAAGATGGTAAGTTTACATAACTCATCCTGGATGCTCCTGGGGGGATACTAAAGTGATCATTTAGGAGTGTTCAAGGTCAACTATCTAGAAACCCAAAGGAAACCTCCAGGGGAACATCAAAGAGTGTGTGAGAGAGAGTCCCCTTTAGAGAAGGCTTTGCTATGTATAAATCATCTTTTCAGATTAAACCCAGTGAAGCCTGAAAGTGTTTCCCCCAATGGTAAACTGAAAGACCAGGTATGAACAAAATACAAAAATCTGTCTGTGGTGCAGAGGTAGCATGAATGCTACTGAAACACTCAATCTGTCCTACCTCCCGGCTGTCTGGCAGCCACTCATTGCTGCTCTGAGGTACAGGATGTCTATCAACCTTCACCTTCCCCCTCCTTTATCATCAAGATCTCCCACAAACAATCCAGTGACATGGCAGCAGCAGCTGTCCTAAGAGCTGCAGATGGAGAGGAGTAGCCATGTGGTAGCAATGAGCTTTGCCTAGCTGTCACAAAGCAGTGAGCTTTAATGGGATACCAATCCATTTCAGTTCTCTATGATCGGAAAACAAAGATACACGGCTAAACAACCAGCTGAGACAGGACTGAACCTTGAAAGCTGCATTACTGTTACAAATAGGGAAGGATCAACAGAACCCTTTCATTCCTGGGGTTTATAAGGACAAACCAGGTGGTGGTGGCAGCATAAACAAATTAATTTACCTTCTAGAGAATTAACCAACTCTTTTCTTACAACCAGTTTTTAGACAGAGAAGGCTAGATGTGACAGAGAAACAATATGAAGCGTGAAAAGAAAAATTCAGTTTCTAAAATTCTTTCAATGTTCATACTCTAAGGCATTGATAATATCACATTATACATTGTGATAAGCATCTTGGTAGTGTCACTTCGATAAGATATAAGAAACAAAACCTGGAGAATTACATGCCACTAATTTTTCATTTAAAAAGGCAGCACAAGCTAGGAACAACTGAAAGTTACTGGGTTTGATTCAACTCTCATTTTGTCTGGGGCAATGCTAGTGTAACTCCAATGATTTATTCCCCCCTCCATTCCATCACTTAACAAGCTGCATGCTGCTGGGTGTATGGTGAAGCCACCTATTTGGAGCTGAATGCCGTGGGAGCAGACAGAAGAAATCTGGCGTGACAGCTTACTGCCTGTACACATAAAATGCCCTTGTAGGCAGGAAAATTAGGAGTCACAACAGGAGCAGGAAGAGTAACAGACTTTTAAGGAGCAACCTGTCTCTACACCTACAGATTATCAAATGGCTCTTCCAGAGGGCTAACTCTGGAGTCTCAACTGCTTTCTTCATCTACAAATGTTCCTTTCACCCACTCCATAATCCCACACTCCCAGAACTACTCTGGCACTATCAAAACTGGGAAATTCTTAAGAACATAACAACACCCATACTGGGTCAGATTAATGTCCCATCTAGCACAGTGTCTTGTCGTTCCACAGTGCTGAAATGCTGATGCCAGATGATTCAGAGGGAATGAACAGAACAGGGCAATTATTGGAGTGACCTATTCCCTGTTATCCAGTCCCAGCTTCCGGCAGTCAGAGGCTACAGACGCCCAGATCATGGGATTGAGTCTATGACCACCTTGGCTTATGTCCATTGATGGACTTATCCTTGAAATTATCTAATTCTTTCTTGAATCCAGTTATAATTTTGGCCTCCACAACATCCCCTGCAAGGAGTTCCACAGGTTGACTGTGCACTTTTGTTTCTTTTAAAGGTGCTAGCTATTAATTTTACTGTGTGACCCCTGGTTCTTGTGTTATGTGAAAGTGTAAATAACATTCCCTACTCCCATTCTCCACTCCATTCATGATTTTATAGACCTATCATATCCCCCTCAGTTGTCTCTTTTCTAAGATAAACAGTAGCAGTTGTCTTCATCTCTCTTCATATGGAAGCTGCTCCACACACCCAATCATTTTTGTTGCCCTTCTCTGTACTTTTTCCAATTCTAATATATCTTTTCTGAGATGGATCAACCAAAACTGCACACAGTATTTAAGGTGTGGGTATACCATGGATTTATATAGGGGCATTATATTTTCTATTTTATTACCTATGCCTTTCCTAATGATTCCTAACATTCTTTTAGCTTTTTCCCCCACTACTGCTGCACACTGAGTGGATGTTTTCAGGAAACTAACCATGACAACTCCAAGATCTCTTTCTTGAGAGGTGACCACTAATTTAGACTCAATCATTTTGTATGTATAGTTAGGATTATGTTTTCCCATGTTCATTACTTTGCATTTATTAACATTGAATTTCATCTACTATTTTGTTGGCCAGTCACCCAGTTTTGTGAGATCCTTTTGTAACTGTTCACAATCCACTTTGGACTTAACCATCTTGAGTATTTTAGTATTGTCTGCAAATTTTTCCACCTCAGTGTTTACTCCCTTTTCCAGATCACTTATGAACCCTAGTGCAGATCCTCAGGGGACCCTGCTATTTCCCGCATTCCACTGTTTGTAGTCTAAGTATTGGCTGCATTCCCTCTACTTACTGCCCCCAACTGGTTTTGAAGCGGAGTTTATGTTGACATGGATCACGATGGGGGAGATTTTCAAAGGCGCAAATGGGAGTTATGTGCTCAACTTTCACTGATTTTTCAGTGGGATCTGGGTGCCTCACTGGTTTCAGCCTTTGAAAATCTCACTTTAATTTTGATACTGTTGCATCTGAGTTTGATAATTTAGTTTTAGAAATGGGAGAAATTACTGTTTCATCAAAAGCAATCCTAAAATGGCATTTCTAGATATTGCAACATGTTCTTCTGGGATCTGAAGAGAAAAGTACATACCTTGAAGAGGGGAGGGGGACAAAAAAGACCCCCCCTCCCAGCTGCAGTAAAGAAAATATCTAACAGTGGAAAACAAAATTTGGGGGCCTGTATATCAACAATTTGGTTTTCTGTCTCTGGCCTTTTCAAACCATTGTATTGTGATTTTATTATGTTTCTGAACCAGCAACTTGTCTTTTTGGAAATTAGCTATTGTGTGTCGTGGTTTTGTAGATTTAGTTCTGTGAAAGAAAAGGAGACTTATTTGGCTCCTCTGGAGATACTCACAAATGCCACAAAATACAGCTACAAATATTTCCCCAGGGAATGTTTTATTCAGCTGGGAAGTGTTCCCACAAGAAAATCTTTCAGCTGGGCTTGAAATATATTTAATCTTTTTTCCCCTTTCCCCACAGAGACTTAATTCATGATTCTCTTAATGGTAATGCCCTGACTTCTTTTAAAAGAAGTTCTGTGAAGGAAAAGTGGCTTTTTGTGCTAATTATTTTCAGTTCTTAAACAGCCACAATAGAAGAGTCTGGTTAATGTATTCATTGGAGGAATTATTTAAGCTCCATTTCAGTCTCTCATTATAAGTGAACAAAAGAAAAAGTGATTTGCACTCAAGAATTACAGCGTGAAGTGTCCTTCAAACAAAACCACCGGCAACTAACATCTTTGAGAGATATTAGCAATGATGGGGATAAATTTGTAAAGCATACACACGCCTACACTTGACCCACAGTGTTCTGACAAGGGAGAAAGCCAATATGGCCCCATCAAATGGAGTGGCAAAAATGTAGAATGTACGAAAACACACCAGCCCTACTGCTGCCAAGCAACCTTTGCTGGAAAAAATATGAGGAGCAGACTGTGGGAATGAAAGATGAACTAACATAGAAGCAAACAAATCAATGCTACACAACTACTTTTAAATCCTGTTGATTAAAGCTTTCTTCCTAGCAGTTAACAAATCACCACGGAACGTGCAGGTGCAAAAAGGTCCTGTACTAGTCTGCTGAGATTCAGCTTTACAGTTTCACCTATTTTTTAATTTACAGGTACTCCGTAGACAATATTTAGATTTCTTTAAACTCCAGTTTAATAAAACAGGATGAAAACTAAACAAAACAAAACAATTTACTCTGCTTTGACAGTGGGAGCCATCCAAGGCTGGGATTCCATCCATGTGTTTCTTGAGAAAACATGCCAAACTGTTATTGTTGCTCAAAGTACTTTAGAGGGAGATACATGAATTGCTGTGGGACATTGCCATAGAAAAACCCAAAACATACAACCCAGGGAATTCCTGCTGCCTCTTATCTCAGTGCATTATTATTCAGCTTTTCTTAGACAAGTATAAAACCTCGTCATGCTATTCTTAGTCACTTTTCAGAGCAGAAACACATTTTAAAATGTGTGTAAAATGGTATGTGTAACATGAGGAACTAGATCAAGGCATGTTTTGGGAAAGCACTGTGTAAACTTCAAAACACAGCCTTACCAATGTACTTCAGTCCTGACTTGCCACACACCTCAGCCTCCAACCTAGTCCAGGACATAGGCCCTGCCTGCAGAGAGAATGCAGATTACATGGTGGTTTAGGACTGTGGATACATATTTACTTGCGATTAGTGAGACCCAAGTCATTTTTAGTTGTGACCTAATCAAGATTAGTTAATTTTCAGACAATGCTAGAATTAGGTCAGAATGTACTATTACATTGCAGTACACATTATTATGAATGTAGTTGGGTTACTATATATTTTACTCCACTTTGTTGTTTAGAGTACTAGGAAATGCCTTTGCATATTAGGCTTGTTTTAAAGATCTGACAAACCATTCAACCTTCAGTCTCACATGAATCATTAAAAATAAATAACCTGATTTAGATGCAATGAAGACATTTATGAAAGGTTTTGCTTCACTATCTTCTTGTACCACCCAAGTTTCATGTGGAAAATGGAAAGCTTGATCCTCCAACAGTGGCTTACAGAGGTTTTTCCTCATGGCTTTATTTCTCAGCAGAGACCATCATACTATTTTGATTTAAGATTTAAAATCCTTTAGCCTCCTTTTTTGTTGAACTTAGTTGAGATCCTGGAAGATGAAATAATAAGCTGTTCTACAGAAGATATGATCTGTCTTCCTCGAAACTCATTGCACTATATTCTGCTCTCGAAAATAAAACTTCAGAATGATGGATTACAGTTTTACTTTGGGCTGGTGTTTTGATACTCAAGCTTCACATCCCTATGATCCATAGTAGTAAGTCAGTGAACTGCTAGCCAAGGGAGTCAAGAAGTAAGATATACATTTTTAAGATATTCAGTTTCCAATAGCTAGGGCGCTACCAAATTCATGGTCCATTTTAGACAATCTCCCAGCCCTAGGATTTTAAAAATTTTAAATTTCGTGATTTCAGCTATTTAAATCTGAAATGTCATGGTGTTGTAATTGTAGGGATCCTGACCCAAAAAGGAGTTGTGTATGTGGGGAGTGGGGGAGGGTCGTAAGGTTATTGTAGGGGGCGGTTGCAGTACTGCCACCCTTACTTCTGTGCTGCTGCTGTTGCTGATGGTGCTGCCTTCAGAACTGGGCAGCTGCAGAGCAGCTGCTGCTGGCTGGGAGTAAGGATGACATGGTATGGTATTACCACCCTTACTTTAGAGCTGGGTCCTCAATCAGCAGCTGCCACTCTCTGGCCACCCAGCTCTGAAGGCAGCAGCACAGAAGTAAATGTGGCATGGTATGGTATTGCCACACTTACTTCTGCACTGTTGCTGGCAGGGCACCACCGTCAGAGTTGGGCACCCGGCCACCAGCCACTGCTCTCCAGCCATCCAGCTCTGAAGGCAACACAGAAGTAAGAGTGGCCATACTGCGCCCCTCCCCAAACTAACCTTGTGACCCCCCTGCAACTCCCTTTTGGGTCAGGACCCGCAATTTGAGAAATGCTGGTCTCCCCCATCAAATCTGTATAGTATAGGGTAAAAGCACACACAACACTAGATTTCACGGTGGGAGACCAGATTTCACAGTCCGTGATGCATTTTTCATGGCTGTGAATTTGGTAGGGCCCTACCTATAACCCTTCATTTGGTTCATTGCAATTAGGTTCTCTTTGCTGCCCACTTTGTTGATAATGAAGTCTACTTTCTTTTAAAATATTCTGGGAAGATATTTCCCTTGAGGACAAGTGATATTCCACTCTACCTTAGATCTGTTTTCTGCTTCATTCTACCTTCTGCCTAGAGTCCAGTTTCTTTTCTATGCCCCCCCCCCAAAAAAAAATTCAGACAAGATTCCATCTGCTCTAGGGACCTCTATTGGGAATCTTCCCATTGACTTTAATTAGCTCTGTATCAGACCCTAAAGTGCATTTTCCCGGAGAAGTTCAATTACTGGCTGTGAAAGTTCCAGATTCTCCTACTGTACTTCTATCATATTAGATGGTACGAAAGGAGAGAACTCAAAATAATGGTATCTTCAGTTTGGTCACTCCTAGGCAACTATAGCTTGTCTTTGCAGTCTTGTCATAGGATTGGTCATCACACCAGTTAACTGACTAAATACGAATGAGAATTCCAACAACAGTCTAATTATTGCAGTGGGAAAATGACTTTTGTTTTCATTGTTTCTGCTGAGCAAATCTTATATGTAGTGTTGCTGTAGCTGTGTTAGTCCCAGGATGTTCTCATCCTCTGGACAGATGACAAAGTCCCTTAGTTTTCTACCGCCAGTCCATTAAACTCTCTCTGGAACACTCCCACACCAGCATCAACTTCCTGGGCACCATGATCAGTTTCAGCCATGGAACCCTACAGACAGCTATATACAAGAAACCCACAGACCACCACACCTTCTTTCACAGATTCAGTAACCACCCCAAACACACCAAGAAATCTGTTATCTACAGTCAGGCACCCAGATACCACAGAATATGCTCTGAGGAGAAAGTCTGGGATATACACCTTAACACACTCAAAACCACCATCACCAAACAAGGACACTCCACCAGAGAAGTAGATCGCATCATGGAATGGGCCACCCTAATACCCCAAGAGAACCTGCTTCAATACAGAAAGAAAACCTCTTCTGACCACACACCCCTAATTGTCTGACCTACCACCCCATATTGGAACTCATATGGGGCATCATCAAACAACTACAACCCACACTTGATGGGGATCACATCCTGAAAAGTCTTTCCTGAACCCCTCTTTTGGCTTTCAAACAACCTCCCAGCCTCTCCAGCTCATCATCAGAAATAAGCTCCCCACTGACCATGACACACTGACTCAAAGTGGCACCAGATCCTGCCAGAACAGCCAATGCAAAACTGCAGACACATCTCCACTGCTAAAATGATCAACAACCCCCTCCCCGACATACCTTTCAAAATCCATAGCTCCTACACATGCCTATCACAACAACATGTGGTGTACCTCGTCCATTGCACTAAATGCCCCAATAGCAACCATGTGGGTGAAACCTGACATTCACTATGCTCTCGAATGACCTCACACAGAAAAATAAAAGACAAAAACACCTATGGGTGAAAATTTTTAACAAAGCAATCACTCTATATCTGACCTATCAGTCCTCATTTTCAAAGGAAACATGCACGACACTTTCAAAAGACAAGTCTGTGAGCTTAAATTCATAACGTTGGTAGGCACTCAAAATCATGGTCTTAATAAAGACACTGGATTTAGAGTCTGTTATAACAATCTGTAGCCCACTAATCCCCCTATGACTACAGTGTTGTTAAGAGGTCACTTCAACTTGAACGGTCCCTTATAATGTGCACCAATTACTTATACTAAACTAACTATCCAACCTTATATTTAGCAGTGACATGCAGAGTACCTTTCCCAGACCTGAGAAAGAGCTCTGTGTCGCTCGAAAGCTTATCTCTCTCATCAACAGAAGTTGGTCCAATAAAAGATCTCACCCACCTTGTCTCTCTCAAATCTTATAAGTATTTACAACAGTTTAGACAACTGAAATGCCAATAACTGACGTCAGAATACAGTAGTAATCCTATCCATATAACCTGCAACTCAGTTTTGCTCTGGTTACCTCCTTCATTTATGATCTATTTTTGAAAAATTCTATTAAATCTAGGCTAATAATTGGTTTTTTGGATAGGCAAGTAAACAACGGTTAATTTTCCATTATCATGGCAGAGGGTTGTCATATGTATTTTGTGCCCAGGCTGGTAAGTTTTCATGAAAACTTGTACAAGGCTAAAATAAAATTCAGGATTTTTGCATCATTCTGAAGGAATGAAACTTTAAAAGATCCAACATGAAATATTCTAGGGAACTAACTTCATACCATGAGGTAAATATGGTTCATTTGAATCAAGACCTATTGAAAGACCCACCGTGGCTTAACCACCATGTAAAAGAAGCAGTGAGAGATAAAAAGGCATCTTTTAAAAAGTGGAAGTCAAATCCTAGTGAGGTAAATAGAAAGGAGCATAAACACTGCCAAATTAAATGTAAACATGTAATAAGAAAAGGAAAAAATGAGTGAAGAACAGCTAGTCAAAAACTCAAAACGTAATAACAAAATGTTTTTTTAAGTACATCAGAAGCAGGAAGCCTACTAAACAACTAGTGGGGCCCCTGGACGATCGAGATACAAAAGGAGCACTTAAAGACGGTAAAGTCATCGAGGAGAAACTAAATGCATTCTTTGCTTCAGTCTTCACGGCTGAGGATGTTAGGGAGATTCCCAAACCTGAGCCGTCCTTTGTAGGTGACGAATCTGAGGAATTGTCACAGATTGAAATGTCATTAGAGGTGGTTTTGGAATTAATTGATAAACTTAACAGTAACAAGTCACCGGAACCAGATGGCATTCACCTAAGAGTTCTGAAGGAACTCAAATGTGAAATTGCGGAACTATTAACTATGGTTTGTAACCTGTCCTTTAAATCAGCTTCTGTACCCAATGACTGGAAGATAGCTAATGTAACACCAATATTTAAAAAGGGCTCTAGAGGTGTTTCTGGCAATTACAGACCGGTAAGTCTAACGTCAGTACTGGGCAAATTAGTTGAAACAATAGTAAAGAATAAAATTGTCAGACACATAAAAGAACATAAATTGCTGGGCAAAAGTCAACATGGTTTCTGTAAAGGGAAATCATGTCTTACTAATCTATTAGAGTTCTCTGAAGTGGTCAAACAAACATGTGGACAAGGGGGATCCAGTGGACATGGTGTACTTAGATTTCCAGAAAGCCTTTGACAAGGTCCCTCACCAAAGGCTCTTATGTAAATTAAGTTGTCATGGGATAAGAGGGAAGATCCTTTCATGGATTGAGAACTGGTTAAAAGACAGGGAACAAAGGGTAGGAATAAATGGTAAATTTTCAGAATGGAGAGGGGTAACTAGTGGTGTTCCCCAGGGGTCAGTCCTAGGACCAATCCTATTTAACCTATTCATAAATGATCTAGAGAAAGGGGTAAACAGTGAGGTTGCAAAGTTTGCAGACGATACTAAACTGCTCAAGATAGTTAAGACCAAAGCAGACTGTGAAGAACTTCAAAAAGATCTCACAAAACTAAGTGATTGGGCAACAAAATGGCAAATAAAATTTAATGTGGATAAATAATGCATATTGGAAAAAATAACCCCAACTATACATACAATATGATGGGGGCTAATTTAGCTACAACTAATCAGGAAAGAGATCTTAGAGTCATTGTGGATAGTTCTCTGAAGACATCCACACAGTGTGCAGCGGCAGTCAAAAAAGCAAACAGGATGTCAGGAATCATTAAAAAAAGGGAGAGAGAATAAGACGGAGACTATCCTATTGCCCTTATACAAATCCATGGTACGCCCACATCTTGAATACTGCGTACAGATGTGATCTCATCTCAAAAAAGATATACTGGCATTAGAAAAGCTTCAGAGAAGGGCAACTAAAGTGATTAGGGGTTTGGAACGGGTCCCATATGAGGAGGAATTAAAGAGGCTAGGACTTTTCAGCTTGGAAAAGAGGAGACTAAGGGGGGATATGATAGAGATATAAAATCATGAGTGGTTTGGAGAAAGTGAATAAGGAAAAGTTATTTACTTGTTCCCATAATATAAGAACTAGGGGCCTCCAAATGAAATTAATGGGCAGCAGGTTTAAAACAAATAAAAGGAAGTTCTTCACACAGCACACAGTCAACCTGTGGAACTCCTTGCCTGAGGAGGTTGTGAAGGCTAGGACTATAACAGGGTTTAAAAGAGAACTGGATAAATTCATGGAGGTTAAGTCCATTAATGGCTATTAGCCAAGATGGTGATAAGGAATGGTGTCCCTAGCCTCTGCTTGTAAGAGAGTGGGATGGATGGTAGGAGAGAGATCACTTGATCATTACTTGTTAGGTTCACTCCTTCTGGGGCACCTAGCATTGGCCACTGTCGGCAGACAGGATACTGAGCTGGATGGACCTTTGGTCTGACCTATATGGCTGTTCTTATGATGGAATTTTTAATGTTTCCTGCCAACAATAAAACTGGTTTTCATAACTGTTGAATCATCTTTTTTGTTCTGTACAATATGTGGATGTAGTTTTTTATTTTATGTATGTTTACGATGCTGGACATATCTCTTTCTCTCTCCATTTTTGGTATGCTGAAACTCTGTCACATGTTTTTGTTCATGAAGTGAGTTGGACCACACTCTTGCAATCAGAAACAAACTGCTCTCTGATCTTTATGCGCTAAATATGGAACTGAACAGTTTCTGTAATTAACGTAAGCGTGGGATATTCGACATACATTAGCAAATTATGGGCCAGATCTTTAGCTGGTGTAAAGCAGCATAGTTTTAAGTCAGTGATTTATACCAATTGAGGAACCAAATCAATACCTGCTTCCTCTGAAACTAACTCCTTCCTTTTAAAAAAAATCATTTGTAGAACCATTGTTGAGAACGTTCAAGAAGATGACATCTTGAAATTATTTTTTAAAATTTCATCCCTGTGTTTCTTCTTGGTGGCGGTCACTTACTAAAGCATTATGGCCTACGTCCCACCTTTTGCAGAGATCATGTTTCCCCAGGAAGAATTCTGTCAGACAGGTGCACAACAGAACAGGAACCACACAGCCCCCAGGGCTCGTGCTGCATGCCCTCCTCTCCATGTCCAGCCAGTAAGCTCAGCCACTTTCTCCACCTACCTTCAAGCAGCTACCATCTTCAAAGCACCATCATGGTCTGTCCTCCTCAGCCACATTATAGGGTTGTGCAAAAAGAATACTCCTTGCACCCTTCTCCCTATTGTGCAACTATGCAAGGATTAGCCATAATCTATCCACGTAATATCAGGACAACAATTTCTTGGAATGCCAATAGTACTGCTTCTGTAACAGAGTTACCGGAAGTTTGTTTTTAACATGCAACTCTCAGTTTCAGTAGATGATGCTTCAGAGCATTTTCAGAGATTGATAGATTTCTGAGTCCAGAAAGCACGATTATGATCAACTAGTCTGACCTTCTGCATAACAAAGACTAGAGAATTTCACCCAGTAATTCCCGCATCAGGCCATCAATGCATTCAGCATCGTTCATCAATAACTTGTGGTTGAAGTAGCGCACATCTTTTAGGAAAAGCATCCAAAATTGATGGAAAGACTCCTAGGGGTCTCAAGACACATCTCTCTTGTATGGGTCTCGTGAGCAATGTAATCTTTTGCATTCATTTAAGAATACCGTATTGGAGATACGGCCATTTTATATGGCTGTTCTCTCCTTTTCTCACCCTACCTGAACTAGAGCTAGTTTCCTCCTAAATTTGAGTGTGAAAGAAACACAACATAAACTGAGAAAAAGTAGTGTCCAGCAACCACTGAGAATCAGCAGGAGAGTACCCCTTTTATTTAAGGTTATGACAGAGAGGCGAGCAGAATTCCACAACTTGGAAATTCTGGAAAGAGACAAAGATCATTAAAAAAACCTGAGGAAACCCTTAGGAAGCTAGGAATTTGTGCAATATGGACTGTGCTTTGTCCCAATTTAGCTCTAGGGAATTAAGAATTGATTCATTCTGAAGACTCAGACTGAAGTTGTTGGAACTGTAAGCTACCTGTGTAAAACAGAGAATTTATTGCATCTATTCAAAGCTCAGCATATATTCCAGAGTAAAATATCTTGATCTGGAATGCTAATAGCTTTCAGCTCTTCTCCACTTATTACAATTCAAGGATAGAGTGCAGAATTCCTTGCTAGCATTTGCTTTCAAAAAACAAAGGATATACGTGAGCTACCAGAAAAGCTATCTGAAGAAAATTACTCATTTGATTGAAATCTCTTGGCAGTTTAAGTAGGATTCTTCAATATTTCTGATGGTCTTAGGCAACACATCTAGCTAATATGTTTATCCTGTGTAGCTTTGTGTTTCATTAGTTTGACAGGACATTCCATAGAAACAAGTGTGCAAGTATTAAATATGCAAATAGCTAAACATTTTGAAAGATATAAAATGTCTTGCTTCATCAGCACTGAGGGTGCTCCTCCCACCTTCTTTCCCAAAGCACAGGGTGATCAGCTTATTAGGTAGGTAAGAAAGTCCCAGTTTCCTGGGGTGACCCATGGTGTCACCTATCCACTTCCAAAGATAGCTAAATCCAGATTTTGCCCGCACACCAAACACAGACGTGCTACCTACTGCACTGTAGGATTTGGAAGGTCCATACCCTCACTGGGCTCACCTTGCTGAATATGAAACCGCACAGGGGACACTCAGGCAGGAAAAGCCAGGATGACTCTAGAGAGGAAGGCTGGAGCAGGACAGGAGTCATTGGGTGAGGGATTCTGGAATGCCTAGAGGAATGAGTGGCAACCCTTCTACTCATCCCTGCCCAGTGGTAAGTCCCTAACCTAAATGCTTTCAAAGGACACAATCGAAAACCCAGGGAAGTTAATTCCAATCCTGGTTCAAAGTCTTTCCATTAACTTTAGCTGGCTTTTGATCAGACCGATATGCATATACCATGGATGTGTGTGCATCTCTGTGCCCCCCTAGTGGCTAATCTACATAAAAGGTTTATGAACTGCACCAGTTTCTAGCTATCTTAATTTAGTCATTTCACTCAGTAGGCAGAGGCTCATGCTTTTAGCACTGATGGTCTGGAAATCCAAACCTTTTTGTTAATGCAAGAATGACTTGTTAGAAAAGAGGCACCCAATGTAGGGCTTGAACTCACAACTCTGGGATTAAGGGTCCCATGCTATCCTGACTCAGCTAATCAGTTATACATACACATGTGTACATCAATGACCTTCACATGCTCTTTACCTAGGTCTTTAGCTTTGAGAAACCTATTGCTTCCCTACTTTACGAATTTCACACAGAGAGCCTGCATCCCAGAGCCTGAACATCAACACTGCAATTTTATAGCCCCACAACCCAAGACCAAGTCATATGACATGGGCCAGGTACACGTTTTATTGCCTGGCCCATAGACAACCCCCACCCATAGAAAAAATATCCAGTTATTATAATTAAGGATAACAAATGTCATGATTCATCCAGCTGCTATTAGAAATCAGTTTAAGACCTAACAGGAAAGGGAAAGGGGGCGCACAGATTATCGCACATCTGCAGGTCTCTTACACCTTCCAGTGGAGCATCTGGAATTGGCTACAGACAGAGACAGAATGACCTTTGGTCTGGATCCAGTCTGGCAGTTCCTGTGTACCATTAAGAAAGCTGTGGGAATGGTCTGAAGTTTCTGGTGAAGAGCACTGACTTTGTAATTTTAACAGGAACTAAATTTCACATTAAGTTAATGGTGGCAAACAAAACAGTTGTTTTATATAAAGGGAGAAATGCTATAGTTTTTAGAATCTTTTTAAGGAAAGAGAACAAAATAGAGCTGCACAGACTCTAGTATTTTGTACTGAATAGAAAAAAAAACAAACACTCAATGTGGAGCAGATCAAAATGATTTTTACATCTCCAAATCTTCTGGTTCTATTAAAAAGAGAAAAAATATATAACAAAGGAAGACTGTCATTTGTTCAGAAACACCTTTTTACATGGATCTGTTTTTCTTTCATTTCTGCTGAAGAAGAAAAAAATTACCTTGAAAACACTACAAATTAGTCAACCCAAAGAATGTCTGAAGTCACCAATCACTAGGCAGTAGTTGAAAAAAAACATGAAATTATAAAACTAAGAGCTCCAGGGTTTAAGGTGGGAATTCTTGATAAGAGATTTTTCTTTTGTTGGGGTTTTATTTCAGACTGTCTTCTGGGTTCCCTGTAGCAACTGTGCAACCCCCAGGGGATAAATTATACTATTACAGAGTAATGAAATGTTTCCTGAAAAATTCCACCACCAGTTTTATTACCATAGGCCATTCTAACAATTTCTCTCCATGCTCACAGATTGACAATTAAACCATTGGGGACTTTGGTCCAAACTGGAGTCTTCACAGTTACACTCGTTTGTATGTATGACATTAACACTTCCAAAAAATATCCTTCTGTATCACCACCCAACTGAAACCAAGTAAAACATGAGGGAAATAGAAACAGGGAAAATGGAAAATTTCCTCACTGTTTTCCGCAATTTACAATCCCGTGTTTTTCTTTTATAAAGTGAATTTAGTAGTAATGAACAGACAATATCCATGGTGAGTGAAGTCGTCGATCCCTCGAGGTAGAGAATGAGCTCTTCCACAGGTTTTACTTTTCATGGGTCCTTTGGTGACTGAAGAGCCTGATTCTTGAGCCACAGGCTTGTTGGCAGACATTGCAGGTAGTGTTGAAAGACAGAGTTGGCCTGCAATTGCTGCGTGACAGTTGTCTTTCCTTTCTTTTCTGGCATTTTTCTGTGACCAGGGCAAGGCTATTTTCCTCAAAAGTGGACGTTCCCTCTCTGACAAGTCTTCACCAGTTATCCGTATCCTGCTGTCTCCCAGCATGTGGTGTCGATGCCACATCTCTTGATGTTTATCTTGAGGGTGTCTTTAAAGCATCTCTTTTGGCCTCCCCATTTCTTTTCTCCTTTTGTGAGTTGGGCATATAGTAGTTGTTTTGGTAAGCGTCTATCAGGCGTGCGCACACAGTGTTCGCTCCACCTCAGCTGGTGCTGGATAATTAGGGCCTCAACACTGAAGATGCTGGCTTCTGTGAGGATACTGACATTAGTGCGATGATCCTCCTGCTTTACGTTGAGGCTCTTCCATAGAAAGTGCTAGTGCTGGCGTTCCAGGTTTTTCAGGTGTTTTCTGTAGGTCACCCAAGTCTCACAGCCATAGAGGAGAGTTGGGATTACCCCTCCTTTATAAACTAAAAGTCTAGTGTGTGTTCTGATGTTGTGATTGTTAAACACCCGGCGAGACAGTCTGCCAAAGGCAAGGCTGGCACAGCAAATTCTGTGCTGAATCTCGATGTTTATGTCTCCCCTCTGTGAGAGACGGCTTCCAGGATAGGCAAAGTATTCTACATTTTCCAGTTCTTCTTTGTCGATGTACATCTTCCTTGCTGTGTCTGACGATTGACCAAGGACTGGCTGGTGGAGAACTTTTGTTTCGGCGATGTTCAGAGTTATCCCTAGGCTTCTGTAAGAATCAGAGAAGGAATTAAGGCAGTGATGGGCAACTTGCAGCCCATCAGGGTAATCTGATTGCGAGCTGTGAGACCTTTTGCTGGGAGCTGCAGGGGGCTGTGCCTGTGGATGGTAAACATCAGCAAAATGTCTCGTGGCCCGCAAATCAGATTATCCTGATGGGACACATGTGGCCCACAGGCCGCAGGTTGCCCACCACTGAATTAAGGGCTGTTTGAAGATCCTCCTTTGAGTGTGCAACTATAGCACAATCATCTGCATACTGGAGTTCATTTATTGTTGCCAATATTACTTTAGTTCTGGCACTGAGACGAGAAAGGTTGAAGAGGTTGATGTCAATCTGATATTGGATGCCAATGCCCTGTGGTAGATGGTCTTGAGTTAATGTTTTCATAGCTGCTAAGAAAATGGAGAAAAGGGTGGGTGCCCGTACACAGCCTTATTTTACACCAGTTCAGATGACAAAGGGCTTAGAGGTGGAGCCACTGCACAGGATGGAGGCAGTCATCTGGTCATGGAGAAGTTACAATGAGGATAAATTTGCTTGGGCAGCCAAACTTTGACATGATTTTCCAGCGAGCCCCACGGCTGGCAGAGTCAAAGGCTTTGGTCTAGTCGGTAAAGGCCATATACAGCTCCTGATGTTGTTCTTGACATTTTTCCTGGATCTGCCTGGCTGCTAAAATTATGTCAGTGGTGCCTCATGATGGTCTGAAGCCACAGTGGGACTCTGGAAGTACTTCCTCTGCAAGAGGGAGCAGGCAATTCAATGAGATTCTAGCAAGAATCTTCGCAGCGATGGAGAGGAGGGCAATGCCTCGAAAGTTGCCACGGTCGGCCCTGTCTCCCTTTTTGAACATGGGGACCATGTTAGCATTACGTAAGTCAGCAGGGATTTCTTCGGTGCACCAAATTTTGAGGAGCAGCAAGTGAAGCTTGTTAGCCAGTGAAGTAGTCATTCATCAAACAGTTACAACATGGGAGACCCTCACTGCTCACCAGCATGCTTCAAACTGACCTGAAAGAACCTGTTTCAGGATGAGAAGAGCTCATTCTCCATCATGCCTTGTCAGTCCTTGGCCTATCTACACTATGACCAAGGGTAACAATTGTCGTCATGTCACGAGATGGGCACCTGCTAACTACACTCCCTGCCCAGTGGCAACAGAGTGTCTGAGTACCGCACGTAGTAGTACACTTGACATCTCATTGCTGCTAGCCAGAAGCCCAGAATTAGGAGTTAAGGAGGAGGAAGAGGAAGACACTGGCCCAACCCCCATCTTCATCCATGAAGGGTTGCAAAGGAGAGCAAGAAGTGGAATGCTTCACAGCAGAGGAATCAGCAGAAGCAGCCATGATAACAGGAACAAGACAGGCACTACACATCACTAGGATACACACACCTTGGCCCATTAAGTCATATCACAGTGTCATACTGTGACCACAGAGGACAGCAACAGGTTATAACATCTAGGAATTCCTCATGTGTTAACTTCTGGAGAAGATTGAGATGTTTGTACTAAAATGTACTACCTTTCTTTGGGTAATAAGCAATGTGGGTCACCACTAACCTTAAGGTAGAGTACCAGACAACCGTCTGACCTGGATAGCTTGTAGAATAGAAAACCTTCTCAACCATGTTCAGCACTGCTTATAGACTCCATGACTCATCTCAAATCTCAATTATGGAAGGTGAAGGACACCTTCTCGTCCACCTCCCAAGAGGGGCTCATGTGAAATTAAGTCCTTTGGGTGGCTACACATAATCTGCAAATCTAGAGACAAGACTAACACGAGCACCCTGCTAATCTACAGGCCTCATGACACTGAAGGTTTCTGAGGGAAAGTGACAGACATGCTGTCAATATGGCAACAGTGTTCACAAGGCTCATCATGGCGAGAGACTTCAACATCCATGTAACATGCAGATAATGCCTTGAACACAGAGGCAAAAAACCTCCTAGCCAAACTCCAGGCAAAAGGCAGTTACCACTCTGGCCCACCTCCAAATGTTCATGGAAAACCATATTTTAAATTTTACTTAAAGAAAACTATATAGTGAACCAAGAGACCAAGGAGGAGAACTGATAAAGCACACACATACCCCCTACCTACTGCTACTAATACAGCTCTCACCCAGCTCCCACGCCAATCGGCATGGTTCTCAACACAAGCAGCAGGCAAGATGAGCTGTCAAACACTGGTTGTGGAAAACACCACATGACACAGTAGACTTTGGCACAAGGGATTCTCACAAACAATATTATTCACTACCTTGAACCTGAGAAGTGAAAACTTTTGCTATCCTGCTGCTTTTCCCACTTCACACATATGCAGTATTTCTATGTTCATGTTTCACACCACATTACTTGCTTAAAAATGGATCCCATTATCACATACTGCTGATCCCCAGCTTCAAAAAGCTCCCAGTCACAATATTATTTCACGGGTTTCTGTTTCTCAACACACTTAAAATGTAACAAAACCTGATACCTTTCAACACATGCAACTCTATTTCTCCCAAACTTTAAACTTATGGTCTACTTAAAGTGTAATGTTTATGCTAAGGAATATCAGTAATTAGCACCGGCAGAAATGCCCATTCATGAAAATTATAGGAGCTGCAGATAAAGCACGTGGCAGGCAGTTTAAGGGCTTGTCTACACAACCCGGCAATGTGGACTATGAGGGTGTGAGTTGCAACCGCACTGAAGTGTTGTACTGTAACTGCCCCTTGTAGACACTGCGACCGTGAACTAAAACATACCTCATTCATGTTAATGTAGTCTTGGCTCAAACAGGACTCTGTGCTTATTCTATCAAGGGGTTTAAGCTGTTTCTGTCACCCACATGCGCACGCACACTGCAGGACACTAGCTGGCTCAAGGGATTGATATAATTTTCACCTCTACATCACTGGTTCAAATGCACTTCAATAGTGACAACAACTGAGCAAATACTTTAAAAAAAAAGTACTCCTAATTATTCATCAGAGTAAAACACATCAGTTTGCTTTGTTGGTACTCGTAAAGCCCTTTAATTGACGTTCCAACAACATTTGTGAGAGGGATTTGTTTTATTTTGTTCCCAAGAATGTTTGCTTGAAGTCTCACAAACACTCATGCAAACATTTTTGCATAAAGATTCACACCAGAAGTTTGCAATCTTATTTCCTCATCCAGCTAAGAAGTTATTTAGTCAGTTCCAATAATCTAGTGAAAAAGCAGAAATACTAGGAACATCATATTGTTTAAGCAAATAGTTTGAAAGCAACACATAGGATATTCATTTCACAGTTCAAAGTAACAAACATTTGTTTATGTAGAATTCACAATAGAAAGAGCTAACTAGTTTCATTATTTACAGCACATAGTTTGTCAAGCTCCAATGGTTTCTGAAAGTTGGCTTTTCAGTGGACAATGATAGATGATGTATTGGTCTCAGCCCAGTTCGTAGAGGTCGGGTGATCCAGATCACAAAACCCACCATCATAACTGGTGACTTGTCACAAAGACTAAGGGCTGCATGGGAATGGAGACTAAACTAGCAAACCAGAACAGGGTTACATTAAGCACATGTGTAGATGTTTTCCTGAATCATGGATGGTGTGAGGTGTGATGCTATCTAAAGGGGAAGGTGGCTGTCTACACTAATATGGTAACTGCTGTTACAAAATTGGGATAAAACCTGTACAAAAGTATGCCTTGTGAGGCATCATTGGAAAAGCTGTAACCTGCTGAGTATTATTTTGTTATAACGTGTATATCGACATTGTATGTGAAGCTATGAAATTTTGCTATATGTTTGTAACATAAACATGTTATGAGTCTGAGAAACACAGGTTAGCTCTTCAGGGATAACAAAATAACTAAACGTGGGCCTCCGCATATCATTTCCAAAGACGTCTAAGTCACATATATGCAGGAGATGCCAGCAAAATTTGTAATTCAGACTGATAGCAAAGCATGTATGTCATGGAACTGCCTGACCCACAACACAGCCAGGATTTTTCCAGCAGAAAATGTCAAGATATAAAAGGGAGAAAAAAGGTCCCTGGCCACCTCTTTGCTACCCCATCTCTGGGCTGATGAATTCTAACTAGTGTGACAGGGTGGGGCCAGATGGCTACAGGAGAGTGATAGAAGGCAGATATGTTAGCCCCAGGTTAAGTAGTCCCTTTTCCCTGGATAAAATAACAGGGAAGGTTCCAGAACAATCAGGAACCTTCTGGAAACAATTAAGACAGACAGGCTGATTAGAACACCTGCAGCCAATCAAGAAGCTGCTAGAATCAATTAAGGTAGGCTAATCAGGGCATCTGGGTTTAAAAAGGAGCTCACTTCAGTTTCTGGTGTGCGTGTGAGGAGCTGGGAGCAAGAGGCGCTAGGAGCTGAGAGTGAGAACACGGACTGTTGGAGGACTGAGGAGTACAAACATTATCAGACACCAGGAGGAAGGTCCTACGGTGAGGATAAAGAAGGTGTTGGGAGGAGGCCATGGGGAAGTAGGCCAGGGAGTTTTAGCTGTCGCACAGCTGTTCCAGGAGGCACTCTAGACAGCTGCATTCCACAGGGCCCTGAGCTGGAACCCGGACTAGAGGGCGGGCCCGGGTTCCCCCCCCAAACCTCCCAACTCCTGGTCAGACACAGGAGAAGTTGACCTGGACTGTGGGTTCACGAAAACGGCCAAACTGAGGGCTGCTGTGAATGCTGAGGGCTGCTGTGAATCTCCAAGGCGAGCAAATCAACCAATAAGAACAAGACCCACCCAGGTAGAGGAGGAACTTTGACACACTAGAGAAATTTCAAACAAAAGGACTGAAGTTCCCAAAACTATTTGGGCAACCCAGAGACACTTGTAGAAAACTAGCAGATTTAACATCCCTGCTATCCTTTTGGACTACATACTTTGAGCCAACTGCAATTATTTTATTTGCTTTGACCTTTCTTAGTAACTCATTTCTTTTTTCTCATTAATAATTCTTTAGTTAGTTTACTAAAGGATTGGCTACAGCATTGTTTTTGGTGTAAGGTCCTGAGCATCCATTGACCCGCATATGTGATTGGCCTCCTGGGGCTTGAAGATGTGGTGATTTTTGGTTTTAATAACTTTCATCAGAGAAGTCCAGTTTGTCTGTGTGGTAATATAGGCTGCAGTGAGATATATATATAGGCTCTATGTTAAACTAGTAGAGTGATTCAGGAGCACACATTTGTTCCTGGTTTGGTTGAATCTAACATACGACCAATAGTTTTTTGACCATCTGACCTGAAATTGGCCTTCTCAGCTGTGGCCCATACCAGGCCTGGTGACATAAGGTACTACTATTGAATATGAGTAAGGATGGTAGAATATTATGATTTTGATTACTCTCATAAATCTTGTAAAAGGATGAGATTTATTTCTCATGATAAGTAGAAAGAAGATGAGAGTTATACAAATTTTAAAGATTACTGACAGATACGGGGCCTATTCTGGCTTTCAAGTGGCCTAATTCCCACTGACTTCAGTGCAAACAGAATTTGGCCCTGTGATGTTTATATAGCAATTGGGGGGTTGTGCATGTGTGATTGCAGCACATGTAGACATACCTGAGCTAGCTTTAATCTAGCAGTGTAGCTGCAGCAGCCCACTTAGGCTCGGGGGTCCTTACTTGGGGGACTAGCTCAGGCTGAAGTCTGTGCTGGTGTGGCTTCATTATTGGCACCCGAGCTAGTGAAATTAAAATTAGCTCAGAAATATTTACACATGGTGCAATCAAACCACTGAGTGCAGGGTAGGCTTACCCACAGTGTCTATGAACATAGGCTATTCAGACAAAGGAGTGGCCACAAGTTCATTAGAACTTCTTCTCTGACACATGGTAACATCTGCTCCATTAGAAAGCCCAATCACAGTTTGATAAATCAAGCTTTCTTCCCAATTCCCATTTTCATCCTTTCATTACAACCTAATCATTTATCTTTTTGTTTATTAAAACTACCTATTCCTTTATTTCATATGCTGGTTGCTTTGGATTTCTCTTCCATTTCAAAGCTGTCTATAGCACCCACAGCAAAAGAAGTGGTCTCTCCCACGATGCTGCGGTCTGTGTTTTGGGATACTATTAATAGCAAGAATCATCTCAGATTTCACCTCAACAGAAGAAGCAAGAAGGTATAAAAATTCTCTTGCTCAGAATATTAAGGTATTGTGTAAGATAGGGAAATTGACTGATTTGGCAGAGTAATTATTCTGGAAAAAAAGTGATTTTTATTCTGGAATACAGTGTTCCTAAAGGGAGCTATTTGAGATTAGCTATTGCAGAATAGTTTATTCCATAATAGCCACGCCTGTCAATTTCCCCATCTAGACAAGGCCTTTGGAATGGCTATTGTATTGTCCTACATTTTATTTCAAGGGTTAGGTTTTGTTCTCAGATGCATAGCATGAATCACCCCGAGCATATGCTTTCTTACATACCACTTTCTTCTTAATATTCAACGTGAAGAACAAGAATGAACTCAAAGTACCTTTTGGCAAATTTTACAAATGGATTATTTAAGGCTGGTTTAAAAAAGAATCCTGGCAAGCTTCAGGCATATTATAGAGCAGATGAAAATTAATGGTACCTCCCTGTAATGCCTAAAAATGTTTCTCTCTGAGGTTTTATGTAAACTGTAGGAAGAATTTAAAGACTATCATGAACCAGAGATCACCACTTAACTCCTGTCAAATAATCATAAACCCACTCTACAATATATACTTTCTCAGCTATTACACTTTCTCAGCCATCTGCAAGAGCTCTTCCTGTATTTAGTAGAAATATAGAGGGTTCTTTTCCTATAGTTTTAATTTTGCAAAATGGGAAATGTGATCACTATAGTATATTCATATTGCAAAAATAATGCAAGAAACAGGTGTGCTCTAATAATAACTTGATTCCCAGTTGCACTCTTCTATTAAATAGATTTCACTGTTTTCCTCTTGCCTGACAGTGACCTGATTCCAGAATTATTCATGTATTTATTTATTTCTAAGACAGAACAGAAAGTAACATACGTGTTTAATTACTTCGCATTTTATTTGCAAGACAAATGATCATTTGAGTTTGATGCAAACTCTTATTATTTGGATTACTATCGCACCATATGCCCCAAACAGGATTGGGATTTTATTGTGCTAGGAGCTGTATAAGAACAGAATAAGTAACAGTTCTTGCTGGAACTACTCACTAGGGACCCATGAACTGGTTTGGAAAAATAAATACCTCCCTCTATTCACAAAAAAAATTTCATGTTTCTAAAACCAAAACCACAAATGAAACTTTTTGTGGTTTTACGTGTTTGGGTTCATGTTTTTCCCATTAGTTTTCATTTCTGTCAGGGTCTGGAAGTGCTAAACGCTTAAGACTGTTCTTGCAGTATTTCCAGCTCAAAAAGTGGCAGAAAGTACTGGAAGACTCACAAGAAATTCTCATGAGATTTCTGGTCAAATTTTGCAGATTCAGGCAGCACAAATACAGTACTTGGGATAAACATGAAAACTCTTGGGTGCTTATCCAATCTAAGCTGAAATCCAGACCTTCTGGGGTTTGCTCCTTCCTCTTCACTTGTATAAAACTGATCACCCAGGGCACAGTCCTGCGATGTTCTGATCATCCCCATCACCTACTGAAAAGGGAGCATCTAACAACTCAGAGGATTAACCCTAATGCACTGTCAAACATGATGCACTCAAGCCAACTTTGAATAA
Source organism: Natator depressus (assembly GCF_965152275.1). Taxonomy (NCBI): domain Eukaryota; kingdom Metazoa; phylum Chordata; order Testudines; family Cheloniidae; genus Natator; species Natator depressus. Next base: position 109,189,073 of record NC_134238.1, on the reverse strand, counting down.
TGCCAAGCAAACAAACTGGCATTAACCATAAACATTTAAACATTTATCATTTTATTTCAAATTATGACTTTTCATATTTTATTTAAGCTCATTTGATTTCTTTTTTTAAGCAGAAAAATACCTCATATTGGCTCAAGTATTTCCTTCCTCCTTTGCTTACTTGACTTGCAAATATCACTTTAAAAAAGAAATGTAGTCAGCAAATAAATTCCTTTTGGGTAATTTTTTTTTAAATGTCCAAATGCATTAAGGAGTTTAAATCCCATTTTCTAAAATGAGGATGAATCTACACTCCAAGAACTACAGCAGCACAGCTGTAGCACTGCAGTTATACCACTGTAGCAAAGACGCTTGCTGCAGCAATGGAAGGGATTTTTCCTGTCACGCTAGTATTGCCTCAAGAGGCAGTAGCTTGGTCACTGGAAGAATTCTTCTGCCAACCTAGATGCATCTACAGTGGAGGTTAGTTTACATAGCTACATTGCCCAAAGGTATGAAATTTTTCATAGCCTAGAGTAATGCAGGTAGATCACCCTAAGTTTTAAACATAGACAAGGCCTATTTAAGTGCTTGGAGGCCTAAGTCTCATTGAAAAATCAATGGCACTTAGATTCCTAAGAGCCAAAGTCACTTTTGAAAATGGTATCTAAGCTCGTAAGTCACTCAGGCTCTTTTCATTAATCTTTCAATCATGCATCTGTCAGATTTGGACTCTCACTATATATTGTACTTTACCATTGGTTTACTCACTGCCTCTGTTTTTCTGGCACAGAGTGGGAAGTTAAGCTAATTGTACCTCTTTGTGGTCTACATTATCTGAACAGCTGGTCACTTCCAGATGTGCGTGGGGGGGAATCAAACATAGTTCTAGTCAAGTGAAGAGATTTCATTTTAACTGTATTGGGCAATGTATGCAAAAAAAGACGTTATAGTCATTAACACATCTCTACCCAGTATATACTGTTCTAGCAGTATAATGCATCTCCAATTTCCTTCAAATCCATTTAGAGTACTGATGCTTAAAAATTCTAAGACACGCTATGATTAATAATATGATTGAGAATAGAAGATTATTAAGGTTAATCGTAATTGGCCTCACAATAACATTTTGGAAAAAAGCCACTCAATGGCTGTTGAAAAGAGTCAAGCAACATGCGTCTACCAATGTTGAAATGGTATTATTTTGCAAAGACCTAGCAGGTCACTTTTCTGGCCTGATTCTCTATAGCAAGCCACAGCTCAACACACTTTCTTGAAGCCTTAATTCATTTTCTAATCTGAAAATAAAACCACATCTAACAGAGTAGTTCAACAGTTCATATTATAAAAAGGCAGATCCCAAATCAATGAGAAGATAGGGAAAGAAGCATTTGTTCACCACATTTTGAGAGCTGAAATATAAAACAAGGATGATAAAAAGCAGAGCCATATGGTCATTTCTTAATGAGAACCAGAAAGATGTCACTGGAGAAGAATGGGAACTCATTTTTAGCACTTTCCCCTAAGTGTTCTGCATAAAAAGGGTTATCTTTTTATTGGATTTACTAGCCTAGTAGCACAGAAGAAATAAAACCCCTCATTGTCATAAGGACAATAAGGTTTCAGAGCGACAATGAGATGCTTACTATATTTTATCCTCTCTTGTTCCCTGAACCTCTGCCTTGGAAATCTCGAACATTGGGTCCCCAAGGATGAAGAGCTGCCAACAGTGATCCTCTCAAAGCAGACCTATGCTGCTAATTCATTAAGTGTCAATAAAAAAAAAAAAAAAAAAAAAAAGAATTGTTCATTCTATTCCTCCAGCTGGCTGTCTGCAGTGGTGGGTGGTGACTAATAGAATGATGTAATCTGAAGTGGCCGTCTGTAGGAGGTCACAGTTCATCTACTTCCACTAAGGAGTTGCAGCTGTAGAATCGGCAGCTTTTACTTGGGAGTAGCTTGGCCACATCATGCATTGAAGTGTCTTGTAGCAGTTGCTTCTCTCTTCCCCAAAGTAAGACATAGAAAAGGAGGAAATTACAAGGAACCATAATGGGTCAGCAGTATGGCTGACATCCAGCATCAATGGAACAAGGACCATTAAAGTAATCCCAATGTACTAAAACACAGGGAAGAAAACTTGAGGGATAAGAGTGCTAAATCAAACAAAGTATTTTTTAAAGTTAAGTCAGCTAAATTAAAATACAAACCAAAGCAGCTTCTGCTTCCCTTCACCCTTCATCATGACTGCTGAGACAGGCCTCAAAGTACCCAGTTGAGTTTGCTTCTGCTGGACCCTCTGCACCCTTCCCACCAGGGTTAGGGTATGACACGGCTCACACTGTGACACTGCTACTGTGTAGCCATCTGTGGCATATCCAATCTGCTGTGCTGCTTTCCTGACCAATTGCTGTTAATCGCAGTACTAGGACCTGGACTCCAGCTGCCTGAACCTGTTTCTACCTATGGCTCTGGCGACTTGAAAGCAACACCAAGACAAGCCTCTTTGGAACCTAGGCTCTCCTCCTAAAGCCTTGTCTACATTAGGGATTTTTCCACTGGTTTAACTGCAATGATGTAGCTGCACCCAAGCAAAGCCCTAACATAGACATACAGCACTGGTGCAAAACGTGGCATGCACACTGCAGCGAGTCCACAGGAAGGGTTTGCAACAGAGTTGGTTGAAAGTTTTCCAACAGAACAGTCTTCAAGCAGAAAATGTTGATCTGACAAATTCTGAACATTTCACGGGAACATATAGATTTCAATGACGTTTTTAATGAAAATTATCAAAGTGTTTCATTTCTATTAGATCAAAGCACTTTGTTTCAACTTAATACATAAAAGTTGAGACAATACAACTGAAATGAGGTGCTTTGTTTTTCTGAAATTTTGTTTCACAGGAAATTTCAAAAAAATGTTTTTCTGATTCAGGATGAAAGGAAATTTTATGTTGTTGTAATTTCCCATGGAATGGAAATTCAGATTTTCAACCAGCTCTAACTTGCAGTGGTGCAGCTACACTGATGCAAAAATCCCGAGTGACCATAAGCTCCAAGACCTCCTAGCTAGCCAGTGTTTTCTTCCCCCAGGGTAAGGGCCTGTTCCTTCAATTACTTGGTAATAACCGCAATGCCTGACAGAGTCATGCCCTTGCAGTACAAAGCACCATACATGTTGTCACAGTTCCCGGGCAACTGCACCTATATTCCTCCTTCCCCACCTCCCCCTGTGGTTCACTGCAAGAGTTCCCCATCACGTCTGAGGTCTCCTGCCATCACCTGTCTCTAGATGGGGACTCTTGTCCCACTCACTTCTGACTGGAGGATTTTAAGGCTGCACAGCTCCCTGCCTTACACTGTTATAGTCCAAGCAAGCCAGTCTGCCTCAGAGCCAGAGCCTGTGCTTTGCTTTCTTGCTGAGGGTAATGATCGATGTATTACCAGCATTTACAAGTTACCACACAGCTCTTACTAAGCAAACACCTTTATTCTTAAAGTAAAAGCATTACAGAAACAAATAAAAATTCCTGTGCACATGCTAAAAGTTTGCCAGAGGTCACCCAGCCTTCTGAAGGTGCCATAATAATTCAAGTCCTTCTAACCTTCCCACATGGATTGGGAGCCCCCCTTTTGGACAGAGGTCCTTTCCAATTGCTGGATCAGAAAGAAGGCCCTAAATCAGTTCAAACTCATCCTTTAATACCAAAAACCCTTTCTTTATCTCCTAGTCTCTGGAAAAAAAAGAGTTTGAACCAGTTCATGTAGACCACTCTATGGGGTGGTACCGCTCTCTGGAGGTGGTTAATCTCAGTGATTCAAATTAATCACCTCCCACGGTTTGGTTCCTATAGGAGCTGTGGTCATGCACTTCCTCTCCTCGGAGTGGAATACAATCATACTTAAATCATTCATACATTTAATACAAGATGGTCCCCAAAGATATTGCAGGCGATTGCAATATCTGTCACACATGCCTGATGGCATTTGTAGGCATTACATTTGTTTATACACAGTTTCTCTTTTATAGCTGTGGATACAGGGATTGGCTTGAAAATGAGGGACTTTTTATAATAGTATTAATTACCCAGCAATCAGTTTGTTTCAAAGAATTGTTTTTCTAAATCACTGAGAATCTAAATTTTTAAAAAGTTTGTCTTATTTCAGAGCAAATCTTCTAAAAAAGAACCAGCAGAGGCATATGAACTGTTATTTTTATACATCCACAAGCACGGGAGATGAGAAAGCATTAGGGTCACCCAGTGCCATTTTTCCAGCTCCATCTCACCACTCTAGAGTAAAAAAATAATAAAAAAAAAACTCAAGTATTCAATGTTTAAAGTGTCATCAAATCTAAAACTGTAAATTGGATGCTCTCAAAACCTAGGATAATTTTGACCAAGGAATACATGGGTTCATTTCTGTGGAAAAAATGTATTATTTTCTGCCAGGAGTGGGAAACACAGTTAAATCTGAGGCAGAGATTCTCAGTCTTTGGTTCATTATGATTAGGGCTACCATTCCAGAGACCTATGTGATATTTTCTGCCCCAGGGCTAGACTGCTGTCAGCAGGCAGCCCTGCAGCGCTCAGCCGCTGCTGGTGGGGGCCCCCAGCAGCTCCTAGCCTCTGGGCAGCAGGGGAACCCCAGAGCTCCCACTCAACATGGGCAGCTGGGATCCCCCCGCAGCAGCCCAGCCACAGCAGGCAGTGGGGGACCCCCACAGCAGCCCAGTCACTGTGGGTGGCAGGGGAGGGTAGGGGAACCTCGCAGCAGTCCAGCCACCGTGGGTGCTGAACCCTCCTCCCTCCCCATTTTGTCAGGGATACTTTTAGTAAAAAACAGGGACAGGTCACAGGCTTCCATGAATGTCTACTAAAAATATCCGTGACAAAATCTGAGCCTTAATTATAATGCAGTAGTATCTAAGGCCCTGATGCTGTAAATAGAACCATGCAGGTGAATCCCAGTGCCCCCACACAGCCACATTAAAGCCATATTCAGACCCATCTGAAAAGAGCCCCAGTGATGTCAGTTAGGCTCCATGTATGTAAAGGGATCTTCCCAAAAGACTCAGAAGCAGGGCCTTAAAATAGGGATTATTTCCTAGAATTTCAGTTCCGCTAAGATCTGATTCTGCAAAGACAACAGCACGGGCAGAACCCCAGAATTTGCAGACTCAACAAGAGGTTTATCTTGTTACTTGAAAAAAAAAATTGGAATTCCAGAATTGCTAGCCCCAAGGGTTCAAAAACCTTAAATCGGATCCCAAAAAACATGAGATTGGTTTTAAAATCATGTACAAATAATAATATAAATAAAGAGACTGGCTTTTGTCTGCCTTTTCATGGTTTGCAGTTGTAGGGGTAAACTGCCATCTCTAAACTTGTGTGATCCTCTCAGGGTCAAAACACAACCTTAAAACACTCACAAATTCCAGTTCACTGCTCACAGGGTATTTCGTTTACTCTCTCCTATCCTCTGCCATTTTCCCTCTCCCCCTACCTACACACGATAGGCAGATGCCCCACTTATGTGCTACTCCCAGATTCCTGCCTCTCACATACCCTCTACATTCACATGTTCCTGGTATTCCCCTATCATTCTTCTCACAGTCACTTGCCCATCACATTGTCTCTCTGCCATGGCACATTCCCCTGCTACTCCCTCTGCCAGCCTCCTGTTCCCCTGCACTCCCTCTCAGTTAGCTTCCTCCTACCTTTGCACAGGCTCCTATCCAGTCTCCCAACACCTCCCTTGTCTGCTGCCCTCAGTCTCCTTACAGAAACTTCCACATTCTCCTCCTCTTCCTGGCCCTCACATGGAAACCAATCTGTCACCCATTTTCCCTGAGGGCAGCCTGACTTCAGCCCCATTGGGAAAAAATAAGAGAACATATCTTTCCTTGCTGGGGACAGCCTATAGGTTCAGTCCCATGGACACTGATGGGAGATTGTGACCATTTTGGGTAAGGACAAAATTTCAAGTCATTAAAGGAAATATCAAGAAATTCTTGAGAACTCTTTAAACAAAAAAAAGGATCAAATATTGTGAGATTCACAATAAAATTGTGAGCCAGCAACATCAACCTTTATTTGCCAGATACAGACTGAAAACTTGAGGTTCCAGATAATTGACCTTAAAGAACAGAATACAAGACTATCAGATGTTGTTTCTTTTTCTCCTATTTATTATAAAAATGGTATCATTATTGTGAAGAACAAACATTTTAAAAGCAAACCCACTTTTCCCTTGAGGTGATGAAAGAAGTGTAACCCTTCTGCCCGTCAGAGTTGGCAGCAACAAGGGCTGGATTCAGTATCTAGGGGTTCCATTTCAATAACACAATGCAAAACCGGCTCGAGCCCCACCCAGTGACCTGGGACAATTACATACCACCACCACCCCCCTGGCCGCCCCAACCTCCATCACCTGTGGCATGATGTTGGGGAAACAACAAAAACAGGATTCATTTAACACAAACCATGAGCAAAAGACCCACCCCCAAGTAAGTTTGGCAGTGTCCTTTTACTCTCAGGGTCTTAAGTCCAGCAACCCAACAGTCACCCCACCCACAGTTCCTGCCCTTGGTCAGTGCAGCTCTAGCGTGGTTCTTGAGGCCAGCAACCCAAAAGTCAGCCCTCCGACAGTTTTTGTCCTTGGTCAATGCAGCCCCAGAGTTCAGAAGTTCATCCACAGAGTTTACCTCCCAGCCTGAGTGGAAGCGGGGAGGTATGGGGGCACCTTACATGCTCTGCTGCTCGGGCTGATGGCCGATTGCCATGCCGCTCCGTGGGGTTCTGCTGCAGTCTTCACCACCAGCCGTGCTGCTAGCTGCCCCCCAACATGTCTTCAGCCCCCGCCCCCCTGACCCCTTTAACACAGCTCTCACTGATTTCAGCTTAATAATGTTTGCTCTTCAGTGATTTCAGCTGTTAGTAGAGGAGCCTCAGTACTGGCACACTCAGAACCACTAGCCCAAAGAAGATCTAATGCTTAGAACTAGGAATCAGTGATTTCAGCTCTACAGCACATAACAAGACTCCTAAGGGAGTCAAAATTAGCTCTGTTATTAAACTATGGAGAGAAAAGCGGTCAAAGCAGTGTTTAGGACTACACTACCATACACATATACCTGTCCCTGGCCTCTCTCAATTCACTGGGCTTTGGAACCCATGTCCCTTGCCTAGCGAGTGCTACTTGGTTGAGGGCGAGTCTCTCCATTATAAAATGCCAAGTACAGTTCTACTGTCTTTGATTCACATAACCAGGATAACAACATGTTATTACTCCTGCCCCAATAACAAAGAGACGGCAGATCCCACAGCAGCCAAAGTGACCATTTGGGAAAGCAGTCCCATTGTGCTAGGCAGGGTGGGTGTGCCCATGCAAACTAGATCAACCCCTGAAGTCCTTTTCCACAGCTCGCCACCAGATGTCAGGGTAGAGCTCATTCTGAGTCTGCTTACATCAGCAAGAGGTTAATAACGTTTTACTCCTGGGGGAATTCTGCGCCACTGTGCATGCACAGAATTTACGTCCCCTGAAGATTTCTTTGCTTCCCCACAGAAAAATGACTTTCCGATGGGGAACAAAGGGAAGCCAGAAGAGCAGTCATGAGACCCTCCCCAGCAGTATATTTTGGGTGCCCAGGGCAGCCGGCAGAGAAGTAAATCACTGTGGGGCAGGAGGCGGGACTGGGGAAGATCCAGCTGGTGGCTCTTACCCTGCACCAGGCTCAGATGCTAGTCCCGGCTGGGTTGGGGAGGACCGGATTTCCGCTTCCCCTGCATGGTATCCGGGGCTGGGTCAATCCCAACCCAAGATTTCTCCCCCGGCTGCAGGAAGCTCTGCAGACTTCCCCGCTCCTGCTTCCTGCACCCATCGCTCCTCAGATGCAGAGGGAGGGATCTCTGTATAGGGAGCTGCTCCCCCATCCATCCAGACCCCCCTTATAGCCAGACCCTCCTGCCAAGCCTCACCCCCCCACACTCAGGACCCGCCCAATGAGCCCCACTCCCACTGCACCTGGAGCACCCCAACGAGCCAGCTGCCCCCAGATCCCCACCCCACCAAGTCCCAACCAGCTGCACCTGGATCCCCACCCTACTGAGTCCCAATCCCCCAGCATCTGGACCCCACCCCAGAGCCCACTACTCCCAGACCCCCCAGTCTGAGCCCTAACCACCTTCACCTGTACCCCCTTGCAGAGTCCCATTACCATTGCACCCAGAACCCCCCAACAAGCCTCTATGCATCCAGATCGCCCCAGCACCCAGATTCCCCACTGAGCCACCTGCACCCAGATTGCCCCACACAGAACCCTCTCAACCCACACCTGGATCCCCCCCAACACACACTAAGCTCCTCCACACTTGGATCCCGCCTTGCTGAATCTGCCTGCCCACACAGAGGGGCAGGGCCCTGGGGTGTTTCTGGGGCAGACCCAGCCCTTGCCTTGTGTCAGGGTTGGGTGCAGCCTCACCGCTAAGTCTGTGTCCCAGGGAGGAGCTGCACCGTGATCTCCCACCTCTGTGCAGCCAGTGGCCTTGTGCTCCCAAATCCCATGCTGGAGCCTCCACATTTATTTGACAAATAAAATTTGCAGAATTATGCTGAATTTTAAAATACCGTGCACAAAATTTTTAATTTTTTGGCACAGAATGCCCTCGGGAGTAATGTTTAATGCAATAAGTAGGCAAGCATCCTATGCTTGGACTCTAGTACTGTAGTCCTTAAACATACAAGGAGAAGGATCTATACATACAAGTTTTCTGAACATTTATTTACATGCCATAATTCAATAACCCCTCCTCCTCTTCCCTTCTCTCTCAGTACCTTTATTATTCACTTAAGAAATTAAACTAAACAGCTGTTTATTTTTAATTGCTCTCTTGTGGTTTTTTAGGATTGAGATTGTTAATTTGTATATAAACCCACCTCTTTAATCCTAAATGTTGTTTTGCTACACGATCACTTCATGTATTTGATATGATTGGCGAATATTTAACTCAGTTAAAAAAGCTGCATTAAAAGAACAATAAGGTTGCAAAGTCAAGTAATAACATTTAGATTGCCCTCACAACCTTAACTCTGCCCATTTAGGCATATATATTACAGTACAGTTCTCAATTACACAATCAGATAATGATTTCTACAGGACTCCTACTTTCTTCAGTGAACAAGTTATATAGCAGGTGTTGAATATTCATTAGAGTTGAGCAAAAAAATTGAAATTTCTGTCCAGCAGGAAATATCAATATTTCAACATTTGTTTTTCCCCTTAACTGGGACAAAAAAGTTGAAATATCAAATATTTCTGTGGAATAAGAAGTTCTGAAATGTTTTGATTCGGGAATGTTGAAACAAAACAACAACTTCCAGTCAGCTCAATTTTAAATTGCATTTTTCTAAGATGTCACAGTGTATCATAGTTCAAATGTCTCAAGCCCTCACTCTTCTATAAGGGACAGGCTTCCTGGAAGCAAAACATCTCCCATGTTGCGCCACAGTCCTGTGTCACTCCCATGATGCACTACATGGCTCAATCAGAGAGGAGACCATGGTGCATTATGGGAGAGATAGTCCAGCAAAAGAACCCAGCCCACAGGAGAGAATGGTGGCATGAAGAGTCCAATCTATAATTTCCATGAGTAGGGCGCTACCAAATTCACAGCTGTGAAAAACGTGTCACAGACTATGAAATCTGGTCCCCCACCCATGAAATCTGGTTTTTTGTGTACATTTACCCTATGCTATACAGATTTCACAGAGGGAGACCAGTGTTTCTCAAAAGAGAGTTATGGGAGGGGTTACAAGGCTATTGTAGGGGGTTGTGGTATTTCCACCTTTACTTCTGCACTGCCTTCAGACGTGGATAGCTGGAGAGTGGCAGAGGCTGGGTGGCCGCCCAGCTCTAAAGTTAGCGCTGCAGCTGTCAAATATAAAGGGAAGGGTAAACACCTTTAAATCCCTCCTGGCCAGAGGAAAAACCCTTTCACCTGTAAAGGGTTAAGAAGCTAAGATAACCTCGCTGGCACCTGACCAAAATGACCAGTGAGGAGACAAGATACTTTCAAAGCTGAAGGGGCGGGGGTGGGGAAACAAAGGCTCTGTCTGTGTGATGCTTTTGCCGGGACCAGAGCAGGAATGCAGGTCAGAACTCCTGTAAAAAGTCAGTAAGCAATCTAGTTGGAGATGCGTTAGATTCTGTTTTGTTTAAATGGCTGATTAAATAAGTTGTGCTGAATGGAACGTATATTCCTCTTTTTGTGTCTTTTTGTAACTTAAGGTTTTGCCTAGAGGGATTCTCTATGTTTGAATCTGATTACCCTGTAAGGTATTTACCATCCTGATTTTACAGAGGTGATTCTTTTACTTTTTCTTTAATTACAATTCTTCTTTTAAGAACCTGATTGCTTTTTCATTGTTCTTAAGATCCAAGGGTTTGTGTTTGTGTTCACCTATGCAAATTGGTGAGGATTTTTATCAAGCCTTCCCCGGAAAGGGGGTGTAGTGGTTGGGGGGATATTTTCGGGGGGAGACGTTTCCAAGTGGGCACTTCCCCTGTTATTATTGTTAGACACTTTGGTGGTGGCTGTGTTTAATCTAAGCTGGTAAGAATAAGCTTAGGGGGTCTTTCATGCAGGTCCCCACATCTGTACCCTAGAGTTCAGAGTGGGGAAGGAACCTTGACATGGTAGCAGAGCGGTGGGATTAATTTGAAATCATTTTGAGATTTTTTTTTTTGAACCAGAAGCACAGAAGGATTTTAAAAGATTTTAAAGGATTTTGTAAAAGGGGACAAAGCAACAAGCATAACAAAAGGGAGCTTGCTTTTGAGAGCTGGCGTTTGTCTACCTAAAGGAAGGGTAGTTAACCTCCTGCAGGGAAATTCACAAGTTCTTCAGAGACCTGAAGAGGTTTTTTGGTTTTTTTTTTTTAAGCTAAAGAGCAACTAGAGGGTTTTTCTGTCTATTTGCCTGGAGACAAAGGTGTTAGGTTTTTTGTTTTTTTTTAAAAGGATTTTTCTGTAGGCTGACAATCACTATCAGAGAACATAGGTATCCAGTTACAGCACAACCTATTTTTTTGACAAGCCAAGTTTTTTTGGTTGTTTGTTTTATTTCTAACTCTCGGGTGTAAAGTTAGTTAAAAACAGAGAGGCAAACATGACAGAGCCCAAGGAAACAGCCAAAGAGGCTGCCCACAGGAGAGCTATGGAGGCAAGGGAAAAAGAAATGGAGGAAAAGGAAAAAGAGAGAGGAAGCATGCTGAGGAGGAGAGGAAGCATGCTGAGGCGGAAAAGGAAAAAAAGAGTGGAAGCATGCACTGGAGATGGAGAAGGCAAAGGCTCAGCAGAATAGCAATCCTTCTCCAGGTACAGCTTCACATCCCAGGAAGTTCCCCACCTACAAGGCAGGCAATGATACCGAGGCCTTCTTAGAAAACTTCGAAAGGGCCTGCCTTGGGTACAGCATCTCTACAGACCAATACATGGTAGAGCTGAGGCCACAGCTCAGTGGACCCTTAGCTGAGGTGGTGGCTGAAATGCCGAAGGAACACCTGAACAAGTAAGAACTGTTTTAAAACCCAGGCGAGAGTCAGAATGGGGCTAACACCCGAGCATTCCCATCGATGGGTCAGAGCCCTAAGGTGGAAACCAGACGTGTCATTTACCCGACATGCCTACCACATGGTGAAACATTGGGGTGCCTGGATATCAGCAGCAAGTGTTAAATCTCCAGAAGATTTGTCCTTCCTAATGCAAATGGAGCAGTTCTTAGAGGGTGTTCCTGAGGAAATAGAAAGATACATCCTAGATGGGAAGCCCACAACTGTAATCGAGGCAGGGGAGATTGGAGCCAAATGGGTGGAGGTGGAAGAAAAGAAAAAAAACTAGTAGCATTTGGGGCAAATATCAGAAGGGGCAAACCGGAACAAAACAGGTGGAGGGAGGAGAGAGGAACAATCCTGGTCGCAGTTGGAGCGGATACCAGAAGGGACACCCTCAGACCACACCCTACTATCGGGGGCAGCCCAAGGCCCCAACTACACCCCAAGGAACACTCCAGACACCTTATCATCCCGCCACACAGTTCTCCAGCAACCCACCTCACCCCAGTGACCCGTCAGCTGGACGATGTTTTAAACGTAACGAGCCGGGGCATATAAAGGCCAACTGCCCCAAGAACCCCCAACAGATTACAGTTCATTGCACCAGAATCACACCAGAGATCCTCAGGCCCAGATACCTCCCAGATACCCTCAGAGTGGAGGGAAACTGTGAGTGTGGGCGGGAAGAAGGTCACTGCGTGGAGGGACACTGGAGCACAACTGTCGGCTATCCATGCTTCCTTAGTGGACCCAAATTTAGTCGACCCAAAGATCCAAGTAACAATTCAACCCTTCAAGTCTAACTCTTTCAATTTGCCTACAGCCAAGTTGCCTGTCCAGTACAAGGCTGGTCAGAAATGTGGACTTTTGCAGTCTATGATGATTATCCCATCCCCATGCTGCTGGGGGAAGACTTGGCCAATCACGTGAAGCTAGCCAAGAGGGTGGGAATGGTTACCCGCAGCCAGGCTAAGCAAGCTGTCATGCCTAGCTCTGTCCGGAAACTTCTACCCGCACCCGGTCAGAGGTGATGGAACTGGACCCCATGCCAACGTCTGCAACAGCAGTAGTGAATCCAGTCCCAGAGACCCAGACAGAGCCAGCCCCAGAACCGGCGGAACAACCAGCACCAGACCCATTGCTGGCACTGAATCCAGTACTTGCAACCCCAACACCCAAGCCCAGCCCCACCAAACCTGAACCGGCAGCAGCCAATAACCCTACACAAGAGGCTCAGCTGCAGCCTGAACCCCAACATAGTGCACCAGCAGAGAGCGGTTCACAGTCAACGGAAACAGCCCCTACATCGCTTCCAGAGGGACCAAGCCTAGGTCCACAATCCAATGAGAAACTGATGTCTCCAGCATCAAGGGAACAGTTCCAGACCGAACAGGAAGCAGATGAAAGCCTGGAAAAAGCTTGGACGGTGAGCCAGAAAGCTTGGATGGCGGCATGGAGCAACCCACCGCCTCTCAGCTCTTCTAATAGATCCAGGTTTGTTGTTGAAAGAGGAATTTTATACAAGGAAACTCTTTCTGGTGGACACCAGGAAGACTGGCATCCTCAGAGACAGTTGGTAGTTCCAACTAAGTACCGGGTAAAGTTCTTGAGCTTAGCCCACAATCATCCTAGTGGCCATACTGGGGTGAACAGGACCAAAGACTGATTGGGGCGGTCATTCCACTGGGAGGGAATGAGCAAGGATGTTTCTACCTATGTCCAGTCTTGTGAGATATGCCAAAGAGTGGGAAAACCCCAAGACCAGGTCAAAGCCCCTCTCCAGCCACTCCCCATCATTGAGGTTCCATTTCAGCGAGTAGCTGTGAATAGTCTGGGTCCTTTTCCAAAAAAGACACCCAGTGGAAAGCAGTACATACTGACTTTCATGGATTTTGCCACTTGATGGCCGGAAGCAGTAGCTCTAAGCAACACCAGGGCTAAAAGTGTGTGCCAGGCACAAGCAGACATTTTTGCCAGGTTAGGTTGGCCCTCCGACATCCTCACAGATGCAGGGACTAATTTCCTGGCAGGAACTATGGAAAGCCTTTGGGAAACTCATGGGGTGAATCACTTGGTTGCCACCCCTTACCATCATCAAACAAATGGCCTGGTGGAGAAATTTAATGGAACTTTGGGGGCCATGATACGTAAATTTGTAAATGAGCACTCCAATGATTGGGACCTAGTGTTGCAGCAGTTGCTCTTTGCCTACAGAGTTGTACCACATCCCAGTTTACGGTTTTCACCATTTGAACTGGTATATGGCCACAAGGTTAAGGGGCCATTACAGTTGGTGAAGCAGCAATGGGAGGGGTTTACACCTTCTCCAGGAACTAACATTCTGGACTTTGTAACCAACCTACAAAACACCCTCTGAACCTCTTTAGCCCTTGCTAAATAAAACCTACAGGATGCTCAAAAAGAGCAAAAAGCCTGGTATGAAAAACATGCCAGAGAGCGTTCCTTCAAAGTAGGGGACCAGGTCATGGTCTTAAAGGCGCTCCAGGCCCATAAAATGGAAGCGTCGTGGGAAGGGCCGTTCACGGTCCAAGAGCGCCTGGGAGCTGTTAATTATCTCATAGCATTCCCCACCTACAACCAAAAGCCTAAGGTGTACCATATTAATTCTCTAAAGCCCTTTTATTCCAGAGAATTAAAGGTTTGTCAGTTTACAGCCCAGGGAGGAGATGATGCTGAGTGGCCTGAAGGTGTCTACTACAAAGGGAAAAGCGATGGTGGAGTGGAAGAGATGAACCTCTCCATGACCCTTGGAAGTATGCAACGACAGCAGATCAAGGAGCTGTGCACTAGCTACACGCCGACGTTCTCAGCCACCCCAGGACTGACTGAACGGGCATACCACTCCATTGACACAGGTAATGCTCACCCAATTAAAGCCCAACCTTACTGGGTGTCTCCTCAAGCTAAAACTGCTATAGAATGGGAGATCCAGGATATGCTACAGATGGGTGTAATCCACCCCTCTGGCAGTGCATGGGCATCTCCAGTGGTTCTAGTTTCCAAACCAGATGGGGAGATATGTTTTTTTCATGGACTACCGTAAGCCAAATGCTGTAACTCGCCCAGACAACTATCCAATGCCACGCACAGATGAACTATTAGAGAAACTGGGATGGGTTCACTTTATCTCTACCTTGGACTTAACCGAGGGATAGTGGCAGGTACCGCTAGATGAATCCGCCAAGGAAAGGTCAGCCTTCACCACACATGTCGGGCTGTATGAATTTAATGTACTCCCTTTCGGGCTGTGGAATGCACCCGCCACCTCCCAAAGACTTGTAGATGGTCTCCTAATGGGACTGGGAGAATATGCCGTCGCCTACCTTGATGATGTGGCCATATTTTCGGATTCCTGGGCAGAACACCTGGAACATGTACAAAAAGTCTTCAAGCGCATAAGGGAGGCAGGACTAACTGTTAAGGCTAAGAAGTGTCAAATAGGCCTAAACAGAATGACTTACCTTGGACACCAGGTGGGTCAAGGAACTATCAACCCCCTACAGGCCAAAGTGGATGCTATCCAAAAGTGGCCTGTCCCAAAGTCAAAGAAACAGGTCCAAGCCTTCTTAGGCTTGGCCGGTTATTGCAGACGATTTGTACCGCAATACAGCCAAATCGCCGCCCCACTGACAGACCTAACCAAAAAGAAACAGCCAAATGCCGTTCAGTGGACCGAAGAGTGTCAGAAGGCCTTTAACCAGCTTAAAGCGACACTTATGTCTGACCCTGTGCTAAGGGCCCCAGACTTTGACAAACCGTTCTTAGTAACCACAGATACGTCCGAGCGTAGTGTGGGAGCAGTTTTAATGCAGGAAGGACCGGATCAAGAATTCCATCGTGGAATGTTTCTCAGCAAGAAGCTGTCTGAGAGGGAAAGCAACGGGTCAGTCAGTGAAAAAGAATGTTACGCCATTGTCTACGCTCTGGAAAAGTTATGCCCATACGTTTGGGGACGGTGTTTCCACCTGCAAACCGGCCATGCTGCGCTACAGTGGCTTCATACCGCCCGCCATGGGAAATAACAAAACACTTATTCGGTGGAGTTTAGCTCTCCAAGGTTTTGATTTCGACATCCAACACATCTCAGGAGCTTCTAACAAAGTGGCTGATGCACTCTCCCGTGAAAGTTTCCCAGAATCAACTGGTTAAAATCATCCTTGAGAAGTGAAAAATATGGTTAGTCTTTATATACTTGGTAGTATATTTAGAGGTGCATGTGTCTTATTAACTCTGTTTTCTCCTAGAGCTCCAGGAAGAAACCACAGCCAGCGTTTCACCCTATCTGTGATTTGGGGGGGCGTGTCATAAATATAAAGGGACGGGTAAACACCTTTAAATCCCTCCTGGCCAGAGGAAAAACCCTTTCACCTGTAAAGGGTTAAGAAGCTAAGATAACCCAGGCTGGTAAGAATAAGCTTAGGGGGTCTTTCATGCAGGTCCCCACATCTGTACCCAAGAGTTCAGAGTGGGGGAGGAACCTTGACAGCAGCCAAGAGCAGCACAGAAGTACAGGTGGCAATACTAAACCACGACACCCTTATTTCTGGATTGCTGCTGGCAGTGGCACTGTCTTCAGGCACTGGCTCTCAGCCAGCAGCTGCAGAGCTTCCTGTGGCAGGAGGAGGTTTCTGAAGGTAGGTCTGCCCTGGGAGCAGCCCATGCAGGGCAAGAGGAATTCCCACCCCTCACCAGTCCGGCCAGGGCCAGCAGCTGGAGTCTCATGTACAGTAGGAACCCTCAGCCAGGGCACCCCCAGCCCTACCTCTCCCTGGCTTCAGGTCCAGCGCCCCAGCACTTGAGAGTTACAGGGGCCAGGAGCAGGGGGAGGTGGGTTTGACTCCCCCACAACCATGGCGCCCTGGGCGGTCGCCCATGTCGCCCACCCATGAGGCCATCCCTGCCCCCACCCATACCATGCCACCCTCACTTCTTGTGCTGCTGCTGGTGGCGGCGCTGCCTCCAGAGCTGGGTGCACAGCCCGCAGCTGCTGCTCTCCTGCCACCCAGCTCTGCAGGCAGCGCCGCCACCAGCAACAACACAGAAGTAAGCGCGGCAACACAGCAACCCCTCTACAATAGCCTTCCGACCCCGCCATGGCCCCTGTTTGGGTTGGGACCCCACAATTACAACACTGTGAAATTCAGATGTAAGTATCTGAAACAGTGACATTTACTATTTTTAAAATCCTATGACCATGAAATTGACTGAAAATGTGGTAGGACTGTATCCATGAGGCATTGCAGAACCCTAGGCAGATGCAACTGAAGGTCAAGCTGACTTAAAACTACATGCAATATGTATTGCTTGCCTCAAGAGATCAAAATCAGCAGATTGACCCTAAAATCATGAGATTTTTTAAATGGCTGGTTTTTTAAGCCTGCCTTCACTTTTTTCCTTTATTCCTCTGCCAACGTGAAATAATTTCAGATTGAAACAATAACCTTTAATGCATACCTCACCCTGGATGCTCCAAAGGAGACTCCACTAATCCTTCGTCTCATCACTGAGAGAGAGGAACGGCCATTCATTTCTTCTTCTTGTCTTGACTCCCTACTCTCTTACTTTCTCACCTTCCGCTCAGATAACCTTATTCCCTGAATTTCCACCCTGGCATTCTCTTGCCCTACTAGAAAGTCACCTGAACATGCCTAAAACAAAGAATCATGAGACTATTTTAGAAAACACTAGATTTGTTCCCCCCCCCCCACATACACACCCCAGAACTGAGGGGTTGCAGTACAAAACCCTAAGACAGATAAATAATGTGCACTGAATTCAATACTGATCTTTATATGGTTAAGATTTAATGCCAGAGAGATTTACTGTTTTAGGCCACAGTTTAACATAATTACACAATCCATTTGGAACGCAATAGCTATATGTATAATCTTTAAATATTATTTTTAAAATAATGTTTGCATTCAATCCATTTAAAAAAAATTTTAAACCATTCTACCTTCTTTATATGGACTCAAACTAATACATTTATTCAATAATTTTTAAAAAAATCTGATGACAATTAATTGTACAAACAGCCAAAAATTTGAACTGGTATATGGCCACGAGTTTAGGTTTTATTTATCCTGCTCATTCACTGCTCCTGGACCCAGATGCAGTTCTTCCTACTCCCATCTTGTGCTGCCCCAACCCACTACTCCTTTATACTCAAACAGACCCTTCCCTTAAGGACAGGTTTATGTTCTCATCTAGAAAGTTTTTGCTCAGAGTTAGAGATATGTGGGAACCAGAACTTCCATTTCATGGGAAATTCTGGAGTTTCAAAATTTGTTCTCTTTCCAAACTGGAACATCAAAAATATTATTTTGGCAAAAATCAATTTTCCCTGCAGTGCACTCCCACAGTATAAATACCAGTATGCAAAGAAATAGCTGATCTCCAAAAACTCGAAACCATGTTGCAGTTGCAAATACTGAGCCCCATTATGTGTCTAAGTTCAGACTTTGTACGAATGTTGATTACTCCCTCATCCTCCTCCTTCTACAATTATCTGAACTACCTGAATCTCTTACTACAAAAAAGTTATAAAATGTTCTGGTCCTATCATAAAATGGAGTGAATTTAACATGGTTTTTCAGTTACATCACTTTTTGTCCGATTTACTATAGGAGTTTTATAGTTATAATGCGAAGCATTTGACAACTCTATATAAATAATTAATACTTGGCAGGTTTCCAATTTATATAAAATACAGCGGCCATCTGCCAACCCTGACCCTCCTTCCTCCCTTCCTGCAATCTCCACAGATGATCTCTCTTCCCAGCCTCTAACTGTTTTGCTGACGCCTTTAAAATTGTTTTTGTGAAAGGTCTCTTCTATATAAATACTCCTAAATAGAAAACAACTATCCTTACAGAAATACCAGGGTATTTCATGCACTTTGTGTTCAGTATGATCTATATGCTATCAAAAATGCTACATGCATTTCATTTCTGTAGAAGTAGTGAACTGGGCTCCAGAAACTGCAAGTTTCCTCATGACTGTTTCCTGCTAATAATCTGAAAGTTGCCAGAGTAACTTGAACCTCTCCCCTCTCCACACCCAATCCCTAGGTCACTAACCTTCCCAGCACTGACAGCAAGGACTCTCTGAAAAAGAATGACAAAATCTAAAACAACTTTGCATATACAGGGAATGGTTTGCCAAAGATTTGAACTATGATAAAAAAAAATCAGCCTACCATTATTTTTAAGAGCCCTTTGGTTATAGGCATATTAGGATTTTGCACTTTACAGTTAAAAACAAAAATACAAAAAAAAAAAACCCAACCACACCTGGCAACAACTATGCAATTATTTGTTCAACTTGCCCTTAATTCTACTACTCCCCTTTTCTCCTCCCCACATTTTATATCCTTATTACATCAGATAATGCTACGTCAATGATGTAGTACAATATAGTACGGTACATCTGGTGGCTTAGGTAATAAATCACAAGGCTATTTTTCTAAGCTCTTTTAAAAAAAAGTGTTATCATCTGCTTCTTTCCTACTAGCAGCGCTATAGATTTAAATGGCCAGCTTAGCTTCATAAGCTTTAACACTAGCTCACCAAGCCTGGCACAAGAGTTTCACAGCTGTGCCATATGTTTGACAATGTTAACAGTGAGTCGCCAGTTACATTATGAACTTTTTATTTGACGCTTTTTTGAAGTCTCCACTCACCACATTATACCAGGATGAGGGACAGTTTGAGAGCTCTGTCCTGGCCTCTCATCTGGCAACAGAGGCAGCAAACACTAAAACCAACCTCCCTGTTTGGGAACTCCCATCATCTTCTCAAAATGCAGCTACATCGTACTTCCAGAACTGCAACAACATTTGGCTCATAGGGTCAGATTTTCAAACCAGCCTCGAGAATTGTGAGCACAACACCCATTTGTGTAGTTAGATCTCAGTTACTCAATTTGCTGTGAACACACGGCATTGACATGTGCATTTCAGAGGCTTAGTTTGAAAATTTTGCCCCTACCACAAAGGATATGCCAAACCAGGATTTTTAAAATTTAAATCTGTTCCTACCTTCCTTTTCTTCCTATTCCAGTCCTGTCAAACTACCACATTTTGCATATTGCTTAAAATACATATTTATTGCACTCCAACTGAAAGTAAAGTGCTTAACAGTAACCTCAGATGAGTCCAAGCAACATCAAGTAACAGCTGTGTAATCAGGATTTCTGCCACTGGTTACATGGATGTGCTTATACTCTTGTGCATCTTCAAATTATCCCAAAGAGGAGATGAAGGCCTGGATTTCGCAGTGGAGTCTCTTTTTCAACACATACAAAATATTTTAATAATCATGATACCAATGGGTTTTATAGATTGAATGTCTGATTAAAATATCAACTAGAAACACTTGTGAGCCACACTGCAATACATTTAAATCCTGAGTTACTACTCAGTTTCAATACGTTAATTCGGACAGTCACCGGTGAATTTTAAAGCATTTATCCTCTTTACATTTTGCCAGATATCGGGTTGGAAGTGAACATATCGAAGGTGAAGTGGATGTGGAATGAGCATTGTGCAGAAGGAATCATCACTGTAAATGGGAAAGTAATCGAGCAGGTCGACAAATATATTTACCTGGGTCAGCAGCTGAGCAGAGACAACTCATTCAAAGAGTAATGCAGTCGGAGGAGAAAGGCGGGGTAGGCAAGTTTCAACAAAATAAAGATGCCTCTAACAGATGATGAGCTGCCCATGAAGAAAAGGAAAGAACTGTTTAACTCCACTGCCAACTTTACTTTAACTGCCAGGAATGATATACAGAGCGGAAAGCTGGTCAACGACAAAAGCGGAGGAAGAAAAATTTGCTGTCACCCAGAGAGCAATGGAAAGGCGAATGTGTAAGATATCGCTCAGTGATTACATACCGAATATGGTAGAAATCAGAAGGCGTACAGAGTAGGGCTGTCAAGCAGTTAAAAAAATTAATCTCATGCTTTATCGCATTGTTAAACAATAACAACTTGTATTCTAAATATTTTGGATGTTTTCTACATTTTCAAATATATTGATTTCAGAACATAGTACAGGGCTCACTTTATATTTACCTTTTATTACAAATATTTGTGCTGTAAAAACAAAAAAAAATGATTTTTCAGTTCACCTCATACAAGTACTATAATGCAATCTCTTTATCATGAAAGTTGAACTTACAAATGTAGAAGTATGTACAAAAGTAACTGCATTCAAAAATAGAACAATGTAAAACTTTAGAGCCTATGAGTCCACTCAGTCCTACTTCTTGTTCAGCCAGTCACTCAAACAAGTTTGTTTACATTTGTGGGAGATAATGCTGTCCGCTTCTTGTTCACAAGGTCACCTGAAAGTGAGAACAGGCATTTGCATGGCACTATTGTAGCTGGCATCCCAAGGTATTTACGTGCCAGACATGCTAAGGATTCATATGTCCCTTCATGCTTCAATCATTATTCCAGAGGACATGCCCATGCTGATGAGGGGTTCTGCTCGATAACAATCCAAAGCAGTGCACACCGACGCATGTTCACTTTCATCATCTGAGTCAGATGCCACCCTCAAAAGGTTCATTTTCTTTTTTGGTGGTTTGGGTTCTGTAGTTTCCGCATCAGAGTGTTGCTCTTTTAAGACTTCTGAAAGCATGCTCCATACCTTGTCCCTCTCACATTTGGGAAGGCACTTCAGATTCTTAAACCTTGGGTTGAGTGCTGCAGCTATTTTTAGAAATCTCACATTGGTACCTTCTTTGCGTTTTGTCAAATTTGCAGTGGAAGTGTTCTTAAAATGAACAACATGTGTTGGGTCACCATCCGAGACTGCCATAACATGAAATATACGGCAGAATGCAGGAAAGAGAGCAGGAGACATACTATTCTCCCCACAAGGAGCTAAGTCAAAATTTAATTAACGCATTAATTTTTTTAATGAGTGTCATCAGCATGAAAGCATGTCCTTTGGAATGGTGGCTGAAGCATGAAGGGGCACACGAACGTTTAGCACATCTGGCATGTAAATACCTTGCAATATCAGCTATGGAAGTGCCATGTGAATGTCTGTTCTCACTTTCAGGTGACATTGTAAATAAGAGGAGGGCAGCATTATCTCCTGTAAATGTAAACAAACTTGTTTGTCTGAGCAATTGGCTGAACAAAAAGTAGGACTGAGTGGACTTGAAGGCTCTGAAGTTTTACACTGGTTTTTTTGAGTGCAGTTATGTAACAAATGAAATCTACCTTTGTAAGTTACATTTTCACGATAAAGAGTTGCATTATGGTACTTGTATGAGGTGAACTGAAAAATACTATTTATTTTGTTTACCATTTTTACAATGCAAATATTTGTAATGTAAATAATATAAAGTGAGCATTGTACACATTGTATTCTGTGTTGTAATTGAAATCAATATATTTGAAAATGTAGAAAAACATCCAAAAATACTTAATGAACTTCAATTGGTATTCTATTGTTTAACAGTGTGATTAAAACTGCAATTAATCACGATTTTTTTATCATGATTAATTTTTCTGAGTTAATCGCTTGAGTTCACTGTGATTAATCGACAGCCCTAGTACAGAGGTGACCAATGTAGTGCAGGTGATGTACGATGCAAAGTGGAGATGGGCTGGTCATGTAGTCCACAGGCAAGACAATAGGTGGACAATCCGCATCAGTGACTGGATCCCCAGGGACCACAAGCAACCACTGGACAGACTGAAAATGCGCTGGACCAATTCCATGATAAAATTCTTTGTCCAGAAATGGAAAGAACATGCTTGCAACAAAATGGAATGGTGTGGCATCCACTTGCGTTCGTGGAGGGGCAGACGAGGACAAGCTGGACAAAGGTGACATTTTTTCAAGTTTTGCTCCCACAAATGCACTTGCTAGTTTCACTGTTAAACAGTATACAACAGATATTTTAAAGTGCTAATAAAGCACTCAGAATCAGAAGGGCAGAGTGGTTAAAATATCCCCAGGGAGAGTATCACAAACCCTATCTTGAGAATCCTGGCTCTACCAAAAATCAAAGCATGAAATAATACCAGCGCAGAATATTTTCTTTTCCTGCTTTTAAAACATGCATCTACAGTGAAGCAGAGAGACAGGTTACTTTAGGAATAACTATTTAGTGTGTAAGCAGAGTCAGAATGAGCTCCACCCTGACATCTGGTGGTGAGGTGTGGCAAGTTGTGGAAAAGAACTTCAGGGGCTGATCTCATTTGCATAGGCACACCCACCCCGCCTAGAATGAACCCATAGCTGCCCAAATGGTCACACTGGCTGCTGTGGGATCCCCAGTATCTCTGTTATTGGGGCAGGAAGAATAAATTGTTAGTATCCTGATTATGGGAATCAAGGACAGTGGAACTGTACTTGGCCTTTTGTTATGATGGAGGGACTCGCCATCTACTAAGTAGCACTCGCTAGGCAAGGGACATGGGTTCCAAAACTCTGTGAATTGAGAGGGGCTGGAGACAGGTATTAGTACCTGGTGGTGTGGGCCTGAAACATCAATTGCACCTCCGTATCTCTCCACTGTGGAACATCAAAGCTAATTTTGGGTCTATGAGGAGTCTAGCTACAGGTGCTGAACTGAATTCACTTTGACCTTATGGAGAACCAGCACTGAGGCTCCCACTACTACAAGCTGAAATCACTGAGCACTGTGTTAAGGAGTGGGGAGCCTGAAGATCTATTGCAGAGTGGAGCAGAGCAGTTTGCGGGATGGCTGGAACAGCTTGTGGAGCAGTTCATGGGATGGTGGGAGCTGTTTGTGGGACAGGTGGAGACGCTTGCAGACCAGCTCCAAGTCCTGCACAAGAGCATAATGTGTTGCAAAGGTGTGCACTGAACTCCACGTGGCTGCTCCCCCCACACAGCAGCCACAGAGCTGAGGCTGGGGAGGGGGGTCTCTCCCCAGCAGCCATAGCCCTGGAGCTGGGGAAAGTCACCTCTTTCTCTAGTCACTGCAGCCCTGCATGTCCCAAATTCCCCCCACCCCCTCTTCTCACCCCACCTTTTCTGTTGGGGCAGGAATGCATATACCCAAGGAGCCCAGCCCTAGATGTTTTCCAAAAACAGTAGCTAAGTAGCAACCCAAGGCCACCAACCCCTCCTCCCTTTGCAAAGGAGTGGAATGGGCAATGCCAAGCCTCTGCCTTCTGACATCTCTACCATGCAAAAGAAAACAGTTCCTTTGCGCGCGTGCACACACATACACGCACACACACAGTAATGCCAGCTTCTGCTCTTCTTTCTATTCATGTAGCTTGTACTAAGTTAGGTATCATCCTGTGGTAATGCCACACAACTCCTCCTTTTACTTTAATAATAATGAAGGGGTGAAGGTTGAAAGAAATAGTTAATCTTTCAACATAACTGAATCCAGATCACTTGAATTTTCAGTCAATCACATTTTGGATCATACTGCAGTTTTCAGGAGCCCCATGTATTCTTAAGTGTTGAGTGTAACTGAATAAAGTCATTATGTCTCCATTATGTGATTAAAACAGCTCTTGACCATGTTGTTTCTAGGTCTCTCTTTCTTTTCAGCTTCTCCATGGCTCCAAAGTTTTCCCCTTGTCCCCATTAAAGGCAATCCCAGGCAAAGCTGGCCGCTCTGCCTCTTTATACATAGCACTCAGATCTTGAGTAGTGAGGGGCATTTCGTGTAGGGATGTTCCTAACAATGGGACCTGATCCAACTGCCACGTGTTGCCTTAACTGAATGTTAAAACAAGGTAGGCTAACATTAGACAAGTGTCCTTGGAAAGTTATTAGCACAAGAGATAGTTTATTGCTGAAACATTCTTAAACAAAAATAGAAATGTATTTAGCACAGTGTCTTAGATTTCCAGCACAGAAAAAGTGTCTGAATTATTCTGCACTGTCTCTGCTCTTCTTAATAATAGTCACTAGCTGCACTGATAATCTCACTCTCCCCTTCCCTAAGCCTCACAAAAACAGCTAGCAGCTCTTTCATGGTTTGAAGTACCAAAAACAGTTTCAAGACTCTAATAAATGTCTAGCAGAGTGATATATTATAACAACACTGTGCACTAGCTTTACTATATCAGCTTTAATCCCAAACTTTAAAATCTTCACTAAATCTCCCAACAGTCTTGTGGGAAAGGAAGTTATTACCCCCATTGTACAAAAGGGGAAACTGAGGTCCAGAAAAATGGCTTGCTTGGGATCAGAGAGAGGCATTAGCAAAAGTCAGGTCAGGAATCCAGGAGACCTGACACAAGGAGAGAAGAAAAAAAGTAAACCAAAATGAAACAATTGAAGAGTATGGAGATAGAAATAGTTGGCCTGAGTCTCCTCCCACACTGGATTTACAGAATTGTACTTCCATAGACATAAAGGAGAAGAAACTCAGGCTCAAGGAATCAAATGGAGAGAAAAAGCAGCAAATAAACACTGGGAAAACAAGCCAAGAAAGAAACCAACTTGAAAGTTGTGTATTTTACGTACCTGACTTATGCTCGGGTATTTTATTTCCATGTCTAACACTATCATATATCTGAATTGGAAAGGAATGAAGGAATGGATAGAATGAGTATTCTGAACACCCATGTTACATAAAATTGATTATTTTGGATTCTTTACTTAAACATTTGGAAAAAAGACCAAAAATAATCTGAAATTTACAAAAATGCTCCCACAATGCTCCTGCAGATGGGCGCCGAGCAGCATCCAAAATCCTGCTTTATTTAGACAATAGTTCTTTGAAATGTTTTTTTTTTTTTTAAAAATAGCTTCACTTATGCAAGGCCCCCAGGTGAACAAACTGAGTGCCACATGCCTTGCAGCAAAGGAAATGGATGGTGCCCAAAAGATGTCCTTTTATTGTATAAAGGGACCCATACTGCATGTGTATATATAAGTAACTTACTACCCCACCTTAATTCCCTTCTCCTTTCTTTCATTACAGAAACCATTGGGACAGATGTCTTCTTTACCCCCATCCCTTCCCATGTTTCCATCAGTACAACAGAGAGAGAGAAACATGTAGTAGATAGGGAAAGCAGAGGTGGAGGCTGGCAGAGTCTAGGCCTTTCAATACAGCATAGCTGAGTGCAATCTTGTGAGGAAGGAGCTAGCAGCTTTCAAGCTCCATGCCCTCCAGGATAGTAGTAATGCAGAAACAGTCAGGGCAAGGCATGTAGGAAAGCCAGCTTCGAACTCCTAAGAGAGCTCCTCCCACTACTGAAAATTCAGAGCTGAGCTGAAATCAGAGCATGCTCATGGGCCATCTTCTCAGTCCTCTTTGGGGCTAAAGAACATTTGCTTCAAAGCATGAGCACAGTCATAGCCTCAGTGAAGAGCTCCATCCCCATCTCAGGGGCAGCAAGAGGGAAAGAGAGGCACTGGCCAGCCTGTGATTTTAAGGAGGCAGTGGAGAGGGAGGGAGGGACCGGGAAGCCTGTGAAGGGACATGAAAGGGGGGAAGCTGTGATCTGCAGTGGGGAGGGAAACAGGGAGCAGAGATGGGCTGCCTGCTCATTTTCAGAAGATGGGGAACAGTGGTGGGAGTTACAGAAGAGAAGAGATTGGGGGATGCAAAATTCATTTATTGTGGAAGGAGGAAGAGTTCCTAACTGTTCAGCAGGCCTGAAACCCACTGCTACTTTTAATGAACTGTTCTTGAAGTCCCCATCACATAAATTACTGAGCACCCTCTACTCCCAGCTCCCCTACTCTGCTCCCACACTGTCCTCCATACTCAGGATTTCTGGCTGTCTTCTTCTCACTTCCTTTCTCTCAGCCAAAGAAGAAGGGGCTCTGGGGAGACAGGGAGGGAAGGCAGTAGCGGCTAGCAGCACTGGGACTACTGTTGCAGAGGGGGAGAAGCCTCACAGTAGCCCTTCTAGCTGGAGGCAGGAATTGCAAGGTTTCATTAAAAGAACACCCTCTTCTCAATCCTCAGTGCTCTTACTGAGGAGATCAGATTACCAACACTCTAGTCACCTCCTGTCTCACTTTTTTTGACACAGGTCATCTGTAGATCAAGATGACTTGTGAGAACAAAGCCAAGAGGGGCCACTTGCTTGACATTAAGGGCAAAAGACTGTTACATAGTCTCAACTAACCATCAATGGACCGGATCCAGAGGGGAAGAAAATTTCCTCTCTGAAAATCCTCCAGTTGCACCAGCCCTGGAGGACAGAAACAGGTCCCCCACCCAACAGAAGAGGTGTCTCTCCACTTCAAGCAGGAGGAGGGAGGGTCTTCATCAGAGTTGCCAGTCCAGAAAAGAACACCATCCTTATCTGATACAACTGACCAGAAAATTGCATTTTTCACCAATGTCAAACAAACATTTTCATGTGGGTTTTATAAAAGCTGGGACCTCTCCACCATATATTATGTGCAGGTGATTGCTTCATTATTGAGCTTCAGTGCCACGCTTATAAGTTCCTAGCCCTGAAAACAGGAACATTTTCATCTTAAAACCCTTTTACTTCCCCTTCAAATAGAGGTTTTGGGGGTGTTGTTTTTCTCACCGGAAAGCTGTGAGGATCCTTTGGCATAGCAACATGCCAGTTGTAAGTACAGTGCTATCTAACTTACTGTTAAATGCCAGTAGAGGAATATGACTTGAACTGAAGTCCACAACTGGTCTGAAATGGTCCACGTTTAATAACGTTATGGGCATATTGCAAACACGATTTACTTGGCAGGGTTTGGAGAGATGGCTGATTGTATCCATTCCTGGAAAGGTGTGCTAAGGGGGCTATTTAGCTGCTTTGATTAGCTGGGCAAGTTAATTATTTGTTAGCTATTTTTTTTTTTTTTTTGCTACTAGGTTGTGATCATTTGACTAACTTTAAATAATAGTTAGGTTGCCTTTTTTATTATTTATATCTAAACAAACAAAATATAGAAAGGAAGTAGGAATACTGGCTTCAAAAAACAAGACAAAAGTGCTAGATCTAGCCATGTGCTAAGCATCCCACCTCTGCTGTATTGTTCTTTCTCTGTGCTTAGCCTCAGGAGAATATACTCTCTCAGCAAGAATACATCACATACAAATGCCATATGCCAACACAAAAAATGTTTGCAAAGAACATGTCCAATGAAAAGTGAGGAAGACAGGCTACAGCTAGTTTTATCTTCTTTTTTTTCCCCTTTCTTTCTTATCCTCCTCTTTTGACCGCTTATTTTCATGGAAGAAACTGATATCTACTTATGCTTTAGTCAGGAAAGAGACAGCTGGAACTGCCTTGAACTACTTTCTGTAGTCCACAGTTCATGCAGTGGGAATTATTTCAGTTTATTATCTTCTAAACATGTTGCTCAAAAACTCTTTGGCACATATTCAATGGCCAACAAAGTTGGACAATTTACTAATAGAGCATAACTCATTTTCCATAAGTAAAATAAAAATTTGTTTCCAAAACAAGCCGTCTATTTAGATTAGAAAACAATACCATTCAAATTTAAGAATGGCTACTTCGGTGCAGGGTGAATTTGCATTGCACCATAGTAATAAGCCTGTATTCACTGAAGGGAATCCATGAGCATCAATTCTAGTCGGTTTTTTTATTACAAAATATTTGTGGGCAAATTTAATGCTTGAGAAAGTTACCACTTTGACAGCTGTGGAGAGTTACATCTTCAACTCTTCCATGAAACAGGCACATCAATGCCATGACAATGTGTCTGCTACAGAGGAAGAGGTTCGTTTAGGCTCCATGGCCACTTAATTCTTGGCTTCTCTACTAAGACTCTTAACATGGGTGGCAAACAGTGCTAGCTGGTTTTCAGAATATGGAAATAGACTGAACCCAACAACCTCGGTTACATTAGTCACTGAACAGCCATCAGATGATACGTTTCCGTCACTATAATTTCCCCCTCGCTCGATACTTATTGATAAGGTTTTTAAATACTTTTGTCACAACCACACTGCGTAAGCAATACAAATAAATAGTAATAGTTTGTTCTGAGCTCATTACCACCATGGATTCTGTTGTTGTTCCAGCTGTACAGAGTCCTTCTGCTTTGCCTAGAAGAGACTGCCTGCAGGAAAGTCTCTGGATGGTTTCCAAGACCTTGAAAGTTAGCTAAGTGAGTTTCAGTGTATATTTCATTCTCTTGACATTAGTGAAAAAATATCACTGAATTAATGAGAAAAAGATGTCCAATAGGAAGATTCATTAATAACTACAAGGGGAGTGCAAATAAGGAATTGTCCTTGTTTTGAAGGGACGGAAATCTGTTCAGAGTTTTCTCGTAATTCAAAATCCAATTTTGGCCTCCTAATGTAATTTCCCCCTTTTTTATTGGGCTAGTCAAAATTAAAAACAAAAATCCAACACTGAGTGTTACATCACATATATGAATCCATTCCATAGCTTAGCAATGATCATCTCTCTTCTAATTATTGTTAAACCTGTGTCTGTTAGAGCAGACCACTGTATTCAATACTCTATGTGTTCACTTACCATAATAAAATAAAATAATAATAAATGTTTATATAGCACCACGCTTCCACAAGCGCTATAAAAAGTGCTCGAGCTAGTTGGGAATTTTCCATCAAAATGACTTTTTAAGACAGAAAATGCAGTTTCTGCAAAAATCAATGGTTTCTGTTGGAAAACTGAAATGCAATGTTTGGTTTCAGATCAGTTCAACCTAAAAATCAAAACATTTTGGTTTGCTGAACTGAACATTTTTTTCCAAGTCAAGTCAGCATGAAACTGCATCTGCCTACTACGCCACGGTGCCTTCTGGGACTTGTCCTTTAGAGGCCTCATGTACCCCTTCTCCTCTGTTGGCCAGGCTTCTTTAGTCAGACTACATCCTACATGATGTACTATAGTCTTCCCTCTGACTAAGCTAGTGTAGTGGATCATCAAGGGTCCGCAAAGGGAGTATACAGGTGCAGCTGCCCTGAAACTTTGACAACCAAGTCCAATGGAAACTGCAGAATTTACACAGGGAGAATTCTAATACATGATGCCAGTGGTGTATTGCAATCCCTGCTTAACATGCTGACTATTATCTCACTACTACCTTGTGCTCCACCATCTGGTTTTTGTGATCACTTGTCTCTTTCCCTATACTTAGGGTGTACACCCTGTAGGGCAGGGGCCATCTCTTCATTATTTGTTTGCACAGTGTCTAGCATAATGGAGCTGAGGCCTATAGGCACTACTGCTATGCAAATAATTGAACAAGTTATCATTTGGCCAGGACACCAGAGTTAACCCTTCTACACTTTGAGTGAAAAGTACCATAGCATGTGATACTGAATGAACAGAAATAGCAAGGACCTTCAGATAGATGTAAAATGGTACATCTAGCAATACACTGCCTCCTAATGCCATGTTTGAGTATTGGTCTAATTTAGACTCAGATGGAAGAGTGCAGACTGCTGAATCAACAGCACAATTACACGGACCACACTGGGGGACTTCCAAGGAAACCCATTCAAGTACACTAACCCTGCTCATCTTGTAAGTTATGATGATATGACAGTCTGAACTACAACAGTGTGGCTGCAATTTTACTGAGGAAATCTTTTTTTTTTTTAAACACATTATCCTTCTCTCAAACTTTTTTGATCCTCCTCTTGTACGGCTGGCATTGTTTCCCATTTCATCCACTTCAGTTGGGCGAAACATTTATTTTTGTGCAAAAGCCTTCTCACTTGTAATTAGGTTTGAGAGGTTTTCCTGATGTGTTCTTCAGATTGCCAGCAGTTTCATCAGAAGGAAATTATAACGATACAGTCTTCCTTCCTGGCATTGCAAAATCCAGAATCAGTCTCATCTCACCGTTCTCAATGTATCAAGCATCAAATGATATGGAACCAGCAGCAGATTTCTCTTGAGCAGCATCACTAGGATCATATTCTGTTGCGGAATTTGTATGTCACATCAAAAGGCCTAGGCCCCGACCAATCTTGATGGCTTTTTTGTTCATTCTCCAGCGTCTATCTGACTTTGTCATAAATGTGTTGACTGATGCTGCTCAAGAGAAATCTGCTGCTGGTAACACATCATTTGATGCTTGATATATTGAGAATGGTGAGAGGAGACTGATTCTGGATTTTGCAATGCCAGAAAGAAAGATTGTATCATTATAATTTCCTTTAGCACTGCAACAAGGTTGCCACTTAATACCATTTGTGACCTGAACTAGGAAGTGGATTGAAAGCAACCCGTTCATTGTTTGCTCATCACCAAACATTCATCATATAGTAATGACAATCACAATAAACCTGGGCCAGATTTAACCCTGTCAGGGCATGTCTATACAAGACATAAGCCTGAATGGAATTGCAGACATTTGTATCCTGGAATAGGGAATGTCCAAACTAGCCTTTACGAAAGTATTAACGCTCTAGTTAACTGGCAATCAATTAATAGGAGATGAAAAAAAAAACAAAAAAAAACCTAGTGTGGATAATCCCTCAGGGGCTTAAGTGGGGGTAATTGTGGTAGTAGT
Source organism: Natator depressus (assembly GCF_965152275.1). Taxonomy (NCBI): domain Eukaryota; kingdom Metazoa; phylum Chordata; order Testudines; family Cheloniidae; genus Natator; species Natator depressus. Next base: position 109,157,993 of record NC_134238.1, on the reverse strand, counting down.
AAAAGTGGCGATGGTATCCAAATCAGCAGCAGTTTCCACACACCCCATTTCAAATATTTCCATGTACCATATCTTTCTTTCCTCACTTTTGTAGGAATAAAGAGTCACATTAGAGTTAAATGCCTCATCACCAGACATAAGGGTATTAGTCTGTTATGACAGTTACAACAGGAGATAGCTAGGATGTTATAGAATCAGATTAGTCAAAATCAGTAGTATAGAAAAATAAATGAACTAGGTATGTACAGGTTTCAGAGTAGCAGCCGTATTAGTCTGTACCCACAAAAAGAAAAGGAGTACTTGTGGCACCTTAGAGACTAACAAATTTATTTGAGCATGCATCCGATGAAGTGAGCTGTAGCTCACGAAAGCTTATGCTCAAATAAATGTGTTAGTCTCTAAGGTGCCACAAGTACTCCTTTTCTTTTTGGGTATATACAGATGCAATTCTCTATGCTCCCTGTTACATCTCACTTGTTTAAATTTCTGTTTGGCGAAGTCTGAACACCACAGGTCCCTCCACAGGCTGTGACTTCCCTCAATACTAATGATTCCAATTAAATTCAAATGCTTCATACTCAACATAACTAGTTCATGGCCGGGAGGGCAGAAAATCCATCATCTTTTCTGGTAAATTGTTTCCCCTATTACCCACAAGCACATTTGACTGGTTCAACTAAAATAAAAATGACTAACGACTTTTAGGTAACCTCTAATGGGAAGTATGACAGATATTATGGACATATGGAACATCTGAGACGATTGTAACAACTTTATACACGTTATATGTACCTGTATGGGTTAGAGATTGTATTCTAGCTCCATGGGTGAGTTGCAGGAATTTCCTGGAGTGAGGGTGTGTGTAATTAATCCATATTCCTAGGCCAGTAACCGTTCTGAGAAGCCTCACCCTCTGGGATAGTTGTCAGACTTCTTCAGACAGGTCAAACTGGTATATGCAAACAAAGAACTGAAAACTGTATAAAGTGACCACCCTAACATAGGGGGACAAGTCACTCACTCAATCCAAGAACTAACATGTGGTGATCCAAAGACAGACCTGTAGAAAGAGTCGGATGTACGTAGTTCCTATCAGGGTCTCCACATAGAAGATGGAGAGTGGTTGGTAAGTTAAAACTTGCATGTACATTGGGTATGGTTTTTAAGGTAAGTTTTCTCTGTAACACTTTTGTTCTGAAAAAATAATACAGTACTTTGCTTTATGAAGTCTGGCTGGACACTGGTTAACCCCATCATTGCCCCTGTGAAAACAGGACTGCAGATGCTGAACTAAAGTCAGACCTGCTAAATTGATCACAGTGAATTGCAGCCTAAATCCCCAGCCTAGGGGGAGAAAATATCACAAGGCGCCACCCTGAGAAAGGTGACAGCTAGAGGCCTGAGACCTCAAGGAAGCCAGAAAGGAGTGAGTGGTGCAGTTACCTCAGGAAGTGTGACAGTAAGATCAGTTTTGAATGCTATCATACACACACACTCAGATCCCCCCATAATCAAAGACTGCATCAGATTTTAAGATTCTAGCTAAGCTGAAATGTGACTATGCAGTGGGTCAGTCAGCCAGAGAGTGAGTGATCTGCTACCAGCTAATAGACATCATGGGGAGAGAAATGTCAACTGCCATAGAAATAAAATATTTCCATTATAAATTGTTTTCACAGGGCCATAACTAGCAGGTATATTGACCTTTTGGGTAGAAGATATGGGTAAAAATCCCAGCCCCCTTTAAGACAATGACAAAACTTCCATTATCTTCAATGGGGCCAGGATTTTGTCCCCTCTATGTAAAGGTGAATTTATATTTATTTTTAAATAGGCAAGGATATTGCAAAAATAGCTGCATATTTGAAACATAGGCATATTACACATGCTATGCCAAATATTCTCTATTCTTTCCTTTGTTCAATGTGAACCTTATATATTTGTTATCATAAACAGAAACAGATTGTACAACAGCACAAAACTACCAGTGAAGGCTTAAGGTTGTTCTGGCAAAGTGAAAAAGTAAATCTTACATTGTTAAGGTTACATCAGGGTTTGGGTTTTGGTTTGGTTTTTTTTTTTTCGGGGGGTGGGGGGAAGGGAAGGAGGAAACAGAGGGTGCTCCTTTGAGTTCTATACAATCTCTGTGTGTACATACGTATTTTTTTTTTAAAAGTGTTTAGTGTTTGAAGTTGCTTACTCATTTAAATACGCTACTTCAGAGTAAGCCTCAAACTTCATTTCTAGTGTATACAATATAATGAAGTTTTGACAAAGGGAGCATGTTACTGCCTAGCTTTTAGGGTAGGCTAATGACAGACATCACCCTGGTTGCCAGTTTGCTATGGGATGCAATTGAAGATGTTTATTATTTACCAAAGCCCTAAATAGCCTAGCTTTTCTCCTATATCCTGTCAAATCAGTTCCAGCTGGCTTACAAAGAATATGTTTCTTGGTGTGAGATGACAAAGAGCCATTATGTATACCTAAAGAGCAAACAAATCTATTATATTTCTATCAGCCAAAATACACATGCACACATTCCAGCCCTTGTCCTACATGGCATCCACCTTTCCCACATATTGCTTTCCTCTGACGACCATGATGATAGGTTACATAGCTCCTTGTAGTGTAGTTTAAAGCTTATACAAAAGGTGGTGAATTTCACCCAAGGGATACTTTTACGTATGTAATTACCTATACAAATACCTGTTGCCTTAGCAAACTAATTTATAAGCCTTCTGAATTTAAGTGAACCTATTAAAGATCATCTTTGTTGGGGCCAAATTTTGTCTCACCTGTATAAAGCCCAGAAGACAAGGTCCCTGTTCCAAGGTGCTTACAACCGGAATGAGAAAGATGGTACATTCCAACACAGATATAAATACATACAACATACATAATTTAGAAAGTTGATTGTCAAAAGCAGTTATCAGTGCCACCTCAAAGAGTATTTAGAAGGAGAAAGGGCATGTGGCAAGGGGCATTCATGGTTTGTCTAATGCACAACTTGACAGTAGTTCCAATTCACAGATTCACAGATCTAACCTCTAGAGAGAAATTTACCATCTCAGCTGTCACCTCATAGAGGGGAACTATTCTCTCCTTGCCACTGATCTAAATGGGATTATGCCATATCCATCTACACTGTTGAAATATTTCAGGTGTCTTTTCTGTGGAAAAATTCCATGATCCTTTTGTTAACATTTGGCATAATTAAACTAAATCCTATTGAGCTGTGCTTCTCTCAATCAGTAAGTTTACTCCATTTCTTCTTATGTCGCTTCGAGAGTTTTACAACATGCTGTACAAACCCTTGGAGTATTGTGCCCCCTCCCCTGCATCAGACAATCCAGCATCCCAGACACAAGGCTGGTCTCCTGACTTATAAAAATATAGTAAAAGTTCAAAACAAAAAATGTGATTTCCCAATGTTGAGATAAGTGTGGGGCAGCAAGAAGGACTGGTTGAGCCAAGAGGAGATATACAGGCTTCGAGAGAGCCAGGAAAGTGTCAGACAACCATTAGGTAGGTGTCCTGAATAGTCAGGGGAGCTCTGAAGAGGTCCTAGAGACGGTTTTACTCCGACTCCTGGAAAACCAGGAAAAAAAATCCTTCATCCTAGATTGTGGATCATTGTAATTGGAATGAACAGAAATCCACTTTAACTAGTATTAATTAGTATCTTAATGTGATAATTTTGCCACATCTTACACAATACTTCTTGATTTGTTCAAAACATCTTTCAAAAAACGTTACACCTGAATGCACATTTAAAAGGTATTACACACTGTGTGATACTACAATGCAAGCGTGTAGTCAAAGCAGAGATTAGCAGGAATGTACTATAACACAACAAGGATGGATTTCAACCAGGCAACTGCCTATCTGGTATGTTTCTGTTTGCCCTAGCATTAGTACTGTTTAAAGGCAGCTCCATTATTTCTAACACCACAAAAAGCTCCTTCTTAAGATACGCACTGTTCACTTAAAATACGAGGACTATTCCCCATGAAGTGCCGAGTGAGACACCTAAACTGAGGGCATTCATGATCAGGGCTGGATTTACACCTTATGCACCCTTAGGCACAGTATCTTCAGCGCTCACCCCCATGCCCGCCGACAGCTGACCTTCATGTTTTCCGTAAAAAATTAAACTTTTAACCCACTTAATTTTTAGGCACCCCTAGAATGCCAGTGCCTCTAGGCACGTGCCTATTGTGCCTAATTGGAAATCTGGTCCTGTTCATGATCATGTCCCCAAACTCAAATGCTATATTCTATGCCATGTTTATTTCTCGGAGAACTGAGAAAAACCATCGTGAGTTTTGGCAAGTATCACAAAATATTAACCCATTTACCAAGTAATTGAGGTTGGTAAGAGAACACAAAATGAGACTGTAAAGAAAAGTAATTATACAAGAAGAAAGATAATTAAAAATATTACCACTTGAAAAGATTTAGATTTTTTCCCCTCCAGAAGTTATTTCTTGAAACACGACTCGTTCTTTGTGCCAAGCATGATCAGTCACTGGGTTAGTTTGCAATTAGCTGTTTGTGTCAAATCTCCCACCAATGCAACTCCCTCTCTATCTCCACCATCAGCACTCATTTGCTGGTCTCCCCATTTTTCCACTCTAGTCAACACCACACCCAGGCCCATTGGTCAGTTTTAAAAATGGCTTAGCTGCAAAGCTAGGGTCAGTTATGATTCATCCCTAATTTTGCCTGTCAACAGCCTTGTTCTACTTCCCAGATATTCCAGCTTGTTGCCAAGTCCATTTTGTAAACAAAATCTCCCTTTTGAAAATCACCATATGAATATGTCAACAGGTCATGAAATATTTTCATTACAAACCTTGAAGAAAAACTAAGCTCTAAAGTAACAGTTTGGAAAAATGTCTATTTCATTAGGCATGAGTCTTGCTGGAAAACATTTACTTTGGCAACTCCCTTTTCTGTTGGTGGCCCAGAGGTATCCTGACTAGACTATCCTGGTGGGAGGCTGCGCTAGCTCCAATGAGGAAGCCATAGCAGATGAACAAGTCATTACAAGTAGCGTTCTGGTGTAGGAATTAGTGGTGCGCAAGTGCATGAGTATCAGCAAGGCAATTTGCAGTATTGGGAATTTAAATGCTACTTTAAGGTAAACTATTAACACTGGGAAAAAAAAAACATGTTCACTTATATAGAATATTTCATTTGAGGATCTTCAAGTTCCGTAGAAGACCACACAGCAATGTTGTGAGTTATGTATTATCCCCATGTTAAAGGCAAAGCTAAGGCTGCAGGCACAGCTTAGTGGTCTAGGTGCTTCAGACACACCATGAACTTTAACAGGCCTGTGCCTTCTCCATGTGGCACGGGATATTTGCTGGGGCCCTTCAATTGCCTGCTGGCTTTAGTTGGCTTCCCAGGGTTTCCCCAAAGCCAGAAAAAGCTCAACAACCTCTCACACAAGCCAGAACAGGCTCATCTAGGCCCAAAAGCCTACAGGCTTGTGGTGGCAAGGGGTCAGGAGTGGGCCCAAATCAACTAAGGCATGGGGTGGACCCCCAATTAATCTATATCTGCTGGGGAGGTGAGCCCCAGGGATCCTCTCCACATACACAAAAGGACAGTGACCATTATGGGGCTCATCAGAGGACTCTCCCCCTGGCAAATATCCTCCCGAAGTTCATAGGAAGGAATGGATTGCCTCCAAAGTCAGGCCTCTGAACATACTTGTTCTCTCCAGCCTTACCCCACCATTGCAGATGTCAAGGTCTGCAGGAGGCGGATCCACTTGCTACACACCTCAGGAGGCATGCACAGAGCAGGGACTGGGTGAGACTTTTGTTGTTCAGAGGACCATTCCCTTTTTCCTGGGAACAGTTGAGTCTGCAAGAGGGAAAGCCCCCAGTGAACCTTGGGAGAGCTCAGGCTCCCTTGTAAAGCCTTTAAAGGCTTTTGGGAATCATACTCCATGAAACTTAGGAGCAGCTGTGAGCTCGAGTCCTGACTCCACTCTGTATTAAATACACCACTTCCAATGTGTTTAGCATAGCAGATGGAATTTTTAGACAGATAATGCAAGTTTAAAAGTAGCTAACTAGCTAAAGAAAAAATATCAAGTGGTAAAAGCACATGACCGGGAAAATCAAGAGAATTACGGCTTGTCTACATGGACATTTAGTTTACACCAAGCTCGGGTATGAATCTACCCTGCACTAGCTTGCTGTGCACTGTCTCTGTGCACCCTGATGATACACACAAGCACACACCCACGAACAGTTCATTAGTGAGTTTTAACCCACTTCTGATTCAAAGAAGGGCTCATTAGTGTATTTTGATCTATGCCGCTTTGAAAACAGGAGCAGATCAAAGTGCATTAATGAACTGTGCACTACAGCAGGATTAAGATGGACAGTTAGAGCACGGCAGGCTAGTATGAGGTAGATTGCTTGCCATGAACTAAAATGTTCATGTAGACAAGCTCTTATGTTTGTTTCCTGGTTCTACCATAGACTTCCTATCTGACCTTGGGCATATCTATATGTCTCAGTTGCTCCATCTGAAAATGGGGATAATACTTACCAACCTTACATGTATGTTTAAGCTCAATGTTTGTAAATGTTTAAAATACTCACATGAAATATAAAATATTGCATCTTAATTCTTGCATGAAAAACATCAATAAAATTACTTATTGTGTGCTCTTCCTTCACTCCTTTACTTATTCATGGTTTTCTTTGTTATTTAGATCCCCTTTTAAGTTGCCTGTTGAAAAGTGTCTATGTTCCATACAATACAACCCCCAAATCCCAAAATATTGATTATTGTAAACAGTCAGGCATGACAAATGTGTAGCCAAATGAAGGAATCTGGCAGAAGGAAACATGATGACCTCTACAGCAAATCGCCCCACCAGTAGAGGAGGTCAGAAGTTTTAACTGACATATTCAGATGGAGAAAGGTAGCTGTCTTATTTCCTGGGAAGTGAGAAGTCATTCCTCAATCAAATGCTAAAGATATTGGATGAAGCTCCCTGAAGGAAGCATCTTGCCCTTGCAGAGGAAGGAACACAATTCTTATTCCATCTCTAAATACTGTTGGCTAAACTGTGCTCTCTGTTACACTGGCATAAATCTGGAAGGATTTCACTGATTTCAGATTTACAGCAGGGTAACAGAGAGCTGAACTGTGTGTTATGATTCTAAGTCTCATTTCACCTGTTTGATAATGATATCTCTCAAGCAATTTGTGGAGGTCAAGAAAACTGTCCTACAGATCTGCAAATTCTAGAGATGATGTTTTCAGTGACTAAAATAAATACTTCATATTTAAATAGTGCTTTTGATCCTAATTTGCAAATAGTACTTGACTCTATGGCACCTTTCATCAGAGGATCTCAAAGCCTTTACATATATTAATTTAGCCTCTCATCATCTCTAGGAGGCAGGTAAGTATTGCTGTCCCCATTTTACAGAAGAAAACATAAGTGAAGCACAGAATGAATAATGGCCAAAACTTTCAGAACTGGCCACTGATAAGCATCTTAAGTTTGGGTGCCAGACTGACTCGCCAAAGGGCTGATTAAAAGTGCCGAGCAACTACACTTCATACAGAGTCCTAAGGAGTTGTGAATGTTGGCCCCCCCAAAACCAGCTCAAGTTGCCTCTTGATAGGCACCCCAAAATTGAAGGTAATTTGGGCTGTAAACATTTTACATAAACTTACAATTGCACAGTTTATGACTGAAGCAGGAGCAAAACACAAGTCTCCTGTCTTCCCATCCTGTTTCTTAGCTTTAAGACCATCAACAGAAGTACTTAGAGGCATATGGTGAATTGTTTAATACAAAAAAGTCACTTTTTTATGTAATACCTGGCTCTTTTATAGCCCTGTTCATCAGTAGAGCTCAAAGTGCTTTATAATGGAGGAGGAGAGTATCAGACAGGCAATTTTACAGATAGGCAAACAGAGGCGCAAAGGGGTGAAGTGACCTGCCCAAGGTCACTCAGCAGATCAGTGGCAGAGCTGGGAATAGAACCCAGGTCTTTGAATCTTAACCCAGTGATCTGTCTACTGTGCAATACTACCTCTCCAAAACCAAAAAGATTTATAATCACATCAGAGAGTGTCATGATTATGTGAAAGTTTAAATCACAAACATACCCAACAATGCATACAAATGTAGGTTTCCATTATTAATTACACAACCACACTAGTGTAACCCAGCTCATAAGCATTTCCCCCACCCTCCTCTCCACCCACATCAAAATTGCTATGCTGCTTCTGTAAACAAAGAGTGATCCGCTATAAATCTTAGGAAAGCACTGTAATGGTACCGTTAGTCTGCTGCAGATAATTAGCATTTTCAGAAAACCAAAGAGAGGGGAGCTATGTACACCGACTATATTAGAGCTCTAGAGAATGAAAACGAACAGGGAGCTGGAACGATTTGCCAACACTAATATGGTAGTTTCTGATTAGCACCATCTTGTAGTATTTTGCTCTGTTAATGAAGGCAAGTTGTTAAACAGTGTAATTGCTACACAATGCAGCATTTACAAATTTGACCCAGTTTGTGTATATCAAAAACAACTATGTTTGTTTCAATGGATGTGATTTTTCCCACCATCCTAACCATAGCAATCTCCATTTTAAATATTTTATGGAAGGATTGTTATATGTTCTTCTGTAAAGAGCTTTCAAAATGGGTACAAACAAATAAACCACAAGAAACTGACATCCTCTTTTCACTTTACAAGCAAGGAGGCCATCTCAGCAAAGGGGTACCCTATAGCCTAGGCTTGAGGATTCCTGTTTTTTTCCCTCTTGATTGAAGACTTAAGCATTCAGCGAGGAAAGCAGCACTGTTGGACCTGTTACAAATCCTTCACTGATCTTGGATATAGCAAGTGGAGAGTGAATGAATGACAAATATTCAAACACGCAATGCTTTACAATGCGAAACATACTGAATTTTAAATGACTCTTACCATGATCCACCTGCATGCAATTTTTTGCAAGACTTGTTAAATGTTTAATAGGACTATAGAGTACTATGATATACAAGGTCAGATGCAGGCTTGTTAACTGTTCCTAAAGATTGAGAATGTTTTATAAAGTGAGACTAACAGAAGGCAGGGGAAAAAATGAGGAGTTACTTAAATATCACATTTGGGCACAGCATCTCTTCTCTCAGTATACATCGAAATGCTGAAGACTAGAAATATAAAAGTCATCTGACAACCTTGACCATCTTACTGGGACACTGACCACTATTCATGTGATATTCACATCCTTGATGTTCTGCTTGCCTTTACAAAGCAGACTTCTTAAGTTGTACCATGCATTCAAGGATAGACTGTTCTAGCTCTGCATGCATTACTTGTAGAGATTCACTGTTGTGTGTTGAACTGATTCACACCACACCAGCAACATATACAGATGATTTTCAACAGGTGTGAACAAGATGAGTCTGTACTAGGAGTTTAATTACGTGCATATGGTGCTAGGGGCATTCCAGGGGTGTGGTTGCCCAATTAGGCATTTCAGTAGAAATCTTAAGCAAGCACAGCTGGAAAGACTTTTCCAATTAGGGATTTTAAGGGGGTTCTACAATTTTCACATAGGATGAAACTGAGTTAAAACTCTAAGACTGTTTCATATGCACCATTTGAGTCTCCCTTTCCCCAAATATGAGACAGGGTCAGACAAATTAAAGCACAAATGTATACAGCATTGGAAAGTCACATTTTAAATGCTATTACTAATGTTTAGATGACAAGTTTCAGAGTAGCAGCCGTGTTAGTCTGTATTCGCAAAAAGAAAAGGAGTACTAGTGGCACCTTAGAGGCTAACCAATTTATTTGAGCATAAGCTTTCGTGAGCTACAGCTCAAATAAACTGGTTAGTCTCTAAGGTGCCACTAGTACTCCTTTTCTTTTTAATGTTTAGATGAGAGGAGAGAAAGGAATATTTTACTTGTGGTATTTACTATTCTACAGATAGAATTACCTCCCAAAATATTAGAGGCAGACAAGTGAAATCACTGTGCCTTTGGTCTGCAGGACACCACATGGAGTGATTATTTAAGTTTTTATAGTGCTTAAATATCAGAGTACCACACGACAAAATGAGGAAACTGATTTACACAGAGACTTTCTAGTGCAGGTGGCTTCCTAATGACTATTATGTGTCCAGTGCAGGTTTGGAAGGGTTCTGTTGCCAGAACTACTAAGGTGGTTATTATCCTGATGACTAATGTTTGGCTGATGTGTCTGACTCTCCAGGTGCCCTTTAACTTCCTCAGGAGCTCAGCTGTTTGCTTTTTCTCTTGATGTCCTTGAAACACTTGCTCAACTGTATAATTGAGGAAGCTGACCTTTTGCCTCCAGGTCCTGTGTTTCAGGCCACAACATGCTCTCTCCCCCCTCTCAGTTGCCAACATTGTAATGAAGACATTTTAAATAGGACTCCTCTCTCAGATGGATCTGTAACTCTCCGGTCTCCAGTGGGAGTTTTGCCCTCAGTGGAAAGGGAATCGGATAATCATCATGCTGTCATAGGCAGCCAGTATATTTCCCACGTCAGATATAATTGCAAAGACACCACCGTTCGCCTCAACAGGAACACTTTTTCCCTCCATTGTTCTGCCTGCTTTACCAATGCATTAGTTAGCCTCATATCTCCCCTTACTCCAGTGTATTGTTGAACAGGCTGCTGTTTTCCCACAGCAGGTGCAGTAGTTCTGCATCTGGCTATATCATGTAGCATCCTTTCCCTGTTCCTTCTCCAATTCAATCTCAAGAGGTCACCAGAGTTCATAGTCCTCAGCTGTCTCTTCTTCCTTTAACCTCCCACAGTCAGAGCTCCTATTTCTTGCTAGTCATCTTTTTGGTGAGTCCCAAGGGAAGGAACATTAGTTGTATTCAGTTTATTCCCTGGATCGTAATCATCCACCTTTCCTTCCTTAGAGGATGCTGATGTTATTTCCCCATATGTAGACCTGAATTCAGCATCTCTAGCAGCATTTACATATCATATATAAGGTTTGTGTTCCCTCCTCCACACCCCTGCAAGCACCTGATAGCACGGCAAAATTGCTCACAATATGTGATGTATGTTTTCCAAGTTGTACTAAAAAAAACCTCCATATGAATCTCGGACTTTCCTCTTACATTTCTATGGTATCCAAGCCTGAGAACACATCTCTTCTTAGGCCTTCACCTCAGTCATCTGGCAACCATTTCCCAGAGGTTTGTTAACAACTCCCTCCAGGATGTGTAGTTAAACTGTTTACTTTGTTTGGACAGTCATTCTTCTCCTTGGTTCTCCTTTTTAATTATTCTATCCCTTACTGTCAGGTTTCTAAAGACTTAGACCTTGTCTACACTACAGGGGAAAGTTGATCTAAGCTACGCAATTTGAGTTACGGGAATAGCGTAACTCAGGTCGATGTGGCTTAGATCTACTTACCGTGGGGTACACACTATGCTCTCTGGTCAACTCCCCTTACTCTTCTCATTCCAGTGTACAGGAGTCAACGCGAGAGTGATCTGCGGTCGATTTAGTGGTCTTCACTAGACCCGCAAAATCTACCGCCGATGTATCGATCACTTCGCTTTGATCCCCTGGTCAGTGTAGACAAGCCCATACTATTTATTTGTATTGTGGTAGTACCTTGTGTCCCAGTGAAGGAGCAGGCCTCCATTGTGCTAGGCACTGTACAAAGTATATTGAAGAGATGGCCCCTGCTCAAAGTTGCTGACAGTGCACATATAAGAGGAGAGAAAAATGACAGATGATAGACAGAGAGGGGAGCGCACAAGGTTCGGCTGATTAATTGTTATTCTGCTGGCAATGCTTTTGCAGTGATATAAGTTGTATGTGGTCTAAACATGTAGGCCTTAAAATAAATGTACCAACAGAAAGGCAGCTAAATCCTTTTATCACTATGTAGACATGGCTGAAGCAGACCAAAAGGGATTCTAAAAGTCTTTGCTTTTATGGTTCTGACAACCTCATGTGGCACATAACTGTCTATAGGAGCTGACAAATTGCGGGAATCACCGCAGGTACGCCAACTTGTTCAATGTTAATCTAGAGGGTTAGCAATTTGTACAGCTCCAGGACTAGAATCTGTCTCCATGAAAATCCTCCAGGGTGGAGTCAGCACAAAGATCTCCTGAACAAAAGGCAAGATGAGCCTGTTTAGATGCTGCTGGTGAACACATACATTGAAAGTGGAGGCTGAGGTCATGACCTCCTGAATCAGCTGTGTAACGGTCATGCCTAATTCAATGAATGCTACCTAGTATGGAGACAACGCAAGAGGTCAGAGGAGTATCCAGCTCCCTATGTCTAAGCCCTCGATGGAGGGTTGTTCTAACACAGTCCAATGCAGAGCAGTAGTGTGTGTGTGGAGCATCCCAAACTGTGGTTTTTTAAAGTTTTCATCATGTCAACTCCATTATCTCAGAGCTTCATGTGGACTGTTTAGAGACATTTCTTTTCCCATCAAAGCATGTCCAGGAAAGCTTCTAACTGGAGGTTCCCTAGCATTGGCTGTCAACAGTTGCACAGTTTAGCATTTTTCCTTGGGAAATCTTTGTCTTGCCTCCAGTGCATCAGTAACTTAATTCCAGGAAAGACGGATGCTGCTTGTAAGAGCCCTTTTATCAGCCTTATCCCCTTTAGTAGGGATCAGGGAGGGAGCTGGCAATGAGGGTCTGATAGTTTTACAAGCCACCTCAAGCAAAAATTCTCCTCAGCTGAAAAGGCTCTTTAGCAGCCACCAGCTCACCTTAGGCAGCATGACATTCTCTCTGCCTCTGGAGAACCTATTTTCCAAGGCTGCCACTGAGCAGCACAGTGTTTCATAGCTTTCTGAGAAGTATTTGGCAGAGGTTGCCTGGAGATTCTAGAAGCCAGAGTGTTCTCTAGCCCTCTGCAAAGTACCTTGCCAAACCTCGGGGTGCTCAATTTCTACATGCTTATGCATAGCTGATGGGGAAATAGCATAACACCACGGTGGCTCTGAGAAACTATGGCTTTGCACACTTTGCAGTCAAGTTTTGCTAAATCAGAGTTTCAACTGAGAAAAACTCCCTGACAACACTGTCTCTTTTCTATCACTGTTCCAATTTCATCCCTGGAGTAATACCTTTAGCTTCCATGCAAGCTAGAACAGAGCTTGTTTGGACACATGCAACCCATCCCATCTCTCATATTTTCATCCTACTGCACAACTAACAAGGGCCAGATTCAGCTCTCAGTTACAACTGTGTAAATCCAGAGTAGCTCAATAGGTTAGTGGAATTATTCCAGACCAATATTACTGAGAGCAGAATTTGACCCCTCAAATAAAATGTAAAGAGATACCTCTAATCGCAATTTTTATATTAAGCAAATTCAGAACCTAATACTACATATTGTATATGTTTACCAACATTATCAAAGGGGACAAGTTGACTTGGGAAATTCTACTAAATTAAGGACCAGCAATCATTTCACAAACTGAAGAAAGTCAGGGTATGATTAATATCAGAGCTGAATTCGGTTCAACCTCTTGACTTAAGATTTAGAGATGTACAGTACAAAGCTTCAGTAAGAGGGCTGAAGGGCCACCTGAGTAAATTACTGATGGCCAGGAGTATCTAAGCAGAAACTAATTTGGTGTTCACAATTTTCTGCCCAAATTTATTTTAAAACTGACTCCGGATGGACATACAGAAAGTCAACATTTCCATCCTATTAGCACGCTTAGCTATGTCTGATTATTCTGCATACATGCACAATAATCTCTACACAAGTAAGGATCCACCTATTAAAAACCAAGCTCCCTGACTCCAGAACAGGATAAAGTCATATATTTTGAGGCCAGAAGGGACGATTACAATAATCCCGTCTGACCTCCTGCACATGAGGCCAGAGAATTCAACCCAGCAATTGCTGCAGCTATGTTAACTAGTTGTTAAACAGGAGCTTACCATTTAGAAGGACATCCGATCCTGATCTAAAGCCTCCAAATTCTAGGAGAGTTTGCCACATCCCTTGGCAATCTGTTCCAATAAAACTGATTCTATTAACGTTGATATTTCAATATAAATAAGCAAAACACCACTTGTTTGAGGAATGTCCTCTAAATTATAAATATTCTTACTCACCGCTGCCTTGCCAGGAAATGAAAAACCACTGTGAAAGGGACATATTCAACAGAAAGGAGTGTTTCAAACTACAACAATTGATAGGGAATTGCAAGGGCAGGCACAGAACTCAACACTATTTTATCCCATTATTTAACTTGAAATTTAGTCAATTGTTTTAACAGTGGAAGAAATGTTCAGAAGAGCCTAAGTGATTTAGCAGCTTAAGACTTTCAGTAGCACATAGGGTCCTAAGCCATTTGAGGATTTAGAAAAATTTTAACCATTACCCTTCGAATACACTGGATCAGCCTGTGCTGAAATAGGCCCCTGTGATAAACTGAACTTTGGATGATTTTATGAAATTTGTGTCATGAAATCACAGTGTCATGGATGCAGATCCTCCAAGAGTTAGCAGGGCTAAGCCAGGCAAGAGACAATGGTGAACAAACAGCACTCAGCGATCATCTATTCAAAGTAACATGCCTTGGGACAATAGGTTTGCTTTACCGAGGACAAGACACTTATTGCTCTTGTCTGAAGTGAGTGGGGTTTGGGAGTAATGGAAAATACAATCAGGCAGAAAAAAGTGGCAGGTGAGCCCAGGAGGCGTTTATGAAGGGGCTCACATGGGTGAATGTGACTGGGGGAGGGGGGCGGGAAGAGCCATTTATCACCAGATTAAGATTAGTTAGAGAGGCTGTTGTAGGGGCAGGGCAGGCAAGGGGGCGGAGGAACACACAGATGATCCTCCAAGCTCTCCCAAGGGAAGGGAGAGCTAATAAGAGACATTACATCTAGCGTGTTTTATTGATTTGTACTCTCCTGTGCTTTATCTGTTAAGTAAAGAACATAAAGTTGATAGATTGAACATAATTGGCGGTGGGGAGCTGCTTCACAACTACTGTGTGCCCCAGAGGGAGTCAAACTGTAAACCAGAAGCTTCAGATCTTTTGTGGTGGAGTTCTGGGAGGGGAGTTTATTCAAGCACTGGGGAGTCTGCAGGGTCAGTGCTGTGCCCGGAAGGGCCAGGTGGCTGGACAGTGTGTTCCAACACTCAAACAGTAGAAGCCAGGCAAAAGGTCTGAGCCCTGAAATTGCGGCATTGGCTGGACTTGATTCGGACCCCAGAAGCTTAAAACACTCCTAGGAATCCAAAGCATAAATGCTTGGATGCCCCTCACAGCATCCTAGTAGGTGGCCAGTAGGGGGCACTTGCTAGCATCTGTGAAAGAACCTATCCTGCAATGAGCTTCATGCAAGGATATCCTTGCATGCAGCCCCCTTAAAGTAAATTGGACGATGAGTGAGCATAAAGCCCATTGTAGGATCAGAGTCATATCTGACAAACAACTCAGCCTGCAAAGCCGTACTGACTATTGAATTGTAAGAAAAATGGAGTAGTAAGAGACAAAACAAAACCCCCTGAAGTTAATGGGAGTCTTTCTATACACATCAGTGGACTTTGGATCTGGCCCTATACAATTAATTGGCAAATGGAAAAAAGATGACAAGGCAGGAAATGAATGTTATTTTTAACTTTCCAGGAGGATTATTACACACAATGGAAAAATAAAAATAATTTAAAGTTATTTTCGCAAGTATTTGACACTGCTTTCCTTTAAGTGAGTTAGCTCATCTTTTTCACTTTGTGTCAGAACAGTTTTCCCCACTCTTGGATTTTTACATATTTCTTATAAATCTCTTATTTTTATTATTTCACTTAACACATAAATCATCTTTTTCTGGCAGCGTACAGACGTTCGGAACTGAGCTTCATTTTAGTTAGTTTAGTTTTATTGAAGGAAGTGACCCTTGAGAATTCTAAATATGTTTGGTAAGCAAATAAAACCATAACCAGAGTTATTCTGGTCAGATGGCAAGCCCTTTACTAACCAAGTGGCTAACCTTTCTCTCCACATGGTTTCTCTCCAAGAAGTCTCTTCTGGCATGCTCACTACAGTCCAATCAAGGCTAAATCAGTCCACAAATGTCGACCACTTGACTTAAATTGTACTTTCCCTTACTGAAAAAGGGTCCGGATTCTACACTAGTGGGACAAAACATTCGAATTTACCCTTGCCCATTACTTCACTTTGGGCTGGGTACTCTACCACATTCACCGTCCCACTATTGGTCAGATACACCACAATATGATGTCAGGCTACATACCAACTTTTTCACATCTATTTGAGCACAGGGCACAGATACTCAATAACCTATAGATAGCTGCAAAGTGGGCCCCAGAAGTAGAGTGTACCCAGTGTTGCCCAGGAAAGCATGTGTAATCCACTCCCACTCAGTGTAGGCTGTAGTAGGTACATCAACCTTTATCTGTGGCCTAGTCATCACTAGAGGGGGGCAGAGCTGCTGCACTAAATTGATGCAAGTTACACAAACACAGGTTCTTATAAAAATATTGTATGTATTTTAAATCATATAAGAGAAGACATCTGATGAAGTGAGCTGTAGCTCACGAAAGCTTATGCTCAAATATATTTGTTAGTCTCTAAGGTGCCAAAAGTACTCCTTTTCTTTTTGCGGATACAGACTAAGACGGCTGCTACTCTGAAACCTGACATTTCATGTAGTAACTGGCGGTGCATTTGCTGGAAAGTGTGATGGAGGATGTATGTTATGGACACTTGATCATCACTATTGTTGTGTTGAGAAGGTGATATTAAGGGAATATTGCACAAGCTGGGAGGATGAACCTAAATAGGGGATTTTCTAAATTTTTAAGGTTTGGCTTGGCAGCTGATGGATTTGAGTAACTCTTAATCTTCTACAAATGTAGTTTTTTGGCAGGATTTCTGAAACATCAGGAAAGGTACTCCGAGCAAGGGAGGTTATGCAAGGAATAGATTTAAGACTGATGATGGGTGATAGCAATTCAAGTGAATATCTGTGGTATTTAGGCTTTGAACTACAATCCTCTAAATTCTTTTCTAAAAAACAACACTACAAATTCCCTGACTTTTGACATTATGTAACCACATTTCACAGTTCTAATGCTGTCAATTAATGGCCTATTTGCAATCTTAACCCTACTTTAAGGGGTATTTTTTTTCAAAATATTACTAATTTCAGTTATCTTAAATGTTAAAACCTTAGAATATTGACAGCAATTTTAATATCTAGTTTGTAACTTAACTGTATGTTTACTTTTTGCATTTATCCCAGCATGAACATTGAAAGTAGTTCATTCCTCTGTTGTTTAGAGTCAGTTCCTAGTTAATTAGTTACAGATTACTCAGAATGCACACAGTTCAAGGATTCGGGCCTTTTTATTTTATAAATCTTACATGTTGGGCCACTGAGGCCATGTCTACACTACCACTTATGCCGACAAAACTTATGTCACTCAGGGGTGTGAAAAAACACACCCCGAACAACATAAATTTTGCCAGCGTAAGTGGTAGTGTGCACAGCACTATGTCGGCAGGAGAGCATCTCTCGCCAACATAGCTACTGCTGCTCATCGGGGTGGTTTAATTATGTAGATGGGAGAGCTCTCTCCCATCAGCATAGAGCAGCTACATGAGAGATCTTGCAGTGGCACAGCTGTACAGATGCAGGTGCACCACTGTAAGGTCTTTAGTGTAGACTCAGCCTTAGTTTAACAGGGTCTCCTTAAAATATGTGGGGCTTGTGGGTGGTTAAAAACCAGAGCATTTATAATCATCTCACCTGTGTGTTGTGTACAGTATTTTGATGATACCTAGACACTGTTATAGTTAGTGATTTGTCTAGATTTCCATTATAAACCCTTGGTTTACTCAGAGGGAAACATTTCCTGTTGTGAAACTTGTCTTTGTAGGTTGAGACACATGAAGCCTTTTTAAAAAAAAAAAAAAAAAAAAAGGAAGGAAAAGAATTTGGGCATTTTAAAAATTACATGGGCACACCAATGCAGATGCTCCTAAAACCCTGATAAGGTTTTTTTTTTTAAATTATTTAGGATTAAAATATCAGATTAATTTAAAACTATCCATCACAGAGGAAATTCATTCCTGGTGCAGAAAGCTGGTGCCTGGACCTTTGACCCACTTATGCAGTTCTACTGCATCCTTTATGGGTGTACATTTATCTGCACTCCCAAATGGTGTGCCCACGATAGCCCCAAATAAGCCAGCATGAAGTAGGAAGGGCCACTAGATCCATGATGATACTGGCCTAGAATCATGACTTTGGAGAGGTGAAGTAGCCGTGACTACTATTCCGGCAGCCAAGGAGCTGTACAGTGCAGCGTTGTGACCTGTTTGTAATTTGGAGGCACGAATTCTCGCTTCCATGGAGATTGCCATCTAAAGTTCAATCATGTGATAGCTGGAAGGGAAAAGGGGTGAGAGTAGGGTAACGTGTTAACTTCACTCCAAATGTTATAACTGATATAAGCTGTAGCATAACTATAAGCTTGACTGAAAATGTGGACCTTTGTACTACACAAAGGGCAGCAAAATCAGCTTGCAGTTGGAATCATTTTTCTTTTTCACTAACTTGTGACCTCACACTCTTAAAATCCAGAGAATAATCTTTATAAAAGCACATTGTATAAAAGCAGCCATTTCATGTGTAATATCGCCTTCCCAAAGGAACATCATGAAGATTTTTACAGTGTGGCCAAGTTAATTGGCTACACAACAGATATTAGTGGCTCCAAAAGATGCAGGATGAACTTGAGGGTAAAATATTGCTTTCTAAGAAAATCCTTAACAGGGATGATAAATAAGCAAAATCCTATCCAACATGATAATTGAATGAATTATACAACAAAACCATTTCACAGCCATGTTTCTCCTTCTCCTTTCCCTTTCATTATTACAGACCCATACATTTGTGAAGCCATACAGATAAGAAATTGAAACAGTTAAAAACAATCTAAATTTCCCTTGCACTACTTCCAGAACACTCTACAAATGATGCTCAAGGGGCAGCACGAACCAAAACCTCTGTACACTGTAAGTAAGAGCTTTGCAAACAAAACAAAAACCTTTGTTACAAAACCGTATGAAGCTTGCATGGATTCAGATTTCATTATGCAAGAGAACTTCAAAGACTAAATAATCGAACCCTTTCCAACAGCACTTGGGAACTCTCCCTCAAATGGCTGCTGTCATCTGGTGACGGGCTGGTGGCCTACAATCCCCTCAAGTCCCAGTATCTATAAGATGCTGGCTGGAGTCCTTCTTCTAGATATTCAATAGTGGCAGGCTTCCCTGCTACTGCCAACTTCAGTAAGTGGGCAGTCCACCTCAGAGCCACCCCTTGGGAGCAGCAGGACCATAAATACACTGCTTCTGCCTACTTGTTCTGGTCCTTTCATGCATCCCAGAATACACAGACAACAAATGACTCTGATCAGAATAGGTTATTTTAATCTAGTCTGTTTTGGTTTAATGTGAACCTGAAATTACAAGCCAGCCTGAGGGGTGACCAAGTTGAACTTAATTGGTTTAGGCTCACAAAACCTGTGCAAACCAAGCCAATTTCACCCAAGGCCATTGCCAGTGCATTCTTCCACAGCTTCCATTGAATGGCGATGCTCAGTTGTTTGTTAATAATAGTTTTGCTCAATCCAAATATATGAAAGGGCTTCACCAACTTGAATTAATCAAAGTTCACAATGCTCTCACAAGGTAGGTGTTAACTCCACTTTACAGAAGGGTCATACAGAGTTGAAGTGATTTCTCCAAGGCTACACAGGGAGAGCATGGCAAAGAATGAACTAGAACCCCAATCTCCTATCTCTCAGTCCAGTACTCAAACCACTAAACCATGCTTCCACTTCTAAAAATGCATCAGTTCCCTTGAAAGCCATCTGATTGTGTTCAAAGTTACCTGAAAAAGCTCATCCTTCTCCCCACTCCCGTGCATCTGAAAGAGGAAAATGCTTATGAGGGTGCTTAATGGTGGGAAAGTTTTG
This sequence comes from Natator depressus, assembly GCF_965152275.1. NCBI lineage: Eukaryota > Metazoa > Chordata > Testudines > Cheloniidae > Natator > Natator depressus. The sequence continues at coordinate 109,137,932 of NC_134238.1, read as the reverse complement.
CTGGTGGCTGTTCTTCTCTCCTGATGGGGAGTACCACAGGGATCAGTTCTTGGCCCTAAGCTATTTACATTTTTATCAATGGCCTGGAAGAAAACCTAAAATCACCGATAAAGTTTGCAGACATAAAAATTGGGGGAGTGGTAAATAGTGAAGAGGACAGGTCACTGATAGAGCAATCTGGATCACTTGGTAAGCTGGGCGCAAATGGACAATATGTCTTTTAATATGGCTACATGTAAACGTATACAACTAAGACAGACTATCTAAGCCTAACTAACAGGATGGGGGAATCTATCCTGAGAAGCAGTGGCTATGAAAAAGATTTGGGTTTGTGGTATATAGTCAACTGAATGTGAGCTTCCAGTGCAACTCTGTAGCCAACAGGGCTAGTGTGATCCTTGGATATATAAGCAGGGGAATCTCAAGGAGAAGTAGAGAACTTTTTTCATCCTTGTATTGGGCACCAGCATGACTGCTTCTGGAATCCAGTGTCCAGTTCTGCTGTCCAGAATTCAAGAAGATGGTTGATAAATTGGAGTGGGTTCAGGGAAGAGCCAAGAGAATGATTGAAGGATTGGAAAACATGACTTATAATAAGATTATAAATAGATTGTTAGACTCAAAGAGCACAAAGAGAAGGGTAAGGGATGACTTGATCACAGTATAAATACTTACATGGAGAGCAAAAAATGGATAATGGACTCTTTGTTCTAGCAGAGAAAGGTATAACAAGATCCAATGGCTGAAAGTTGAAGCTAGACAAATTCAGACTAGAACGAAGGCACAAATTTTTAACGCTGAAGGTAATTAACTACTAGAACAATTTACCAGGGGTCACCAAGGTGGATTCTTCACAATTAGCAATTTTTAAAATCAAGATTATTACAAGATATGCTTTAGTTCAAACAGGAACTATTCTGGGAAAATTCTACAGCTTGCGTTATACAAGAAGTCATACTAGATTATCAGAGTGTTCCCATCTGGCCTTGGAATCTATGAATCTAGGACACTAAGCATTATTTATCAGGATTCAGGACCCTAATGTACTAGCTACTGAACAAATAAAAAAGACAGTCCTGGCCCAGAAAGCCCATAGTCTAGAATGGGGTTACAATGGCTGCAGTCTTGTTGTAACAAAAGGAATTTTAGGTATTTGTATTTTCAGTTATATCAAGGGAGCCCAGAGCAAATGGTTAGGTACCCTTTTTGCTCTATACACACTGAAAGAAAAAAAATATGTATTTAGTAACTTCCCTCACTGGGCTTTTCATCAGTCTACAACAGTAGCGCAATAGTAATAACTAATACTAACACTATCTATATTGTATTCTCTAAATCTATACTGAGCTGTACTACCTAATGAATAATCTTTCTGAAGGCCACATTCTTCTGATTAAGTAATACCCTACTCCAGTTAAATCCATGGGACTACTCACTGAGGCAAATACAACTCACCATGAGTAAGTGTGCCAGAATCTGTCCCTAAATCATACCCACAGTATAAGATATGACCGTCCCCCACCCCTAGTACCTTACTTATTGTGCACCGTAGTGCAGGAAGGTTCTCACTGAAGTTTCCCTTTTTATTTTTGAGTGGAAAATGAACCATAGTAATTTACTTTGTTTTCAAGCCAGGAGGCGGAGCAGTTGAATGACATTCATTAACTCATTAAATTGTTTATGCCAAGACAGCTTGCAGTGCAGTACTTCATACAGCAATTACCTCTTCAAACTTGGCTTAATCATGTCTTTTTGGGCAATGTTTGTTCTTCAGTAACAGTTGCATTTCTGATCTACCATGAGGCATTCACCTCAACTGCTCCTTCCCTGCCCAGTTATAGCTCAGTTTCTTTGCTAAGCAGTGTTTCTCACAGCAAGCTGTGCGTCCTGTGTATGTTGTGATCTATCCTATCAGTACCACTGAGCTGAATCACACTCAGCAATTTCCATGAAATCGGGGAAAAGGAACTGCAGGAATATGTAACTTTCATCTCAGCACGGACAACACTTGTGCTCGCCTTAGTTATCATTACATACCCTTTTTAAATATCTACAGTATTTATCCTAGGGAACAGGCTGCTCAGGTGCTTCAGATGAATAATATACGTTTTACACAATCTGTGACAGTTTTGTTATGGGAGAGGGAGGGGGGATTTCTACCTGAAGAAACCTGAATACAAGAAACTAAACGTGGAGCCTGAATCTCCACTTTCTTCCCCATGTCTAATCATTTACATTTGTGGTGAATGGGTGTAAAATGTTACCATACTGATTTGTAACTACTCTGTGCACAGGTATAAATGACTACAAAGCAGTGGAGAAGCAGATCCATTACACAGTAAAGCAGAGACATTCACCACAGTGTGTTTTTCCTGAAATATCATTTAGACCAGGGGTTCTCAGGACAAATTATTTGGTGGCCTCAGAGTGCGGCCACCAACTCTTGCTGGTGGCCGCTCTCAGGTTTTTTCCTACAATAATTAATTAGCTTTAGGAAAAACAAATAAATATGCACATATAGACATCCAAATCCTTTCAATTTATTTATTGCTAGCTAGTAAGTCTTGTGAAAAGTGATACTTGTATGTTTGTTAACATCACTTTTCACAGCAGACTAACTCAGCCCTGGCAAGCCAAGGGACAAATTAAGCCCTGGATGCGGGGTGTTGGGCGAGGCAGCAAGGGTCAGGGGAGACAGGGTGGGGATGGCCTAGGGAGGTAGTGGGGGGCCAGAACCTGAAGCCCCACAGCTGGAGGAACGGAGCCTGAAGCCATGTAGCCGGAACCTAGGGTCTGGCCCTGCACAGCCAGAGCCCAGGGCTGGTGACCAAAGCCCCACCCCAGGGCTGAAGCCCAAACCCTGAGTCCCACCGCCCCGGGAAGGTAGGGAACTCACAGGCTGCCTGCTCCTCAAGTACTGTGCCCCAGGTGTCTCCAGAGGGGGGCAGGGCCCATCCCCTGCTGGTGGCCCTGGCAGCCAACACCAAGGTGGTACACGTAAGAGCACCAAAGAGAGGGAGGGGCTGCTGCTTCTCCTCCCCCCACCCCATCACAGCCCAGGAGGCTGTGGCTGCAAGAAAGGCCCCTGGTGGCCGCATCTGAGAAACGCTGCACCTGCCACACTTGTGCTAGGTGCAGGACTTAAAAAGGAAGAAAGCCCAGAAATAGGGGACTGGCTATGGAGAAAAGCAGTCACGCTGCACTGTGGCTGGAGAGCTGAGCCACAGGAATGGTGTTAACTCCTGTTGGAACATGGGGCCACCTCCAAGGAGGCAGCCTTGGGGCCAGTGTTCCACAAGAGGCACAGGGAACCGCAGAGGCACAAGACCATTGTGGCTTATGTTGTATTTGGACTCCCAGTGGGGAAAAACCTGGGGAGTCAGTGCTCTGGTAAGAGAAGAACTGTACGCTGAACGCAGGAGGGGCAAAAGACCTTTAGTTCCAAATTAACAGGAACAAATCTCCAAGGTGATTATTTGGGGACTTTGAGTATCCAGAATGGGATTGACTAATAAGTGACCTGACTGCAAGACTAGGTCACAGAAGGCCCAGACTGAGGCCACCAAGGTGAAGACCTAGCAACCCCACACCCAGCCACCTGGGGGCACTGGCCAGTGGCTCACTTCTGTATAGGTGGGGCTTGCTCTGGGGCTGGGCCCTCTGACAGAGATTATTCACATTTTCATCCTAAAATGTGACACTAAGGGAGACTGAACAGGAACCAGAAAAGTCATTGATGTTTTCCATTATCCTGTGACCGAATGCACCCCTGTATTCACATCCTACCACTGTAATAATCTTTCTACAAAACGTGCCTTGTAAATTATCATTTTAAAACTAAATAACTCACCGGTCAATAATACCATGATGAAATGTGTGTAGTAACATTATATGTAACGTTATAAACAAACTGAAATTAGGTATGAAATGTGTTTACCAGACAAGTCTGGATTAACATGTTTCTCAGAGACAAAGGACAAGCTGACACTTTTACCCAAGTGTCAAAGTTGACGGGCCATCAACTATCAAGTGGCCATTCTTTGGCAAGGAAATAGGGTAAAAAATGAACAGATCTGCAACTTATCAAACAGCATGAAACCTCTTTCACCACAAGACTCCTTGTCTCTGTCCTCACCGCGGGAATGAACTTTACTGAGGGGTAATCCTCAGGAAAATTTCAAAGGGTGATGGAACTATCAGAGTGAGGGGCAAAAACACCCCAAGGTCCCTCACCCTATATTTTTCTCTTTTATTCACCAAAGATGACAGATATATAGCCTTTGGGAGCAAATCCTGGCCTAAAAATTTGGTCAGTAATGTTACTGGAAATGTGGTAAAAGATTTCACCTTGAACCAAGTCTAGTTGTTAAGTTTTAGTACTAGGAATTTTTCTTGTGATCATTTCTGACTTTAATGCCTTATTCTTGTACTCACTTAGAATCTCTCTCTTTGTAGTTAAATAAACTTCTTTATTCTTTTATCAAAACTAATCCAGTGTTGTGTTTAAACTGAATTGTGTGGGCAACTCTTTAAAATAGCAAACAGCTGGATATTGATGTCCTTAGAGGGGTAATGGACCTAAAGTATCTGAACTGTCCAGGAGAGTGCTGGACAGTGCAAAATATGTTTTGGGGGAAAATTCAGGAGTGGGAACCAGCAAACCACCACAACATGAAGGGCAAAATGTGCTTGTGGCTCAAGAGTCTCTTAATCCCAGCTGGCAACAGGGCACATAGGGCTTACAGGGAACTCCTGGATCTGGCCTGTACATTCTGTTCAAAGAAAGTCACGTGAGCTCTCAAATAAAAGCCAGTATCATACTGGTCATCAATAGCATTGCAAAACGCATGTATGGATGTTACGCAAGGAGTTAGCTATATACATTAAATATTATGTTCTTAAAGTCTGTTTAGGGACTGGTCACCAGCAAAGGTGAAAAAACAGGGTTTATGTCAGACAAGAAATGTTTATCTGGCTGTTTATATGCAAGTTAAGTAGTGTATGGTTCATAATGGGTCTTCTCACCTGTCTGAGCCAAGTGCTAATAAAGGATTGAAGAAACTTCAAATTAAGATAAGTAACAGAAAGTAGTAAACAGAGGGTTGTCTTTCACGCCCTCCCCCCAGTCTTTAGGTGAACAAAGGTTTGCTGAAGTATACGTGGGAGACAAAGACACCCTGACATTCTTCACTTAGGAAGTAAATGGCCAGTTTGCATTAATGAAAGAATAATCTCAATCAGGCATGGCTGAAAATGCTAGTTAGAACTTTGGGTGAGAAACTCTGTTAGACAGAAGGATGATTTGTTAGTTAAGTTTAGTCTCTAGAAACTGTATTATGATTTTATTTTATATTGGAAATGGTTGCATATTCTTACTATCACTTGAATCTCTCTTCTTTGACAATAAACTTATATTTATAGTGAAAGCAAGAATATCTAAGTGCTGTGCTAATCCTGAGTTGAATCTTACAAATTTGTGTGTACTGTTCCTGTAGGAACAGCAGTCCTGGTAATTCTGGGAGTGACCAGTGGATAAGGTACTGGACAACACAGGGAATGCACCGAGAACTTCCGGGTAGGGGTGCACCTTTACTAACTTGTACAAAGAGTGAGACATGCAAAGTAGTGTTTGTATGCCAGAGGATGGTAAATTCAGGGAGCTGATCCACAGCAGACACAGACAAGATTGCCTCATGCTCAGGGCATGAGGTGCCTCACAACCTGGGTACCCTGGGAAACATTACAGTGCCCCTTTGGGAAGACAGATAAATTAGTACAGCCTTCACATTTTGGGGGGTTAGTCGAGAAGTCTTTTTTACACGTAGCTGCTTTTCTAGTTGCTGAGAAGTACTTGGAATTTTGAAAGTTATTTTCCCCTGAAGGTACAAAGCCACTCCAAACATTTAGTAATACTTGATATATTCGGACACCAATTTATAAGTCACTCACACAGCCAGGTACAAAAGTTCACTGGCAAAGCCAGCTCTGACTAACCATAGAATTTGGCCATCAACGAGCAGCCCTTACACCATAAATATAGATTTTTTTTCACCCAGAGACCAAACCCATTTTACATTAGCCTCTTAACAGCAAACACACTCCACTATCCACTTAATGGGAGGAAAGGACTTCACACAAGAAATAACAAAAGAAAGCTGTGTGACCAGTAATTAACACAAAAGAGCAGAGGGAGATATCATTGATCCCATGGGGACAATCAAGAACCAGATTGATTTACCTGATTTTCTTTTACATAATACAAGTTGTCATATCAGTGTAACAGAGACAGCTGAAGTATGACACTGTAAAGCTTTCAGCTCCAGTAATTTTTAAGAATGCACGATGCACGTAAAGTTATGATGTAGCATAACATGTAGCAGCATAAACAGCATCACCAAACAAATCAGATTTAGTCACAATCTAAAATCTCATCTGAAGTTTATTAAAACACCTGTACTCACAGGGTCCTTGAACACCAGTGGACACTGTTCAAATTGGAGATGATGGGCAGGAATTATCGACAAAGAAATGAGGATCCAGAGATCTCCCTCAAACAACAAGAACACGACAATCAGTTCACTTTCTCCCCATTCCTTTTTACTTTTCAGAAAGGTTTAGTGTCAATCTACACATTCCCCAAAGCAACAGGTTCAATATGGTTAAGTTTACTGCTTGCCCAGAGTATGCTGAGTATTTTCAGAGTAATTTTCCAAATAGTTAGAGAAAGTTGTACTTGTGTATAGGACTTATCTCCCTTTACTTTTAAAATTTCATTTAAAAAAAAAACCCTCAAGAGATGCAGTAACAGAGGAGAGGTAAATGTCATTAGCTTGGTTTGGCTTTTATAACCTAGATGGAAATTAGAGTGGAGCCTGGCTCTTACACGGAACACCCCCTCAACAGGAGAGGTTTACAATAGCCAAACAATCTGTCTAACAGCAAGAGGCATGTTATAAAAGAAGAGGTTGTGTTAGGTGACAGCCAAGCTATTCAGCAGAACAGCTTTCAAACAAGGGCACATACTGGAAAGAGTCCCAAAGTATCTTTTTTCTATCAGTTTAAACTCAATATACTTTTCAAGACTCAGATACTCTAGTAGTGGCATTTCCCAAGCTAAATTGTATTTCATGCATATATAAAAAAAGAGGAGGGATAAAGTAATGCCTGTCCTTTCAGAACAGGTTAGAGACAAATACCTGTCAGGGATGGTCTAGGTTTAGTTGGTCCTGCCTCAGCACAGGGGGAGATTGGACTAAACGATCTCTTGAGGTCCCTTCCAGCCCTACATTTCTAGGATTCTCTAATGGATTACACAGTACTGAACCAGTTCACTATTCTTGACATGTGATGGGGTCCAAAAAACTGCACTCCAGATGGAGTGGCCAAGTGAGAGCTTGTGGGAAAGTACATGGCACCCAAGGCAAAAGTTTGCCAGTCACAGTACAGTGTGTGACTGAGACGCACTAAGATGCAATTAAATCATTTGTATTGCAGTAGCGCCCAGAACCCCCAAACATCAAGTGGTAACAAAGAGTGTGACAGACAAGGAGTGTGAGAGGAAACAGAATCAACAAAGAGAGGACATGAGACTTGTTCAAGGTCACACTGCAGGTCACTGGCAGAGGCACGACTAGAACCCAGATCTCCTGTCTACTAGTCTAGTGGCCTGTCCCTGGACCCCACTGCTTCCCCAAAGGATTAGCCAAAAATATTCCTGTTGGAAAAGCAGAGTGAGTAACAACAATGAACCTTGACTTTTGTTATTATAACTATTTCATGTGTGTCAAAATTATAGCATGAAACCAGGTCATCTGCCCCATGCGGGGCCCAATCCTGCAAAGAGCTATTATTAGGAATAGTATTTATTACCCGAACAGTACCACTAACATGAACATTCACAGTAACTATGAAGGATTTGGAGCCCCACTGTAATAATTTATACATACCGTATGTGATCTGGTTCTTGGACTGTCTTCTGTATGCATACACTGAGTCAGTTTAATAGCATAAGAGTCAGGAAATGCCCTCAAGAAGATGGGAAAGGGGGAGGTGGAACAAGACAGACGCTTCTCCCCAAACACCTGAAACACTGCAAGAGCCATTCACTTTGATGTTCTGGCTTGGAGCCCACCAGGACTAGCAGAGCTAAAAACCCTGGCAAGAGAGGAGAAAAGCTCTGACTAGTTTTTAAAAGGATACACTTTTTCTGAGGGGAAACATTTTTTGCAGAGACTGCTGGGGAACAGACTGATACCCAGACTCCCAGAGGTTAAAGTCTGGGGTAAGATAGACCTGCCTAGGACTTCAGGTAAGGTAGTCAGACATGTAGTCATTTTGGGGTGTTTAAAATCCTTTTCCTCTTAATATTAAGAACAAAGGATAAGATTAAACAATACTTTGGTTTAAGAAGGCTTCTTTGGGGTCACCGTATTCGCTGCTGGTCAAACCTTGAAAGGGAAGAACCACACATACCGCAACCCAGATGGATCTGTTGGGGTGAGCACAGTTGCCCTGCAGGGTAGTGTAGCTTAAGACCTGGTCTAAGAATGGGAGAATCACGGGATTCACTCCAGAAAGTAAAGGCATGAGGACTTATTCCTGAGCAAGATGCAGTCAAAGGACTACAAAGGGTCAGTGGTTCAGCTACCCCATAACCATGACAATAAGCACGATACCTAAAACTGGCTAACTGATAGGCCTCAAAATGTAATCGTAAATGGGGACGCATCACTGAGCAGGGTCTTTCATAGTGGGGTCTATGCTATGTAACATTTTTTTTCAGTGACCTGGAAGAAAACATATTATCATGGCTGATAAAGTTTGCAGACGACAAAAATTGGGGGAGTGGTAAATAATGAAAAGGGTAGGCCACTGATACAAAGTGATCTTGATTGCATAGTAAACTGAGCACAAGCAAACAATATGCATTTTAATATGGCTAAATGTAAATGTATACATCTAGGAACACAGAATGTAGGCCATACTTACATGATGGGAGACTCTGGCCTGGGAAGCGATGACTGATAAAGATTTGGAAGTCATGGTGGATAAATCAGCTGAACATGAGCTTCCTGTACAACTGGCCAAAAGGGCTAAAGCAACCGTAGTGTAGCTAGGGTGGGAGCGGGGCAGCGGCCGCTCCCCCACTGAGAGCAAGTGGTGCCTTGTCATTGTCTTGGCGCCTTGTAAATTTTCCCCGGTTGAGGGAACAGGGGGAGCGATCCAAAAAAAGGTGCCACCCGCTGCTCTCCGGGTCTTCGGCAGCACCTCGGCGGCGAGACCTTCAGTACCACCGAAGACACCCGGAGTGAGTGAGGGCCTGCCGCTGGAGCGCCGCTGGGTGAGTAAAAGCACCGCAGCGAGTGGCGCCCTTTTTTTTGGATCGCTCCCCGATCCCTCTACCTGGCTATGCGGCTGAATGCAACCCTTGGATGCAGAAACAGGGAAATCTTGCATATGAGTGGAGTGATTATTTTATCCCTGTATTTGGCACTAGTGCAACTGCTGCTGGAATACTGTGTCTAGTTCTGGTACCCATAATTCAAGCAGAACGTTGATAAATTTAAGAGGCTTCAGAGAAGAGCCACAAGAATGACTAAAGGATTAGAAAACTTACCTTATAGTGATAGGCTCAAGGAGCCCAATACATTTACCTTAACTATGAGAAGGTTAAGAGGTGATTTGGTTATAATCTGTAAGTACCTACGTGGGGAACAAATATTTGATAATCAGCTCTTTGATCTAGCAGACAAAAGTATAACACGATCCAGGGGCTGGAAGTTGAAGCTAGACAAATTCAGACTGGAAACAAGGTATAAATTTTTAACAGAGTAATTAACTACTGGAACAATTTACCAAGGGATCTGTTGGGTGTCTGGCACTAGCATTTTTAAAATCTATATTGGAGGTTTTTATAAAAGATAGGCTCTAAGAATTGTTTTGGGGAAGTTCTATGTCCTGTGCTATACAAGAGATCTGACTAGATGATCACTATAGTCCTTTGTGGCCTTGGAATCTATGAAAACCTGTAGTTATTGGCCAAAATTAGGCCCTGGGTTATTTGGTGATATCAGATTAAATTATGGACTACACAGCATTTTCTCTATATTAATCAGTTAACATTCTTCTCTGCTCCTTGAAAAGCGTGCTGACCACCTGACAGCCAACATGCACAGAGAAAAATCACCTTCTAAAGGCAAAATGACTACATAGCAATGCTCATCTCTTTGTAAGGCAGTAATATTTAAAACCGTTTCATGCCCCCAAAGACTTCCAGCCAGGTCCTCAGGTGTTATAAATCATTTCTTCACTGTGGATGTGGCCCATTATTTCCTAGGGTAACTTCTCTCAGTTAATTAGACCCACAAACACATGTAGAATATAAAAAGTGCCACAGGGAGGAGAATGCCCCCATTTTGAGGGGGGTATTGATTTATTTTGAAAATCGACTATGGAAAAGTAGCACTTTCATAGTCAACTGATCTGCTCCCTCTATAGTCAACGCTGCATATTTTGACCTGGCAAACATAAGCTTCGGCTGCTTTCTACTCCCTGTTAGCCAACTAGAGCCAACACAGGCAGCTGTAGTCTATTCCTTCTTGTGCATCATTAGGAAAGTGATTTCAGAAGTTCCTATCCCAAGACCAAGCAGCCCACCTCATAGTAACAAGGCTGCACAAGTGTAAAAGAGCATAATTTGGCTGCCAGAACTCTTATCTCTGATCTGGAAATGAGAACCCCAGCTTGATTCTCAGATCCCATGTGAGTTTGCAAGGTTGGCAATTAGAAATGCCAGCTTTTACACTGGTAAAATTGGGTACATTGCATATGGATTCCTAAAACAGTAGGAGACCCATGTTGTCTTCTTTAAATGACAATGAATTAGCTTGCAAATGAATAAAGACATCAGCATCAAGACAGCAATGTAAGTGGGCTCATTTGTCATGTTGCGACTCTGAAGCCATGGCACAGACTTAGATTCTGAATGTAATAGGTATTAGAGTGGCATTGAGGACAGGAACATAAGGCTAGGCAGAGATTCAAGATATCAAGAGATTCAGACCACTGAGATTTTTCTACCAAGCAGTGTCATTTTATTGGTATTATTTTGTTTTGTAACAAATGCACACGTCATTTTCAAGCTTTGCAAACATTGATAAAACAGGAGTAATCCACCTAACACCTACTGTATGGGTCAGGTTAAAGTAACATGCAGCCTGCAAGCCAAATCCTTTCAGGTAGGTTTCATGCTGCATTTAATCATATTTGACAGTGATACACAAATGCAGGGATGAAGTTTGTTTGAAGTTTTCAGTAACACCTTCAATGAGCAGCACCAGGATGGGATCAAGTTGAAGGGAGATATTTAGAGCCATAATCCTCAGCATGAAAGAAAAAATGAAGAGATGCAAACACAAGGACTCACTGCTGCACTTATTCTTTCAATAAAGTTTTGATTCTGTGTCAGGCAAACGATCCAGAAAACTAAAATGCAGGCACCCCAATTGAATTTCAGAGCAACACAGACTTTCAATTTGGAAGCTCACATGGGACTGGCAGAGTAATGTGTTAGAAACTTAAGACTGGCAGTTACATCTGTGGTTTCTTTTGCTGGAATAATTCTGGTAAAAGATTTATGGGATGCAAACGTTCCTCTTTGGCTTATTCATAAAAAAACCCACCATATATACACAATAGACATGCAGGCAATACTGTTTTCTCATATTTTATCTGTGTATGTCTACACACAGATGTATATAAACAGGGATTTTTCTTTCAGAAGTTAGACAATGAGACTGATATTCTGGGTAAAAAGGTACAGTACTTCCTTAGTCTTTTGGGTGATTATGTTAATATTTTATCCAAATAGCTTTCTTCCTCAAGGATCCCAAAGCATTATTGAAACTAGGTACTGTTTTTGCCATAAAACAAATACTCTAGAATACACACACACACACAGTTTAATATGGCTGAATTACTGTCACTGTAGAATCTACATTTCTGCATTTGCTAATTTAAGCTGATCAACTTTAGAGTTGATACATTAAGCAATATAGCCTGTAATTTCCTTTAAAAAAAGAGGATGGGAGGAGAAATTGCTTACTTTTAACAATGACAGGTTTCAGAGTAACAGCCATGTTAGTCTGTATTCGCAAAAAGAAAAGGAGTACTTGTGGCACCTTAGAGACTAACCAATTTATTTGAGCATAAGCTTTCGTGAGCTACAGCTCACTTCATCGGATTCACACTTGCATGGTCCAAAATAAACTTTGAAGCTCACAAGTCACAGGTGGGAATGAAATTCCCATCTTTGCTACCACTATTTCTGAGTGGAGTCGGGTGGGTTTGGAAACTAATTTCACAAAAGATGGGTTAAAAAGGGAGCAGCACTTCAATTAGGCCAGGATTTCACCCGAAGTCACAGTTAATGACAGAAGTAAGACTTCTCTCCGCTATCCAGCCATACATCTGGAGTAATTCCACAACTCCAAAGAAGTCTGGAGTCCTTCCAAATTTACCCCACTATAGATGACAATATAATCTGGTCAAAGCTATTTTATGCTCATGAAAATTGAGAATGTTTTCAATATTGCAGAAAGCAATAAAACAGTGCTGAGAGATACTCACATCAAAGGGTCCACCATTTTTCCTGCCCCCATGATTATCTTTTTCCAGATTGAGGAGTCTGTTATGTTTGTTTAAATGAGACATTTTAAATTTCCCCATGCAAAATTTCCCAGCAACAAATAGTCTGTTGGGCCAGTTGCCTCAACTGGCAGGGAGAATGTACTGTCATTTCATAAAGGGGACATGACTTCATTGGAAAGGGAAGCATCTCAACAAACAAAATTTCCCCAAAACCTTTTTCAGCATTAAATTTAGTAAACCACAAGGTCTAAAATCAGATTCATTCAGCAAATAACTGTACTGGAATAGGGCAGTATCCCATGAATTTGTAAGCCCTCCAGCTCACTGTGGTCTAAGTTTCAGAAGCTGACAGAAACCAGCAGAAGCAGCAGTGTTTTATATGTAACTATGTCTTGTATGTTTGCATAGGTTTAGTAAACACTTATGTGGGACCCAAGTGTGCCACTGTTTCCACATATTGTTTTTAATTGGGTTAAGAGCAATAGACAACACTCAGGAAAACATATCAGCCCCTAATTCAATGAGTTTCAGAGTGGTAGCCATGTTAGTCTGTATAAGAAAGAAAGAAAGAAAGAGAAAGAAAGAAAGAGAGAAAGAAAGAAAGAAAGAAAGAAAGAAAGAAAGAGAAAGAAAGAGTTGTGGCACCCTAGAGACTAAAAAAATTATTTAAGCATAAGCTTTCGTGGGCTTAAGCCCACTTCATCAGATGCATGTAGTGGAAAATACAGTAGGAAGATACACACACACACACAGAACATGAAAAAATGGGGGTTGCCATACCAGCTCTAATGAGACCAATTGATTAAGGTGGGCTATTATCAGTGGGAGAAAAACAACTTTTGTAGTGATAATTAGGATGGCCCATTTCAAAGAGTTGACAAGAAGGTGTGAGTAACAGTAGGGGGAAAATTAGCATGGGGAAATAGTTTTTAGTTAGTGTAATGACTCATCCACTCCCAGTTTTTATTCAAACCTCATTCTACAATATTATCATTCACTATCTATACTGCAATAGCACCTAGAGGCCCTAGAGCAGTGGTTCTCAACCAGGGAACACGTACCCCTGGGGGTACGCAGAGGTCTTCCAGGGGGTACATCAACTCATCTAGATATTTGCCTAAATTTACAACAGGCTACATAAAAAGCACTAGCAAAGTCAGTACAAACTATAATTCCATTCAGCAAATGACTTGTTTATACTGTTCTGCATACTGTACATTGAAATGTAAGTACAATGTTTATATTCCAATTGATTTATTTTATAATTATATGGTAAAAAGGAGAAAATTTTTCAGCAATAGTGTGCTGTGACACTTTCATATTTTTATGTCCGATTTTGTAAGCAAGTAGTTTTTAAGTGAGGTGTAACTTGGGGGTACGCAAGACAAATCAGAGCCCTGAAGGGGTACAGTTGTCTGGAAAGGTTGAGAGCCACTGCCCTGCACTAGGAAATACAAATAAAGTGAAAAGAAGGTCTGAAGATCTTACAATAGAGTCTTTTCCTCCCAAGCTCTCAACATGAATAGAAAAATAACCAAACTGTATAAAGAAGGAAATTCAAAGTTAAGGTTCACCTAAAAGCAACACAATAGAACTAGTTTCAGAGTAGCAGCCGTGTTAGTCTGTATTCGCAAAAAGAAAAGGAGTACTTGTGGCACCTTAGAGACTAACCTATTTATTTGAGCATGAGCTTTCGTGAGGATGAAGTGAGCTGTAGCTCACGAAAGCTCATGCTCAAATAAATTGGTTAGTCTCTAAGGTGCCACAAGTACTCCTTTTCTTTTTACAATAGAACTAAAAACTGGAAACATTCAGAGATGAAAATGCCACCTACTGATGCCACAAAACCACTTCCTGCAAAAGTGTGAATATCCCTCTGAGGTCTTTCCTTTATGTATAAACCAACGCCAATTCATCTTCACTGTGGACATTTCATGCGATCCCTGTGCAAATTGTATTGGCGGCAAATTCGGGTAAATATGGCAATAAGGGATTTCAGCTCTCCTAAGAAACATGATGTTGGATTAACCAAGAAGAAAAATGGTAGAAATATCTGTGAACATAAGCATGTATGGAAGTCTGATGGGTCGCTACTAATCTAGGATTAAGAGATTGCTGAGTTTATTATAATTCACATGAATATTCCAGACTGGGCATTTTGATTCAACAAGTAGTAATGAATGAGATTCCCCTGTTCTATATCCTCTAGAATACTATCGTATCAACATCTTCCAGTTTATCTGGATCACTTCTTCCCAAGGTACAAATAGAAGAAAGTTAGTATCAGTTTACAAAATAGGGATCTTTTGTCAAAGTTAGACATGACCATGAACTGTTCTTGCAGAAAACTGCTAGATTGTGGATAGATTCTGATGTAATGCACATAAATTGTGCTTACTATATATTTTTACATCTTGGCAAACTTGTTTTTTTAAGAGCTGAACTGCAAAGTTTTGGTTTTGCTTTTTAGATTTTTTTGTACGTTTCCCGACACAACAAGAGATACAAGTAGCAGTTTTCTGAACATTTGAACTAAGTTGGTTTGAACAAAGTTTTGAGCCATCATTAGGAGGAAGTCACCTTTAAAAAAAATGGTATTTTTTTTGGTACTTGAACAGCTTCATTTTACAACATTTTAAAAGTCACACTTGCCATGGACTTAGCCTTCACTACAAGACAAGTGCTTTTAAAAAATCAGAGACAACCTGTCTCAAAAAAAAATCAAAACTTATGAGTGATTTAAGATGATGTATGGTTGTATGTACTGTTTCACAACTTTCACTGTTTAGCCTTACTTGTGAACTAAATATGCATTTAGCCTCTATTTTGTTAAGAGTCAGATTAAATGCAGATCACTTAAACACTCAATTTCCCATATTTTTTCCTCCTGTGTACATTATATAGATGACTACCCCTAAAAATCCGCTGTTCTTCACTGTGAGGCCTCTTTTGAGAGAACTGTATCATACGTTACATGAAATTTAAGACAACATATTTAAAATATCTTTTCAAATTAGAAGTTTCTCTTCTCTCATGGAATACAGATTTGAACTGTTGTGTTAGATGGTAAAGGAGGTTCCTTAATCAAAGGAATTAACCAATGCCTAGACAATTTAATATATATGAAAAAGAACTAAAGCTGTTAAGTGCACATGCAGTCTTGTCCTTTTATTTGTTTTGGAGAGGATTAAACCATCACACAGCCCTAGAGACCAAATACAGATCTCAACAGTGAGACTTTACATTGCCAATGAATACACCTCTAGGCTCACTAGAAAATGCATGGCCCCTTAGCCTTAATTCAAGTGATTTTTCTATAGTAGAGATAGCTAAATTCAGCATTTCCCAAGACTGTTACAAGTTCTTCACAGTGCATAGCTTTTGTTGGAGCAAACCTGATTCCATTCTAAGTTAAAATAAAAACATTCCTATGTGCACTTGCCTTCCATTATATTTGGGTTTACTCTGAAATCAAAGTTTTGTTTCTTTAAAAAACAATCTTCATAGCTTTGGGGGGTGGGGGGGGGAAGACAACATATACCAACATATGCACTTAAAGAATGCAAATGAAGGGCCCAATTCTGCTAACACATACTCAACAGGAACTGCTACATGAGGAAGGATGACCCACTGAAGAGCAAGAGAACAGGGTTTGTTTCAGATAAAACAAATAAAATTTTAGTTTTTCCATTTCACCTATTTTTCTTCTCTGAATTTCACCTGCCTGAATTTGCACTTATTTTGTTCAACACAGATTTTTTTTTTGTAGAGGCCACCAATAGCAGCAGCTATAGTTTGTTATACCAAGTCCCTTTAGGTCCATTTCCCAGGTGATGAAACAGAAGCTATGTTGTCCAAGCCCACAAAGAAAGCTAGTGTCTTGTCAAGTAGTAGAACCCAGGCTTTTGTCTGTCGATCTAGTTCACAGAGCTCCTAAGGCAAGTTGGTTAACTGGTTCTCCCCTCCGTTCCCTCTGTGTGCCCTCACATGCAGTACATGGAATTATCCAGAGGAACATCCCCTGTGATGCCAACCACTCACCCCACCCTAACAGTGAGGGTCTGCGGCTCAGGGGGATGGGGACATGCAGACAGGAGTAAGGGCCACAGCCAGGGCACCAGGTGCAGGGCTGGGCCCAGGAGCGGAGCCCCTCCCCATCCCCAGTGGGGGCTGGCCAGGCCCCAGCCACGCCCTCCCAAACATTCCTCCACACGCCCACAGTTTTGGGGACCTCTAGAGACTTTGAAGAGAGGGAATCCATTTGCCCCGGGTTTTGGGGTAGGAAATGAGAAGCTACCGGAAGGGCTCCTTTTTCCTCTGGAACAGAAAAAATGTTGGATGATGCAGGCTCCCCCTCCTCCTTTTTTCCCTGGAAGGCCATCCTGTAGAGAGAGGAGGCAGACAGAAAATGAATTGCCCAAGAAGGGAGCCTCTATTAGGAGCTAGTGCTGCTTCACCAACTGGAGAGAAGACTTAGGGCCAAGAACTCCACAACCAGGCACCAGCTCCTCCTACAGTCCCCATTTCAGATTGTGCATATTTCACCAGCAGTTGAAAAGGAAGATACAAGGGGAGCTGACCAACCTCAGATGACTCCTTCCTCTATTTTTTGCAGAGAAGGGGATGCTGCACACTTCCCCTTCACTTTAGCCTCTACACAAACAGCACTATCTATAGTTAAGGTTGCCTAATGCTTTCCCTTAGAAGATCCTGTTTTCAATTGCTTATAACTGTGCAAAAACTCAACCATTCAGGCTGAAATTGCTCATGCCAATGCCAATTGCTCATGCCTTCTCCCCTCAGGATGACTATTTTTGGAAAGTTTCATCAAAAAGAGTTCAGCTTTCTCTCTCGGAATAAGGTTAGGGAAAACACTTTGGGGAAAAATGCATTGTTTTGCCCATGTTGAAAAAATTCTTACAGCTATTTCATTGAGAAACTAGTACCTCCATGCTTTGGAGCAGGACTTGCAATTTGGCCAGGGGGAGCTAGCGGATGGGGGTGGGGATGAGAGAGAGACAGACACACTGCTGTAAGGATGTGCTTTTTAGCCACAGCTAAGAAAATCCACCCAAATTTGCACAAGTTATAAGCCTGTGACAACAAATTATAGTTTGCACACGCTCAGTAGTGCATGCTAAATTCCCAGAAAGTTCCACTTGCACTGGGCATGCTCTATCCTGAGGCACAGGGGCTAAGCAAGACCTCTCTGGAAATTGTTCTTCCAAGGAGCCAGGAGCTGCTGTGGCACCAGGCTCAGGAACCAAGAGGACTGAATGAGGCAGAGATCTTATGGAAAAAAGCAGTATGCGATCATGTAATTATAGACTAACATAATGCAGACAGACACACACAGGGATCAAATTAAGGTTGCACAGACAATCTTAATTCTGTATTTCCAAACTTTTGAGAGTAGAGTTGGAAACCTTAATGTTCTTCTAATGTAGTTATTTTGGTTTTAATATCAATAAACAACAGTAGCACAAATCAAATGATTTTACTCATGAAATTCTTATACTATTCAACCTATTATCCCAAAAGGACATAATAAAAAGGTCACAGGTAACACTGGGGTAAGAGCTACTCTACCATATTTAAATTAATGAAAGCATCTGGTTTTGGTACAAGTTGCTATTTTTTACTGCATAGCACTGGACCAGAGAAGAAAAATATTCACCCACAAAGCCAACGTACATCACAAGGTAAAGGGAAAGTAGGGCTGGTAAAAAGTCTTCCATTGAAACTCTGAGGGAAAAATAGGATTTTCAACTAAATAGGTTTTGAGAAGAGTGCTTTCCATGGAAAAACATTAGTTTTCAACAAAAGCTTTTGACCCAAAGACCAAAAAAAACTTTCAGTTGTCAGCTGACAATTTCTCAGTTGTTGGTTTGATTTTTTTTGTTTTTGGACAAAAAGTTCTGGTGGAAAAATTCCCCCCATTTTCATCAGTATTTTTAGCGGGTTCCCTCCCCCAACCCCAAAAGCCTGCTCTAATAAAATGCCATTTTACCAAGGAAAAAAAAGCAAGCATTCTCATAGCATGCCCCTTTCTCAAGGACTGTGTGATGGTAGAGGGGAGTAAAGGGAGTGTAGACTTCTATGGTTGAGCCCTCTTCCTGAGGTAAAGGGCCTGATCCCTGTTTGTTATAAATTAACGCACCACCAATGGAGTTAGGTCAGTTTACACCAGCTGAGATCTGGCCCAGAGTTCCTTCACTTAATCAAAACATCTACCCAGATCTGAGCAATCAGCCATGTACAGCAGTATTCATACACAGGCTTGAGGATTAAATACTATGTAAAAATCAGCCTCTGTGGATTTTTTCTCTGATTTATCTAGTTATCACAAATATTGGAAGTGATTTTTTCCTCAAGCGACTATTCCCCCAGGACCCAATCCTGCACTTAAGTATGTGGGACTCTGGCCAGTGAGTTTGATGGGAGCTATCAAGCTAAGCTGTATAAATTCATGCCACATACCACAATGCCAGCTCTAGCTGCTGATGTAAGGAATACTTTACAAGTATCGTGGCAACCAGATTGTTCAAAATAAGCACCACCAATCCTCCTGCAGTACAAACATTGTACATACTATCTCCACAGCGGGGAGTTTGTCTGCATTCTCTTTTGACCTGGGAAGTCCTCCCAAGTTTATTTGTGGCTCCAGGCAAAGTGAGAGGGTTAAATCCAAAGGCCAAGTTACTGCAAAGTTTAACAGCTGTAATCGCTCCGACAGTATTATTCACTTGGCACTTACTCACACTAACTGCACACTGACAGTGCATCTATTGTTGGATTATGAAATCTGGGCCAGCGTGTCAGTTGTTTACTGTAGGCTAAAAGGTATAAAAATATCAACAAGAAATACTAGTCACAGTTGAAACCACAAAAAAACAGAGCGGGGAAAAGCACAATAAATGTATGGATTTTTCCAACACTGCATATGTGGAGAAAAGCTGAGGAAGATCATGTAAAGCAGAAGGAATAAGAAATACTTTAAGATATATAAGGTGGAAAACCCTATCAACTAAACATGTATTCAAGTGATATAATTCAGTTTTTTGGTATACAAGGCATGAAACAACAGGGATAGGGAAACTATTTTTTATTTCCTTAACCATTTGACACTCAAATAGAGAATGTAAAATTAAACTGGGCTCTCCATTTCAGTGGGTCAGTTTCAAAGGTATTGCACTAAGGCATAGCGATATCAGTATATTGCAATACCAAGTAAATGTTAGCTTCCCTAAACTGAACTGAAGATTCACAGGTTACCCAAGTCCAGGTGCACATTAGAACAAGGGGATGGCTGAGCTAATATAAAGCAGTAGCATCCAAACAGAAGACGAGATATAGATTGAATTGTTTAATGAGCAGTGATATGATCCCAATATTGCTTAATTCACATATGAATCAACTGGTTCCCATCTTCAAAAATTGAGAACATACCAATGAAATATCTATGGTTGAGAAAATTGTGAGGAAACTGCCCGGTTAGCTGCACTTCCTGCAAAAGCTGATGAAAATTTTCAATTAAAACTTGCAGGAAATACTAATAATTGTCGGTGGTCCTGTATATTAGGCTATTGTGACTCATTACTTGTGCAATGTCTCATTGTGCAGAAACACAAGTATAGTTCATTTGTGCAGCATCCCTATAAATCTGACACCTTACTAAACACGAGAGAAGTGGGAAAGAGTTTCCATGTAGACATTCAACTCTTAGTGCCTGGCCAATGAAGTTTGACAAGGGGACACAAAGGGATGCCAAGATTACTGAAACACAGAGAGGCTCGACTTTTTAACAGTGCATATGTATCTTTGCATACACAAAATTGTTCCATACACACGGCATAAGTCAGTCAGGGTTGTGTCCACACAAATCCCAGACTCACACAGTATCACACATTATATGAACACTTAAGAATTTGGATCATGCTTTTCAAGGAGAAAAGTTCTCCGATGTGGAAGGACTATTTAGTGCAGATTAATGAGTGAGCAGGACAAAGCTTTATTTACTCATGAGCCAGCCAAATGGGGCAGGACTCAGGACAATATACAGCAGTAAAAAGATATACTCAGATGATTCTTCATAAGCATTTCCATTTCAAAATGATTCACTCATACACTGACTTCTGAGTCTGTGATCATGATGAGACTAATTCAGTTTTCGATGCACGTGAAGTATTCTGTTTGCTGAATCTGGCACCATACATTCGAGATTAGACAAGAATTGGAGGCTGGAAGCAAAATTTTTAATCTCAGTTTGAGGAAATAGAAGATTCATGACTGCAGGAGGGTTCCAGTAATGGTGAGCAAAGTTTCTCCTTTTCACATTGCAAAGAATTCATGGCAAAACTGGAAGATGTTGCAAAAGTCGCCAAATTAGTTAAAATAAATAACTTTCTCAAATTTCACTCTGTGGGTTATATTGTTGATTCTTTGAGCTTTTTTTAATTATTATTTCTTTGTTCAATTTAACAGGAACCTTACATAAACCCAGATTCTAACAGCTTTACACAGTCTGAGTAGTACCTTACTGAGAGCAGTCCTGTTGAAAAAAATCAATGGGAATCAAAGTTAGTTACTACTTAACATGAGCAAGGGTTTCACAATTTGGATATATGTTTTAATGCAAAATTTTTCATTAAATTCCAATGAAATGTAATTAAGCTTGCTAAAACAACCTCCCAAACATGAAAGTGCTTTAAAGAGGTATAATTTTTCGTTATGCAAATGATTGTGGTTGGAGGAGACAATATGAGAACTGGAGGAAGAGATGAGAAGAAGTGTTTTGTTAGAGTGGCAGCAAAGCTTTTGATAAGGCAAACCTAATGATTGTGTCCACGTCAAGGTTTGAGCCTGCTCTCTTTGAAGTCAACAGGAGTTTTGTCATTGACTTCATGGGGAGTAAGGTCTGACTCCTGTTGCTTTCTTCCACTTTCAGCCTCCAAAGTAGCCAACACAAAATAAAAAGAAAAGGAGGACTTGTGGCACCTTAGAGACTAAACAAATTTGTTTCAGCATAAGCTTTCATGAGCTACAGCTCACTTCATTGGATGCATTCAGTGGAAAATACAGGGGGGAGATTTATGTACATAGAGAACATGAAATAATGAGTGTTACCATACACACTGTAACCAGAGTGATCACTTAAGGTGAGCTATTACTAGCAGGAGAGCAGGGGCGGGGGGAACCTTTTGAAGTGATAATCTAGGTGGGCCACTTCCAGCAGTTGACAAGAACGTCTGAGGAACAGTGGAGGAGGGAGGGGATAAACATGGGGAAATAGTTTTACTTTGTGTAATGACCCATCCACTCCCAGTCTCTATTTAAGCCTAAGGTAATTGTATCCAGTTTGCAAATTAATTCCAATTCAGCAGTCTCTCGTTGGAGTCTGTTTTTGAAGATTTTTTGTTGAAGTATTGCCACTTTTAGGTCTGTAATCGAGTGACCAGAGAGATTGAAGTGTTCTCCAACTGGTTTTTGAATGTTATAATTCTTGACATCTGATTTGTGTCCATTTATTCTTTTACATAGAGACTATCCAGTTTGACCAATGTACATGGCAGAAGGGCATTGCTGGCACATGATGGCATATATCACATTGGTAGATGTGCGGGTGAACGAGCCTCTGATGGTGTGGCTGATGTGATTAGGCCCTATGACGGTGTCCCCTGGATAGATATGTGGACACAGTTGGCAACGGGCTTTGTTGCAAGGATAGGTTCCTGGGTAAGTGGTTCTGTTGTGTGGTGTGTGGTTGCTGGTGAGTATTTGCTCCAGGTTGGGGGGCTGTCTGTAAGCAAGGACTGGCCTGTCTCCCAAGATCTGTGAGAGTGATGGGTCGTCCTTCAGGATAGGTTGTAGATCCTTGATGATGCGTTGGAGAGGTTTTAGTTGGGGGCTGAAGGTGATGGCTTGTGGCGTTCTGTTATTTTCTTTGTTGGACCTGTCCTGTAGTAGGTGACTTCTGGGTACTCTTCTGGCTCTGTCAATCTGTTTCTTCACTTCAGCAAGTGGGTATTGTAGTTGTAAGAATGCTTGATAGAGATCTTGTAGGTGTTTGTCTCTGTCTGAGGGGTTGGAGCAAATGCGGTTGTATTGTGTGGTCTGGATGAAAGCTGGAGGCATGTAGGTAGGAATAGCGGTCAGCAGGTTTCCGGTATAGGGTGGTGTTTATGTGACCATCGCTTATTAGCACCGTGGTGTCCAGGAAGTGGATCTCTTATGTGGACTGGTCCAGGCTGAGGTTGATGGTGGGATGGAAATTGTTGAAATCATGGTGGAATTCCTCAAGGGCTTCTTTTCCATGGGTCCAGATGATGAAGATGTCATCAATGTAGCGCAAGTAGAGTAGGGGCATTAGGGGACGAGAGCTGAGGAAGCGTTGTTCTAAGTCAGCCATAAAAATGTTGGCATACTGTGGGACCATGGGGGCACTGCTATGGGTACCCGCACAGACCACACCACACGATCCATTGTCCACAGCCAAGCTCTACGATGCAACCACATTTGCTCCAACCCCTCAGAGACCTTGTAGGTGTTTGTCTCTGTCTATCAAGCATTCTTACAACTACAATACCCACCTGCTGAAGTGAAGAAACAGATTGACAGAGCTAGAAGAGTGCATCCGATGAAGTGAGCTGTAGCTCACGAAAGCTTATGCTCATATAAATTTGCTAGTCTCTAAGGTGCCACAAGTACTCCTTTTCTTTTTGCGGATACAGATTGACACGGCTGCTACTTTGAAACAAAATAAAAAGTAGCCTTTAAATATAATTCAGTCTCTGAATGACTAAACTAAAGGTCAATCCAAAACTGTAATTCCCCCAAATACTTTCAGTTATTCAAAATCTCTCTCGTGCAGTGAAGATAAGTAAAGCCGGTCAGAGTGAATGGAAGAGTTCAGCAGATGGAGAGATCTACTTATATTTAGAGCAGGACACTAACATCCTAGACCCCATGAGCCTATATGCAGCAAAAGGTGAAGTGGGTTAAAGCCAGGATCCTCATGATCCTTTTAAGAAGAATAGGGATGGTATTGTAGTTAAAGCACGCGGTTGGGACTCAACAGATCTACATTCAACACCATACTCGGCTGCAGTCTGACTGTGAGCAATTGACTTGCTCTCCCTGTGCCTGAGATCCCTGTCACTAAAATTAGGAGACTATCTCCTTACTTAACATGGGTATTTGTGAAGGACTCAGACTTCTGTGAGCCGGGCCATACAAATAGCTAGCTCAATCCTTGGCCCAGATTGTGACCAGATCTTGTGGGTAGTGCACAAGAGCATTATGTAAGGACCAGACAATCCGGAGGTGTAATGTGAATGCTTTATGTGGGCAGGTTGGCGCCACACTGCCCTTCACTCCGTGCTGTACCTAAAAGCCCCAACAGAATGTGTTAAAAATGCATGAACCCCAGCCTCTCCCCCTTCACAAGTTCCCTACAATTTCCAAAAAAGGGACAGAGGCAGGCACCATTCTCTTCCCCGTAAACATCACTGCTGCAGCTGACCGTGGCACAGCATACCATCTCACCTGTATCATCTTAGTTATACAGCATCATGAAAACTAGAAACTAAAGCAGCACTGAGAAGGGCAGTGGTGGCAACAGCATCCAGAATAAGCCATAGCATCTGCTGGGAAGATCAGTCTCTGAGGCCACATTCTCCAGCCCACTCTGTGCAGCCAGCTGAGAATTCCCTTTGGATAAGGGGAACTATCAACTGGTGTAAAGCTGGTGGAAGTGGTGTAGCCACCTCCTGAGCCACCTGGTGTAGGGAGGCAAGGCAAGGCATGTGTGGTGAGGAGGGAGATGTAGCAGAGTTCCACTATGTCTACCTTGCACTGGAATAAGGTCACTTACAGATCTCCTCTTGAGCTGCATTAACTTACACTAAGGAGGGGTGGTGCACTATTCGGGAGCCATCACTGGCTCACTGCAGCCCCCAGACTCTGCTCGGACACAGTGGAAAGTCTATCATCAAAATGTTCCATCACTTGATATTTGCATCACACAATGCAGTTAGGACCTTTTATTTTGTGTATTTCTAACAAAGGCACAAAGAGCTCTGAGCTCTGATAGTGAATGATCCCCATTCATTCAGGAGGATGGCCATAATCCTGTCTGTTGAGACCCAAATGCTAGACAGAGTTCACTATCAGTAGGTAATGAACCCACGATGTTAACATAGATTTATATTATGGTTCACTATTACCTAAATGGAGCCATCAAAGTATTTACTGTACACAGTGAGCACCAATGAATACCAGACCACAATATTGACTTGAACCATTTTCTATATTTACTGTGCAAACATAATGAGTTTATATAATACCACAATTAATAGATACTTTTTAAATAGTACCCTATGTATGTAAAATACATACACAACTGAGCTGAACTAAGCTCTTGAGGCCAAAATCAGCCCACAAATATGTGCATTTAACTCCCCTGGATTCTAATGGAAGTTCCACATGGTGTCCATAGGCAGAATTTGGCAATTAAATTTTTTAAACTACACAATCAGTCTCAATAAAGGATTTTGTAGTCTTTGGGGTACACTGTCTGCAAAATATAAGATTTGCCATTTTATTTACACACAACAGCAGCACTCAAGCCAAGAAATGCACTGCCACAGAGCCCTTCATATCTGCGTGCGCCAGCTAGAGACTGACAAGCCAAACTGCATGGTCAGATACAGAGAACTTAAATTAATTTAAACTACTTTATTCAAATAATGTATTCATTTCAGTGGTGGATTATATGTCTTATAAAATAATTCCTTGAGGTTTTTTTGAGCTTCAGATGGCATATCTAAAAATGTGTTTTTGGTTTTGTTACCACAAGGTTTGTTTGCATCAGCAACTGCTGAGATTTGGCATTGTTTATTTTAAATGAATTATTTTCCCATTGTGAGGATTATGGATTTATTAGCTGCCTCCCCCTCCTCTTAGGTTCTGTTTTACAGATTATGCCATGAGTTTTAGTCCAAGGAAGAGACACTGAGACGAAGACCCAGACTTGGTTTTATCTATATACATACATACACTGCCCACCCCCTATTATTCCTACTTGTAAACTGCTGACAAAGGGCTGTGGGAGACATATGTATTTTTCCTCTCTCCCCCACCCACCCACCGTGGTAAACAATAGGAATGTCAAATCTACTTCTCCTTGATAGAGGACTTCCTGGAAGTTTTAGGTAGGTATGTTGGAAACTCACAGTTGATAGCACTAGTGAGAACATTACTGGATTATAGTCCAGTTCTGGTGTCCACAATTAAATGAGGTTGAAAGTCTCATTAAAAAAAGTTACAAAAATGATGGAGGTCTGACACCTGAATTTCTGATGTGAAATACAAGCAGGGGAAAGCCCCTTTATAAATCATGAAGCAGACAGAGGCATGAGCCCTGTTTAGGTTTCCTTTGCAGGTTACCATCTTCACACTGTCACATCATTCTGAAGTATTTTTAAATGAGATAATAGCTGTGACAGTTCTGGAAACCTGTCTCTGTAAACTTATGGATTCCATTTGATTTTATGAACTCTTTTTAGGACTATAACCTTCAGTGTAGATTAAAAGTTTCCATTTTATAGTTAGCAGACACGTCTGTGAACCTGAAATAGGGTCATAACAAGAGTCATCAACAACTGATTAACCTTAGCCAGATAGTATTGGGGGAAAAGGGGATGACAGGCTGAGCAATTAACTTTTAATAATCCTCTGCCAGCATCCCCACTCAAGGGCCAGAAGAATGAAACAAGAAACAGGAAGAGGTGTCAAACCCATCTTTTAAAAGAGACAGGTTCTCTAACAAGATGGCAGAGAGACCATTGCCAGAACAGGATGAATGGGGGTAGGATGGACCAGACCTCCTCAAACACTACAGTTCAAAACTCAAAGGCTCCCAGGACTGAAAACACTGGAGAGAGGGGCTGCATTCAGGTTTTTGTTATTTTGCCTGGATCTGTATCTCTTCTATGATATCTATGAATCAAGTGAATGTTTTAGAAGTTCCTTTGCAAAGTTTGTGTGTTCCTTGCTTTCTGTCACATGCTCTCTGGAGAGTTAAACTGTAAACTGAAACGCCCATGAGAGTGGAGCTCTGGGGAACGTGCATAAGCTACTGGAGAGACTGGGAGTGGTGTGAGGTTTCAGCACTGACCTTGAGGCCTAGGGCAGCTGGACCACAGGGTTCCTCATCCCAATGAGGGGGCCAGACAAGGAGTCTGCACCCCCAGAAGTGTACCTGAAGTGCCAGAAATAGAAATAGTGCCACTCAAGCCCGGTTGCTGGAAACAAAGTTTGGGTCTGTAATTAGATGTTTGGCTGCGTGTGTGTTCTACTGTCTGCTGCCCCAGCTCTGCGCAGACAGACAGCACAGCAGAACTCGAGTGAACCACCCAATGACCACAAGATCCATTAAGATACAAAGGCGCCAGGCCAGGTTTATTGTTGACAAAGCACAGTAATAGTGCCTGGCAGACTCTATGAGGATACCTAGGCAGGTATTCCCGTGACAATTGATGCAGTGGGACAATGGCGGGACTTTCCATTCCCCCCCTTGGTTGGACAAAGGCACTCCCTCTGAGATACATCTTTATACTCTGATACAAACAAGTTAGTACTGCCTCTCTGACATAGTTAGCTACTGCTCCCCGACGTCGCTAGTTATCATTCATCATCTTGCACATGTTGGTTAGATCAAAACTTCTCTATTACGTACTGTCACCCTGACCTTATCTTTTAGGAGGGGTCAGTGTGTTCCTGTTCTCCTTGGGGAATGTTTTTGTACCATCCTTAATATTGAGATGTTCTGGTACTATTTATTTCGGGATGTATTTGTGTGAGCACTCTGTGACTAGCACTTCTTAGGAATGTGTATTTCTGCAATATCAGCCCTGTTCTTGCCAAATTCTGTGAGCAGATCCTGCCTTATGCCAGGCCTCTGATACAAAGAATTATGTCTCAGGTTCTCTTCCTACTACAAAGTTCATTTACAATAGCGTGGTGTCCTGGCTGAGTCCCCACCTTGTGCATGGTGAGTAACACAGGCACATCATAGCTAATTGGCTTGTAAATAGTAAGTTAAAAGGCCATATAACTAGCCAGCGTCAAAGTAAGGAATTCCTGGCTCTCCTCCACTCACTCACTCCCACTAATTATGCTTTTTATTTCCAAAAACACGTTGTTATTGTGAGCCACAGTTACATATATAGGTTTCATATATAGTGCACTACTATGTAGGGGAAACTCACTTTAATTCTATAGGTGAAAGTTTTCAAAAATATAGGCCTAAGTGACCTATTTTCAAAAGTGATGACCACCCATTACTGTTATTACCCAAAGAGATACTTCCCCCAGCATAAACAACTTAGTCCTCAAGCTTTGCCATTTTCAGCAGATCCACTCAGTGCATGTGATGGTAGCATTAAGGCCTATGAAACTTACAATTGTTCTGATTCTGTAACAAACATACCACAGTCTCCTGCACCCTAATAAATTGCAGAATGAGAATTAATGTAGAGTTTTTACTGCACTGTCCCACTTTGAATGTTTGGCATCTGTTAATCCGATTTGTTGAAGGAGTACTGATAATTACTTGTTTAATACAGCAAGGAATTTATGACCTAGGGTACAACTTTCAAGAGCACCTAAGATACATAGGATTCAATAGAACTTAGGTGCTCTTGAAAATTTTAACCACTAGTTTGGAGGACAAATCAAGTTGTAGGAAATTGACCCTGTTTCCAAAGCACATGGCATTGTTCATGTGATTTTGGGTGAGGGGAGCAATTTGCTGTAAAGGAGGAACTAGTATCAATTATATTCTTCTTTCGTTTTTTTTTTTTTTTTTTGCTCTCAAAGAGTCAAGCTGCTTTGCCAAAATATAAACAAACTTTTTATTGAAACATCACAAGTTGTAACACACTAACCATTTCAAGTTTTCATCAGAGTTATGGGTATTTTACAAAACATTGACCAGCAGGGAAGAGCTGATGCATCTGTCTGTTGACCCCAACGAGGGTTGCCAACTTTCTACTGGCACAAAACTCAACACCCTTGCCCTGCCCCTCCTCTAAGCCCCCGCCCCTTCTCTGATGCCCCGCTCACTCTATCCTCCCCCCCCAGCCCCTAGCTCGCTCTCCCCACCCTTACTTGCTCATTTTCACCAGGCTGACTCAGGAGTTCGGAGTGTGGGAGGGGGGCATGAGGGCTGCAGCTGGGGGTGCAGGCTCTGGAGTGGGGCCACGGATGAAGGGTTTGGGGTGCAGGAGAGTGCTCTGGGCTGGAACCAAGGGGTTTGGAGAGCAGGAGGGAGATCAAGGCTGGGGCAGGGGGTTGGGGCATGGGGTGAGGTCTCCGGCTCGGGGTGCGGGCTCTGGGGTGGGACTGGGAATGAGAAGTTTGGGTGCAGGAGGGTGCTCTGGGCTGGGATCGAAGGGTTCAAAGGGTAGGAGGGCATCAGGGCTGGGGCACGGGAGGGGTCAGGGGTGCAGGCTTCAGGCAGCGCTTACGTCAAGCAGCTCCTGGAAACAGTGGCATGTCTCCCCCGACCCACAGCTCCCTAGGTGGAAGCACAGCCAGGCAGCTCTGCGCGCTGCCCCGTCCGCAGGCACCACCCCTGCAGCTCCCATCGGTCGCAATTCCTGGCCAATGGGAGCTGCGGAATTGGTGCTTGGGACAGAGGCAGCGCATGGAGCCCTATGGCTACCCCTACACGTAGGAGCCGGAGGGGGGACATGCTACTGCTTCCAGGAGCCACTCAGAGCCATGGCAGCCAGCCTGAGCCCTGACTGGACACCTAATGGCCCAGTCAGCAGTGCTTACCGGAACCGTCAGAATCCCTTTTCGATCAGGCATTCCGGTCAAAAACCAGACACCTGACAACCCTAACCCCAGATCTCAACTGTCCTGCACTGAAGTTATTATTGCTTTACGATAAGCATCTGTAAGAGATATTCAAAAAGAAAGGTTCTCTTTTCCTCCCTGAAAGCCTAGCAAAGGCAGCCAGTCTCAACACTCCAAGACATCAACTCCGCAGTGACATTTCTGGCTGATTTAAAAGCAGCCCTGATGCACTCTGAGGTGCTTAGCATGAGGAACAAAATTTTTCAATTGGCAGAAACATCTGAGCATACTCAAGCACGCTTTTTACCAGGATTACTACATGGCTACACTCCAGAGCAGAAAGGCTTTGTCTGTTCAAAGAGAGAGTGTGAACGATGGGCTGGGATTTTGCTGAATTTTATCCTGCTTGGGATCAGTTTTTGAGCACATATCATACTATATCCGTTTCTCTCCCACAAAGGCTACAGAATTGTTGGAAAAACAAAACCAACTGCTTATGGGTAAAAGAAATGGTTTCAGGAGACTGGTACTGTATCTTCAAAACACACAGACATACACACACATACAGGTCCTCCATTAGAATCTATTACACTTCTCATGAATATAAGGGAGTTGACCCCAATGTTCTGTTTGAATTCTAGTGTGGATAACTGCATTCAGCTTGTCTGTAGTATTACGAACCCCAAATGCTCAAAAATCATGACCCAGACCTCTTTAAGGGAGGCTGACATCATCACATATACACAACTGCAAAAGGGGGAACTTTAAAAAAACCAAACCCTAACACCCAATATCACAAAACTCATGCTAAAAACACAAGAGTTGGCAACTTTGCTTTAGTTTCATATGGATAAACTAGCCCGCCTTGTCACAACTTGGCAATGTGTTGTTAAACGACTGCCACTGTCCACTCTAGGGATGGATGATTTACTTATCCTTTTTTATAAAAGGGAACACAAAAATGCAAAAACTTTGAATGCATTTGTGAACCCTGGCTCCTGTCCTCACTGGGAAAGAGAGGGGATGTACATACATTAAAAATAAAAATGTATCTACTCATTACACAGTGAGAAGAATCAGCTAAATTTTCTAAGAAACCTCCCTGTAGTGTCATAAATGAAATAATACTTCTTGTAAGTGGCTGTATTTCACCAGCAGGTGAAGTGATCATGAATCCTCCCCAAAATGCTTTACACTAGGAGTCATACTAAAAAAAAAAAAAAGCCAGTTTTATTTTTCTTCCTAGAAGCATTGTAGGGGGGATTGAAAGTGATACATCTACTCTGTATGAAATGACATTAATGGGACATTAAAATTGCACGGTCAATCACTCAGGTCAGGAAATGGCAACATTAAGGCTGTAGGCGCAACCTTCACCATGTTCCCGTGTTTACACTTCATGATGCAGTCTTCAATTGTGTGATCACATCACTCAGTGTTGCCAGATCTCATGATGTTTTCTGAGTGACATGATTTTGGCTTGGGCTGGAGCCAGTCTGAGATGACCAGAGAAGCTCCAGCCCTCTAGTGAATTTCAGCCCTCTAATTGGCTGCCTGCCCCCATCCTGGGCCAGAATAACTACTCAGAGCTGCTGCAGGCAGAGTCCCATCCCCTCACCTTTATCACAGGAGGGGAGGAAGAAGCCCAGCAGGTAGAGGGAGCTCTGCCCCCTCCTCTTGAGTGAGCAAAGGGGACAGGAGAGCACCTTGGCTCCTCCACCTTGCAATATCCAGCCTGGGAAAGGACAGAAGAGGGTCAAGAGCCCCTGGAGCTGCACCCACAGCCTGGAAGAGGGAGGAGGGACCCTGTTGCAGCCCCTAGGCCTAGGAGAGAGGGTGAAGAACCACAGGACGAGCAGAGGGGAGGCTGAACTGAGTGGGGGTAGGGTCTGAGGGTTGCTGAACTGAAGCGGGTGGACAGAATTAATTGCTGGGCAAGGGATGGGCAGATATAGAGGTGAGAGCTCCTACAACAGGGGCCAAAATTACCTTAAAAATTTACCTAATAAATTTGGGAACACTGGCAACACAAATTGTCACCCACACACACAGGGGATGGATAGAGACAGCTCAAAAAACTCAGAAGATAGTGCAAAATGCCCCACAAATAGTCTCATGATATTTGGGGTCCAATTCATGATTTTTCGTCTCTTGAATTTAGCAATCCTACACTTTCTCCAATAATTCACTTTAATTTAAATATTTCTTAAAATTTTAATATGCATGTAACATTGTGTACACCCATGTCCTATTCTGTGCGTGCCAAATAAACACAGCCCCTGGGATAGCACTGATATGGAAGTTGCATAGTATACAACAGACTGCATTTGTAATAGCCAAGAGAAGAACCAGTCCCCAGAACTTCAAAGTTCTAGTGGCTTTGCAAAGAGACGAGACAATAACATATGTAAATTCCATAATCTGCAGCTCTCTCTAGACCCCACTGGAATACCCTGTTCTATAAAAGTCTGGAAAAGCCCCCCTCTTGCAACCTATGGTCTGGATAGTATCTTTGCTGTCCAGCCTAGGGGGCAGCATGATGCAGCACTGCACAAGGAATAGGGTAGAAACCAGACCCTGAATTCTAGCCAGACTCACTGTTGAGCCATACATGAGTCCCATAACCAAGCCACTCATGTGTACACCTTGTAAAGCCATGCCACAAATTCTGCAGGATCCCTTGCTTCAACCCAGGTGTACCTTTGGTAAACTTTTCACTGTGCATGTGTGGTCAATTTAGTTGCAGGGGCTTCCTTAGTTCCACATTTGACAAGCTTTGCAGTTTTCTCCACCCCTTTAGTAAAATATACTGCACTTGGCCCATAGGTTTATGCTAAAAAGGATTTGGTCTGTTGGTTGGTTGTTAACATAGGGAAATAGTTCCCCTTTCTGCTCTTAGCTCAAAGATGGCTGAACAGCTTTTGGTCAAACATTAAGTAAAAACTTAACCATTGTATAAAAATCAGTGCTTACTGTCATAAGGCACGCCTGCCCTGTTACAGCCCTTGACAGACAGGCATGGTTCTGAAAGCACTCCCTGCCTTGATTTCCCCTCCCCATAGTTTTGTGTCTGTACCAGAGATTTGTGGAATGGAAATAGGGTGACCATATTTCCCAAAGAAAAAACGGGACACCGTGTGGGACTGACCGGAGCCCCCCTCCCCTCACAGGGCTGGCCCGAGCCACTGGCCCAAGCCCCCCTCTTCGCGCAGTGCTGGCCCAAGCCGCTGGCCTGAGCCCTGCCTTTCCCCTGCCCAAGCCCTACCACCCCCCCGCGTGGGGCTGGCATTGCCACTCACCCCCTGCATGTTCCTCCGCACCCCGCTTTTTTGGACAAAAGTGGGTGTTTGTCCCATTTGCCAACTGATCAAGTTGGCAACAGCAAATTGGACAAACACCCACTTTTGCCAAATAGATCAGGACAGCTGGGACATGACTTAAAAAAGGGACTGTCCTGGCCAAAACGGGACATATGGTCACCCTAAATGGAAACCACTATGCAACCTTAACTATAGCTGTTGCTGTCTTTCCTGCTATATGTGTTTCCTATACCCTCACTGAATAGGACTACTCCCATGCTCAAAGTTCAGCATGTGCATCTTTCCAGGGTCAGGGCCTCTGGGATGAAAGGTACTTTTATCTTAAATACTATTAATATCACAATCATTTGTGTAATACCACTTACATTAGCTACTATATGATTTCATGCAAGGACCTGTATTTAATGTTCAGTAATAGTTTGTATTCACAGTGATAAGAATGATTTCTGCTGGACCAGAAGATGAGAAGGAGAGCTGAAAGCCTAGACTGGCTACCTCTCTACATGCTCATGTTCAAGCTTGATCTTGAGATACTTGGCAGAGTCTGGGGCCCAGATGACACCTATCTCTGTCCAATTTTTAGCAGAGCTAGGATGTAACATATTTGATAAAAGCACTTCATGGATTTTTTGGTATTGTCTCTTTCCCCCTACTTGGAGAAATTCATAAATAACTACAATAATATTTACTAGGGAAAAGTTTTTCAAAGTCAGGGAACTAAAATTAGGCTCATAAATCCTTCTGTAGGTGTGACAGCCACCAGTTCAGCCAACAAACCAAGGACCTCTCGAGCCAGAAAGCATGAGTTGCTACAGCTGGAACTGTAGAGCCAATTCTCTTTAGGTGAGGACTGTCACAACTGATATCCTCTGCAGATTGGAGGCAGTGGGGTACACAACATGTAACACTCCCAAAGCAAGTGGCCTGATCTTTAATAGCACTGTGCACCATGACTTCAGTGCACATTGCTAGAAGCTCAGCATCTTTTTTTAAAGAAACAGGCTGCTTATTTGCAGACCTAAATTTAGGAACATAATTTTAGGCACCTACTTCTGAAAAATCTTGGTCTTTGAGTTCTGGGTGTGGTTGTATTCAGGTTTGTCACTTTAAGCCTCAGATATTCTGTGAAATGCATGCATTCCAAAAGACACTGGATTTTTGATTAAAGGACCTTGCTGTTTTGTTCAGAGATTAACAAACAGATACTGCAGGTTCTGACACTATTTTTCTAATCCGAGGTATGAAATTCTAACTAGCCAGACAGCTCAGAAACCAGGCTGACTGGTGCAATACAAGAACCTTCGTAGAACAGAAATACGCACATCTGACAATTACTTCATCACCATTCAACTTTTTCCCCCTTGTTTCATAGTGATCACTCACCTCACCCCTCTCCCAAGATACTAAATACATCAAAACAGCACTCTCTCCAATGCCTCCAAGCTGCTGTGGCAAGGTAGAACTTACTTCTAGCACCACTGTGATCAGATCTCACTGCCGGAATAGCTGCAGAGAAAGAATTTGACCAAGCTTTTTACCTTGGGACTAATTTCTTTAGGTGAAACTACTTTTGCAAAAATTCAACATTGTAGGAAGCAAATAGCTGGTGACCAATGTTTTAGTTGCAATGAATGTATTCATTAAGTGTGTTTTTTTGGTCAAGAAGTTATATGCACTGTACTTAAAATACACTGATTATTTTTGTCTCCACATTTTGGCTGCAGACCAGTTTAAATGCACGGGGACTATTGTAACGAGTTTCTAGCACGTCTCACAGGCATGTGGGGGGAAGAGCAGATAGCAAAAGGTCAGTGTTCTATCATTTTGGCTCTGGGAACAAACTTTTTTTGTTTGGGGGGGGGGGGCGGAGGGAGAAATGGGGGGAAGGTAGTCTATACCAAAAAGAATTACCCTCAACATCAACTATATGGAAAGTTAGAAAATACTGGGTGAAATCCTGCCCCAATGAAGTCAACAGTTTTGCCACTGACTTCAGTGGAGACAGGATTTCACTCACTGCAGTTATCCAAAAGCACTGTATAAAGGGGGAAAGAAAATGAAAAAGACATTGATTTTTCTTAAATAACTTATAGGGATAAGCACATAGTTTGGTCTTTTTGATATTGATGGTGCTCTATTAGTGGCTAGCTTTCATTTACAAATGATTCAGCCTGACTTACCATTTAACCTCTTCTTAGGGAGTTATTTTGTTTATTTCATGATAATGATTTCCAAATCAGATCAAGTTTGAGAGTTATTGCATCAAATAATATATTGCACTTATGTTGATCAGTTTCCCATTGTGCTAGGCATGGTATATAAGCATAGTAAGAGTCTGCCCTGCCCTAAAGACCTTACAATCAAAAAGCTAAAAGTACCATCCCCATTTTAAAGATGGAGAAACTGAGGCACAGAGTGTGTCCTAAAGTCCGATAAGAAGCCTGTGTTGGAGCCAAGAACTGAACCAGATTTCTTGAGTCTCAGCCTAGAGTCTAAACCACAAGAAAATTCTCAATGACTATATTTATTCCCTTAATGGTTGTTTTTATATTAACATTATTTGTAAAGTTATTTCTTTTTTTCTTGTCATATGCTAATTGTGTGTAATTCCGCAGAAGATGTTTGATTTTTGTTGATTTTTCCTCACTGAAATTAATTAGTTTGCAAAGTGCACACTTGGCAACCTATTCTATACCATTCCTATGGACTCATTAAGTGGCTTCAAACAGAACTGCCACTTCAGTTCAAATGATCTCTCTGCTCTGTTTTTTAATGCAACCCAATGACAGTATTTTTGTTTAAGTGACTATAAAAACGGAATCATAGGACACGTTTGTTGTGTTAATGATTCAACACTGAAATTGTTTCTGTTTTCAGTTCAAGAGACTGTAAGCCTGGCAGTTGGAACAACAAACTCATCTTTAGCTCTGAAAGTCAAGCTCATACATCCTCACCGGTATGTTAGCTAAATTCTGTCATCAGTTACACCCAGGCAACTCCCTTGTCTTCACTATGGAAGTGGAAAGCACTCGGCACCAATGCAAAATATCATACTACTTCTTTTTAGAGGTCTAATTTTAGGCATCCAGATTTGAAATTCTTGGCCTGAAGTTCTTACAATTAAAAAAAAAAGTCTCCACATCGCCCAATGAACCAGAATGTTTTTAGAGCCAAAACACACACTAATGCAATTGGGGGGGGGGGGGGAGAACGGGAATAAACCTAGCCATTAGGATATTTCCTCCTATTTTAAAATTTGTTTGAAGTCACATTTCACCATAACAAAGAATGAGGTGTTAAGATTTTTAAAATCGTGAAAAGTAACCCTTGACAAGCACTTTTCAGACCCAGAGTCCTATAACAATGATTCACAGATTCATCATGTGAGTTTCAGCCTCAGAAGTCAGAGCACTTTAATTTGTCAATGGTTGCTAAATCCGCTCCAACGAGACATACCTCTCTTGCATGCTGGAGTGTCGAAGTGCATTTGTATGTTTCAGTGATGCCATTCTAAATTCCAATAAGCTACATGCCTGTTTCTTTGGTAACTGGATGCCTCTGTGTTTTCACACACCGCTGCTAAGCAAGCAAGCAAACAAGCCAATGTCCCAGCAGTGCCTAGCAATAGAACCATTTTGTCCATCAACATCTGTTGCTAATATAGCCAATTGAACAGGTTGCCAACTAACAGGTGTTCTTAATCTAGTGAGCTATAAAACCACTGTGACAGCTGTCAATAACAGTTTTTTCCATCCTCTGCCAAAGCTCTCTAATTGCAAATTTTACATGCGACAGACATTAAACAAAGTACGTTCATACTTATGAGGCTGCACTAGTATAACCTTAACCACACCACAATATTCCACTTGAAGGAAAAAAACAACTCCAATTGGGCTAACTGAAAAAAAAAGCTTGCTAATTTATTGGCAGTGATACTATCACCCATGATATTTACTGTAGCATCATCATAGCATAAAAGGCTTAGATCAACAGTGTGCTAATACTTCACAATGACAATTTAATTCTTTTCATCTGTTCTGTATTTTCTGTTAATGCTATTTTTAGGAGGTACTGGTATTTGCAGAGGGATTTTACGGCCAGCTTTTACCTTAAAAGTGATTATTCAACAATAAAAATCAGATGTTTAACTTGTGAGGGAAATGACTGACATTCATTTTGACTACACTGTTTGCACCGATACAATATCTCAGAACAGAATACATACAGCATATACTGGCTAAGGTTCCCCAAATGCTTTAAAAAAAATCAGAGGGCCAAGATCTGCACTCACATGTAGTGGCTTCTATGCGTTTGCCCTGGGAGTAAGACAAGGCAGGATATGACAACAAGTCTGACAATAGCCTTGTGAGATAGGCAGTAAAGTCAAGCGCTTCCAAATCAGGAAGTGATACAATTAGGGCTGTTAATCCAACCTTAACGCTGTCCCTTTCTGTGAATACATTATGAGGCAGCGTTTAATTATATGAACACATGCTATTCCCCCGCCACCCTCTCACAAGGCACTTTCCTCTTTGACTGCACATATACCCAGTTTTGACTGGATATAGTGCCCAAGAAGCAATTTTGTTTGTATCTGCTCTGGATGTTTGCTTGTCTGTGGCTGCTTCAGAACTGTACAGGAGACTCAGCAGAGGGCTGGGAGCATAGGCAGTGCAGTTAGGAGCCTGAAAATTAAGCGACAAAGCTCTAAACAAGTTCTTCTGTGAATGTGTAAATGGAGATTTTTTTTTTTTAAATTTTTAAACAGGATTATAGTTCACCCAAGTCTGAATGCATTTCCACGGACACAGGAAAAGGCAGGTCTCTGCCAAATTTTGTGTTCCTGCTTGAAAAAACATAACTCTATTAAAGCTGCTAAAATATATATCAAAGAGTCAGAAAATTTTTACCACTGGCAAAGCTGCCAATAGCCCTCTTCTCAAAAATGGCTTCATCAGTTTTGGTCAAACATTAAAAATGTATATACGTTATATATGGGGCCGAAACCAAGCATGGAAAATTTCAGCCTGTATAATTAAAGTCTGCCCTACTTATATGCAATTGCAAATTAGATTATAACAGGAACTTTGGGCAACTTGCTACCGGTAAACATCTACTTCATTTTAACAATCTTAAAGGAACACCTGGCCTCGGGAGTTCAATACAGCCAGCATTTCCCCCCTTGGTGTAAACTTCTTATACTGGAGAAGAGTTTAATATACACACCACCCAGCTAAGCTGAGTGAAAAAAGATTAGTGAAAATGTATCCCATATCTAGTTGGTTAAATTCCATCATGAAAGGAAGGGAAACCTATACATACATATAGTGTATGTATATATACATACATATACATACCATATAGTGAGATGATACTGCATCACCCTGTGTGACAGGACATGGCACAGGGAAAAGAATGGAGACAAGGGAACAAGTTTATTTGTAGAGGACAGGGTGAAAGTCAGCTGGTATCGGCCTGTACGTTAATGTTACTGCTCCTTTTGTGTGTCTCCCCCCTGGGCCGCCCACTGGGGTGGGGCAAAAGGGGCAGCTGCCACGGGGCTGGAGATTTAAAAGGCCCCAGGCTCCCAGCCACCGCTGCTACTGCAGCAGCAGCCGGAGCCACGGGCCCTTTTAAATTGCCGCTGGAGCCCCAGGCCACACGGGCCAGGCAGCGCAGATGGGCTGGCTGGGGAAGCCTGACTCCTAGCCCCACCCCTTCCGCCTGAGGCCCCGCCCCTTCTGGTGGCCCACAGCCAGGCCCCCATACCGGTAAGAGATTAATATTACTTTCACCCCCGGTAGACGGGTTCATTTCCCTAGGTAGGCCCATAGCTAGCAGAGACCAGATCTTCCCCTGTGTGGAGTATAACGGAGCCCCAATTCTGAGGGGGCAATATTGCAGAAGTGCTAATAATAAAGCATGTTCAAAAATAAAAGCTTTTGGCTGTGTTTTAGTTGTCACATGTGCTACTCATTATCACATAATTCCTTATAATCTCATATTGTTCACTCCAAAGTCATTTTAAAAAAAAATTGATTTTAACAATAAAACTAAATTAAAACAGTTCTGTGAATCTTTCAGAGCTAGATGCAAGTTGGTACTGGTGAAACTGAGCCTTTAAAGTTTTTTCCCTTAAGAGTGAAGGGTTCTATAAAGTTACTGTATAACCTTTATTCTTTCAAGACATTTATTGGCATAGGGAAGCCTCACTAGTGTCCCCTCTAAAAGAAAAATGGAGGAACACCATTATATATGAACTGATATGAAATCACAAAAGATTTTCATAGGGTCATTAAAGCTATTATGATGTTTTATAGGGGAAATTTTGGAGTGAAGGAAGGTTTACCCATCCATCCGACATTAAAATGCTTGCATGACTGGAATGATGAAAGACCAAGAAGCTTTCCACGTCTTAACAGGGTCATTATTAAATGTAACGAGAATATCAAGTGTCAAAGTACGTT
Organism: Natator depressus; assembly: GCF_965152275.1. Taxonomy (NCBI): domain Eukaryota; kingdom Metazoa; phylum Chordata; order Testudines; family Cheloniidae; genus Natator; species Natator depressus. The sequence continues at coordinate 109,098,634 of NC_134238.1, read as the reverse complement.
GTGCTGGGTGTTGCAAGGACGAGCTACATAAGCAGACTTGAAAGATGCTTCACATCTGTGCATGCTCTATTTGTTCACCACCTCATTTCCCCTCATCAATGTATCAACTACTGCTGTATTATAATTCAGCACTTTGAGAGGAAACAGAAGAGGGGACCGCTGGGAATGTAACTTGGATGCCTATGCAGTTCCTTGAAAATAAAAAATAATTGATGGGGCCTCTGCTGTGGTAGCAGAGCTGATGGGACTCTCAGTTTCAAATATTATATCACATTGTGACCTTTCTTTGATGTATCCTGGTGTGGCTGACAGATGTACTTCAGCATTGACATTCAGAAGGTTTCAAACTAATCTTGCTCTTCATGATAGGATTACAAGGCAGAAAGGGCCTTCTGTATGATCCAGCTTTATAATAAAAGTGAAAAAGATAAGTGAACCCCAATTTGGCTACAGGGGGCTGTCAAGATGGAATTCTACACCTCCTGAACAATATCAGTCTCAGTCACTCTAGATGCTGGAATGGTAGCAGGGATAAATTAAAGGAGATAATTTTGTATGTCAATGTGATTACTCTTTGGTCTGAGCTTCCCCTTTAATTCATTTTGTTTGTCCAGTCACCATGCTGAGAAAACAAACTAAACCAGTTTCCAAATGAAAGGACACCAGGGATAATAATTTGAAAGGGTTGGAAAACTAACATTCTAGAAACTTTCAAAAAGCTAACAGAAAATTTTGCTGCTTAAAGGAAATAGGTCTACTTGAGAAATATTTTTTCCCTGTAGTTTGAATGTTTTAAATGCAAATAAATGGAGTAAGAACTGATATACTGGAACAAAACAAGGATTCAAAAGGGGTCAGAGTGGCCTATGGCACACAATTCAGAGGCAAGGGTAAAACAACTTATAATGTACCTCACTTAACAGTATAGTTCTATAACATAGGGAGAAATCTCTTATTCAGTCTACCCAGTGATTAAATTTATGCCCAGCAATCTGGTGATTTTTAGGAATGGCACCTTACACTTGGGAAGTCCATATGCAAATGGTTACAGGTGGAGACACCTAGGTCTGTTTGTATATTTCAACAGTAAACTAGTCTAACCTCCTGTATAACACAGCCCATAGAATTTCACCCAGTAATTCCTGCAGCGCGGGGCATTATTTTTTCCAAGTCCTCAGAGGCTCTGTCATGGATTTGCAGCATAGTACCTCTTGGGTCAACAAGCCCAGTTTCCTGCTATGGCGGACAACCCACTCATATAATCCTGTTCATATACTTAGCAAGCTCCATCTTAAAACTAGTTAGGTTATTTGGCCCTGTTCCTCCTATTGTATGGCTATTCCAGAACCTCACTCCTCATTTCTAGCCGAGATTTATTCATGACCTTTCTGTGCCTCAGTTCATCCATCTGTAAAGCACAGAGCTGGATCGCAGCACTGAAGTTCTGATTTAGAACCAAAGTTTGGAGGCATTTCTGGGGGTTTGGTTTGGTGCATTACAGACACATTGAAGGGGCAAACCACAGAGTTCAGCATGAGGTCCAAATTTGCCCCAATTTCAGAGGTGTTCAAACAGAGGATTCTGGTTCTAGCCCACCCTCTCACCCCAGTGGCTATGAAGGTTGTTTTTCTCCAGATGGGAATGTGCAGTTCATGCTGGTTTGTCTACTTACAACATATACTGGCTTAATATTTCCACTTTTATTGCCTTGCTGGGGTACTGTATTCCTGCTCCTTCTCACCTGTAGTAGGGAGGCTGCTAGCCTTTTATGGGAAAGTCTTATACAATTCCATAGGAAAAAAAGTCATCTGATATTGGCTTAGGCACAGTGTTGCAGTCTTAGAAATTTTCATCATGATCTCCATCGCCCGATGCCCAGTGCTCTCCTCAGTGCCCATCATGGGGAATGGGCTGACATTTGAAACCAGGCAGTATGTCTAGCAGAATAACAAGTAGCAAAAAGAGAAGTTACCAGCCCTTCTCCTGATTCATAGCAGTTTAACAAAAACATTTACTGGCACAAAATGGACACAAGTCCACTTGAATGGCCTCAGTTATTGTATTTGTAATGTTGTGCAGCTGGACAGTTCTGTAGAATTATCCCACCTTACAACTCCTACTTTTGCTCTGCCAAAGATGCCAGCCACGATCACCTGTTCCTTCAGCAAGCACTTTCATGCTTTCTATGCCATCTGCACCTTAAAATCAGGAAATGCTCACAATCCATCCAGCCCTGACCCAATCTGTAAAGCCACCATCTTACCCTTCCTTGAATTCTTCCTCAAAACTCCTCTTTTGTAATGCATATAGAAAACTGACCCCTGATCATAGAATCATAGAATATCAGGGTTGGAAGGGACCTCAGGAGGTCATCTAGTCCAACCCCCTGCTCAAAGCAGGACCAATCCCCAACTAAATCATCCCAGCCAGAGCTTTGTCAAGCCTGACCTTAAAAACTTCCAAGGAAGGAGATTCTACCACCTCCCTAGGTAACGCATTCCAGTGTTTCACCACCCTCCTAGTGAAAAAGTTTTTCCTAATATCCAACCTAAACCTCCCCCACTGCAACTTGAGACCATTACTCCTTGTCCTGTCCTCTTCTACCACTGAGAATAGTCTAGAACCATCCTCTCTGGAACCACCTCTCAGGTAGTTGAAAGCAGCTATCAAATCCCCCCTCATTCTTCTCTTCTGCAGACTAAACAATCCCAGTTCCCTCAGCCTCTCCTCATGAGTCATGTGTTCCAGACCCCTAATCATTTTTGTTGCCCTTCGCTGGACTCTCTCCAATTTATCCACATCCTTCTTGTAGTGTGGGGCCCAAAACTGGACACAGTACTCCAGATGAGGCCTCACCAATGTCGAATAGAGGGGAACGATCACGTCCCTCGATCTGCTCGCTATGCCCCTACTTATACATCCCAAAATGCCATTGGCCTTCTTGGCAACAAGGGCACACTGCTGACTCATATCCAGCTTCTCGTCCACTGTCACCCCTAGGTCCTTTTCCGCAGAACTGCTGCCTAGCCATTCGGTGCCTAGTCTGTAGCTGTGCATTGGGTTCTTCCATCCTAAGTGCAGGACCCTGCACTTATCCTTATTGAACCTCATCAGGTTTCTTTTGGCCCAATCCTCCAATTTGTCTAGGTCCCTCTGTATCCTATCTCTGCCCTCCAGTGTATCTACCACTCCTCCCAGTTTAGTATCATCCGCAAATTTGCTGAGAGTGCAATCCACACCATCCTCCAGATCATTTATGAAGATATTGAACAAAACCGGCCCCAGGACCGACCCCTGGGGCACTCCACTTGACACCGGCTGCCAACTAGACATGGAGCCATTGATCACTACCCGTTGAGCCAGACAATCTAGCCAACTTTCTACCCACCTTATAGTACATTCATCCAGCCCATACTTCTTTAACTTGCTGACAAGAATACTGTGGGAGACCGTGTCAAAAGCTTTGCTAAAGTCAAGAAACAATATATCCACTGCTTTCCCTTCATCCACAGAATCAGTAATCTCATCATAGAAGGCGATTAGATTAGTCAGGCATGACCTTCCCTTGGTGAATCCATGCTGACTGTTCCTGATCACTTTCCTCTCGTGTAAGTGCTTCAGGATTGATTCCTTGATAACAGCTACATAGGTGGCAAATTGTGGCTCCTGACTAAGAATTCCACACATCCTATTGTTTTCTCTACTCTACAAGCCACCCTCCAAACCACCTTTGCATCTTATCCTCTTGTGTCTTGCTTTTAAGACCGCAAGCTCTTTGGGACAGGGGCTATCATTTTTATGTTTGTACAGCACCTATCATGATGGTGTCCAGGTCACAAGATGCATTTTAAGAGGACCAACTTATTTCCAAAGGAGTAAGGGCTAACTCTGGATTTAAACACATGCTAGGTCAAAACAAAAGTATATAGTTGCATAAAATAATTTGGTAATATTTTAAGCCATCCTAGTGTTCGTAAATGAATTTACTTTGCTATGGTACACATGGTAAAGCTAAATCCCTGCAAAGCATAATTTGTTAACCCTTTGCATCAACTACACAACTCTTAAATAGCTTTAATGGTATAATGCAAAGTAAGAAGCATCTAGTTTAATATTAGATGTTATTTTTTTGGTATGACACTTGATTTTCCCCACCAAACACCCACCTTAGCGAAGTACTGCCTTTATCTAAAATTAGTACTTCAGTTGGGAAGCATACACCACAGAAATACACAAGTATATTTCAGAAAGCTCTCGGCCTCTTAATACACTGCAGCAAATCTGTAAATTGTATGACTGCCACATTCATGCTTTGTTTTGGATATATGGTGGACCAGTGTCCAAGATTTCTAGCACCAAGTTGGTTCCATAGAAAGATGATGTTCTTGTGGTTAAGGTTACTGAACTAACACTTTAGAGACCTAGGATCAATTACTGAAACTTACAGACTTCTGGTGTGACCTTGAGCAAGTCACTTCATTTCTCTGTATCTCAAATCCTCAGCTGTAAAATAGAGTTTCTCTATCTCATGGGAGCATTGTGAAGATAAACACATTAATGACCGAGAGGTGCTCTCACTCTGATATTATGGTGAAGGGGTTGTGTAAGTACCTAGTTAGTTTCACCCTTACGAGTTACATCTGAAGACCTACCTTCATGGGAGCTGGGCCTGGATATTGGAACTCACTCATTTAAAGACCATCACCACTGTCAGAACACAGGCCCTGATCCTGCAAGGTGATCTATGCAGATGGTCCCCTATGCCTGCATAGAGGCCCACTGAAGTCAAGGTGAAATGTAAAAGTAAATCAAGCTATTAACATTCTGTGTAATCTGTTCCATTTGCTAACAAGTTATCCAAGCTTCACCACATTTCTGTGTGAGAAGAAAAAAACAAAACAAAAAAAAAACAACCTGCCTGTAATCTAATTACTCTGAGATTAAATCTTGGAGAAGTTCACTTATTAAATAATCATCATAATATATTCCTAAAAACATACTTAAACTATTATGCAGAGAATGTACAGGGAGGATTCTCCAGTAAGGATAAGGTTGTGTCTGCTATGACACCACTCCACTCCTATTTTCTGGTATGGAGAGTATGGCTGGGGCTTTGCCATGTTCCACTCACCCCCGTTTGCTGTATGTCTCTCCTGGGAGACAATGGCAGCTAGTCTAACTTGGTGCAGCCTGCTTTAACTTATAATCAAAATCAGGAGAGGCAAGACTCCAATGCAAATCTCTGCCAGAGCAGCACTGGGAACTCCATGGCCATTAACAAAGATCTGGGCCAGTATGTTGTACACACCACTATAGAAAGGAAAATAAATGATTTTAAACAGTATAGAGCAGTGGTTTTCAACCTTTTTTCATTTGTGGACCTCTAAAAAATTTCAAATGGAGGTGTGGACCCCTGTGGAAATCTTAGGTACAGTCTGTGGACCTCCAGGGGTCCACAGACCACAAGTTGAAAACCACTGGTATAGAGAGAATGTTTGATAGTGGCATTCTCCCAATATATGGGAAAGAGAGAAGAGAGTCAATGTTCTAATGAACTGTCTTTACAGGAAGCATAAGGATTCTCTGTTGCAGTTTACTGAGGGGACACTGCTCTAACAAATTAGAAAACAATAGATAAGAGATACACAAATAGCAACTGCCTGTTTTTTAAACAAAACATTTACTTCCTTCTGCCTCCATTCTACCCCTACAAAGAGTTCTCCCAGTTTATTGTATGTCAGTGGTATTTAAAACTATGCATATTTCCCTCCCTCCGTTATCTAAAAGCATTTAAATATTACCGTAAATGTCCCTATTTACAGCACTGAAGTACTGGCAGGGATACAGGAATTCTAACCAAAGCTAGTGAAATTAAGATAATTTTTCAGTCAGTTCAGAGCACCCAGTTCCCTTTTCAGAGAGAACAAATAATAACTAGAGCCTGAAAAGTTAGGACCTGGTCCTGTAAAACTCACAAAAATAGCGCTTACTCACATGACTAATCCATTTTTACTAGTTTTATTTATTTGTAAAGCAGACAGGCCTGTGCCCCGTCTACATTTATTCAGCTTAAAAAAACAAATTTTCAGTGGTTTTTCTTCCTTTGTTCCATGCTGCACCTCTCATTTTGAATGTCTCCTTTTAGCCGTCTTTACCATCCAGATGCAGCCAGCAAACTCTTTTTATATTAGGCATTGGTAAATTTGTTTTAACAAGACTCAAAAAGAAGTTGAATTCTTTATTGGCAATTGGATTTGTCAGTTGCAGCATTCAACCGGTCATCAGTGCTTTTGAAAAAAAAAAACAAACAGCAAGTTTTACAGGTTTTGTAATGTATCTACACAGTATCTGAGCTTGTTCCAAATTATCTCATTTGGGGGATTTTCTGTGAATAGCATCAAAAAGAAGGCCTGAATGTGTGTCAAATTCACATTAGGTGTTTTATGGACAATACAGCATTTGACAAGTTACAGAATTCAGAGATTTGCAACTGAGGAACAGGGGAGAGGGAGGAGAAGAAAAAAAAAAAAGACATCTCGGCCCCATCCATTCCCTCTTTGACTATTAAATACCTTGCTCTCCTTATTGCTCTTTCCCTCTCTGTAAGAGTCACAATAAGACTTTTTCATGCTGCTTATTCCACTCTTCTAATTAACTCTACATAAGCAGCATCCACATCCTTGGAACAGAAAAGCAGCACTTGAAAGTTTTCTTTTAACATAGTTGATGGCTACTTTATAAGAAGCACTGAAGCTAGAGCCTGTAAAATCGACAAGATTTCCAAGCCATAACCTTAGCAGTGTTTTCTCTGCTCAGTGGTTATCAGCTGTTCATAGATATGTCTAGACCAGGCTTAAAATGTCTGTTTTTAAGATAGCTGGTTAAGTGAAGCCTAGACTAACATGGCAACATAAAACCATAGTGTAGGCAAGACAAGTTGTAACATGTTTTTTATTTATTTATTTTCAGACATTTTAACTATCTTCCATTTTAGTCCAGAGACAAAGCCTAGAAGTCTGGTGAAGACATACCAAAAGTGGAACCTAAGGAGGCCACAGTGCCGGCTGTTCTTTAACCCAAATCAGGTTATTTGTATCAAATAAGGTCAATACTTGTGTGGCACTAACAGCTCACTAAAATTAATTAGGAGCCTATTTTTGGCAGGTTAGCTTGTTTATTTACAAAATATTCCTGTTGTGTTCTGTATGAGTTTCAGCTACACTCTAACTGATTGGAACAAGTCCAGCTCCATACACTAATCCTCTAGCATAAGGACCCTGCTGAAGGCTAATAGCACTAATGGAATGTAGTAGTGTACAGGGAACCCCATTATCAAAAGATCAAGTTTTAGGCAACCTAAGTAAATGGAAGTACTATTTTTGCTCTCTGAAAAGAAATGGAGTTCAATTAGGCACTCTTATTTCCAGTTAAATGGAAATACTTGTATATTGATGGTAAATAGTGGAGCATTCATGACCCCAGTGGATTCTGTTACAAAGAGTAAGACAGCAGAAATGTTCCATTTCCAATGTGCTGTTGTACTGCACAATTTTTGTATTGGCCATTAAAATGAAAGGGAGAAATGGAGACGGAAGGCATAGTATAAAAGACAGTGCATAAAGAAGACTGAAGTGGGTCAAAGAAGAACTCCCGCAAGATTTAGGTAGAGTAATTTACAGCCCATAAAGAAGTTTTAAAAAATATTTATAACGTGAAGAATTGTAAATAGAACTGCAGTGTGCTTTAAACAAATCTAAAGACTAACCATAATAAAGTTATTGGGTAAAATTTTCAAAAATCGCTTAAAGTGATTTGAGTGCCTAAGTCACTTTTGGAAATGATTGCTCTCTATAAATATATCAGAGGGATAAATACCAGGGAGGGAGAGGAATTATTTAAGCTCAGTACCAATGTGGACACAAGAACAAATGGATATAAACTGGCCATCGGGAAGTTTAGACTTGAAATTAGACGAAGGTTTCTAACCAGAGGAGTGAAGTTCTGGAACAGCCTTCCAAGGGGAGAAGTGGGGGCAAAAGACATATCTGGCTTCAAGACTAAGCTTGATAAGTTTATGGACGGGATGATATGATGGGATAGCCTAATTGTGGCAATTAATTGATCTTTGACTATTAGCAATAAATATGCCCAATGGCCTGTGATGGGATGGTTAGATGGGGTGGGATCTGAGTTACTACAGAGAATTCTTTCCTTGGTGTCTGGCTGCTGAGTCTTGCCCACGTAGTCAGGGTTTAGCTTATCGCCATATTTGAGGTCGGGAAGGAATTTTCCTCCAGGGCAGACTGGCAGAGGCCCTGGGGGTTTTTCCGTCTTCCTCTGCAGCATGGGGCACGAGTCACTTGCTGGAGGATTCTCTGCACCTCGAAGTCTTTAAACCACGATTTGAGGACTTCAATAGCTCAGACATAGGTCAGGGGTTTGTTACAGGAGTGGGTGAGTGAGATTCTGTGGCCTGCGTTGTGCAGGAGGTCAGACTAGAAGATCATAATGGTCCCTTCTGACCTTAAAGTCTATGATTCTAAATAGAATTTCGGCTCCTCGGAGTCTGTGTCCCACTGGGGCGGGGGGAGGGGGAGGGAAGGAATCAGTGAGACTTAGCCCTGGTCTACACTATGAGTTTAGGTCAAATTTAGCAGTGTTAGATCAATTTAACCCTGCACCCATCCACACGATGAAGCCATTTTTGTCGACTTAAAGGGCTCTTAAAATCGATTTCTGTACTCCTCCCCGACGAGGGGATTAGCGCTGAAATCGACATTGCCGGGTCAAATTTGGGGTAGCGTGGATGGAATTCGACAGTATTGGCCTCCGGGAGCTATCCCAGAGTGCTCCATTGTGACTGCTCTGGACAGCACTTTCAACTCAGATGCACTAGCCAGGTACACAGGAAAAACATCGGGAACTTTTGAATTTCATTTCCTGTTTGGCCAGCTTGGCGAGCTCATCAGCAGAGGTGACCACGCAGTCCCAGAATCACAAAAGAGCTCCAGCAGGGACAGAACGGGAAGTACTGGATCCGATCGCTGTATGGGGAGATGAATCTGTGCTGTCAGAACTCCGTTCCAAAAAATGAAATGCCAATATATTTGAAAAAAATCTCCAAGGGCATGATGGACAGAGGCTATAACAGGGACCTGCAGCAGTGCTGCATGAAAATTAAGGAGCTCAGGCAAGCCTACCAAAAAACCAAACAAGCAAACGGCCGCTCCGGGTCAGAGCCCCAGACATGTTGCTTCTATGATGAGCTGCATGAAATTCTAGGGTGTACCCCGACCACTACCTCACCCCTGTCCGTGGACACCTGCAAGGGGGGAGTCTCACGCAACAGGGATGAGGATTTGGGGGACGAGGAGGAGGAGGACGAGGATAGCGCACAACAGGCAAGCGGAGAAACCATTCTCCCTGACAGTCAGGAACTGTTTATCACCTTGGAGCCAATATCCTCCCAACCCAGGCTCCCGGACCATGAAGCCAGAGAAGGTACCTCTGGTGTGTGTACCTTTGTAAATATAATACATGGTTTAAAAGCAACCACGTTTAATGATTTATTTGCCCTGAAGACTTGGGATGCATTCGTGGCCAGTACAGCTACTGGAAAAGTCTGTTAACATGTCTGGGGATGGAGCGGAAATCCTCCAGGGACATTAAGGGGACATTCAGAGGTGGCCGTTCCTGCTGGGTTGTTTGCCTGTGGCTGAAAAAAAATCATCCCCGCTTTTAGCCACGTGGTGGTGGGGGGGGTCCCGTTCATGCTGAGCTGTTCGCATTTGGCTGGCAGGGATCTTCCCTGATAGTAGTCACACGGTGGGAGGAAGGGTGAAGCGATCATCCCAGAGAATTGGGGGGGGTAGTTGGGGTTTGTGCTGCACATTGACCCCAAAACTGCAGCCCCTTTTTTAAACGGCCAATCCAGTGGCTGCTTTGTATGGGAAAGGAGGGTTCTGGTGTTTGAAATGATTCCCACATGTTATGAAGGTTGAAGAAGCCGAAAGACTGTGGCTTACCATGGCTGCCTGCAAGCCGAATTCTGTTGCCCTGCCCTGCGTGTGTGATCTCTCACATCAAACCGGCAGGCCCTCAATATAAGAGGCAAAATGCGACCTTGTACTGAAAGCACGTTACGTAACGTTAACAGCTTGGTTCACCGGGAAAGAGTCTACCCATTGTTCTCTAAAATGTGTCTCTCTAAATACTACTCTCCCTTTTTTTCCTCCCACAGCTGCAAATGTTTCAATGCTCCCCCTATCATCTCCAGCCCAAAGGCTAGTGCAAATAAGGAAAAAAAAAAACACGCATTTGCGGTGAAATGTTCCCTGAGCTCATGCAGTCCTCCCGCACTGAAAGAGCTCAGCAGAATGAGCGGAGGCAAACAATGGCAGAGTCCAGAAAAGCAGAAAATGAACGTGAGGACAGGAAGGACGACCAAGATGAGAGGTTGCGGGAGCAAGAGGAGAAGTGGCAGCAGCGTGATGAGAGGAGGCAGGATGCAATGCTAAGGCTACTGGGGGATCAAACTGATATGCTCCAGCATCTGGTGGAGCTGCAGGAAAGGCAGCAGGAGCACAGACTGCTGCTGCTGCCCCTGTGTAACCACCTGCCCTCCTCCCCAAGTTCCATAGCCTCCTCACCCAGACGCCCAAGAATGCGGTGGGGAGGGGGGAGGCTCCAGGCACCCAAACACACCACCCCGGAGGACTGTCCAAGCAACAGAAGGCTGGCATTCAATAAGTTTTGAAGCGCAGTGTGGCCTTGTCCTTCCCTCCTCCCCTCATCCACCACCCCACCCGGTGCTTCCCTCCTCCCACACCCCTCCCAGGCTACCTTGGCAGTTATCCCCCTATTTGTGTGATGAATTAATAAAGAATCCATGATTTTGAAACAATGACTATTGCCTCTGGCAAGCGCTGATCAAAGGGGGGGGAGGGCAGTTGGCTTACAGGGAAGTAGAGTGAACCAAGGTGGCAGGTTTTCATCAAGGAGAAACAAACAAAACTTTCACACCATAGCCTGGCCAGTCATGAAACTGGTTTTCAAAGCTTCTCTGATGCGCAGCGCACCCTGCTGTGCTCTTCTAACCGCCCTGGTGTCTGGCTGCACGTATTCAGCGGCCAGGCGATTTGCCTCAACTTCCCACCCCACCATAAACGTCTCCCCCTTACTCTCACAGATATTGTGAAGCGCACAGCAAGCAGCAATAACAGCGGGAATATTGGTTTCGCTGAGGTCTAACCAAGTCAGTAAACTGCGCCAGCATGCTTTTAAACGTCCAAATGCACGTTCTACGACCATTCTGCACTTGCTCAGCCTACAGTTGAACAGCTCCTGACTACTGTCCAGGCTGCCTGTGTATGGCTTCATGAGCCAGGGCATTAAGGGGTAGGCTGGGTCCCCAAGGATAACTATAGGCATTTCAACATCCCCAACAGTTATTTTCTGGTCTGGGAAGTAAGTCCAGTCCCTTCCTGCAGCTGTTCAAACAGACCAGAGTTCCTGAAGGTGCGAACGTCATGTACCTTTTTTCCCAGCCATCCCACATTGATGTTGGTGAAACATCCCTTGTGATCCACCAGTGCTTGCAGCACCAATGAAAAGTACCCTTTGCGGTTTACGTACTGGCTGCCAAGGTGGTCCGATCCCAAGATAGGGATATGCGTTCCGTCTATCTCCCCACCACAGTTAGGGAAACCCATTGCAGAGAAGCCATCCACTATGACCTGCACATTTCCCAGAGTCACTACCCTTGATAGCAGCAGCTCAGTGATTGCGTTGGCTATTTGGATCACAGCACCCCCCACAGTAGATTTGCCCACTCCAAATTGATTCCTGACTGACCGGTAGCTGTCTGGCATTGCAAGCTTCCAGAGGGCTATCGCCAGTGGTGAGCTGGAGACAGTTCACACCAGTTCGCTAGAACCGGTTGTTCAATTTAGAAGCCCTTTTAGAACCGGTTGTTCCACGAGGGACAACTAGCTCTAAAAGGGCCTCTAAATTTAACTGGCCAAAAGTGGCGCCTTAGGCACTGACTCCGTGGGTGCTCTGGGGCTGGAGCACCCAAGGGGAAAATTTGGTGGGTGCAGAGCACCCACCGGCAGCTCCCCGCCCCACCCCCAGCCCCAGCTCACCTCCGCTCTGCCTCCTCCCCTGAATGCGCTACCCCGCTCTGCTTCTCCCCCCCCCCCCGAGGCTTCCCGCAAATCAGCTGTTCACGCGGGAAGCCGCGCGGGCTGAGAAGCAGGCGGCAGCTTCCCACTCAGGCCCAGGGAGGTGGAGATGAGCTGGGGCTGGGGGGCGCGAGGAGGGCCGCCCGAGCCCCAGCAGGTAACCTGGGGTGGGGGGGGAAGGAGGACCAGGGGAACCGCTCCCAGCCCCAGCTCACCTCCACCACCCTCAGCCTAAGCGGGAAGCCGCAGCCTACTGCTCAGCTCTCCCAGGCTTCCTGCCGAACAGCTGATTCGTGGGAAGCTGAGGGGTGGGGGCACGGAGAAGCAGAGCAGGGGGGCGCATTCAGCAGAGGAGGCGGAGGCAGAGTGGAGGTGATCTGGGGCCAGACGCGGGGTGGGGAGCTACTGGTGGGTGCTCTGCACCCACCAAATTTTCCCCATGGGTGCTCCAGCCCTGGAGCACCCAGGGAGTCAGGGCCTAAGGCGTCACTTTTGATGTGATCAGTGGGGGAACGGCTGCTCCCCCCCCAGCTACGCTCCCCCGCCCCTAGGAGCCAGAGGGACCTGCCGGATGCTTCCTGGGAGCTGTCCCAGGTAAGCACTGCTGGGACTCCCCACCTCACCCTCCGGCAGGTGACTCTGGCTCTTAGGGGTAGACACCCACTACGGTGGCCCACGAGACCCTCCTGCCCAGGTCTGGGGGCAGTCAGGGGACAGGGGTGGAGGGCGCAGGGGTCCTGGGGCAGGCGTAAAGGAATGCAGGGGGGTTGGATAGGGCAGGAGTCCCAGGGGGTGGGGGTGGGCAACGACCCCCTCATGGGGTGAGGAGGGAACCCATTGTTAAAATTTTGGCAGCTCATCACTGGCTATCGCCACTCGCTTGTGAACTGTGAGGGCTGCTCTCATCTTGGTATTCTTGCACTTCAGGGCAGGGGAAAGCAAGTCAAAGTTCCATGAAAGTGCCATTATGCATATGAAAGTTTTGCAGCTACTGGGAATCATCCCGACCTGCAACACTATGTGGTCCCACCAGTTTGTGCTTGTTTCCCGGGCCCAGAATCGGCATTCCACAGCATGAGCTTGCCCCATTGCCACCAGGATGTCCAAATTGCGGGGGACTGTACTTTGAGAGACGTCTGTGTCCACGTCCTCATCACTCGTCACCGCACTGCCGTCGCCTCCTCATCTGCTTTTGCAGGTTCTGGTTCTGCACATACTGCAGGATAATGCATGTGGTATTTACAATGCTCATAACTGCCGCGATGATCTGAGCGGGCTCCATGCTTGCCATGGTATGGCGTCTGCAGGACAGCAGAGTTGCAGCGGAAGCGGTGGCTAACGACCGATGCCGTGAGAATAGATATTTATAGAGACTGATGAGAGGACCTGTGAAGTGGATTCATGAGAGCAGGAGAGCAGAATTGCAGTGGAAGTGGTGGATGACGACAGTTAGCACCGTGCACATTTCCCGAGGAAGAACACACATACCCAGGAGCCCATGACAGACAACATGGAGAAATTCGCTATTGAGACAATAGCAGCAGAGCAGAATTGCAGCGGAAGCAGTGGATAATGATGGTTAGCAGTCCTACTGCACCATCTGCTGAAAGCAGTGTGGCGTCCGCACAGAAAAAAGGCGCAAAACAATTGTCTGCAATTGCTTTCATGGAAGGAGGGGTGACTGATGACATGTACCCAAAATCACCCGCAACCGTATTTTTGCCCCATCAGGCACTGGGAGCTTAACCCAGAACTCCAATGGGCGGCAGAGACTGCAGGAACGGTGGGATAGCTACCCACAGTGCACCGCTCCGTAAGTCGATGCTAGCCACAGTAGTGAGGACGCACTCCGCCGACTTAATGCGCTTAGTGTGGACATACACAATCAACTGTATAAAATCGATTTCTAAAAATCGACTTCTATAATATCAACCTAATTTCGTAGTGTAGACATACCCTTAGGCTCCTAAATCTCATTGAATTTTCAATGGGACACAGGCCCCTAAGTCATTGTTTAAAATGGGACTTGGCACTTTTGCAAATTTTACCTGTTTCTAAGTTTTCCAAAATGTGTCTTGTTCACTGACGCCAAAACAGGTGTGAGTCTAATACCATTGCTTATTCTGGATAAATTACCAAAGACAATCAATCACTACTTCTAAAGTAGCTTGTTGTAAAATCAGTATCTTGAGCCTGATCCAAAGCATACTGCCGTCAATAGAAAGACACACTGGAATTGAGTGTCCTTTGAATCAGACTTCACTGACTGCAAACTCCTTTATAGTGGGAATTTTGAATGCATGGGACCCTAAAAGGCAAAGATCTGTGTGTAACTTTTACAGCAGTTTTCGTGCACACACACACACACAGTCTGTAAGTCTGGAAACAATGACTCTGAAACTCAGTATTAGGATCAGCTGAAAAACTTCACCCAGCTCTTTCTTCCTTGTTCCAGAAAAGCCAATCTGAGTCAACACAAACATTTTGTGAATTTGTGTCGATCTTGGCTAATCGCTTCAGTTGAAATTTAAAAAAGGAAAGGAAAGGAAAAGAAAATCATTTCAACATCATCAAAACAAAATATTTCATTTTTTAGGCTAGATTCACGAGGGGATTTAGGTGCCATTCACAGAACCAAGGAAGTGGCAGTGGCCACTGCACTTTTTACCAAACAGTCCTGTGGTTAGGGCACTGGCACATTGAACAAAGCTCTCCCTCTCCCAGGAGAGTGCCCTAACCACCAGACTATTGGCTATTCTAGGGTATGCCTCTCTCAATCTCTCCTGTTGAAGCTGTTCCACTTTGTAGGATAATTACTGAGCCAGACAGAGGGAATGAGAATAACTTGCTAGCCTGGTGATTAGGGCACTAACCCGCACGGGAGGACACCTCAGTTCCAGTCTCTCTCCCATTAACATTTATTTACATGAAGTGGAACATCTTAAACAGGAGAGACTGACATTGCCCTGGAATCACTTATTCACACAGCTCTATTCAAGTACTGCCAATTAGTGGTTAATTACCTCATCAGAAAACAATATTAATTCATTATTCCTCCCTTTTAAAGAGAAGACTGCATTTTTAGCTTTCTGACTCACACATACTGACTTGCGTCCCTTTGGCCGATAGACATAGCATGGTATTTTCTTTTGGGTACTTACAGGTGTCATAAATATAAAGGGAAGGGTAAACACCTTTAAATCCCTCCTGGCCAGAGGAAAAACCCTTTCACCTGTAAAGAGTTAAGAAGCTAAGACAACCTCGCTGGCACCTGACCAAAATGACCAACGAGGAGACAAGATACTTTCAAAGCCGGGGGGGCGGGGAGAAAGGGTTCTCTCTGTCTGTGTGATGCTTTTGCCGGGACCAGAGCAGGAATTCAGGTCAGAACTCCTGTAAAGAGTTAGTAAGCAATCTAGTTAGATATGCGTTAGATTCTGTTTTGTTTAAATGGCTGATAAAATAAGTTGTGCTGAATGGAATGTATATTCCTGTTTTTGTGTCTTTTTGTAACTTAAGGTTTTGCCTAGAGGGATTCTCTATGTTTTGAATCTGATTACCCTGTAAGGTATTTACTATCCTGATTTTACAGAGGTGATTCTTTTACTTTTTCTTTAATTAAAATTCTTCTTTTAAAAACCTGATTGTTTTTCATTGTTCTTAAGATCAAAGGGTTTGGGTCTGTGTTCACCTATGCAAATTGGTGAGGATTTTTATCAAGCCTTCTCCAGGAAAGGGGGTGTAGTGCTTGGGGGGATATTTCTGGGGGGAGACGTTTCCAAGTGGGCACTTCCCCTGTTCTTTGTGTAACACTTTGGTGGTGGCAGCTTTTAACGTAAGCTGGTAAGAATAAGCTTAGGGGGTCTTTCATGCAGGTCCCCACATCTGTACCCTAGAGTTCAGAGTGGGGAAGGAACCTTGACACAGGTCCTAAAAAGCCAGATACTGTAAATGGCCTTCCCAGTTTCAACAATATATGCTGTCTTTGCATCCAAAGGTATGGGGTTTCCATTCAGTGTTATGTTAAAGAATAGCATAAATTTAGAAACAGTAAGCCTGATTTTCTAACTATGTCACTATTTTTGCAAGTATAGTTTTGTACCTGCAATGAACTGCACCCACATTTCATTCATGCCTTCAGTGAGCAATTCATTATTCAACGCTCTTGTAGGTGTAAATAATATCTTCAAAAATAAAAGCAGTTTTAATATCAGGCTCTTATTATTTTACTGTTAAAATAATGAACTATGACAGACTATCACAACAGCTATTACAGTTGAGTTCTCTGTATTGAAATGATTGTATTTACAGAACTTGCTTTAAATATAGCTCAAATATTCCATTAAACTATACACAGGTTCCACTGCATGTTTTAAACTATGGTGCTCACTGTGCATTCTCAATCCTATGCCAAATGATTAAACCAAATCTTTTCTCTCAATGAATTTTTGTCATGATTATTAGCTTCCTGATGTCAGTCGTGTTACCAATCAAAGAATATTTTTGGCATTAGGCAAACAGAAAGCCTACGAGAGAGGGCTGTTAATAGTATTTTCATGGGCCCCTAAGCACAAATTCAAAGCGTTTTCCCCACGCTTAGACAGCTTTGAAATTAATTTTCTCCAGCAAAATGGTTATTTTATATGGACGGATTCCTGCGACATCTGGGAAATCATACTGGTTGATTAACAATGTCATGATCTGTGTAACCAAAAGCGACCACAAGATATCCCAAGAGTTCAGGAAGCTGTTCCGTTTGGTTGGTCTGATAAACCCTACGTGTACACACACGCACAAAGACAGTCATTTTGCAATTTAAAACTGCTCCTCCATTCTGTGATTTATTTTAATGCAAGGCCTGCTACAATGCAATTAATTTCACTGAGACGAAATACTGGCTTTAAGACACTGGACTAGGCCTAAGAATACCTGGATTCAGTCCTGGCTCTTTCACTGTTTTCCTGTGACACCTTGAGGAAGTCATTTCATCCCCTCTGTGCCTTGGTTTCTCATCTGTTAGATGGGGTAACACCTGCTTCCCCCACCTTTTGGCCGTCTAGTCTATTGAGATTGTCAGGACCTTGAAATAGGTTTACACATTACTGACAAGGCATTGTATAATGGGGCCTTGATTATGGGTGGGGCCTCTGCTTCAGCAAGAGGGAATAGGATACTACACATTTTGGTTTTTTAAATCTGGGAATGCATCCTAATATGGAAAGGGCACAAAGACAAGAATGCACACACATACCAGGAGACACAGATTTCATAGATACCAAGGCCAGAGGGACCACTGTGATCATCCTATAGAATACAGGCCACAGAAATTCCCTGGATTAATTCCTGTTCAAGCTAGAATCAGAACTTGACCTGATACAGTAAGCACAGCAAATCCATTAATGAAACCAATGAGCTGTATCTGTGGTGGCCATCTTAGCCAGCACATTGGGGAATGAACTAGGGACCTCCAGAGTTGAAAGCATATGCTACTACAGTTTGTGCTAGAGAGCCAGGCTCTATAGCAGAGGTGAGCAAACTACGGCCCACAGGACCGTCCTGCCCGGCCCTTGAGCTCCCCACCGGGGAGGCTAGCCAGCCCCCAGCCCCTCCCCCACAGCCTCAGCTTACCATGCCTCCAGCGCGGGAGGGGGCTGCACTGCGGGGGCATGGGAGAGCAGGGAGGGAGGCTCACCTGCAGCCTCAGGGGAGCAGGCAGGTGGTGCAGGAGCATGGCGAGCGCGGGTGGCGGACTCAGAAGGAGCAGCGGGCGGCCGCCCAGCCGCCCGGAGAGAAGCGGAGCTTTGAAGGAGAAACCGCCGCTCCTCTCCGGCTGGGCAGCTGCCCCTGCTCCTTCTGACTCCTCTGCCCATGTTCACAGGGCCACATTCCAAAAGAGGCTTTAGAGGGGGGGTTGGATAGGGGGTGAGGTCCTGGGGGGGGGGGCCTGTCAGGGGGTGGGGGTGTTGATAGGGGTCGGGGCAGTCAGGGGATAGGGAGTGGAGTTCTGGGAGGGGGTGGTCAGGGGACAAGGAGCAGGGGGGGTTGGATGGGTCAGGGGTTCCAAGAGGGGCAGTCAGGGGGTGGGAAGTGGGACGGCGTGGAGGCACAGCCTTCCCTATCCAGTCCTCCATACAGTTTTGGAACCCCGATGTGGCCCTCAGGCTAAAAAGGTTTGTCCACCCCTGCTCTATAGCTAGGAACTAGAACAGACTCTCATGATCAGGCAAAAAGGAGACCTGTAACACACACTGACTAGTGTGTTACATCGGCTGGTGGTCTGACCCTTGCTGTCTAGTCCAACAGTGGGCATTTGAGTTAACCGTGATTAGATTAATGTAACTAAGTCAAAAAAGCAGCAAAAGTTCTTGCGCTTTAGTGTGACCTAAAAAGCACTGAGAAAGCATTATACTTATTTGAAAAGGCCAATTTCTATTTTTACCATGTTTTACTTGGCATATAACTCCTATCAGTGTCAGCTGACCAGCTAATCCTTCTCTCTCATTAGGTGAAAACTTTTTCACATGTCTAGCAGACAAGATGGGCTCCCTATTATGAGACACTGGATTATCTATTAATGCCTCCTACAGTTCTGAAAGATCTCAGGCCTGGTCTACACACACTAATTTTTACCAGTATATTCATTTCATTTCAGGGCGTGATTGACCAAAATCGTTTTGCTGGTAGAGTACTTAGTGTGGATGCAGTTATACACCAGTACAAGTGTGCTTGTCCCAGTATCGTTTATTCCCCTTGTTCTAAGGGACTAGCTATATTGGAATAACACACATTGTACAGGCATAACTACCCACACTGTGCGGAGGCAGGGAGAGATGGGTGTCATACCACTAAATACACTGGCATTGTTAAAGTGGTACCACGTGTGTGTAGAAATACCCATTGTGAAAAGAGCATAGGTTTTCCCCTCTCTCACGAGGAAGTAACATGAATGAGCACTAGTGGACATGTCCATCTAAGGAAAGAATATATTAAGACTGCCCAATGCCAGACATGATCACCACAGGTGAAACCCATATCTCAGTTTCCTGCTTAAACTCCCTCCTCTCCCCCATAAAATTAGTTTCTTCTTTGGGGGAAGGATCCTGGTTTGGGTGTGGTTTGGTTTTTAATATAACCTTCATGGATTCTGGACAGAGATGCTCACTTTAATTCTTGCACCACACCAGAGTACTTCAGCATCGCATTTAGTACTTTTCAGTCGTCCTTCCCCTGCCCCCGCGCCAACTTCAAGCTGCTACCTCTTTATGAGAGAGACATTCTTCCCACCAATAAATGATCATCCATCTTAAACAAAACCTCAGGTACCAGCCTTTGAAAAGCTGCTGGGGGCATCACAGGACATTTAGTATTATTTATTTCTGTTTATGTGACAGGACTGTGCGCACTGTGCTGGGTGCTGTAAAAAACACACAGGAATGCAGGGTGCCAGCCACAACAGAGCTCAAATGCAGAATTATCTGGGGCAAGTAGCCTCCTGTGAAGATCAGTTGTTAAGTGGCTAACAACCACTAACCTGACCAGAACTGTATCCATGCTAGACATGGGATGTCTGTCAGACACAGCAGTATTCCATATATGATGCAGGCAGACCAGGTGCAGTCTCCTGCCAAAGCCCTGGGCCACTTCACATGTGCATCAGTACAGGTCATAATGATTGTTACGTGTATAAGAATGTATTTGGTGTTTAAACTTCATGAAAACTAATGGTATGTCACTTGCATTGTCTTCAATTACCTGCATTCTGTTATAATGTAACAGCAAACATTTACATTATTTACAGAAGTATACACAAATAACCCATCAAATGAGAAAGAAGCCTTTTGGAATGCAAATGAAGAACTAACAGAAAAGACCTAATTTCAAAGCAAGTGCTCATTGTGTGTGATGACTGGACTTAAAGACTCAAAATGCATTCCTCACTCTGTCATCAAAAGGAAAAGCCCATGTGGGTAGTTACACTGTCAGCTTGTTTTCTGTGAGAAGCAGCTATAAGAATGGATTCAAAAAGGATCCTGCATCTGTGGGCTGTTTGGACTCTTACAGGAAGTGTACCAAATGCAAAGCAGAGATCCCCAGAGACAATTTGGGAACCCTGAAAAGACTTTGGGGAAACAGTTTGTTATATCACTGCCACTATTTGGAATTATGAACTCTAACTCACCTGTACATATATTTCACCTGCTTTGACCTCTCAATAACTCTCACATCCTTTTGTTAGCAAAATTACTCATGGGGGAATTCTGCACCACTGCGCATGCATAGAAATTATGTCCCCTGCAGATGTCTTTGCTTCCCCGCAGAAAAATGGCTTTCTAAAGGGGAAGCAAAGGGAAGCCACAGGAGCGGTCAGGTGACTCTCCCAGCAACGTGTTTTGGATGGCCAGGGCAGCCGGCAAATAGGTAAATCACTCTGGGGTAGGAGGCGGGACTGGGGAAGACCTGGCTGGTGGATCCTACCCTGCTCCGGGCTCAGCTGGTCCTCCCGGATGGGCTGGGGAGGACAGGACTTCCTCTTCCCCTGAACGGCATCTGGGGCCAGGTCAGCCCCACCCCCAGATTTCTACCCGAGCTGCATAAAGCTCTGCAAACTCCCCCCTCCCACTTCCTGCGCCCATTGCTCCTCAGCTGCAGGGGGAGGGGTCTCTGTACAGGGAGCTGCTCCCCCATCCACCAAACCCACATGCATCCAGACCCCCTCATACCTAGACCCTCCCACTGAGCCTCGCCTCCCACAACTTAGAAACCCCCACCCCTCCTGATGAGCACCTGGACCACCCCAATGAGCCATCCGCACACAGATCCCCACCCCACTGAGTCACACTCCCCCAGCATCTGGACCCCCCCACTGAGCCCCACAGACCCAGACCCTCCTACCAAGCACTATCCCCCCACACCCAGAACCCCTCCCTGCTGAGCCCCAACCACCTTCACCCCCCTGCCAAGTCACATTACCAATGCACCCAATCCCCCTGCCCCCAACAAGCCCCCATGCATCCAGATCCCCCACTCAGCTGCCTGCACCCAGATTGCCCCACACAGAACCCCCTCAACCCACACCTGGATCCCCCCACACTTCGATCCTGCCTGACCACCCATACCTGGTGCACCTGGCATGGAAGGGCAGGGCTCTCGGGCGTTTCTGGGGCAGGCGCAGTCCTTGCACTGTCTCAGGGTTGGGTTCAGCCTCACCACTGAGTCCACGTACCCAGGGGGAGGAAGGGGGGAGCTGTACAGTGATCTCCCACCTCTGTGCAGCAAGTGGCCTGTGATCCCCAATGCCATACTGGAACCTCCACATTTATCTGACAAATAAAATTTGCAGAATTTTGCAAAATTTTAAAATTGTATGCAGAATTTTAATTTTTTGGCACAGAATGCCCTCAGGAGTAACACTAATAAACCTTTTGTTAGTTTACTATAGAATTGGCTACCAGCGTTGTCTTTGGTGTAAGATCTAGAGTACCAATGATCTGGGGTAAGTGACTGGTCTCTTGGGACTGGGAGCAACCTGATGTGGTGTGATTTTTGGTGTAAGTGACAATTTTATGACAAAGCCCAGTTTGCCTGGGTGGCAAGATAGACTGGAGAGTCTAAGGGGACTGTCTGTGATCCCATGGTAAGACTGCTATAGTGATCCAGGAGTTCACATTTCTCACTGATTTAGTGAAATCTAATTAACACACCTCCAGCTTGGGGTGTGTGTGTGTGTGTTTTCTGACAGTCTGCCCTGAGGTAGGCACTCGCAGTCATGAACCATTCCAGACAGCGTGATACCAAAAGGAACACACACACACACACACGAATGACAGAATTTCTAGATAATTCCTCATTCCAACTCATTTTTCAACCATTGCATTCTTCGTACTTTTTGCAACTAATCTGGGGTTGGGCTGGGTCAGGGGAGCTCTAGACCCAGCCTCCTCCTACAATTAAATCAATTAATTCTAGTCTACCCAAGATCTCAGCACCAGGCAACAACTCTTTCCTGAAATGAACCCTTTATGCAGGTTTCAGCTGCTTGGAGCCAGACGCATACAGACAGACTACATGCATAAGGATCACCTTTCTGCTCTTTTCAAGCAGATTCACTGTCCCTTCCATCTAATTCCACCACACAGCAGTAGAACATAGCTGATTGTGTCCGATTCTTGTTGGACAGCTCCAGGACAATTTATCTTGTTCACATGTCTGATCACTCAAGAGGATCTTCCCAACCTGCCTGAATCTTATTCTATCTGATGGGAATGAGCACCTTCATGTGTGTTTCTGATCCCACATGAGAGGGCATGAGCACTATTACCAGAGTAATGTGTGTCTGACTGACACAATAGGATTGTTTTGAATTTTTCATATTAATACCATGAATTTTTCTTCAGGATTTCAAACTACACTTAACAAACAGTATCCTTTTGTAGCAATTATGCCTTCCTATAGTTCAAGTCCCCTGTCTGTTGTTTTTAAAAGATATGCAACAGTACATTTGTATATCAAAGCAAAGTATGAGGTGATTATACTGTATGGATAAAAATCTAAGAAAAAATATTGTATCTGAATTATTCAAACAGCTAATTCAGTTATCCAAAGATAAACTGCCATGCCAGCAAGAAATGATCGTTATAGCATACAAAAATCTGTTAAATATTTTTCACTGATAAGACCTAATTTGGTGTTTAGAGCTCCTTGACAGTAATGGAACATCAGAACTAAATAGAATGGTAACACAATAGAAGTGGTGAGTTCAGACATGGAGAGAGTTATTAATAAGCCATTTCCTACCACTAATAAATAATCAAATAAAGGCTTGACCCTTAATGGATACAAATAATTCTTACTCTCACAAGTAAGGACTGTGGGATTGGGCATTTTGAGTAAGATTCAGATTCCAGTTTTAAGTTGATTTTTGATAAAGGAATAGGTGGTGGATATTAGAATGCACGTACAGAAAGCTATCAGTGTGTGACAAATGACAACATTAGGTATGAAAATTATGTCAAGTTTATTTAGGATTCAGTGTATTCAAACATATCAGATAAGGGATCTTAGCAGTTAAGAAGAGAAATACTAATTAATCATAATCATTTATAGGAAGAGGTTGGGCATCCACACTATCTCGAAAATAAAAATTCCTTTACCCTTTCGAGAGGTGCAAGCCCATTTAAACAAAAATATGCACATATAATTAGGGTAGAAATTTCAAGCAAACTTACATTGTCCTTGCACAAAGTACGGTGCTAATGATCTCTTTAAGAACACTGGCTTCATCAACAGCCTCCCTTTGTGCATTACACACCCTGTCTCAGAAGAAAGTATTGTTTGCATTAAATTGCTTTCTTTGTAAGCAGGCTTTATTCTTGAAAGCACATGACAATGTTTCAGCTTGATGGCCTTCCCCAGGCTTGAGGTATCCCCTTTTAGTTTGGAGAGTTCTAACTATACTCTTAAAGTGTCTAAGATACGAAGAAACCAAAATGATTCCCGTGTGTGGTTGTTGTTTTTTTAAATAATTATAGTTAGCTTAATTGAATAAAGGTGAATCCATACTATGGAATCTCTGAGAAGGGTTTCAATTACCAAAAACAAACCACCCCTCACCATACTACACCTAGCATTGACAAATTTGTAGTTCTCCCATC
Source organism: Natator depressus (assembly GCF_965152275.1). Classification (NCBI taxonomy): domain Eukaryota; kingdom Metazoa; phylum Chordata; order Testudines; family Cheloniidae; genus Natator; species Natator depressus. The sequence goes on along the minus strand of NC_134238.1, from coordinate 109,074,801 downwards.
ACCGTAGTTTCTAGGCTCCAAATCATTTCTTCATTCGTTTCTAGCTGATCAAGTAGAACATGATACATTTACACTCATGCACGCACATATACATACACGTGCACAATTTGTTTCTCTGTAAGCTACTGGTCTCCTTTCACTGAGGACTGGGAGTGGTAACACCCTTTTACTGACTAAATAAAAGGGGAAGTAAAATCATTAACAGATGTTAAAAATTTATTTGGCTACTTCTGACAGGTGAAGTCAGATATTTTATTTTTAAAAATGATACTTTTGGCTTTTTCATTCAATAAATTGATTTAACAAGGTAAGGACTGATAAGGGCGTTTTATATATTATAAACAACAACATATGGCCCTAGAGTGAATACTCTTGTGACTGATCACGTCAGCAAAGTCCCTTGAGTGGCTTATAGCATATTCAACCTGGAACCATCTATTGTATTATTCCACCTGTTAACTAGATAACTATATAAGCTTTCCCACAGTGGGAAGTTAAGACTAACAAAACCAGTTATGTAAGTTACATCATCTCTGCAGTGAGAAATAAATGTAAAAGTGCAGCAACATTGTATGCCTTGCATTGGGGAAACCGCTACAAAGTTTGAAAGCTCCAATCCTCTAAATGTAGAGGATAGTTCTGATTTCAGTCAGAAAGGAATCTGCACAAATAAAACAGTACCTACAAGTCACTCATATTCTTTGCCTGCACCTGTCACTTCACAGTTATTACAGCACATGACTTCCAATGTGAAGTACTGACTTAAACATCAGAATGAAGGGACCCAATAATTAATACCAGATAGTGAAGATTCAGAGACATTGAACTATACTGATAGGCACTACAGGAATTACCATTTCAGTAGCCCCAAACACACGTGTAATTTAAGTAGAGATTCAAAAACACAACTCCAGATCCCTAATGGAAATCTCAATAAAGATTAGCTTGCAAGCCCTTCCCAATTAACACAGAGGCTATTTGCAGGTAAACCAGTTCCAAGAGCAACCTGGGTTCTAACTCCCAGTGGCTAAATCAGCACTTTGTTTTCACTTTTCAATAGCAAGTTTATGGAACTTGACTCTACTGATGTGTTCTACAGAGAAAAAGGAAACCGGTCCATAAAATTCCCAATGGCTAAAAGCAAAACCAGAAAGGTTTGATGGAATTAAGAGCAGATTGCAGGGTGAGTTCCACAGCAGGGAATTCTGTAGTTGATCAGCCCTGTCCTTACCAAGTATCACTTGACGAATTATTTCCAAGCAGTTCTCTGGGTAACTGGGCCTGCAGAAAAAGGAAGAGAGCTGCAGCTTGGTAGCCCACTACAAGAACAACCAGAATGTCCATTGTTAACCCTCTTCAGGGCGAAAAATGAGACCGTTCCCCTCCTTGTTACCACCTGTAATAGGAATCTGTAAAGGATTAGGCCTATTTTATAGTGACTTTCTCCTCTTGGACCAAGTTCTGATCTGCCAGTTCTACTCACTCCTTAGGCTAATTCACCTGAGATACCTCAAGGAATCCAAAAGCCACTTTCAGCAAGGGTATTTCCTTTTAATTAAGCTTTAAACAATATAATTAAAGACTCTTTCCTCAAAGTCTATGTAAGCATAGTATTCCCTCCCCCAAATCTCTCTCTCTTCAACTTTAACTTAACTATCAAGATTTCCTGGCCCGTACCTGAGAATCTCAGCAAAGAGCTCCCAAACAATCTCTCCCTCTTATCTGTTTGGTTCTCTGGAGCAGTTCCTCTCAGAAGTAACTCCAGTAACAGTCCATCAGGTTGACCAACTCAGGTCCCTCAGCTTCCCAGAAGGTGCTACAGCTTTTTTCTTCTGCTTCCTCATTTCCTGCTGCCCCGACCCCTTTTTTAAATAAATAAGCAAGTAAATAAAGAAACAAAGAACTAGATAATAAAGTTCCACCTCTTTTTTTTCAAATGCAGTGGGCAGGGCTACTCAAATAGGTAGGCCAGCTCAAGTACTCTGACCCCAGAGATACAGTATCATTTGCTCTTTCACAGAATCATACATTTTAGATGGTCAGAGTCCTCCATCTATACCCTGCCTGTAAACTTACTGTTATTTATGCAACTAACCACTCTTTATCCACCTACATTACAGTGAACTAAGCTATTCTCTGGGTTACTCCACCAATTCTCCCCCTTTACACATCCATTTTTTCATATTTTAGCACATTGTTTACTTTTATAATCTCTGCCAACTGTGCTGATGTTAAATATATTCTTAGGTAATGTTTGCACCCAGATAACAGTCTTTAAATCCAGTCATCTGTCAAGGGAAAAGTCAAACACTGGTACTGCTTTCACACCTGGTGCTTGAACAAATCCACTGTACTGTACTTTTACAATGCCACACCATGAGTAAGAGTTATCGTTTGCTCGCACAGGAACAGTGATGGGAGAGATCTCACTGAAAAGTCCTCCATTCATCTTTGTCAATAGAGAGACCTCTGCACAGAGTTTAAGATGTGAAAATGGCTATAACCCACCATTCCTACCTAAACTGAAAGCATTTCTCATCAGGCTGTGTCATAGTTCGTTTCCATCCCACCCTCAACAAATACTTGGAAGGAATTTACACCAGCATTTACTTACAGATCTACTGACACTATCTACCTGTCCCATCCCTCTTCACATATATTTTTATGGATATCTATTAGCTGTTCTCCCACAGTTTCTCACTATTTCCCCACTCCATCAGTTCCAACTGCAAATCCTCCATCTACTCCTACCAGCCCAATGATTCCCTCTGTTGACTCTCACCTACCATAGCAAGAAACTACAACAAGAGCAACCAGTTCAACAAATCAGGATCAGTAAGAGCCCTTTAAGCACTGCAAAAGGGCCAATCTAGCACTAATTGGTGTACCAAAAAAAAAATAAATAAAAATAAAGGCAGCATTACTAGGCTCCTCCTTTACTACTTTAACAGCTTCTCAATATCCTCAGTATACTCCTGAAAAGTATCAACTCCTCACTCTCAGAGAGGAAAAAAATAAGAAGGTCACACGTACTTAATACTAAGTTGAAAAAGATAAGAACCCTGTTAATAAGGTAGAGCATTCAAAGAAACCAATATTTATTTAGATTGCAAATCCTCCTCAAAACTGATACTTTGCCACCTCAACACTGAACAGCAAAGATCAGTAGAATACTACAGCAGCCTGGATACACTCTACTCAGGTGAAATAAGAATTTGGTTTAATTTTGATTTCTTTTAAATAGACAAGTAAAATAAGATTAGCTTTTTTCATTTTGATCATCAAGGCACAGCCTGAGAGAAATGCTTCCAGGGCCAGGCAAATAGATCATGTCCTGGGATGAGTTGCAAGCACTTTGGTGGACAAGATTAGAATTCAAAACTATGTTGACAAATTGGAGAACTGGTTCTGAAATCAACAAGACAAAATTCAGTGAACACAAGTGAAAAGTACTAGACTTAAGAAAAAAAAGCAAATGCACAAAGACAAAATGGAGAAGAACTGGATTGGCAGTAGTGCTGCTGAAAAAGATCTGGGAACAATAATGAATCACAAATTGAATATGAGTCAACAGTGTGATGCAATTGTGAAAAAGGCTAATGTTCTAGTGTGTATTAACAGGAGTGTCATATGTAAAACACAGGATGCAACTGTCTCACTCTACCTGGCACCACTGAGGCCCAAGCTGGAGTACTGTGTGCACTTCTAGGTGCCACATTTAAGAAAGATGTTAACAAACTGGAAGAGTCCAGAGGACAGCAACAAAAATGGTAAGCTGTTTAGAAAACTTAAAATCTGGGCATGTTTAGTCTTGAAAAAAGATGGCTATGGGGGGACCTGGTAACAGTCTTCAAATATGTTAAGAGTTATAAAGAGGATGATGTTTATTTGTGCTCCATGTTCACTATAGGTAGGGCAAGTAGTAATCAGCTTAATCTGCAGCAAGGGAGATTTAAGTTGAGGCATTAGGAAAAAACATTATATAAAAATAACATTCAATATAACATTAAATTTTGTAATACTCTTCCAAGGGAGGTTGTAGAATCTCTGTCACTGAAGGTTTTTAAGAACAAATTAGACAAACACCTTTCAGGGATGATCTAGGTATATTTGGTCCTGCCTTAGCGCAGGAAGCTGGACTAGATGACCGCCTGAGCTCCCTTCCAGCCATAGATCTATGATTTTATGCATCATATCAAACAAGTACTCTGAAGACTCATCATTTCTCCATCTGATTTTGTGACTATATGCTCCTTTGAAGTGTGTTTTCTTAGAAAAATTATTTATCAGAAAAGTTGGATGGTTGGAGATTCTTTTGGTTGGTTGGTTGTTTCACACCCTTCCTCCCTCCCTCCCCCCCCACCCCCACTTTCTTTCTTTTCTTTCTTTAAAAAGAGCCTCCAATGAATTCTGAACAAGTCAGGCCACAGACCATACAGTACACATTAATCAGGAGCAGAACATTGCATAGTATACCATACACATGGATTTTGGCATCTTGGTTCTAGCAAGGACTAGAAAAGCAAAGCCTAATTGTTGCTGCTCTTAACTCACACATCTTTCTGATACATGGACAGTAGTCCCACTAACATAGTCAGAGACCTTTTCAAAAGAGTGTATACACTTATTTTCTAGTAGTAGCTACTTTCACTACATCTTTAAACTTACTGCTAATGCAGCTATTCAATGCCTACTTTCTATAAAGCCTCACTATAGCTACAGATAGTCTCAAAATCCTGCACTATTGAAATCAAAGGGAGTTTTGCCATTGACTTCAGTAACACCAGGATTTCACCTCAGACAGCTATACTCTTGACTTAGTTTCCACTTATTCCCTATGCATTCTCAGATGATTCCCAAGCAGAAGCAACATTAAGAAAGTTGTTTTTCTGGCTACTTAAAATACCTTACCGTAGTGCTCAAAATATCACGCAGCTACTGGAATGCGTGCTTCGTTAGCTCCATCACCTCCATCCCGTTGTGGTAAGATCTCTCTCTTGGTGCTATAGTCTGCCATGGGAATGGCTTCACAGAATCCCTAAGACCTTTGGACATCCAAAATCATTGTAATGGGTTCCTCCCAGGGGTTACAGTGCAACACAAGCCATCCCTCACACCACGTGGCAATGCTAAGTCTTGCTGTACACCATTTATGCATTTATTTTGAACTACAGATGCCGTTCTTTTTTAACTATTCTTTAGGCAGTGTTGTCATACAGACATTCTGCTCATCTAAACTCAAAAGTCCACAAGTTATTGCTCTAGATGCAGAGATCACTAGGTGAAATTCTATAGCCTATGTTAAGCACAAGGTCAAATTTCAATGGTCAAAATAATTTTTTCTGGCCTTAAAAAAAAAAAAATCTGTAGACCTAATAAAACAGTCAAAATTCCTGACAAGTAGGCACATACTCCCAGCACCTAGGCACCCTACACCCCTTTCTGAAAGCAGTGGTACTTATGGAGGCCAGAAATACAAGTCAGGAAGGTCCAAATCGTTAACATTTTAAGGGCACACACCCGTTGTTTAAAGCAGTGGTTCTCAACCTATTTACCATTGTGGGCCACATATGCAGCTCTCTCTGTGTTGTGGGCCATGTCTACACAATATATATACTACCTGTATGGCCCTGAGGATATCACATGGGGCCACAGCTGCGTGCTGATTGAGTCGCTGGTTCCACTTCCTAGTACCCAGATTTCCAGGTCTTTGCACTGAAAAGCCTGGACACCTGAAGAAGCAGCTGGAAACAAGGATGACTCCATAAAACCAGGAAGCTCTCTGCAGATGACTAGTATGATCACACTTTGGGAAGGGCTGATCTATACTGTCTTTTTAATATATAGAAATGGGGCAAGGGGGTTGGGAAGGGAAATATGGGATGATTATACATAGAGTTTTTTGTTCCACAGAACCTCTGAATAACTTTGTCAAAATGCCGGTAGAACTCCTACCTGCATAAGGGACCAAATTAATCCATGATTTAACTCCTTCAAACCCAATGATGTCACATCAGGGATGAATTTGGCTCAACTTGTTGCATATTCTGGTGGTTCTAGCATAGCAAGAGAATGTTTAGATACAGAATTAAGCCTTCAGATAGCTGTCTGGCAGTTCCTGATTAACAGGGCAAAAAAACTATTTTAAACCACAAGCCCACACATTAGGGATAATAAAGAATTTGTTCCTGTCAGATGAGGAGATAAATGTGTCTTTTACAAGCTGAAACACTAATTCCTGACTAGGAAAATTCTGACTTGATGCCCAAACTATATTTGGTATATTGTGTCTAAAAGCTTTCTATTGGTTAAAATGCAATGCACTGGAAACAGAGCTCTGATGATACAACCAAATAAAAGGGAAAGATGGACAGTGCTCTGAGCCTCAGGTCTGAACTGCCATTAACCCAATCAATCAAACAGAGCTGGGCGCCTGGCCACCAACCGCTGCTCTCCAGCCACCCAGCTCTGAAGGCAGCACAGAAGTGAGGGAGGCAATTCTGCAGCCACCCTAAGATAACCTTGTGCCCCCCCTGCAACTCCCTTTTGGGTCAGGACCTCCAATTTGAGAAATGCTGTTCTCCCCCGTGAAATCTGTATAGTATAGGGTAAAAGCACATACACACACAAAAAACAAACAGATTTCAGGGAGAGAGATTAGATTTCATGGTCCGTGATGCATTTTTCATGGCCGTGAATTTGGTAGAGCCCTATGTATTAACTAGTACATAGTTTAGTGAGCCCAAAGACATCTGTAGGTGGAAATCTGTCCAATGCATTCACAAAAAAATAAAATTGAGTGTTTTCTTCAAAGGAAAAGTTAAATTGTAAGGTGATGGTCCAAAGTGGGGGTAAGCTATTTGTTTGGTCTCTCATCTGGCAGACTAGCAGCGTTATTCTGGGAAGCAGAAGAGTGAGTGGAGCTGGAAAACTGACTCAAGGTGGGTGGCAGGGAGAGGAAGGGAGATGCAGGGTATAGAGAAGCTGTGGGAAGACAACTAGGGCCCTTCAGCTTGACTTGAGGACCCTTTCTCTTTTTGGGGATAAACTGACAGCCACAGAAGCCCAAGTAAAGTGAGAATTCAAGGTGGGGGGGGGAGAAAATAAATAAATCAAGATTTTGGCAGAGCTCTGTTCAGAAAGATTTGACCAAAAAAGATAAGGAGCAAGAGGAGGAAATAATGACTTATAACAAAGTTCTATTCCGCTTCTAAAGCAAGTGTTTCTGGGTCTATATATTCCTCCCAAGCCACCGTTCCATTCAGAATGCAACATATTGTTTCATATTATTACTCAAAATGCCTCCCATGAGATCAGAGATTCTTTTGCCTGCTTGTTAATGTTCCAAAAGGGCTTGATTAACTGAAAATACAGCTCATGGTCTATTTCATTTTCACAATTAACTCTAAGACTTGTATTTTGGCCTGCTAGCAAGGATGTTACATACCACTAATCTGCGGATAACCTCAGCAGATCCCTGGGTTTACAAAACATTTGTAACTGGCGGGTATATAACAAGTAATTATATATAAATTAGGGCCCTACCAAATTCATGGCCATGAAAAAAAAAAATCACGGATTGTGAAATCTGGTGTCTCCCCAGGAAATCTGGTCTTTTGTATGCTTTTACCCTCTACTGTACAGATTTCACGGAGCCAGAGCAATGTTTCTCAAATTGGGGGTCCTTCCCCAAAAGGAAGTTGCAGGGGGTTGCAACGTTATTTTAGGGGGTCGTGGTATTGCCACCTTTACTTCTGTGCTGCCTTCAGAAGTGGGCAGCCAGAAAGCGATGGCTGTTGGCCGCCACCCTTACTTCTGCGCTGCTGCCTTCGGAGCTGGATGGCTAGAGAGCAGCAGCGGCTGACCAAGGGCCCAGCCCTGCAGGCAGCAGCGCAGAAGTAAGGGTGCCAATACCATACCATGCCATCCTTACTTCTGCACAGCTTCTGGTGGTGGCTCTGCCTTCAGAGCTGGGATCCCGGCCAGCAGCTGCCCAGCTCTGAAGGTAGCACCATTGCCAGCAGAAGTAAGGGTAACAGTACCACTACCCTTCCTACAATAACCTGTGACCCCCCCACAACTCCTTTTTGGGTCAGGACCCCCTACAATTACAACACTGTGAAATTTCTGATTTAAAATAGCTGAAATAATGACATTTATTATTTTTAAAATCCTATGACCATGAAATTTACCAAAATGGCCTGTGAATTTGGTAGGGCCCTCTATATAATGATATAATGTATTAAGGATGCCTCATCTAGGGAGTTTCTATTTTGAAACAGTATTGTATGTATCCATTTCAATCACTGTGTTACACACAGCTCTGTTCTAAATGCCATTTCTTCTCTTATAATGCTCAAACACACACTTCAGTGGAATTGTGGTTTTAGCTAAATAAACCAAACTAGATTGTGATTGTAGTTAATCAAAAATTATACAAATTGGCTATATTCATTTATTCAGTTCACATGAATTATTTACACAAACTGACATGCTTTCCAATTACCTTGAAACTAGACAGTTTTATACTGACTACCTTTAAATAATGATAAATATGTTTTAAAACTTTTTACATACTGTGGTCATGGGGGAAACAATGGAGAATTAACCTACATGAGCTATAATTGCCTCACAAGTTTGCCAGCTTGTTACTCCCAAAGCTTCACATCCATAAACTCATTAAGGAGTCAACTTATTCCGATTTTCTTCAGGTATACCTCAAAGAATATAGTTTTATTATCTCTCAAAACTGGATTGTCAATGTCATAAATATAAAGGGAAGGGTAAACCCCTTTAAAATCCCTCCTGGCCAGAGGAAATCTCCTCTCACCTGTAAAGGGTTAAGAAGCTAAAGGTAACCTCGCTGGCACCTGACTAAAATGACCAATGAGGAGACAAGATACTTTCAAAAGCTGGGAGGAGGGAGAAAAACAAAGGGTCTGTGTGTCTGTCTATATTCTGTCTTTGCCGGGGATAGACCAGGAATGGGGTCTTAGAACTTTTAGTAAGTAATCTAGCTAGGTACATGTTAGATTATGATTTCTTTAAATGGCTGAGAAAAGAATTGTGCTGAATAGAATGACTATTTCTGTCTGTGTATCTTTTTTGTAACTTAAGGTTTTGCCTAGAGGGGTTCTCTATGTTTTGAATCTAATTACCCTGTAAGGTATCTACCATCCTGATTTTACAGGGGGGATTTCTTATTTCTAATTACTTCTATTTTTATTAAAAGTCTTCTTGTAAGAAAACTGAATGCTTTTTCATTGTTCTCAGATCCAAGGGTTTGGGTCTGTGGTCACCTATGCAAATTGGTGAGGCTTTTTATCCAACATTTCCCAGGAAAGGGGGGGTGCAAGTGTTGGGAGGATTGTTCATTGTTCTTAGGATCCAAGGGTCTGGGTCTGTAGTCACCTAGGCAAATTGGTGAGGCTTTTTACCAAACCTTGTCCAGAAAGTGGGGTGCAAGGTTTTGGGAAGTATTTTGGGGGGAAAGACGTGTCCAAACAGCTCTTCCGCAGTAACCAGTATTTGTTTGGGGGTGGTAGCGGCCAATCCAAGGACAAAGGGTGGAATATTTTGTACCTTGGGGAAGTTTTGACCTAAGCTGGTAAAGATAAGCTTAGGAGGTTTTTCATGCAGGTCCCCACATCTGTACCCTAGAGTTCAGAGTGGGGGAGGAACCCTGACAGTCAATTTCCCCATTAAGCTGATGCTGAACAAGATCTCTCATTCCAAATGTTCATATTCCCTTCCACTGTATAAAAGCACTTTTCCCTTTAATTTGTGTTAATATACAGTCACTTGTTGGAGCCCTTCCGCCCCTCTGACATGGCTTCTTTAGCAGTGGCCCCATACTGACTTACCACTTTCTAGATTTTATGGAAAGGTGAAGATACACCTACTTTAGAAGGCACTATGTTCAATCCCACAATTGTTAATTTGAAGTTATCTAATCAATGAGAGCATTCAAGGATGTTTTCTAGGTATTGATGACCTCAGTAAGGCCAAACTTGTGACTGCCTGATCCCACTCCTAAAAACTAGCAAAAGAACCTGCCAGAACTATGTCTGTCTAGAGACTTGACGGACTGCTCCATTCTTTATGGTCTCACTTCAGTTTCAAAGACAAATCTAGACATGAGTTATTCTCTTGCTTCACCTTCCAATACCATTGAACCCAGAAACGGACTGCACCTACAACCCAGGTGCTCTCTCTCTTCTCTCCCAATCTTTCAGATCATTCCCTCAAACCATGGATTTTCCAAACCTCACTCAACTCTGACTTCAGAGGAACCAAGTTAAACCATGGAAAAGGAGAGATCGCAAAGGCAACGACAGGGAAAGTCACCTTCATACCTTCCATAGGAAATAGGAGGCTCTAGTTGTGCCCTTCAACTCTACTTCTCTAGTTCCTTCAGGAGACTCAACAGCATTGACCACCGTAGAGCAATGGCTGAGGTAAGAAGCTCTTGGTTACTGACTTACAAGCTAGCCAGTTTAAAACATCACCGTTCTTTTAGAGTAGCCCTTCTAAAGTAAGAGGTATGGAACCTTCCCTTGTCAATGACAGGCATGCTGAAGGTTTGTATTCAAGTCTAGGAATGGTTGTATCACCTTCCAGCCATTCTACAGTGGGTTTCAGAGGGGCTAAAAATAGACTTTTCTTTTTAATCCAGTACAAGGTGTTCATTTTTCACAACATTAAACGCATATCTCAGGTTCTATAGGACACACTTCAAGAGGGTCAAATAAGTTTGTGATAAAATGGTCTTCATCTCCCCTGGAGCTTTTACAATGGCAATCCCTTAAGCCTTTTTATGAATTCAGCCTTTCACAAGGACATTCTGAAAGACTTTTGTGAACAGAAGGGATAGTCTTACAAATAATACAACTAAATGCTTCTGTAGTACAAGGGAAAGACAATGGAGCAAATAATCAATTTGTAAGCAACTAGAAGACAAGACAATAGGTAAGTCAGCATGGATTTGTCAAGAACAAAACATGTCAAACCAACCTAATATCTTTCATTGACAGGGTAACAAGCCTTGTAGATGGGGCGGGGGGAGGGGGTGAAGAGGGAAAGCAGTAGACATGATAATCTCAACTTTAGATATGGTCTCACATGACCTTCTCATAAGCAAACTAGGAAAATATAGCCTACAGGACCCTATGATAAGGTGGGTGCACAAGTGGCTGGAAAACCATATTTAGAGAGTAGTTCTCAATGGTTCACAATCAAGCTGGAAAGATAGCTATTGGGATCCCACAGGGATCTGTCTGGGGTCCAGTTCTAGTCAGTATTTTCAAAACTGATTTGGATAATGTCAGAGAGTACGTGTATAAAGTCTATGGATGATGCCAAGCCGGGAGGAGTTGCAGGTGCTTTGGAGGCCATGATTAGAATTCAAAATGATCTTGACAAACTGGAAAAATGCCCTGAGATAAATAGGATGAAAATTCCTTAAATGACAAATGCTAAGTACTACTTAGGAAGGAATAATCAATTGCACAAATACAAAATGGAAAAGAACTGCCTATGAAGAAATACTTCAGAAAAAGATCTAGGAGCTAATTGATCACAAACTAAATATGAGTCAACAATGTAATACTGTTGCAAAAAACAAAAAAAAAAACACCACCACTTCCCCCCACATCATTCTGGGATGTATTGGCAGGAGTTTTGTAAGCAAGACACAGGAATTAATTCTTCCATTCTACTCAGAGCTCATAAGGCCTCAACTGGACAATTGTGCCCAGTTCTGGGCATCACACTTTGGAGAAAATGTGGACAAATTGGAGAAACTTTAGTGGAGAGCAACAAAAAATATGAAAGGTCTAGAAAACATGATATATGAGGAAAGATTGAAAAAAAATGGTTTGTTTAGTTTGGAGAAGAGAAGACTGAGGAGGGACATGAGTCTTTAAGTATGTAAAAGGCCGTTATAAAGAGGAGGGTGATAAATGTATCTCCTTATCCATTGAGGACAGGACAAGAAATAATGGACTTACATTTCAGCAAAGGAGGTTTAGGTTGGACATTAGGAAAAAATTCCTAACTGTAAGGGTAGTTAAAAACACTGGAACAAGTTACCTAGGGAAGTTATGGAATCTCCATCACTGGAAGTTTTTAAGAATAGGTTCTACAAACACCTGTCATGGATGGTCTAGATACTACTTAGCCCTGCCTCAGTGCAGTGGACTGGACTAGATGACCTGTGAGGTCCCTTCCAGTCCTACATTTCTATGATTCCTATATATCCAAGTTACAAACAAACCCTAACATTCTTCTGGAAAGCGGTATTGTAATAGTGGATGACTGTTGGTATGTGCACTGTTCCCAGGATATTTACCAGAATTGTGAGGCCAATTGTTTGTTTCCAGGCATCTCAGACTAAAGATGCTAATTCATGTGAATGACACTTTCATTGTTCCACAGAAATATTTCACAGAGCAGGGACTTGAACCTGGGTTTTCCATATCCCAGGTACGCGCTTTAACCTCTGACTTATTGGCTATTCTGAGGCAGGTGGATCTCTCTTGAATTTTTTGTGAAAAAATAATAAAGGTCTCCATTTTGTCCTAATGCAGAACAGGAAACATTTTGAAATCTCATTTCCGTGGGATGGGAAAACAGTTTACTGCCCAGCCCTAGTCAAGAGTTCATGTTAGAGGAATTGAGCAAGGCAGTTCCAGTCCGATAAGCCTTTGAATCCACTTCTCTTAGTTCAATCTTTCTGTATTATAGGAATAGACAGAGGTGTCTATTGCATACAGAAGGGAAAAACCCTCATATTTGCTTCTGATTTATGTATTTATCTTTTCAGTTTGCCTTCCCAAACCTCATATTGGTGCAGGGAGAACCTCAGTGTTATTAGATCCCACTGCTTTCTAAATTTTCACACTATACAAATCCCAGGCAGATGTCTGAAAAACAGGCTAGGGCTTATTTGATTACCAAAAAGCAGACAGGCTGTGGGACCACTAAAGGTACTTGTTACATTAAACAAGATAGATGTGCATTGAATTTTGAAAGCTGTCAGCGGGTTATGGATTCCTCAGGGCATTACTATGTCAGACAACAGTGCTGTAGTGTCTTACCTTACAAAGCTAGGGGGAAGCAGTTCAGAGAGTGAATAACCAATCTGACAATATAACTCTTCAAGTTATGCCAAAATAGGAAGTACAGTCTGTAGAACACAAAACCTTCCTGGGACAAAGCCTGCAGAAGCCAGTGCCTTGTCCAGATGCAATGGCCTGTGGAGAAAAGCCTCTGTAACACCAAGTTATTCTTCAAGTTGAGTCAGCTCCAGAGCTGGATATGCTTGCCAGCCTTCAGACTCACAACAGTGAAATTCTTCATGAGGTTTAAGTCTACAGCAGGAGGGAATATGCCTTGTTTCTGTTCCTCTCTCTTTCATTCCAACTATGTCAGAAGGTGTTGGCAAAAGCAATAAAGCGCTGGCAAGGAAAGTGCCCCTTGACTCTACCCCATAGGCTTTTTCCCAGATCATTGTTTGACTCAATCTTACAAAGATGACCATCAGAAATTGTAGTCTTGGAGAAACTGGATATAGTGACAAGTCAGATAAGAGTGAAGTAAAAACTCTGGAGTGAAGAATTTTCTGATCATAACATGATTGTTAGGGATTCTTTGCAAAATGCAGAAGTTTGGGAGACATTAAATCTTGATCTTGTAAAAATGCAAAATCAACAGATCCTACAACAGTGAGATTTGGAATGGTCTTATGGGCAAAAATCTAAATCCAGAAAAATCATTCTTAGTAGTTAAATGTCTCATCCTAGAATAGTTGGCCAGCAAGGAGGCAGATTGCAAATATACTGCCATTAACACCTATGCTTCTACTTGCTTATTAGTTATTTTGATTACAGTGTAATCTAGAGGCTGCTGCCAAGATAGAGGTTTTCATTGGGCTGGAAACTACATAAATAGATTAAAAGACAGGAGAAAAGATACACTACTATCCTCATTTTACTGGGGATAACAAGAAGAAAAGTTCTGAATGGGAGCCAAAGCTGCCTTCATGACTTGATTTCTGGGTCTGAAGGCTAAAGCAGGAATACATCCCACTTCTATAAGGCCTTTGACTGTGCACGACTTCTGGGACTTCCAGAGACACAGCACAGGACTTGCAGCCCAACGGCAGGGGACTAAAGCGCAGCCACACTGAACCCACCCTTCCCACTCTGTACCCCACTCTCAACACATGCTATACCAGAACTTGCAGAGGGGTCCTTAGAGAACTCTCTTGTGCTGATGGAATTTTCCCCAACCAGATACAAGGATTTTAAGTTCCCTTCACATTGCTCTGGTCTTCTTACCTGCTGTAAAGGACAAGAATCTCAACCATTGTATCTACACTAGAGGAACAAAGCATCTTTCCTCTCTACTCCTTAACATATGTTAGGAAAGGGATTAAGCATATGAAACTACCATATTAGTGACACCTTTTCTGTATTGGGGCTATTAAGTTTAAAGTAATGGAGGAAAGGAGAAAGTTTGTTTTCGTGCATGCATCATTTTCTAAACAGTTTCTTCCGTAGGTGGGAGGAATTTGCAGTTACATCCCAAGGTAACTTTTCTCCCTAACCCATCATCTTAAAAGCAATAGGTAATAGCATTTTTCTACAACTTAGTTTCTCTCTCTCTCCAACAGAATTATCTGTTCTTAAAAATAAAAAAAGATCTGTTTAAACACATCCCAACTAATTGAGGTCCTTCCCCAAAATTCTGCCATTCCCCACTATGGCACTACAAACACTTTCATGCCCTTTTCCACCCTCTGCATCAAATATAGATACATGCTAGTTATTGGAACTTGGTCCTTTGATATCCTCTCAACCTTCTACAGTTCTTGCTTCTTTACTAGAAAAAAGACAAAAGCTTTCCTTCGGTTGGAAAGCTAAGGATTTATCTGTTTCTGGCAGATTAGATAATGCAACTGTGTGGGAGTGGGGGGGGGGGGAGGAGAATTTTCTATCCCTCAGCTCTGGCTTGTCTAAATTTGATCCCTGACCATTTCTATTATGGGCAGCCACTATTGTGTATTCATATCTATTACTAAATCAAAATACTTTAGGTTTAGTATAGCAGCTTTACTAGTAGATATAGTTATAGACTTAGCATGACCAATGTTTCTGTGTTGATTACATTGTTTAGATTACATTACACTGGCACACCTCAGGCGATGTTGAATTTCTGCATCAAATAGTGCAAGTGTAGCTTTTTCTTGTTTATGGCACAGGGTTTTTGAAGCTCACAACATTCGGACAGACACCAAGCTTCTTGTTTATCAAGCTGTTATTCTCCCAACACTGTTGTAGGGGTCCAAAACTTGGACAACCTATAGACACCACTTGAAAGTCCTTGAGAGGCACCATCAATGCTGCCTTTGTAAGATTCTGAAGATCAAATGGGAAGACAGGCACACCAATATTAGTAAAAAGAAAAGGAGTACTTGTGGCACCTTAGAGGCTAAAATTTATTTGAGCACAAGCTTTCGTGAGCTACAGCTCACTTCATCGGATGCATTGAGCTGTAGCTCATGAAAGCTTGTGCTCAAACAAATTCGTTAGTCTCTAAGGTGCCACAAGTACTCCTTTTCTTTTTGCAAATATAGACTAACATGGCTGCTACTCTGAAACCAATATTAGTGTTCTGGAAGAGGCAAAGACCACCAATATCGAGGCAAATGATCATCCGTCAGCAATTCCACTGGACTGGTCATGTTGTCCCCAGATGCCAGACCATCGCCTCCCAAAACAGGTCCTGTTCTCTCAGCTGAAGGAAGGGTACTGTAACATGGGTGGACAATGGAAACGTTATAAGGACTCGCTGAGGGACAACCTAAAAAAGTATAATATTGACATTGACACTTCAGAGACAATTGCCCAGGATCACTTATAATGGAGTGAAGTCCTATCTGATTGTCCCCTGCATTTTGAACTTGCTCGACGACAAGCTGAAGAGGACAAGAGGCGCAAAAGGAAGGATAGACTGGCTTCCAGTCATGGTCAACAGCCTCCTGCTGAGCCTGAAAACATCTGCCCTCATTGTAATAGAGCTTCTGGTTCAAGGATTGGCCTTATTAGCCACTTGAGGACCCATAACTCCCATGGAATATGATCATTCTCGGTAATGAGTGATCGCCCATCTTCATCATCAGATTACATTAACAAGTTTTTTCTCTTTGTTGGCATACTGAACATCCAGAGTAAGCACCTGCATAGGTTTGGTTGATGTTTTTATGTTATGTTAATTTTTTATTAGAGGAAATATTTATTTTGTTTAAACAATAAGCAATGCAATATTTGACAAAGAAAGCAGAATCAAACACCTACACAGAATTCTCTTTGAAACGCTGGCAATGAGTCAAATAGCCCATCCTAAGAATACTTTAACCATCATACTCCATCAGTGGCTGATTTCTAACTAACAGCGATACTTTTTGTGATGAAATATCCTCTCAAAACCTGGTGTACATTCAAGAAGTGACTGAACTATTCTATTATTTCTTCTAGTAAAAAATACTTTAATGTGTATTTAGTGCAATACATCTTCTGAGTGCTTTACAAGTCTATTACTTCTCACAATACTTACTTTAAGTAGGCACAATACCAGCATTTCACATATGGACAATCCAAAGAAGAAGTTTAAAATGATTTACTGAAGGCCACAAAGGGGGACAGTGAAAGCTGGCATGAAATTCAGTTCCTGTGCTCAGATCATTAGTCCATTGTCCCACATATTTCTCCATTTCAATTCTTGGATTGCATTTAGAATATGTATTACATAAATAAAAAATTTAATTTAATTTACTATATTTTCTTTATGGAAAAATGGTCTTATTGTATTTACCTATTGTTATAATGATGCAGATCCTCAGCTGATGTAAATCTCACCAGGTTGGATCTATGCAAATTAAAAACAGCTGAAGATCTGCCCCCCATGAGACAGATGTTTGGAGACAGGGTAGATAGCCTTTAAAATGGAGTGATAACCTATCACCTATAATGTACTTTAGATGGACATCTCTCGATTGTGCTGAAATTGGAATCTACAAATCCATTTCCAGTCAATAAATATATCTATTATTTAACACAGTTGCAGTGAATAATAGAAGTTATAATCAATAGCTATACTGTCTAGTTAATCTTACACTTTGGGTACAGCTCACTGGAGGTTCCAGTGAGTGAATGAGAATCCTTTAGAAATATATTCCCAAATATCCCTTGAAAAGACTTCACGGAAGGGAGTACTGTATATCAAGTTTTCTTCCTAATTAAAACACACCACTACCTTTCCTTATTGATCTAGACAATTACAGTTTAGTACAATTCTAGCATACAACATGCCTTTACAGTTATACTTGGAAATGTGTAAGCAGACTATTAGCCAATTGTGTTCCAATTTACCTATCATACCTGATTTGATATCATACCTGAATGGCTATGGACAGCCTCTCTCATTCATGGAACAATGTTTTTGTAAGGTGTCATTTAATATAATTATGAGGATGTTTAAGAATGTATAAAGAGAGGAAGATCTCCTTCAGATTTAATATAAGAGATAAAATGGCACATGTCAAATCATTACTGCTTGATCCAATAATTCAAAAATCTATTCAGTTATTTACCAGTCCTCTGTTTAAAAACAAACATAAAACACTCATACTCATACTCCTCTTTGTGGAAGGATTATAATAATTAGGGGTTGGCTAGATTAACCGCATTTCCTCAAACCCGTCCTACCGCAGAGGATGTATCACTTATAACAATTACAGAAATGTGTTGTCAGAACTGATGTGCATAATCTGATTGCAGCAAAACGTGCCAGAAGCAGCACAAACTGTTTATAGTTGTCTCCCACTTGAGTCCCAAGTGTACTGATGCTGCTCGATGATCCTGCTACAATTTGCCAATTTACATTAACTTGAGCTAACTTTAGCCTTATTTAAATATAAACCACTTCAGGGAGATCATCACGTACAAAAGGATAAAAACTATTTAGACTTGTTCTGAAACACAATTTAAATAAATGTGCATTGTTGGTAATCTGGAGGAATATAATTTGTAACCCTCAGTTTTGTCCACTCTACTTGAGGCATCTCAGTTTGAATCTCCTTTAAAAGTATGTTTGCTACGCACACAGTAAGGAAAATCCTGTACAGCAAGTCTGCCCAAAATGTGTCTCATGCCAAGTGTGTCCTGAAGAATCCTAAAATCCAGCCCACAATCCACCTCATTCTGAGCAAATCCTTAATAAAGAGTTGCAGCTAGCTGATTCTACATGATTCAACATATACTGCTTCCTTCCTAGCAATTTTCCACCCCATTAGCATACCAATTCATCACAGGATGTCTTGGTCAACAGATGATTATATATATTTGGATCCAAAAATCAGGCCTCCAGAGCTGACTCAGTAAGTGCAAATAAATACATCTTTGGGGCTTCTTGGATGACTTTAATAAAAATGTTCCCATCCACATGTGAGATTTTTAATTCCTGCCTATGACTGAACTATTTTAAGGTCATCATTTCATCCCATCAAGGGGGAGTGTCTGCTGCTTAGAGACAATATCTTACAATACTTTGCATTTCTCTAGTGCCTTCAGAGCTTCAAGTGCTTCGCAATATTAATTTCTACTCATAACAATGTTGGGCCACAAGACCTTGTATGCCAATGAAGGCCACAAGACCTACATTGATGACATCTTCATCATCTGAACCCATGGGAAGGAAACCCTGGAAGAATTCCACCATGATTTCAACAACTTCCACCCCACCATCAACCTCAGCCTGGACCAATCTACACGGGAGGTCCCCTTCCTAGACACCATGGTGCAAATAAGCGACGGTCACGTTATCACGACCCTATACTGAAAACCCACCGACCGCTATGCTTACCTTCATGCCTCTAGCTTCCATCCCGGACACACCACACGAACCGTTGTCTACAGCCAAGCGCTGAGGTAAAACCACATTTGCTCCAACCCCTCAGACAGAGACCAACACCTACAAGATCTTCACCAAGCATTCTCAAAACTATGACACCCGCATGAGGAAATAAGGAAACAGATCAACAGAGCCAGACGTGTACCCAGAAGCCTCCTCCTGCGAGACAAGCCCAAGAGAGAAACCAACAGAACTCCACTGGCCATCACATACAGTCCTCAGCTAAAACCTCTCCAACTCATCAGTGATCTACAACCCATCCTGGACAACGATCCCTCACTTTCACAGGCCCTGGGAGACAGGCCGGTCCTCGCCCACAGACAACCCGCCAATCTGAAGCATATTCTGACCAGCAAAGACACACCGCACCATAGTCATTCTAACTCAGGAACCAATCCATGCAACAAACCTCGATGCCAAGACTGCCCACATATCTACCCCAGCGACACCACCACAGTTTAACCAGATCAGCCACACCATCACCGGTTCATTCACCTGCATGTCCACCAATGTAATATATGCCATTATGTGCCAGCGCTGCCCCTGCTATGTACGTCAGCCAAACTGGACAGTCCCTACGTAAAAGGATAAATGGACACAAATCAAATATTAGGAATGGCAATATACAAAAACCTGTAGGAGAACACTTCAACCTCCCTGGACACACAATAGCAGATTTAAAGGTAGCCATCTTGCAGCAAAAAAAACCTCAGGACCAGACTTCAAAGAGAAACTGCTGAGCTTCAGTTCATTTGCAAATCTGACACCATCAGCTCAGGATTAAACAAAGACTGTGAATGGCTAGCCAACTACAAAAGCAGTTTCTCCTCCCTTGGTGTTCACACATCAACTGCTAGAAGAGGGCCTCATCCCCCCGATTGAGCTAACCTCATTATCCCTAGCCTGATTCTTGCTTGCATATTTATACCTGCCTCTGGAAATTTCCACTACATGCATCCAACAAAGTGGGTATTCACCCATGAAAGCTTATGCTCAAATATGTCTGTTAGTCTATAAGGTGCCACAGGGCTCTTTGCCACTTTTACAGATCCAGACTAACACGTCTACTCCTCTGGTACTTGAAATACCTTGACAACCTGAGCCTAAGTGACTTGCTCAAAGATGCACACAGGAAGCCCAGAGCAAAATTACAGATAAAGTCCAAGTTTTATTACCCAGAGTCCTTTATCTCAACCACCAAGCCATGCGACAGAAGTTAAATACTACTAATGTGAAGACTGTTGGGGACAATATTATTGTGCTGAATTCTAAAGCAAAACTTAAAACATTGCTTAAACTCTTTGATGGTGTTGATGATCTTAGAGTGTTTAATTGTTGGCATTTTAGGATTCTACTAGTAAAACTTCCAGGGTGAAATTTTCAAAAGTAGCCTCTAAAACAGCATCTGTGACTATACAGGTCTTACTTTTGTACCTGTATTTGAATGCCCAATCATCTGCTTGTTTCATGTGCAAGTTAATTTGCATGCACAGCTCAGTTAGTCAAAAGTTTATCCCTATAAATATTGTGCAAGCAAAAACTTAAAACATGAGACATTCCAGACACAATTTTAAAGGCCAAGATGAGGCACCTTAGACAATTTAGCCCCAGTATTATCATCATCATGTTCCCATTATGCCTCTGGAGTTTAAGGCAGTGACTCCACTCCTGTCTGTTTCTGGCAAGTTTTTCAGTGGTTCCCTCCCACCCCAAGTATTGTATTCATTGCTTTAAAAAAAAACAAAAAACACACTTTGCTCAAAGTTTTTAATTGACTAAAAATGACTCCAATTGAGTTAGCGAATAAGCATTTAAACAAGTTTTCACACACACTTTTATGGCAATACAAAAGTGCACAACTATGAACAGAATGAAGGCATCACATCACTCCTTTAATATCACCAAAATCTGCCTTTTCCTATCATCCCTGTCACTAATGCCCTTACCCATACAGTGAAACTCTTGCCTTTACGGCACTGATTTTGCCTAAGTCTTACCTGAGCTGCCTCCAGTTTATCTAAAATACTGCTGGTTCCTTCCTGCCATTCTTTTCACTGACCTCCTTACCTTTAGTGTATTAATGCAAGCTCCTGATCCCCTCTTCCAAGACCTATTCACAGTCTTTCATTCATGTATATCTTTGTTCTCATATCCCTCATACCCTTCCCAGTCCTTTTAACATGGACCTCTTTCTCCCATTTTCAGCTTTTCTGTCATGCCAATCCTTTTGCCTCCAGCAGTTTCTCCTGTACTTCTCTGCCAAGTGTCCTCCCTTCAGCACACTCTTTAGCAATCCTTCCGACGGACTGTCTTTCTAGAACATTTCAGTGTAGGTTTTTCTTAACTCATCCAAGGACTATTCATGAAGGCAGGAAACATGTCTTTCTATATATTTGTAAAGCACCACTGTACAAGCAATTCTTAATAATGAACAGGAGTAATGTAGGTTTCAGAGTAGCATCTGTGTTAGTCTGTATCTGCAAAAAGAAAAGGAGTACTTATGGCACCTTAGAGACTAACAAATTTATGAAGTTCAGTAGTAAATAATATTTCCACAAACCTTTTTTAAATTTAGCCCCCACTGTATGACAGTATGGCTATCAAAATGACAGCATTACTTGGACCAATGGTTTCGCTGGTTGTGGAAGATTTTACTTACTTTTTAACTATCATAGTTTTAGTCTACCTTTTAAAAAAGAAATGCTAAAAACAAATCAATGCTAAGGATCAGTGCTAAAAATAGAATAGAATTAAAAATCAAGACACCACTTTAACACAGCCCGTAGAACATTACAACATAATTCCCTTAGTAGGTCATATACTCTCAGACTGCTATCCAACGTTACATATCATCTGTACTCCGCTATGGGCCAAGGATGTTACAGCAATGTTTACCAGGCATTTCTTCATTTAACCTTAGTGAATGAATACTTTAACAAAGGTGTCTGTTTAACTGCTTTTTACTGTCCAACAGTTGTATCTTTCTGGAATTAATGGTAATTAAGCTGCAGCACATTGTCCACCACATGCACACATGGTTTTATGTAAAAACGAATAATACTGAGAGGCCGTAAAGAAATACATATAGTGCAAACAATATCCCACTATCTTTAATCAATATCCTGAATGCACTTAGTCTAAGCATATTCCTGCATATATTTCACCAATTTACCATGGTCCATGGCTTGCTTGTTTCTTACACATTCAAGCCTAGAGACAATTATTTCCTTTAAACATTTATTTCTAGGCAGAATTTCCTTTTTATTCTGAACTGCAGCTTTGGTTTCCTTTGTGAATTTGTTCAAAAGTACTGGGGGTGGAGAAGCTATAGCTGAGAACAATCCTCTTACATCATAAAATATGCATAAAGGGTCAAGATACATTTGATATGATGCAATATGAGGCTATAAAATACCCCAGAAAGCAAAAACAAGTATCAACATCTAAAACAACAAGATCTAATCTATCACCTTTCTTTAAGACCACACACTCCTCAATTTCTAAGATTTTACACTTTAACCAAATATTTTAATGGCCAAGTGCAGATTTGAATAGAAATGCCTACAGTAAGGCAGTGGGAGGAGAAGGGAATTGACATTTGCCCAAGACTGCAAGTTTCATATCTTTGGCGATTAGGAAAGGAAGTTTCAGAAGATGGGAGGAAGTCGAGTAGGAAATTCAGCTCATCGCCAGACATATACAGATGGGTGAACTGCAAAGACTTAAAAAGAACAGGAGTACTTGTGGCACCTTAGAAACTAACATATGAGCATAAGCTTTTGTGGGCTACAGCCCACTTCATTGGATGCACAGAATGGAACATATGGTAAGAAGATATATGTGTGTCTATATATGTATATACACACACAGAGAGATAAGTTGGAAGTTGCCATACAAACTGTGAGAGGCTAATTAGTTAAGATGCGCTATAATCAGCAGGAGAAAAAAACTTTCGTAGTAATAATCAAGATGGCCCATTTAGACAGTTGACAAGAAGATGTGAGGATACTTAACTTAGGGAAATATATTCAATATGTGTAATGACCCAGCCACTCACAGTCTCTATTCAAACCCAAGTTAATGGTATCTAGTTTGACCTAATAGCAATATCAACAGCTGGGAAGGATACCAGAGCTGCAGAGTGAGCTGGGAGCCTGGGAGAGTGCCACAGCTAGAGATCCCAGGAAAAACTAAATATAGATAACAATGATAGGAGGCAGTGGTGAACAGGGGTAGTGAGATGGCAGAGACTAGCTAAGAACAAGGGAGTATAGCTCACAGACAGCAGGTGCCCATATTGAAAGAGAAAGATACCTGTGTACAAGGTTTCACATCGTTAGGGCTCTAGAGAAAAATTGAGAGGAAACAGTCTTTTACTGCCATCTTAAAGGAGCAAAATCCCTAAAAAGGCTGCTTCAGGCAAATGCAAACAAGGTATCGCAATTTTAGCCTTGGGGAGAGCAGACATGGGTAAACCTCATGGGAGACCCATTTGGAGAAAGTTTGAAGGGGTTGTGTGTTTAAGAGGGCAGCAGGTGCACAGACCTTAGAAAGACACTAAACTGCTGACTAGGGGGATTCCCGTTTGGGGCAGTTCTTAATACAAGTAAAGAGAAAATGTACACTAAAGGCTTGTGAATTGAGCCATTTGGCACTCTGGCCAGAGAAAGCTACATGGCACCATATCAGATGTGGAATTTCCATGGTGAAAGTTGGGAGATGCTCCTAACCCATTGGGCATAATCTCAAAGAGAAGATGGGAGACTATTCCCTATGCTATATTATACCGGAAGAACAAAGAGAGGTGCTGAGGAAAACAAGTGGAGGACACCCAGACAACAGACTCTGGGTTTAGCTACAGGCACGTAAAACCTAAGGACCAAAGACTTCATTGGTCTCTCGACCATGATCCAGCAAAGCACTCAGGGATGAGTGCAACTTCAAGAATATCGTTCGTGCCAGTGTCATCCATTAAAGTTACGCACATGTTTAAGTGCTTTGCTGGATCAAAGCCCACCAATGGGATGGACTGGAAGTATTTCAAGTACTAGACCTGATAATACTTGTGGGGCAAAGTTATCCTTGCACCTGCCCCTTTTGAAATACTAGGACTTAATCTGTGACTAACCTTTTCTACAACTATAAATGGAAGAAACACTTCTGCAGGTGTTTTAAAAAACATTTTAGATATTTCTAAAATTTATAATATGAGTGAAATTTGAGTCAAGAATTTATAGACATTTGAAAAAACATGTAATACACATATATACATTTATTATGTCAGATTTTACATTAGTATGTACTTTATCAAATACATCAGATTTTTCATATATCCTATGTATTTTAAATATTTCAAAAGGGAAAAGGGCAACTGTGTAATATTTAAAATACTATTTAAAGGTTGAAAATATCTTTAATATATTTTTAAAATATGTTTTTTCCATATGGGTAAGAGTTGTATTCAGAAAGTGAATGCACCTGGTCCTCTCTACTAACCAGAGGTTAAATAGGAGGGATTGTAGCTCCCCTACCCTGCTAAATACTAAGAAGCAACCCCCACTCCTTTTTCTTGCTTGACAGAGCAGGACTCCCTCTCCTTTCTGGAAGGTGACGTAACTGCACACCAGGGAATAGAAATTAAGATGGGAACTGCTGGTGTCTGGCTCAAGAACTTTTTGGGGCTCCCAACCTTTCCCACCAGTAGATGGAGCCGCAACAGTGCCTGATGGGGTAAATTAGACATCACTTAGAGAAGAGGAGATGAATAGGGAATAACCAGGGAAAGAGTGAGAATGTCATGTGGCCTCAGACTCTACCTTCCAAGAAAGACTTTACTCAAAATCAGTGGATATCTCGTGCATGTAAAGGGTGGCAGATCAGTATATAAGGAGAAGTATCTGGTGCACTACCATCACTTACAATACACAATATTCCTGTGAAGGAATCATTTAGCCTTTCCCATTACAGTTTGAGGTTTGTCCTGTGATTCAGTGCTGCATGATGGACTTTATTTTATTCTCAGTCGATGTGAGTAGGTTAGAGGGAAGGAAAGTGCTAATTTTTTTTATATGGGGTGACCAGAACTGCACACAGTAGTCAAGGTGTGGGAACACTATGATTTATTCAGTGGCATGTCTTAATTAACCCTTGGGAGGTATGGTATCAATCTTCTTATCTGCATTTTAGAAATGAGTATATTCAGCACAAAATGGTTAAGAGCTCAGTCTTTCACACATATGAGTGCTATCACACATTTCTATGACTGCAGGATCCAACACACAGCAAATCAGTGGGACACCCAGGAACAAAACACAGGAATTCCAACTCCCAACCTCATCATCTTATTTTTAGAAACACATTCAGTATTCCACCATAAAATGGAAATTCCTGAAATGATTCTTCTGCAGATTTACTTGTATTGGTATTCGGTTTCTAATTGTTTCAATGGGACAGAAAAAATAAACAAAACTCCTGAACAGCTCTCAGATAAAACATTAGCAAAACAATTAATTGTCTCACGGCGGGAACACATGCATCTCTTTCATGCTTATAAGTGCAATTTGTTCATTTAATTACATGATTTAATTACTATCTCAGGAAAACAAACAGTTCCTAATCAAATTGTTTGCAGAGGGTACAAGAACATTTTTCCCCTTTACTCTCCTGGGAGACATTTTACCAAAAGATAGTAGTCATCTAAGCTGCTTCATTGCACTTGTATCAATCACCTAGGTTAGATAGCGGCAAAAGAGTCCTGTGGCACCTTATAGACTAAGACGTATTGGAGCATAAGCTTTCGTGGGTGAATACCCACTTCATCGGATGCATCAACATTGCATCCGATGAAGTGGGTATTCACCCACGAAAGCTCATGCTCCAGTACGTCTGTTAGTCTGTAAGGTGCCGCAGGACTCTTTGCCGCTTTTACAGATCCAGACTAACACGGCTACCCCTCTGAAGCAAGGTTAGATAATCAAACTGCAGCAACCTCCAACAGCAATTACATCATGAAATATTTTTTGGTCCTATGAATGCTTGATTAACCACCCACTAAACCATTTTGCCAAGGATCTTGGCAAACAGTTTTACCTTGTACTACTATGTGTCCAGGTTAACCCTGTGATATATCCATTATATATAGCTATGGTTTCTGATGCAAAGACAATAAGACATGTTTGGATTAGTTACACATAATACAGAATCCTGATGAGGGTTTAAACAAACTTTTTATACAGCTTTATATTTTATCTTTGTTCTATGTCCCCTCTTACTTTCTATTATCTTTGGCTGCTAAGATTGTCTAACAAACCTTAGAAGATCTCAGCCTTTAGCTTTTACAAAAAGTACCAACATCAAAATTAGATCCTGTTCCACACAATCAAAGAGCAATCAGCTGCGATTTAGGCATTGTGTGGCAATAGAAGTCACTTAGTATACCAAGTTCTGTATTGAAATAGGCTGCTTTCTTCTATTAGGCTGTGTCCACACTGGGAAAAAGGTGTGTTTTTGAAAACATGTTAACTAATATGTTAATCTTATTATAGATGGGAGTTGACCCCCTACCAACTAAAATATTAGAATACAAATGGCCTTGTTAGGGTTTTGACATGTTTTTAAAACACGTATCTGTTTTCCTTGTGTTCACACTGGAGCTGAGCAAATAACTCATTTTTCAGTTTGCTGGCAGTTCCAACAAAATAAAAAACAAGGTTTCTGATCAAGGTAAACAGAAACTGAAAAGTTTTGCAATTTTCAGCACATTGAAAAAGTTTTTAAAAAATTGTTTCATTTCTCGGCATTTTTAACTTTTAGTTTAATAGAAACAAAGGAAATTAAGGGCTAGATTCACAAAACCAATGGGTGGCGATTGTGGCGGCTGCCCTCTGATTACACTCTCTGGTTGAAGAACTTGAGCCCCTCAGAGGTGAAGGTGAGTGCTCTGACCACCAGACTATTGGTTATTCTGGGGCAGGTCTCTCAATTTCTTCTGCTGAAATTGATTAATCTTTGGAGCAGGAACTTGAACTTGGCACTTCCTCATCCCAGATGAGTGCCCTAGCCAATGGGCTATTGGGTATAAGGACAGCACAACCACCAGCAGTTTTGTTAATGGTATCTAAGTTCTTTAGGAGATAAATGCCATCCAAAAAAGACATCTGAAACTATGTGGCAAATTTACCTAAATTTGCAAACAGTTTGTTGATCTAAAACTGCTTGTTTCAGCAAATAAACTTTTCATGCAAAATATTTTGCCCAGCTCTATTGGACACAGTTTTAATGTAGTCTCAAATTCCACTGTGTCCAGAACAGAGCTGGGAGTAAGAGGAAATCTTTCTTACCCACCCTTGACTGCACATTTTCTTGCTTTCATGGCTCTAATTCAAACCCTTCAAGTTATTTTAACAAACTCGTAGGTTTTCCTTTTTATGTTTTCTTCTAGATATAGGCCCCATGTCACAGAAATGGTATGGCTTATAGATGGAATATACTTTGCAGTAGTAAAACTGCTTGAAAAGGGATGCAGTAAATATTCATGTTAACAGGGTTCCAGCATAGAGAAGTATTTAGAAGTAATTTGTGTAAACACATTTGCAGTGTTATTGTAGCCACGTTGCTTCCAGATATTAGTGAGACGGTAATATCTTTTTTTGGACCAATTTTTTTCTGTGAAAGAAAGAAACTTTCAAGCTACACAAAGCTGTTTGTCAGGTCTAGGAAAGGTACTCAGAGTGTTTAACCATGAAAACATGTCAGTCCATAGTCTCGAAATCCAGGGGAAAGGCTGTGCCACACCCCACAGTGTTTTAAGGATTGTGTTAAAATATCAGATCTCATTCTGTCCAGTGAGCTATTTCATAGGAAAAAGTGCCAATGCTAAAAGTGTGACAGTACAGAATAGCTGTAGCTGCTCCATAATAAAGGTTGAAGGTTGTTTCTCACTCTAATCCTGAGGTCCAGCTTCACCAGAAGAGAGAAATCCCACTGGAATATCATTCCCCATATGTTATGCCAAGGTAGAATTTTTCCTGAAAGTTTGGGGGAAGTTCAAGAAAACAAATATGAAAGTGGTAGTGTTTAAAAGTTTTTGACACTTACCTTAAACTGAAACAAATTATGAGCTTAACCTTTGTATCCTCCCACTTCTTGCATGCAATACATTCTAGATCATCTACTCGAGTTCTGCAAGGACCATTCAATCTCATGGACAAATTATTTGATCTCACAAAGTACACTGGTCAGTTACCCTTTAGAGTTTCAGTACTGGTGGGAGGGATTTCACATACTCCGGGATTTTGTAACACTATGATGGATCTGCTCCAGAGCACATTAAGATGTTCAAGCAGCACACAAGAGAATTCAAGAGAGACTCATCTTCACTGGAACAAGATAAAGTGTGGGGAACGAGCCACTTAGTCTAATCTTCTACAGAAAAGCAAGCCACCATAGTAGTCTTGGAGAAAGCCAAATATGAAAGCATGGGAACAGGACACCCTCTTGAGGGGAGAGACAGTCACTGGAAAGAAAAAGTAAGATAGCTGCCAACTTTCTTCCTTTAAAAGCAAAGAGATGGTCAGTGGCTCACTAAACTTCACCATAAAGATGAGAGATTTATGAGGAGGGGCCACAAAAGTTAAGTAAGCAAACATTAGTAAACCATCACCATTACAGGTATAGCCTCCAGGTAAGGGCCGAGGCTGGCCTAGCAGGCCACTGTAGAGAATCCTACATCGCTGTGGTCCCTGCTGTACAAGTTAGGAACATAAGAACCACTATCTTGGATCAAACTCATGTTCCACCTAGTCCAGTATCCTGTCTCTGACAGTGGCCAGCACCAGATGTTTCAGAGGAAGGTGCAAGAAACCTCACAGTAAGAGCATGTGGGATAATCTGTCCCCCATGCAAGTCTCAATCTAATCCCTAATAGTTAGAGATTATTTTAAGACCTGGAACATGATGTTTTAGAGCCTTTCCAAAACTTTCGTTTTAACATTAACTATAACAACAACAACTCTGGACATTTTTGCTTACCAGATAGGCGCCCAGTACCTCTTTAAATCTTGCTAAATTCTCTGCTTCAATGACATAATATAGCCAGGAGTACCACAGTCCAGAAGTATTGTAAGTAGTATTTTGTTTTATCAGTTATGGACAGAGGCCTTCACTCTCCATGGTCTTGTCTACCTTAGGAAAATTAGCACCCATTATCCACCCCACTGCCCTTCACAGATGGTAGCAATATTGGGGCTACAGCCTGGGCAGGGTGCAGTCATTTTTCTCATGTCACCTCATCCTAATCCTAAACACACACCTAATGCACATGCCTCAGAGAAGCTAGCACAATGCCAACTACAAACTCATCTAACTGAAGCTAACATTCTAGACTCAGCACAATTTGGATTCAGGCTAGGACACAGAAACAAAACTGCCTTTGTGGCACTCATAGATAAATGTCCTCCTATCAGTGGATGGAGGATAGACACCCTTTCATATCCTTCTGGACCTCTCTGCAGCTTACGAAACTACTGACCATGAGATTCTGCTTTCTCACGTGACACAGAGGTCCATGGTAATGTTCTAAAATGGTTTGAATCCTTCCTGGAGGGATGCACCCAATAAGATGTAGTGGGAAATTGTGCCTTCACCACTAGACCCCTCATTAGTAGAGCTCAACGAGGATAAATTCTCTCTCCAGTTTTGTTAAAAAAAAATCTACATGCAATCATTAGGTGAACTGGTCAGACAACATGGACTCAAGTGCCCATAATATGCAGCTGTACCTACCCTTCACCACATGACCACACCACTATCACCAAGGTGGTCCAAGATGAGATCAGCACATGGATGAAGAATGACTGACTGAAGGTGAACCTGAACAAGACAGAGGTGATGCTGGTGGGCACAGAAAAGTTGTTCAAAGAGTTTGCAGCCACAGTGCAGTCTCCATTGGACAAAAATACACACCCAGAATTGGTCAGATCAGTCCATATTCTAGAAATACTCTTAGATTCCTTGCTAATGCTGAGCTCTAACATAGCAGCATCAGCAAGTAATGCTTTCTATCCTCTCTTCTTGGCTAGGAAACACCCTCCCATCCTGGCAAATGAAGACCGGCACCAGTTATTCATGCCTTCATCACATCTCAGCTGGATTACAGCAATGCAACAAACATGGACATAAAGCCTTCAGCACTTTGGAAACCCCAACCAGTATAAAATGCCGCAGCATTGTCTCCTCAGTGATACACGTCACAGTGAACATATCAAACCTGTCCTCCACTCTCTACATTGGCTTCCTGTAGAATCTTAAATCAAAGTTCAAGGTCTCAGTTCTTATCTTTAAACCTAAATTAAAGTACATCTTTTTTGAGATGAGGAGACCACATCTGTATGCAGTATTCAAGATGTGGGAGTACCATGGATTTATATAAGGGCAATAAGATATTCTCCGTCTTATTCTCTATCCCTTTTTTGATGATTCCTAACATCCTGTTTGCTTTTTTGACTGCCGCTGCACACTGCACAGATGTCTTCAGAGAACTATCCACGATGACTCCAAGATCTTTCGGTGCAAAAAAATAACCCGAACTATACATACAATATGATGGGAGCTAATTTAGCTACAACTAATCAGGAGAAAGATCTGATTTTTAACAGAAGTTGGGCACATAGTCCCTCAGACCCCTTTAAATATCCACTGAATTACTAATTAAACCCTTTCTACACTATAGCCACCACCATTGCTAGCAGTGGAGGAGTTGCAACAATAGGGAGCTACAGATTCTAAGTTCACCAGCGGAGATTCAGCCCAGTTGAGTCAACCCAGCACCCGCCACAAGTACTGATTTCACTTTAGAAAAAAAAATTCCCCACCTTGATATCTCTTCCTTGACACAGAGAGAAATGTTCACAATTCAAAATGCCATGTTCTGTTTTACAAGCAGCACAAATTAGAAGCCAAAGCAAGAGGACATCCTAATATGGGATTCAACTAGGCAGAGGCCCTATGTCTCAGAAAGCAAAACATAATAATGACCTTTTTCCATAGTGCCAACATACACTACTGTCAAAAGAATGTGCATTGGCATGGTTCCAGCTTTGGTGTGGTTCCAGGGGAAACCTCACTAGAGGTGCTTCCCCTGGAACACTGTAGCCTTCGTACCCTGAAACAAACTGAACAAGCGTGCATACACACACACACACACAAACACAGCATAGAGTGGGCATTGATACTAAGAGTGCCTGAGAACAAACACAGGATGGAGAGAGGGCATGAACAGTCTCATAATAAAAATGTAGATACAGCATCAGCACCTGGATAAAAAGAAAAAGTACTTTCCTGCATGCGTGACACCTGTCAGGTGACACTTTTAAACCTATTGCTTTAAACACACACACACACACACACACACACACACACACATTAACTGTATGTCATTTCTATTTGTACATAGCTCATCTCAGCACAATGGTCTGCTATCGTAAGGCATTCACTACCTCCTCAGTTCTCCGTCTATAAAATGGGGTAATAGCACTTCTCTACTTCACAGTGGTGTTGCAAGGATAAATATATTAATGATTGTGAGGCTCATTCAGATACCATGATAATGGGGGGCATGTAAGCTCTAAGACAGAGAGATAAATTCCACCTTATTGCACTTGCAGTGTGGCTGCACTTTTTTCTGGCTGCAGCTCTGAATGTCAGGTTTCATGTTAATAGTTGTCACATTCCACTCTGAATGTATATGTGTTCCCCATATACATTCAGAGTGGAATGTGACAGCTATTAACAGACATTTTAAGAAACCATCTAGTGAGAAAATTTTGGTTACAAATTTAAAAAAAAAGAAAAACTAAGTGTACATAAAACTATGCAACACAAAAATGGTAAAATTAAGTTAAAACAAATATTTCACCATTTAATTATCTGAGCTGAACTACGGTATCAACCTCTGAATCTGTAGAAGTGTGCCAGTTTCATACAAAGGGCAGCATTCTCCAAGATGATCAGTTTTCAACACCTTGAAGTATTCCTCTCAAACTTCTTCATTGTAGGTACTCGGCCCCTCTCGGGACTTGTCCATATATATGGGGCAGATGTAATCCATTTATGTAAATGGGTTGATAAGTATAAAGCTGCCTGGAACTTGAAGAGGATCTCAGAGAAACGGTATGAATCATGAAGTCTGAAAAGCACTTTCCCTCAGAACAAACACTGCCTTCAATTAATCATTCCAGCATGGTATAGAAACTCCGTAGATAATTTACTAGTTTACTTTAAGTAGCTTACCTCTTGGCAGCCATCTGCCACTAAACAGAATCGATAAATGCACTGTACAATTCACAGGTGAAGCATTGTCCTAACAATCAGGTGCCTCACAGTAAGCCAAGCAATACCCAGTGCCATTACCTAGAAGCTAAAGGTTAGAAGTAAAGAGGCATTAGAGTGAGCATACCAAACATGGGACTTTTCTTCCAATACTTAGGACTGTGCAGACTTCATGCTCAGTGCTGCAAACATGTAAGCCTGTGTTTAACTGTACTGATATGATTGGTTTCATCGACCTTGCTAGGATCGTTCAGGACTGATGTTACACTCACACACTTCATCATTTGCAAGATCAGGGCCATAGTGATTTGGGGGCAAGGAGAAGGAAGGAGGGTTTAAGAGAAGTTAAGCCTGGAATTAAATTCCAGGCTTTTTAGTGGCCCCATCTTTTTCTGTGTGTGATGTCAGATCACACCTGCTGCAGAGCACCCCTTCGTGTTCTCCACATGCCATGCATGCAGAAGGGCCAGGGCCCTCCAGCCAGGCTCTCTGTAATGTCTGGCTCTTTAGGTGTTACAGAGTCTTTAATGTCTTTCAGCTCATCTGCTCAACAGTATCCCAGGGGCCAATCTTTCAGTGACTGGGTTCTTTTTAGTTCTGACCCTTCTTTCATGGTCCAATTTCCTTCAGACTTTCTTCCAAGGCCCAGTTTCAGTGCAGTTTTGCCCAGTGGGGGCTCACTGCCCAGAGATGTTCCTCTCCTCTACATCCTACCTTTCTCTTCCAAGCCTCCTCTCCTCACTCACTACCATGTCTCCTAACCCCTTTTAATTCCAGCACTTCCTCTTCTTGAGTGCTCTCTCCTCCTGAGCCACACCCGCCCTTGGTGATGGTCAATTACCTTAACCCTTTTAGATGATCCCCATGTCTTAATTACCAATCATTAATCCTTTATTAGCCCCATTCCAGGCTAACTTCTCCCCGTCTCTGGGAGACAGAACAAGGCCCTGTAAAGGGGCCACACCACCCCACATTTTGCAAAATTTGGATTTCACATGGAAACATGCAAAAAAAAAAAAAAAAAAACACAAAAAAAAAAACCCCAACCTTTCCTAATGTCAGATGCTTCCAATTTCAAAAAAAAAAAAAAAAAAAAAAAAGAACGCTATCAAAAGTGTCACATGAGAAGGCTAACTTGTGCCACGCAAAGTTGTCATAGTTGCCACTCACATCCTTCTTGTTGAGCAAGGAGCCATGACATTTGAGGTATTTCATGAAACTGGACCCGTTTTCACAAAACTTAGAAGAAACATGAAAAAGCGTAGTCATTTTATAAACATGCTGTCCATTTTCCCACCAGTAATTCCCCAGAATGAATGTGTATTCATTTACACATGCAGGACTGTCTTCTGCTCTGTGTTCCACTCACCAACCAATCACAAAACATTAAAGCTATAAACACCAATTTTTTACAAATCTAAAAAAAGCATGTCATCATCCATCCATCCAAAGAGTCTTCTGCCTAACTCCCCACCCCAGGATGTAAGGCCAGATATTTATATGGAAAAAAGGGAGGGGTACTTTTCACATTTATGTAGCATAACCCAGATGTTGGCCAGGCATTTCTTTGGAAGTTAATACAGCTTAAAGCTAGACTGACTCCCCCACCTTTCTCTAAAAAATTAACGATGGAAATAAAAAGAAAATGTGTACAGCCATGGAGGGCCAATTTTCACTATTGGAGCTACACAGACGTAGTGAAATTCATTTAAATGAAGTCTGTCTTCTGTGTCAGCTCTCCACAGAAAGACACCTGTGCAATCTAAAGAAAGGATTCTGCAGGCCGTGTGTTTTAGACACAATGGAGACATTATAATCACATCAAAAGCCACAAACAGGAAATTCAGTTCATTCACATCATACATATAAAAATAAATGCAAAGCTAAGTGAAATAATTATTGGCACTTTGCATAAAGCCATTCTCCCACTATTAAATGCCTCATTAAAAGATCTCACATTTATGTGGTTAGTTTTAAAACAGTATTTGTATGGAAATTCTGGAAACATTTTGTCAAATCAAAAGCAATGGTATCAAGCTAGATTCCATGACCCATATCTAAGACTGATGTAATGCAGTCATTATTTATAGTACGCAGCCACATAGGACTGAACAAGCTGAAGCATGGATGCAAGAACAGGATTTGTTTTCCAATATCCATCAGAGAAATTAGAGAGGAGAAAGGCCAGATCACCCAGTCCATCCCCCTGCCATTCTAGAATTCTTCCATACAGCCTAAATACTACTGCTTTATCCAGTGTATATTCTAATAGGTTTAAAGCAATCGGTTTTCCACTACTTCCCTTAGAAGGGCTACTCCACAGTGTAATAGAGCTCAGTGTTTGAATCCAACCTATATCTATCTTTGTTGTCTTAATTCCAAATGACACAAAAAACTTTCTAGTTTTAGAGAACCTCATCACGAGTGCGATGATTTGGGGGATCGGTCTGTACAAATTATGAATCCTGGCTGATTCTGTGAAATTACTACTATGAAAATTTCTGTATCATAAATGCACCTCTGTACATGTATCCACCATGAGTGGGCAGGGCTGTCTCACTTCTCTGCCAGATCAGAGACCATGGCGGTCATTAGAACTCAACAGCCATCTATTCAAGGTAAAGTACCTTGGAATGATGGGTCTGCTACAGCATGGGAAAAGACACTCTCTTCTCCTGTCTGAAAGGAAGAGGAGGGAAGTAGAGACCAGTGGAAAGTTACCAGAACAGGACAAAGGCAGGTGACCAAAGCAAAAGGTTATAAAAGGACCCACTGGACATTTGGGCAAGAGAAGGTGAGAGGACAGACTGGCCAAGGTTAGAGAAAGCAAGCTGACCTAGGAGAATGGCTCCATGTTTCAGAAAAGAAGTCATGTGGCTCCAGAGGAGGGATTGTGAAACTCACAGAAGGTCCTATCCTCAGCCTAAAAAATGCTCTAGTGCGGTGAGGAAACCGAAGCAGGGAAACGCATGTAAGGTTTATTATTTTTTGTATAGATCTGTGAATTTCTCACGTGATAAGTAAAGTGCAGCAAAGTGTTGAACTTCTTTGCAAACGTTCTGTACCTTGTGGCCCCCTGAAGAGGTAACTCAGAAGGCTCCACACTTTGGGTGGAGTTCAGGGAAAAGGTATGCTTCAGCCAGATGCAACTCAAGACAATCTGCTGCTGTAAGCAAAACTCCAGTGTGCTACCCCCATGGGTGAACCCAAATATAGTGGGCTAGGTTGTGTGGTACAGTGGCCAGAGCCCTACAGTTCACTGGGCAGGGGGGTGAGATACAATGTGCGGAGCTCTATACAGGGTCAGAAGAGAGCTCTGTGCAGGGGGCATGGCACTGCTGCTGTGGCTGTTGAAGTGAGTGTGTGCGCTGGTGATGGGGATAGCTCAGAGCAGGCAGTGCTGGTGGTGGCAAGAGAAGGCTGGGCCACAAGCATTCAAAAATAAATAAATACAGATTTTTTTTTCAAATTGTTTCTCCCAGCAATCTGCCTAGTTTGCCTATAGCTAGAGCAGACCCTGGCTTAACCTATGGGAGAGTCTGAGCGTCAAGCACTGGTTCCAGGGGCTGGGTAGGGAACTACATGGTCTCTGTACCCCAAAAGTGCTTAGGGATCCCAAGATAGAGAAAGTTCCTGTGCTCTGTTCAGACTCCAGAAGCTTCAAACTCATGGGATCCAGCAATGGGTCCCCTTGGCAATCTGGTGAGCTGTCAGCAGGGGGAACCCAACCAGATCTGTGATGGTGTCTCAAATCCAAATATGAAGCTATTTTCCAAAGCAATTTAAGATCCCCAGAGCAGACCTTCCTGGTATATTTCCTAAAGATTCTATTTTGTCTCTTCCCCACCTCCATCCCCTTCAAAACATCTCCCTGAGCATACAGTAGGACAGTTATATTGACTGCACAATATCCCCCTCAAAGGACATACAAAATACATAAACACAAAAGTCTGGGCTGACTTTAAAGAATGATTCTTTTGATAGGATCAGATTTCACTTAAATAAGATATTCTTCACTGGCTGTTGTGAACTAATGTTGTATCATTGCTATGTGCTGTTAAAGACATGTCATGTTTCACCCCAATGGTGGCTGCATTTCAGATATGCAAAATGCTTCAAGAAACATGATGAAAGAAGCTATATATAAAGTGTAAGATAGTAAATGAATATTTAAAATACCTGCATGTTTGATTTACTTTTTTGATCATATAAGGCAAAGCTGCATGAATACTGTATATTTTATGCTATTTTGCAGAGGAGCTGCAGCCTTAAATTATGGACCTACTTTGGAAAGTCACTAAAAAATGGCATTCCACATTTATTAGGTCTCCATATTAATTTTCTACCTGCCAGAGCTACAGCCACTACCTCAATCTGATCCAACAACCAAGCTGAATTTGGTCTTCCTCAAGCATCAGCAATGGTAATAAATATCCCTCAGAACAAACTATGTCTTCAATTGTACCTGTGCAGCCGCATTAGATGTCACAGGGCATGTAGAGATTGGTCATTTTAAAAAAGAGACTTTTTCCCCAGAATAGAACTGCAGTTTAATACAAAGAATCTGTTTATATTCATGAGAAGATTTGGGTGGACAAGAAATTGGGTGGAACAGGGCAGCTGGCTCATCACATGAAACTGGGCTTAGCTTTCCTGTTCCACACTAGGTGCTCCCAGCTTGGTCATTTAAGAGGATGGAGCAGAATGTAGGCTATACAAGATTAGTTGGGAGTCACAGCAGACTGAGTCAATCAGGAGAAGGGCAGGAGCGGAGAGCTTCCTGAGACAGACAGTGATTCATGGGAGAAGACTGAAGGCAGGAGAGCAGAAAGAAGGGGTTGCTGGATGGCTCCAGGCCAGAGAGGGCAGAAGGAAGTGGGGAAGCAGTAGATGGACTTACCCACTGATGACTCCATGCTGGAGAGCTGGACCCTGAGGAACAGTGACCGGGCCAGGGGAAGCAAGGGGTGCTCCCAGCAGATAGGCTGTGGGAGTTCCCAGTGGGAAGAGCAGGGTTGCACCTCAGAAGGAAGGGCTGGAGTGGGTTTCCTGGCAGATTGATGGAAGAGACTGGATAAGGAATCTAGTTGTGACAGAAGACACTGGGGGTATGGTGAGCACAAGGATTAGGTGCACTGGGATAATATGGAGTATATTTTGGGACTGTTATGGATTCTTTGCACTATGTTTTGTTAATAAGCTGTGTAGATGGACTAGAAGTCAAACTTGAATGGAGCTACTGGAGACCCAAGAAAGAAACTGAGGCAAGGGTCCACCTGCATGGCTGCCATGAGTGGGAGCCTGGGAAGAGGTCACAAGTTTACCCTGGGCAATAAGACTAACCAAACCTAGGTTACCAAAATTGATGTGGTCACTTTTGACTTCTGAAGAGCATGGTCTTCACAATCAATGCTCCAGTTAACACTGAGAGAGATAAGATATGTGCGGATTCAGAGTGCTCTATCTGCGTGACAATATTGTTAACCCAGCTACTGATAGAAATAGAGAAGAGCAACACCACATACTATACCCTTTGCTCTATGGCACTGACGTCTTGAAATAGGAATCCTGAAGATACTAGTGCAGAACCAAATCCGGTACACACATACAATCTGCTCCTATGCCAAGGAAATTAGACAAATATGATAATATCCTTGCAACAGCCACAATTCACTTGTCTGACAAAAACTAGAGACCGAAGACCAGGTTATGATGTATGAAAAGTGTTTGAATTTAGTTTTTGCATACTTTCTCTGCTGTACAAAAATGTGATCCTTGTAATTCTGTATAAATCATGCACGGTCTATGGATCAGATGTGCATGTTGACCATAAAAATTTGATATTAAATTTACACAAATATTTCCCCCACTGTATCTATATACGGTCTCTCTCTCTCTCTGTGTCAAATTTGGGTGGATTTTCACAGAAATGGCAAAAGGCACATCCCTGACACACGGTCACCATGTTGCCAAATTTCAAGGCCTTGCTCCAAAGCATGGGAGCTTCTCAAAGAAGAGTCATCCGAATTTTTTTAAGTGACAAGACAATTTATTTCTTCTTAACCTCATTCTCTGAAATAGTTCCATTGTTTTGGCTGAAACTTTCAAAAAAATCAGCCTGAGGCAGACACCCCTTATGGAAAACTTCAGCTCAGTTTAAGTTTAGCAAAATTATAAGCAACTAAAAACAGTCTCATGGTTGAAATCTTCAGGTTTCACACATCCTTAACAGGAAGTGTTACTAGCACCGCACACATTAATGGATGTTGCTGTAAAGAAAATATTCTCCCACATGGCTCACACCTTCATCACATAGTATAACAAGATCTGCAACTACTATGCAGTAAAGCTCAAAAAGAGAGGTCATCTATTAAAGAAGACAAACATCTAATTAGCTTGTAAGCTTTCCAGGGCAAGAAGCATCTTTTTATGCATTTGTACAACACCTTCGTAACAGAAGCTTGATCCAGGCCGCAAAATACTATCATAATTCACATAATACACGTACATCAAATTAGGCAGATAGATACTAATGATTTCCGAGGCTATGTTGTTTTGTAATAAAGATTTTAAAAAAATCAAGAGGGACATTTTGATATTTGACTAGATAATTTAAGTTTGCTATCCTCATAGGATTCTGTCTCCAAGTCATTTTTGGAGATAAAAATTGTCTTTACATCCTATATGTTTTAAGGCTGAAGTTGTTTGATCTTTCAACCCAACTAACTTCCTAATTGTAATGTGAACCTAGTCTTCAAAATGTATGGATCGCAAAAGCATCTCTATTGACAGTGAGTTACCCTACTTAAAATTGGACGTAGTTTTTAATTATGTCATTCTTCTGTGTAGTGGAATACAAATCAACGTGTCCTTGGAGTAGACTAGCATGAAGTAAATATAGCATGGAAAAGAAGGCAAAGCTAGATGTAATCTTCTGTGGCTTTCAATGGGTAATGTTACTACACTACAAACATGTTTAGCAAAAGGATGTCCTTCACTCCCAAGAATAGCTTCCTATGCCACTTGTTAATATTTTATTATAGTGCCTAGAGGCCCCAATAGGGATCAGTGTATTGTGCACATTTAGCACCTAGCACAAAGCGAGATGTAGTCCCTGCAAAGAGCTTACGATTTAAATGCACAACACAGAGAGGGGAAACAGGAAGTATAATGACAACATCAAAGAGATTAAGCGGCTTTCCCAAAATCATATAGGAAGCCTGTAGCAGAGCCAGAAATTGAATCCAGATCTTGAGTCCAGCACCATCAGCGTAATACTTCGATGAAATTAAAGAGTCAGTTTAGCTTCTTGATCCCAAAAATTCAGGAGTCAGAAATCTGCTTTATTTTCTGTTATCTGACACTTCTAGCCTTCATAATTCCTGGGGGAATCTTATTAAACCCAATAAACAGTTCAATTTTATTTTCATATCAATGTGGGGAGAGAGAGGGCTTTGCATGTTAACTTTTACTAAAACATGATATTTTAATGCCATTTAAACCCTTGGTTCATGGTCAAGATAGAATTTAATGCAGAAAAACCCAAATATTAATATCTACATTATTTATGCAATGCCAAGAAATTGTAAACTCTTCAAGGCAGGGGCCATCTTTTAATTGCGTGTGTGCTCTGTGCCTAGCATAATGGGGCTCTGATCCTCACCTGGGGACTCTTGCTAGCACTTTACCAAAAAAAAAACAAACAACACTGTGCTGGGGTGGCCCCAAGAAAAGTTTTTCACCAATGCAAACCATCTAAATGTAAAAATTGAAGGCAGCCATACAGTGAAGAGGCAATGCCAAATTCCACTACTTCCATTGTTACATTGAGTATCTAAACGAATTTCAATTTAGAGTTAAATATTCAACATAAGAGCCAAAGAAAACTTCACTGCATTTCTATTGCAGCTCTAACCCAGCCCCTCTGTGCCCTGTAGAACTACTCCACGGACTCTGAGACATGATTGGAATAATCTGAAAAAAAAATCCTTATACAAAAAGCAAGGGGTTACTTTGATCCCCTCAAAGAAAAGTTGCTTTGGAAGCAGAGGAAAGCTGAGACCCAGATAAACAGAGCGAGAGCAGGTGTGCAGAAGCAGGATAAGTAGGGACAGAACCCAGTGTCACAAGGCAGATCTGATTGGTGTAGGGTCAGGGCTGAGGAGGGTGATAAGGGAGGAGTAGGCAGGAGTTCCACCAGGGAATCCAGGCTAATGTGGCTTTAATAACCTGTGGAATAAGGTGCAGGGCTTACTTTGTCTCTAAAAACAAGTCTCTTCCAGCATCAGTTTCCATATCATGGTGCAATCTGAAGACATTTACCAAAGCAGCCTAATATGTAAGCGCACCAATACTATAATAGTAGTATTTTGCCCAAGTGTACTTTGGTGATGCACTTATGAGCCAGTCCAGAGAGGATCATACTTCTACATCTACACTTCCATTATTTTGTCTGTAACTATGATTTTCTTCACAGACCTCAGTGTTATTTCTCAAGCCTGGGAAATTAACTGATACCTTAAAAACACAATGATCAAAGATTCACACACACAGCTGAAAGTGATTTCAAAAACTGTTTGTCCCAAGAGCACTGAATGAGGATCCCCTAACTACACTCCCTGAAGTAAAATCTCTGCAACAGTGAATTCATGACTAAGCAAAGTAAATTACTTTGAAGAGCATGCAAGTGAGTGTAAATTATACTCATGAGAAACCCGTTGACACAGCCCACTTCAGCACACTACTCTCAGAAAATGAAATACTCATTTGAAAACACAGACAGGATACGACCAAAGTTATTCTATTTCTTGGAAACATTTCCTCCCCATAAGAAGATAAAAACCTGCACTCCTGACATTCAGCAAAGCTTAATAGTACGCAACTTTTATTATA
Source organism: Natator depressus (assembly GCF_965152275.1). Lineage (NCBI taxonomy): Eukaryota > Metazoa > Chordata > Testudines > Cheloniidae > Natator > Natator depressus. The sequence goes on along the minus strand of NC_134238.1, from coordinate 109,033,611 downwards.
AAGACCCTCCCATCCTCCCTTCCTGAGAGTTATAAAACTAACCTCAATTTGAGTTTCAAAGACCTTTGCTAGGAAAGCATGACTGTAATACAGGGCCATTTATAAAAAGTGATTGCACAAAAATCAGCCATCGCTGATGTTCATGTTAGTGTGTCTGGCTATAGATCAGGAAGGGAGGGGATAAGACTGCAGAAGGTAGTGTTCTGTTTTGGACACACAAGTTTGTAAGAACTGACTATTATTTCTTCTCTGTAGTTTGATGAAGGCCTTTTTGAGAACTGGGGAACCCATTGTGGCACCATACCTAGAACTTAAGATATTTGGTACAGGGACCCTGTCTATCTAAGCTCTGTCCTATACAGGTTCTTGTATCACTTTCATCCAAGCAGTATCCACCACCTTTCAGTAGGTGCATTAAGCAACCTTACTACCATTGGCCACAGGTGGCTCATTTGCGCTCCCCATTGGGAGACCTGTGTTTACAATCTAGAGTTAGTTTTGATGGTGTTTCTTGGTTTTCTTGAACAAGACACGCAACATATCAGCAAAATGTTACATATACAAATACAAAACTAGTTAGCTGCATGCTCACCTTTTGTTAACCCAGGGTCCTTTCTGCCTGCCTGCCTCCCCACAACAACAGCTCCCCTCTTTCACAGGATGAGCCGAGACCTGATGACATCCCACCCGCCAGCATGCAAGTTTCCAGCCCCACAGTGGCACTTCTAAAGAAAGCCTCTGTAGGTGCCCCCACTTACGCGCTGCTACAGGTGTTTCTAGCAACAGCCAGGAAGCCTGTCTACTCCCACGCCCCAGGTGAGGCAGGGGCTCCTGCCCTGCATGGTACATTTGAAGAGGATGGGCCACTTGGCGCCTGGGCTGGAGGCAGGGTGTGAAAGGGGTGCTGCTACTGTTGTCCTGCCTCGGGAGGAGGGCACCTGCCCCAGATGGTGCCTGGAGGATAGCATAGGCCTCCCAGACCTTAGTCAAAGCTGAGGGGCATAGCCTGACCCGGATTTGCCTGCAGAGGTTGTGACCCTGTCCCCAGGAGATGTGCGGGGCTCCTGATCCCGCGCGGTGCCCCCAGAAGTAAAGAGTCCCCGCTGGGGCCAGGTGTGAGGAGAGCGGGAACCCCAAACCCGGCTGCTCCTCCCCCCATCCCAGCTGCTCCCGCGGCAGCTGCCAAGAGGTGCCGGCTGCCCAGCCCACAAACCTGCCGAGAAGGCAGCCGCTCGGGGCACACGCGGGACTTGCCGGCCGCCCCGGGTGGAGGAGGAGGAGGAGCCGCCCCGGCCGGCACAAAGCGCGCGCGGTGCGCGGGGGCTGAGCGCCCGCGGGGGCTGGGCGCGCGCCGGACTCGGGTCGAGCCAGCCCCGCAGCCAGCAAGAGCCGCCCCGCGCCCGCCCTGGCGGGGAACCTGCTGCGGGCGGCGCGATGCCCCGCGGGGAGAGGCGCGGAACAGCCGGGCGCTGCGGCGGCCGCCCCTCGGTAACGGGGGCGGCTGGAGAGAACCGTGCCCGGCCGCCCACGGGGGCTGCAGAGCGAAGCGCAGCGCGCGAGAGGCTAGCCGAGGAAAGGGGAAGCAACTTCTCTTACCTGCGTAGCGGAGCACAGGAGCCACAAGGTGGCTGAGAGGATGGGGGTCATAGTAGCCCAGCTGCGCTGCCCCCCTGGCGCGGACATCCTCTCCCCGGCCCCGGGGAGAGGGGGTGAAAAGCTGCCAGGAAACCCCTCCTCACCTCGGACCTCCTGCCTTAGTCCGTCCAGAGGCGACTGCAGCTGCTCCGGCTCACGCTTCCCTTCTGGTGGCGCAGCTCAAGCTTCAAGTGGCTCTCCCTTGGTGGCAAGGCACTCTGTCCATGGGGCATAGGCAGGTTTGTGGGGGGGGGGGGGTCGGGGGTGCTGCTTATCCTGGCTCAGGAGGGCAGGATAACGTGTTGAAACGCTTCCCCCTGCTCCTCCCCTCCTCGTGTCAGGGCTGCTAGAAGGCGGAGAGTAACAGACACCGATCCGCCCGGAGCTGCTGCAGCGGTGTTAATTTCAGGATTCAAGCGCCTAAAACACATTGTTACTAAATTTATAAGTTTGCTGAGCGGGCGGCTGGCTGGGGAGGGACTGGCCCCACCTTGCGCGCCTTAAAGAGACACCGCTGCTTTCCCTGGAGGGCTGAGGTTTTCATCTCACCCACTGTCACTCTCCTCCACTTCAGCTCTGGAGGCTTCCCCCACTCCCCATCTCTCTCTCTCCTACAGCTGAGCTATTCATCCTATTGCCTTTCAACTGAAAAAATCTGAGATTCCTACTGGATCCCACAGCATTCCTAGCCAGACACCGTAACTAGGATTAACCCCAGATCCAGTAGGATTTCGGGTGGTAAGTAAGGGGATTCCAAGTGAGGAAATTCACCAGTCCTGTGGTATTTGAAATGAGAAACTGCAACTGGAATTTCAAAAGGAAAATCGTGTGATATTGCTGTCAACAGTCTAACTAGGGGCTCCCGTTTAAAACAAACAAATAATCCCTAGTTTGAGATCAATCCCCTAGACCAGTGTTCAACTGGTGTGGTTGGGTGGGAGGAAAGCCAGGAGTTTAAAGTCATGCAGGGAATCATAGCCCAGGAAATTATTTTAAATTAGCTGATGCTTGGTGCAAAGCAAAGGCCAAATATTTCCTATTAAGTGTTTTTATGAATCCACGAGAACGATGTCTTGTAAGGAACATTTAGCAGCATGCAGAGAGAGGTGGTGAATTCCCATGGGAGGCAGGGAAATCCCCTGGCTGCCCTGCCTGCAGTCTGGTAATGGAATTTTAACAAGGGTCTGGCAGGAGCCTCTGAGAGCCAGGACCTTATAGTATTTCAGAAGAGAAACTTGTAATTGGGGAATCCACTGACCCTGTAGTATTGTTTCTATGAGCAAGGGAAATGCATATTAAGCTAGAGAACAGTTTATCATCCCTGCACTAATTCACACCTGCTAGTTGTCCCTATGAATAGAGGCAAAGGCCCTATTGTTGTAAGATACAGTACTGTCATCAGTATTGTGTTTTGCTCTCCAAACAAAACTCACATTTTCTCTTCATCATTACAGCAGACCAGGAGAATCCCTCTTTCTCTCCTAAAATGTCTCCTCTTGTAGATATTTTTTTTCTGGTATATTTCCTCTGGTGGTGGTGGTGTTGAAAGCTCTCTACCACAGAGTACATTTTTACCCAGGAAGTTTTCTAGAGGATTACAACATTTGTCTTCCCATTTCTTGGCAGGATGGATATAATAGGAATCTATCATTCAACAAAATCTCTCCTTTAGCTAGTATACAGTCTCATTAATTCCAATGAGTTCTTGAGCTAATTTGGTCAGACAAATATTTAAAAAAAGAGTACCAGTCAGTTAAGGAGGACTGTGATCCTGCAAACACTTACACAAGTGCTTAGCTTTAAGCATGATGTGAGTAGTCCAATTGAATTCATATGGGACAGATAATAAGCACAAGCCTAGGATAGGCTTTGGAATAAGATTCTCCTGATCTGTTCTCATTGGTCATACTTTCATAAGAAGCACTCTGATCCCCAATCATCACTGCCTGCTCCCTGTGGAGTCTTTTGCACCTGTTCAACATGGTTACTAGATCAGAATGGTAGTTTTGCATGCTCACTTTACACTGGTGTAAATAACTACACAGCATGCAAGACAATGGAGAATCTGATTCCCAGATGGCAGTCTAAAGTCCCAGGCCTGCAACCACTTATGCTCATGCTTAACTACAATTATGTGAGCAGCCTTGTTGTCTTCAAAGTGCTTATAAATATACATATTTAGGCACTTAATTAGACCTGGTCTGATTTGTAGAAGTGCTAATTAGCCTCAAATCCCACTGAAGTCAGCACAGCAGTTGCTCAGCACCTCTGAAAGTCAAGCCATTTCTAGTCAGGTGCCTACCTATGGATTTATTAGCCTAACTTTAGGCACTCAGGTTTGAAAATGTTGGCTTGAATGTACAGCCACACATCTGCCAATGGAAAAGTCACAAAACAAACTAGCAATCAGACAGGAATATCAACCTGGATGAATTTGTGTTGGCAGCTTGTGAAAGGTTCAGTGTATCTCCCATAAGTCTCTTCCAAAACCACAAGAAACTGTATTATTATTATTGTGCACATTTCTAAAGCTGCCACCATGTGTTTATGTGAATGCTCCCATAGCATCTGGGCATATAGTATTTACATACTTGGATTATCCCTGGAAAATGCACACCTCATCGAGGAGCCAAATAAATCATATGGGAATCCTAACTAAAACTATATGGTGATGAAGCAGCATGTGGATGTGGATTAAAGACTGCCTCATCTTTCTTCATCTTTTACATATTATGTCAGCCATTGTTGAGACATATTTTTGCCCCATGAAGAGAAAGCAAGATGGTTTTCATGTTTAGATTTAAATGTGTATTCCTAGCAACTATTTTCTATTGGGATTCATACCTTGTTTCATTTAATAATTTTCTACAATCTGTTGTTAATATGATAAACACCCCCCAAAAATACAGTAGCTAAAATTAAAAATAGCAAGTGCTTATTCAAATACACCCACATAAAATCCACTAAGTGTGTGTACGGTGAATAAACTGCTAGCTTCCCTTGTTTACTTAAAAAAATACTGTTGAGTGAATATGTAAACTTTGTTTGCAGTTCTTATTTTTATTCGCACATAATTCTTGAGGTTGAAACTCCTACAGCTTTGGAATAATGTGGATAGAAATATGCCATAGAAAATGCATGGTCCAAGAAAAGTGATTTGGCTGAACAGAACATGACACCTAGTTTGTTAGGAATGAGCGGTTTACCTCACTAGCAGATTTCATATTGCCAGATAAGCTTATCTGCTTAAAGAAATAATGACCAACAGAGAGGGCATTACCTGGCATTTAAATTACTGGTTGAAACAGGGACTGAGGCTTCAAGGCAAAACCAAGGTGGACATTAAATACCAGGAAACTCCTTCTTTGTTGACAGTTACTGATGTTATAAATAATGTGATAATAGCATTGCACAGGCGCTGTTACCAACTCTCACATGTAACCTTTTGGGGAAGGTGACTGAGATTGCAGTGGCTATTCAGGTGCACTTAGACTACTTTGGCTTTCATCGGGAGCTGAGACCACCCTGATTAGGGTCATGAGTACATTTCCTGTGGATAGTAGAGCTATAGCTACCGGTTATATTGGCCATGCTGGATCTCTCTGCAGCTTCTGATACAAAGGACGCTGGGCTCTTGCTTTGGTGACAAAGATACATTGCTGCTGTGCCTAGAACCACCCTCCATTTTTTCCAGTGATACACAGAAGAAAAGGTCACTGTCTTGCCTTCTGTTTTTAAATCACACATGAGGCCACTTGGCAAGATGATTTCTAATAATGAGATAGAGTAGGAAGATGCTCATTGTTCATATTCTGTGAAGTCTGATCTCTGGGAATGTTTGAACAATATTGCCAACTGAATGTATCAACGCTCCTTCAGCAGCAGCCCTTGAATCTGGGAAACAGAAGGTTTGGAATTAAGTTTGAGAACCCCCGATTCAGGATGGAATGAAGTTTGAGAACCCCGGATTTAGATAAAGAGGCTCATGCCTATGTGACTCCTCTTGTTCAGGGGAACTGAGTCAGGTTAAGAACTATGATGTCAATTTCGGCCAGACCTTTAGCTTGACAAGCCATGTGGTTTGGCATGGTATTAAAGTGCTTTTTTCCCCCACCAAGTGTGCCATTTGTGCAGGCTGCACTCTTATTTAGAACACAATAACCTTGAGCCCTCATGATGACCGTGGTAATTATAGGACTGTCAGTCTGACATTGATCCAGGATATGATAATGGAACAACTCATATGGGACTCAAATAATAAGGAATTAAACAAGGATAATATAATTAATGCCAATCAACATGGGTTTATGGAAAATAGATCCTGACAGACTAACTTGATATTTTTATGAGATTATGAATTTGATAGATAAAGATAATAGTTTTGATGTTATATACTTGGACTTTTGTAGGGGTTTAACTTGGTACTGCGTGATATTTTGATTAAAAAACTAGCATGGCACACCGTGACACTAAGCATCCCTGTATTCACACCCTTCATACCATTGTAATAATCTTTGAACAAAATGTGCCTTGAGGGGTATCATTTGAAAACTAATAACTCACTGATCATTAATATTCTTGTGATGCATGTACTCAATGGGTATGAAGGGTTATGGAATTATAACTATCAAGTATGTCAGGGAGTTGTTAAACAGGTCTGTCCTAAACAAAACAATGTGTGTTTACCTCAATTTTCATATAAAGCAGTAAACAGACCCATCCAGGTAACAAGATGTGGAGGCCAACTTCCCATTAACAAGAGGGGGGCAAGATAGCATGGCATCTACATTCAGCAGGACAGAGAAGCTTGGTCTGGGTTTTACTTTTCAGAAAAATCCGTTTAAAAGGTTTACTGGTCTATAAAGATGGGGTTGAACCTCAAGTGATAAGTAATTGAATCCAGTGGTTGTATACAATATTATTGTATTATAAGAGTGCATAGTGAGGTCGTTTCTGAAAGCTAATGACACAGTGGTGATTAATATCACTGTGACATGTTTGTATCACCACCATATATTGGAATTATGGATACTCATAGATATTAAGTTGTACAGTTTGCCCAAACTGGAGAGAATGTCACAGCTATCTACCAGTCTCCTATGTAAATTAAGCATGATGTGACCAGATACACCTGAAGCTTCATTTACCTACAAATCAACAGGGGGATAGGAAGCCCAAAGGAAGTGAAAAACACCCCTGCTTCTTGAAACAAGTTTCTTGGGCGTTGGAAAATATAAGCAAGGACAGAAACCATCTTTGTCATCCATCCTAGACAGAAAGGGAACAGAGCCTTTACAGGCTGAGAAAGATGGGACTTTCAACCAAGGGGGTGTGGGAGGGTGAAGAAGTGTCTGGAACTGAATATAGATGAGAAACCTGCGTAAACAAAGATCTTTCACCTAAGATGACAAGGGAAACCAACAGCTTGTATTTGTAGAAGGTCCTGACTGAGGGAAAGTCAACTGTGGCTGGGAAGAAAATGACTGATGAGAGAAACCATCTTGAAAAAAGCCTGTGTTTTACTAAATTAAGTTGTAGACTTTTAGATGCATGTTTTCACTTTTATTTGCTTATAACCTTTTCTAACTTTATTCCTTTTACTTAGCATCACTTAACGTATGTCCTATGATTAATAATTTTGTTAGAAAGCAACTCAGTGTGGTATTTAAAAGGAAGGGTGTATTCACCCCAGTTAAGTTAATAAACTGTGATGTGGTTTTGTTTCTTTACAGGAGCAATGAACCATATGATTTCTCTGAATTGTCCAGGAGAGAGCTGGACATTGCAGAGCACATAGTTTTGGGAATATGCAGGACTGGGAGTGTATTAGGGTCACCCTGCAAATAGTAACCGAGGCTGGTGGAAGCCAGAGAGTTAGCCAGGCTATTGGGGTTACTGCTGATGAATCAGGGCTGTAGCACACAGACACTCAGGGTGTGACCTGCAAGCTGGTAGGCTGCTTGAGTGGCCTGTGTGGGAGCTGCAGCAGCAAAGCATTGTGAGATTCCCAAGGTTACAGGGTATGTGGTGACAACCCCGCATTGTTCTGAATTTGCACCACAAAATATATTTAGACTTCTATAGGTGTTTGACTTGGCATTGCATGACATTTTGATTAAAAACTGGAATGATATAAAATTAACATGATACACATTAAATAGATTAAAAGATGACTATCTGATAGCTTTCAAAATGTAATTGTGAACAGGGAATCAACATTGTACAGGCATCTTTCTAGTGAGGTCCTGCAGGGATTGGTTCTTGGTCCCATGCTATTTAACATTTTTATTAACAACCTGGAAGAATACATATCATCATGACAAATAAAGTTTGCAGATGTCACAAAAATTGGGGGAATACTAAATAATAAAGAAGACAGGTCACTGCTACAGAGTGAGCTGGATCGCTTGGCAAACTGAGAGAAAGCAAACAACATATATTTTAATATGGCTAAATGTAAAGGTGTCAAGGTTCCTCCCCCACTCTGAACTCTAGGGTACAGATGTGGGGACCTGCATGAAAACCTCCTAAGCTTACTTTTACCAGCTTAGGTTAAAACTTCCCCAAGGAACAAATTAATTTTATCCTTTGTCCTTGGAATATCCACTGCCACCACCAAACTCTAACTCGGTTTACTGGGAAACGTAGTTTGGACACGTCTTTCCCCCCAAAATCCTCCCAACCCTTGCACCCCACTTCCTGGGAAAGGTTTGGTAAAACTCCTCACCAGTTTGCATAGGTGACCACAGACCCAAACCCTTGGATCTGAGAACAATGAAAAAGCATTCAGTTTTCTTACAAGAAGACTTTTAACAGAAATAGAAGTAGATAGAAGTAAAGGAATCACCCCTGTAAAATCAGGATGGTTATACCTTACAGGGTAATTAGATTCAAAACATAGAGAATCCCTCTAGGCAAAACCTTAAGTTACAAAAAAGACACAGACAGAAATAGTCATTCTATTCAGCACAATTCTTTTCTCAGCCATTTAAAGAAATCATAATCTAACGCATACCTAGCTAGATAACTTACTAAAAGTTTTAAGACTCCACTCCTGGTCTATCCCCAGCAAAAGCAGCATATAGACAGACCCACAGACTCTTTGTTTCTCTCCCTCCTCCCAGCTTTTGAAAGTATCTTGTCTCCTCATTGGTCATTTTGGTCAGGTGCCAGCGAGGTTACCTTTAGCTTCTTAACCCTTTACAGGTGAGAGGATTTTTCCTCTGGCCAGGAGGGATTTTAAAGGAGTTTATCCTTCCCTTTATATTTATGACAAAAGGCATATATCTAGGAACAGAGAACATAGGCCATATTTACAGCATTGGGGACTCAGTTCTGGGAAGTATGATTCTCAAAAAGATTTGGGGCTCATGGTGGATAATTAGCTCTACATATGCTCCCTGTACACTCTGTGGCCAAAAGGGCTAATGCAATTCTTGGGTGCATAAACAAGGGAAGTAGAGAGGTTATTTTACCTCTGTATTGGTGCAACTGCTTCTGGAATACTGTGTCCACTATTCAAGAAGGATGTTGATAAATTGGAGAGGATTCAGAGAAGAACCACAAGAATGACTAAAGAATGAGAAAACTTGCCTTATAGTGACTGAGCTCCTGGAGTCTGTCTATTTATCTTAACAAAGAGAAGGTTAAAGGGTGATTTGATTACAGTCTATAAGTACCCACCTGGGAACAAATATTTGATAAGGGGCTCTTCAATCTATCAGACAAAGATACAGCATTATCCAATGGTTGGAAGTTCAAGCTAGACGATTCAGATTGGAAATAAGGGGTACATTTTTAATTATGAGGATAACTAACTATTGGAAGTGGTGAATGGGTGAATTCTCCATCAATGGCAATTTTAAAAGGAAGACTGGATATTTTTCTAACAGATATGTTATTTTGGGGAAGTTCTATGTTCTGCGTTATACAGGGGTCAGACTAAATGATCACACTGGTCCCTTCTGGCTTTGGAATCTATGAAACAAAATAAGCTCATGACCATAAGACATGATTACTGTAATTCCCTCTTTCTCAAGCTGTGAGCAGGCCTTTTCCATCACTGCTGTTTCTGCAGAATGCTGCAGCATGTTTCCTCACACATTTGCCTCTGTAAATTTATTATGCATACCCTACATTCTTTACAGAGGCTGTCTGTAAAATGGTAGATTGATTTTAAGTTGCATTGCTGGGACACACAGCTCTTTGTGGTATAGGCCACAGCAACACCATGGCACAACTGTCCAAGTGCCCCTTAGTACCATAATGCCAATGGGAGTTGATATTCCTGAACACTACGCCTGAGGTTCTCAGAACTTTGCAAGATCAGATTTTTACAACCAGATTTTTCAATTGCTCAGAAGAGTGCAGCTTCCATTTAGCATTTAAATAAGGGACCAGAATTCAAGAGATAATCACTCAGCAGCATCCATTGTGGACACTGAAATCTTTTAAAAATCTGGTCTCTTAACATGATGCCTAAAATGGGAGCTGAGCTCTTTTGCTTCTGCTTGTGTGCTCTGAGCGTTCTGAAAATCTGACCATTAGTGTCTCACCCAAGGTTAAACAGAATGAAGCCCTGCTTTCCTATATTTCGGATGACTACTCGCCATGGACATTGAAGATTGCATGGCAATTTTTGTAAGAACAGAGTTTGCCCTGCAGACTTGTCCAAATTTTCCCTTTCCCTTATGGTTGATAGCTAAAGGGCTGTTTGCAGGTTGATTGCAACCATCTTCCCCAAAAGCAGTGGCATTTCAGATGTGCACTGGGGTAGTTTGAGATGAACGGCACTTAGTAAATGTAAGTTATTATTGGTTAATGCCACTTCCTCTAAGTCCTTGAAAAAGGCAAACCACACTGGTTTCTTTACAGTAAGATGTTCAACTTTGAACTAATTAATTTAAAAATCATATTCATAAATGTTCTTCAAATTTCTATATTCCATGTTTATTAATTTCCCATTATTTAACATAATTAATGACCAGCAAAAAAGGCATTTCTTGGCAGTTAACATCTGCTTGGTTTTGGCCTCAGCCTTCTGTCAGATGTTAAATAATCAAACAGAGAGGGCATTTCAGTAAACAACCATAACTTACAGTATGAAATTTTTCAGTGAGTTAAAGATCTCAATCCTGACAAACTGGATATCATTTTCTATTCTGCCAAGTCATCTTTCCTGTATTAGGCTGTCTCTGTGGTATATTCCCGTCCACATTATTCCACAGCTGTAGGAGTTTCAACCCCTAGAATTATGTGCTAATAAAAAGAAGAATGTTTACATCTTCACCCAACCATTTAACATAAACAAAGGAAGCAAGTTGTTGGCTAAACACACATCTCCTGGATTTAATGTGGCTGTATTTGAATCCGCACTTGTCTTTTAATTTTAGCTACTATATATATTTTTTCACCTGTCCATTGTAGCCCTGATCCAACACCCAATGAATTCAGTCATAGTCTTCCCATTGACTTCAGCAGATTTTGGAGCATGTCCTATATGAACATCAGAATGTGGAATAGGAATCCCAGCAGAAAATAGCTGCTAGGAATTCACATTCAAAATTTAAACATTAAAACTAAGTCTTTTTCACAGGGGCAAAAAAAAGTCTCAATGTTATCTGTAACTTATCAATAGGTTATCTTTTCATTTTGCAATCTACAGTTTACTTGAAGAGGTCTAGAGAGCAAGCCAGAGAGAAGGGGGCTAAAATGAACTACTAGCACTCACTAATTGGATAAAATATTAGTATGTTTGGAACATGTACACTTAATCTCTTTAAGTTGGCTTGGCTAAATCTCAAACTCAAAGTGTGACATTTGTTTTTCTTAAAACATTAAAAAATGACATTGCAAACTGTTAAAAGGTTAAACAATATAGTGCAGCTTCAGTATTATTTTTTTTTTAAATCCTTGCTTGCATCATGGAAGAAAACCTGTTCTTTATATAAAAGCTCCCAAAAGGGACTGCATCTAAAACACTTAACATTCCAAAGTATAACAACATATATAAACTGTGCTGGGTGAGGCTTTCTGGGTGAGGCTTAACCAGCCACATAAAATCTAGGATTAATAACAATCAAGAATTGTTGAAATTGTCACTCACTGTGTTTAAAGATCTCTCCAAATCATAGTCTTGGACACAAATGGTGAGCGTTGGAGGTATGCAAAGTATTAAGGTATGAAGTGCTTCAGTTGCAGGTACAGTATTGCAAGGTTTTCTTCTAAGATTCTATATTGACATATCTGGGTAACTAGGATCCAGTTTTTAGAAAACAGATATAATGTACTGACCGATAATTATTAAAAAGCTTGCACTTTATCACTGGGGACCACATGACTACCACAGAAATCAGATGGCAAAAGGGACAATAAGTGTCAAAAGCTACATACTTAACATAGAAGCAGAGTGTGTCATCAAAGTATCTCAGAAAGAATTGTCCTAAGCCGTGATGACTACAAAGCAGGTGCACAGGAAGGGACACCTTAGAAATACCAGCGGAGATCCCGTATGTTGCTGGCCAATGGTAAAAACACCAACAAGTTCCCTAAGTATCAGGTGGGATTTCCAAAGACAACTAAGGGAATTAGCTATCCAGCTCCCATTAAAAGTTACTGGAATTTGGGCACCTAACTCCATTAGGTTCTTATTAAAATCTCAGCCCAGATGCATTTTAGCTCTTCATACGTGCACAAAAAAGCGCTATTACAGATAGGAAACTCAAGACCTCCTCATTTCAGGTCAACCGTACGAGACAGCATGATCCAGCGGATAGGACACTGGACATCAAGTCTGGACAACTGAGTTCTAATCATGGCTCTGCAAATGACCTGCTGTGTGACCTTGAGCAAGTCTCTTCACCTCTGTGTCTGTGGTTCTCAGTCTGTCTTCTCTGTTTAGATTGTAAGCTCTTTGATGTAGGGTTTGCCTCAGTCCATGTGCCTGCACAGCACCTAGGACAATGGGGCCTCAATCTTGATGGAAGCCGCCAAGTGCTAGAGAATCACAAATAATATCAGCACCACCATTGCTATGAGAAACTCTGGTGTGGCTTATTAATGTTTCTTTAGCTCATTTAGAAACTTCTGCCTGTAATATCCATGAGCAGTTTGAATCATCCCTGAGTATAGTAGGATGCAGGGACCCCAGTAACAGAAAACCTGCTTGGATGGGAATTGTGGTGGTCCAAGGTACCCCCAATATTTACTTCACTGAAGTCCTACATCTAGCCAGGGCAACCCCAAAAGTCAGTGGTGGGGGCAAGGGAGTGAGTGACCAGCCAGGAGATATGTTGATTATGGGCATTTCATGAGCAGCCTCTGGGAGCAGAGCTTCACTGTCCTTAAAGCAGAGGGAGGACAGGGGTGCAAGAATTGCCTGCCCCCACACAGGTGGATTCCTTTTGGTATTGGGATATGAAATCAACCTCCTTAACCAAATGGATGAACTCAAACAAGCAAGACACTATTGATCTGCTTGTTAAGAGCCCACTGCAAGGGGGCAGAGCAGAGACACCCCAGGGGGAGCATTAACACACATCGTACCCCAAGTAATACAAACTCTCTCAGGGATGCTCCATGCACGCAGAGTATAAACATGCTGTGCCATCCATTAGGGAGTGCAGCTTGATCTTCTCCCTCCTTCCCTAGTACACTGGCCTTGTTCCACATGCTGGTGTGGGAACCTCTCCTCACGCTCTTTCAAGTGACTTTCTCAACCAGTGGAGGACAACACAAGCAGGACTTCTATTGTGAACAACCCTGTTCAGGCCACGCAAGGGGCAGCAGTGAATAGCCTTCCCTCTCTCCTACTTGCTTGCACAAGGCCACTTGCAATATAGCCCTAAGTGTTTTAACACAATGCATGATATATCCAATACAGGAAGTTTAAATGGCATGGGAAACATTCTAGTGATACAGTAGTTCTCAGACAGTTATACATTCCAGCACAAAAGGCAGTTTTCTTCTATATTAGAATGGCATTCTGACATGAGCCAAATATTTTTGCATATTTTGGTATGTTTTCCTTCATTACAACATCATCCAGGCATAGGAGTAACTAGTGCGAGTGTGTGCGCTTACAGGCATACCTGGAAAACTCATAGTTGAACTACGGTACTTATTCCAAAACAAACAGCTGCAACTCCTACACTCTGTGTCAGAGTATCTGGAATATGCCCCTTGGAGCTTGTTTTTGAATGTTTCTTAATAGTCTTATGTCTCACAATAGAAGCAGGCAGTCCAATTTGCCTTCTAAGAAACTTTTCAATATTATGAGCTTTTACTTATATTCTCACCCATACTTTCTATCTGGTTGCAGTCAAAAGCAAAATAGTCTTCCTTACTTTGAAGTAACTTATCTGCAGTTTCCTCTTACAGCACCAAAAGATGGCAATGACTTCTTTTAACCTGCTGTTTCAGCTCCTTTTAGAATACTATCTAATAATCTGTTGCATATAATCTAGATCTATTTGTTTTAAGTCAGTAAACAGACATTGCTTAAAGACAGACAAATGATGAGGACATATTTATAAATTAAACACACCAATATGTCCTCTTCATTATTTATCACTCACCCAGTCTTTGTGTCCTCAGCAAACTTTATTAGTAATGATTTTATGTTTTCTTACAGGACATTGCTAAAATGTTAAATAGCACAGGGCTGAGCACTGATCCTTGCAGGACACACCCGCTCAATGTTGTTTCCCCATTTACAATCACATTTTCAGACCTATCAATGAGCCAGTTTTAATCCATTTAATGTGTCCCATTTTGATTGGGTCACTCTAGTTTTTTAATTAAAATACTGTGCAGTTCTAAGTTAAATGTCTTACAGTAGTCTATTATATAGTACTATTACCTTTATCAACCAAACTCGTAATCTCATCAAGAAAGATAAAATTAGGTTGACAAGATTTGTTTCCATAAACCCATACTGACTGTCTTTAATGCTGATGGCAATAGATTTCTTCTTATGTCCCTTTGTTTCCCTTATCAATTTTCTACAATAACCAGTTTCTTTTCCCATTTGTTCTAATATATATATCATGCTGCTCTCTCATCCCGTCTGAGCCAGTGTGGTGGGGTGGGGTTTCTTTAAGCATGAGAAGCCTGTAGTATTGAGGCTTTTGGGGCATCTAGTAAAAATGTTCTTAAACAGTTCTCAATAATCATTCAGATTTTTCTGTTTAAATTCCTTCTCCCTTCTAATTTGACTTATTATTGTTTCAGCTTTGTGAAATTGCCCCTTTTGAAAAACCAAGTACATATAAATATTACTGGTTTGGACTTTATTCTGTTGGCACATAAGAAGCATAATCAAGTAGAGATCATTTGCATCTAAGGAACCACTAATTTTTAGTTGAGTACCAGCAGTTCATTAAGAGAATCTTTTGCCTTGCGTCTTCTTTTGTCCATGGGACAGGAAGGACCTCCAGGAAGACCATTTGGACATTCTTCTCCTTTAATACCTTTCAGAGTTCTCTGAAGTCATCTATAATCTGTGAGATATTCTGCAATCATGCTGACCTCCTAATACTCAATGTACCAGGCCTGATCTATGAGAGGTGCTGATCACCCACTGCTCCAAATGAAGTTAATGGGAGCTGTGAATACTCAGTATCTCTGAAAATCAGGCCCATCAATGCTGTTCATTGGCCTGATTCTCCTCTCACACCTGAGTAATTTAAATAACTTCAGTGGAGTTACTCCTGATTTGCAGTGGTGCAAGATCAAAAAGTCAGGCCCAGCACATGTACCTTTACCAGATTCTGTCATTTGAGGGAATGTAGAGATTCTATGGAAAAATTGTCTGCATGGAATCTCTTTTAAGATGTGTTTCTTTACCTAGCATGTACAGTGCATGCATAGTGAAAACATTTACCTTCATCAATGGCATGAAGAAATAACTGAAATGTTTTTCTTTTTGCCAGTAATAATAGAACAGGGGCTTATTTTAGTCTGAAAAACCAAAGCAATCTGAACAGTTTAGACAATCTTAAGTAACCTTCCTTTGGAACTGAGAAGCACTTCACAATTCTGTGTTAAAATGCAAAAGTAAAATAAAGCAGAAATCCTGTTATCTGTACTAATTCTTGTGAAAACGGAAGCAGTAGCCAACAATAATGCATGTTATATCTTGATAGTTTGAAGCAGGACGTTATGAAATTCTACAGGTGCATTTGACTTTCTGGAACAGTGCTTGGAAAAACTTTATCTCTTCCCTATTAGAGCAACAATAATAATTCTGCATTAGTGATCATGAGCTGATTCGCTGAGGAGTGAGCTGCAGATTGGAAACACAGCTTATGCTACTAGTGACAGAGCGCTGTGAAAAAGAAATCTATTTCCCTAATTAATATACTGCTTGTAGATCCCTGTTAATTTGCAGAATAAACAGACATTTCAATGAGAAACTACTTTTAGAACTGGCTGCAAGTGCTTTGGACAATAGGATTACAATTCAAAATGATCTGGACAAACTGGAGAAATAGTCTGAAGTAAATAGGATGAAATTAAATAAGGAGAAATCCAAAGTACACCACTTAGGAAGGAACAATCAGTTGCACACATACAAAATGGGAAACGAGTATCTAGGAAGGAGTATTGCAGACAGGGATCTGGGGGTCATAGTGGATCACAAGCAAAATAGGAGTCAAAAGTGCAACACGGTTGCAAAAAAAGCAAACATCATTCTGGGATGTGTTAGCAGCAGTGTTGTAAGCAAGACACGAGAAGTAATTCTTCTGCTCTATTCCGTGCTGATTAGGTCTCAACTGGAGTTGTGTGTCCAGTTCTGGATGCCACATTTGAGGAAAGATGTGGACAACAGTATATTAATGAGGCCAAGAGCATACTAATGGCTTGTCTCCAAGGAGAGTCACTGCATGGGAAGCCAGAGTGTGAATTTACAGTGCACCAGCTTGCACAGTAACTCGCCACATTCTGGGATTGTCACTGTGCTGTAGCAGTGTCCACACAATGAGTTACTGCAAGGCAAGTGGATGTGCTGTAGCTTCAGATCCTGTCTTGCTGTGCAGTAACTTGCCTCATAGACATACTCTTAGGGCTTGTCTACACTACATGCTGGATCAGCGGGCAGCGATTGATCCAGCAGGTTCGAGTTATCGTGTCTAGTATAGACGCGATAAATCAACGCTGAGCGCTCTCCTGTCGACTCCAGCACTCCACCAGAATGAGGAGCACAAGTGCAGTCAACAGGAGAGTGTCAGCTGTCGACTTACTGCAGTGAAGACACCACGGTAAGTAGATCTAAGTACGTTGACTTCAGCTACACTATTCATGTAGCTGAAGTTGCGTATCTTAGATCGACCCCGTGTGGTGGTGTAGACAAGCCCTTAGAATCAGAAAAGGGCTAGACATTTTACGTGGAAAATGAGAATATCTATAGTCCTGTAAGAATAGGATACAAAAAATTATAAGGGATGTGTGTCTTCATGCGTTAGGGCATAAACAAAAAGCAGAGGAAAAATGAAAGGGTGAGACATGAGGAATAAGGTATCCACATTGCAAATGCTACCCCTACCACTGGTATTAACACCCTTCTTGATAGTCTCAGCAGAGAGGCAAAGGAATAGTTATAGATACTGAACTACCCTCTCACTCCCTCTATGGTCAAGGCAGAGATATATGAATAGAGCTGTGTGTGGTAGCTGGTGCTACTGTCTGTCCAGTGAAAGCATTTCTGACGAGAACATTTGAACAATGTTTTAAAATCACTTGCATCTGATAAGAGCACAGTTTTGATTTATGCTAATTATTTAACCTACTACAATAAAATAAGTATAGCTTCTGTTTGTCAGGGTTTATTAATTTCATGGAGGGGGTGTTATTTTAAAGAATTTTTAATTTTTTATGTGTATGTCCAAAGAAATCAGGGTTTTTCAAAGCTTTCTTTTACTGTAATGAGTAACGTGTATTACACTAAATACCACTGTAAAGAGTAATGTATTGAGTAATCTCTTCCCTAGTGTGCTTTCACGTAGTACAGTTTCAAATAGAACTATGTTAAAGTACCCTAAGAAGCCTTTAGTGCACACTAGCAGGGTCCACATGAACCAATTAACGTGTAACACTTTAGTGCACTTTAGAAATCGTACCCTTGTAGTCCACAACACTGTTCCAAGTACACAAGCCCTTAGAAACAAATAACCATTTCTGATGTCCTTCCGATATTTACTGGATAAATACCCTTTTTTTAAAATCTGGGTGTTTTATCAGAAGACCGCCTTCCCCCCACACTCCACCCCAATAAAAGCACAAACAGCTCTATTTTCAAGAATAGTCAAGCCATAAAAATCACACCAGCTTTTGATGAACTGTACATGAACATTTGCATGTTCAAAGCTCTGACATGTTAAAAAACAATTAATCATAAGTTCCAAATAATACAAAATAGTTCTATTTATGTAAGAACTTTACGTAGGAATTTGTACATGTATTTTGATTGATGGTTTGGAACAGAAATTGCATGTGCACATTCTTAGAATTTTCTCAGTAACTTTTCTCTTTGTGCTCTAAGTACATCAAACATACAGAATGGACTTTAACAAAACTCCAGACATTAATGGCCATGCACTGCCCTCCATCTGCACACCCAACTCCGATCAAAATTATTATATGTACTATGGTAGCACCCAAACTGGAGATCCCAATCTGGATTGTGGGCCCATTGTGCTGGGGACTGTACAAACATACAGTAGAAGACAGTTCCTGCTTCAGGAAACTTACATTTAGTCCATGGGACTCTTGCATCAGGAATGAGAAAAATTGCATTGACCTTGGGTTGTAGGGGACATTGACGCACTCACACCTGGAAAGAAACAAAATATTGATCTCAAACATTTAGAAGCAATTAAAGCCTACAACGATGAAGAACATTTTTGGTGCAAGGTGTGTGTGTCTGATCACACTGAAAACTTATCCACATAACAGGTAAAGCATGAATAATGGTGGTGCTGCCTTCCCCACCACTATGCCTGGAGAAACCTCTGCTGGAGTGAGAAGTTAGTTCAAGCTCCAGGGCTCATTCAGCCTTTGGTCTGTTGGCTGAGGGTGCCTACAAATAGCGTCAACTTCATTCTGGACACTCGCTTATTTGAAACAGGAGTCCCAGACTAGTGCCATAAACTCATTGCACACAACAAGTCAATAAAGAGTAATCATACAGCAACAAGAATAGTCCAGGGTGCGTAGGAAATTTTGGAAAAATGAACCACGTTATAAACTATTTCCCTCTTCTTTAAAAGAGAAAAAGCCAGAATCTGGACCCCTGTGGAAAGCTGGAGTAAAATGGACCTTGCACAGGAAAACTATAAATCTAGAAACAGACTTCTCCACCATGGAGTACCAGTGCAGGTGCTGCACAACCCATACATGGGTCCTTTGATCAGTGGAGCCACATGGCTGTGGATCCTTTGGCCACATCTCACTTTTCTCCCAGGCCTCGCTTAGCTGCATCAACTCCCTACTGCTGCTACATAAACAGGTTGCGGACATGTAACAATCACATGCAATAGGAGAGGTCAATGGGAGATGCAGGTGAAGAGCAAGTGCTTTGTACTTCTGGGGATGTGGCTATACATTTGCAGTTGCCTATTCACAAATACGTAACATTCAACACTGCAATTTCACATACAAATATTCATCCATGCCACCCCTCACCCACTTTGCAAATGGCAATTTTTGCATGTACAATGAAAAGTGAACTCTAACTCAGATTAATTAAAAATCTCCTGCATGCAAACATTGCAGCTAACAGGAATTGGCACATCCAATAACATTTGCTAAACTCTGTGTTAGCCTTGCAAGCTAAATGTGTTTTTTGGAAAATTTGCTCCTGAGATCACACTTTGAAATGTCTCCAAAAGCTGAAATACCCTTATCAAAGACTTCACTACAATGGGACTACCATCCCACTTAAATGAATTGTATATTTCATTGGGGGTGAGGGGGAGGAGAAGTGTGGGAGGGAAAGCTCAGAGTTCACTTGGAGTGTTAATCTTAAGAGTTAGAGGGTCTTTGTGAATTTACTTGTTTGTGCAGCATTCCACACTTTCCTAAGAAAGCCTATTGTGGAAGATGCCTAACTCCGACATGAACGGAGCCCTTCAGGGCTAAATCAAAATCAATACTCAGACTGAGTGAATCACGAAAGACATGTTTCATTATATTGCCAAGAGATATTAATTTCAAAATATATTAAAAGGCTACATCTACATCTAAAGAGACAATTTTAAAGACTCAGTTTTCCCTTTCTTTTTAGACTTAACCAATTATGCGTAACTTGCTTGCCAGAAGCGATTACATTTTTAGATGTAATGGAACAAAAAGTTAAAGGACCTTAAATGGTTAGGAATATATTGAGTATTACAGATAGTGTTCACATATTTTCCATAGATAGTCTCCTCCTTTTATCTGTACCCAATTTTATCAAAAGAAAATGAGCATTGCCAAATCATTTCTTATAAGATCTTTACAACAATGAAAAACAACAATTTAGAAAAAGAGATGGCAAAGGACAGATGGAAAAACCAATCTTTTTTAAAAAAAGAATTCAAGATTTTACATCCGGAAGACTACAGGAATATTTTAGCACTGATATTCTGCCAAACAATTACATGATCAACTGTACTACTCTGACTTTAGATTCCACTTCTTCCTAATCACTATGAGAGTGT
The DNA here is from genome assembly GCF_965152275.1 of Natator depressus. Lineage (NCBI taxonomy): Eukaryota > Metazoa > Chordata > Testudines > Cheloniidae > Natator > Natator depressus. The sequence goes on along the minus strand of NC_134238.1, from coordinate 109,013,278 downwards.
GTTAAAATCTGTCCCAGACAAAAATTTATTACCCACTTACACTTATTCAGCAGGCTTTGAAATATACTAGTGGACCGTTTTTGGAGAGCAGGTGTCTAACATCAAAAATAAAAACCAAAAAAACCTCCACAGCCATTGACTGAGAGAGACAGCAGAGGGACTGAATGAAATGAAGGCTAAACTGTACTTATAGTAGGCTGACAGGCCCATAAAGATCAGGGTTGACGCACATTGGCAGAGTAATGTATGTGTCCTGCTGCTGCCTGTGCTGTACTTCTTCTATGGGCCGCACTTTCCAATGCCGTGGAAATGGTGCCTGTCAGGAACATTGGTCACAAATCTCCTTCTGATTATACTGGTGTAAATCTGGAATAACTCCTCTGACTAATGAGGAAACTGGTGTAACCAAGAAAAGAATTTGAGCCATTAAATGAAAAATTAAAATAACTAGAGAAAGAGCATGTATTAAGATGAACTGGTTAAAAATTTAGTAACCTAAGGTGTTATGTTTATGCATCTTTTGTACATGTTTTATAATTTTTCTTTTAATACCTAGCTCTTATATAGCATTTTTCAATCAATTGATCTCAAAGCACTTTATAAAAGGAGGTATGTATCATTATCCCCATTTTACATATGGGAAAACTGAAGCACTGAGAGGTGATGCAATTTGCCCAAGGTGTAATAAACCACTGAAAATATGGGATTAGAATGGATATGCTGGCAAATGTTTAACCATAGATGGCAGCATTGCTATATACAGGACCAGATCCTAGCTGGTGTAAATCAGTGTAGCTTCACTGACTTCAGTGGAGCCACGTAAATTTATGCCAGCTGAAGATCTGGCCCTATACTTTTACAGTTTTAAACCATGTTTTTAGAATTAAATCTAGTTTTGGAGCTGTCAGGTCTCATTTCAAGAAAGTACTTTAGTGCTTGCTTAATAGAGCTGGTTGGAAAATAGGAAAAAAATTATACTTTATCAGGAATTCAAATTTTGATTTATTTTTATCAGCTACAAGCTGGCTGAAAAAAAGGGGTGATTGCTTGTGAAAATGTTTGAAAAAAAGGTCATTATTTTCGTGCTCAAAAACTTTAAATTTTTGGCCAGCTCTCATCTTTAATGTTAATTGCACAGTTAAATCCCATTGACTTCAATAGGATTTAAACACATGCATAGCTTTAACCATGTGCTTAAGTGCTTTACTGAACAGAGATACTTTCCTGAATCAGGACCTCAGTGTGGGGGTAAAAAAATGCTTTTTAAATCTCATATGCTTGTCCCTGATCCTGGGCCATCCTTGTTCTTCATGTCAGCTAGAGCAGCCTTCAGGCCCTTCTAAATGGTGCTGACTGCCAAAGACCTAAAGAACCATTGCAGGAGCAAGTGATCAGCCAGGCATAAAGGAGCTGTGGTTACACCCTTTATCCCAGCCATAGAGGCATCTCAGAGGAGGTTGCTTTAGTGCCCTGCTGCAGGGGAATCCTTCAATGACTGTGTAAGCAGCTTGACACTGGCAGGGTGGTGTAAAGCTGTCCCCAAAGACTAGAGCATCAGACCCCGTTGGCTTTTGTGTCAAGGTGTTTTTAAAATCATGTAAGCTGTAGAAAGGGGCATCTGAAATCCCTTGGGCAAAACAAACTACACGTCCTAAGGGAGAGTAAATTTCAGGTAATGAACAAGACAGGAGTGATCAAGAGAGAAACTTGTTGGACTGAAAACAACAGCTTTAAGAGCACAGCCTGTGATTAGTGCACAGGAGTGCCCACATACCTTACTTGTGTATGTGATTTCAGAGAAATGCTGAAAGTAAAAAAAAATGACCATCTGCCAGTAAAAATGACTCTGAAGTGGTTGGCAACCTCAGCTGTAGCCATTTCCCATTTACTTAACATTATAAACATTTCAAAAGATTTAAACTATTTCCTGTGCTTCATGGTATGGCCTCCCACACCCGAACTACTTTACATCATCATGCTAGAATGTACTACAGGGAATATTCACTATTCAGCAAGGATCAGTTTTATTTAAGCACAACTGCATGGTTTTTAGGAAGCTTCTTTGTACATTAATTTTACATTCAGACACTCCTTAAATCGCTGTACTTCAGTTCGATAGGATATTTATGGCCTGATTTTCAAAGGCGCAGGGGCACCAGCTGCTGCTGTTGATTACAACGAGAGCTGGAGTTGTCCAGAATCTTTGAATAATCAGGCCATTTAGCATATTTTATTACTGTAATTTTGTTACAGCCCACTTATTCTTTGATATAAAGGACGCTTTCAGGCAGTATTGTACTGTATACCATTTGCAATATACAATTATGTACATTTGTTTATAGTATGGTAGCATCTAAAGGGCCTCAAATCAAGATTGGGGCCCCATTGTGCTGGATTGCTGTATGAACTTGACCCGATTGGAAAATGGGTTTTCTTTCCTGTGAAAAAAGTTGAGTTTTTGGTGAAAAGTTTAAAACCAAAATATTGCAGCTCTTATTTCAATTCTGAAATGCTGCTGCAATGCCTCATGGGAATTGTAGGTTGGGTGCTTCATGCTGCCATTCTCATCTATAGGCTGGGCTCCCTTGCTGAGCTACATCTTCCATGATGCACCACAGTTTCCCCTCCTGGTGAGGGCAGGCCATGAATCATGACAATACCGTCATGGCTGCAATGTTTTATGGGAGATGTAGTTTGCCTTGGGTTCCCAGAATCAAAATATTTCTGGTTTTGGCTGAAAACTCCCTTCTCCTCCTCCCCCCATCCCCGAGCATGCAGAGTTTTTGTTTGTTTTTGTTTTTGTTTTAAAACAGAAACTCAAAATTTTTCTCAGAAAACTTACGTTTAACAAAGCTGCGTCCAAAAGCATTTCACCAGAGAATTACAGCTCACAAAGCAGATTTTTTGCACACAATTTCTGTTACTCAAAAACCTAATTTTTCATTGAAAAATAGTTGACATAAAATTTGCTACCAACCCTTGTATAAACTTAGAAGAGACAGCCCCTGCCCCTGAGAGATGGTTCTAAAGGTCTAATTTTTTCTCCTTTTTTCCTTTAGTTCCAAAGGCCTAGTACATCCCACAAATCATCGTATAACCTGCTTTGAATAAAAGCATCCTGTTTGTGAAGAACATTGGACTGTCACCTATTTCAAGTAATTTCACCTGAAGATAAACAATGCAGTCCAAAGATATATGCTGAAATAGATGCTACAGGCGCTATATAAAATAAAATAGCTAGTCTAGTAAATAAATATGGCATGAACCAACACCCCAGATCAAAGCACTTCTGAACTTCAGATCCAGATCCAAACTTCACAGCTTAACCTCTCTGCTTATCTCTACTCATGAAACACAACAACACTTGTATGGTACTGATGAAAATGAGAATAGCAGGTTTAAGTAATCAGCTGTCACATTCTCATAAGATACTGCAATTCACTCATGTAAACCCTAGTGTAACAATAATAGGAATTATCCATATTAGTCTCTGTGCACTAAGGCATGAATCCATCAGTAGAATAGCACCTTGTTCATTGTACCACTTGATGTTTCTGTTTTTCCTTTTTGATCATTTAAACATAATGTCAATGGACTCAGTCCTGGACCCTTTTATACAGTCTTATATACTGTGGTATAACCAGTGGTTCATGGACGTCAGAGGGCATGTAAATTGGCTGTGCACCAGGCCAGCTAATCCTAGAGAAGTTGACCTACTGAGAGGCAGTAAGGGAAGAGATTCTGCACCTGTGCTGCAATCTGCAGGCACAGACCTGCTGGGGTATTACTAATACCTACCTAATAATATCTCAGATATTCTGAGAGACCAACCATATTCTCCAACTGGCAAAAGAGCAGGCTGGAGGCTTGTGGTTTTGGTGGCTCTATCTCCAGGTGATCAGAAACATAGGTACCCATAGGTCTTCAAGGGCAACTTATTTGCTTGCAAGTGCAGGGATTAAGGACCATCACATAAGGATAGATGTTTGGTAAAAATTACAAGGTTTAACCAAGTTGCAGGCAGAAACCTGTCACCAAAAAAAGGCATCTGGAGTTTTGCCAGCATGGTTTGTGGGTTAGCACTAACACAATGCTAAAACAACTACAAGATATGACACTACAAAAAACAAAAACACCACTCTATGTACCAATAACCAAGGCTGTCAACCAGTGTGAACCAAGCACTATAAATCACCTCACAGAGGTGCTTGAGGCTTCAGTAATCAATGTTTGTAAACACACCAAGTTTCTCAAATGAAAGGCTCTATAAAAACAAAAGTTAATATTATGAATTTCCAAGATTACATAGAAAAAAGTAGTTCCATAACTTACTAGATCTGCGCTCTGTAGGAATGTTCTCCATGTAGAGAACCCACACACATCCTTTTAACAGCCAGGTCTTAGCAGCCCTACAGGTGATGTTTTGCCCACTGGATGTTGAACATGCTTGCATGTACCGTAATAGGAAGTTAGTGCACGGACACATGTCAATATGTCCAAATGGGGTCCATGTTATTATATAGCAGAATCTGTACCTTACACAGCACTCTGGCACAAAGAGGTGTCTCTCTGCCAGTGAGTAACATTCAGTGTTATAAGAGTGCTCTACAAAAGATATACAAAATAATAATACGGAGAGATGCACCAAACTGTTGGTACTCTAAGAATATGCAGCATTGTTAATGAATGTTCAAGTCCTCAAGAGTTACTCACATTTATAGGAAATACATGGCAGATCAGCCTCAGCACAATACTCAGTCCTAATTCTTTCATTTCTATGTTCTGCATTCACATCCCAAGCTGTGGTGGTCGGCTGTGCCCATGTCCACGCTGAAGAGATGGAGCAAAAGGCATGCCAGAATCTTAGGCAGAGATGAGGCTCACTATCTCTCTGCCTCTGAGTTTCATAGCTAATGATAGGAAAGAATCATACATTTCTTATTAGCATTGAAACATTAACGAGGATCTCTCCAAAAAGATGTGAGAGCGAAACAGGATCACACAGTGTTTCAGACCAGAGAGACAATGTAAAAAGCACATATGTAGACAATGGGATTTTCCGTGTAGGTGCTGAAGTCTTCAGGCTCCTTAACCTTTCACTACTTGCTGTGTCTTTACCAGTATCAGTCAACCTTTTGGTAATACCTACAGGTTTAGTAGCTTTTGCTTCCTTCTCCCTGTAGTCAAAAACAGATTTGTCTTTTGAGAACAAAAGACAGTGAATTATCCTGAAGACTTCTTAATATCTTAAATAAATCAAAGTTTATTAGAAAATGGAGAGAAATCAGATGAAATATAAACAAGATGAAAGATGCTTAGGTCTAAACCTACCCTCAGACTTCACTCAGGTAGGCCAAAACTTTTGGGAACAGAAAAAAATCTTGGGCTATATCCTCAGCTTCAGTAAAATGACATAGCTCCCATTAGGGACTCGTTTATCTAGAGTTCCTGTCTTTGTGTCAGCCTTTTATGGTGGGTCAAAGTCTTTCACTAGCTCTTAGTTTTTGGGATGCTGTGATGCTATTTCAAAATCAATGACCAACCTCTATATCATTCCCTTCCTATACTCCTGATAATCTTTCAAATCAAAGCATGAATCTGAATTTCCATTTTAGCCCTGAAGTCCTATGTTGGATTCATAAAATGTTTGCTCATGTCCAATACTTTTGGAAAGCAAAATAATCCTTGATCCCTTCCCCATACAATAGCCATGACATAACATTTATTGAAAGCTCTCCTCTCTGTAGTTATTGTTCCAATTTCCTCTCGGCATTTCAGAAGGCCCTTTATTATATTAAGATGCTTGGATACTGTGGTGAATGGAGCTATATAAGTACTTAAAATAGATAGAAAGAAGAATAGCCAATATTGCATAGCCCTCCGTTGCACAATTCATTTGCATATTATCCCCTCATGTGCCTATGGCACCCATGGATGTATTTTCTTGAATGGTCAGACAGCCATTCCCTTTCAGCCCCACTCTTAATGGCAACTCATAAGCCACTGGTCCGCATCGGGAGCAGTGTGGTGCCACACTGCACCAGCTGGAGCTAAGGGCAGCATTTTGTCTCCCTGGTATCCCTGGTTTGGAGTAGGAATGCTCCCATGAGCTACTATGCTGACAGGAATACAACGTGCACTCTGCCAGCTGGTCCAGGATGAGGTGTGCTACAAGGGCATGACTCTGTCTCCTCTCCACCCCTTTTAAAGGTTCTAGCAGTTTATACTGGTGCAGTCCTTGCTTCATGGACTGCAGTTGTGGCTGGACCCTGTATACAGGGTGTAAAGGGAGGAGGAATTTCCTTGTACTTTCCTCCCTTGTATACTTGTGCTGGCAGAGTCAGGTCCAAAGTGACTATCTTTCTTTTCAATTCCTTATTCTTAATAGCACCATGTTATCTCAAATACAGTTTCTGGTTGGATGGTATCCACTCCACTAGAGCAGCCACAATAACTTAGGTTTGTTGTTGTGGGAGGGAGGAAAGAAAGTAAGGGGGAGAAAAAGAGAAACACCAGCATGCTTGATGCAGGAGGAAAGCCTGCTTGTGTTTAATACATTGGAGAAATTGTTCAAGAACAGCCCATCCATGTGAAAAATATTACCCTTATATTGCTGCCAAATTCAGTAAGGCCTAGTCTGATCGGCTGTGTAAGTGCCAATCCTATGAATTAAAACTGCCGGGATGTGGTTTCAACTTATACACCCAATTTTTCCAAGACTATAGAACATTTGGGAGAGAATAAAACTTGCTTATTTAAATCAGCTCCTTTACTCTTGTCTATTTGCTCCAACCAAATTTTTTTAAGGACATTGTTATTTGGCAAGTTCTACAAAATCAGCACCTAATTCCAGGAGCTGGAATACTGACATCACATAATCAAAAGGGACCTAACAGTACTTTAAAAATTACATGAGAATTATGTATTTTCATTCATATTGAACTCTCCTTCCCAAGAACCACTGCCCTCTATGCCCTCACCTCCCCAAAAATATGTTTTCTAATAGGAGGGTTACAGCAGAATTAAAATACTCTACTGAGCAACCACCTCTCCTGCCCCAGGCTGAATAGCAACTCTAAGTAGGGGGGGAACCATTAGGGACCTGGGTATTTTTGTAATGTGGTGACATGCATGACATGATATATGAGCTATGTATGCATGTAGGTGACAGGTATGCATGTTGTGCCATGGTGCTTCTTGTTTAAAAGCAGACAAGATTGGAAAATACATGAGAGGCATAGAGGAAAAATTTTTAGTTTACTGCCCTGCTCATCAGAATGGAACCAGACAGAAGACTGGAAGCACAGTACAACGTGAACACACCTGTGTAGCAAAACACAGCTGGTACAGGTATCCATTGGGCTACACGTCATGGCAGCACCCTTTAAACAAGAGTGCTGCATAAAGCATTTTTTTCCATTTGAATTGGACTAAATCCCAAGCTATATAAAATGTTGACATGAAATCAAAAAGGAAACTTTTGTCTAGTAAGCTGGGCGCATTCTGGACAGGTTGAGTGCATGCAAGTGCTTTGTAAGGAAGTGTTCTTTTACTATAAAACCTTAAAATATATATTCCATAAATGTAAATAGAAAGGGATATTCACTTACAACATGCCTTCCCCCTCTCTAAAAATAAAAGTATTAAAAATAAACTGATGAAAGCAGCAGCAAGGAAGCACTTTTTCTTTTAAAGCGAATCCACATCCATGCCATTCTGTCATAAAAGAATAACGCTTGTCCAAAACAGACCAACTGGGACACTAATATACATGGAGCTTGCTCCTACTCCCAATGGCAACATTCCTCTTGACTGCAATAGGAGCAGGAGCAGTCCCAGGGTGAAGAGGAATAGGAAGATTCAAGCCTCTTCAGATCCCCAGCCTAGAATTAAACATATTCTAATTAGCTTATAAAAGTTCTCAGCTGCTGAACTAAATCAATGCACACGTACCTCTTTTCCTTTGGGGTTTTGGGCAAAGTTCCACTGAGGTCTACTCCAGGAAACTCCTACTGCGATTGAGGGTAGACTAGGGTCATAAGTCCTGCAGGTTTATACTGGCTTGGTTTTGATTTCTGACTACATCACCTACGATTTTACATACCTAATGTCAACTCTCATTTCTGGCCGAAAAGTTCTCCATTGCAATTGGTAGCAAGTCTTGATAATTCCCTAAAACCTTGCAAAAACACTAGCAATAAGCTCAAACAAATTTTGAATTGCCACTAAACCTAGAGAAGCTGGTGGTCTGAAAGTGTTAGATTAAATAATCTCCCTAGATACATATCAAACCAACGTTTGAGCATATATTATTTGGAATGAACTTGTATATTTTTGTGAGATATTTAGCCATTCAAACTAAGTAATCATTACTAATGGGGAAGTTCACAAATGACAAAAAAAGGGCAGGGTAAAGGTTTTTGTTATAAGAATGCTTGTTCCTTGTTTAGATATTCACTTAGTCATATCAATTATACTCTCATTAAAAAATAAAAATGGGAATAACATTCCATTTTTGGAACTAAAACTTACTCAGAAAGCAATCATATAGCACACAGAAGACCTAATCAGGGCGAGGCTGTTGGTTTGGTCAACAGATGCAGCATTTCAGAAGAAACAAGAGTAACATGCTTCATTTGTCTACTGTCATCCAGGTTCTCATCACACTGGTGAAACCAGATGCCAAGCCAAGAACTCACATAGGCCTCTGCCACAAGAGGACTAATGAATTCCCATCCAAGGCAATGTTATGTTCAGAGAAGTAGGGAGGGCCATATCCTCTTCTCATGTAAATGGGCACATCTTCTTTGAATTAAATGGAGTTTTGCCCCTTTACACTGACAAGAATTAGACTCTGAAACTACCTATTCCATTATCTAGTCCATCCCCCAGCCAATGCATTGTCGTTTCCTAATCCAATACATTTTGCAGTACTTGATTCAGCCTAATGTTAAAAGTTTCACACTATTGGGCTTTCACTATGTCCCTTGCCCTTGGGAGTTTCTTCCCCAGTTGGTCAATCTATTTTTCCCTTTTTTCATTTAATCTCATTACTTTGAGATATATCGCATGGTGTCACCCAACACAATTAACTCTCCTGACTTACTGTTTATTTTCAACAATTTCAGGGAATTTCCTTCTCAAAATTTCAGAGAAAAGCAGGTTCCTCTTTTCACTGTGTTAACCTGTACATATATTATTGTTCTGTAAGATGTCTCACACTTTTTTCAAGAAGGGCAGAATTAGGCAAACAGGTGTCTTTGAAGTACCTCGTGTAACATTTGATATGGGATGGTGTACCATTCATGGTGTAGCCCTCTGGTGCATTGTGCGCTAGATGGAGAGGACAGAATTTCATCTTGACTGCCCCTTTTTATGCCTCTCTGTTACAGCTGTGTGGAGGGTGTGAGTTCTATTTTGCCAAAAAGATTATGAGATTTCATAATCTGACTTTGTCATGAATTGAAACAAAAGCCAAAGATATCAAAATTCTCCATAAAAGGAAAATTAAAAAAAGGTTGATCTAAATATTTTGTTTTGACTATATTATATTATACATATAATAATATAATAAAATTAAAAACAAAAAAAGTCTTTTCAAGATGAAAATTGAAATGTTTCATACTGAAAATGTTGAAATGGGACCTTTTGACACTGTTGGAACTTTTTGTCTCTCGTTTTCTTTCAAAATGGAATTGCAGCGAAGTCCTCTGATCAAGCCAATTTCACAAAGCATTTCAGTTTCAATGGATCTGCAGATTCTGATGGAATAGGGTTCTGTCAAAATTTCTCCAACCACAGATATACTATTTGTGCTATGGGATTTATTGTTTCATGAGCTAAAGAGGTTTTCAAGTTTTCCTATGTGGCCAGAGAGCGAGTTGTTTCTTGTTTGAATTCTCACACATGCACATTGTGGGCAAAGTTCTCTGCATCAAGCTGGGCCAATTTACATCAGCAGAGAATCTGGCCTTATTTAATATCTTGCTAAATCTTAGTTGCTCCAGATAAATATTTTCAGCCTTCTCACCATCATTAGCATTAAGACCTTTCTTCTTCACAAACACTAACAAATTTATCTCAACAACACTCCTGTGAGGTAATTAAGTATTATTAGCCCCATTTTACAGGTCGGAGGACAAAGGCATGGAGGAGTTAGGAATTTGCCCAAGTCACAGTGGAAGTCAGGTGTCAGAACTGGTATTATAGAATTAAGGACTTCCTGCCTGCCAGCTTGATACTTTCATTGCTAGCTGACACCTCTGCCATACTCTCTGAAAGTAATGACCATCTGTGATCATTTAAAGTCACATTTATTTTTTGTGAGTGTAAGAGTATCAGCTTTGATGTTCAGGTCAAATTCAAATGTGGCCAATGCTTTTTGCCTGCTTCAATTCTCTGAAGTTCCAACTGGATACAACAGCCAAAATTTTGCTGTCTTACACACTCCAAGTCAAATACATGCATTTCTTATAAGTCAGGACACTGCCAGCGGGGAATCACACAGGCTCTTCTACTGCTGCTAACATGGCTGGCCAGGATTCTTTGAATGTTCCTTCAAAACTTTACTGATAGATACAGGGTTTTAACTCATTTTGTTTTTCTCCTTTTCACTCTGCCCCTCTCCCAGCATCTAGAAGATTTAAAGGGCTAGTCCTACCATGTTGGCTACCCCCTCCTGCTACTGTCACCTAGCCCTCTCATCTGCATGTCTTCCCCACAACAGTAGCAGCCTTCACAGAAATGCAAAGTGCCTCTTGCCGATGACAAAGACAAGAGTAAAAGGAGAAGGGAAGACATGCATCCTACCTCCACACCAGAAATCACTACTCCAGCAGCAACCTTCATCAACTACTTCTGCTAAAGGACCATCCTGCAAATCTTCTGACCTATAGCACAGCACTGCCAGACCCCCAGGATCTGGAGAAAGAGAACACCAACCCCTTCACAAGGATTTCAAACTACATTACCCCAGCCCTTGCCAAACCCCAGCTATCACTGGGTTGAGGAGACTTTTCCCATGAACCAGGATAAATTCTAGAACACCACACTCTAGCATAAATCCTAAAACCACGCATTCAAAGCCAATTGTTCAATTAACAACAATGTGAAACAGCAGAGTACAAGAAAACAACAGCTGGAAGTTGCTGAATGCAAGGTCAGTCATCAAACCAGCAGTGTCATTTTGGACAAAGTACCTGACCTTCCTTATATTGCTGAGATATGCCACCTCCAATTGCACCCTCATACAGCTAGTCCACATGGGATACCCTATGTCACAAGTCAAGACAGATTCCAGAATCCAGCAGAAAAAAAAAGAAAAGAGGAGGTGGAGAAGTAGTTCCACTCCAGCCTCAGCTACAGAAGACATTCCATCTCAGGGGAAAATATTAGAGTATATCCATATGATTTGTGAGGTGGAGGACAAGAGACACCTATAACTGCTAATGATGTACAGACCACCAGATGGAAACCCTGTCCCCCAGATTCCTTGTCCTCAGTGACCTCACCTTTCACATAGACAATCTCAAGATCACAGTAGTACTTGATCTCATGGCCTACAGGGAAATCATGGGATTCTCCCAGGCAGCCACTGGATCTACACATGCAGCCAGATATATGTTGGATCCTAACTTTAACCTAGGTCTGGATATTGGAGAAGTCATCAGCATACTAGTCTCCTTGCCTGATCACCACCTCATCCAGGCAAAGATCAAAATCTTTCCCACTTCTTATCAGGGGGGTGAGCAACCAAAGCTGGTTTGCCCTGGCCACGTCAAAGACTGAATTTTGATTGATGAACCACCATAACAGCTGAGCTTCTCTGGGACAGTGGGGATCAGAAAGCCCAGGATGAAGCACATGGGAGCTTAGGACAAAACAGTCTCAGTCAAGGGAATCTTTCAGAGAAGATTAAGTGAATCCCGAGGCTGACCATCTTTAGAAAACAATGCAAAACCTTCCTGTTAGAGAAGATCTTTCCATCACAGAGAATGTCTTTCCATCGTAAGTGACTGTAACATGGCACACAGTCTCCACACTCTGATGTCCAGAAATCTCTTAGGCTCACTAGGGAGTGGCTTCTCCATATTATTTATTTATATTCCCACCACCAATACAACCTTGTGCAGCTAAGTATTTACAATAGTTTCTTGCTCTTTTTCACAGGGCCAGAGAAGAACAGATTTCCCTCCCTTAGGACCTCAGAACATGCTGAGATTAGCTAACCCAATCCTCTCTCTGCTACTTCCTTCCTATCTTCTTTTATAGCCCTCAGCTGATGGCTAATTGGTTCATCAGCCCCCAGATTGATCAGCTAATTAACCACATATTCCCCAATCAGCCTTCTCCAGGGAAACTAATTGGTGCCTAACTGATTAGAAGACTGGCTCACTTGTTAACCTCCAGCACTCAATCACAAGGATGCTCACAATATGGATGGATACCCCTTCTATTGCCTAACTCCTACCATCTCTCTCCTGCACCCAATAATAAACAAACTATCCCAAATATAGCTTTGACCCTGAAAAGAGGGAAGAACGAGACAGACTCCATAAAGTCCACTAGGGACTTCACTGTTGCTATTGTCTGTATGTGGAAGACACTCTGATGCTCCCATACAAAACCATTGGATTAGATTCTGTCCTAAACTGTTGTGAAGCATTATTGTGCACTGTTAAATTGCATGCTGAGTTGTGCCCCAGAGGAGACCACCTGTTTAGTGCTGTGCAAAGCTGATTCCTGCAAGCAGTATATACAGTTAACACCATCTGCTGGAAAAGTTTGTAAATCATTTGAATGTGTTTTCAGACACAAAATGTTTTAAAATAGAAAATCATTGCTGTAGCATGCTGGAACTTATGTTGTGTGAGGAATGTCCAGTATGATGGTGGACAAAGCTTATAAAGTACAAGATCTAGGGATACTTAAAAACTGACTTAGTACAACAAGTGAATAATGAATGGCTTTTAATATAGGACTAGCCTTAAGCACAAGTCCCAGAACTGCAGCCCCTGTGCAGAGGGGAGTACAGAGACTATTACTGGGATGTTACCATGATCACCTTGCCTGAAGTGGGAGGGGAGTAGGTGGAGGCATGGCTCTTCCTTCTACGTGCTGACAAACGTTGAGGGCCAGCTACACTAGGAGCACACCTTAAAGGGGTGGTACAGGTTGCACTCCTCCCAGTCCAATTGAGAAGCCTCCTGCTTCTCCTCAGTGGCCAGTGCAGCTCCATGCTTCCCCCAACAGAGCAGTGTGGCCAAATGCCACAGATTGAGCTTGCATATATAGATTAGAATGGTGGAACTATAGAAGAAGACAAACAAGTCCCAGTTCCCACACAGGACCGTTTACCTAATCCACATTCTTACTTGGAGTCCCCACAAATTGTAAGGCTGGCCCTCCTTTACAGCCCAGTTCTGCTAACCTTACTTACTTTGAATAGGTTTCAGAGTAGCAGCCGTGTTAGTCTGTATCCGCAAAAAGAAAAGGAGTACTTGTGGCACCTTAGAGACTAACAAATTTATTTGAGCATAAGCTTTCGTGAGCTACAGCTCACTTCATCGGAGTAACTCATCATGCCAGTATCCCCACTGAGTTCAATGTGACAATTTGTGAAGGAGGGCACTGCTCAGAATGAACGGGGTGGCTGAATCCAGCCCTATCAAAGAGAACAGTGTGATCCTGAACCAGTTTTATTAAATGTGTGCACAGTGCAAAGAGTGCAGTAGGATTTTAACTACCACACTCCCATTGCAAGTAAGTTTTCAAATTACTATACTAAAACAAAAAGACAGGTACTGCTTTTTCTCTCCCTCATTAAATATCTGCTTTACAGACATACGTATCCCTGGTTAAACAATACAGGACATTGCAAGTAGATGCTTAATACAAAACTGGGCTCTATAAAGCAAGAAGTCAGAATGTTGTGGTTTTGGCTGTGGAGCCTCACCGGACTTCAGCAGTTCAATTTCTGGAGCCCAAGCATGATTCCGGTGCCAAACATTTGTCTGCACACAGTTCCCGTTCAGCTCAGACTCAGTTTTGTCTACATCCCTGTGACTTAGAGGAAGGCACCCGTCCTCCTAGCCCCACATGTGGAAAGTGTCCCATGTGAATGAAATCATACTGACTGGATTTAACAGGCTCTAAGTGAACACAGATCCTCGGACACGGGAGACACAGAAAGAATGAAAAAAAGCAACCCACCATTCTACAGCTAATGATTTTCTATTGGGAAAGCAAAGTCACAAGTGTCATGGCTTCCGGTATTCTGCTCACAGGTGTTTCCAAATCTGGCTCCTGATTATTACCACCTGCTGTTTGTTTTTGCAGGGGATGAGTATGTTTAGAGATTAGATAATACATCTTCTCCATTTGTTTATGTCCCACATGATGAGGAGTGTTTTTCATCTAGACCCTCTTCCTAGATGAAAATCCCCACACTACATAGCCTCAATCAAAAGAACAATTACTTACACATTTATTAGCTATTGTAGCATACTGTATTTATTGTTCAAATTCAATATGTTGACACAGAAACACACACCCACATTTTTGGCTTTCAGGCCCTCATCAGGGGGATAGTTTTATTAAAAAACAAAAAAAAAACCAAAAAAGCCTGGGTTTTTTTGGTACAGCTAAGACAGGTGGTGATGTCATCAAGTTATCCCATAAGGATTATTTTTCCCAGGCTCATTTTCATAAAATGTTCAAACTAGGTATCTGTCAATCAAAGATAACAGCACATGCAACTCAGTTGCAATTATTAATGTTTACAAAACAAGCAATAAATCAGCCACAAATGATAGTTCAACAACTCTAGTTCCTTGCCCCCCTAGATACCATGTCCCCATTCCTGTCCCAGTCTACTCTCTGGTCCCCTCAGCTCCACATCCCAATTCCTTTCCCATTATGCTCCTTATTCCCCATATCCTCCCTATCCCCCCTCAGCTTTTCATTCTAGATTTCCCCCCCCCGCCGCTCAGTTCCTTTTTCCAGTCTCCCCTGTTGTCACTCTCAAGGCCTGGCTCCTTACCCCTATGCATTCCATTCAGGCTGCTCCTCTTCCATACCTGACCACCATCTTCAGCAGCATTGTGAGCACAGGAGAGAATCTCCCTGCCCTTAATTCCTGTGCCCAGAGCCACATCAGTCTCCAGAAGCTAGGAAAAGCAATTTCAGGGAAAGTCCTGCAGCCCTGGGCTGAAGCATGTTCAGTGCACATGGAATCTTTGGAGAATTTAACTGCCAAATTCCAACAAGTCCCTGTTGAACATGTGGAAGATGAGATTATCAGAGGCTCATAATTTATCCAAATTTGGGCAGATGTTCACAGTGATGGCAAAAGGCACATCCCTGACACCAGAACAATTGTCCTGCCAAATTTCCAGTCCTTGCTCCAAAGCATGGAGGCTCTAGAGCTTCTCAACAAAACACATGAGAATTTTTAACATGAGCAGAACAATATATATTTCCCCTATCCTTGTTCTGAGTACCTGCACTGCCTATACCATCCATGGAAGTTCGTACTTGTGAGCAGAAGACTGAAGTCAAGAGCTGCCCTGTGGATCTGAGAGGAAAATACAGCCTATAAAAAGTATTGCATGCACAAATGAAAACAAATCCAGATCTGGAGGCAGTGTACAACTGCATATTCAACACAATTCAGTGCTGTATTTGGCACCTGAGTTTAATGAACATATTTGTTTATTTCACTACTGAGGGCTTTTTTAGACAGCGTGACAATGTGCACTCTACAGGGGTGTTGCGCACTAACTGGCTCATGAAGACCCTGCTAGCATGCGCTAAAAGTTCCCTAGTGTATGTTAACATACAACTATGTGCATGCCAGCAGGCCATGTGCAATGCACAACAGTTGGTACACTTTAGAATTCACCATCCTCTAGTGTGTATTGCTTCATCATCTAGAGCAGTGGTTCTTAACCTGGGGTGCACGCACCCCCTGGGAGTGCGAGATGCCCTTTCTGGGGGTGCGAGACATGCAAGATTTTTTTAGAAGGTAAATCATCGAAAACACAAATTAAGCACAGGCACGTAAGTACAACTACTTTGTTTTATCAAATCTATATATTTATTAACATTATACATTTTTTTAATGATCACTGTAATATAAAAACAAAAAATATATCTAGGTTTAAAGAACTGACCTACTTCAATGATTTTTGGTAAGGGGTGCAAGAACATATTTTGAGAACCAAAGGGGTGCAGGCTGCAGTAAAAGTTAAGAACTACTGATCTAGAGAGACAAGCCATAAGATGATGATTTACTTGGAAAGAACAGCTGATAAATTATTGCAAATTGAATTACCCTGGAATACATTTAAATTTCAAGTCAGAATGAATGAAAATGAGAGATTTTCAAACTAACAAAATATTATTTTAAAACCTGTAAAGATGGGCAAAACACCCCTCATGTCTCAAAAAACACATATATAAGTGAAATAAACAAAACCAAAGTATAAGATAACATAAAAAGTAAAGCAGAAGAATTCTAATTAAACATAGGCCCAAACAAAAATCCAACATCTGGACACTCCAAACCCTGAGGAAGTTACAGTATCAAAATCCAGACTTTGCAGCTGCCTTGTAACAAGTTGAAGCAAAACCCTGGATCTGAAAACATATGAATTTTAAAGACATTTGGATCTGGATTCAAACTTCACAGCTCTGGCCCATCTATAACTATAATAAACATGTTTCAGAGTAGCAGCCATGTTAGTCTGTATTTGCAAAAAGAAAAGGAGTACTTGTGGCACCTTAGAGACTAACAAATTTATTTGAGCATAAGCTTTCGTGAGCTACAGCTCACTTCATCGGATGCATCCGATGAAGTGAGCTATAGTTCACGAAAGCTTATGCTCAAATAAATTTGTTAGTCTCTAAGGTGCCACAAGTACTCCTTTTCTTTTTATAATAAACATGTTTTCGACATGTCTGATCCACTAACACATACTTAAGCTTTGTGGGGCACAAAAGAAAGGTGTTACCACACCATTCTCTTCATACCGGTAAGGAACTCCAGAAAATTAGCCCACTTTGTTTCTGCTTAAGTCGCAATCATGCACGCACCTACATATATTTGTAACTTTTCACACTGTGAGTAGTCCATTGAAACTAAGCTACATAAAGTAAATCACATGTGCAAGTGTTTGCAGGATCTGTTCTCGGTTACAGGTCTGTATATGCATAAGAGTAGAGCTGTCTGAATAAAGGCTTTTTTGGTTAGCTAGCAACTCTGGGGTAGGAAAAATGGGGCAAAATTGTGTAGGTCAAACAAACTAAATATTTTGTTCTGACAAAAATTTAAAAAAAATCATTTTGATTTTGACCAATTGTTTGATTTTTAAAAAAACATTAAAGCAAATTTTTAAACAAACTCATTTTGATCCAAAAACTCAAAATGTTTTATTTTGAAAGAGTAAAAATGAAATATTACAATTTTTAAAGTTTTTTTTCTGCCAAAACAATTTGCCAAAACCAAAACAAATTCATGAAACATCTGTCTCACCGAAACTGTATTTTTTGCCTAGCTCTTAGTCTCCTATATTTCTGAAGTAACCTAGTGCTTCTCTCACTCTGGTATGTGTATAGCAGGACGCATTTGCTAGGCACAATGGAAACATTGAACGTCACCTATTGAATTAAGCGTCTCTTTATAGTGTGTGTTTTCTCACACAAGAGTCAGAATTCTCAACACTCTTTCTAAACTTTTTCAAAAAATCTTGAAGATATATGGTATTCACCAAAATATTTTCCAGTTTAAGATAAGAACCTTTTCTGTTTGAACAGAAATATGAGCAAAGAACACTTCCTTATTTCCTTGTTTACTGTCATACAGATCCATTCATCCTGTCATGCTGGAGATGAAAACAAAGCTTGTTCAAGTGTGGGTGGATTCTTTTTAAAGCCAATTATTTCACAGAGTGGGTGAACTACAATCGTGCCATAAAAAATACTTCACAAAACACAAGAGACTGACCACAGAGCTCAGAGACTAACAAATTCTGACCAAAAATTAAATCCATAAGACCTGAACCCCACTGTAATATGTGTGGGACACACAGGTACACTGCTGAGAGAGCCTGACCTTTATTATCTGCCCCAATCTCCTCAGAAGGATGACCCTAGTTTCAAAGGGGTGATACTACTGTCACACAATGGGGGTTAGTATCCACCAAATCCAGTGGTTGCTCTTCCCCTGCCTCCACCCCCACAGCCATTCCTGAGTATACAGAAAGGTATGCCTGGGATTCTCTTTGCAATGCTTTGATCTCTCGTATGGAGAAAACATGCCAGTCAAAACCATGGAGACCTGCCAAGTATTTTTGGTATTTGGAGGATGCTTGGTGTTCGTCTCTGACTTTAAAGTGAAATTCAGTCCCTGTTGCAGATGGCTAACATACGGCCTCATGATGCTCACGTTGGCCCAAAGGGTAAAATTCACGTTGGTGTGGAGAGACTGCATTTAAGCTTGTGGGGGCCAAATCCTGCTCTTGTTGAGGCAAATCTCCCATTGACTTCAATGGGAGCAAAACAGGATTCTTAATGTGGGGGATTAAGTAGTATGCAAACAGTATAAGGACTATACATCACTGATGCCCTCGTGCCCAGCTCAAGTGGGACTTAAATTGTGCGTGGGCCTTGCTCTGGCATTCTCCACAGGAATGAATTTCACCTTAAATGCAGAGATGGGCTTTGAAGACTATCCCAAATGCTAAGAACACTCCGAGGGTCCTTGCTTAGATTGATTAGTGTAGAGAAAACAAAGAGCAAATAAGAAGGAAACCAATTTTCTACAGCCCAAAAAACATTCACCCCCCCCATTGAAGCATATGAGAAAAGGCTTTAAAACACAAACACACACACACACACACACACACCCGTAGAACTTGCTTTAAGAGGGTTTTTTTTAATGCCCGTTGAGAAAGATATGCATCAAGCAGTAATGCCAATCACTCAAAAATCATGAACTGGGCCTCAAAAAGAAATCTCATGATTTTGGCTTTTACAATTGTGGGATTCTTCTATTTTTTGAGGATGCACATTTTTGGGTCACATTTTCTAGCTTTTCTCTGATGCTGAGAGTTGGCGGCACTAATTAAGTGAGCCAAAACACCAGCAGAGAAATGATCTAATTCCTGTAGTCTCACCATATAGCACTGAAATCATGTCAGAAGTATCGGCATGGAGAACCTCTTCTCGAATGTTGATTCAAAATGGGATTAGCACTGAACATAATATCCCCCTCCCCACCATCCTTTGGTTTATATAATAAGAGCTGGCAGCAGGTGCAGCACCAAAATAGACTTCAGATCATTTAGGCTGAAGTTCATGTCAAGGCACAGGTGTGTAAGTAATTTAAGTTTTGAGGTTTAGAGGAGGGCAAGGAACTAGCTATTGAGTGTTAGTCCCAAGGGTCCTTTTACATTGGCACCAGTATGTTCAACCAAGTCAGCACAAAGGGATTGGATTATTTCAGAACTGAGGAGAAGGAGCCAGGACATTACTTGATTGCACGAGGCGAGACTCTTTTCACTGAAGATCAGGTAAGACGAGTGAAATTTAGATCCTCAGTAATCATGATTAAGGTAATAGGATAACGTGCATCTGCTCCCACTGGAGTCTGCTACTGTAGCCCTTAACTATCCTTTGCCCATTGAAACATGAAGCAAAACATAGGGTTACTGTTCTATGTATTAGTAGTTAAATTGCCTACTTTTCAAACTAGCAATGCTTCATGAGTGATGTGGAAATTAGGGGAGGGGGAAATGCCTCCTTTCAAATGTATCACTCACCCCTCGTATCTGCAGCCATTTCATTTACAAGATGAATAGATGCAATTAAAGTGGATAGCAGACCTAAAGTTTAAGACAGTGGCAGCAGAATGGATGCCAATTCATGTCATATAATGAGTGATATCTCAGAAGACTGGTAATGAGATATGGTGCTTTTTACGTTTAGCTCAGTCATCTCAGCCCAATTCCAAATGGACAGACTCCCTAGCATAAAAGCTATAATAACTGGCAATACTAACTGACATCCTTGTTAGCAGTTTCAGCAGAGAAACCTAGAACTTAATGATCCTAGAGACTGAGCTACCCTCTTACCCTTAGAAGTGATCCGACAGTTTAGGATTGAGAATAATTAATAAGGCAGTAAGGGGAAGTTTGCTCCGCCATTGGATCTGCCTTTCCACTACTGGTACCGCTCATGAGCACTCAAAGAAAATACATAATAGTGCATTATAGATGTCTTCACATTTTTTTAAAAATCAGTATTGGAGCTTGGAAAGTGACAGAAAGGCCAACATGAAACCACAACAAATAGAACAATACAGACAAACAAAATGTAATACACTCAGGCATTTTAACCATGGTGGGCTAGTGACTAGAGCACTGGGGACTCAGGAGACATAGGTCCTATTCACAGTTTTGCCACTGGCCCTGGCTAAGTCACCTCTCCTCTCTGTGCTTCTGTTTCCCCATCTGTAAAATAGCAATGATATTTACCTTCTTAGTAAAGCAATTTGAGGTCTGTTGCTTATCTAGCTGTTCAAAGCTAAGTATTACTAATTGTTTACTAGAATATGGTAGCTGACTCTTATTCCAGACGTTGTGCCAAATTTCACATTGTGTAATTAAGGTACAAAAAAATCTAATAATTCAGTGTATCCAGATATGCAGGACTGGCTGAGCAATGCTCAGTGCAGAGCTGGCTTGAAGAAGTGCAAATCTGGCATTATGCCATTATTGTGGATCTCTGGTTGTGGGGGCATTCTGGCCACCTTTGTAAGTTAGTGCAGCTTCATAGCTACTCTAAACTAAAAGCCTGGTTGCTTATGGTCCTAAGGGTTGGTTCCAGTAGCTGGGAAAACTTGGAGCACAGATTTCAGAGGCTGTAGCCATGTTAGTCTGTAGCAGTAAAAACAACGAGGACCCAACCACATCAGCCACACCATCAAGGGCTTGTTCACCTGCACATCTACCAATGTGATATATGCCATCATGTGCCAGCAATTCCCCACTGCCATGTACAGTGGCCAAACTGGACAGTCTCTACGTGAAAGAATAAATGGACACAAATCAGACACCAAGAACTGTAACATTCAAAAACCAGTAGGAGAGCACTTCAATCTCCCTGGACACTCAATAACAGACTTAAAAGTCGCCATTCTTCAACAAAAAAACCTTCAAAAACAGACTTCAGTGAGAAACTGCAGAACTGGAATTAATTTGCAAACTTGACACCCTCAAATTAGGCCTGAATAAAGACTGGGAGTAGCTGGGTCACTACAAAAAATAATTTTCCCTCTGTTGATACTCAAACCTTCTTGGCAACTGCTGGGAATGGGCCACATTCACCTTGATTGAATTGGCCTCATTAGCACTGACCCCCGCCCCCCCTCCACTTGGTAAGGCAACTCCCATCTTTTCATGTGCTGTATATTTATACCTGCTTACTGTATTTTCCACTCCATGCACCTGATGAAGTGGCTTATATCCCACGAAAGCTTATGCCCAAATAAATCTGTTAGTCTCTTAGATGCCACAAGGACTCCTCATTTTTTCTGGAGCACAGAGATGCTCCAGCCATGGCCCCTATGCTGGGCACTGTGAGGAGGGGTTAGCTCACACCAACTGGAGATTCCACTTAGGGGGTATGATCCTGCACCACTGGAGTCAGTGGTAGATTTGCTATTCATTTGAACAGAATCAGGATTGAGGCCATGCTGGGGGAATTCCCAGATAGCTAATTAAACTGGATTAATGATGCCTTTGCTCTGTCAGTTCAGCACAGAGGGAATTTAGCAGACCCAATAATTGTCCCAGAGTTGTTCTGCATGTTAAAATATTTATCTTATTTCATACATGGCAAGCTGAAAACAAAGTAAAAAACACTTATTAAAATAAATACACGAGCAAAGTCTGAGTAGTTTGTCAGATTTCTAATTGTAATCACACAAACCAAATGGGATTTATTACTTCTTTCAGGCTAAGATTTTGGCTGCAGTGTTTACTACTCAAAAGGTGCAGAAAAGTAAGAAAAGGAACAGTACTGCAATGAGGTTAGTGCTGCCTTGCTAAATAACCCTCTTCTAGGGAAACTCTCACGGATTCTGTACAAAGGACACCTGGTCACAAAGATCCCAAATCCACACCTGAAAGATTCCTTACAGGATTGTGTTGTGAACAATTTCATAGCATTCCTCAAGGTCAGTGAGAGTTAAATTTAGTAAGAGAAATTAGTCTGGATTAAAAAAAATTCCCCTTCAAAGTTCTTCTGTTAAAGTGTGATTTTCATACTGGAGTCCCTCAATAGGAGACTATCCTGCCACTTGTCTCAAGGATCCATCCCCGAGAAAGAAGCCTCCTACCTTAAGTGACCACTTTAAAAAGTATCCCTCAGCTTTCTAGTGCAGTTTTGTTTGACTGGCAATTAAAGGCATCCACTGCTAGGAGACCAATCTTTGTTGATCTCTTGGGTGGTCACTTCAGACCGGTTTCTCTATATTTATATGCAAAATAATTTAGCTGGCCCATCATTTTCTATATTTCATTTGTAATTTATTATCTGACGTATTTCTGCTTAGATAAGAACTTATTCCCTGACAACCATAATCCTACATTTGTGACACTGCATTGTGTTGCCATAGAAATTAACATAGTGTTACAAATAAAGGTTATTACAACTTGATCCAGTGATCTAGCCGGAAGACGCTATGGACTGGAAAGGAGCAAAGGTCTATTAAACACAGATATCAGTAACTAATAAACAGGGCAAGAACAGTTTTGAGAAAGATGTGACTGCATTGTAAGTGGATTTGGGTGATAAATTTGACACAATTATAATGTTTCCTCTATTATAAGTTGTATTTTATCGCTTGATCCTATTCTGGCAAAAATCCCACTGATTTTAATAATGCAGGATCAGGCCTTTAAAGAAAAAAAGGTCATATTTCAAGTTGAAAGAGGATTTGGAGAGACTGTGAGCAGTGGAATACGCATTAATGGTCCTTTGGGTAGCCTACATCTCCTAGAAAACTGTCACTGTCTTATGTGTATGCATATTGTTGAAAAGCACCCAGATACAGTTGATACATCCATAATGATCCATCAACTCAGACATGAGTTCTTGGAAGGGGAGACAAAAGACAGTAATGGGTGGAGGGAAGAGATTAACAAGAAGTAGGGTTGCCAACTTTCTAATAGCACAAAACCGAACACCCCTGCCCCACCCAATGCCTCGCCCCTTCTCTGAGGTTCTGCCCCCACTCGCTCCATTCCCCCTCCTTCCGTCACTTGCTCTCCCCCACCCTCACTCACTTTCATCGGGCTGGGGTAGGGGGTTGCGGTGTGGGAGGGTGAGGTGAGGGCTCTGGCTGTGGGGGGTGGGCTCTGGCATGGGGCCAGGAATGAGGGACTTGGGGTGCAGGAGGATCTGGGCTGGGGCAGGGGCTTGGGGTGCGGGGGAGGTGAGGGCTCTGGGAGGGAGTTTGGGTGCGGGAGGGAACTCCAGGCTGGGGCAGAGGGCTCTGGGGTGGGGCCGGGGATGAGAGGGTTGGGGTGCAGGAGGGGATTCTGGGATGGGGCAGGGGTTGAGTATGGGGGGGTTGAGGGCTCCAGCTGGTAGTGTGGGCTCTGGGGTGGGGCCAGGTATGAGGGGTTTGGGATGCAGGAGGGGGCTCGGTCCAGGTATGAGGGGTTTGGGATGCACGAGGGGGCTCGGTCCAGGGATGAGGGATTTGGGATGCAGGAGGGGGCTCAGGGCTGGGGTAGGGGGTTGGCCTGGAGGAAGTATGGTGTGCGGACTCTGGGAGGGAGTTTGGGTGTGGGAGGGGCCTCTGGGCTGGGGCAGGAGGTTGGAGTGCTGGAGGAGATGTGGGGTCTTGGCAGCCTTACCATGGCTCCCAGGAAGCAGTTGCCAGGTCTCTGTGGCCCCTAGATGCATGGGAGGCGCCGCAGCACTGCATGGTGCCCTCACACCCCCAGGCACTGCCCTGCAGCTCCCATTGGTCACGGTTCCCAGCCAATAGGAGCTGCAGACCCAGCACTTGGCTGGGGGTAGCATGTGGAGCCTCCCTGCACCTACGGGCCACAGGGATCTGGGAGCTGCGCAGACCCAACGCAGGTAGGAAGCCTGTGTTAGCCTCAGGCCCCCGCTGTGCTGCTGACCAGACTTTTAACGGCCCAGTCAGCAGTGCTGACCGGAGCCACCGGGGTCCGTTTTTCACTGGCATTGGGCATTCTGGTAAAAAAATGGACACCTGGCAACCCTAGCAAGAAGCCCTGAATATGGTTGAAGTCATTTCAAAATGGAACTGATGGGTGGGGAGAAGGCATCCCAGGAAATATTATTTTGCAGTGAAACGTCAACTTCTAACCTATTCGCAAAAAGAAAAGGAGTACTTGTGGCACCTTAGAGACTAACCAATTTGTTTGAGCATAAGCTTTCGTGAGCCACGAAAGCTTATGCTCAGATAAATTGGTTAGTCTCTAACGTGCCACAAGTACTCCTTTTCTTTTTGCTAATACAGACTAACACGGCTGTTACTCTGAAACCATTCTAACCTATTGTGGGCTAAACCAGACTGCTGTGCAGTGTAGTATCCCTTTCAACGAGCGAAGCAATAGAACGCTAGAGTTAGAATGTTCTAGAAGATTCTGAAAATTTCCATTGAAGTTAGGATTTGACAGTTGGACTTCAAATGTTGGTTCTTAGAATGTAGGGCCCCTGAAACCCTGCCAATTAGGGCAGAATGTATCCAACGTGGCCTTGAGGAAGGAAAGTTCTGAGCTAAGAGAGAGGAGTTTTGAGGGTTAGTTGACTCTGTGTGAAATAACACATGGGTTGTTCTCAGGTGGGAAAGGAAAGGCAGACCAAAAGAAATGGGAAGGATAGGACAGAAAGTAGCTAGGCAAAGAGAAGACTAAAAAGGCAGAATGGAGAAAAAGAGTTTAAAATGTATTTATTTGCCTGAGGGAAGAGACTACACACTGAGAAAATGTAGGGATGGAACCAAACAGGCTTTTACCTGCAGAACACTTGAAAGAAAAACTAATGGAGACAATAATTTATTTAGTCCTGAATTCTGTTGTCATTAAAAAGGAGCTCAGAGCAGGCACATCGCCTTATAGATATGCAGTTTTGACACTTGCTAAAGTTATATCAGACATTAGATGTGGCCCTCCCTCTGGCACAGAAACATAAGCTCCTGCAGACTCCTCAAGTCCAACACATCAGGTGAATTTACAAAACACTGTGCCAACTAGGATTGGCTGCAGAGCTGAACTGTATTGTCACATAGCTTTGAGACCTTAAGACGAAATGGAACTAGATGAATAAATGGCTATTCAGGAGCTCAATAACCCGGTCACACAGTGTGATACAATGTAAAACAACAAGAACAAGGATGTGCTGTACGCCTGTTAGATTAAACGTGGTCAGTAAAAACTATTCTCCACTATGTTACAGGGGATGTTCTCAGAGTGGCATGCTATTTCATGTTCTCTCGTCATTTCCAGCCAGGAGGAATGCGTATAAGCAGACTAAACAGGGTTTAGACTTTAATATTCTGTCAGACTCTCTTGCAGGTAGTGCTCGGTGTGCCAGGCAAGTATTTCGCTAATAACAGGCATAATTGGAAAAGATCTATTAGAACACTGAGTCTAGGATGCTAAATACAGGATTTAGGGACTGACCCAAAGACCACTGAGGTCAGCTGAAAGATGTCCATTGAGTTTAATAGGCTTTGGAAGACATATCAAATCCACACTTTGTCTTAGGGCTAGTCTACACTACGGTGCTACATTGGTGCTCTCCTTTCAGGATAATTACTCCCCCTCAACGAGACATGAAAGGTATGTTGGTGGGAGAGCGTCTCCCACTGATGTAGTGTGATGTAGACACCACTTTCAGTAGATGTTACTGACGTTGCTCAGAAGGGTGGCTTTTCACCCAAGATGAAGAAAATAAATAAATGGAAGGATTATTCTTTACAGGTACAACAGCTGTGTTATTGTTCAGCCATGGAGGACTCAGATGCCCATTCATACATAATGGTCAGAGTTGGAGCAAATTGGCATTTAGAACTAAGGGAAAGAAATGATAAAGTAATTAGCATGCATATATAGCAGCATTCCTTAGTAGCTCTTAAAGTGCTTAACAAAGGTGGGTGGCATAGGGAAACCGAGGCACAGGGAGGTTAAGTGAGTCAATGCCAGAACCAGGAATAGATCCCAGGTCTCTTGGTGCATAGTTATTGAAACATTTGGCAAATTATGTAAGCCATTTGTTGACCAAAAGGAGATGCAGAGAAAGTAGATAATAATTTAGGGTGAAGAATATAGATCAATCACTGAGATGGGTAGGTCTGTTGTATGCAGGTGGATTACATATTTTGTAATATTTCTTTTTTTCTACAATGAAGTATTTCGTCCCTGATCTAGAGAATCCCAGGGTACAGGGCCTATTTACAGTAATCACTTACCATACTGGTATAATGTGGAAAAAATTGGAATAAGCAAATTCAGGAGAGATGAAAACTGTGTCATGAATGCCTAATGGACAGTATCAGAATCTATTGGCCAGATTTTGAAAGATCTCAGTTATATAAATGTAAATTTGGAGAAACACAAGTGAAACTAATTGTTATTCTGGATTTACTTTGGTGTTACAGAGATGAGAATCTGACCCAGTGTAAATGAATGATCCCTCTGAATGATACAGAAAGTGTTTTTAATTAAAGAGAAACCAAAACTGGAACAAACCACTTGTCTGGAGACCACCTCCCCTACTGGAATTGTAAGGGTGTGGATGAAATACAACATGGTTTGAAACCACGTGTGGTTCTGGTTTTGCAAAATCAAAACCCAAATAAGGAGATTTTGCAAAACAAAAAGCACGCCTGGTATTAGCACAGAATACATATGATTGACTTACCTCTCTAAAGGTATGATGCCTAGGGATACAAATTACTGCAGATTTCTTCTTGCATATTTTTTAAGAGTAGGCAATCCACGAATGAAACATTTTAGGGAAGAAAAATGAGAGTTAACTACAGGACTATTAGAAAGTTTAAATTCTTATTACCACCTGGTAACTAGTAAGATAAATTTGTAGTAAATGGAATTGTGAGTATAATGTGGAGTTTTGATTTTACCTAAACTAATGTCTGTGTAACGTTTGGGAAATGTAAAAGCGCTATTTTAGTGCCATTTATAAAATGAACAATTAAAGATATGCTGAATGTCTAGATATTAGATAATACATTACAGTACCTGGTATATAGTGTGGTGTAGCAGTTAGACTAAACAAAGGACTTGAGACAAGGGTTCACTTCTCAACTCTGCCAATGACACAATGTGTGACATGGAGCTCTGATTTCTGCCTCAGATCTATCCTCTGACGGGTTACTTTGAAAATCTTGGGGGGGAAAGCATAATGAGTGCAAAGTATTAAGGCTAAAGTATTACAGCCACTCATGAAAAGTGAATACAACTTAGATTTTTCAATAGTTAATAGGTGCTTTCATTGGAACAAAGCAAAAAATGAAACAACATATTAAACACTTCTTAGTGCAAACAATATTTCCCTCTTCATCTCTGAGAATCTTGCAAGGCAGTTTGACTGGATGGCACGTAAGCCTTTCCACTGCACTAAGGTATGTGCAGATATCTATTCCTCTCTGCCTTGGCCTAGTGCCAATGGCTTAAAATTGTTAGTAGCAAGGAGGAAGACAAAACCTACCTAGTTTTACATGAGAATGGGCGTGATATCATTTGTTAAAAGATCCCTTTTTCTTCCTTTTGGCCTTCTTGTCATCCCTCAATTGTCATCGCCCCAGCCAAAAGCCTGTCTGATCTTTTACATTATATTCTTTTCTCATTTACACTTACTTAAAAAATGGTATGCAATACTCTACTTCAACGGTTCCCCACACTTTTGTCTCTTTTTTTATACTGGGTAGACGAGAGAACGCATTTTTCTTTCCCTTGCTACATCAAAAAGAACTAGGACAATGGAGCTTCTTTTATAAACCGAAAATATGCAGAGAATTCAGAAGGTGTGCTAATGTTGCTTGGACTAGGAATGTTTCTTATAACAGAAAAATGAGAGCGCTTACACATGAGCAAGCCAGAGATCCTAAATATGATAACGTTAAGAGTTATTCCACTGTGCAGGTAGAACATAAGGTTACAAGGTTTCCAAATATTGTGGATGAATTTAGTGCAGTTCCAGTTAATGTGCTGTAGCATTCATTAAATGATTTTAAAGGTATGTTCTGTGTGGGGAATAGATTTCCTGGTTCCTCAGTTACAACAGAAACTTTTATGTCAGAAACTGAAACAGATTGAGCCAGATACATTTTCAGTTAAGAATATGGGGGGAGAATACGATGCTGAAAATGTTTGCATCCATCATGCCAAATGGCTTTTTTCCATGTTGTAACCTCTGCTAGAAATGTACATTTTAAAAAAGAAGAAAATATAGCAAATTGACATGTGAGAATCTGAGGCTCACAAAGCACTGACTAAGGCTAAGTATTTTAGAGGGAAATTCAGTGCAAGCTTTATCAACAATGTATCTCAGTCCTGCCCCACATCGCCTTTGTTTTCCAAGCTCTTGAGCAAAGGTTGCCAGTCACAGTCAGTCATACTGTAGCAGGGTAGACACCTGGTCAGGCCCAGAAGGATTTAAATCAGCTCTGAGAGAGGGCTGTTGCAGAAGAAAGGCAGCAGGGCTGATTGGGGAAGCAGCCTCAGCTGGGGGTCATGCCCCAATCAGGGCCCAGCTGGCTCTATAAAGGCTGTAAACCAGGAGCAGAAGAGTACTCTCTCTACCTCTGAGAGGGAGAGACTTGGCTGCAGAGACCTGAATAGAGGACCTAGTTTGGAGCAGGGCTGAGGAAAGGCCAAGGGAGCTGGGGAGCTCTGGCCTAGGAAAGCCCCAAGTTGCAGGCCTATTAGGCATGGGGATTGCAGGGATAGGCAGAGGCAGCAGGTCCAAACCCAACCTTGCCGGTGATGAGTGGCTCATACTGCAGTCTGCCCCAGGGCATGGGGGCTAGCTGGTGACTGGTAGGAGCCTGTGACCTGAGATGAGGTAGGGATAGTGGGTGGAGGGTTCCCCTGGGAGGGGGAGACCCAGAACTGTGGGGTACTGCCAGGGGGCAGCACCCAGTGAAAGGGGTCCTGGGGTCCTGGGAGGGACATGGGTGCCAGCAGCAAGGTGAGACGCTGGCTTGAAGAGGGCGCTCTGGAGGCTGGTGAGCTAATTCTCTGAAATGACCAGCAGGAGGTGCTGCCAGTGAGTCTGTGTCCGGTTACACATACCATATTAAATTATGTAGGTGAATGTGTAGTTAAATGCTAATTAGGGGGCATGGTAAGGCATATACTTGGGATTGTTTGTGTCTGAGTAAATGCAATTTTTTTATTAGAGGATACTTGTCAAGTAGTGGGACAGATGGTGCATAACAGGAGTTAATGGTGGCATAGTTTGCACCAATACAGTGAATGTGTAATATGAAAACCTAGACAGAACTTTACCTGCACAAGTCTCCTACTGCACAGACCGCTTCTACTCACTCCCCCCTTTCCCTGCCATCTATTCAGCCATGCCACAGAGCTCAACCAGGTGATGTTCACATGAACTGACTATTGCAGGCTTAAACAGAGTGGGAGACCCATTTGTTTTCCTCCTATCCTTCTGAGATATTGGGATCTCACTACTCTCATTCCTTTGGGCCACTGAGCAGAGGAGGTCTGACCTGATCCTGGATCTACATACCCACGTGAAATGATTCCAAGAGCACACCTATTCAGGGGGAAAAAAAAACTCATCTTAATTAGCTTAGCTATTTCATGAGTTCTGTTCACACTGAAAGATCAACCCCCTGTGCATATTTGCAGACAGAAAAACAATCTGGCAATTTTTGGAAAACTAGTTAAACCATATCCACTGTGATTTAAATTGCAAGTTAAAACAACTTAAAAATCGGTATTCATTCTGGATTGAAGAGATACATCTTCTTTATCACTAAGAAGTTCTGCCTTAGAAATGTTCATCTGTAGCTTTTTAAACATTCCTCCTATAGCTATCTATTTAGTTTGCCTCCCACTCTCAGAAGTTAAACTCTAATATTGTCACTGCAAATTGGTATAAAGGCACTATGCCTATGATACGTTTTCTCTGTGACATTCAGTAGATTGTTATGACTGCTACTATGAAAGGCAAGTTTGGGGGAATCTCACTTGACATGCTTCATAATATATTGCTCCCAGTGTGGAATTACAACAGCACTTTATGTTGGCTTTCCTATTACTGCAGAAAATGTCAGTATGACAACTTCAGAGAACATAAGGGAAAAAGATGGAGAAATTAAGAATTGAACAAAGGATCCTAAAGTTGGAATTATCAGGGCAGAATTATCCATCTTCTCTAGTATCCAGCCTTACT
Source organism: Natator depressus (assembly GCF_965152275.1). NCBI lineage: Eukaryota > Metazoa > Chordata > Testudines > Cheloniidae > Natator > Natator depressus. Next base: position 108,982,795 of record NC_134238.1, on the reverse strand, counting down.
GTGGCCAGATACTTCTAAGAAATCCCATAAAAAGACATTCTGGAATAACCTCTAGTCCTTATTACTATTATTTGTGTTACAATAGCACCTAAAATATGTGGGAAGGGAGTGAAAATTGTCAAGTAATTCAAAGTCAGGTCCTCGTTTATATATATATAAAAAATAGGAAATATGCTTTAAAGTGCATGAGATACACTTAGTGAGATGGCCTCTTTCTAGCATGGTGGGAAACTATTTCCCCAATTTTCCTGAGCATATAATTTAAAAAAAGGGGAGGGGAGCGGTGTCTCTAGACTTGCTCAGAATCATTGAATTGATAATGTAATTAATGGACCTGGAAAATTCCATTACAGTTAAAAGAATAAAAAATAAATTTTACCTTTCATAGGCTCATATTTGCCCCTTAAATCCTACTGGCATTACCAACCCTTCCAAGCAGAACAGCGTGCCTGTCCATTGCACCTGTGGAAAAAAAAACAAACCCCACTACAGCACCAGTGAACACTCAGACTCTTCAACAGTGACTGACCAGCCCATTCACCAGCACTCAGACTTCTCAGGCAAAAAGAATTACTCCAAAAAAGTCAACTTCATATGACAGGAAACTCAGTGGCTGAGGAATTGGCCAGTCCCTAAGCCTAGGGAGACAACAGCATGTAGAGCAGGGGATTTCCTTAACCAATCTGGTAGTGTGGGAGCAATGCTATTTATTCCCAGGCAAAAAGAAAGCTCCAATGGGCCACATCATGACTAGTAGGCTGCAGATGCCAGAAAGAATGTGAGCCACAGAAATTTGCCCATGGGTTGCTGGGTGGCTGCTCTATTGCAGCCTTTTGAGAGCATGACCATATGATTTCTATGCACAAACAGAGGCAATCTTCTCCTGTAAGCCTGCTGGGTTTACTGAGTTCACAGCTAGGGAATGTTCATTCTGAGGCAGATAAATCCTATCCCTGTTTAGTTTCTGCTACTTCCATGTCATCCAGTCTTAATTACTTTCTTGGAGTTTACCAAACTCACACCAGGAAGGCTATATCTAGTTACGTATATTTTATTGTTGTTTTACAAAAACACATGAGGAGGTGACTACATACCTGTGGTGTTTAACATGCCCTACAAGTTCTTATTCCTGAGTATTCCAAACTCTACCCCAGCACACAGGTTGAATCAAATTGATAGAAAACAACTTGGTGTCCTCTAAGGACTGAAAGATGTTAATCTTTTAGGGACCGTATAACAATTATGTTATGTCAGACACTTTATAACTATACCAATTACCCTGGGTGGTAGGATGGATAAAATAAGAAGTAGTTCTTAAATGAAGGCTCCTAGAAGGTATGAGAAGAATGCAATCCAGTTGCAGGAAATTCTGGGGCTCACACAAAAACAACTTCAGTCCCTGTCTGTCATAATAAAACCATGCTACTTGTTAAATAAATAAATAGTTTTGGCAAGGATATTAATGCAATTGACTTTGGCAAGAACCACCCAAACAGAAGAAATGTGGTTTGAACATGTGGGGGAGAATGGCTCTCCTATCATTAGTCTAAGACTTCTATCCCATCAAATGAAAACTCATTAAATACAATTTATTGAGGGATCAACTTTAGTGGTTACATCAGGGGACCAAGAGTGAAGAATCCTGAGTTCTATTCCTGATTTCACATCTAGCTTTCATCTGACTTTTGAAAATGTCACTGATGGCCTCATCTTCAGAGGTGTTGAGCAGTCAGCTGTGGTTGTGGATGCTTACCACCTCTGAAAAAAATTAGGCCATTAGAGGGGAATTTTCTAAGGCCCTTTGGGTGCTCTGCAGAGAAGTAGTTGGTCAGCTTTGGGTCTTCAGAACGCAAAGGGAAGTTTCAGAGCAGAACACGGTTAGTGCTCGTTCACTGAAAACATGCTCACTTTGCAGTCAGGTCCTTAACACCCCGTAAAACTTCATGGGCTCTTTTGAAAATCCTGGGAGCTCAGCCAACATGGGTACAGCCAATTGGTTATTTAACTGGCTGCCCACTCCTGGGATTCTCAGATATCACTACTCTAGGACATTGCTGTCTCACTAATTCAAGAAGCCTCAGTCTTCCCCCTCCCTTTCTAAGGTCCTCAAGACACGTCAGCACCTCTCTGATACGGCATCTGCACACCTGGAACAGGAACAGTGCAATGACCTCAGCAGGTCTTGAACTGGTGGAGAAGGCTCAGATATAGATGGGGCAAAGGGAACAGGAATTGGTCACTGTTTTTGTTAAAAAGTAATAATAAGGCAAGTTCTCTCATTCTGTAGTTGAGTGTGACAGAAATAGGATTAAACTACATAATGGGCAGATGCAAATATGCACTGTGATGCCCATCTAGGAGCTCAGGTGGGAGCTGCACACCCAAAGGATTTTCAGAGCTAGTGATTGGCTTTACCCAAGTTGGCTGAGCAACCTGGATTGTCAAAAAAGCTGATGAAGTTTTACTGGGTGCTGAGGGCATGATGGCAATGCATATGAGGTGCACATTATAGAATCATAGAAATGTAGGACTGGAAGGGACCTTGAGAAGTCATCTAGTCCAGTCCCCTTCACTGAGACAGGACCATGTAAACCTAGACAGGTGTTTGTTCAACCTGTTCTTAAAATCCTCCAATGACAGGGATTCCACAACCTCCCTTGGAAGCCTATTCCAGCCCTTACCTGCCCTTATAGTTGGAAATTTTTTCCTAATATCTAATCTCAATCTCCCTTCTGCAGATTACTACTTATCCTACCATTAATGGACATAGAGAAAACAATTGATCATCATCCTCTTATAACAGTCTTCAAATATGTTAAGGGCTGTTATCAGGTGTCTCCCCCCCCCCCCATTTTTCTTTTCTCAAGCCTAAATGTGCCTGTTTTTTTAACCTTTCCTCATAGATCAGGTTTTCTAAACCTTTTGTCATTTTTAGTAAAGTACATATGCAAATAGGGCAATGGTAGGTAAGAGGTGTAAAAAGGACTATTTTCAGACTTCATTAGAGAGTCAGGGTTTGGGGCAGATATGGGTGATGACAGAAGATGAAAGGGCAAGAGCTAGCCTAATTGCGTAGAGCCAGAACTTGATATCATAATTACAGAATTGATCCTCCTCTAGGAAAAGCTACTGGGCAAATGCTCCAGGCCCATATAAAGCAAAAGATGTGGCGTTAATGTGTAAACGGGATAAGTGCTGTGGTAGCAATGGCATAACAGAAGAGTTGTGGCATGATCTTGGATTCTACACTGTGCTATTTGTGTGCAGTCATTAACAGAAGAGTATATTTTTGTTGACTTCCTTCCCCACACTTTGCCATCTCTTTGTTTACTTGTCTATCCTAGTGAGGATAGACAAGGCACGGCTCCTGCAGCACAGCCTCTCATTTCCCCTTCAGATACATTGCAAAGGGGCATGATAGACTCTAGGGACTGAAAAAAGAAAAGAAGTACTTGTGGCACCTTAGAGACTAACCAATTTATTTGAGCATAAGCTTTCACGAGCTACAGCTCACTTCATCGGATGCATGTAGCTCACGAAAGCTTATGCTCAAATAAATTGGTTAGTCTCTAAGGTGCCACAAGTACTCCTTTTCTTTTTGCGAATACAGACTAACACGGCTGTTACTCTGAAACCTGTCATTATCTAGGGACTGAGTCTATCGGTAGCGCTGTATGATATGTGTCTCTGTAATGTTGGGGAAAGTCCCCTGAGGCTCCTAGCCCATGTTGAGAGAGTAAGGACTCCACTTCCTTCCCGTGTCACTTCGTGACGCATGCAGTTTACTCTTTTCTGCCTTCCCTAATCTAATCCTATAAATCCTCAGTAAATCCACTCACCCCCACACTTTCTCTCAAAAGTATGTGTGGGGTGGATCCTAGTCCTGGGAGTTGTCAGTTTTAAGGATGCACAACAATGAGGAGCTGCTGTTTCAGCAACTTAACTTGTGCCTCCTGGTGTAGATATGCCACGGACATGACTATTTTAGAGTACTCCTTGAGGCTCCTTGTGCATTTATCCCCAAGACCAAACCCCCACCATTTGGAAAGCTTAAGGCAGTGGGTGCTCAGATAACTTGGGCACAGCCAAAAAACAGCATAAAAAACCCGTGGGTGCCCAATGCCTTCTTGAGCCTTTCGATAGCTACCTGAATGAATATTTGAGCCTATCCCCAACCTTTTGAAAATGTTGATCTCAATTGCTCTATGCCTCAGGGGCCCCACTTGTAAAGTAGATATAACAGAAATTCTTCCCTCCACAACTGTTTTAATTAATATTTGCAATTAAGTGTGAGGCTTAATTAATGCTTGTTATATAAGGTGTTATATACATGCAAAGTACTAATGTTATAATACCTTCTGGGCAACAGTGACTGGAACACCCACAACTTTCCTTGTAAATGAAGGCTGATGAATGCATTTCATGATGAATACTTTGCACTTGACCAAATAGTTGCAGAAGTGATTCCTATTATTTATCTCTTCTGACAGTGAGCATCTGCAATTCTGTTATCATAGCAGGGGAGGAAGAAAAAAAATCCACCAAGCATGTGTGCGCCTGACTAAAATTATAAAGCTTCAAGCTGGAAGGGACTGTGCTGTAGCAGCTACAGATAACTAAATGTAATTTTATTACAGCAGATGGATGGTCTTAATAGCAGGGTGCTAGTCAGCTGCCCCATTTCCTGTCTTTTTCAACTGTTAAATGGATTGCATTAGCTAATGCTCAAAATGTATATGTAAAATGCTTCCATTCTGACACTGAGTACTACTATAGTAAGTGTTAGCCATTTTCATGAGTTGTTTATTTAAATATCCGCGTTTCATTCAGCAAATGCAAGAGCAGTCTTTGTTGCCTTCCTACATTTGACTTTGCACAGTAGCCCTTGGAAAAATTAGTGAGACCCCCTGCTTTTGTTAATAAAAATCTATTTAAAACTTTAAGCTAAAAGAAAATATAAACCTTCAAGTTAAATCATATTCAAATAAAATGCCAGAGTGCCCTCTACTGGCTGTTAAACACCAAGCAACAGGAAAATGAAGATTTTGTAACCAATGTAGAATCGTGGGCTGAATGTTAAGAACTAAATCGCAGGTGCTTTTATGGTGAAACATTGTGTAACAGTTACACAGATTTGGTTCCCTCTCATTTGTGCTCAAGGAGTGGAGAAGGGAAAGGCAGCATGTAGCTTGAAGAGGTGACTGACTGTTCTCCAAAGACTGCTGATAGGGTCTGTACATGAATCATATGGATCTTGCAGCAATCAGAATTTAATCATTATGCAGCAACAACTGGAAATATCCTTTGTAGGGTATGAAAATAGAAATCAAGTATGTCCCATTACACTTTATAAAGCTTGTGGGACTTCATCCCCAAAAATTCATTGTGACCTTCTCCCCCTCCCCGATCTAAAGCAATCCCACCCCAATCCCATTCCCTGGGGATCAATGATAATTATGGGCACTAGCCTATGGTTAATTTGGTAAACAGGTTTATAATTTGAACACAGAAAGAAATCTCCTCAGACACCAGGCTGAGGTCCCTGACATAGCATGTAATTTGCTGAAAATGGCAAGTGTGCTGTTTCTCAGCACTGCACATTTGCAACATGGCATAAATTTATAACAGTGAGTAATTAACCATTGGAACAATTTACCAAGTGTCTTGATGGATTCACCATCACTGACAATTTTTACAAAATTGGATTTAAAAAATAAAAAAAAAATACTCTAGAAATTTGGGGGAAGATCTATGGGCTGCATCATACAGGAGGTCAGACTAGATAACCACACTGGTCCCTTATCACCTTGAAATCTATGGCTGGGGAGCGTTTTAGAAATAGACTGCAGACAAGGCAGTCACTGTGCTGCCAATTTGACCTACAAGCAGTCTTTTACTGAGAGAATGACAACTTGCTTACAATGCTACAAGTTAGGTTCTCTGCAGGTATAGGTGGAACCTGTTTATTGTAAAGTTGCAACTAGTAGTAACCCCCCCTCCCCCCAGAATTTATGGAACCCTTCACTTGTAGGGAGGGAGGGACACTTATCTTTCAACTTAGCTTTCCCTCAGTAACATCTTTATCCACTCTTTCAAACCAGAAATCTACAAACAAATGAAATCTATTTCTATTTTTTACATGCTGGGAAGAAGGAAAAAAAGACATTGTTGCTATTATTTATATTTTTAAACACTTGCTAAGTATTCAGATATTGACGGGTGGGAGGGCTACATTTGTACCTAAAGACAAACAATCCTATGAAGTTCATTCTCTCTCACACACACACGCTAAAGCAATGGCTTTGAATCCAAGTCTTCTAGAAACCTACCAGATACATTCTTAATTTGCAGGGCGTTAGTACCACCTGCTGCTCAGCAGTCTCTAAGACTACAATACAGGAAAACCTGCAGCTTGATTTCATTTGGGGCCCTCTAACCTTTTATTACACCCTTGCTGCCTAATATTTCTATAACCTTGGTGAAAGAGCTGAGGTAGAACTTGAGCCAGGTTTCTTGCCTAGGGCAACTACAGCAGTTTTTATTTATCTGCATAAATAATATTTGCACAGAGAAAATGGTCTTCAGAGCCTACCAGGGTCACTCCCTGCAGGTGTTTATCTGGCTCCCCCCATTATTTGAGTGGCGTAGAAATATTAATTTATTTCTCACTGTCTCTGTGAGGCAGGGAATTAGTAGTTCCATTTTACACCTGGTGAACTGAGACACAGAGAGATTAAGTGACTTGCCTCCCACGGTCACACAAACATTTCTCTGTTACCTCAGGGACTTGAAACTATGTTGCCTAAGTTACATGCCAAGTGCCTGGGCTACATCCTTCTGCTACATAGTATCAGTTTGTATAGGGGCAGTCTGAGGCTGAGTGACCTGAGGTACATCCTCTGCACCAAGAGACTCGCAGGGCAGCCCACATATTAACGTTTAAATGCTCAGAGATGAAAGCAAATGGTAGCAACTGAAAGGAAGAATTTCAGCTAGATCATGAGCCCATAGCTTTCTGCAGCTCTCAAAGGCTTCTCCTTCAGCAGTATTCCCAGGATCCAAACTCTTCTCAGCCTTTCTGCAATCTCATCAGGTTACCATCAATGTTACCTCTTACAGGGAGGTGTCTGGTCCTGCCTTTATCACTTCTCCTCTTGTGTCCTAGATACCTCAGACAAACAAGAGGGTGTTAAAATGCTGTCAGGCACAGTCAAACTCTCTCCTATTTCCTCAATGTCCATTACTTGTTCTCCGTGGGCACTGGGTCTGACTACAATCTGCAGACTAAGTGAGCTGATGAGCCATCTTGTCATCACCTTTACTTTCCCAGTGCTCATCACTCAGAAGCTGAACTCAATAGAAGGCCAGAAGGTCACTCTGATATGTGAATATGCTGCACTTACAGACTCATTTAATTCAGGCCTCACTGTAACAGAAGAGTGATATGCTGCAGTCCAAGTCGATCATTCTCACCCAGATAGTTTCACTCAATAGTTCAAGTCTGCATTATTTCGAAAAATAACCCAGGAAACATCCCAGTCACGAGCTGTTTGTATGCACTGGAATGCAAGTGCCATTCTAGTGCCTCAACCACAAGACTATCCTTCCTTTAGGTGCTGAGAAAAGGGAAGAGGGGTTGTATTGCAACTTGTGTTTTACTCTACTGTGGAAGTGCTGAGATAAACAGAGTGCCTGATTCTGATTTCACTTTGTTTAGGGGTTAAGACAAAAGAAAGTACAGGAGAAGCACAACTCTGGTCCCATTGTTAAAATGAGATAAGACAAGTAAGAGCTTCCCTCCTAGGATTCCCCTTGGTCTTTAGCTGGTGAGGCAGGGGCATCTGAAGAGAATGTAGTAGAAAAAGATGGAGCCTGGTTTGGGGGAGTTTCTGGGTCTTGAAACTTTCCTCATCAGCTAATGGAGCAGCAGAGGGATCTGATGAAGTGTCCTAGGTGGGAGTCCTTTATCCACCTCCTTCTCCCAGATGATCTGTCCCCTTAGGTGCCTGTCTTCACCTTTTAGGTGCCTAAACATATTTTAAAACCTGGCCCTCAGAGTACAGTGATCGGTGTTGTATAAAGCCATAATTAGTCCCCAGATTGTTCCCCTTGCTGCAGGCTGCTGTCAGAAGGTAAAAATGACACCTCATTCCCATATGATTTCAAGACCTCTGACAGCCACTATAAATTTAAGTTCTCCTTGTATGTTGATGTACTTTAATCACTAATTTTACAGCATCAGAACGCCATTGATCAGTAAAAGAGCTCAGGTTGTTTAGGACCGCTGAGAATTTTTATTTCACAAACTACTTAGGGCATTAGGAGCCCAACTTTACCTACCCAAATTTGAAAATTTTGGCCAAAGATACTTAGCCACCTTTGTAAACCACTTTCAGTTCTATGGAAGAAAAGGTCTGAATAAATGTTTGATTATTATGGGTATCTGGGCTTTCCTCTGAAGTATCCTATGTAGACCATTCTCAGACAGGTTACTAGACTATATGGATCATTGTTCTGTCCTGGTAAAGCAAATCCAACAGTTCTGATTATAGGAAGTTCATGCATGAACAGCTAGTGTGGTAGTTAACAGGATTTTTGAGCACTGAAAAGTTCAATCATAAAATAAAGGAAGCATGAAACATACAAGAGGTTATTTACACACAAAAAGTTTACATTCCTTTTGGGCTAATTTTCACATTTTGCTTTAAATTACATGGTGTGTACTGTGAACTTGAAAGAGAGAGTTTAATAAAATGGCATTCAGTTGTGTCCTGTTGTAGACCTGAAATCAGAATTATACATGGATTTATCAAATCAACAAAACAATATACTCAGTCAACACCAATAGTTTGTTATACAGAATTAAAAAATAAATTAAAAAAAATCAATACCGGATGGAGAAACAGTTAAGCTAATAGCTGACTCAAACCAGTAAGGAAAAGCTTTCCTGTGCACTAAAACCTGTGGGCCAGTTCCTTAGCTTGTGTCAAGTGGCATACCTCAATCGACCCTGATGATGCTATGCCGATTTCCACCCGGTTGAGAATATGACCCAATGTGGTTAAATCTTTGTAACTAGGACAGAAACTTCAGTCTTCATTCTGCAGCATGAGAAAACGATCAGTTAAAACAAAGAATATTTTTATGTAGACATTAGTTTTGCCACTAGAGGGCAATCAAGTTTTCACAGTGTGAAGTATATACTCCAGCATTAATTCATGCCAGATGCAAGCCCTTTAAAGGCAATGTGGGATGTATTTCACTGTATTTGTCACATAAAGGACTCTGACAGCCTTGCTCACAAGGAGTGGCATTTACATGCTCCAGTGGTCCCACTGACTTCAAAGGGGACTCCTGGAATAAGAATGTGCTACTCAGTGCAGGGTTAAAGTAAAGTGGAGCTCCCCCAGTCTCATCCCAACACACAATTTGTGCTTAAAACAAAGAGTGCACTCCCTCTTCTCCCTGTCTTGGGATAGCAGCACTCCCCGACAGCACCCATTCTTTCATGGCTCCTGCTAAGAGAGCTTCCCTCCTTATTTCAGTTTGCACTAACCACTGACTCAGTAGCTTCAGCACAGGGCCCAAAACATTGGTAACAAACTACCTTGGGTCTGCAGAGATTCTCAACCCCCCCATCTTTGGGGAGATAAATTGTAGAATTAGCCCCAGGGGGACTGCTGCAGCATTTTTTAGTTTGCTCCCCTCGGTGTGTCTGATCAGGAGCCAGTATGAGGGAAGGCAGGGGCACAGCCCTATCTCCTCCCTAACCCTTTGGGATAGGTGCACTGTCAGGGACATCACTTGTGACTGGTTGTGTATGAGACAGAGATGCACTCAATCTGGCCCATTGCAGGGGTGTGTGTGAACTATTTAGAGTTCAAAACAAAATACCAAGCAGGAGTAGTATGTAGTGAATACAATATAGCTGGAAAAGGGCAAACATGGGAAGGAGGGTGCCAGTTCACACCCCAACAGCCATGGCTAAAATAGTCACTAATTTCATATTATAAGGGCATGGCTCCCAACGTTTTCCTGGGAAGGGCCCCTGTGAGGGGGCCACTTGTTTCCAGTGAGAGCCTCCTGTTGGGTGTGTCTGCACCTGTACTCTCTGCTCACAGGGTCCCCTGTTGGCAGTTAAGCTCTCAAGCAGGTTTCCGCTAACTCAGCCCTCCGGCCAAGCCACACACACTCTGTAGGTGTATAACAAAACAGACTCCTTCCATGGTACACACTGTCTCTTACAGTGCCCTTAGCTATGTCTCTATTGCTAGCCCTGTACCTGGGCTCAGTCCTCAGTCAGTCCAACAGCGGCCTATCCCAATACACTCAGTTAGCATCTTCAGCCCTCTCAGTTCAGTCTCCTTGTGGGTGGTATTAAAGTGCATAAATGCTGACCCTATTTAGGGTCTTCAGCCTGCTCCATGGGCCTGTTTAGATCCCCCCTCTTCAGGACTTTGGCCACTCTACCAGTGGGTGGGTAGACCCAGACCCACCCACTACTCTGGGTCCTGACCCAGTGACCCTATAAATAGCAGCTCCATGCTGCATCTCTCTTAATCTGCAGCTACTGTTTCATGGGCCACTTCCCCACAACCCCTGTTTTACCTTCACCCGTAAACTAGGGCTGAAGAAGCCGACCAAGAATGCCGTCCTTGCTCCAGCCAGCAACTGCTCTGTCTAGGTACTGTGGCCAGCCAGGAACACCATCCTTACTTTTTATAGGAGCCTGCTGGGCTCTGATTGGCTGCTCCCTGCAGCCTCTCTAGGCAGGCTGGAGGACCAACTCTACTGCTGTCTTTTTGGGGTAAGGTGTGGTAGGACCAGGATTCCTCCAGCAGGGGTTCAAAGGGCCTAATACACCCTGTCACAACTCCCCATGGGGTGGACTGGTCAATGGGCATCTCCTATCTTCCCATCACCCTTCTCACCATGTCCTGATACAGTGGCTGCCATCTCTGCTTCTTTCTATGCCATTTCTCTCGTTTCTCCTTTTCTGTCGTCCTCCCCTCATCTTTTTCTTTTTACTAGTTTTTTCCATGTGGTTTTTATTTTCCTTACTCTTCTCTTCCCAGTTTGCCTCTGGTTGCTCCAGTTCCATCCTAGTCCTCATTCAACAAAAGACTACTTTTGGCCACCCCGGGATGATCTGACTGTCAGAGTAGTGCTTATTCACTAATATTTCTAGTTCTTCTTGTTTATTCCCCATTCTTCTTGCATTAGTATACAGACATCTAAGATACGGATTTGATTTCCCCTCTATGTTCCCTATTGCCTCTGCTATGATTGCCTGTGCTCCCCTCTGTCAGCCCCAGATTCCAACCATTCTCCCAGGTCTCCATGTTTTTTTTTATTTACCTGTGGGCTTTTGTCTCTTGTCCCCACTTAACCTAATTTAAAGCCTTCCTGACTAGGTTAGCCTGTCTGTATCCAAAGATATTCTTACCTTTCCTTGATTGGTGCACTCCTGCCTTGAGTGCAGGGGCCTGGACTAGATGATCTATTGAGCTCCCTGTCAGTCCTACACTTATATGGCTCTATGAATACTGTGGAAGCAGAAAGGAGAAGAGTGAGCCAGCAGGTTCTTTTCTAGGCCTCCAGCCCTGTACATGGCAGCTGTTGCTACCACCAGCTACACTGGGGGTCAAAATAGCAGCAGGAAGGAAAGGACTTCCAACTGCCTCACCCAATCACACAACAGCAGGTTTGAACTGTGTGCGTGGGTGGGATGGTATATGGTGTCTTGCAGTCTCCTGCCCCGGTTTTCTTTGCCTCTCCCCAGCACCACCCCCCTTTTATTCCTCTGGCATCCCCCAGCTTGGGAAATACTGATTTAACACACCCAAGAGAGAATTGCAGCCATTTGGACAAGGCTAGCAGGGAACTTGTCATTTAAAAGTCTCAAGGTTAAAGCTTGAGGCAAATGTAACCCATAGATTAATCAATCACTAATGGATGGCAGAAGCATCTCTGATTTTGAAAGTGTCTTTCCTATTTGAACCTCTTCCCCAAAATGAACACATTTCCCATAACAGGCTGGAAATCAAAGCTGAAAATAAAATAGAACTGGGCAAAACGTAAAGTTGGAGGCTAAATCCAAAGAAGACCAAAGCCAAGAAAAGTCCCGCCAGCACTCCAGTGATCCACGTAAGCAGGGGAAGATACAGAATATTAAAATTAGAAACATTTATATAAGTTTCTGCAAAAGCAATGTATGGGGGGGGCAGAAGGTGGGGTCATATGCTCCCCCCTCCCCGATTGCTCGGTCACATGATGTAGAAAGCCCCCTCCCTGCACTGGAGCTGAGCCTGCGAGCTGTGCTGAGCAGGGAGAGGCAGAGGCAGGGGCAGGAGGAGCCAATGCTTTCCAAAAAGGGGTGGGGGGGCTGCTTTCTGAGGGGGAGGGGAGTTGCCTTGGGTGGCATGAGTCAAGCTGTTTGAGGGTTGTGCCCCCCACTGCCAGGAAATATTATTAAAATACTCTCATTGATTTGCCCTAAATTCATGCACAGCTAGCCAACCTACTGTCAGCCATTCCACCCTAGCCTAGCTTCTGCAGTAACTGCCTGGCCCACCTTTCCAAACTAGCACTAACAGCTTGAAGTGCCATTAATCACAAAATGATTTTCCAAGTTACACCTATTCACAAACTAGTCAGATACATGAGTAACTTTCACACTGAAATTCACTGGTAGTCTTACTTTCAATAGACTCTGTGTCTGTTTGTCTCTCTAAGGTATTTCTAAGGCACCCATCACCCTCTGTACAGCTACCACAGTGTAAAAAACAATGTAGAATTATTTCATTCTTCCTTGATGTCATTTTGTTCTCGCTTGCTGTCATTCACTAGCTGATGTGTTAGCACATTGGATTCAAATATAGATCACTTGAGAAATTAATTAGAGGGATGTCGAGACAATTATTAACTTTGGATGAATTTTCAACCAAATACTCCAGGATTAAAAACAGAATGAAGACATATAGCAAATATGATTATGTAGCTGAGCAAGACCCAGCTGTGTAATTCTAGCTAGGGTTTCATTATTAAGATTGTCAGAAGCCCCCTAGTGTGATGTCTTTACAGTTCCAAGTAAGCTATTCATTAATTTGGGGGTCTGTTAGTACTGGACACTTAAAGGTAAACAACATGGAGAACACACCACAGTGCACAGCCATAGTAAATCGTAACAAGGCTATTTACATGTTCCATTTGCATCCAAACTCCCCAGGCTTACATCAAGAATACACTTGGCCCTTGGAGGGCAAGTGTTTGTTTTATTTGAATCCTACTCTTAAAAGTGTTTTGGGAACTGATAAGTTTGTGAGGTTTTTAATAACGAGGAATAGAAGGGAAAGGTGAAAGCCCCATTGTGACCCTACGAGCCCCTTTATGCCAACTGGCAAAGGGCACCCCCAACATACTGTTGTCAGACTATTTAACCAAACAGTGTCTTCTAAGGTATCAGATAAAAACTGGTGACACACTGGTCATTAATATTACTGAGTGATGTATATACGGTTAACATGTAAAGGATTATGTACATTTCTAAAATATGTTCAGACCAAGCAACCTCAGTAGAGCAGATAAACAGGTTTGTCATACAAAGGAATGTTGTTTTGCTTCTTTGCCTGCATCTCTAATGTAAATTAAATTAGGTGAGGCCAGAGCCAATGGAAGTACCTTTACATCTAAGGTAAACAACTGATTAAGCCTATCGAAAAAGCACATTGATCAGAGGATAGGGAAGACAGCTACACACCAGCAGTGCAGAGGAACTTTGTTTGGGTTTACTTTTCCAAGAATATATTTCAAAGGTTTACTGAACTATAAAAAAGGGCGGGAGAGACCCCCTTTGTTGTCCATCACTTACAGAACAAAGGCAACAGCACCCTCTGATTCTGATCCTCTGGGCTGAAGGTTTTGGTATGCTAGTAATTTGATGTGAGAACTGCTTAGGCAAAGATTTTAACTTGCTAAAATTGAGTTTTAGTCACTAGAGAGCATGGGTTGTTTTGGTTTTGTTTGTAACTATATGTAATAGGGTTTACAAATCCCATACTGAACACAGACAGAGAGGGAAGGAGAGTCTCTTCTGTTTACAAGCAAGCCGCTGCCAGAGCGGCCAATCGTGGAGGCAGGCCCCCATAGCTGCAACTATTAGAGGAAATAGAGCCTGCTATAAAGGGAAGAGGAGGCATAAAGTCCTGGGAGTAACAAGGTGGTGACAGCCCTGCATCAGGCTGCCTCCAAGAAAAAAGCCAGGTGACTGGCAGAGATGACAAACCTAGAACACGACAGGCTAATCTGTTAAGCAGGGTGATGGTCCCATCACTGACAGCATACTAAGGGGGGATAGTCTAGTGAAGCTGAGAGACCCAAGAGGCTGTGACACCATACCTGTGCCTTTTCCTCTTGCTTAGTATCAGTTAAATCTGTGTTCTTTGTTAATAAACTTTGTTTTACTATAAACCATCTAACTGCAGTTATACTGAAATAAAGACGGACTCCTCTGCTAATTTAACAGGCTGGTTTGTGTACTGTCTCTTTGGAGGCAGCAAACGTAATTTCTGTGAGTGGCCAGTGAGACGGATGGGCCACTGCAGAGAGATGTCTCTGGAGAATGTGGGCACTGGGATTCATTCATTGTTACCTGTGAGACAAGGTTAAGACCAGCAATGTCTTGAGGAGTTTGCTGGTGTGGCGGATAGACTGGCATGTCAGAGCTGACAAAGTTTAAATTCCAGCAAATCCCCCACCCCCCTGTTAAGGCAGAGGGGTGACACTGGCTTATGGTTCTGGATGTGCTGAACAGAGCCTGACACCCACATAACCTCAGTGTATAACTTAATATGTAAGGACATTTTGATACATTCTGCTGCTAATATTTCAGTTTCAGGATTTTCTATTTCCCTCTTTGAGGCAATGCATTCATTGAAGTGCCAGGTCCGGCAATGAGGTATTATGAAATGTTCCTTAAGGTTACATGTACCCTGCAAAGAAAGGTGACAACAGAAGTCGAAGTCTACCAGTTACTGCGGAAGCCTTTCTCCAGCAGTAGAGGATCAGGCATGCTTCTGGAAGCTGACAGCCATGTGGTTCCACACCTAAAGCTTTGAAGTACCTGAAGCAATAATGAAAGAGGAGCAAGCAGCTTCTTGATTTAAGTGTCTCTTCATCCTGCCCATGAGCCTCTGGAAGACATGTGATCTCTTATTTCATCCAGGAAAGGTACTGGAAGGACTTTAACTCTTCACAACCCATGATAATCTTTGAAGCCTAGAACCCTGAAATCTGCCTAAGCCTCTTAATAAAGGGCTTGATTTTGCCACCCTTACTCATGGACTAAACTGCATCTTAGTGTGAGTAAGGGTAGCAGTGTGGGGCCTACAATGGCTGGCAGTGCTGAGTACTAGTTAGCCTTCTGCTGGAATCAGATGCAAACTTAAGTCTTTCAGAATATCGCCTTACCATTGCACCATCTGGAGCAAACATTGCAGCACAAATAAAAAAAAGGTTTCACTGGCTGAGATCCCAACATTGAGTAACACCTGACTTCAAATGGGATCACTTGTGCGGTAGGATACTATTTCCCTTGAGTAAGGGTATCAGCATCTGGCTCTTTGTTTTGGGTTAGAGAGCTCAGCATTTGCACTTTTCTTTTGCCAATAACCACCAGCTTAAACACACCATGTTACTGATGTAAGTTCACCTGTTATCAAAGATACTTTGTTAAACTGCACATCTGCAATCTACAGCCTCACAGCACTGCACCATGGTCAAACCCTCTGCAGTAGACTCTTCTCATGCTCTCTATCATAAATGAAACAGGGCATTAAAGAGGTTTCACTTTGTTACGGGAAAACGTAATCTACTTCTGCCCTGGCATGCAAATAATGTATACTATGTATTGATTGCTGATTGCTTGGCAAAAAAATTATATAAAAAAAATTGAGTCGTCTTATAAGCCAATCCTCAGGATTGAAACAACAGCTGACCGATTCTCCAACCCTTACTCACTTTCAGTAGTATTTTACTTCGAGTCATCCCAGGTTTTAGGAAGGGATGAGAAGCTGAGGATGTGTATGGCAAGAAACCACCCTGGCTTAACCAGGAGATCTTCACTGATCTAAAAATCAACTAGTCCTACAAAAAGTGGAAACTAGGACAAATTACAAAGGATGAATATAAACAAACATCACAAGTATGTAGGGACAAAATTAGAAAGGCCAAGGCACGAAATGAGATCAATCTAGCTAGAGACAAAGGGTAACAAGAAACCATTCTACAAATACATTAGAAGCAAGAGGAAAACCAAGAACAGGATAGGCCTGTTACTCAATGAGATGGGAAAAACAATAACAGAAAATGTGGAAATGGCAAAAGTGATAAATGACTTCTTTGTTTCGGTTTTCACCAAGATGGTTGGTGGTGATTGGACATCTAACACAGTGAATGCCAGTGAAAATGTGGTAGGATGAGAGACTAAAATAGGAAAAGAACAAGTTAAAAATTACTTAGACAAGTTAGATGTCTTCAAGTCACCAGGGCCTGATCAAATGCATCCTAGAATACTCAAGGAGCTGACTGAGGAGATATCTGAGCCATTAGCTATTATCTTTGAAAAGTCATAGAAAACAGGAGAAATTCCAGATGTCTGGAGAAGGGGCAAATATAGTGCCCATCTATAAACTAAGGGAATAAAATAAGGGAATTACAGACCAGTCAGCTTAACTTCTGTACCAGGAAAGATAATAGAGCAAATAATTAAGCAATCAATTTGCAAAACATCTAGAAGATAATAAGGTGATAAGAAACAATCAGCACGAATTTGTCAAGAACAAAATAGTCTCAAACCAACCTGATAGCTTTCTTTGACAGGGTAGCAAGCCTTGTGGATGGGGGGGCGGGAAGTGGTAGACATGGTATATCTTGACTTTCGAGTAAAGCTTTTGATACTATCTCGCATGATCTTCTCATAAACAAACTAGGGAAATGCAACTGATGGAGCTACTATAAGGTGGGTGCATAACTGGCAGGAAAATTGTTCCCAGAGAGTAGTCAGTTGTTCACAGTCATGCTGGAAGGGCATAATGAGTGGAGTTCTGCAGGGATCAGTTCTGGGTCTGGTTCTGTTCAATATCTTCAATGATTTAGAACAGGGGTCAGCAACCTATGGCACGTGTGCCAAACACAGCAGGCGAGCCGATTTTTAATGGCACGCTGCTGCCTGCCAGGTCCCAGCCGCCAGCCCAGCTCAGCTGGCTGCTGAACCCAGGCCGGGACCCCGGCAGGCAGCAGCGTGCCATTAAAACTCCTGCCCACCCCGGTCCACTCTTCTCTGCCTCCCTCCTTGCCCCGGAAGGGGCAGGGTGAAGAAGCTTGGTCCTGCCAGCTGCTGCTGCAGGGCAGGCAAGCTCCCCCTTCCCCTGCCTCTTCCCCCAGCGTGCTGCATTCCTGCCCCATCTCCTCTCCCTGCAGCCGATCAGCTGATGGCCCTCGTGGGGGAGGGGGAGAAGCAGAGCTGCAGCACACTCGCTGCTTCCGGGAGGAGGCAGAGAAGAGGTGGGGACGGGGCCTTGGGGGAAGGGGGTGGAATCAGGGCATATCCCCTCCAGCCACCTGCCGTGAGCCACTCTGGACAGGGGGCTGGGAGCACCCCCATGACCCCAGCCCACAGCCCCAGCCCTCTGCCCTGACTCTTGCACCCCCTACACCCCCTGCCCTGACTCTTGCACCCCCCACATTCCCACCCCCACCCTGAGCACCAAACGGGAGCTCCTGCACACACACCCCCACATTCCCACCTGCACTCCTTGCACCAAATGGGAGCTGCCCAGGTAAGCGCTCCACACCCAAACCTCCTGCCCCAACCCTGAGCCACCTCCCTCATTCTAGCTCTTGGCCAGGCCCTACACTCCAACCCCCAGCCTACTCCTTCACCCCCAGCCCTGTGCTCAGTGCACTCCCACCCTCAGCTCAGTGCAGAGAGAGAGAGAGGAAGAGAATGGGCTAAAACCAGGGAGAAGGTATGTAGGCAGGGCCGGGATCCCAGACTGGCAGCGGGCTGAGTCTGGGGTCCCGGCCGCTGGCCCCGCTCAGCCCGCTTCCAGTCTGGGGTTCCGGTTGCCAGGGTCCCGGCCGCAGGCCCTGCTCAGCCCGCTGCCGGCTTAGGTGAACAGAACCCCAGGCTGGCAGCGGGCTGAGCGGGCCAGCGGCATAAGATCAGCATTTTAATTTAATTTTAAATGAAGCTTCTTAAACATTTTGAAAACCTTGTTTACATATGACAATAGTTTAGTTATATAAGATATAGACTTATAGAGAGAGACCCTCTAAAAAACATTAAAATGTATTACTGGCACGCAAAACCTTAAAATTAAAGTGAATACATGAAGACTCGGCATACCACTTCTGAAAGGTTGCCGACCCCTGATTTAGAAAATGGCATAGAGAGTATACTTATAAAGTTTGTGGATGATACCAAGCTGGGAGGGGTTGCAAGTGCTTTGGAGGATAAGATTAAAATTTAAAATGATCTGGACAAACTGGAGAAATGATCTGAAGTAAACAGGATGAAATTCAATTCTGACAAACGCAAAGTACTCCATTTAGGAAGGAACAATCAGTTGCACACATACAAAATGGGAAATGGCTGCCTAGGAAGGAGTACTGCAGACAGGGATCTGGGGGGTCATAGTGGATCACAAGCTAAATATGAGTCAACAGTGTAATACTGTTGCAAAAAAAGCCAATATCATTCTGGGATGTATTAGCAGGAGTGTTGTAAGCACGACAAGTGAAGTAATTCATCTGCTCTACTCCACGCTGATTAGACCTCAACTTATGGCCAGTTCTGGGTGCCACATTTCAGGAAAGATGTGGACAAATTGGAGAAAGTCCAGAGAAGAGCAACAAAAATGATTAAAGGTCTAGAAAACATGACCTATGAGGGAAGATTGAAAAAATTAGGTTTGTTAAGTCTGGAAAAGAGAAGACTAAGAGGGGACATGATAACAGTTTTCAAGTACATAAAAGGTTGTTACAAGGAGGAGGGTGAAAAATTGTTGCTCTTAACCTCTGAGGACAGGACAGGAAGCAATGAGCTTAAAATTGCAGCAAGGAAGATTTATGTTGGACATTAGGAAAAACTTGCTGTTAAGGTGGTTAAGCACTGGAATAAATTGCCTAGGGAGGTTGTGGAATCTCCATCACTGAAGATTTTTAAGAGCAGGTTAGACAAACACCTGTAAGTGTTTTGCAAAGCTTCCTTATTTTTTCAGTGGGGAGTCAGTGGGTGTAGGAAGATTGGTGAAGGATTTGTATGATGTACCTTTGTTTTTATTTAATTTAAAAATGTCCATCATAAATGCAACGCCTGAGATGAGTTATACTAACTTGACACCAATTTGGTCTGCATCATTCTGTTTGTGGGCAGCTGATCTGGTAGCACAGATGATGTAGAAGCTGTGAAACGGAGGGTACAATTATGAATGGGAACATATTTAGAGATGAATTTTGCCCTTATTTACTCCTAAACTATTCCTAGGAAAATTAACGAGAGCTGCATCCGAGAGGAGGAGTGAGCCGCTAGCCTGTAAGATTCTTGTTAGCGTGCATACAGATATATATACACAGCAAGCAACTGAATAAAAATAAAGACTATTAAAAATAAGACTCTGAAACACAATATTGATATAAAAGAAAGAAATCAGAACTCACCTTGTCTTTAAGCCTTAGTAAGTGAGTTGCAATCCGCAGCCTTTAATGATAGGTATTGTGTCTCCAGAAGATTGCAGGCTGATGCATCACACTGAGCATGACATTCAATTAATAGGCTGAATGCTTGTCTTATCCTGTTTACTTGGATCACTCTAGTTATGGCTCTGACCCTGCTCTGACCACGCTCCCATTGACTTTGATAGAGGCAGTGTTGGGTCTGATAATACTAAAATAAAGGGAATTTTATGCTTTAGGATCGCCGCTCACTTTTAATGAATACGCTTTCTGAAATAAGACACTGAATGAACCAGCACGTAGCACCACCATTGTTCTTATACAAAGAGAAAATTAATTCACAGCATCATTCTGGTTATTCTGTCAGCATTATTTATTTGAAATATCAATACTTTCCACAATATAGTTTATACATCAAGCAGTAGGATTGCCTTCATTTCATGGGATCCAGTACGGAAGTGGCACATCCAAAGCAGCACATTCAACCTCTGAAAGTGTCTGTACAATTTAGATAAATAGAACTCTGGATAACTAAACTAATAGAACTTTTACAACTGTTACAAAAAGAATGCTGATAAGCTAGGCACAGCACTGTACACACAAAATGCAGGAAGGGTGGGGAAGATTAAAGAACGAACTAAACTTATGGGAAACATTTTTGCGTATACGGCCACAAGTCTTTAATTG
Organism: Natator depressus; assembly: GCF_965152275.1. Taxonomy (NCBI): domain Eukaryota; kingdom Metazoa; phylum Chordata; order Testudines; family Cheloniidae; genus Natator; species Natator depressus. The sequence goes on along the minus strand of NC_134238.1, from coordinate 108,962,374 downwards.
CTCAGCACAAAAATTAATTTTATTTAGTCCTCATTGAGGGCAGAATATGCACAAATGATGTTCAAAACACACAAAGTAGACAAAAATAAAAAGGACTGTTGGTTGTTGGTTTTTTCCCCGTGTATGAGTGTACTGAAGGCTCCCAGTGCTTGAATGGTGTGATTTTGTGCCAAAACTTTACATGAAATACATAACAGTTATGATAGTTTTATTCCCCACCCTGCCCTCTTGCTGGCATTTTGTTTATTGTGTTCAAAGTTTCTGAACAGCAGACACATTTGGCTTGTAACCCAAGCTCTTTATTACTGGCCTTTTCTTTTTATAGTTTGCAATTTACCTGAAGATTGAACAGGCCTGTTATTAACAATCCAGAATATAAAACCAGTTGCAGGTAGGCAGCACATACAGTACAATGGTAGCTCACTTTCAGAGAAACTGTAGGGTCAACATTATACTGGCTCGCTGAGAACAGTAACTGATTCTAAATCATTTTGATCAGAAGACACAATGCTGGTGAGTCAATATTAGACCTGCGTGAGCCGTATCCTTGTAAAGGGAAAGACGGAATGTAAAGAACTTTTCCCCTCTTTTTTATCAAGAACTAAGACTTAAAAGTAATACAGTGGTGATAGGCATTATCTTCCCAACAACATACTGGATTTCCTCTACTTCACTGAGTCATCACTTTTGCTTGCCATTGTTTCCCCAATACTATACAAACAATGGCTCTGGTTACCGCGGGCTGGCACACCATAGTATACAAATCCGCATGCCACGTTGTGCTGCCTCAGAAGATACCACGCATCACCACTATGCCGCATGACAACACGTAAACCCAAGATGCTCAGTGGGGCTTGATGACTTCAACCACTGCAGTTTGCACTTGTGAGGTGTAGTAAGCAGCAGTTTGAAAGCAGTGGTATCAACATGACTATCTGGGTCAAGAGGTGGTGAGTCAGCGATCCTAATGGGGCAAAGGTACCAGAATATCCACATAATTGATAGGGAAGAAGCCCGACTGGCCATGAAGCATCCCTTCATACCAGTTCTCATCAATCTGGTTAGTGAGGGTAATGACATCACCCTCTTTAAAGCCCAACTCCCCTTCATTTTCAGGGTCAAAGTCATACAGAGCTCGGCAGCATGGCTGATCCATTGGAATACCTAAAAAGAAGGGACACAATGAAACAGTGCTTAGAAATCTTGTTAACTACAGACTCTCCTGGTTATTATCATTAGCATGTTTCACCATTTCTATTACAATTCCCATTGCATTTACGGCTCCTTGACATCATCCAAAACTAGAACCAATAAAATGCCCTCAACGCAGAGATCAATTTATGGTACAGGTACTTCTCAGACTCCCATATCTGAAGCTTTGTTAACTGGGTGTTCTAGAACCCCGAAAATAACAAGCTAAGCCAGGTCTACGTTTAAGTGTTGCCAACATAAATCTGTCAGTTTGGGGTGTGATTTTTTTCATGACAAAGCAAAAGTCCTAATGTAGATGCAGTTATACTGACATAAAAGTACTCTTCTTGGTATAGCTCAGACCATGTCTACACTACAGACTTCTGACAACACAGCGATGCTGGTCAGGAGTGTGAAGAGGTGTGATCCCCAGGCAACATAGTTATTGCAGCAGAAGCCCCCAGTGTAGACACAGTTATATTGGCAAAACTTCACTTTTAATAGCTTGTTTCACTCAGGGCATGGGGGGCGGTGACAGTTGGTTTACTATACAGACACAAAGCACAGCTTTGCAGGGGTAGATATGTCCACACTAGGAGCACTTATATGGTACACTGGTGTTCCTCGTGGGCATGGATCATCGTTCCTGTCACACTCACCATCAGGACCCAGCCCAAGCTGGGGAAGCTAATGATCCAACCAGCAGACCAAATTCAGTGATGAGTCCTGGTCATGTGCCACCTGAAGCACGCTGCACATACGCCAAGAAGAACTGGGATTCCTATACCAGTAGAGCATTTTCTAGTGTAGACATGTCACTGAGGGAACTAGCATAAACAATACAAGCAAGAGCACTTGTTTTTTTGCTGGTACAACTGTATCTACATTAGGAGGGATGGCAGTATAGATACACCTGTACAGCTATAGTGGCAAAACTTTTAAATGTAAACAAGGCCTAAGTCCTTGAGACTCTTTTTTTCCAATTCTCTCCCATTCTCATTTTTGTGGTAAGTGGTTTCTGAAGAGCCTCTTATTCTACAACTTTCAAAGCATTAAACTCTCTGGAGGTGCTCAGCAATTCACATGATGGGGCTCCTACTGAGGAACCGTGGCAACCTATTCTTAGCAAAGTGTCCGAGTGAAATGGCAGTATCTACCATGAGAGAAAAATCTAGTTTGTGGAACATACAGCATCGTCTGCATTTAACTCTTTTTGTATTTCTGTTTCTGTAGCAGAAAAGAGGTAAACTTACATCACATCAGTCCTAGTCCCAGCACAAAAAAAAAAGTGAAGAAAGAATAGCTGGTGTCGTGACTGGAAGAGCATTAGTAAGTCACAGGCTGCACTCACGCACTAGGAATCCGTATCTCATCCCCTCTGGCACTGTGCGGGTGAGGAGGGGTGTTTGAAATTACAAGGCAGCTTCTAGCTGCTGTTACAGAATACAAAATGGAAGTGATGTTGTGCATCCACACTGAGGATGTCAAACATGCACATCAAGATCTGACGGGGAGGAAGGAAATCCTGATTACAGAACTAGGGGGAGTAAACATCCAATCCTGCAAGGTGGTGTGTGCTTGCAATTCCCATTGGTGTCAATGGGAGTAGAGGGTACTCAGGGCCTTGCAAGATTGGGTTCAGGGAGAGAGAACTCCCTTTATCATAATGTGTGATGACAAAGTATTCCTGTAAGGAGCAAAGTGATGTCATCTTAACATGTGAACATTTTAAACAAAGCGATTACTTAAGTTACTAATAAGACATTTGTCACTGTTTATGCACTTTGTTTAATTTGCATTTCTCTCATCTGAACAATGAACATCAGTTCCACTTTTGTTCATAGTCATTTTCACTTTCAAGATCGGCTAAAATATCTGAGTTTCAAAGACTGCATAGGAGTGCTTTTTGGGTGGGGGAAGAAGGGGGGAGCAGCGTGATACATGTTCATGGAAATCTTTCAATTGACCTCTAGGTTTTCTAAGTATCCATTTTTACAAAATCTAAATTTTAAGGAAAATTTTATGTGACACCATCCCTTTAGGATGCTGTGATTGATGGAATCACTGGCCACTAAGCCACATATTTAATAAAATGGATCATCCTCCTGTCTAGGTGCTTGTACTATACCTAACAACATAGTATCTGAGCCCTTTATAAAGAGAACAGTGCCAGAGTTGGCCATTGGAGTAATTCCTTTAGTGTAATTGATAGTTTAGTTTCAATAGCTTTGCCCTCTTCTCCCTTATACCTTTACCCCCTCCACCCTTCACTATGGCTGGTTGTATTCTGGTTGTGGGAAAGCTAAGTTGAAAAAGTGAACTACATGTTTTTGCATCATAGCAAAAGATTCAGACAGACAAGACTACATTCTCCTTCCTCCTTCCTTTTACCTGTTGGTTTTGGGGTGCTGGTCTGGGATATCCCTCCATTGTACTGGGTATTCTCACCACTGGAAAAATCAAGACTCATACGGGGTTTTGGCTGGTATTCTCTTCTGGGCTGAGTTGATGCTTCTTTTATTCTGAAAAATGTGAAGAAAGTTAAATATACAGAGCTAGTTTCTTGTCAACAGACCACACACTGAGATTAGTAAAAGATGGAGGTTTTTCTTCCTTTACTGCAAGGCTGAAGTTCAGGCTCAGTATTGGGCCACACTAAACAGAGTTTGGTATATGGAGTGGCCTCCAGCTGCTAGGTTAGTCTGCACTACAAAAAGCACATCATTTGACATCACTGTGTGGGGCTGCTAATTTTCTCTCCCACTATGAATTAGCATATTAGACTGGTTTGCCTTTGACTCATAGGCCTTGTCTTCAATGGCTACAAAAGGTGCATTTTTTAGCTCCAGATAACTAACACAGGTGACCTATCCTGAGGTAAAAACACAGAGAAGACCAGGTACTTTCATTTTTGCTGTGAGGCAAGCTCACCAAGGTCAACCCCTGCAAGCGGTATAAGGCTGTTTATTTCACTGTAAAACTGAAGTGCCTATTCTTCACTGTGTTTTCACCTCAGGATAGCTCATGCATGTTAGATACTTCCAGGTTAAACACACACATTTTTTTTTTTTTAGCAGTTAGGACAAGACCATAGTGAAGGGAGGCTCTTATGAAAGGAAAGGACAAACAACATAGCCTCAGGGATGTATAGTGAGGGCAGGTGCTGCACAAGCATCTCTAGCCAGCTCTTCAGCTTGATTCTGACCCACAAGATCTTTGCTGTTCCACTCCTGGGCCTCACCTGAACAAAGGTGCTGCTTTTTGAGAGGAGAACAAGGGTGGATAAGGGTGAGATTACCATATTGATTTTCAGGACCAAAGTAATTTCATTTGTAAATGGGGACAATTATCTCACAGAAGGGGCCACAACTGCAATAGATACCCATTCTCCCAATGGCAATGTTATGCATTGTTCAACTCAATTAATGATTCTTTTCATTATAAGGTGATAAGTAAACAGTCTACATGGATTTGTCAAGAGCAAATCATGTCAAAACCTTATATCCTTCTTTGACAGGGTAACAAGCCTTGTGGATAGGGGGAAAGCAGTAGATGTGATATATCTTGACTTCAGTACAGCTTTGAATACTGTCTCACAACCTTCTCATAAACAAACTAGGGAAATATAGCCTAGTCAAACCTGCTATAAGGTGGGTGCCCAACTGGTTGGAAAACTGTCCTCAGAGAATACTTATCAACGGTTCACTGTCAAGCTGGAAGGGCATGTTAAGTGGGGTCCTGCAGGGATCTGTCCTGAGTTCGGTTCTATTCAATATCTTCATAAATGATTTGGATAAAGGCATAGGGAGTATGCATATAAAGTATGTGGATGATACCAAGCACTTTGGAGGACAGGATTAGAATTCAAAATGATCTTGACAAACTGGAGAAATGGTCTGAAATAAATAGGATGAAATTCATTAAGGACAAATGCAAAGTATTACACTTAGGAAGGAATAATCAATTGCACAAACACAAAGTAGGAAATGAATGCCTGGGAAGGGGTATTGCAGACAAAGATCTGGGGTTTATAGTGGATCACAAATGAAATGAGAGTCCAAAATGTAATACTATTGCAAAAGGCAGCAAACATCATTCTGGGATGTATTAGAAGGAGCATCATAAGCCAGATACATGAAGTAATTTTTCCACTCAGCACTGTGTCATTAGAAGTTTTTAAGAACAAGTTCGACAAACACCTGTCAGGGATGGTCTAGTTAATACTTAGTCCTGCCCCAGTGCAGGGGACTGGACTAGATGACCTTTTGAGGTCTTTCCAGTCCTACATTTCTGTGATTCTGACTGCTAAAAATAAAAATCTCTAGAAAAAGAATTTCAAATGGCAGGGGCTAAATCCAGGAAGATGGTGACTCAATGGGAGCTGCATATGCTATGTGCCTCTCAGGAGTTAGCTCAGAGACTTCACTGGGAACTATACCTGAGTAAAAACCTTTGGATAGGACTCAGTAAGAGTTTTGTTTCAGTAATGTTGCTCAAACTTTGGTTTGAGCCAGGTTTGCTGCCATTAGTGCTAATGGTACAAAGCACATATATTAATATGTCTGCTATATGGCTTTTGTTGAAAATTCCTCTCTCACTTATGGCAGTTCTGATTCTTATATCCAGGGTCTGATCACCCTTTAAAATATTAATAATACTCAGCCCCAGATAGGTCTTTTCCTCTTCAGAGTGCTATAAAAGCATTAACTAAATAATAGAGGTGGTCAAACATTTGATGAAAATATGTGAAAATAGTCATTAAAATGTTTTGCTCTTTTTTGACCAGTTTATAGAGAGGAGTTAATATTTTGCAAAAATTCAAAGTTTTGATGAAAAATTCTCAATCAGCTCTACTAATTAATCTTCACAAAGCTTATGTGAGGGAGGCAAGTATCATTTCCTCTCAAATTGTGAAACCAAGGCAGACAGGTTTAGTGACATGTCGAAAACCACACAGAGCCAGCATCAGAGCTAGGACAAGAACTCACAAGCACTGGCTCCCAGAGTGATGGCCAAACCACTCTACCATGCGAGTGTCTTCAAAAGCGTGATCTAAGCCTGTTTTTAATTTTTTCATTAAGATTAAAATGAAAAGACCAGTCCAGTATTGTAAACTCTCATGATTTTATTGCAAGTATCATGAGGTTCAGTATTTTTCTTACAGCCCCAGCTCCTGGAATGATGTCATTTCATGGAAATCTCAGCTTTCATTTAAAAAACAAAACAAAAAATACACATTTCTAGCCCACATGGTTGCAGCAGAAAGCTTGGAAATGTGACCTGTGTGTACCCCAAAAGCTCAGAAAACAGGGCAAATAAAAAGAATGCAACATTAAAATCTCATGATTGTTTAAGCCAATATCATGACTGCTGGGGACTTGACTCATAGATTTTGAACTCTTGGGGCTAGCAATACTGGGAGACCTGGGCTGGACTCTCAGTTCTTGTTTCAGGCTGGAAGAGGCTGGGAGTAGAAAGTGCACCTTGCCCCTAGAGGTAGGAAGGGCCCGCTTTGCATTCTTCAGCGCCAATACCTCAGGTTGATTAAGAGGTGGTAGCGATGGGATCTTTAGGAGCCAGAAGGTTTGTGGCCATGAAAAATGAGTGACCTAGGGGAGGCAGATGGGTGTCATTCCCAAATGAAACCCTTTTCAATGGGAAGTGCTGCTATATCTTGAAAAGTGACTGTAAAATTGGCATTGAGAGATTACATGTTTGTCTCTCAGTGACTGGGTATCAAATCAGCTCAGTTTACAAGTAAAAAGCTTTCCCCCCATCGTGGTTGCTTTGCAGTGTACAGGAAATTCATTTCAGTTCTTTGCTACTTGCATAACACCATCAGTAAAAAAATCACGTAGGTCCAATTCTGCCATTAATGACACCTGTACAAGCCTATGGGTGTGAAGGTTGCGCAAACCCAGGTGTAATCGAGGCATAACTGCTAGAAAATGTGGCTGGAAAGGTGTAATCAAGGCATAATTTGTTCTGCAGAATCTTTATTACTGGTGATGATGAACAGTAACATATTTAAGCCATTGCTGCTGACCAGACTGATGCAAGGAGCTCGAGATGCTGAAAGCATCCTGACCAGTTATATAAACAAGGTAAAAAATTGAGACATTTACCAGACATGTGAAGAGAGCAGAGGGGGACCTGCACTGGGCTAGAGGCTGGCTGGCTGTGGGTCTTAAAGGGAGAGGAGGCATGTCCACTTTGGCATGTGCTTGTAACATAACATCTGGACTGTGACCCAACATGTCTGATCATTTTAATGCTTCTACACAATGCGTGAATTACGGTATTCATTCAGAATGGCTTGGAAATCCTTCTTTGCTGGCTGCTTACACTGTTCTGCAAACTGCAGCCAAAACCACCCTGCCAAGCAGTCTAACGGCCATAACAAGTTCTGTACATTATGCTCAAGCTGCAACTGAGCTAAGACAAATGTAGGAGTCAGGACAGTATAGGATGTGTGTGCTAGCAAATGTGTGCGTTAGCAAATAATGAAATGGCAAGGCCTAGTGTTACTAGAAACTAGACTTATAGCATTGATAGCAGAAAATAAAAAACATGAAGACTTTGCTTTGTATTAAGTTTACTGAATGTGCGAGAACACTATATTAACATTAGCAGCTGTTCAGATTTATGGTCACTTCCTTCCATGTCCAAGATTTTAGGAGAAGAGTCATTCAGGATTAAATGGAACCAGAGAAGGCAAATAAATCCCTTGCGTTATTATCTGACTTTCTCTCAGATCTGTTTTCCAAAGTGTGTGTGGGGGGGGGGGGCCGGGGGGTGGATGAGAGATTTTCTTTTTAAACAGCAATTGTCCTCTTTTCAAATGGAACCAATCTGTTTAATCTAGTTGCAAAGAACTGCATAAGTAACAACAGGTTTGTAACATTAAAAAGACATGGTCAGTTCTGAGAGGATATGCACAGCCACAGGGGAGTAGTGGAACGGGGCAAACTCAATGTGACAACTCCTGTACGAATGGTGGCAGATCATGGGGATCCTCAAGACCCCTTTTGGGTCATGGAGTTCACTGTGTGTGCAGGGTGATGGGGAACAGGATAAAAAGATATTGTCCTTCAATTAGGATAATTTACAACCCCTTTGTTTTTTAGAAAGCCAATGCAAAACTGATACATGCCAAGGCTCTGATTCCTGAAAGCAGATTAAGTCCATCCATCCAGCAAAGCACTTAAACATATGCTTAACTCCCATCACTTCAACTGGACAGAAGCACATGCTTTCAGTTAAGCACATGCTTTACTGAATAGGAGAGTTTTTTCTCTGAATTGGGGCCTAAGTCAAGGAGCACTTGAATAAAAGTGCATAATTTTACTTACTAATGTCTCCAGCCAACATGAACATAGACTTGCAACGGTCTTAAATGACAGCACTATTATGATTGTAAAATGGAAAAGATCTTTTAAATGTCTTACATCCAGCACATATTTTGCCTTTGTAAGAAGAGTAAATTCCAGAGTCTGATGAGAAGTGAATGTTACCTCTCTTCCAACTTGGCAGTAACTTGCTGTAGGATCTGTGTTGCCTGTCTGTGGTACTTCAGCTGGGCTTCTACAAGAGCAGAAAGCTGACTCACTTGTTCAATCTGAGGATCAACATGAAAAATCAAGTCTTAGTTCAATACTGTTGAGCAGCAGTATTCAAACAGCTTCCACGGAACATTACTGCGCTGACACTGCAAAGGTACCTTTCCTTTCTCTCCCTAATCTTGGCTCCTCTTTGTAAGTCAGATAATAACTAGGGACCAGTTAAGCTTGGCTTATCTATTTGTTACTGCATATGGTTAGGCCACATATATGGGGCCTGCAGCTACAGCTCTTTCTCAGCTGATCACCTCCATGGGCTTAGTCACATGTGCAAGGGGCCTCAAGACCTACCTCATTCTGAGAATTCTGCGTACAGAAGAACGAGAAAAGGGCAATACGGAGGGAAGGCAGAAGGAACCTGCCCTCACATTGTGCAGCCTGAGTTTGAGGCATGCAGAATGACGAGGGCCATAGCTCTGCTTTCCTTACACACAGGGCAGTAGAGCTGGCTGGCCACATAGGGAAAGAGTAAAGTGCCCCTCAAAATGGGGTGTAAGTAGTGGAAGTGCAGTCACTGTCTCTTCCTTAGGGAGAACGCCTCCCAGTGCTCCCTCTGGGGCAACGTGACTCCCCACAGAACTTCTTGACAGTGTCAGAATGGTACAATCTAGGTCAAAACAAACTAGCCAAGTGGGGCTAGATAGAAAAATTAGTGAAATAAAAAAAAGATATCCAGACTGTATTGTGCAGTTACCCTTTTCACTTGTATGCACTCCAAGACAGCTATATTTATTTTTATGTACATAGTTTCAGTTATATTAAAGCTGCTTTCCACTGCTCTGGCAGTATACAGGGGCCTTAAAGTGGGTATGAATTTAAATCTAAATAAGTCCACTCATTTATTTATTTCACTTGAAACACTGAATCTGTAGATTCAAGTGCATAGAAAATAAATAGAATATATTTCAGTTTAGAGGAATTCTTTCCTCCAAAAGAAGGAGTAACATTGACTTCTTTCGATTTTGCAGTTTTCAACCTTATTTATGAAGGGAAAAAAGACTCCAGTCTCTTTGGTTTCAGTTAATGCTACTAATTTTTCCAGCATAACGCTCAAGTCTCACCTATTCTATAAGCAGAAGTTACATTGCCAAGCCATGTTTGAGTAGTCATGTACCAGAGTTTATGGGAAATCATGACTTGTGGACAAGCATTTATATAATTCTGATCATGGAAATACTCTTTCTTTTGCCATAAATAACCTTAAACTGTTAGTGAGAATGAAATATTAACAGTGGAATAATTTCTCTCTCTCAGGTATTTATATGGCCCCCTTTAGCATAATATCTGAGTCTCTCACAATCCCCTGTGAGGTAGGAAAGTGCTATTATTCCCATTTTCCAGATGAGGAACTGATCAACAGAAAGGCTGAAAGATCGAAGTCACACATGAAGTCTGTGGTGGAGCAGGGACTTAAAGTCAGTCTAGTGCCCTCACCACTGGACCATTCTTCCTCTCATTTCAAAACTCGGTTCAGAACATAAATAAGGGATTTCCTTACATCCATCTCCAGAAGGTTATACATGCTTGACTCGGCTATTTCTTTGGACTCATCAAATTTCTCCAGAGCTTGGCGTAGCTCCTCATCAGGAAGCCTGCCTTGTCTTTTCTTTTTGTAATCAAAGTCCAGGCGTCGACCTTCCATTTTCTTCAGGTGGTGCTGAAAAATATGAAAGGGAAATAGTGTATATATGATGGAAACTGTTTCCCAACTCCTCTTTCTTTGCTTTAAGTCCACTACATTCAGTCAGTCAACAGAGGTTGAAAATATATGCTGCCAATCTACTATACATCACACTTTTACCAGAGTAAAGGAGTACAGAAAAGCGAGGTAGGTTTACACTTCAAAGGGAGCACCATGGCATTTCATGTCAAAACATCAAAGCAGCTCCATCACAAAGTAATTTATAGAAAGAGTACACAATGGCAAATTGCAGTGACGCCTGGAAACATGAGAGCTGATAGTAATTTATAGTTTTATTTATAATCTAGAATTATCTGCATATTGTGCATATCCCCCAGGAGTTTAGGAACAATTTTTTCTTTACATTCTAGTTTTCTTTCCCTGTACAGATGAGGGGATAATTTTCGCAGTTCTCACAAGATCAGCAGTGCATCTTAATTTCTGAGTGATTTATTAACTTGCCAGACATCGCTGCTGTCACTATACGTAGTTAGCAAATTCCATATTAGGTTCACTAAAGTATTTTTTAAAAGAGCAGGTTAGAGAAACACCTGTCAAGAATGGTCTAGATAATACTTAGCCTTGCCATAAGTGCAGGGGACTGGACAAGGTGACCTTTTGAGGTCCCTTCCATTCCTATGATTACCAATGCCACTGCTGGCCCAGGGGCCGAGAAAGTAAAGCACTAAAGCATGACTATTTTAGGTTTTCATTACCAAAATACAAGAAATAACTTGTGATCTGACATGATTCACTCAGCAAACATTAAGCAAACTTTTAAAACGTCAAGGTACCCTTCTGAGGCCCCAATTCTACACTTACACATACGCTTAACTTTATCCCGGGGGGGTGTCATTGAATGCACATGTGTGAAGTTACACACATGTGTAAGGGTTTGCAGAATTGGGACCCAAATTTATACCGACAATTGTGTGTGTGATATCACTTGCACCAGCAAAAAACAAATGTGTGTGTATATACAGCATTTGCACCTGCAAATAAAGTAGCTGGCTGACCACCTAATTTGCACATGCAAATGAAGATTGTGTTTCAAATTCTGGGGAGTTTGTGGGTGCAAATCGCCAAGCATATAAAACTACAAGTGCAAATTCAGAGGCAGCTATTCAAAATCTGGATCTTAGGTAAGCCATCATTAACACTGGCCTAAATTATTTAAATGCACACTAGAAAATCACTTATAATTTGTAAGTGAATGTTTTATGCTAGAATTAGAATACAGCAGCAAGGCCTGCACAATAATGGATTTTTCAAGACAGACAATGTAGTTTGGCACTAAAAATAATGTTGGCATTTTGCTCCTGAACATTTTAAAAAGCCACTGAATGGAAGAAAATTGATTTGACTTTTATTATTCAAAGAGAAAAAATGAGGCCTTTTAGAGATTTACAAAGACCTTGAGCCTCACAGCTGAAGCAAGAGTCTTGAAAATATACAGGGTGTTTATCTGGCTTTCCAAAATCATGCAACTCCATCTCTGGCAATACCTGTATTTCTCTCAGATCTTTATCATGGAGATTCTGCAGGGGATCTATGAAGTTCTGCTTCACTTCAATGTCCAAAGAATCTTTGACTTCAGAAAGCTCTCTCATAGCTTCCCCAACATCACCAAGGGCTGGGCCTGGAATAGAAGAGTATGTCTAGTTTACCTTAAATACAAACAGTGGGATGTGGTGCTGCATTAATACAGAACAGAGCCAAGACATAGAGCTCAATTAAGAATAAAATTTAATCTTCAGTTTTAAATACATGGCAGAAAAATGAGGCATTGTGGGAAGGCCACAATTGATGTTACAGTTTTGCAGCCACAGAAATCGAACTGTACTTCAGAATCCAAGCTCCTTTTAAAAAAATAAATAAATAAATCAAAGGCCCATATGGTGGTAAAAGAAAACCTGCCAGAGATAAACTATCTATACCTGATGCAGTGTTGTCTTCGGTAGCCTGCAGATTCTGTGAAACAGTCATTCTACAAGAGGTCTGACCAGCCCTATTAATTTTAAATGGGGTGTGTTGACTCTGACCATTTATATGTCAAAATCGTTAGCAATGTCACTGCTGAGCATTTTATCAGAAACATCATACTGACAATCTGACAAACTGACTACTTATCCTGTAATTTACGATATCCTAGTGACAAAACCTCCAGAAACAACTTCTAAAATGCAATTACTCACAGCCCAGTAAAGAATTATTCAGTGCTCTGAAAATTCAGATTTTAAGGACAGTGCAAAATAAAATTAATATTAAAAGCAGAGGGTATCCCCTGTACTGGCTATATTATTGATTTTTATATTTAATTCAATAAATTATTATTATTGCTGGGAGAGATGATTGTCATTGCACACCCAGTGTAGCCACCAAACACCAGTGGTTTTGAACCTCCCCCACAACTGTGGTCCACAAAAACTACTCTTCTGATCTGTCCCATGAAGCAGTAGCAGAGAATCCAAACCTGGTTTGATACTTGGAATGGAGGAAGAGAGTCGAATTTTAAATAAATTGTTTATGAAACTAGGACCTGCACACCAAAAAAAGTAAGCCTGCCGAACAACAAATCCCAGTCATTAGCTTTGTCTTCCAAACAGAGGACCTCACCAACATATCATATAACCAGAGAGCCTGCTCTAGGCATTCAGAGGAATGATGACTAATACCTAGAAGCAGCATTACTAGGTAGGACCTATGGTATAGCGATGCTGCCTTTTGCCTACATAGCAGTTTGTTAAAAAGATGGTTTGAAATTTAGCATGAGAGAGAGAGAGCTGATTTTTAAAAAAGCCAGCACTGTTCAGCAGAATCAGTCCATGGCTGCTAAATTAATTAGTAGGTAATTTGGGTCTAGGAGGTTTAAACCAAACCAGAAGATACCTTTCTTCTGCAGATGTCTTCATGTCCAGGAATAGAATTTTATTAAAGCTTAGAATAGAAGAGAATTTTCAAGCTGTTGCTAGTGTATAACTGACTGCACAGAGCTCCACACAAATGGGCTATGGAGATACAACGAGAACCTGTTGTGGATGTGAGCTCACTGATTAGGCTGAAGATGACCTCCACTGATGAAAAGTATCTTCAGTATTCCTTACCCAGCAAAACTCCCAGTGACTTCAATGGGAGTTTTGATGGATAATGAATGAGAAAAGCGTGTGGACTAGTACCCTAAAATGTAGCAGCAGAAAGACCAGGTAGAGTGAGAGGAATTAACATTTTCAACTCATTATTGTACATTGGATTTTTATTTGTTGTTAGCCTTTATTCCATATCTACAGTGAAGGTAGGGACATCCTCCTGTAAGGAGTCTGAGGACAGGCGAGCTTTTAGCATGACTGTAGGAGGACATGAACTCCCTATAATAGTATAGCTTCTGACCATTCAACTCTTTTGGTCACAATGCATCATTACAATGTACACAGTAAGGCAGTATAAAGCCTATCTAGATATCACCCCAAATGAAAATGGCTTGGCTTTCACCAGTAAGAAAACAATCTCTACTTCCCATCCTGGGAAGACATTGGATCTACGTCATCTTGATTGACATAGGCCTGCTCGGAATTGAACAGTCTGACAGTATCTGGGCTTTGCATTTATTGCAGGCTGTTCTTCAAAGTTCTTACTCTACACAAGCACTAATATACTCGCATAATTTAAAGGGAAGAAACCACATTACCAAAGTTGCATTCATCTCCGAGTTCTCTTCCAAACTTCAGCATAGCTTCTGCCAATAAGGCCTCAGCCTGAGGGTAGCCTGGTCCTTTTTCCTGCCCTCGAATTTTTGACATTGTGTTGATCATGTTGAGTTTAGCTCTGGAAGCTGCAAGCAGACCAATAACAGAGTTACCAAAGGGCAGTAAATGGGGGTATAGACTGTATAAGTACTGCATCTTAAATTGCAATATGTAGAGTATGGGAGAGCTCCCTTGTGTTCTCAAAAAAAAAAAAAAGGAAGAATTACTAAGCTACTTGTAACATGTTCAAAGTACAATAGAAGTTGCTACTGAACATGTATGTTAGATAAATTGAAGATTCACTCTCAATGTTCAGCAAATTTTTGGAGAGGAGGGGTGAAATCCTGGCCCCACTGATATCAACAGAAATTTTGCCATTGACATCAGAGGTGACTTAATTTGACCTGGGATGTTCACTGGATTTCAAGAGAACAAAAAAAGCCCCAGGAACAGTCTAGAGACTAGTCCCTGTTACCCATTGCATCTCAGGGTTGGGGAAAATGAAGGAAGCTCTAAACCATTTACATTCTCCCAGTCTTCAGGTCACTGGGCAACAGTCCAGTCTCATGGTGCAATCTAGACTCATTTACCAAAAGGCTGTTACAGCAGCTGGGAACCAGCAGGGTATGCTAACTCCCCTGTCACACTCCCATATGCCCAGTCATATGCCCTATACTGCAGCTGTGGTGGTGAAGAGGGGGCATAGAAACCACTATGTTGGCCCTACTACTCTTGGGAAATCCTTAGACAGCCAGTTAAGCCATCACTGCAGCAGCTTTGCACCAGTGGATGGCCAAAGATGATGCAGTAGGGGCCAGAATCTGGTCCTCCATATTTCCTAGATGTAATATGTTTTTCTCTCTTTATTGAATATAACATATATCAAATATTATCTCAGAATATATGGGCATATAAAAGCCTGCAATCCCCTCGTTATTTTTACTAGGATTTTGGGAAGACACCTGGGTTGATATGAAAAAGAAATTGTGTTACAGCTCATATTTCCCTCCAATACACCGTTGCAAAAAACTCCCCCCCCCCCCGGCCCAAACAGTGATTGTTTAATAAGACACCTGGATTATCAGAATTGATAAAAACAAAAATAAAGATGAAGAAATTAACTAATTCAATAGCCCATATCGTGTGGTGAATGCTGCCACTGCAGAAAGAGTTTAAGAATGGCATATACAGTGTGCTTTCATAGAATCATAGACGATTAGGATTGGAAGAGACCTCAGGAGGTCATCTAGTCCAACCCCCTCCATCCCTCTAAGGATGGAGATTCCACCACCTCCCTAGGGAACTCATTCCAGTGCTTCACCACCCTCCGAGTGAAATACCGTTTCCTAATATCCAATCTAGACCTCCCCCACTGCAACTTGAGACCATTGCTCCTTGTTCCGTCATCTGCCACCGCTGAGAACAGCCTAGCTCCAGCCTCTTTGGAACCCCGCTTCAGGTAATTGAAGGCTGCTATCAGATCGCCCCTCACTCTTCTCTTCTGCAGACTAAACAACCCAGTTCCCTCTTCATAAGTCATGTGCCCTAGCCCTGTGATCATTTTCATTGCCCGCTGCTGGACTCTCTCCAATTTGTCCACATCCTTTCTGTAGTGGGGGCCCAAAACTGAACACAATACTCCCAATGTGGCCTCACCCAGTGCTGAATAGAGGGGAATAATTACTTCCCTCGATCTGCTGGCAAGCTCCTACTAATGCAGCCCAGTATGCTGTTAGCCTTCTTGGCAACAAGGGCACACTGCTGACTCATATCCAGCTTCTCATCCACTGTAATCCCCAGGTCCTTTTCTGCAGAACTGCAGCTTAGCCAGTCGGTCCCCAGCCTGTAGCGGTGCATGGGATTCTTCTGTCCTAAGTGCAGGACTCTGCACTTGTCCTTGTTGAACTTCATCAGATTTCTTTTGGCCCAATCCTAAAATTTGTCTGGGTCACTCTGGACCCTATCCCTACCCTCCAGCATATCTACCTCTTCCCCCAGCTTAGTGTCATCTGCGAACTTACTGAGGGTACATTGTATTATATTTCTAATGTTGTATTATATTTCTAATTTTGTCAACTACAATAAATAAGCAATTGTACCATTGTAAACCATTGCACAATAGGGAAAAAATTTAAACCAGAAAACAAACCTACATTTGAATATTTCTATGCGTCTGATCTGATTTAAATTCAGAAGAGCAAAAGCAATTCAAAATTAAGGAGGATATGCCATCTGTAATCCTCCCTGTTGTGCATCAGTATTGCAGCACAGATGTCAGATTATTCAGTATTTGGACACCACAGCAGTACATAAGCACAATGGATCCAAGAAGTTTTTACTCTTCGCTTAATTCACTCTTAGTTGAAATACTATGAATGAAGATCTGGAGACTGCTGCTTATCACATTGTGCCATTTATGTGCTAAAACCAGGAAATTGCCTGTCTACATATTTTGCCTGTGAAGAACATTATGAAAGAGTAGTGTATTTTTAGCATAGTGTATGTTTTTGCAGAGTCCTCTCACTACTCAAAAGTGCCACTGTACCATGCTACTCTGAATTTTTGATGCTTTCTGGTCCCAAACTGTACAGAACTACAGGCAGAAGACTGACAATCCAATGAAAGAGACTCAATTTTAATGAGGTGTCCACAGCACACTCCACCTCTATGCCGCAAAAGGGAGCATTCTTCTGCTATTGCTGGGTTGGAAGATGTCTGACACTTTATTCTCTTAGGGCCTGATCCAAAGTTCATTGAAGTCAATGAAAAGATTCCCGTTGTCTTCAAAGGGCTTTGAATCAGGTCCTTAAGATGCAAGGGTACAAAAAAAAAGAGCAGTCTGCTAGTCCTCATGTTACCCCCTGGATAATGATCCTGAGATGGGTGAGGAGAAGAAAAGAAACTGGGGAACTATGGGAAAGAAAAGACGAGGGCTCTGACAACTGAACATAATGGAGAAAACAGAAGGGGGAAAAGATAAGAGAGAAAATATTGGAACATGAAGAAATAAAAAGTACAGATAGCCGAGAAAGGGAAAGACAAAGAGGAGGCAGTAAGGTGTATTTAAATGGGAAACAAGGGGAATATTTTTAAGAAAGAAAAGGAGAAAGGAGACACGAAAAAGGGAAAAAACACGAGAATAAATAAAAGGAGGGGGCACACTCTGGCCAGATAGGAAGGTAGGGGGAGGGGGATCAAAAGCAGAGAAGAGAAGAGAATTGTCAAGGCTGATTCCTGACTCCGTTACTTCGAGTGCAGAAGCTGGGGGCCTGCAAGGGTTCTAAAAATTAATACTGGCCACTCCAGGTTTGTATTAAACTCCCAAGGTCACAGTTTCTCTCTGACCTTGGATGGGCAGATGCTGCCACCACCCAAGTGCAAAAAACCCCTTTGGACCCAGGAAGGAGCACTTGGGAACTCCTCCCTGTGGGATACCCTCAAGCCCCTTCATTTTCTGATCTACTTACAAATCTAAAATTTCAAATGAGTAGTCTCTAGGTATGATCTGATGGGTTTTCATACAAGTAGAAAACTAACAGGGATTTTACAGTTAACTGGCTGGCTAGGTGTTCACAAAAGGGAGCTACACCCCTTCATTTATCACAAGAATGATGAAATGTGGAGATGAAAAGGAGAGTAGGGGAAGGGGACAAATAGATGAACAACAGAGGAAATCAAGCATGACAAATACATTAATGAATTCATACAATGATAAAGCCAGAAAGGACCATTGTGATCAAAAACATGTCACCTGTAAAGGAATTTGAACCCTGGATCTGCAGATTAAGAAATTGATTCTCTACCAAGAGAGGGATCCATATTAATCCATGTTCCTACATTTCATAATCTGCTGACATGATACTAAACACAAACACAGTCTGTGTCTGCACAGTGTTTAACACTGTATTCTAACACAATGTAATTTTCCAGTGTGTATAGACCAGTTCTTCACATCTCATTCACTTTGGCAGAGAACTCACAACACTGAAATATATAAATAAGAACAACAATTAGTTTAAAAAGCTGCCATAATAGAGTTTAAAACAAACATTGCCAGCGGCTTCAATTTCTCACTGTTTATATCTGATGTCACATTCCTTCTGCATTACTGTTTTTTTAAGTTAGCCACATTCAACCCTGAACTTTAATTGTATTAATTTTTTGTCCCCTTCAATCTCCCATTAGGTTATTTTCATGGTTAGGCAGTTCTGTAATTATTTTTTTCATTTGTGATATCTTCAAACCCAACTTCCCTTTCAGTAAATTCATTGCTCTTCTGTTAACAATATGCTCTCTTTTCCCTGGAGTGAGAGTTTGTTAGCTTTCGAGTAAGGCTGATCAGTAATGCAAAATCAAGCTTGCCCCACCCCCAGGCAAGACTGGGCTACAACAGGCCAGAGTGGCTGCATGGAATGGCAGCCAATCAGAGAGAGCCTGTGGGGGAGCCAATCAGTGCTGAGCTGAGGGAACCCAGGAGAGAAGCCATCAGTTTCTCCCAGATCTTCAGAGGGGAATGTCTGTCTCCTGAGCTAAGGAGAACAGCACCTTGGACAGCGCAGTGTTGGGCAGGCTCGGGGGAGCAGAGGAACGCTCCAGCCCGATACCTGTCAGACTCTGGGCCTGACCGGAAGGGCCTAGAGGGTGCAAGGGGTCAGAGGGGACGGATAGATGAGGGGAGAGAAGGAGGGTGGAGAGGCTGCCACCAGGGTAGTGGGTGGGGCTGGGTCCCCACCCTTGTACAGCACCTGGCCGTGGAAGAGTGGCCGTGATAGACTGCAGCCAGCCCTTGAGCAAAGGGACTAGACCTTTGGGGGTTGTGGTTGGCCACTGAGGCAGGAGCGAACCGGAAAGACTGCTGTTAACAACCCCCCCTCCCTGTGGAAGGGGGGCACTGCCGGAGGGCAGTGTCCTGAAGTGGACATCGCTGAGTGGGGAGCAACGTGAGTCCAGATACCAGCACAGCAGATGATGGATGGGACACCACCAGCAGAGGGAGCTCCGCAACGGACAGAGTTAATTTCCAGATGTGCCAGTAGGAGGAGTTGCGGTGGTGAGCCTCAACCCCGTCACACACAGCATCACGAAAAGCTTGTCCTATTTCCCATTTCTTCATTCCAAGTATATACCAATGTCAGGTAAAAGATTTTTTTAAAATTTGAAATTAAAAACTAACTCTGTCAAACTGAAGTTTTGCTAAACTCTCACATCCCAGCCTGCAGAATCAGATCTCCTCAGGGTGCATCATATTAATCAGTAGAGCTCTATTTCATCTCAACCTTCCCCCCCTCCCAGCCCCAACAAAAGATATTTTATTGAAGAAAATAAGTTTGTGCAGAAAATGTTTGTCTCCTTAGAAATTTTCTGAATTTTCAATCAAAATCCAAACCAAACAGGAAATGTTTCTGTTTACAAAAGCCCATAAACCTTTGTTTTGTTTTCTGAGAACTGGCACTTTTATGGTATCTCATCAAAAAACAAAAACAACAACAAAAATCATTGTAAGAGGAAATTTGGGGAATTTTAAAAAAAATTCTGGGAGAAAAAAAATAGTGTTTCTCAACCAGTTCTATTTACAAAGCAGACTTCCAATGAAGCCATGGCCAGATTCATTGTTAGCTCCAGTTGCTTTATGCCTCTCTTGCTTTGCAAAGCAACTGTAACCAAGCAGTTAAGTTGGGTGTATGGCTACCTTTGCACTGCCAGATAGCTGCAGAGCAGCTGGAGCTTGTGGCTGAATCTGGATCACACTGTTGAATGCCTCAGGCTTGAAAGGGGAGCTAACAATTTTACTACTATGTCCATAACATGTATCAAGCTTATTGCTTTCTCTGCAGAGTGCTTGTTGATGATGATGAGCAATGAAGCTTTGGCCCCTATAATAAACAGTGCTCCATCTGTTGACATAAAAGCCACTTTAATTACCATTGCTTTCTGTTTAGTGCTTCTTAAACTCATAAATATCCTTCTCTCCTGTTTTCATCATCAGCGGCAGTGCCATTAAATTATCTTCGCTACCGCTGTGGTCTTACACACAAATATCTCCAATTAAGCTGTGCCAGTCACATTCTTTGATTCATCAAATTGGAGGGAATCTGTATCATGCCAATTCAAGTAATTTTCCAGTAGTTAGAAGACCGACAGTGATGCAGCATTCCTGGTCACTGTATTTGCACACAATTGTATGTCATTAACAGAAAACACAGGGCCTAATTTTCCTCTTGTGCTAGTTTTACACTGGCATAACTCCATTGACTTCAGTGGAGTTGTCACTGATATGCACTGGTGTAAGTGAAGGGAGAATCAAGCCCTTAATTTCATGGGTTATTTTGGAAATCTTTGAACTGGGTTTGAATTGTTTAAGTTACTGCCTCATTTATGACTGCACCATCACTGACTACTTTCTCATGTTTGGCAACTACGTTCTGAAAGGCCTTTCAGTGGTAGCCTTCTATTCTTTTAATAGTTTTGAAATAATGTCTGCTGAGAGAGAGATCAAAGATAATTTACGGCCTAGCTTTGCAGACTCCTATTTTTAGGATACTCCACTTCCAATATCTGCTGCACTATGGCGAAGTTATGCCCAGATCACTGCCTCTGGTAAAAGTGGTGTTGGTTTAGCATGAAAGAGGGACACGCTCCTCCATGAGTCTTGTCAGCAATCCTTCCTGTTCCCCACTCTTCGCGAAAACCAACTTTTTGGGTTCTATTTGGAAGGTCGAGCTCAGTCACTCATGATCCCATTTCACTTGCTTATCTTTGAACAAGAAGTTACTGCAAGCCTCTGTTCCCTTCCCCAATTCATTGCCAGGGTCTCTTCCCTCCTCCCTCCCCCCCCCCCCGATGGCAGTGACTGTAGTAAGGAAGAGCAGCTACCTGAACACTACAGGACAGCTTCATTACACTGTCTCCTCTCCACATAAGCTCATTGTAGGGCAAAAAGAGCTGCTGTAGCCCCTTGTCCCTTCTCCCAGTCCTCTGCAGGCTAGGCTGGCCAGCCCTGCATCTTCCTTTTTGCACTCAGAGCAGGAAGACCTGAGAAGAGGGAAGAGGCACGGAAACAGATAATTTGCCCCATTCACAGGCCAGGGATCTTCACCCTCTTCCTTCAGCTTGGAGGGCCTGCAATTCTGCTCTGTTGCATTCCCCTCACTTGGCTGCACTAGCTGGTCTCTGTCAGATACTGCCTCCAATTCCCAACTGTTCAATTGTGCTGACTGCAGCCTCTGAGACTGTGGTGGCTCACATGGAAACAGCTCCCAGCCCCACAGAGAAGGCAGCACTTCATAAAAAAAATAACTTTCCTATTCTCCTCACAGCACAATTTGAGTCAATACTTGAACGTGAGTAGAATAGAGGCATCTACTTTGTTTTTTGCAGGTTTTTTGTTTGAACCAAAAGTAGTGTCAGCCGGAGTCATAGCTCCTCACCTCTCAGCAGCAGGCAGCATGGTGAAGTAAAAACTGACAGTACTGACTGCAGCACAGATTGGACTTTCTAGGAGCTAGGGATGTTATTTATTCAGGTTATGACTATAACCATAGGAGTTGTGTTAGCAGCTCTCCCTACTGCTAGCAGAGAACTACCAGAAATGCAGCTGCTAGAAGGATAGGGTCCTCCCTGGCATAACTCCTCACCTTTGCTGTAACCACCAGCTATGCCTTTCCCATCCAGTGTTACAGCGGGAGGCAGGCTCCTGCAAGATTCCTGCCTGTGTCACGATGTGAGGCAGAGGAAAGGAACCACTGAAACACAAGCACACGCCTGTGTCATAGTATGAGAACATCTGCACACCAACCCGCTGCTGACTGCTTCTGTGTCATGGTAGGAACACAACAGGAAGGAGGAAAGGTGGTAGCAGGGAGACCACTCCAAATCCCTCTGCCCCCTCCTGTGCATTTCTATGGGGAAGAGACTTCTGTGACTATATAAAGTTGAAATAAAAATTTGTGTGTGGGGAGCTGCCTAAAGTGGGAATTGAGCACACAAGTGAAGACTGCACTGCATAGGAGCACCCAAGAGATCTAACTGCTTTTGTCAGTAGATTTGCTAGCTTTCTCCAGCAAGCCTCATGGCACGGTAGGGGCAGTCAGAAGTAATGAAAATATGTTAGCTGTCTATTAATTATACATGTTTACATCACTGTTAGATTATTGATCTGTTTCACACAGCATATGGAATTCTTACAGGATTCATATATAGTGTTGATACATTACATATGACTCAAATGTTCCAGCTCTAGAATATTTAAAATAGATTTTTATGATTTTGCCTTGGTTCCTCTTGGTTAAGCTGCCTAACTGTTGCAAGTGCTGTCTGTTCTTTCTGTCTGATCTCTGCAAGCCAACCATTGCAACACTCATAAATGGACCATTCTATCACACTAGTCCAGTGTTTCTCAACGACCAGTCCCTGGACCAGCACTGGGGCTCCTGAGATCTCCCCGACACAGTGCAGGAAGGCAACAAGCTGGTCCCTGATAGCAAAAAGATTGAGAAACAGTGCACTAGTCTATCCTTCCACCAAACCTGAGTCTTCTGAGTGCCTGTAGCTCCAATCCAACAATGAGCTCCATGCTGGCAGATCCTGTGTGAGCATGGAACCTTACTAAAGCACTGTGCAGCACCAAGGCCCGAGGAAGGAATCCTGTAAGGTGCGGAGGCCATGTGTGTATTTTTAAACACTGAGCTAAGATTTTCAGAAGTGACTTGGGGTTCTTCAGATTTTGGGTGCTCAACTCAAGAGATCTTTAAAGGGACTGATTTTTCCAAAAGTGCTTGGCATCTCACCTCAGCAAATTGGCCCCTTTTAGATGACTCAGGTTGGACCCCCAAGAGACTGAGGCACCCCAAATCATTCGCACTGCTGAGAATCTTGGCCAGGATCCAGAATATAACCAATGTAGGCTCCCATTCAGCAAATATTTCCAGAACTATGTTTTAGAATCACATTTGTAAGATCTGATTTTGTTTCTCTTTTCTGTGTATATATGTTACCAGTCACATTTGCATGCTGCAGAGGTAAGACCCACAAAAGAGGAAGATACGACACCTTAATACTTACTCACTCAAGGAGAAGGAAAATTGGCCAATTACCCTGATAAGAAATTTGTCTGGTTAATGGCCTTTTATTTTATTTTATGCTATGGCAGATGTCTACACACTTCTGTAGACACACAAACCCATTCAGCTGTTAGCTAATTATTGCACAATATGCCTCAAAGAATATTATTTATTCAAATGAAAGCAACAAGACCCAGGGACTAAGTCTTATGTCACACAAACTGGTTTTATACTACTGCAACTGACTTCACAGTTACTCCATGGTGATTTCAGTGGAGTTACAACTGATGTATACAAGATCAGAATCAGCCTCTAGGTTCTTCTACAATGCAGTCTTTTTAGCAGGGTAATAAGAGAGTGGAAGGGTAATCTGATGGCTAGGGCACTCTAGGACTTGGGGGACCTGGGTTCAAGTCCCTGCTCCACCACAGACTTTCTCCATGACTTTGGGCAAGTCACTTAGGCACTCTGGGTCTCAATGCCCTGCTTATCAAATGGGGCTTATAGCACTTCCATACCTTACAGGATGTTGTAGGAAGATGCATACATTAATGATGATGAGGTGCTCAGATAAGATGGCAATAGGGGCACATAAGGATCTAAGATAGAACGAACAGGTCTTGGCGCACTAGTTAGGGAACAGAGGTGCAAAGACTACATCTACACTGGAATAAAAGACCTGTGCTACAGCTGTGGGTGGACCAGGTGAGCTCGCTCAGACTTGTGGGGCTAAAAATTGCTGTGGGTCATTCAGGCTTGGGCTGGAGCCTGAGCTCTGGGACCCACCCCCCTCACAGGGTTCCAGCCTGAGCCTGAAAGTCTATACAGCAATTTTACAGCCCCGGTCCAATGACCCCGAGTCAGCTGACCTGGGGCAGCCACCGGTGTTTAAATGCTGTATATACATACCCAGAAAGGCTAAATGACTTGCCCAGGATCACACAGGAAATCTGTGGCAAAGCAGTGGTTGGTACCCAAGTGTCCCAAGTACCAGGCTACTGCTTTAACCGGTGGACCACGTTTTCTCTCAAGACTTCCTTCCGATTTTATTCCTGTCTGGTATTTATATATCCTTTAAGACAACCCACTAAAGCTAAGCAACAGCTTTCCAGACTAAATTGAACTTGGATAAAGGTAAGGTAACTCACGTTGACAAAAACAGCCAAACTTTTCACATGTACTGGCTTGGCCAAGTTCTTCTCATAGTAAGTCATTGGTGTTACTGAGAGACTGCTGTAGCTGTGTATGATCTTATGGGAGCCTCTGATGTAAAATGTTTAAGAGTTATGAAGCCTAATGGAAATACTTTGACTATCCCCGTGAACAGTTTGGCTTATCCCAGGTAGCTCAATAGAGATATCTGCTCAGAGTGCAGTGGCAGTTAGAAAAGGAAACTGGATGTGTGAGGTCTGTTAAAAAAATGCAGTTTGTCTGAAGGCATTATAGTGGCAATGGACCACTTTTTTGACACTGCTATGTTCACCTGAATTTAAGAAACATGTAGGCTGGAATTTTCAAAGAAGCCTCATGAATTAGGTATGTGTGGATGAGATGGCTGCCCCCCTGTCCCATCTTGTGGCTGGGTGTCTCTGTTCTGCCTTTATTCTCCCTCTTCCATGCCCTTTTACAGAGACCCCACACACTTGCTTGTCCAATTACCACTCTTATAGGGGCTTAGGTTTATTCTGATAACTCAAAAGTAGAATTCAGAGTCCAAGGCATAGCTCTTACCTCAGAGCCTGGTGAGTGAAAGGGTTCCTTCATCTAGCCTTTTCCCTTTTTTCAATGAGTTTTAAGGGGATGATTCACCTGGGTTTCAGCTTGCCACTAACTCCCCTGTAGACTTACAGAGTCAGCTCCCTCAAGCAACTGCTTCAGCTCTCTTATAAGGAACCAGCTGCTTGTGGTTCCCTCCCCTCGCCAGATGTCTCTGGTTAGCTTGTCTGGCAAGCCTACCCCACCTTCAAGTCCCCTGCAGGCATCTCCCTCTCCCAGTGCTCAGAACCCCATCAAATTTCAATGGGAACAGAGTGCTGAAGTCCCTTTGAAAATCTGAGCCATAACTGAGATTGAAAACAGTCAGATAAGAGCAACAAAGATGGTTTATGTGAAGTACAGTGGGGTTTACATATGATGGGAGAGGCAAAAATTAGGATTATTCAGTCTTGAAAGAAAAGGAAGAGTTAGATGGATTGATTTAATGGTAAAGTTCAAAGGGTTTGGCTTTTCAAATTTGTTTTAAATCTCCAAGATTCCAAATGTTGATAAAACAATATGTAGCCATTGCTCACAAATGTATTGAGTGCTGTAGATGAACAAAAAATTACCCTAAAATATTTGCTGCCTTGCTAAGGGCCCAAGATAAAACCCTTTGATCTCAATGGAAGTCTTTCTACGGACCTCAGTGGGCTCTGGATCAGGCTGTAATGGTACCTTTTCACAGGAACAGAAGACCTGTGACATGGCCACGGCTGGCCCAGGCCAGCTAACTCAGGCTCTGAGGCTAAAAATTGTCGCATAGGTATTGGATGGAGCCCAAGCTCTGGGACCCTCCATCCTCGCAGGGTCCCAGAACTTGGGCTCCAGTCCAAGCCCAAATATCTACACAGCAGTTTTTCAGCCCTGGAGTCTGAGCCCCATGAGCCTGAGTCCGCAGACCTAGGCCAGAACGGGGTTTGTTTAATCCATGTGTAGACATCCCCTAGACAATGAAAAATTTAGAACTGTATCATTCCAGGTTTCTCTGTCAACCCAGGTTTGAAATAACTTTCCCATTCTAAAGCCCTATCTTGATTTCCCTCACATATAGTATTTCTGATGCCACTCACAAGGTAGGAGTCTCAGGTTCTTTTTGGGAAGGGTAATTTTATTAAAATACAGTGACAGCTATACTTTAAAGTAACACTCACTCAGTGGGTAGCACTAGACTATAACTCAGGTTATATGGGTTCTAGTCCCAGCTCTATCATCATTGTAGGACTCTCAGCAATCGCTTTCCCTCCCTATGCCTAAGTTTTCCTATCTATAAAATGGAGATAATGATAGTGAGTCCTTGATAAAGCACTTTGAGATTTACAGATGAAACATCTTATGCAAGAGGTAGGCATGATTAGCATCTCCTTTTTTGCATTCTTAAAATCAAGTTTTTAAACTTTCAGCAAAACCTTTTCAGTTCACTTTTAAGATCCTGATGCAAATATTCATCCGTTTCTACTTTCTAGATTGTTCCATAATATGAGAGTGGAGGATCAGTGAATTTAATTATAATCAAATCTCATGCTCAGACACTGCAGTAGTCAGCAGAAAGCATCTGAAATGAAACCAATACAACAGATTAACCTTCCTGGGCAACCTCCTTTTTTAAACAACTATGCAAACCATCCTGAAATGTATTGAGTGCAACTCTATTTTACCTATTTTAGGAAATTACCTCAATTAAGCAAGTAATTTTTGTGAAGTCTTTGAATGGTCACATGAGAGAGACTTCACCAAGCTCGGCTGAAAATTCAGGAGAACCCCACACCACTTATTCACCCACATTTTAACTCCCAGTGTAGCCTACATTGATTAATTGCTGGCTACTGGGAAGGACAGAAAACTATACTTTATAATTTGAAACGGATGGCTGTAATTCTGAATAATCTGATGCTACTGTTGGCACAACTGGCCTTGGTACTAGAGAAACCATCACCACCACCTGATCTCATTTAATGTAGTTCACTCCAATGTAACTCCATTAACTTTGTGTTAATCCTAATTTACACCAGCATAACTGAGATCAGAATCAACACATGTATGTGCAAGAGACACATACACACAATACACTGAAACATACTCCACTGGAATATACCAAAAAAAAGCCTAGTTCCCAAGAGAAGTGTAGTGACGCGGTGTGGTGCCCCACCACCCCACTGAGGGAAGAACCTCCCCAGACACAAAAGCAGGCTGAGCCAGTGGATCCTGCACCCCCCCCAAAGAGGTTGAGGCTCAGGACAGGAAGTAGAAAAACCCAACCCCAGAGCTCAGTTGGGCGACAGCAGCCGGAGAGGCCAGACACCCGTGGCCTGGCTCCGGCTTGGGAGACCCGGTAAGCCGCGGCCGACCCGAGGACTGGCCGGACCGGCCAATGCCGGACGCTGACCGACGCCCAGAGGAGTGGCCAAGTCTACCCCTCGCCAGCTACCCAGAGGAGCGGCCAAGTCTACCCCTCGCCAGCTACCCAGAGGAGCAGCCAAGTCTACCCCTCGCCGGTAGACCCAGGTACCCTCTAGAGGGAGTCCGGAAGTAGCCCGGGGGCAGCAGACCCCAGTCTGGCAGCAGCACTGCCAGAGCCAATGTCAGTGTGTTGTGGCCAGGATCCCCACTGACACAGCAGCGAGTCTTCGACCACTGCTAGGACCTCGGGCTGGGACACAGTGGAGTGGGTGGGCCTGCATCCCCCTGCCACCCACCTCGTGGGTGGCAGTCTCCCCCTGGTTGCTAAAGCTAGGAGCCTGGTCTTATATTGACTATTTGCTCAGCCTCTGCCTGAGGGTCTGAGCCCCTGACTGTTTCTTTGCTGCCCTGCCCTGTCCCAGGGCATGGGCTTATATCGAACTGCTTTCAGGACCCAGCCTGAAGGCCTGGGCCATAGACTGGGTATTCCCCAATCCAGTAGAGAGCGTAGTGAGGCGATGTGTTGCCCCACCAAGCGACAAGCCCCAGCTGAGTTCCCTTACAAGAAGGGTGGTTAAGCAGTACAGTGGCAAAGGCTACTGACAAAGTATTCTCTAAACTAGAACAACCAAGAAACGGTAAACATCTTTAAAGCATACTGCGACTCAGTTAGAAGTTTCATTACCTGGGTTGGGCTGAAGATATTCTACTGTCTTGGTCATTATTTCCATCACAGCCCTGCTGGTGACGTCTACTTTCTGAAATTATAATGAGAAAAATACAAAAAAGGAGAGACACACAAGACAGACAAAAGTGAAATTTTGAAGAAAACTCATTTTTCTTCTTCTTAGGTTTATTCCTCTGAGGATTCTTGTTGGAGAAGGTGAGTGATAAGTGTAGCAGCGGTGCTGGGCGGGGTGATTATAAGATAACACAACTGGTGAACTGTTATACTGCACAAACAAGCCATCTCCTGAGCTGGAGCAGAACCACATGTTTGTAGGCCCAGCTCCCAAGGAGATTCCAAACCCTAAGCAGCAACAAGAGCGAAGCAGTGGTACAAGGAAAAAAGAGATATCTTTTTCTTCAAGGGAGAGCTAGCCATGGTAATCCATACCTTCCTGCTGGACTACTAGTTTCTCTACGTCTGACCATGTAACTCCCTGCAGTTGGTCTCCTGAGAGGGCCTGACTGGTGAGCTGCTATCACACCAGTACATCATACCCTGCACAGGCTTCCCAGCCAAAAGCCGTTTTTCTCTAGCCAGTGATGCCAGACTCAAATACCCCTCCTCATTTTACAGTCAGCTGAATAATCTGCCTCTGGAGATGAACTGAGGCCATATTACAGAAATCCAGAAAAACATGCTGCCCTTCTTTAGAATCAGACGACATGTTCTCACTTGTATGATGGCAGAAGTTTGTTACTGTGCAAAGGTCCCGAAGCGTCAATATAACCTCAACATATTGGCTGCTGTAAGAAGTCTGCCATGCACCTGGGGTTTTGTGGCTCTTTGAGGTTCTCTTTGGATACGAACAGTAAGTTATCCTGAGTAATCTCACTTTCTTTTCACAACAGCAGCAATTCACAAACTACCAACATATTTATTTTGACTTTATAAATACACCTGTAACACAGCAAAGAACAAACGATAGGTCATGCTCAAAATCATCTCAGAAATACCTCTCCCAAGCACGCTTTCACCTTCAGTTATGTTGGGACTCTGGCTTTGTTTCCAAGAGTATAGATTTGAATTGGGTTCACAGTAAACTTCTCTGTTACAATTGCTCATATTGTTGGAGTCAGTGAGTTCTCATGTACCTTTTTGATATCTGTTCTTGCACCCATTTTCTTTTTAAAAACTTAATTGTTTCTCATGTGATGGGAGCCTTTTTTAAATTGTAGGTTCTCCATTAGCTTTTCAATAAAGTTATATTGGGAAAATGTGTAATGATATTTTATGTTTAAAGAAATACTTATTTTATAATTTATTTCTTTAACAAGAAGAAAAGAATGGTTTGAGATCCCAGATCCATAAGGGTCAGATATATTTGACTCTGAGCATCCTCAAAACCCACTATTTCCTTGGGTGTTCCAGGTAGTCAGCACTTGCCAGGGGCTATGCAGCACCTCTCAGGATCAGGCCCAAACAGAAATATGTTGTTCTGAGTCTGCTTCCATAGATCTGTGGTTCTCTATTACATATTGTGCATGCTGCACTTACGCAAATACATTGTTGTACTTCTCTACAGTACATCTTCTGTCCTGCAGAGTAAATTTCTCCAAATACTACATTTTTATTTAAAATTTAAAAAAAAAAAAATCACCTGAGATGAGCTAGTCACAGCTTCCTCTGCCTGCCCTCCCTCCCATAGTATCTTGTCTTTATCATCTGCCAGCTCTGGCTCCTTCCCAATAGTGAAGGGCAGCATGGATTAGCTGACCTTCCTGGTACCAAGCCCAGAAGTGGCTCTGTGTTGAAGAGCTGGGTAGCAGAGCATGTAAAACAGGCAGGGACTATGCATCAGGGGAGAGAACATTTCCAGTGTTTACTGAAGGGCTGGAAGCGAGCATCTTGGATAATGAAGACGGAGAGGAGTTTTCTCCGCTCCAATCCCTCACTTTAGCATTCTCAAGAAGAGTAATCTCATCCTTACATTTCTAAGCCTCACAACACTTCTGTGGAAGGTAAAGTTGGTGAACAATTTTGTTTTTAAAATGTACTTATTTGTAATGTTTAATTCCACCATGCTCGTATGGAGCCTTCACAGCTGAGAAGACTGATCAGGGAGTACAGAATCTCACCTGTTGACCATGTGTTGCAATCCAGATAGATCATAACACGTTAGTTACTGTGGCATATCATGGTAGCTCAGTGACCTATGGAATACGAACTGATGATCCTTTCCTAGCAGAGTGCTGTCCATATGAACAAACACCTCTAGATTTGGCTCTAATTGGCAACCATATCAGCAATCTTTGCAGAGAGCATTGAATGAATGGCCATGGGGACTGAGCTGGTCACTTCTAGAGCTGGTCCCTCTATGTCAGAGTTGAAGAACTATGGTGTGGGTTGGTGCATATGACTTTGCTGTTCTGTGGATAAACAATAGATTTCATTCTCTGGGGGTGCCAATCTCACACTGTTCACAAGCATAAAATGGAACTCACCCTTAACTAAAGCATTGTCCTAGTTTCCATTATAAATCTCCCACTAGTTTTCAACTGCTGAGAACCTTCTAAAACAAATTCTGTTTTTGATGATAATTTCTATGTTTTGCCTCAGTGCAAAGCAGGAGCAAAATAAATTCTACAGATGTTTAGTGATGTGAGCAAGGAAAGGCCCCCACTTATGCTTTTCCTCTATGTTCAGGATGACATTTTTGCAGAGAGAGGGAGAGCTAAGCATACAGGTGTGGAGTGTTCACCCCTCTAGATGAAAGATTGTGTGTATACACTGTCATGGGATACATCACTCACCACTGGTCTGGAGCCTCCTCCTGGTCACTCAGGGGATTAGCTCTTGAGGCAGACTCCTCCTTCCGCAGTTTGTACACCATTGCTCTGACTCACACTATAGTCTGCTGACCCTTTCTCGCTCCAGAAACTGCAGTGTGCTCTTCACAGCTTAGCCCTCTGGCTAGGTCACTCAGCATTTCCCTCCTTCTGGGGTACAGTCCTTCAATCCTCTGTCACTCCCACGGTGACCCAGGCAGTATTCCAGTTCACTGCCCCACTGTTCTATGCCACACCCTCAGTGCCTTGTAGAGGAACCTGGGCCTACCCCCTATTCCGGGTTCCGGTCCAGGGACCCTCAACTCAGCAGTTCTGGGCTTTCCACTGTCACTGCTTCCTCCGTTGACTGCTTCCCTACCCCCCGTCTCCCCTCCTGTCCCTGGGTGTATCAACTCCAACCCCTGCTTCCACTTTCCAGGAAGTGACTGCAGCCTGCATGCCTCTGAAGCCTCCAAATACTCCTCTGTTTTCCCAGGGAGTGACTGGCCTTTCCCAGCAGCAGCCCTGTCTGTTACCAGCTACCTGGCTTTATAGCCCTCCCCACCATTCCTGCCCAGCTAAGCCTGCTTTCAGTTAGCTTCCTGCTCTCCTCCAGGTGCAGTCTGTAGAGGTAATTGGCCTACCTGGCCATCTTAACTCCCGTCAGTCCTGTGTTGGGTGGACTCCCCATTACATACACCCACACAGTATTGTAATCCCTTTTCTTCCAAGAGGGATTCACAGCCATGGGAAGGCAGGTGCTGTTGTCACTTTCAGCCTCCGTGGATTTTCTGATGGGGGAAGGTATATCTTAACTGCAGCTCTAGATCCAAAGGAGCTCTGCCCAGTGAAGGCTGCTTGGGGGGATGCTCTGAAATTGCAAATATCCTAAGCATCTTGGATACATTCTTTCCTCAGCCAGCTCTGCCCCTCTTGACTGGCCTCAATGAGCTGAGGATTGTGGGATCTTTGTGCCATAAGAATATCCATCCATCCAGGCAAACTTTCTGCTTCCAGGGGTCCACTACAGTGGATTAACTCAGGGCTAAATTGAGGCAGATATCACTGATCTCTGCATGTAATATTTGTTATTTATATTTCTTGATTAGAAAGTAAAAGGGGGTAACAGACCATAAGTGCAACTCTGCTGTATAATGATTTAGGAATATAAGTCAGGAGACTCATGCTGCTAAATCACTTATCTTTTTATGGTGGATGTAAAAACAAAAACACAAAAAACTAATACTTATGTTCAGACTTACCCTCTCCATTTCTTTGAAGTCATCATCTAACTTAGTTCCTTCTGCACCTCCAACCTTCTCACTGACTTTCTGTGGATTAAAAACAAAAGGTAAGATCAGAGATGACTGAAGATCTACCCAGAATTCTCATATATACATTGGTTTCCAGTGCAAAGGTATTTTCCTATAAGAAACTAGCTGGTATAGTGTGACCAGATGCATCAGCCAATCACCTCTGCAGAACTGAGTTTAAATATATGACCTATGTCAGGAGTGAAAAATAGCTTTGTGGTCTATTCTCTTAGGTCTCAATCCTACATTACTGTCAATGGGATTACACATGGTGTGTGAAAGAAAGCACACACAAGTCTTTGCAGGATTGGGGCTCTACTCCTTTACCTCTCGGGGGCATGAACCCAGGATCTCAAAGAACAAGTCTTTACTGCTTGAACTAAAAGGACCATATCCATTACCGCTGAGCAGAATCAGCCTCAGAATCCCCTATAAGCACTCTAGCTACTTGAAGGGGGCAAACAGCCACACAGCTTGTTAGGATGAGTTGCACACTCCCCCTGGACAGGGATGCTCCCTCCTGACCTTCAGATGCATACCTGGCTCAAGCCAGAACTCAGCCTCATATCATTGGAAATCAAATTTACATCCCAATTTTTCCCTACATAAAAGAAACATCCATAGAAAATCATTCTCATACCATGCCTGGGCTTGTAGTAACTACATGAACCAACACTTATATCAGAAAGCAGTGGTGGTCATATGAGATATGTATAAAAATATTAAACTTGATGAAATTTCAGTTGAAATAAGGAATAAAGTGAACTCTGGTGACATAGCTTTGACAAGTCTTCATTTCTCACAAAATGCTCAGTGTGGAGATGATTTGGAAATGATTTTGTGCTATCCTTTCATTTTCCTGATTCATGTTGGAACATATTAAATGGAGTTTCCCTTTCTCGTCAACAATACGAATGATAACGGATTGTATTGGTGACTGTTATACAGCACCAGTCACCAATGAATCTGTAGGAAACTCACTGTTATAGCACTGTTTGTCACAACGGGCTAAATTTATGACTGGTGTCACAGAAGTCAATTAGATGGATTTGACCCACTGCCTGTTCTCATCATACACTGTGTCTGCATTTCTCATACTAAATTACACACTATTTTCAGTTTTTCACTGTAATTTGCAATTCATTATACTGTACATCATTTAATTGTACATATTCTTCTATGAGTCTGATTCTGATCTCTCTTATACTGGTATAAAACAAGTGTAACTACTGAATTCAGTAATGTTACTCCTGTTATACAGGTGTAAATGAAATCAGAATAACACTTGTGTTTCCACTTGGTTTCAACCACTCTGTTTACTTTTTGGCTAGCTTGGCACTAAGCAGAGGGAGACCTCAGGGGCGGTGCAGTCTGGCATTTTACTGTTTCATTAGAGGGGGGCACAAGTCCCCCTTTCTATACTTGCCTATGGTGAACAAGATCCAGAAATGTGATTAATCTCATCAAGTTCATTCATTCTTGTAAATCAGCAGTGCTGCAAGGTACCCGCACTTGAGCACTTACTAATGCAGAGCCATTGCACACACAACATTACCTACCAAATAGGAAACAGTTGTAGCTTCTCTGTTTATTGTCAACTCCTCATTGAGTAGTAGCCAAAACCTGACTAGTACAGCTTCATTCAGCTCTGTTAATCATGCACCAATACTAGGTGGCTTCCACAAAAAAAAAAAAAAAAAAAAAAAAAAGGAGAGGAAGCACTTTACTTATCTCATTTCCCCAATAAAGACTGGATGGGCAGAGCTGAAAAGCTTCCATTCAGACACACTCCTGCTGTTACTCTGAATGCAGATGATTCTGTGTGGTCTGCACTACTGAATCGACATGAACAAGCATTCAAATAAGAAAAAACGGTTACCTACCTTTTCGTAACTGTTGTTCGAGATGTATTTCTCATGTCCATTCCATTCTAGGTGTGCGCGCGTCCACGTGCACAGTTGTCGGAGACTTCTGCCTTAGCAGTATCCTTAGGGCCGGCTGTGACGCACTCTGGAGTGCCGCGCTCATGCCGTGGTATATCAGGCACACTGGCCCTACACCCTCTCAATTCCTTCTTGCCGACAACTCCGACAGAGGGGTGGGAGGGCAGGTAATGGAATGGACACGAGCAACACATCTCGAAGAACAGTTACGAAAAAGTAGGTAACCGTTTTTTCTTCTTTGAGTGCTAGCTCATGTCGATTCCATTCTAGGTGACTCACAAGCAGTAGCTACAGAGGTGGGCTCGGAGTTCATCGCTTGGTGGCTTGCAGTGATCAGGGCCTGCTGGGTCAGTGCATAGTGGGATGTAAAGGTATGGACCAACAACCAGGTGGCCACCCTACATATGTCCTGGATAGGCACTTGGGCCAAAAAGGCTGCCAAAGAGGCCTGCACCCTGATAGAGTGGGTGGTGATGATCACTGGGGGCAGCACCTTTGCTTGATCATAGCAAAAACGAATGCAGGCAGTGATCCAGGAGGAAATTCTCCGAGTGGAAACAGGGTGACCTTTCATCCTGTCGGCCACAGCAATGAATAATTGCATCGACTTATGGAATGGCTTCGTCCTTTCAATGTACAAGGCCAGAGCCTTCCTGATGTTCAGGGCATGTAGCCTGCGCTCCTCCTCTGACTAATGCAGCTTTGGAAAGAAGACCAGTAAGTAAATGTCTTGGCTCAAATGAAACTGAGAGACCACCTTAGGAAGGAAGGCCAGATGAGGTCTTAGCTGGACCTGTCCTTGTAGAAAATCATGTAAGGTGGCTTTGAGGTGAGCATCTGAATCTTGGATATCCAGAAGGTCGATGTAACCGCAAGCAGGAATGCGACCTTCCAGGAGAGGAGGAGGAGAGAGCAGGAAGCCAAAAGCTCAAAGGAGGGACCCATGAGCCGTGATAGCACCAGATTCAAGTCCCACGGAGGAACAAAGGATCCCTGATGTGCAGGTAGAGGTGCTCCAGGCCCTTGAGGAATCTGGCTGTGGTATCCTGAGAGAAAACTGACCTGCCTTCAAGTGGTAGATGGAAGGCCAAGATGGCCACTAGATGGACCTTGATGGATGAGAGCAACAAGCCCTGAAGCTTGAGGTGCATACGGTAGTCTAGAATCACCTGCAATGGGGCTTGCTTGGGACAGACCCCCTTATTTACCATCCAGCAGGTGAATTCCTTCCATTTGGCCAGGTAGGTGCCCCTGGTGGAGGACTTTCTACTGCCCAACAGAACTTGCCGTTCTTGCGCATTTAGCCATGCAGCAGCCAAGCCGTCAGATGAAGAGGTGCAGAAGACTGCCATGGTTCTGGAACAACAGGTCTTCCCTGAGCACCATCTGTGATAGGGTTTTGCCACAAAGAGATCCAGCAGCATGCTGAACCAGTCTTGGTGCGGCCACACTAGCGCTATGAGGATGACCTTTGTCCTGTCCTGCTTGATCTTCATGAGGACCCTGGGCAGCATGGCACTGGAGGGAAGGCGTACATCAGAGCCCCCAATCACAGGAGCAGGAAAGCATCTGACAGGGATCTCCTGTCCCTGCCCTGGAACGAACAGAAGACGTGGCATTTTCTGTTCTGCCTAGATGCAAATAGGTCCACCTGGGGAGTTCCCCACCTGCGGAAGATAGAACTGACCACCTCCGGGTGAAGGGACCACTCATGAGGAGAATGTCCTGCTGAGGCTTTCCGCCCAAGCTTTCCTGGCCCCCGGGAGGTGAGCGGCCACGAGATGGATGTCGTGCTGCAGGCAGAAATCCCAGAGCCGGAGCACTTCCTGACATAGGACAGACGACCTGGCTTCCCCCGCTTGTTGATATAGAAGACCGTGGCTGTGTTGTCCATTAGGTGTTGAACCACCTTGCCTTGTATGTGAGGCCAAAAGGCTTGGCAGGCTAGGTGAATCACCTGAGTTCCCTGATGTTGAGGTGCAGGGATTGATGACCATGAGTACTGAGATCGCCTGAGTGTGCTCCCCAACCCAGGTCTGAAGCGTCAGAGACAAGAGTCACCGACAAGACTGGGGGAGTGAATGGGACTTCCTCCAGTGCCAGTGTAGGATCTTTTTCCACCAGGTAAAAGACAGTATGCTATCTGGAATCCTGATCACCCGGTCCATACTGTGCTGGTTGGGGACTGTGCTGGATGATGCCAGCCACACCTGTAGGGGCCTGAGGCGGAGTCACACATGCCGGATCATGTAAGTGCATGCTGCCATGTGACCCAACAGTCTCAGGCAGGTGTGGGCAGTGGTGAGTGGTTGGGCACGCAGAGACAAGATGAGGTCCACCATGGCTTGGAACAGAGTCTTGGGGAGGAAGGCTTTGGCTCGAGTGGAGTCAAGTACAGCCCAAATGAATTCTCTACGTTGCACTGGGGTGAGGGTCAACTTTTTGTTGTTTATTATTAGGTGCAGGTCGTCGCAGGTGGAACAGTCCAGATTGAGATGCCTCCGCACCTGATCTGAGGACCGGCCCCTTAGGGGGAAGAGTCAATGGAGACGACACCAAATATGAGTCCCAGGAGGATACAGGATGGGTTGAAGAGGATTATAAGGGAGAATAGGAATGGAAAGAATTTGCAGCCAGAGGGAACAGGGGCTAGACTGGAGAATAGCACAGTCACCAGGAAAAGGCAGGTCTACGTGATCGGGGACTCTTTACTGAGGAGAATAGACAGGCCTGTAACCAGAGCTGATCCAGAGGATAGAAGGGTGTGCTGTCTTCCAGGTGCTAAGATACGGGATGTAGACCTGAGGTTGAAAAGGATCCTAAAGGGAGCGGGAAAGAATCCCCTAATTATCCTTCATGTGGGAACAAATGATATGGCTAGATTCTCGCTGGAACGTATCAAGGGGGACTATGCTAGGCTGGGGAAGACGCTTAAGGAAATCGAGGCTCAGGTGATCTTTAGTGGGATTCTGCCTGTTCCTAGAGAAGGGCAACAAAGTTGTGACAAGATTATGACTATACAGATGGCTTAGGCAGTGGTGCTATAAGGAGGGCTTTGGGATGTATGGCCACTGGGAGGCGTTCATGGACAGAGGACAGTTCTCTCAGGATGGACTTCATCTGAGTAAGGAAGGAAATAGACTTCTAGGATGGAGGCTGGCACAACTGATTAAGAGAGCTTTAAACTAGGAATTTGGGGGGGATGGTTGGGAGATATCCAGGTAATCTCCATGCCGGATTTTAGCATTGAGAGGAAAGAAAACAAAGTAAGAAAGGATACAGCCGTGGGTAGGAGAATGGACATAAGGAGGAAGGGCAGTGCGGATACCAGTCTAATTGGTCATACTGGCTATAGAATGACCGTGTCTAATCAGGTACAGAATGTGAGTGAGGCCAAACAGCAAAAATTAAGATGTTTGTACACCAATGCGAGGAACCTAGGTAATAAAATGGAGGAACTAGAGCTACTGGTGCAGGAAGTGAAAACAGATAGTATAGGGATAACAGAAACATGGTGTAATAGTAGTCATGACTGGACTACAGTATTGAAGGGCATATGCTGTTTAGGAAAGACAGAAATAAAGGTACAGGTGGTGGAGTAGCATTGTAGATCAATGATGAGGTAGAATGTAAAGAAATAAGAAGCGATGGAATGGATAAAACAGAGTCCGTCTGGGCAAAAATCACATTGAGGAAGAAAACTACTCGAGCCTCCCCTGTGATAGTGCTTGGGGTGTGCTATAGACCGCTGGGAATCTAATTTTGATATGGATAGAGCCCTCTTTAATGAAGTAAATACTAATGGAAACTGCGTGATCATGGGAGACTAACTTCCCAGATATAGACTGGAGGACGAGTGCTAGTAATAATAATAGGGCTCAGATTTTCCTAGATGCGATAGCTGATGGAGTCCTTCATTAAGTAGTTGCTGAACCGACTAGAGGGGATGCCATTTTAGATTTAGTTTTGTTGTGTAGTGAGGACCTCATAGAAGAAATGGTTGTAGGGGACAATCTTGGTTCAAGTGATCATGAGCTAATTCAGTGCAAACTGAATGGAAGGATAAACAAAAATAAATCTGCGACTAGGGTTTTTGATTTCAAAAGGGCTGACTTTCAAAAATTAAGGAAATTAGTTAGGGAAGTGGATTGGACTGAAGAATTTATGGATCTAAAGGCAGAGGAGGCCTGGGATTACTTTAAGTCAAAACTGCAGAAGCTATCGGAAGCCTGCATCCCAAGAAAGGGGAAAAATTCATAGGCAGGAAATGTAGACCAAGCTGGATGAGCAAGCATCTCAGAGAGGTGATTAAGAAAAAGCAGAAAGCATGCAGGGAGTGGAAGATGGGAGGGATCAGAAAGGAAAGCTACCTTGTTGAGGTCAGAATATGTAGGGATAAAGTGAGACAGGCTAAAAGTCAAGTAGAGTTGGACCTTGCAAAGGGAATTAAAACCAATAGTAAAAGGTTCTATAGCCATATAAATAAGAAGAAAACCAAGAAAGAAGTGGGACCGCTAAACACTGAGAATGGAGTGGAGGTCAAGGATAATCTAGGCATGGCCCAATATCTAAACAAATACTTTGCCTCAGTCTTTAATAAGGCTAATGAGGGTCTTAGGGACAATGGTAGCATGACAAATGGGAATGAGGATATGGAGGTAGATGTTACTATATCTAAGGTAGAAGCGAAACTCGAACCGCTTAATGGGACTAAATCGGAGGGCCCAGATAATCTTCATCCAAGAATATTAAAGGAATTGGCATATGAAATGGCAAGCCCAGTGGCAAGAATTTTTAATGAATCTGTAAACTCAGGTGTTGTGCCATATGAGTGGAGAATTACTAACATAGTTCCTGTTTTTAAGAAAGGAAAAAAGGTAATCCGGGTAACTACAGGCCTGCTGGTTTGACATCTGTAGTATGCAAGGTCTTGGAAAAAATTTTGAAGGAGAAAGTAATTAAGGCCATTGAGGTCAATGGTAAATGGGACAAAATACAACATGGTTTTACAAAAGGTAGATTGTGCCAAACCAACCTGATCTCCTTCTTTGAGAAAGTAACAGATTTTTTAGACAAAGGAAATGCAGTGGATCTAATTTACCTAGATTTCAGTAAGGCGTTTGATGCCGTGCCACATGGGGAATTATTAGTTAAATTGGAAAAGATGGGGATCAATATGAAAATTGAAAGGTGGATAAGGAATTGGTTAACAGGGAGACTACAGTGGGTCATACTGAAAAGGTGAACTGTCAGGCTGGAGGGAGGTTACCAGTGGAATTCCTCAGGGATCGGTTTTGGGACCAATCTTTTTATTACTGATCTTGGCACAAAAAGTGGGAGTATGCTCATAAAGTTTGCGGATGATACAAAGCTGGGAGGTATTGCCAATTTAGAGAGAGACTGGGCTATCATACAGGAAGATCTGGATGACCTTGTAAACTGGAGTAATAGTAATAGGATGAAATTTAATAGTGAGAAGTGTAAGGTCATGCATTTAGGGACTAATAAGAATTTTAGTTATGAGCTGGGGACATATCAATTAGAAGTAACGGAGGAGGAGAAGGACCTTGGAGTATTGGTTGA
This sequence comes from Natator depressus, assembly GCF_965152275.1. Taxonomy (NCBI): domain Eukaryota; kingdom Metazoa; phylum Chordata; order Testudines; family Cheloniidae; genus Natator; species Natator depressus. The sequence goes on along the minus strand of NC_134238.1, from coordinate 108,922,592 downwards.
CCACAGGATGACTATGAGCCGCCAACGTGATATGGCCGTGAAAAAAGCTAATGTGGTCTTGGGATGCATTAGGCGAGGTATTTCCAGTAGAGATAAGGAGGTTTTAGTACCGTTATACAAGGCACTGGTGAGACCTCACCTGGAATACCGTGTGCAGTTCTGGACTCCCATGTTTAAGAAGGATGAATTCAAACTAGAACAGGTACAAAGAAGGGCTACTTGGATGATCTGAGGAATGGAAAACCTGTCTTATGAGAGGAGACTCAAGGAGCTTGGCTTGTTTAGCCTAACCAAAAGAAGGCTGAGGGGAGATATGATTGCTCTCTATAAATATATCTAACTACTAAACTTCAACTAACTAAATCACTGACTGACTAACAAAGGAGAATGATCTGAACAGTGACAAACTGCTAATGCTCTTGCTAAGCAAGATCAGGAGTTCCAACTAGCCGTCACAGGTGGTAAGAAAGAACTGAGAGGGCATAGGGCTGGCAGTGCCTGATGCACTGCGGCAGGAGCGCGGCCCTCCAGTGTGGATACCGCTAAAGCAAAAGTACACCGCACACACCTAAAATGGAATTGACATGAGCAAGCACTCGAAGAAGAACTACTGCAACAAAAGGGTGTCCCAAGGCCCAATTTGGATCTGAACATAAATCAACAGTAACCCCACTGAAGTCAGTGGAACTACGCACCAGATCATAGCTCTAGTGAGATCGGATTTGGGCCCTATACTTTTAACTTGCAACTGTGTTTTTGATAACCTGCTCTGACACTTGTTTGCCAACTGCAATGGGTGCTATGGAGGAAGGATAGTGACAGCACATTTTCTCCACAAGCAGAGCCCATACTATAGCCATTATCATTTCACAAAGTAATTCAGAACTGTTCTGTACAACTACGCTACACAGAATTCGCAAAGACTATAACATGACATACTGTAAGCATCCCTGACTGTAGGCGTTGCATATGTGAGACTGATTCCATAGGAACACTGGCTTGCTGAAGGGAAATGAAAACGTCTTATTTACAACATGTTTTTTTTTTATTAGCAGGACGCATTACGAAGAGTTAGGATATATAAAGAAATTAAATATGGGATGCTTGCCTATATTAGCCTTTCTTACAATTCACTTGAATGCACAAATCTAGATGAGTTTTTTTTAATTAAAAAAAAGAGAACAATGAGGCTGCTATAAGGACACAGATCCAGTTTTTAAAAATCTAACTGGAGGGATTTGCATCTGTTGATGTAAATGAGCCCTTTTACAACAACTGAGGATCTGAGCCACTAGGAGTGAATTACACACCTATCTTAGGGCACTCAAGAAAAAAAAGAGGGAAAGAGGTTTCTTTGAAAGTGTAAATTCACTAACTGCCCTTTTCCTGGTTATATTCTCCATATTGTTTTACCAGCATATAAGAATACAACATCACCATAAGTTGGTTCTCTTTTATACAGCCTTATAATTCCATTTGATTCGGTTAGCCAAAGCCAGTTAATGTCCTTTGAAAATATTATGCCAATTAAATCAATTGGCTTCGCAGGCTCATGTACAATCTTTCCACTTTCATCTTAAATTGTGCCAGTACCCTGTAGTTGAAAAAAGGGCCAGTAGAAAAACATGCAGGTAAGACATGGAAGGGATGGTATTCATGTTTTTTTTTTTACTCAAACTAAAAAATGACATGGACAATGAAAGTACACTCCACCCCCGGCTGAGTGCATGAGAAAGCCATTCTACAGAGCCTGGCCTGATCTCACTTCCATGGATTATAACCTTTATATCCCCACTATCTTCAGTGGAATTACTCCAGAATTACACTGGTGCAAGCAAAAACAGAAGCAGAGTTAGAAAATGGATCCTCATCTTTTTTATGTTTGTCATACCCAAACAATGCAAAATGTATTTGCTTCCAGTCCAGAGGGATGATTTCAGATCAAAAAGAAAGAACAAAAGAAGAAGAAATGCAAAATTTCCATGAAAGAAAAAGCGAAGTCTCTCTCCCACTCAAAAAAACTTCTCATGAATCCTCTCACAGCCCTGTCCCCATCAGTCAGACATTTTACTTTTAAAGTAGTAGTATACAAAAAACAGAATCACAGCTACATGCTGGGAGTAATAGTCACAGCTCAGGAAGGTACGCATGAGAATATAGTTACAGTAGAACCTCAGAGTTACAAATACCAGAGTTACAAACTGACCAATCACACACCACATTTGGAACCGGAAGTATGCAATCAGGCAGCAGCAGAGCCAATGAAAAAAAAGGCAAATACAGTATTGCTAAACGTAAATGAATAAAAAAAAACAGAAAACTAGCATTTTTCTTCTGCATAGTAAAGTTTCAAAAGTTGTATTAAGTCAATGTTCAGTTGTAAACTTTTAAAAGATCAACCATAATGTTTTGTTCAGAGCTACAAACATTTTGGAGTTATGAACAATCTCCATTCCTGAAGTGTTCATAACTCTGAGGTTCTACTGTATTAGTATTAAATCATCATCTGACGTGGATAGCAACCTCACACATAAAAGCACATCTTCAGTCAGCCTGATCAGAAATGTACCTTTGTATTCATCAATATACAATTATCAAGATATATAGTTTTTAATTGAAGTACTGTGTGGAATTTTTCTTGCATTTGAGAAAAAAAATCTATTGAAAAAGCCTTGTCAAAATAACAGGCACAAATTGCAGGAGGAAATAATTCTCCCCCAAGCAAATCTTACAAATAGTTAGTCCCACATTTCAGAATGTAAATATCCTGCACTCTGCAGGAATGTATATTCACTGGGGATTTTAAACTACACAGATTCCTTTGTGGGAGTTTGCTAAAGAAGTTTGAGTCCTAGAAAGTCAATGCAAATTTCCCTAAGAATTCCATAAAAACTGAGAAAATGTTCTGAGTAAGAAAATAACCAGAACACTTGATGGGACAATGGGAGAGAGAGTTACAAATATACAAGTTCCAATACCAAACTTAGGAAGAAAAAAAAGGGGGGGGGGGCCTTTGCAGGCTCACAAGGCTAGCTACATCCATACCTGTCCATGTGTGCAGACAGTTACTCAATGAAACACATTAAGCACCTGCATTTGTGCCTTTGAAAATCAGGCTCAAAATTCCTCCCTAGGTTTCAGAACCTGTGATTTGTCATAAGAACAAACTCTTAGTTTTCAGAGAAGAACCATATGGATGAAGGAGTATTAAATATTATACTCCATCTGCACAAGAAGCTGTTTAGCAGTCTAACCTAATTATGCAGGGGAAACAATCCCAACCTCCAAAATCACAAGTCTTGATTCTGTCTCTTACATGGTTACTTGTTTTAGAACACTGTTTGATTTAGTTTCTGAAGGCAATTAAGCTGAGCCAGAGAGGAATAAGAGTCATACAAGAATGCGATCAGTTTAAAATGTACGGAAGATTCTTTGCCAGAACTGAGCTGTCCTAGTGAAGTTCAAATCTAGAGAAGATCTTAGATTACCTGGGACTGAAAGGTCACTGAAAGGCAGAAAGCCCTAGCATCCGTCACAATGCTGACTGCAGGCTGCTGATGTACCAAGGAACACAGAGGTTTCACTGCTGGCAGCTTATCAAGGTGGTTGGCATTCGATTAAACATTTAAAATGAATTTCTCTTCACAGCATTATAGAAAACCACAGAATGCATTTATTGCCTGTCTAGAATTCCTACACAGAAAACTCATTTTTAAGACAATACTAAAAAGGAACAGTGTACTACATCAAGTGGTCAAATCAAGGCATCGGCGGTTCTCAAACTCAGGTCCCAGTTTTGCACTTTGTGCTGTGGCTCTGTATAGCTTTTGTCAAACCACGATAAAATTAAATAGACCTAACTTACAATGGCATACAGCCACCAAAGTAATTACGTCACTTGTGAATATCTATACTTCGTTCCTTGTGTCGGCGGTGCACATCCTCACCAGGAACGCTTGCACGGATTGAACTGTCAGTGTGGAACATGGTAGGCTGGCTTCTGAAAGCCTGCAACTGTTGATGTAAGCAACACAGTGTCTACACTGACGCTATGTCAACCTAATGACATTGACTCTACGCCACTTGTGGGGAGGGGGAGGTTATTACGTCAGTGTACTGGTCGAGTTACGTTGGTGGGAGTGAAATTTTAGCGTAGATACTTACAGAGTTAGGTCGAAGCAAGGCTGCTTACATTGATCTCTCTTTGTAGTGTAGACCACTTACTCCGTTTGACTTGTATCTGAGGCCAGGTCTACACTACAGATCTATATCAGTATAACTATGCTGCTCCACGGTGTGAAAAATCCACAGCCCAGAGCAATGTATTTGTACCGATCTAACCCTCAGTGTAGACAGCACTATGTCAATGGGAGAGCTTCTCCCGTCAACATAGCTACTGCCTCTCAGGGAGGTGGATTAACTACGCCAATGGGAGAAGCTCTCCCATCTGCATAGAAGAGTCTTCACTTAAGTGCTACAGTGGCACAGCTGTAGCTCTGCATGTGAAGACAAGCCCTCAGTTTACTCATGAGCAGGATTCTGGATACTTCACAGGAGTAACAAGGCAGCTTAGTTATCCAGAGCCAAATTCTGCCACGGTTACTCATTTATTCCAACTGGAGTATTTACAGAGTACAGTTCTACTTAATAGAAAGGTAGCAAAATTGGGCCCTTACTCTTTGTAAAGTGACTTCATATTCTCAGAAGAAAGGTGCTATGGGCCTGATCCTGTCCCATAGAAGTCAATGGCAAAACTTTCATTGACTTCTCTGGTGCAGGATCAGGGCCTATTTACCGTATGTGCAAAGCAGTATTACTAACATTTTCTTAAATGAAATCTGAGAGCCTCATACGCTGTACAAGCTGGAACAAACCAACTAGCCAAGACTTACCACAAAATCATGGGAGTTGGCGACATTGCACTAGTTTCAGACTTGACAAAGGGTGACAGAGGGAATTAATTAGGATGTAGACATTATATTAATTTATACAATTTTGCATGTGGACATTAAGGTATTTGAAATGTCAGTATGTCAGAAATTATTTATGCCAATTCCAGTGATAATGATAGGATCTGAAGATCTGCTCCTTAGTGACTTGCCTACCTTCTCTCCAGTTTCCCCAACTCTAACCTACGCAAACATAGGTGAAATTTGAATTATATTGCACAGGCAGATATTATTTACTCCTCATACTAGTCCTTCGAATTTAGCGCAAAGGGTTGATGGCACTATGGAATCCAAAAATGCAAGCAGCTCCCCATTGTTAACAGAAGTGATTATTTGCCTACCTATCTGGCCAATCTCCATTATTACCTCTGTTAATAATAGGGAGCCACGTCCACTTTTGGATTCTGTATTGCCAAAATAACGTGTTGCTAAATTCTGTGCATGATGCACTAAGCTCCTAATATAGTCACTGAAATCTGTATGAATAACAGCAAAAATAAAAACTATACAGGATTTAAGATGTACACAGCCAAATGCAAATATATAAGTATGTATATAGTTTTTGAAAACAGAGTGCAGGAAATGGGGCTCAGATGTTGACATAAATAATATCTAACCTGTGCAATATAATTCATATTTCACCCATGTTAAACACCATTGTGCCCACTATAGAGTTGGGGAAACTGGAGGAAGGTAGGTAAGTCTTGTGGTTAAGGCACAGAGCTGGTAATCATTTGGAGCTCTGGGTTCCAATCCTGGTTTGCCACAGGCTTCTGGTATGACCTTCTGCAAGTCACTGACTGTCTCTATGCCTCCCATTATAAAAAGTGAAAAATAATACCTTTTTCTCTGTCTTCTCTATTCAGACTGTACACTCTTTGGGACAGAGGCTTTTACTGTGTGTATGCACAGTACCTGCCATTCTTTAAACATCACAGTCCTCTTGTTGGTAAAGACCAGAAATGTGATTTCTGTCTATTAAAACAGACCCCCAAACTCTGAGGAACTGATATTTTCATGCTACTTCTTCTGTGTGAAGCATGTGGCACACTAGTTCCCTTTCATGAGAGGGAGTGGGCATGAGCTGGGAAGAGAACTAGAAGTCAATTGTGCTCTGCCTTTTGATTATGGTGGTCTGGTCTCAGACATCTGAAAATAAAGTCTGCCACCTATCCATTCACACTTGCCCTGCTAGCCAATTAACAGGAGTCATGAAATGCCAAGAGACTCATCATTTAAATTAGGGAACACCTTTTAAAAAAAACCCAACAAAACAAACACACACACCCCCACCAGAGGTAAAGAGAATAATGCTGCTTATATGAACTCTCAGGCAACCGGACAGTCAATAAACACTTGTTATGGGTAGGTTTACTGGTGCTTCTCTGCCTAGGCTTATCAGCCTCTCGTGCTTCAGGGGTGACCTGTTCTTGCCACTCCTGGTTGATATGTGGTGTGAGATAAGGCTCTGACTACTTGTACACTGGATGTGCTGGGGCTGCTACACGAGTGATGAGAAAGCAGGCAGCAGTTTACTTCCTTTCCCCTACCCCTTCTCTGGCTTGACCATTACAATGAAAGTCCTTCTAGGCAGTAACTGTCTTTTACCATGTGTATGCACAACACCTAGCACAATTGAGCAGGGGTTTGGACCAGATGACCTCCTGAGGTCTCTTCCAACTCTAATCCTCTATGATTCTATGATTAGGCTTCAGTCTAGGTCAAGGCCTGTAGGCACTACTATAGGCATGAAGACTAATGAAAACCATATGTATAGGGGTTAGTGGACACCATTTAACTAAAAATTTCATTTTACCAGGTAAAATGCACCAAAAACAGATTCTCATTTCCAAAAGCAAACTGGCCAAGATAATTGATAAACTCCCACATGTTAATAAAAATAGCCCTACAGAAATTGTTTGTATAGGACTATCCAACATTCTGTATTGTATATCGGTTATGAGACCTACAAATGTAAAACAAAACAGATCACAACACTACATGTCATGAACAATCATCAGGAAATGACAACTCCAATCTATGATTAAATAGATCAAATTATACCAAAGGTCGATAGCTTCAAATCCTTTTTTGTAGTCATTTCTTGCTAATAGCTCCTGAAAATTCAAATGCCCCTCTTCTCAAAGGGAATCAGCCTTTTAAAGAGCCAACTGTTTAATAACGCATCAGATTGTCAATGATGCACTGATGAGGAAAATGTAAGTAGATGCTGATGAGAAGTTGGAACTCAGCCAAGCAATATGCTATAGCTAAATATGTACCTCGACTAGTGCTCCAGACATTGTGTTTAACAGCCAGTTCAACAGAGTATACATTCCAATGATGAGCATGAAAACTGCTCACTCATCTACATGTCAACTCCATATCATAAGATATTGACAATACTTAGAAATACGATGTTGGTGCTATTTAGTAACCCGAGGTAGGTAGATTGCATCATAAATACAGAGTGCTAAGGCCAGCACATACTCCCATCAATACCACCACCTGGGCCTGTGTGACACAGTGGCTGATTGGTGGTTCACTACTCTGTCATTAATATTCTTGTGGGATACACATACAGGGTGCGTACAAAGAGTTATGGATATGTGCTAGAATTATGTTCTTAAAATATGTTTGGCAGGCAGTGCATAAACCCAGTTTGCCCTAGAAAAGGAATGTGTATTTGTATGTCACCAGGCAGACTACAACGAAGGCACATTTATATAAAATGGGAAACAAAGTCATCAACCCAGTGAGTGAGGGAGATAGCCTCTTGCCGGGGTCTGAACCTCAAATGATAACCAACTGACTGTATACAATATTACTGTATTATAAAAGTGTATCAGGTACAGTCTTTTATGAAAGCTAATGACATGATGGTGAATCATATCGTGAAATGTATGTATTAACACTCTAGGAGGAAATATTGTTACTTAAAGATATTATGCTTTAAAGTCCACACCAGAGAGAAGACAGATATCTATCAATTAAATTAAGCAAGATGTGTCCAAAAACCATGGAAGCATCATTTACATTTGAATCAGCAGAGAGATGGGAAGTCCACAGGAACGGAACACCACCATGAGGTCATCCTAAATCTGGAGACAAAATAGTGAGTTGGGGAAGATATAATGAAAGAAAAACCATCTTGATTTCCATTACTGGACAGACTTAAGGAGCCAGAGATCTTGCAAGCTGAGAAATATAGGACCTTCAACCAAGAGGGTTGAAATCTCTAGGAACTGAATTTATGTGAGACCTGCTTAGGCAAAGATCTTTCACCTATAAAGACAAGGGAAACCAGTATCTTGTACTTCTATGCCTGGTCTTGACTGAGAGAGGGTCAGCCATGGCTGGAAAGCAATGATAAGAAACCTACCTTGAACCAAGGCTGTAGTTTGTCGAGTTAAATCCTCTCCCTTAGAAAATATATTTTACCTTTTTTTTTTTTGCGCTTGTGACAGTTTAATCTTTATCCCTTGTATTTGAACTCACTTAAAACCCCTCTTTTTTTGATGGAATGAACTTGTTTTAATTTTACCCTAAAAGAACTCAGTGCTATGTTTGAATTAATGTAATCGTTAACACAAATTAAAGTCATAAGCCATGCTTCTGTCTCTGTAAAGGAGCAATGAACCTTATTAATTCTCTGAGTGGTCCAGGAGAGGGCAGCACACAACAGGGCAGATGGTTTGGGGAAAGTCTGCAAGTGGGGGTGTGGTGGGGTCACCTTGCAAGTAGTAACCAAGACTGATGGAGACCAGGGTGGAGCTGCTGTGTTATAGACAGGCTGCTGGAATTAGAGTTGCTGAATGAGGACTGCTTAACACACCTTCAGTGTGCTTGCATGCTTGTATACTGGCTGGGAGCATCTACACAGGGAGCTACAGCAGCAGAGCATTTTAAGGGACTCAGGGTTACAGGACAATCTCTCACTAGTCTGGGTTGCACCTGAAAACATCACAGCCTGAGTCACCTGTCATTTACACCAATGGAACTTCAGCGTTATTTCTGTTTTATAAATGTACCAAGGAGAGGTGTAAGGACTTTGTGGGTGTATGTGAGAGATTTTACATGGCAAATTTAAAAAAAAAAAAAAACCTTCCAATTAGGGAACTACCCTACCAAACATAGTAAGAGGACCAAAAAAGTGTCACCGAGGCTAAACAAAGTAAAAGAAGCAGTTAGAGGCAAAAAGGCATCCTTTAAAAAGTGAAAGTTAAATCCTGTGAGGAAAATAGAAAGGAGCAAAAACTCTGGTAAGTGAAGTGTAAAAATATAATTAGGAAGGCCAAAAAAGAATTTGAAGAACAGCTAGCCAAAAACTCAAAAAGTAACAGCAAAAAAAATTTTTAAGTACATCAGAAGCAGGAAGCCTGCTAAACAACCAGTGGGGCCACTGGATGATTGAGATGCTACAGGAGCACTCAAGGGCAATAAGGCCATTGGAGAGAAACTAAATTAATTCTTTGCATCAGTCTTCATGGATGAGGATGTGAGGGAAATTCCCAAAAATGAGCCATTCATTTTAGGTGACAATCTGAGGAACTGTCCCAGATTGAGGTGTCATTAGAGGTGGTTTTGGAACAAATTGATAAATTAAACAGTAATAAGTCACCAGGAGTATTCACTCAAGAGTTCTGACAGGGCTCAAATGTGAAATTGCAGAACTACTAACTGTGATATGTAACCTATCAATTAAATCAGCTTCTGTACCAGATGACTGGAGGATAGCTACTGTGACGCCAATTTTTAAAAAGGGCTCCAGAGATGACCCCAGCCATTTCAGCCTGGTAAGCCTGACTTCAGTACTGGGCAAATTGGTTGAAACTATAATAAAGAACAGGTTTATCAGACATATAGATGAATATGATTTGTTGGGGAAGAGTTAACATGGTTTTTATAAAGGGAAATCATGCCTTACCAATCTACTAGAATTATTTGAGGGGTCAAACAAACATGTGGAAAAGAGTGATCCAGTGGATGTAGTGTACTTAGATTTTCAGAAAGCCTTTGACAAGGTCCCTCACTAAAGGCTCTTAAGCAAAGTAAGCTGTCATGGGATAAGAGAGGTGGTCCTCTCATGGATCAGTAACTGGTTAAAAAAAGAGATAGAAAACAAAGAGTAGGAATAAATGGTCAATTTTCAGAATAGATAAAGGTAAATAGTGGTGTCCCCCCAGGGGTCTGTACTGGGACCAGTACTGTTCAACATATTCATAAAGGTTCTGGAAAAGGGGATAAGCAGTGAGGTGGCAAAATTTGCAGGTGACACAAAACTACTCAAGATAGTTTAGTCCAAAGCAGACTGTGAAGAGTTACAAAGTGATCTCATAAAACTGGGTGACTGAGCAACAAAATGGCAGATGAAATTCAGTGTTGATAAATGCAAAGCAATGCACAGTGGAAAACAATCCAACTATACAGATAAAATGATGGGGTCTAAATTAGGCTAGTTCTCTGAAAACATCCACTCAATGTGCAGCGGCTGTCAAAAAGGCTGACAATGTTGGGAATCAAGGAAAGAGAGAGATAAGACGACAGAAAATATCATATTGCCTCTATATAAATCCATGGTATGCCCACATCTTGAATACTGTGTGCAGATCCGGTTGCCTCATCTCAAAAAAAGATATTTTGGAATTGGAAAAGGTATAGAAAAGGGCAACAAAAATGATTAGGGGTAAGTAACAGCTTTCATATGAGGAGAGATTCATAAGACTGGGACTTTTCAGCTTGAAAAGAGACAATTAAGGGAGGATATGATAGAGGTCTATAAAACCATGACTGGTGTGGAAAAGGTAAATAAGGAAGAGTTATTTACTCCTCAAACACGAGAACTAGGGATCACCAAATGAAACTAATAGAAAACAGGTCTGAAGCAAATAAAAGGAAGTATTTTTTCATACAACGCACAACCCATGGAACTCTTTGCCGGAGGATGTTGTGAAGGCCAAGACTATAACAGGGTTCAAAAAAGAACTAGATAAGTTTATGGAGGATAGCTCTGTAGCCAGTGATTTTAGTTTATAATCCATTTATTGTGTCATGTTATGATTAATCTAGGTTACAGTACATATGTTCATTGTATGTTAGAGTTAATTTGTAGGATTATAAAAGTGTAAGATTGATCAGTATTTAAAGGAACCTAGTATTAGACTTGAGTAAAACAAGCTGAAATGCAAGAAACCATAGGCTGACACCTGCAAGACTTGAGCTTAGCTATTTTAGGCCTTGAAGACAAGAAATGATTACTTAAACCAATGACCAAGGAATAACCCAACGCTCTAAGATTATGGGAAAAGAGGTACCAAGTGGTAATATTGCACAAAATTACCCAGAAGATTACTATTAGATGATAAAAATACTGTAAAAGTGCATCTTGTCTCAAATGTGTCTTAACTACAGGATACAGGTTGTGCTAATGAGAACAAAGAGAACCTATACAGCCTATAGAAAATTGGGGTCCCTTAAGTTTTCAGATGACAAAGACCAAGAAGAGAAAAGAGGCTTGACACTTTTATGGACATGAGTCAAATGTAGATAAAAATCACTTCATAAAAAGACGGTGCTCAGAATGGGAACATTGAGCTCCCTATGGGAGACTCCAGCAGGAACCATCTCTCTGCTGATGATCAAGCCATGAGAGACCCATCAGACCCTAACACTGTTGTTAAGGATGTGAGTATAACTATATTTGTAACTGCATAGAATTTCTATGCGCTTCGGTAATCATAACTTTAATTGTAACTTTAATAAAACTTGTAAAATAGACTAGACTTTGTACTGGTGAATGTTCATGTGGTCACGACCCTTGGTCTTTATGTGTTCCCAGAGGCTAACTCTGAAGCAAGTAGCGGAAGTGACTTTCACTCTGTTAAGCTTGAAACAGTAGCTGCCAGAGCCAAACCCACGGTGGTGTAATACCACATTACAAAATTCACTTTAAAAGGCTACAGGTCCATCAGTGGCTATTAGCCAGGATGGGCAGGAAATCAAAACCATACTCTGAAGTGTCCCTAGCCTCTGTTTGCCAGAAGCTGGGAATGGGTGACAGGGAATGAAGCATTTGATGATTACCTGTTCTGTTCAATCCCTCTGAAGCACCTGGCATTGGCCACTGTCAGAAGACAGGATAGATGGACCATTGGTCTGACCCAGTATGGCCATTCTTAAGTTCTACACTGTCAATTAAATAAATAAGCCATTAATCTATACATAACTTTTGTGAGGCCAGATAATCAATTCTGCTTAGCCATTCAAGGACATTGTGATGTTCAGTTTAAATGTTTCATTGTATAATCAACTGTTAAGACTTAATAAGCTTCCCTCTCTGCTAGAGGCAACCAGGAGTTATAAACTAAGTTATTTGATTGCACTGTAATGAGATGTTTGAACTATTCCACAGCAGCCTGCTGCACCTAATAAAGGGTTTTTACTGTAGCAACTTTTCCAAATGATAAGGTAAGTGCCAATTACTCACTGTGCCCTTTCAGAAGGAATGCTGATTTTTCAATTACCCATGTCCATCTTCTCAATAGTGAAAGTGGTCAGAGATTTTCAAATAGGCCTCTGTAGCTTTTGGAGAAATATTCTGATGCAGCACATGGCGTTGCTATTATCTCTGCTCAGTAGGTTCCATGATTTAAGGTGAAAAGGACTTATTTTGTTATTTAAAAGCCATTTGTTTTCTATGTTTTCTGGCACTAACCGATCATTGCTGGGGCCAAAAAGGACCCAGAATCAGATTTTAAAGGTATTTAGGCACCTAACAATGACAACAGGCGCCTGGTGATATTTCCAATAGCACTTAGGACCCTAGGCACTTTTGAAAATCCCACAAGGTGCCTATACCCCTCTTTGGATGTCTAAATGCTTTTTAAAATCTGACCCTAAGTAAAAGCCTTTGGTGATTTGAGAGGAAGAATGGTTCTGTAGTTAAGGTACTGAACTGTATCAAGAGATCTGGGTTCAAATTTCACTATTAGCACATGCTTCCTTTATGACCATAGACAAGTCACTATGGCCCAGAAACTATTTAGGTTTTGCTTCACTCAGAATTGCAAGGTCTCAATGGTTTAGGAACCTAAGACTCATTTTCAAAAGTGATTTAGGCACTAGGCTCCTAAATCCCATTGACTTTCATCTGGGCCTAAATCTCTCTGTACCTCAGTAGTCATGATACTTTCCTTGTTAGTTTACATTGAGAGCTCTTCAAGGCAGGGAGTGGCTGTCTCTCCAGCTGGGCACTGAATGTCTAAGTGCTATCGTAATATAAATAATTAATAATAACCCAGTTCTTAGCTTATGCAGTCCACATATAATATGTAGTATTTTTAAAACAATTTCCATCTTCTAATTTTTTTCTAAATTACCAGTTTGTTTACAACATTACATTTATCTTAACATTTCTGGTTTGGGACAAAGTCTTGGCTTTGTCTCTAACAAGAATGTGCTGGTTGGTTTTAGATGTCAGAAAAAGAACTTATGCTTAAGAATCCATTTGTAAAGAAAGCAAATCTTAAAAAAAAAAAGAGAGATCTGAGTGATTACTGGTGCAAATTAAAAAATAAACTACAGAGCATCTCAGCATATGTGAAACTGTTGGCATGACAAATCAACCAACAGCTTAGGAAGGTTTTCCTGTATGGTTTGCAATTTATCTGCAAAAAACTGGGAAACAGACCTTATAATTTTAGGGGGAAAAAAACTGAGTCTTATGATCAGTTTCACATGCATCATAACTTATGCTCACAGATCTTATTGTAGCATATGCAAATATGCTGGGACCCAAGTCAGAATCTTTTAACTTAAGTATGCATAGTTATTCATAAACAGTGCACCTGGATCTCTAAAAATCAATTGTGTTATATCAGAAGTAGGAAACAGAAGAAATCTTATAACTGCAGAAACAAAATGATGTGGATCAATGCAATTAACTTGCAAGCTATGAAGGAAATAACGGGCTGTGATGACCTGTGGCAAAATATTTCAGCACAGATGGACACCCCACTGATGACATAAAAGTGCTGCATGTATCCATGCTGTGGAAAAGACAGCATGAATTTTTCATTAGGGGTGAATACTTGAACCTCTCAGGATTTATACTCTCCATAAAGGAATCCAATTAAACACTGTGTGTAAGTAATGCAGTATATTATACGGTACAATATTCAATACAATCTAATACAATTTTAACAATCCCTCACAACTGTGTTTTGGTTTATGTTCTGGTCCAAGTCAGTCCTTACATTCTTGACCTGAATTCATATTATACGTATAATTGTGCTCTTGGAGCTCTATGTATTTACTACTGAGTTACATTTGTACATTTTAAAAAAAAAATCTTTCCTTAAAGATGATGAACATAAGCCTCCTTTTTGGTGTAGGGCATTGTTAAACTGACATTTACTTGTTATTTGCCACTACAGTACTGATACATGTCACATGGATTTTAAACGTGCTGGTAGTGCTCTTGACATGTGAGCTGCAGAGCCTGCTGTTACAAGTAAGCAATGGGAAGACAGACCTATTTGCTGCCTTCAGTCTCCTTAATCTGACTTTTGTATTACGCCAATTCCAAGCTGGAATTTCAATGGTACCTGGCTCCTAAATTAGCCCAGAAATAAATATTCAGAGAAGAGAGGGTTTTAAGGGAGCAGGGCATAGCTTTGCAATGCAGAGCCATAAAAGTGCCATCTTAAAATATGTGCACAAGTATATACGTTGACTTCACATCTGATAATTTTCAAGCACAATGCTTCATACACTACTGGTTTTTAAAAGGATTTTAAAAACAGTGTTTATGTATCAAAAAAGCAAATCTTAGGACTCTCAATTGTACAGTAATTGGATGAGCTGGCACAATTGAAAATGAAAATTGTAGCTGGCACAATTGAAAATGCAACCTTTGCTACTACATAGTGCTTGTGGTAATTACTGAAAGCACGGGAAGATAGCAGCAGCAGCAGCACAGTTCAACCAATGATGAGTATCAACTTTTTATAGCACCTGTTGCACCTATTACTTCAGGCACACAGTGCCTAATTCATCTCAATTAAGACCTTGATTCTCAAAAGAATCCCTGTTCTTGAGCACATGCAGAGCTTGAAGCACATACTTCAGTTCAATTGATTTCACATGCTTAAATGGTCTCCTATATTGTCAGAGTTATACAGCAATGAGTTCTGTGTTCTCCATACCTAGATCTTCCTGTAATGCAGTATCTCTGACAAGCTATGGGACAGAAATCACGGTAGGTGGAGCATTATAGGAATAATTCTGAAGACATATGTAAAGCATACGGTCTTTTGTAGGAGATTAATTTTTTTAAAGATCCATTATGCTATTGTACAATTTTAGGCATGACAAGAATCTCTCTCTCTGTCAAAGAAAACTACTACACAGAAATAGCAACAGAATCCACCCCTCACCCGAACACTGCAACCTATACCATTACTTAGAAAACAATTCTTTTCTGCAAGCATTCTCTTTGGCAGGTAATTTAAAATGTGATAACACACATGGATGGCTGTCAAATTTATTTCTCAAAACATGAATGTTTGTCAAAATCTATTATAATTTATTATTATTACATAAGACACTCTACAACACACTGAAAACTGGTAAATATGCTAGCTTTTCTTCCATCAGTATTAAAGAAATGTTCTTTTCAGTTAAGATCATATCACATAGTTTGTTTTGGTTAATTGTCTCCGACTCTGTGATTTGTGCTCTAAATTCTGAACAATATTTTATGCCCAGAAATGAATCTTCCAATTAAGCTCCACATTTCGTGTTTCAAGTTCTGAATGCTTAATGAGCAGTACTGTATAATATTCCTTGTGTGAAGAACTCCCGCAGTATTACAGAGGAAAAAAATTAGCAAAATCAACTGGTCAGTCCCCAGGACAGGAATACATTTAAGGAAGAGAACAGACTTCCACATCTCGCTGGCTTTCACTATTGTTCAGTCTTTTTCCTTCAGCTTACACAAATGTGTAAATGTGCACACCTAACAGATAGCCTGGGGGAGTGAACTCAGGTCTACAATTCACACAGGGAGCATTGCTGAAGTCATAGACCCACAAGAGCACAACTGGAAGGGTTATGAACAACAGCAGGGTTTCAAAAATGAATTTGGCCATGTATTCATATTAATATGGTCATCTAGAGTCCTGACCCGTCCCCACTATTCACCCTTCTGAAAAACCATCTCAGATAGCTTGCACTCACTCTCCAACCCCCAACACTCCCAAATACTGCATCACACAAACAGGGCTGCAATCCTACCAGTTTCATTACTGGCTCAGCCAACATGATGGTTTTATTTTTGACCATAGGGAAGTCAGATGGACTGAGTCAGAAACCATACATGAACAAAAACAATACCAGACTTGAAGGAGAGAAAAATAGAGGCCCTGTCTCTCTAGATGCTTTTTAAAGTATCCCAGAATAGTCCTAGGTCTGAGACAAAATTAAAGCAACCACAATGTTCCTGCAAAGCATTTGCACAGAGATGTTTTCACCAGTTAGCATTAAGGTAACTGCTGCCCAGGCCAGGAGACAACAGGGGTGAGTTTATTTTGTCGGGCGTCAGATGTAACTGGGGGGGGTTGGGAGTGGGAGAGAGTTAGGCACTACAGTAATATGATTACTTGGTGGTGCATTTTGTTTTATTTCTAAATATGGGGAAGGAACCCAGCCCTAGCCCTAGAATTTTTGCACCCATAGGCAATCACCTTTTCTGCCTGTATTGTACAGCCAGCTCCGCTGGAACATAGTCAGAGGTCCAAGTCCTGTTTCCCTATGCTATACCCAGAGTTTTACAGGAAAGATGCTTACCACAGCTCCCTCCCTTTTCACAAACTCCCCACATCTCAGTTAGAATCATAGAAGATTAGGGTTGGAAGAGACCCCAGGAGGTCATCTAGTCCAACCCCTGTTCAAAGCAGCACCAACCCCAACTAAATCATCCCAGCCTGGGCTTTGTCAAGCCGGGCCTTAATAACCTCTATGGATGGAGATTCTATCACCTCCCAGGTAACCCATTCCAGTGCTTCAGCCTCCCAATGAAACAGTTTTTCCTAATATCCAAGGTAGACCTCCCCCATTGTAACTTGAGACCCTTGCTCCTTGTTCTGTCATCTGCCACCACTGAGGACAGACTAGCTCCATCCTCTTTGGAACCCCCCTTCAGGCAGTTGAAGGCTGCTATCAAATCCCCCTCACACTTTTCTTCTGCGTACTAAATAAGTCCAGTTCCCTCAGCCTCTCCTCATGTCATGTGCCCCAGCTCCCTAATCATTTTTGTTGCCCTCTGCCTACCATATTTGCTATTCTTTCTGCACATCAAGATGGTTTGTTTTGCACCCTCAATAAGGCTCTTTAAAATACAGTTATACTCTTGTATCCCTTCCCTTCTCACAAGCACCCTATGGGCATCTAATTCCCTCTCCAAAACCCAGCATGCTGGTATCTCCATTCCTCCTCAGGACAAGCTCCCTGCTCCTGTCTCCCTCATAGGCCTCCCTCCCACCGCAGGGCTGTTGCAGTGTCCAGCTACAACTCGGAGACATCCCAGGCGCTGTGTTTGTAAAATCTTGCACTAGTTGGTGAACAGGGCCATGGGGGAGACAGAATGGCACTGAGGAAGCAGTAGGGTGCTACAGAAACTACACCACTCAACCAAGTGCCACAAAGTTTATGAGGTTTGACAGGAGAGGTATTAAGATGCCTCACAATGAATTCTCAAAGGTTAGCTTACTATGGGGAGATAGGAGATAGCCATGAGGGGCCATGCTAGATGTAGCAGGAAAGGCAGGCATGAGAAGCCTCCAGTTCTTTGGTAGCTTATGACTGAACCTGCAAACTGATCACTAATTCTGATTTCCTATGTGTGGTGTCAATTTTTATACATTCAAAGTAGGAAACATGCAGTGCAGTGACAGGCAAAGATTGGAGTTTACTGACTTGTGCATTTCCAATCTCAACCATAATGTTGCTCCCATATAATTTTTCTGCAATTAATTGCTTGATTTCTTAAAATGGAAAAACAAAAAAGATGAAGCATATGGCTGCAACATATTTATTTGCCTGTGCAATGGTTCGGCTGCACATTTAAAAGTGTGCCTGTTAGCGCAAATTCAAACAATGGTACATATCTGACTTGATGGTTCAAAGGCATACATCAGTACTTGCAGGTGTGCTGGTGCTTCCGTTCACTTCCTCCTCGATTCAGAATTTAGATGCAGTTTGGGGCAGGAAGGGGTATTTCCATTTACATCCAGAATGTGACCTTGTATGGTTATTTTAAGGGTTTAATTTATAAAATACTAATAATGGACATAGCTTCTCAGTAAGAAATCACTTCCTTGTGGCACGGGGACAGATAATGAACCAATGATCTGTTATAAGAGATTATACAGTTTAATCCCTTCAGGAAAAATAGTCCCTTCAATATGATGGTACCATTACTACTAAGCTTCAGTGGAGCCAGTTCCTTAAAATATCTCCAGTGTTGACTAAACTTTAATCACACATAACGGGGGGGGGGGGTTTAGACTGTTATTGCTGTTGTCAGTTAATCCACCTACTCTCTGCATTAAGTAGATCTCTCAGTTCTTAGGTGAAATGCTTAATATGCAAGACTTAATCATTTATTCTGAGAACCCTGCCCGTGTGCTGTCTAAGTTCCACCAACATTTTTTCCCTGTTGTTTTGCACCATGCTGAGCTGTCCTGGGCTGCAGCTATTAGCTTTTTTCCAGGTGCAGGAAGGAGCATTGTCTACATTCAGGTCAGAGTAAAATGCAGGATTAGAAAAGTGATAACAGTTTAACATTGCATCCTGGCAGCTTCTCATCCTACAACAGGGTTATCCAAGTCATGAGCAAATGGGGCTAAGCTGATGGGACTTTCAAACCAACAAATAAACGCTAAACAAAACAACTGTAAAGGCAAAATGACTCATGAAAGCATCTGTGTATGATTTCTATGCATGTGTCTTTTCATAGCTTTGTCTTTTGCAGGAGGATTTCTAATTCCTAGAAATTGCTAAACCTCTTGGACAGGCCCTCTGCATCTGTAGTCTTGATTATTGAACCCGCTTCTTCTCTGTCCTCCCCCTCCCACACATTACCTCCTTCTTCAGTCCACATGAAAAGACACCACTAAGATTATCTTCCTTGCCCATCATCACTTTGAACACTTCAAAAATAATTGGTACTGAACAAAAAACTCACAAAACCATTTAAACTCCATGGGACAGGGATGATCTTTTTGTTGTGTGTTTACACAGCATGCAGCACAATGGAGGTGCTGACCCAGGATTAGTACTCAAAGTACTACAGGGTTACATATGACAAATAATAATTTGGCTTTTCTACTGGGGTGAAACAAGCTGTAAATCTAGAAAGAATGGTTTATTTAGTTATACACTGGCTAATATTTTGGCTCCATCAAAGGGAGAAGTTTTCAAGTCAGTTCACAAGACAGCTCTGGCTAAACCATTCTCTCATATGGTTTTGCCAGATAATGTATCTGTAGCTGAGAAATGCTAGAACTTCATTCAGAAACCTATTAGACATATTTCTGAACACAGTCTAGCTCCAGCTACATCGTCTGGCCAAACTGTGGTAGACTATGGTTCAGTAAGTGCTATGTTTGACTACATTTTAAATCTAGGACACAATTTCCTCCTCATGCTGACAGGGGCTTCAGAAACTTCGCTCCTGGACATGCCATGAAGTAATTGTAACTGCATCTACTCTTTGATGTCAAATGCTACCAAACTGAGGGCTAAGTTATTAGGATTTTATTAAGCTTTTTTCAAATAGTAGCTATAAACAAAGATGGAAAAGGGTGATATTTATACCTTACTGCGCAATGGACAATAATGAAGAGTCCATAGTCTTTGTGTGTTAAAAGAATCTTCTTTGGGTTTAGTTTATGCAATGAGCTAGTGTGTGTGCTTTCACCTCTCAACACCTGGTTTCAAATCCTGCTTAAGTCGACTAGTGAGAATGTGTTTGGTGTCAGTCTTATCCCTAGAGACCACCTGTCTATATCATCAAACCACCACCGAGTTCAGAACGGGCAGCACTCTCCATCTGAGAAAAGTTCCTAGAAGGGGCTGAAGTGCACAAGCAGAACTGGAATTTACACAGGGCCTGTTGCTTTATGCTTATTATAATCCTATTAATCATTGACTGTCATGACTACAAAATGCAGCAGGCTGATTAGGACTCTCATTCGTCCAGAGGGTAGAAGAGGTGATGTGGTCTAAAATCCAACAGACTTAGAGCTTTTCAAGTAACTGTAACCAATCACTAAATTGCCAGATGTTATTATGCTTTTCCTACCTCGAAGCTCTTAACAAGACAGAAAAAAAAAGTCATCTTCTAGGTGCAAAAGGCAGAGAGCACACAGTTACCTGAAATGGATCAGGACAAGGTTCAGTCAGGCTCTTGGAAGTAAATGAAATAGAGAATTTATGGCTACATTCAGCATTGATTCCCACTTACATCCTCTTTCCCCCCACCCTCCACCCAAGGAACACAATTGCTGGGAGGGATTACTTACTGAGACAGCAAAACCTCTACAAAAGACTGCCCTTCATGGGTCTCCTTCCCTCTTGAAAAAATCTTTATTAGAAGTCTCCTTCTGTTAAGCAGCTGGTTTTTGTCAGCTGAGCAGTTTCTTGAGCCAGCTTTTACTGTATATGAATAGGTCTAAGTTATTCTGATTTTTGTGTGTGCATATAAACATCTGATTTCACAGATCTAGAATTTTAGCCAAAGTTACTGATAAACATACATGTCAGAGACAGAAATTAAGATTTGACATTTCCAGTCTTCTTATAGACTGTCAAAACATTTCCATTATGTTTTTGTTCAGTACATATATTTTAAAGTATTAACTATCTTTCACGTTACAGCCAACAATGTATGGGTATAACAGGCACTTGGAATTTTAAAAATCAGACAGGATTAAGTCCTAAATATGTACTGCAGGAAACATCTTTGTTGGGAAGAGGATGGGCTAGTTGTGTCTTTTCCATCCATAATTTCCACAATGCTACAAAAGGTAATATTGATTCACCCTATTCCACGCTAACATTTGTAGATGTAGAGTTACAGTGTGAGTACAACCCCTTAATAGAAGTGGTAGAAGACGAATATCCCTTGAACAGCATGAAGGAGTTGCAAGAAGCAGCAGAGACATCCAGTGAGAAAGACAAGGTTCAAAAAGGGAAGCGGAAAGACAAAGAGCTGAAGAAATGGTGGCAGCCATAGGAAAAAACAAATGAAAAGATCCAGAAGCAGAAACAGAGGAAAGACAAAAACAAGAAAAATGGAGGAAAGAAAATAATGCAGAAATAGAAAATGGAAGAGGAAGTCGTAGAAAGAACCATGAGTAGCAAAGTAATTATAAGGAGAGAGCATGAGAGAGAGAGATAAATACCCCGGCAAAGGGAGCAATTCTGAATCCCACAAAACCCAGGATAAGAAGGAAGTCTGGGACAGTGCAATAAGGACAGCTCATATTCACCAACATGTCAAATCTGAGCCAGATGAGCGATACAGTAGGAGGAAGAGAGCCACCAGACCATGAGAAATGACAGTGAAATGACAGATGGAGCCTTTCAAGTGTGGAGGGAATACAAGTGAGGTCCCTGTGAGAGAGAGACGGTACAAGAGATTTTCTTTAGGCTGGTGGCTTAAATTTCTGCAAAACTGCATAGGGGAAGGTTTATAGTACCCTCTTGAAGGAGTCTGGGCCAAGTTCTTCTCTCTTAGGGTGAAATGTACCCCTATATAGAGGGGCACAAGTTCTGTGCACCACCTAAGACCTACAACAGTGCTGAATTCATCCCTGCACCAGGGAGCTTCTCTTAGAGGCAAGGGACAGAAGGAGCTGAAATGTCATATTGTTCAACATCTTCATTAATGATCTGGATGATGAGATGGATTGCACCCTCAGCAAGTTCTTAGAGGACACTAAGCTGTGGGGAGAGGTAGATACTCTGGACCCTATCCCTACCCTCCAGCGTAACCTAGACAAATTGGAGGACTGGACCGAAAGAAATCTGATGAGGTTCAGCAAGGACAAGTGAAGAGTCCTACACTTAGGATGGAAGAATCCCATGCACCGCTACAGGCTGGGGACTGACTGGCTAATCAGCAGTCCTGCAGAAAAAGGACCTGGGGATTACAGTGGATGAGAAGCTGGATATGAGTCAGCAGCGTGCCCTTGTTGCCAAGAAGGCTAACGGCATATTGGGCTGCCTTAGTAGCAGTGTTGCCAGCAGATCGAGGGAAGGGACTATTCCCCTCTATTCAGTACGGATGAAGCCACATCTGGAGTATTGCATCCAGTTTTGGGCCCCCCACTACAGAAAGGATGTGGACAAATTGGGGAGAGTCCAGAGGAGGGCAATGAAAATGATCAGGGGGCTGGGGCACATGACTTCTGAGGAGAGGCTGAGGGAACTGGGCTTATTTAGTCTGCAGAAGAGAAGAGTGGGGGGATTTGATAGCAGCCTTCGATTACCTGAAGGGGGGGTTCCGAAGAGGATGGAGCTAGGCTGTTCTCAGTGGTGGCACGTGACAGAACTATCAACATGAAGAGAGGGGGAAAAAAAGCTGTGTTTGGACAGGAAGACAGTCCAAAAAAGCAATCTGGTAGCAACAAAAGTATCTCTCCATATTATGAAATATGTACTGGTATTTGTAGTAACATGTGGAATCATAAAATCGTCAAATGCATAGGCTACATTTAGTTCTCCTCTACTAGTTAGAGCATTTACTGTATCTCTCTGGTAGCACGTCTTGCTGAATCACAGAGAAATCTAAACTCTTGTAGAGTCTTGAACCTCAAAAGCTCTTGACTCATTTGCAGTCTTGTATTCAGTTACACACCCTGTAATGTTCTCACATTCTAACTTGTTTTGTTTTACCGATTCCCTAGCAAAAGTTGTTTCCTCATAACTAAAACACTTAACAAGCAGAGAAATATCCCCATTCTTCAAGGAGGAAAGAATTCAATATTGCACTAATCTAAAGTGTATAGTGGTTGCCACTAAAGTGTCAACTTTACCCTCCATTGCCACACAAAGTAGCGTGCTAGAAACATTTTCCTCTATTAACACTGTGTGGTAATGGATTTCAATGGGAGTTAGACACCTAGCTACTTTCAAAAATCTCTTTAGGAACCTATCTGCATCTATACATGCCTCAGTGCCTTTAAAAATCTGGCCCTAGTACCTAATCCCACAGCCTTTACTCACCCAAGTAGGCCCATTGGAGACTACTTACTTGAGTGACCAGTGCAGAATTGGTCTCTAAATCCAAGAGTACATATCATAAGGACAGTACACCAAAACAGATACAATAAAAAGGACATTTGAGTAATTATACTGTTTGATCAGAATATGGAAACTATGTAGAATACTTTATACTTCCATATGTTTCTCATAGTAAGTTTGACAACTGCTGGTTTACAGACCAATTAATCCAGCCAGAGTCTGTTCTAACCTTCGGCAAAGAAAATCAGAAGAAGATCTATATGGACAATGTACAGGAAAGCAATTTGTTCTGAACACTAATGTTTTTACCTGAAAATTAATTTATTTTAATACCTAACAGATCTGTTATGTACAGGGATAGAACTATAAAAAAGTTTCAGTGTAACAATTTACCAAGCTAGTAAATTGGGTGAGTAACCTGAAAAAAAAATATTACTCTTATCCAAGAAACACTGAACTAGAGGAATGAGAGAATTGTATGCTTGATGGGAGAAGTCCATTACACTAGCAAATCAGTGTCACAGCCAGCACAATGATGTGTTGGTCTCAAACATGCCACAGAAATCAAATAATTAGCTATTTCAATTTTCTAAATTTCTAACACAATACAGACAAAAACCTTACAGTGTTCACTCCATCAAAACATATTGCTGCCTGACTACATCACCTCAATTCCCTACAAGAAGAACAGAACTATTACAGTGGACTCCTTATTGTTATTACAGTGGAAGGGCTCAGTATTATCCTAATTCAAAATATGAAGGTGCCCAGTACAAAGAGAGAACATTTTCTTTTCTTTTAATTAAGGACTCATGAAATGTAGGACTCTCATAAATTGTCAGGTTGACAGCCCTGGTAAAAAAAAACCCTCTATACATAGAATGACAGTAAAACCTTCCCTAAAAGTTGCCATCACACCTGTTTCTGGCAGCAACAACCCTAGAAGTGAAAGATGAATTAGATCTCCTTACAATTCTTGTTCTCCAAGAAGTCTGCCAATTAGCACCAAGTATGCTGAGAGATTAGGAACTGGACTGAAATAATTAATTCCTGGTAACAATTTTTAGTTCTTCTTACCGACCTGATCACGATATGAACTGGTGACTCAGAGTTCGAAGGCTCTGGGTGCAATTACCAACCCCATGAACTATAACTACCTTCAATCAGTGCAATTTTATGGTTGTAAGAAACTCAGTCACAAGATTCCATGTGAGAACATGTCCACAGCCCTTACCTTGTCTACATGGATAGTTTCATGTTAGCAATCTATTGCAGAACTGTTCAGAAAATGGGTGGGAGGCATATTGTGAAAAATATATTCCTGTTTTTCCATCAACATTTTCCAGCAGTCTTGAAATAGTTGCTTTTCCTTCTCTTGCCTAAATATTCTGTAGCCCACTTCCTCAGATAATTCAATGTGGTGTAGTAGCTCCTAGGATTCCCTAAACACATCTCTTTCTCCTGAGGAAGAAAGTGGGCAGATTTTTCTTTCACTAATATCAGAGGAGGACCTATAGCTAGCAACCTGAAAAGTGCACCCAGACTGGCCAGTGAACTATTTCCACTCCTCAACTGTCAGCAGCCCCTCAAAGAGGACATGTTGTTTTGCACAAGGGGCCAAATTAATTCTTGGTGTAACTTTGCAGAAGTCAGTGGATGTACTGAATGCAGTTAAGTCAGCGGTTCTCAACCTATGGCCCAATTAGCACACAGCTGTGGACCAGCTCAGCTGTGCGCTAAAGGCCGCGGAGTCCAGACTGCCAGCTGCCACGTGGCCCCACACAGCGGGGTGCGGGACTGTGTCAGGGTCTGGAGCTGGGGTCCTGAATTCCCCCCTGGCCCCGCACGGCAGGGTTCAGGGTTGGGGGTTCCCACGCAGCAAGGTTCAGGGTCCCTGCCCTGTGCTCAGCTCTCTGCTCCTAGCCCCACTCTGTGGAGGGGTCTCTGGGTGGAGGTTGCTGGGCATAATGGTTGGGGGAGGGGCTAGCTAGGGGGCACTGTAGTTCTCAACCTGCGGCCCAAGTAACATTTTGTGGGCTGCGTACGCGGCCCACAATGATAAATAGGTTGAGAACCACTGAGTTAAGTCAGTGGAAGTTGAAGGCACTCAGGACCTTGCAGGCCTGGGCTCATGATTTCTAAAACAGAAGATGCAGCTACATATACTGTAGACATCTAGAATGGGTGAAGAGAAGAATTAGATAAAGAACAGAAATAAACCCTGCCAAGTAATGACATAGGAAATGATACCCTAGAAAAACTGTAAGCCCTGTCTTGCAGGCTAAATAGCTGCCTATACCCAAGAGAGGCGAGAACGTGGATCCAGAGCATTCTAGATTTTCTTGTTGTTGTTGCAACCTCTAACGACTTTCAGGTAGCCCTCAATCTAAAAGATAAGCACACGTGCCTGCGGTGTAAATACAAGGGATGTCCTAGAATGTATGTAGTAGGTCATTGCTTGACAAAGTAGTTGAAGCAGAGCAGTGACTATTTATATTAATAGCCAATCCAGAAATGCTACACACTAGTGTTCTGTCAAGCAAAGAGGGAGATGAAACATAGCATGAGCCTGTTTTAATGAACTGAAGCCCCAGGGGTGTACAACAACCAAAATCAGCCTATAAAAATAGATCAGAGTGTTGGTGAGAACACCCATCACATAATACCTGCTGCATATCAGGATTTCTCCTTCACATCCAAGAAATAAATTTAATAAAATCTCAAAGTAATTATTTTCATCACCCTTGGAGGCCTCATTGCAAACTGCTCAGCAAGTCAAAACTCAGATATTCATTGATAAGATTTTCTGTGTCCCCCTCTAAGTGGGCAGTACCTAAGGCCTGGTCTACAGTACACAGGTCAAAGTAAGGCAGCTTACATCAACCTAATTATGTCAGTGTACACGCTACAGCCCTCCTCCCACTGATTTAAGTGCCCTACTACACCAACATAATTCCACCTCCACAAGAGGCGTAGGACTTATGTTGATGTAGTTAGGGTGACACAGTGTCTATGGGATGGGGAGCTGAGAGTCTGGGGGTCAGCTGGGCTCTCAGCGGAGAGCTGCCCTGGGTCTCAGCCCCCACAGTGCCCCTCCTGGTGGGGATGTGCACCACTGACAGAAGGAGGATATTGTGGACATTAACCACCTCAGTAATTACTGTGGCGGCTGTAAGTTGACCTAACATAGGTCAACTTACGTCTGTAGTGTAGACATGTCCTAAGTCTTCCAGTCATAATAGGTCTTATACTGATGTTCTAACCTCCTGCAAGATACAAATCCACTTGCCACAGACCATGGAAGCAAAGATTTGTACTACAAGAGATTTATTTATTCTCTATTAACATGCTTTGCAGCTCCATAGCACCTTCCATCAAAGGACCATTAATGACCTAAATCTCAAAACACTCCTGTGGATATTTGTCATTGTTATCCTTATTTTATAAAAGGGGTGTTTGAAGCACAGAGAGGGTGGCTTTCAAAGGCACAAAGGGCAGCTAGGCACACAACTCTCATTGAAAGTCAAGGATGGCTAGGTGCCTAACGCTCATCTGAAACATTAAAAATCTCCCCTGGAGGGATTAAGAGACATGGCTGAGACCACATGAGGAATCCACGGTAGAGACAGGGAGATCTACTGATCCTCAGTTCTGTTCAAGTCCATTTTCCTCCCTATTTCGTGTGTGTGTGTGTGTGTGTGTGTGTGTGTGTGTGTGTGTGTGTGTGTGTGTGTGTGTGTGTGTGTGTGTGTGTGATTATATACATACATATAATCTATCTTTAAGCTAGATTCTGCAACCTATATTTGCATTGACTTCTGCCCTACCCCTTGAGCAGTCCTACTGATTATTGACATGACATCTAACACACAAGCATAGATAGGTGATATGGTACATGTGTTCTGAAGTCATTTTTCTATATAGATTGTCAGGGAACACTTGCCCACTTTAGGATATGGGACCAATTACTGTGGCAGCTATAATGGGCCAGATCCTCAAATGGTGTACATTGGCACAGCTTTGTCGAAGTCAATGGAGCTACACTAATTTGAACCAGTTGACTCACTAGATATATCATCTGTCTACTTGTTGCCTTGCGGAATGCAAACCCCATCTCTTTAACATAGCTTTCCCACAGCAACCCTCTCAAACGTATCAGCATCCTTGCCCTTTATCTCCTACTCTGTGCACTGTGATTTACCCCAAGGCTACATGAGTAAAATGCTAGGAAACCCAAATGATAGTGTTTTACACTCACTTTCCAATGGTGAGTCGGAATCAGGATATACATATGTCCCAACTATAATCTCAAGATTATTTATGCTGGCAAGGATGATAGGAAAGTATTGTTGTACTTATTCTGTGGAAGGCTACTCTGATACCACAGTGACCTTATAAAAGCCTAGTTAGACAACTCAATATGGCCTTGGCTTTCAATCTTAAAGTAGGTCTACTCAGTTCTTTCTGCACATCAAACAACAGTCTTGGGTCCATTGAATTGTCTTGGAGACCCTCACTCTTGGGTGTTGTGCCTCTTTCTAAAATGTAACTCTGGCCAACAAGAAGTGCTATTGATGGAGCTGGTTCATGGGGTATGGGGGGGGGGAGAAATTGTTCTCTTTCTAGCAATCCTTTTGATAATGATCATATAAAAAAAAACTTTCAAACCTGAGAATGGTAGGTGTCATTTTGGAACTGGAGCTATTTTTCACAGCTCCTTTAATGAGCCTTGAACAAATATTTTAATCACTTATGGAATATGGCCAGGCTGAGGTGCCTCCTTGACAGGGAAGTCCTGGAGATGCTGATTTAATGACATTGCTATTCTTAGGTTCATTACTGTAATTCATTATTTGCAGGGCACACAGAGGGTGACCTCCACAAACTCCAATTAATACAGAATGCAGCTAATCAGCTTCTCACTGGGACCAGCAAGTCACGCTTAATTCTTATCTGTCATCACTGGCCCCCACAGAAGTTCTGAATCAGCTGTAAGATTTTATTGTTACATTTTAAAAATATCAGCACTGCAGATCCAGGCTGTCCTTTGGAACTTTAAAGATTAATAGGAGTCAGACATATATCAAAGGAACATTATAACACTAACAAACATATTACATGCTTGCTCACTCATGCAAGCTACTTCTCCACAGTCCCATGCAACTGCAAAATAAACTTGCATCCATGAGGATATATTTTCACCAGATTCATGACAAGAACAAGTAGGTTCTATTGAGTGACAGGAAATTTTGAAAAATAAAAATTGCTTCTTGTCCCAGCAAAGCTTGAATCTAAAGAAAAGACAAGGAGATAACTTCCGGTCTCCATAAGCCTATTTCATTATTGCGGAGGTAGTTTTCTCATATGCCAGTGAGGACAGGAAAGTAGAAATGTTGAATGCAGTAGATTCATCGAACTAAAACAGTGTAGATCCCTACATTACCAGCATTATCATCAGCGCTTACTCATCTAGTACCTTTCCCAACTCCCTAAAATCTGTCACTGTCCACCCCTTGACTCTGGCACTCTAGCTCGCCTTTTCTCAGCAAGAGAGAAGGGCTTCTCTTCAACTACAGGAATATTCTCAAAGACAGTTTCATCACCTGTAGTCCCCTTCTCAGCTCAGACTGCTCATTTCCTTCCATCATC
Source organism: Natator depressus (assembly GCF_965152275.1). Taxonomy (NCBI): domain Eukaryota; kingdom Metazoa; phylum Chordata; order Testudines; family Cheloniidae; genus Natator; species Natator depressus. The sequence continues at coordinate 108,893,685 of NC_134238.1, read as the reverse complement.
CATAAACAAAATCCTGACAATCATCCTTGTCCCAGAATTCTCTCTCTCCTCCCACATCTTCTATGTCTAAAAATCTGCCTATCATCACTACCACAAAACTTCCTGTGCCCCTTGCTGACTTGACTCCACCTCTGCTGCAATCTTCACCTCACTACAGATAGATTGTTCCTGCAGCCTCCCTAAGTTCCATCTCGCCAGTCAAGAGCATGTCCAGAACACTGCTGCTGGCCTTTTCACACCTACAAAGAAATAGGACCACAATTCTCCATCCTAAAACATCTTCAAAACCCTCCCCCTCTGCATTAAGTTTCAGGATCCAATTCAACACAGAGATCCTTAGACAAGACTCTGTTCTGCCTCTCTCAAGTGGTGCACCGTAGAAGACAGCACAGAAAAGGGCAGGTCAAGGTGGCTTTAAGCCCCCTTTATGCATCTTAGAAGCAAGTATGCTCTGGGGGCTAGTGCTACCCACTTCATATGCTAGAGGAAGCATGGGGAATTGCAGTCAGTTTCCAACTTTCATTATCCTAACTTCTCATTAATTCTTAATGCTTTAAATTGCACATTTTCTGGAATTTTTAGCTCAGGCAAGACAATTTCGTACAGAACAAGTGGCACCAGAGGCTCTAAAAAGATTAGTGTTCTGTTGCTTGGAAACAATTTTGCCACAACTCCCTCCCAATCCATCCTCCAACGGCAAGTTAATTCTAGCTGTAATTCTTACTGTTCAACTGAAAAATGGATACAGCCTAAATCACAATCCCATAGAATCTCCAGATAACTAGTCACACAACTACCTTAGAGTAAGAGTCATATGTTAAAAGAACATTAAGGTTGCAAAGTCAGGCACTCAAAAGTTAGGGAATGCCAGAATTACAGTTGCCCATGCAACCTTAATTCAGCCCCCTTTGTGCATATGCATTACTATACAGTCTTTTATTACATGATCATGTGTGATTTTTTCTGCTTCATTCAGTGCATAGGATGGATGCTCACTTAACGAGCAGCTAGTCAATATTTTGTTTTATCCTCACTGTTTGCTGTGTGGCCCCAGGCCTTATTTACTTTGCACTATTCAACCCCAGTTCTGATTAAGTTCTTCGTGGGCATGTCTGTGGCACTCCTCACTATAGCAACTGCATATTTCGCAAACATTATTTATTTTTACAGCACTCCTGTGAGGTACAGGCAACCTTAATTCTGCCATTTCCTCTCTCAAGTACTAGACTTTACAACCTTAATGTTCTTTTAACATTTTTTGTGTGTGTTTTGTATATCTACACACACAAAGAATAACTGAAGTGTCCTAGACAGAGTCCTTCATTGAGCATGTCCTCATTTTGAAATATTAAGAGGTACACGCTGTCAGACACTTGGATGACTCCAACCAAATTTAATTGTAGCTATGCAGCTAAAGGTCTATGCAAATGTAAAACGGTCAGGGCAAAAGATACAAAATTGAAAAAGCACTTTGGCCTCCCAAGTAAATTTTTTAAATAGGTTTTACCACCTTGATTTCTGCTCTGAAGTCACAGGTCTTGTTGAAAGGTCTGCTTGATGGATGGCAGGTCTTTCTGTGACTCCCAGATGTAATTAAAACTGTATCAAGTTGTTGTAAGGCTTAAAACTACAAGACCTGCCAACAGTCATTGGCACAACCTTACCAGGTCAGCTGAAAATTTCATTTCTTTACTATAAAACGTGTGCAGTAATTACATGGAGAGATATTAGAACATTGTGGTTCCAGCAAATTTATCAATTTCTGATCCTCCAAGAGTGAATGGAGTGGCCAAATCTGTGGTCCTTATAATAATTAAACTCTTAATGCAGTCCATTATATTCATATTTTATTAAATATGGATGCACACCAGTGTTTTTATAGATTTATTCTTTTTAAGTTATACTAAAAGGGATTGTCTTTAAAATATCTACATTTGCAAATACATGAGAGTTTTACAGAATGAAGAGAGAGTCTGGCCCAGTGAAACTAATCTAAAAAGACAAGAATATAAACAACTCAGATTATTTTTCTACAATTGTGTTTCATTTTTCCTTAAGGAATGGGACAATTTCCTTATAGCTTGGGCATAAGGCAAAGTTCACTCATGCATGGATAATCTCATAAATCCCTCCCTGCTGAATTTTCCATTTTTTAGAAGCCTTAATTTCATTGTAATGAAATATCTAAAAAAGTTCTCTCCTCACTAGAGCAAATGGGATATGCGACTCCACCCTAGGACTTGACCTGATTTTTCCCTCCAACTCTTTGTTCAATTCACATGTATTTCAGTTAATGACAGTGACTGGGCAAGTACAGGTAGATGAAAAGTGTGTTCAGATGCAGAGAGCTAGATTTTCAGCTGGTGTAAATAGATGTAGCTCCAGTGAAATCAATGGAGCTATGCCAAATGTACACCCGCTGGGAATCTGTCCCTCAATCAGCAACCAAACCCACTTTTTGGCCTAAAGGTTAATATACATCACCCAGGCTTGTTCTTGCTGAAGCTATGCTGATTTATAGCAGCTGAGGATCTGGCATCCAGTGCAGTGAGGCTCCTGTGTGGACACATTCCTGTATTTACTTTTTGGGCACAAGGTATGTTTTTTCCCTCGTTAAGATCTTCCTTCTCCCTTGCCCTGCCGGCAAAGAGATGCCACTTCAACTTTTCCAAGTCCCAGTGAGATATTTTCCACACTAAATCATTATTAAGCTGAAAGCTTGTCTACCCCAGAGAGTTGAGTTGGTGTAACTTAAGGTGTGATTTTAAAAAGTTTACTTAAAGTGACTTAGGCTAAGCTGAAATAAGCCTGGTTTAAACAAAAATAAGAGTGTCCACACAGACTTTTGAACCAGTTCAACTGTGGAATCCAGGCATGCCCCAATGAAATGGATTATCTGTGAAAGGAGAAGCACAGATATCTCCTAGTTGACATAGATGCTTAGGGAGGCAAGGAGTGAGCAGCAACAGCTGCCATCATTTTGGCGAGGGTTGGTGCCACCAGGAGCTAGTCATCCAGGTAAGAGAACACAGAGCGTCCCAGGTAGTGCAGGTGGGCTGCGATAACTGCAAAGACCTTGGTGAAGACTCTTGGGGACATGGCAATGCTGAAGGGGAGGATTCTGAACTGATAGTGATAGTCACCATGTGGAAGCAGAGGAATTTGAGGTGGTCTGGGTGGATATTGATATGGAAGTAAGCATCTTTCATGTCCAGAGCTGCAAACCATGCCCCCTGGGAAGGGAGGGAATGATTGATGCTAGCGTCACCATATGGAACTTGGTCTTCCTGATGAAGATGCTGAGTAAGTGGAGACTGAGGATAGGGCGGAGGCCCCTGCCCTTCTTTGGGATGAGAAAGCGCGGAGAGTAGAAGGCCTTGGCAACGAAGAGGGTGGGCATGAGAGCGGAAGGTGAGGAACTCTATAGAGAAGGCATTTTGCATGATTTCCAGGATCCAGCAATCTGTGGTGATCTTGCCCCAGTGGGCTGAATAGGGCAAGATGGCCCCTGAAGTTGGGGAGCAGGGCAGAAGTGCTGATGCAGAGGTTCACAGAGCTCAAACAGATGCATCAAAATTGGGCCTTCAGTTGGTGCCGTGCCGTGATGGGGGAGATTATGGTGGCCAACGGGTGTGGATGCGGGGGCTAGGGAACCATGGGGCATGCTCGTCATACCGGGTGTAAGCAGGGTGGTATGGGGGAGGGGTAGGAGTGTGGGCTGAAAGGTGGCTTATGTTGCTGGTGACGGGACGGGTGGGTGAGGGTTGTAAATCTTCAGACTGCAGAGTAGCTCTAGAGTCCTTCAGGGAGTGGAGGGCCTCATCCATCTTAGTGAAGAACAGTTTGTCCTCATTGACATGAAGGTCCTGGATGGTGGATTGGACCTCCCTGGGACAGCCCGAGGATTGCAGTCAGGCCTCTTGGCGCATACCACCACCCACGGCCAGGGAGCAGGAGGATGTGTCTGCTGCATCCACTGCTGCCTGGAAGTAGATCTTGGCCATCAAGCGGCCTTCTTCCACCAAAGGCTTGGAACTTGTGCTGATGGTCTTGCAGAATATCCTCCAAGAACTCTGCCAGCTTGGCCTAATTATTAAAATCATACTTTGCCAGCAGAACCGGGTAGTTCAAAATGCGGACTTGCAGGGCTGTGGAGGAGTAAAGTGCGTGTCGGAGCCGGGTCCAGGCACTCTGCTGTCTTTCCCGGCGGGGTGGAGGTGGGGGAGTCCTATCTTGCCCATTCTGTTGCCAGGTGTACCACCAGCAAGGCCAGGGCAGGGTGGAGAAAAATGGAAATCAGCTCCCTTGGACAGCACAAAGTAGTGACATTCTGCCCCCTGAGGCATCAGGGCGCAGGATGCTGGTGTGTGCCAGACTTCTCATGCAGGGTGGAGCATGGCCTTGTTAATGGGCAGAGCCACATGTGCTGGTCCACAAGGCTGAAGCATGTCCAGCAGCTGATGGGATTGGTCCTGGACCTCCTCCAAGGGATACCCAAATCCAGGCCCACCTCCTGCAGCAACTCCTGGTACTGGTGGTGATCACTGGGAGGTGAGAGGGTTGATAGAATCAGGACTTCATGCAGATAGGAGGACGCTGCCTGCGGGACTGGTGGCACTGGATCATGCTCTGGTTCTGCTTCCAGGTCTGAGATGGTTCTGGTGGAGAGGCCCAGATGGAAGGGTGAAAGACCTGTGAAGGTGGGTACAGGTGGTGGTGCAGATCTTATGTGGGCCATTTCTGCCATGGAGCTGGGACCGGTGGGTACTGTGGGCCATAAGGATACCACCATGGTGGGACCAGGGGGATAGCCTGTCTAGTGCGGTGAACACGCCCAGGAGTCCAAGCTGTGCCAGTACAACAAAGAGAACAACATCACTTCTGCTGAAAAGCCCTCTGAGTCCAAAGACGCCTCCAGCAGTGGCAGGGCCATTAATGCAGGTGGTCCCACGACCGTTGGGTGTGGATCCCGGCCCGGAAGCAGTGGTGCATCCATCAATGTAGGTTGCCACCAAGCAGAGATGAGTGTGAGGGTGGGTACAACAGGTCGAGTTGTGCCATGAGGATCAGCAGTTCAACTCATCTGAGCATCCAGGGCACATCCTGGTGACTGCTGAAGTGGGGGAGAGTGTGGGGCCGCCTGTTGAGATGGAGGAACACGCCTTGGAGGGTTGTCAGGGTGCATGGCCAGCATGTGAGACAATGGTACCAGTGCCGCCTCCTTCCCTCTTGGCCTTCCCCCTCCATGTGTAGTATCAAAGGAGGCGGTGCATAGGGTTCTGCATGTGATGTCTTGCCCATCCAGCCCTGGCTCAAAGAGGTAATGCTCTGCATTGCAGCAGTCCATGATAGGGACCTGCTGTGAGATGTCCATGGGAGCGCATTCAGCTCTCCTTGGCCTTGTCATGCTTTGGCAGTGTCGCCGGATCCGAGTGGGAAGTAAAGGGTGGGATGCTCACTGCCAGTGAAGGGCGGTGCACTGCCAGCTCTGCCAGTCTGGGGCTGGACACCACACAGGGCCCCAAGTGCTTCCCCCATGAGGCATCTGTGGAGACAAAGGAGATGAGCCTCGAGGGCAGAAAGGACCTGCAGACATCGCAGCATGCTGCAAGATGTGCTTCCCCCAGACAATAGAGGCAACAGCTGTGCTCGTTGCTCGCCGAGAAAGAGTGAGGGCATGAGGCACAGTTCTTAAATCCCAGGACATGGGCATAGTCCCCTAACAAAGTCGGGGTGGGCCAATCTCCACTAACTACAAGCTATGTACACAACTAAGAACATAACTGAACTAACAATATACAGTGGACAATCGTTCTTGTAAAGGCTATGAGCAGTAAAAGGGAACTGAGGGAGCGTTGCTCTGCACGGCCTCTTATTAGCTCACCTTGAGCACGAGGGAATGTAAGACACACATGCGAGGCAATGGACACTACTGCTGAAAACTTCCAGCTCCGGCACATGGCACACACATGCCGCCACATTTGAAATATACATATAGGAACCATCACTTGAAGTGGTATTAGCTTTGGCAAGAAAGCACTCTCATTGAGAAAAACACTTCAGCACATGCTTACGCACTTTCCCTGTTATAGCCTTAAATCACTTGAGTCCATAGTCGTTGTCTAACTGATCGACTCTACCTGAACCATATGAATTCAGAGTGGAAAGAATTCAAAGGTATACTTCTGAATATGGAATGTTGCAAGCTGATGAGCTGAAATGGTTTTTAGATTATTTGTACCAGTAGCATTGTTAAGCAAGAAGTACTGGAGGCTGTTTTGTACTGCTCAAGTGTCAACATGCTTCCTTTCTCAAAGGGGAAATATGTTATTCTGTGATTTCAGTTTTAGAGAAAGCTTCCCTTAAGCACAGATGATATATGGTTCCATAAATTAATAAATTAATGGTTTTAGCATTTAGATTGCTTAACTGGAAGGCTGGGTGATTTCTTTTTTTTCAGTACACACCTCTATGAGTTATGATTTTATATGAACGGTTTTATTTTTGAAAAGGGCTAGACAGTTATTGAGACTGTCATAAGAGCAAAATGTCAATGGTGTCTAGTCACTCACTTGATTAGTATTAATGTGAGCTGCCCTTGTAAATGTTCCTCCCTTTGACAGGAGAGGAAGCTCCACAGGGCTAAATTCTACCCTGATTTACAACCTGTGGCTTTAGTGTAGTGGCAAATGCCACAAAGAGAGGCACATTTTGACCGCTAGTACCTCTGTAAGGTCTCAAACACACCCAGGACGTACAATGTTTTTAGAGATGTAGGGGGAAAAAGTTCTCACTCCTCAAGAAATTTGGCCTGAAAAAGAGGAAGAAGAACAACTCACTTATATTTTACTGTTGCACTGAAAGCCTTGAGCTGAATAGCAACACTGGGACAGGCATATTTGTGAGACCACTTGAACCTCAATATATAATTAAAGATATTTTTCCTTAATTTATGTCCCAAGGTATCCTAGAAATTGGTGTTTTTTCTCTGAAGGGGGAAAAAAAGAAAGTGGTGCACAATAGATAACATGAAGAGAAACTAGATGGTTTCTAAGGAGATTAATATAGCTGCAGTGAGAGCACTAAAGTCTTTCTGTGAGTTGGAAAGTTTAAAGTTGTCTCTGGTAATAACTGCACCTCCCCTAGTCTTTGCCTTTTACATTGTCTCATTCTGAAATTAAGACACAGAAAAATGACATTCAAAGGAGACACCTGATGGGCTAAGCCTGTGACCAATTGGTAACACAATGGATATTGACTCAGAGTTGATGGGCTTCTTTTTAGGAAACACACATTACCTCTCCAAGGTGGCAGAGATTGGGATAGAGTACTTCATGCCTCACTCCAGTGACCCACAGGCAGATAAAGGAGCAAACACGCTAATGAGATACATATTTGTATACCTTGCATGTTACTGAGAATCAATGTTGGCCCACCAAAGAGGAGGGGTTTGTGGAGGTGACCATGCTAAAACTTGTTAAGTGGGAATCTCACCTTAAGTGCAGTACACCAACGCTCTGAGATGTCTGTACCTAGTGGCTTCCAGGTGAGTTTAAAGTGTTAGCTGTGACCTATATAGACCTAAATGATTTGGAACTTGCTTACTTGAAAGACCACCACCCTTCGTCAACCCCATACTTGTTTTTAAAGGGAGGGAATTAGTGCCAGGGGATTCTCTGTGAGGGCCCCTCAACTTTGGAATTTGTTCCCCCGCCTTAGTTCAAAACAGAGTGCAAAAACAGTACAAAAACAAGCCCCAGAAGTCTCGTTGTAATTCATGGACGATGGCTCCAATCTTTTACCCTTAGGGTATATCTTCACTGCCGAATTAACAGGGGTGAACAGCACATGTATGTGAGCACTTAAATTGGTTTAGCTCAGGCAACAGCCGCCACTTGCAAAGTCACATTTGACACTAGTGCTATAGTTAATCATGTGAGGCGCGAGCCTTCTGGGGTCATATCCCACAGTACCTTGCAAGGCACTGATCTGAGCCACTCTATGAAGGTGGCTAGAAAATACAGCTCAGGGTAATTGTGGGAAGGCATTGGTCTTTCAGCACTTGTATGACTTGGGCCTGCGTCCACACAGCAGAGTTGTCAGGTTTTCAGTTAAAGTGTCAACAGCATTCATGCTTTTAACCTATACCCCTGGAAGAACCAGCTAGGTTAGGTACAGAGCACTCCCACACTCAAGATAGAGGTGTGTGTGTGTGAGAATAGGACTCAGGTTAGGAGCAACACCCAAGTAAGAACTTGAGTTAACTTTGCAGCAAAAACAAGCCTAGCCCACATTATGTTGTGCCTCATGAGTAAAGATGGCAGAATTGGAGCCAGTATTTGTGATGTAACCAAATGGCATACCCTGGGATAATTAAAGTGAACCAGGGAGTCAAGAGAGGAATGTCTTAACAGAGGGGAGTTTCTAGGTGCTACAAAACAAATAATATACATTAAGAAGGTTAAAAGCCATCAGTTAAAATTTAACTGTATGTGGCTTCGGTCTGGTACACGGTGATAGTGAGAACAGAAATTGATACTTGATTCAATTTGCTTTTGGCTTTTTAGTTCAGTTCTTTTCTTTAATTCTAGCTCATAGCAGAGAGATGCATCTTATCTTAGCCAACTGTTTTAGAGAGTAAAAAAACTTAAGTGTTTGTGTAATTCCAGGTATTCACTACAGTGAGTATAGAGACCTACAAGAGCAAGAAACCGAAATAACCTTATTTAAGGTAAAAATCAATACTTTTTAAGGTGAAACATTATATGGTGACGTTGCATTGTAAGTGACGGGTATTGTATACATACCCCAGATATACATATTACACTGATTTCCCCAGAATCCCCACCCCTAGTCCCAAACAGATGAATATTACATAACTTAGGCTGCAAAAGGGTTACCCACTCCAGTACTGCATCCTATAACAAGTTTTAAAATAATTCATAAAAAAATGCGAAGAGCAGAGAGTAGATGTTAATGAGCCAGGAAGACTCAGAGAAAATACTAGCATTTTTTTTTTAAATTATTCAGTAACGTGCAGGGCTCAATTCTTCCCTGCTGTAACCCCAGTGACATTGCATCCGATCAGAATTGGGCCCCTAATCTTCTTAGGAAGATGTTTTGTGTATAAGCAGCATGTATGCACTCTATACATGATAGTACTTTGCATTAAGGATGCAACTTACACAGTCAGAAAAATGGTTTTTCAGGCCCTGGTCATTTTCCTCATAAAAAAACCCACAGACACAGAGGCAGTTGGTATTCAAGGTTGCCTAGCAACTAACGGAGTGGGGAAAAGGGCAGAGGAGGGTGGCTTAAAAATTAACTATAGAGTTAGTTAAAGGAGGCCAGCTACTGTTTGGCTTTGCCCAGCTTAGTTTTCACTTAGTCAGCCATCCGAAATATTTTTTAAAAACAGGTTTCAGAGTAACAGCCATGTTAGTCTGTATTTGCAAGAAGAAAAGGAGTACTTGTGGCACCTTAGAGACTAACCAATTTATTAGAGCATAAGCTTTCGTGAGTTACAGCTGTAGCTCACGAAAGCTTATGCTCTAATAAATTGGTTAGTCTCTAAGGTGCCACAAGTATTTCTGAAAGAGGTGCACGACAATCCATTTAAGCCATCTGCACCTTCCTGAAAGTGTCCAGGATATTCATTCTGCATCCTGCTGGAAAGGTTTGTTTCCCTTGGCTGATGGGCTGGATTTGTTAGATCAGCCCTGACTCCCTCACTGCACAGGGCAATTGACTGTCAAGAGACTGGATGTCTGCTATCACTGCTGTGAATGGGAGGAAAGGGGAAAGCGGTCAGAACCATTTACAAAACACAACCCAGTAGGAAAAGGATGACTGTTAGAAGGAATAGAGAAAACAGAACTCAGATCGGTATTGCTCTTCCTCCTTTCCATAACTAGAGAGAAGAATTTTTTAAATACGGAACTGCATGAAAATGTTACCCGAGTGGGCATGCCCTGGCTTTTCTCCCCCTCACATTCTGAATTTATATTTATATCTATCTATACAATGTACTAACCTCATGCATGTCTGTATGCAAATATGACTGTATTAACAGCACCAATGGAGTCAAGTAATTTTTACTCCAAATATAACCTGTCTGAAAAGTTATACAACAGGAAATATGCGCCTTACTGCAATTTGGCATATGTGGGGGTGACAAAATTAGGCACAATAAAAAAAACCCAACACTTAATCTCTGTCCTAAACACAAACAAAGCTGTGTGTATAACATAATGGCAGATGTTCTTTCTGTACCTGTTTACTCGCTCCGCAAGCGCTGACATTTAAATTTAAAGGGCGTGGGGGAAAGTACACCTTGCTCCCATTCAAATGGAGTATCATAACATGCTGCACTAAAGGAAGAACAAACATCTCCAGGGATGCATATCAAAGTGGGAGATGGTAAGAAAAGAACACCAGCTAGTTTCTTCTGATTTGTTTCCAAAGATGCATTTTTATTTTATTCCTGAACTAAAATGGATGCCAATTATCTTTCAAAGACACTTCCAAAAGGAATTACAAGATATTGCTCAAGTTTCCCCAACATTACATTTGATCAGCTTACTAACTTTTGGGAAGTTCAGTCTGTTTCAGCATTTAAAAATCAGATTAAAGAAATACACTCATTTCTGCTCATGTTAACTGGATACCTAACTCCCTTTGGCTCCTTTGAATACTCCCAGGCACAGTGTTTAATTTCACACCACCAGGAGACTCTGGGGAAGCATACTGTAGGATTGGGATATGTTTCTGCTGTGTATAACTCACAAGATGAAGTACTATGGGAGGAAAAACAATCATTTCTGGTTTACAAGAGGCTGCTTTCTTAGTCTGAACAGGACTAAGGTGACAACAGCTGATTCCAAATTAACCTCTACATTAGACAGATCATGGGAAGGAATAAGACACACACACACAAAAAAAAGACAGAGGCCCAGTTTCTCAAAGATATTTAGAGACCTAAATACCACTGAGAATCTGGGCCAGAATGTCCCCATGTTACTTATTGAATGATTATTCTTAGAAAGTTTCAGGATATGAAACTGCCCTATTAAGAGGCTACAAAGGTTGTTAAGGACTGTCACTGATTTATTGCTTCCTTTTGTACTGGATGACATATGGATAAATTAAGTCTAAGGCTAAGTACCTGTAGATTATTAATAACCCCAACACTAGCTAGGTAATGTCAATAGTGATTTACTGTTGCTAGAGAGACAAGGTGGGTGAGGTAATATCTTTTATTGGACCTACTTCTGTTGGTGAGAGAGAGACAAGCTTTCAAGTCACACAGAGCTCTTCTTCAGGTCTGGGAAAGCTACTGACAGCATCACAGCAAAATGTGGAGTGGAACAGATTACTTAGCATAGGTAGCGAGTCCATATTGTAAGGCAGTGGTTTTCACAGTTTGCTTCACGACCTGGTACTGGGTTGTAACATGTAAAGCACTGAGTCGCCTTGCTCAGCGACCCAGCAGCTCTGGTCAGCACTGCCATCCGGGACATCAAAAGTCCCGTTGGCGGAGCTGCCTGGCTAAGGCAGGCTAGTTCCTACCTGCTCTGACACTGCACTGTGCCCCAGAAGTGGCCAGCAGCAGGTCCGGCTTCTAGGCAGGGGGGCCACAGGGCTCCGCACTCCCATTGGCTGGGAACCAGGGGGGCTGGCGCCTGCGGGTGAGAGCCGCATGTAGCTGCTTGTACACCTCGGCCTAGGAGCCAGACCTGCTGCTGGTCACTTCCGGGGTGCAGTGCGGTCTGAGGTGCCAGGACGGAAGCCTGCCTCTGCACCCCGGCTGCGCTGCTGACTGGCAGCCCCTGGAGGTGAGTCCACACCCCAATCCCCTGCCCCAGCCCTGAGCCCCCCCAAACCCAGAACCCCTTCTTCTACTCCAAACCCTGCATCCCCAGCCCCACCCCAGAGCCTGCATCCCAGCCCAGAGCCCTGACCCCCTTCCCACACCCCAACCCCCAGCCCTGAGACCCCCCCAAACCCAGAGCCCCCTCCTGCACCCAAACCCCTCATCCCTGGCCCCACCCCAGAGCCTGCACCCCCCAGCGCAGGGTTCTGACCCCCTCTTGCACCCCAACCCCCTGCATCAGCTCAGAGCCCCCTCCCATACCCTGAACCCCTCATTCCTGGCCCCACCCTACAGCCCTCACCCTCACACCCCAACCCTCTGCCCCTGCCCCTCACACACCCCAAACCCCTCATCCCCAGCTCCATTGGGTCGTGGCCATGAACAATTTTCTTCAACTGGGTCCCCAGAAAAAAAGTTTGAAAACCACTGTTGTAAGGGACCATTCAAGGTAGAGTGACCTGTTAACAACTCTGCAATCATAGGACAAAAAGAGGGGATTAGTGATTACAGATGGTTGCAATAAGCCATAAATCCCATGTTTCTGTTCGGTCCATGATTTTTAGTGTTTATCAGAGTAATGAATTTAAACTCCCTCACCAACAAAAGTCAGTCCAATAAAAGATATTACCTCACCCACCTTGTGTCTCTAATATCCTGGAACCAACATAACTACAACTACATTGCATTACTGTTACTGACAGTCATTGGTTTGTGTGTTTATAAAACACATATACATTGTCTTGCAAAGTACTTATGAGCGATTACACTGCTCCACTGATTTAAAGAAATAAAAGTGAAAAGAAAAGGAATGCGGCTTTCAATTAGCAGCATGATGTTCTTTTCTTAAGCTCACCGTCTGTTTGGAAGAGGAGCAGTCTTATTTGGGTAGTTTACAGAGGATTTTTGACTAACACAGATATTAATAGTTGTAAGATCATTACACCCCTGCCTTTATAGTCACCTCTCTTCCCCATTCCTCTGCAAATAGCAGTTATGTCAACACCAGTCTTTAAATAAAAATGTTGCAAGAATGATCCTGCCTATTGTTCATTTCTTGTACTTTCCAGTATTTAACAAGTAACAGGCATGTATGTAGGAAATATCAATGTGTTTGAAGGGATAGTATCCAGGCTGACTAGCTCAACATTTGAACAAGCTCAGTAGTTAACAGTTTTTTCCTCCAAAACATGGTTTTTGGTTCTGGAAAAGCAAGGAATTAAACATTATTAAACTGTGGGTTTCTCTGCTGGACAGCCTACTGTACTACGACAAGTTCAGGGTGCTGAATTTTATCCGATATTAACTTGTAGGACTTTCCCTGTCATTACTGTGCTTGGTGGCTCCATTATTGTGAGGAGTCAGGGTTTTGAAATTTATAAAAGTCCTTTTCTCAAACCAAAAAGAAGCAGGTGAACATCTACGTTTGGGCCTAGCAGACCTGATAGTGCCTTATTTTGATCTATGATTATGTGTCTCCTGGGGGTGCTACTAACATGTGTAAAGCTGGGTTCAAATCTTGGAAGAGCTCTGTAGTCAATGGCAAAACTCTGACTTTAGCTGAAGCAGATGCAGGTACCAAAAAAAGAGTGAGATTTGCAAGGGAGTGTGGTCTTGTTATGCGAGTTTGGGCAAGTTACTTCATCCCTGCCTCAATTTCCCTATCTGTAAAATACGGATAGGGTATCCATTACTGTAAAGCACATTGAGATTATCCAGTGAAAGGCACTGTAAATAAAGGGTTATTACTGTGTAAGTGAGGATTTAGCTAGGTGAACACCAAAGAATTTCTTGAGGCCTCTGTCCCCTGCATATTTTAGCACAAGATACTATATATCGAATATGGCCAACAGGTCAGATTTCAATTGCTGAGCACCCACAATTCCAGCTGAAGCCAAATGGAAGCAGCAGGTGCTCAGCACCTCTGGAAAAATCAGGCGGCCTATGGGTGAGAATAAAAGATTCAGAGCAACAGATGCTATGCCACCAGCCTCCATCATAAACGATGAAGCAATTGCTAAGTTCAGCTTTGTGGAACATGGCTGGTGGAAACTGCGTGATAAGATTGTGATGCTGGCAGGCCAGATGCCAGTTCCTGCCCAAGCTGCAGGCATTAGCTAAGAACTGACAAACTCATAGCTGGAGACCAGACCAGTTCACCTTTATGCTAGTTTTGCTCAAAATAGGTATTAGCCGTGTAAGAATGTATTTAGTGTTTAGACTATGAAATGCTTGTAAATTGCTGCACACATTAATCTCACTTGTAATGTTTGTATTTTGTGCTATAAGAAAATGTGTGTTTTGCTTTATAACTTTGAAAATGTTTGCTCTGAATTTGTGAGCCTACGCACAGGAATTGCCCCTCCCCCCCCAAATCCAGGAGGGCTATCAAAATTTCAGTGGGCCAAAGAAAAAAAAAAGTTTTGTTAATTGCCCCATCTGACCATGGAGAAGTACGTGCAGATGGCCTTGTCCCATCACTCTGAGTGCTGGAGGAGGGGGAAAAAGTAGTTGATGAGAAGATTTTTCATCTCCTTGCTGTCTGAACTCTCACAGGCCCAGAGACACCAAACTGAAGCCAGATATCGCCAGGAGCTGCTTCCTGGGTCCTCACTGAAAAACACTTTGAATTGACAGATCACTACAACTGTCACTCAGGATTTAGATTACAACTCATTTGTGCATATGTTTGCTTGCTTTAACCTGTAAATAAAACTCGTATTCCTCTTTCCTAGTTAATAAGCCTTTAGATAGTTCATTACTAGACAATGTCTGTAGCCAAAGATCTTGGGCACCCATTAATCTGGGGTAAATTACTGGTGTCAGGACTGGAAGAAATCTAACTGTGATTTTTGGTATAAGTGACCAATTATCACTTAGTCTAGTTTGCGTGGGTGGCAAGATTGACTGGGGAGTCTAAGGGGACTGCCCATGACTCCGTGGTAAGACTGTTAGAGTGATCCAAGAGTTCACATTTGTTACTGGCTTGGTAAAATCTAACTAGAGAACATATCCCCAGTTCGAAGTGTTGGCTCTGAGGTAGGCACTCACGGTCTTGAGCCTCTCCAGACAGTGTGACAAAGACACACAGGTTTTGCTTCAGGACTACCTAAGAAACACAGTCAGGATCTCTCATTGGTAGCAGTATCTGGATATGGTAAATCAGATTTTGCTACAAACCTGTCATAATTTAAAACTGATCTCCCTCCTCCAACTCCCTCTGTGCTGCAACAGATGTCTACTAAATCTGTTTGAATGGATTTATTTGCTCTAAACTCTCAGGACCACATCCAACCCAATTTACACCAGCTGAGGATCTGGCACAGCACACATCAGTCATTTGGGTAGCTGCAAGGAAACCAAAACATTATACTTTAAATTCTTCACTCCAGTTCTTGCTAAAAATATGTTTTGTTCCTAGGGCTGCCAGCAGGTTCCATTGTCCTGTGGACTGAACATTAATGATTCTTTCATAAAGAGGTAAATGCACCAGGTCCCCTCATATGGGGACAATTTACTCTAATAGCATCTAAGTTCCATTAACCCACATGTACCAGAGTGAGCTCAAATTTTCAGCCTTATTTATTTTTTCTTCACATATTTCACTTTCCATTTACAGCCAGAGTTCTGCTCCATAGCAATGCTGCAGCCCTCAGAGAGAGGGAAGACAGAAGTAGTTTTGATACATTGCACTTTTCTGGATATTCATTTAGCTCTTCATAAGGACCATAACTTTAAAGAATTCTAGAAGTGAGTGTTAAATTAGGCTGGGTTACAACTGCAAAATGACGTGATGCAGCTCACTGCTGTTATCCAGGGAAAGATTTTTTTTTAAATTTAAAAAGAGGGGGTTTATGAGGCAAAGAGATTGGAATACCCCATTGAACGCTGGGGACTAGATGACTCAGGCTCAGTGGAACTACAGGTACTCACATTCATAAAGTTAAGCACTTGTGATTAGGATTCAGGTTGGTGTCAGTTACCATCTGCTAGCTCTTTGGTGACCTCTGTTTAAACAAGCTGCTGATTTCAGTCCTGTTCCTAGTGTTGTCATTTTTAAAAGCAACCACCACTATGATAGCCTTTTGTAGGGCAGCCAAGGACTTGAATGAATATGGAGACTGCACTACTCTGCTTTTCCTGTACATATTCTTTGGACAGAGGTCTTCAAACCCCCAGTTATAGAATGATAGAACTGGAAGGATTTCAAGAGGTCCTCTAGTCCAGTCCCCAGCATTCAAGGCAAGACTAAGTATTATCTAGACCATCCCTGACAGGTGTTTGTCCAACCTGCTCTTAAAAATTCCCCAATGATGGAGATCATCAATCCAGCCCCTTTCAGAAGTATTAAGTAAATGTACCTAAAAAAGGCTCTCCTTCTGTTACTGGGAAGGACTGTGGAGCTGGGTTTCACCATATTTAGTAGGGATAATTAGTTAACCAAAATGACAACCAAATGTGTACTTTTTACTGCCTCTACCATAATGGTTTAACAGCATCATGTTACAGTTGTATCACATTATCCAGTAAGAAATGTCATACAACATGTCCTTTGGGTAGGGGTATAACAACAGAGGTTGGCAGCAGCCCTGTTTCTACAGCATAAAGTAGCAGCCAAGGCATGAGGGGAAGATTCAAAGACCACAAAGCACAGCACAAAAAGCAGACTTCATACAACACCCTAGTAAAATAAATAAGCTGCATTAGACTTATTGTGCAGATAGGGAAACAGAGGAACAAAAAAGGGTAAATGAATTGCCCTGAGCCATATAATAAATCAGTCGTACAGCCAGTAATAAATTCTCATTTCCCTGCATTAAGCATTAGACAAAACTCTTCCTTATCTGCACTTTTTTTGTGGCATACAGCTTGTGAAGTGATGGTATCTATTTTGTGTGAAGTGTACCATATCAGTAGGATTTAAACCACTGGAATTCTAATATACACACAATTTTGAAAACTAGCATTGCATTCTCAGAATATCCTGGCTTCGGTAAAGTGAATTTGCAAGCAATGGGATATAGTCCCATCTCAGTGTGCTGGGAGTTAGTTACATAAATACCAATTGACATACATTCCTCCACGTTAAGAAGAATATCTTGTACCCCTCAACAGTTAAAATCAAAACTATAGTGTAACTGGATGGCACTGACGTTGCACTCAGCCTATTTTCATAAAAATCATAAATGACTGAACATAACTGGAATATGCTTCATGCAAAAGATCTCTTGTAAGATATTATTACAAAGTTTATAATATACTGAGTGTGGTCATCCTATTTGTATAAATGTATCACTCCTATATATGAAACTAGAAATATGAAATAACTGAGCTCCTATTGTAATTATGCAAAGTGTGGGCCATTGACGGTGGTTTGGAATTTTGATGGCTCCCATTAACCAGGACAATTGACTGTACTTGGCTCTGTTTACTTGTAAGTGTTCCTGTAAACCTGTGTGCTGGCAAGTGGGTAATGAAGTCTTACAGTGACGTAATCATGTCACCTGAACTGGAAACCATCTTTAACCTGGTGCTTTTCCATTTAGAAGGAGAGGTGGGAACCTAGAGAGGGACAAAGGATTCCCACCTTGTGCAAAAGATATATAAGGAGGTGGAACAGAACAAAGGAGGCTGCAGTCATAAGAAATCCCCTAGCTACCACCTAAGCTGGAACAAGGACTATATCATGGGAAAGGATTGTGCCCAGACTAGGAAGGCATCCAGTCTGAAAAAAAGCCTATTAAAACATCTGAGGGTAAGATTTACCTGTATTCAGTTTTCTTACTGTATTAGGCTTAGACTTGTGTGTTTTATTTTATTTTGCCTGGTAATTCACTTTGTTCTGTCTGTTATTACTTAGAACCACTTAAATCCTACTTTTTGCATTTAATAAAATCACCTTTTACTTATTAATGAACCCAGAGTATGTATTAATGCCTGGTGGGGGAGGCAAACAGCTGTGCATCCTCTATCAGTGTTATAGAGGGTGAACAGTTTATGAATTTACCCTGTATAAGCTTTTTACAGGGTAAAACAGATTTATTTGGGGTTTGGACCCCATTGGGAGTTGGGTATCTGAGTGCTGGAGACAGGAGCACTTCTTAAGCGGTTTTCAGTTAAGCCTGCAGCTTTCAGGGGACGTGGTTCAGACCTGGGTCTGTGTTTATAGCAGGCTAGCGTGTCTGGCATAACCAGGCAGGGCACTGGAGTCCCAAGCTGGCAGGGAAAACAGGCTCAGAGCACATCAGGTGGCAGTCCCAAAGGAGGTTTCTGTGACCCAACCCGTCACAGTGACCTATTGGGTCTTTCAATTTCTATTTCCGATGAGTATAAAAGAGCTTGCTGTGTCAAGACTAAGGACAGAAATGACAGTTGCTCCAATCACAACTCAGATTGTGATGTAGATATACCCTGCATAAACACTACAGCATTCGGCCCACACTACAGCATTCAAATACTTCATTTGTACCTTAAACCACAGGACAGCTCACGAAAGCTTATGCTCAAATAAATTTGTTAGACTAAGGTGCCACAAGTACTCCTTTTCTTTTATGTAAGTCTGAAATTTCTTAAATTTTTCATGGGAACTTTTGCTTCCATATCTTTTGAACTTTGCAAAACCTACCCAGTTTTACTAAATAAAGGTAGCTTTTATTACTACTACTAAAGATAGGTATAATTAGCAAAACTAGATTATTATTAGATTACAAAGGAGAAATGTCCTCTCCCATGATACTAGCCATGATCTCTTGCGAGTTGTCCACATCTTACGATTCTCCTGAAACCTGTGTTCACATATGGAGGAAAGATCAGTAGGTAACTTAGTAACAAGGGGCCCAATCCTGCAAATGCTATTTAAGTATACTGCTTACTATTAGAGCTGGTCAGAAATTCTCTTTTTTTCCTTTTTCTCCCTATGGAAAATTTTAACTTTTAGAGAAAAAAGTTTACAGATTAAAAAACAACAAACAATTTTGACCCAGAAATGCCACTGAGCTGTAGTTCTAATGCCTTATGCCCTCATTCTCTTCTATAGCCAGGGCAACCTAGCCTAACTACCTCCCTCCCATGATACACCAGGGTCCCCCCTTCTTGCTGAGCCTCTGTGGTGCATCATGAGTGCTATGGCTGCAGTGTGTGGACCCCAGCCTATAGAAGAGAATAGAGGAATTTTTGTGGTGGCATTTCTTATAAAAGCTCTGAAGTGGCATTTCCTATTCAGAAATTTGGGTTTTGGAGGGGTTGGTTTTTTTTTTTTTTTTTGATGAAAAGTTAAATTTTTCCACAGAAAGCAGAGAGTTTCCATGAAAAAAAAAAATTTAGAAGAAAACCCAATTTTCAGTCAAAAAAGTTTAATCTGAAAGTTTGACCAGTCCTACTTACTGTCATAATCAGCCTCACTGAAGGCATTAGGAATAGTCATGAAGCCCTAAAATTCCATGTTCCCTTTAAAATTAGATTCCAGTGACTAAACACTGATTTACCATAAAGGTAGTCCCTACCTACAGGACAACAGGGCTGCATTTATGGGATTCTTCTTATTGCTAAATACTGATGGCAAAAGACCTAATTAATTACTGTATTACAATTTTATGTGGGCATAACTCCCATTGGTTGTAGTGAAATTACAGCAGCATAAAAAAAAAAGGGATAATAGTCGTGAATTGGGCCAAAAGGTTTTATTTACAGAGGAGTAGTACATCATCCTCGCTGAACTCTAAGCACTTTCTGATTGAGTCAAGGATGCCAATTAACGTCTTAACATGAAGCCCCAAACTTTATTAGTATGAATTGGCACCTCTCAAATGTCCAGGACCTTATCAGTTATATTGGTACAAGTGCGATTAGAACCACACTCAGGGTCAAAGACAGTGCGAAGGGGAAACAGCATCTTAGGGCCCTGACTGACCTGCCAGTTGCAATCTGTAGTACAAAAAAAATTAAATAAAAATAGGAGGTGGTCAGAGAGATTTTTGTTAAGGAATCGTCACTAAATGAAATGGATATGGGGCTTAAGGCCATGGTAATAATGTGATTCCTGTCACAGAACAAAACAAATTCTTGAACTAAAGAAAGAACACATCTAAAGATCAACAGAACAATTTGACCAGCGAGAATAACATGTAGAAATCTTTTGAGTAAATTAATGCACAGGGCCTTAGGGATGACTCAGAAAAACCATTAGAGAAAAAAAAAGAATGTAAAAGAAATATTGCTTTCATTTGCCTGTCTCCACATGGGGGCAGTTAATCCTGTGAGGAACTTCTTAGAGACACGTACTATATGTTCACAATAATGTTACACCAGTTGGGCTAGTTTCGGATATGCTTACTCACAGTGAATAGTGCCTTGCTCCATGCATTGTCACAGTGACTTCAATGAACTAAGGTGCTACTCAGCACGAATAAAGATGTCAGAACCGGTTCCATAAAACCTTAGTTAGAATCCCATAGTGTCTACATTGTACAATATGGGCCAAGATATTCAGAAAGGACTAAATTATTTGGGTGCCTATCTTGAGAGACATTGGGCAAATGCTCAGGCACTTTGAAAATCAGGCCCTTTGAAGGCATCTCAAGTTGGACACCTCTAGACTATCATCTCTGGAATCTAAGTTTTCATTTAAACCCAGTTTATAGCCAACGCACATTACTTTGGTCTTACCAAGTCTATATCCTTCCTGCCTGAAAACACAGAACTGCCCAGAAGTTCCCCAATTCATCTCCACAAGACAACCATTTTGATAAGTCATTCTTCAGGGAAATTAGTTCTCAGTCCAGTCACCTAGACTTCAGCATTTAGATTATAATTTTCAAAAATGGCCACAGATTTTAGGTGCTCAAATTGATATATGCTGGACTGGCTTTTCCAAAATATTGAGCCATACCATTTTCATCTACTTTGCTGAGAGCTGTAGGTGCTCGGCACCTCTGAAAATCCGACCTGAGGTATATCGAGTCAGGCATCCAAAACCTGAGGTACCCAAAATTAGTGATCACTTCAGAAAACTTTGACCTTATTACCTGTAAGGGCTATATTTTCAAAGCATGGTTTCAAATGAGCATGCCAATGATACTATGCATAGAACTGCTGACCCAAAGTTAGAACCACAGTTCTTGCAAATGCACGTGTCCAGCATCTTGGGGCATATGTTACATATTTTTAAATGTACTATTCATTCCTGAGGAAGTTGTTGCCAGAACGCATGCCCATTCAAGCAATGAGACAGTTAAATAAGCTAAGACAGCTTGATTTTATTTAGGTTTTGATGCAGGGCACTATGCAACAAATAAATGAATAAAAACAACGAGCGAGCACTGTTACCCATATTTATGAACTGAACATTTCTAACCTTGTTTCTAGTTAGGTTTAGTGATATTAAGGAAACTGTAAAACAAAGTCACACTTCTCTGAAGCCTACTATTATTAGAAGTTACACCTAAGATAGTATAAATGAAAGAATGAAGGGGGGAAATTTTAACTTGTGCATTTGACAGCATTTTGTGCACAAATCAGTTTGCGTTCTCTGCAGAGTTTGTTTCCCTTGATTGTGAGAGGTCTTTCAAAAGGGAATGTTAAAAAAAAAAATTAAAATAGGAACCTGTTTTTGTAAAGATCATAAACCTGGTAGGGTGACTTAAGGGCAGGTGTAATAACTGAAGAAACATTTAACTCATTTTTTAAAAAGCTGAATAGATTTCAAATTGATTGTGTATTTAAATTGCGGTAAATGCTATTAACTGGATGCACATTATTTAACTGCATAAGTGGGGGAATTTGTTTAATCAACAGAAAGGGGAAAAAAACACAGATTCTTGCATATTTTCTATGTGATGATATTTCTTGAGCAACTGAGATCAAAAGTAGAGAGCGGCATATACACAAAATTCAAATCCAGATATAGATTTTGAACACCCTGAAATCCAGGTCCAGGGTTTTGGTTTAGCTGTCTCTTGTCCCAAAACTGAAATACTGAAGGTCTTTTGCTTACATGTTTACTCTTAGTAGTTTGGTTCAGAGGGTCCTTAATAAGAATTGAATCGCACATCTATAAAAGGTAACTGTTTTTAGAAGCTCTCTGCAAGAAGTAGCACACTGTTTTATTGTCGGGTTTGTTTTCTTTTTAGAATAAATTAACAACTAATTATTATTAATGACTAAGTTTGCCTGCTTGGCTAAACTCTAATTCTGCAACAACATGCATGAAGGCTGACTGCTGCTTCACAGAATCTCTTTGCAGGACCAGGGCTAACACTGAATCCCCAACTGCATGAAGAGAACTTTGGGACAAATAGTGCGGTCACATCCCTGAACATATATCTTGGGAACTTACATCTCTGTGATTGTTAATAACTCAGTCTACCTCATCTTTATTTCCCCAGATTAGCACTTTTGTAATTTTGGGATAACTCAAGTGTAAAATGCCCTGACTCACCTGCAAAAAAAAAAAAAAAACCACACACCACAAAAAAAAAAAAAAAAAAAAACAAACAAACCATAAACAACCACCCTTTTCATGCCCACACACTGGTTTGAAATAAAGGCTACCCCGGGGTGAAAGTAACTGAGGACACTTACCGGTACGGGGCAGGGCCTTGTTCAGAAGGGGCGGGGCTGGGGGGGGGGGGGTCAGCATCCACCAGCCAGCCCTTCCAGGCTGCCTGTCCTGTGCTGCCCGGGGCTCCCGTGTTGATTTAAAGGACCCCGGGTGCCGCTGCTGCTGCGGTGGCAGTGGCATCCGGAGCACTGGGCCCTTTTAAATCACCAGCCCCAGGGAAGCTGCTCCCTTTGCCCCCACATCAGTGGCCGGGGGAGGGGGGCGCACGCAAAAGGGCAGGGACATTAAAGCACTGCAGGGTCCTTTGCCGCGGTAGCGCTTTAACGTTGCTGCCCCTTTTACCTCCCCTGTCGGCGGCCCTGCTGGTGCGGACCCTACTGGCAGGGCCGCCGACAGGGGAGGCAAAAGGGGCAGGGACATTTAAGTGCTGCTGTGGCAGCGCTTTAATGTGGGCTGGGTATGGGCCGGTGCTGGTTCTTACTGGTACGCAGTACCGCCCCGTACCAGCTCACTTTCACCCCTGGGCTACCCTCTTTGTGATCAATTTCTGTTGCGTACTGGGGTTCCACAAATCTATACAAGCTGTGACAAAGTTCCTCCTCTGCCTTGGTGGGTCCTGTGTTTTTTGGTGGATTTGCTCGCCTCAGAGGTTCATGGCGATCCTCAGTTTGGCCACTTCTACTAGAAGCTCAAACCTGCCATTCACTCAGCTAACATCACTGGCCAGCATGGGGGAAAACGGCAAACAATCCCTGCAATCTGTGTCCCACCTAGTGGGTCAGGGACAGGCCAGATCCCTTTCCAAATTATACCTTTCCTTCTGGTGTTTCTCACAGACCAGATCAACTCCTCCTGTGTCCAATCAGAAGTTGTGGGGGATGGGGGAAACCCAGGCCCACCCTCTACACCAGGTTCCAGCCCAGGGCCCTGTGGATAGCAGCTATCTACAATGTCCCCTGTATCAGCTGAATGACAACTACAACTCCCTGGGCTACTTCCCCATGGCCTTCCCCAGCACCTTCTTTATCCTCACAGCAGGATCTTCCTCCTCAAGCCTGATCATGCTTGTACTCTTCAGTCCTCCAGCAGCACGCCTTCTCACTCCCTGCTTCTTGCACACCCCCCACACTAATTGATGTGAGGTCCTTTTTAAACCAGGTGTCCTGATGAGCCTGCCAAAATTGATTCCAGTAAGTTCTTAGTTGGCTCCAGGTGTCTTAATTAGCTTGACTGTCTTAATTGGTTCTAGCAGGTTCCTGATTGCTTGAGGGCAGCCCCTGCTCTAGTCACTCAGGGAACAGAAAACTATTCATCCAGTGGCCAGTATATTTGCCTTCTACCAGACTCCTGTACCACACTGGTCTGGGTCTGTCTCAAAGCCATATTAAACTATCCCTGCACTGTTTATGTCGTAAAGTTGCAGATTCTAATAATTGCATCTATTCAGGATTTAACTACAACAACAAAAAAAGATGCCTTTGCCAATAATCACAAGTTGTGAGGTCTGATCCTGAGAAGCAATTAAGTTTGAGTCAGCCTATGAATCTCGGTCTGTCCTTGTGATAAATTTTTCATCTTCCTCTCTTTCCCTCATGAAATCAGAGAGGCTTTCCCCAGTAGTAAGCACTCTGCCCAGTAGTATTTGCATGCTCAGGCCCTAAAACTGTAAGCTCTTCAAGGCAGGGATATTTTCTTTTATTTGTCTGTACAGCACCAGACATGTTTCATGGTGACATATGTAAATAAAAAATAAATTTAAATGATAGTAAATGTGGAGGCAAGTCCTTGAAGAAGAGGAATTAGCCCTGATACTGTTTAAGCATCTTCCTTTCCTGGTGTATACTAGTGCTACTGCAATCAAAATTTCACTTGTCAAAATGTAATTCAAAGTGTTTCTAATAAATCTGAAAGCCTTTGAGATCTTTTAATGTTTATGGAGGCTTGACAGCTCTCAATCTTATTTATAAACTAAATGGGAATGGCCTTGTAGAAAGTCTATGGTGGATATAATATTTGTCACTCTATTTGTAATTGGTTATACTGCTGCATATCTCCAGGTTTCTTTGTACAGTATTTCAAAGCGTTCACCACAGCATTCTAATCAATCTTTGAAGCACCTGTTGCTTTAGATTAGGAACAGGAAGATATGACTAAAGTGTGTAGGAAGAGGCCACAGATTTAAAGGGACAGTCTCAAGGCTGATAATTAAAATTGAACCTCTCTGCAAAGTCCATGTTTATTTACTGTATGTAGAGTTTTGTCATAACAGATGCTTTAATGCTGTTTGTAGGGTAACTACACCTTTGAAAGTCACTTTTGAAAACTGTCAAACTAGTGCACATAAAATCTGGAGAGAAAAATAAGAAATAAAGAAAAGATTTCAATTACAAGCTTCCTAGAGGGGGGGAATTCTCGTGACTGTCCTTTCAAGTGCCACCACTTATTTGTGTCACTGAAAAGGTAAGGTTTTTATATGTCGTTTTTTCGGGGAAAAATCCACTTTTAAATAGAAGAATTGGTGCTTTCTGAAAAATGATACATAAAAGGAAAGTGGGCAGCATGGATCCTAAAGACCTGCACAGTGCATCAGTAGCTACAAAATTAAGTGATTTTGCTTCTGTATCTTTAAAAGAATTAAACAAAAACAAAAAAACCCACAACCATTACCACACAAGCATTTCCATAAACCCTATTAAAAACAAACTGTTCCTTTGTAGGGTAACATTTTAAAAGAATGAAGTAAAACATTTAAGAATGCCAAGCAAGTGTTGCATGCTAGATAAATTTAAGTTAGCCTCTGGACACCTCTGATCTCAGTTACACTTTGATTACAGTAGAAGCCATTAAACATTTGGCAAATGTTACCAGAGGCATCTCAAGTGAAATCCTGGCCCAGTGAAGTCAGTGGGAATTTACTTCAATGGAGTCAGGATTTCCCTCTTATAAGTATGGAAGCACAAAGGAGACAAAATTTTGGCAAATGGTGAGCTTTTTTATCATCATTGTAAAGCCACTGAAGTCAATGGAGAGACAATCCATGTCTGCACTGGTACAAATGATAAAGGAATCTGGCCCCTAAGTCCTTTCTCATCACATGAAGAGTTGTGCCTGACAACCCCGAGAAAAGGTCACAAGAACTGGAATGTCTAGCTTCTAGTAAATGGGAAATTGTGAGTCATGACAGTGATGCTACAGAAAATGCTTCTAGTATATTTGCCAGAAAAATAGCCCAAGAAACACTGAGCTCCCAGCAAATGTTTCTGAGGCTGAGTGTCTGTAGATATTATATAACATTATGTAAGTCATATACAGTTTATCCAAGACCTTGAGTAAACAAAGCCTTCCTTCACATAAACCAAAAGAAGAGAATCAAAACACAAACAATTGTGCCACCTCATCTGGTAATAAATCAGTTTAAAGGGAAAAAGACTGTCCCACAGTTGCTAATTAAGCTGTAATTTCTCTATCAGTTGATCTCAGGTCTGCATCTGTCTCTTGGGAGACTGCAGTAATGGGTGTTATATAAGTACTGTAATGCTCTTAAATCAACTGGAAGAGGCCAGGCTGAGGGTAATATAGTTACCTTTATTCCTCCCTTCCCTCAGCTTTATAAGTAGCTATAACTGGACTGTGTCAGCAAGTGTCTGATCCCAATCCCATTGAAGCCAGTGGGAGACTTCTCACTGGTTTCACTGGGCCTTGAATGAGACCCCAAATGCTTTCACACTACGTGCTTTCCAGAAAGGGAAATCAACACTTAATATATTGTTGCATTAGTGTGATCGAAATGTATTGATTCTCTGGTGGCATTTGCAGTGGCTCAATATGAGCAGTCAAACACATGCAGGGAGAGCGTGTGCTCAGATTTACAAACCACAATGGAAAATATAGGATGCAGTCATAGGACACTATGCCAGCATTTAAATCAGGTATTCATTACTTTTCTAACAATTAACTGCAGGAACTGAACCTTTATTCATATTATTCAACACTCTGAAAAAGACCTCTGCAAACAACGCAGAGTATTCCGTGGTAAATGAGTTTAAATGGCAAAGATCAACAAAGTGCTTTCAATGGTGATGAGGGAGAATTTGATACTTAATATTATTGATATAAGTCCAACAGGGCATTAGACAATTTGGAGACAACCATGACGACTAGATAAGAACAAATGGATATAAACTGGCCATGAACAAATTCAGGCTGAAAACTGAAAGGTTTCTAACCATCAGAGGAGTGAAGCTCTGGAACAACCTCCCACAGGAGTTGTGGGGGAAAACAACTTGGTTTTAAACAGAGAGCTGGAGGAGTTTATGAGTGCGGTTGTATGACAGGGTTGCTTGTGATGGGGGGGCGGGGGGGAGCCCCACTGGGCAGCAGCCTTCGGGATAGTCTATTACTAAAATTGATGCTTCAGGGCTTCAGCTGGTCACTAGCAGGGGTCCATAATGAATGTTTTCCCTTCAAGTACAGTGGCTTATTTTTGGTCTCCTTCCTACGAAGGATCAGAGATGGCCACAGTTGGAGATGAGACACTGGATGAGGTGGGCCAGTGCTCTGAGGTGGCAATGGAGCATTCTTCCACATTTTTAGTTGGATGGTTCTTGCTCACATGCTCGGGGTCTAACCGATCACCATATGTCTGGTTGGGAAGAAATTTCCCCCCACATCAGATTGGCAGTGATGCTGGGGTTGGGCTGGGTTGTTTTTTGGGGTTCCCCCACCCTTCCTCTGCAGCATAGGTCACTTGCCTGGATTATCTGGGTATCTCTCACTTAATGCGTTGGCACTGGAGTGGCCTTTGGCAGGGATGTGTCTTGGTCCCTCCTCTTCTCTACCTCTGGCACATAATAGTTCAGTTTCCTGGGGGCTGTAATGGTTTGGTCTAATTTCGGCTGTGGGGTTTCATGTAAGAGTGCTGGGTGGTGTTGGCAGCCTGCAATGTACAGGACAGACTGATGATGATCTGGTTGTCACGTCTAGTCTTATACTCTGAGCTTTCTACCCCAAGGACCTAACGCTTGAAATGCAATGTAATAGAAGCAAAAAGCCACGACTCTGGTTTAAGGAACTTGTGCCTCCTCTCATTGTTCTAGGGATTGCACCCAGTTGAGCTCTTCCTCCTCCCTTCTCTCCCCCAGGCCCTCCAAAAAAGAGTGAGGTCTTTTACAAGTTGATAGAATTAGACATCTATCACTTACTGGTGTGTAGGGCACCTTCTCTGCCCAATCCACAGAGGATATGAATCTATTATCCCCCTCAATTTGGAGAATTTTAGCTCAAGCTATAGCAGTTTATGCCTACTGGGCCTGGAGGTCCTCCATTCAATGATTGGTGTGTTGGCCCTGACAGTGGCTAACGGGTTGCCAACCCTCCAGGATTGTCCTGGAGTCTCCAGGAATTAAGGATTATGTCTGTCATGAAGTCTCCAGGAATTCATCCAACCCAAGCTGGCAAGTCTAAATGGCTTTCATATACATAAAGGCCAGAGTCCAGGCTCTCTAGCAGAGACTGTAACATGTAACATTCAAATCCACTATGGATCAGCACAGAAGGGGACATGTAACTCACATTCACTAGTGCTCTACACTACACCATGAGAACTGAAGTGACTGAGCCATCAGAGTTCAGCAACCATCTTGTTCACTGATTTTTGTTTAGGATTTTTATTTTTCTCTGTTATAAACAAAATTATGAAATCACCTACATTATGCAAAAAGGGGGCCTTCAATTTTGTGATGTTATCTTGACTGTGCAGGTCATTTACTTACAGATAGACTATGACTGGTCCTGCTTTGGTGCAATGAGAGTCAGAGAGAGTAGAGAGCCCCTTTCCACCTGGGACATGCTTGCAGGACGCAGTCATTATCTGGCTACAAGCTGCTGGCAAGCACAAAAGCAGAACAGACAACAAGCTCCCACTTGGGTGTGGAGGAGGGAGTGCAAAAGACATTAAGTGCACCTTCCGGCATTCAAGAATCATATCATACACAGGGAAAGGACTAGAGTAAATATTTTCATTCCTCTGTTCAGGTATGAGAGGCAAGTAGAAAGTAATGTTAGAAGATAGAGTTAGTCGGCTGCAGTTCACTGGGGAATCTCCACTCATGTCACTATTTATTCAGCAGAGAGAATACAGAATAATGAGAACTCTTGGTTAAAAGCAATAAAGCTCCAATTCAAAATGATTGTTTGTCACAAAACAATTTTCAGACCACAACAGATGCTTGGGAAAGCCCCAACTGCATAGGAGGTCTGAATTACCCTGTCATACATGATTACACTGTAAACAACAACAGGGTCCATATGGCTGTAGAAGAAAGCTAGGCAGTGACATCACTCACACACACACACACACTATTTGTTCTGTAAATAGAGGACTTGAACCACCTATGAGCAAGAAATTCACTTTGTTACTTCCTACCACTCCCACCTCCACCTGGCATAAGATCCATTTCAGCAGCATTATATTTGCTCTGCAGAAATACTGTACAAGATCCAGTGATAAGTCACCTTGGTCTGAGGCTTTAGCAGTATCCAGAAGGACAGTGGCTCACCCATCAGGGGGCTCGAGCGCACCCCAGTCTTCCCTTAAAGCTGATGGCAGATTTTCAGACAAGGGATTCCTAGGCCAACCCTGCAGCACACTGTAAGTTAGATACACATTAGATATACAATCTCTCCATCAGAGGTAGAAAACAAAGCTTTGCAACATCTTTATCAAGTTTAAAAGGCTGCAACTCTACTCACTTCTAGTAAATGCCTTTTTCTAGGTACACCTCTACCCCGATGCAACATGGATTCGGATACAACACGGTAAAGCAGTGCTCTGGGGGGGCAGGGCTGAGTGCTCCAGTGGATCAAAGCAAGTTTGATATAACACGGTTTCACCTGTAACACGGTAAGATTTTTTGGCTCCTGAGGACAGCGTTATATCGGGGTAGAGGTGTATATGCTAAAACCACTACTGCATTGTTACTATTGCTGTTGACATAATTTGTTTAATGTTAGGGTCCAACTACTACAATGCTATTTTCATTATCAAGGTCTCCTAGCATACCGTCTAGCACAGTGGTTTTCCAGTGGGGGTCCGCAGCCTATGTCTAAGATTTCCAAAGAGATCTCCATCGTCATCTGAAAAATTTTTAAGGGTTCACAAATGGAAAAAAAGGTTGAAAACTAGTGGTCTAGAACAAGAAGAAAACATATGCAACAAATATGGTAGCAAATTTCTGCTTCAACATTTTCCTCTTTTTATTTAATATAAATAAACCAAACCATAATCAATTAGTTGAAGCTCTGCATTGGATTTCCTTTCTGAAACGAGCCTCTGTCATCTTTGAGGAAAATGGGTCAACAGATTACACAGTATCATTTTGTTTTATTGATATCCTTCAGTGGTTTGGTTTTATTTTTAATTATTTATATGGGGACATGCAGGAAGCGTAACATGCTGTCCAATATGTCCCTGTCTCATCAAGCAACATGATTTGTTATCATTTTCTGTATAAAAGGCTGACTATCTTTTGGTACAATGTTATCAGTGAATTGAATCCATCTCTTTTGTTGCTAAAAATGAGCATTTCCTCTGTTTACTTAAAGAATTTAGTCACCATTATGGAAGAATCTTACAAAATTTAAACCAGCCGGGTTCCACAGAAATGACTCTAAACACCTATATAATTGAATGAGGAATAATGCCCTTCCATAGTTTTTTTTTTTAAGATTCATTCCATAGAAAGGATCTCATACTTCGTTAAATTCTGTAGGATTTTTCCCTAAGGTCAAGAATTGTTTTTAAATATTCATGTTATTATACAAGAACTTGTTTCACTGCGACAGTTGCTAGACTTTTCAGGAACAAGGAAAAAAGCAAATGGATGTGTTGTGTAGCCACTTCCCTAAACCTATTTCTCCATGCCCCTCACATTAGACACCTGCCTCCTGTTGTGATGCTACACAAAACCAAGTACATGAACAGAACCATATTTTTACTCTGGCACCTTACTGCAACATGGTCAAACCCAGTTGATTTCCCCAATAAAAGTTAAATTTAATTATTTTATCTCCCCTAACTGCTGTTCATGCTTTGTTAAATTTTTTCCTTTTGAAATGCTGACGATTTCTACATCTGAAAGAGAGCCGCATAAAGCAAAGGAGAGAGAGCGCGCACAGGATAGGAGAATGGCGTTTTTCTTCATTGCAAGAATCATCTATTTTAGTCCAAGTATAAAGTATAATTCTGACTAGAAAAGGGATCGAACCTAAAGAAAGACTTGCTGGAAGAAATATACATGTAAACCATGAAGATAAGTTAACATTTCCCTCATAGGGCCCTTCCTTAGATAGTGAAGGAAAATCACCAGAACACAAGTGGATTTCCTTTAGGAACAGAATTTGTTACAGTGGTGCAATATGCTTTGGGAAGCCACTGTGTTACACGAGTTCTGTGTTCAAAACCATGATAGCACTCCCAACCCAACGAGACATCACTACTTCAGTGTCACCAATCTTTATTTGGACAAGCAGGGGAGGGCAGGAAAGTGGGCGAGTTATTTTTCCGATTGCCAGCGTTTTTGGGAAACCTAGAGGAAATATTTCAGAGTGACCTTGCAGCACAGCAGTGACTAATGCACTGCAGTGAATTTAAGGTCAGTGCTAGGATCTCTCATGAGCCGATCATCCGCTCCTCTCATTTTGTGCTTCTTGAACTGCCAAAGTTTTAGACATAAAAAGGCATTTATTTTAACCAGCCATAAACAAACATAACTGGGTTTTTAGCTATTTGAAAACTTCCTAGGGTGATAGATGCCCCCAAAAAGGTTTTGCAGCTACTGACTGGGATAAAACAGGGTGTTATTTGCTTAATAAATGGTAGTGACCTCAGGGGGGGAAAAAAAACCACAAAAAAAAAAAACACACACACACACGACAACTTTTCCTCAGGGAGAAGTTTCTGGATCTGTAGAGCCAAGGAACAGAGCATTTAGATAGGAATGGCTTCCCACTCTTCCGAAATGGAGTCACTGTTTATTCAAAACACTCTCTTCAGCAACTTCAACCATGAACATGGCTGCTGTGTTTTTGTTGTTGCAAGCAAGGCAAGTGTTATAGGACACAAGGAAGCTGCTAATTGACATGGTCTTCTGGGGCAGATCGCTCCAGGTGCTGTGCTGAGCTCCCACTCTGCCTTCTTCCCATTGGCCATCCCACCCCGCCCCAGCAGGGCAGTTTCAGTCATGGAGGGGACTCCAAGTAATACAGATTTTAGTGGTTTTAACTCCTGTTTGTTTGCATTTCAGCACTGATATCTGCTGGAGAGTAGACTGCAGAAAGCTGCTGCTCCACACCAACTGGTAGACCCTGAATTCAAGCACAATTCAAAACTTTATGGACTGCTTAAATTTGGATAAGCTGCTCTAAGAGGTGAAAAACCATGAGTGCTTTCATTCGATGTTCATGTTGTCTGTTCCTTTGGGCCCAAACCTGCCCTTATTTAGCCCCATGCAACTCTATCTCCTCTGTGCAGGCTAAACATTCGTATGTCCCTTCATGCTTCAGCCACCATTCCAGAGGACATGCTTCCATGCTGATGCTTGTTTAATGCATTTTTTAAAAAATTGTGACTGAACTCCTTGGCAGAGAATTGTATGTCTGTGGCTCTGTGTTACCCACATTCTGCCATATATTTCGTTTTATAGTAGTCCTGGATGACCCAGCACATGTTCGTTTTAAGAACACTGTCACTGCAGATTTGACAAAAAGCAAAAGGTACAAATATGAGATTTTTAAAGATAGCTACAGCCCTTGACCCAAGGTTTAAAAATCTGAGAGGGATGAGGTGTGGAGCATGCTTTCACAAGTCTTAAATGAGCAACACGATGCAGAAACTACAGAACCCAAAACACCAAAAAAGAAAATCAATCTGACTCAGATGATGAAAATGAACATGAGTCATTCTGCACTGCTTTGGAATTTTATCGAGCAGAACCCTTATTAGCATGGACACATGTCCTCTGGAATGGTGGTTGAAGCATGAAGGGATATAGGAACATTTAGTGCATCTGGCATGTAAATATCTTGCCACGCCAGCTACAACAGTGCCATGTAGACGCCTGTTCTCGCTTTCAGGTGACATTGTGAACAAGAAGCAGACAGCAGTATCTCCCATAAATGTAAAACTTGTTTGTTTGAGCAATTGGCTAAAGAAGTAGGACTGAGTGGACTTGTAAGCGCTAAAGTTTTGCATTGTTTTGGTTTTGAGAGCAGTTATGTAAAAAAACCCTACATTTGTAAGTTGCGCTTTTTGATAAAGAGATTGCACTACAGTACTTTAGTATTTTTCAGTTTACCTAATATCTTTTTTTAGAGTGCAAATTTGTAATCAAAAATATGAAGTGAGCACTGTACACTTTGATTTCAATTACAACACAGAATATAATATATTTGAAAATGTGGAAAACATCCAAAATATTTAAATAATTGGTATTCTATTATTAACAGCGCGATTGTTTTAATTTAATTGCATGATTAATCGCAATTATTTTTAATTGCTTGAACCAAACCTGGGAAAACTGTTTGTACCAACATTCCTTTTTGAATGGAAAGTTCTCATTTAAGATTCCCAAAACAGAAAATCAAAGTCAAAATTCTATATCCTTGCACAAAGCCAGAGTGAGCCAGCCTTTCACAGGAGACCACCATGACTGTACTGAATCCTCTCTATAGGCCAGTGGGTCTCAACTGTGGTCCACCGTTTGTTCAGGGGAAGCCCCTGGCGCGCCGGGCCGGTTTGTTTACCTGTGGCATCCACAGGTTCGGCTGATCGTGGCTCCCACTGGCCATGGTTCGCCGCTCCAGGTCAATGGGGGGCTGTAGGAAGGGCGGCCAGCACCCTCGGCCCGTGCCACTTCCTGCACCCCTCCCATTGGCCTGGAGTGGGGGGACCACGGCCAGTGGGAGCCACGATCGGCCGAACCCGCGGATGCCGCAGGTAAACAAACCGGCCTGGTGCGCCAGGGCCTTCCCTGAACAAACAGTGGGCCACAGTTGAGAAACATCGCTATAGGCACAGAGTACCACTTGACCTGTAGTTGCAGCTCTGTGTGACGAGTCACACAGCCATAGGGTTTTGTTCAGTGTATCTATGCCATTGCAGATCGACTGCCACACCGCCATCCTATGCATGTGCTACAGTTTCACAGCAGGTGTTGGAGGCTCCCAGTGCAGCCTTCCAAACGCCTCTCTGTTCTGCACAGCAGAACTACCATGGCATCTTCCACACTCAGGATCCAATCCTACCCAATTAAAATCAATAGGTCACTGACTTCACTGGGGCAGGCTCAGGGCCTCAAAGAGGGGGTAAGGGATAGAATGTGGTCCTTAATGCTGACAAAGAGGAGGCTAGTCTTTGGGCACATACTGCATTTGATAGCAGCTCCCTCTGTCTTACAGTATCATACCGCACTGGCCCACAGTCAGGTTTGAGGGGTGGCTTGCATTGCCACACGCTCACCGACAGCGAGTACACTGGGGCTTTGTTTCTAGCTGTCAGAGCCCTGTATTTCTAAATGATCTTTTCCACTCTAGGTACTTAAAGCTGCTTCAACAGCAGCAGCTGCCCATCAGTGCAATTCCTCAGACAACTTCGGCTTTTTCTTTTATCCTGCTGGACCCCAGACCATGAGTCTGCCACAAGGTTGAACAGCTCTGCCACAGCAGCATGGGATGTGGGGTAGTCAGTGTGTGGGGAAGTAGGGGGAGGATGTTCTGTTCCCCCCCCACCCCTGCAGAAAAAACAAAAAAATTATTCATCCCTCCCTATGAAAGGACCTACATTTTTACCCCACACAGATTTCATGCCCCCTACCTGACACTCTGAAGAGCCACCTCAGGCAAAATGCACCAGTGACTGAAGTCATAGCTAATAAAGACAGCTGCAGCAGTCATGCTCCCAGGCCGAACTAATGCTAGCGAATGGGGCAGGTTTCTCCCCACTGGAAGACTGAATGCATCACCATCATGAAGCTAGCCTCTATTGGGCTGTTAAATAAAGAATCCCAGAACAGTTCCCAAAATTGGGATTTTCCTCTGTGAACATGCTTAGCTCTGGCCTCCAGGTCAATGGCTTTGCTTTCATTTATGCCTTTAGCAAAGAGTGTATGGGTCACTTTTTTCTCAAGTACATCCCAGATTCTTCTCCTCAGTGTTGTTATATTGCAAAGGCCTAGAACTGCCTGTTGTAGGGATGAAACTAAGGAGATGGAATTACTGTTTTAGTTTATTTTAAACTTGTCTGGGGGCACTCATCGTTGTAGCATGCAAGTGCCTCACAAACATTCATGAATGTATCTTCATACCAGTCCTGTGCACTAGGGAGGCATTATTTCCATTTTACAGATGAAGGAACATGAGAGACTTACCCAAGAGTATACTTACAGGGAGTCTGAGGTATAGCTGGGAATGGAGCCCAGATCTCCTGCACCCCAAGCCAGTGCCTCAACCACAAGGCCAGATTTCCTTTCTATATCATCCTGCCCCAGAGTGGATTTTACTGCTGGCTATCAGCCATTAATGATTTTGTGGCAATTTGCTGGTTTCTTGGAGAAGCATACCACAGAATATTTGCACCTAGAGTCTGACCCCCATTAGACTATGTCCCTGCTTCATGCAGAGGGGCTGCCAGCAAGAAGCAATCCTACAATCTGATCACCTTCTCAATTGGCAAAGCCTGCTCAGACCCCATTTCCACATGACTCAAGCTGTTGCTCCCCTACACACGAGAGGGACCAAAGGGTCGGGGAGAAAAAACACTACATTCTGAATGTGCCACACTAAAGGCAGCAAGAAACAGTTGTGGTAAGTTTTACTGCTGCTCTTTATTTAAGATGCTGTAAAAGGCAATTAAGCACTTGTATTGCCCAAAACAAAGGAATATGTGAACCCCCTCTGCAATTTGAACCATCTAGGCAAAGAGGCCTTGCAGCTGGATATTATTCTGGCTAAGGGAGGGTGGAAGTATAGGAGAGACAGAGATGGAGGGAGACAGAAGGAATTGAAAGTGAGACAAAGCCTGAACAAGCTTGAAGGAAAGCCTAGAGAGAGTTTTTGGGCAATGCTGGATGAAAGAGGTTTGAGGCATGGAACAGTCTACTGTTGTGTGGTTCCTCCTTTGTTCAGGGAACTAGGACTTAGTAAATAAACAGGATTGCATCAAAAAGATACCGGACTCCATCCATTTCTCCTCCCAGTTGGAACAACCTACATGACCCCAAATTGTAGCAAGCTGCTTGGGTCAAAAAAAGGGAGGGTAATAGTGTTGAAAGATAAGGAAATCTACACATTTGATTTCCTTATATTGAGCACATCAGGTAAAAATTAATTTTCATGCAAAGATCAACAGCAGTTTTAAATATACTATATACCTCAGTATTTGCTTCCAGGCATATACCAGGCATTTGCTTCCAGTGATGCAGAAAAATTGCATCACACTGCTGCTGTCTTTCATTTCATAACTTCATTAATAAAGCAATGAGACTGCTGTCACCTCTTAACTTAGATCTTCTTGTGTCCTAAAGCTAGAAGTAGACTATCCTGCTATCACTTCACCATGCAGTGTAATCACTAGGTATATTTTTCTAAAACTGGTAGGTGTTAGTTTTTGCTACACTTCCCCCCCATATAGTTCATATCATTACTAGGTCAAATGAGAAAATATATTTGAGAATTCAATTATATAAAAAAAGTTCAAAGAAAATCACTGTAAAGAATGTAAAGTAGAAAAATAATCTCCCATTTTCCTTCCAAAAATGGACATATTACTTCCATGATGGAGCACAATAGATTACATTAGTAATAATTAAGATTAAGAGCTCAAACTCAGAGACCTTTTAAAAAAAATCAAGACTCCTGTAGTTGCAATGAAATACAGTAAGGAACTCTAAAAATTACCTACACAGATTCATTAGATGTTGTCTGTGCCAGCTTAACACACTACTCAACAACTCCTGTTAACTTCCAGAATATCTAATTCCCCTCTCCCTCTCTATTTATTTATATAAATAAAAGAGCAAATGGAACATAATTGTGCGGGAAGGATGAACTTCTCATTACCTGCACAAGGCCCCATTAACATGTTTTCCATGTGTGATCTGTGCAGTGTGGGGCAAATCATGATACACCAGTGCAGTCACTCTAAGGCTGCTGCTTGTATCCCCCCAGGCTGTACTAACTGCTTGAGCCCGCAATGCTGGTTGTTTTTTTTTGTTTTTTTTTTTTTAAATAGTCATGAATCATGCAGATCCAAAGTATCTGCTTTGCCCTTGCCCTCTACCCACATATCACTATCCCTCACTGCCATGCAACAGCTCTCTACAAGGTGCTTGGCATGTATAGCCTGCAGCCCCTGCCTAGTGCAGCAGAGCTACTGCAATGCTGCTGTGTTTCTGGCCTTGTGGTCCCAAGAGGGGCCCTGATTTTCCACATTGTATAGAACTGCAGTGACCTGTTTATTACTATATATAAGCATGGAGGATTATAGGGAGGAGGATTTAAAAAAAAAAAAAAAAAAAAACACCAACAAACAAAAAAACCCACACACACCACACACTTTGCAGGAGATTTGAGAAGAATATTCTTGGTGGCATATTGTACCTTGTTAATCTCAAGAACATTCAAAGGAGTTTTCCCCTCTGCTGGTTTAAAAAAAAATGGGGAAACCCTGTTATTATAAAATAAAGGAATGTACAGTAATTGATTAAAGCCTGCACTTATCAAATGAATCTGCCTGGAAGAGTGTTGGATAGAGTGCTATCCCTGACAAAGAAAAGGAAATGAATGAGACATTGCCCCTGATGAATGATAGGACACAGTTAATCCTGAAAAAAAAAAAAAAACCTAAAAGCTTCCAATGCAGCCAATTCTTTTGATTTTATCATAACTCATGATATTTGGTCTTTTTTTAAAACTCAAAGATCCTTGAACCCTGTAATTGGGGAGAATCTCAGCTTTCATTTTTTTAATGAAGTGAGTTTCTAGCCCTCATAATGGTGGAGACAGTCTTGAAAACATGAACCCTAAAAATCTCAAAAACAAGAAGGCAAATAAACATAATCCACATGTTTTTTTTTTAAAAAAAACCTTTTAATTTTTAACCTAGTCTCATGATGTGTAGGGGGACTGGCTCATGATTATTAAATATTTATGGTTGGCAATACTGTTCAGTGACTGAAAACTAGTATTTCTTGTACTGCAAAACAAGCATACACTTTACAGTGAGAGATAGATGAAAGATCACTCAATACTTCAAAAGCCACTTACATCTCTTAATACATAGCAGGGGTTCTCCCTTGTCAAGTTCTGTTAAACTAGCATCCACTTTTCCCCCCCTCCCCACTCCAAAGTAATCACCATACTCAAGAGTGATAGAATAATTTGTATTCAAACTTTATTCTGTTAAGATATCCAAATGACATGCACAGTACACAATCTTACTGTACTTTACTACAACCAGGCAACCTGGACACATACCACCATGGAACTTCCACTCTTAAAAATAAGATGAGTTGAAAGAAATTGCATAAGATTACAAGCCCAGAGGTACAAGCTGAATGGCATTTAGACAAGTGACCAGTCCATCTCAAGCTATGGGAGGTAGATTACTCAAATACCATTCATTTGACCATGTGTAGGTCTTCCAGATAAGATCCTGCAGCACTTTGTTAGGAGGATCGGTTTCCTCAAAAATCTCCTCCTCATAATGTTGTGTAATATGCCAGGTGCTGGCAAACGACATTTCAATGGATCCGTGTATATAGCACAATTTTCCGCATGCTTTGGGATCCTTCAGGATGGAAAGTGTCATACATGTAGAATGTTAAGGGCCAATAGATAAAAGTGTATAAACATCTAGTGAAGATTCAGAGACAAGTGGGCTCGAAAAGATCCTCTGAAATCCATCATAGTGAGACAATAGCAGCAGGTCCTTTAAAATATAGGCATACAGTAGAACCTCAGAGTTATGAGCACCAGAGTTACAAACTGGTCAGTCAACTGCATGTCATTTAGATCCAGAAGTATACCATCAGGCAGCAGCAGAGACAAAAAACCCACAAATACAGTTCAATACTGTCTTAAACGTAAACTACTAGAAAAAGGAAAAGCATTTTTCTTCTGCATAATAAAGCTTCAAAGCTGTATTAAGTCAATGTTCAGTTGTAAACTTTTGAGAGAACCACCGTAACATTTTGTTCAGAGTTAAGAACAACCTCCCTTCCCAAGGTGTTTGTAACTGAGGTTCTAGTGTATTACTCTTTTGACAATGCCTAAATGTTGAAGGCCAGCTGCACCAACATGCACTAGCTGTTTTGTGCCAACCAGGCATACAGTTGCTTTGTGTCACTGAAACAGCATAAAGCAGTTAGAGTTTACTAGCAAATCTGGCCCTAGAACCAGAAACATTTCAATTAGTTTGTATTGGCCAGAGATTAACTTGACATTTTTCCCTCCCCACAACCTCGTTCTAACTTTTCCCCCAAAAGATGTTAGATTCCCAGAACTGTGGTGGGGATTCCTACAAGTCTGCCATCCTGGCATTTGAAAAATGAGACAATAAAAATACACAATTGCATTGTCTGAGTATAATATGCTCACATTGCTTGCTGTGCGTGCTTACTAAATAATCATATACCGAGCTGTGGCAACACGATTCCATTCCTTGTAACATGTGGGGCATGTATAAAGGAGGAACTGGGCGCAAGAGAGGACTGTCTCCCCAGAGGGACTCTTATTAGATTCCAGAATTTAAATTCTTGCTCCAAATGCATGGGGAAAGGGAGTATGTGGTGATGGAAATCAAAGCCGTGAGATTAGCCATGGAAACGTTTCAAAGAGTTGTGGGTGGAGTGGTGGAAATAACCACTGCCTGTAAGCAACCAGATTTGTAATGCAAAAAACCAAATAAGAGCAGTGTAACAACTGCACAATTTACAAGCCAGAAGAGGAATTATGGGCTAGTTATTACCACACGTTCCTTCACCTTGAGAGGAGCACACTGCCGACGCATCTAAAAAATAACCTCTAAGCATCAAGCTTCTCCAGCTTAGCCACATCACAAGTGGAACCTGGCTGTGTAGCCATTTTAACCAGCCCAGTGAGGATCTTCCCACTGCATTGATGACCACTGGAGAGTGGCTCTCATACCATTCCCTTTCCTCCGCCAGTAGGAGGGTGAATGGGGCATGGCTGCAGGAAGCAAGGTGTGGTTGGCATGTCCCTGGGTTACACTAATCCTTGCAGCCATTTGTAGCCTGCTCTAATTCAGCCCTGCACAAGGCTGCATCAACATCAGGTGGATGCCAAGATGTAATACATTACCTTTGAGCACACATCTCTGAACTATGCTCTGTGCAGATCAACTGCCCCTCAGTATCTAGCCCCCAAATGTTAAGCACAACATTCATGTTCCATTCTGCCAATTTTGCAAGTGACCAGTTTATACTAAAGAAGAAAAGATGGCTTGCATCCCTACTTGAGTGGCCAAGAACCCTTCAGATTTAGGTAATATAGGGTACAGAAAACTGACATGAACCCTTAGCACAGCTGATGTGTTGCATGACCACCAAAAAAAGACAGTATGGAGTCCAAGAAACAACAAACATGTTAGAGAGTTTAAAAAACTGCCCAGTTTAGATTACAGGTATATTCATACAGTACTTTCTCATGATACAGTGTAGTAAAGCCTTGGAGTTTAGATTCAGGGACAATTATGTCTGTCTACAGATCATGGCAGAGTAGATAGCAAGGGCTTCCTAGGCCTACAGGGGCAAATAGTTAAAGACTTAATTTTCTGGGGTTAACTGCTGCAATTGGCAGCACCAGACCCCTCTGTTGTATATACAGATACAAATGCCCTGAAACAGGTTACACTAAACAGAAGGAAAAAGACACCATAACATTACAACCTCCCTTCTTTACAGCTTGTTAACCATTTTTTTTCCACTTCATTTATCAGTGTACCACAATAATATTGGTGCTCCAAACAGTGGTTGAGTTCTGGGAGTCAGTACCACCCACAATAATTACAGGCTAAAAACAAACAATGAGACATCTAATTGTTCTAGGATGAGAATATTCACTTTTAATGCATCTTGTTGGCACCATTGTACTGTTCCATTCCTGCCTACAGTGAGCAGGAAAGCTACGTGATTAATATTTAAATGAGTGTCTGAAGAATGTAACTGCAAAAGAAAATGCATCAAGACCAGCTGTGTTGTTCTGACATTATCCAGGGGTTAATTGTTTGTGGGTAGGGTTTTTGTTTCCTTTTATAAATCTTTTAATTGTATTTTTTCTTACTTTGATTTGGCCTTTCGTCAAGCCTCTCTGGCATGGTTGAAAACTGAACTCTTACAAAAGACAGTACTTAAAAGCATTTCTAATTCTAACAGGTTCATAAACACACATCCACACAAAAAACTGTCTCCAGTATGCATGAAACTGGAATAGTTCAGAAGAAGCTATCGCTACAGTCCAGCTGTGGCCTTTTGATATCTCCCAGAATCCACTGCTTCAGATCAGGGAGTTGTGCTGGGAACTGTGGGGCAGATGCATAGAGAGCATTGCAACTGAAACTGTATAATGCTAGTGTGGATCTGGGGCAATGCTGAAACTACTCAAAACATGAACACCACAACCAGCGAGGACACAGAGAACCATGTGTACTTAAAAACCATTGCAGCTGTACTGGTTCAGTAAGGAGGAGCTCTGTTTTCCAGTACAGACATGGCTTTAGGGCTTCATGCAAAAGCCCAGTGAAGCCAATGGACTGCTTTCCATCAATTTATGTAAACATTGGATCAAGTCTTTAGACCTGACTGTGTCTTTTCACATAGTTAGAAACATTATATAAATTGCACTTACAATGATTTCCACCTGCAAAAGGGTGACCATTTTTTAAAATCTGGGTTTTAATTACGCAGATTAGAATTGCATGTAATATTCTAAATCTGCCAACTTTCAAGTCCAAGACTTTACTTCTGCCAAACCTTAAGGACTGGATTTTGATGTGACAAACTCAGACAGCAATGTCATTTTGTTATAAACATGACAGAACACCAGTCCCCTCTCTAACTGTTCCATTTTCTATTTGTAACCATGCCGACAATCACACTCCTCCTGGGATTTTGAACAATCCCTGCCCTCTCTCAGTCCACAGCCAGCTTCCCTGGCTTTTGTCTTCTCAAAAGGTTTTGCTGTGACTCTGCCTAGCCCAGCACACCCTTCCTATTCTCACTTGTCTCTCTCCAGGGGTTCCTGAGAACAGTTATCCCTTATTGGACAAACTTCTGTTGGTGAGAGAGACAAGCTTTCGAGCCACACAGTGCTCTTCTGTCTCTCGCCAACTGAAGTAGGTCCAATAAAAGATATGACCTCACCCACCTTGTCTCTAATATCCTGGGACCAAAACAGCTACAACTACACTGAATGCAACAATTATCCCATCAGGTAATAGCCACTATTTCCAAATTCACAGTGTTTTGTTTTTTTATTAAAAAAGGTGTTTCTCACCCAAACAAGACAGGTGTAATCAATAATCCATCTCCCTGATTGCAGTCTGTCCTCGAGGAATAGAATGAAAAAATGACACATTTCAAAGTCTGTGTAGGTTCTTATACCCATTGGCTTAACATATGGCCACTTTGGAGCTCTTGCCAACTGGCCTTAGCTGTCCTCAGACTGGAGTAAGCAGAGAATGTTGATCTTCTAGGCACTCACACTTCCAAGCCACGAATGTACAGAGATGATGTACTCTCAGTCTAACTCACACAGCAGATACACATGCTACTCAACCCACGAGGTTCTTTTAGATACACATGTATTGCAGTGGGGGTAGGAAAGGCTAAAAGGCACTGTGAAAGGTAGAGTGGTAATGGAGCCAATGAGAGGGCTAAATCTTGCTTTTCTCCACTGATGCTGCAGGAGAGGCTGAGTGAAGAAAGAAATGGTAGTGCCTCTGTGATGATTACCAGAATCTTCGTGATGGTACAAGGCAAGATGTCCCAGGCTAGGTGAAACATGGAGCACAAAGTATTTTCTCTGTCTAGCACATGACAGCAAGAGTGCTGGGGGCTTCCCTATGCCCCATTGAAGGCAGGCCGCACCCGGAAGGGTTGGTGGAGCATCAACAGGTACAATAACTGAGACCTGCTTTGGAGTGCTAGATAAAGAAGGGATACTGTTGTTACATGGGTATGCTGAAAGTGCTCTATAAAATATCTTTCTTCCATCCTTCCAGCCCCATCCATGCAGCTCAGGACAGGATTTACCCCCAAAATTGTGTAACAACCCACCCACCTCCCCAAAAAAGGAAGGTAAAACATGTACACAAGTCAGGGTGATTGTCAGTGTGGAAAAGGCATAGAACCCTCCCTCCCCCTCCAGATACACAGACACAGCTAAAGCAAAATCAGAGGTGGAAAAGCCAGCCTGCTTTACCTCTGTACAGCAATCAGTCTGTTACTGTACTCTCTAAACAGGGAACTGTTTTCAAACTATATATTGAAAGAGTAACAAATTCCATGGCAGATTAAAACCTTATTTAGGAGAAGTGGAGTTTACTACAAGACACCAGTCTTAGATGAGGTCCCTGGTAAAGTGCAGCCAGGAATTTTAAAAGTTGGTGAATTAAGATCAGCTGGGTGTCGATGCAGGAGATTTTTCATCTCCAAATAATCTCTTTTATTCAAATCCCCATCTCTTTTGAGGGATTAAACGCAAGTCCCATAAACAGAGATGTATGGTAGAGGATGTCCTTGTCACTCTTGCACATACAGCTAAATAGCTGAAGGGCCATATTGAGGCTAAAAATTAAGTGGGAGTGTCACGCTGGGGTAGCAAGTGAGCATGCAGTGCCGGAGCAGCAGCATTGAAATATATTCTGCTTGAGGAGGCCAGGAGAAGAATTATGCCCGAGGAGGCCAGGAACAGGCATCCTGGTGCACAGATCACTAATTCACGGCAGCTCTTTTGATATCTTCTTAAAAGATGGAGCTTTTGGGCCTCACACCCCCATTGTCAGGAGTAAGGCCCTCAGGTGCACCTGCTCTGTACTCCGGACACCCTAACAAGCCAGCTATACCAAGCCCGATTGTCTGAGGAAGCCAGCAGGCTGGTTCTCAAGCCCAGCAGCAGCTTGCTAGCTGCTCAATCTCCCTATGCTGGTCTCTCACCAAGCCCTGCACCTGCTCTGCTCCTCCACAGTTCAAGCCCAGATCCTGCCCTGCACCCAGCCTTGTTCCCATCCTGTCCCAGCCTTGCTCCCGCCTTGGAACTAAGCCCGCTCCTGCCTTCTCCGACTCCTGGTAATCCAGTTCTTACTCTCAGCTCAGATTTCTGTCTTTATCTCGACCCTCAGCTTTGCCATTTGCCCTCTGACTATTTCTGACTCTCGGCCCTGCTTCATGGTTCTGGACTTCTCAACCCCTGGCTCTGGCATTTGCACTCCAAACACCAGGCCTGACTCCCATTCTAACCACTAGGCCTGACCACCTATGACCTGGTCTCCTGACACCCATCCCACTGGCCTCCAGGTACTCTCCTGTGCTCCTATCCCTATAGGGCACCCTACACGATTCCACAGGGATTTAGTTAGTCAGGGCTTCTAATAGAACATTGGCCTTGATGACAAAGGCAAAACTTCCACTGACATCG
Source organism: Natator depressus (assembly GCF_965152275.1). Lineage (NCBI taxonomy): Eukaryota > Metazoa > Chordata > Testudines > Cheloniidae > Natator > Natator depressus. Next base: position 108,849,550 of record NC_134238.1, on the reverse strand, counting down.
TGGGGAGCAGGCCTGGGCCCATAGTCTACTGGAAAGAATACTTTTAAATAATTGTACACGTCAATCACTGACCAGAGAAATTTTTCACAAAAAGTAGCTCCAGCCAATGACATTGTAATCACCTGAACGTACAACGTCCTGTGTCAGGGGGAACCTCCTACAAAACCTGAAATTGGGAAGCAAAATTCTTCAGCAGGAGAGCCAAGCCTAAGATCAGAGAAGTTGGTGCAGCACGTGTTCTGATGGCATAAAAGTTCCGAATCCCATCAAGAATGAATAGAGAGACACTATCAAAAATGCAACACTGACAAAACATTAATCATAGTAGCCTGGCAGCCACATCTCAAAGACCACCAGTGCAAGTGCTGCTAAACACGCAGAGAGACTCCCTCTCACAACCTTACAGATGGTCTTTCCAGGCCAGGGCTCTGCACATTGGTGAGACAGTGGGGGCATTAAGTCCATCAATGGCTATTAGCCAGGATGGGTAAGGAATGGTGTCCCTAGTCTCTGTTTGTCAGAGAGTGGAGATGGATGGCAGGAGAGAGATCACTTGATCATTACCTGTTAGGTTCACTCCCCTTTCAGGCATCTGGCATTGGCCACTGTCGGTAGACAGGATACTGGGTCAGACCAAAGGTCCATCCAGCCCAGTGTGGCCATTTTTATGTTCTTATGGAGAGATGCTAGCACTGCCAGTTTCCACATAGTAGATGAACAGAATATTTTAGCCACCAGGGCTATCCATCTGGCACCTTTCATAAGCACTATCACTTAGTGTACGTCTACAAAGCAACTAGACAACCCGCAGCTAGCCCGTGCCAGCCAGCTCAGACCTGCAGGGCTTGGGCCGTGTGTCTGTTTCATTACTGTGACTTCCGAACATGGGCTGGAGCCTGAACTCTGGGATCCTCTCACCTTGCAGGGTCCCACAGCCCCTGCCCAGAAGTCTACACAGCAATGAAATAGTTCTGCAACCCAAGTCCTGTGAGTAGAGTCAGCTAGTACAGGCCAACCACAGGTTTTTCTTTGCTGTGTAGAGATACCCTTAGGGACAAATACTGCCCAGCTCTTAGTTGGATGTACAGTGAGGGGGAGCAAAAACAGGAGACATTCCTCCACCTTCCCTGGGCCAGATAAGGCCCAGGCAGAACTACAATCCCCCAACAAAGGAGAGCATGGAAATTGCTCCCCAGCTAGTCCAACAGTGTTTAGTGCCCCAAAGGCTGCAAGGAGGGGTGGAGAGGCAGGAGAGCCCTGGCCCTGCCCTCGGTATTTTGATGAGTTGGGCTGACTAGCCCCACTGAAGACAAAATATTCCTCACCCCTTAATGGAAACGTAGCAATGCACATGTTTCATTCTGAGCACTGGGGAGCCCAAGGCGAGATGCTACCTCCATGAGGCAGAGTGCCTCTGCACCATCCCCAATTCAGCACGGTGCCTAAATGGCATCATCTAAATTGTAGATAGGAGAAATAAAGGAACTCGTTTCATAGACTTCCAGCTGTTCACCACTCCTTCCCCTTTGTTCATTTATAGTCTACTCCTGCCTTATTCCTAAAATACAGCATCTTTCTCCTTCCCCCACCAATTCATGTGATTTCTGAGTTCTCTTCTTTTAGTTATCTGCATTCCTCTGCACCAAGGGAGTTAGTGGCAGTCACGAGATTTGCTATATTTAAATATTAGTCAACACTTCAACAGAACAGACCATTTTTCATAGCTTTGTAAGAACTAGGCCACAAATATCCACCTCACAAAGAAAATCCCTCCTAGGCTCAGCTGATTTTATGCAAATTTTACAAAATAATTGGCGTCACCATTTCCAGGTAATGGAAATAAATTAGAGAGGGGCTTATGGGTTTCAAGTTCCATTTTTTGGTAGACATACAGATCAAAAATTGCTTCAGAGTAAGAAATTCCATTTGCAAGACACTTAGCCCATTACATGACCAGAAGAATTTCAGTAATTGGAGGGAGGTGCGGTGGGGAAGGGAATGTACATCCACCAAAGAATTGTCATGTATTTGCAAACAGACAGCTCCCAATGGAAATTTAGAAAGACTGTTAAGACAAAATTTTACCAACTTTCTGTGATATTATCAGGAATCTCATGATATATGGCATTTTTCTTAAAACTCCAACTCCCAGTGTTGAGATTATAAGAGAAAAATCAGCTGTCATGTTTTTAAAAAAAAATTGAAAACATGAACCCTAAAGGCTCAAAAATCAGAAGGCAAATAAAAAAAACCAAAATTTCATGATCTGAGGGCCCAACTTATGATTTCTGAATGCCTAGGTTTGGCAATACTGCAAAAGCACATAGTTCAAACAATACAAAAGGTCTGACTCAAGATGACAAATTAAAAAAAAAGCAGCAAAATCTGCAGAGTTTAGGCTAACACACTGTTCTCCCACTGTCATGCTGTTGTAGCACATAGGGCAGACAAAGTCTCCCATCAGCTGGGGCACCTGCTTTCTGTGCCCAGAAGTCTCAAGAAAAAGCAAAATTCTGATAACAGCTTTGAATGGCTTGGCTTTTGATGGCTTACTCACAGTCCCTTCACAATTATAAGACCTTTCATCATTATATTAATGTTACTTTCTGGTTTTAAATCAGGTTGCTTTACAATTAAAGATCTATGTGTTGCTGTTATATAATCCAGGGAAGTTATGTTTACATGGGGTATATTTTTTACTGACCACTTGCCATTTAACACATTCCTTGTGTACTGTACTGCAGTTCAACCTAGAAGCCAAACATTATTTATAGAATATCAGGGTTGGAAGGGACCTCAGGAGGTCATCTAGTCCACTCCCCTGCTCAAAACAGAACCAATCCCCACTTAAATCATCCCAGCCAGGAAAGTCAAGGGACTGCACTCATTTCTTCTCAACTCATTCCACTCAATCCCAGGGATTCAGGTGGTGCAAAGGGAGTGAAAACCAGCCCCAAGTCCCCCTCTGGTCTGTGGGAATCCCCAGTGGCCCTAAAGTCAGCATCGCTATGACCTGTGTCTTTATCCCCTTGCAGCATCTGGCACAGAGGTAGGTCAGTGCAGGGAGGGGTAATAGCTGGAGGATGGTGTACTCCAGCTATCCACTGTTGGTAGATGGCCCCAAAGGAGCTGTAGCCTGATGGCACAAGAATAGCTGTCAGGCTGGGGTAGAGAATCAGAAGCTGGTTGTTGATTCTCAGCTTCTTCACTTTCTCCTTTCCTGGACTGCCAAGTCATGGAGAGGAGCCATCCTTTGTGATGTGCTCCCCTGAAAGCAGGAGGAACCAGTTGAGCTTCTATCCTGCTTTCCCTGAGACTCACAAGGAACATAAGAACAGCCCTACTGGGTCAGACCAAAGGTCCATCTAGCCCAGTATCCTGTCTTCTGACAGTGGCCAATACCAGGTGCCCCAGAGGGACAGAACAGGTAATCAAATGATCTATCCCCAGTCGCCCACTCCCAGCTTTGGCAAACAGAGGCTAAGGACACCATCCCTGCTCATCCTGGCTAATAGCCATTGATGGACCTATCCTCCATGAACTTATCTAGTTCTTTCTAGCAGGGGGCAAAGTGGCTGCCACAGATACTGTCCTCCCTCCCCTGCAGTGCAGCAGGCAGCCAAAAGGGAAGCTGCTGAACCTACTGAAACAAAGTGACCCCAGCTCACTTCCTAGAGCTGTAGGGGAAATTGCAAGGATAGCTCCTACCTTCTCCCTGTAACGAAGGGGACCGATTCCAACACTTCACTTTAAAAATTGCAGACATGGCTCAGGAAGCAGATTTTCAATTCAGAATCAAATACACATTTTCTTCTTAACACAGTCACCTTCGAGGATCACAGTTCTGAGCCTTGATAGCCCCAGAATGGCCACCCCTGCTGAAGTGTTCTTTGCTTCCTTAATACAGAGATGCTTCTATAGTTTTCTACCCTGCTATGGCTATGTCCACATGGTGGCACAACAGGGAGAGAAGAGAAAGCACAATGAAGGAGCCTTCCTCGTGTGCTCAGGAGTGGAGTCACTGCTCCATTGTAGTAGTGAGAACCACCTCAAAAGGGGTTGAAGGAAGGCATGGCCCATAGTCCCACCCCAACCAGAGCTGCTGATTCAGCACATACTCCCAGAAGCTCCAGGACTCAGACACGATTTGTCCTGTAGCTTCCCTGGTAGTGCAGCCCTCTCTTCCCACACTCCCTCTCCACCACAGGGCTGTGCCTTGAAAGCACACTCTAACCTTCATCATCTAAGGATGATGTGTTACTCCTCTCCTAGCTGCCAATGTATATTCCCATGTTTAATTTAACTGAGGAAGTGAATAAATAATTCCCCAGAAATACTATTCTCAGTGACAATTTGTGATAAAGATTTGAAGAACTATTTGGAGGACTCTGCAGAAAATGGATCTATGCAAGCAAATGAGAAAGATGCAGAATTAAAATAGTCCACTTTATTGCAGCCTCATTAAATTTTCAAGCCTGTCTTGCTCTGATACTCTCAGCAAGAAAGAAACCTCCACAGAATGAGAATGAAAGACATAGTAGCACAACTCACCATGTTTCAAGAACCTTCTAAGTCTGCTTTGGAAACAGTTTTCTTTTTATACAAGTTGCTGCCAATCTCACTTACCACTTGATTTAAATGTACAACTACGGGACTGCTTCTGATCTCAAGAATACGAGCACACATCAGCTACAACTCCACTGAAGCCCATAGAGTTACATCAGTGTAAATGAAAGGAGACCGTGTCCTTTGTTTGGTTATTTTCTCCCTTGACCATCTTGTTGAATTCTCTCTGCTGCACCCTGGCAAATATTTTCAGAATAGAAAGCCATTCTAAATTCTCATGTATTGTTAAGTCAGTCATTTATTCAGTATTTGTATTTCAGTAGTACACAGGGACCGCAATCATAGACCAGACCCCATTGTGCTAAGGGATCTACAAACACAGAAATGACTGCCCCATCCCAAAGAGTTCACAAGTGCTCTAAACCAAGGTAGTTAAAAGTGTTACTGGTGCACGAAGATGCAAAATCAAAGTGTCTTCACCATGTGCAGCATGTGACCAAGTCTGAAAGATGAGGCTTCACCCATCCCTTCCACATGCAGAGGAGCACAGCTGGATAGCTGGTAAACCAATTACTATGTTCCATGTACGCATAAGAAATGCATGGAGATATATGCCTGAGATTCTGTGGCTACCACTGAACCCTGAGATTCAACAAGGTACGCTTTTAATAATGGGAAGCTAGAGTTCAAGGAAATATGCTAATACGGGAGCTCAGCATTTACCCAGTACCCTTATGTGCTCAGCTGCTAGTTATTAGAGTTGGTCAAATATTTCAAACAAAAGCTGCTTTTTTTTTTCTCCTTCCCAAAAAATGAAATAATGTCCGTTCCCCCCCGCCAACAGTCTTCAGTCAGGGGAAGAATGAGATGACAATCAAAGTGTGTGGCATTAAAAAGGTCCCCTCAGGACTGGGTGGCTGAAGACTGAATTGTTCAGATACAAAGTTGAATGGCAAGTTCCACTACTGGGCAGAGGGCTAGCACAAGGTTGCTTCCTAAATCCCATTTGAAACCTGTGTTGGGGTGATGATTAAGTGTTTTTTCTTAAAATAATTACACAATAGTCTCTAAAGAAGTAAAATAAATCAATTCCTTCCTCCGTCTCTGCTTTTCATGGTAATTCTAGGAGGTGGGTCTTGTTTCCATGAGACAAGATCTGGAACAGATAGGGTCAGAGACTGAGGAAGACAACAAGATCTCCCCTTCCCCATCATTTTAGACTCATCTGTTCCCTACAACTATCCCCTCTTGCCTTCACTACAAGACATTTTTAACCCAGAAAGGCTGGAACTTCCATGCTGATGCCAGAAACCATGTGTTGGGTGTTTAGACTGTAAGCAATTTGGCACAAGAATCATTCTTTTGTTCTGTGTTTCTACAACCCTTAGCCTAGCACAACGGAGTCCTGGTCCATGAGCAGGGCTCCCAGATATTACAGTAGTACAAACAACCACCAATGATAAAAGGCAGTAAATGCTACATGGTGGCTTCCTATTGGTGCATGTGATCCCCATGAACAGTAATGGGAGCTCTTCACACTCAGAGGGTGATTTTATTCTAGGCTTCACCTGATGAGGCCATGTCTAGTCATTTTCATGCCAAGCAATTTAATATAATCCCTCAGGTGCCCACTCTACAGTTAAATTAGAAAAAAGAGAATGAGCACTAGGAACTCTGATTTATAGCCATGCAGCCCAATTCCATTTCAAATTCCAATTTTCACAGGTTATCACTAGGCCAAAAAAAAAAAAAAAATACATCCATTTTGACACTTGACATGCCATATCTGTGTGAAGGCATTTTTTTGTTAAAAATACAAATTAAGAAAAGTCTGTTCATCCCTTTCAAATTAAAACAGTAAAGCAAAGCATTTACTATCAGGTCCAGGAATTTGGGGGTTTAAAAACAAAAAAAAACACAAAACAAAAAACAAAACAAAAACTTACTAATGCCCATGTAAAGTTCACATGGAAACCAGCATCTAGCTTTGAGTGATGAGGATGGACTTTTAGTCTGCAGTGTGCAGTCTACAGTGGGGATGGAGGAAGATGACCTCTCTGCAGGAAAAAAGTTAGATGGAAAATTCTCTACAGCAGAAGTGCCTATGCTTGCACATTCCCTCAGCATTTAAGCCATGTATGACCTTAACAGCATCCCAATGCAAGAGGTTCACTGAGATCTAGTAGTAAGTTTCAGCTGGTCTGAACAATTCAGTGTACCCCAACTCACTAATGTCATAACATGTATCTGGAACACAAAAGAATGGCCATATTGGATCAGACCAATGGTCCATCTAGGCCAGTATCCTGTCTTGTGACAGTGGCCTGTGCAAGATGCTTCAGGATGAGTGAACAAAATGGTCTATCCCCGGTCATCCACTCCCAGCTTCTGGCAGAGGTTTTAGGGACACCCAGAGCACGAGGTTGCATCTCTGACCATCGTGGCTAATAGCCATTGATGAGCCTACCTAATTCCATTTTGAACCCAATTATAATTTTAGCCTTCACTACATCCTTGGGCAACAAGGTCCACAGGTTGATTGCACATTGTGTGGAAACACACCTCTTATTGATTTCATCTGGTGACTCTGGGTTCGTGTGCTATATGAAAGGGTAAACAACACTTACTCACTTTCTCCACACCATGCATGATTTTATAGACTGCTATTATATTCCTCCCCACCCCTCAGCTCTTTTTGAAGATGGTCAGTCAGTCTTTTTAATCTCTTCTTATGGAAGTTCTCCATAATCCTAATAATGTGTGTTGCCTTTCTCTACTTTTTCCAATTCCAATCTTTTTTGAGATGGGGTGACCAGCACTACATGCAGCATTCAAGGTGTGGGCATATCATCAATTTATATAGTGGCATTATGATGTTTTCTGTTTTATTTATCTATCCCTTTCGTAACAATTTCTACCATCTGTTCGCTTTTTTGACTGCTGCAGCATGTTGAGCAGATGTTTTCAGAAAACTATCCACAATGACTCCAATATCTATTTCTTGAGTGGTAACAGCTAATTTAAATCTCATCATTTTGTATGTGCAGTTGGGATTATGTTTTCCATTGTGTCATGTAAGATATCAATAAAAGCTAACATACTGGTCATTAATATTATTGTGTGGTGTATGTACAGAAAAATTCAAAATTACCAGTGTATTGGGAATTATGTTCTCAAAGGGTGTCTGCCTGGCAGGGCTAAAATTACACCACCCTAGATGAAGGAATGTGGGTCTGCCACCTAGAATGTATTTCCAAGGTATATTGAGAAACAGTAGGAATGCAATCTACACAGAAGGTAAACATCAAGCCAACAAGAGGAGGAGATAACCACTCAGCATCATGGCAAAGAGATGAGATTGCCGGAAACAAATCAATTTGCATTTTAGCAAACACCAGCAGGGGAAGAAGCCTCCTTTCACAATCAAGGCTTCCTCACAGCTTGAATGAGCTTTACTTTGAGGGGTAACCATCAGAAAAATATATTTCAAAGGTTCACTGGCCTATAAAAAGAAAGGGGCAAAGAACCCCAAGCTACCTTTCACCTAAGACCACAAAGGAACCAAGCACTTTAGACTTAGTGAGAGATCTTGACCAGATTGGGGTGGAGGTTAGGGGCAGGGGGAGGGACAGACACCTTGCTGAAAGGTAGATTGGTAAGGACACTACCTTGAACAAACCCTGTAGCTTGTTTTGTAAAGCTTTAGCCTCTAACCAGTGTTTTTCCACTGAATTTGCTTGTTACCATTTCTATCTCTATTCTTTGTATATGAACTAATTTAAAAATCCTATTTCTTTTTATTAAATACTTTTGTTTTACTTGTAAGCTAAACCAATCCAGGGTAATGTCTGATTTAAAGTGAATGTTAACTCTAGTTAATGTAGCAAGCTACTGGATATAGTATCTTTAAAGAAAGAGAAGAGGACTCTCTCAGTGCTCCAGGAGAGGGCTGGACATTGAAGAGCATGCAGTTTGGGGAAATGTGGGACTGGAGCACCTTGGTGTTATCTTGCCAGGCGTAACCAAGACAGGTGGAGCTTAACACAGAGAGGCTCATTGCTTGTTCGTCTGCTGGCTGGAAGCATCCCATCAAGAAAGCTCCAGCAGCAGAGTATTTTGAGGCACCCAAGATGGCAGGCCAAGCAAATGATGAAATGCCTCACTGGTCTGGATTGCACCCTAGAATGTGACACCATCCTCCCCCCTACCTTGCAATGATGAAACCAGATGCTCTCCTGGCAAAAGCGGGTGCAAGCCCATTGCCTGCAATAGCGTCACACCCATTTGTGGCAGCAATGGATTTGACTTACATGTAGTCATATGGTTCTCAGTACTTTCATAGAAAGCAGAGCAAATCCCCTGTGGAGCCGCAGAACAACACGGTAACCGGTTTTGAAACGCATACTAATTTTTAGAAAGTCAAGAACACTAAAGATAGTAAACGCCCATTCACTTCAATGGGCGCAAGACCAGGCCTTAAAACACCATTTGCATGACAGCTACAGCATAGTTAAAGGAATGCATGTTCAGCTTGGGAAAGGGCTTTAAGAAAACAAACCAGAGGTCAACACTAACGCGTTGTCAGCATGGGAAAGTTTTACCAGTTATACGTGGATTCTCTTTTTTCATCCTGAGAGGGGCTTCCCAAGCAACATCTTTTTTTTTTTTTTTTTTTTTTTTAAAAAAGCCTCTCTTACACCAGAATAAGCATCAGCCTGGAGATAATAAGGCTATAGCAGTATAACTGTAGTGGTTTAACAGCAGACCTTAGGTTATGATGGTGTAACTTTTCCATATAGACAAGCCCTAAGTCGCTGACCTGAAGAATCAAAGCTATTGTTGACACCTATATTTCATGAATTGCTTCTTAGTGTTTGGGGCCTCCAGACTGGTTGAGGAAGCAAGAGAATTTTGGCTGTAAAGGGGGGATTCTGCTCACCGCAGATGCACCTCCTTAGGGGTGAGTCTGGGAATTAGCTCTCACCCAATCTAGCATCTCCTTCTGTTGGTTGCCCATGCAGTAGCCCTTCTCTTTCCAGGACCCAGGGTGCTTCTTCTTCATGACTCAGCCCACTAGCCAGGTCACTGTGTAGTCCCCACTACTTCAGAAGTAACAATCCCACCAGACGAGCTCTCCGGACATTGTCTCAAACAGTCTCCTATTCCAAGTTTAGATTCAATACCACTTTTCCAGTACTTGATAGGAGAACCTGAACCCACCTGCTACTCTGGGTCCTAGCCCAGGAACCCTAAGACTACATCTGTTCAGCCTCAGACCCTGCTTCTGTTTCCCCTGAGCTCCTTCCTACACCCACTCCCTAGGTCCTTGCCTGACTCTGGGACTATCAGTGGTGATTCTTCTGCTCCTCATGGCTACTTCACTTCTCTAGGCCTCTTGTAAGGCTATCTAGTCCAGGGAAAGAACCTAGGATTTATTCTCCTGCTTGACCACCTCCTAGTCCCTGGCAACTCCCTTTCCCTCTAGAATGCAACTACAGACCTCCTCCCTCTTACAGCCTCTTTCTGCTCACACTTTCTGTTTTATAATCCTAACCCTACACCTCCCCCAGCTGGGCTTCAGAAGCATTAGGCTTTATCACACCTGGCTTCCCTCCAGGTGCAGCATGTAAGGTTAATTGTACCCCTTCTGGCCTACATTAACCTGCTCAGGCCTTATGCAGGGTGGATATTCTGTCACATTAGCCAACATCCAGACAGATATGAACTATATTACAAGGGCTAGAAAGGCAATACTTTCGTAACATTGTCATAAGTCTGGATGTATCAGCTAATCAAAAAGATCAGGTCCTGCTCAGTAAAGGCCATAAAAGAAGAGCATGTGAGGGACAATTCCTGGGGAGAAAAATTCTTTTCAGGGAAAAGTCCCTTGGAGGAATATTTTATTTTACCTCTGTTGGCATGTGTGTTTGCTTTCATGTGTTAAATATTTTTTTTTTCAGGAGTAGGAGCAAGCAAGTCATGTCTGGCCCCCTGAGCCTTTTTTAATATAGTGATTAGCTGGGGTGTGTCCTGGTTCCTATAACATGCACATAGTAGCCTCAATACTGTACAAAAGTAAGGCAAAGCATTACTGGAATGTGGTATAGCAAAGTGCTAAGCTTAAGCATTTTTGCATTTAAAGCTGGTAACAACAACTGGAATTTAAACAATCCTATTAAAGATTAAAATAAAAAAGGGGCAGAAGAGGATGAAAACATTTTAACAGTTTCTGGTGTAAATAGCTTTTCTGACATCAGAGAAGAAAAGGGAATAAAGGAAACAATTCACTCTATTTTAAAACATCTGCTCATAAAGCACTCAGCATAATAGCTTAATTTCAGAGTGCTTACAAATTCAAGAAAATTGTGAAAGAGAAAATAAAAACCCAATGGAAATTACCTCCATCAAATGATGGCTGTTCAGTGGCCAGTGAAACCAACCGGTAGTCTCTGTCCATTTCCTAGTGGGCAGAAATTCACATTGCAAACTCACCAACTAATTATTACACGTTGGCAGCATTGTTAGCAGTATCAGCAGACAGTCCTTTCACGCTTATGAGTGGTTGCTCCAGGACAGGAAGAAGTCACCTAGACAAGCCAGTGACAGAAAGGCTACATGGGCTACTTCCTCAGCTGTACCTTTTCCAGGGCCAAATTATGCCGGACCCTCATATGGATGCTCTGGAGGGGGAAATTGGGGAAGACAGCAAAACCCTAACCTCCCTGCCAACTGTGACACCCACATAAAGCCAGGCACAAATGCAGGCCAGAAGCATGGGGGGCTCAGCTGCAGCGCCTTTCAAACAGCACAGAGACAAACTGCACCCTCACAGGTGTGAGGAAGAGGCAGGGACATGGCCTTTATATCCCTCTGCACTGGCCAGCCGAGTGGGATCAGCACATGTTGGGGAGACTATGCTGCACCCCATAAAAGCATGTAGCAGCGGGTGCATTGCCCATGTCCCACACAGCTCCAGGTGGCTCTTTCTGGGTGGGCCAGTTCTGCACTACACCAAAAGCTGTGCTGTGCTTTAAAGACACAACTGAGGCCTCAGTGAAGAACACAAGAACAGCCATGCTGCATCAGACCAATCGTCCATTTAGCCTCATATCCTGTCTTCCAATAGTGGCCGTTGCCAGATGCTTGAGAGGGAATGAACAGAACAGGGAAATTATCAAGTGATCCATCCTCTTGTCGTCCATTCCCAGCTTCTGGCAGGATTCAGTTGCCTGAATGGTTGTCATACCACCTTTTTTTGAGTGCTAAAGCCATTCCCTTTTGTTTTAAGGAATAGTAATCATACACATGAATATACAGCCCTTCCGGCCCCAACATTCATAGCTTTACTCTAATAAGCCATAGCATGTTGATCTTAGCTCTGTGTGAATGCTGGTATCCACTGGAGATAGAAATCCTTTGATGTGAACCAATTAGTGCATAGGGGTAATACTGTACTGATATCCTTAGCTTCAGAGGACAGAGTACAAGGAGCTTGTCAGCCTGGTTAGACCAGCGACTTGTAAAAACGACCACCATTGGCCATCTATCTATTTATCCAACTACTTATATGTCCCTCATCATGGGAGTATCAAACCACCATCCTAGCTGACACCTACAGAGTTTGCTGAAAATAGTGCAGGTAACTGGTATGTGCATCACCAAATCTTCATCACCAGCAAAGATCTTCTGATATGACTCATCTCGGGGAAGAAATTACATAAAATCCTGTTGCTACTCGAATAAGGGTGAGTTCTCTTTAAAGTATATAACCTGATGGAAACGGATGGGGAAAATACAGTCAATGAGAATTTCATCCTTTGGTTCAGAGTAATTCATTTTGCAGAGAAAATATATTGAAATGCTTTCAGTTTTGTGGCATGCTGGATAGCTTTCTGAGGCATCTGCCACAACACCAGGTTTTTAAAAAAAGCTACTATTTCTGTTCCAAGATTAAGTACAGGATTAGGTAAGCAATGTGAGGTTAAGTAATTCTGCTTGTGGCAAAGAGAATGATGAAAATACTTTATACTAGTGCAGTTTTTCTTCCTATGCTGGGGTCTCTGCACATTTAAGATGGGCCAGCACCACCATTCTCCAATAGGCAGTGCAAGGTAAAGAGAAAATGCTGAGACATATTCACAGAAGATAGCACAGAGAGGTGTAAATTAAAGGCCTTTTGCTCTAGAAGAATTCAGTAGGGGAAGGCAGCTTTTATTCCTGTTGAGGGTTCCACAGGAGCTGCGCTAGGAGAGGCTAGCTAGGGCTGTGATGGATCATTGTTCTTCCTAGTCGTTCTGGTCCCATCCCCTTTCTAGTCAACTGCAGCTACTTCAGGAGTCTACTGGACCCCTATGTCCTGTCAAGCTGTTTTCCACTGCAACCGCCTCTTTCCCTGGTGGACTTTCCATGCTTGGGACCTCCATCAGTAGGCTGTTGGGTTGTTGTTATTGATCTTCAAGATCCTTTCGCCTTCTTCCCCATAGTAAAGGAGAAAGACCACTCCAGCACCTCTGTCATATTTCCATTTGGGAGCCCTGACAAGCTACAGTACCTTCCACAGGGTAACCTCTGCAAAGTCTCTGGATTCGTTAATGGTGCTTCAGCACTTTTTATGAATACTATTAACATATAAGTCTCAGGGATGAGAGGTGAGTTAAATCGCTCAAAGACACACTTGTGCACTACTGACCAGCAGCAGTCGGTGCTTTATTTCATCTTGTTATGCAGTACTCTGGAACGACCTGATGACAGATGAGATATAAAATAAGACTCTGACACAGGCTATGTTTTGAACATTGCATCCCCATCTACTATCCCATCCCTGGCTGTTGGGGATATTTGCTTGTAGCAGTCACAGATGGGCCATATGACATTGTAGGGAATCTCATCATACCATCCCCTCCATGAATTTATCAAACTCGGTTTTCAAAAAAGTTAGATTTTTTGCCCCTGCTGCTCCCTGTGGAGGGCTGTTCCAGAACTTCAGTCCTCTGATGGTTAGAAATTTTTGCCTAAGTTCAATCCTAAATGTATTGATAGCTGGTTATTATCCATTTGTTCTTGTGCCAACATTGGCCCTTAACTTAAATAACTCTTTTTTCTCCTTGGTGTTCATCCCTCTGATGTATTTATAGAGAGCAATCGTATCTCCCCTCTGCCTTCATTTTGTTATGATAAACAAGTCAAGCTCTTCTAGTTTCCTCTCGTAAGTTTCCATTCTCCGTTCCTCTGATCATCCAGGTGAGATCTCACCTTATGTGATGGTAATAACACATTCCTGTCTCTCCTGGAAATACTTTGCCTGATGCATTTTCGGATCGCATTAGCCTTTTTCACGGTTTCAGGACACTGTTGGCTCTTAACCATCCTGTGATCAACCAATACAGCCAAACTAATACATCCCCAGTTTATAGCAAAAATTCTTGTTATGAGTCCATGAGTGCATGACCGTACTATTAAATTTCATCCCATTTTTATTAGTCCAGTTTTCAAGGTCATCCAAATCATCTTGTTATTAGGGCTGTCAATTAATCGCAGTTAACTCATGAGATTAACTCAAAAAAATTAATCACGATTTAAAAAATAAATCACAATTAATCACACTTATAACAATAGAATACCAATTGAAATTTATTAAATATTTTGGATGTTTTTCTACATTTTCAATACTGCTTTCAATTACAACACAGAATAAAAAGTGCACAATGCTCACTTTATATTATTTTTTTTTACAAATATTTGCACTCTAAAAATGATAAACAAAAGAAATAGTATTTTTTTAATTCACCTCATACAAGTACTGAAGTGCAATCTCTTTATTGTGAAAGTGCAGCTTACAAATGCAGATTTTTTTGGGTTATATAACTGCACTCAAAAACAAAACAGTGTAAAACTTTAGCGCCTATAAGTCCAGTCAGCCCCACTTCTCGTTCAGCCAATTGATAAGACAAACAAGTTTGTTTACATTGACAGGAGATACTACTGCCTGCTTCTTATTTACAATGTCACCTGCAAGTGAGAACAGGCGTTCACAAGGCATTTTTGTAGCCAGTGTTGCAAGGTATTTACATGCCAGATCTGCTAAACATTCATGTGCCCTTCCATGCTTCGGCCACTATTCCAGAGGACATGCTTCCATGCTGATGATGCTCGTTAAAAATAATGTGTCAATTAAATTTGTGGCTGTACTCCTTGTGGGGAGAATTGTATGTCTCCTGCTCTGTTTTACCTGCATTCTGCATAGATTTCATGTTATAGCAGTTTTGAATGACAACCCAGCACATGTTCATTTTAAGAACACTTTCAAAGCAGATTTGACAAAATGTAAAGAAAATACCAATGTGAGATTTCTAAAAATAGCTACAGCACTTGACCCAAGGTTTAAGAATCTGAAGTGCCATCCAAAATCTGAGGGGACGAGGTGTGGAGCATGCTTTCAGAAGTCTTAAAAGAGCAACACTCTGATGTGGAAACTACAGAACCTAAACCACCAAAAAAGAAAATCAACCTTCTGCTGGTGGCATCTGACTCAGATGAGGAAAATGAACATGCGTCAGTATGCACTGCTTTGGAGCGTTATCAAGCAGAACCCATCATCAACATGGACGCATGTCCTCTGGAATGGTGGTTGAAGCACGAAGGGACATATGAATCTTTAGCGCAACTGGCATGTAAATATCTTGCAACGCCAGCTACAACAGTGCCCTGTGAATGCCCATTCTCACTTTCAGGTGACATTGTAAACAAGAAGTGGGCAGTATTATCTCCTGCAAATTGTAACCAACCTTGTTTGTCTGAGTGATTGGCTGAACAAGAAGTAGGACTGAGTGGACTTGTAGGCTCTAAAGTTTTACACTGTTTTATTTTTGAATGCATTTTGTACATAATTCTACATTTGTAAGTTCAACTTTCATGATAAAAAGTTTGCACTACTGTACTTGTATGAGGTGAATTGAAATAAACAATTTTTTTGATTCTTAAAGTCAAATATTTGTAATGAAAAATAAATATAAAGTGAGCACTGTACACTTTGTATTCTGTGTTGTAACTGAAATTAATATATTTGAAAATGTAGTGAACATCCAAAAATATTTAAATAAATGGTATTCTAGTGTTGTTTAACAGTGCGATTAATCGCGATTAATTTTTTTAGTCGCTTGACAGCCCTACTTGTTATGATATTCTAGTCCTCCTCTGTATTGGCAATACCTCCCAACTTTGTATCATCCACAAATTTTATGAGTACACTTGCACTTTTTGTGCCAAGATAAGTAATGAAACTGTTAAATGAGATTGGTCCAAAGACACATCCTTGAGGAACTCCACTAGTAACCTCCCTCCAGCCTGACAGTTCATCTTTCAGACCTGTTGTAGTCTCCCCTTTAGCCATTTCTTTACCCAACTTTTGATTCTCAAATAAATCCTCATCTCCTCCAATTTAACTAATAATGTTCCTTAGGGAACTGCATCAAATGCTTTACTGAAAGCCAGGTAGATTAGATCTACTACATTTTCTTTATCTAGAAAATCGGTTATCTTCTCATAGAAAGAAATGAGGTTGGTCTGACATTATCTACCTTTTTAAAAACCTTGTTTTCATTTGCTTATCTTTTTATTTTAAATATTAAGCAGGAAAAAACTCCTTGTAACTTCTGTAGACTAAGCATATTTCACCATATCTTTTCTAGCTTCAGTGATTTACCATGTTCCTGTTTATCTACTGTGCTTGACTGTGGCTGTCCATCACATTCCAGTAGGTGCATCTTATCCACTAGCTTCCCATTACAATGCCTTACAAAAGCTTATAGCTAGGTATGTGCCTGATATCACTATGCTTCTGTCCCTCTTAAGGAACAATCATGTTTCAGCAGAAGCAGATCTAGACTAATACCCTTTGGAGGTTTGCAGCACAGTTTGTGTGTGGACTGAGCTTCATTCTATGACAACATGTAAAGTTAGAGTGATAATGATGGAGTTTTACTATATGAAAAATATGGATTCATATAGGAGTAACTGGAATTTAAAAATTCAGTTTTTCTAGAACACATTTGCTAGAAATTCAAGAACACATTTCAATGATTTAAAAAGACTCCCAGCTTTTATAAATAAAGCAAAAGTTTCTGGTTCTCATTAGGAATACAAGTAATAATTACTGGTGTATATAAAATACTGAGAACAGTGGTGAGAGCACAAGCTTAACCAGGTATGCAGTGCTGTGGGGAAAACCCTGTTTACATCAGTTTACCTAGTGTGCAGGCATATTTATCTTGTCAGTTATGCTACAGTTTAATTATGTTCAATATTATTTGAAATATATCCAGTCAATTAGAAATTTTAGGTATTCTATGTAAGCTGTCACTTATATAATATATACTCAATATATTTAATAGACCTTTCCCCCTCACACATGGATATATTTAAGGGGGACAATATATATTTTCATAATGATTTGGGATACCCAATTTGAGACACCAATAAAGGGGCCTGATATTCACAGGGCAGCTGTTTAGCACTTTCTGAAAATCAGATCCTTTTAATATGTCTCATGTTGGGTACCCCAAAACTGAGGTACCCAAAATCACTTGTCATTTTTGAAAATGTAAGCCCTAGCTTTTAAGCCAATGCACATTAACAAACAGAGCTGTTCAATTATTTTCTGCCCAAAGAATTTGGGGCTAAATCTTGACTTCCTTAACAAAGCACATTCCCACTTCTGTCAACAGGATGTTCCTGAATAAGAACTAAATCAGAACTTATGAAGGATTTCAGCATGTGGCCCTTAGATATGGCCTGTCAGTTCCTTTACAGGTATTCCAGCTTTTACTCAGTATCTTCCTATTACAAAATACTTGGCCCCAGTAAGTGTAGCTCAAATTTTTCCACTTTATCCCATACAACAGATCACAGACGGAAAAGACCTATTAGGTCACCTAATCCATCTGCAGTCAATGTGAGATTGTTTCCAATTTTGTATATTTACTAGAGCTCTGTCCAGTCTAATTTTAGATGTCCTAAGAGACAGTGCTTCTGGCACTTGCCTTAGGAGGATAGTAGAACATCCCACTGCAGTATGATGTGAAGCATCACATTGCAAATGCCTTAACAGACCAAGACCAAAATTTTAGCATGTCAGGTATCATCAAGAAGTTTTTATTCAAGATGGCATGATTTGTAATAAGCAAAACAAAGTAACAGCCATATTGGGAAGAATACTACATTATGTAGCTTCCAATACAGGCGCACACAGGTTGTGGAAATATAAAAACTCTCTTGTAATTTTTTGGGGTGGAGGGGTACACAAGGAAAGAGGACAAGATACATGCTTGTTTTGGGCAAGATGCAGCTCCCGTTGATTTCACTGGGAGTTGGATCAGGCCCTTTCCCCTTTATATCTCATATTATGTAATACTCAGGAGTCAGTGTGGGTTACAGAGAGGTTAGCAGAGGAATAGAATCAAGAGAACCAAGTTCTAGTCCTGGCTTTGCTATCGAGTCCCAGGGTGGCCTCAGACAAGTCATGGAGCCAACATTTTTAAACCTGATTGTCCAAAATTAGGCTCCTAAATAAAAGCAGCTTGATTTTTCGCAGTGCTAAGCACTCGCAGCTCCCCTTGGAGTCAATGGGATATTTGATTGCTAGAATCTCATATAATCAGGCCACTTTTATTGAGGCCCCTGAATATGGATTTAGGCACCCAGGTTAGGAAATGTTGGTATCTAACTCTGACTCAGATCCCTGATCTGTAAAAGAGGACTAACAATATAGTAAATTCCTTACCTACCCCACAGTGGTGTTTTGAGAATTAATCATGTGTGCAGAACACTTTGAATATGTGAAGGGTACAGCTTCAGTCCTTGGATTTCCTTTCCCCATCAGAACAAACAATATTACGCTGTGACCTTGGCATCTCTTTTTTTATTTGATCAGATGGACCATGATCTAGCAAAGCCTTGAAGTATGAGCTTAACTTTAATCACAGTTCAATGGAACTACTCATGTGCTTAAGATTCAGCATATACTTAAGTGTTTTGCTGGATCAGTGCCATGGAGCAGACTCTCTTCCAGAGCACTCACTACATGCAGAACCTAGCAGTCATTATTTCAGTCTTTACACCCACCACTCCTAAGGACCCAATCTTACAACTGGATCTGTGTAGACAGATCACTGAACCCACGCAGAATCCCTTTGAAGTCAACAGGGATTATGTGCCTCTTGAGTAGATGCAATTGAAGGATCAGAGCCTAATTTGTATGCCAATTGATTTTTGTTATACACCCAGTGTTACTTAGTTTAGTACTAAGTAAAATACTAAGCATTTTAACAGGCTGTTTTGTTAAAGAGAAACATTGTACTTACCATCCAAAAGGTCTGCTTCATAACAAGTTACTGAGAGCTATAGGCAAAGTGGCAACATGTATGACACAGTCAAAGTGGAAGTATTTTTCTTCAAACGTTTTTTCAGTAATAACCATATTTTTTTTACAAGAATACATACCCAAGTCTGCGTCAATCTCTACATTAAAAACAAACAAACACATTTCTCTCTTAAAGGGACATTGCCAAGTTTAAAACAATAGGCCAAATCCCGGGCCTTCTAGGATAACGTGACTCCCTTCACTCTGTCCATTTAAATGTCACTCATTTTCATTGACTCCTTTCAACCTCATCACTAGTGCCCAGGTGGGATGGAATGATGCACTCAGCTGCCAGTGTTTTGTTAATTTTTTTCACTATGGAATTATTACTTTTCTAAAAACTCAGTCTTGATAGTGTGTTTGAGACACCAGATTTCTTCCATACTATGCAGTACATGCTGCCATGAAATTATAAAGCTGTGGTTCCTTTGAAGCAACTCCGTTTTTTTACATGCTAGTAAGTCTACATATAAATCAATGCTGGCCAAAAACCAAATTTTACTCTAGTACTTCTTAAACCAACATAAGTCTATTCTCTCCTTGATACGAACATAATTCCCAATAACATTAATGAAGCTAGGCTTGTGCATCTAGGGGAGAACAGACCCTTTAGTGTGCACTGATGCAATGACATTTTATTTGCCCATTATATATTCCTGGGAAAATATCTGAAGTAGTCTATATAATTGCAGATTGTATTCACAGCAGATACATGGTAGCTTCAGTTAACATTTTAGTGGTGTTACGTTTGTTCGTCGGGTGCTGTGTGGGCACAATCGTAATGAATTCCATACTGAGCAGCCTAGATATTTTGTAATTCTGTATTAAACTCACTCAGAGGGCCTGACTCACCCTCATTTATATCATTGCTACTTTCACTAGAAGGTCGGTAACGCGATGTTCAGTGGCCAGTTGACAACATTGATACATTAGTGAACGTGCACAAAGCATAAAAACACCAACACTTAACAGGAGCACCACGTGAAGGTTGTCGTCTTGCAACCACCAGGTTTTGGTTTATGTCGGAAAGACTGATGCAGATTGAATTGCATCAGGACATCTCATGGGAGATGTGTACAAACCCTCTTTAAATGGAAAAAGAGGCAGACACCTGTATGCGACTGTGGTCATCAGGCACAAACGATGGAGCACATTATATCTGAGTGTCCTCTTCACTCTTTTGCCAGGGATCTAAAGGACATTCATCAGCTCACTGCTGTGGCAATGTGCCGGCTATCAAATCTAGATATAAATTTGTAATTGTTGCTACCTACACAAGCCATACAAAAGAAGACCCTCATTTATCTAGGTATAAATCTTGAGTAACTCCTCTGAAGTCTACAGAGTTACACTGCAGTCAAACTGTTGTGAGAAGAGAAACTGTTCCACAGAATGGAAAAACAATTGCACTGCTCCTCACTAGCAAGTGCTACATTTGCCCCCACTTTTCATTG
Source organism: Natator depressus (assembly GCF_965152275.1). Lineage (NCBI taxonomy): Eukaryota > Metazoa > Chordata > Testudines > Cheloniidae > Natator > Natator depressus. The sequence continues at coordinate 108,829,114 of NC_134238.1, read as the reverse complement.
ACTAACTACTACTGCTCTTGATGCAAGGGCTTCAATATATAGGGAACTCTGCAAAATTTATTCCAATAAATACCCTATACACAGTGTGTAAAACTCTATAGATTGTTTTGTTTGTTTTCCATTTTACAAAGTAAAGTAGGAATGAAAAACAAAATGTTGAAATTGGATAAACAGAGAAATTTAATTCATGTGATTTTGAAATTATGGTCGGTATAATAAACTCCTTTGTATGGAAGAAAATGAAGTTAACATGATTTTTAGTAGTGCCGAAAAGCTTTATATTTTGTAACAGGGAAATATTAGTGTGCTTATAGTCAGAAATTGTGTATGTGTGTGTTTGAGAGAGAGAGTGAGACACACACACACACACACGCGCACATACACACACAAAGGGAAACAATGTTATGAACGAGTATAATAGCTTCAGAGGTGGAAGTGTACAAAAAGAATTAAATGCTGTAGAATGTTTCTCTGGACTGAAGGACACAGTAAGCCTAGAAAATTACTTTACAACTTAATGGTATACAAAAAGAACTGGGGTCTATTAACAAATGAAATGTAATCTTGCTGGTAAATATCTCAAACATTTCATTTCTCAAGCAAAATTTGCATATTTGCTGTGGTAGGGGATATAACATTCAGACACCTGTATGTATTCCGCACTGCTTTCCACAATAGGACCTAGCTAAAATCTAGGCAATAAAATAATTTGGTCCATGCAACACCCTGACACATTTAGAAACCAATCTTGTGTTTTCAAGAAAAAACAAACTATTCAAGAAAAAGCAATAGAAAGTACAGGTGTAAAAAAGAGAGTACTCTAGGACACAGCAAAAATCAAATGTTCCAAAGTTTTAAAACACTCCCTGTATGGTTTGGGAGTACACTGCAACAAAACAGGTCACTTGCGAGTAGGTATTCATAGATTCCAAGGCCAGAAGGGACCATTGTGATAATTTAGTCTGAGCTCTTGTATAGCAAAGGCTATAAAAATCCCCCAAAATAATTCCAGTTTGAACTAGAGCAAATCTTTTAGAAAAACAGCCAGTCTTGATTTACAAATGCCCAGTGATGAAGAATCTGCCATTAAGCTATCATAGGAAGTAATACCTACCAGGTAAATTCCCTACCAACACCAGACCCATTGTCAGCACTGAATCCAGTACTTGCAACCTCAACACCAGAGAGCCCCACCGACCCTGAACTGGCAGCAGCCGATAACCCGACACAAGAGGCTCAGCCGGAGCCTGAATCCCAACATAGTGCACCAGCGGAGAGTGGTTCACAGTCAACAGAAACAGCTCCATCCCCTATATCGCTTCCAGAGGGACCAAGCCTAGGTCCACAATCCAATGAGGAACTGATGTCTCCAGCATCAAGGGAACAGTTCCAGACCGAACAGGAAGCAGATGAAAACCTCCAGAGAGCTTGGACGGCGGCACGGAGCAACCCACCGCCTCTCAGCTCTTCTAATTGATCCAGGTTTGTTGTAGAAAGAGGACTTTTATACAAGGAAACTCTTTCTGGTGGACACCAGGAAGACTGGCATCCTCAGAGACAGTTGGTAGTTCCAACTAAATACCGGGCCAAGCTCTTGAGCTTAGCCCATGATCACCCTAGTGGCCATGCTGGGGTGAACAGGACCAAAGACCGTTTGGGGGGGTCATTCCACTGGGAGGGAATGGGCAAGGATGTTTCTACCTATGTCCAGTCTTGTGAGGTGTGCCAAAGAGTGGGAAAACCCCAAGACCAGGTCAAAGCCCCTCTCCAGCCACTCCCCATCATTGAAGTTCCATTTCAGCGACTAGCTGTGGATACTCTGGGTCCTTTTCTGAAAAAGACACCCAGAGGAAAGCAGTACATACTGACTTTCATGGATTTTGCCACCCGATGGCCGGAAGCAGTAGCTCTAAGTAACACCAGGGCTAAAAGTGTGTGCCAGGCACTAGCAGACATTTTTGCCAGGGTAGGTTGGCCCTCCGACATCCTCACAGATGCAGGGACTAATTTCCTGGCAGGAACTATGAAGAACCTTTGGGAAGCTCATGGGGTAAATCACTTGGTTGCCACTCCTTACCACCATCAAACAAATGACATGGTGGAGAAGTTTAATGGAACTTTGGGGGCCATGATACGTACATTCGTAAATGAGCACTCCAATGATTGGGACCTAGTGTTGCAGCAGTTGCTCTTTGCCTACAGAGCTGTACCACACCCCAGTTTAGGGTTTTCCCCATTTGAACTTGTATATGGCCGTGAGGTTAAGGGGCCATTACAGTTGGTGAAGCAGCAATGGGAGGGATTTACACCTTCTCCAGGAACTAACATTCTGGACTTTGTAACCAACCTACAAAACACCCTCCGAACCTCTTTAGCCCTTGCTAAAGAAAACTTACAGGATGCTCAAAAAGAGCAAAAAGCCTGATATGATAAACATGCCAGAGAGCGTTCCTTCAAAGTAGGGGACCAGGTCATGGTCTTAAAGGCGCTCCAGGCCCATAAAATGGAAGCACCGTGGGAAGGGCCATTCACGGTCCAGGAGCGCCTGGGAGCTGTTAATTATCTCATAGCATTCCCCACCTCCAACCGAAAGCCTAAGGTGTACCATATTAATTCTCTAAAGCCCTTTTATTCCAGAGAATTAAAGGTTTGTCAGTTTACAGCCCAGGGAGGAGACGACGCTGAGTGGCCTGAAGGTGTCTACTACGAAGGGAAAAGTGCTGGTGGTGTGGAAGAGCTGAACCTCTCCATGATCCTTGGGCGTATGCAGCGACAGCAGATCCAGGAGCTGTGCACTAGCTACGCGCCAACGTTCTCAGCCACCCCAGGACTGACTGAACGGGCATACCACTCCATTGACACAGGTAATGCTCACCCAATTAGGGTCCAACCTTACCGGGTGTCTCCTCAAGCTAAAACTGCTATAGAACGGGAGATCCAGGATATGTTACAGATGGGTGTAATCCGCCCCTCTGAAAGTGCATGGGCATCTCCAGTGGTTCTAGTTTCCAAACCAGATGGGGAGATATGTTTTTTTCATGGACTACCGTAAGCTAAATGCTGTAACTTGCCCAGACAACTATCCAATGCCACGCACAGATGAACTATTAGAGAAACTGGGATGGGCCCAGTTCATCTCTACCTTGGACTTAACCAACGGGTACTGGCAGGTACCGCTAGATGAATCCGCCAAGGAAAGGTCAGCCTTCACCACACATCTCGGGCTGTATGAATTTAATGTACTCCCTTTCGGGCTGCGAAATGCACCCGCCACCTTCCAAAGACTTGTAGATGGTCTCCTAGCGGGATTAGGAGAATATGCAGTCGCTTACCTTGACGATGTGGCCATATTTTCGGATTCCTGGGCAGACCACCTGGAATATCTACAAAAAGTCCTTGATCGCATAAGGGAGGCAGGACTAACTGTTAAGGCTAAGAAGTGTCAAATAGGCCTAAACAGAGTGACTTACCTTGGACACCAGGTGGGTCAAGGAACTATCAGCCCCCTACAGGCCAAAGTGGATGCTATCCAAAAGTGGCTTGTCCCAAAGTCAAAGAAACAGGTTCAATCCTTCTTAGGCTTGGCCGGTTATTACAGACGATTTGTACCGCAATACAGCCAAATCGCCGCCCCACTGACAGACCTAACCAAAAAGAAACAGCCAAATGCTGTTGAGTGGACCGAAAAGTGTCAGAAGGCCTTTAACAAGCTTAAAGCGACACTCATGTCTGACCCTGTACTAAGGGCCCCAGACTTTGACAAACCGTTCCTAGTAACCACAGATGCGTCCGAACGTGGTGTGGGAGCAGTTTTAATGCAGAAAGGACCTGATCAAGAATTCCACCCTGTAGTGTTTCTCAGCAAAAAACTGTCTGAGAGGGAAAGCAACTGGTCAGTCACTGAAAAAGAATGTTATGCCATTGTCTACGCTCTGGAAAAGCTACGCCCATATGTTTGGGGACGGCGTTTCCACCTGCAAACCGACCATGCTGCACTGAAGTGGCTTCACACCATCAACTAACAAAAAACTTCTTCGGTGGAGTTTAGCTCTCCAAGATTTTGATTTCGACATCCAACACATCTCAGGAGCTTCTAACAAAGTGGCTGATGCACTCTCCCGTGAAAGTTTCCCAGAATCAACTGGTTAAAATCATCCTTGAGATGTAGAAAATATTGTTAGTCTTTATGTACTTGGTAGTATATTTAGAGATGCATGTGTCTTATTAACTCTGTTTTTCCTAGAGCTCCAGGAAGAAATCCCAGCCAGTGTTTCACCCTAGCTGAGATTTGGGGGGCGTGTCATAAATATAAAGGGAAGGGTAAACCCCTTTGAAATCCCTCCTGGCCAGGGGAAAGCTCCTCTCACCTGTAAAGGGTTAAGAAGCTAAAGGTAACCTCGCTGGCACCTGACCAAAATGACCAATGAGGAGACAAGATACTTTCAAAAGATGGGAGGAGGGAGAGAAACAAAGAGTCTGTGTGTCTGTCTATATTCTGTCTTTGCCGGGGATAGACCAGGAATGGAGTCTTAGAACTTTTAGTAAGTAATCTAGCTAGGTACGTGTTAGATTATGATTTCTTTAAATGGCTGAGAAAAGAACTGTGCTGAATAGAATAACTATTTCTGTCTGTGTATCTTTTTTGTAACTTAAGGTTTTGCCTAGAGGGGTTCTCTATGTTTTGAATCTAATTACCCTGTAAGGTATCTACCATCCTGATTTTACAGGGGGGGTTTCTTTATTTTTATTTACTTCTATTTTTATTAAAAGTCTTCTTGTAAGAAAACTGAATGCTTTTTCATTGTTCTCAGATCCAAGGGTTTGGGTCTGTGGTCACCTATGCAAATTGGTGAGGCTTTTTATCCAACATTTTCCAGGAAAGGGGGGTGCAAGTGTTGGGAGGATTGTTCATTGTTCTTAAGATCCAAGGGTCTGGGTCTGTAGTCACCTAGGCAAATTGGTGAGGCTTTTTACCAAACCTTGTCCAGAAAGTGGGGTGCAAGGTTTTGGGAAGTATTTTGGGGGGAAAGACGTGTCCAAACAGCTCTTCCCCAGTAACCAGTATTAGTTTGGTGGTGGTAGTGGCCAATCCAAGGACAAAGGGTGGAATATTTTGTACCTTGGGGAAGTTTTGACCTAAGCTGGTAAAGATAAGCTTAGGAGGTTTTTCATGCAGGTCCCCACATCTGTACCCTAGAGTTCAGAGTGGGGGAGGAACCTTGACAACCACTAAAAAGGTGTTTGTTCTTAGTTGATAGACTTCATTCTATAGCAAATATAGGCCCATATCCTGCAAACCCTAATGAATGGGACTCTCATGTGAGTAGGGTTGGCAGGGATGGGCCCTTGATTTTTCAATCAGCAGCATAAGTAAATAAAGGGCCCGATCCTGTGACTCTTACTCATTAGTAATTTTCACTCATGCCAGCATTTCATAGCATGAGTATGAATTAATTGTATAAATCAGGGTTGGCCTCCAAAATCCCTAGGTTGTCTGTGGACAGGTTGCTAAATTTGGAATTGGACTGCTATCTTGGTTCCAGCTAGTTCAAACTCTTCCGACTTATAAATGGCAGCATCGCTGCTTAAAGGAATCCTCAGAATCAGCGATGTAGTATGAGAATGTCATCTTAAGGATAGCACAGTATAGGTGCACCCAAGTAGCATGCTCCATCCAGGAATGCTTCTTATTTACTCCTACTGTTCATGAAAGGATTCTCTTTATTGTACTATGAAAAGGAGACTGCGTAAATTTTACCATTACAAAGTAGGCTTCAGCACACCCTCTCCTTAGATTTGGCTAGTACAGCACTGGAATTTTTACATTGGGTACTAGATTTCACTGCAGTGATGTTGATTTTTTGGCTTCTAATATGCATTGGAGGAAATAGAGGGAAAATAATGGTTGGTTGTCCCAGGGACTTAATTGTAACTGCTGTGCATCTGTCATGACCATGACAGGTTGATGTGAAGGATATTTAACAAATGATGCAGCTCAGTATGATATGAATGACAAGATGCAATGTTTTGCTCTGTGCACAGTTGTCAATAAAGGTATACACCAATATACACCATTACATTCACAATCATAATGCCTTTTATTTATTTTTAGGTTGGAGGAAATCACAATTAGAACCAGAATTTGGGTGAGTCTTCTACTGGATGGAGTTAAGGAATTGTTGCATTAGATCAACAGGCACACAAAAACAGGCACACTTTTCCTAGAAACCTAAAAGAGATGAGAAAAGGAGAAGGCACAGGTTCCCAAAAGGTGTTATACCATATTGAATTTTGCAAGCCTACTTTTGGAGTCTATTTACAATGGCCTTATTCTGTTCCCTGAAGACACTTCACAATAAGGATTACTATGTAACATCTGATATTTTTACCCATTTTATATGTGAATCGAAGACAGAGTCAAATTTTAATGTCAGTCACAGCAGTGTAAAAGCAGAGTAACGCCACTGACTTCAATGAAGCTAAACTGGATTTCCACCAGTGTAACTGAGATCAGAATATGACCACAGATTGCATTTTAAGTACTATTTTAAGTTATTTTTTAAAATAAATTTGAGTTCGGTGAAACTTCCATCCTGCTCTCTCTAAAGTAATGTAGAGCACCTACAGGAGCTGTAGGCCGGAGACCTGGTTGATCCCCCACCCGCATAATAAACCAGCCATGGGTGAAACTCAGGGAGTTCACCACTAAAATTGAAAAGAAAAAAAAGGAATGTTTTGCTGCTGATAAAGCAACCCCACCTCAGGAATGTCCCTAACGAGAGTTATAACCACCAAGGCTGTAAAGTGGAGACACGCGGGTGCTAGGAAATTGGGGAAGATACAGAAAGAGACTCAATAAATGGTAAAATAAGCTCTAACCAGTGTTTTTATGCTGATCATCTGCATAAACAGAGAGGGTCACAACTAAGTTACAATTTAGGCATGAAAGATAACATGTAAAAACTTGGGCAGGAAGGAGGATACATAGGTGCCAGTGTGTAATTGGTTAAAATTTCTGTTATTTAGGAGTATGGGATAATGTGATAGGTTTAGTAAATTTGAAGGACGTAGCTAGTTTTACCTGTATAATGTAAATGAAAAACAATGTTCTTTGGGAACCATTTCCGGATTGCAGTTTAACATCAAGCTACTGGAACTCTGACCCCTCTGCATGACCGTGACCTGCAAAGGCATCACCAGGAACCCCCAGATGAGTGGATCCTGACTGGCCATCGGGTGAAATTTGTCTGTATATTGGGAGTGGTGAGCATAAGGGATTTGCTGGGTATATGTATTCTGTGTTGCTAATGAATAAATGTTTAGAGCACAGCTGTTTAAGGCTCTTTCACTGGGAAAAGGTTCTGCAGACCTGAGGAGCCCTGATCCCGAGGGAAAGGGCGGGTATTTAAATTGACCAGGTTTCTTCCTGAGCCCCATGGGTAAGGATAGGTGCCTTACACCCTGAGCCCTTGGAAGGGAAAGGGTGGGGGGTGCCTAAATTGATTGGGTCACGCCTTGTGCCCTTGGGAGGGTATAGGCAGGGTGCCCTAGATTTTCACAGGTAACACAGCTGGTTCTCCTTACCATACATCACACCACCAGCCAACATATTGGCTGTAATCTGAATATTACAGTATATTGGTGATTTACAAAAACAATGAGAAGAAATCCAAATGAAACCCAGGCTTGTGGGACCTGCAGTGTAAAAAGTCCCTATTTTAAGGCCAGATTTCTAAACCAGCCTGTATGTAACATCTAAAATCCAACAAGATTAATTCTTAAATTAGTGCGAAGCCTACTTTGGGATTCAAAGAGCAAGCGTGTCCTGAAATTAGTTTAACTGTAGATAAATCTGCCAGAGGTCTGAGTAGGGCTATGCAGTTACAGGACAAGTGAAACCAACACAGACGATCCTTTGGGAGGGTTAAGGGGGGAGAGAGAAAGCTAACCATAGCAGTTCAGAACACTGTACAACTGCTCATAGGATGGAGATTTCAGAGAGTGCTCCCAGTGCAAGGTCACAGGAGGAGGAGGACTTTACATAATCTCACAGGCGGCCACACAACGAGGCGCAGTTTTCACCGATGAAATCATACCCCAAGCAGCCCAGGGAGCAGTTGTGGCAGATGCACCAAAGCGCATCCCGGGGGAGAAGGGCGGCAGAGCGGGCCCTCCTGGAGTACAGTAATTCAATTGCTAAGCCGCTCTGCGGCGGCAGCGAGAAAGAGCAGCCCGCAGCGCAGGACCCGGCAGCAGAGACGGCTGCCAGCCGAGCCTGGGCTCTACCTGCTCAATAATGCAGCTGCGGCTGCCAAGCGGGGCTGGAGTGAGGGATCCAGTGACCGCGCTGCGCGCGCCTCCTCCTTCCCCAGGGATGCGGTACCTGCTGCAGAGCCAGATCCAGGGGCCCTGAGGGGAGCAACCGCCCAGCTCCCGCAGCCCCCCGCCCCACTCCCACGTACTCCCCAATTCCTCGCAGCGCGCTGGGTCCTGCAGATCAGCCGGGGGTGCAGGGGGCCGCACAAGTCAGGCGCGCGGGGCTGGTGGGAGCGGGGGGGGAGTCTGACTCCTTCCCTCGGCAGCTGTCCGCTTTCAAAGCAGCGGCACCAGCCAGGATCCCCCCACAACTTCCCTGAGGCGAAGCAAGTCAAGGACCCGCACACACACCCCCCCAGTCCGCCGTGATCGCTGGGTCCGATCACCCCGGAGAGCTGCGCCCTCCAGGAATTGCCTCTGAGCATTGCATCACCCCATCCATCCATCCATCCATCGATCCCTAGGGCTCCACACCAGAGCTCCAGCTTCCAGGGTCCGGCTGGTGCCCCCCAGCCGCGTGGCCCCCCGCAGAGCCACGCGCACACACACACACACACACACACACACATTCGCCTCTTGCTCCAACTTCCTTCCCCGCGCTGGGGGAGCGGGCGCCGCAGGCAGCCTGAGCCCCAGGGAGACACCAGACATTCCCCCCTCTTCCGACCCGGGCCCGCTCCTGTACCTGGGTGGCTTTGTGGAACTGCTTCTTCAGCCCGGCCACGGACATGGTAGGATGCTGCAGGGAAGCGCCCCGGCCCCGGGAATGCTGATGCTGCTAAGAGGGTGGGAGCGACTGGAGGACCAGATGGCTGATTGCTGCTGAAAGCGGGATTTCTCTCGCTCGCTCGCTGCTCTCAGATCCTCTTTAACCCAGCGAACAGGTTATCAGAGGCCAGTCTGTGGTGCAGAAACCCTGACGTCAAAGAGAGGGAATCCAGCCTCTTAAAGAGAAAGCTGTCCTCCCAGTCCTCCTTTCCTTCCCCAACCCTCAAGCCCTGGCCTCAGAGCAAGCGTCCCGGCTTCCCCGGCTTTGTTCCTCACAATATGACATACGCAGCCCCTGATTTCTCAGCTGTAGAATTGTTTAAATTAGAGCATGGAATTAAAAAGAAAAAAAACCAATCAATCAGACTGAGATCTTTATTTATAATGCGTGTATAGGATGGATTTCCAAATCCTGAGCGCCCTGCTTTGAGCTCTGCCCCATGGCTGTGTGCCAGGGCTCAAGCCCTCATTGGGTCGGTTTCTTGCGGCACTTTTTCCACAATTGTTTATGTGCCGGAGGCAGAATTCCGATGTGGTTAGAATGAGGCCATACTTTTCAGACCCCCTGAACCCCTAAGATGACAAATGAAAGTGACCCAATCTTCCTAGGGGCTCAGCATCTTTGGTCTGCACTCAAGTGAAATTGGAGTACCTCTGGAAATCTGGCCACTTTAAGACACAATCCCTCAAACGCTTATGTGACTGCTTAACTTTCTGCCCATGTGCATAATATTAAGTAGGTGTGTAAGAGCTTGCAGGGTTGGGAAAGGCTGTAGGCCCTCTCTGGAAGGAAGGAGGCATGTTTTGGGGGGCTGCAGAGATGAGTTGACTAAAGTTCTCCAGGAGAGGAGGGAATGAGGAAAGTTGCAAATCCCCAGAGGAATGGGGAAGGCTAGGAGACATGGAAACAGCTCAGGAAACGGACCTTGACTGCTGCGTAGAGGGCCCTGAGCTGGAACCCGGAATAGATGGCGGGTTCCCCTGGCAGCCACTCTGGGAGTGGCACTGTGAGGCAGTGAAAGAGAAGCCTGCCTGAGACTTCTGGAGAGCAGGAACCTGGATGCACTCCCCCTGGAAGGGGAAACCACATTAGTGACCTGGCCGGAGGACTGAGGCATGAAGAGCATAGTTGCGGCTCCTGTGAGTGAGAGAGAGGCTGCAGAAGAGAAACTGATGGGGGGTAATCACTGGAAGTGGCAGTGGCCTTGACTGAGCTAATTCCCAGAACTGTCCAGCAGTAAGCAGAGCAACCCATCACACATGGGTAATATTTAAGGAACAATGTATTTATATTCAAAGTAGGCTTTCTGGACTTGGGGTATGTCTACACTGGCAGAGTTACAGTGCCAGCAGTTACAGCGCTGCTCAGAGAGTGCTGAAGGGAAACTGCTGTTGTGTGTTCACACTGTCAGCTACCTGAGCAATTGCGTGTGGCACTTACAGTGGTATTTGGAGCAGTGCACTCTAGGCATCTCTTCCTCTTCTGCCATTAAGAGTTGTGGGAAGGAGGAGGGGGTCGCGGGGCATCCTGGGTCCTGTCCCAATGCCCCGTGATGCATTGCTTCGCATCCCAGCAATCCCTGTGCTTCCGTCCGCATCTTTCAACGGTTTGTCTACTGCGCGCTTTGCCTTTTCGGTCTGCAGGAATGGATCCCGCACAGTTGACCAATATGCTGCTCGCTCTGACTAACACGTCACGAGTGGCAGTGGAGTTATTCCTTAAACTATAAAGGCAAGAGGAGTGAGACATTCATCTCACCACGTGTACTATCTACGACACGAGATTGCTTGTGGCATTCACAGAGGTGCCAACCACAGTGGAGAGCTGCTTTTGGGCTCGGGAAACAAGCAGAGTGGTGGGATCACATCGTCATGCACGTCTGGCATGACGAGCAGTGGCTGCAGAACTTTCAGATGGGGAAAGCCATTTCATGGGACTGTGTGATGAGCTCGCCCCGCCCTGTGGCGCAAGGATATGAGAATGAGAGCTGTCCTGTTGCTGGAGAAGCGCGTGGCAACTGCACTATGGAAGCTGGCTACTCCAGACTGCTACCAATTGGTCACAAACCAGTTCGGAGTGACAAAGTTGACCATTGGACTCATGTTGATGGAAGTGTGAAGGGCCATTAATTGAATCCTGCTCTGAAAGACCGTGACTCTGGGCAACGTGCATGCCATTGTGGATGGCTTTGCACAAATGGGCTTCCCTAACTGTGGAGGAGTGATAGATGGCACGCATATTCCAGTTCTGACACCAGATCACCTAGCCACCGAGTACATTAATCAGAAGGGGTATTCCTCAATGGTTCTATGGGTGCTTGTGGATCACCGTGGGCATTTCACAAACATTAATGCATGCTGGTCCGGAAAGGTGCATGACGCACACATCTTTTGGAACACTGGCCTGTTCAGAAAGCTGCAAGCAGGGACTTCCTTCCCGGAGAGAAGATCACCATAGGGGAAGTCGACATGTCCATTGTGATCCTGGGAAACCCTGCCTACCCCTTAATGCCGTGGCTTATAAAGCCATACATGGGGAACCTTGACAGCAGCAAGGAGCAGTTCAACAACAGGCTGAGCAAGTTCAGAATGACCTTTGAGTGTGCTTTTGGCCATTTAAAGGCCTGCTGGTGCTGCCTATATGGGAAGTTGGACCTGGCCGATGACAATATTCCTGTGCTTTTAGCTGTATGCTGTATGCTCCATATTTGTGAAGGGAAGGGTGAAAGCATCACTCAGGGCTGGACCACTAAGGCTTAGTGCCTGAAGGCTGAATTTGAACAGGCAGAGACCAGGGCTATTACAAGGGAACATAATGGGGCCATAAGGATCAGGGATGCCTTGAGGCAGTAATTTGAAGCTGAAAGCCACTAATATTTGTTGCTATGCTTGGGAGTGCAGTGCTTGTAATGCTAGAAGGTGATTGTGATTGGTGCAGACAATGCGCTATGAAAGTTTAAGAAAATTGTCTGTTGCTTTGTAGGGCTGTTTGCTTTCAATTAATGGAATAAAGATTGCTTTCAAATCAAAACAATTCTTTTATTAAAAAACATCAACCGGAGGAGAAAGACAAACAAAAATACCACATCAGCACTGTGGGGAATGGGGGAAGGGAAGGTCCCAGGAAGAGGAGGGGTCCCAGGACAGTTAAAGATTTGTGTATGTCCAGGTATCATATGCAACCTTCTCCTCTGGAGTACAGTGCAGCTTGTACTGTACTTCAGCAGGGCTAAACTGCAGAGGGAAGGGTGTTGAGTGCAGTGGGTACTGGGAATCCACAGGGCAAGATTGTGATGGGGCAGGAGTGGAATGCAGTGGGTACAGACTGGAGCAAGGAGGTTGATAAGAGTGCGTTGGCGGTGTCTTGGGGAGGGGGCGCAGGGGAAAGAGTTTTGCAACAGCAGCTGCAGGGGAGGGTGGGCGTAGAGCTGCTCGGTTTGCAATGCTAGTAGTGCCTGGAGTGGGTCCACTTGGCGCTCCATAACATTTAAGAGCTGCTCCGTGGCTTCATTCTAGTGTGCTGCATTCTCCCTCTTCTTGCTGTCTCGCCACTCCTTCAGTTCTTGGGTTTTGGCCATGGAGTGCATCATGACATCAAGCAGAAAGTCCTCCTTAGTTCTTCGTGGCTGCTTTCTAATTCTGCACAGCCGTTCAGCCAGTGATAACAAAGAGGGAGGCTGGGCTCTCAAGGTCATCTCCGTGAAGCTAAAATGCAACATTTTTCAGAAGCAGTACTGTTTGCAACACAGACCACTGATTCAGTGATTTAAAACACAGCCACTATTCACATACCCGTTACAAACTGGCTGACCCCAGGAAAGCCCACATGAGCCACAAGACCCCCAAAATTCTGAGCAACTGCAGAGGCAGGGGAAATCAGTGTTCCAGGACAGTACTGTACACTGGGCACATGGCTCTTGGGGAGAGCCAGCACTGTAGGGGCGACCTTATAATCATTCCTGTCCTCACATTTTCCACATGTTGTGTTCATTATGGAAGATATCTCACTGCTGAGGGTGAGCAGGGAATCAAGGGAGGGTCTTCTCCAAGACTGCGGCTTCTGCCCGGGCCCATATGCAGCTCACATGTGTGCAGCAATGGTCCCCTCCCCAGTGATGGCAGAGTGGCATGGGAAAGTTACCCATAATGAGGCAAGAAACAAAGCAGCTCTGCCAAAGAACCTGTGGCAGTGGATTCCCAGTATCTCCATGAGAGTTTCCTGGAGATCTCTAAGGCAGATTCTCATGAAGTGAGGGAGTCAATCAACACCCTGTTCCACCGCTCAGACTAGGCATATGGTGGTACTCGCATCATACAGTCACAAGCCTGCTTTCTGCAACCCTGCACTGCAGTGTGTCCCAGTCATGGCCCCTTTCTATCATGCATTGTGAAATCTGTCCATAGGTACCATAATTCCTACGGCTGGAGCGCAGCTGGCACTGGACGGCCTCCTCTCCCCAAATGCTGATGAGGTCCAGCAGCTCAGCATTGCTCCAAGTGGGGGATTGCCTGATGCACAGAGCAGGCATGGCCACCTGGAAGATGTGCTGAGACCACTGCATGCATCACCGAGCAAACAGGAAGGGGACTTTCAAAATTCCCAAGGAATTTACGGGGTGAGGATGATGGTTGGTCGCCTGAAGGCAGGACAGTAGAGTTCAAACCGATGACCTGAAGGGCAAGAATAGGCATTGTGGGACACCTTCCGGAGGCCAGTTGCAGCACTGTAATCAACCAGGGTGTCCACATGGGCACCGCAGCGCTGTACCCCCCACGCAGAAAGCTATACACCTCTCGTCGGGGTGGATTTTTTTACAGCGCTGCTACTGCGCAGTTTCTGCACACTAAGTGGGTTGGCAGTATGTACACCTTGGGAGTTACAGCGCAGAAAGCTGCTTTACTGTGCAGAAACTTGCCAGTGTAGACAAGGCCTTGGAGTAGAAGTTAATCACCAAAGTCGTGTCTAAACTGCTACTTACAGCGCTGAAACTTTCTTCACTCAGGGATGTGAAAAAACACCCCCTGAGCGATGTAAATTTCAGCGCTGTAAAGTGGCAGTGTAGACAGAGCTACAGAGCTGGGAATCACACTCCCAGCCTGGGAACTCTTCCCCTCACGCAGGTGGTTTTATTACAGCACTGGGAGAGCTCTCTGCCAGCGCTGGAGCCGCGACTACACAGCCACATTAAAGCACTGCCGCTGCAGTGCTTGAACGTCGGCTGTGTAGACATATCCCAAGAGGTAATGGACCTCAGAGATGGCCCATCCGAGCAAGAGGGAGTTATCACTCCTCCCTAATCAGCTGGTGAGGTAATCCAAGGCTCAGTTGACCAGCTTTGCACCCTTCCAAAACTATCAATGGAAAAACCATCAGAGGAACGACCAATCAATCAAAACCACTTAGGAGTGAAAAAGGAACCTTAAGATAGAGAGTCACCCTGGCTGTGAATAGAAACAAAAGACACTCTTGATCCATTCACTGAGGAAAACCCTTTGCAGAAGGGGTACTTTCATGAATGGTTTCGATGATGTTTACTGAGAACCCAGTCAGCTCTGCAATAGACTAAACCTTTTTGTGGGGAGGAGGTCAAAATCTACTTTATTAGATAGGAAAGGTAACTATTGATAAGTGTAGACCCCAGTTAATATTTATGGTTTTGTTTTGTATTGTAACCATTTGTGTCCATCACTCTCTTATCTCCAGTAAAATCTTTATTCTTTCTTAAATAAACCTATTTTTGTTTTAATAAAAGTGCTCACAAGTCCTGCGTGGCTTACAGGAGTAGCGGTTTATGGTACAGCTGGTAAATTGGGGTACACTGCACCTTTGGATCTGGGAATTCTGTGAGTAGTCAGTCTCAGGGGCTGGATATCAGAGAAGTATAATTCAAAGGGTTTTAGGGTGCACCTATTCGTAACCTTCAAGGTGAAGGATGGGCTGGTATAAGCCCTGAGGAGGGAGCTTGAGTGGCTGAAGGGCTGGTAGTGTTGAGGAGCTAACACCCAGGTACCACAAGAAAGATTCCCTCTCACTGGAGGCCGGGGTTAACAAGGTGACTCTCAGTTTTGGGTAAGCTGAGACACATCATCATCCAAACACTTTCCCTATTTTTTTTTCCTGTCTCATCATCAAGATATTTGATCAGAAGGTTTCAGAGTCAGTCTCTGGAGGAGGATGAAAGGTAAAAGGAGGTGCTTACAAAAAAAAAAAAAAAGGGTGGGAGGAACAATTTGAGCTCTCTTCAGATCAGAGCTTTGAATAGAAATTGCTTTCCATTTTTTAAACTAAATCTTTCTCAGTTAAATGGAAAGAAATATTGCTTCTGAACTTTAAAACTGCACTGGATAAAGCACGAGAGAACATATCCTCGGAAGCCATGCTGACCTGTCAGGGAAATGAATTGGATAACTTAACGCATTTTTCACATTTTACCTCTATGATTAACTGGTTACCATATTCTGCCATTGGTTTTTTTTTTTTAACATATGATTAAAAGAAATCATATTTAATTTATTTTTAAATGAATACATATACAGATAACCAAACAAGCTAAAATATTAGAATCTGAAACTCCACTCCTTTCATATTCTTCTAAGAGGTGATGATTGATGGAGAAGAAACTTTTGCCCTGAGAGGAAGTTACCGGAATTTCCCATTGATCATAAGAGGTTTTGTTCCAGACTATACAAGAGTAGTAAAACAAATACTGTATATTATCTATATTTCAGTTCAGTAAGCCCTCATCAGAGATAACAGTACAATGTCAACCGTCAATGATTGATTCACAATTGTAGTCAATCAGAAGTTCAAACACTGTTAAGTCATTATTATATACTATTACCCCTCTCTTCCTGGCCTTCTGGGAGTGCTGGATCCCTTCTGTAGCTAGGGGCTATGCTGGGAAACTGTTTTAAGGCTATAGGTAACGCTAATTAGAAAAAGGATTTTATCTAATATGAAAGTATAAAGCCCTGAGATTGTGTCTTTACGGTTATTTTCTGTGTCATTTGTATATGTCTGCTTTCCCCCCTACTATTTTATCTTTAGATATGTGATTTTTCTATTAAATAACTTTTTTTTTATTTTTATGCCAAACAGGTCTCTGGTGTACAAATTGTGTGGAGCACATATGCTAAAGTGAGCTGGTAACTGGGGGGCTGGTTTCATGACTTTGCGGGTGATGAACCAGAGGCAAACAGTCAGAGTGTCTGATAATTAAGAATTTGTGCAGGGTGGATTTGGGGAGACCCGGGATTGGAAGGGCTGTTCATAGGATCATAGAAGATTAGGGTTGGAAGAGACCTCAGGAGGTCATCTAGTCCACCCCTTTGCTCAAAGCAGGACTAACCCCCAATGAAATCATCCCAGCCAGGGCTTTGTCAAGCCAGGCTTAAAAACCTCTAAGGATGGAAATTCCATCACCTCCCTAGGTAACCCATTCCAGTGCTTCACCACCCTCCTAGTGAAATAGTTTTTCCTAGTATCCAACCTTGACCCCGGCCCCTCAAATGCAACTTGAGACCATTGCTCCTTGTTCTGTCATCTGCCACCACTGAGAACAGTCTAGATCCATCTTCTTTGAAACCCCACTTCAGGTAGTTGAAGGCTGCTATCAAATCCCCCCTCACTCTTCTCTTCTACAGACTGTTGGCATCACCCTACAAAGAGTAAGTAGACTGGTGAGAACCAGGGTGAGACCACATGCTTGTTGGTAGGCTACTGGCGTCAGGGAATTGAGCCGTAACTGCAAAGCATAAAGGACACAAAGTTACAGGGCAGGCAGTGACAAAACCCGTTACTGATCTGTGTGGACTCCAAGAATATCAAACATGAGCACACATGCACGTATCTGGACACTTTAAAAAAGAACCTTCCATTTATAATAATATCTAGTTTATCAGTAGATCTCATCTTTTATCTCTTTCATCAATAGATCTCAAACCACTTTACAAAGGGGTCAATATTATTACCCCCAACCATCTCCCCAGAGCATCTTTGTGGACATTTCCCTCTTCTCTTTCCTTCTCCTAACCTGAGATTCCCTCCGCCCCTCTTTAGTGATCTGTCCTCTCACACTCTATTTGTTGTGGTGTCTCTCCATTTCTTCCCTCCATCCCTATACTGTATAGTATGTCTCCCTGTATGGTAGGTCCCTCCTTCCTTAACATCTTTCTGGGATATCTCAGCCTCTGGCATGGATTTTCACCCCTCAAGTATCTTCCTTTTTCTTCTTTCCCCTACCATATGTATATTCACTCCCAATGGCTCTTTCTGACAGTTGGATCCGAGCTTCATTCCCTTCCCCATGCTAGATACCCCCATAAAGAGTTCCCATTTCCTTCCCCTTCCCCCACTGCCACATGACCTATTCCCCATTGGTGGTCTCCCCATTCTCCAGTTCTTTCATTCTCTCCCAGTTCTCCCAGCATTGAGACACCCAGTATGAATATGGGAAGTTAGACTGGGGGAGCAGTGAAAAAATAGCATTAGAAACACAAGAAAGCAGCTTCTGAATGTCCATTGCAACAGGAGCAATATTCTCTTGCCACATGAGTGGGGAACTGCAGCCACATTATTTATTTCAGGCCTGATTTGCTTTGGACAGTCAGGAAAACAGACCAGAAACCTGAGGTTAACCAAGGCCAGGTGGGATTTTTAGCGAGCATGCAACACCTCCTTCCACAATGTCAGCATGACAAGTAGAACAACAATCTAAGGCTGGCTTGCTGGGTACTGGTTTACAGCCACAATCCTTACCCCCCAGATAAAAATCTGTATAATGTCCTATTGCAGTCCCAGTCTCACGGTCTATAAACAGTAACAGCACATTAACTGAGGTGACTGTCACTGTGTTGGCTCTGCCAACCAGGCCCTAAACAATAGAGCCAATTTAACCACAAGGCTAAGTTCTCCATCTAATGGCTGAACCACTGGCTCTCTGCGCATCCTACAAATTTCCACAATCAAGATTTATATGGACACCTGCGGGGCCACTAGGCAGCAGCAGCTCTATCAGAGGAGCTAAAAACAAACTCCCCCTCCAGCCAAGCTAGTAGGAGTAGTGCTAAGCATATTTCTGCTGGAATTGCTATTTGCATAGACCCATGCAATTACATTTCTATAAAAATGCACAGCAAGTTACTTGAGAATGGGTAAAATTATCAAAAGGGCCTAAATGATTCAGCAGCCTAAGCCCCATTTTCAAAAGTGAAATGTCAGAAGTGACTTTAATGGGATGTAGGCTCTCGAATGCTTAAGTCATTTTTCAAAATGGGATGTAGGCTCCTAAGTCACTTAGATACTTCTTAACATTTCAACTGAAATGTATATCCTGAAAGAGAGAAACAAACAAATCCCCTGCTCAGTTCAGAATGGGAGAATTAGAACAGCATTAGGCTCAGTGTAGTAACAGGATCTCACCCCCACCCCCAACAGCCTGATCCCATAACCACTGAAATCAGTAAGTCCTTTCATTGACTTCAATATTATTATTTAATATGTGTAGAGCAGTTGCACCGAGAGAGCCCAGTCAGAGAGCAGGGCCCCATTGTGGTAGGTGCTGTAAACGCACATAACAAAAAGCTTACACTCTAAGTAGTCTGTGGGTTAGGACCTTATACTGGATGTATGTGCAGTCCAGAGGGGCAGGAGCAGGACTCTGCTCGACTGACTATTTGGTAAAAAGCTCCTTGCTGTGACAACACCCACAAGTGTAACTATGTGTGGCCATTAGGAAACCACCATCAATGTGAATTTACCCATAGTATTGTCAGCTCTCACAATGTGATCGTTAGTCTCAAAACATTCGGTTATTTCCTGGGTGAAATCCTGCCTCCACTGAAGTCAATGGTAACACTTTTACTGACTTCCAGAGAGCCAGGACTTCATCTCAGCTTTGCTTATACAATGAAAGTCCATTTTCAATGAGCAATGCATCTTAAGCAAGATACAGTCACCGCTTGCAGAGGCAATAAAGTCATTGTTGTTTCAAATTCATGCATTCTTTATTTATTCGTCACACAAATAGGGGGATAACTACCAAGGTAGCCCGGGAGGGGTGTGGGAGGAGGGAAGCACCGGCTGGGGTGGTGGATGAGGGGAGGAGGGAAGGACAAGGCTACACTGCACTTCAAAACTTATTGAATGCCAGCCTTCTGTTGCTTGGGCAGTCCTCTGGGATGGAGTGCCTGGAGCCCCTTCCCCCCACACTTTCTTGGGCGGCTGGGTGAGGAGGCTATGGAACTTGGGGAGGAGAGTGGTTGGTTACACAAGGGCTGCAGTGGCGGTCTGTGCCTTTCCTGCACCTCAACCATATGCCAGAGCATATCAGTTTGATCCTCCAGTAGCCTCAGCATTGCATCCTGCCTCCTTTCATCATGCTGCCACCACCTTTCCTCTTGATCCCGCCACCTCCCTTGTTGCTCCGGCCATCTATCCTCTCACGCGCCCTCCTGTCCTTGCGTTCATTTTGTGCTTTCCTGGACTCTGCCATTGTCTGCCTCCACACATTCTGCTGGGCTCTTTCAGTTTCGGTGGACTGCATGAGCTCAGAGAACATTTCATCGCGAGTGCATTTTTTTCACCTTCTTATCTGTGCTAGCCTCTGGGATGGAGGTGCTTGTCGCAGCATTGAAACATTTGCAGCTACGGGAGGAAAAAAAGGGAGATTAAAATTGAAAAAGACACATTGGCCATTTAAAAGGAGGGGCTGATGTTTTTGGGTTAACGTGAAGCACAAACCCAACTAAACCCCCCCCACAACCAATTCTCTGGGATGATGGCTTCACCCCTCCCCGCACCGTGTGGCTAACAGTGAAGATGATTTCTTTTCAGCCACAGGCAAACAGCCGAGCAGGAACGGCCACCTCTGATGTCCCCTTAATAAAATTCCCCTTTTTCAACCAGGTGACCCTGAATGATATCACTCTCCTGAGGATAACACAGAGAGATAAAGAACGGATGTTGCTTGAATGCCAGCAAACACCGGGACCACACGCTGCCATGCTTTCTTATGCAATGATTCCAGACTACATGCTACTCGCCTGCCATGGTAAAGTGTCCTACCATGGAGGACGCAATAAGGCTGTCCTCCCCAGAAACCTTTTGCAAAGGCTTTGGGAGTACCTCCAGGACAGCTTGATTGAGATGTCCCTGGAGGATTTCCGCCCCATCCCCAGACATGCTAACAGACTTTTCCAGTAGCTGTACTGGCCGAGTATGCATCCCAAGTCTTCAGGGCAAATTAATCATTAAACATGCTTGCTTTTAAACAGTGTATTATATTTAGAAAGGTACACTCACCAGAGGTGCATTCTCCGCCTTCAAGGTCCGGGAGCCCAGGTTGGGAGGATATTGGCTCCAGGGTGATAAACAGTTCTTGGCTGTCGGCGAGAACGGTTTCTCCACTTGCCTGGTGTGTGCTATCTTCAACCCTCCCCTCCTCCTCATCTTCCTCATCCCCAAAATCCTCATCCCTGTTGTGTGAGACTCCCTTGCAGGAGTCCACATACAGGTGTGGGGTAGTTGTAGGGGCACCCCCTAGAATTGCATGCAGCTCATCATAGAAGTGGCATGTCTGGGGCTCTGACCCTGAGTGGGTGTTTGCCTCTTGGGTTTTTTGGAGGCTTGCCTGAGATCCTTAAGTTTCACGTGGCACTGCTGGAGGTCCCTGTGATAGCCTCTGTCCTTCATGCCCTTGGAGATTTTTTCAAATATTTTGGCATTTCGTCTTTTGGAACGGAGTTCTGATAGCACGGATTGGTCTCTCCATACAGCGATGAGATCCGGTACCTCCCATTCGGTCCATGCTGGAGCTCTTTTGCAATTCTGGGACTCCATGGTCATCTCTGCTGATGAGCTCTGCATGGTCACACCACGGTGGCCAAACAGGAAATGAAATTCAAAAGTTAGACTTTTCCGGTCTACCTGGCCAGTGCATCCGAGCTGAGAGTGCTGTCCAGAGCAGTCACAATGGAGCACTCTGGGATTGCTCTCGGAGGCCAATACCGTTGAATTGCATCCACACTAACTCAAATTCGACCCAGCGATGTCAATTTCAGCGCTAATTCCCTCGTCGGGGAGGAGTACAGAAATCGATTTTAAGAGCCCGTTAAGTCAACAAAAATGGCTTCATTGTGTGGACAGGTGCAGGGTTAAATTGATCTAACGCTGCTAAATTCGACCTAAACTCATAGTGTAGACCAGGGCTAAATCTGCAATAGTGCACACTGAAGCACACACTGATATCTATTTATTATGTTCATTGTTCACCCTCCATTCACTGGGGAAGGATACTCTTCTTGGTATCTATTAAAGTACTTATATGGTCCTTATCATTGCAGTATCTGAGCGTCTCACAATCATTAATGGATTTTATCCTCACACCACCCTTGTGAGATAGGGAAGTATAGGCCCCATTTTACAGATGGGAACTAAGGCACAGCCTAGATTAAGTTACTTTCCCACTCTCACCAATGAAGGATGAACCAGAAACTTAAGCCAGATTTCCTGAGTCCCAGTCGAGTGCCATACCAGCTAGATCAGTACACTAACAATGATGAGTGCATTACACAGATCATTAGATTCTGATAATCTTATTTATGTAAAAATCATGCTTATTTCAAACAATGGTGAGAAAGATGGAACTGAGGCATCCATTGTGTCCATATAGTATCTTAATTAAAAAATGTCTCTCTAATAATGCAACCGATTCTTCCATTAAAAAGAAAACACGGTAGCCACCTCTTAATGTAGAAATAAAGACAAGATACAGACAAGAAGTTCCCCACAAGAAAAGGTGGAGAAGTCTGTCTTGAGACAAGCAGGATAGAAAAATATCTTTAAACATCGTAGTGTGAGTTACTGGAGCTGTTTCATACAAAAAGAACAGAATAAAACAAGGTACATTTTGTCATTCCTAGCACTGACATTTTATTGCTCTCCCAAGCAATGTGGCAGAGAAAATAAATAGCTGTGTTTCTGTAACAAGCACGATATAAATATAAATCCCCAAAATATTTAACCCTCAAAAGCATCTGAATCCAATTCTTCATCTTCACAGCTTTAATCTTCTTTCTTAGGAGGTTAACAGATCAAGTGTACCCCAAAATAAAGGTCTTCTCTTTATAAAGGTACACAAAGCTTAATTGGACACAACACCAATACCTTAATGTTTCCCTCAACAAATGCACATTAAACCAGTGCAAGCTCTTTCTTACCAGGCTCAACAGCAAACAGGAGACATCAATACTTTCCTGCAGTACCCCTGAAGCAAGTCTTTATTTTATCTTGGCAGATAGAAACCTGCTGTCAGGAAAGTATGACAGGGCTGCTATCATTGGGCTTCCACTGCACTTGTTGTCCCTCTCAAAGGCACTTGTATCACTCTTTTCCATATAAAATGTGTCCTTTTCCTCTTCCTCTTTTGCAAAATTCTTGGGCTCCTCAGTTCCAACTCCATATGTGAAAAAGTGTTCCAGGACTATATCACCACGAATCTTATTGCCCAGGGGTGCAGTCTAACTTGAGCTGTAAGCTAGTACGGTACGCTTGTGTGTATGCTGAACTGCTCTATACACATAAAGCAGAAAGTACAGGTGATATAATTCAGAAGTCTCTTCAGTGTTGTTCTCTGCCTTCAGGCCAACATCACCAATAATCTAACTGGGTTGAGATTCTCATCCCTTGTACACTGTACACTGGCCAACCTGTTAAATAAATAGCTTGGTCCTCTAACCAAGATACAAATCTCACTGCTCCAGAACTCATTTTTAGTGTCTTAATTTGTTGGTCTAGCTACTTTTAGTGAGTATTTTCTATCTCATAATACCCTGTGACCGCTGCAGGAATAGGAGATTTAACAGTAGTCAAGACTTACAAGTCTTTGGCAGATAGATCTGATACCTGAATTTAGCCAGGACAGTCAGGTGCAGGGTAAAAAGGTAACAGTGATCTAAAACAGACAGAGGCTGCTTAGAAACAGGTCACTTTTGTAAGGCTGCTACTCAGTAGCATACAGATGCTGTCTCAGTCAGATAGGTCTGTTCCTCCTAGCCACTCTTCGAGCAATGAAACTCGAAGCACTCTATGAACAATAAACAGAGAACAGAGAGGAAGTAGTACTCAAGTACTACAGAGGGGATGCTTGCCTCTGTGCATCTGTGCGCGTGTGCACACACACAGAGATCATCTTGTGGCAACAGTGAAAGAGGAAACTCAGAGTTAATTGTTGGGAGATTCCCAGAATAATTTTTCTCCATTCTGCACTGGTGAACCAGAAGACTTACCAACATGGCCCAGAATGTGCCTGGCGCTTTATGGGTGCACAGATAGGGGAGGCTTCATGGAGCCTTTTCCCAACCCCCACTTATGTCACGCACAATGTCAGACTGTTGACTGCTCCCTGGAAGCCGCCCCAAGGACATTAGCCACCTCAAAGAGGGCCGGGGGGGGAAGTGCCAATGCTCCGCCCACCCGTAACGCTGGCTGGCCATTGAAGGGAGTGTCCTCTACATCCTCCTAAGGAATGGTGCAGTCCCCACCCCCTCGATCTATATAGCGGCAGATCCTGCCACCTTTCACCTGGCCTGCACGCCCCTGCACTGATTGGTCTTTATGGAACAGGTACCTTTAGCATTATGGCACCTTCATGGTGCCTTGGAGAGAGGGTGACTGGATAGCAAGTGTGAAAAATCAGGAGATGGGATGGGGGGTACTAGGTGCCTATATAAGAAAAAGCCCCAAATGTCAGGACTGTCCCTATAAAATCAGGACATCTGGTCACCCTACTTAGAGAGGCAACAGCCCCTTGATGTGATCACTTTGCTCATGCCCTTGCTGCATTGCTCCACTGCTGGGGCCTAAGTGGTGCATGGGGCCCTGGACTGCACATCGCCTCAAGCAAAGAGGGCTAGGGTTGTGCGATAACTGCAATGGGCCTGACTAGTTTTACACTTGATTTATCCCAGTGTAATCGGAAGAAGAGTCAGGCCCAATGTCTTACATTCAATTGCTTCTCTATTAGCAGCAGATCCTGAGCCCCTAAGCTGAACAGATGTTAGCACTTCCACGCTATCTACTCCCAGGAGACAGAGCATTGCAAAGAGGTAAGAACCATTTGTACATGCTAAAATTAACTA
Organism: Natator depressus; assembly: GCF_965152275.1. Lineage (NCBI taxonomy): Eukaryota > Metazoa > Chordata > Testudines > Cheloniidae > Natator > Natator depressus. Next base: position 108,804,892 of record NC_134238.1, on the reverse strand, counting down.
ATGCTTCCCACAGCCTGTGTATCCATGGGCAGTCTCACAATCAAAGTCCTCTCTCAGAGTCTGCTGGGGAGAGAGCACTGTAGCAAGCAGTGGAAGTATTTCGGATAACTGCATGGGCTGCCGCATCTATGCATGTTTGTGTACCGCAATTCCTTGTGTTCGTTACAGATGAAGGACCTGCACAGATATTTCCTCACACTGATGGAAGCTGACTGGATGGATTGATAAATAAGCATAAACTAAAGATGTCTCTTGCTCAGACTTTTTTCTTTGCTTGTTTTTCCAGTTGAGTGAGTGAGTGAATGTTTCATTGTTCTATTTATTGTTGCTCCATTGGGGATATTCTTTAAACGTCTTTCAACCTGTCACTTAAAATCTAAAAAAACATACTTGGAGCTGCAACTGCTTCAAGCAAATCTGGAGCCCCTAGAAAATCACTTTATAAGACCCAAGGCCACCTTCCTCCCCCTTCCCCATCCCTACCATCATATCAGCTTCAAATTGCTCTGCTAACTGGGAAGGCCACGCAGGAGGTGCTGTTAATAGAGAATGTGTTCTGAGCTGTCATGTGCACTAGGGCAGAATCAAGTGAAATAGTGGATGGAGCAGGGGATCCTGTGAGGTGCCACACCCAGGGTCATTATGAAGGGGGAGATATCCTGATTCCCCAGAAGCTTCAGATTATCACGCAAGCCCTCACACAGGACAAAGTGGTTAATGTTCCATTCCACATGACACTGGAACACGAGCAGCAAACACCACACGACTATTTCAACCTCACAGCAAGAACTGCAGGCGTTAATAAATCCTGACCTCTGAGAGTCCTGTGTCAGAGATATTAGCCTTTCAGAACCCTGACCCATGTCAGGTGCATTGGGCTCTGGGGGAAAAAACCAGTCAGGCTCTTACGCGCATTCATGTGTGGCACACCATCATGACGAAGCTAGCCTTAGGGAGGCAGAGGCACCTTGCAACTACAAACTGAGGTTTGGCAGCACAGTCTGAGCCAGCCCTGGCCATTGCACTCTTGTGCCCCAGCGATAAATCTATTTAGATAATGTTAGAAACAAAATCTGCAATTACTCAAATTGGGAACAGCCAACCAACGTAGTACATTAACTGCTTATCATCTACCTCATTAACTACACATAGCAACTGCCTACGAGCAGCAGTATATTATGGTAATGCAGCTCAGGATAACTATCACCTATTCTCCAGCTCTGATACGTACATGAATGACATTGAGCCAACCCCAACTCCTCTTCCACAGGCCCTAACCATGGCACTATTTATTTTCATATTAACAAAAGCTAAAAACAGCTGTGTCGGCATTGTGGCTGGGGCTGAAACTTGGGCTCTGAAGCCTGGGGATGCCCTTAGGCACCTCTAATGGGTCATAAGCAAGGACTGAATCAGGGACGACCAACATAGAAGAGCCTCTGCTGCTTGAACCAAAGGACTAACGTGGTAACCTGGGTGGACAAAGACCTACACTGTGTTACATACTCCATGGTCATGGGGTTGAGGATGGCAGTTGCTTTAAAAGGCTAAGCTTCAACAGGAAACTGCAGGGCCACACTTTCTGTTACCACGCAATGCTTCCCTTCTCTGGACGCTTATATACAGAGACAGGAACCATTTGCAGAGACTGCAGACAGGCATCGCAGCATCAGTATTGTGTTTACTTTATAAATAAGTTCTTAAAGTTGATTAAGTTATACTAAAACTTATCTCAGTCATCAGAGAAATGCTTCAGGTTCCAATATATTTATATATTTATTTATTTTGTAACGGGGATGGCCCCAGACATCTGAGTATGGGATCTTCTTGCTGTTACTGTTGTAATTATTTAACTCAAGCTGCAGTTAGGTTTATACAGAATGGGAAAAATTCACCTTGGGCATATCTTCACTGGCTATAAGTAGTTACACCAGAGATAAAATTGTCCTGTTTCCTTGATTAAAAGCTACAATAGAGGTTAGCCATAGGAAGGAAAGAAAAAGAAAAATCACTGCCACTGCAAATAATAATGAAGTCTGATTCTATGTGTGATGCTGGAAGACTAGGTTCCAGCTCATGCCAAGATCCCCATGTCTCAGTTAGGTACTGACAAATACATCGCTGGAATCCGTCTGGCATACCAGTGTGTTAGGATTGTTAATATAGGTATTAGAATTATAAGAATGCTTTTAGTATTTAAAATTTATGTAATGCTTATAAGTTGCTATAGGCATTTATTTCACTTAAAACATCTGTATCACATAATATAAGGCAATATTTGAGCATTTGCACTGTAAAGGCAAGTCTACACTACATTAAGGCCTGGTCTACACTGGGGGCGGGGGGGAATCAATCTAAGTTACGCAACTTCAGCTACGTGAATAACATAGCTGAAGTCGATGTACTTAGATCTACTTACCGTGGTGTCTTCACTGCAGTAAGTTGATGGCTGATGCTCTCCCATCGACTCCACCTGCGCCTCTCGCCCTGGTGGAGTACCGGAGTCTACAGGAGAGCGCTTGGCGGTTGATTTATCGAGTCTAGACTAGATGCAATAAATCAACCCCACTGGATTGATCGCTGCCCGTTGATCCAGCAGGTAATGTAGACAAGCCCTAAGTTACATTGACTTACAGCCACCACAGAAATTAAACTGCTTTTGCATGTCCACACTATGCTCCTTGTACCGGCGGTATTCATCCTCACCAGGAGCGCTTACATCAATTTAACTGTCAGTGCAGGGCATTGTGGGACACCTTCAGAAAAGCAGCGGCAGTCAATGTAAGCAACACAGTGTCTACATTAACACTGCATCGCTCTAACTACATCAACTTAAGCACTACACCTCTCACAGAGGTGGAGTTATTAAGTCAGTGTAGTGGGCGAGTTACATAAGTGGGAGCTGCATTTCAATGTAGACACTTACACAGTTAGGTCAATGTCAGCTGCCTTACACCAATTATTAAAAATAGGTTTTTGTTAAATACCACTTCCTTTCTGCCCCACATATGAGAATGAATGTGATGTCAGCACATAGATAGGCTAGGTGAAATGTGTTGGGCTCAGTTAAAAACTGGCCAACTGATAGGTCTTGAAATGTAACTGTAAAGAGGAAATCATCAAATGGGAGCATTTCTATTGGGATCCAATACTATTTAACATTTTTATTAATATCCTGAAAGAAAACAAAATCATCACTAAGTTTGCAGATGACACAAAAATTGGGGGAGTGGCACATAATGAAAAGGACAGGTTACTGAAAGAGAACAATCACTTGATAAGGGGGCCACAGGCATAAAGATGCATTTTAATATGTCTAACTGCATACGTACAAAATGGGGGACTTGACTCTGGGAAGCAGTAAATCTGAAAAAGATCTGGGCAGTCGTGGTGGATATTCAGCAGAACATGAGCTCCCAGTGCTATGCTGTGGCCAAAAGGGTTAATGGGGTCCTTGGATGCATAAAAAGTGGAATCTCGAGTCAAAGCAGAGAGGTTATTTTACCTCCATCTTTGGCACCGATGTGACTGCTGCTGGAATGATATGACCAGTTCTGGTGCCCACAATTGGAGAAGGATATTGATTACTTGGAGGAGGTTCAGAAAAGTGCCACAAGAATGAATAAAGATTAGAAAACATGCCTAGAGTGAGATACTCAAGGAGCTCAGTCTATTTAGTTTAAAAAAGAGCAGTTTAAGAGGTAACTCAATCACAGTTTATAAGCAACTACAAGATATACAAAAAATTGATAATGAGCTCTTCGGTCTAGTAGAGACAGATACAACATGATCCGATGGCTGGAAACTGAAGCTGGAATTCAGACTGAAAATATGATGCAAATTTTGTAACAGTGAGGGTAATTAACCATTGAAACAATTTACCAAGAGTCGTGGTGGATTCTCCACCATTGGCAATTTTTAAATCACGATTGGATGTTTCTCTAAAAAATACGCTGTAGAAATTATTTTGGGGGCAGTTCTATGTCCTGTGTTACACAGGAGATCAAACTAGGTGAGCACAATGATCCCTTCTGGCCTTGGAATCTATGCCTCTCATCAGTGCACACTGTACTGAGAGAGGAAAGAGGCTCATCTACCCGGAGAAATTATGTTTTTAAAAGACACGACTGGCCTGATTTTCACGGGTCCTGAGAGTGTGTTGAAGTTAATGGCAGCTGCAGGTTCTCAGCACTTCTGAAAGGGAGGCCAAATGCCTTCTGGATGTGGTGGGGGAGGAGAGGCAGAAACAGAGCAGAGGGGATCTTGTTTGCCACTACAACCATCCTTCCTAATGCACACTGGGTATGGGTGGGGCCAGTATGGGTGGGGCCATTTTCCTGCCTCTGCCCCACCCAGAAAGAACATCTCTGGGTCCCATCTGTGCTGCACTGAACAGTGAGAGCCTCATCCTATTCCCCTCTGCCTGGGAATGACCAGGAGGAAGGGATTTCTGTGCCTTCTCTCCCTCTAGTGTAACCGCACAGGGCAAACATTTAGCCTATCGCTGGGTAGAAATGTCTTTGGAGAACATACAGTAAATACCCCATAAAAGCGAAATAGTAGTCTCTTCCCATATTCTGTTAAAATCAGAGCTTTAATACCCAACTATTCTCTGTTTAGGGCTGGGATTCTTAATCTTTTCTACCTGTAACTTCAGAATCACTGATTTTTCTGCATAAACACCCCCTTTCGTCCTCCTGTGACTCTGTTTGTTCAAAATTCTTGAAAATTGCAGCCTGTTTGTTAGTGTTTTCTGTAGCCACACTAAGGGTTTGGGATGGGGCATGAAGGGCTCTGGTATATAGAGTCCCAGGAGGGACAAAAGCTGTAAGGGGAGGATGTTTCACAAAAGATGAAATCATTTGCAGAAAGAATCTAAATTCCTCTGTTCTTGCACAGCCAACTAGATAAGAGTTCTTAACCCACAAAAAAATTGTGACAAAGAAGAGTCTCTCAGTATACTGACTGTTCATTATGCAACATGAAGTGTATTTTAATTGAATCAATGGCTAAAAGGTGGTTTCCTGAAATACTGTATCAGATACAGGTCTACTTGGGGGAGTAAATCCATTTCCTAAGAATATCTAACATTTTACAGATGGGAAACCAATGCAGAGAGAGTAAGTGTCTTGCCCAAAGGTCATACAGGAAGTCTGTGCAGAAAAAGGAATTGAATTTGGGTCTCTCAAATCCCAGGTTAATGACAACCAATGAACCATCCTTGCTCTGTTATATTATAATAGGGATACTGTGAAGATAATTACATGAAAGGTTGTGAGGTGCTCAGAGACTGCAAGGCCTACAAGACTCGGAGGCCATATAAGTACCTCAGATTCAAAATAAGCTTTTGATAAGGGAAATGTAAATTTTTAATCAAGATTTTTAAAAAGCCCTTGATATGTGGCCTCACTTCAAAGGATGCCGGGGGGAGGGCAAGGGTTTTATGATCTCTTCCCCCTCCCCCAGGCCAACTAGTATGTGTTTTAACCCAGCAGGGAGATGCAGGCTAATTACTGCTGACTCACTGAGGCAGGCGTAGCTCATTAGCTGCCACATGAGGGAGGCTTCCTCAGGGAGGAGCTAGAGACTGGAACAGCCAGGGTCTCAGGGTATGTCTACACTTACCATGGATCGACATCGACGCTGCCACGATCAATCCACCAGGGGTCAATTTAGCAGGTCTAGTGAAAACCCGCTAAATCAACCTCAGCTCACTCTCCCATCTACTCCGGTACTCCACTGGAATGAAAAGCGTAAGGTAAGTCGATGGGAGAGTCTCTCCCATTGACCCAGCGCAGTGTAGACACCGCAATAAGTCGACCTAAGCTACATCGACTCCCTCAATTAAGGAACTCTAAGAGCAGCCTAGCCCAGGGAGAAGGGTTCAGCTGGGATTCATGCAGCATTATTTTGGAATTACCTTTTTATTGGTAAGCCTTCCAAGTCTGCAGTGATTGGGTGGTGTTAGTTTGGCCTGGGTGGGGACTTTGGCAGCTTACTGTGTTTAAAACTGAAAAGATATGCCCAAGTTATTGAGGGATGAGCATTCATAGTGGTGCAAGGGATTTACAGGATACATAAATGGACTAAACCTCCTATCATCGCTCACATAAACTTGCCCTGGAAGGCTCTCAAAATAGCAAATATATACAGTGCTAATTGATAAACCCTAAGAGTAAAATTCATCCCCTATGTAGAGGGTCTGCACAAGCCCCTGTGGACAGCTTAAGTGGGGCTGAAATGGTGTACAGGCCCTAGCTAGGGCCCTCTGCAGTTGGATGAATTTCATCCTATAGGTGCATGAGATTATTACAGAAGGAATCCTAAAATCTCAGAATAGAAACCAAATGTGAAGAACTAATAACGACAAACAGGGTCAATTTTTATGTTACTTAATTTATTCTATTTTTGGCATTCTAGTCACTTATAAGTTCCTCCTTTCACATTTTAATTATTTCAAGTGCATTCCAGTCTGAATTACTGTCCCAGGCTATTACTTATTGAGAAACTAATTTGTTTCTTTAATGATTTCTCCTTTTAAATGAAGTGATTTTTTTTCCTGCCCATAAATTTAAAGCTTTTCCCTGTGAGTCCTGCATCTCTGGTGGAGGCAAGTAGGTGAGTCTGGGGAGGAAGTGTGGCAATCCAGGATGCTTTGGGAGGAACAGGCTGGTGAGTCGAAAGGGAGAAGGATTTGATTGGGATGGCAAGTACTGGGAAAGGGAAGGTCTCTGGGGCTCTAGTTCGGTAGAGAACTTAAGCATGTGTATAAATTGCACTGACGTCAATGAGAATTAAGCTGACTTGGGGCCAGTGTGAGCAGAAAAAGGAGTTAAATGTATGTTAATATTTCAGGCATCTTCTAATAGATGCATATTCAGTTTTGACAGGCTGCAAAGCAGAGTTCTTGGGCCTGCTTGACTCTCTAGAGTAAATACAGTGTTTGTAAGAATATGTGGGACTCTGGCAATATTGCTTTTTGGCCTGTGCTTTTTAAATGAATGTACAAGTTTAAAATATAAACCCACCTTGGGAGCCAGTATTCATGAACTGAGATATAAACCCCAAGCCACATTCAGCCCTTCCATAAGGGAGTTGAGTTTGCTTACACCGGGGTTGAATTTGGCTCCTGAGGTCTTTGTGTAAATAAAAATGGAGGGTCTTCAAATAATTCATCAGGGCAGCCAAATAACATTTTATTTTTCCTCTTCTCTGAGTGGTGACTAATACAATTCACTCTTAGGTCTTTTCTGAAGAGAAACGTCTGAAGCTCCTTTCCTCCTGTTCTTCTGCCTTCTCAGTACCCATTAGACATAGCACCATTCCAGGTGGTACCTCCCCCACATTAACCCTCACCACAACACTTTCAATAATACTGGAAATTGACGCTGGATTGCAGGTAATTCAGCTCTATGCTGTCATCAGAGCATAATTAGTAATGTCATTTTCAGTTCTCTGTCAACATTACTTTAGAGCATACAAGACAGACGAACCAACTGCTCCCAGATGTTAATGGCATGCCAAGAGAGCAGTTGCTACAGTCAGCAAGGTGCACTTGAGGGAAGTACTTATTGCCTTCTCATTCAACATCCAGGACTTCAGGCAGTGGCAGGCTACAAATACCTCAGCCCAAGCACCTTAAAGTGAATGGACTAATGCAGTTGTTAATGCACGAAACTTCCACATCAATGTAATCAGTGGACCTGCCTTTAAAAAAAAGATACAGGCTTACATCATTGTTCGGAATAAAATCTTCAGCCACAAATCACAATAGCACGTTCTGTGGAGAAAGGTGCTAAGGACTCAGCAGCCTTATTCTTATGCCTCTCAAGAAGACCCTGCTTTAGATCTCAATTTGCTTCTGTTCCATGCTACCTTGTGATGTTTTGCTTTGCAGAGCCACTTCTCATAGTCTGGTGGGGAGCCGACAAAACAATTGTTACCCCAATCAGACTACAAAAAAAACCCCCTTCCCACTCCTGTCCCGAGAGATCGCACCATATGAACAGGGCAGACCTCAGGAGTTGAGGTTATCTTCTGTTTTTAGCTCCAATTATTATACTGGAGAATCTAAAGTAGCAGAACATAACAGATATGTTATACTTACACTTATCAATATTCAGATTAGCCGTCCAACCTCATTCCCCAGAACTTGCAGTGCAATAAAAGAATCATAGATATTTTCGCAACCTAAAAGATATGTCTTGCCTGGCTTATTTCCTCCTACCTCTCATCCATTCTAACCAACCACAGACCACTTCCTTTCATTCTCATTTCATTCTCTTCCACACTGATTCTACCCTTGCATGTCCATGGTATGTTATCTTTCCCCTCTTGTGTCTCTTTTTCTGTTCTCCATCCCCTTTACTCCTCCATTCACATCACCCTCTGCTCTCTTTGCATAGCATTACCTTCTGGTCCTCCCACTTCTCTTTACTTCCCCTTCCCCCCACCATAAACAAATAATATCACATCATCCTCATATGATAGATAATATTACTTACATTTTCCATTGGGGAAACTAAGGCAGAAAAACTAAATCCATCATTTTTACAGCTGGGCCCCTAAAGTTAGGTGCCTAAATAACAGTGGCTTGATTTTAAGAGGTGCTGAGTACCTGCAGCTCTGACTGAATTGCAGATATTCACTGACTCTTGAAATCAGATCCTATTATAATAATTAGTCCCCCAGTAGAAGGGCTGCTCCAGCAGTCTTAAATCCCCAGCTCATGCACTTTGTTGGCCTGACGTAAAGAAATGCAGGCTACCCAACAGCTCCCACTGGTTTCCATAAATCCGTTTCTCTGTAAACCCAGACATGCGCATTTCCTCGTTTTCCTGGCTGGTTTGGTTTATGTCGTCCAACTGGGGATTTAACCAGACAGGTTTCCTGTTCTGTAAGGCTCAGAGAGCCGGAGTCTTGTCAGTTTCAATCCTCCACTGGCTCAGATGAGGCTTGACAACACTATGACATGCATTCTTGCGTCACCTCCTTGCACATACAGTCATGATACTGTCAGCTGGAGCTCCTTGTAGCACAGGCCTTATCTATTTTACCAGGAATGAGATTTCAGAAAAAAATTGGGGCAACTGCTCCCCTTTCCCCATACAAATGATCCCCCTCACACACACCCCTGTGGTACATGATAGATAATAAATAATAATTTAACTACCCAATCTAGGAAAATGGGACCATTGCAACTTTTATTTCATAGGCAGATAGTGAAGAATAGAAAAAATCATAGTGTCAGGTCTTGCAACCTTTTATGTCTCATTAAATGTGAGCTGAACAGGTATTACAATTCTTAGATTGCCTTGCAGGGAGAAATCACTTACCAATATCAGTATTTGGTAGGACGATCATGAGTCTTTCCCAAGGGGACATGAGATTCCCATTCTTTGTTTGCTGTGAAATAATTAGGGCCAAATTCTGGCTCTAGCTATGAAAGTGGCATAACCGTCGCCCAAAACAAGAACACATTAACGCTGCAAATTAAGGACCTAGTCCTGAGTGATGCTGTGAACCGTCTGTTGATATCCATAGGAATTGTGAAGGTCCAGCATTATTCATAATCAAGTCCTGAGTCCATGTTCTGGTGGTCCTCTTTCTTTGCCACAACCTATCCTATCCAGATTACTCCTGTTACTGGCAATCAGCCCATTGCATGCAACCTGCCCACGTCAACACCTCCTGCTGGGGCTCATTTCACAGAGCGTGTGAAGTGTGGTGTCTCAATGAATTTGGCAGAGAGAGTGTCAGAATTGGGGCAGGTAGTTGTGGGTACGCAAATGTCAGGATAGAATTTGGCCCTAAATCTTTTCTGGTGAGAGAAATTTCATTCAGGTTGATTACTTTTTCATTTCTTTATCTGGTTGTTGTCATGAGAGTCACACAAAATCAGTGCATCAAAAACAGTCAAAGGCACACAAGGAAAAACAAACACACACATCATACGTTAAACCAATAAAAATATGTAAAGCAATGTAATTTCAGAAGTAATTTATTATCTTTCCAATTTAAACTCTACTAAAAATTCATGAGCATCTATTAGAATTATTCCATGGAAAAGCTAAGGAAACATGTTAGGATTGATTTATTTCTCTCTCCCCCTTTTGATAGCTAACTGTGCAACCTATTTAGAGCAAATACCACAGGATCTTCTTGCAATGAGAGAAGTCCTTCTCTATTTGTCAGTCTACACTTCCTTTTGAATAGAGTCATTGTTTACCCAGGGGACAATAACATTGCCAGAAAGGTGATGCAGTTTTTGTTACTTGTTGGAAAGTGATCGTATTTTCAGTAATTTCCCAGGATTTACAGTTCCAACCTACAGAATAGAGCCAGAGGCACATTCTCCCTGGGTCTTATGGATAGCATGTCATAGCAAATAGCATGCAACAAGGAACTGCATGCCCTGACAATGAGTCACTGGTGTTTTGCAGCTCCTGGGGTTGCAGAGCTGCATTGCTAAAAATGAATAGTCATCGTTTTTCTCATGCCACAAAGCCTTCTTGGTGGGGAAAGGGAGTAATGGAGTGAGTCAGTGATGTCAGATTTTATTACTGGATAATTTAAATGCTATGTTAAAGTCACGCTGGCTTTTTGTCTCTGAATTACTGAAAGCTCTGCTGCATGATCAAAATCCTTCTCTTTAAACACCGTATTCGACATGTTTGTTGTTTCTGGAAGGATTTATTATGAATGACATAATATAATTAGCAGAAAGTGCTTCTCAGAAATACTCTTCTATCTGCAGAGTTTGCAATGAAATGGGTGTGAATGGGCACAGCCTGTTAGTTTATAACTCACAGAGCAAAAACAGAACAGGCATTTATAAAGCAAAACCTACTGCCACAGGATCGTTCTCAGCGGAACAGCATGGAAGGAAGGGGAGGTGGTATCAGGCAACATGGGGGCCAGCATCATAGAGTAAGCAGGTTACTCCTCAGGGGTCCTAGTAGGTTATAACCCGGTGGTTCCAGCACAGGGCGGGGAGCCCAGACTTCTGACTTTTGTTCCTGGTTCTGACAATGAATGACCCATTCTCTGGCTTTGCTGAATTATGGTAGGGCCAAACTCATCTTCTACTCAATCTAGAATCAGATCCTTAATTTTGCCGTATCTACAGTTTATGCATCTGTAAAATTGGAAGGATACCAGACAGACAGGGCCCATGTATAGTACACGAGCCACTGTGCTTAAACTCTGTTCACAGGCTAGATGCTAACTCTAAAGTGTGTCCACCAGATCCCGCCACACTCACTCTGGCTAGTACATTACTACAGAAGTAATTTCACTGATCTCAACCGGAATATTGTTGACGTACATCTATAGTGCACACTCCTATTGGCGGTGTGTAGAGTACATATACTACATGCCCCTCCCCTAGAACAGGTATAAATAGCGGGGGTAGTTGAAGCAGAAAAAGATTCTGGAAGTGAGGAAAGACTCTGGCAGAGAGGGGAAGCCTCTGGCAGCTCCCTGCTGTGGAGCCTTTCCCCACTGCTCCCCCACCTCCACCAGAGTCTTTCACTGGCATGTGTATGTACACACCACAATGTGGAAGCATGCAACCTGCTTTTCACTAGGATATATGAACTACACATACCCTACACACCACTGCCAGTGGTGTGCAATATAGACATAGCCTTGGGGTGGGGCATTACTCAGGAAGATTAAGGGTGGCTAAGTTAGACTCTAAGTTAAAGTAATAGTCCAAGCCCACTCGCTAACCCATGATTAGACCCAGGCTACACTCTGACAAGCTATTCTCCATTGGTTACATCTGAGTTTTAAATCATAACTGAACACATGTTTGGAAGTAAACTGCAAAACCACTGTAGAGTGGACATTACCCATCCCCACTGTGGAGTTGGGATGCAGGCTTAATTAAATTCAGGTTTGTGATTCCCTTTGAGATTTTAAGATAAAAATTGCTACATACATGCAAATTATTATTATGCTATAAAACTCATCTCCCTTCTAGGGCTCGAGGAAATGGTTACAATCATGAAAGAGCTGAGCAGACCCCCGATACTCAACATCCTCTAAGTAATTACAGCATCTCAGAGTAAGTTAGTACAAAAATCAAAAGTAACAACACATCTCAATGTGCGTAGTATCAAAGTGAAATGACAACAGCCCATCTCTTAGCAAGGAAAACAAATAAAGAGCAACAACTGCTCCCCTCAAAGTATGTCAAATTCAGCAACACTCAGACCAGCCACTGTATTACATATCCTCTGTGTCTCAGCAAACAGAAAATGACTCTATTAATGGTCTGTGATACAACAGCCCGCAGGGTTGCTACCACAGTTGTAATCAGTGAGGCAGTCAGATCCTGACTCTCTCTTGCTCCTCCAAGTGACAAGTCTAGGGTGTTTACTTCTAATGCATGTCAAATAGTGCCAGTAAAATATTTTAAAACTGTCTAAACTCTCCTAAAATACTCTGTATAATTTCATTTTACCACAGCACAAAGCATGACGGGGGGTAAAGGTTTTACTGGCGCTCATTTGAGGTACCTGCATCGCTCGCCCATGGCTTTGTTAGCTGTTAGTAATGCACATAAGCGGCAGCCTCAATTCAACAAGGCACTTGAGTTTGTGCCTCACTTTGGACCCTTCTGAGATTCCTCACATGCTTAATGTTAGACATGTGCTTAAATGCCTTGCCGACGTTAGTCCCGGTCAGCCCCTCATGTTCACAAGCACGAAACTCAGCCACATATTTAAAGAGCATTTTTGACACTGCACTAAGTGCAGTTGCCACCCATAGCACAATTAGGGTAGTGGACGGAAGGCCATTCTGCATCCTATTGGAAGAGAGTTTCCAATCAGCCGAGATCTTAATTCAAACACTTTATTAGATCACCACTATAGCAAGTGTCTGCTCAGTTACTGTGATAAAGCCAGGATTATCACTGAATCAGGCCTCGCAGATGATTCATCAATCCTCTTTGGGTGACACCTTAAGCTCATATGCTATATTTAGTGAGGTTAACACCAGGAAAAACCCTTATCCATTAATTCAGTGTGAAAGGAAGCCTTACTATTGCCGCAAGCCATTTCTCCATCCCGTGTTGACTTCATGTTATGTACTTTAGTGCCATCTAGTGTTAGACACTTGAAGTCATTTAGCTCAGACAGAAACCTGGTTGTTTAATAATTAGGTTCCTGATTTGCCTTTCCATTTAATTGATATGTTTTGTCTAAGCACTGGCTATCCAATTATTTTTTATAAATGAAATTAAATTATTTGCACTTTCTGATCTTGTATTGTAAGCCCTCTTAGTGGCAAGTGTGAAATTTAAATTGTCTTAGAAAAATAAAAAAATAGGCAGAAAGAGGCTAAGAATGATCTAGGAAATTCTGTAAAGAAATAAGGAAACATTTGACTCAAAGATAATTGTCTGATTCCTGCCCAGATCAGTAGCAGGTGTGGTAGCCTATTTGAAGTGAGTTAGTGTTCTTAGTTCCTTTCCTGGTGGACAAGCAACCAGCTTGCCAAAACTAGCACCACAATTAGAAATATTTGGTACCCACAGATATAAGGGCCTGATCCTGTAAACATTTAGGTCTTGTCTACATGGTAAACCACTGCACAGCAAGGCAAGGTGTAAATCACAGCCACGCAGCAAAGTCCCATGTGGACACTGCAGTGAAAGTGAAAATGCAGTGAAAGTCTCAGGGCACGGTTTCACATACTATGCTTTAAGTGGTAATATGCTAAGTCACAATCTGGGACTGTAAGTGCACTGTAGTAATGTCCATGTGGGACATTACTGCGTGGCAAGCTGGTCCACTGTAGATTTGCACCCTGGCTTGCCACACAATAACTTGCCATATAGACAAGCCCTTAGTCAGCCCTAGCCAGGCAAGTAGTCCCAATGAAGCACTCCTGTGGGAAAGAACTACTCTAAGACATTTGCCCTTCCCTATTTTTTATTAAAATTACATTGATTGATTGACTTAAGATCCTGCCATTTATTACAACATACATGACATTTCATTTTATTGCCCTTCAGGGATAGCTACTATCAGACTTAATACCGAATGCATACATATATTATTTTTAATGAGCTACGGTAGTTTAGAGACTCATATTTTATTGGGTTTTTACAAAGTATGGGTCGCTTCTAAAATTAACTATTAAAAAAACCCAGTGGAACCATTAAAGATGTGTACATGCCTTAACTGAGAAACCACATCATCTTATCCGTGTAACCTCTGTCCTCCCGTGCCTTTTGTACCTTTGTTTTATTATCCTCATGTGTCACATCTGAACATCGATTGTAGGCTCTATGGGGCCAGATCTTAGGGCAGGTGTACACTACCACTGAAGTCGATCTAACTTGCATCACTCAGGGATGGGAGAAAAGACACCCTTCCTCCCCCCAAGCGACACAAGCTACAGTGACCTAAGCACTGTCCACACCGGTGCTATGTCAGCAGGAGACGCTCTCCTGCCAACATAGCTTCCGTCTTTAGCAGAGGTGGAGTAATTATGCTGACAGGAGAGCTTTCCCCTGTTGGCATAGAGTGTCTTCACCAGATGTACTACAAGGTGCAGCTATGATGATGTAGCAATTCTAGTGTAGACCTGCCCATACCTGTTACTGTCAAGGGCCTACCCAACTTTTGGGTGCTCAGAAATAATGAGTAACATAAGCAATAGTAATAAAGAAATTTCTATCTTGAATCAGTTACTTTAGGGCTGGTTATTTGGAGAACTTAACACCTCCTAAAACCCATAAAGTCCCCATGTATGTAACAAGTTGCCAGTGCAAACAGTACTTCCATTCTGAGATGATTTTATTTTATCGGCAATTTTTCAAAGATTGGTGCTTCATTAGCAGCTGCAAAATACCTGCATGCCATAAATTATACTAAGCCCAATTAACTAATGAATCCTCCCAGCATTCCTGTGAGGTCAGTGATATGATCCCCATTTTGTGTGCAAGAAGGCACAGAAAGATTAAGGTCAAAGATTTTGCATCATAAGTTGTTGGGTGTTCAACTTCACCCCTGAAGGGCCTGATGTTCAGAGCTGATGACCATCCACAGCTCCCACTGTCTCTCTTACTAAAATGCAAGGTCATACACCTAGGAACAGAGTGTAGGCCTGATATAGCTGCATCCTGAATTTAGAAAAAATGAGCCACTTGCATATGTTGGGGCTTTCTTTTGACTTTAGAAATTATTATAGTAGATAAATATTTCCTATATCGTTTGAGACATACTCTACATAGTAGATTTCTTTAAATTACTTCATTCACTTGCAGCTGTTTTCAGTTTGTCTCTTAAGGTTCTTATATTGATGCACATCTCTGGTATCTGGGCCCTTCCTCTCTTGAGTGTGGGGGAGTTCAGCTCCCCCTCTTCCTTCCTCTTCACTGGCTGCTTAAATGTAGATTCATCATGGGGGAACACTGGAAGTGGGAGGGAACTGGAGGGTTTATGGAAAAGCACCAGCACCAGGTAGGGTATGCAGAACGGTCCAAGATTGGCATCCCCTATCTTCATAGATTCCAAAGCCAGAAGGAACCATAGTGATCATCTTGTCTCATCTCCTGTATAGTACAGGCCAGAGAACTTCACCAAAATGATTGCTGTCTGAACTAGAGCATATTTTACAAAAATATTCCATCTTAATTTAAAAATGGCCAGTGATGGAGAATCCACCATAACCTTTGGTAAATTGATCCAATGGCTAATTACCCTCACTGTTCAAAATATACCTTTAATTTCCAGTCTGAATTTGTCTAGCTTCAACTTCCAGCCATTGGATCATGTTATACCTATGTCTGCTACATTGAAGAGTCCATTCTTAAATATTTGTTCCCCGTGTAGGTACTTCTAGACTGTGATCTCAAGTCGCCCCTTAGCCTTCTCTTTGTTGTGCTAAATAGATTGAGCAACTTGAGTCTGTCATTATAAGGCATGTTTTCTGCCTCCTTTCTTCTACAAGAAGATATGTCACCTGCTTGTTCCATTCTCTAGAGAGGGAAAGAGCAAAGGGTCTGCTCTCTATAGCTCTCCCATCCTCCCAAGGAAAAAGGAAATCCTGCTGCTAGGTTTTCCTTCCTTCACCAAAAAGAAAAGGAGTACTTGTGGTACCTTAGAGACTAACAAATTTATTTGAGCATAAGCTTTCGTGAGCATCCGATGAAGTGAGCTGTAGCTCACGAAAGCTTATGCTCAAATAAATTTGTTAGTCTCTAAGGTGCCACAAGTACTCCTTTTCTTTTTGCGAATACAGAATAGTACGGCTGCTACTCTGAAACCTTCCTTCACCAGAGTTTGTCCAGTTTTCTCCCTCTCCCCCAGCATGACACAGTGAATATGTGCATGCAGCTGGGGTGAAGAAAGTGGTTGGGAGGGAAAAAGTTGTTTCCTTACACAACTCCATACTATGTGTCTACACATACATACACACACTTGTTTGGGTGGCTATAGGCATGTTTGGAGACAAACTCCTTTTGCATTCATTTATTCCCTTGTGCACAGTTATCTTCACCTGATCATATCTCATCCCGCAAGATGATGCAGTGTCACTATGGCACATGACACCAACAACTATGGTGACATACAACCACCAGAACTAGTGAGTTCTCCTTCTCCTCTCTGATATGTTTTAAACACTGCTCACAACATGCCTGTGTAAGAGGTAGGTACGTGTTAACCCCCTTTTACAGATGGAACAGAAAGTATAAGTGACTTACCCAAGGCTTCATGATGAGTTAATGACACAGCCAGGAGTAGAACTCAGGACCTTCTGACTTCTAATGCTGTCCCTATACCTGCAGATAACAATAAAGCTTAGCACAGACTTTCCCATACCTGGGCCTAATTTTGAGTTTGTGACTAAACCAGATGTCAGGTGAGTGTTGCCTACTCTGTAATTTTGTATTAGGCATTTTAATTACAATAATAACCCTGTGTATTTAAATAGGGCTGTTTCATCTGTAGATCTCAAAACACATACAAGGCGGGGAAGAATTGGCATCCCTATTTTATATATGGGGAAACTGAGGAACACAGGTCAAGTGACTTGTCCATGGTCAATGAGGAAGCCAGTGGAAGAAAGGTGAGAACAAAACTCTGACTTCCTGACTCCCAGTCCCTGAGCTCTATTCGATTGCGCTGAATGCAGAGCTTTATAACTAATGCAATGACTCTTCTTTCAAAACATAATGGGACAAGAGACAGGATCTTTTGAGAAGATGTTTTAAAAGGATATAGAGAGGGAGATACAACTTATTAGCAAGCAGTGTCATTTATAAAATTTAAACTATTTGAGATTTTCCCCTAAACGTCTCTTTGTTGTGATTAGTAGATGGTATTGTAGGCCTGGTTTTGACATTCCCATTTCCAGGCCAGATCCTGTAAGCCCTTGCTCACGCACATAGTACTTATATGAGCTGTCCTCCTGACATCAACAGGATTATTCATATAAATAAGTAAGGGAGTGTGGATCAGATTCCTTGTAAGGCCCATGCACTGTGTATAATCTGATATAGATTTTTCAGCACAGATAGGCCTACATTTGCAATGTGGCATTGACATTTTGCAACACTGATGTCTCTGATTGGTTCCCAGGTAAAGCAGGGTTTGTGTGTGTTTGATAAATGGTACTATACAAATTAGCATGAGAAGTGTTGCCAGAAGCTCTGATTTTAATCTTGATATTTTTAGTATGTAATAGTGATGTTTTAAAAGATCCGCACAACTTTTAAATCTTGTGTTAAATGATCTTCTGGACTCACCTGTGAAATATCTGAACAAAATAGCACATGCTTTTGGGACTACGTGTTGTGTCTGGTAATTACTGATTTATTTAATGTCATGAGTTACTAGCAGCTCACCAGGATCAACAGCAATAGCAGTATGAATGACAGGTCTTCCTGAAAATGAATTCAGAAACAGAGAGGAGAGAATTTACAACAGTTTCCAAAAGCAAAACATTCTGGCAAGTCTGTATGCACAATAGCACTTTACAATCATCCTCTATGGGAAGCTAACATTTTCTATTAAAGCCTGCCATCTAGAGGCACACGAGGCATTACCATTTTGGATTACTAATGTACAAAGTTGTTATCCAAGATTAATAGACAAAAATAAAGAAATATATTTTCATAGGGGCGCAGTCAAGTTAAAAAAACAATATCACCTTTAAAAATTATTATTGTTTACTTAGCCTTGTTAGCAACATCACCTTAGAAGCATTACACTGAAATCCACTTCCAAATAAAAATGGTATTTCATCAAATTTGTTTGCATAATTTTATGCTAAGTTTTATGCCAGATTCTATGCGAATGGTTTAGTCCATTTAATGTGTTTAGATTGGAATAGTTCTTGAGCATGTGTATTAGCTTACTTAGGTCATAATGCTAACAGGCTGCTCTTGGAATGCTGTGTACTCCTTGCCAGTATAAAGCTTTTTCTGAACTAGGAAAATAAGCTTTGTGTGACAGTGAGTGTGAAAGATGCTTCCCACAAAGTAGTGTTGAAAATGGTTGCCCCACTGGTGTGGACAAGGTCAATGGATGCCCATTATAGCAAAGTATACTAGATGTCTAGCATGCTTTGCTGGGCTTAAAGTAAAGAGGCATGCACTTCCCCTCCTCTTCTAAAAACAAAGGGAGAAACCATTTTCCCTTTCCCCAGTGGGGGGAACGTTTCAAAGCCACTGTGCTTTTTGGCTGGTAAGTCTAGGGCTGATTGGTCACAGGAGTTTGAAGTGGAGTGGGAGAAGGAGAGGAGCTGCTACTAGGTTAATTAAAAAAGAAATAGTATTCCACTTTTGTGAAAGACGCAAAAAATTGTCTCATTCAAATTCTTCAATGAAATTGAAAACAACATCTAAAATTACACTAAATTAACATTTTTGATTCATATTGAAATGTTTTGATTTGATTAGCCTCTTCAATTTCTTTTCCTTTTTTATTTTTTCCATTGGAAAAGGGGATAAAAGTAAAAATAAATAAATACAAAGGGTGACAAAATGAAAGAAAAAACTCAAGCCTTAAAAAAAAAACCTTAAATTTTTTTTCATTTTTTTTTGTTAAGAAAGTGGAACATTGTTGCTGAAAGTATTTTGTTTTGGTCAATAAGCTATTTTTCATCAAAATACCTTGACAAAAAAATCTTTGAGCAGCTCTGCTAGGGAAGTGTATGGGGCTTAGTCTTTCCTACCAGTAGGTGGAGCAGCAGTAGCACCTGATGCTAGAGGAAGAGGTTTTCCAGCTGGGAGCCCCCTATGTCAAAAAGAATATCTGTCACCCTGTTGGTTCCCCTCCCACCCAACGGGAAAGACAGATAAATAATACATAAAATACACAGAGTTTGCGTGAAATCTCTCCACTGAAATGTCTTAAAATCTTCCCAAGTGCAGGGAACTGCATCCGATGTTTCAAAGTGTGCCGGGGGAAAAACTATAGCCCCACCCGTTTTATCTGTCTTGACATCAACAGAGATTCACTATCCTGGCCCAGTCTATTTGGTGGCATTTATAGGAATGGTTTGGAAACGTTACACAACTGCACACACAGTGTTGACTGTGGACCTGAACTGCTTTCAGATACAATTCTTCTCTTGTCCCTCTTGTGAGTCAAGATACCATGACGGGTGCAGTATCAAGGGATAGAAACTCCAGATTCTTCTCCTTGCTGCAGCCCAGCACCCAAAGATGATGTAGCATCTCATTGACACATAATATTGAGACTCATAATCAGAGCTGCCCTCCTATTTTGATCTGCTTTAACAACTGGTGCTTTCAATAAATCATAGAAACGTAGGACTGGGAGGGACCTCGATAGGTCATCTAGTCCAGTTCTCTGCACTGAGGCAGAACTAAGTATTTGGTACAATGATAACAGTGGGACAACTTTTAAATACTACAGGAGAGAGACACCCATGGATAAAAGTGGCTGTTTTTCAGTGTAAAGACAACAAAAAGGAATTGTACCTGATACATGTTTACAGCTGCAGCGTATGGGATTGTGAGGTGTGAGGCTAAATATATACCTGGATAGTTAATTATGACTCTTAATTCCTATTCTAAAAGGTCTGCAAGGTTTCTTATTTTTGACTCTAATCCTTTCAACTCATACTACATTTTCACTCTCCTTCCTGTAATTCCCCCAGCCATCGACCCCTTCTCTTCTCTCCCAATCTCTGACCCGCTTGCCCAGTCCTTCCATTCTACAGTTCCATTGCCAACAGTACAAAAGCAAACACCCTCCTTCCCCACCCACATCTATAACAGTCTCCCTGGAAAGTGCAAAAATCCCCTCCCATCAAAACCAACATTCCTCGGGAAAAAAATTCTCTCCAAAACAAACATTCCCAATGGAACATGCAGGCCCAGCAAAATCCCTTCTACTGTTTCCACACCCCTGAATTTATATACCTGCTTTCCTGGCTTGGTACAAGCACTGAGAGACTTTCCTAGTCCTTTCCCCCCATCCCCATCCCCATGCAGTCATTAAGCACACCACTTCCAGTGAGGGCCCTGCTGACCCCTGACCAGAGCTGGGGAAGAAGCTGTGGGACCAGAGGTCAATGAGATGTATTCATAGCTAAGGGAGAGGAAGCACAGGGGCTGATTGACACTTTCAGCAGTTGCACCTGCCCTGTCCTTGCTAAGTGTGTTTTGTGCGCTGAGGGCTAACTGTTTTGGTACATGGTATGGTGCTCCAGTACCATAGAATCATAATCAGTAATACCTATGGATGCCCTATGCTGTTACCTTTTGGACTCCTGTGCCCCATCTTGATGCTGTTAGGGTTGGAAGCTGGTTTGTAAAATGAAGGACAGACCGAGGACCCAAAGGAAAATGATAAATCAAATAGAGAGGCATAACTTCACCTTTCCCTCAGAGTAAAATAAGTGATCTGAAGTCCTCCAAGGAGAAATGATCCCTTCTCAAAACGCTGTGTTGGATTTTCATGAAGGTGCTGCCAAGGTTCTCTCTTCATTTGAGTGGCTCTGTTCTGGAAATCCTTAGATACTAGGGTTATTTGTTGCCTGCTTTACAAACCTGGACTCTGGTGCAGCTGACTATTGCTTGTTTGCCTTCTGAATTCCAAGCTCTCTGCTCTGCCAGTCCTGCAGGTTTACTGGTGACATGTGAGTAGTTACTTAAATGGAAAACAATACCAAAAAGAAAACATGATGGCAAATTCTGAAACAAAAGAAGAAGAGGCTAAAGGGAAGGAGTGGAGCACCCATTGGGCCATGTTCTGCAGGCCTTACTTGGGCAACTCTTCCAACTGAAGTCAATGGGAATTTTGACTGAGCGGAGATTTTAGCATTTGCACGATTCATTTTAATACTATTTACAAGAGCAATTGGAGAGAGAATCCCACCCGCTAGGGTCCTGTAACAGTCATTTCAGGAGAGGGACATAATTTAGCTTGTAAATAATTTCAATGTCTCTAGAGACCAGAATGCACCACTACAGCAGCCAATGAAAAGCAGTTTCCAGAAGATATTGTGCCTTTAGCACAGTTATTTCCTATTCTCAGTATCATAAAAAACAGTTGTATCTCAAGACCCACTTGTGTTCTAGGAGTTGCATATGAATCTCTCACTCCAACGTGGAAAAGGGACTCTGTTGCTTCCACAGCACCATTCCCATTAACCCCTGAGACAGAACTCTCTGCTGATGTAGGGATCTATGAGAGTGGGGAGCGAGCACTGTGCTGTCTGGAGTATGAGCAGGCAGAATGGAGCTGTGAGGAGGGATAGGTGTATTTTCCTCCAACTAGCAAATACTGAAGATTAGGAAGGACCATTAATAGAGCCAGGAGCCATACTGACTTTCCTCAGGAGCCTTCACCATGATGGGCAAGCTGCCTTAAAGATAACCTTAAATCTCTGCATGGATTGGCTGTGGCACTCAAGGGATCTTCAGAGGTGATGCAAGGTTTCACATATGGAAGAGGTGGTGTGGGGATCAGACTAAGCATCACAGAGTTTCCTTACCACTATGAAGTTATTTCCATATAAGGGCAAGACCTAGCCCATAGATATCACTACACTGTTACTGTGGGCAAAGACAGACATTTTCATGGCAGCCACTGTCTCTGACGAGAGAGAGTGTTTCTGAAAGATAAAAATACATCCAACATTCAGTGGTTCCTCTGCTACTTCAGTTGTGGAAGTTCTACCCTTATATCAGCTCCTAGAGTACTGGCTTTGCTGGAATGGTGAGGGTTCCTTTGGCTTGTCTGTATGGTCAGAAACTGCCTTCTTGGGCTGCTCCAGAGAATTTGGACGCACACGGGATTTGACCGTTATAAAAGCTGTCCAAGGTTTAAAGCCAGAGTTGGTGCCAGTCCACTGAGTGGGCAGGCAGCCTCACGGAGTCCAAGTAGTCGGGATATTGACTTGCACCTGAGCTGAATGCATCATGGATCTGGAGGCTATGGCTTCTTAGGTCATTGCACCAGGACACTGTGGCTCTAGCACTAGAGGGACACTGAAGACCTTTTCAGCAACTCCTTTCCAAGGCTTGACATGGCCATTGCTGGGAGTGCTGATGCTGAATTACTCTGAGGGCACTTGAATAGAGAAATTTTAGTGCAAAGACCCAGACCTTTGCGGACTAAACTTCAATCCTTGATCACAAGTTTTCCACTCCTCCCTTTTCCAAAGGAGAAATGCAGGGTGTGTGTGTGACAGCTCTGTCTTGTTCTTTGTTGGGAGGTATTAGTCTTTGGAATTAGTCTGCTCATCCTCACTCTCTGGCTGAATCTCAACAGTGACTACCACAGTCTTCCACATGGTTTCAACCATCTCTGTGGTAAACCATTTCTCTGCTTTTTTGGCTGAAGGTTACCATGAGCTGAAAACAGGAGGTTAGCTTCTTTGGGGAAGACCTTGGATCTCACATGACGAGGACTTGGAGAGGTGAATGACTTTTTTCCTGTGGGTTCTGGCCTTTTGGCTTTTTTTAAAAAAAACTTTTTTGGGGAGAGTGGTTATCCCCTTTTGAAGACTGATCTCTTTTCTTAGCTGTTCTCCTTTTCAGGTCTTATCCCATGGGTGAACTGTGTGTCCGTGTGTATTTCTCTCAAGTCCCTGAGCTTGATCTCATATGTAATTGGAGAGGAAGTGAAAGGTACATTCCTGAGAGAGTGTGAATACTGCTCTTGGGAAGAAGGAGAGTCAGAAAGGATGTCAGATTCCTTGATAAGTCACATTTCAGAACCCGGAAGAGTGCTCTGGAACTTTTCTCTTTTGAGGTGGATTGGGTCAAGGGAAGAATTCTTGATCAGAGAGAAGAGTCCATTCTGTTGAGTCCCAAGTGATGAACAGAACTGACACACTTTCACAGAGGTGTCTCCTGAGGAATCTCTTCAGATGTGGGGAATGCAGAGGCCCCAACAAGCTCTCCAGACTCTGAGACCTTTCCTTAAGCAGAGTGAGGGGCTGCAGTCTGGAAGCAGCTGTGCCACAGCTGGGACTGCAATGGATAAAGCAGGACAGTTGAACTGCCACTCTATTTACACTGCCAATAATTGGAAAATCAGGTGTCTGGGTAAAAGAGGTGTAGCCAAGCCCCAGAACCCCATGGAAAAATCCAAACAGCCTCTGGTAGTTACAGAAAGTTCAAATGTCTTGTATTGAGGAGGCTCAGGGTTCAGTAATGTTGGCACAGCCATGCATTTATCATTTTTGTGGGTATAGGGCAGCATCCCAGTTTTGAAAACAAGCTCGTAAAGTCCATGAATCTACTCCTCAGAAGTCACCTAACCAATTAGTAGATATCCATGCAGTGACCTTTATTTAATTTATATAAACTATTTTGGTAATGAATGTAATCTTTGTAAAAAGTACCCAGAAGTCAGACCCACAAATTAAAGTCCTATTTATCCACTGTGGCAAATTGCCAGCACTACTCTGATGGGTCTCACGCTTACTCTTCTTGGGGGGGCGGGGTTCAGGGCACCGTTTCTTGCCCCTGAACTGGGGTATTAACTGCCCCACTAGTGTCCTAGAGGAGGGGAGTGGAGAGGGAGGGACCCGCCCCCCCCCCTACTCCGGGTCCCAGCCCAGGGGCCCTAGGGATAGCAGTAAACCACTAGAACTAGCGGTTCCTTCCCTAGGCTACTTCCCTCTCCTGCCCTTCAGCTTGTGGGGCTCCCTGCCCTCCCTCTGCACAAACCAGGTGTCCCTTTACCTAGGGTCTTGGTCTTCTTAGCCCACCGCAGCACTTCTCCAAGCTCTCCTCTGCTTCCCTCCAAACTGCTCTCTGCTCCAACACCAATCCACTTTGCTTCAACTCCTCCAAACTGCTCTCTGCTCCAACACCAATCCACTCTGCTTCAACTCCTCCTCTTGTCTGATTGAAGCAGGGGTTTTTTATCATGTGGCTGGCTTCAGGTGCTTTAATTAATTTATAGCAAACTTTCTTCCCTCTACAGGGAATAAGGCTCCCTTCTAACACTCTCCTGCTGCCCTCTGGCCATGCTGTATCACACCACAGACAGATGTAACACAGACAACTGCACTGCAAATTCTCTGCACCGCCTCAACAATGTGCCTCAACTAGTACTCCTCTAGAGAGGAGGGTAGTACAGTCTCCATGTCCATTCAATCCTTGAGTCTGACAGCAAGGGTGTTGATTAGAGACTTGTGGTTTGGGGGTTTTGCAATATGAACGTCTGTCCCCTAAGAACTAGGCTAAAACCAACTCATTGAACATAGCTCAGCTACAGAGCTGCTCTCCTGACTCACCATGCAACACATGTGGGATACAGCAGCAGGAAGAGCTGTGATCAGAACCTAGGCAATAGTTTTGTGTGTGTGTGTGTGTTTACAGTATATGAGCAACATTCTACACACAGAACACTTCAGAGGCTTCTCATTAAAAAAAACACTGGAAATCATTTTTATTTTGGTGAACTATTTCTTAAATACTATTAAATACACTGGACTCTCAACACACTCCTAATTAGAAAACAAAACTACAGCTTGCCTAATGGTCTCTGAGGCTACTGCATACTTTTCCATTTTATTATTTCATGTTCTTAACATAAAACAAACCCATTCAAGGACTGCATACCATTTTATACAGAGTACATAACAAAGGCTGGGATTTGCAAAGGACTCAGAAGGAGCAAAATGTCCAAATCCCATTGAAATTCAATGGATTTGGACACAAAACTCCATCTCAGCTAAAGTGTTTTGAATGATACATCCCCCAGTGTCTTGGCCATTTTATGCATACACAGTGCTCTCACTGATTTGTACAGTTCTTATGGTTTACTGTTCACATCCGTGACATCTCATCTCCTCAAGGCTTGCACTGGCTTTCTTTACTAATGTACTTGAAGGAAAATCATTTTTAAGTTTGCATTGATTTGTGGCAATTTTAGTGTTCAACAATCAAATCTACACTTTTCCTCTTTAAATGGGAATGTAATTAATTCCACTTGTTCAACAATTAATTAGTTCACAGAGTCTTCTTCCTTCTATATTGAACTTGACTACTGATAATTTTCTATATGAAAGGAAAAGATGTGAGGAGCACAAAACATTTCCCAGTCACTCTGTATAAAACCCTTTCCAAACGTAGTTCGCAGCAGTATCATATGGTTTGCTTCATAAGAGAACTATACTCTTCTACCAGTTTCTTCTTCTCATTTAGTTTTTCCAGTACTGCATCCATTAAATATGAAGCGAAAGGAAACTGAAAAAGAAACATAAGAAAAATGGTTACTGAACTCCATATTTCCTTCAGCTGAAAAATATATGCTAAATATCCTTAAACCATTACATTTCACTTATTTCTGACAACTAGCACCCACTTGCACACATCTGATCTTTTAAAACTGATCTGCCTGGTTAGTGTGTGTAACTTTGTTCTTTATCATAAAAATGATAAAAGAGCAGAGTAAAATGAAAAAAGATAAACGCCTTATTGAACAATTCATGGTTTACTGACCATGTTAATGATGTAATCTACAATACTAGCAGCTCTGTCATTTATCTTCAATCAGCTGATCAATATGAGGTTACAGTCATCTCTAGGGCACATATAAATAGAAGGAGTACTATATGTTCACTATGCTCAAGAGAGTGAGACAGAACTATCAATACAGCTCTCTGTGCTGCTGCTAAATGTCTTAAGAGTAGTATAGTGAAACTTTTGTGAATAAATGCAGAAAAAAAATCTCCATTGATCAGGATGTTGCAGAGAAGTCTGTTACTCTAAACATAATGGGAATTTTACAAAAAGCTGAGTTTACATATTTTACAGAAAAGTTAGATTCAGTCTGGTATCTACTTTCAAACCCAGCTTTTTAAAGGAAAACAACTGGTGTATTGTCCTCTATTATGTCTTTAAGACTTAACATATACTAGATATTGTTGCATGTAGTTTGGACGTTTTCAGTGTATATCATACTGTACAAAATGGTGTAGATTCAGCCCTGGATAGATTCTGCTGCCAGTGTAATCCAGGCATATGAGTGCAGGGGCATGGAAAGTCCATCAGGAGGTGGCACAAGGTAACATCAACTCCACTCAGTTACCCATTGCCCCAAAAAGTGAGCAGTACAGGTGGGGTGGGAGGCTCAGACATTGTACTGCTTCAGTACACCTTCTGGAAAGCCTCTGCTAGCAGAAGATGTCCCAGGAACAACTTAAAGCTGCCCCTCCTGGAAGAAGCCTTGGGTTAAAGCACTTTAATTGGTGTCCTTTCACAGGAAGGTGAATCCTAATGGAAGAACAACATTTGCAGCCAGTACCAGAAGAGGGCAAGATAATTTTCCCCCAATCATGCAATCAGGGGTGAATCAAGCCAAATAATCACACCAATGGATATAAATGTAAAATGGGTTTACGTTTTAGTTGTTGAGTGGAGAAATCAGTTCTCTCTGGTGTTTAGGACTCAACTCAAGATAACCATCCCAGTGTTTTCACAATTCCACACTCCAGGCCTATTGTTTGCAAGTACATTACCTCTGTTCTGAATTTCTTTTTTCATTTCTATATCCTCGTCTCTTCCCATCATGTCTGCTGGGCTTTAAAGACTAATCTGGGTTGATATTATTTATGTCAGATATAGTTATTGCACATTTCCCTATGGAAAAGGCACAAACTACAAAAGAGGCCAAAAGCGAGAGTAAGAACATTGTTGAACAACCTGAACAATGGTAGGGCTATTTTTATTTACATTTTTTATAATTAAAATGTTACAAGAAATGATCTGTATAAAACAATCGAGGGTAAAATCTTGACCTTACCCATGGAGGCTGTGCATGAACCGGGGAGTGGAGTGGAGTGGTGAGGCCAAGTACTACGTCATGCTCAACAGTCACTGCATTTACAGGGCAGGCTGCCATGGTGTGCTGTGTATTCCTCCTCTTGCGTAAGAACGGTTTATGCACAGGGCTAGCACTAGCTGGCTGGACATGACCTCCAGTGCTCAGCCCCTAGGTCTGTGGTGTGGGATTGCTGAGCTAGTCAAGCACACCTGCTAGCACTCTTTTGATAGCTTCAGGAACTACTACACTGCTGTGTGAGGATCAAACCATTGATCACAGCATGGTAGCACAGCACTGATCACAGTATTGGTATTACAATGGCATAATCTCAGCTCAAATCCTTTGGAGATGCTGTAAACTGCGGGCCTGTCTCCCCAGCCCAGGAAGGACTCACTGTCATGTCCAGAGTACTTCTGGCCCTTTTTCCAGGGCACCGTTTTATTTTTCAAGCACAAAACTTAGGCAAAACATCTCAACCAAGCAGTTCCTCCACCAGGGGCTACAGCTCCCAGAGGCTTTCCCACTTGTCCTTCCCAAAACTGAACAGAAAACAACCCTTCCCTTCAATCCCCCTGCTTCAGGAACCCATCACCCTCCTGCAACTCCATCCCAACTGAGCTCTCTCTCAGCCCATTATAGGGATCACTTGACCCTTTCCCAGCAGGGTCTGATAATCAAACAGTGCTGGCTGGCCCCAGGCACTTAAAGAGGCAGGCCATCCTGTTAGAGTTACCTTCTACTCTGCTGGAAAATTATTGACCATAGCATGGTGCCCACTCTGTAACTGCTCTTCGTTGTCGACATATATTTCTCCAAGAGCAGTCTATCATGACTTCAAACTCTCGCATAAGTTCTTCTTTCCCTAGCTTGACCACATTCATTTTTGATTCATTTTATATTTTTTCCTAATGAACTGCTTTAAATGAATGTATTATCTCACTGCTTTTTCAGGTTCCTATCATTCTATAATGTACTTGCTGTTCACTATTTTTGCAGCTGTAGTCATAAAGTGATCTTCAAAGAAGTCTTTCTAACTAAATTATTCACTTAAATCAAGAGCAGCAGAAGATTGAATATTGTGCCATTCTCTTACATTTGTCAGTTTGGGAGAAGTATTTGTGTTTTTATCTGATTCTCTTTACGGACACACACCCTGCACTGGATCTCTGCAGTCTTCAACTTCAATAGAAGACTGTCAGATTTACTTTTATAGATGGCTTTGTAAATACACTGGGATATTTGCATTCCTGTTCAGGATTTCAGAACAGTTGACGAAAATCCAATCAAAAGAATCCATCCCAGATTTTAAACCTGCCCATAGCCTGGGACAGGGCTGTGCGAATTTAGTTAGCACCATGTCTATACCTAAGCTGTGCAGACGTGTTCAGTACAGCTGACGGTTATGTATTTTAGTACTGAATGTGGTTTCATTCAAGTGGCTCCCAATAATCTGGGCCACAACCAGTTTTCTGAAAGGTAACTGGTAATAATAATACTAGACACCATCAACTGTAATTTATAATAGCACTGAAGGGAAGTAAAATTTAATAGAGTTGTATAAATTCAGACAATCGGAGAGAGCAACAGCAGCCTAGCTGTACATGTTTTAAGACTTACCATATTGCCTAAGTTCTCAACTTTTCACTCTTTTAATAGGAACACCTATAAAGATGAAGTGGGAACATTTTGTGCCGATGTTAACAAGATAGCTAGTCATCTTGGGGACATAGTCCACTGGGAGGGAGCATGGTCTAATAGTTAAAGCAGAAGCCTAAGAGTCAAGGAGTGCTAGGTTCTATTCTCAGCTCCCTGACAGATTCACTATGACCTTGGGCAAGCTAATCCCTGTCTTTCAGATTCCCTGTCTGTAATAATGGGGATAATAATATTTATCTGCCCCATTGGGTGTTAGGAAGCCTTAGAAATTTGTGTTTTGCAAGTGCTTTGAGATCCTTAGATGGAAAAAGGTATAAATGCAAGGTGTTGTTGTTGTTGTTATTATTCTAATGAGGAGAGACATCCCAGTTCACAGTGTGTCAACTACCGAAAACATGTACCCCACAGACTGTGTTATTCTGCTTGACAGTGATTTACAAATTAATACAAAAATTAAGTTGTTTAATTCTTTGCTAATATCTTTGGAGTGCACACAACAGTCATTACAAATACATTTAATCTGCCCATAGCGGCGAGTATTTCAGTAAAAGCTTTTATTTATTTATTTTTCACTTCAGAGCAGCTTCATCTTGAAGTAGGTAAACTGTAAATTCAACGGAAATGAAACTTGAGAGGAGCAGGCTGAAATTGCATCTGAAACTAATTTCAGCAGAGGCTAAACTTGAGTGTTTTTTTTTCATTTCAACATAAATGAATTAGTTGTAAAAACTCAGTCAGGTAGTAATCTGAAAATTCATCACTCTATTACTGTTCCTTGGCTATACTGATTTGCGAAGACTCACGAGACTAATAAATTCCCACCTGTATATCTGTTGTCCACTATTGGCACAGGTTGGAACATTTGCTAATGAATCCAACTGCTCCCTTTATTCAGCCCATTTCATGCAATGCAGTGCATTGTTGTTACTGCTCATCCCACAAAATCATGCATTTATAGTATTCCAAACTACCAACTGAGAGAACAGAGTTCCTATTATATTACTGCAAGGACAATGCAAACATGGATGTTAGGCTTGATGGCCCAGCAAGGATGTTAAAAGTTATATAACACAAAGTACTGGTTCTAGAGGCAGACCATCATGTCTGTTATAGAGACTTAGCTTTTTTAAGGACAGGATTCTTGAAGCTGTAGTCTCTGGGTTAAAACAGGAAGGTGGATGGTGACAGTGGTAGCATGGGGTGAGGGAGTTTCGTATGATTGATCACATGACTATGTTGGCAGCAAGGCCTGCTGAGGGGGAGAGAGAAAATAAAAGACAGGCTCTGTTGCTAGAAAGATAGCACGGGAAGGCAGGGAGTTGACCCCACTGGGAAATCTGAAGGGGGCCATCTATGGCTGTTGGGCTACATTCCCAGATGAGAACTGAGTGGGTCTGTGGTCAGAAGCCCATGAGAGAGCCAAGGACTATCTGCATGCCCTGCTGAGTGGGTTGTGGAGAAGGGTGGCTGGACAGTTGCAAGTCCTGATACAAAGGGGAAGGATTATCCATAGACCCTAGTGAGAGATCTGTGGAAAGCTGGGGACAAGGTGTGGACGGGGAGTTTTCCAGTGCGTTACAACCATTGGAATACAATTTGTACATTAATAAAGAAGCCCCAAGGAGGGTACATTTTATTATGGAGCTCTTGTTGCATTGGGCATGATTACCCCAGAGGCACACAAGGAGGAAGGGGAACTGAGGCACAACTGTGTACCTGACAAAGGACCAGTTAAGCCAACCTTGTAACAGGCTCCAAGGCGTGAAAGATTTTGGCAGACTACTTGTACCTTGTTAAAAATCTCTCTTGGAGGTTTGAAGGTAGGGTTGCCAGGTGTCTGGCTTTTGACCGGAACGCCCGGTCGAAAAGGGACCCTAGAGGCTCTGGTCAGCAGTGCTGAGCGGGCCGTTAAAAGTCTGGTCAGTGGTGCAGTGGGGCTAAGGCAGGTGCCCTACCTGCTAGGGCTCCGTGCAGCTCCTGGAAGCAGTGGCATGTCTCCCCTCCAGCTCCTACACATAGGGGCAGCCAGGGGGCTCCGCATGCTACACCTGCTCCAAGTGCCGGCTCTGCAGCTCCCATTGGCCAGGAACCGCAGCCAAATGGGAGTTGCGGGGGCAGCGCCTGTGGATGGGGCAGTACACAGAGCCGCCTGGCTGCGGCTCCGTGTAGGAGCTGGAGGGGAGACATTCCGCTGCTTCCAGGAGCTGCTTGAGGTAAGCACCACCCAGAATCTGCACACCTGACCTCCTCTTGTGCCCCAACCCCCTCATTCCCAGCCCCTCCCTCCCAATGTCCCAACTCCCTGATCCCGCTCCTGCTCTCCGAACCCCTCAGTCCCAGCTTGGAGCACCCTCCTGTACCCCAAACCCCTCATCCCCAGCCCCATCCCAGAGCCCTTACCTCCCCTGCACCCGAATGTCCTGCCCCAGCCCAGAGCCCTCCTGCACTCTGAACCCCTCAGCCCCAGCCCAGAGCCCCCTCCTGCACCCTGCACTCCTCATTTCTGGCTCCACCCTGGAGCCCACACCCCCACCTGGAGCCCTCACCCCTTCCTATACCCCTAACCCCTGACTCAGCCCAGAGCCCCATCCCGTACTCCAAACTGCTCGGCCCCATTCCCCATCCTGGAGCCCCCTCCTGCAGCCCAAACCCCTCATCCCCGGCCCCACCCCATAGCCCACACTCCCAGCTGGAGCTGTCACCCCCTCCTGCACCCCAACACCCTGAGCCAGCCCAGTGAAAATGAATGAGTGAGTGAGGGTGGGGAGAGCGAGCGGTGGAGGAAGGGGGGTAGAGTGAGCGGGGAGTGGGGCAGGGGAGGGGCCTTAGAGGAGGGGCGGGGTGGAACAAGGGTGTTCAGTTTTGTGTGAGAAGAAAGTTGGCAACTCTATTTGAAGGACCGATTTGGAATGAGGCCAATGTGCTTTCCTCATATACAAAATTATTAATTGATTGTCCAGAGGTAATATTACTACTGTCCATCAAGATGAATGAAATCTTTGTGTGGTACAGGAAAACTTAACTAACTGAAATGAAGGCCAGATATTAATCTGGATAAATGAGGTTTTCAAAACCTGTTTTTTTAAAAATGGACATGAGAGACAAATCTAGTACCCTGTGCCTGGCTCAGGTAGCTAGCATAGGCACTAGGGACATGAGGAAAGAAGTGGGGAAAGAATCTTTCTTCCATCCCCCACTGGAGCTGTAGACATGCCTAATGGCTAGAATGGCCTACACTGGTTGTTATGTGCCCCACTCCCCATTAGGGAAGGACTGGAAGTTGTGTGCCCTGGTGGATTCCCCAGCTCTGCCTTTCTCATGCCCCACTAGCTATGCATAGCCTCTCAGAAGTCTCCAGGCAGGGGCGTGTACCTCCTATGACGCCTCTTCACATACAGCACCCCCTTGTGCCGTAGAAACCCATTAACTTTCACCCCATTCTGTTTTACGTACAAGGGGTGGGGTTTTTAGGGTGTTTGTTTTTAATTTTTCAGTGATGAGGTTCCAGGCACTGCGAGTTGATGCATGAATATAAAGATCATCAAAAAGACCCCATTTGCCAGTCAAAATGTAGCTTTAGACAATGTGGGCTTATAAATATCACAGCAGAATTCCCAACTCAGTTATTTTCTTAGATAATACCATTTTTATTTGAATAATATTTTGAAAAGGAAATTCCTCCATTTAGTTTGTATGGGGCAGTTCTTCACATGTGTTCGTACAATGGCTAGTACAGTGAGGCCTCGATTCTGACTGGGGCCTCTGGGCACCACTATAATGTACATATTAATCATAGCAACAGTAATACTTTCCTAAAGCCAGCATAAATACAAACCTTTTCAGGTCATAACCGTACAGAAAATAGGAGTGTAGATGAAGTGTAAAACAGAGGTGTGCTATAGTCGTTTATGATTACACTCTAGGGGAATCTATAAAATGACATTAAAAGCAACTAGTGCTTCCCCCAGTCTCCCCCAAAATTTCTAATGCAGCAGTAAAACAGCATATGTCAGTAATAAAAATAAAATGTCTATGACATTTTAAATGTTATCGTACTGTCACAGTGGAATAAAATTAGCTTGAAAAATGATCTAGAGGGATATGATGCAGTTCATTATGTATAACAGCAACAGCAGCAGTTTCCCAGTGTTCATAAAGGTTTCTCCATTAAATTTACCTCCAGTCAATAATTAGGAGTCCACAAATAAACCTAGGCAATTAAATCAATACTGCTGGGCAATTATGTTCCAGAGTCCTGGCTCAATGGCACAAAAAGACACTATATCAAACTGCAGTGATCTGATGTAATTTTCTGCAGGACATTTTCTCACAATAAGTGCAGAAAGTAAGTCTGAGATGCCATATCACAGATGTGTATGTGTACATAGAATATAAACGTATCTCACTGTGCAAAGTCTACATTTTATTCTGATTAGAGTCTTGACAAAAAGTTCCCATTTTTTCCACTTTTAAATTGAGCATTTCAGATCAGAATTTTTAGAAACATGTATTAAAAGGAAACACAGTATCCACCAATGCACAAGACTTGACTTGAAAATTGTAAAGGGCATATCCTTCTCCATGGGCTACTCTCAGGAAGGGTCAGGAAACTCCAGGATTTCCATTCATAGTTTTCTTCACATCCATCTGTAGGAGGCATGATTTAATCTCCCACACAGAAGAAGAAGCAGATCTTGACCCCAAAACCAGCCCATCCCCTGGTATCCTCCAGGCTCTTGCCAAAACTTTTTCTATGACAGTTGGGGTGCCAGGTGTCTCCCATGTCCCTACAATCCCTGCCAGGGAAAGGGAGCAGGGATGCCTCACAGCACAGAGGGGAGATGCAGGTAAGTTCATGATGATCGAATCACCATTAACTTACTCACTAAATTCCCAGGAGTTAGAGACGAGGAAAGCAAGCAGCCCTTCCTCCTTCCCTAGCTGAAGTTCCCGGTGCCCTTGGAGCCTAAACAGAAAGAGGTACCTGGTCACAAAAAAACCACAATCCTCATCCTTGATGCACTAGGTTTTCATACTGTCTGCTTGTGGTGGCGAAGAGGATGATATGGCCCTAAATCTTTTATTTAGTTTACTTTTATGATCTGCCAGGTGCAAAGGAAAAAATTACATCTGAATTAAGAAAGAATATAGAGCATGAGTCTTATTCTGCAGGTTTCTAAACTATCCCCAGTATGAACTGAGCACATCATTTATTCCTACGACTTACTAAAGTTTAGGTTTAACATTTCTCAAATCTGAAGGAAATGTAGGGACTACATTTGTGTTTCTGTTTTGCATATAGCACTAAAACGATTTAAATGAAGCTGCACTGCTTGTGGCCAGGCCAATGCAATTCAATGGGTATTTCATTCTCCTTGGTGGCAGCAATTAAGCAGCCTTAGTGGTAGTATCTTCTGATAATGAATGAAGAAAAACAATCACCATTTTAATAACTGATTATGGGATTTAATCTTGACACTGAAATATTTTTTTATTTTCTTTAATTATTATTTGCTGTTTAGAAATGACTAGCCTCTGAAATGGCTCTCAAAATATTTTTAATTATCTACTTTCTTATTAGAAATGAAGTATACAGGTTAGGCACTCACCCTACTGCATATACGTTTAAATTTATAAATCAAATGTCATTTTATTTCAGATATTAGAAACACGTAATCACGATTCAGAAAGTAACTAAAATAAAACAAAAAAGTTTCAAGATCCAGTGGATGTTGTCAGTGATGTCCAAACAACAACTGACTACGACTAGAAAAGCAGGGCTCTCACCTGCCAATAAACTGCCCTTGATCACTTACAAGAGGGGGAGCATCCCAGCAGACTGTGTGTGTATTAAAAAAAAAGACTTGAAAGAGAAGAAAAAGTATCACACAGGTCACAGCGGCAGTCTCAGAGGACCCCTCAGGGATTTCAACTAGTCTCAGCCTTGTCATCCTCTATGCAGCCTTCTACTCTGCACAGAAAATGTCGATAGGAAAATGTTTGAGGGGCCTCTGGTGGAAATTTTTTCATTCTTTCTGCATTGACAGGATGCCAAATCAATATTTACTTCCCACTAACAAGCTGCTCGAGGTCTCAGTAGAAAATATTGTAGAGAATGCGGGAAGACACGGTAATAAACAGCTGTCTGACTGTGAGGAAAACATGAATTGACTGGAAACAGGTCCATAGTAAAAGGTCACTGAAACCCATGAACTCCTCAGGTGTCCATATCAACTACTGACTTTAAAGGCACATAATAAAAAATCTCTTTTTCCTAAGAGGTATGAAAGAATGGATCCTTTTCACTCTACCAAGCATACAGACTGACTCAATAATTTAATTAATACATTTGTGAAGATCTGTGCTGGTTTTCCCCAGATTATTTACATCCGTTAAGTTAGCTAGTACAAATATGGTGTTAACTTCTTCTCTGTCTCATGTAATGCCTCACAGTTGAAGAGAAGTAGAAAAGAAACATCAGAAAATAATAACATTGTACTGCATGAATTACTACTATTAAAGATATATAATTAGTTAGATTAGAAAGTTTTAATTCATTAAGTGGATAAATAAATTTAGTACCTGTCCTTCAAGAAGTTTCTGTATGTAACACAGCCATTCCTTATCTTTTTCAACTTCCATTTTAGCCCTTTCTATTTCCTAAAAATAGAATAAATATCACTTACTATTATACTTGCAGAATATACTGAATAGTTACAGACAACCATAACTGCATTTTTGCACACCAGTTGAGTAACTGTATGTGTAAATGGGGACAATACTTTGAAAACTGGCTGTCTAAATAGGGTCTTCAAAATCTTTGAGGGCTTCCATTGCATTTACACAACCTATATTTGCAACTGCAACTGGATAACTGCATGCCCAGTTCTTCTTTGAAATACACTTGTATGTGTGTGAATGAATACATGTGCAAATTTTATAAGTGCAATTGAGGAAGTCACTTTGGAAGTTTGGGATCTGTGCACAGATTAATAAAATAAAACATGCATGGTATGTATATGTACAGTGCAAGTATATCAATTGTACATTTACATTTCCTTTGTGTGTGTATTAGACACAAACACTTACAATACACATTGTACCAAAACAATAGGACCTTATTCTGATCTCAGTTACACTGAGGTAAATAAGGAGCAACTCCATTGAAATCAATAAACCTGCAGAGGTGTAGAATTGGTGTTAAGTGAGATAGAAATCAGACTATAATGTATTTGTGTGTATGCAGTCTCTCTCTCTCTCTCTCTCTCACACACACACACACACAGTAATTGCTTTAAAAGTGTGGAACTAGTCATAATCTGTTGTGACAATATGAAAGTATTATCACTACTAGTCAACATTTTCCAAGTAACAGCACACACACTTTTTATATTTGTATGTACACACAGTCAGTCTACATCTTTTTTACTCACTAGCTAGCTTTATTTCAGCTTGAGCAACTAAGAAAACATAATATTTATCACAGAGCATTTTGATGGGGTCAAATCAAATATTCTGCCATATAACTGTAGGATAGGCTCAAGAAAGAAAAGCAACAGGCTCCCTATTAGAAAACACTTGTTTAGTAGAAATTACCAAAATTAGAGACAGGTTGCAGAGTAGCAGCCGTGTTAGTCTGTATTCGCAAAAAGAAAAGGAGTACTTGTGGCACCTTAGAGACTAACCAATTTATTTGAGCATAAGCTTTCGTGAGCTACAGCTCACTTCATCGGATGCCGATGAAGTGAGCTGTAGCTCACAAAAGCTTATGCTCAAATAAATTGGTTAGTCTCTGGATGCCGATGAAGTGAGCTGTAGCTCACGAAAGCTTATGCTCAAATAAATTGGTTAGTCTCTAAGGTGCCACAAGTACTCCTTTTCTTTTTGCAAAATTAGAGAAAACATGCACAAGTAAACTGATTTTGGTATGACAGAATAGATTACAAATTGCTTCATTAATACTGAAGTCCACCTTCAAAATGAAAGTTATGTGTGAGATTATCAAATTTCCTCATGAAAAATGGAAATTACTAAGGATTTTGAAATGATTAAAATCTCCGCATCCCCATGTTCAAATCAGGAAATTTATTTTTAATTTACGCATTTACAACGGTCTCCACTATAACTTTGCCCCTTCTATATGGTCCTTTATTCAACTGTGACATTTTGTCTAAATCTTAGCTTGTGAACTCTCTGCAGAAGGCACTGTCTTTAGGTTATCTCTTTGTACAGTGTCTAATACAGTGAGGCCGTGATCCATGGTTGGGAGTGCTTGGGTGCTACTGAAGTAGTTATAATAATAAATTTTTAAAATGTTGGGCCACATCCTCAGTTGATGAAAACTGTGGGAGCTCCATTGATTTACATGGAACTGCACCAATTAACACCAGCTAAGGATATGCCCTTTACCCTAAAATAGTCCTTAAGATACCTTACCTCTTCATCTTCTGTATCCAGCATCTCCGCTAGATCAGTCTTTGAAATATTAAGGATAGATGCTGCCAAGGACTGGGCTCGGTGGACAGACTCTTTGGAAGGATACCTGTTCCATTCCTTCTCTTCTCGTAATTTTTTAGCATGTCTGATTCGCATTCTCATCTCCTGTACATTATGCTGTAACTCTCTGGTTAAGGCCTAGAACATATGAGAGAGAGAGAAATACACTATTGACGTTTTGGGCAAGCGCAACTGTGGTGAAAGATAAGTTTTAGGTTGTAAGCTCCTGGGGTCAGGAATTCCTTGTCATTTTTGGTCACTGTTTAAATAGTAAAGTCTGAAACAAAAATGAAGAAGTAGATGCAATATGGAAAACAAACGAAATTTTGCCTAATCTGGTCATTCCGTTTCATTTTTTTGTTAGCTGTATCTAAAAAAAAATTACCTGACATCACTCCCCTTAACATAAAGCATATTCATAGAACCAGCAAAGAGACTGATACAGATACCACTGATTTAACTCTCAACCCTTTTCAGATTCAATGGGACAAAGTCATCTTTAGAGTAACTTCACTGATCTCAATGGAGTTACACCACGAATGGATTTGCCCCACTGTGTTCAAGCAATGGTACTAGGCAGGCTGATTTGCAGGCTGTCACATCAAGTAGCAGAAAGTTGTCTTTTTGTCCAGAAGTGGGCACTATGCTTCCCACCATGTGACCACAATGACATCACTCAAATTGTGTTTATTATTCCTTCCTTCTTTGTTCATTTCTCTAATCCCCAGTGACCAGAAGCAGTGATTATCAGTCTGCTAATTAGTGGCCATATACTTGGAGCATATGTACGTGAAGAGTAGAACCCCTCTCCCCCCACCAACCTGGTGGCTGTACCTGATGTCCTTCCTGCACATTTTTATAGTCAAGGTATAAACTTGGATTTGTGGTTTATACACAGCTGGCTGATCATCCGGACTCTAGCATTAGAGTCTCTGCTAAGCTGGTTTGAGCAGGTAGTCACTTTTTGTTAGTATATACTTTAAAGCAATTAGCTCAGAATGTACAAAAGCAGCCTGACCCTGTTCCCACTGAAGTAGAAGGAGGATCAGGTCCCCAAAGAAGGCTATATAAGAGACTAGTTGCCAAATCCAAGCCTGAAAGCATAGGATATCAGTGAAGATTCAGCTCTAACCTCCCTTTTCTGCTTTTGAGAACATTTAGAACTAGTTTTAAGCTAGAGTAGGATGCCTTGTCTTGATAAGATAGCATTAAATAAACCAAACCAAGCATGGTTTTACTGTGCTCATCCTGGAATTCAATTAATATGTACCAGAAAGATGTTGACAAATTCAAGGAAATTCAGAGAAGAGCAGACCACGGCTAAGACATAACTAAGTGGGATATGATTTTAAAAGTGTAACGATCGTTCAGTATAAGTGGCAAACAAGAAGATGAGCTATTTAGGGTGGTATAAAGGGGGTTACTAGTTAGGAATCCAGGGATAAAATTGAGAAAAGGAAAATTTGCAGTGATTATCAGGGAAAGCTTCCTGACGGCTAGATATATAGTATTAATTTCTGAAATGTTCTCCCCAAGGGATGTGGACATGGTGTGAGCCCCATCACTTAGAATATATAAAACAAGACAAAACACAAGAAAATGTATAGTAGGAAACACCCTACAGTGACCAGAAGATGGCCTCAATGACCTAATAGGTCTTTTCCATCTCTAAACATCTCTGATTCAATGACATAGCAGCCCAGAGCACTACCGCTAAGCCACCAGGCTGACAACACAAGTGGTTTATTTTTTTAAGTGTGACACATGCACTTTGTCAGATGCAGAGAAAGATGAGTGGTATTTAAAAATTGCCAGCTGGGGAGAGTTGAGAGAACAACGGTA
Source organism: Natator depressus (assembly GCF_965152275.1). Lineage (NCBI taxonomy): Eukaryota > Metazoa > Chordata > Testudines > Cheloniidae > Natator > Natator depressus. Next base: position 108,765,617 of record NC_134238.1, on the reverse strand, counting down.
GCTCAATGTCAGAAGATCCACCTCGTGTACCCAAGTGGCACCAGGAGCCAAACGTTAGTACTGCAATTGTCAACAAATAATATGCTGGGTGAGTTTAAGATTGGAGAATAAGGGTTTTATTTTGATCATCATATCCAGGATTATTTTTAATAAACTATCTTTCTCCAACCGCTGATAAATTCCTGAAAATTCTTTCCATATTCAAAGCTAACAAGTACTGAATACCTTCATTTCAGATAAAATTGATTGCAGTATTATGAAGCTTGTTTATTGGCATTTTGGGTAAAGTACTCTTCAGCCTTCAGTGTAATCAAAACACTGTTAATGCATTTGAAACAAATCTTAACAGGATTTCTCTGATCCCAAGATCTATTCATTATCTTCCTGTTACTTTCACAATTTAATATTTTGCTACAACTAGTTAAACTATCCTTATTATAAACTTGCATCCCCCCAACACAGATGCTGAAGGTACATCTACACTCACGGTGGTGTGCAGAGTACAGGCACTGCACGCCCAGTTAGCCCGGGTATAAACAGCAGTGGACAGTGAGGGACGGCTTAGGCGAGGAGAGTGGAACAGAGTGCCCTACACGCCTGAACCCTAGTGTATATACCCTACATGGCTTTCTGCATGTCCAAGCAGTGCTTCCCATGTTTACGTCTCTACTTTTAGTTGCCTGCTGCCTCCCTGCTGTTGGAGCCTCTTCTCACCCCAGTGAAAGGCTCCAGCAGCAGGGAAAAGACTCCAGCAGGGGGAGGCAGTGGGAAACAGCTCTGGCCTTTCCCCACTGCAAGAGCTTTTCCCCACTGTCAGAGTCTTTCACTGCCATTGGAAGCTGCACACCCCAGTGACAAGGGTGGACTCAGCCTGCTTTCACTGCAGCATGTAGCTACATGTGTAGTGCCTGTACCCTACATGATGCCATAAGTGGGTACCATGAAAGCAGAGCAGGTATTCCAATCTGTCCAATGTCAAAAATAGCCAAAGGATTCTGGCTCCTGTGGTATTTTCAATATAATGTCTTGAGACAATTTATTTCCATAATATTTCTAGAGCTGACCAGCCAGCTGGCTGGGGGTGGGGTGGGGGGAAGTCAGAGCATGGGATTTTCAAAAGAAAATAAGGGAACTGGGCCCTATTCTCTACTGGCCAAATGAAAAGTAGCTGTGTAGGCTTTGCTTTCATGTTGCAGCTCAGGCTCTCAGGCCTCCCCATCCCTGCAGGCTTGAGAGCTCGAACCCCAGCTGAGCCACAACTACATGGCTATTTTTAGCATGCTAGCGGGAGCCCCACTAAACAAAATCTGTGGATCCCGGCTCGGGCAGATGCATTTCACAGATGCAGTGCTGACATATCCGAACTGAGACAGGAAGCCACTGTCCAACTGATTTAAACAGCTAACCAATTTCAAACAGGGTTTGGTTTGTGTTGAACCAAAGTGTGTTGAACTGAGTATCAACACTGTTCTTTAATTCAGTAAAGGTCCAATATAGACTGTACTGAAGGTTCAGATTTACTCTGGTCTGAGGTTCCAAACTAATCAAGCATTTCCCATTGTGTGTTTTAAAAATTTAAATGTTTTGAAAGAGACAGCACTTTCGACAAACCTGCTGAAGTGAGTGAAGGATGTGGCTTTAATGTAGTATTCATGTTTGATGGCAACACCTTTATTAGTGTTAGTGATGCTAGTACTTGCTCTTTCTTTTTGTTTTCCTTTGTCTCAAATCTCGGGGATATTTTCTTGCTCAAGTCATTTTCCCAGCTTACACGTTCCTGTCAGATTTATTCCTGTGGGACATATGTAGCTTCTACCAGATGACTGGAGTGGGAATCCCTGATTAATTCCTGAAAATGGCTCTACAACACATCAGTAGCAATTGCTACTGGGCCAGCTATATATAATGCAATAGTTTAAACCTTCAATCCTTTTTAAGCAGTAGGAATTGTCACATTAGCTATAAGCTGCATGTAGTTATATACAACTTATAACTATGTATTACAATAACATCCCCTACAGTTATCATTACAAACTAATTTCCATTATAAATCTTGTTTCCATATTTCCCTAACTTTCTGAAACATTCATTTTTTTTGCGTGAAATGTTCCATTCTTAGTCTCTACAAAAGGTGATTTTTTTTTAAAGTTTAAGCAATGTATCTTTTGCCATTTTTGAGGTCTACAAGGATGAAAATATTACATTTCCTATTTTTAAAAATGGCCACACATTTTTACACAGAGATTATTTGGAAATGGTGTAACTTTGAAAAATGGCATGTATGGTAAAGTGTCCACATTGAGGTGTAAATCCATGACCAAGTCTGAAAAACACTGATTGGATAATAATAAAGCTTCCCAACTCCCCCTATTCAGAAAAGATTATTCCCATGTAGGGGAGTAGATACTATGGATTTCCCCCATTCATAGAGCTGGGGTGGGGTGGGGTTCAATCTGCTAAACACCCAACATTACAATTGACATGAGTTGTTCTTGGACCATTGCAATGGTACTTGATGATGGCCTCAATGCCTAAAATTATGGATGTAATTACCATGATTTCTTACACAAATGACCCCATGGCTCTCTTGCATGTGGAGTCCTTGATTTATATGCACAAATGTAGGGAATGCAACTGTGCAAGTAATGAATGCATAAATGAGCCCCTGCTTTCTAAAACACAGCCCAGAAAAATCACCAGAGTCACAAAATGCAAAAGTTAAGATTCCAAGAGCAGTCTTAACTATGTTGCAAATCACGTAATGTCTTCTAGTCCACTATTTAAATATGTATTTTAACAGTTTATTCTTTTTGTCATAAAAGATATATACTATAAAAACATTCAAGATGTGCAACATGGCCCTGTTAATATTTCAGCTGTAACTCAGACTTTGCATTACCTTATTTCTGGTGACTAACATTTAAACCTTAATGACATTAAAGAGGTTTTGTGCATTTGAATAGTATTTGTTCACTATGGTTCTGTGATGAAGGTAGAAGATTGGGACAGAAGACTTCAGAGTTCTATTCCCAGCTCTGCCACAGTCATCCTGGGTGACCTTGGGCAAATGGGCAAATCACTAAGGGGTACATTTTCAAAGCTGAATTCTTGAATCTAGATGCCTAACTTTAGACATCTAGGACCTAATTTCCAAAAGTGCTGTGTATTCACAGCTCCAGTCAACTTCAATGGAAAGTCAGACCCTAGGTTTGTAAAGCTGGGCACCCAGAAACTGGGGCATGCAAATTTAAGACCATTTCTGAAAAGGTGGGTCTTAAGAACTTCCCAGTTTTCTCCTTCTGTAAAATAGAAATAGACCTTTCCTATCTATGACGAATGTCGTGAGGCAACTTCTCTGTGCCACAGTTTCTCTTTCTGTATATAGTCATTCCCTAACATTTCCTCAAATGAAAGTTGTGAGGTTAAATAAATTAATATTTTTGAGGTATTCAGATATTATACAGTAAATTCAATTGATGTAAGGCCTGTACAAATAAATACTTTATAGAAGCTTACAGACTCTGAAATGCAGGCTGGTTACAGCCTTGCATGAGGGGCAACACATAGGTGTGCCATGACAGGAGGAGCTCTGGGAAGGAACAGTAATGTAGAGTACAGATAAGCCAACCTCTGAAATAACGGGGATTAGGAAACAACTCTCTCCCTGGGCAGGTTACTCCATAAAGGCCCACCACAGGTTTTCTGAATCACCTGAGTTTGGTCACTGTGGACCACAGCTGTGATCTAGTATGGCAATTTCTATGTCTCCTCCCACTCCTGGATGTTCACCTTCTTTTCAAGCCACCCCTTTGACTCTTGGAACAGCCTCTCCCCTGGTGGTGGGCTAAGGAAAGTCATCCAATGATGATCCTCACCTTTTTGCTATTGTATTGTTTCCCTTGCTGTTTGTGAGCTAAGTCAGGTAGGGATTTTGTTTTATTGTCTGTTTATAAAGTGCTCGGTACCTACTGGTTACTAGGCAGTATAAATCCTATATTATTTACTCAGGCAAAAATGTACTCCCATTAGTATCAATAGGAGTTTGAGGAGTTTAATACGAGTCCTGAATAAGGACAAGGATATTTGCTTCATCACTGTTAAGATGATGCCTTGCCACTCCTGAGGTTTCACTTCTTTTCTTATTTTGATGATAAATGTATATTTCACACTAATACACAACAGGTTTTATTCAGTGGAAATTTGTCTGTGCAGCTGCTAAGCCATAGAGAGTGAGAGTTTCCTGATTAGGCATAACTGTGAAGGCTACTCCCTAGTCCTTTGTGGTATTACTTGCTCAGAAGTGGAGGTGCTGTCAGTGTTGGCCTTACATGGGTGCCTGATGGGGATGCGGGTGGTTTAAAGGAGAATGAGCAGCACAGAAAGATGTCCTTCTGCCTGACAGATCTTCAATAGCGTGCAGCCAAGGAGAAGCGTGGAGCCTACCGAGGCAAAGTTTTCTCCTCAAATGGCAATCTGGGGAATCCCCCCTTACCTCTCAATTTCCCCCCTCTATTTTAGGCCCTCTATTGGGGCAGATATCCCCCAGATATCCTGAGACACATCTATCCTCCTCTTCCTCCTCCTGGAACCATCATTTACGTGTGCGCCTCACTTTCCAAACCTATTCCACAAATCCCAACTGCAGAGGTGGAAAGGTTTTCTTCCATTTAGGCTTTGTATAAACAGGATGATCAGCCAAAGTACAACTAGCATGCACAGTCCAGAAGGTTGTGCAGCATTTCACCTGTATAGCCTTACAGCACACAACCCATTTACACATGCCAAGGAAATACTTGAAAGCCTAGCAGGATTTGGCCCATGTGTACAACAGAAACACAGAATAGTAACAACTTGGACACATCACTTTTTATGGATATTACAGTTGTCAATAAAAAAATCATTGAAGTTTCTCTCCCTTCTTTCTTTGCAATCTGAACATAAAACGATTGACATATAGATAGAAAACATTCAACTTTATGTATATACAGTTACTACAGAATTAAAAATCTAATGAAATTGAAAGGCATTACTAATAGCTTTAAACAATACTAAAATACATATTGATGGTTATCTCATTTCAGTGCAAATTCCTTGGTTACCTCTAGATTTGCATTTATAACCCAAGAGCACTTATTTGTGGCACGCATCCGATGAAGTGAGCTGTAGCTCACAAAAGCTTATGCTCAAATAAATTCGTTAGTCTCTAAAGTGACCCAAGTACTCCTTTTCATCTAAAACTTTGTATCCCACCACACATACCAGAAATGGAATAGAAAACCTTACATGAAACAGGAAGACCATTCGCTCCTGTGAAAATAAAAGCATGAGGGAAGTTTTCACTGAGGAAGATGATCTAAATGTTGCAGAACAAAATGTTAAACTTAGAAAACGAATGCATCTTTTTACTATTATCATGTATTATTTGTATTACAGTAACGCCTACAGGCCCCAGCTTAGATCAGGTACTGCAAAAAAAACACAGAGACAGTCCTTGCTCCAAAGCGCTTACAACCTATTCTAAATAGACAAGACAGGCAGAGGGTGGGACGGATAGCCGAGGTACACACCAAGGCAGTGGCAGAGCAGTGGCACCTATCCATAGATCAAACTGCCTCTCCAAAAATACTTGCCAGAAATAGTTTTAAATACTATTTAAATACTAAGAGCACATGTATATCACTATACCATCGAGCCTTCTTCCTTGTTCACATAAACAGGCTGACTAAAACCTGTTGTACATTCTTTCACAAAAGAAATGCAGGGGTACTCATGCACAGTGTTTTGGAGGACAGATCTCAACTTTTTGCATTTTAAAAATGTAGCCTGAAAGGTCAGTTAATATTATAACAGAAAAAAGAAGAAAAATAGTGACTGTAGTGACAGAAAATAGAAATTACAGTGTATGGAATTTTTGGCCAGTTCTGATCTCAAATCAGTTTTACACTACTCTAACTGTGCTGACTTTAGTGGAATTATTCCTGATTCACACTAGGGCAACTGAGAGGAGAATCAGGCCTTTTTTTGTTGATTGTTTTTTAAAAAGACTATTATTCCCCAATTTTTTTTCCACTTTCCGTCCAACCTTGTTTGCCTACATATCATTCCTCCATAATACAGAGGTAAAAAGATCCCAGTAGTTGAAGTAAGAGTTATGAAGCCATAATTTGGTCCCTAAGTACATCGATTTAACTATCTTTCCCTCTAAGTGACTTCTCTCAAGCAGTCACAGGTGAGGAAAATTACAGGGAATAAGCAGTTTAAAATATTTTTAACTTCAATTTTTAACTTTAACTTTAATTTCAAGATTAGCAGTTCAAGGACACTAAATACACTGTACCGAGTTTCCTAAAAATTGTTCAATGAGTAATTAGTTTAATACAAATTAAATCATTTATTGTAACCAACTTAAAATGTTACCTTGTTTCTAAGACAAACCAGATTTAAATAAACAGGTAGGAATGGCTTTACACTGGCTAGTTATAGTCTAACCTGAATCTAGGTAAAGAACTGTATACAGGAGTTTCTTCAATTGTCTCTCTCTCCTATCTGATTATCCGCTTTGCTGCTAATGTTCTGTTATATCCCCAGCCAGATTTCTTGTCCAATGTTGATAATTACTTTGTTTTTTCTATTTCCTTTTTTATCCTTACTACATGGATCTTGAGTTTAAAAGTTCAATATAGTCAGGGTATCTCTTGTAATTTAACTCAGAGTAGATGTGTGGGCTCAGCCCCTTCCCACTGCATTTGTATCAAATGGACACCTCGTCCCTAGAATACAGGAGGTCAGACACCTCTTGACAAGAGGGGTATTTGGTAACAGATGCTATTTAATCTTTACAATCATTTTAGTGCTTGATATACAGTAGGGAGTAGAAGGTCAAGGAATTAGGCTACAGGTCAGATCATTTTCAGGTTCCTAAGTAACATCAGTGAAGACTCCATAGTTCTTTGTCATCCTGCCACCAAACTTACAACACAACCCCCATGTTTTGTGGCCCAGCAAGAAGAAAGAAACATTAGCTTACTCTGCACTAGAGAACAATATCTGAATTTATATGCACATAGTCAGTGTGGTCAGACAGACAGAATATTGGTGGTAAAATATATTAATGACCCCAAAATGCTGTTTATGTGAAATGAGCTGTAATCATCTTCATGTCCTATATACTGTAAATTGTGCTTTACTGTAACACAATAATAGATTTTAGAGCTGATTCTCACTTCATTTACCCCAGGTTTACCTGTAATTTAGACATGTGTAAACTGTATTAGAATAATGACGTTCATTTAAAGGTCGCATAGAAATATTACTATGATTATCTATTTGTAAATAGTACTGCCCAAAGCCCCCTACTAAGATCGGGGCCCATACACATAATAAGATACAGCCCCTGCCTTAAAGAGCTTACGTTCCAAATAGAGGAACACAGAGGTGAAGCAACATCATGCAGCAAGTCAGCAACCTAGACGTAAACATAAGTTTCTTGACTCCCAGACTAGTGCCCTATACACTAGCCCATACTGCCTCTCTGCACAGACAACAAAACATAAAAAATATAAAACAAACTCACTGTGTGAGGGCCAACAGGCACCTAATACAAACTAAATTCAAACCTAACTTAAAAGAGGCCAATTCTGCCGCTGCTCACATCAGGAGGGGGAGCATTCCACAAATCAGGGGGTATGGAATGATAGATCTAAACAGCATTTCTCCTGCCTTATTGAGACTTCGGCTCCCAAAGCCCCATAACTCTCAGACCTAAGTGAATGAGCTGATAAAAATTGTGTAAGAATCTCAGAAAGATATTTAGTAGCCAGCCTATTAAATGTCTTAAAGTACAGTTCTAGTCTAAAAAGAATGACCAGGTTAAAAAAACCTTCTTACCCCAAAGATCTGCTCCCTGTATGCATTCAGAGTCACACCTGCTGACTTTAGTGATTAAATTAAGAGGTTTCATTACTTCTTTTTTTAACCTGTTAGGCACTATAGAGCAAACACAGGTGGGAGAGTGACTTGGATTCTATTCCTTTTTTTTTTTACATCACAGTTATGTCATTACAAAGCAAATCAATTGCATGACAGCAATAAGCTGTACAGATGTCACCGAGAGCATAACTTGGCGTCAGCACATTTATTACTGGAGATTATGCTTAAGAAGGAAAATTTAGTTTGACTATCCAATCCCGGGTAGACGTTGCAGAGTTGGCAATTCAAGGGAAAAAACCAAACTCCTTTACTTGTATACTATGCATACCCGATCTGGAATCAATGACATTCAGTAAACATGGAATCCCACAGTGCCGTTTTTAAACTTAAAATCAACAATAAACACCTAATGCACTGAGTGACATTGAGAATAAGCAGAATCCCCTCTGACACCCAATAAACCATTCACAGTCGTAGACAGTGGCAAGAGATAAGGGTTTAGGGTTGATCGTTTTAATAGACTAATATGGAACCTAGCACAACAATCTGACTGGTGTCAAAGGCATGCATCATGATTCACATACCAGAGGGGGTCAAAGTCTGGTGATATTCATGAGATGGTAAAAACCTGTCTTCTTCATCACTAGCATGTGATCACTTAATTTTACCCATGGTGAAGGACAGTGCCCAGAATATGAATTGTAGTGGCCCTCTGAAGCAATTCCCCACCAAGAACTGTGAAGAATATGGAAATGTTACTCTTCTCATCTCTCTTTCCTGGCTCAATTAGCAGAATGACTTGTGGACAGGTAAGATTTATCTTCATTTATGCATTAACAAAACAAAAATTTTGTTAAAATAGTGCTCAAGAAAATTCTGTCCCTTTCAGAATCCAGGAAGAACTCTATAGACAACTGGGTACCATCAGCTTACCAGAGATAGCCAGGTCTAAACTCAAAGAAAAATTTCCCAGGAGACAGCATATATAAAGGCTGAAGAGCATCTTTTTACCATTACCACTAAACTGTTCCAATCAACTGAAATATTTCTGCAAAGCAGTCCATAAAGGGGCCACTACAAGGACTCGTTGCCATAGATGACACAACGATATTACCTCCAAATTTAGACTTTTAGGTACAATCTCCAGCCCTCATCACACACAACCACTCTCCCCAGCTTTGATATTTCCTTAAGCGAAACCCTAACAGTGTCTAGCAAAACAGCTACCAATTATGCCCCTGCAAACACTGAATACCTCTCATAGGAACACCACTGACAGAATGGGTGCCGCAACACAGTCACCATAGTTTGCAAATTCTGACTTGCTCACCTGCTGCAGGATGAACAGTTGCTCCAACTACAGCCATTGGTCCACCATTGCAGCAGTAACACTATCACCACTGGCTTTTGATACTTCATCTGCAGTTTGGTCAAACTCTCTGATGGGTTTGTTCCAAAAGTACTATAAAAGTCCTTTTGTGATTTCTGTTCAAAAGCCACTACACATAGGACTCAAGGGAAGGAGACTCCCTTAGATATTCACTATAGCAGCTCTGTAATCTTGGACAAGATTGTTGCATTACTGTAATTCTGTAACGCTACAAGATAAGATTCAACATTAGTTATCTGAATCAGATGTACAGACATTTACTCAGGAGGATTACACATGCAGCTGCTGAAATATATTATACCTTACAATTTGGTTACATAGAATCGATCATTTAATCTAATTCTTCTAAACTGTCATGCAGGCTGAAGACAAAAAATGTTAAATAATATTCTAGAGGTTTTATCTACATCCATATTATCTGTTATAGAGATAAAAACCCAAACGAAATGCATTTTTTCTACAGCTTAAAAATAATAGAAAATGTTGAGTAAGGAAAAGCTCTCTATTTATTCTTCAATTTTATTAATCAAGATTCTATCCATTAAGACATTTACATTATACTGGTGTACTGTATGCATCACTAACCATATGCCATCACTAAACAGTAGGAGTTCAGCCATTCACTTCATTCATTAAAATCCACAGAGCCTATTATTCTGTTTACAGTCAAATAGATATTCACTGACACTATTCAGGCCTCTGATTCAATTTGCCTAAATCCCAGATGCAGAGTAATCCTGATGGAGATTAACTTAATTTATCACCAATTTCTTTTCAGAACCATCAACTGCTGGTGTTTCTTAATAAAAGCTGTGGTTCTCTTTTTTCCTGAAACCAGCACTCCTAGCAGAAAAACTGATCTGTATTTGATTTTTAAAATGGTAAGTGGTTTTTGTTTGTTTGTTTGGTTTTTTTTTTAAGAGAGACAAGTTGTGCTTTGCATGTAGATCATCCTCACTTAAGGGCATTTGCTGCATTATTTGCCATTTATAAAACTCCATGAGGGCTGTGTTTTGCAAACGAAAATACTGATTTTCATCAAACTGAGTTGCTTTCCTTTAACCACATATTTTGTTGATTCAGGTAGAAGACAGATTGTCAGACTCCATCACCTGCTACAGCACGATACAAAGGAATCACACTGGATATTTTTTCTAGATAAAGTGATGACAATTAAGAGCATGCTTAATGGACCAGATGGCTTTCTTCTGGCTTTTAAATGTTCCCAATTGGGAACATATTTCCTATCAACTTACAGCCGTGTCCAAGGTGTTCACTTTCAAAGCAAAACTGATAGCGTTCATTTACATAAATGGTACAATAACCATTCTCATTTCTAAGCTGTCCCTGTAATCTAATAAAGTGATCTTTGGACAAACTAACACTAGCAGAGTTTTTAAAATTATATGGATTTCCTCTGTGCAGTAATCTCTAGTTCTCTTATTTAATGGAGGCTAGTCCATTCCTAACTTAAAATACTGAGCATTTTTTAGCCACTGCATTCCACGCACTTCCCCACTGCATTTAATATCTTCTGATGCAGACATGGGTGATGAACATGCAAGTCCTCTTGCTGGTGGGAAAGTTCAACTGTCCACTCCTACCAGGAATGAACAAATCACACAGTAAATCTGATGAATGCTATGAAGAGTAGCTGTGTTCAATGAGACAAATATTGGCCATATATCATCCAGGCAGTACTAGGTACCCATCCTGTATCAAATGTAGGCAACCATTATTGGCCTGTGTTCTTTTCATATCCTGGATCCAGGAATGAAGGAGGTGGAAGAGGATCACTGCCCAGGTAGCTCATGCCTTGGCAAAGAAACAAGCTGTCAGGAACAGTATCCCCGATAATGTCATGGCAAACCTGCTGGCTCAACTTTGTGACTTTGTCCACACCCTCAACTATTTCACATTTGGGGACAATTCAAGTTAAATGGCACTGCTATGGGTACCCGCATGGCCCCACAGTATGCCAACATTTTTATGGCTGACTTAGAACAACGCTTCCTCAGCTCTCGTCCCCTAACGCCCCTACTCTACTTGCGTTATATTGATGACATCTTCATCATCTGGACCCATGGAAAAGAAGCCCTTGAGGAATTCCACCATGATTTCAACAATTTCCATCCCACCATCAACCTCAGCCTCAGCCTGGACCAGTCCACACAAGAGATCCACTTCCTGGACACTACAGTACCAGTAAGTAATGGTCACATAAACACCATCCTATACCGGAAACCTACTGACCGCTATACTTACCTACATGCCTCCAGCTTTCATCCAGACCACACCACACGATCCATTGTCTACCACCAAGCTCTAAGATACAACCGCATTTGCTCCAATCCCTCAGACAGAGACAAACACCTACAAGATCTCTATCAAGCATTCTTAAAACTACAATGCCCACCTGCTGAAGTGAAGAAACAGATTGACAGAGCCAGAAGAATACACAGAAGTCATCTACTCCAGGACAGGCCCAACAAAGAAAGTAACAGAACGCCACTAGCCGTCACCTTCAGCCCCAACTAAAACCTCTCTAGTGCATCTACAAGGATCCCTCACTCTCACAGATCTTGGGAGACAGGCCAGTCCTTGCTTACAGACAGCCCCCCAACCTGAAACAAATACTCACCAGCAACCACACGCCACACAACAAAAACACTAACCCAGGAACCTATCCTTGCAACAAAGCCCATTGCCGACTCTATCCACATATCTATTCAAGGAATACCATCATAGGACCTAATCACATCAGCCACACTATCAGAGGCTCATTCACCTGCACATCTACCAACGTGATACATGCCATCATGTGCCAGCAATGCCCCTCTGCCATGTACATTGGCCAAACCGGACAGTCTCTATGTAAAAGAATAAATGGACACAAATCAGACGTCAAGAATTATAACATTCAAAAACCTGTTGGAGAACACTTCAATCTCTCTGGTCACTCAATTACAGACCTAAAAGTCACTATACTCCAACAAAAAAAATTCAAAAACAGACTCCAATGAGAAACTGCAGAATTGGAATTAATTTGCAAACTGGACACAATTAAATTAGGCTTGAATAAAGACTGGGAGTGGATGGGTCATTACACAAAGTAAAAACTATTTCCACATGCTAATTTTTCCCCTACTGTTACTCACACCTTCTTGTCAACTGTTGGAAATGGGCTATCCTGAGTATCACTACAAAAGTTTTTTTTTCTCCTGCTGATAATAGCCCACCTTAATTGATTAGTCTCGTTATAGTGTGCATGGCAACACCCATTTTTTCATGTTCTCTGTGTATATATATCTCTTCCTACTGTATTTTCCACTGCATGCATCTGATGAAGTGGGTTTTAGCCCACGAAAGCTTATGCCCAAATAAATGTGTTAGTCTCTAAGGTGCCACAAATACTCCTGGTTCTTTTTTTCACCAGGAGAAAGGTGCCATTGAGAATGTGTAGAATCTTCTCTTCTCCCCCATTCCTCCTGGAGAATTTTGAGTGTTCCTGACAAGGATTTCTCTTACTTCCTCCTTCTCCAAAAGACTAGTTCCCTGAGTGGGAGGGTCCATGAACTGGAGTGTGAGTGTGTGTTGCTTTTTCCCAGGCAGGGGGATCACCAAATAGGCCCAGAACATTTTCCAAACATCAGGAATCTCCCCAATACAACCAGCCACCTAGTCACTAATCCCCAATTCCTATGATCTCAGATCCTTTTCTGCATTTTCATATCCACTCATGTGAGTCATTCTTATGTGAGGCCTTTCACTGTGTTTTAGTCAATAGGAAAATGTTTGAATTTTTCATATTGTCCCTCTGAAGAAAACTATAGCAAATGAGTAGAACAAGGCACACACAGACTTGGACCTCACCACAATATATTCACAAAGAAATTATTCTAACATTCCATAACATTTATTACGGAATTACCAGGCAGGGGCCTAATTAAAGCAATGGGTGGTATATTATGCACTTATCACCCTTAACTTCTTTGTTATCAGTCTTTGATATAGTCCCTGTCCAAAAGCTTACAATCTAAACTAAATATAGAGAATGCAAGATCTATGAAGTGATATATATGTTGAAAGTCCAAACGTTAAGTGCTGTCATTTATATCATCTAAATAATGGGTAATTGGTATTATGAGTGCATAATATGCCACCCATTCCTTTAATTAGACTCCTGCCTGGTAATTCAGTGGTAAATGCTAGGAAATGTTAAACCTTTTCTTCATTAATATACTGTAGTGAGGTCCAAGTCTATGTGTGCTCTATTTGGGTAATTTGCTATAGGTTGCTTCTGAGGTACAATATGAAAAATGCAAACATTTTCCTATTCGCTAAAACACAATGAAAGGCTTCACATAAGAATGACTCACATGAGTGGAGATGAAAGAAGAGAAGATGGCTGATTTGCATGCAAGGAGGGAGCATAAAGTGCAGCATGGCAAAAAAATACGAAGATGGAAGTGGAAAAGGAATACAAATGGGGTTTTCAGAGATGGGTTTGAGAGGAAATGCAAGAGAAGAGAAGAGATGTTCACAGGTATAGTGATGTGGAGTGAATTGAAAGCAAAGACAAGAAGCTAAGTTTCAAAATATGAGAGGAAGCAAGTGTAGGTATTTCAAAGAAGGCAGCGAGGTCAAAGTGCAGGATGAAGAGTATTATTTTGTGGTGACATTTTGCATTTATTGAATGCAGGTGAGATGAGAGGCAGAGAGGCCATGTAGGATATTGCTTCAGGGCAAGTATTTTAGCAGGGGGGATGAAGAAGAGGAGTTTTAGAGATGTGTTGCAGGAAGAAGCAACGGGATTTGGTGATATAGTTGGGGCAGAAGGAAAGACGTGTTAATATGATACAAAAGAGATTTAGATGAAACGAAGAGAGAAGATAAACTCACAAAGAGAAATAAGGAGGAAGTAGACAGAAAGAATGAGAACTGAAAAGAGAAACCTGAGAGACATGATTATAGAGCAGGTAGGGATTTATCAAGGAACAGGGTGTAAAGTTAGGAGAAACCAGCAGAGAAGAGGGTGATTGTGTTAAAATGGCAGATTGAGAAGGATTAGAACTGAAACAAAGCCCTTGCAATAAAGGTTTATAGAGAGAGTAAGGAATAGAAGAGACATGGGGGACGAAGGGAGGGGTAAACACACAGAATTTTGCCAAAGAAGTAGGATTGTTTAGAATGTTTGAAAATAGACTGGAAGAACGAGAAAGAATTAATTTGTATTATATTGGAGGAATTCAGTCTGGTCTCTTTTATTAGAGGCACCTTGCAGGGTGAGAGGAGGAGTAAAACACAAGTAAGAGAAGATAAAGGCTGTAGGTTGGAGGGAGAAAGAAGCAAAGGAACCAAATGTGGTGGGGAAGGGGTGGAGAGCTGAGGGTGGAGAGAAGAAGCAAACAGAAGAAAGGGGGAAATTAGAAGAAGAATAAGGTGCCTGAAACTTAAAGATAGAGAATAGGCAGATGGACTGGAGGTCCTGAAAGGATAATATGATGGGAGGAGGGTTGTGGCTCAGGAAGAGAAAGTAAGTAATAACAAAGGAGAGAAAGAGAAAGATGGTGATGAGAAAAAGGAAAAAACAGATCAAGAGATTAATAACAGTGGTGTCTGCACTAATAAAAATCAGTTAGGTTTAATGAGTGACCAAAGTAGTACGCTAAAGTGATGGTCCACAGTAAGACGTCAAACAAAGAGGTTAAATTGAAGAAACAGGAGATAACTCTTGTCACGGGATACTTGTCTCCATATGAGTGACTCAGCCAATTGCAGTTAAGTACTGAGACAAGAGGGAGGGCCAAATGCCAAAGTAAAAAAACGAAGAGACTGGAAAATTGACAGCCATCTGAAGAGAACAGAATAGAAGAGGCAGGGCAAACTTCAAACAAAGAGGTGGTATGGGAGGGAGAGCACGGCTACTGCTTCCTTGTGCTAACTCCATTTTCTTAGGGTTCTAGTATGAGACCATAAAAGGTATTTTACATGATTTACCTGATACAGTATATAACTCCACTGAAACTTGTGAAAGATTTTCAGCTGTATCATTTACTGTGGTGCATTGTGGATAAAATTTGGTTTCAGAAGACTTTTCTTTCATAAATATTTAGTAACTAGCTAACTAAAGCAGTCTACTAAGGACTTCTGTGTTCACCAATATTTGACTTACAGACAACATCTTCATTTCCATGCAATTTATCTACAAAGAGGGACAGGTGCAGCAGATTAACAGTATTCAGCAAAAAAAAAAAATATTTGAAATAGGAATACACATTCTTTTATTGAGGTGAGGTTTGAGTGACTATGTAAAAACTGAATTTTTTTACATTACAAGGGAAGTAGGTAAATGTTAATGAATACACATGGTTCTGTGGTTACAAAGTGGCAGCCTTCACCAGTGGGTACAATATGGAAGTAGCTGGTTTTCTGTTACAGAGTAAGTTAACTACCTCATGCTCATTCTGCCACTTATGAAAGCAGAAAAGCTTCTACTTTCCCATCTTCTATTTTTGCAGCAACTGTTCACTCTTGAGGGATGGAAGCGTACCCTTGTCTTCACTTGATTCAATTAAAATTAATTTCTATTTCCCAATAGGAATTAACTCGTGCAAAAGGTGATTAGAAGATACAAGTAACTGGAGTCATGTAAGAGATTCTATAGCAGTGGTGGGCAACCTGCGGCCCATCAGGGTAATCTGCTGGTGGGCCGCGAGACAGTTTGTTTACTTTGACCATCCGCAGGCACGGCCGCCAGTAGGTCCCAGTGGCCCTGGTTTGCCGTTCCTGGCCAATGGGAGCTGCGGGAAGTGGAGACCAGCACATCCCTGTGGCCCGCGCTGCTTCCTGCAGCTGCCATTGGCCGGGAATGGTGTGGCCACTGGGAGCTGCGGGCGGCTCACCCTGCAGACAGTCAATGTAAACAAACTGTCTTGCAGCCTGCCAGAGGATTACCCTGATGGACTGCCCACCACTGCTCTTTAGAGAGAAGGGTAACATGGAACAAGCTCTTAAGCCTGATTCTGCTCGCCCGTTAATTTTATACCAGTGAAATTCCGTTGTCTTCAACGAAGTTACTCCAGAATTACACCATAAGTGAAAACAGACTCCGATATCCTGGGATATATGTAGAGGGAAACTAGAAATGGATAGGTTAGTGCTAATGCAGATGTTCCTTAATTTTAGCCAGAACTCTTGGGTGAATACCATTAGGTCCCGGTGACTTAGTACTGTTTAATTCATCAATTTGTTCTAGATATCTTATTTCACATTTACGAAAAACATCATAAAAATGTTTGTGCGTTGGTGAGTTGGTGCTTTATTCTAGCTAAAGATTGTGAACTACTTTTTTTAAATGCATGAAAGATGTAAATTTATTATTCTAGACTAGGGCTGTCAAACGATTACAAAAATAAATCGCAATTAATCGTGAGATTAAAAATACAGTTGTGATTAATCGCAGTTTTAATTGCACTGTTAAACCATAATAGAATACCAATTTAAAGGTATTATAAATATTCTTGGATGTTTTTCTACATTTTCAAATGTATTGATTTCAATTACAACACAGAATACAACGTGTACAGTGCTCACTTTATATTATTATTTTTGAAAACAAATATTTGCACTGTAAAAAAGATAAGCAAAAGAAATGTTATTTTTCAATTCACTTCATACAAGTACTGTAGTGCAATCTCTTTATCGTGAAAGTGCAACTTACAAATATAGAATTTTTTTTTTACATAACCGCACTCTAATGTAAAACTTTGGAGCCAACAAGTCGAAGCATGAAGGGGCATGAAACTCTTTAGCATATCTGACACGTAAATACCTTGCAACGCCAGCTACAACAGTGCCATGCAAATACCTGTTTTCACTTTCAGGTGACACTGTAAACAAGAAACGGGCAGCATTATCTCCTGTAAATGTAGACAAACTTGTTTGTCTTCGCGATTGGCTGAACAAGAAGTAGGACTGAGTGGACTTTTATGAGGTGAATTGAAAAATACTATTTCTTTTGTTTATCTTTTTACAGTGCAAATATTTGTAATCAAAATAATAATATAAAGTGAGACTTGTACACTTTGTATTCTATGTTGTACTTGCAATCAATATATTTGAAAATGCAGAAATATATCAAAAAATAAAATAATAAATTTAAACTCGTATTCTGTTATTGTTTAACAGTGCAATTAAAACTGCAATGGATCTTGACTATTTTTTTAATCTAGTTAATTTGTTTTGCATTAATAGCATGTATTAACTATGATTAATTGACAGCCCTATTCTAGACCCATTTGAAATAGAACCACAAGAGCATTTTTTCTCTTGGATAGACAGCACAGGCAGTCATGGACAAAGGTTGGACTTACAACTAGTGGAAGCTTATACTGAGAGCTGATGACTTGTCTGTCACTGATTTCCTCCCACTCTGGACCTGCTGACATGCCAAAGTATGGTGCATAGCTTGCATAGCTTCTGCTTGTAGCAGTGTCTGGTCAAATGATCAATCAAAAGAGAAACAAAATTCCAACCTTCACAAATGTTATGAATTCTTCCACTTTGTCATTGGCCAGCAGCATTTTCTTCTGCACTACTTCCAGGGCCTGCCCACTTTGCTTTGCCAAGCCATGGAGTTGCTGAGATGCAGCAGTCTCAAGTTCAGTCATGGCACATTCAGCTTCAATCATTTTACCTTCTAGATTGGTAAGCTTGAGATCCTGAAGTACAGAAACATGAAAATAGAATTGGTACTGGGAGACAGTTGTGATGTAATTTTAGTCTAAAAAAATACACATCATTAGTTAACATTATGGGACATTCCATTTATAATACATAAAATTCAGTTTCACAGGAATCTTTACACATTATATCCATATGTTATAGGGACTGAATTTTCAGTAATAATAAGGTAATATAGCTTCAAGCCAAACTAATACAATCTTATATAGAGAGATGTTACTATTATTCTGTTTTATATTCTTCTATAAATATTTTAAAAAAATTAAGTTGCTGACCTTGCAACTTTTCATTTTTTAAAAACAATACTGTGCATGAAAAAGTCAAGGAAAAAGGGGCAATAAAATTGTTCTGCATTAACCAGCAACACTCTAACAACAAACCTTTTTCCCCAACTCATCTTTAGCCTTGCGATACATCTGTTCATACTGTGATTTCTCTTTTGTAGCTACATTAAGCCTTTGCTTTAGTGAATCAATTGATGTTTTCTTGTTTGAACAGTCTTCAGTCAATGTCTTTACCTGAAGTAAAACCACAGGCAATTTTATTATTTAGACGGAAAACCTACAAATATGAACGAAAATCACAAGCATACTTATTTTTGTTTTTATTGCATAAACTGGTATTTAGGCTAAAAACTTGGTAGAATTTCCAGCATTTAATAAGCAGCTGTTACTGACCCACCCATAGATTATTTTATATAAAATGGTTGCATAAAGAATGAAAGTCTAGACAGGTATGATACGTGAATAAAAAAAGCTCTTAAGTTTACTTGCTGGATTGTAGCTTTTAGACATGTTTCATTAATACAACGAGCTAAGCCATAGTTTCAAATATTTCTAATCACAGGGGGAAAAAGCATATGCTAATTAAAACTTAGTTGAGAAAATGGTCATTGTCTACAATATGATAGCATGAATAGTCTTCTGGATAACTCATTATAACTTTGTCATATGTAGTGAGTAGTGATTTAGGCTAAATTGAAAACAAAAGAATATTCCTAGAAAATCCTGATGGCAGATTGCATTAATCACACAGTCCTACAGATAATATACAGTATTGGTGAATTTCTCTGATCTTCAATTGAAGATAATGTTATATTTTTCAGTTTCAGCCTCTACAAACAACAATAGAAGTAATGGGCTCTGACCCTGTTGAAGCTGAAAAAGGGGATGCTGAAAATGCTCAGAGAGCAATGCATTAGAGCAAAGTGTTACACTGAGCTCTAAACTATTTTCTCAAAAAACAAAACCAGGTATTTAGCTTGCTCTTTCCTCACTTTATTCCTCTCTCTCTGGTTGAGGATTCCTTAATGACACCTTATCTCCGGCATTGGGGGTAAGAGAGCAGCTCTCTCTGGAGCTGACAATGCTTAATGACTGCAAGCACAGACCACTGCATGAGCCGTGCAGCCAGCACTCGCTTGCTAAGAGAATAAAAGTATGTCTTGCTCGGCAAATTGTTTATTTCTATTTTGGGGTTATACATTGTATAATCTCATAGAGACCCACTAGTCTGTTCTCATTGTCAGGGATAATGCACTGTATGGATATTATAAAAAGATCATCCTATCATATCTAAGATCTTCCAACTTCCATGAAATGCCTTTAGATATTTAGGAAAAACCAATAATTTGAATGTGGACCTGTAAGTTTTGATTAATATATAAACATATGAAGTGATAAAACCTGAATTTTGAATTACTGATAATACTGCACTACAAGCAGGAATTTATATTGTTTAAAATACTAAAGAATTTAACTAAAGTAGATGGAAAATGTGTCAATACATTTTGTGTATAGAACTATCCTTGTTTGATCTCCAATGTATTTTATAATGTTGTAAAATGTCAGACATTCCATCAAGGCTACATACAGCAAATATCAACACTGAGTTTTCTATATATTCTCATTATTTAGTTACATTTTCTATAAATAAGTTTAACTAAATGTATTGTATGCTTAAAATTGTGGTGCTATTTTTATAGTTGGTTGGAATAACTTCTGCAAATCAAAAGCAGTTTATTTTTGGTATAAATATTAACAACAAACAAGAGGTACCTTTTTCTCAAAACTTTCTAATGTTTCATTAAAGGTTTTCTCAATTTCCTGGTTTGCTTTCAGACGAGATCTTAAGTCTTCTATCAAATGTCTTTTCATATTTATGTCCCTTTCCATTCGAGAAATCCTTGAAATAAGGGGGAAAAGTCAGAGTATTCACACTATTAAGAAATATAGTTAGAAGATGGTTACTTTAAACAATTAAAATGAATTAATGCACATTAAGTATTTTTCATATAGCTTTTGATTAGTTTCCAGAAAAATGGTGGTGTAAATATTTGCAATTTATTTTATTCCTGAAGCACAGCATAGTATATTTAATCTTTTAACTAATAGTCCTAGTCCCATTAATTCAAAGGTTCCACTTTATTGTGGTTTACAGTTTTACAGTGGTTTGTACTGTTATATTGTATTAAGGTGAAAGCAAAACAATAATATTTTAGTGCATATTTATAAAAGAGAAGCAGCTGTTCAGAAAAACAATGAGAAACTTTAACGAATTAAGAAAAAAACCTGTCACTTTCCAATCATTATGTTGGTAGAATTCTTTTAAAAAAGGGAAAAACATTTCCAGTTCTGAAACTCAATAATACACTGTAATAAAGGAAAATTGCATCAGTGTGTAGCATCTGAAAAACCACACTAATTTCTTTTACAAAACTGCAAAATCTTATCAAATAATTAAGCAGTGTTTTAACAGAAGCCTCTTGAAAAATCAAACTCACACTTCATGTGACATCTTTGAAATTTTATGATGCAGAAATATATGCCTCATGCAAAGCTTCTCCAGATAGAGTACAAATTAATATTTTAAATCTAAACATTGAATATTTTCTGAATATGTTCACACAGCTGGACTGTTTTTTCCGTATACAACTAAATGAATGGTAGCAGTATGTTGATACATAAAACGTTGCTGATATCATGTCAATACCATATGAAATCAGCAAGAAAACCATAGTACAGTATATTCCTTTGATCTATTTTCACATTTGTATTGACACATTAGTGTTATTGGGTGATTACATGGACTACTTTTTGGCAAAGCAAATGTCGTATGTGTTATATACAAACAATATAATAGACAGTACCAACATTTTTAATCTAAATCTACACACAACAGTAGAAGTCTTCTTTATTTTTTTTCTTAAAGGCATTTACCACTAGAAAATATACACTATTAAAGTATTTTTAAATAATCTTCTATATTTGAAGTGAGCAAATTGTATCAATAAGGAAAATTATATAGATTCTCTAAAATAAAAAATTGGGGATGGTTGAATTGGTTTTTTTAAAAAAAAACTTTTGATCAGACAAGTTCATAAATGTGCAAATAGGTCATATTTATATCCTAAATATAACTGAAGAACAGTACTTCAGCTGCTTTTACACTGTGAAGCGGGGGGGGGGGGGGGGAGGATCTCTGTAGTATATGTCAAAATCAATATACATGAATTCCAAAGTTAAAATAAATCTTAATCAATTCAAATATAAACAAACACAACTGTCCTTTTGCACTTTTTACAAATAAAAGACTGGATATTTAATCCAGTTTAAGCATCTAAACCTTGACATGTCTCCTAGCCCCAAGGCAAAGAATTACTGTATTTGAAAGATTGCTTTTAGCACTGCTGAGGCATTCATTTAGATTTACATCAAGGACAACTAAGTCCACTCTAGGGTCTGAATTCTGACTTTAGATATTCTTATTACAGTGCAGAAATTGTAGCCAGCTAATCACTCATCAGTTTATACAAAATGCAATCTTAGCATGTACTGTTCTGATTTTCTGAAAAGCCTGAACAGTTTGCAAGATTTATCAAAAAGAGAGAGAGAAAGAGGTCTCTCTCAGAAAGTCTGGATCTGAAATGATTAATCTTGGAATAATTATATATCTGCCACTGGGTGGCACCAAATACAATAGATAGAGGAAGAGAACATACTTTTCCTGTAGTTCCCGCATCCTCTCTTCTTTTTCCTGGGCTTCATTTTTCAGAGACTTAATGGTAGTTGAGTGTTTAGTGATTTCATTATTTGCATTCTAAATTGAAAAAATACTTATTAAAACATAAATAGTATGGATTAAATATTATCTGAGGTATAACTAATAATGAATTTGTTTAAAATAAAAGCACTTACTGTATAAAAGTTTTTTTGATTAACATTATTAATCAACATTTCATATCTATCATGCTATACAAAAGAACACTCCTATTTTCACATTTATTAGAACTCTTTACCTTTGAAAATACAGTCAAAACTGCTATTTTTTCACATGACTATATTTATTCATTCTTTATTAATATATGTTCTTCAGGGTACAGGTAGGTACTTTGTAGCTAACAGGACAAGATTTTCCCTTGCATGGGACTTTCAGTAAGAGAGGTAAGTAGGAAGGAAGTAAAACTCTACATGGTTAGTCTTGTGGAGTTTTTTTGAACTGTACTCCTCTGCTGGGATGGTTTGGGGTATGAGATTTTTGAGACTATGGTTCCTCCCAATCCTTTTGATTTGGGGGATTTGCAAGCAAACAAACAAACAAACCCTTCCATGATGAGACAAGCAGTCGTGCTGTAAGAGTGGCTGTTGCTCCACTACCCACTACAGCTGCTAAACAGAAGACATGGAGACAACCATTCCCAGCTGGTCAGATTTCCATATGCAAGTCCCTAGTCTCTGTTGGGGAATGTAGCAGCCCCAAACATCGAGCCATATGTAATTCCAGAGATGGAGCATTGACTTGGGACAACGGGAAAGGGGGTTAGTGCCATCAAGGTGGCATTCCCCCTGTTCTGTACAATAAGAGGGAGATCTGCACACACAAGGCCCCCTCTGCATGCAGATCTGCCGGGGATGATCTGGCCCATGATCAGGTGCAGGTTAATTTAGTGCGTGTCTACACTCCCCTGTACTCTGGACTGTTGGGAGTGTGAATTACAGAACACACAAAATCCTGCACCCCTCCCCATGTGTGGACACTGTAGAGGCGAAATAAAAGGTACCTATTTTGCATTAACGTAGTCTTCTTCAAACAGGATTATGTTATTGCAAACTAGGTACATTTTAGTTTTCACCCACGTGGGGGATTTACAGTGCAGCACTTTGGTGAGCGCTTTAGTCCAAATTGCGGGGCAGCGTAGACACAGCTTTAAACACCGTCTGCAGAAAGAGAAATAAGAGAATTTAAATAAGTATCCATCTAACTGTAAGTTCAAATAAATGTATATTTTAGAGTTCCATAGCTGAAATGAGCAGTATAACTACTGTATGTAACAGTAACCTATATTTTCAAAGCCCCAAGCAAGTGGCATACCCAAAAATTGCATGGGTGGGAAATGTGTGCACAATACATTTTTGAAGGTTCAGGCATTGTGCTGGGCTTTGGGAATTTACCCATTAAGTCTAAAACTGTGAGTGAATAGATCAGACAGGCAGTAAACAGAGATACTTGAGGAGAATTTCCCTGCTCAGTGCAGGCTTGTAACTCCCATTAACATTAATGGGAGTATTGTACATAGCACCGTGCACCTCAAGAGGAGTATAGGCTCTTGTGTGTGTAGTTTCGTGTAAAGTATTGTTTTTAATACATTGTACAGGCTCTTTTCTGGTGCTACAGAAAATGCTCAGTTAGAACAGGAAATCTTGGCTCGTCACTTATTTCAATGCTGCTGCTTATCCTTCCCTGCCTGGGAACTTTCTTTTGCCATTAAAAATGTTATCCTAGGAGGTTATATTGATCTTGGTTTAACATTTTAAAGAGAAAGTAAAAATTAAAAGCAGGTTGGTGATAAAAGCAAAAGCTGTTGAAAAATGTGTCAGTAAGTTTAACCTGAAACTGGATTTTTTTTTAATTAATGTAAAAAAAAAAAAAGATGTGCGTGGTGGTAAGTACAAACATACTGTAAAATGTAGAGAATGATGTATAGTTTTATAACCTCTAAGATAGGATGAATGTAAGTAAAAAATGTTGTGGTGTAGTGAAGCTCAAATGGGTGTTTTACCTGAGTAAGGTCTGTGGGATTGATCTTAATGGAAATGAGCTACAGTGATCTATTATATAAAGTGAAAAATGTTAACGTGGTTAAAGCATGCCTAGGATTCCAAAGTTTCTGGGTCTGGCATGTCACTTGATCCTGAAAACGTGAGGTTTACACCAGAAAATTTTTAAAACGATAAATGGCAGCAGAATGTTACTGAGTTTCCTGATCTGTGTGTTGAGCTTGACCTTCATTAGAAGCAAAGCATAATACCCAGTTATATGGGTTTACATACCACATGTGAACATGAACACTTGTTTGAGAAGTGGGCCTCTTGCACATTCTTAGAATCAAAGACTCACAAAGAAGAGCTTGTTAAAACAACTGTAAGAGCACTCACATCCAGAGGGGGACTACCCCTTCCTGGGGAGAGAAACCAGGAGAGGGTGTGTTGAAAGGGGAAGGAATGAACAAAGCTTTTTCAAACAGGGTTTGGGTTAACAGTATGTGTAAGAAAGAGGGGGAAATTTCATTCCCAAGTACCACTGGCCTAAAGGATCTGCTGAACATTCTCGGACTGTGGTTACATCTACACTACTGTGGTAAGTCGATCTAAGTTACACAACTCCAGCTACATGAATAAAGTAGCTGGATTCGACGTAGCTTAGGCTGACTTACTGCAGTGTCTATACCATGCTGGGTCAACGGGAGACAAACTCCCATCGACTTAACTTACTCTTTTCGTTCCGGGTGGAGTACTGGGGTCGACTGGAGAGCATTCTGCCATCAATTTAGTGGGTCTTCATTAGACCCCACTAAATCGATCCCCGGAGTGTCGAGCTGGCATTAGTGTAGACATAGCCTAAGTGTATGGAGACCCTATGTCTTTGCACTTTTTCTGTTACGTTCACCCCACCCATTTGACTCATGGGCAGCACAATACCAATGAAGACAAGCTGCAAGGGAATACCAGAAAGCAATTGTCCCTGGAACCCACTTAAAAGGGACAGAGAAGGCTGACTATCTATATTTTGATTTATCATTAGCGACAGGACATCAACCTGGAAATGCTTATAAGAGCATGTTTTTCAGATTTATATATATATATCTATATATATGTATTGCTATCCAAGGGGAGTTAATCACATACATCCACTGTGCCTATTCCAAAAGACCAAAGTCACCACACCATCAGATGTTCAAATAATTGTCCTTATTTAGGCAAACTCCCATTGATTTTCATGAGATATTGGGACTCTCACTGGACTTAAACTGGAAGAATAAGAATTGAGTATCTCAGGATTTGGATCAGTAAGTCCACTCCATAAATCCAACGGTAGTTATTTGCACTCAATGTGCTCAGCACAGTGTTGTGATACATTTTAAGTTTTTGATTCAATCTTTTACCCTCCATGTTTTGGGAGGCAACTCACTCTGCCAGTGTGTTATGAGAGGCAGCCGCACGTCCAGGAGAAAGAGAGCCCCCAGCATCCGGGTGATGAGCTAGGGAATGACACACATCAGTAGGAGCAGAGAAAGAAATGCAGCTGATGAGAGTCGTGGGGGTCAGGGAAAATATCCTAGTTAAACTGTGACAAGTAGGAGGAATGGTGGATGAAGCCAGATTTCAGAGGAGAATTCTGGCAGTTGGTCGTGGCCCCTGACTGAGAGGTGTCACATTGGATATCACAGGAGATGTATAGATTTCAGGAAGGAAGAAGTCTAGAGGCAGGGGATGAAAGTTGGAGGACCACATGAACTGGAAAGTAAGATGGGCTACATATCCAGAAAGAGATGGAAGGAGCTCAAACTAATGGAACACTCAGCTAGGGAGGGGGGTGTATGGCAGAGTATAGGGTGGTGAGAGGCTTCCAGCAGCCTGACTCCCACTAAAATCAGAACCACAGAATTCACATTTGGCACAGCAGGCAAAAGGAACTCTCTGGAACCCTAATCTTAACCTCCAGCTGAATCTCTGGCCCCTAACCTCTCATCTAACCCTTACCCTAAACCCTGAGGTTACTACCTCACCCCTATATCCAAAATGACTCTGCTCCCCTGCCATAGGGCTCTGTGAGGTCACTTCCTCACCCCTGTATCCAGAGCCTATATAATAACAACAATTAGACTCGTAGAAATCTGGCTTTTCTGGTTTTACAGTTTTCACCAAAATCAATTGGGTTCAGCCCATTGACACCTAGACAGGCCGTGAAATTTTGGGATTGAATTGATGTGATTTTCAGAAGTTATCACATTACAGAGAGAGAAATCCCATCAAGTTGAACATAAGGCCTCGCTTCGCTTGGCCAATGAAACGTAAGCAACAGGAGCATCCAACCTTTACCAAAAAAAGATTTTGTTTCCTTGAAAATGTTTCTAGCAATACAAAACCAGAGAAAAGCAAGAGAGGAATGGTCTGACATGGAAACAGAATTGACTCTAGGTATAATGTTTATTCAGTGTTTTCCATTAGGCATCAATAGATCAAAATAAAATTCTTTTGAGTGTTAAATAAGCCATGATAAATCAGTATTGGCAAATGAAGGAACTGTTTAAGATCCCAAATCCTTAACAGGATGTGTGTGTAGTCATAATTATTAGGGTAGTCAATTAATCGCAGATAACTCACGTGATTAACTCAAAAAAATTAATTGTGATAAAAAAATTGCAATTAATTGCCATTTTAATTGCACTGTTAAACAACAGAATACCAACTGAAATGTATTAAATACGTTTGGATGTTTTCTACATTTTCAAATATATTGATTGCAACTGCAACACAGAATACAAAGTGTACAATACTCACTTTATATTATTATTCTTATTACAAATATTTGCATTGTAAAAATGACAAACAAAAGAAATAGTATTTTTCAATTCACCTCATACAAATACTGTAGTGCAATCTCTATCGTGAAAGTGCAATTTACAAATGTAGATTTTTGTTTTGTTACATACTTGCACTCAAACAAAACCATGTAAAACTTTAGAGCCTACAAGTCCACTCAGTCCTACTTCTTGTTCAGCAAATTGCTAAGAGAAACAAGTTTGTTTACATTTAAGGGAGATAATGCTGCCCACTTCTTATTTACAGTGTCACCTGGAAGTGAGAACAGGTGTTCTCATGGCACTTGTGTAGCCAGCATTGCAAGGTATTTACGTGCCAGATATGTTAAACATTCGTATGCCCCTTCATGCTTTGGCTACCATTCCAGAGGTCATGGTTCCATGCTGATGACTCTCGTTAAAAAAATAATGCATTAAATAATTTTAGACTGAACTCCTTGGAGGAGAATTGTTTGTCTCCGGCTCTGTTTTATCCACATTCTGCTATATATTTCATGTTATAGTAGTCTTGATGACCCAGCACATGTTGTTCATTTTAAGAATACTTTCAATGCAGATCTGACAAAATACAAAGATGGTACCAATGTGAGATTTCTAAAGATAACTACAGCACTCGACCCAAGGTTTAAGAATCTGAAGTGCCTTCCAAAATCTGAGATGGAGGAGGTGTGGAACATGCTTTCGGAAGTCTTAAAAGAGCAACAGTCCGATGCAGAAACTACAGAACCCGAACCACCAAAAAAAAAAAAAAAAAAAGAAAAAAAGATCAACCTTCTGCTGGTGGCATCTGACTCAGATGATGAAAATGAACATGCGTCAGGCCACACTGCTTTGGATCGTTATCGAGCAGAACTCGTCATCAGCATGGACGTATGTCCTCTGGAATGGTGGTTGAAGCATGACAGGACAAATGAATCTTTATTGCATCTGGCATGTAAATATCTTGTGATGCCAGCTACAACAGTGCCATGCAAACGCCTGTTCTCACTTTCAGGTGACATTGTAAACAAGAAGTGGGCAGTATTATCTCCTGCAAATGTAAACAAACTTGTTTGTCTTAGTGATTGGCTGAACAAGAAGTGGGACTGAGTGGACTTGTAGGCTATAAAGTTTTACATTGTTTAATATATATTAAAACTAAGGAGTAAAAAAGCAGTCCCTCCTTTATTTATCAATTTATCAAGTCCAAAGTTCTGTGCTTTCCCTATAAGAGTTGATAACGTCACTGCCTATGAAATCTGTAAGGGATGCATATGCCAGCATTATTTTTAGGGTGAATGCTATAGGAGAAATTCTGAACTCAGAATCTAATAATAAAAAACCCCTATTTACATATTTATTTGTAATCTGTACATTTATATGTATAATATAAAACATTTATATCATACAATTGAACTTTACAAACACAGGGATAAATCCTCACTCCGTTTTTACTGAGTTCTTACTCAAGGAAAACTTCCATTAAAAGCAGTAAGAGTTTTGCTTGAACTAAATACTCAATAAATACTGAATAAGGATTTGGCCAACAGATATAATAGTAATGATAATAGCTAACACATATATAGTTTTGTACACTGAAGTTCTTACACTCTAAATGTAGACCCTTAATGCTTTGGGGTCTGAGTCTTTCACATATTTAATTTTACTTTAAAATAAAAATTAGAGCACTTTTAAAGATACATTGAAAACTGATTTAATATCTTTGATACTAGGCTTCCATACAGCTGGTGTCAAATATTTTTATTCAATAGTGCGATATTCCCTGTCTGAAGGACCAAGAAATAATGACTTTGGTCCAAATATTTTATAGTTTCTACACGGCAAATGGAATATTTTGGAATACTAGGTTTATCAACATGCATGTTTCTTTCTTTTATGAGATGTTGGGCTGGGAGAAAAACAAATGTCCAGCATCCCACAGATGAAGACTACAAGATCTCTGTTTTTCATTTCTTTAAAGCCCCTGCACCCACAGAGGTCATGACCAGTAGGCTTCTGGTTGAAGATGACAATCAACCATAAGGATCAAGTCAAATCTGCTCCCAAATTAGCTCGAGAGGTTAACACTAAGTAGTGAGGTAGTGGTGGATTAAGACTAAATTGGGCTCAGAGCCAATACTCTGGAACACAAGAGCCACCCACAAACCAGGGTCCCCTACCCCTCCAGCTTGCTCTCAAGCTTGTAGCAGTCCTGGCTATATGTCTTGCCAATGCTACCCCCTGCTTCCGTCTCCTCTCCAGCAATGGGTTTACCCTCCCCGTTCCTTGCCTCCAGATTTTATGGATCCATGATCCTCAGCCCAAAACTATAGATCCTGCTTTAATCAACCCCTAAATTGAAGAACTCCTTTCCCAATCTGACAGTTGTACCTTTGCCAGAATCTCAGCTTGTGCTTGCCTGGGTAACTAGGACTAACTTTCTTTTACTAAAGAAAGAATTTTCAGATTACCAAAAGTTGCATTTCTTTTATCTTGCCATTTTTAAAATAAACATATCAGTATGGGTGGGGAAGATATGTATTGTGACAAAGTTCCTCCTCTGCCTTGGTGGGTCCTGCGCTTATTGGTGGATTTGCTCGCCTCAGAGGTTCACGGCAGCCCTCAGTTTGGCCACTTTCATGGCTCAAATCTGCCGTTCACTCAGTTAGTGAACTGGCCAGCATGGGGAAAAAGAAGAACAATTCCCTGCAGTCTCTGCTGATCCACCTAGTGGATCAGGGAACAGGCCAGAGACCTTCCCCTCTGGTGGAACCCAGAGTCCAGTTCAACTCCTCTGGTATCAACTAGGGAGTTGGGGGGATGGAGGGAACCCGGGCCCGCCCTCTACACCAGGTTCCAGCCCAGGGCCCTGTGGATTGCAGCTGTTGACAGTGGCTCCTGTAACAGCTGAGTGACAGCTACAACTCCCTGGGCTACTCCCCATGGCCTCCTCCCAACACCTTCTTTATTCTCACCACAGGACCTTCCTCCTTATGTCTGATAATGCTTGTACTTCTCAGTCTTCCAGTAGTAGGCCTTCTCACTCTCAGCTTCTTGCATCTCTTCCTCCCAGCTGCTCACACACGCACCACAAACTGAAGCGAACTCCTTTTTAAACCCAGGTGCCCTGATTAGCCTGCCTTAATTGATTCTAGCAGCTTCTTGATTGGCTGCAGATGTTCTAATCAGCCTGTCTGCCTTAATTGTTTCCAGAAAGTTCCTGATTGTTCTGGAACCTTCCCTGTTACCTTACCCAGGGAAAAGGGACAGTTTCTACAGAAGTAGAACAATGTGTGACATCAGTTCATGCTCCATGGGAAAATGCTATACTATGTTTATGAGCATGGTATAAGAGTCTATATAGAACACAACAGGATAACCTGTGATTCAAAAATCAGAGAATTAACTAGTTATATTTTTTTCTTGTTACCTATTCCTTGCCTATTTTTGTCCCTTACCTGTCCATCCAATCCTAGCATGCCCATCACCAGGATATCTGGCCATCAACTAAATTATTAAGTTGAAATGAATTCTTAAAAATAAACACTCTGCCCTTCTTCATTATTTGCTAGTCATATATGCAAGGATCTTTTTTTAAATTACTGTGCAACTGTTGGGTTATTTAGTCATTAGCATTGTTGTTGTTAACTGCCACCAGAAATGCAACAAAAATAAGGCACTAGTTCCCTTTGAAGACAACAGTAATAGTGATTTATAGATAAGAAGATAGAAGGTGTTACATGAGTTACACAACCAGCAAACTTCAATCTTACCTAGTCACTAATGCTCAGCTCTTTTTCACACAAAGCCTGAAATCACATGATTCACATCTAACAACATAGTTACACTGCACTTTCAACAAGCTTTCATCTTGGCCTGCTTTGTCTGTAAAAGATCCTTTCACTGCAAGATTCACTGATTTGGTTTTGACTATATGTCTACCATCTAGTAACAAAGATTATCTGACACTTAAATTCCTAGTTATGGGCTAGCCTATGGCAAATTGTACCTTTTTACATCTTTGAGACTGAGCAAATGAAATAATACTATAGTAAAAGTTATCTTGTTAGCTGACTAATCTGTTCTCTCACCTTCAGTTTGCAATACAGCTGCTTCACCTCCAAATCTGTATTCTTTGAAGGAGTAGGTGCTGTGACTTCAATTTGGTTAGAAGTCACAGGAGATAGACCTTCTTTCATCCTGGTAGCTTGGGCCAGATGCTCTAATTTTCCTTTTAAATCTTCTCTTTCTCGTTGCAACTCAGCCAGATCAGAGGTCAATGTCTGTTTTCCAAATAAAAGCAATAAATAGTCACAGTTACAGTCAAATATTATTTGTTTCTGCTTGATCACAACAGGATGTACATTAGAAAAATAAACAACAGACTCATACATTATCTTTACTCTGCATTACGTATTAGTTGGCTGAAGTCACTGGTCCAGACAGTAGAAAAATCAAATCTGGCAGTAAAAAGAAGTAACTTAATACAAAAAGTCACATGTGAAACAATTTGATTGCATATTGATATTTGTCTCATGACAGGAAACAAAAGTTATAGGAAGCTGTATAGTAACAGTGGTTACTGCTAAAAAATTGTTTACCCACAGGGCTGTCTGATTCTACAACTATTTCCTGTACTAAGTATCAGGAAATACCATGGTAGCTCAGATATCACAGTGTGGTAAGGATGGCTAAATGTCAATTTTGTTTTAATGGTGACTATTGTAAGCTTACTTGAATGTTCTGTTGACAACGGCTGTAAAACATACATCCTTTTCTTGGCTTTTGTTTTGATATTTGTAGGGCTTGTAGAGGTTAAAGCAAAATGGACCAGCTGCACTAAATATCTTCTGGTTGGCTGGTCTTTACTCGTGTTATTTCTTCCTTTTCACATATATGCACCATAGCCAGAGAGCCACGTATTCCATAACCTTGACTCTAGGGCTGATGTACTTAACTGGTAAAAGCCAAGCTGGAGCAGGACAGCATAACAGATGTTAGTTGTTTATTCCACTGGGTAGGTCTTACCACCCTATACTGCAGCCAAAATGCTTCTCATTTAGCAACATAAATGTTAAGTCCAATTAGCAGACGAGGCTTGTTAGGAATTTAGTTCAAATAAATAGCAAGCAAACTATCTCAGTCTTATAGTGCTTGATTGACAACTGACAAGGCCCATTTAATCAGTGTAGTATAATATCACAGTACTAATTAAATATGTAATTTTAGAAATAAAAATATTTTCTTTAATTCTCCTATACTAAAGAATACACAATGAATATTATTCTGTGAAAAGGGCACCTGGAATAATCTTTATGCCAGTGCTTATCTTTCACCAGTCTGTAGTCAGCAGAAAGCCACCAACCTTTAATGGCATAACAACTCTCTGCTCCTTAAGAGGATAACTACAGTACCATTTTATTATTCCAAAGAAGCTTATAATATGGTAGTTTAACATAAGGAACAATTAGATAAAATGAAAATGAAATCTCTCAGAGGGGGGAAAAAGTCTTCTGTGTGAAGAATCCCAATTAGAAATTGGAAAAGATACTACAGCTTTTAAATGGCAAATGTATAGTTGATTACATGTTGGTATGTAAAATAATTGGTAAACATAGGTACAAAATATTGTTCATATTTCAAAGGATGCTAATATTGACATTAAAAGCAGAATTCTACGTTGTTCAAAGTTATGCGCAAAATAAATGCTCCTTAAAATACAAACACTGTATATACATACACATATTTAAATCACCTGAAGATCTGTGATGAAAAATAT
The DNA here is from genome assembly GCF_965152275.1 of Natator depressus. Taxonomy (NCBI): domain Eukaryota; kingdom Metazoa; phylum Chordata; order Testudines; family Cheloniidae; genus Natator; species Natator depressus. Next base: position 108,732,914 of record NC_134238.1, on the reverse strand, counting down.
ATCCAGGAAAAAAAGGAAACAAACACACTTTCATGAACATATTTATGTTCATTACAGACAGCATGGGGAAGTTTGCACATTTTCAATGAGATTAAAAAATATTTATAGATACAACAGAATACAGTCTAATTTTTGAACCCAAATACTGATACCATTTCTGCACTCACATACACTTATTAAAGCCAGTGGGAATTGTGCATATATATCTGAGATCAGGACCACTGTTGGTAAAAGGCTTCATCTTTCCATTTCTTTCTGAGTTTGCTGTAATTTCATTACTTTAATAACAGACCAACGGTTCTAAGGTAACTTTTGATTGGAACTCTTTAATCTGTTATGTTATTCCCACCTCTAAAAACCCACAGGACTTAAAATGAGAACGTCATGTGGGCAGAGGATTCAAAGTGAAGGATACTTAAAAAAAAAAAAAACCAACAACAAAAAAACCAACCTAACAACAAAAAACAGCAGCACTTCAGGAAGCTGCAGATGTTAATTTATCCAGCGTATGCAATGCTTCTGTACCCAGATTTTCATGATTTGATGTTTCTGTTGTAAATCATTCATAAAGGTAAAAGTGGAAAATGACTAAGTTTGTGAAGAACAGATAGATCTATGTTTGTGCTATCTTACATCATGAGGTTTTAGCTTGGTACTCAATGAGATTCCTCGCTCTTCCCCCACCAGGACTGATAGTGTAGGCAAAACCATCAGAACCAGAGTGTCATGGTCACAGTAATGAATGTGGCATCAAATAGATTAATGGAGCAATAGGGAGATGGATCTTCCCAAAACTGGCTGCAAGGCAAAAACTCTGGAATTCCTGAGCCCTAGTTTTTGGAATTTACTTAAACTAGGAAACAGATACTTTTCCATCTTTAAAATACATACACATACAAACATTAAATGTAAGAGAGAAACCAGGTATGTGTGGAGGGGAAGAGGAAGAGGGGAGTGTCCAGGGAGCAGACAAGCAGAAAACCTACATTTCCCATTGCGGACAGATATGGATGTCCCTTGCAATCAGTGACTGCTGAGATGTATGTCTGCACTACGTCCTGGATCGATATATAGGCAAATGTAGTGCAACTGTAGCTACGTTGGTTCCAGGAAATGAGAGAGACATGGTGGGTGAGGTAATATCTTTCACTGGACCAACTTCTGTTGTGAGAGAGACAAGCTTCCGGGCCACACAGACCTGAAGAAGAGCTCTTTTGTTAGTTAGTTACCTTAAGTTCATCACTGATTTTTTTCCCCCTCCAACAGTAAGTTTCAGGTTGTTGAGTTGTTGTTTTTTTAAACACTTCCTTTTTGGCCCTCCTACCATGCAGCCAAATCCTGAGTGACAGACTCTAAGGAGAGTTGCTCCATGGAAAGAGGTCATGGGGCTTAGCAGAGAAATTTTCAATCCCAACTAGACCAAGTGTGATATGGCCGTGAAAAAAAGCCAATGCGGTCTTGGGATGCATTAGGCGAGGTACTTCCAGTAGAGATAAGGAGGTTTTAGTACCGTTATACAAGGCACTGGTGAGACCTCACCTGGAATACTGTGTGCAGTTCTGGTCTCCCATGTTTAAGAAGGATGAATTCAAACTGGAACAGGTACAGAGAAGGGTTACTAGGATGATCCGAGGAATGGAAAACCTGTCTTATGAAAGGAGCCTCAAGGAGCTTGGCTTGTTTAGCCTAACCAAAAGAAGGTTGAGGGGAGATATGATTGCTCTCTATAAATATATCAGAGGGATAAATACCGGAGAGGGAGAGGAATTATTTAAGCTCAGTACCAATGTGGACACAAGAACAAATGGATATAAACTGGTCATTGGGAAGTTTAGACTTGAAATTAGACAAAGGTTTCTAACCATCAGAGGAGTGAAGTTTTGGAATAGCCTTCCAAGGAAAGCAGTGGGGGCAAAAGACCTATCTGGCTTTAAGATTAAACTCGATAAGTTTATGGAGGAGATGGTATGATGGGATAACATGATTTTGGCAATTAATTGATCTTTAAATATTCATGGTAAATAGGCCCAATGGCCTGTGATGGGATGTTAGATGGGATGTGATCTGAGTTACTACAGATAATTCTTTCCTGAGTATCTGGCTGGTGAATCTTGCCCATATGCTCAGGGTTCAGCTGATCGCCATATTTGGGGTCGGGAAGGAATTTTCCTCTAGGGCGGATTGGAAGGGGCCCTGGAGGTTTTTCGCCTTCCTCTGTAGCATGGGGAATGGGTCACTTGCTGGAGGATTCTCTGCGCCTTGGAGTCTTTAAACCATGATTTGAGGACTTCAGTAGCTCAGACATAGGTGAGAGGTTTATTGCAGGAGTGGGTGGGTGAGATTCTGTGGCCTGCATTGTGCAGGAGGTCAGACTAGATGATCATAATGGTCCCTTCTGACCTTAATATCTATGAATCTATAATTTTTAAATTCAGGCTGCAGCTGCTAAGCCTGGTCGTAGTGACCAGTCTGCTGCAGCCCCTAAAAGATGTTTACAGAATCACTGTGCACACACTTATCCTAACCCCCCTGCTCCTGGTATACCCACAGAGCTCTGTTCCATGGTGCACAGAAGGTAAGTGATGAAATTCTGGCTCTACTGAAGTAAATGGCAAAATTCCCATTTGATTTCAATGGGGCCAGGATTCCACCCAACATGTCTCTCTGTGCACGCTCTCCACTACTTGGCCCCCTGCTTGGTAATTCTGCTATGTTTGGTCACTGTGTGCCTATACAGAGAACTGCATGATTGCACCATCATTACGCTGCATATGGCAAATTGTAAGTTCTTTGGGACAAGGAACCTCTATGACTGTATAGCACCCTGTAGAACAGAGCCTAACTGAGCTGCTTTAATATCAATATGAAACTGTAACAATAGGCCTCTGCTGTAGGTAACTATTTAGTGTTTGTTGTTGTACTCTTAATACTGTGATGTACATGACCTCTCAATTTTACATTTACAATATATACTTTGTAGAATTTATATCTGCAGTATCAAATTATTTTACAGGCGTTTTCACCCTATGTTATTACCTGTTTTGTTAGGATGATTCAATTGTAAAATGAATCTGTAGAAATAACAGTGCTTCGACAGTTTATAAAGAGCAAATGGTGTTAGACATAAGTAGCATTTCTTGCTATTAGAAAACCCTGTAATTTTGGCAGCCAAAAAAGAAAAAAAAATCAGTGAGTGCAGAGGGATGACTTTTTCAGAGACTAGGAGCAAACTGACTTCTGGTTTTCTGAGAAATCTTATAGTGACGATGAGAGGAGAGGGGGATTGATTTGTAGATTTATATTGCAGTATATTTTTTTAATACTGCATAGCTCCCACATCCAGTTATCTTTTAAAATACAACATTGCTTTGTCTTTCCTGTACTTTTTAAAGCATGCTGTTATTCTCCTGCAATTTTAACTCTATTGTAGAGGAAACTTGCAAGAACAACAGTACTTTGGTCACATACAGTTCTTGTGAATGTATAGTTTCAAATAATAACTGCATATAAAGAACAGAAAAATGTCTATGACTTTATATACGGTAGTGAGTATCTTTATAGTACTTCAGTGATGTTCCCATTTACAAAAATCTAATAGTTTCTGTTTAACTTTTCAGGCAAGGTTTTTAGAGTAAGTCTCTCTAATTGTAAACCTATTTTTCTTCTCATGAATAGAATCAATATCTTTTTATTGGTGGGAAATAAAAAATAAAGGTAAAATGAAGACAGATGACATGCAGACATCTATAAATATGAAAACAATATATACAAATATCCAACTGGAAAAGTAATCATGTTCCGTTCATGGCATCTGATCACATATAATTTTTTAGAAACAAGAAAAGTACAATCGCTTAAACTTTTAAGCCCCAGAGGAAGTTTTCCTTGTGGAACTACTGTTTGTCCTCAACAAACTGGTATTTTCACTCCATGAACACAGACAGGAAATTGGAAATATAGTCTTTGATAACTTGATGTCGCATCTCTTAGCTGGACCAAAAACTGTAAAAAGGTAAAAAGTTCTCAAATGTAGATGTTATTAGTCCTATATTTAATATAGACTTTTTTGAATGTTTAGTAAGAACTACTAGATCACTCATTTATAAACTTCTTTCAGGCAAATGCAGTTATCAGCAGCCTACACTATGTTTCACAAAATGTCAAGTAAATGAAGGTAATCTGGAGGACTTTTTACCAGTGCTTTAGCAAGTTGTTAGACTTCAGTAGCCTTTAGAGACCATTAAGTACTCTTTGGCTAATTGGCCAATGGTAGATTAATCCTCTTTTTATTCTAGCAGCACTATTTTAACACCCCTTGCGCTCTGTCAGTGTAGTATCTGAATGACAAAATAATATTGTGCATGAATAATAAGCAGAAAAGTTAAATTAACATTTCATGTTTCATATGCCATACCTATGTGTCAGAAAAAAACTCTTTTTAAGCCACTGACATTCAACTTTTTTAAACAATCTGATGTTGACATCTTACTGAGGTGAATCTTCCTAATTACTGCTAATTGTCTATCAAGAAAAAAATCTTTCCTTGAAGTGCAGTTGTCTGGTATAGATGAACACAGCTCCAATGTGCATAGTAAAGACAGGCATGACACTTGAGGTGTGCTACATTATTATGAGGTCATACTAAATATGGTTTGCAATTAACAAAGCAGCTTTTAAGGATGTTGGAGGCACTGAAAATGCCAATCTTTCATGAGGAGCTTAAATTAGATCCCAGTAGAGAAATACAGATATCAGCTTATGGATAACAGATATGGCTCTTTCCCAGTGTATTTTATTAATGAAAAAAATATTTGTCCTATTGATAGTTGGGTGGTAGTATAGTTTCTTTTCAAATATCTTATAAATGCAGTTTACATATTGGTGATTAAAGATCATCTTTTATCTATATAAAATACAACTTCAATGAGAGTTGGCAAATAATGCTGCAATGATGATGAATCAACATTGTTTTCAAAAACTTTGCATCCTTGATAATGCCTTTAAATAATGAGCTGAATACAAGCAGATTTTTGTTCTGCCTACTTTGAAAATGAATGGGTTTTACCTCAATTTGTTGTTATATGGATTTGTTATTGCACCAAATATTTCAATAGAAAGGCAAACACTTAGAACAATACACAATCTTAAAACCTCCGATATTTGACTTTTTTGGACCTTCTCCCATATGAATAGTTCTTTATGGAATTGGAAAGGGCTGTAGAATTTTTGAATTTTAAAATTCACTTCATTTGCTCTTTGTAAAGTGCTATGTCAACACACAGACCAAGACTAAAACAAAACTTCAAAGAATACATAGACAGCAAGTATAAAAAGTGATAAGAGCTTTACATATATTGGCCCCAATCCCCCAAACCTTACTCAGATAAATCACCTATTGGAATAAATGGGAGGTTAGCTTGAGTAAGGATTGTATGGTCAAACACTAACTGACCATCACTGTTTTATAAAATATGGGAAATATGAGAGAAGTGAATATGGAAATAATTCAAGTAGCAGACACTATTTTCAAAGGTTAGGAAAATATAATTGGAAAAATACGATTAGTTTTATAATTGTAATAATTATCTACAGACCACAACTGTGCCAAATTGGGTGGTTTTAGCTTGCAGAGATTCATAGAAACCTTTTCTTATCATTTATCTTGTGTCCGCAACCCACCAAACTTTCACTCTGCATTTTGACCATAAGAAAATACTGTATATTAGGTTTCAGTCCTATCCTAAACACTTAAAGCCATCATCTTGTATTGGGTTTCATGCAGGTGCAGCAGTCCATCCATGTGGATTCCAATGCAGGATCAGGGCATTAGCCATGTGTATAACTTTAATTACATAAGGAGTACTACTGAGATCAACAGGACTACTGCATGAATAAAGTTATATATATTCTTAAGTGTTTGTAGGATTAGGGCCTCAGCTACTGTACAGTGATAACTACAGGCAAACACTGATGTATAGTTGTATAGGGTTTTGCCTAGAACCATTAAACTTCTTCAGGTAGAGGTTCCATGACCAGTAAAAACTGTTAAAATGTTAAAAAGAAATAAAAAAAAATTCTGAATTAAAAGTAAATTTTACAGTCTTTTATATACTCATAAGAATTTTAAGCAATTTGAATTACACAGACACAATATACTTTAAAGCAACAATGCATCAATAAATGCTTAATGATTCTAAAAGCCACATTTTCAAACATTAGGTGCATGCTATTGCAGCTGACATTTGAGAACATGAACTGAACACAAATCAGGTGTTTGTACATGACCAGTTACATGCTTAAGTGCAGACATGCATGCAAATGCCTGATATTTACGTGCATGCTGGGTATTTGTGCACAGAAGCTACATTTCACACTTAACATTGAAAATTTGGCCTTAAACATCCACATCAATGTGTAGTGTATGTAAGGTACTGAATGCAGGTGCTTCCTCATAGATTGCAAGCAGAGTTCAAGTATATGATGTTTGCTAGATGGAAAACAGTGGAATTAGGCATTATTTCTCTTATTTACACCAAATGCTGGAGAGAAGGGCAAGCTCCCAAAGTTGGAAATTAGAATGCTTCAGCGTGGGTCAGTGACAATGTTTGCCATATCCTCCTGCTTAATCTTGCCACATCTAAGCACTGCAAATGAACTACTTGCACGAGAGCCAGTCAGGGAATTTCTCAATCCCTACAACTCATTACAAATTTAACAGCAGCAATACTAAGTATTCATATGTTTCAGATAACACAAACAAATTTACTGCACTAAAACTCATAGGGGGGCAGGTTTCAGAGTAGCAGCCGTGTTAGTCTGTATCCGCAAAAAAGAAAAGGAGTACTTGTGGCACCTTAGAGACTAACCAATTTATTTGAGCATAAGCTTTTGTGAGCTACAAGTGCAAGTGCATCCGATGAAGTGAGCTGTAGCTCACGAAAGCTTATGCTCAAATAAATTGGTTAGTCTCTAAGGTGCCACAAGTCCTCCTGTTCTTTTTATAGGGGGGCAAAAATTAATAATGCTTCCATCTATTTCCAGTATAGCTCACATAAAATACATAGAAAGTAAAATGAACAGATTATTTTAAAAAAGCGTTCTTTAAATTTTCTTTGATTTCACTAAAATAATCTCATGTACTTTTATTTCCAGAGCATATAGCGTTGTATCTTTCTGAACGGAAGTTCAAGTGTGTATATTTTTAAAGGATATACCAGCAAGGAGGAACCAAAGTAGATGGATATACTAAAAATTCAGTTTTACAAGTTAATGCATACTCTATCTAGTTCAAGGAGAGAGAACCATTTTTGCTAGAATGTCCTGCAGACTCAATCTGAGTGGGTACTGCTTTGATTGCCAGTCTTGAATGCTACCATATCATCTTCACATTAACCACATCCTTGCTTTCTTTTCTGTTCACCTTGACTTGTCCCCTTCTCCCCCTGCCTTGCAATGTCTCTACACTAACCACTAGAACACTATACCCTCCAGAAGATGGAATTGAACCCAGGAATTCTGAGTCTCTACTTTTCTTTGCTGTCAGCAAATAGTTATGAAACTCACTGCAAAAGTGTATGTTTCATCCTCTTCCAGTGCCTGATCCACACAGAGGAGAACAGCCTACAACAGTCACCAGTTACTCCATTAGCTCAAGTAGTACACATCTGTGTTAGGTATCTAAAAATTCAGACCCTACTGGTGACTCAAGCTGAGGACCAATATAGTTTCATGTGATGGAATTTCTGTTTTCTCCCCACCCCCTCAAAAAGAAAAAAAAATACACCCAAAAAGTGTTAAAAGAATATTAAGTTTTCAAAGTCAAGTGCTCAAAAGTTAAAAAATGCCAGACTTATGGTTGCCCATGTAACCTTAATGTGGCTTCCTTGTACATATATGTTATGATGCAGTCTTTAACTACACAATCACATACTCTCTTCCCGTACAAGAGCCCTGTCTCATACAGTGCACAGGATGCTCTGGGAGTCAATTTGCATTGTGTAGTTAATGAGGCTATTGTATGTAGGACCCATGCCTCATTGTGGTAGAAGTTAGAAGGTGTGCAGTGAATGAGGCAGCGGGCTACACGAAAAGAAATGATAGTCTCATGGTTAAGGAAGCTGAAAACCACCTTGGAGAACTGGATTCTTTCCCGGACTCTGCTACAGAGTTACTTTGTGATGCAAAGCAAAATACTTACATTAACATGTTCAAAGCTGGCCACTACATTGTGCCTGCCTCATTTTCAGGGTGCCCACTGTGAGACACCTAGGACAGATTTGCAGAAGTGCTGAATGCTCACAACTGCAACAGAAGTCAATTGGAGCTGTGATTTGAACATAGAATGCATTATAAAATGCTACGTATTCTAGAAAATCAAGGCAGAAGTGTCTGAAATTTGACCCCCAACATTAGTAGATTTGACAATTTTGGCCTTAATTTCTCAATGTCTCAGTTCCTCCTCTGTAAAAAGCAAATATCATCACCTATTCTCACAGATGTTATGAAGATAATTTAGTTAATATTTATGAAGATACCTAGGTGAGCGAGTGCACCCTAGAAATGCGCATGTGGAAGTTAATAATTTTGTATTCAGTTTAGGGTTTGGATGGTGTGCAGTAAGATATGTCACAAGGCTCCACATTGAGTGATGAGTATGAAAAGAAATATTGAATAGCTACCCATTCAGTAAACATCCCACATCCTGTGCTTTGGATAAACAGGGGTCCTGAGGAAGAAATAGTATGTGATTATGTAATTACAGGTTGCATCATAATGCATATGCACAAGGGGGCTGAATTAAGGTTGCACAGGCAACCTTTACTCTAGTATTTTCTAATTTATAAGTGCTTGACTGTGCACCCACGACTTTCTTTTCACAATGTTTTTTTGAATATTATTAAACATATTGGACACCCTTTTCCTTGGAAGTCTATGCCAGCTAACCTAAATCTCCCTTGCTGCAGATTAAGATCATTACTTCTATCCTATCTTCAGTGGATATGCAGAACAAACTATCACTATCCTTTTTAAAATAGCCCTAACCAAATTTGAAGACTTATCAGGTCCCCCTCACTCTCCAAAACTAAACATGTACCATTTCTTTCATAGGTCAGATTTTCTAATCCTTTTATCACTTTTGCTGCTCTCCTCTGGACTCACTCCAATTTGTCCACATTTTTCTTAAATGTGACACCCAGAACTGGACCCTGCACTCCAGCTGAGACCTCACCAGTGCTAAGTAAAGCAGGACAATTTCTTCCCATGAGACATTCCTGATAAGACATCTGTGACAGGTTTCAGTCGGTCCTCCAAGCCCCTAAGGGGCGATGCAGAGCTATGGTCCCACTGGCAGGCCTTAGTCACACCTTTTGGGCGCTGGGGAATTAGCGGGAAAGGTGTGCTGGCTGGAGCCTGCGGCGCGCCCCTCGGGCAGGGGGAGCGCCGGCCCGAGCCTGCGGCGCGCCCCTCGGGCAGGGGGAGCGCCGGCCCGAGCCTGCGGCGCGCCCCTCGGGCAGGGGGAGCGCCGGCCCGAGCCTGCGGCGCGCCCCTCGGGCAGGGGGAGCGCCGGCCCGAGCCTGCGGCGCGCCCCTCGGGCAGGGGGAGCGCCGGCCCGAGCCTGCGGCGCGCCCCTCGGGCAGGGGGAGCGCCGGCCCGAGCCTGCGGCGCGCCCCTCGGGCTGGGGGAGCGCCGGCCCGAGCCTGCGGCGCGCCCCTCAGGCTGGGGGAGCGCCGGCCCGAGCCTGCGGCGCGCCCCTCGGGCAGGGGGAGCGCCGGCACGGGTTGGTAGTGCACAGTTCTGCTACCCAAGGCAGGTTGGCCGGGCTAGGGGAACGCAGGCCCACCCAACTCCACTGTGTTCCAGCCCAGGGCCCTGACAGTGGCGGGGGCCGAAGGTCCCGCCGCTCGGTCAGCGGGGGGCCATCCGCGCCCGCTGACCAAACACACCCACCCTACGGTGCAGTTCTGCCCCTGGGCTACTTCCTACCCGGTCTCTCAAGCGGGTCTCTCCGGTCCCTCCAGCTCGTCCGGGTATTCCGCTGCGGGCAGCTCCAGCTCCCCCTCTGTGTCGGACTCACGCTGGCCCGGGCTACAGCCGGGCCCCTCCAGGTCCTCCGGGTACTCAGCGGCTGGCAGTCCTGGTCGCCACAGGCCTTCCTCCCGGTCAGGTTCCTCCTGGCCCAGAGCCTCCCCTGGGTTGGCAGCAGGATCACAAGGGAGCAGCCAGCAGCCTGTGTCTGTCTCCCTCCCTGGTGCTCTCCTCACTGGGCAAAGGGCCCCGCCCTTTGTACTTCCTGTCCCACCCCTCCCCTTCCGGGGATTGGCGTAAGCTTGGTCTGGCCCTGCTCACTCAGGCTGAGAGGGTGGCTCTTTACCCTCTGGTTCGGAGGGAACCACCCTGGCTCCCTACAACATTCCAGAATGGCATTAGCCTTTTTTGCAACTGCATCACATAATTGGCTCATATTCAGTTTGTGATCCCTTATACCCCCCAGATCCTTTTCTGTAGTTCATATTGTGGATTTCAGATCAATCTTCCAATTTGTCAAGATCATTTTGAATTCTAATCCTGTCTTCCAACCCCATCCAGTTTGGCATCATCTGCAAATTTTATAAGCACACTCTTGACTCCATCATCCAAGTCATTAATGAAAAGGTTGACTAGTGCAGACCCAGTAGAAAATTGCTCCCACTTTGATAGCAACTATTGATAACTACTTTTTGAATATAGACATTCAACCAGTGATGCACCCACTTTAAAGTAATTTAACTAGACCATGTTTCCCTAGTGTACATATCTGTTTTGCACCATCTTTTTAAGTAACATTAAAGCAAAATTTTTAAAAAAAGGACAAGAGACAGGGAAATGAATACACTGCAAAATCAGCATGCAAATTTTCAGGTGTGTCTCAGAAATAATATTTAATGAAAGTATCTTTTTAAAACTTGTAAATGTGGAACTGAAAGTCTAATGATATAATCTTAGTGAACTAAAATATGATTTATCAATATACCTGAAAAATACATTTGATAATTCTATTAGGGAATTTTGTATCATTTTTCTTTGTATTACTTGGCTTTCTGCTTACAAAAAATTTAGAAATAAGCTCTATAAATTTAATCTTTTAAAAGGAAAGTACAGGAAAACCTAGCAAAGACAGATTTTTCTTGAGGACCAAACTTGTTGAAACACTAAAACAATACAGCTACAAAGTGAAAACGATTTGTCTGCTCCTGTTTATTTTGCCTTTGTTAACAATTTCACTAGTTTAGTAACTATGCTTCTCACATAACAGCACTAGTTATTTTTCAGGATAATTCTATCTTAACATTTTTTGGAATAGATTTACTTTGAAAAGCTTTACAGATCAATAAATCCCATATTACATAAACCCGCTCATGGTTTTTTTAAAAATTCAGAGTACATCCAACAAGTTTTGTTGAGAAAACTGTTTAGCTTAAATTTACCATTTTTGTTAGAAAAATGTCGGCATAGGTAAAAAATACTAAATAATTAAGTTTAAATTGAAACAGAGGTAATAAACATTTTAAACACATGTACAGTATTGGCATTTTTGGGCAGTACTATCAGGAGATCAAAGTCACAAAGTTTTGTGACCACTGTGAATGCAGAGATTTTAAAACACACACATCCCTTGGTCTGTGAACTGAGGTAAGGAAGAAAAGTCCTATCAGGAATATAAGCAGATTCTTTTAGTCTGTGATATATGAAAACCATCAATTTGTTACAAATAAAACAGAAATTATTGAATTATGTTGTTCAGATCACATTTACTGACTTAAAATATTCTGACTCTGAAAACAGAGAATAAAAAGAGTATGACTTTGTTGTACAGGGTGTACTAAGTGATAATCATACTTTCCTGCAATGTCTAATATAAAACACAGACATTGTGTTAACAAATATCACTTGGCTGAGCTAGAAGATAGGACATAGGAATAAGAGAGTCACGTCCAATTCCACATGGATTATCAGTTCAGATCCTGGTTTTTACACAGTTTACCTTACGAACATGATCCGAGTGACATTTCACAAATTCCTGGATAAATGTTGCTACACTCTGCCAGCAGAGAGACAGGCTGTGTCATGCACAGATCAATAATAGCACTGTGTTTCATCAGCCTCAAAATCAAAAGTGCTTCATCTGGCAAAAGCCATGGCCCTTGAGGATCTGACATATATAAACTGAATACCCTACAAGGGATGTCTACTACACAAGCTGCCAGGGTAAAGTAAAGACAACTCTGGAGATACACAATGAAGAATAATAAAAAGAGGAGTTTTTAACTGTTAGTACTAGAGGCATGAACAGAGATCACAAAAACTAGCTGCTGAATAATGGAAATGAGGCTATTTAAAATTCCACAGCTCTTGACAGAAAAAATGGAATCAGGACAATTCAACACGTACAACCTTTTGAAGAATTTACTATAAAATGCAAATACATTTAAATTCTATACAAATGTGTATACATATTACAATACTCCAATAATGAGAATAAACTATATTTAATACTGTTTGCAAAATCACCTTCATATTTTAAAAATTCAGCAGAACAGTTTTCTCTTCTTCGGAGAAACTCCTCAAAGAAAGGGGTGTTGGGACCCAATCGCATCAAATATTTCCTGCAGGCTCAGGCCTTCACTCAGAATGTGATTTTAAGAATAGTGAGCTGCGCTATATTTCTTTCTTAATGCAGGTAGAATGTTTCTAGTTTTCCTCCATTTTCTGAATTTTATTTCTCAGCCACAGATTTTGTAAAATTTATTGTCATTGAACCTTGAACTGATCATAGATCATAGAATATCAGGGTTGGAAGGGACCTCAGGAGGTCATCTAGTCCGACCCCCTGCTCAAAGCAGGACCAATCCCCAATTTTTGCCCCAGATCCCAAATGGCCCCCTCAAGGATTGAACTCACAACCTTGGGTTTAGCAGGCCAATGCTCAAACCACTGAGCTCAGTGAAGCTACTTTGGATTTACACTGGCACAACTGAAATCATCATTTGTCTCACTGTCTCTGTCATAACACCTTTCCCCTCGTTTGTTCATTGTGCCACACCAAAAGTTTCATGTATTTTTTTTCACTGTTGGCAAGGAATGCTTTTAAAAATAATTGCAGGAAGCCAAACTATTTAAAATAAAGGATTCAAGATGGGACCATTGTCAAGCTGTCAGCCTAACAAGGTCAAGTCTCTCTCTATGCCTGTATTTCAACTGAAACAGTTTTCTCTTCAGAATAAATATTTCACTGTTATCCCATTGATGAAGAAAGCTTTAAGTCCTATTTAGCCTGGAAGTCTCTCTCACAAATTAATTTGGGCAACAAGAAAAATTGTGAAAGACCAAAAATAGCTACGAAAAATTTGTTACAGATTAATTGTAATGAAAAGTTGAACAACATCAATAGCCAAGACTAAATTCAAAGTCGTGTTCACCTCGCCTCTGAATATCAACCTCCTCCCAATCACAAATGCTCTGTAATTAATTACTCCACATTTCTCTCCCAGCTCTGACTTCCTCTCCCTGACTGATTTTGCCTTCTCTGACTTAAACTTCTTTGGTAACTTCAATGTAAATATTGATTCCCTTGACTCTCTGTCCTAACCTATCATCCTTGATTCCTCTATCATCTCTCCCAACCATACCTATATTTATTTACTCGATCTAATCAGCAGTAATATCCCTTTCCCCTCTTCTAGTCCACTTATAACCTCACCAATACTGACCAGCTCCCGCTTACATTTTAGCAATCTATCCACCAACTCACAAACGAAAAACAATTTTTTTGATCTCTTGGTCATTTTTCTGCTGGCCTCCCATCCCTGCCCCCTCAACACTTTGTAACGCTTATTCTCCTTTAACTTATTTGCCCCATACTATTTCCTGCATCTCAAGTATACAGCGGAGCTAAAGACTCTCAACTGCACCACTCAGCACATCGAAAAACTAACAGAGTGTATCTCACCTCCCCGCAACTATCCAGAAATCTCAACAGTTGTGCTAATGCCTTCTGGGTTACAAAATCTAATCTCTACTTCTCCTTATTTCCAAAGGTCCTGTTAAACCTCGCTACTTCTTCCAGACCCTTAATTATTTTTATCATCCAGCTCCCCCTCTGCCTTTAATAGGTCACATGCATCGAATTCCTTTTCCTATTTTTATTTAAAAATATGCTATTTCATCACAATCTCTCCTCTGTTTTGAACTTCTCACTCCTGTTTTCTTCTTCCTCTATTTTTACGCTTTCCCTGGACCTTCCTCGAATAACCAAGTCCTTATGAAAAGGAATTCCTTTGCATCCTTTCCATTTCCTGCTGTGTGGTCCTATCTTCTCATTCCCAACACTATTACTACCATTAACTACTAACTTGCCTTTTGTATCTTCTACAGCTTTCTAAAATCGCTATTGATTTTTTTAAAACTTTCCCTTAACCCTGATTACCATCCTTTCTCTTATCGTACTTTACTTTACTAGAGGAGCTATAGAAAGTAGTCTTTCGCACCTTTCCAGTCAACAATCACACAACAGTCTCCCAGAACAATTGAAATCTAGGCTTTGTTTTTTTCCCCATGAGATAGAAACTGATTTTCTCCTACCTTTCTACTACTGAAGACTACTATTCCCTCCTCCAGCACAACTTTTTGACATTTTGGGATGCACTATTCTCCTGCATCACTTCCTGAGCGTCAATATTCAATTGTTGTTTTACTTCTATCATGATTCTGCCTTCACCCATCTGTCTCTGGTAGTGGCTTTTCCCGTACTCCAATACCCCTCTTTAGCGTAGCCTGATTCTTGAATAGCTTCCTATCACCCCCTCTACAATTCCTGTATAGCCATCACCAATTGATTCCAATTTTTGTTGAAATTGTCAACCATATTTTCACTTCCTTTCAATAGGACTATTAAAATTTCCCCTTTTATAGCTTCAAGTCTCAACTCTCCAGGCTTCAGCAATGTACTGGCTGCTGGTGCCCAACCTCTCTGTATAAAGAGGTGCAACTCCCACACAATTGCACCAACATTCTACATTTAAGGATCCAGTCCTGTGTTTTTAATACTTTCCATGAACTTGCTCCAGGTCACCAAATGATCCTGACTCACTCTATCTTCTCCACTTCCTCAGCTCATTTAAAACTGGCTTTTTTTTTTTTTTGCTCCCTCCAATAATTCTGGACATTGCTTGTGCAAGAGTTGACTTCTCTGTAGTTACTGCTGTCTATATTAACCTTCCTATCTCTTTCTGCTTCACTGACCTTCTAAACTATTGCAAATCTCATCTGAAAACATATTTTCCTCCATTCCCTAATATCTCTCATCTATTAGTTATTATAGGAAGCTGTATTGCATTGTATTGCATTATAAAACTTTTAATTGGATAGACCCATCAAACTCCATGTAGAAGTGGTACTTTATATATATAGGAAACACCAAGGTGAAAGTGGAAGATATGAAAAAATATTTAAAAATTATTCTATATAAAAGCACTATCTATACATCAGTTTTCAACATACATAATGAGTATAGCAATTATACTAAGCATGATAAACAGTGTGTATAGCAAATGAAATTGTATATATCTGTTTCCTGGAAGTTCATATATTGTAGATTCCTATAAGATCAGCAGGAACCATTGTGATCTAGCCTGATCTCATGCAATAGGATTTACCTGAATAAATTCCTGTTTGAACTAAAGCAGATCTTTTTGAAAAACAACCAACCTTTATCTAAAAATTTCCAGTGATGAAGATTCCACCACAACACTTGGTAAATTGTTCTAATGACTAATTACCCTGACTGTTAAAAATGTATGCCTTATTTCTAATCTAAATTTGTCCAGCTTCACCTTCCAGACATTGAACAGATTGATAAGAGCCAGAAGAGTTCCCAGAAGTCACCTACTACAGGACAGGCCTAACAAAGAAAATAACAGAACGCCACTAGCCGTCACCTTCAGCCCCCAACTAAAACCCCTCCAACGCATTATTAAGGATCTACAACCTATCCTGAAGGAGGACCCAACACTCTCACAAATCTTGGGAGACAGGCCAGTCCTTGCCTACAGACAGCCCCCCAACCTGAAGCAAATACTCACCAGCAACCACATACCACACAACAGAACCACTAACCCAGGAACCTATCCTTGCAACAAAGCCCGTTGCCAACTGTGCCCACATATCTATTCAGGGGACACCGTCACAAGGCCTAATAACATCAGCCACACTATCAGAGGCTCGTTCACCTGCACATCCACCAATGTGATGTATGCCATCATGTGCCAGCAATGCCCCTCTGCCATGTACATTGGTCAAACTGGACAGTCTCTACGTAAAAGAGTAAATGGACACAAATCAGATGTCAAGAATTATAACATTCATAAACCAGTTGGAGAACACTTCAATCTCTCTGGTCATGCGATTACAGACATGAAAGTTGCGATATTACAACAAAAAACTTCAAAACCAGACTCCAGCGAGAGACTGTTGAATTGGAATTCATTTGCAAATTGGATACAATTACTTAGGCTTGAATAGAGACTGGGAGTGGCTAAGTCGTTATGCAAGGTAACCTATTTCCCCTTGTTTTTTCCTACCCCCCCCCCCCCCGACGTTCTTGTTAAACCCTGGATTTGTGCTGGAAATGGCCCACCTTGATTATCATACACATTGTAAGAAGAGTGATCACTTTAGATAAGCTATTACCAACAGGAGAGTGGATTTGTGGGGGGCGGGGGGAGAAAACCTGGATTTGTGCTGGAAATGGCCCAACTTGATTATCATACACATTGTAAGGAGAGTGATCACTTTAGATAAGCTGTTACCAGCAGGAGAGTGGGGGGAGAGAAAACCTTTTGTAGTGGTAAACACCCATTTTTTCATGCTTTGTGTGTATAAAAAGATCTTCTGTACTTTCCACAGTATGCACCTGATGAAGTGAGCTGTAGCTTACGAAAGCTTATGCTCAAATAAATTGGTTAGTCTCTAAGGTGCCACAAGTACTCCTTTTCTTTTTGCGAATACAGACTAACACGGCTCTTACTCTGAAACCAGACATTGAATGTTATCTCTCTGTCCACTAGACTAGAGACCCCTCATTATCAAATTTCTGTTCCCTATGTATAAATTAGAGACTGTGATCCAGGCAATCATTAACTTCTCTTTGATAAGCTAAATATATTGTGCTCCTGACTCTTTCATGGCATGCTTTCTAATCCTTTAATCATTCTTGTGGCTCTTCTCTGAATCCTCTCCAATTTTTCCAACATCCTTCTTGAATTATGGACACCAGAGCTGGACATAATATTCTAGTAACGGTCATACCAGTGCCACGTACAGATATAATATACCTCTCTACTCCTACTAGATATTCCATGTGTACATCTAAGGACGGCATTAGCCTTTTCGGCCACTGCATCTCATTGGGAGCTCATGTTCAATAGATTATCCACCATGACTCCCAAGTCTTCTTCAGAGTCAATGCTTTCCAGGGATAGTCCGTCATCCTGTTATAGTATGAAACAAGAACTTGGACAAGATACATAATTTCCTGTATAAATGGCATGTTGTAATGTTTACTCCATCAAAGGTTGTAAGGTGTATATTATTTAATCAATCCCTGTTGGATGATTGAAAGTTTAGAATAATTTTCAGTAATTAAAGGTTGTTCTTATGTAGTGGCTTATTTTTTGTTTGTTTGATTTTTCCATTGTTGCTAATTTTAAAATGCATGAAAGATTTTAAAACTAAAATAAACAGCAGGCAAAGGGACTATGTCATATATAATCTCAACACTTTCAAATGCAATAATCTGTATGATGAACGCTGTTGTCTTGCAAAACAAACCACTTTTTAACATTCTCACTCATATAAAGAATGAACGAAGAAATTAATTTAATGGTAGATGAGATTTTGAACCAGCTGGAATTTGTTCAGTGCTATTTATATCCAGGCATTGAAAGCTTAAGACACGAATGGACACTTTCAGTCTACAGTCTGTGCAATATATTAGCAGTGAATTACATTTTTATACTATGTAAAAACAGGCTTTGTGAAGATCTCTTTTTGAATAGAACATTTCTTATACCTGAATACAGTAATTACTATGGAGTATTAAACCTGTTTTGAATTATTACTGAGAAATATCACATTTATGGCTGTATTTTATAATCAATCTTTCTTAAAAAGGTACAAACAAGGATCACAGCACTTTGTTTGATTCCCATCATTTCTATACTCTAAAAACAACTCTGAAGTAAAACATAACCAATATTACCCAAGATAAATTTAGAACAGATTTCTCACTCTTTTCCTACTTATGGCTCCCAAACAACTGAACCCCGCCCCATATCCCAGAATTCTTTGCACTACCCCACAATGTCTTTTCCTTCTGGGTACACAAGGAGAAATTGTGAGGGAAAGGGTTACTCAGTGGATAAGGACAGGGGGAAGAGAGGTTCTGTAGAGGAAGGAAGAGCTGGACTGGGTCAAGGAAGGGTGTGAGAAAGGTACTTTCTACTCCAATGTCCAAAACACAAGGAAGTTCAAGAAAGATATTTCCTCAAGATAACATGAAACATCAAAGACTCTTCATCAAAAAGGGATGAGGGAAAGCTGTGCCTAACCTCAGGAGAAAGGACAGAGAAAGCAGGAAAAGCAGTGTTTCAGACAGAAAACTGCTACCACACCAGGAAAGAACAGTAATGACAAAGGGACATAGGGGATCAAACCTCACCCATAGCATGCAACTCTGTCCTGGGTGGGAGAGAGACACCCAAGGTATCTGCCTCTTTTGCACTCTGGCAACACTCATATAGCCTGCCATGGCAATAAAATCTCTTGAGTTTAGTTTGGTACTAGGGGCTCCTGGGGAGGTGGAGGGAGAAAGGCTGCTGCTGAGTGGGGGAGTACTGAGTGAGTGAAGGAAAGGTACTGCTGGTAGAGGGCAATAGGTGGGAGAAAGAAATGCTGCTGCAGCTGCAGGATGGGGACTAGAGATTTGTTGGGAAGTTTTCAATGTAACAGTTTTTTCTTAGAAAATGACACTTCATCAAAACTTTTGTCAGAAAGATTTCTCAGGTCCAGGATGGAATTTAGGTTCAAGGTCCTGCTTCAAATCAGGCAGAGTAGGGACTTAACCCAAGATCTCCCAAAAAAACAAAAAAACCCCAAATCTACATTTTAAGTTGCACTTTCATGATAAAGAGATTGCACGACAGTACTTGTACGAGGTGAACTGAATAATACCATTTCTTTTGTTTATCATTTTTACATTGCAAATGTTTGTAATTCAAAATAATAATATAAAGCAAGCACTGTACACTTTGTATTCTGTATTGTAATTGAAATCAATATATTTGAAAATGTAGAAAAACTCCAAAAATATTTAATAAATTTCAATTGGTACTCTATTGTTTAACAGTGTGATTAAAAGTGTGATTAATTGTGATTAATTTTTTGAGTTAATCGCGTAAGTTAACTGTGATTAATCGACAGCCTTAAAAAAAACAAAACAGAAAATAAACTACATGCTATGGGAAACAGAGTAAAAATTGAGATCACATATTTCAATATTTAATGTAATACCGCATGTTTTATTTGATTATACTTTTAGAATAATAACCTCTAGTCTTCGTGTTTACAACATGAATTCAGAATGACCCGCAAAAGATTACAAGCCTGTTTGAGTCCTTGTGTGAGAAGAAAACCTGATTTTTATATTACTTTTAAATATACTGTATGATCTCCACACAGCAGCCAGTTTTTAACTACACATTAGTGTTATAGCATTTTATACCTAACCTAGTCCAATATAATCCAATACTCATATAGTTCTAGCTCTTGCCAACTGTTCTCTTTCATTCATGAGTAAGATGCCTTTCCAACATACAATGTACTTCAACTACTCATTCATCAATCATTCAAGATGTCTCACTGTAATTTTTCTTTAGTGTTCAATAGAAATGTAAAAGGTATTTTGTTTTATTTTATTTTTGTAATGAAAACACCGTTTCATGATTTTACAGTATATTTCTATTATAAAAGCTGACATTTAAAAGTGCTGTATATTTCAAAAGCTGCAAACTAAGGAAAGGCTTACAAAGATTTTTGCAGTACCTAGCCACTTTATAAGAAGATAAACAGAAAACATGAAAATGACTGTCAATTTTTCATTTTATTTTCAAAATCAACTCCTCTGACAGTATTTTGAGGCAGATCAGGAGCTATGCCTGCTTTAGTAGCTCACAGAAGGGAAAATTACATTAGAGATTTCCTCCTTAAGCATTACAGAGAGGCTAGAACAAAATAATTAAGCGATTTACCTAGAAGGAAATACGGGGAGGCAACATGATCTGGTGATTAGAGCTTTGGATTGAGAATTGGGAGACTGGGATTCTTGTCTCACAACATCACATGGCTTCCCTGTCTCTGTTCCCATCTTTATAAGATGGAGGTAGCGTGCCTGATCTTTAACTAAATTTTCCACCAAAGCCAGTGGAGCGATGGCAATTTACACTGGCTGAGGGTCTGTCCCACTCAGTACTGACAACCTCACACGTTCAAAAATCACAGTCAGGCCCCCAAACCCCAATGAGATTGGCTTAAAAATAATACATTTGGGGTTCTTTTCTATTTCCCTCTGGGTTTTGAGCCTTTAGGATGTACTCAGGTCACATTTTCAAGCTTTTCTCTGCAAGGAACTTTTTTTCTTTTTTATGAAAACTGAAATGCTCAGATATTCATATAACTCTACAAGCTGGGGCTTTAAGAAAACACCAAATGTCACAAGAGTTGTGATACAATAGAGAAAGTTTGCAAGATGGTACAATTCACATCCTTACCCCCCACAGGGCTGTGGAGAGTATTAATATGTTCATTTTGTAAAATGCTAAATAAGGGCTGAGTATTATTACTGATATTCTGGAGAATAACTTGTCTACAATTCAGTTTAAATTATTTAAAATATACTACAGACAATTTTGTTGTTGTTGTTGCAAATGGCGCAGTCATTGTCTGTATATATATGTAGTAGAATAGTCCAGAAAGGATGCGTATCTCTCTAGAATATAGAAGTTGGGGGTGTATTTTTTTATGCTCTTTGAGTTTACCTAAGGACACCTCCATGTCTAGGAAACAGTCTCTAGAGACAATATGCAATATGATGAGAGCAGTTTGCTCTGAGTAGAAGAATATGGCATTTAGACCTTGCTTTTGTGAAGACTCTGGTCTCACACCTGCACATAGTTTAATTTAATTATTAGTCAGATCCTTCCTGTCACAGACTATTCTTGCAGTCTCTGGAAAGGTCAGACAATATATCCTCCTTTATCAAATTTTTATCCCTCCTGGTTTACTTTTGCAATAGGGCAGAATTTGTAGTATAGGTAGAAAAGAAAATTCATTATTTAGATTTGAAAATCATTTTTCAAAAATCACTTTGATTTCTTCATTAATATTGTTGTGACAAAGCAAATTATAGTTCCCCCAAATTATCAAAAAATAACACTACTCATAGAAACTCAATACTGGCCATCCACATACTTATAAAAGATGTAAAATAGTCATTTCTGCCTTTCCCTTCCCAAATTATTTTTTCTTAGCACTGTTTGACAAACTTCTTTGATTGGCTGAGACCTTGATTGTGACAAACGTGGATGTGGCTGTTTAATAATTAATACCGGTTCTGGATCTGTCACTAGCATGATGTTTCTGGGTCAAAAATAGAGATTACTCCCTGGGGGTAGGACAGGGTAGCTGAGCTTGCCCACCTATGGAATGAGGTCCTTTCTAACCACCTACTCTTTAGGGTCATTAAGAGAAAATGCCAGAGCAAATTGCTTATGGCTCTAGCCCACTCTCCTGTGGAGCATACAAACTGGAGGTCAGTTTGAACACGGTGAGTCAAGGAAAACATGCCTGAGAGTCCCACAAACACACAGGAGTATCTGGCCTAACCAGGAGAAAGTAAGTAAGTTAGCTTAGAGTGAAGCATAAAATTAGATGAGACTAAATATGTAAATAGGCTGTCTGTGGTGTAATAATCCTTTTCCTCTAATGTTTTGTTCTAGATACTAAATAAACTTGGTTTTAAGAAAGCTGTTGGCCAATATCATAGGTCTCTGGTCCCCAAAGGGAAGAAATGCAATGCCTGGAACCCAACTGGACCTGCAGCGTGATAAGTGGTTGGTATATACAGAAACTAGGACCTAGGTACAGTATTAAGAGTGGAACAGTCATGAGATTCCACTGAGACACGAAAGGGTAAGAGGCCCCAGGTGCAAGGTGGGTGTATGCAGACAGATGAGAAATGGGAGAGAGGGGTAGCTAGCTCCACAACTGTGACAATGGTCTTTGGTAGTCTCTCTTCTCATCCATCAGGATCCACTTCATTACAGCAGCACCGTTCTTGCTACTACAGTTACGGGTCTGTGATTGTTACTACTCCCGTATGAACCCTTGCTATTAGGGGCATTTCTCATCTGCAAAATTCGCTTTTTGTGGGCTAATTGTTTTTAAAGAAAATTGCTGTTTTAAAATGCTTTTATTGCATTTTTATAATTCAGATACATGCTTTTTTAAAATGTAATTTTATTACTGATTGTTCCATAATGTGAACATCTTTTGTTATTCTGGGGAATAAATAAAACCAATTAATTTACTTAGTAAATTAGTCATTGCACATTTGCAGAAAATTTCTATAATTGAAAACGTCGAGTTTTATTTTATGGACTTATAAAAGAACATTTCATAATGGTTCAGAATGAGACTTTAAGGTACTGGGTCAAAGATCTGATACCAGGAAGTGTAAAAATAGGCTTCAGTAAGACAAACTGGTTAGGTCCTTAAGAACACTACTACTGTTAATCAGGACAATGTTTATAAAAGGCCCCAAATTCAGCAGAGTTTAAACGCTTTGCTGAATTGGAGGAAGCCCTAAAACAAATTTTTACTTAATTCAGGACAATTACTATCCATTTGATACTTATTAGTAGCTTTGCTTTTTAAAATGTGACCTTAAGAAAAACACAAACTTCAAAAACTCTAATGTAAATAACATTAAGGGTTTGAAGTAATCTCTGAAAGGAAGGAAAAAGGTGGTAAGCTGAAAATCCAATATCCAAACTAGGGACAAATTCAGACCTAGGGTAAGTGATGCAGCTCCACTGTAATTAATGGCAGCTGTTTACATGGTATCCAAATTTGGCCATCAGGCTTTAATTAACACCATTGTAACTGGATATTTAAGGAATCTCCAAAACTTGGTGATGTTATACACAGTGTGCATATTGTAACTTAAGCACAATAAGGAGAGTAAAGAAGGGAGTTGTGTTACTGAATTTGCATGTGCACCTTTGAACCTCTTTGCTATTGTAGAGTGTATAAATAAAAATAAGCAAATATATAAGTAAAAGGAAGCCACAAACCAGAAGAGGACTATTTTTAAAGTGAGAATCCTTTCTCTACGCTCTCTTATGTTTCCTCCTCCCTATGCTTGAGAAGTTTCACCAAATCAACAAACCTTTGAGAAGCATAATAAGAATCAAACAAAAGCACAGTAAGAGCTAGGCAAAGGGAGCTAGAGAACGTAGAATTGCTCAAGAAAAGACTGAAGTTTTTTTCTAAAATGCTACCACAGGAAATCTTTAGGTTGAATTATGGCAATACCATGCAGAGGCTTTTTTTAAAAATAAAAAACAAAACAAAACAGTTACACATCTGGAAGAATATGCTTGAAGAACTGCTTTTCAACCTTTGTGTTGTGCTCCCCAAAGGCATAGCCAGTAGTTGCCTGGTGGGTTGCAAACTTGTTCCCATTCTCCCAGTCCCTGGTCTTCTACTGAAACAGATTTGTTCAGCCACTTTGCAACTATTACTATTCAGATGCCAAAGGCAACTCAAAGTATTGCAACTATTCCTGTGGCGCCACTTTGGAAGCACTATGGGAACGGGTGCAAAGGATTCAGGGGTGCATTTGAGCAAGATGGGATGTGAGTTGGGTCACAGCACTAATAAGGTAAGCATTACTGACTTAAATTGCGATCGGATTGTTTTCCTTTGTATCCCACATACTTTTTGTCTGAGTTTTTGCTGTGAAAATGGTACATTTTGCATAACTCTAATTGTAATTCCTCCTCTATATGTAACAGAAAGTCTTTTAATATGAGCAGACATCTGGTGATAGAAATTTCAGTACTGCCATTAGACACAGGGGGTGCAGGAAGAAAACAAGCTTCTTCAAAAGAATTTCTCTGAATTTTGCCAATAATTCTTCCATGACAGTTTTCTAAGGAACTCAGGAAAGATCAGATCCCATCACTTCTACATTAAGCAATAACTCCAGCTGTGATTTCTAAACACTGATTGCAAAGCTTAACTACTGTACTTGTGAACAGAAGGTCTTGATTCACTACTTATGGGAGTCCTCAAGAATGCAAACTTTGAGTCTCACATGTGCAGTCACCCTACAGTCATTTTGCAAAAAATATGCGGAGATCAGTTTTTGCTGAAAAAAGAATACAATATGAACTCTGCATTGCTACACAGAGTTTATGAAGCTAAAAAGAATAAATGAATTTAAAATCTAGTATTCCTAATGATAGATAAATTATAAGTCCTGGAGATCAACTGATGCCAGCCAGTCCTCAGGTTGGAAGAACTATAAAATCTGTCTCCAAATGAACATCTGGAACATTTAAATCTTAACTCTAGAGCTGATCTTATGCCACTAGATTCCTTTGGGATTTTGATGAAGTACTGACTGCACAAACATCTGTCTATGTCTATTAACGAATTTCTTTCTTTAGCTAAATTCAGTCAATGGGGCTATCTCATCCATGTACATGATGCTAATGTTTACAAATGCGGGGATACAACATTTAGTTTAATCCAGTACCACAAATATGCTATATGTGTCACTCCAGCCCATTATGATTATGTAGACAGTTATAAATATGGCTATTAACGATTTTGATGCTATTTAAATGATTAATATTTTCCTTAAAACTACCCACCATTCTCAGTTTTTCATTTTCATGGGTTATTCCCTTCTGTTTTAGTTCTTCTTTTCCCTTTCTACCTTCAAGAGAAAATGTCAGCAGCCAGTATAACAAAGATATTGGGGTAAAGAACTGAAAACATAACACCATTGTTAGTAGTGGCATGGTAAATGGATGACAGCATTTAAAACAACTTCTGTTACCTTTGCAATACCTTGAGGATTAGCTTCTAGATAACTTTTCTACATAGCACAAAAAAATATGTTTTACAAGTCATTTGATCTGTCTGAACCACATACTCTCTCTAAATCATACATGTACCCTGCAGTGACAGTAGAGGTAGAGGTTCTTTACCTCCTTAATTTTCATTTGGCAGGTAGCCCAAGCCTCTGCTTAAAATGTGGATTTCCCACTTGGTAGCACTTGTATGGCACCTCAAGAGTAATTAGTTGTGGGAAAAGGAATTTGAACTGGTTGCTGAGAAGGAAAAAATAACGTACATGTCTAATGCAATTTTTCCTTGAATACCTGCAATGCCATTTATGTGTTTGCTCAGAGTGCACCAAACGTTAAGGGGTCCTGTGACTAACATGTCATTTGTCTGTTTTCCAATTAAATTAGCATGGTGGAAATTGCTTTTGTTGAGAGACCAGGCTTTTTCCACCCTGCACCAGTGGAAAAAAGCGTTTCCAGTAAGGTCATATTAACTGACAAAAAGAACTTTACAGTTACGGGTGCCCTTCCAGAATGTAGAGTTCAGCAAAACTCAACCCTGTGAAAAAACAGGAAATGAAGAGGTAAGGTACATGCCCATGCAAACCTTAACTCTGACCACCTGGAGCTGGCATTAGGTGCTAGGAATTATCTGCATGCACTTCAGCTGCATTCCTTGTGTTAGGTGTAACTATACTGAATGGTGGACAAATTAGCTGGAGCAGCTAGAAGAGCTGCGACTGTGATATGAGGTGATCAGGTGGCTGTGTACCTTGGAGGAAGAAGGGGTGAGCTCCTCTCCCTGACCTCAGTAGGTGTGATCAAAGGAAAGAGGTGCATGTGTAGCCAGAAAGATCCAGTATGCCTCATTTCAGTTCTGCATTGTATAGACAGTGTCAATAGTGGGACACAGGAGTCTTCTTGCCATAGGTACTGTCAGCATTTAGATGGGCATAAAGGTGAAGGGGTTGTGAAAGGGATGTGAAATTTAACAGATGGGGTATTCTTTCTGTGGAGTAGGTTAAGTGTTTGAGTGTAGGGCAGATGTAGGTAGCTCCTGTTCAGTGCAAAGACAGAATGCAAGTATGCGTTATGGGCATATTGGGGCATCACTCAAACAGTCCAGAGTTAAGGTTGTGTGGGCACATATCTTAACTTTTTATTTTCCAGTTTTCAGAAGTTGGAATTTGAAATACCCTGACTCTTTATTTCTTGGTTTTCATGAGTCTAAGTTTTACTGAACTTGGTGTTCTGGAATGGCACAAGATACCACCTGGCAACCTTAACTCTGAATTAACAAAGTTCTTGCCATTGCATTTTCTAGTCTTCTCAATAAAAAGAGAAATGTTGCTCGCAGGAGTTCATGGTCATTTAGGCAGTTGTAATTATCATGAAGGGAAGCAGCTGCGATACTATTGTGGCCAGGTTCTGATAATAAATGTAGGGTTTTTCAACAGAAGACCTCAAGGAGAGAAACATCATTATCCCCATTGTACAGATGAGGTGAAGTGACTTGATTAAAGTCACCCAGTAGGCCAGTGGCTGAGGTATGTATAGAGACCAGGTTTGCGGAGTCCCAGTCCACTGTTTTTTCCAGTAGACCACACAGTTGCCGTGTGATTCCTAAGTACCCCTCACCCCCAGTAAACTTCATTATAGTGGAATGGGGATAATACTTGTGCTTTGAAATGTTTGGAATGTGTAGTTACTTACAGGGCTGGTGAGAAAAATCTCAGACATGGTCTATCTCCCAAGAACTAGAAGTTTTATTACATAGTGTTACAGTAACTTTAACCGGGCGAGAGGAGATTAGTGTGTCTTTTCCGTACACCATCCTCCACAACATTGAACTGCCCAGCCACCGTTTCCAATTCACCTCCCCTTCCTCTCCCATTAAACCATTAGAAGCTATGGCATTTTGGGATGTATAAGTAGGGGCATAGCGAGCAGATCGAGGGACGTGATCTTTCCCCTCTATTCGACATTGGTGAGGCCTCATCTGGAGTACTGTGTCCAGTTTTGGGCCCCCACACTACAAGAAGGATGTGGATAAATTGGAGAGAGTCCAGCGAAGGGCAACAAAAATGATTAGGGGTCTGGAACACATGACTTATGAGGAGAGGCTGAGGGAACTGGGATTGTTTAGTCTGCAGAAGAGAAGAATGAGGGGGGATTTGATAGCTGCTTTCAACTACCTGAGAGGTGGTTCCAGAGAGGATGGCTCTAGACTATTCTCAATGGTAGAAGAGGACAGGACAAGGAGTAATGGTCTCAAGTTGCAGTGGGGGAGGTTTAGGTTGGATATTAGGAAAAACTTTTTCACTAGGAGGGTGGTGAAACACTGGAATGCGTTACCTAGGGAGGTGGTAGAATCTCCTTCCTTAGAAGTTTTTAAGGTCAGGCTTGACAAAGCCCTGGCTGGGATGATTTGATTGGGGATTGGTCCTGCTTTGAGCAGGGGGTTGGACTAGATGACCTCCTGAGGTCCCTTCCAACCCTGATATTCTATGATTCTATGGTATGTCTACACTGCAATGTAAGCCCAGAGTTAGTGGGACATGAGTCAGCTGACTCTAGGTTAGAGAACCCAGGACTTAAGCTATTTACAGATTGTTAACCCTAGGTTAAAATTTTTCTAAGCTGGGTTTGAACCTAGGGCTCTGGCATCCACACTGCAGTATGCAGACCTGAGTCAAACCAACCACATCCTAGACTCCCCAGTACCCACCCAAAATGTGGCTGCTCAAGCCCTTTCACCATGGTGCACTGTTGGAAAACTTGACTGTCCACCCTGCACATTACAGGAAGGTTGAACCGCTTGCCAATACAGCCTGCTGCAGTCAGTGCACTTCCAACTACTGGAGCCAGCAACATAGAGGAGGCACTTTTTGAAGAACTTCTCTTGTTTGCGCTTTCACTCCTGTGTCCGGAAATGGACGGAGCTTTTGTGAGGCACTGGTGGCCATTTTGATGGCGTTCTTCTAATGCACCAAAGGCATCTGCCACAGGTTACGATGGAGCAGAAGGAGGAGGAGTATGCGGGCATGGCACTTCTCAAACTGGGTGATGCTTCTCAATAAACTCAGTACAGCCTCTGATGCCCCCTATATAGACCAGCACTTCTGGAGCAGGGCCACAAGCACAGACTAGTGGGATCACCATCGTCATGCAGGCCTGGGATAACCAGCAGCAAGTCCAGAACTTTAGCATGAAGAAAGCTGCATTTCTGGAGCTCTGTGAGCAGCATAAAGACACACGCATGAGAACACCCCTACCAGCCCAGAAGTGGGTTGCTATAGCTATCTGGAAGCTGGCTACCCCAGACTGATATAGGTCCATTGCAAATCAGTTTGGTACCGGAAAGTCAACTCTGGGTTAAGTTTCAGAGTAACAGCCGTGTTAGTCTGTATTTGCAAAAAGAAAAGGAGTACATGTGGCACCTTAGAGACTAACACATTTATTTGAGCATAAGCTTTCGTGAGCTACAGCTCACTTCATCGGATGTTAAGTGGTGGTAGAGGTTTCTGAGGCAGTTGGGTGTGCTGTTTACCCCAAGGTGGTGGGCACAAAAGATATTTCTGAAGGGCTGGCTTTGAGAGAATGGAGTTTCCAAACTGTGCTGGGGCCATTGATGGGACTCCTTTGCCCTCCTCAAGGAGTATGTTACTGGGGGTTCTCTCAATCCAAAGCTCTTAGTAACTTTACCCTTTGCGAGGCAGTGTCAGGAAATAAATCAAACAGGACATGGCCCATCCATCCGACTAAAAATTGCCACAAACCAAAAGTGCTTTTATCGAAAATTACTATTTCCAGCACACAAAGATATGCAAATGATTAGAGCTCCCCAAATCTATAGTTACCCACAATTTGAAAAGGTCTTGAGTGGTCTAATGACAAGGTTCAGGTGACCAGCCCTCCACCTGTCACTGAGGATTCCAAGAGATGTCCAGAAGGTCAAATCCAAATCACTCACATCTCTTTCCCTTTTTATGCTCAAAATGTCACATAGCTTGTCAATCACAAATAACCATGTCGCAAGAAGTTCATTAAGCAAGAAGTTTGAAGTCATTAGTTGTTTTTGTTGTTAGTTGTTTTGTTCAAGTCGTTAGTTGTTAGATGTGTTTTTGTGGAGTCTGCAGTATCATGGGCCCCGGCACACATACACCAGAAGTCAAATACAGATAGACTTCCTATCTTTCCAAAACTGCAAACTTCAGCAGTTTGAAAGAAGCAAGGCAGGATGGCACAGGATCATACTCAATTGTCGTGGTCACTCCCACTCCTCTCCTGGCCTGCCTACTTATGCTGAGGCTGCTACAAAGGCCTTACAGCTGCTTTTGGTTATAAGCATAATAATCAATATTCCAGTTCTGGCGGTGACCTAGGCATTTTGCTGGGCTGTCAGAATCTCCCCTAACAAGCACAGAAACCAAAAAGGGTACAAGTTCATTGTTATGCAGGCCCTTGTGAACCACAGAGGGCAATTTATGAATGTCAACATGGGTTGCGCTGGAAAATTTCATGATGCCAGGGTTTTCCAACTATCAGGTGTCTACATTCATGGACAGGCTGGGACACTATTTCCACCAAATGACTGTCATAAAAGGAGTTACTGTCTCCACCATTATTCTGGGGGACCCTGCACACCACCTTTTGCCTTGGCTTATGAAACCAGCATCCAGTCAAACTCCTCAGAAAACAGGCATGATTTTGACAAGTTGCCCAAATTGCTGTTCTGGTCCCTGGTTTTGCAGTACTCACTCTTGAGCCACTTATTGAACTCCCTGCATTGTCTGGTAAATTTGCAAAGCTGTCAGGTTCTTTGCTATTTGCTAGTATATGTGGGCATTCCTAGTTTTGCTAGCCTTGCACCAGAGATTTACCAAAATCAGGCTGTGTTCCCATGACCCTGAAGCAGCATGCTTTGAAAAGGGCTTTTTCTGTTCAGTCTCCACTGCAACCACAGAAGGCTCTGTGCTTGTGTGTTTACAGCTCAGTGCTACGAAGGGTTAATGCTGACTCACTGAGCTGCTGACGTGCACCAAGAGCGGTTGCTTCTGTTTTCAATAGAGTAGATTTAAGATTCTTGACAAAGGAAGTTGGCCCGTGGGATACTTTTAAGATGGCTCCCAAGACCCAAGTCAAGAGGTGCTGCATTTACACTGCAGAGCAATAGGGCTCGAAACAGGGGTTAAGGCTTGACCTGGGATTAGACACTGTACCCCTGCAGGGTCCTGGGACCCTGGACCTCGGTTAGTGGGATTTGTATGTGGATGGAAGGGAGGATAGGTTTGAGCCTGACTATACCCTAACATACCCTAAGTGTGTACAAAAAACATAACCTAAGTGTGTACAAAAAAGCTGGTAGAATCTGGGAACTTTAAGAAAAGCTGGTTTTTTTAGGTGAGGGCTGTATCTCAGGAACCTCCTGTTCAAATGACCCTAAATTTGGGTCACTAATTCTATCACATACCCCAACTAGACATAGCAGATTTCAAGACAATCCAGCTATGCATGCAGATTTCAGAGTGCTTAGAAGAATCATTATTTACATAGAAAGCTGATCTTAACCTTAACTATAGCAGACCTGGTGGTCCGGTATAATTTATGCTTATGTCAATAGTGCATTTTTTTTCCAGTTTCCTGACAATACAACATGGGCATCCTTTTATTTGTTTTTCCCAGTTTGCTTTCTTGTGGCGATCCAAAATCTGGATCGACATTACCTGTTTTATCTACATTACATGTTACTCCCTGTGAAAATAATACAGTCCATGAACTTCTACATTATGATACTGCTTATGAGGTAGGGAGAGCTCCACTAATCATTAGATATGCCTTTGGACCATCTGTATTTGAACATTTCAAACATATGTTTCATAATGCATGCACAGTTATGCAAAAGGCATAACAGAAATGAGATTTTTCCCCGCTCTGGAAATTACTACCTCCCCCTACCCCAAACAGTAAAAAAGGACTGGTCTTCATATAGTTTTCACCTTCTCTGCAAATAGAAAAATTCAGAGAAGATTAGGGAAGGGAGGGAGAGAAATGAAATTTGATCTCTTTTTTTTAATGCCTGCCTCCTTCCAGCAAGTCCATCTGTTGTAGCACTGTTATTTTGGAGGCAGGGTATTTTTGTGTGACCAAGAGGAGACAATTACCGCAGAAATGTTGAATCAGCTCTATAAAAAGACAGGCCAGTCACTACAGCATGAGTAGCAAGGGGATCCAGCTGAGGAGTTTTCATATAAATTAACACAAAATATACATTAAAAAATGAGAGTGAGGAAAAACAGGAAGGAACAGGAGTATGGAGGAAGTGGAGAGAAGGCTAAAGAAGGAGATGGAAAGCTGGCATTTTGGGGGGTGGGGGAGATTAACCAAATGGCAGCTTATCTTTCAGCTTGCTAGTTTCCAGTTTCATAAAACTTGCTCTCTAACTGCCCCTCCCCCCCCCCCCCCCCCGCTCTCTAACTGCCTTTTTTTAATCCTAGATTTAACAGAGAAATCTAGGATTAAAAAAAAGATGTGGGGCTGATTCTGGATCCTGACCAAAGAGGACGGAAACAGCACAAGCTGCTCCACTCTGCTCCAGCATCTGAAGCTAGTCAGCTAT
Source organism: Natator depressus (assembly GCF_965152275.1). NCBI lineage: Eukaryota > Metazoa > Chordata > Testudines > Cheloniidae > Natator > Natator depressus. The sequence continues at coordinate 108,701,066 of NC_134238.1, read as the reverse complement.
CCCCCAAATCACTGGTGCTTGTACAGGAATGGGTGTGGTTAGGGTATTTTACCTCCTCAGGGAAGCTTCCTCCCACTTAGGGTTCAACAGAATCGAGGCCTCTATTTTAATAACCAGCTGTAGGTGACAACTGACTCAAAACAAAGATATGCTCATTTGTAATGTGTTTAGCAAACATGCGCTATCAAAATATTGACCACAACAAGGTAAGATCATAAATTAAATTCTGACATAATTCCATGGAATTATACAAAGGGTGAATTTGGCTGTCAGACTTCGGCAATGTGATCTTTCTGTTACATTTTACCAGAGAGTTACCTGTATTGTCCGTCTGCTGGTTTGAAGTCTTTGATCAGCCAGATGTAGTTGAGATGTTAGTTTTTCATTGGCTTCCTTAAATTCTTTGACAGAAGATACCGCTGTCCTTTTTGCTTTCTGCAGAACAGCTATCTGCTGCTTCAAGGACTTAATTCGTTCCCGCAATAAAACAGAGCAGCCTAGTTTCTGGATCACAATATTTCTCCTTTTCTCTCTGTTTACTAAACATAAAGTGGCAGGTCACCAAACTGGAAAGTCATGGCATAATTATTAAATTGCTTTTAGTTTTTCATTAGCCTTCCAAAGTGTAGTTCTATCTGAAAAATGACGCTAAAAGCAGCTTATAGGGTTCCATGTTTATTGTCTCTCAATGACTTCCAGATCAAGCTGGTTCAGGTTACATACAAAGGGTTGTTTTTTTCTAACTGCCAGCTCTGCAAATTCAAATTCAAGTCAAACCTGATTCCAAGTTTCTCACTGATGCATTACCAACAATAAAGATTGTACAATCAGTGCTTAGTTAACAGATTTTTTTAAGGTCTGAGCCAGATGAGAATAAGCTCATTCTGTCTCACAGCTGTATTGGCTCTCAAGGGCTAAAAGGAATAGAAAGTTGTAAAAACTTACTTTAGACAGTAAAATCAATAGGTTGGAGATAGAAACAAAAATTAGATAAGGTGAGCAAGAAGATGCCATTTTGTATAATCACTATTCAGAATAGAACTTCATTAAAATAAAGGACCAAATTTTAAAATGTATATATGCCACATTTCAATAGGAAATACTAAGAGAGCATATAATTGGGTATGTGCAGAGTAATGGTGCTTGCATGCAAACACTAGGCACGCACAAAAGCCCTTGCATATCTTTTTCTTTCTTTCATGACCTGGCCCCAAATGTATCTAAAATTCCTACCTTTGTTTATAACTGATGGATGAGCTGTTATGAAAGGACTGATCTTCCTCCTTTGGGAATGTGATTTTTCAATGTCCTTGTTCTGTGTGTTGCCCTAAATAAAGAACAGCAGCGCAAAGATTAAAAAGCTTCTACTTTGACACATCTACTGTTAACACTCCAGAGCTTACTGATTTGTATGGAAATAAATGTCAGAATTCCCCATCTCAAATAAGCAAAATTAAAATAAATAAAACTATGCAAAAGTGTGGACAAACAACAATATAGTGAAAAGTACTGATTTATTTCCTTTTCATAGGGAGTAGGAAAAAACATTTAAAAACTGTAAAGAAGAGCACTGTCCTACTAAGATAATAATTCTCATAGGTTCCCAACTATGGCATAAGCAAGGGGATAAAACTGTACTGTAATACCACTGTATGATGCTATGGGAGATGTACCATTCTAAATAAAATATACACCGATCATCATTAGGATGAAAGAGGTTCTAATACTTCAGGACCTACAATATCCCACTTTTCATGACATTTAAGTAACAAGATAATGGCTCATAGATTCAAATGCTTGCGTACACTTTTGCAAAAGTCCAAATTAGACAGTCAGCCTAAAACAGCATGCAACACCTATGTGCATACACAATCCCCAACTCCTGCGTTTGACTACACCTAAATCAGGTGCATGCACTTGTAAAGATTAGCCCTAGAATATCTCAATATAAAATGATAATTACTGCTAGACTCTAATCTAAATAGGCTAATAACCTGTTCAACGTTCAGTTGACACAAGGAGAAAGATGAACAATATGCAGTAGGAATAGAAGCAATACATGCACAGAAGTGGGTAAAATGTGATTCATTAATAAAAGAAATTATTCATTTCCTTGCTTTTAAGTCCTTAATCTGTTCTGAAACAAAGTTTTGTTTTTTGAATTCCCTATGTTTTTTAATTTGTTTCCAAAATCTTGCAATTTTTCTTTTGTGCAGGTAAAGAACTATATATTTCTTAAATTGTAAATAACCAGACCGTAAATCGACAGATTTAATACAGAGAGCAATGAGGCCCAATTTTATAGTCTAATCTAATAATCTAAAATGTCTCGGTAATTTAGACAGCCATGCATGTATGTGCAGAAGCTCCTTTCAGCCCAAATGTTGGAAAAAGATGCTAAAAAGTTATAGCAAATTAATTGTTAGGCTTATGACTAAAACCCAGGATTCTCAGCTCAAGAGAAAACATTTAACCTACTAAGTAACAGCTTCCCAACTAAATTACTCTTTGTGCCTTAGTGGTCCCACCTAAAAGAATCTGGCTAATAATAAGAGTTCGCATTTACGTAGTATTTTTTCACATAGATCTTGAAGTACTTTACAATGGTAGGTAAGCATTACACCACCATTTTACATTTGGTCTATGGATAGAGAGTTGAAATAACTGTATGAGAGGCACTGTGATCTACTGGATTCATTTGTCCACTACCACAAAGAACAGAGCTCCATTTCCAGCTCAGCCACTGGCTTCCTATGTAACCTTAAGTAAAGGATGGTTATTTTCCCTAAAGTATGTCAGTGTGGATCCTATTTGAGCACCTCATGTGAAAGACTGAAGACTTTTTAATAGCAATGTCTGTTTTGTGCTCCCATATGGGGCACAAAGGATGGAGCAGCTGTGGCCCTCCATCAGTTCCTTTGCCATTCACAGCCCATGTTAGTGGAGGACTCCAAAGAGCCGGGATTGAGGGTAGGGCAAGGGATCCACAGTGACTACAACATCTCTCAGAACCACAGTTCCTGTAGGGTAAGTAACCATTCTTCCTTCTTCAAATATGTGTCATTGTGGATCCCACTGTAGATGACTGGCAAGTATCCACTCTGAATGGTGGGAAGGAGACGCATCAGCTGTATCAGTCAGATATTGAAAAACTGTTCTCCCAAACTTGGCATTCAGCCTAGCTGCCATGCTAAGGGCACAATGTTTAAATGAAATTCAGTGGGCTGCTCCATATCACTGCTTTACAGATCTAAGATACTGGCACATTTCTGAAGCAGACTCAACTAAATGCCTGTGCCCTGGTGGTGCGAACCTGGACGTTTGGATGGAGAAGCTCACCAGCTAATCGGTAAGAGGTGGAGATGCAGATGTGATCCACTCAGAGAGCTTCTGTGATTAAATGATTTAGGCATTTCGATGGTCTGGATACAGTCTGAAAGATTTAGTCCTGACAGTGTAACAAATCAAGACTTTAGAACCCTCCAAAGTATGTAGCTTTCTCTCACCCAGCATCAAATGTAGTTTTGGGAAAAGTACTGACAAGTTAACTGAGTGATTTAGGTGGATCTCCAAGACCCCTTACAGGGAAATCTAGGGTATGGTCCCCGAACCACCTTGTCACCATTAAAGGATGTGTAAGGAGGTCTAGCTCTAAGGGCCTGGAGCTCACTGATCATCCATGCCAAGGAAGACAATCTTAAGGATAAGGTGAATAATCCAATAGTGGCTCAAAAAGAGGCTCCGTGAGTTTCAAGACAATGACATTAAGATCTCAAGTAAGAGTGCAACAGACAGGACGAACAGATCTCCTCCATGGGCAGTTCAGAGGAATACAATGCTCACAGTGCCGTGGTCGGTACTGGGTAGTGGCAGGTACCTTGGTGCTGATGATGATTCTGGCTTTTCCAGTGGTGTGTCATCGGATATGGGCATCTATGATGAGGGGTCTGATGCCGAATCCAGGGTCAGTATCAGAGTCCTCCTCCTTTGTAGGCTGCTCCTTATCACCAGTCTTCAACACAGTGCAGGATTTGGTGGATTTCTCTCCAGAGGCTTTTCATGGTCTGTCCTTGCATAAAGCTTCTGAGCTCCATCTGGAATCTCTGCCTTAGTGTTCAGAGTAGCTCCTCTTAGTGCCGGTCTTCAGTACCAGACTTGTTGGTGTCTGCTTTGGTATCAGTGTCTGTGATGGCAGTGGAGTCTGCTTTGATGCTGGCAACATAAGTGACAGTGCCATTCCAGTTTTTTCTTGGCACCATCTTCTCAACACTGGTCTTCACAGTTGCTAGTCTGCTAGACGGGGCACTGGATAAAGTCAATTTGCCTGCTGCTACGACTCTGATGCCTGTTTCTTCAGGATCTGAAGAGACCTTCATAGATTCCTGCAGGACATGAACCAGGACATCATGGTTTACCCAGACTATCCTGTTTTACCAGAACAGTCCCCATGTACTAGCCAGTTTCACTGAGACTGAGATTTTTATTCAAGTTTCAATAAAACTTTTGTGTTTCTAGTCACCCCAGAGACTGCCTGGCTAGCTCTTCCATTAGAATCACAGTGCATGGTTCACTCAAGAGACCCTCAGCCACTCTTGCACTGCTTTCCATCTGCCCTTGAGTTATGGAGGTCAGAAATCCGATGATCTTCCATGCAGAACAGAAATACATAAAGACTACAGCTGGAGAAGAGTTCAACGGGGGGCAGTCCTAGTCCAGTGAAAGGAAGGTTTTAGCTCTATGCCCAGGCTTGAGCTAGAAGGCACAAGAATAGAGGAACAGGAAAGCTGTAGCAGACAAAGGGTGATCAGATCACCAAGGATGAGATTAGGCTGGATAGATTCCTGCCAGCAGGCAGGCTGGCCGTTTCCCTGCCAGCCCTGGCTAGCCAGCTACTGGGGAGCAGTGGCACCCCAGATCCCAGTTTTCCCGGCTCTTGCTCCCCAGTAGGCAGGCTGTTGAGGAGATGGGGGCCCATCTGGGTAGCTGGACATTTAAAAAAAATCTGTTTTGGTTCTTCTGAAATGGAAAATTTTGCATTTCCAACTTTTTCTTCCAATTTGGAAATGTGAATTTTTCTAAGGAACGGAAATGCTGGTTTCCACTCAGCTCTAATAAATATCATGGACGCGGTGATAGGGAAAGGAGGGATGGCAGAAATGGCAACGTCTCTCAGTCTGTCAACCCTAAAGGAATGTCTACACTACCCGTCGGATCGGCGGGCAGCCTTCAATCCAGCGGGGATCAACTAATCACATCTAGTCTAGATGAGATAAATCGACCCCCGAGCGCTCTCCCGTCGACTCCTGTACTCCACTACCGTGAGAGGTGCAAGCAGAGTCGATGGGGGAGCAGCAGCAGTCGACTCACCGTAGTGAAGACACCGCGGTGAGCAGATCAAAGTATATCGACTTCAGCTACATTATACACGTAGCTGAAGTTGCGTAACTTAGATCGATCCCCCCCCAGTGTAGACCAGGGCTAAGAGTACTACATGAAGCGTGGAATTTATAATTTAATGCCATAAAGACACGGACAGATTTTTAAAGGAACCTGGAAGTAGGTAGGTACCTATTGGTATTTTCAAAAGTGCATAAGCTCCTAACTCCAACTGATTTTGATGGCAGTTAGGTGCATAGGCAGACACTTTTGAAAATCCAGGCACCTATCTTCAAGACAAGTACTCCTGATTGTACTGAACATTTTACAATGATATTTCTTAATTTTGCACCAAGATCTACAGTACAAGAAAAGATTAGTCAAGTTATGACAATCAGAAAGGTATGGTTACTTCCTTTTGTTCTTCATCACAAAATTAATACTTTAAATGCAGACCTGATGGGTTTGTTGTTTGTTTATTTTTACATATGTTTATTCCTTTGTTTCTTCAAATTAAATCCAAGAGGACAAAACAAAAGCAAATTGCAGTCAAAAATGCAGCTATAAGGACAAAAAGCATAGTTCAAATACTAAATGCAGCCAAGTGGCCTAAAATCCAAACTTCAAGGTTTTGCCTTTGCAATGCCAAAATCAACAATTCTGAATGTTTTAAACGGCACTTCTCAGATCTTGTGCATCAATCTTCAAAGTAGATCAAATGTCATGTGAGAAACCCTAGTATGAGGCAATGCTTGGTAGTAACAGGCTCCTGGATGCCTCAGGAATACTGTTTGGTCAATGTTTGCTCTTGCAAAAAGGTGTGTGTAAAGTCAGTGGTGCCAGGAGGATAGCAAATCTATTTTTGTCTCCTTATGGGGGCAATCACCTATCACTAACAGTACTCCCTCTAACCCAGCATGCTTGAGAACTAAAAAACTTAAATTGACAATGTAAGTCCAGCAAAGTCACTGTCAGAGTGACTATTGGTACCACTGAGAACTTAAACCCAAGTTATACGTTCACGGACAAACAAAAAATGAAATAGCTAACACTCCCTCTACTACAAGATTGCAAACGAGTCATAATGATTCTAGGGTAATTTATTTGAAAATACTGAGAATTTGTAAATTGAAATTGATTGAGATAAAATGTTTGCTAGCTCATATGTTATTGATGAGTCATGTTTTTGTTTACTTGTGTGAGTACATCTTGTAGGCAATTCTCATCCTAAGAAATTATTCAGCTAGAGGGATTCTCAAGGAACAGACTACTGGCTATATGTTAAGCTTCCAATAAAGAACTGAACAACATCTCCCAATAAGCATTTCTCCAAGATCTAATTTTGTGTATATTCAGTTAAATAGAATCTGTAAAATTTTTGGTAATGGCTCCACTAGACTGATTAGTTCAGTATGAGGAACACTGAAGTATTGTAACCTATAAAAATATTTACTAAAAATTGCTTATTTGAAAATCATAGGATACATTTTAATATGCACAAGTTATACTGTACCTTTTTGTGATATAGTCGGCTCTTGTCTTGTAAATGTGCAATATTGTGGACCATCTGATTAGCTTGTATTTGATATTTTTCCTGTTGATCATTTGTGTCTGTTAGTGAATCAACGTTTTGGACTGTTTTCATAATTATTGATCCCAAGCTTTCAGAAGTTGGTATTTCAGAGTCACTAAAATAGCATATTTGGGGGGAAAATCAATGTCCTTGTTAAAAAGTTGAAATATCTAATAAGGGTTCACCAAATATACCATGTGATTAGTCACACACATTACAAACACGGACTGTTGTAAGCACTTGAAAAACAGTTGGTGAAAAATGCATAATCTGGAAAATATTAATTTGACTCATTTAATGAATACCTACAAATAACACATTTGTAACAAGCATTTCACAAATGAAATCTTAAATTCTGCTAATTTCAATTTTTACTGAATTCTACTTGAACAGTTCCATCTACTGTAATTATAGTTTACAAGAGGCTGCACAAGACTAGTGACAAGTGCTTTTTGTTGTAGACCAGAAAGCTGACATAATCAAAAGCTGTGCTGCAGTATATTGTAAATCCTGCGACCTGGTTCCAAAGACATACTGTATTTCCTCTTAAAACTAATTATTATTGAACTTCAATGTGTAAAAACAAAAACAAACACACAGAGCTAAAAATAACCCCGCCCTGCTTATTTTAAGACCCAGTCTGACTAATAAGGCACATGCATGCTGTTTATCACAGAAGGTCTGATGCATAACAAATGTCTAAAATAAAGGTCAATTTTTGGCAAAGGTCAACAACCTTGACATTGTTAATCTAAGAGTTTCAAAAAACAATCCTCATCTGTTATTATGGGTATGTCTGTGTGTCAGTTATAATCTAAATTCTTTGGGGCAGGAAACACATAATACTCTGTGTTCTGCAAAGTACTGTGCTCATTTAAATACAAAATAATAATGACAATATACTTCTTTATTGTTTCACTTGAACTATATTTGCAATGCTGATTAGGACAAATATGTTAAATTAAGCTTTAGTGAAATATCTAAAGTGCAGCTCCTTAGCGTTCACTGACTCCTTTAAACTAGGTACTTTCTGTTTAAAAATGCTTACTATACAGATCAACTACAAATCCTAATACCTAGGTTTTCTTCCAGGCCCTGCAATTAACTTGCTTTGTGATCTAGTGTGCCCTTATTTTCTATATCTGTTGTAAGGCTCCTCATCACCTTATTCCTAAGGAAATTTCCACAGTCATTTCAGCTGGTCCTTCAGCTTCTGCAGTACCTTCTGCTGAAGGTTAAACAGTCACAGTTAGGAGGTGTTCACAAGCACCTGCCTTGAAGTCAGCTGTTCTCACTGCTACAAGATGGGGAGGGAACCTAATTTTTTTCCTGAGATTTGCAGTGCATCTGAAAGGATGATCTGGGACAGAGGCCCACATGCCTTACCAGTTTTCTGCTTGGTCATCACCAGCTTCACCACTAGAGTTGTGGAAAAGGTGGGTAAATAAAGTCTGAACCATCCATTGGCACACGATACATTTGCTCTATTTCCCCCCCCAAAACCAAGAGGGTGTTATCCTGAAGGTGCCATTGACTTCAGTAGAGTTACAGTGGCATAAAACTGGTGAATAGTGGAGTAGAGAATCAGGCCACTTAACTGGAGGAGCTGCCTCAAACTCCTAAGCAGAGTGTCTAAAAAGATGTGTTTGTATGATGAAAAGCTTCCCCTGATGCATCAGTGTGTCTCACTGACTCTGAAAAGCGGAAAGTAACGTAACGTTTTGAAGATGCTGAAGTACCACAGAGGGATTTCTAATTGTGTTGATGTTCCTTTGCAGCTGAATGCTTTGAAAGAATGTTCTGTCATCTAGAAAACATAAGACTTGAACCCTGAAACTTAGAACCAGCCTTCAGTAATAAAGAACTGTATTTTTAGATGTGGAAAAGATATAACTAAATAAAGACATTTCCTTTAGTAGATCCTGCATTCTGGGCTATCATTGCCAAGATCAATCTAGGAAACACTCAGAGTACAACTGTCAAAGAAGATATCTTCTGGTTATTTGAGGCATGTCTTGAAGCCACTGTATTATTTTCCCTTGGTGAACAATATTATGATTAACTGTTCACAGAAGGCAAAAACTAGCAAATTAAAAAAAAGGAGGAAATCCTGCTAATGATAGTAACAACAAAAAACACCAACTTTAATCATTTGTATGAAATCAGTATGTCTGCAATATTAAAATCAGAAAAAAAACCAAGACCATAATATAAACAACAACAAGAAGAATACTTGGCACTTATGTAACGCTTTGCAACCATAGCTCTCAAGATACTTTGCAAAGTTGGGTACATATCATTATCCCCATTTTATGCATGGGTAAACAGAGGAACAGAGAAGTTAAGCAATTTGCTCTGGCTTGCTGACATGAACATTTAATTTCTGGACAGCTGAGGTGCAAACATACCCTGCATTAACTTGCCACACACTAAGTGTCCATGTGGACTCTGCTGCTATGCACAAACAGTTCCCTTTGATCTACACCACTTTGAAATGGGAGTAAGTTAAAGCAGAACTTTTAGCATACAACGGCAGGGCCCACATGAACCACTTAGCATGTGGCAGGCTAGTATGGGGTAGATTTACAACTCACCTTGCCACAAACTGAATATTCATGTAGAAAAGCCCACTCCAGGTCATACAGAAAGTCAATGCGGGGGAGAAGGGGGATGAGACAAGAAAATAATTAGGGTCTCTTTACTTCCATATCTTCTGCCCAAGATGGAATTAGAACTTGCTTCTCTATTGTCTTTTCGGAAGAAGAGAACTAAAAGTGGGAGGCTATGTGGCATTTTATATTCATTTGCCCTTACAGTGTGTGTGGGGACAGATGGAAGAAGCAGCAAGAATTCGAAACATTTAAGAGTTTTGTCAGTGCTATTTGCTGTGGGGCTTGTGACTCAAGATTGGAGACATGTGCAGTAATACTTACTTTTAAACAACTAATTTTTCACCACCATTTAATTAAAGTTAGTACAATGACTGTGCATAAAACATACATGAAATAATTAGTGTAGATGGTTCTTAATTTAAAGGATGTTAAACAGCTTGTAGACATCTGCTAGCAAGCTGAAATGGGTCATTCAAAATTTATCTAACTAAATTAAGGGGGGAAAATGTTTCTCCTCCCGGGTCGGCATGTCACAAGATAACTAAACCGGCTTAGTAGGCTTGCCTGGGAATCCTTAGCTGTCAGTGGTGAATATGCAAAGGGCCAGCAAATTAAATCAACCTGCCAAACTGTCAATTTCAAGCCTCATGACTGCATGAAAATAGCATCACTGGAAGAAATCAAGCATTGCCTTCTTTTGGGTTTCCTGGCACCTATTCAAATACTCATGCAGTTGTGGCTAATTTTGAATGCAAATTTCAGTCAATAAGCTCAGAACAAGACCTCCCAAGATATTTCAAAAGATCTGACAGTATTTTTTCTGAATACCAAATCGACAGTAGTTGAAATTCAATCTCCATTTGCTAGTGCTTTACATATGCACGGTGTCCCCTCTACAGAGCTAAGTTAATGAGCGCCCTACCTGCTTTCACTCATATCCTCCCAGCCATCCTTATTGAAGTTCTCAAATACATTGCTCATAACCTTGATGGACTGATTGAGAAAAGCTTGGTGACGTCCCAGAGAGCTCTTTTTCTTAGTTGTTTTTAATTTAACTTTGGTTCCTGCTGTCTTACAATTACATTGCCCACCGGTTGCTCCTACAGTGGCCATGGTAGCCACTGCTTTGGCTTTGTCCAGAGAATTTTTCAATTGCTGCACCTCACAGACCAGATCTTCTTTTTCATTTCTCAATCTGTTCGCTTCTGCCACTTGCCTCTTCAGAGAGGTAACCTCTCTCTCCAGCTCATCAATAACTAACTGAAGATCGGCTTTGTCTTTCTTTATTTCTCGAAACTTCTTCAGTAGCTTCTCTAACTCTCTCTCTTTTGTGTCTGCATCTTCTTTGTGACATTTTATAGATGCTTTCAGATCATTTTTGTCCTTGGTTAACTGTTTATTTACTTCTTTCAGCTTCTTTGATTCCCTTTCAAGAGCTCTAAATCTCTTTTCCAATTGGCACACCTAACAAAATTGAGTTTTAGAGTGAAACATTATACTTTGTTTTTAACCTTTTAAGTAGCACAAAACCAAACTGTTATGTCTTAAAATTACATTTATTTTATGAAAATAAAATTACATTTAGCACAAGGACAAAAGTAATCTAAAGTGCCTAATTCAAAAATAATTCTAAGGCAGCGTAGATGAATACATTCTAACTGCAATAATACATCTGTTGAGCAAAGGGCAGATGGTAAAAGGAGTTAAAATTCCAGACAAAGTGACACAGAAGTCTAAGTATGCTAATAAACCTTGCTGATGCGTTCCGAGATCATTACTGATTTGGTTATACATACTAATTCAACCTGAACAAAGTTTTAAAAAAAAACGATAAACAAAACAAACAATTTTGCACAAGGTATTTAAATAATCAAACTCTTTGATGTACTTATTTAAAAACATTAAACATATTCTTTCAAAATCAGCCAGAAATTTTAATAAAAGTTTAGGGACTAAAGAATCTGAAGACTGGGAACTTTTCTATTTGCAGCATAAGAAAATCCAGACCATCCCAGTGAAACCTTTTTACAAGCTTGCCAAACACTATTTGAGAAAGCATTTTCATTCATACCTAAAGACTTGCTATGTCCAAATGATGCATATGTTTTGTTGTTGATGTACTAGAAGTCTAAACAAACTCAGGATTACCTCTAATAGACTGATTCTTACGGTCCTTCAGTGCCATTCGTCAAGGTTTAAACTAAATACCACAATATTCAGCAATGAACAGCAAGTTTAATTTGAACTAGGCCCCTAAAAAGGAACAGCTACTCAGATAAGATCTTTCCAAAGTGTCTTTGGGAAAATCAATGCAACTTTGGAAAAAAATCTTTGGAAAAATCTCACTGTCAGTTACCTAGGAGCTGATGTACCACAGTTCTTTCTCTACTCTATTTTTGGTGAGAGCTGCTGAGTGCTCAGCTCTTTGGAAAATCAGGTACCTACACAAGAATTTAGCAGCCTAAATTTAGATACCCATTTTATAAAATATTGGCCAGTGCCAGCACTCTACAAGAGAGTGGAATGCCAAAAACAATATCAAATTTTAAACTTTTTAAACCAAACAGTTTTTCTAAAGAAATATTAAGAGGTACTAACAGGCAGTATTGGGCTGAAGGTTTTTATTTTTGTTTTAAATCTTAAAGAATTATTTTGTGTGATGGATGAATTTAGTTCAAATGACAGTGAAGGATCTGAGTGCACGTGTTAAATTAAGAATAGTGATGTGCAAACATCCTAATATATCTTTACCAATGAGCTTGAACTCAGACCGTTGATATCTATGCTTATCCATTGCTGGACTTCCCTTGAGCACAATGTGTAGCAGGTTTACAGTGAACAAAGAATTAGGCTATGACTGCATAAACTCATTGGGTGAAATCCTGAATCCATTGAAATCAAGGGGAATTTTGCTATTGACTTCAACGAAGCTAAGATTTTACCCATTGTATTTATATTAAGATTGGCATCTGAACCCACATCTCCAGTGGTTAAAGGCCAAAACTGCACTCTTCATTAACTCATTGTGCATTAAGCCCTTCCAACCTGAGCTTTCTTTATTTCTTAGTTCTTTAAAACACCTTTTACGTTCATTGTCTTTTAAGTCACTTATGGTAGTTGAAAGGAAACAACAAATATCTTCTGGGTCTATATCCTAAGGCAGGGGTTCTCAACCTTTTTCTTTCTGAGGCCCCCTCAACATGCTAGAAAAACGCCATGGACTACCTGTGCCACAAAACTGGTTTCCTGCATATAAAAGCCAGGGCCAGCGTTAGAGGATAGCAAGCCAGGCAATTGCCTGGGGCCCCATGCCACAAGGGCCCCTGCAAAGCTACATTGCTCAGACTTCATCTTCAGCCCCAGGTGGCGGGGCTCAGGGACCTGGGCTTCAGATGCATTCTGTGGGGCTTCTGCTTTCTACCCCGGGCCACAGCGAGTCTAATGCTGGCCCTGCTTGGCAGCTCCCCTGAAATCTGCTCACAGCCCCCCAGGGGGCTCCGGACCCCTGGTTGAGAACTACTGTCCTAAGGTATCATCACAACACGATATATCCATAGAGATATAAAATTATACAGGACCTGGCAAACAAAATTATAGTTCTGATATATAGATAATAACCTAGTATAAACTTTGTGAAATCCTAGACTGTAGTGTTCAAATTATTTCAGTTACTCACTCTGCCTTAAGATAAATGAATGTGAGCATTTCCTGTTATGCGTGTTATTATTTTAACATGATGTTTGTCATTCAGTAATAACGAGATGACAGACTTCATTACCTGACCATATGGCAAGTGTTACAAGTATATGCAATCACGTCATCTGCTGTAAATTACTGTACTTCCTACAAGTTAATTCACAAATATAAAAAAAATAGAAATAGCCATACTGACATTTTAAGTTACATATTTGTGTTTATTCAAATTAACAATGCTCTTAAAGGTTTAATTAACTAGACCAATATAATTAGGCCAAATGAAAAGCTAAAGGAATAGGCCTATCTGAAAAACACATTTTCTTTGCAGCAAACAAAAACATATGGTAAAATACAACTGTGCCCTTTTAAGTGAACAGCTGTTAACATATAAAACTATTTGTGCAAAGCAAAAATATCAATGAAAAAACTGTGACTTATGAATACCTCATTCTTGTACAAATAAAATGTGAAAAATGCTGTATAGTAAGTTGGATTCTTCTAAATATACAGTATATCTGTTAAACCAATAAGCCTACTAAATGTATCTACAGTACCATTTTGTAGAGAGAGGTTACATATTTAAGAACTTTTTTTACACAGTAATTGTTTTAAAATTTAAAATATGAGAAGTGAATTTATTACCAAATCACTATTATGCACAGATGTGATTCTCTAGCAAAACAGCTGTATGGATTCACATCTGATAATGTATACAGTTAAATAAACTTTGGCAAAAGAAAATAAAGATTTCAGAATCCAAAAGCTGTGAATAATAAGCATATGCTCCTATTTTAATTTAGGTAATGTGTTGGTTTATTGCACTTCATTTTGTCTTTAAACACATTTTTAATTTGCTCTGATATTAACAGCATTTATCTCACATAATGCATCAATATCTACTGCACTAACATTGATTTTTGACATAATTTTGGCAGTCAGTATTTTTGAATTATGAAAGGAAATTAGAGATAGAAAACAGAGCTTCAATGCATGAGTTTTGACTTTAACATACAATCCTTTACATTAAAATTTAGATTTAACTTGCTGGGCTCAATATCTTACCTTCTGTAATGTCTGATCTGATATTTCTTTCACATTCTTCTTTGGAGTACTGTTCTTGACCCCGTCATCTTCACCAAGTCTAAAGAGTAGTTCTGCCAGAAAATAAATAAAATATTGTGACACACATATCCCCACTAAAACAATACTCAAAGAGTTTAAGGAACTGTGTTCTTTAGTTTCCCAATTATAAATAATCTGGTGTATTTTCTTGTGAAGCCTTTTGGTCAGTCTCTAAAGAGTGACCGCTTTTCAAAGTCTTATGTCACATAATTATGAATCTTTGTAGCATCACAGTGTGTTTTTTTTTCCCCACAGTACAAGCTTTTCAAAGATACAATAGATCTGCAGGTTAAAGATGCTGTACTTTTATTCCCATTTTCATTCTTTTATAGACTATTCCCTATATGCCTTAAAAGCAGAATTCATTGCCTTTTTATCTACACAGTTACTACCAGTTTTGTTCTCTAGGTCTTGTCCCCTGCCAGGAAGATCAGAGCGATTGGTGAACAAAGCAAACAGTAACAGAATTAGGATGAACTGAAACTTTAAACCCCCTTTTTGTTAAGTGAAAGATCATGTGCTTTACAGGATAAAGCACACAAATCATTCTGTTGTAATATTGTGAGTTCATAAAAATTAGAAAACCATAAACTAGTCAGTGTGAACTTGATTCTATTTACCACTCCAGTGGCCACACTTCAGTTACTAAAATTCCCCCAAAATAAGGGCACGTTAAAAAAAAATGTTCTTAAAGAAAGCACACCTATAAAGTGGAAATGTTAGTAGTATTAGAAGGTAAATCAGAACAAAAAAGTGTTCAATTTTAATTCTTTGTTGATTTCATTATTGTTCACAAAAAAGAATAGTAATTCTTGGAGTGACTTTTTTAGGGAAGGTAGAAAATTATGCTCATAAACAGGGAAACCCGACTGTAATAATGCCAGTCAAATGTTTAGGATTTTGTTTTCTACACTAACTGAAAGAATTACTCTTAAGGAAAAAAATATCTGTGTTTGGTTTGCTTTAGAAATATCATTTTAAACCACAAGCAGACACTGCAGGTCAGTTAAAAACTTTTGATTTCTAAACAAAGCAGGAGTAGAAGAAAAGAGCATTACTCTCTGTAGATTAGCAATCCTCTTGATATAAACAGTGACTAATAAGTTTGTTAGAGTGAATTAGACCCTTCTTTTGTCTTTGGAACATGTCATAACCAATTAAAACTACTGTATTCATGAAATAAATGGAGCACTATTCCAAAGATAATAAAAGCTGAAAAAGGTAAAACTATGCATCTGGGAAAATGTACCTTTACCTTGATATTAATCTGCTAGTTCCCATGTTATTTCCAAGTACAGTCCCCCAGCACAGTGGTACTGCATATATTTACAACATTCTTAAGTAACACACAAAGATCATATGTAAATACTTTTAATCTTTCTAAATATTCACTCATTTGAATGTCTACTGTAGCTTTAATATCAATATTTACTGTATTCCACTAAAAATAAGGTGATTTTTCAGTCAAAGATACTGATCAAAGCACAAATTATGTTTATTACAAAGTTAGATATATTAAAATAAATATTGCACCTCCAGCCATAAATAAGTATATTGTATCTACAGACACAGAATCTACAATACTGCTGGAAGATTGTTGGAAGAATTATTTGCACAAATTAAGGAATATTATAGAAGTCAGTAGCAACACAAATTAAAGAGAAGCTACAGACTACTGATGCATGGCCATTTCTAACAAGCAAAAAATAAATTGTTTATTCCATGTTGTTACATAATGGTTCACTGAAATTAGCGTGGCCAGGAAAGAAAGCACTGCCTAGTGCTTGCCTGTCTGCCTGCAACTGCAGTCACTTTCATCACATCAGCCTACCCAGAAACACATATGGTCTATCTGTGGCAGACCCAAGTAAAACTCTTGAGCTGGGAACACTCAGAAGCCATAGAATCCAGTCTTCAATTATAAAGTGACAACCGTCATATGTGATAAGTATAATTATGTCCCACTTAGAAAACAGAATGAACAAACACCCTTTGAATTGAACACTTCATTTTATTTAAAATCAGCACATCTGGTTTTGAGGTGATTGCAGGAATTGTAATTCAACAGTGACAGCAATACAATTTCACCATTAGGAACCAGACAGTCATCAGACGCATACTGACGTGGTAAAGGAATTATCAGTTTAAAAAAGAAAGACAATGAATGAAAAAAACTTGGCTTACAGATTTTAGTTTGGACAAATCAATGAAACACCCAGGACTAATGCTCACCTTGCTAGTCAGCATGGGGCACTAGTGGGGTCAGGACCAGTGGAAATACCCTCAGGGATAAGGGAAAGGGAGACTGGCTGAGGGAGTGTTCCATGTGAACCTCTCTACCCCTCCATGCTTCACCTTTGGCAGGAAGGGACAATTGCTTCACTCTCCTCCCCAACCTTCTTCTTACATGATGCATGGGAATGTGTGGGAATGCAGAGGGGGTGAGGGTAGAATGCTGCAGCTGGTTCCAGGCTCTACGGCTTGTCCTGTCTATTGCCTCTGCCACTGGGCAGCAGCGGGGATGTGGGGGGCTGGGTTACTGATTCCTGTCTGGTGGGGGGCAGGTATGTACAGTTTGCTTCCCACATGGGATAGCCATTGTAGGCTCCCATTTCAGCCCCACCCTTACCCTAGTTACTGGATCTCCTATGTCGCTGGGGCTAGGCTGATAGACAGTTTTGGGGTCTGGAAGCGATTTTTCCTATCTAGCAAAACTGTCAAGTTGGTATGTGATTTTTTTCGCATCTTCCACCTGACATCCAGGGTTGGAGAGGAGAGAAGGGAAGGGGACGAGGGGGTTACATTACAATTGTAAACTTGTACAATTGGCAACTTTTGTGGGCTTGGTAGTTTAGAAAGTGCGATTGAAGACCCTGTAACGGAGTGAGTTGCTTGGGGGTTTAATCCTCAGCACAGCATTGCAAAATATGCTTCTATGTCTGGTGCAGCTTGCTGTGCCCCTTATCTTCTCTCTCCTACCTCCAGTGAATAGGAGGAAAGGAGATCAGGAAACCAGTATCCAGCCATGGTCACATGGCATGCCAAAGACTGTAAAGTGGGCATGGCCTTAACACTCATGCTCAGGCTTACAGTACATCAGGAGCCAATAGTGCCTAACCGGCACTGGAAAAACCCCGCCAGGTAACAAGTAACACTACTTAGATAATCATTATTAATGAAGTTGCAGCCTCTCTGCATTTAACCACATTATAGCATCTGTGTCTCACTGCACCTCTAACTTTCCTCTGTGGTCTGCTCCAGAAATGCCCTTCAGGTCCTAGGCCTCCAGCCATCACTTCTCTCTGGGAAGAGACCCACATCCTACTCCCTTCTGACTGGGGGTGTTAGGCTGCAGTCCCTTTGCATTTGATTATCCCGAGCATGTCTGACCAACATCCAGCGTCTGCTCTTTCGTTTCTCTCCAAGGACATTGTCAGTGATTTATCAGCAACTCAAACACCTCTTTCAAAGCAGAGTACATTTATTTAAGGACAAAAGCATACAGAGAAAACATCTAAAACAATAAAAGACCTAGATGCATATTAAACATACCAGAAGTTGCCCATCAGCCCTCTGGGGACAATGGCAGAGACAAGTCCTTCCAACTGATCAGTAGGGTTGTGTCTGGCCTTGAACCAAAGGTCAGGTCCATTTGTTGAAAAAAAAAAAAGATCCCCCTCTCTGTTCAAGCTGGCTCTTTTATATCAAAAGCCCTTTCTTTGAGTCCTTGGCTTCTGGTATCTGTTAGAGCCAGTATCTGCAAACCACCACAGGGGCAGGTACTTCTCTGGAGTTGTGTACAATTCTAGGGATTGCAATAATCACCCCTACTGTTTTTAGTTCCTGGAGGAGCTATGGTAACCCTCCCCCAGGGAGTAGAACACAATCCCTAGCTCAGAACGATACATGGAACATTCATAAATTTAGAACAATATAGTTCCCAAAGGTACTGCACGTGGTTGCATTATCTGGCGCACTCATTATTTCAATATCCACATCAAGCTAATTTTGAAGGGACACCACCTCTTAGTGTTTATTTGAGGTAAATCAAAAAGCATATACTCATACATTTGAATCACCCTGTTCATGAATATTGCTAAAATATGGCACAAGGTACATTTCATATTGACTTGACATGAGAAGTTGAACAATAGTCTTCAAATAAGGGTATGTCTACACTGCAATGTAAACCCATGGTCAGCTGACTCAAGTCCCATGAACCCATGTTAAGGAACCCTTGGCTTGAGTGTCTACATTGTATTTTAACCCTACATTAAGACTTTTCTAACCTGTGCTTGAACCTAGGGCTCTGGCATCCACACTGCAATGGACAGACCCCGAGCCAAAGTAACCATATCCCAGAGCCTTTAGCACCCTCACATCCAGTAATGTGGCCACTCTAGCCCTAGGACTGTGTTGCACTGTCAGAAAATTTTACTACCAACCCTGCATGTTACCAGGAACCAGCTCACTTTGTAAAAGGCTTGATCAGTTCAGTCTCCATTGCAAACCCAGGAGGCTATCTGATAGTGTGCTTGCAGATTGGTGATCAAAAGAGAAAGTGTTAACGCTGATCCGAGCTGCTGCTGTTTGCAAAATTCCATTTTCAATAGAGAAGATTGCAGATAGTTGGGACAGAGAGGATTAAGAAAGTTGTCCAATGGAAATGTGGGATACTTCCAGCTGACTCCCAGGATCTGAGTCTGCATCTACACAGCATAGCAATTGGGCTTGGACCCTGAGCCCTGGCTTAACTCGAGCTCAGACTCTTCAGCCCTGCAGGGTCCTGGGACCCTGGGTCCGAGCCCTGGGTTACTGGAATTGCAGTGTAGATACAAAGGGGGTTAGGCTTGAACCTGGACTCAAGCACTGGTTTATGCTGCAGTGTATACATATGCTAAGAGACAATCTTTAGGGAAAAATGTCTGTCTTTATTCTGAATGATAAACTGGCTTGCATCAACAAAATTAAAAGGAATATTATAAGAACACCTAAAGAACTTAGTTTATTTACATTTAGTTTCCCTTACTTTATAAATTTTATTTTTCAATTTTGAAAATATAGTTTTCTTCTACGTATTTTATGGAATACAATCAATGTGGCTTTCTTTCATTTACTTCTTTGTTGATGCATGCACATCATAAATGGGATGGAATAGTTCCGGGAATAGGATTTGTTAGCTAATTTATCTCAGTACATGAAGGATAATGGCAGAGACTAGAGAAGCTATAATCTACCATCAAAGAAAATAGTTTTAAAAACTTCTCCTCCTAAATTGGTTTGCTTTTGGAGTGCTAACTCCAAAATTAAAACTATTCTTCTGTCAGTGGTACTTGTTCTCTCTCACTTCTGCTGCTCTTTCTGCTAGCTTTTTTTCGTAGAACTACTTCTGTTGAATGTATGAACTGTTTAAACTAAGGCTATGTCTACACCGGCATTTTTGTTAGTATAACTTATGTCGCTCAGGGATGTGAAAAAACACCGATCTGAGCGACATAACTTACACCGAAAGACGTGCTGGTGTGTACAGCGCTGTGTCCACTACCGCCTCTCATTGGAGGTGGTTTAATTATATCAACAGGAGAGTTCTCTTCTATTGGCATAGAGCAGCTACACACGAGCAATCTTACAGTGGAACAGCTGTATCAATATAGCTTTGAAGCTGTAAGCTTGCTAATGCAGACATGCCTTAAGTGATTTATAAGTGAGACTGGGCTGAGTACAAATGATGAACTTTAAAAACTAAAACATGTCATCTAATTTGTGTGTGTTTAATTACTGTGAAAACCTGCACACTCAACTGTTACACATCACCTTCTGTGATCATAAAAATGTTTTTATTGTGTTCATATCACTGTAGTACGTGTGTGCAGGTGTAGGTATATAAATATATGTATTATTCTGAAGGTGCTGTCTGACTCCATAATTAAAACTGTGTTCAATTTTTCAGACAAACTGAGGGTTTGAGCCTCGTAGTATATATAAAAAAAGAACATAACATGCAATATTCAAAATGCTTTTCATCATTTTTTTGTTATTTTTCAATAATTTTATTTAAAAACATTCATTTAAAATCTCCTACAGCTGCTATTTTAAATCTACTTCTGTTGAAAGTATTAACTGTTAAAATTGAGTGATTTCTGAGAGGAAGTTGAGAAAAGCTAGACACCAGCCCCACATTTTAAAAAATGACTTAAGTCATTCAAATTACTAAATGACTGAATGGGTTCACCTCAAACTTTCTCAAAAGTGGTGTAATTTAGGTTGTGATTAACATCTATCTGTCATAGAAGCCAACCAGGGAAACACATGCAACCAAATGCTAATATGTAACATTTTACCCAACAAAGTGTTACGTGCAATACATAGGGCCCTACCAAATTCACGGCCATGAGAAACGCGTCATGGACCATGAAGTCTGGTCTCCCCCCGTGAAATCTGGTCTTTTGTGTGCTTTTACTCTATACCATACAGATTTCATGGAGGAGAGCAGCATTCTCAACCTGGGGGTCTTGACCGAAAAGGAAGTTGCAAGGTTATTTTAGGGGGCTCGGGGTATTGCCACCCTCACCTCTGCACTGCCTTCAAAGCTTGGCGGCCGGAGAGCGGCGGCTGTTGGCCAGGCACCCAGCTCTGAAGGCAGCGCCCCATCAGCAGCAGTGCAGAGGTAAGGGTGGCAACACCATACCATGACACTCTTACTTCGCGCCGCTGCCTTCAGAGCTGGGCGGCCGGAGAGTGGCAGCTGCTGACTGAGGGCCCAGCTCTGCAGGCAGCAGCGCAAAAGTAAGGGTGGCCATACCATACCAAGCCAGTCTTACTTCTGTGCTGCTGCTGGCGGTGACTCTGCCTTCAGAGCTGGGATCTCAGCCAAACAGCCGCCGCTCTCACGCTGCCCAGCTCTGAAGGCAGCACGGCCACCAGCAGCAGTGCAGAAGTAAGGGTAGCAGTACCGCAACCCCCTCTACAATAATGTTGAGACCCCGTCCCCATAACTCCTTTTTGGGTCGGGACCCCTACATTTACAATACCATGAAATTTCAGATTTAAATAGCTGAAATCATGAAATGTATGATTTTTTAACTTCTATGACTGAGAAATTAACCATTAATTATGACTGTGAATTTGGTAGGGCCCTAATACATATACCTTTATTCCCTGCTCCAGTGGCGCTTAGGAAACTCGACACCGACCTATGAGCTCGCCTCCTAAGGTACACAAAAAGAATGCTCTTATTTGCCAATCTTTCTGTGGAAGCAGAGCTCCTCTTCTGTGCACTTTAGGACACACCCAGAAATTGCACTCCTGACCTGCACACAGGAGCATGTCTGCAGCTAAGTTTTCGATCTTCAGACTCCCTTCTTTTTTTAAAGGACGAAAACAAGGAACAATTTGCAGTAGGGCATAGTCTGAGAATCTAGAAAGGTTAAACTTAAAAATAACATCCTGCCACTGCCCCCTGCACCCCCCAAAAAGAAACACACACATTCGTTCTCTCCAATCTGGGATTTCAGCATTATGAATTTCTTTTTAAAGATTCTTTTCCAAACAAAACACAAAACTGAAAAGCCCCATGTAGGTGGCTAATTCCCATATGTGGTTTAAACCCTAAAAGACCCCCAAGCCAACCAACCAAACAAAAAACAGAAGTATCTACAAGTATCTCTCAAACCCTCTGTCCTAACTTCTAAACAACCATCTCATGGTTCTGACCGTTAACATGGTTCATTTCTACACTTTACTAGACTTAGTTGCATCTAATTACTGCCTGTATGGCTGTGCCTCTGAGTCAATGCTGAAAATCTTTGTTGTGCTTTAACTAAAAACAACCATTGTCTGTCTTGACAAAACCTTTCCACGGATCACCAGTAAGATATAGGGACCCCCATCCCATGATCACTGTAAATCCTCATTCCATCACACCATTAAAATTAAGCTAGCATAGGAAACTTTATACACATCAAGTTTTCTATGGCTCCAAGCTCCTAGGAGTTCAACCAGAAAACGTTGTGCAAAACTGTCTATTACACCAGGTTCTCTCCTGCTGTGCATCTTCTCAGGTGTGCAGGACGAGCATAAGAGAAGCAGCTCATCATTGTAGTATGGATGAGTGAGTCATTTTTGAGACTGGACTGGTAAACAGTACCTTCACAAGGCTGTAATAAATTCATTCTGACACACTAATGAGACTTTTTACTTGAAATATATCCTTGGATTTAAGCCAGCTACTTATCTGTAGAAAAAAATATTAATATTTATAGTGTTCAGGTATGCAACAACAATTGATAGGAAATGCAATTAAACTGGATACCCACACAACTCAACTGTGTTTAACCTTTTGTTTTCAATCACCTTAGAAGTGCAAGGGACTAATGTATTTGCATAGCCTGAAATTTGTGTACAATTTTCTTTAAGGAGAGAGGAATATATACTTCAAAAAATAAAGATGTTTTATTCTGTAAAGATTTGGGGTTCTTTTAAGCGTTCAAGTACTAAATACTTTAGGAGCCTTTAAGATTCCCGAGATCTGAATTTTTTTAGAAAGTGACACGGTTATTGTTCAGTAGCCAGCCAGCTCACTCCGAGCTGCCTTTCCATTCCTGGTTCTGTGTGAAGGTAGAAAAAACTAGAAAAAACAAGGTAAGTGATTGTTTCCTCCACTTCAATACCTCTTTTCAGGGTAGATAAAAATGGATGATTTTTAAAAGTTCTTTTTAAAAAACCAGATTTTTTTATTTCAATCAGATTTCTTTGATTTTGCTAAGTTTTTCTTTTGAAAAATCAACCTACTTAAAATGAAATATGAATTTAATACAAAATAGTTTAAAGCCTAAATTTATTATAATCTCTTAAAACATTTAAATAGAAAGTAAATACAGTGATTCCATGAGTCTCTTTCAAAAACTTTGAATTAATGGCTGCTTTTCTATATAACCATGAGTAAAAAGTTACTTATCTAGTAAATAAGCAATATATAATTCATAATTTTTGAACATACTAAAAATGTAAAATTAATAAGAATCTGAAAATATTAAAGCTATATAATTGCTTAAATAAATGTATATAGTTATGATGTAGCCTCCTAGGTAGCAAAATGATGTATCAAATTGAGCATAAAGTCTCTACTTAATTGTAAATCAACATAATTTAATGGTTATATCAAACAATGAGAATGCATCTTTCTTTAGAAAATAACTGAAGTAGAAATGGAAAAGTTGATTAAAATCAATTATTTAAATCGAGCTTTCCACTTGGCAATTTAAATCACCTTGATTTAAATCAATCCACCCTATCTGTTTTGATGAAAATAGGAACTGGATAGCAACAGGTGAGAATCCAGCCACTTGCCATTTTTAGCAGCTGGATGCTTTCACAGATTTTTTTGGAACTGGGTGCCTGGCTGTAAAATATATGCTTTTAAAAAATTTTTACTTTATTTTGTTTTACCAACCTGGCCAACACTTCTGCAGAAATAGAAATGGAAAGCAGCCAACAGCAGACAAAAAGGATAAGGCTACTCACCAATACTGCAGTTCCCCAACAATGGGGATTCTTCACATTGAGACCTGTGAGATATCCCAACAGGTTCTGCTGAGCTTCAGGAACCTTCTAGAAAAGCAGTGCCTGGTCGGACTGAAAAGAGTTCTCTTGAACCTCAGTGTAGTCCCCAGACATTTCAAGTAAAGCAGAGGGTGAAAGGAGGTGCATGAGGATAGGAGCAGTGAGGTGGCAAAGATACAGAAATAGAAGCAATCTTGTGGGAATCATTTTCACATGTTTCGCCATTTTGGTTAATGTCCAAATTTATTTGGTTATTGGGGATGCTATAAAAATTCAGAATCTTATATTGCAGATTTTATAGAATTTGGGTCTGGACACTGCACCAGTCATCTTGAATTTTCAAGATACAAAGTTTTGGAAAACTATTTCCTTTTAGGATGAATGATTACTAGTTTATGAATCATGTAGAGAGCTAAAAAAGAGTAACTGCACATTTAAAAAAATGAATGTATGTGTCGGCAGAATTCCAAATTAGAAATTAAAAAAACATATTATTGTGAGAAAAGAAAACCCATCAAATAAAATATTTTCTGTCTAATAAAATATTATATAATTCTACAAATTTTTTACCTTCCCTTTCTTGTTGCAGACACAGATTCAGTTCTTGTATTGTAGCCTTATCCATAGATCTACATACTTTCATCTGATCTAATTCTTCTTCAAGATTCAGCCTACAAAATAGCATAGGCAAATAAGAAGGAACAGAAAAACAGCCAAACACATCCTAATAAAAATATGAAACAAAATTAAATGAAAAACATATCAAAATAAATATTACTGGCAAGGCAACATATATGATTTAAATACAGATGCTATTGTTTTAGAATGTAGATACTTTCATACGTGCTACTGTAAGTAAAAACTGATATAACACAATAGCCAGTAAATTCACAAAACTCAGATATAGATTTTGTAATTATATGTACATTAGTGGTTTCAGCTCCTCCCCGATAAGTACATGCATTCATATGGGGACCACATTTTCATTTATGCTGAAACCCCTTTATGACACTTTGACAAAGTAAAGGGGCTTTAGCATTAATGAAAATTTGGCCCATCTATGTATATAGGCCCATGTATGCACACATACAGGGTATGAAGTGGAGGTGCAGAATACTAGGAGGTTTTTAAAGGGGGATTGCAGCAGACGGGCGTGGCATGAAAGATAGTTTCAGGGATTGGCAAAATAGAAGTAAATGAATAAGAGAGGACTGAAGGGGATAAAGAAAGGCATAGTTTGTGCTTGATAAATTTTGAAGTCCCTATCTAGCATAGCTTTTAGGCACCTGTGCAGTCTCATTGAAACTAATGAGATTACTCATGTGCTTAAAGTTAAGTACATGCCTAGATGCTTTCATCAGGGCCTACATGCTTAATTAGTGAAAGACGGGAATGAAGTAGAGGTAAAACTGTATTTCTATATAATGTAAAAAGCATTCAGAAGATGTATTCAAGGATCACTCCCACACTGGCAAGGGAATGGTTTAAATTAAATAATAGGCCTTTTCCAGTTCTAGTGCCCATGATTATCTTGTTCATACACTTAGGGCCACGAGTGTAGGGAGGCACAAATCATATCTCCATTCAGTTGGCATAGAACAGATTTCCAAATGTTTAAATTATCTGAAAATACAGACTGTTGTCATAATCATTTCTGCTTAGCTTTAGCTCCTGGAAAAGACTGAATAAATACAATATTCCCCTATGAATGTCACATTTTCAAACTTTTCTATTTGCTTAGTGATCGATTTTATGGCAAATGGTAAAAATAATAGAAAAAAACTACTGATGGATAGTCTTTACATCCCTGGTATACAATACACTCAGTATTGAATATCAGAAAATGAGAATGACATGGAAGCAAATACAGTTAATGGTGTATCTTTTTATCATGACTGTTTGCAGACAAATACCTTTCCACCATCATTTATGAGGCCTTTAGCTATACAGAGTAGACAGGAATCATTGCCATGAGAAGAACAAGACTTAAAATGAAGCAGCTCCCCTGGCCTCTATGCCAGTTGTTCCAAAACTTAGTAGTAGAAAATTGTTGCAAAGTTTAAAATATTTCCGGACCCAAAGTCTTTGTAAGAGGTCTAAACAAATGCTTTTTAACATGCTTGCAAATGTAATATGTAAGCACAACTATATCCTCCTCTCCTCCTCCTCCCTCTGTAAAAAATGCTAATAAGTAGAGCTCTAAAGAAATGTTCATATATTATTTTCTCAATGCAGGATCTTCTGTCAAACTACCCCCCATTGGTCCCCTTTTCAAGGCTCCATGTCATAGCAACCGTACTCCAGTGAAGCCTGGATAGCAGTCTCTTCAAAGCCCATCCACATTGATTCTAGATTGACCAAAGTGATTCTAGTGACATGAGGCACTTCCCCTCCCCTCTGCAATCTTTTCACTCCAGAATCAAAAATAAGCTGTGGGATAATTCAGAACACTAATCTACTGTAACCACAGAGAAAAGAAGGCAGCCTCAAAGCTCAGATATTGTGAATAAGAGATCCCAATGTTATTTTGGAAGAGAAGCTAATACATGCTGTGGCTATCATAGACAACTATAAACATAGAAATATTGGATTGTTTGATATATTTTCAATTAAGAAATCAAACCCTGGAATAGAGAACCAAATTGGGTTTTGATACTATCTCAAAGGCAGTTTTGTGTGTGTGGAAATCTTCTGTTTCACTGAACAAGTGGTGAGCAAATAGCAGGGTGTTTGTAGACTCTCAAAAGATCCACAACACTAACGGAAGCGGAGAGGTTGCCCCTTTACAGTGGGAAGGAAGTCTCTCTGAAGAATTTTTCTGCACGAATGCCACCTGATTCTGGTTTGAAATGTGGAAGAAGAGCTCTTAACATCAGCATATGCCTCCTCCAGCTTCTAGCCACCAGTAAAAAAATGATCAAAGCTGAACATATTCCAAAAGAACTGTTGGTTTTGAATATTACACAAATTTTAGGCCCATTCTTATTGTGGCAATAAAATCATGGGTTCCACAACTTTACGATCTTTCCACAAATTTCGCTATATTTCTGCAATATTCCACAAATTCTAAGCTTTAATTAAATAAAAACTAAAAGAAAACAAAAGACCAACCCAGTAAATTTCTAACTTTTCTCCTTTGATGACAATACCAATCCTCCTTCTGTCACACCAGACTGTGAACAACTGAAGGAAAAAGAGATGCCATTTTTACACTGTTGATCACCAGAATCCCCTCACCTGTCAGTCGATGGGAAGAACTGCAGCTCAAGTTACATCCTTGTATGGCATCACTATATAAGCCATCCTATCATATTGCATATTCAGAAACATGAAAACCTGATAGCATTAATATTCAAAAGGGCAAAAGAAAAATTATTTTAAAAATCTTTGAGATAGTCTATTTTATACTTCATAAAATAGTAGTAGTAAAAGGGAATTTGTTTCTTGACTTTTTAGTTCAGTTTTAAGCTTCTCATGACAGTGTTAATTTGGCCATATTGCACATATGTACTATTTTCCAGTCTTTTCTATGTTTCTGTGTCAATTGTTAAATATATGCCATGCCAGAAAATACACAGGATCCTCAATACGGCAGAGTTAACGTTGCTCTAGGAACCCTAACTTCTCCCAGTTCCTACCTTTTTTATTTAAATTGCACAGCTTTAACACATGGCGTTTAATATTCTTATTCTTATTTATTATTTTATCTTGTGGTGGCACCTAAAGGTTTTTAACTATATCTGACTGAAGAGGAATTTGAAGGAAGAGAAGGCAACAACCTTAGAGATGAAATTGGAGATACTATTACATGTAAAGGAAGGAGCATAAAAGAAGGCACAAATGTGGCTGCTAAGAGGAGCAGAGAAGCGATGCAAGAACATGAAAAGCTGTGCAAAATGGATGGTGGGGGATGAGCTGGTAAAAGAAAAGAGCAGATAAATAGGGAGGGAAGAGCTGTGAGAAGTCTTGCAGGAGAGCACATGAAGTTTGAACTTGATACAGCAGAAAAGGGGGAGCCAGTGGAGGGCTTCAAAGCGTGGAGTGCCACAGAAGATCAAGCAAGGAAGATGACTGGGTTTTAAATACATTACTAGAAGTGGCAAAGCAGTTATCGGGGAGGCTGGAGAGGTTTCTGTGATCAAGATGAGAAATGTGGACCTGGAAAAGAGTTTTCACTGTGTGGTTAAAAAGAGCTTGGATCTTAGAAAAGTTATGGAGGAAGAAATGGCTAGATTGGACATAGCTGGGATGTGCAGCTATGTCCAAGGGGAACGGGAAAGGAAAGAGTCAAAGATGACTCCCAGGTTATGGGCCTGGGGTAAATTCATACATTTGTAGCTACTGTTCTCTTAAAACAGTTAAGGTTGCTGTTACATTTTAAAGTCACTGTTATATTTGTGTTATGTAGTGTATAACATTACTCAACATGGTTTTAAAAAGTTAAACCTCCAGGACAAAGACTATTACAAGACATAAAAATTGTACAGGTTCTGTGCTAATGAATATTAAATACTGTGAACTATTTTAACAAATTATAAAGTACTGTAGATTGACATACTGAGTAAATGAGACCTGTAAGGGCATTCAAGTTTCAAAAATCTGCAGATATAATCCTAACCACTCAAAACTGACTGAAATAAACAGGCAAAGGAGAACTGAATATAAATTATCATTTGAATTTTTTAAAAAAATTAATACAAAATTGCATAGTACAGTCTCTGAGGGTATGCATAAAATATCTTGTCTCTCTATCCATGATAGACCTTAGGCAAAGGAGATTCATTACTAGCAATACCCATTAGTAACCTAGATGAAAAGAAAATAAGTAACCATTCTGCTAAACTTCGTTAAATTTCATTAAATTCAAAGTCCACAATCATATCTCTAATGATAATACTCAGCAGGTGAACCATTTTAAAAGCTGTGATATGCTGGAGCTAATTAATAATTGCTCAGACTATAACTACTGTGACAAAGTTCCTGCTCTACCTTGCTGGGTCTTGCGCTTATTGGCGGATTTGCTCGCCTTGGAGCTTCACGGCAGCCCTCAGCTTGGCCGTTTTTCTGAACCCACAGTCCAGGTCAACTCCTCCTGTGTCTGACCAGGAGTTGGGAAGTTTGGGGGGAACCCGGGCCCGCCCTCTACTCCGGGTTCCAGCCCAGGGCCCTGTGGAATGCAGCTGTCTAGAGTGCCTCCTGGAACAGCTGTGCGACAGCTAAAACTCCCTGGGCTACTTCCCCATGGCCTCCTCACAACACCTTCTTTATCCTCACCATAGGACCTTCCTCCTGGTGTCTGATAATGCTTGTACACCTCAATCCTCCAACAGTCCGCTTTCTCATTCTCAGCTCCTAGTGCCTCTTTCTCCCAGCTCCTCACACGCAAACCACAAACTAAAGTGAGCTCCTTTTTAAAACCCAGGTGCCCTGATTAGCCTGCCTTAATTGATTCTAGCAGCTTCTTGATTGGCTGCAGGTGTTCTAATCAGCCTGTCTTAATTGTCTCCAGAAGGTTCCTGATTGTTCTGGAACCTTCCCTGTTACTTTATCCAGGGAAAAGGGATCTACTTAGCCTGGGGCTAATATATCTGTCTTCTATTACTCTCCTGTAGCCATCTGGCCCGACCCTGTCACACTACATGTGATCTTCACATGGACAAGGTTCTATCAGGTTTTGTTTACCTGAATATAATATAAACGGGTTTTGAAATGTGCCAAAATTTTAGTTTCTGCTGTGATCACAGATCTATTTACTAGTTATTTTAATTTCCTTTTACCCTTTTACAGTTTTACTATGCTAAAACATTATTTGGAAAGGAAATATGCTATTAATTATGTTCTACCCAAGATGGATGCCTCACTCAGGTTCAGAAATATTGAAAAATGCCCTCAAGTATTTAACATGAACACATCAGAACAGAACAGAATTTAGTTTTATAAAGCAATTTCATATGTGAAGTATCTCTCAAAGCACTTTTTAAAGCAATTAGTATTGTCATGATTGTATGCACACAACCTTGGTGAGAAGGATACTGCTAAGCACAACCATGCATGGTACTAGAAACTACCATGGGGCCCAATCCAACTGCCACCAAAATCAACTGAAAGATTCCCACTAAAGTCAATGGCAGTTAGACTGGGCCCTTCTAGAGAGAACGACTGTTATCCAAGATGCCTGGATGGTATAATAATTTTTTAAAAATAACATTCAGTTGATTCTGTAAAGTAAAGCTGACAGTTACATTTACATAGATCCAGTAGTGATAGGCATATCGCATACATACATTTGTCCAACAGCTTGCATATCAAGCCTATTAGGTGAGTTAAATATTTCCATGAATCAGAGAATATAATGTATGACTAGCTGATTTTCATAGCAAAATAAGATTAGAAAAAGATTTCCAACTGCCACAGGGGCCTTCCAACCAGTGTCTGGTTTCAAGACTCTCATTCAGCTTCTTTAGCAGGTATTTTACAGTTAATTCTAATAAAGACTTCCCTCAATGCCAGTCCCTCCACCCCCCACAAATTTAGTGTTATTTCTACTCTTCTCCGAAAAAGGGAAGGAAGGAATTGCCTTCCTCAGTACCAAAAAGCAAAATCACCTCTCTTTAAGTGTTGTCAAAACTTCTAGCTTCTCACTATGCACAGTTAAAGATAACAAGTTTGCAGCATTTAAAAATTTAACATTTTTGGATGCAGAGAAAGAATATTGGAACAAAACAATACAAGGAATACTGTTATGAGTGGACAGGACTCAAGGATGTGGATGTATGAAGAGCTGAATCATTCTGGGGCTCTTGTAGCATAATTCAGGTCTAAAGTGCCTCAGAGTATACAAAACCTTAAATAGGATTAATAATATTAATAACATTATTAAGGTATTTTACTTGCTAGTTGTGCTAAGACAGACCAGAAGTGAGACTTGACTTTTGAATTCCATGGGCCAAAAGATCTACAGGGTAAAGCTGAATGGGCTCAGAAAAGTACGTCTACTATAAATGTTCAGCAGAAAATGTTTTCATTTCTTTTCCTTTGTTTATCATGGCTGGAAACACTGAGCTCCATTTAGTCATGCGGAATGCTGCTCCATGTGGCCACAACTTTTGCCACCTACAAGGGATTCCAGTGGACATGTATGAGTATCAGTGGGTGCTAATTTTGCAATTGTCTCACTTATCACTGTTCTCCTAAACGACTGATGATGACCCAAGACATTCATTCCCTCTCTGCTTTCTCATGTTTTGGTGCAATAACTCCTTAATTCCTGCAATTCTCCATAACTGACTAAGGCACAGGAAACTAAGAAAACAGTGCTACTTCTTGTCCCAAAAATTTTCACTCTTTCGCTGAATTGTTATTTGTAAAAAAATACAAAACAAAATAAAACAAAACAAAAACAAAAAAACCACCACAATTACAATAATAGCAAAAAACCCTCCAGTCACCATTGTCTGGGTAAGGTGGCACAACACTCAAATTATTCAAAAGCCAATGATCTAAAGCATTAATACAAAATCCTTTTGGACCTGGAAACTTCAGCATAGCATTTGACCAATGTGTGAGCTTAGTCATTTTGAGATGACAAGCATCATAACACAAATCAGAGCCATCAGCGCATAATCACTTCAGAAAAGAGCCACCAATCACAGATATAGTTATTGTGATCCACCATCTTGAATTATAGCTTTTGTCCTTAAAAACCCGTCTTCACATTTTGCTTTTATCTCTCGCAGGTGACAGTCACTATGGGCCTAGGAGAAGCAGCAGCTTTCAGTTCTATAGCCCTGGAGAGCTTTGAGTGAAAGTTACTTTTTAAAATGGCACCACTGATGCAGAGATAATCAACATACAACCATGCACTCCAGTTTCTGAATATACCCAACTATACATTTATACTTACAGTACTTCTTTTTAACTTCTGCACAAATGCTCATCTTCTAGGCAGCTTTGTAACCCTACATATCTTCAGAAATAGTCTGGATGTAGTCTGTAAGTCAGCCTGGAGTCTCTCAAAAGTTTTCATTTCATCCCTGAAAGGGCATCCCCAAACACTTTCTGGCTAAATTCTACCAGTTTTACTCACATTGAAGAATACCTTACTGTGCAATTATTATTTATTATTTCTAAATTTAAAAACACAGCTACAGGAGCTCATCCAGTTCTCTGGGCACTTATTCCCTAAAATTAAAAACCTCATTATAAACACAAGGACTGCTCCAGACATACTTGTCTCACTCAGTCCATCCCCTCTTCAACAGCTTGAACAAAGAGAAGGAAAAGATGGGTTTTGCAGCATGCCTGGAAGGTTAACAAATATGGGTTCTGGTAGCTCCCTTCCAGAGAACTCCCTGCTAGCAGCTCCCCCTCTTTTACAGTGAGAGAACTCCAGCTTTAGCACCTCTGCTGTTTTCAACTATGGTATTGTATCATGGGGGAGAGAAATGACCTCCCAGGTAATTAGCTCCCAAACCATTTAAGACTTTATAGGTTAAAACTGACCCACTGAATTCCACCCTGAAGCTTATTGGTAGTAGTTCCACTGAAATAAATGGGAATTCTCAAAGAGCATGGTACAATTCAACTTTAGTGAGGGTGGCAGAATCTGACCATAATCGTCTTGTGGCTCCATCTATGTGATACAAATGTTTTCTTAACTATTTTGGGAACAAAGTTAAAGGTTGGGGAGGCTTTAAAATACACTCCACACACCCATTTCTTAGATTTTGGTTTCAGTTACAAAGAAACTAATCACAAATTCCAGCTCAAACCTTCTCCCCAGGCTTGGTTCCTTTTAGCATTCTCCCCAAGGGCCTAGAACCTAGATTTTATATGCTCAGAAAGTCACTTCCATCTCCCTTATAGCCAAAGTGAAGTTAATGAGTCCTGCCTAGTGCAATGAGTCAGCAGGAATCCATCAGCAGTTCCCCACAGGCTTCCAACACCTGCTAACAAGGTAGATCAACAGTAGAGCCCTGCCACTATACTATATTCTGCAGACAAATATCCTGCATGCAACATCAACACATTTTGATTACTATCAATAACTGGATGAAAGTCATCCTTCTCTGTTGCAACGTAAGTCATAAGGGCATTAAGAGGGGTAAGGAAGCACAACGCATGTCGCTGCATGTACCTCTTCTTCATTTATTTCTTCCAACTGTGCCACAGTATTGCTGAGCAATTTTGAAACCAAACAATATTAATTCTACTTACACTAATAATTTATGCTGGACATTGTGTTCATTTGCAAAGATACTGATCTTGACACACGATAGTTTCACAATGGTTTCCACTGTCATACACCATTCTGAATTTTCCTTTACATTAGGTTATTTTCCAAATACCCCAATACTTAATTCTTTCAGGGCATTATAAGAGGTAACACAGGAAAAAAAGAGAGCTATAGCACCAGTTTTTCAACTGATGTACTCCTGACTTGTTCTAACAAATAGCTGCACATCAGCACTAAATCATCTACAACATATAGTTGTTTACTTATCAAATTATTAGGATACATAGGTGCTCATACCACCTGAATATAACCAGAGCTTGGGCATAACATGCTTTATTGAAAGAACAAAATTTTGTAATATTCATCATTTTAAATTCTCTGTAAATTATAAAGATACCATGTGGAGCCCCCACACCACTCCAAACAAAAGATATGCACTTGCTGGGGTTTTGTTATATTAACAAAAAAAAAGATCATTTCAAAATAACTACATA
Source organism: Natator depressus (assembly GCF_965152275.1). Classification (NCBI taxonomy): domain Eukaryota; kingdom Metazoa; phylum Chordata; order Testudines; family Cheloniidae; genus Natator; species Natator depressus. The sequence continues at coordinate 108,667,397 of NC_134238.1, read as the reverse complement.
AACCCCAGCCAGAGCTTCGAGGGCTCTGTCCCTCAGGACTTGACTGTTCCAGACGCTAACTCTTACTGTCAGAGGGCTACCACCACATCTCCAGCAGGGTAAACGAGCAACACCTGCCCCAGTGAGACAGCAATCATTTACCTGCAGCTCCCTGCAGAATTCCAGCATCAAGTAACAGGGTAGGACAAGAAGAAACTCCTTACACAATCTTACACACCAATTAAAAAAAAAAAAGGTGGTGAGAGCAAGAATCTCTGGTGTGCATTTTAAAACCATCCAAGCAAAGGATGTTACTTTCCACCACTGCCCTTAGATTAGTGTACAGTCTTTTTAAATTTTTTTAGGAAATAGAACTGACTGAATCCTCCCTTTTCCATAGCTGGACAAGTACAACTGTTCTATCTGGTCTAACCTTTTCTTCAGTGTCCAATCAGAAAGTTGCATTCAGCAAACTAATTCAACTCAGAAGTTTGTGTACAGACATTCTTTGAAAGACTCTAAAATTGTTGACCTTCAGGGCACAATGCAAAGCCTATCCATTTTCCCAGGTGTTTGGCCAGGAGGATAGCAAGAGAAATTGGGGTTCTACGGCATGATGGGGTACTCATCTGCACTGTTGATTTGACTCATTTATTTTTATTATGGGGTTGAGCTTTCTGTATTTTTATATATTTTAAGTTTGTTATTATTGTGATCTTTATAATTGACTTCAGGGTACCTCAAACAGTTAGGGAGAAACATTCTTATTTGCAATTAAGAGAAACAGATAAAAAATAAATAGTGTCAACCAGGAACCTTTTGTGAAAGCTCACTTGATTTGGATGTATTAAGTATAGTATGTCAGACATGAACTGACTAGACAGTAACTTCAGGAAGGAGTATCTTGCCAAGAGAATGCCAATTCTTTCCCCAAGGATTGCACCCTTAAGGCTGCAGCAGATGACTCCTTGGAGCACTCTTCATAGAATCATAGAATATCAGGGTTGGAAGGGACCTCAGGAGGTCATCTAGTCCAACCCCCTGCTCAAAGCAGGACCAATCCCCAATTAAATCATCCACAAACACTACATCCTTTGGTACGAACAGATCCAGTGGTAATACCTGGAGAAGGTGTTGCCAGAGCTCAGATGGCTGCCTAGCTGAATTCAATCAGGAAGGCTTCTCCTCTCTCAACCTCAGAAGTGGCCACGACTCTAAGGAAATTAGCCTTAAATTTGATTGGGCAAGGAAGGATTGCCGAGATGCAAGGTGAGCCAAATGCAGGAAAAGGTCAGTGCAGAAAAGGATGGCTGAAGCGGTTTTTTAATCTCTTAGTGGGGACCTTATTAGAGAATGAAGAGGGAATGGGACTTTTTAAGATGTTGCATCCAGAACAAGTAGGCCTTGAGGGCCCTCTGGATGTCAAAAGTGTGCCAGAGAATTTCCATCCACACCGACATCTTAGGTCAGATGGTGGGGGAGGGGAGCATCCTAATTAAGACTTTTTATAAGGAAGATTGGATAAAGTAAAAAGCACTATCTTGTTTCATGGAACAAGAGGTAGGAGGTGTAACAATCTTGGGGTTCACTAAATAAACCAGCGAATAAGAAAGGAATAAAACTTTAATAAAACAAACTGGAAAGCATCTCTGGTGAACTGCTGCACACAGCCATGCGGTGTTCCCAACCCCTGCCTAACGAGCACATCTCCAAATTCCCACATTCACAACACTGTCCCTTCTGAGGGAGTGTCTCCAAATCACAATCTTTCGTAAACATCTCTCTGCAGGAGGATTGCAGTCCAATGATGCAAGCTCCTTCACTGACTGGGGAGAAGCAACGGCTACTACCTGCTAATGAGTCTTCTGATAAGGGAAAACTCTACTCCATTGCACTGGAGTACAGCAGGACTAACTCCACTCATTTCAATGGGCCTAGATACAACAGAGAAAAAATTCATCCTTAAAATCTTTGAACAGGTATCACAAAGTAGGATGTGCAGGGTTGACACATCAGTATGCTTGTTTTGAATTTTTCTTGTACCAAAAAGTTGTTAGGACCATATGATCTGACCATATGATCTGAGGTAGGCCTGAACCTGATCTGACTTTTCAAGAATCAAATAGTATTTTGACCCCCCCCAAAAATAGCTTTGTTCCTACAATGCTATGATTCAGGAATATTTGCCTGCAAATAGTGTGTCTGTATATTTGTGTGTCAGCTAACAGCCTTGGGAGGTAAGAGCAAACCTTGGAGCGGGTGTTTGATTTAGACTGTGAGAGAGAGCAAAAGACATTGCATATGTTTGGGAATAGTGCTAACAAAAGAAAGAGTAAAGCAAAAATATCAGCAGTACTTACATTTTGGGCACTTTCAAACTATCCAGGATGATTTTTTTGGAATTAATTTAGAGGAAGAAGATTTTAAACCACAGTTTACACAAAAAATTGCAGTCCTACTTGGCCGAGGAAATCTGGTATTTAACTATACAGATTCTCTAATCTGTCAATCTTCATTTCTTAGATTCATGATCTAGAAACATATGTCTATCATTCTTATTTCCAGACCCATTCACTTACTGGATGGATAAAAATAGCAGGAAGTGATATCTACTGGTCCTAAGTGAAGCCTGTCTGATTTATAACGTCTATCCAGCAGAGAGTGATGACAAAAATTGCCTCTCTGACCCCTTCCCCACCCCACTGTCTAGTCACACAATGAACAAAGAGAATAGTCCTATGGTTGTCAGTAGTTAGTTGCGGGTGTTAAATTTTATATTAATAGTTGCTGGGAAATCAAAGACATGCCAACAATTAAGGATTCAAACAGCATAAACATACAGCATAAATTGCAGCTTACAAAAGGAAGACAGAAGATGGAATTTGATGCCTAGAATTCCATCAGGTAACCAATCTTCTTTCTTTCCTCATCCGCCTATGCCCCTACCTGGTCATGATGTATGGGCTGCCAAGCTAAATTTGAGAGAGCAGCATTGTGGAAAAGTGTGGTGAGTACTGAAGATTGCAGTTCCTGCAAGAAAATCCAGCCCATGATTTTCTTACAGCCTTAATTATATGTTTATTCTTTGTACCAAAAATTTGTACCATTTTTCCTTTTTTGAAAAGTATACTTGAATTTATATATCAATTTATATATCAAAAATGTCTAAACAGTGTGGGTGGGTGCGGGGGGGACAGAGAGAGAAAGAGAAGATAATCCAACCTGGAACTATATTCCCTTTAGGTGGAGGACAGAATGTAAGGTTCAAGGCAGGGAACATGTGCTTGAGGCATTTACTAGCCCACACACCCACACAGAATAGGAAGATCCATGCAGTGAGGGTCTTCTTCTGCATATGGCTCTAGAGAGAATTATTTCTCCCTCTCAGTGTTTTTAGCCCTTCAAAAAAATCAAGAACCCAGTGTAAACTGACACTGTGCTGTCTTCCTGAGTCTGCAGACAGAAGCCTCCAGTATTTCTTCCCCCTGTTTTTTTGTGTGTTTGTTTTTTGCCTAACCATCAGCAGCACAGTGAAATTAATAGACTCTGGACCAAGGCTGGCAATTTTCTGGGAAAAATTAGTTTAGGACAGGCTGCTGGTAAATACTGGATTAAACCCATTTTAAATCAGGAAACTGGTGGAAATAATTGCATCAATATCCAGCAAGTTCAGCAAGCACAGAATGAATCTTTTCAAACTTTGGATACATCCATTCAAAACTGGTGAATCGGCTCAGTTTATCTACCAGTTCAAAGTTGATCTTCTGCTACGGAATGCTGCATGGCCAAATGGAGTGGTAGTCTGCAACTCCGCACGCTTCAAGCCTACAACTCTGCATTACTGATGTTTTCATATGATGGAATGTATTTGACATTTATTTATATACTACTGAAAACTGAAACATAAGTCATGACGTACAATTTTCTTGAGAAAATATGAAACCAAAATGCACACAGAAATTCCAATGTTCAATATTATAATTACATACATTAGTATTGCACTCACTGCAGTTTTACTTTATTTGCACAACCCTAAATTAATCTATAAATCAACTGCCTTATGTAACTACAGTCTGAATATGTACCTAAAACTAAGTATAATGTGGTGTGCATTAATTATCCAGTTTTTAAAATAGAAAATGCCTTAAACTGCAACTAGTTTTTCCCAAAGCAATAAAAAACATGATTTTACCTGGTAAAAGCTACCGCTGGTAACTACTATGCCATCCCAGCTCTGGAGAGGCTATCCACTTATGACAGCCTCTTCACTTAAGGCAGCCTCTCGCCCATGTGGCACGGTTTACAAGAAATAGATTGCCTTGCACTTGCTGAGTTATTGCCAGATAGTTTTCCAGATATGATAATAAAGTTTTGGCCTAGTTAAACCACTTTCCTGGTACCTAGTCTTGCCCACAGCAATGTCAGAATTCAGGTTTCCTTTGCACACTTAATTCAGTCTCTTTGTGCCTGTGTATTATGATACAGCCTTTAATTACATGACCACATACTATTTTTCAACGGAAACTCCTGCCTCTTCAGATCTGAAGCAGAACTAAAACCCTATTAAGGCTGTTTATGGGGACTTAACAGGACTATATAGTCGTAACAAAAATCAGCAGACTGGCTAATCCCATATCATTGCACCAAGAGAGTCTGGGTAAAGTAAGAGAAACACTAAGGTAAAATGCTTCAAAATACAGATTGAGCCCACATTCTGTCTGGTAACCAGGACTTAAAAAGTAATTGCAAGATCTGGTGGAAACTTGTGACAAGAGTGCCAGAGAAAGGCTTAATAATGTGACATAGGTCATTAATCCTATCAGCCCTGCCAGATCACTCTCAGCACAAAATAGTAACATATCTGCACCAGTTAGCAGATACAGCTTATTGCTGAAATCTAACTGGCAATTTATTTCAAAAAGTATATAACTACTGTATATTATTGGTAAAAATGAGCTATTGGAGTAAAATATTCAAAAATGGCTAAGTTACTTTCAATGGGATTTAAGATCCTAAGTGAGTTCAGTACTTTTAAAAATTTCACTCTGAATTCAATGTAATTGTAACTTTTTTTGACCAATGGGTATCTTGCCAGATAATTTTTAAAAATTGTTTTTGTTGTTGAGCACCAATCGTCCTCAGCTACAAGTTGCCTAGCTGCTATATTTGGACTCAAACAGAAGGAAAAACCAGAAAAAGTAACTTTACGAAAGCAAAACTAATTTTATTGCTACTGATTTTTAAGCCAGATTCTGCAGCCATTATTCACACTGAGTAACACAAGTTGTGCCAGTGTAAGTAGTGATTACTTGTACTGAATATTAACTTTCTCAAGTTTTTCAGCTGTTTTATGCAACTAAAATAAAAGCTAATTTTTGTACTGGCACTATGGTTCATTCTCCCCAGTGAAGTTTGAAAGGCCATTTGAATACTGTGCTATTTGACTTGGGGGTGGGAGTGATGAAATCCCATATAGTCTCTGCTTCACTTTATTGGGCTCATGTAGATCCTGAATATGGAAATGAGAATTGCTTTTGATGTCAACAGCAATATAATATTTGAAGAGTACCGCACACGTCATGTGGGATAGCGACCACAGCACCATCAAACACAGAACAAATAAGGGGAATTATTCATCCTACCGGTAACTCCATTGACTTGATTTGGCCAGTTAACTTTTATAGTACTAATGAAATGTTATGAAATTAACGTTCAATAACAAGAAAAATAATGAAAATATATTTCAATAATTTAGATGACTGGCATCCTTTAAAGTCAGGTTATTCCAACTGCCATATTTTTTGTTTCTTCTCCTGTCCCTTCAGTTCTGAAAAGAGTTTAGCACCCGATATCGCTAGGATTCCTGGCTTTTCAAGGAGAATGTGCATTTGTTTCTAGCCTTGGTAGTTTACAGGACACCAGGCATAAAACCTGTCATTGTTCAATTGGACTAGTGGTGCTTTTGTGAAACTGATCCAGGTCTCAATACACTAACTCCCAGATCTTGGACCAATACAATTTTTTATCCCGGAGGATGAAAAGGAAGAGGTTTTATAAAGCATGAATTGTAAAATGTGGCTCTCCATCCACATCTGATACACAATTTGATGTCTGAAATAATGTACTGTATCTTGGCAGAAAGTGAATAGTGGTTTTTGAAAATGACAGAGAAAAACAAATACAATTGTCAATGAAAATATTTTCTGTGTACACTGAGAATTCTTCTTTTCTCCTGTTAGGATAGAGGCCAATTACAGTAACAGTGCAAGAATCCCCACCTCTCCAGAGGAAAAGGGTTAAGAAGGAGATATTCACTATTGGAGAAATACATGCAGAGAGAACCTGAACCAACAGTGCAGTCCCATGATTATTGATTTTACTAACTATAAAATCTAGTAATAAATTGTAATTAATGTTGGAGTAGGCATTCAAAGGCACAAAAAGCACTTATGTCTGTAACTCCTATTAAGTTCAATGGCCCTTACAGGCAGTGTCTTTGAAAACCTACTCCATTATTAATAATAAGTACATAGATAGCACAAAAAACATACCCTATTCTTTACGAAACGCAGAATAAAACATGCATCCTGTAGGCACAGTGACAGCCATGATATATTTTTACAACTAATGCAGGTATAACAATATACATGGGACAACAGTCCAAATACTGGATTAACAGGCATGCAGAAACAATGTATGTCTTGTTTTATAAGATTAGGACAGCAAATATTGCATCTGTAAAATTGTCTCAGGATAGTTTGTATTACCAAGGAAAGTATGTTAGCATAATAGATTTCAGGAAGAAAAATGAAAAAAATTCATAATTCACCTCAGCCTTAGAGATGGCTTTATAAGAGATCAACATATATATTCAATAGTGATCAACATTCTCTGCCTCGAGTATTCTGCACCTCATAAATCCAGGGGGAAAAAACCCTTGTGTTTAAACACTTTGGCCAAGACTTTAAAAAACAGGTGCCTAAAATTCAGCTGCTACGTGCTTACTTGTTGGCATGAATAAATGCCCAATTTTCAAATGAGATGAAAATTCAGCAACTCCCATTACAATGGAATCATCAGACACTGACTCTAATAAGGAGGAAACTTTACAAAGTAAGGGCCTGATCCAAAGCCCACTGAAGTCTATGGGAACCTTTCCATTGACTTCAGTAGGCTTTGGTCCAGGCCCTAAGAAAGAAGCTACCTTCCTGACTTCAGTGATGTGTCTAACATATCCTAACATGACTGTTGTCTTACTTTTAGGGCATGGATCATGCTGCAGGGGATTTATCAGGCCTGTACACCCCTTTGTGGGATTATTGCAGAGTGGCGTTTGGAATTTATAGGCCTTCGTACAAGACTGAAGCCTGTTCTGTCATTTGTTCCCCCACTGAAGGATTTCCCAAAGTAGAAAGGGACAAAGGTCTTCACTGAAGACAATTTTCCCTCTTTGACATTCACTCTTTTGCTTTTTCTACACACAGAAGTTGCATCAGTTTAAAACACTTTTTCAACCAATTTAGTTAAGCAAATGGGAAAACCCTATATAGACACTCTTACTTGGATTTAAGAGTGCCTTACTTCGATTTACGTTAAACCTGGTTCTAATCAACTTAAGCTAATTTGATAAATTCTGTCAATTAATGTGACCATACAACCTTTTGCACAAGTTTAAATAAATCAATTTTGATAATTGGTGTAACTCTGCGTGTACATAAATTCTTTATCCAGCTGCTAAAAGAGAAATCTGAATCTGCAAATGAGTCTCCACCCCAGGCAGAATCAGAAAATTATACAAGATCCCATCTTGAATACCTTATTTAGGCACACTCAGTCCTCCAAACGGGAATTTCCTTGAGTACAGTTGAATGAAATCAGAACCAACACTGAATGAGAACCTTAATATGACATGCAGAAAGTAGGAAGTATTTCTGTTTACTTCTTTAACTGACTACCAAAAAGCTAGCCTACCAATTAGCAGTAAATCACAACAAACCTCTCCAAGGGAACTCATCCCCAACCTCCTCTGGACCACATACTCTCCAGAAACCAGAGCAGCAGATTGGATATCTGTCAGGTATCGGGCAGAATTTAAGCTGTTGGTTTTGACTTATAAATCCTAAACAGAAATGAGGCCAATTCTCTCTCTATGCCATTTTGCCACAGGTGTGGTCAGTGGAGGCACCTGACCTGAAACTAGACTGATATAAAAGAGAGGATGTAGCTGGCAGGACATTCCCCATGAAGGCCCCTCAGGTTTTGAACTCACTCCCCTACTGATCTGAAATAATCCAAGTTTATTCACTTCCAGGGCATGCACAGTGCATGAGCCATTTGTTTTTCCTATCGACACGAGGGCTTTGGGAGAAGATTTGTAACATGTTTTGGCTAGTAGGTTATTGTTGGCTGTGGTGGATATGCTGATTAGTGGTTGAAGGAGAATTACAAGATTAACTATAAGAAAAGGAGTACTTGTGGCACCTTAGAGACTAACCAATTTATTTGAGCATAAGCTTTCGTGAGCTACAGCTCACTTCATTGGATGCATACTGTGGAATGTGTAGAAGAATGCTCAAATAAATTGGTTAGTCTCTAAGGTGCCACAAGTACTCCTTTTCTTTTTGCGAATACAGACTAACACGGCTGTTACTCTGAAACCAAGATTAACTATATAGTTGCATCTTTAACTGTCAGAAAGCACCTATAATAAGGGATAGGTGCTCCTTTCTGGTGGAGGTGCATACAAATCAAAATAAATAAATAAAATAAACAGGCACAGTGATGGCCATGATATAAATAGCTAAATAGAAGTAGGAAATAAGAGGAAAAGATAAAATGCTGAGGTGACAAGAATGACTTCACCAGGGCAGGCAGTAAAAATTAACAATACAAAGCTGCATGCAGTACATCTACTGGCAATACTGTATGTAAGACGTGTAAGCTGAACACATGCACTTGTACATGGACTCACCTACCGATGATAGAGAATTTTAACAGCTGTGATTTATTAATTTAGCCTTCATGGTAAGCTCCATAGAGTGGATATATATGGAGGCAAAATGGGAGAATAATTTTCATTAACGTCATACTGACAAGCAAAAGCCTACTCAAAGTTTGAATAAAAGTTCCTTATGTATCTTGATTATTAAACAACACGAGCAACTTGACTTAAAGAAATTGTTCAATAGCATGAAAATGCTAATTATGTTGTACTAACTTCCTTTTGTCTAGTATAAAAGGAAGTTTTCTTACTTTGCCAGGCTGAGTATAATAGTCTATGAATTTTGAGATCAAAGAAGCAAACGGAATGTTTTCTAAAGTAAGAGTTTCCTTCACCAAGTTTTACACTTACTACAGCTAAAAGAGCTGTGTGAAGGGATCAGCACTAAACCCAAAGGACAAGCAGTGCACAGCAAGAAAGAGAGCAACTCCCTCGTGCTTTTTGCAGGTCACTACCAAGGACTGTGTTAGCAGATCCACACCAGACCCTTAACAGGCAGCTCTGCTGCTACCAGTAATTAGCTTGGACAGCTCTGGCTCCAAGAGTAGCAGCAAGGCTACACCATAATGAGCTCAGCTGGGATTAGTAGGACAGGGCAGGGAACCAAGAGAGCAGAGGCATTCTGCACTGCGTATGTATCAAGGAGATCAAACAAGGATGGCTGGCTAGGTTATCCCCTCACCACCTCATTCCAAAAATGAAGCACGGCAGTGTATAAAATACAAGCTAATGAAGAGCGACACCTCCAACAGATGAGAGCCACATTAATTAACACAATCCCTAGATCATGTAATACAGTTTTTCTGTTAGTGCTAGCAAACTTGTAACTTGTCACTGATTTAAGAAAAAAACCTGATATTTTTTCCTTTTTGTTTCTGGTAGAAGATAATGGTTTAATCTTGGAATTTTGTAAGGAATTCCTCTGTGTGGCCTTCAAGCTGCAAAGACAAAAAGCTTCAGAAAACAAGCACCATGTTTCTCCATGAATATATCATTTAAAAAGGAAACTCACTTTTCAATCAATAGCTTTTTATGCTCCCTTTTGAAATATGCCAGCTCGTTCCAGACAGCATCAGAATCTTCTTGGCGAAGCTGGTGGGGATCTGCACGCTGGTGTTTGCTTTTAGTGTTTTCAGTTCTGCTAATAAATGAAAAGACTTTTGTTTTAAATAAACATTTATTTTAACATTTTAAAACCAACAAGAAAAAAAGAGGTGACTCTCTCTTTCATTCTCAGTCACACACACACACACGCTTGAAATTGCTACTAGTGGATGTAAATCTTGTATGCTGAATTCAATTTTATTGGATAGGGCTCCTAAAATCTGGTGTATCTAAATTAAAGTTCCAATTAAATAACTTCCAAAAGATAGCCTGCTGGTATGGCAGCAGGCTCTGAACTGATGTGTGGCAGATCATAGTGTCTCCCTCATTCAGTCAGTCAACAGAGAGAAAGTACAAGGTGACGGTGTTGTACAAAGTCTCCAAGAAAGGTTCTGAGCCACCAGCTCTTCTAGCACCTCCTGTCAATCAATCTGTAAGTGGCACATGTATCCAGTCTTAAAGCAAGCTGATAGCCCATTCTTGTGGATAAAGAGTGTGTTAGAAAGAGAGATACTGAATTTAGGGGAAACACAGGAAAGAAAAGAAGATTTCAAAACTTCTATTTCACTTAAATGTCCTTACTGTGTATTAACGATGATGCCAGGGAGAACAATTAAATAAATCTATTCCTGCCTGAAATTCTTTTCATTCTCACTGTGTGCCAAATTCTTATCAAGGCAACAATAACCTACAAAAGAGTGGAAGGCCCCACCGTCCCTGCAGTCACTGATATCAATGGAAGTTGATTGTGCAACTGACGAGAACTGGACCCCATCAGCTGCCATCCAAATAGCAGGTTCTTGAGGAATCAAAGGCACATCAGGCCTCTACCTTTTACAGAGAAACAGAAATTGCATAAGAGCTTGATATTGAGATGTTCCTAATACACAATTTAAATGTCAGGAGTGGTTTGGGGTTACTTGTGATACTAAATAATGGTTTAATGTGTGACTTTCTTAATTTTTAACCCACTTTAAATTTCTACAGTTATGCCTTGGCCACTGCCCTGCCTTTACTTTATAGACACAGTTTATAAACTCCATTCAGGAGGACAAGCCACAGGGCTTCATCCAATAGTCTTCTGTATAAATCAGCTGGTAGGAGTTGCTACAGAAGCAATATAACTTGTAGTCTTTTTGCTTGTCCAAGAATTCTAAGGTGGCACTGGAACCTGGGTATCGTGAATATATTCCCATTCAGCCAACAGCAGGTTTCATTTATATTTTATACAGGAAGTCTGTGCTGGTGAAAGATGCTACCCTGACCACAACCGAAACTGAAGTATATCCATTGGACATATATACAACAGTGAATGGACCATCCTGTTCACTGCCCCAGTGTACATCAAAACTGAAATTAAATTTCTTTACCTAAGGACGTGAAAATAGTTCAGAGTGTGCGTCCTTTCAGTCCTTGCGCTCTTAGTTGATTCTGTCACCAAGGGTGTCTATTAGACACCTGTATACTAGTTACTGGGCACAGACCATCATTTCATCAGCTCCCATTCAAAAGGTTTCAGTCACTGCAACCTGGACTGAATTTAAAACAGTCACCTAGAGATTAAAAGTTCTGCATGCTATTACTAAAGAACCGAACCATTTCAATCTTAGTTTAAACAAAGCTATATAATGTCATTTGTGTTTTAATCTTGAAAAGCTTCTTCCTCCCACAGAGAAAAAGTACTGAATGACTTCATAAATCTTAGAACTTTTCATCCTGATAAGTTTTTACATTTTAAATAGTCTGTCTCCCTAGAAATGCTAGAGTATTGTGCAGGAGTGGGAATCTACTAAAGTGGGTTAGGGATAGCTGAACTGGGGATATACTGGATGCCTGATTCTCATTTACACTAAGATCCCCTTATATTACTCTGGCACTAAAAAGCAGCTTTAAAAATGAGAGTAAATTACATTTACACCCATGTTAAGGCCTCTTGACTTGATTAGCCCTGGTCTACACTAGGAGTTGAGGTCGAATTTAGCAGCGTTAAATCGATTTAACCCTGCACCGTCCACATGATGAAGCCCTTTTTTTCAACTTAAAAGGCTTTCAAAATTGATTTCCTTACTCCACCACCTACAAGCGGATTAGCGCTGAAATCAGCCTTGCTGGGTCGAATTTGGGGTACTGTGAACACAATTCGACGGTATTGGCCTCCATGAGCTATCCCAGAGTGCTCCATTGTGACCGCTTTGGACAGCACTCTCAACTCAGATGCACTGTCCAGGTAGACAGGAAAAGGCCCACGAACTTTTGAATTTCAATTTCATATTTGGCCAGCATGGCAAGCTGCAGGTGACCATGCAGAGCTCATCAGCAGAGGTGACCATGATGGAGTCCCAGAATCGCAAAAGAGCTCCAGCATGGACCGAACAGGAGGTACGGGATCCGACCGCTGTATGGGGAGAGGAATCCATGCTATCAGAACTACGTTCCAGTTTTCGAAATGCCAAAGCCTTTGTCAAAATCTCCCAGGGCATGAAGAGAAGCAGTGCCGTGTGAAACTTAAGGAGCTGAGGCAAGCCCACCAGAAAACCAGAGAGGCAAATGGCCTCTTTGGGTCAGAGCCCAAAACATGCCGCTTCTATGATGAGCTGCCTGCCATTTTAGGGGATTCAGCCACCACTACCCCAGCCGTGTTGTTTGACTCCTTCAATGAAGATGGAGGCAACACGGAAGCAGGTTTTGGGGACGAGGAAGATGATGAGGAGGAGGTTGTAGATAGCTCACAGCAAGCCAGCAGAGAAACCGGTTTTCCAGACAGCCAGGAACTGTTTCTCACCCTGGACCTGGAGCCAGTACGCCCCGAACCCACCCAAGGCTGCCTCCCAGACCCGCGAGGCGGAGAAGGGACCTCTGGTGAGCGTACCTTTTAAAATACTATACATGGTTTAAAAGCAAGCATGTTTAATGATTAATTTACCCTGGCATTCGTGGCTCTCCTGGATGTACTCCCAAAGCCTTTGCAAAAGGTTTCTGGGGAGGGCAGCCTTATTCCATCCACCATGGTAGGACATTTTACCACTCCAGGCCAGTAGCACGTACTCGGGAATCATTGCAGAACAAAGCATTGCAGTTTATGTTTGCTGGCGTTCAAACAACATCCATTCTTTATCTCTCTGTGTTATCCTCAGGAGAGTGATATCATTCATGGTCACCTGGTTGAAATATGGTGCTTTTCTTCAGGGGACATTCAGAGGTGCCCGTTCCTGCTGGGCTGTTTGCCTGTGGCTGACCAGAAATGTTCCCTGCTGTTAGCCATGGGGGGGGGGGGGGCTAGCCACGCGCTGGGGGGAGGCAAAATGTGGTTTCGCTGAGGTCTAACCGAGTCAGTAAACTGCGCCAGCGTGCTTTTAAATGTCCAAATGCACATTCTACCACCATTCTGCACTTGCTCAGCCTGTAGTTGAACAGCTCCTGACTACCGTCCAGGCTGCCTGTGTATGGCTTCATGAGCCATGGCATTAAGGGGTAGGCTGGGTCCCCAAGGATAACTATAGGTATTTCAACATCCCCAATGGTTATTTTCTGGTCTGGGAATAAAGTCCCTTCCTGCAGCTTTTGAAACAGACCAGAGTTCCTGAAGATGCGAGTGTCATGTACCTTTCCCGGCCATCCCACGTTGATGTTGGTGAAATGTCCCTTGTGATCTAGCAGTGCTTGCAGCACTATTGAAAAGTACCTCTTGCGGTTTATGTACTCGTCGGCTTGGTGCTCCGGTGCCAAGATAGGGATATGAGTTCCGTCTATGGCCCCACCACAGTTAGGGAATCCCATTGCAACAAAGCCATCCACTATTAACTGCACATTTCCCAGAGGCACTACCCTTGATAGCAGCAGCTCAGTGATTGCGTTGGCTGCTTGCATCACAGCAGCCCCCACAGTAGATTTGGCCACTCCAAATTGATTCCTGACTGACCGGTAGCTGTCTGGCGTTGCAAGCTTCCACAGGGCTATTGCCACTCGCTTCTCAACTGTGAGGGCTGCTCTCATCTTGGTATTCTGGCGCTTCAGGGCAGGGGAAAGCCAAGTCACAAAGTTCCATGAAAGTGCCCTTACGCATGCAAAAGTTTTGCAGCCACTGGGAATTGTCCCAGACCTGCAACACTATGCGGTCCCACCAGTCTGAGCTTGTTTCCTGAGCCCAGAATCGATGTTCCACCACATGAACCTGCCCCATTAGAACCATGATGCCCACATTGCCAGGGCCCGTGCTTTGAGAGAAGTCTGTGTCCATGTCCTCATCACTCTCGTCACTGCGCTGACATCGCCTACTCGCTCGGTTTCACTTTGCCAGGTTCTGGTGCTGCATATACTGCTGGATAATGCGTGTGGTGTTTAATGTGCTCCTAATTGCCAAAGTGATCTGAGCGGGCTCCATGCTTGCTGTGGTATGGCGTCTGCACGGAAAAAAGGTGCGGAACGATTGTCTGCTGTTGCCCTGACGGAGGGAGGGGCGACTGACGACATGGCTTATAGGGTTGGCTTACACAGAATTAAAATCAACAAAGGGGGTGGCTTTGCGAGAAACTGAATGGCCCCCTCAAGGATGGAACTCAAAACCTCAAAGATTGAACTCAAAACTGGGTTTAGCAGGCCGTTGATTTCACAGAGGGAGGGAGGAGAAAATGAATACAAAACAAATCTGGTCTATTTCTTGTTTTGAGCCACTTCATCTATCTTTATACATCTTGCTGGCAGCAGACTGTGCAGTACGACTGCTAGCCATCATCATTTCCTGGGTGCTCGGCAGAACACGGTGCAGTATGACTGCTGGCCATCATCTTCTGCTGGCTGCTGATTAAAAGACAGTGCACTGCTGGTAGGACTCAATCACCATGAGACAAAACTTAAAAGGGAAATGACCTGGCTGAGTCACTCCCATGTTTGCCCAGGCGCCCCTGACCTCATCAAGGTCGGTTAAAAGAGCACCCAGGACTATGTCGACGACGGCTACCAGTAATGCAGAAGCAATGCAGTACCGCGTCTGACAGCACCCAGGAGACATACGGTGACGGTTAGCTGAGCGGGCTCCATGCTTGCCGTGGTATGGCGTCTGCACAAGTAACTCAAGAAAAAAGTGCAAAATGATTGTCTGCCCTTGCTTTCACGGAAGGAGGGAGGGAAGGGGGGCCTGACGATATGTACCCAGAACCACCCGAGACAATGTTTTAGCCCCATCAGGCACTGGGATTTCTACCCAGAATTCAAATGGGCAGCAGAGACTGCGGGAACTGTGGGATAGCTACCCACAGTGCAACGCTCTGGAAGTCAACGGTTGCCTCGGTACTGTGGACACACTCCGCCGACTACATGCACATAGAGCATTTGTGTGGGGACACATACAATCAACCATATAAAAATGCTTTCTACAAAACCGACTTCTATAAATTCGACCTAATTTCATAGTGTAGACATACCCTTAGAGAGGTGTAATGGAGCCTTAGGGTATGTCTACACAGCAGTGTAAGCCCAGGGTTTTAACTCAGGCTCAAGCCTAACTCTCCTTCTGTCTACACAGAAATCATACTAACCTAAGGTTCCACGGCCCCACGGGGTGGAGGGTCCATGCCTGAGTGAAGTCAGGACGCAGGGTTCAAGTTATATTGCTTTGCATTGTAGATGCAGCCCCATTGGACTCATGCTCTGAAAGTCTGCCAAAAGTATCCCACAATCCCAAGTGCAAACTTTCTTTGTGTTCTGGACAGCCAAGTTTGGTGGATAGTCAAGTTTTCCCACAAGTCAAGTTATGCCACGAACAAAGGGCTGCAGAGGCCACGTTTTGGGAGGGCACTAGGAAGTCTGGGATATGGGTGGTTGGACTCGAGCCTACATAATGCAATGCATATGCTTGAGCTCCAGTTTGGGACCCAGATTTCAACAATTCCTAACTGGCATTACAAATAAGTGTAGACACTCCAGGCCTAGCTACAATGTAAGCCCAGGTATAGTAGAACTGCTAACTCAAGTTCTACTATTCCTGGGCTTACATTGCAGAGCAGACAAAACCCTAGTGTCAATGAGAAGCTGACCATGAATCTTTCGTTAGACATTATCAGGATTAATAGGAGCAAACCAAGACCCTGATTATGGAAAACATCCTTTTTCAGGAAAGCACTTAAGCACAGCTGAACTTTAAGCAAATTAAGTCCCAATCACACCCGCTTAAAAGTTTTCCTGTAACAGGGCCTAAATACTTCAGCCCTTAAAATTTCTAAATTTAAATACTGTGATATACCTATAGTCCCAGAATGTCCCTAAATTAACACACAAGATTTTAGGCATAATTTTCAGATTTTAGAATGGGAATTTTTGCCAATTATGGTGGGATTCTGAAACATTTTAAAACCTGTACTTGCCAGAGTTTTAATATTCTCATTATTTAGGTTTTTTTTTAAATTATAATATGATTAACAATTAGCTTCCAGGATGACCAGATATAATATCTTTAGAGCTGTTTGGTAAAGGTGAATATTCTGCTTTTTGAAGCATATGCTGTTTTTTTCCCTTTCAATAACTAAAGTCAATCCTAATATCCTTTTTTAATATTTGAATTTTTCAGTGTTTTACTGAGGGATTATTATTTGTATATTATTTAATAAATATATTTGTAAATAATTTGTAACATAAAAAGCAATTGTTCCATTACAGAAATTGAAAAACATAGAGTCCACAAATTAATCCCCTGGAGAATTAGATAGGCATAATAAGCAACCCTATCAGACCTTTGTCCAGCAGTCAAGCTTAAAATGAAATCTTAAACAAAGTAAGTAAAGATGTCAATTCATGACATTTTACTCTTATGATTTAATCTTAAAATGTAATCATATTGTATGTCATGTGTTCTGTTTTAATAAAAGATAAAGACCTGATCATCACATAACTTCATTTGAATCAAATTCACTTTTAGAACACCTATACAATAGTTTCATTCAGATTTAATATTTAGGTGAAATGTTTTCAATGAGCTATGTAACTTACTTGCTATAGCCCTCTTCCCACTGCTTTAATTGCTCTTTTACTGCTCTGTAGTTGGTCTGTAACATCTGCAACCTCTCCTTGCGTTTTTCATGGGCTTTTCTTAGCTCATCATTTTCTTGGGTCTGTATAACACCAAACAGAAAAATTAAGAGTTTGGTAAAATGTAATGGACAGTTCCATACTGACAGCATGACTAAGCTAAAATTCCAATTGTTACACATACAATTTGTTGAACTTAAGAAATTTAAATAGAAAGTTTGAAAATCACAGTAATTAGTTTCAAATAACTGGTTTGCTATTTCTCATGACTACTTACAAGTAAATATGGCATCTCATCATTTTTCATGCTGCTTAAACAGTTTCAAGTATTTACTACCCAAGCTATTAATGTTCTTCCCACAGAGGCACTGATTTAGTACACATGGAAATATATAGGCTGAAAAGGGATTTTCTGCATTGTATTTTACTCAAACATGCATTTGTTAATATTATGGGCTACTCAGCATTTATATGTTTTATACATACTCTGCGTGAAATCCTGGCCCCATTAAAGTCAATGGCAAAAACTCTGTTGACTTCAAGGAGGCCAGGATTTCACACATTATATATATTTATTCTTATATTACCTAGTCTCTGACCTCTTGTACAGTATTAAGTCAGAAACGTAGGGGGGGAAATTGACCCATGCTTTAATATGACCATGATCATGTGGGAAAACACAGGTTATTCTACAAGAATGGAAAAAAAATAGGGGTATGCATTGATTTGTATTCCAGGATTACATATAAACAAGGGTTTTACGCACCTTAATACTGCATCCCCAATAAATATAGGTATAAATATAACACAAGAGCATTTAACTGCATTTAATGCATATAGCATTCCTTACAGAATGGAGCAAATTAAATCCTAGAGTGTAATACAAAATTAAACAAATAGTAATTTGTAATAAAATTTGGTCTCAATTCTTCTGCTGTGCTATGCACTGAATTCCCAATTAATTCAATGGGAGTTCTGCAGCACCTGCCCCTTCATATCAATATCATCAAAATACATTATTAGTAGATATGTACTGATTAAGAACAGGGAATACCTTTGGTATGAGCCAATAAATACAAATATTCTAGCACCTAGAGCTGGAAACAATAAAAATTAAATCTCACAATAAACCATGGCTAGTAATATAGAGAAGTGCTCGTCTCTCCATATTTATGCTGAAGCTCGCTTCCCAACAGCAGCCTGATTTTTCAATACACATACTCAAAACAGAAACACAATCCAACTGAGACTTCAGATGCCACACTGCATCTAAGGTTAGAATTTTTCTAGGAATGTCTGATGCAAGACACACCACCAGGCTTAGAGATAGCCAGAATTCACTGTTCCCTGTTAAAACATTTTCCAGTTTAAGTGTCAAAAATACAAACAACCAAAACAGATTAACCTACAAATGTCAAAATCCCCTATAAATACTGAAGGAGTAAAAGTGCCTTTCACTTGTTTTGAAGTTTCATGTACCAAAATACTTAAAGTTATCATATTAATACTAAAATGCTAATGAATGTACAGACTGTAGGATTCCCAAAGCCCCTTTTTTTGCAGGAAACTATTAACTAAGATCCAGATTCTCTGCTGTGCCCAGGTCTACTGCAGGGAGTGGGGGAGTATAAAGAAGCCAACTGCAGATGCCCAATTCTCAAGACCAGGACTATGCCAGTGCCAGACCTGAGTGCTGCTCTGATCTAGCATAGCTGGTAATAGGCCCCAACAATATATTGGCCATCTGAGAATGGCCAGTATGCAGTAGCAATCCGGCCAACTCTGTCATGCTCCTGGCATACCCTGCATATAAGTGCATGTGGTGGTGTAAATAAATATGCCAGCTATACACCAGCAGAGAATTCCGGCATGGCTCGGGTAATTCTCAGATGACAAGATCCGCCCTATTTCTAGCCCCTTTATGCAGCTTTGGGGCCTTGAGAACCTGGCCCTAAAATTTTTAAAAAACATATAATAATGGCCTTGAGATGCCTTTCGTGGTGGGCTTCCAAAGCTGTATGTATTTGTTATATGCACATAGCAGTCTGGTGCATATTTTGCCATGGCCTAATGCACCCTTTGCAAAGTGCAAGTTGTCCAATGACTCGCAGCTTCATAAATTATGAATGACTCATTGCAGACTTTTGAATTCTGCATGGCCCAGAAGAGGATGGCAATAATGAGAGAACAGCAGGCTTGCTACTACTATGGGGTCAAGTGGGAGGGGCAGGAAAGCTACATTAGGGACCTTGGTTTCAGAATAGAAAACTGAAAGAGGAAGCCAGAGTAAAAAGTCAACCTTTGTGGGGCTTGTAAGGTCCTCTGGAGTCACAGCTTACAAAGCCCACTTTAGACAAACTGCAACGCCTGCAGGAATTGCTGCCATCAAGCAATTCTTCAATAATTTTTTTTTAAAATGTTTAACTTTCCTGGCATAAATCTTTATTTAATCTGGAATGAATAAGGTTGAAAGAATCCTCTACCACAGAATGATAGGAATTAGAGATAAAAATACCTTTCAATCATCTTTTCTATTCCCTACCAACGCAGGATTGTTCTCTACAGTATATTTTCTAGTGCTATGTATGCCCTTTGGATTTAAATGGGCCAAGTGATAGATAGGGTTTTCACAGCATCCACTGGGAGACTATTTCAAAGTATAATAAATCTGTCAACATTTTTCCTGATACTCAGTCTGCATTTTCCCACTTTTAATTTCATCCCATTACTCCTAGTTATACTCTCTAGTACCAACATAAGTAATTCCCCTTATAATAGTTATACAGTTACACTCCACCCCAGAAGGCCTGATTCTGCCACTCTTGTTTAGTCAGTCCCATTGCTTATGGCACTAGTCAGTGTGAGTAAGAATGGCAGAATCAGGCATTTAATCTTTCTTCATAAATCAGTTCTTACTGATTATTTGTGCAGCTTTTCACTGAGACAACTCCAATTTGTCATTATCTTCTGGTAATGAAGTGCCAAGAAGTGACAATATTTCAGAGACAGTCACTCCCACAGGCATATAGAATGAGATTTTTACTTTTCCAATTCATTGTGCATATACAACCCCAAATTGCTTTTGGCCTTTTTTGCTGCCATATCATACTTCAAGCTTAATTCCTGTCTCCCATCACCCCACAGTTTCTTTCAGCATAATAAAAATATTTTGCACTACTACATCGTATCCCATATGAGGATCTCAAAGTACATTTGTGAATTAAGCTTCTGAACAACTCATTAAATATACAGATTAGTGACGTGCCTGAGGTCAAACAGGGAGTCTGCGACACAGCCGAGAACAGAGCCCAGATCTCCTCCTGATTTCCAATCAAGTGCCTTAATCATAAGACCATCCCTCCTCTCTTCTCTGCAGTACCTTTCATTTTTCCAAGTTATATCTCATTTTATCATCTTCTGCCCACAGTTCTAGTCTGTACACCGTGTCCCTTTGTATTATTTCTTTGTCCTCACATATGTCTATAATACCTATAAATTAATGTAATCTACAAATGTCATTAGCATGTTGCTCCCCCTCACCAGGTCATTACTTAGATGTTACATAAGAGTGAACGTAATAATTTTCCTATGCAAGCAGACAAATGAATTTTGAGAATCTGATTATAAAATTCGTTACTAAAATCGAAATATATAATATCTACTGTTTCCTTCTTCCACTATCTTAGGCAGAAGAAAAGAGTTTGAATTGCTTTTTCCATTTGGAGAGCTGGATAGATATATACACCAGCAAACCATTTTAAGTGTTGACAAGGCCTAAGATATGGTTCTGGTGGCATCCTCAGGCAAACTTGCATCCTTATCTCCAAGCAATCAACATTTAGTCTAAAAAATGGTGATACTGTATCTCTAAGAGAGGGGAATGTCACTACCTTCCTCCGATATGTTCAGGAGGAAGAGTAAAGACTACGTTTCTTTAATGGTAACTTCTTTGTTGGATGGCTGCTCAGATGCTGGAATCTATTCCTACAAAGGTGTTCAAGTACAAGAGTCATGAGAGCGATACATGTACCCAGATAGAAAGCAATGTGCCATGCCCATAAGGGTAAAGGGTCTTGATCTGATCCTGGGAGAACCCGAAGATGAATTAAAAGGAAATTCTCTATACATTCCTAGTCTGACCTGGAGTACCAGGCAAGGATAAATGACTCCTGCATGTAAATAATGGCAATGTTAAGCACCTAACTGGCAATGTGCTCGACAAAAATCTCATTTCCATTGTAGGTGCATTCAAATGTTTGTATGTACACATAGCTTTGAAAAGCTGACTTTTTTTTTTTTTTGCAAAATGAACATCGATTATTATATTACACTTTTTAAATTTGGATTTTTCATCGGATTCTGCTATCATAAAGAATATAGGAACAACAACGTGGATTTAAACTGTAGCTAATGATAGCTCAGTGGTTTGAGCATTGGCCTACTAAACCCAGGGTTGTGAGTTCAATCCTTGATAGGGGCTACTTAGGGATCTTGCCAAAATTGGGGATTGGTCCTGCTTTGAGAAGGAGGTTGGACTAGATGACCTCCTGAGGTCCCTTCCAACCCTGATGTTCTATGATAATGAATTTAACATTTTAAAAATGGGTGATATTCAGTAATAAATAATTAATAAACAGGAAAAATGGATCAACACTAAAGTAACACGCCTAAGCAAAGGATGACTCTAAGACCTACTGCTTGTAGAGGGAGGAACAGAAAAGAGCAGCCGGGGGGTATGATTTGTTTTATAACTAATCAGAATGCTTCCTCTTTTCCCTTCCCCTAAACAGTCATAAGGGCATGAGAAAGCTAGTCTCTCACTTGCAGTGTTGAATCTAATGACATAGAAGGATGTTTTCCATGCCAATGGGCAGTGACAATGTAGACTATGGTGCCGGAGCAATCTATTTTGATGGAGCAGCACCAGACAGTTCCAGTGGAAGGCTCAGCCCCAGTAAATGATTGCCACAGGAAGATCAATCAGGGGCACATCACTGAGGATGGTCCTGAGGACAGGGCAGTAGCATGCATCTCAGGTCACTTTAAAAAAGAACTGGCACTGAGAGAGACATTGAGACTTCAAGAGGAGTATTTAGTATGGTCCAGTTGATGGCTTAAAGAAGCCAAGTGTGACTGCAGTCTTGACTGTCTGTTCTTCCTCATGCAAAGAATGAAGGAGCAGCAAACTGAGCACTGGGACACTACATAAGTTTCTCCCATGCACACGAAGCACCAAATGTGTTTGTCTCTCTCTGGAAAGATGGCTGAGCAGATTGCACCCCTTTTGCATCCTCTACAGGGTTCAGGACCAGACATAGCCTCAGGGTTGACATGAAGCAAGTGGCTACTTCAACTATACCATAACTAATTCTAACTAGCTAACAACAAGAAGATTGGCTAACTAGCTCGTGGACACAAGAGATTTTAGCTTTCTGCATCAGCAGTGAAGGAACTGAGGTGGTTGAGCACTCTCTTATATAGAGGGAACAGATGACATCATCCTAGCGCAAGAGCATTCCTGCATCTCCCAGCAGACATAGTTTTGTTATACACTTTCACAACTCAATGCAAAACACAGCAAATAGCATAAGTGGGAATTTACAAAACTCAGGAGACTTCTATTTAAGATCCTGGAACTCCAAATACCAATACTGCTGGGCCTGGGCCAGAACAACAAGCATGACTGCAGTTTTGCCTAATCATATTTTTATGACCACCAGTGTAACTGGTGAAAAAGAAAATAACAAACCTTCTCTCAGTCCAACAACAATGCATTTGTTATTGAGTTTCTGTTTATCCCTGCTCTGGAGATCTACCAGCAGATAGTATGATCTCCTGAACGGAGACTACTTGTACTGGTCCTATAGTATCTGACTTATAATCGTCTTCTACAACATTTTCTTTGCCAGCCACAGGGAGAGGAACAGAATGTGTTCACTGAGCCAAACACTAATCCCCTAAGGTCCCTGCCTTCTGACTGAGTATATGTCAGTGAATGTCTCCCTGCCTGTTGGTTTACACTCACTACTCACCCCCTTTTTCAGATCTTTATGAAATATATCAGAACTTGAGGCATGCTGCTGTTAGCCTTTTGCCATCATAAAAACTGACCATTTATTCCTACTCTTTGTTTTCAGTCTCTTCGCCAATTTCTGATCCAGGACAATTCTTTGCTTCTCAGTCCATCAGGTTCTTAGTTTCTTCAGCAGTGGCTTGCGGGATTCTCTCAGAGGCCTTTTAAATGTCCAGATGAATTTCAACTGGTTCTACCTTACCAAATATTTATATTGCCCAGTTCAAATAATTACAAAATATTAGCGAGGTGTGATTTCTCTTTGAAGAAACAGTGTTGGCTGGTTAGACCCAACTGTGACGGGTTCCCCATGGGGTGCCACCTGGAACTGGGGCACACAGAGCCTGCCTGACCCACCAGCCTGGGCTCCCTTTACATTGTTCTGCTGTGACAGGCCCTCAAGCCTCCTCCAGCACACATACAGGTAGGGACACACCCAGCTGCAGCTACACACAGATGCTGAAATCAGCTCAGCATGGGAAGGCTCAGCTAAGGCACCTCCCAGTTCCTAAGGCACTCCTCCCCCCAAGTGTAAACCCAACATTATATCATCTTTTGCTGCACAGAGAACTGTACAGCGTAAGCTCATAAAATTCGCCCCCTCCCTCAACGTGGAGAGGAATATACACAGCTTTCTGACCCAAGTTATGATTTCCACGCACTGGTTTTAGACAAAACAAAACAAGTTTATTAACTACAAAAGCTAGATTTTAAGTGATTATAAGGGATAGCAAACAGATCAAAGCAGATTATGTAGCAAATAAACAAAAACGCAATAGAAGCTTAATATACTAAAGAGATTGGATATGAGTAGCAAATTCTCACCCTAATTGTTGATTTAGGCAGTTTGCAGAGATTCTTGAGGGCAAGCTGCACTTGTTGCAGCTTGAAAAACTCAGGTATTCCTTTCACGGGCTAGAAATCCCTCTAGCCTGGGTTCAGCCCTTCTCCTCCAAGTCCAGTCTTTGTTCCTCAGGTGTTTCCAGTAGTCTCCTTTGGGTGGGGAGTCAGTGAAGAACCATGATGATGTCACTCCCCTGCCTTAAATAGCTTTTGTCTATGGCAGGAACCCTTTATCTCCTCTCTTGGTTCCTACGCTCAGTCAGTGGAAAAACACTGGTATTCCAAGATGGAGACCAGTACCAGGTGATTTGGTCACATGCCTCTGTAGGGACACAGCAGCCATGACTAGGAGGCTGTTTGTAGCGTCCTCAGGAAGGCTCCCCAGTAGGAGATTAGCATCTTCTAAGGCCTAATGTTTTTCCTAATGGCCCTTCCCAGCCAGGCATCTAGACTGATTGTTTTCTGCCTAGTGGGCGTTCCCCACGTGTAAACACATTTGTAATAGATGCACAGACAATATTCCTAACTTCAGATACCGAAATGATACATGCACACAAATAGGATAATCATATTGTGAATCATAACCTTTTCAATGATATCTTACATGACCCATCTTGCATAAAATACATCTTAGTTATGCCATAATTGTATCATAACAATATTACTATGAAGAATATGGGGGCACACTGCCACATCAACTATATCATGATCTTTTATACGTCTTATATTCCTAATTATCATTTCAACCAATTTACCAGGTACAGCTGTAAAGGCCTACAGGTCTGTAATTCCCTTAAATACACTTTTAAA
Source organism: Natator depressus (assembly GCF_965152275.1). Lineage (NCBI taxonomy): Eukaryota > Metazoa > Chordata > Testudines > Cheloniidae > Natator > Natator depressus. The sequence goes on along the minus strand of NC_134238.1, from coordinate 108,642,567 downwards.
ATATAAGTACAATATTTGCTACCCTCTAGTCTCTGGTATAATAGCTGATTTTAATGAGAGTGTACATATTTTTATAACCGCATAACCACTTCATTCCTAAATTCTTTCAGACCTTTTGGTTGTATACTATCTGGACCAGGTGACTTATCTTTTTCCTCGATGAGTTTGTCTCAGCACCTCTTCTTATGATACCTGAATCTCTTATAGAACCTGACTTTTAACACCAGATAAAAGTAGGTGTCTCCCACAAATTCCTCCATGGTGAAGAGCTATGCAAAGAAATTACTTATTTAGCATCTCATCCATGTTCTTATCTGTCTTAATTGTTCCCTTTTTTATGTTCTGCTTCAACTTATTTCTAACACATTCTTCATGCTGCAACCTTCTAATCCTGAGCTATGAAAATCTGTCAAATCAATGTGAATTAGTGATGTAATATCTTCAATTTTAGAGTATTTGGGGCCTCAGAAATATCAACACAAGATTCACTTTAGGAAGTTAAAAATTTAAGCACAAGGATTAATGAAGAACACCACTTTATGCTAACACAGTTACAGTCTATATAACAATGTGTGCATTCTATACTTTTAAAATGTATGTTTATTTTTATATATCTACATCTACAAAAGCTTGTAGCTAAAGAGTTGGGGGTTATTTTAGTGTTCACCTTTAGCTGCAGTGTCTTCTCTAAGTTTTCAATCTTCTTTTCAGCTATTTTAAGCTTCCTTAGCTCCTCTGACTCTCTAAAAGAGCTCTTTGGGGACAGAGACCTTGAACGTTTCACAGGTGGTTCCTGGAGAATAAAACAAGGACATGGTTGAACTAGTTGGAACACTGGATTATGAAAGACATGCAAAATTAAAGAACAAGTAATTTTGAATACTAATAATGAATTATAAAAAAAATCCTGCATGGAATACCAGAGAAATAACAAGCAGAATTACCACAGCGCTACCACTAAAGGTTTCTCTGTGACTTGTTAATGAGAATATTCATTTACATTTACATTGTTTCTTTCAGAATAATGATGTCCCATTAGGGAAGACTAAAGGGTTATAGACTCAAAAATGCAAGAAACCTCATTACAAAGGAGGGGATAGAGGCTGGTCTAATTGCTCTATAAGGGTCCAAGGTTACACTTGATAGGACAACCAGAAACAAGAGGGAAAGGATTTTTTTCCCTTTGAAATAGTTTAACACACTGTGAAGTTGAAGGAACAATATGCTTGAGGAATATAAATACAACAGACAGTAGATCTTATACCATAATGACCATATGGTCATTAACTATAATGTGGCTAACAAGAGACAAGAATATGTGTTTATATTATGTACAGCTTCATATAGCAATCTGGAGAAAGAATATGTGAAAGTAACACTTAAGATGGGCAGCATTCTTGTTCTTACTATGTCATATGTCCTTATATAAAACAAATAAAGTCCTCTTCAGATTAGGAGTACTGATTTTCTGAATAACTTTGATTAAGGACAGTGAAACATTGAGCAGCAGCTTAATATCCATGAGGTAATCATTTTTAAACTCCATCACTATGAAATTGTCAGAATACAGGAACACCATTAGTGTTAGAGGTCAGTTTTTTTAGCTCTCTTCATTAAAATTTGACATGTACTTTTATTAATAATTATTATTAAATTATTAATTATTAAAAATTTTTAAACCACATGTAATCATATAACAACTTTGGACAAATAGTGGGGGGATGAGTCATTACAATTTTTATTTTTTATAATAACTAAATGATATATAACAAGAAGAGTTTGGATAACATTCTCAGTTACCATACAACAGATCAGAATACTCTTTATTAATTCTTATGTATGTAAATGTCAGTGTTTTATCTGTCATATCAGTAATTTTATCTTAGCAAACAATATATAAACAAAAGCATTTGTAATACTGTCAAAATAGATCAACAAACACTTTTCTGTGACCATGGAAAAGGGGAAACCACAGATACTGGCAATACGCTACCCCATAAGCTTATCTTCCCAAATCCTGTTATACAAATTAAGAGACTCTTTTCATTTTCCTTTGGCCATTGTCTTGCAGTGGTAAGTTTAAAAAAAACACATGTTGTAGTTTGTGATTTTTCCTATAAATATCCATACAATTTTAAAGAAAATAAAAACATCAGATTCTACATATTTATGGTTAATTTTAAGTATTTTAAAGTTCCTTGCATTTGAAAGATGCCTAAATAAAAGAAATCAAAAACAGGAGAGCAGAACATGTGAAAAATTACAACTTTATTTGCTTCTTATGGCAGAAAGAATTCCACTATTATTGTATTAATCTATATAAAGCATTTAGATTCAACATATTGAAATTCCTAATCTGAAATTGTCATAACTCAGGGACAAGATCCCATATACTCCATGTGTTTTCAGAAGTTCTTATGCAAGCTGGAAAACAAACTGGAGCTATAAGGAAGCTCATTGCATTAATGTTTAAAATACTTTTACAATGTGGTATATATTTAGTATGGTTACATGTTACCTAGGAGGAGGATAGATTTCTATGAAAAAGCAAGATCATTGGTCAATACTTTTTTTATATGAAATTTTGGTCAGTATTTTCAAAAGTGACTAATTATTTTGTCTGCCTCACTCAATAAAGTGCTCAGTCTGAGACGCATTAAAGGGTCGAACATTTAAGATTTTGCAAAATCAGGCTCCTTTAAGGTTTCTGAAGTTAGGCACTCAAAAACTGAAAACACTCACTTTTGAAAATCTTGGCCTTTGTGTTTATAGTCAATATACTAATCAAATTTCACACATACCAAACGCAAATCCATGTCTACCATCGTATCTAGTTACTACATACCTATATTTAGTGGTCTTACTAAGAACTTAAAATGTTATAAGTGTTCCAGGACACCTTATTTTTCATGAGCAGCGAGTTAACTTCTTTCTTAAACTTCATATGTGTACAGAAGGCTGAGAAAAAATCTGATTGCCCAGAAGCTTGGGACTAGAAGTCAAAGGGGAAGGTTACTTACGTTATAGACGTGTGGTTCTTATGGGTATTCATTGTGGGGGGGCATGAGCTTTGTGTGCCCAGGTCTGCAAATTCTTCAATAGCAGTGTCCATTGGTCCACGTACCTGCGTCTCCTCATGTTCCCAACCGAGGGCTTGTGGAGCATCATGGACTGACTGCCCCTCCAGTTCCTACTCTACTGTGAATCCAAAGAGGACCCGAGCAGAAGGGAAGGAGAGCGGGTCATGAATACCCATATGGACCATACATCTCCAAGAACTCCAGTTGCTATAAGCTTCCACTCTTCAGGTGCTAGTTCCTCTCTGTATTCACTGTGGGTAATGCTCAAGATGTGCTCATTGAGGAGGAGGGTGCACGGAGGTGTGTTGTACCATAGACTGAAGGATTGCTGAACCTAAAGAAGCATCTCCAACTGAAGATTGAATAACGTCTGGTAAAGGTGTGAATGCAGCCCAAAGTTGGAGATCTACAGATCTCTGAGATGGGAGCTCCTTGCAGGGAAGCCACTGAGGCCACATGGGCTCTAGTTGATTGGGCCCTAACAGTCTGAGGAGGAGCGGTTTTGTTTAAGATGGTAAAAAAGAGGCTGCAGATAGAAATCCACTTAGAGCATCTTTTGAAAAAGACAGCTTCTCTCTTCAATTTCAGTGATAGTGGCAAATAATCTTGGAGCCTTCAAAAAGGGTCTTGTTCTATGTAAGTAGAAGCAATATATCAGGAACTTCCTGTTCTGCTGGGTTTCAAAAAGGTATCTTGATGGGATATCCCACTGATGGAAGATGTAGTGCCCTTCTGACAGGTGGAACTCCCACTTGTGATCCCTCGGCAAATGTCTGCTGAGGCCGTCCGCCAGGGAATACATTGAGAATCCTCTCGTGAGGGGATCCCTGAAAAGGGACAGGGAGAGTGTTGTGTGGGGGAGGGGAGGGAGAGACAGGAACTCTCAAGTGTGGTCAGTCAATACGATGTCCAAGACCCATTTGTCCAGAGTTATACGGTGCCACATTGGGAGAAAACAAGCCACCAAAGGGAATGGAGGTAACAGGTGGTATGAAGGCTAGTTGATGGCTCTCAGGCATCCTGTCAAAACGTTATTTTGGCAAGTGGCTGGGACTGAAGAGAGGAGTAGGATAGTGCTGCGTGCCTGTCATGCTGGACCCTCTATTGTTTTCTGGGGGACGGGTAGGTCTTTTGGTGGAAAGAGAGAGGCTGTGGGCGGTATCTAGAAGGAGGAGGTCTGAAACGTTTTCTGTGGGAGTATGGATCTCTAAGGAGAAGACGGTAGTACAAGAGTAGTTGATGGGTGGGGGTGCGTGTGAAATGACATCTATTTTTTCACTAAAAAGATTGTTACCCTCAAAGGGAAGGTCCTCTACTGTTGCCTGAACCTCCTTGGGGAACCACAATGCCTGCAACCATGAGGCCTGTCTCATGACTCTGAGGTAGCCATGGAGTGTGACACTGTCTGATCGAGTGACACTTGGAGGGAAAATATTGCTACGTCATATTTAGTGCAAAGGCATCCACATGATTTTGGAAGCCCTGTCAGGGCTGAAAACCACTTTGCTGGGTTGCCAGAGGGACCACTGGTTCCAAGTAATTTTCTTCTTACGAGTAAGAGTCATCAGACTCTAGCGGTGGAGCCACAAGACCTGACTCCGATTGACCAGGGACAGGAACTGGAGAATAATGCACCGGCGGTGTCAGGCCTTGCACCTCACAGCTGGAGCTTGGGAGCAGTGAATGTTGAGTTGACAGTGTCATGAAATCTCTCAGCAGGATCGGATCTGAGAGGACTGTATAAATTGCCAGATCCTCAACAAAAATGTATCAAAGTCTTGCTGGAGGAGAGCTGGCTGATGTGTTAGGTATGGCCAGCATCACCTTGGGACCAGATTGGTACTGCCAGTGCAGAAGGAGAATGGTCTCTTCTGCCTCTGTGTAGTGCTGGAACTGGTCCTGCCCTTTCAGTGTGCAGTTTTGCAGCACTGGTAGGAATGTTATTACCAACACCTGCCTTTTTCTGTGAGTTCTGGATGCACCCATTTGGGGACATGGAGTCTCAGGCGGTGTGGGATGAAATAGGGAGGGAGACCTCTTTTTAGAGGATTTGTGGGGTGATTTATCCCTCTTCTTGCAAGAATGTTTACCCTTGCCTTCACTGTGTCTCCATTTTCAGTCTTTGGGCTCGTAGGAGGACACTGAACTGGCTGATCCTGAAGCCAGAGAGATGCTACCAAGAGGTTCAGGTTGGGTAGAAGGGGATCAGGAAGGCCCAGGGTCTGAATAGGCCTCACTGAGAACTCCATGAGGTGTCTCTGAAGTCTGAACTCTTGAAGGTCCCTGGTACACAGTGGAAAAGCATGACAGAGGTCACATCTCAAGGCGATGTGGGAATACAGGCAGCTCTTGTACGGATCACTCATCAAGAATACCAAGAGGCAAGTGAGGCAGAGTTTGAAGCCTGGAACCTTGGGCATAACAGATGCCCCAAAAAGTGAGGGAGTGGAACAGGGGAAAAGCCCTCTCATCCCCAAACTAACTAAACTAAACAGTACAAAAACTAACTACTAAAACCTAAAACAACGTACAGGATTAAAGATAAAGCAGGAACACTGGCAGTGAAGAGACACATAAGGGTTCTGCGTTTGACCACAATTAGCAGAAAGAAATGAGACATGGTCGGTCTGTGCCACCCCTTATGCCCTCAGTTGGAAGCATGAGGAAATGCAGGTGCTGACCAACGGACACTTCTGTTGAAGAATTTCCAGTCCAGGGTGCATGGAGCACACATGCTCCCACAGTGAATACCATAGGGACCAGCACTCAAAAAAGAATATCATGTTTCCTGTCCACAGACAAGGAGAACAAGGGAGGCTGGAGGTGGCCTGACTGATATCAGGCACAGCAGCACTGAGCTACCAGTCAGGAGGAAGGGTGGAAAGAAGGTGAGACAGGACCAGAGAAGACCATACTCCCTTGATGGCTAGATGGCAGAGGAGTCAGGAAACTTTTTTCTGTTGCAACACAGGGTCACAGTATAGAAAAGGTAGAGAACTATCCCCGTTGATGACAGTGACACAAATAATGCCTAATGAGAAGTAGTGGAACTAGTAAGAACCGACTACTGAATATACTTCAGTTTGAATATATTGTTGTCTGTTAAGTAATCTGATCAGAGATCTGTGGAGAGAACAGACTGGGTCTGGGCTTTTCAGCTGCAGTCAGGTAATTCAAAGGCAGTCTTTGCCAGAAAACCGAAGTTTAATTTTCTAGCCAAGTTAAAGTAGGCTGTGTAGTAAAAGATGCTGCAATGTGATTGCCTGGGGCTGCTGCAAAACTCAATTTGATTTCAAGGGGAGATGGCTTCTGTAATACCTTGCCTCACAACTGCAAACTTAGTTGCTTCTGCTGCCAGGTTTAGGCACTTTAATTTGCAAATCAATCCTCAAATTACACAGTATTTTAAACACATTTACATCAAAACTATATACACAGATTTGGTTGCTTTAAACATTTAAAAAAACCCTATTTGGAACAAAAAAAAATTAGTCTGTTTTTTTTGTGGGGGAGAGGGGAAGATAGATCAGCCTGAATGAAGAGAGAGCAATGCTGAAAGCTTTCACGGAAGTAGTCTTAAAGAACAACCACAGAAAAATATGCTAAGTAATGTGAGAAACAGACATAATTTCACTTTCCACTATTAATGGAAAGATAAATATCTATGGGTTTTATGACAGAAAGATGAAAGATTTTGTGTAACTTGTAGAAAATATGGGAAGTTTTTTTTTATATGGATAGTCTTCTAACTGGGTGAGCAACTTTAAGAACTGATTCTCTATACATGAGACCTCTCTGCAAATCACATGAAATACATGCAGCACAAAGTGCCACTTTTTCCACAAGAATCTTGTACGACAAGTTTGCTCCATAAATCGTAACATGGGAAAAACCAAAACTTTACCAAGTTTTTTAACAATGAATGGAACTATTAAAGGTCTTAAAGTTAAGCACATACTTTGCTGGATCAAGGTGCTTTGGTGAATTGGGCCTAAATCTCATTAGATGAAGGTAACTTGGCCTTCTGGCTGATGCCTTGGGCAACTGTGAGCTAATTCTGATACATCCATCAGAATGGGTTGCCACTAAGGTCAGAGCACTAAAGATATAATTTGATGTCACCTATTGGGAACATTGCAAAAACTGAGTCAGGGGCTCATGTAGGCCAAGTTAGGGGTGTTTGTAAGGAGAGCAAGGAAGGTATATTTGTGGGCATATTGTATTTCATGGTGAATTTTATAACCATTGTGACTGAATTCTCACTTACTTTTCAAGAAGAGGAATGAGGATTTCTTATTGCTTACTGCTTTGTAAAAGCTAGCAAGGGGCTGTACTGGAAAGTATAGCAATGAAAGACAATCTTGGTCTGCATGTCCAAATCCATATCACAGGGATGAAAAGACAAATGACAGAGAATATGCAAATTTAACAAGGCTTTTAACCATTACGTCCCTTGTCTTTCAGAAAACATAGCTTTTTGTTGAAATACTGTTCTCACTGTCCTATAGTGCTGAAAGATGTATTATGTGAATGTCTACAGTTGACATCATCAAAACAAGCTTATACATACATTCAGACACACCAAAGTCTCACACACTAAAAACAAAAATTAGAAGCTCTGCATAGCAGTCCAAAAGAGAAGAACAAGAAGAATGCAGAGAAATTATTTTGTTCAATCACTTGATTTTAATATACCGGAAAGAGACAACATCCCCAAAATTGGGACAATCATATTTTGGACAAACAAATTTAAAATTTTAGCTTCCTGTGAACAAGTGATCTGAAAATAAGTATTTTCCAAGCATAATGTACAGTATGGAATACTGAGGAAGAGCTGACCACTGAAGGTCCTGTAACTTAGCGTATGTCTACACTACGAAATTAGGTCGAATTTATAGAAGTCGTTTTTTTAGAAATCGGTTTTATATATTCGAGTGTGTGTCCCCACAGGAAATGCTCTAAGTGCAGTAACTCGGCGGAGTGCTTCCACAGTACCGAGGCTAGAGTCGACTTCCGGAGTGTTGCACTGTGGGTAGCTATCCCACCATTCCCGCAGTCTCCACTGCCCATTGGAATTCTGGGTTGAGATCCCAATGCCTGATGGGGCTAAAACATTGTCGCGGGTGGTTCTGGGTACATATCGTCAGGCCCCCGTTCCCTCCCCCCTCCGTGAAAGCAAGGGCAGACAATCGTTTCGAGCCTTTTTTCCTGAGTTACCTGTGCAGACGCCATACCACGGCAAGCATGGATGTCACCGTATGTCTCTTGGGTGCTGGCAGATGCGGTACTGCGTTGCTACACAGCAGCAGCAACCCATTGCGTTGTGGCAGCAGATGGTGCAATAGGACTGGTAGCCGTCATCGTCATGTCCGAGGTGCTCCTGGTCACCTGTGTGAGGTCGATGAGGAGTGCCTGGGCAGACATGGGCGCAGGGACTAAATTTGGAGTGACTTGATCAGGTCATTCTCTTTAGTCCTGCAGTCAGTCCTATTGAACCATCTTATGGTGAGCAGGCAGGTGATACGGATTGCTAGCAGTCCTATTGCATCATCTTCTGCTGGGCAGGCAAGAGATGAGGATGGCTAGCAGTCCTATTGTACCATCTTCTGCCGAGCAGCCATGAGATGTGGATGGCATGCAGTCCTTCTGCACCGTCTGCTGCCAGTCAAAGATGTAAAAGATAGATGGAGTGGATCAAAACAAGAAATAGACCAGATTTGTTTTGTACTCATTTGCAAACCCCCCCTGCCCCCCCGTCTAGGGGACTCATTCCTCTAGGTCACACTGCAGTCACTCACAGAGAAGGTGCAGCGAGGTAAATCTAGCCATGTATCAATCAGAGGCCAGACTAACCTCTTTGTTCCAATAAGAACAATAACTTAGGTGCACCATTTCTTATTGGAACCCTCCGTGAAGTTCTGCCTGAAATACTCCTTGATGTAAAGCCATCCCCTTTGTTGATTTTAACTCCCTGTAAGCCAACCCTGTAAGCCGTGTCCTCAGTCGCCCCTCCCTGCGTCAGAGCAACGGCAAACAATCGTGCATCTGAGTTGAGAGTGCTGTCCAGAGCAGTCACAATGGAGCACTCTGGGATAGCTCCCAGAGGCCAATACCATCGAATTGTGTCCACAGTACCCCAAATTCGACCCGGCAAGGCCGATTTAAGCGCTAATCCACTTGTCAGGGGTGGAGTAAGGAAATCGATTTTAAGAGCCCTTTAAGTCGAAATAAAGGGCTTCATCGCGTGGACGGGTGCAGGTTTACATCGATTTAACGCTGCTAAATTCGACCTAAAGTCCTCGTGTAGACCAGGGCATAGAATACTAGCTACTTGGTAGTCTTCACAATGGAACATCTTTGAGAAAGCAGAATGCCACCCCACTTTATTACTGACTGAATTGTAAGCTAGACAGGGGGGTTTCTGTGAGTTCCCATGTGACATAAATGCCTTTCACCCCGTGTGCTCTATAAAACCTCAAGAACAAAATCTTAGAAAAGGAAGTTGCTGACCAGTTTACATTAATACCATAAATGAATATTCAACCATTAGAATTATTTTAATATCTATTTTATTAATAAGTAATAATGACTTTAAATAGAAGAAGGAACATAATTATAAATAAAACAACAAATGATCTGGAAAGATGCAATCTAGTACTTTACAAAATAAAAGCTATCTGGACTATAAACTGAAGGAGTTCTAGTTTTAGTACTTTGTACAAAATAAAACCACTTCATATTTAAAAATTCAGAGGCATCATTTTGCTTTATTTACAAACTTTTATAAAATAAAAATTCTTGTTACTTATATTTCCATAGAAAGGAAAAAAGGGTATCCTAGCAAACAGAATGAAATACTTAATATTCATTTTAAGAAACCTTGCAAAGAATTTGGCCATTAAATAATTTAATTATATTAAGAATCCTTTATTCTGTGTTAATAAGGTAAAAATTTCTACTCCCTGAAGTTATTTTAGCAAGTCTTTGGCAGATAATACAAACACCCTTCAAACAAGCTTCCAGAATTATAAGCAGCATGGACAGTTATTAAAACAGTTGTTATCTGGATCCCTGAGCAAAAATGTTTGGCTTTGCCAGCCTCATTTTGACATAACAATACAAGACAATAAACTAACCTACCTTGTGCTTTCTTCCAGACTTTATGTTTTTGCTTTCAAGGATGTCTGTGCTGCAAAAGCTATGCTCTGCTAGGTTAAGATTTGCTGTTTTCAATTTTTCCTGCAAAAACTGTATTTCAAATTTCTGTGATGCTATAAGACACTCTAGCTCATTTAAAGAAGGTTGTTGAAATTCCTAGAAAATAATAGCACATGTTTAATTAGTAACATTAAAAACCATAGAATTGTAATAAGAAAATTTAGACAAAGCTACCTTCAGAAACAAGATCATCTACATCACATGAATCTGTGCAAGCTGTAAAAGCTTCCCTCCTTGGAATCCAAGGTGTAGTGATCTATCAAAAACAACTCCTTAAGATCCAAGTAAATGTATTTTCACAACATCACACTTTTTTTAAAATCAGGAGAAAACATTAAACAATTCGTTTATAAGATTTACAATGTCTGTCTCCATACAAACATTAAAGCAAGTTGGTGAAAAACAACTACTGCAGTCATTTTAACTCCTACATGAAAAAAGTCAGGATTTCTTGACAAAAAGCTTTAACTCCAAAATTCATTAGTGCTAAAAATTAAGATCCCAAGCCTCTTGGTATCAATAATTACAAAACTAGATGATGAACAGCAGAGGCAATGTTACTCTCAGTACTACTTTTGTAATTATTTTAGAGTGCCCAAAAGTGTAGCAGATGCCTCGCAAAAATACGTAAAGACACAGCCCCGACCTGTGGAACTTGTAATGTAAATTCAGGCCATACAAATAATGAGGGTCAAATTTAAAAAAAAAGATGGAAGAGAAGAAATACAAAAGAGAAGAGGAAGAGAAGGTTAATGACACTGGATCAAACTGTTACTCAGTAATTCATGTACACATTTTCATGGTGCCACTGGATTAGTTTTTTCAAAATTTTTAATTTATTAACTCATTTTATAAAGATTCCTTGGCATAATATAATAAGGCCAAATTCTTCTCACCCTGGGCCTGATTCAAAATCCATTGAAATCACTAGAAAGATTTACATGGACTTCAGTCACCTTTACATCAGGCTTCTGACGTACAAAAGTACCATCATTTACTTTAAGGGGACTACTCATTTCCATAAGGAAAGGAAGTAGCTAGAATACCTATTAACACTTATTGTTTCGTCATCCAAATATACACATCAGATGATCTGGCCAAAAAAAATCCAAAAAACCAAAACTGTGCTGCAAGAAACCATTTCTTTAAGTTTGCTGGACAGTTTCCACATTCAAGCATATCGTCAGACACATAGCAAAGTCTGAACAAAAGGGCTTTGCTCACAAGTGAATACACTAAAAATGCAGCAGAATTAAAGAATAGGATAGTGGACATAGACACATGATTCCTTGCAATGCAACTTTTTGCCCATAAGCACTATGAATTCATAGTTCCTGCAAGTAAACATAAAACCAAAAATATCAAGCACTAATTTTGTTAACACAATAAATAAGGTCACTCCTCAGCCAGACACAGAGCAGAAGAGTGGGAGACTCTTCAGCGTGAGGGAACAAAAATGGTCAACACTCTTATTGGCACAGTTTGTTTAACAATCTCTATTGCACTCTATAAGCTATTTGAGACTGTCTGTGGTTGCAGATAGATGAACACTTCCTCTCCCCCATTTCTGATCCCTAGGGACACTAGAAGGCAAGCCTACAACGACTGGGAGATCATAAACAAAAAAATGAAAAAGCGAGGAGAAAGTGACAGGACTGGTATTTGGTTTGCCAATCACAGAAAGGAGGATTTCTATGAAGGTAGGATTCTTCACTTTACAATTAGACAGAGCTTCTACACTACACACAGGTGAAAATAACCCAGAAGAGAAGAGTAAAGCCAAGGAATAAAGGGTCTTTGCTGTTTTTCATTTAAGTAATATACTTTAGGATGTTAGATTTTATGGAGCTTTTCAATCAAGTTTGCGTATATACAATTATCAAAAAAGGTTCAATACAAAATAACGTCCTCTTTTTCATTCTAATAAACATGCACTCGCGCCCATGCCCATAGATATTAGATTGAATAAAAGTTGTTTGCTTTTAAATTTTGCACTACATGTAAATGATACATCCATTAGATATAAAACAGTTTCTTGCCAGCTTGCGAAAAGGGAGTGGACTCTCCAAACTCAAGGTATGTCTACATTTACCAGCTGTGTGCAGAGTACAGAAACTGCACACCCAGCTAGCGCAGTTATGAATAGCAGTGTAGATGGTAGGACACGGCTTAGGCGAGTAAGTGCCCTATATGACTAAAGCCCCAGGGCAAAGAATCTATGCAGCTTTCTACATGTCCAAGCAGTGCTTACCACATCTGCAGTGTAGTGCCCTCTGCCTCCCCACTGCTGGAGCATTTCTATGCTGCAGTGAAAGTCATGATGGGGCTTAAGCAGTCAGACCTAGTGGTCAGAGCAGGAGTCAAAATCAGGAACCTGAGCCAAGAATCAGAGTTGTGAGTCGGGCAAAGTGTCAGAGCTGGAATCAGGAGAAAGGATCAGGAATCAGGCAGGAACACATCAGAAAGCAAAGCTCATGAGTCAAGTGAGAATGCAAGGTCCAAAGAAGCAGCCAGTCAATAATTCATCCAGTTGCACAGACAAATCCCTGTGCTTCCTTCTAGCTTCAATAGCACAGCCAGACCAATCGGAGGGGTCAGGCGCTCTGCCAGTCAGGACTCTCCTGGGCAGTGACTCTGGTGGGGCTCGGGTTCCATTAGCCACTCAACCCAGTAATTAATTAGAAGCTGATGGATGGCAGCTGGAACATGAAGGGTGCTTGGGTTCACATGGAACTGGGATCAAGATCCATGGATCCTCACAGGGAAAGGCTCCAGCAGTAGGGAAAGGCTCCAGCAGCTCCCCCTGGCAGAGCCTTTTCTTGCCACAGTGAAAGGCTCCAGCAGTGGGGAGCTGCCGGAATCTTTTACTGCATATGTAGCTACACATACTGCAGTGGCAAGTGTGGACACAGCCTGCCTTTCACCGCACTGTGCAGCTACACATGTACTCTACACACAACGGTGTAAGTGTACACATAGGCTCAGTTATGACTATTTTAATTCAGGGCTATATTTTATTATTTCCATGAAATATAACTTTTTCAAAAAACCCTCCAAGACATTTATACTGAACTTGCACCAGTAGGATTACAGTACCCAAATAAACTTAAGTCCTCCTGTATGGTATAATTATTGGCTGGCTACTGTATTTCTGCTGTCAAATTTCCCCAGTCACCAATGAGATATGCATAACTGTTATGAAATGAAAATATACTTAAGAACCAGTAAATGGTTCCCTACCCTGAAGTCAATGACAAAACTCTCACTGACTTCAGTGAGCCCAGGATTTCACTCAATGAATTTTTCTTCTGTTTATCTCTCTTTTTCTCTAACTGTAAGAGTTGTGCAAAAATGAACATGCAGGGGTACTCATTGGAAATAATTCTACTAAATGCATATTTTCTTGTTATCTCCTTTGTACACACACACACACAAATATACATATTTCTCTGGCTTTTTATTTTATCAGAAACTTTTGAAGGGTCTGTGTTCTTAAAGTTATGCAGTAGATTACCATTACCTGTGTAGAATTTACTGTATATTTCATAGGTATGAAGTCTTCAGAACCTATTGTATATTTTATAGGTATTGCTCTTTCTGTGGTTTCAGGAACTCTGAGAACTCACACCTTATTCTGAAGATATTTATTTTCAAGACTGAGATTCTCTCTAATGAATGTAGTATTTTTTTTAAGACATTGTGTGTTACCTTCCAGTATTTTAACCTTTTCTTTACCACCTGATATACACTTTTCTATGTTTACCAGTCTGGTAACAGTTTTTTACTTGAGTTCAAAAGGACTTCTGAATTTCATGAGTTTTTAGATTTAAAATTAGACACTTTCCAAGCTATACAAATTTAATCAAAGCTATCTCAAAGTTCAGCTGTATTCAGATTTGGGGATATGGCTCAGGTGCATATCCATTTCACATTGCATTAATGTAATTTTGTGTACTAAATTTCCTTGGCCAGGAGAAAAAAAATAGTGAAAAACCAAATCTGAAGTGAAGGGGTTTACTTTTGTGCTAGCCAGGCTTTTCTTCTAACAGAAAATAACCAACTAAAGAAATACTATTCCAGGATTTGTAGATCTTGAAAGAGAGAGTGAAATTGTCAGACCCATAGTGAGGAGTGGTCACTGCCCTTTTTCAGCAGTAGCAAACCTCTTTAGTTGTTAAGCTTTTCATCTGCACTCTTGTTTGGGTGCTGCAATACAAATGAAAAATAATAATGGAAATGTTAAAATTAAACTGACAGAAATTGCAGATTATTCACTGCATCCTGACATTAAAAAATGGACATGACCTTAAGCAGGAGTGGTGCTGCAGTTCAGGACTTAGGAAAGTAATCAAATCCTGCACCCACACAGTCCAATCCAGAATGTGTACTAAGGAGACCTGCAAAGACTGCAAAGAAAAAAAGCCTTACGACGTACTAAGGAGCAGCAGTGGAGCTCCTCTACAACTGCTAATGCAGAATCCGTGCTGTAGCAAACCTATTTCCCACGAGCTGGAATTCTAAGTCTCCACAAGGATGAGAGAGAATTGTCAGTAGCTCCATAAAATTTCAATTCCTTCAAGTTTGTCCCCAAATCCTAAGGCTGCATTCGAAGTCCCTGTACAGTTATAGTCCTACACAGCTGCACACACACACAGATTGAGTACACATTAAAAGCAGGCTCTCAGAACTGCCAAAGGTCAAGCATCTGACCTTGGGCATTTAGCAATCCTGCCACACCTCCCCACAGCCCTGCTGGAATGTAATGTACCCATCAGGGCAGCAGGATTTTCTTGTAGTTTTTCCACCAGTCACCAGGGACCACAATGATGGAAGAATAGGAGGCAGCCAAGCTGACTCTCCCACTTCTCCTCTTGCTGGATGGATCCAAGTGAGCATGGAGTAGCTGGGATCAAAAAGGTGACCGCTGTGGCCCTGTATCCCAGAGGCAAGTGACATAAGGTGTCAAAGACTGGCACAGACTAGGAGTAAGACAGGGACAAAAAGAATGGTCAGAGAGTGAGAGCAGGACATGTGCCCGGGGGGAGGGGAGGGGGGGCTGGCAGACAATATGGGGACAAGGGCTGAAAGATGGATGCAGAGAAGGACAGAGGCTAAAGTGGGTTGGGGCAAAGGTGCGGATATTGATCCAGGATTTTCAAACCCCACCTGCAGGTTGACTTGCCCAAAATCCCCATCTCCCCCTTGCCCAGATACTGTCCCTCTCACTTCAGTCTGCCCTAGCTCCCACTTCTCCTCTTCCCCCTCATTTTCTCAAGCCCACCTCACTGTTACCTTGGCTCCCCAAGCTGCCCCTAGCTCTTCCAGCCCTCACCCACTCCTGAGAGATTTAGGAAGATAGGGTGGTACCTGCTCATACTGTGTGGAGCATGGGTGGGAGAACATCCTGAGGAGGAAATAGTGATTCGCTCTGAGCAGCAATAAATGTTAGGTACACAATGCACCACAAAGCCCACATTCAGTAAATCTGTAAGTTAATTTTGCTGTCAGTCACCAACGATGAGATCTTTTGTTTAGTAAAGATCAATTAAAATCATATGCTCTTGTACTGCAATACAACCATAATTCATTTATGTTATGTTCACATACTAACATGCAGCATGTATAAATTGTAATTCATTGCAAAAGGCTGTTTAAATTTTAAAGAAATAAAGTGAAGAAACTTCTTATTTATACAAACCAGATTTTATCTCATTTCTCACATGCATGTCAAATTCAGACTCTCTCTGTCAATACAGCTGAATACAACTGAAGCTCAGAGCACAGATCTATTTATTATATCCAGTATACTGTATAACTACAAAAGAATTAGGGACATGTTGTAGCTGGCCCTGTATAGGTGCACTAAATGGGATGGGAAGAGTACAAGGAACCTT